>NW_027555958.1:400038739-402951239 GCF_003287225.1 Phascolarctos cinereus | reverse complement strand
AGGCCTAGGAAATTGGCCAAAGAAAAGGAGACTCAGGGGAACATGGGGGCTTTCTTCAAGTCCTTCAAGCACTGTCATGAATGAGGAAGAATGAAAGAGTGAGTATTGTTCTGTCTGGCTCTAGAGGAGAGAACTAGGAGTGTTGGGTGCAAGTTGCAAAGTTGGGTTTTTTTTCTGTTAATTTTTTTAATTTTATAGCCTTCAGTGTTTCCATTGCTGTGAGAATAGAGATTTCAGGAAAATTTCCTAAAAGTTTGATCCAAAAATAGAATGATTTGAGTCAAGAGGTGGTGGGTGCTCTGTTCTTGGAGGTCTTCCAGCAGAGACTGGATGACCACGTATCTGTATGTTACAGTGGGAATTCCTGTGTTGTTTGCATTGGACTAGATGCTCCCTGAAGTCCTTTTCAACTCTCAAATTTTGTGATTCCAGAGTTTGACTACTTTTGCTAGGCATCTGGAATGTCTTCCTCAATTCAGTATCATTCCTCAAGCATTTATTTAAATGCCTACTATTAAGTTCCAGGTGCTTTGCTAATGCCAGGGATACAAGGATAAAATGACAGCTTTTGTCCTCAGGAGGATTCTCTATTAGTTTTTGGCATTTGTGTAGGAAATGGGGTAGAGAAAATAGTTCATACTTGTGTGTTGTATTTTGAAGAGGCCAAGTCATTTATTACCAATGTACATTGACTGCCCACCCAGACCTGCCTCCCTGTTCCTTTCTGTACTCCCCTAACTCTTGTGATTGCTGGAATTACAGTTTGAACAAAAGCATGCTCAATTATTGAAAGCTGCTTTATTTAGAATTCCAGTGGGTTAGGGGAATGTCTATCCAGCCATATCTTTTCTACCAGTGGAAGAGAGAATGTGCCCTATATTTGGGATGTCAGGAATAATCCCAAGTGTTATTATAGTAGTCACATTTTCATTGTGCTTTATGGACACAAACCTCTTAACAAGATATATTCTCTCATCTGCACCTCACAACTATCTTCTGAGTTAGGTATGTGGTCTTATATCCATTTCTCTATTAGCAAATTGATGCCTGTAGAAGTTGAATGACTTGAAGAAAAAAAGAAGTTGAATGACTTGACTAAGGACAGGCAACAAGTACCTGATAACAGCAGTTTCTGGCCTTTTTGACTCTTAAGTCCAGCGTTCTTTCTACTTACTATACCATACTACCTCCTTGGTGTGAACTAATTCCTATATTCCCTAGCATTGGGATGGTGTTTATGTCTTCTCTTTCCACTAATTGTCAGGATTCCGTGTTTTGTACTGTTCTGTTTCTTTGATGCTAGGTCTTCAGCTAAGTGGAAAATAAGGGATAATTAAAATGAACACTGAAGGATCTTTTGTCCAGAAAAAAAAATTTCTTGAGTTCACTATAGTGGATGTTCTGGTAGAATATATGGTATAGTGGAAAGAATCCTGGACTTGAGGTCAGAATCTGGGTTCAGATCCCATGTCAGTGACTTAGAGTAATCTCTGTGACCATGGGTGTGTCATTTAACCTCAGGTTCTCAAAGTCAATAGTTAGTAAGCATTTATTAAATGGCTACTATGTGCCAGGCACAGTGTCCAAGGACAGGGTTGATTAGATGGCCCTTAAAGGACTCTTCCAACTCTAAATCTTTGAGCCTAAAATCTTCCCAACTTTACAGTCTGCAAGCTTTTCTCAGGCACCTCTTTCTGTTGCGCCCTCCTCAGATTTTTACCTCATTGCAAAGAAAAGGACCAACTTGGCAGTGAAAATAAATGACTGTTAGATTTTGCCAGTTGACGGTTCCCAGACCCTGGTATCAATGGAATACCCATCGAGATTTAAGAGCCTAGGTAAGTCCAGCGTCTGTGTTTGCAGTAGAAGAAAAGATTCAGATAATCCTGTAAGAAATGACAGCAAGAAGAGAGGAGGCGGAGGTGGGGAGGTTTCCTTTACTAAGGGGACTGTTCTCTACCGTAGCCTGTGGAGGAGCATCAGGTAATCAGTCCTTCGATGCAAGAGTAGCCTCTTCCTATGTCCTGAGCCGGGGTAGCTGATGTGACGGAAACAACCCAGCTGCTGTTGCAGGCACCAGTCAGGCGGAATCCTCAAGGATACACTCAGCTCTCTTTTGGACTCTTGCTTACTGGTGCTTAAGCCAACATGAGCCTTGCTTCCTCCTCCCTTTGTTAGTATGTCGTCGTTCTTAATTACTTTGTCTCCATCTTATACTTATCTGTCTGTTGTTATTTCTCAGTAGAATGCAGCTTCTTGAAGGAAGGGTTTCTGTGTGTATCTGCCAGTGCCTGAGCGCAGTATCTGTCACAAAGTATGTGCTTAATCAATGCTGGTTACATTGAGTGGAATTTAACTGCTCACGTACTGTAACCTTGTGATTTGGCCTCACTCTGGAGGACTCTGTGTAGGGATGGGGGGGGGGTGTATTCTTGTCCCCTCCCCCAAAAAAGGACCATCCCTTATAATAAGGATTTTATAAAGGTGGGGGTGGGATGGAGGGTGGTAGAGAGAAGCAGTTCAGCAAAAGTAACCATATCAACCAATTTGTACAGTATATAGGAGGGCTGTGCATTTTCTCCTTCATTTTTCAAGGCCGCATTTAGTCATTATAATTGCACATAATTCAGTTTCAGCTAGGTGTGGTGGTGATGATGGTAGAATGTGGTAGATATGATTCTTTCCATTTACATTGTTAAAATTATTTTTGTCAATTTCTCTCCCTCTCCACCCTCCTCTCCACCCCCCCCCCCCATTCTGCTTTCAGTATTTTGCATCAGTTCATGTAAATCTTCCTCTTGGGAGACTTTCACAATGGCAGTTAAGAGTCAGCAGCTACTAAGGGTTGCATTTGGTTTGTTTTGTTAGGAACTTCCTGGGTGCTATAAAATAGTGTTTACTATAGTTTTCTCATAGAACTGGAGTGTCTGTGAATTTCAGCATTGAGGGACCCTCTTGATGTCCAGATCTATGCGTGCCAGATTTCTCAAGTGTCTGACAGCCTCAGATTCTAATTAAGCTGTGGAAAAAAGCCCAGCCAGTTACATGAAAGCATGTAACTCTTTCCCTAAAAGCTTATCAACTCAACAGTTCTGTTAATTTTGTTGTTTAAAGTAATTCTGTTCCTGGGGATTAGTCTCTTTCCAGCTTGACCTCTACCAGCTACTTGTTGTCTGGTGTTTATGTGTTCCTGTGTGTTAATTAAGTTAGCAGACCAGTCTCAGCAGATGATACAGGAAAGATGAATGTAATAGGATTATGCCATATTTATCTCTAATGACTTTAAATCTCTTGACTAAGGAGAAGAGCAATAAATCTGCCTTTAGTTGATGTTTAGTACTGAAGTTTATTTCCCAGGGCATACATTAGTATGGTAGCATTTTCTTCTTTTTTCTTCTATTATTATAAGTACTTGTTAGAAGCCAGAGCCATGTGTTACCTTTTCTGACTTGTAGGTGTAATACTTTTATTTTTAAAAAAACCAAACATCACTCATAAATAGTGTATGAAAATTGTAGTTTAAACTCAACTACAGGCAGGTTGTTGAGTACTGAGCTATGGATCAGACACTTTAAAAACAGTAACTTCAGTGGGTTTTTTTTTCTGTTGCCTGTTTAGGGTGTGAAATGATGCCAGATGGAAGAAAAAACCTGGGGAAAGGGGGCAATGCTATAACATCTCCTGATGTTTGGAAATAACCTCAGGGCAGCTGGAACCAAAAAGCTGCCTGATGTTACTTGTACAGGTGGGCAGGCAAATCCCAATTATTTGGCCGTTGATTGTTCTTATTTAAAATATAGCCAATTACTTAGCCAAAACAGGGATTGTAGCAGGAGACAAGGACCTGCATCAGTCCAGGAGGCCTAGAACATACATTTTTTCACATCTATACATACACAACTCTGTGAAATAGGTTTTCCCATCACATTTATTTCCATTTCTTCTTCCACCCGCAGTGAGCAATCCTTGCAACAGTATATTCTTTATAAAAGGGAAAGGAGGGAAAGCAGTTGTGAAGAACTAACCAACACATTAACTCAGTCTAATAGTGCATGCAATGTTCCATACTCATAGTGGGACACTGGATGACTTCTTGTTTGGTATGTTATGTGCAATGGGGAATCCTTTCATGTATGAGCTGGACTAGATGGTATCTGAGGCCTCACCTGTCGTTCTCAAATCCTGTGATTATGCAATGGTGTCCCACCCCAGGAAATTTTCTCATCTTTTCTTGGGAAACAAAATTAGTCCTTATGTTTACACGCCATTCTGTTTTGTTATTTTCTTTTAGAACCCTTCATTTTAAACTAAAACTTTGGTTTAGAATGTATATTAAAATCTCTTCCAATGATCTTTTCAAAGCTCTATTTTATTGGAACCAAATGAGATGAGGCTAACTTAAACAAGATGAAAACACCTTATATTTTCAGAATAGTTTGAACTAACAATGTTGCAGACAGCCCAAGGATTTGATTGTTTGCTAGCATAGTCTGATTGACTGATGATATAAGTAGGTATTTTATAAATGGAAACAAAATCGTGGCAATAGTTCACCTTATAAATGTTTCCCAATGGTTCTTGTTTCCCATTTATTTTCATAAACCACTACGTTGGAAAGTGTTTTAGTCACATTTTTGCCGTAACATGTTCTAGTCTTTCTTTTATATTTGCTGTTTTATTTATAAATGCTTTCATAATTTTTAGGAACATGGAATTTTAAAAATATATGGTTACATGTACAATAGACACAAATTAAAAGTGGTTAGCATTATCATTGTGTGCCTTATGTATTTGGGATTTAATATGAGTGAAGTTTGTGGATATTTGTTTCCATATCAGAATTTTGGTTATCTACCCTTTTGCTTTTTAGTTTCTTCAAACTTCCTCTTATTCATAATAGGTTTTAAAACACTACTATTTCTCATTTTTAAAAAACACAGGACTATAAACAGATATTGATTCACATCATCTGCATTCTTCTGATACCTATGGTCAGTCAGCTGATAATGTGTCTTAAATCATTAAGGATATTGTTATTCTTGACCATTAAAAAGCTAGGTTGATTTTTTGTTATAATCAGTACCAAACAATCTATAGTGGCTTTTCACATAGGAAGAACACACATGTTGTGTGTGCTGACAGACAGTAAAGTAGACTGGTTTGCTGAGTCTGCCATTTTAATTTTTAATTTCATAGAATTCTATGGACTGCTTCAGGAGACTGTGAGTTTCAGGGAATACAGTTTGAAAAATGCTGCCTTTCAAAATTCTTGGGACAAATTGTGTGACCAGACTTGTGAAAAAGAGGGTAAATAATAGGTCTAATCACTCAGAATCTCTGATTTTTATCTGATAGCTCTTCAGTTGTAAGATTTCCCAGTTAAATGCTCTGCCACTCCACATTAATATCGTGGCTTTAATTATTCATTTTAATTCAGCAAACAATTATTAAACACCTACTATGTGCAAGGCTGGTGTTATGCACTTGCATTACAAAGAGGCAGCTAGGTGGCATGGTGGCTATAGCACTGTGCCTGGAGTCAGTCCTCAGATACTAATTAGCTGTTTGACTGTGAGCAAATTATTTATTAACCTCTTTGCCTCAGTTTCCTCAACTGTGAGGATAATAATATCACCCACTTCAAGGAGTGGTTGGGAGAATCAGATGAGATCAGCATTTAGCATGGTGCCTAAGACATAGCAGGCACTTAATAAATGCTTGTTCCCTTCCCCAAGGACAAAAATTCAGTAGTCCAACCCCTCTTTTATGCATGAACAAAAGGCCAGAGAGGCTAAGCCTTGGGGTCACAAAGTTGTTACGTTTCCAAGGCAGAATGTGATTCCAGATCTTTCCATTGCAAATCCACTGCTCTTTCCATTGTTATAAGAAAAAGTCTTTTTGTCCTCAAGAAGTTTGCTTCCTGTTGGCAGGGTACAACAACATGTCCATGAAGAAGTAAACACAAAATATATACATAATTTCAAGAGGGAAAGAGGGATAATAACTGTATGGAATCAGGAAAGTCCTCATCTTGGAAGTGGCACCCAGTTTCTGGTTTTAAAGGATGTTAGGGATTATAGAAGATGAAGGTGAGGAAGAAGTACACTCCAAATGGGGGGATTGCTTATACAAAAGATAGATGTCACATATGGAATATAGCTAGAAAGCTAGTTCAACTGGGAGAATGGAAGAAATAGAGGAAGATGAAGATTAGAGGCCTTTAATTTTTAATTCTTATTCTACAGACAGGAGCCATTGAAGACTTTTGAGCTGAGGAGTAACATGGTCAGATCTGTATTTTAGGAAGATTAATTTGGCAGCTATTTGGAGGATAGATTGCTCTACCGGGAACAAGAAGGGAGACCAATTGAAAGGAAATTTTGGAATAGAAGAGGCAAGAATTGATGAAAGTAATGTGAGTGGTTAAAGAGGAGATCCATGACTTTCTAAACAAATACTTTGAGAAGATCTTATGATCTTATCAACTTGAATGTTCTCTTCAAGGATACAGATTGTATCCCATTCCTACTTTACCCTGAGTGATTCTTGTTCATGTCCTCCCATCATTTCTGGGAGGTTCACAGCCAGTCCCCTCAGCACATTAAAGATCTTCCTCTAGATCTCAACATTGCTTGGGTACCAGTGGAGAACATGGAGAACATGGGTTGTAAGTCAGTTACCTTCAACTCCCACTACATATCTGGCCCATGTCCTTTTTTCATTAATACGTTTCTCTAATAATGTATTTTATGCTGCTTCTCTTGTGCAGTTCTTCATTATTAAGATATTACAGCTTAATCAAGCTGACCATACATCTTTCCATTGCCCTTTGGGTGACCTGTAATTTGAATTCTTCGGAGACTATGATTCCATGCTTCACAGGCAGCCATAGCATTGCCTGGAAGAATATTGATATTAAAAAGATTGGCCTTTGTTTCAGGAAGAAGCTAAACAGATACAATGTAATTGCTTTTCCTTCTTAAATGCCGCACCATCATATAAAGAAAGGAAAAGAGCAACTGGACTTACGTCAAGACCTAAGTTTACTTATCAGCTGTATGACTTAGGGCAAATCAATTCCCTCTCTAGGTTTTCATTTCCTCAACAAAAATATTAAAAAGATTGTACTGGGTGATTTTGTCTAGTATTCAGAATTTTAGAGAAATTCAGATGGAGATTTCATTTAAAACTGAAGAAATCATGGAAAAGTAGAGGAAATGGCAATTCTGAGCCTGATTTTAACTACAGTGGAGGAAATGGTTGATGAGATGGAAATGGTAGAAACTGTAGGAGGAAGAAACTACTCCATATAAGTGGTTATACTAGGTAAGGTGGGAGAGGAAGCCTGCATAGTTTGATGTGCACCCTCTATTTTTGGAAACTAAATGAATGAATGATGACCCTACCAAGCTGCAAAGACATGAAGTATGGGACCAGTGACAGATGGTATGTCTGACATCCAGTGACCTACCTAGCTAAGATTGGAGAGGCTTCATTACCAGGTTGGCCACAGGATGATGAATTGCTCAACCACAGCAATTCTTAAAAACTTCCTACCAAATCATAGAGGGGAAACAGTCTGTACTGGTGAAGAGAGTACTCACATTCAAAAAAGCATGGACCCTTAGTCATATGGAAGAGAGATTGAGTTTTTTCCAACATGATGCTCTAAGGCAGACCTAGAATTCATTGAGTAAAAGAGAATTGAGCAGATGTGGGCTTGGATTAAGAATAAATCCCCCAGGGGCAGCTAAGTGGTGCAGTGGATAGAGCACAGGCCCCAAGTCGGGAGGACCTGAGTTCAAATGTAGCCTCAGAGCAAACACTTGACACTTACTTGCTGTGTGACCCTGGGCAAGTTACTTAACCCCAATTGCCTATTTAACAAAAGTAGAAGAAGGAGAAGGAGAAGAGGAGGAGAAGAAGGAGAAGGAGAAGAAAAAAAAAGAAATAATCCCCCAGCAATTGGAGCTGCCAAACAGGAGAATGGGTTGGTTCAAGCAATCAACAGTGTAACTCTTTAAACATAAATTGGATGAGCACTTGTTAGGGACACAGAAGAGGAGCTCCTGTGTGGCTGTGGTTTGATGTACATGAGATCGTAAGGTATTTCTCACTCCGAGATCTTGCGATCCCCAAGTCTTTTCTAGCTTTAATATTGCATTGGTAGATACAAACGCAAAACAGTCTAAGGATGACTGAACCACCTCTTCTGTATGCCTACAGAAGATACAGACTTCCAAACCTCAAGGAAATTATAGTGGAGGTGAGATATAGATCCATGAAATAACTAGAAAAGGAACAAAAAGAGGGTCTTTACAACATGTTTTATAATAAAATATTAGATTGATGCTAACCACAGTACTTGCATGTATTCTGTGCTGATGGGCTGTGGGCAGTCAGGAAAGGAAAAATTAGTGTCAAGTTATGTTATCAGGGAAGGGGGAGTGCTATAGGAAAGTATGAGGAAAGAAAAGAATTTCCTTATTTTTGAAAGCTTTTTTTTCCTTCAGAAACTCATAATTATCTCAATCAGTAAATTATGCTTATTAAATTCTAAATTTAAAATAGCAGAACTATGAAAATTTGTAAGAATTCTTTTTGAAAGTCTATTACAAAAGCCTGAGTTTTACAAGCTGGGCTTTAGTTATAAGGTGTGGAAAAAGTCTACCATCTGACAAACTTTCCATTACTTTGATAGTGTAACTTTGTGTTTATTACCTGTCAGTTAAGAGATTGATGATAAATGATGTGTTTTATAAAACTAATGAAATCTAATGGTTGAACTCATGGAGATTCATAATTCTTAACTGATAATTTGGGTTAAAAATTACTTATCTGTGAGTATTATTTCATAATATGAAGTAGAATACTTGCATTTTACAAGTATCTTTTTATTACTTCAAAGCAATTATCGCAAACCTTCCACACCTTAGTTTACCATCTTCTTGAGCTGCCATGGCCAAAAAGAATTAAAATTAAAAGAATCTTTTTGATTGTGCCAAGACAGTAGAAATAGTCTATCACTATTTCTGTATTGAAAGCCTTTTCAGCCTGGGAGGGTCTGGTTGGAACTGGTACAGCCTTTGAGAGCCCTCAAGGTCAGTAAATCAAGTATAAGGATTCCCTACTGGCCCATACATATTGATTTAGAAAACCAAATGTTAACTTTCTCTGCTTGGCAGTATTTTTGTTCATTGTGTTAAATATTTCCGAATGACGTTTTAATCTGGTTCATGCCCAGTTGGCCTGCAGGTGTTTGACACCTCTGCTCTAAGTCAGGGGTCCTTAATCTTTTTTGTGTCATGAACCCCCTGTGCTAGTCTTTTCTCTGAATTCACAAAATAAAATACGTAGGATTACAGACATTAGATACAAGGGAAATCAATCATATTATCAAAATATTTAAAAATAACAAAAGTTATTTTAAAAATGTTAAGTTTAAAAACCTCAGCTCTAGGAGTTCAGGATCTGTCCCATTGCTAATGCTTCCTCTATATGGGACCTTGGGCAAATCACTTAACCCCTGGAGCTTAGTTTTCTCATCTTTAAAATAAGGGGGTCGATCAAGATGAACTCTGGTTAGATTGGATGACCGCTGAGGTCCCTTTGGGCTCTAGCTATATGATACTATGATTCTAGTTAAGGAGCTAAGTTCTATGTACATACAAGACTCCCTTGTCCCTCACAGACAGTAGCTGAACCATCTGTATCCCAGCCTCAGGAATTTTCACTAAGGAATGTGGAGCGTACAAATGGCAAGGGCTAGCTTTTGGTTATACTGCATGTGACCCACACTTTCCATGCTGACTAATCGACTCTTTACTGTGAGGCATCTGATGGCAATGAGGATTACAGATTTAAAGAAATGACTGTATTAGTGTGGTGGACCTGTTTTAAACTATATTTCATTATTTTCTACCCTGGAGCCTTAGTGACCAGAATCTATTTTTCACTTATGGCTTACTTAACATTTGGGGAAAGGAGTTAATACTCCAGGAGCCAGACTGACTTATAGATTGGATGGGGGTATATGAAAAGTATGTAAGTTGTTGTTGTTCACTTGTTTCCAATTCTTCATGCCCTGTTTGGGGTTCTCATGGCAAAGATGCTGAAGTGGTTTTCCATTTCCTTCTCAAGCTTATTTTACAGAAGAGGAAACTGAGGCAAATAGGGTGCAATGACTTGCCCAGAGTCACACGGCTAGTAAGTGTCTGAGGCCAGATTTGAACTCAAGTCTTCCTGACTCCAGGCCTAGTGCTCTATCCACTGCACCATTTAAACTGCCCGACGTATCTAAGTATGAATGCAAATGATAGCTAAGGGGGAACTACTCCCCAGGCAAATAGCTGAATGCTGGGGGTAAATAGCCTCCTCAAATGATGATCTGTTTCCTCCAAGGATGGGCTGATTCTGGACCAGTACCAGGGATGGTACATAGGAATCATAATTATAAAGGCTCATATGAGTCAACATATAAAGGTCCATGGAGTCTGCCTCTGGTCTAAATATATGTCAAGAACATTCCTAGTCTGGAGAAGCTCTTAGAATACCAACCAATCAATAGGCATTTATTAAACGTACAACGTATTTATTCCAGGGACTGTGCTAGGTGCTTGGGATATAGAAGCAAACAGGAATGTAGATGCTGTCAGCTCACTACTGGAGTGGAGATGAGATTTATTCAAGGGAGGTGAAGAGAAGATGCCTTGTCTTACATCTCCAATTGTCTGTTGGACATCTCAAACCAGATCGTTAAACTCAACATGTCCAAAACTGGATTCATTATCATGTCCCCCAAACTCAGAAGCCACTAAGATTTAAACGTTATTAATATTTGATCCCGGAGGTAATAGGTAGCCACTGGAGTTTGAGTAGGGGGAATAGGTTACATGGTTAGACCTGCACATGAGGAAAATCACTTTGGTGGCTGAGTGGAGGATGGAATGGAGTTGGGGAGAGACTTGTGGCAGGCAGACCCATTGGCAGGTTCCTGCAGTAGTCCATGAGGAGATGAAGGCCTGCACTAGGATTGTGTCAGTATCAGAGGAGAGAAGGGGACGTATTCAAGAGATGTTAGAAAGGTAAAATTGACAGGCTAGAAACTAAGTGAGTACTCATCAGTTGGGGACTGGCTAAACAAGTTATGGAGTATGAATGGAATGGAATATTGTTGCACCAAAAGAAATTGTGAAATGGGAAAAGAAAGGGGGAGAGGGGGAAGGGAATTAACATTTATATTGCATCTACTATGTGCCAGGCACTGTGCTAAGTGCTTGAAAATATCATCTCATTTGATCCTCACAATATCCCTGTGAGGTAGGTGCTGTTATTATCCCCATTTTATAGTTGGTGAAACTGAGGCAAACAGAGGCCAAGTAACTTGCCCAGGGTCACACAGCTAGTAAGATCCAAGCCTAGCTGCTCCACCTAACTGCCTAATTGTCATTAGAAAAATGTGGGAAGATTTTGTGAACTGATGCAGAGTGAAATGACCAGGATCAGGAGAACAATTTATGTAATATTTTATAAAGACGACTTTGAAAAGCTTAAGAATTCTGATCAACTCATGACCAGCCATGATTACAGAGGCCTGATAAGGAAGCAAACTAATCATCTTCTGAGAGAGGTGGTGGGGTCAGGATGCAAAATCAGACATTGACTTTAGCTTCCTTCCTGTGCTTAGGTCTGTTTTATACGTTTACAATATGTGAACAAGCTGTTGGTGTAAAACTGAGTTAAGGCTTTGTCATAATCAATAAAGGCAATATCAATATCCTGATGCTATTGAGAAGCTTGTTCAATAATTACTGAATTAACAAAAATGGCTCTTTGGATCCTGGGAGCTTTTTGCCATACTGATTTGCTTCTAAGCCAATATATTGTTAGCTTATAAGTGTTTATATATACAGGATAAATTGGATGTAATCTCAGAGGGAGGGCACTAAGCATTAAAGGGGGTTTCGAATTGTACAAGGTGAGATTTTTAACTGAGGCTCAGAAAAAGCCAGGAGATAGAGATGAGGAAGGAGAGAATTGCAGAAAGGAGACCAGAGCCAGTACATGAATTGTCTTGGCAAGTAACAGCAAGTGTGTGTCAGAGGAAGGGCTTAAAATCAGGTCTTCCTGGCTCCTGAGAGCAGCTAACTATAATACTAGACTCCCTCTTCTATTTTTACGCATACATACATACACACACATACATGTACTACCTGTGCCTATGTTTTGTCCATAAAGATTAAGACAAAACAACCGATGTTAATTTAAGTTATGGAGTTATAGGAATAGTTCTTAAGTATTGAAAGTTAAGTAGACGTAGTGAAAAGCATACTTTTTTTTTACCATCAATAGGAATGTTCATGTAAAAGACCTGCATTTAATTCTGTCTCATAATGACTAGCTGTATGACCATGGGCAAGTCACTTAACCTCTCTGTCTCAAGTTTCCTCATCTATAAAATTGGGGTGATAATAATAGCCCCTGCCTCCAAGTGTCGTGTTAATAACCAAATAAGATAATATACAAAGCACTTTTCAAGTCTTAAAGTGCTATGTAAATATAAGCTGTTAGGTAATAATAACCTCTTCAACTGTCCATGGATCCCACCATGGACAGAAGAGGGATGCAATAAGAAGTAGGGGAATATCAGCCTGGTTGACTGGCTGAATGGAGACTTTCTGGACCCTGGGGCTATTAATATGATAGCTTATAATTTCCTGAAAGATACTGTCTGGGCTCTTTTTTTCATCGTGATTTTCAGATAGACCAATAATTTTTAAATTGTCTCTCCTGGATCAATTTTCCAGGTCACTTGTTTTGCCAATGAGGTATTTTACATTTTCATCTATTTTTCATTCTTTTGTTTCTGTTTGACTGATTCTTGCTCTCTCATAGAGTCATTAGCTTCCATTTGCCCAATTCTAATTTTTAACAGATTGTTTTCTTCTAATAGATTTTGTACCTCCTTCCCCATTTGGCCAGTTGTATTTTTTAGGGATTTGTTTTTTTCCAATTGGCCAATTGTATTTTTTAAGGACTTGTTTTCTATAGTTAACTTTTATCCTTCCTTTTCCAAGCTATAGACTTTCTCTTGCATGCCTCTTTTCCCATTTTTTCTTCTACCTCTCTCATTTGACTTTTAAAATCCTTCTTGAGCTCTTCCAAGAAGGCTTTTTAGGCTTCAGACCCGTTCATATTCCCTTTTGAGGTTCCAGATGTGGGTTTATTGACAATGTTGTCCTCTTGAGAATTTCTGCCTTGATCTTCACTGTTCCCATAAGAAGAATCTATGGTACATTTCTTTTTGCTCATGGTGTTTGCTTATTTCCTGGCCTTTAAAGAGATTGAGCTCTCCTGCTGGGGAGCAGAGGGCACTGACCCAAGCTTCTTGTGTTGGGATCTTAGGGCCTGGTGACTGGCTTTGTGTGCTGGGGCCTCCAGTGTTGGCGGTTGGAGGCTGTAGGATTCTGGCAGCTTACCTCGTGTTGGGCTGGAATCAGCAACGCTGGAACTCTAAGGGTAGGATTGGGTAATGTGGCTCCTGGAGATTTCCTGCTCACCCAGGCCTTTCCTTCCTTTTGCTTTCTTCAGCTATTTTCAGATGGATGTTGTAGGATGTTTATCCACCTGGGGGCCCCTTGGAGTGCTGCTTCCCTTAGGAGGCACTGGGAGAGCTGGTTGCTGTAGAATGCCCAGGCACCTGGTGGTTTTCTGAGCTGGTTTCCACCGGTTCTCCTACCCTCACTGAGGCACTCGGGGGACCAGGTGTTGGTGTTTGCCTGCTCCATCACCTGCATTTCAGGATCTCCTCATGGTATACTGAGGATGCCTCCTGTTCTGTACTGTTCCCCTTCCCCCAGGGCAAAAGGGGCCTTTCTCATTAATCCCTCAAGCTACCTGGGCTACTAGACTGCTGTACCCCATCTTTCTTCTGGTTCAGCTGTTCCAGGGTTTTTCCTGGGGCGATATTTTCTGGGCTTTCAGAGGTTAATTGATATGGTGGCTTATAAAGGCCTAGCCAGAATCCTGATACTCTGGCAAATTGAGTTCTGAAGATACCTGCCACAGATTGGGTTAGCCTCACTAACAAGGAGATTCCACTGTTCCCAAGAGTCAAAGAAATAAAAAGGATGACAGGGGATTGCAGGATGGTCCTATTGTAAGAGGCTTGACACAGAAATTACTAAGCCAACAAGCAGGAGCTGTGGGGTTCTGTACTACAAGAAGGCAAAGACAGACCAAAACAAACCCAAAATAGCACAACCTCACCTGCCAGAACTGCACCTCCTACATGAGACATTTCCTGTACCCCTCTGGATGTTAGGGCTTCATCCTCAGATTTTTCTGGCCTTTGCTTTTTGTGTGTTTATGTTTGTGTGTGTGTGTGTGTGTATGTATGTACACATATATGTATATATGTGTGTGTTATCTTTCCCAATGGAATATAAGCTCCTTAAGAGGCAGATTGGCTTATTTTTGTCTTTATATCATCAGCACCTAGCACAGTGCCTAATAAGTGAAGTCTACAAACATAATTAAGCACTTACTATGTGTCAGGCACTGTGCTAAGAGCTTTACAAATATTATCACATTTGATCTTCACAACATCCCTGTAAGGGTAGGTGCTGTTGTTATCCCCCTTTTACAGTTGAGGAAACTGAGGTGGACAGAGTTGAAGTGACTTGCTCAAGGTCACACAGCTAGTAAGTGTCTGAGGCTGGATTTGAACTCAGGTCTTCCTGACTTCAAGCCTCAGTGCTCTATGCACTGTGCTGCCTAGCTGCCTCAGATCCATAACTTCATCCTTAAGTGTAGAATAGATGAAATATGGGATGAAATCAAAGAGCTACTAAACTCTAAAGAGAGAAAAGTTAAACAACCTGAGGTCGTTGAAAAACTTTACTTACCTTGGGCAAGTCACTTAACCCCAGTTGCTTCCTTAAAAGCAAACAAACAAACAAAAAAACCTTTAAAAAATTTTTTTGCTTAATGCAAACCCCAGAAATTAGATTTATGACAAAAGAGATGACAAAGATAATGCCGTTGTCTCCTGTGCTTCTGAAAACCAGATGGATACATACATACATAAATTGTATGTGTGTGTGTGTGTGTGTGTGTGTGTGTGCTTACACACACACAGAAAGAGAGAGCTACTGGAATTTCACAAAGTAAATTTGAACTTTGAGAATATATGTTCAACTAGCTAATTCAATTTTACCAAAAGAGAGTAATATTTTTAATCTGGCATTTTCTACAACTATCATAAATAAATTCATTCTCCTGCAAATTTGACAGAAAGTATAAAATATTTAAGGATATGCACATAGTCCTGTATATGGCAACTGTACTACATTGGTGATTTAACACATTAATACCCACAGAAGGAAAGATGGAGCCATCAAGGAATACCCCTAAGACAGGTATCAAACACCACCATGACAAAAGCAACCCAAGCACTATTGAAGATCTCTGAAAGGCATTGCAAGAGTACAGTAGTGGCTAGCTGGTATATGCAACTGAATGCCATATTGTCCAATGAAAGACAGTAAAAAAGAAACACACAGAATGGAATCCAGAAAATGCTTCAGAGGGCACATGAATTACTCACAAATCATCTTATCTTCCCCTTCAGTATAAGATTAATTTCACTTTGCTTAATAGAAAGCATCCTGTATCTACTACCAAAGCAAGAGGCCATTCCCGCTAAACACCAGTGACCCCTCCAAATATGGGCTAGTGATACACTTATGTAATTTATCCAAAGTATTCACAACTTATATGACTCAAAAAAAATATTTTTTTGCAAGTGGTTGTCTCCTTTTTTGGATTGTAAGCTCCTTGAAGGCAAGGATTGTTTTATCATTTTTTAAAAATTCCTAGTACTTAGCACAGTGCCTGCATATTCTAGGTACTTAATAAATGCTTGTTAACTTGTTTTAACTCTGGAGAGAACAGGTAAAGGTATAACAATCAGTTATGAAACTTGAAGGCTCAGGTTATTAAAGACTATGCTTCAATCTATCTTCCCAGCCTTGTTTTTCGCTATTCCCTTTTATGGTAGAATATAAGCTCCCTGAAGGCAAGGACTGTCATATTTTTGTCTTTTGTCTCCTCAGCACTTAGCACAGTGCTTTATATATAGTGAGCACTGACTTTATGTTCTAGGCAAACTGTTTCCCAAACTTATATGCCCACTCCTGCTTCCATGAATTATTAAAGAAGTCTCCAATGTGTAGGTGCACTATTGCAGGCAGGTAGAATGAGGGAGTGGATAGAACTCTGGACCTGGAGTTAGGAGTTTGAATGCTGCCTCACACATTTACCAGCTGTGCGACCCTCGGCAAAAGTCCCTTAACCTCAGTTTCCGTATCTGTAAAATGGGGATGATAATAACACCTGCATCACAGGGTTATTGTGAGGATCAAATGGGATTACATAGGTAAAGTGCTTTGAAGACCTTAGGGTAATATACGAATGCTAGTTAGCATCAGTATCATCATCATCATTATTTGCGGTGAATGTGACTCTGCCAGCTTGGTAGCAAGAATATGCCCTGGACTGGTTGGTTATTGATGACTTCTGTCACCAGTAATCATTGGACTGATGTTAAGTCCAGTAAATAAGGTCAATAAATAAGAGAGATTACTTAAATTTTCAGCTTTTCTTCTATGCAGTTTATGTTATTAATAGTAGTGGGGAAGGTAGGTTGAGTTTATAAAATGGACAAATGTGTGTAGGATGAAATGTGTAAAAGAAGGTATTCATAAATTAAATTGTTGCGAAAAGGAAATAGAGTGTATACGGAAATTCCCTTTTTGTTATTTGTTAAGTTCAGAACACCAAAAAACTTAAGGAAATATGTCATATTTCTAGATTACAGACTTTCTTAAGAACTATTATAATCTGTTTCAGAGTGTGATCTTGTTGATAAAATTATACTAGGTGAGTTCAACCAGAATGCTTTTACTATGAACAATCAAATTATTTGATAAAATCTACAGAATGAACCAAAACCAAACAAACGAAAGAGGATGACAGAGTAATAAGTTAGAAAAGGGAAGCTTTTAAAGGCTACATTTCGAGAATGCCTAGGGGTGGGGAAGAATAACAATGTCAAAGGTACCTGATAAGAGAATAGAAAGACTAGACTTCATTTAAAAACAGTTTCTTCTCACTCCAGAAACACTAATATCTTCTCATTCTCTCTCTTGTTCAGTCTCACTTTGACTTATCTCATTCAAACATTGTCTCTCTGCCCACGTATGTATATATTATATATGTACACATGTAATACATATATACTACATAGTACATCCATATATATGCTGTTATATATATATATGCTATGTATATTGTGTGTATACATATTCACATTATAAGGACTGGACCTGTAATTACACCGTTAGAGGGAAATCCGAAATGAGGAATATCCTCTTACCTGTGTAGTATAGTCTCTGCAACTGATAGTCTTGGAAAGTTGCCTTAGAACACTAAGAGATTAAGTGATTTGAGCAGGATTACCTAGCTAAGACAAGTCAACCTGCATTTATTAAGCACCTACTATGTGCCAGGCACTGTGCTAAGCATGAGATATATATTTTTAAAGGCAAAACTAGTCCCTGCTCTCAAGTAGCTCACAGTCTAACAGGGGAGACAAGATTGCAAAAAATTATATACAAACAAAATAGAATAAATTGGAGATAATCAATGGAGGGAAGCCACCAGCACTAAGGGTAATTGAGAAAGGCTTCTTGTAGAAGGTGGGATTTTAGTTGGAACTTGAGGGAAGAAACCAGGAAGTGGAGAGGAGGAAAGAGAGAATTCCAGGCATAGGGGAATAGCCAGTGAAAATGCACAATTGGGAGTTAGAATGTTTTGTGCAAAGAACTGCAAGTTATGTGTCAGAAGCAAGATATAAACCCAGGTCTTCCTAGCCCTGAGACCAGCCCTCTCTCTACTATACTAGGCTACTCTTTTGTTTTTACACATATACATACATGTACACATACATGTACCTGTGTGTATGTTTTGTCCCCATGTAGAAAAACAAAACAACTAGTGTTTGTTTAAGTTGTGGAGTTCTGAGAATGCTTCTTACAGATTAAAAATTAGTAGACGTAGTTGAAGGCCTATTTTTTTCTCAGTAGGAATATTAGTATTAAAAGAGCAAATATATGTGTGTGTATAAAAAGACAGAGAAAGAGAAATAGAGACAGACAGAAACAGCAAGAGAGAGAGAGAGAGAGAACAATTTATGAACTAGGAAACAGAGCCAAAATAGTGCATCTCTCTAATATACCAAACTTCAATTCCATTTGGAAATCTACTTTTACTACAAGGTTGAAATTCCCTTCAGCCACAGACATAAATGCTTGATGCTATAAATGTCATTGTTGATTTTGGGCTGTGAATAAAAAAAGGAAAACATGTCAAATTATAAATGAGAAAGGAATTCATTTAAATGTATTGCAGTGAAAATTTTTATATTTATTGTGCCATCTCAGTTCAATTTTATAGCAAATTGTTGATTTAGCATCTGTTTTTCAACATTTATTTTCTCATGCTTATAAAAGGTCTACTTTTTAAAACGTAATTAAAATTTATACCTTTAATCGTGTTCTTATAATAATAGCTCACATTTATAAAATATTCCCTCTCATTTCTTCCCTGGCATCCAACTACTTATACTCCATTCATTTAACAAACAGAACAAGTCTCCTTTTATGACAGTGCTTCCTCTCTGAGATCACCTGCACTTTCTCCTGTATACATCTTGTTTGTACATAACTGTTTATATGTCGTTATCTTCCCTTTTGAACATGGGCCCCTTGATAGTAGTGACTTTTTCTTTTCTTTTTTTTTTTTTTTATCCCCAGAGCTTAGCCCTGTGCCTGGCACATAGTGAAGAGCATCATAAATGCTTGTTGTCAAGACTTCCCTATCTCTGTTATGTGCAAAATACTATTAGGGGCTAGAATATAAAAAATAAATGAGTTCTGTTCTCAGTGACCTTACTGTCTGGTGGATAAGATCATAGAATTATAGAATCTCAAAGTCAGAAGGAATCTCAGAGATTATCTAGTACAATCAATTCATGAACAAGAATCTTACCTAACATAGTGGTAAGCCAGCCTTTGCTTGACCATTTACCTTAAGGAATAGCCTACTACCTACTGAGAAAATCCATTCCACTTTGGGAAAGACTTAAGCGTTGGGAAGTCTTGCCTTACTTCAGGCCTATATTTACCTCTTTTTAATTTTCATGCTTTGTTTCTGACTCTGCCCTCTGGAGACAGAAAGAACAGGTATAGTCTTTCTTCAATGATAAAAACTCTTTGGATACTTAAAGGCAGTCACTATGTCTCTTGCCCTTCAAGTGTGCTCTTCTCTAGGCCAAATATACCCCCATGCTCTTTGATTGATATTTGTATGACATGATCTCCACCCCCGGTTACTCTTCTATAGATAGTCCCCAGTTTATCAATGTCCTGCCAAAAATGTAACTCAGGATCTGGCCTGGGGCCAAGTATATTGGGACTCTCACCTTCCTAGTCTAGGACAGTATGCCTTTCAATGCAACCTAAGATTACATTTGCGTTTTTGCCTGTCATATCAGTCAATAAATATTTGTTAAGCACCTACTATATGTCAAACATTGTGCTGAGCTCTAGGGATACAAAGGAAGGCAAAAGACAGTCCCATACCCAAAGAGCTCACAATCTAATGGGTGAGACAACGTGCAAACAACTGCGTACAAAATGAGCTATATTACAGAATGAATTGGAAAATTAACTCATTAAATTTGTCTTCTACTAAAACTATCATAACTTGTTCAGATAAACTTTTGCCTAGTTATGTCTCCTCCATCTTGTACTTGTGAAGCTGGCTTTTTGAATCTGAGTATAAGACTTTACCTTCATTCCTATTATATTTCATAATATTAGCCCAATGTTGCTAAATTACTGAGACCTTTCCTAATTTTGTCAATTGTGAACTTTGTTGGAATGCTTTCTACTGCTTTTGTCAAATAATTTATTAAAATGTTGCATATCAGAGGGTGAAGCATAGATTCCCCTATTTCATTGCAGACTTTCCAAGCTGACCATGACAATTTTTTAGATCTTGTCATTTGACTCATTTTTAATCCAGTTACTCATCATTTAACCCACAGTTCTCTACGTTGTTCACAAGAATAGAATGAGAGATTTTTCTAAAGCTTATTTAAAGTGTATGTAATGGGACCCAGGCCAATGAACCCAGGCCCTGTGAGCAGGAATATAATGTTACTGATGCAATTCAGTTCATTGAAGAGCCTGGGAAGCCATCTTCCAGAAGTCTTGATGACATTTAGTAGAGCGTGTATAGACATTCTGTAACTGCCAGCCATGTGGTAGACAGTAGTCTCTTTGATTATCTGCAACTACTGAGCCAGAACTGGGGATGCCTTCAAGAAAAGCATAAGTTGTTCTCAGCCTCTGTCTTGGTTGGATCCCTTTACTTCCTGTGACTTCTTTCTAGCTCATGGCATCTGGTGAAAGACAGTGCCTTAGTATCTCAACGAGGCATTTTGACCTTTACTACCCAGCCCAGTGATAGCTTAAATAAGGACTCACCCAGTAGTAATGCCACACTTGGACATGAACTTGGTGAGATTAATGCTATGTAGAAGCTATGGTAAGTCTTAGTCCACTCTCCCTAAAGATTGAAGTGGTCTAGTGTACCCCACAGGTGCTGGGAGGTGGAGAGGAAGGAAATTTTAGAACTCCTGGTCTTGCTATATTGTCTAAGTAAATATCCCTTTGTGAAAGCATTTTTTTTCCAAATTAGGATTGTTCCCTCTCTTCCTCTGTAAACACAGTAACTCTTGTCTCTTCAGTTATTTTGGCATAATCTATTTTAAGGCAGCCCTATTCCCACAGGCTTTCTTCCCCTCATCCTCAAATGTCCTCCCCCTTCCTTGTTTGTTATCCCCTTCCCTTAGTTTTGATTTCCTTTCTTGCTTGCTTTTATTTAGTTATGTAATTCTCTTCTTTTTCTTCTCAGTCAAATATAATCCTTCTTCCTCTCCTCTCCTTCAGCTTATTTTGTTCATTGGTTTTTAAAATTCATTTTCTGTACTTTTCCTTAAAAAAAACATTTCTTTCTCTCATTCTCTTTATTTATCTTCTCTTTCCATCTATTCTAGATTTTTATTATTTTATTCACATTCCTTATACTTATTTTGTCCTTACCTGTATCATTCATGAGATTACAGCTTGTAAGGGACCAATTTTGTTTCTGTTTTCTTCTAAGCAGTTTCTGTTACAATCTTGTAGGTCTTTTTTTCTATTGTCCTTCACTCTTAGAAATACCAATTCCTGCAGTTAATAAAGAGGATAATGCCACATAGTAGAAATTTTCCTGTGTCTCTGATTGTGCAGTTCATTAATGACCTTTGCCCTCACCTAGGTTATTTTTTCCCATTTGCCTCGAACTCTCATACTTGGGTCCATGCCCTGACATTCCTCTAGTTGTCAATTTCCCTCAAGAGTTCTAATTCCCCTTCTCCTGAAATAAGGTGAGTAGTCTCTCTAAGTACCAAATGCCTGTAGATCCTACCCATTGTAAGGTCCCCATCTCCTTTTTTATAAAATAACTCCTGTCTCCTATAGGAACATTCATCATTAGTGACCCTCCTCACTACCGAGACAAGTTTCTCCCTTTCTTTTCCCTTTTTTCAACCTTTCCCTTTGCCTCTTTGCCCATCCTCCTGTAGGCTCTCTTCTTGCTGAGATACTACGGGAGTTATTTTCCCTTCATTGTTAGCCTTTGACTTGATTAGGGTACACCACGTAGGCATGATCTGTTCTTGATGAAACATTGCTTGCTTTTTGTGATTGCTACATCGTTTTCTAAATGTTCACTAATTATTTTAAAATGATGTGTTCTGGAATTTCCAGGAGTCGAAATTAATGTTACTGACCTATAGTTTGCAAAGTCAAAATTAATGTTACTGACCTATAGTTTGCAAATTAAATTCACTTCTCTATTACAAACATTGGTACATTTGCCATTTTCCAGTCTTATAGCACCTGTTCTGTTCTCCATGAGATCCAAAGCTCACTGATAGTGATCATTCAACAAACACATCTGTTTTCTTTTAGTATCCTAAGAAGTAATTCAGCTATGATGTATAGCATGAACTCATCAAGAAAAACTTCTTTATCACTTTTACTATCTTTCCTCATCTTGGTTATCAACTTCCTATTCGCCATTTTCATTTTGTCCTTTCTAATTCAAAGATCATTCTTTTCACAGGGAAGACACAAATAAAGTAAAAATTGGGCTGTTCCATTATCTCAGTCTTCTATTATCATCTTCCCATCTATTTGTCCTGTTTCTTTTTTATTTGTTCTATTTTCCTCAGTATAACTTTAATAAATTCCAACCTGGAACAACCTTATTTTTCATCTTTAGCTAAAAGAGTAAGGAAAATTATGAGCTTTAGCGCTCCTGACTAATATTATTTTATAGAACTGTACCATCCTTTCATGTTCATGTATTATTTGCCCTTGTTTCCATCTTCTGTACAGGTCCTGTTAAAATCCAAGTTAGATCTATTTTGACAACTCCCTCTTTTCCTGCTTATTTGAACTGTGTCTCTGTTTTCAGAATTTCATTCTGAGTGCTTTCTGTCTCTCCTGAGATGACTTCCACTGTGGACTTTTAATGGGGGATCTGATCTATTCTTTCTCTGAGCTCTTTGAAGGTTCATATTCTAAAATCTAGGATGCACATCAGACTGTGTTAAGAAATAGCTATATAATAAACCAAGGGGAGAGATTCTAAGAGACTGAATTAAGATGGTTGCATTGGAGGTAGTAACAAGGGAATTGATTTTAGTGAGATTATAAAGGAAGAATTGACAGAACTGCCCAGCAGATTGAAAGGGGGAGAGGGTGTGAAGGGAATAGTCAAAAATGATACCCGTCTTCCAAGTCTTGGGGTGGGGGAAGGAAAATACTTGTGTGTAGCATAATTTCTAAAATTTCTAACTTTTTAAATCTTTTGTTTTTTACTTATGGAATGTTTCTAGAAAAAATTGCTGTACATTAATTGTGACGTAAATGTAGTCTGAAATCAGACACCATTTCTACTTCAGTCTAGCATGCTCAAAGAGAAGACAGCCTGGAAGGACAGCTTAGGTGAAGAGAATCCTTGTGAGCCTCTCAATCCTTTAAGATTTCATCCCCGGGTAATCTTCCTTGCAGCATTTCATATTTCTCCTTAGGTATATCAAGTTAAATTCCAGTCCATTTGTCAGTGGGTAAAGAATCTTTGAACTCTTTGAAGCTTTTTGCATCATTGACCAACGTATGCTCCTGGAGACATGCCCTTTGCTCCCTTGGCCTCAGTGACACTGCCCAGTCCTACTTATCTGATGACATTTACCCCTTTATTGCCGTCATCATCCATCTTCTGCTCCCTAAGCATGAATGTCCTCCAAGACTATGTCCTGAGCCTACCTCTCTGTTCTCTAACTTTATTAATGATCTTGGCTAATTTTTTTCTTACTAACCAGGGCTAATCTGCCCTCAACTATAGTCCATCATTATGAAATAATTGCCATACATTTCCACATGAATGTGCTATTAATATTGGATCATAAAAAGACCTCAGAAGCCATCCAGTGTAGCCACATCATTTTATAGATGAAGAAACTGAGGCCCAAAGAGGCTAGGTGACTTTCACAAAGCCTCAGAATTAGTAAGTGTCTGAGTGAGGCAGGGCTTGGACCCACATTTCCAGTAAACATTATGACAATGGAAATCAACATCTCACCTCCTTATGCATACCCTTCAAACTTCCCTGGTTTTATGAATGGAACCACCACTTTCCCAGTCAACTAGATTTATAATACTACAGTCCTCCTTGATTCTTTCTTCTCCTTGACCTCTAATTTCCAGTTACTTGTCAAAGCTTGTTAATTTTGCTTCTGCCGTAACTCTTATATCTCTTTACTTCTCTCTCCTCACACAGCCATTATTTTTAATTTAGGCTCTTATCACTTCCTGCCTAGACTTTTGTAACAGCCATCTAGTTGGTCTCCCTGTTTCCTATTTCTCTTTTTCCTCTCTAATATGTCCTCCACACAGCTGCAGAAATTAATATTTTTAAGGCATGGGCCTGGCCATGTCACACCCTTTCTTAAAAACTTTGAATGACTCTCTGTTGCCTCTAGGATAAAATTAAAAGTCTCCAATCTGGAATTTAAAGCAATCCACACTCATTATTCAGTCTGCCTTTCTAAAATTATTTCAGATTTCCCCCTTCATATACTCTAGCCAAGGAAGGGGCCATAGGAGTGGAGAGAAATTCCAGAGTGAGAAGGCTAAATGGAAGGATGAGATATATTCCAGGGAAAAAAAGAAAGAAGGAAGGAAGGAAGGAAGGAAGGAAGGAAGGAAGGAAGGAAGGAAGGAAGGAAGGAAGGAAGGAAGGAAGGAAGGAAGACAGTCTTAATAAGCACTTACTCTGTGTCAGGTAAATGCTTTAAAAATATCTCATTTGATCCTCACAATCCTGGAAGATAGGTGCTATTATTATCCCTATTTTATAGTTGAAGAAACTGAGGGAGAAAAGTTACATCACACAGTGTCAGGGTCACACATCTAGTAGGTGTCAGAGGCTGGATTTAGCTTGCAGGACCAGCTCTCTATCTGCTGGGTCATCTAGCTACCTCAGTGGGGAAGGAGGCATATGCCAGGGTATGAAGGCTGCTGGGGTATGATGGTGAAGTTTGAGGACTTAGAAGCCAAAGAAGAAAAGAGTGAAGGTCATCCCTAGATCTTGAATTTCTTGGCTCTTGCTTTGCTAAGGCTATTAGATGCTCTAGTTGGGATAATGAAATTAAGTGTGCTTTTTAACAACTTTCCCTGTGTGTTTATGTTTCAGTGTGTTTAAGTCACTGTTAGATGTAGTAAGTGGGCTTTAACATAAGAACTAGTTCTATGTCCCCTCCCCCATCGCTATTCCTTCCCTGACAAAAGAGAACAGCTTTTTTTTTTGAATTAAGTCTGTTACTAAAATAAACTTTGACATTCTAGGATTTAAAGCTGGATGAAACTTTAGATTATTTAATCTAATTTCCTCCTTTTGCAGATAAAGAAACTGAAGACTGAAAACATGTCCATAGTTAGGAATGTTTTTACCCTGGACAAAAATAGAGGGGTTTTTTGGTGGGGATAGGGGGGAGAAAAGAGGGAGTGACCAGCCCAAGGTCACACTTACTATCAGAGCTAGGATATAACTCTAGTCCCTTGACCCTAAATACAATGGTTCTTTCTATTATAATCGCTTGTCTTCAGTTACAGATATGCAAACTGTAAGGTGTGGTGAAATGTTTGAAAGCCGTCACATGAGACATTGACTTGTTTTGCTCAGCCTCGGGTGTCAGAACCAGTAGCAATTTCTAAGGGGAACCTTCCTGACAATTAGACCTTTCCCAGAGTATAATGGCAAAAATGGGTGACTATATGGAGCTAGGGGTTAGACCTTTCCCTCCCTGGGACTCTGAAGGACCATCTATACCATGATGAAGCATTAGAGGAGTAATTTGAAGAAACAGGATAGGGTTTTTGAAGGAGGATAAAGAGAAAAAAGCCTGGCAGCCAGAAACCTGAGCTGGGCAGTAAGGACAATAAATGGAGAGGGGGCAGTCTGATCCTTACCTCCATGGAGATAAAGGGGGGAGGGATGGAGTTGGGGAGAAAGAAATGAGCTGGTAAAAGTAGTGCTGTGGTAATGCTGTGATAAGAGGAACTTGTTTCCCCTAGCCCTTGGGATGCAGTTCAACCTGCAGAGTATTGTGGGGCAAAGTGTGGGGATGTCCCTTCCTAGAAAGGCAGCACACTGCCATCATCTCTCTCAGATATGGCAGCAATGGGCAAAAGCCCTTCTAGCTGAAAGAGATGATTTGCCCCAACGCCCATGTTCATTCATGGCAAGTCACATTGAGTCTCCTGATCCCTTCGTCCCTTGCTCTTTCTACCAGACCACAATGCTTTGCTTGCTCAAAGCAAGTTCTTTGTGGAAACATAGTTTCCTTCTAAGAAACCTTCTAATTTTCACTGCGTGTATCTTTTAGGTACAATTATTTGCATGTTATCTCCCATTAGAACGTGAGCTCCATAATGGTAGAGACCTTTTTTTTTTTTCATGCTTTGTATTCTTAGCACACAATAAGCGCTTAATAGAGGTTTGTTCAGTGGCTGGGTGCTAAGTTTTCCTTTAAGCTATCATTCAAAATATTGTTTTTTGCGCTTAACTAGAGTCATCATTTCTGAAATCTCATTCTCTATTGTACTTTGAACTTACATTACTGAGAGAAAAAATGACATTGGGATTCTTTTTGGGTGGAAATTAACTTTGGTTTTCTGTGAAGGAAGGAAGTTGAATGCTTCTAGCAGGGTGACAGGGAGAGGAGAAGAGACAGGGAAAAGTTTCCAGTAGTAAACCAAAATTTGTTTTGAAGTCTGCAGTGAAAGTCAAGTCACAAATAGCTGCCCCTTAGAAGTAGACAAACAATACTGTTTTTGTCATAAATTAGGTTCGGGTTGCATTTTTCTCCTTCTGAAATCCCTTTGGGAATCCTTATCAGAAAGTTTTGATCTCTTTCTTATTAAAAACTGTTCAACAAATATAGATGTGTCCCTTGCTTAACAGAAATTCACTAAACTAAAATTTTAATTTCAAGAATACGTAGAATCTTAAAGTCAGTCTAAGGAAATAGCTACTGAACTTGAAATCTAGGGATCTGATGCTGATATCATATGTATCACATACATATCCTTTCCCTGTCAATTCTGCTGGATTAGAGTGCCCAGCTCTCCCTGTTATGTATGTCTTGACTAAACTTAAGAGCCATGTCATGTCTGGCAATAATCAATATTTTGCAAGCCTCAACAAACACTGTTTAGATTAGAATGTACTAATAGCCCCTAATAGGCACAACAGCCTACAGTTCCATAAACCACTAGCTTGCAAACAGATAGGTCTGCTCAAACATAATCAACTAATTTGTTGGTTACTGATTATTTTGTTGGTTGATGTCTCCAGCAGATATTACTGCTATGGCAAGCTGTAATTGAAAATTCAAGGACTGTATTTTTGAGTTCTTAGCTTTTGGGGCTTCTGTCTCTATTTTCCACTGAAGTCCTATTCTGATATCTTGTTATTGGATGGAAGTAACCTTGGGCCTTTTAAGAGCTTTGCCAACAGTCCCTGGCAGATCTTTAATGTTCCCCTTCTTGCCCTCTCCCCAAAGAAAAGAAAATAGAAGTTCTATGGCCTGGCTATCCAACTGCATGATATGGCCTCAGCAATAAGGTATGTTTCGTCCACTTGGCTTTTCCTCTGTAGATAGTGGGAACAGAAATTTTACCAATAATTATAGATCTCATTTAGAGCTTCTCTAACTTTTCTGGCATTTAGTGCAATCAGTGTAGTGTCATTCATAAGCAGGAGTATTTGGGAGACCTTTTCATGTGCCAGGGAAACCTCTCCCATTTGTGTTAGCCTCTCTGTATACCTCTGTTGCTATGACCTTTCTGTGTGCATGGGACACACCTTGTTGAAGGACAGCCTTTAAGATTGCATTTTACTCTATAGTGTTTCCACTGTGCTTATTGTTTATAGCCAACAAATTATAAGCACAGTGGATGTTTGTATTCTCTGCACTTTGCAGTCATTTGTGTGACTGTAAATACAGGGTATGCTGTAAAAGATTGTTTGTGAAAGCCTGCCTATTCTCTTCTCACATTTTCATCAGTGATCTCCTTAATGCAAAAGGCATCATTAGTGAATATGAGAAACAGAGAGTGTGAAAAACTGAAAACTAAAGAGGTGCCCATCAGTTGGATAATGCAAACAAATTATAGGGTATTGATGTAAAAGAATGGCATGGCATGGTAAGAAATGATGGAAAGAGGGGTTTCAGAGAAACCTGGGCACACTTGTATAAACTAATGTAGAGTGAAGTGATTAGAACCATGAGAACAATTCCTGTGATAACATTATACAGAAAAACAACTTTGATTAAGAACCCTGCAATGACCAACCATGACGCCAGAGGACTGATGATGAAACATATTTCCTTTCCTGCCAACCTAGAGGTGATGGACTGAAGATACAGATTATGACATACATTTTTGGACACAAACAATGGAGAATGACATTTTGCTTTATTATGCATTATGTTTGTTGTGAGAAGTTTGTTTTTCTTTTTTTTTTCTTTCCATTTTGGAGTTGGTAGGAGAGACAAGGTTAGGGATAAAGAAGGTAGCAAAAAAGAGAAAAAAAACAAAGAGGGACATTGAAGCATCTTTTTAAAAAAAATGTGCAGAAGAGAACTGAAGAGAGGCCAGAAAGAATCACAGAGAAGTAAGAAAGCTTTGGATTTGCTATATATTTCAAAAGAAAAATAGGCTGAATATGATAGAAATCTGCAGTTTAAGTACAATCCTCTTTTTTGTCCTCTTATGTGTATAGAAATGGCCATTTTATTTGATGTTTAAGTCCAGAATTTTTTTAGATAGAGAAATTTTTTAAAAGAAGGCTGTTGCCACAGCTCTGTGGCTTCAGTAAGAATAGGTCATACTAATCTAACCTAATTTCTTTTTTTGTCAAGGTTACTAGGCTGGTAGATGAGGGGAATGCTAGGGATATCACTGCTTAGACAACATCTTTGATTCTTGTGGACAAGGCACTACACTGTCAGCTAGACAGTAGTAACAGGTGAACTTGGAATTGGTTGGATGATCAGCCAAAAAGACTTACCGGTTTTCACGCTAGTTTGGAAGGAGGTCTCAAGAGGGGTGCCCCCAGGGAACCCGTCCTTGACTGTGTACTGTTTAACATTATTAGCAGTGACTTCAAGGTATAGATGACATAATTAACAATCCAAAGTGAGTAGGAGTAAAAAACATACTGGATGACAGAATAAGTATTTTAAAAGATTTTCACATCAGAACACTGGGCTGAATCAAGTAAGATAAAACTTAATAACCAGTCAACAAATCAACTTCAGCAGTATTAGATGGCTGTTCAGTTGGGAAAAAAGAAAAGATTTGATTTGTACATTTGAGTAAGACAGACCTGCTAATCCCCTCCTCCAATTACTGTGTATGTGTTTTGTAGTTATATGTTCTTTCTCCCAGTCCCATAGAATATGTTACTTTAAGGGAGGGACTGGGTGTTTTTGTTTTCTTTTCTTTTAGTCTCTAGAATCTAGCTTGTGGCTGGCACGCAGTAGGTCCTTAGTAGATGCTTGCTGAATTGAACTGAATCCTTACCAGCACAGAATTGGGAGCCTGCCAAATCAGTCCAAAGATTCTGCTTCCCCGCTCTTGCTATGATTTCTCCCTTTCCTTATCTCGCCTTCTTTCTATGTTTTTTTTTCTCAACATGAAAAGACCCTCTTCCCCTCTAGCCAACCAAACAATAACATTGCTTTTCAGAGTGCAGTCAGGGGAGAGGGAAGAACATCTTGGACTCTAAATACAAGAGAAGATAATTAGGGATAGAACGTGGAGGAAGGCTATTGGAACCTATTTCCTCCTCAGTGGCTCAAATGATAATGAGCTCTTGGAAGCATGTCAGTGAAAGGTCACTGCAGCTGATGACTCTGACTGAGTCAATGCACAGGTGGTTCCATGTACCACCACATGCACTGTGTTGGAAATAGTGCCACTGTGGGTACATGTGCTGAGAACTGTGGAGGAGGGTTGTGAGAAAGGGAAGAGGACAACTCATTCCCATGCAGATAAATATCCCAGAGAAAGAATGTGTGTGTGTGTGTGTGTGTGTGTGAGAGAGAGAGAGAGAGAGAGAGAGAGAGAGAGAGAGAGAGAGAGAGAGAGAGTGTGTGTGTATGTGTGTGTGTGTGTGTGTGTGTGTGTGTAGGTGTTCTTAGTAGGTGCTCTGAGGTTGCTGCCCTTTAGGCATGGGCAGAAGCTTTTAAGTGGTGAGACAATGAGGTTCTTGGGAAAAGGTAAACAGCCTGGACCTACTGCTATGCATCATGGGGCATTGTAAAGAGCACTGAACAAAAAAAATGGGGAACTGGTTCTTATCCCAACTATACATGAACTCGGTCCCATCAAGCAAATCCCTTTAACTCTCTCAGCCCGATTTTCCTCACTTATGATGTGAGGGAATTAGAATTAGTTGACTTCTAAGGCCCATCTAACACTGATATTTTCTGATTCTGTGTAGAACACCATACAAATGGTTCTGCCATGGATTGTCTTGGTGTGTTGGGAGATTCCATTTCTGACCCTGCTCAGGTTGCAGAGTTAACTCTGTGATGCCAAAAGGAACAGTACACCGTGAGTTCTTTAATAACCTTGCTATCATGAAAGATAAATGCCTCAGTGGTTATATTTATTAATCTCTGGGCATACAGTGCCATGACTGGGTAATGAACTGACCAGAAAAAAAATTGACCTGCCACTTGTTGCTGATGCTACAATTTACCATATTCGGGTTGCTGCTCTTTGTAGTTATTGTCATCCCACGGTTCAATTGGATGTGTGTTATGTGACCTCTTCTCCTTGGCTTTTTAATCATTTGGAATTTGGCTTCCTTGACTGATCTTTTTATTTACGTGGTTGTCGTTGTGTATCTTGTTCTGTTGGTTCTGCTTATAGATTTCAAAATGGAAGGGAAACTAGTCAAATCCCCTCCATTTTTCAGTTGAGGAAACAGGCCCAGAGAGATTAAATGATTTGTCCAAAGTCATGCCAGCAGTAGGTGGCAGCAGTCAGCATTCAAATCCAGATCTTCTGACTTCTAGGAAGCACTGTTTCCATAGCATCACATTACTTAATTTTTTCAACATCAGTTGATACTAATCTTCCCATGTTTTTCTGAATGCCTCATATTTGTCATTTCTTACTGCAAAATAATATTTCATTACATTAGTGTATTATAGGGTTGGTTTTTGGTTCTTCTCCCCACAAACAAAAGCTATGCAATGTGGGGGAAAGATGGGCAGGAAACATTCTTAGTAAGCACAAATAATATCTGGAAAGCCTAGGACCTGAATTTATCTGTTGAAATTACTTTATGATAACTATGGCTAAGAAAGGAAATAAATCACTTGTGAGATTGAGGAGGCAGTAAGTATTGTCAAGGGACTGGAAGATTCGGGGAATTGCAATTAGCAAATGGGTATGAAGTCCTTTCCCTCTGTTACTAGTTTGTGAAGAAGGTTGTTCAGATTAAAAAGAATCTCTGGTGAACAGCTGGTTAGCTAGCTATTTCTAGCGGCTTCCATTATATTGTTATTAAGAGACCTGCTTTGGGCAGGAAGCCATTCCCAAATCAGCTGCTCAGTTCATAACAACCCTTTTTTGACTTATCTCAAAAAGAGTGTTACAGTTGTGCTGTATCTTTCATGCCTTCTGGAACAGAGTTTTAGTTCATCAGGGAGGCCAGGGTTAGATGAACTAAATTGAAAAGAGGCCTTTGTTGTCCTTGCCCCACCCCCCACTTGGTGCTCTGCCAGTTCAGATCTGGAGAGGTGATCAGTGGGGTGGGGCAGCACACTCTCCATCCTCACCCTGGGTATCTGCAGGATTCTTAACACTTGCAGCTTTTCATTTAACCACTCCGGCACCATCCTCCTGCCACTGCTGTCCCGAGCAATTAGGTTCAAAATGGGGCTAACCCAAATGACCACTTGGATGGCATATAGTAGGGTCATGCCAGGGTTCTCTGGGGGAAAAAAAAAACAGAGAACCTCTTTGTAGAAGGTGGGGCCCTCAAGCAGTCTTTCTAACTGAAGCTTCTTTTTCTTAATTCAATAGGAGGAGGAAGAAGCATAATGGAAAGGTTTGCACTGAACTGAGCTGTATTTTTTAACTGTGCAAAGGGCAGCTCCCAGGTTCAACCACAGGATGGGTAAACCCTGCAAGCCAAGTAAGAACATGATGCCATTTGACCTAGAAGTTGGCTAAATTATGGACTCTAAGAACCATGACCTTGCAGTTGACTCCATCCTGGTACAAGCAGTCCCAGACTATAAATAACCCTTTCAACCATAAGATCATAGATTTAGAGTTAGAACTGACCTCAAAGGTCATCTAGTCCAACTCCCTCATTTTACAAAGGAGGAAACTGAGAGCTAGAGAGATTAAATAACTTCTCCAGCATACCATCACCATCCCTTACCCTTCCACTGGCCTTGTTTGGGGAAAGGAAAGCTTGCAGCTTTTAGAGAAACTGTGAGTGAAGGGAAGATTTGAGTGAGCACTTCACTAACAGATCTATCCAAAGGTGTAGCAGGCTGCCTCCTGATTAACTGTCTTCAAACAAAGGCTGGATCGTGTCAGATAAGCTGTACAAAGTAATCTCACTTAGGAATGGGTTGGACGAAATGGGACCAAAGTTTTTTCCCAGCTCTGAGATTCTGTGAAGTTGACCCCAGAACAGACTTGTCAGTCATACCTAGTCACAGCCCTGTCACAAGAAATATTTCCTCACTAGCCCTGTCCCAAACTCGGCTGAATCTCTGAAAGTTTTTCTTCACTTTACTGTATCACCTAAAATGTCACCATGTACCAATTCACTTTCATCCCTAAGGAACATATACATGTGTGTGTGCGTGTATATGTATACACACATACATACATACATACATACATATATACATATACACTGTATATAATACACACACACACACACACACACACACACACACACACACACCTTGGCCTGAGGGAAATAAAGTATCATCATTCAAATAATATTGATTTGGTTAATCAGGATATTTTCTATTTTATATTCACCTGAGATGAGTTGTGCCCAAGTCATTGGAGTTTTGATTTTGAGGGCCAAGGAAAGATAAATAATTTGGGAGCATGGAGCATTTACTTTGGGGTTTGGTCTAGGATGGAGGATTATTCAGAAGCATAATCTTGGGATCTTGGGAGAGGATACAAGTAGGAGATGGAAAGATGTCAAAACCAAACCATATATTTCTAGAAAGTTACCACCAAGGGGCTAGGCTAGTAGCAACAAGGAGAGAAGAATAAAACATTTTAAATGAAATAAATTTTAATTGGAAAGGACCTTAGATATCACTGAGTATAGCCCCCTCATTTTGCAGATGGAGAAACTGAGGCCCAGGGGGCGAAGTTATTTATCCAAGGTCATGAAACTGGTTAGTGGAAAATCCATGACTAGAACCCAAGTTTTGCAACTTTCAGTTCTGTGCTTTCTACACCATAGTCTCTGTTCTTCTGTCTCTTCCCTCCCTAAATCATATGGCTACCTACTCTTGGAATCCAGAACTTAATTCAGCAAATTCAATCCAGTAAGCATTTATTATATCATCAACTATGTGCAACACATTGAGGTAAGCCCTAGGGGAAGGGGGAAAGGAGAAAGGGGGAGGGAGAGAGGAAGAGAGAGAGGGAGGGGGAGAGAGAGAGAGAGAGAGAGAGAGAGAGAGAGAGAGAGAGAGAGAGAGAGAGAGAGAGAGAGAGAGAGAGAGAGAGAGAGAGAAATCCTGCCAACAAGGTGCTTACATTCTATTGAGGCAATAGAATCACTGGTTCTATAGCTCTTGGATTAAAATGAGCTTCCCTTGGCAATCCAATTTCCATTTTACATGATGATTTCTATTAAAAAGTATCTTCCAGATTCCAAACAGCCGACTTAAATTTGGAACACAGGATATTGTTATAACACAAGGACCGCTTATGTTTTTTCCTGTGAGGTAGAATCACACATGTATAATTTTGCCCAATAAAAAATACTGGGAATTTTAGTACCAAGAAAATCTAAGACATATAAGCTTTTAACTTTGTCTTTTCCAAGCTCCCAAATTTCTAAATGGATGAAAAGTATGAGTGGCATAGCAGCAAGTTGACCAGAGTAGTAGCTTCTCAATCTATATCATCTAAGTTTAGGGGAGGAAGCAGGCTCATTGAATTGGGAATGGAAATTTTTATCCTCTTTCCCCCTCAAAACTGATAGTTAACCTGAACTTCCAGTACTCTTGGGTTTATTCTCTGGAATTGTTGATTTAATAAAATGAATTCTTTATGTGAAAGTAGAAAAATTGCCCTCAGGATTCAAAACAAAACTTTTTTTGTTGTCGTTCTGGGCAACTGGACTCACTGGCTCTCTTAACTCATGACAAAGAGACTTTAGCCTCATTATGACCTAAGCCACCTTCATTTTACTGCTCCTTTGTGAATAGTCTGCATTATTTAAAATTTTATAACTATTTTTGTATCTAAACTCCTCCGTTTACTAGCCATATGATTATAAGCCCCTTGAGCCTCAGTTTCCTCCTTTGTAAAATGTGGATAATTCCCACGCTACAATCACAGGATTGTTGTAAGGAGTGTGCTTTTTTAATGGGAGAAAACAAATAGCAAAACATTGACCTTGATTGATTGTATATGCAGCATTCCACACCCATCATCACCCATCTCTTCAGTAAAATGAAGGAAGTACGTTTTCTTGACTCTTCTACAGGAACAAACTAAATTGTTATAATCATACAAAATTTGGTTTATGTTTTGTTGTTTTTTCCATTTATATTGATGGAATCTTAGGTATACTGCTTTCCTGATTCTGTTTGTTCTGCATCATTTCCTATCTACCCAAGCTTGTCTGAAGTCTTCCGATTTGTCATTTGTCATGGCCCAGTGATATTCTACTTACATTTATGTATTACAATTAATTTATCCATTTCTCAGGTTACTTTGCTTTCTTTTCTTTTCTACCATAGAAGTGCTACTGTCAGTATTTTGGTGTATGTCTGTGGATGGGACTTTTATTTGTCTTTGAACTCCTTGGGAAACACTTCTGGGTTAAATGGCAGGTATATTTCAATCATTTAAAAACAACAACATTCCATATTGCTTTCCAGAATGGTTGGGCCATTTCACCAGTAACAGTACTTTAACATACCTGTTCCAACAGCTTTTCTAACACTGACTGCTTCTATCTTTGGTAATCCTTGTCATTTTACTGAGTATGAAGGTAAATATCAGAGTTGTTTTAATTTTATTTTATTATGATTTTATCATTTAATAAAAAAATTATTAGTTCTTTGGAACAGTATTTCATATAGTTGTTAGTAGTATCTAATTCTTTTTGTATCTTTTAGCTGCTTATTTACTGGGGAATGGGTCTTCTTAGTTTTCAATATTTTATGTTAATCGCTATATATTGCATATCAGAGCCCTATCAGGAACACTTGATATATGGATTTTTTCCACAACAGCCACTTCCCTTCTCATTCTAGATGCACTGATTTTGTTTGTGCAGATAGCTTTTCAGTTTTTATCTTAGAATAGTGTTTTGAAAAGTGATACATAAAAGTAAGCTATGGTTTCAACATATTCATTTGTTATCCTTGCTATAAGTTTATTAGCCTAACTGAACTTAAAGATACATTTGCATGAAAGTTCCACGTCTCTCTAAAAAGCATTCTAATATGACTGCATCTGAATATTTAGCTAATAGACCTACTGTAACCCAGCAAGCTTTTTGAACAATGACTGTCAAGAAGACGCTAAGAATTTATCTCTATCTCTAAACACATGGAGCTCCCTGAAGGATTCGGGTAAAAGTTGAGATTGGGAATCTGCTTTATTTTCCTGATCTATCATGAATTCTCTGGTGAATCATCAGGCATGTCTTCCCAAAGATTTTGTCATTTCTAGTTCAGCAGCTAATTCATAGAATTATAAGATCACACAGAAGATCACAGAGGAAGCAGATTGCAAAGTCAGGATGCAAACCCAGGCCCTCTAATTATAAATCCATCATTCTTCCTTCTTGATCAGAATAGGCCCAGAATAGCCACCTGGGACCTAGTGAATAAGTACTTGTGGATTGATTCATAAATCAAAGGCTGCACTCATTTTCATAGTGATGTGTCAGGCGTCTAAAGCTCACAAGTCAGCTACTTACCAGCCTTCTTACCCATCATCTGGGGAAGCAACCTTTGTAGAGAAAAGACCTGTCATCCCCACCAACTTCCCAGGCAGCTGAGCCAGCCTAGTTGAAGCAGCAAGGCACCTGAGGGGAGAGTCAGGAGGCGGTCTGTACCAGGCAAGTCAAACCACCATCACAACCTTGGCCTCCATCTCCCCTCAGAGCCTGACAGGGGCAGCCAAAGACTCTGAACCCATGAAATTTGAGAATCACAATGCTTCCAGCCTAGTACCCTCAGCCATCAGAGATGCAGCCTGTCTGTTGCTCCTGCAAGTGCTACCACCACAACTACAGAAGACTCAGAAAAGAAAGTTCTTATCACCAAAGTCCTTGGCTTCGGAAACTGATATAATTTTATCGTTGGAAATGAAATTGAAGAAGAGTCAAGGCATTAACATTTGCTTTGCCCCATACGCAAGAACCATGAAACTTTTCCATCTGAGTTTCCACTGAAACCTTCCATATTTGCGCTTCTTGAGAGCAAGGACTAGTTTACTTTTATTCATTAATTAATCCATTAAAAAGAGGGGAGAAGCCTCAATTTCTTCAGATATGAAATGAGGGGATTGGACTAGATGACCCCTAACAGCCTTTCAGAGCTAAGTCTATGATGCCATGCTCTTCACTCAGAGCCTTCCCTGTACCCTCTACCTCTATTCTGGAGGGAATGGGGTGTTCAAGGAGGACTAGCACCTCTGGCGTGAAGGCTTGCTGAGCCCTTTTCAGGGCAGCTTGTCCACCTTTAGTGTCTCCCTGGCACTCAGCTCTCACCTGTGGCTCCAAGAAGCTGTAACATGCACAGCAGCCACACCCTGGTAAAGCTGTCTCAGCAGATGGGCTAAACCAGGTTGAAGGTAACCAACAGGCCCTGTAGATGAGTTAGGGGGATGTCTACCCCACTCATGGGAAGACTTCCCCTGGCAGAATGGGCAGATGAGAACAATTTGTTCCAGCCACCACGAAGGCGGCTGAAGCAGGCACTGTAGAGCGCTTAGAGCTTGGTCCAACATCGAAGATACCAAGGTCATCTCCTGCATCCTGGGCCATCTTCAGTCATCCTGATTTTTGTCCTGCCATTGGACTTGGATAACTCTGGAAGAGTGAGGCGGATGACTGTGCAACTCTGCCTCACTTAAATTGAAAACAAAGGACGAACAATAATAACCTCAATGCTAAAGTTGACGCACAGTGGCTGGAGCTAGAAGGAACCTTGGACTTCATCAAGTCCAACCCTGTCATTTTATGAAGGATAAAACCAAGACAGAGAAATAAATTACTGAACTCAAAGTTACATGGGTAAAACCTAGGAAGACCTATCACTCGAAAAGGGCAGTTCAGACTCGCAGAAATGTCAAGCTCTGATAGCACTACTCCTTCATCAGACAGAAACAAGTCAGCAAGCATGACTAGTTAAATTGGGAAGCTACTGGATTCCGTAATTGTCCCTTCCCCTTGGCCTCTGCCTGGATGACTTCTTCTCCAGCCTAGCCATGCCCTGGTTTTTCTCCCAGCAGCAGAATCTTGGTGGCCTGATTCCAAGACTTTTTTTTGGCTCTTCTCCCATGTAACAGAATCCCTAGATACAGTTCTATATTTGGAATTCAAACTAAGCTCCTCTGACTCCTTTCTCCTATACCACAGTACCAGTCAAAATACTGTTCCCAGGGAATTCTTAGATTGGCTACTTTGGAGCATATAGTGTATAGCTCACAGCCACTACTGTGGGTGGAGTATCCGAAAGGAAAAGTGATCTATTTTAATGAAAGTGATGCTTTTGACCACTTCTAAATTAGATTGGCAGAGAGTCATTAACCTCCCCCCCCATCTAATTTTAAGGCAATTTCCCCCTAGTGCAAGCGTTGCCCTTTTTCTGGGGAAAACATTTCTGTCTGGTTTGGGTTGGGCCTTGGCCAATTCACTGTTCTTTGTGCTAACTCAGCTACAAATTGGAATTTTTGGATAATGGTAGTAATTGAGTAAGAAAACAGAGGAAGCTGGGAATGTCTGGCTGTTCACCCCTGGTTTCAATCGATGCTGATTGAAGATGCCAGTTTTGATAATCACTTAGCAGCTCCTTGTGTATCTTCGTTTCCATGTGGAGCCACCCATCTTTCACTTTTAAATGCAACCCTTGCCTTAGGGATACCTGTGCCACAGATGCATTATTTACCTTTTTTTTCCCCTGGGGATCAAGGGTTTAAGGATGAAGATGGGGCTTCTGCATATCTATGCTTGAAGTCACCACCCGATACCCTTGAAAAGCCAAGATATTATTCAGCCTTATACACAAATCACTTGGAAAATTCTGATCATAAAGTATTAAAGAAAGAAACTTTTTATAAGAGCAGCTGGAGAACATTATGAAGAAAGTGGAACAACTTCTCTCCACTCCTCACTTAGTTGCTTACTGCTCTGTCCTCAACTGCATGTGCCACTGGAGCAAAATTGGCTTAACTGAGCAATTGCCTTTGACTGGGGGTCATTGTAACTGACTTCATGTTCAGGGAGACCTATCTGTCCCTTCAACTTCCTTCAAAAGAAGGTGGAGTGTTCTTGCCTAAAGGTCTGCACCCTAATTGTCCAATGGATGTTAGCTCAGCTGGTTTTATTTTACTCCCATGAAACATTGAGGCAAAAATTAAGCAAATTAAGCCCACTAAGTATGAGTTACTTTCGTTTTTTGGTTTTTTTTTTCTCTAGGTTCTTAAAAAACATGGATGAACATAGTAGTAATGCTTTTTAAAGAATTAAAATATGATATCCAAAAGAAGTGGTATAGAGTGATGAATTAGGTGCTGGGCTTGGAATCTGGAAGACCTGGATTCAAATCTCTTACATTTATGAGCTACATGATTCTGGGCAGTTCACTTGCCCTCACGTTGCCTCAAGCAATTGCTAGGACTTACCTACTAAGTCATAAATATAGGTGTTAGTTAAAAGAGTTCCAATACCGGCATTTCCTACCTTACCAAAATAACATCCTTCAAATATTTGCTTATGATGTACAAAATTAATTTCATCAACCAACAAACACTTACTAAGAATTTATTAAGTGTATTCCAAGCACTGAGCTAGAAGGAAGAAAGGGAGGGAAGGAGGAAGGGAGGAAGAAAGGAGGGAAGGAAGGAAGGAGGGAAGGAAGGAAGGAAGGAAGGAAGGAAAGAAGGAAGGAAGGAAGGAAGGAAGGAAGGAAGGAAGGAAGGAAGGAAGGAAGGAAGGAAGGAAGGAAGGAAGGAGGGAAGGAGGAAGGAGGAAGGGAGGAAGAAAGGAGGGAAAGAGGGAAGGAAGGAAGGAAGGAAAATTTTATTGGAGAATCAGGAAGGAAGAATATTAAAAAGAGATTTGATTCCAATCTGCTATTGCGATCTCCCCTGTTAAAAGTTCAGGCAAATATGAGTTATATCAAAAGGCCTACTGTGTGGTAGGCACTATAAAGTGTTTTACCAGTATTATTTCATTTGATCTTTACAACAGCCCTGGGAAGTAGGTTCTTTTATTATTCTCATTTTACAATTGAAGAAAATGAGGCAGACAGGTTAAGTAGCTTGCTCTGAGCCAAGTAAGTGTCTGAGACCAGATTTGAACTCCAGGTCCAGAGCTCTATGCATTACACCACCTAGCAGCTGCTTGGCTAGTTGTGATACATGCTATCAGGTTTGTATTGGCCTGTGAAACAAATCAAGGGGCCACTTTATATGAAACCAAGGACCGTCTCTACAAGATGCCGGACTATAACTCTTATATGTAGGAGCATCTGATCACAGATAGAGCAGGCAAGGATCTCAGAAGCCATTGCTTTCAATCTCCTGGGGAAACTGAGGCTCAAGGTGGTTAAAGGATTTGTCTAGGATCATATAGGGAGCGTCAGAGAGAGTTGAATTTTGAACTCCTTTGAATTCAGGGTCACTGTTCTACTATACTGCATTGCCTCATATATTGCCATTGGTCATAAGAGAGACTGGAAAAGTCTGCAATCTATCAGTTATTATTGTTAATAAAGAAAAAAAAAAAGAAACACCTCATATCTGCCTGAGCGTGAAACGGGAAAGGGTAGCACATTGGAGTCAAATCTTTTTTTTTTAAGGTTCTATTTTCAATAAATGTTAATAAAGTTAAAAAAGGTTCTACTTTCCCTGTCCTCCGAACTGATATTACTGTTAGACTCAGTACATTATCACACTCTGTATGTAATACATAATGCTGATAAGACCTCTCCAAGAGTTGTCCTTGTCTATTAGTAGACTCTTTTTAACTGAGGATTTCTTTATCCTTTTATTGAAGAACCCCAAGCCCTCATTCAAATAGTGCTTGAGTCAGTTTTTGTAGAGAAGTCTGGAGTTTTTACTTCCCTCTATGCTTCCTCACCTCATCGTTAGCAATAATGACAATGCCTTTTTTCCTTAGAGAGCTAAGGAGGCTGACTTAAGTGCCTTAGAGCAAGGGAGCAAGGCCTGATGATGTGCTGAGATGCCTTCCATCTCAGATCCCTGAGTCTAAGTTTAGTGCCAGTATTTCAGACAAGAGGTTCATGGTTTGTTTGGTTTGGTTTGGGGGGCTTTTTTTAGTTTGTTTGGTTTACTTTTCTCTTTTTTTCTGTAAGTCTGCAAGCACAGCCTAGAGATGTTGGCTTGGAGCAGAAATACCTTGTGACCACCGAAAGCATTCTGAAGTGTAAATATGAGATGCGGAAAAACCAGACACTGCGTTAAGGAAAAACAGTTTCTGATATCAGCGTTCTAGAGCTTTCAACCTTATCAATCCTCTGCCCTTCGATGCTTCCTCCTACCTACAACACTAAAAATATTAGAAAAGGGCCGACTTTACCCAAAATCTGTTTTGACTAGAATAACCTGCCACTGTTAAAGTGGAGAGAAGGGGGAGCATGTTCAGTCTAGGGAATCATCCTAGCTACTGTTCTCAGTTGAGTAAGTTACCAGATAGGATCAACAGGAAGAAAAGAAAAATTATGAACAGGTATGGGTGTGGGTGTGCACATATACATGCCTACATGTTCACACGAGAGAAATACGTTTCCTTTTCTCTTTCTTCCTAATCGAGTTGGAACATTGTCCCAATGCCAAAGAATATTTTGCATGTGATAATGGTGGTTCTAATTGTTTTCAACGTGGTTGCCGACAAGAGGATGTCCCACGTGGTTTTAAACAAAAGAAAAATAAGATTTCTGCAGTCACTGTTAAAAACCGAAACTCTCTCATGCATCACCACAGAAGCTCTTAAGGAGTGCTTTTTCTCTTGGTTGAATTGACATGGAAGTGGTGTGACATATTTGTTGATGAGTTATCTGCTTCCAGATGGACATCTTCTTTCATGATGTTGGCGTTAGAGAATTTTAACAGAACATTTTGAAGTATTTGCTTTGCACAAATTATTGTTTTATCTAGGGACCTCCATTTTACACTGCGATGGATTTTGTGTGGCGTGTTGTACGAGTAATAATGCTAAGCCTGGTGACAGTAGTCAGTGCTCTGTGTTGTTGTTTTGTGTGTGTGTGTCCAGTTGTATAGCGGTCCTCCAAAGCTGCCTTCTGTGGTTGTTAATGACACCGTAAGACCAGCCGCTTACTTTTAGATTGGCAGTGATTTTTCTTGGATTAAGAATTTCAGTGTTTAGGGTAGCGCTATATAATAGGCAACTAGGTAGACAGAGCCTGGGTCTGAAGTCAGGAAGACTTGAGTTCAAATCCAACCTCAGATGTTTACTAGCTGTATGACCATGGGCAAGCCACTTAATCACTGTCTGACTTGGTTTCCTCATCTGTAAAATGAGAGTAATAATAGCACCTACTTCCTGGGGTTGTTGTGAGGATCATCTGAGCTTTGTGAACCTTAAGGCATCTTGTCAGTGCTAGGTATTAATATTACTTATTAAAGGGAGATTTTGTTTAAATAAATAGTCATCATTTGTTGAAGACTGGGAAAACTAATGAAAACTGGTTATATGACTTCAGTTATGGCTCTTCAGGGAATAAATAGAAACTGAAAAAATAAATGGCTGAGGAGCATCTACTTTGTGTGACTAAGGAGGGAAATAACATTGTCCAAGGATAGGAATTCAGTTTATTTTTTCATTTGATGAGTAAAATGGGCCCTTTCTGAAACCTTTGCTTGGGAGTCTTCGGTCTTATGCCCCTCGCTAAGAATTTGTGCCTTTTTCTCTTTGATACCTTGAAATCCTCAATGACAACAATAAGCTTTTCTAAATCTTTGGTGAGGGGCATATAATTTTATTTATATAATTCTGTTATTTGTGGTATAATTGTATTATTCATGGGCTTTCAGGATTGTTTATAATTAATTTGATAATTAGTGTCAATTTTTGACATTTTAAATCACACTTAGTTTGCCTTATATGTGTAGTATGTGTGTATGTATGCACATATGTATACATATACACACACATGCATATATGCATATATATTCAGGTCATAATGGTGGATATTTCCCATTGTTTCATGACTCTATATATGAATAAGGTATGAGGCCTAGTCTATCTTTGGCTACGTTTCCTGGCGATGTAATTACCTTCATTATCTAGCCCACAGGACCACATTTGCCATGAGATTTTTAGATCTCTGAATATGTTGCATTTCCTACCTCTAAGCAATTTGTTCTTGTCTAAATCCATATCATGTTTTTATTAATTTTGCTTTAGTTTTTCCTATTTTGTAAAGTATAGAATATAAATATGCTATTAAGAATAAGTTTTATTGATGTCTTTTGGTATTTTATATCAATATTTCTCCCCCTTCCCCTCCCTTTTATAAATTAATTAATTAATTTTTGGTTTTCACCAATTACTTCCGTAGGCTTTTGAGTTTTAAATTTTCCCCCCTCCCTTCCCACTTCCCTTCCCAAGATGACATGCAATCTGATATAGGCTCTACATATACATTCTTATTAAACATGTTTTCACATTAGTCATGTTGTAGAGAAGAATTAGAACCAATAGGAAAAAGCACAATAAAGAAGAAACAAACAAAAAAAGAGCAAATAATATGCTTTGATCTGCATTCAAGCTCCATAGTACTTGCTTTGGAGGTGGATAGCATTTTCCATCATGAGACTCTTGGAGATGTCTTAAATCCTTGCATTGCTGAGAAGAGCTAAGTATATCAAAGTTAGTCATCATACAACATGATTGTTACTATATACAACATTCTCCTAGTTTTGCTCACTTCACTCAGCATCAGTTCATACAAGTCTTTCCAGGTTTTTCTGAGGTCTGCTTCCTCATTATTTTTTATAGCACAGTAGTATTCCATTACATTCATATATCACAACTTGTTCAGCCATTCCCCAAATGATGGGCATCCCCTCAATTTCCAATTCCTTGCCACCACAGAAAGAGCTGCTATAAATATCTGTGTGCTATAAATATTTTTGTATATGTGGACCCTTTTCCCATTTTTATGGTCTCTTTGAGATACAGCCTTAAAAGTGCTATTGCTGGGTCAAAGGCTACGCACATTTTTATAGCCGTTTGGGCATAGTTCCAAATAGCTCTCCAGAATGGTTGGATCAGTTCACAACTCCACCAACAATGCATTAGTGTTCCAATTTTCCATATCTTCTCCAACATTTATCATTTTCCTGTTTTGTCATGTTGGCCAATCTGATAGGTGTGATGTGGTACCTCAGAGTTCTTTTGAGTTGCATTTCTCTAATCAGTAGTGATTTGGAACATTTTTTTCATATGGCTGTAGATAGCTTTAATTTCTTCATCTGGAAACTGCTTATTCATATCCTTTGACCATTTATCAATTGCTTCCCCTCCCTTTTGAGAGAGTCATCTCATATAGTAAATAGTATTTTTAAAGACCCCTTCCTGCAAAGAGAAGGAAAAAAACTGGCACAATTGATCAATACAGCAAAAAAGTTTCTACACACGGGAAGTGTTTGATCCTTGTAGTCCTTCCATCTCTCTGCAAAAAAAAAAAAAAGGATCTTCTCCTGTTTCTTACTTTGAGCCATGCCTCTTCTTTATAATGTTGTGACATTCACTTTTGACTTATGCGTGGTTCTTTCCACTTATATTATTGTAGTCACTGTGGACTTTGCTAACTTCATTCTGCATTAGTTCCTGTAGAGCTTTCCATGCTTCTCTGTATTTATCATATTCATAATTTCTTTCAGCACAGTTATATTCTATTATATTTATGAACTACAGTTTGTTTAGCCATTTTCCGATTGATAGGCATCTACTTTGTTTCCAGTTCTTTGCGATCACAAAAAAGTGCTATTACAAATATTTTGACGTGTGTGAGGACTTCTCTCATTATTAGCCTCTAGGGTGAAAGCATAGAAATGGAATCTCTGGGTCAAAAGATATTTTTAAAATATACAATATTACATAGCAAATATACAATTCATTTATATTACATGTAAAAAAATGACTTTTTGTAGTACCTTTACTGCTTAGATAGTTTTATAGTACCTGCCTGACAGTGTTTTCACTAATTATATCTCATACCAGCCTTCTTAATTTCCTTCTCTCCTCCACTAAAGGAAGAAAAGGAATACAGCAGTGGCAATGAGTGCCTTATTTAGGTGGATGTTGTTCTTTTGGTTGAGTAATGGATGATAGAAAAAAAAAACCAAGACATTTGCTTAGTCCTCTTGGATACAAATGTAGATTCTTGATTCAAATCAGTGCAAAAGTGTCACATTGATTTAGATAATTATTTTGTAAATGACTTAGGCAGTCATTTTTCATAAAAACACATCTCTTGGTTAAAAAAGAAGACCCATTTGGATAAGGTAGAAGGGAAAGAAGAGACTCCTACTTGAGGACAGTGGGGCAGCATTAGAAGTAGGTCACATAACCTTGGTGCCAGAGGAGATGTGAGGAAATCTACCTCTTTCCTTTCAGAAGAGAAAAGGAGGGCTTCAACTGGGAAATGCTATGTTGATTGGTTGGTTTTTACAAGGGAAGGCTAAAAAAATGGATGGCATAGGCGGGGTGGGGGAGAGCAGAATATATAGGCATGATTGATATAAAAGTAAAGTATCAAGAAAACATTTTAAAGAAATGTCACAAACAAATCTTCATCGCAGATGACTCAAAAATGTAACAGTTAGTGACTTTTCAATTATGAAGTAAGATCTCCCTTTAAATATAGTCCACCATTGGAAGATATCTGTCTTTCAATGACAGTGTAGTCATTATCACCGTCACCATCACTCTGTCCTCATTATCTTTTCCATTCACCAACTTTTAATATGTTCTAGTTAGTTAGGCTAATGGGTTAGTCAGTTAGATAAAGGGAGCAGCTCTCCAGAGGCATCTTGGTTTTTGCCATCTTCTGGTATCTGTAAAACTGGAAGACCAGACAGGAAGGGAATTAAAATGAACGGGGAGTGAAGCTATAGCTAGAAGTTACAGGAGTAGACTGCCTTGGAGCAGATGCTTTTCATTGGAGAGGAAATTGGGCTCAATTGGCTTTTCGTTTCTGTGTATATGTGTGTGTGATATTGTTTTTGTTCTCATGAGTAAGCAGTGTAGTTTAGTGACTGCAGCATCAATAATAGAATATTATGATAGCATTGAATTGGAAGAGGAGAGACCTAGGTCCTTTGTAGGGACTGCCACTCTCACTGACCTTGGACAAATTGTCTTTGCTTCTGGGTGTTAGTTTTACATCTCTTAAGTAGGGATTATATGGTACCTATCACACACCCACATGTGTATACTCACACAGTTCACCTGGAGGTTAAGATAAACTGTGTACTTTAATATAATCTTTCAAGCACTTTGAGTTCAGTTGGGCTAAGTGCTGTGTGACAAAGATGTCGAGTTCAGGTTGCAAGATGATCAAATCTGTTTGGATTAGACCTTCAGCAATCAATTTCCCTTTGGCATTACATGCAATTTTAAAAAGAGGAGAAACAGTGTGGTCTGTATGTAGAATGGAAGATTGCTGCTCCAGGATCATGCTCATATTTTGACCCCCTCCACATATAAAGCCTTTTCTTTTCATTCCCCCAGTTTCCCATTAGATGCCATGCGCCTCTGAGTTGTAGACTTAATAGCCTTTGTAAAAGGAAAAAAAAAACTGCTGTTACTTCTGCCACCTCTTGCTGTATCTGGGAAAGTGCCAGACAATGAAACTTTTATAAGTGTTTTCAAGGTACTGAGCATTTTCCAGTAAATAGGAGAGGAAGTCTCCCAGAAAGAGATCCAGCACTCACAGGCTTACACTCAGATTGATTTCAATGCATATCGTGCAAGGGAAGGAAAGAAAAGGAGTTAACATGATTACACTTTTCAGGGTGGCATTATTTTCTTCTCGTTTAAGTGTCTAAAATGTATTTTCCTTTTTTTCTTCCCCAGATGAGTATAGGATCAAACCTGTGGAAGAGGTCAAATACATGAAAAATGGGGCAGAAGATGAACAGAAAATAGCAACCAGGAACCAAGAAAACTTGGTAAAAATAAGATTCTCCTACCACAGAGAATGGGGGTGATGCCATTGCGATAAAAATCTGCACTACGTTCAAATAATAATTCATATATTGAAACGGAATTTTTTGATTTCTTGAAACTGCTATAGCTATTTATAGTTTGCCTGGAAGCTTGCAAAATTATTCCAGTATCCTGTTTGCCTCCGAATAAGACCTTGCTTGATCTTGTTAAGAGAATGCTTCAGTGTTGAATTTTGTGTGTTTTTATATTCACCCCCTTTTAACTTTTTATTCAGGTCAGGATGAAGGATGATGACTCGTATATTCTCTGCATGTAGTCTTGTTGAAGGAAGTCACTTTTAGATCTCTTGCAAAACAAAACAAAGTGCCTTAGATCCGTTTCTCATTCTGAAGTTTGTCAGTACTTCATATTCATATCACAAACTATTATGTGAGTGTTGAGATAATGGGAGAAATACATATAATTATCAATTTCATTCTGCAAGCATTTATTAGATGCCTACTATATTCAGGTACTGGACTAGGTCCTGGAGATACAAAACCAAAACAATCCCTGGCCTGTACGAGAAGAGTTGTTGACTTGTTTCAATCATATCCTATTCTTCATGACCCCATTTGGGATTTTCTTGGCAAAGATACTGGAGTGGTTTACCGTTTCCTTCTCCAGCTCATTTTACAGATGAGGAACTGAGGCAAACCAGGTTAAAGTAACTTGCGTGAGTCACACAACTAGTAAGTGTTAGAGGCCAGGTTTGAATTCATGAGGATGAATCTTCCTAATTTCAAGACCAGTGCCCTATCCATTGTACCACCTAGCTGCCCCACTAGAGAAAAGGGGAATAAGTAAATACTAAATAGGCTGTAATATTGTTCCTGTAAACAGGAAATGGTATACAGCTCTCAAATTCTCCTTCTATGAAGTACACTGTTAACATAATATCTAAAAATTCTGCCAATAGGCTATTTTAATTGTACATATTCAATTTTGCTTTGGTTCCTAATTGTATGTTTGTTCTATTTCATGCTTTAATGGGTTTTCATCAAAGTAATTTTCCGTATCACAAAATCTGCCCATTTATTTTAAAGGGACTTTTCTGTATTATGTATTTTAGGTTCAGTTTTAGCTACAACTGAGAGATATGGAAGAATATTCAAGAAATCTTGAGGTCTGAAACCTATTACTTTCTGTGCGACTCTGATGAACTCAATAAGCTCCCTCTCAGGCTGTCCCTGAGCTGAGTACATTTTGTAATTGGAAATGCTACCATTTCTGATACTGAGTGGTCTGGGTGATTTTGAAGGGATTGAAAGTATTTTGAATGATCAGAAATGCAGTTGTCAGAATACTTGATCTGGCTGCATAAGGAGTTGTTTTTTAGTGTAACAGTTAAATCTCAGTGGCTACTACTTCCAATGATGAGAATTTTCAAAGACTAGTATTCTAACAGCATGTACATGGCTTAGTAGTATTTTAAATGTTTGGATTTGTTAGCACGTTCCCCTCTGAGGCAACCTTCCATCTATTCGGTATATACGCTTTATGTGCATGTTGTCTTCCCTGTTAGATTGTAAGTTCATGGAGGGCAGAGGCCGTTTTTGCTTTATCTTTATATCCCCAGCACAGTGCCAGACACATAGTAAGGAATTAAGAAGTACTTAGTGATTGAGTAATTGTACGTGGCCATTTTTCACCTAGGATTGATAATGCAGAAGGGTTGAGTAGCTGAAACTTCGGAGTCCTTTCTTTGCTTTGTCTTGCTGAATAAATAGCATTTTGCCCTTTTCCAAGTGTGACTGCATCCTCTCGAGTTACAAATTGAATTTTTCAGCATGGGGCTTTCAGTTCTCAGCTAGATGCTTGTAAATACACATATGCAATAGCTTTGTCTCGGGTTTTCCTTACTAGAAATTTCTAGTCTGTAACTTTGTGCCTATGGTATCCCCTTTAAGAAGGACAGTTTTCTCTTGTGACACAGCTTTTTCCACCTCTTTAGGCATAAAATATATTGCTGATGTCACTTTTTTTTCCAGTCAGCACCTGCTCCACAGTGAGCATTTGTTTATGCTCTAAGGGCAGGTGTGTGTCTTTGGCTTTTTTTTAAGACAGTAGTAATGAAATCATTCAGGAACCATCAGCAGTTATATTGGCCTCATACACTGGCTGTGTGACCCTGTTACCCTATCTGAGCCTTACTGTACTCAGTAGCAACACAGAAATATTAGCACCTACCTCACAGAGTTCTTTTGGGGATCAGATGAGATAATGTATATACAGCTCTGTACCAGATTTAAAGTTCTACATAAATGTGATCTCTTGGTATTTTTGTTCAGAAAAAAAAAAAAGAAACCAAGGCAGCCCAATAGCTCCCTCATTTGTTAGTGCTTTCTTCCCTTTCAGGTGTGGGGTATTTGCTTATATCTGTACTCATTACATACCTCAGTGGAATATAGACTCCTTGGAATGGAAGGGGGCACAAGGAGGTAGGGATGGTCTCATTTTTGTCTCTGTATTCATTTTGCCTTGTTTATCGAATGTTTTTTGAGTTTAATTTACTGCAACCAACTCTTGATTATTTTCAGGTAGGTTATCGTCTTTGTAGTTTAACATCCAGTCTTTGCCAAATCTTATCATTTTTACCTTCACAACATCTCTTGTATATGTCCCCTTCTCTCAATTTAGATAACCACTGCCCTACTTAAGGCCCTTATCACCTCACACCCGGACTACCACAACAATCTTCTAGGTGGTCTCTTTACCTCAGCTTTCTCCCCATTCCAACCCATCTTCCATTCAGTTACCAAAGTCGTGCATTTCCCTCAAGCATAGGTTTGACTGTCTCACCCCCATACACTCTCTCTCTCTCTCTCTCTCTCTCTCTCTCAATTCTGTTAGATCTTTATTATCTTCAGAATCAAATACAAAGTCCTCTCTTTGTTATATAAAAACCCTTCTTAACCTAGCCCCTTACTGCCTTTCCAGTCTTCTTATATTTTACTGCCTACTTAACACATGCTAGGATTCCACCAGTACGTTGTATATTCCTTGCACATGACATTCCATTGACCCAGCTCTTTACTTTTAGAATGCTCTCTCTCCCCAGTTCTGCCTCTTACCTTCTTTCAAGACCTAGCTCAAATCCCATCATCTACAGGAGGCTTTTCCCAACCCCAAATCCTACCCTTACTGCCATTAGTACTTTCCCTGTGAAATTACCTTATATCCATCCCTTATGTATCTTGTACATACATAAGTGTTTGAATGTCATCTTGCCCATTAGAATATAAGCTGCTGAGGCCAGGGACTGTTGTTTGGTGTTTTTTTTTTTTTAGTTTGTGTGGTTTGGTTTTTTGTGTGTTATTTTTTTTTTTAGCTTTCTTGTATCCTCAGTGCTTAAGGCATAGTAAGTGTTTAATAAATGTTAGTTGATGACTCTCCCACATCTCTTTCTGTTGAAATTCTTTACTTCAAAGTCCAGCCTAGGTACCACTTTCTCCATGAAGTTTTACTGAGGAAAGCTAAGAGCCTTGGCCACGAGGAGGGAAACATCTCCTCTAAGAGGAGGGGGGGTGAAGAATAAATGAAGAGATAGGAATTTAGAGGTGGGAGATGAGAGAAGATGAAAAAGTGAAAAGAAATTAGGATTTGGAGTCAATGGACCAAGGTCCAAATGCAAGCTTACAACCAGCATACACTTACAGCCAATCTCTGTGACCTCCAGCAATTGTTTCACCTGAATTCCCTCATCTATAAAGAGATAGGGTTGGGTCCTCTAAGCTTCCTTCCCACTCTAAAATTTTGAGCCTGTCATTTTAAGTTCATGCCTCAGTCTCCTATGTAAAGAAATGAGGGAGTAAAGAAGAATGGTGAGTTCAGGAACTTGAGAAGAATGGAGACTATTTGAAGAGTATTTGTGAAATAATTATCCATCTCTATGTCAAGGAACTCTGACAGGATTCAGGGCACAGTTGAGTTTATACAGCAACAGAGTCTGACTTTCTCCAGAAATGTTCTGTGACCAGGAAATAAGACTAGAAAAAGCAGATGGATCAGAAGTATTATAGGGATTGCCACATACAGAAAGTTGGGATAGAAAGCAATTTAGAATATGTTAGTGATATTTTTTATTTCCCATTTTTAACTTTTAAACTTTTATTTTTTAAATGAATAAGCATCTATTGTATTCCATCTTAACTCCTCTCCCCTCTTTTAAGAAAAAAAGAAGTAAAATAAAATCCTTGTAACAAATGGTCAAGCAAAACAAATTCCCACATTGGCCGTGGCCGAAAATGTATATCAAATACTACATCTTGAGTCTATGACCTCTTTGTCAGAAGGGGTGACATGCTTGCTTCATCGTTGGTCCTAGAGAAATATGGTTGGTCACTCTGATCAAGTTCTTAATCGTCCAGAGCTGTTTATCTTTAAAATGTTGTTGTATTGTTTAATTGTTCTCCTGGTTCTGTTCACTTCACTATGCATCAATCCATCTAAATCTTCCTAGGTTTCTCATTTCTAATGGCCCAATAATATTTCATTACATTCATATACATCATTTGTTCAGCATTCTTCAGTTGGTGGGCAGTCTGTTTTTAGTTCTTTACCACTACAAAAAAGAACTACTATAGATATTTTTATAAATATGGATCCTTTCCCTCTTTCTTTGATCTCTTTGGAATGCAGACCTAGAGCTTATATTGCTGGGTAAAAGGATGTGCACAATTATAATGCCTTTTTGGGCATAGTTCCAAATGGCTTTCCAGAAAGAGAAGAGCAATTCACAGCTTAACCCATAATGCATTCGTGTGCCTGTTTTCCCACAGCTCCTCCAGTATTTGTCATTTTCCTTTTTTGTCCTCTTTTCGAGTCTCATGGGTATGGGATAGAACCTCAGAGTTCCTTTAATTTGCATTTCCCTAATTATTTGTGATTCAGAGCATTTTTTTCATATGGCTGTTGATATATTAGATTTCTTCCTTTGAAAACTGCTCGTATCCTTTGACCGTTCATCATCTGGGGAATGTTAGTGATAGTTTTGATTATGTGATAGGCAATCAACTTCATCCAGAAATGGAAAACTAATTTTAAATTACTTGTCTCAAAGTGACTTCCTATTGAATGTTTGAAACAATATTTTTATCTTTCCCCTTCACTTATCTTGGACCACATCTTCATGTGTGTCATATTTCTCTTATAAAGAGAGACTCAATTTAATGTTAGGGAGTTTTTAAATTCTTATTGGTAAAAATTATAAAAATAATTGTTACCCAAGCATTGAAGACAGTATAATTCAAGTACCCAATTCATTATAATTCAGCAAACATTTATTAACCACTTACTATAGCAAGTATCCTGTACTATTCTCCAAGAATTTTTTAAAAAATATGACAATACAGAATTAGTTCTCAAGGAGCTTACCATTTAATGAGAAAGGAAGCAATATGAATAGAAATTAAACTAGACCAAGATCCAAAGAAATTTGAGGAGATAGAAAATAGTTTGAGGAAAGAAGAAAATGTCAGGGAAGGCTTCATAGAAGAGGTTCGCCCTGAGGTGTTCCCTTAAAGATGGGATCAGTAAAGGTACAGAGGTCGAAGAGTGTATGACAAATAAGGAGGGGGGAGGGATGAGGAATTAATTTTGGCTGAAATGTGGAATGTAGAGTCCATGAACTAAAATAATACAAGATAAGGAAGTCAACAAGATAGATTGAGAGACTTCTTCCTGTGTATTTAATAAGTGTCAAAGGCTCGGCTGTATCACGGTGCTCAGAAAACTCAGATTTTCAGGCTGTTACATTAACAAGTACATGACCTGAGCACCCACTATGCGTCTAGCACCATACTTTGAGCTGTGGTGAGTGTAAAAGAAGTAAAAGATGCTGTATTGCCAAAAAAGGATTTAAAATCTAATTAAGGAAATGTCTACAAGTAAAACAGAGAATAAAATAGTAAATAATAAAGTGCTGATTGTGTCACTGATATGCTCAAAAGAGCTATCCAAGGACAAAAGAAATGCAGGAAATGATAGCAAGACTTCAGTCTTATCACTTAGATCAAGGCAGTGCTATCAGAATCATAGTATCTCAGATTTAGATAGGATTTTGGAGGCCATATGGTCCAAACCATACCAAGAATTCCTTCAGAAATAATATGACTAACAAGTAGGCACCAAGCTTTGCCTGAAGATCCCCAGTATGTAGAAATTCACTACTTCCTCTGGTAGACCACTCATTATATTTTCAGATAGCTGTAATTGTTAGAAAGTGTTTTCTTTTTCTTTTTTTTTTACATTTAAGTTTTATTTTATTTTTTCTCAATTACATATAAACAAACATTTTTAACATTCTTTTTTTATTTTGAATTCTATATGCTTTCCCTTCCTCCCCCCCCATTTCCCATCTGCTCCAGAAGGCAAAAAATTTGATATAGATTGTACATCTGCAGTCATGCAAAACATTTCCATATTAGCCATGTTAAAAAGAAAATGAAGATTAAATTTTAAAAAAAACCCAAGAATAATAAAGTTAAAAAAGTATGCTTCACTCTGCATTCACACTCCAACAATTCTGTTTCTAAAAGTGGGTGGCATTTTTCATCCTAAGTCCTTCAGAGTTGTCTTGAGTCATTGTACTGCTGAGAAAAGCTAAGTCATTCACAGTTGATCATCATACAATATTGCTGTTACTGCATGTAATGTTCTCTTGGTTCTGCTCATTTCACTTTGCATCAGTTCATGTCAGTCAAAGTGTTTTCTTACATCAAGCCCATGTTTGCTTCTTTGTTACTTGTGCTCATTACTCCTAGTTCTGTGCTCTGTGATCAGGCAAAGCATTAGTTTCTATTACCATGTGTGCCTGATCACACTGAGGTAAAAGAAAAATTGAGTAGCATTCTATGGCAGCCCCATTGTGGACTACTCAAATTTACTTATTTTTTCTATCATCTTTTCTGATCCTTGCGTGATCCATCACATTATTGACAAAATCTCGATCGGTGAAAATGTTAAATGATATCAGAAGACCTGTACTTTGGTAGTAAGATTTATTTTTTATTCTTATTAAGCTTTTGCAGCCTAAGTACAGGTTTCTTTGGACTATCATTGAGAACCTGCTAGAAGGGAAATGACTTTGTCCTACAAGCAAAAAAAAAAAAAAAGATAAACTCTTCCATCAGAGCAGAGATCATGTTATAAAGACATCACTGTATGTAGAGTTGAAGATCTCTATGTATCCTTCTCCTCTGACACAGCTGCTGTTTGGCAAAGGCCCTCATCACCTCACACCTTGACTATTACAGCAACCTGCCTCAAGTCTTTCCCTACTCCAGTCCATCTTACACTCAGCTGCCAAAGTGAGCTTCCTGAAATGCAGGACTGACCATGTCACCCCTCCCCTTCTCAGAGGCTCCCTATTACATCCAGGATCAAATAGAAAGCCTTCTATTTGGCTTTTGGAGCCCTTTACAATTTAACCCCTTCTTCCCTTTCCAGACCTCTCATACTCTTTACTCTTCTCCATATATGCTACAATCCAATGATCTCTTCACTTTTGTTGTTACTGTTGTTGGCATCCTCCCAACAGCAGCCATGGCCATCATGTTGTAATGCACTAACAAAAAAAATGCCCCAGAAAAAAAAAACCCTTAATAAATCTAATGAGTCAGAGAAGACCTACCCCAACTAAACTCCATCACTTCTTTTCATATTTTTTAAATTTTACTTTTTTCTCATTTCATTTCTCAAGATCTATGACGAAACATCAAGAAAATCCAAATCAGTGTTTTCAATGTTTTCCTCAAAATTAGGTAATCCAAGTTTTTGGTCCATATATCTTGTTGCCCGACATTTATCAATAATGACAGTTATCTCACTTGATCTGCACAACAACCCAATGAGCTAAGTATGTGAGTGTTATTACTCCTGTTTCTCAGATAAGGAAACTGAGTCTCAGAAAGGGAAAATGACTGGCCTGTCCCTAATCACCCAACTAATTTATGCCTCTCAAGGAAAAGTGGATGGGCATTGGAGGAATTGGCACCTAGATTACTGAACTCCTCAAGTATGCAAATTGTTTAACATTACAATCTACAAAAGATTTACCAATAATTCACTCAGGGTTTCTGGAGGAAATCAATTCCATTAACATCCTTGCCCTCTCTAATGTAAGTACTTTATAATGTTAATAGCATTCCTGCTATACTTTTTAAATATCCTCTGTTAATATAATCTACACTGTTATTTTGTTTTCTTTAGCTATTGCTGACATTTTCAGAACTGTACTCCCTAATGATCATTAAATCATTTTTCTAGGCAGTCAGTGACTTGGATGATTGTTCTATTTTAGTATGTATTTCCTAGATTGATTCTTTACTCCAAGACTAATTTTACTTTTGTTTACAATGATTTTCATTTGCCATCTGCTGATAGCATTGTCTAAATGAAATTTCTTTTGAATCAGTTTGTTTCATTATTAGGCAAGCTTCTGGTTTTAGTAGCATTCCCAGATTTAGAGACTTGTTTTAAATATTCCTAAGTTACTATTATCACAGGATCATAAAATGTTATAATTAGAAACTTATAAGTGATTTAATCATAGGATCATAGGCTTGGCAGGGAGTCTTAAACTGGAGTCTATGAACTTATTTTAAAAATATTTCAATACATGTATATTGGTCTAATTGATTTCCTTTGTAATCTTTTCTATTTTATGCATTTTATTAAAACATTCTGAGAAGGGAGGCACCACACTAAAAATGTTATGAACCACTGCTTTAGAACTAGAAGGGACCATAGAGACCATTTTTTTCTGACCATCTTATTTTACAAATAAGAAAGTTGAGGCCCTGAAAGATGGCGTGATTTGTCTGTGGTCATCCACCTATTGTTGAATCTTCTAGCATACTAGAAGAATGGAATTTTAACTTCTGATTATGTCTTTTTGTTGCCTGTGTTTGCCAGAGCTAGATTCATCAATGTTATACTTACTTTGTATTCTCATACATATTATTAATGTGTTGGATTTAGACAGTGTGGCCACCCACAACAGTGAGGCACAGGACACTGTCTAGCCAAAAGTCACTAAGCTTTGCTGGGTTTACTCGTGAGAAATGGATATTTTCAGGATTGTAAAGTAAATCGATGCCCTAAAAGTAAGCTGTGGTCAGAGTCACAAAGGCCTTCATTGCATAATGGATAGAGAACTGACTTTGGAATTCGGAAGATTCAGAAGTTCAGATCCTCCTTCTGATGAATACTGGTGTGATCTCTGACAAGTAATGTAATCTCTCTAGACCTCAGTTTCCTCAGCAAGTAAAATGAAAGGTTCAGTTTCAATGACCACCAAGATCCTTTCTATCTCTAAATTTCTGTTCTTTATAAGGCCTCTGGAACTCAGCAAGAGCAGAAGAAATGCTTTGGAGTCCCATGGAGTCACTCCTTGAAGTACTTAAACGTAGCTGTTGGTAAGGCATTGTCGTTAGCCAGGATATGCAAGGGTTATAGCAGTCAGCTGTAGGAGGAGAGCTCAGTGTCACTGGGCCAACTAAAGGGCAGAGATACCTGGGCAAGCTCTGAAAGCCCCCTCGCTAGCTGTTGGTCAGAGATCATACAAGATTATCATTCTCACCTCACTCTGAGATACACTGGCTACAGCAGGGATTTCTAATTATCTACATACTTATATAAATGGAAGGACGCTGTACTCTACAGCAAAGATTTAGGCTTAATTTGATTGTTTGATCAGAGGAGCAGCATTTGATCAATTTGCTTTAAAAAATTGAACTTGAGTTATATTCTCCCCTTTGAGCAGAATATCTATTGATTCTGCTTTTCCTGTGATTTCATGGAGAGGCTAATACCCCAACAGATTTCCTTTTCTGTTCTCATTTGTCCTAGACCCATTAAATGGTGACCCCAGATAATCTTGGGAGGATTGTTTGCCTTCATTTTCTGTTTTCTTCATTCTTTGTTCTCTTCTTTCTCTGCTCCTCGTATAAGGAGTTAAGATTATTTTTATTTAGAAGCTATATAAAAGAATAGATTATCACTGTCAGAAAGTCCCAGCCTCCCTGAGCAGCTAAACTAGACTTAGCACTATTGAGACTTGGGTAAAACAAACTGAATCTGCTTAATAATGAGACTGTAACAGGATTATTTCTAATATAGAAAGCCCTTTAATCCATTTCAGGAAACCTTTATTAAATACCTACTAAATACTACATACAAGTCATTCTCTTAGACCCTGGAGAAAAAGCACCTTGCTGTCTGGCACATAGTAAGCACTTAATACTTGTTGTGGGGCAGCTAGGTGGCACAGTGGATAGAGCACTGGCCCTGGAGTCAGGAGGACCCGAGTTCAAATCCGGCCTCAAACCGTAATACTTCCTTGCTGTGTGACTCTAGGCAAGTCACTTAACACCAATTACCTCACTAAAAAAGCAAGCAAACAACAACAACAACAAAAATAAATAAATACTTGTTGACTTGACTTGGAGGGGGGATACAACATGTATGTAGGTGAGTAAATACAAGGTAAATTAAGGAAGGAGAAAGCACTGGCAACTCTTGGCATCTTTGTCTACCTCTAGATGTCATCCATTTTTTTAAACCCAGCCTCAAGGAGTTGGTAGCCTGGATCTGAGGGCGATTCATGCATCCCTGTTCTGAAAGATTTTTAGAAGGCCAGAGTGGTGTCAGACCCAAGGTAGAATTTCCCATGACTTCTAGGGTACCTGGAGATTTTATCTAACTTGGCTTTAGAGAAGATCAGTTATCATTGTCTCGTTGTCTCCCTGCTGATTATCTAACCCAGAAAACATGGGTAATATCGCACTCCGTCCTCAGACTTGAGAAATGTTGTCTAGCTCACATATGATGTCTATGAATATTTTTGGCTCCTTGGAACAGTAGCAGCCCTGAGTTAATATAAAATCATGGTAATTTGTTGCCTTTTAGGAATGAAAAGGAAGAGTATACACCTTTTCTTCCACCAGAATCTCGGGGCTGCCTTGATAATAGTTTTTCAAGGTCTTTGCTGATTCTGGTGACAGTTTGATGATTTGTTTTTAGGGTAGACCGGGATTGGAGGAGCTCAGCTCTCCAAGGAGGAGGGATCTGATGAATCAGCCATCGTGGACTCAGACGTTCGTTGCATAAAAAGTCAAGAAGAGAGCATGTGATCCAAGGAACAGATTAATGGGCAGACAGTATGGATGTTTAGGTTCTATTCCGAGTTTGGTTACTGATGTAGTGTAAGGCCATATTGCAAGACATTGAAAATCAATGATCTTCCTTACTGGAAACCTAGGAAAGGGTTAGGAGAGCAGAAATACTCGATACCTATTTGATTTGTATTAGTGGAGATTAGTGACATAACACACTTCAGTCTTACTCAGAGAAAACAAATGCATGATCATCACTGTAGTCAAGGATTGTAAGCTGATTCTTAGAAGAACCATATGGGTCATTATTTGAGGAAGAGTAGGTAGTAGGCATGTATTAAGTGTCTCCCATGGCTCAGGCACTGCGCTGAGTACTTTGTAAATACTGTCTTACTTGATCCTCAAAACTCTGCAAGATAGGTACTATGATTATCCCCATTTTACTATTATTATCTATTACTATTTTACTATTATTATATGTACTATTATTATAGGCACTGTGATTATCCCCAAGTTGAGGAAACTGAGGCAGGCAGCAGTTAAGTGACTCACCCAAGGTCACACAACTAGTGTCTGAGACAAAATTTTAACTCAGGTCTTTCTGACTCTAGGCACACAACTCTGTCCACCACTCCAAGACATACCTTATTTCAAATCGCGCCATCTCTCCTCTTCTGTATCTAAAGAAAATAACTCCATGCTCCTCAGTTGCAGTCTTTATAATTTTGGATGTAGTTATTTTTTTCTGACACCTCATTTTTCACGTTTGCAAATTAGTTTCCAGTTTGTAGATTGGCCCTTGGCCCTTGTTATAAGCAATATAAAGTCTATGTAATAACACAGTGAACCAGGCAGCAAACTCGCTGAGGGCTTTTGTGATGACTTCCGTTTTCCCAGTATTGTTTTGAAATGTATTCTTTGTTAAGCATGTTTTCCTTAGATGCAGAGTGTTGTATAAATATAAATTGTGACCACATCCTTCTCCCTCCCAGTAGAGGGTGATTTGTCTCCTTTTCACCTTTTAAAATTAACTACTGCCACTCCAAGAAGCAAGGATAATAGACCCAGCCTGATTTTTTGGCTTCTTCCCCAAATAAACAGTTATAGCGGAGAACTTGGTGAGAGAAAGCCTTCCTCAAATCATGGTGCTGTTTGGATGGTATATTAACTTGGTTCATTGGACCTATTGAGCAGACCAAAAGAGCAGGATATTGTTACCCAACTGATACAGTAACAAATGGCAAAGCACAGAAAATGAATGCTAGCAAAATTTGTGCATAATCTTGAAACCACTGTTACACGAGTAGCTAACACACACGGTAAGGGGTGACATGCCCTTTCTGCAGGCTGCTCAGATTTCTTTCTCCTCCCCAGTGGGATGCTAAAAATAAAACCAAAGCATATAGTTTCACTTATGTTTTGGAAAACTCAGTGAGATCATTTGTCCAAAAATTAATCATTTATATTCAACTTAAAGTAATAACATTATACAAATATATTGTTTCCTAGAGAAAGTGTTAGGGTATGTTTCCTTTTTTTTTTTTTTTTTCATGTGTACCTCAGTCATATGCTTCATGCATCAGGGATTTGCAACCTAATTCAGGTTTGATTTTCAGAATGGATGGTAATACTGAAAGAAATCTGTCCTCATAATATTGGCAAGATAGGAATAGATAGCATAAAAGTCTATTCATCTTCCCTCTTGAAAGCACTTATTGTTTAGCTTGTCAACATCGTATTAGATCTGTTAAAATGCCATCATAAAACTGCCTATTTCATATGCATAATAGAACCAGTTTAATTTTCCTGATTTGCATACTAGCAGTGTGCTATGATATTAAGTTGTTAAGCTTCTCTGTTCTGAAAAAATAGCACATACTGCTTTAAACTCTTCAGTATTTTAATATTAAAATATCAATGTAGACTATAATGCAGATCAATCATGTCTTCTCATTCTGGGCTGCTCTTATTTATATTCTTCTCTAGACCTTCTACAGAGGATTCACGGACATCCCAGAGGCCTTCTGCCAAGTCTTTGCAATTTGGACATACCATTGTAATGCTTGGAGGATTCTTCTCTCTCTGACCAGACCTCTTCTTTTTTCCATTATAAATTTCTTGATGATGTCTCTTATGCCACTTCTTGCTCATAGATCATCATTTGAAATAAGCTGTAGCCTACTTGTACCCGATGGGAAGTGCATCTTCCCATTGTCTTTTGGATCACATTCAACTTTGATTCTTTGAAGAATCAAGGATTATGGGGCAGCTTGGTGGTGCAGTGGATAGAGCACTGGCCTTGGAGTTAGGAGGACTTGAGTTCAAAGCTGGCCTCAGACACATAATACTCACTAGCTGTGTGACTCTGGCAAGTCACTTAACCCAATTGCCTCACCAAAAAAAAAAAAAGAGAGAATCAAGGATTTACATTTCTACTACTACTTAACATTAAATCACCTATTTCAAGGATTGTGAATGGAAAGTAAATAGACTGAAGCCTTTAGGAAAGAGGAAAATGGAATGGTTTAGAATGGTTGCTTTAGGAATTGAGATAGAGAGTCTATAGGAGTTGAGGATTGTTGAACAACCACATAAACTCAGCAGAGGTTACATATCATAATTCTGTATCAAGTGAATTCAGCACAATTTTAAGAATTTCTTTAGTTTTCTTAGCAGCCCAAGAACAATTCTATTCAACATTTGCTGTGTTCAGGATGCTGTGCTACTGATTGGGGTACATTCAGACTAAAAAAAGAAATAAGGAGCTTATATTGTATTGGAGATAAATATCATATACGCAAGTCATGTGATATAAGGTAGGAAGTGAAAGGGACAAGAGAAAGAGATCAAGGCATACTAGGAAAATTTGGGAATGAAAAGGATGGTTTCAGAGAAACCTGGAAAAACTTGTCTGAACTGATCCAAAGTGAAGTGGGCAGAACCAGGAGAACAACTGACACAATCATAACAATATTGTAAAGATAATCAACTTCGAAAGACTCAGTTGCTCCAACCAATACAATGACCAACCACAATTTCAGAGGACTAAGAATGAAACATTCTTCTGTCTCCAAATAAAGAGTGATGGGTTCAGAATGTAGATTGAGACCTTTTTTTCTTTTTCTTTTTCTTTTTGGTTCCATGGACAATGCGGGAATTTAGAGGTTTGTAATGGGTTTTGTTTTTCTTGCTTTGTAGAAGGGGAGGGGACTGAAAACTGAGTCTTTAAAAATTTGGAGATGAAAAGAGCATTAACAACTGGGGGAATCCAAGAAAAAAGTCACATTTGACCTAAGCTTTAAAGGCAGATGAAGAATTCTGAGAGGCAGAGATGAGGCAGGTAGTACATTTTCACAATAGGCAGGCAGCTTCTATGAATGCATGGGTCTAAAGAGATAAAATATTGAGTAAAAAAAAAAGCTACTTGTCCAGTTTGGGCTTTAGAATGTGTGAGTGGGAGTGGAGAGGTAGGTTGCAGCCAGTAAGAGAAAGGCCTTTAATACTAGGCTCAGGAGTTTGTGAGAAGCTTTTTTTTTTTTAAGTCAAGAGAGTGATATGGACATACCTAAACAGTAAGAAAGATTATTCTGACCAACTGTGAAAGATTTGTTGTAGAAGTAAAAGAATGGTAGCAGAGAGACCAATTAGTAAACTATTAGAATAACCCTATGAAAGACAGGGAAGGTCTGAACAAGAGCAGTAGCCTTATAATTGGAATGAAGGCATATGTGAGAGATGATTTCATAATGGAATCAAAGGAACTTGGTAACTCATTGGGTATTGGGGCTGAGATGATTTCCAGGATATGAACCTGGGTGACCAGTAGTGACTCCACAGCAATAAGGAAATTTTGAAGAGAGCTGGGTCTGTGGGAGAGTAGAAAAATGATGGTATGTAGGCATTATGCAGTCTTAAGGGTTAGTAGGTCTAAGATAATGGAGTGTTGCAGGTAAGTGGGGGGATTATAAAGTTATAGCTAGTGAAAATTTGAAGCAGCAGATCTTGAGGTTGCAGCATTGTATAGAGGCAAATGGATCTATTATCACAAGTGAAATGGAAAAAGAAGGAGGATTGAGGGACTGGAGTTCATGATAGAAGAATGGAAGGTTGTAGTCACTCTTCACCTGAAAGCATGCCGGCAATAGAACACACTACTTAAGGAGTATTCAGTATATACAGTAACCACCGAAGTCATTTCAGCCTTCTCTTCTACACCAGAGATACCAATATCAACATCACCCCCAACTCCTGAGTGCTACCCAGAACAGATTAAAATGCAATTAGGAAATGTTGAACAAAATACATAAAAATGAAATACAATGTAGATAATGTTAATTTGTGGTTTTCTAAGTCAATATGCAACCTGTAGAGATCAGCTTCTCTTTGAGTTTGGCACCACTGTTCTACACTGTCAACATCCACAGTAGAGTCTAATACTTTATGTTTATAATGATGACCATGAATCATGACAAAAAGTTTAATTTTGATATAGTCTAAGAAGGGAGACTTAAATTTTGTTTTTTTAAATGTTCCCTCAGAAACTGCTGAAAAAAATTTGATAAATTAAAAGAGACATTCAGATCCCTAGAAAACATTTTTCTGGATAAGTTTATTTCCTGCCAACTCTAGATAACAAACACTTCTGTGTGATATTTATATGCCTGGCACAAAGTAAGCGCTTAATAAGATTTGAATAGTGTTTCTTCAGTCATATCAGGTCTACAAGAGTGAGCCATGCTTCTCTTAGAAATAGGAGAGTGACCTCAGCCAGTATAAAGAGATTCCCACCCATAGACTGAATCTGGAATACAACTTCATTATCACTTAGCTCCCCTCTTGGCTTCGGATGATCTCTGTTATGACGGAGTCAGTGCAGTGACATAGTCATGGACTCCTCAAACTGACTGGACAGTACACACACCATTAACACGCCAGGTTCTTTCTTCCAATGGATCCCACACACTTAGAGACAAAGGGCAAAACACTTAGGAGCCCCCAACCACTCCAGCTATCATCTTGCTCTCTCCAATGGAAAGCACTAGGTATGTATGTCTTCTACCCATCCTTATATTCTTCAAATGTCCACACTCTTCTCAGTCTACCTAGTTATTTTAGCAAGACTCTCACCTGACCTTAGCTCTTGAATTCTCTCCCCATAACACCTTCCACTTACTACCACTTATAGACACATGGCAGTATTGTGTCCACTGTGCTCTCTCTCTTATTATCTTGGGTTTCCATTGCAATTAGCCATATTTATTCTGTTCTTTCCAATCCATTGTCTTAGAACATTTTTTCCCTAAATTGTTGATCAATTCTTTAAAGTATTTGAGCATTTTCTCTACTGATAAACATCATCATCAACTTAATAGCTAGTTATGGATGAGGATCTCATTTAGTCTTCATAACAACCCTGTGAAGTAGGTACTACTATTATCCTCATTTTACAGCTGAGGAAACTGAGGCCCAGAAAGGTTAAGTGACTTGCCTAGGATCGCACAGCTAGTAAGTGTCTTAGGCAGGATGTGAACTCAGGCCTTCCTAACTCCAAAGTCCAACACTCCATCTACTGTGTTACCTAAATTTAAAACAAGTAAACTTGTAGAGATATCCCGAGAAAAATAGCCTTACTCTTTTTTTATTTTAACTTTAGTGTTGACTATTAAAATTTCATTAGTTCCAATTGTTCTATGAGTTATAGTTATGATAGCAATTAGCCCCATTACATTGGTTTCCAAGGAAAATTTACTGCCAGCTGCACCATCCTCATTTGTCAATCTAATTGTTACAAATTTACAAGAATCATGTCCTTTTCATGGAGAATGATCCCAAAATAAAATTGGGCAGCTAAGTGGTACAGTGGATAGAGCACCCAGCCTGGAGTCACAAAGACCTGAGTTTCCTGAGATCAAATCTGGCCTCAGACACTTACTAGTTGTGTGACTCTGGGCAAGTCACTTGACCCTGTTTACTTCAGTTTCCTCATCTGTAAAATGAGCTATAGAAAGAAACAGCAAACCATTCCAGTTTGCCAAAAAACAAACAAACAAACAAAACCCAAATGGAGTCACAAAGCGTTGGATAAAACTGAAACGACTGAACACCACCACCTTGGAAGGTGGTAGGTTCTTCCTCTTTGAAGGTCTTCAAGCAAAATTGTTTGGCTGCTTGTCAGACAAATTCGGGGCAGGGTAGCTTGGTTAGACTAAATAGTTAACGATATCCCTTCTAGTTGTGAAAGCATTCTGTTTCAGGTAACCTGCCATATTTAAAAGTGAAGAGATAGAAAGAATCCAGTATTACCCATGTTCTGAATGCTCTATAAATGTTATAGCATGATCTTTGATAGGATTTCTGCTTTCCTTGCTTTTCTTTCTATTTGGGCACAGTATCGCCTATGCCAAAGATAACTCCCCATCCAATTTAAGAAAGATTGCATAGGCAGTTGTGATTTTGTAAGGATGAACATTGTAAGGAATGTGATAGCAACAGCAATTCTTCTGATGGGAGCAGGAAACGTATACAGAATGCACTAAGCAATTTTTCTATTTCATTAGGCAAATTATAGTTCATCATATCCCTTGCTTGCTTGATATCCATTGGGACTTTTGCAGTGGAACATATAATTTCTTGGAAACTCTACATGTAGTAGTAGTCAGAGCAGAGCTAAGGCCTAATGCTAAAAAATTAAATTAAATTAAAATTTTAAAAAATTGTTTTGATTATTGTGAAAATATGACTTTCCTTGTTAATTGTTAATAATGCAAATTAAGACATATCACTAAACTTTATTTTCGTGTTTTTTCAGACCATAAAATAAACCAAAATTTTGAAATGAAAAATTTGGGAATTATAGTATATCTGGAAAAAGTAACAATAGCAGGTCCTCTATTTCTCTTAGGAAGCTTGCCTTTGTTATATAAATGGTCTTCTGGTAGAGTGAAAATGAGTGGATTTGCCTTCCAATTTTAGAGTCCTTTAGTCAATATACCAACCCCTAGTTGTGAACACAAGAGCAAGTGAAGCATCCTGGAACTTCTTGAGGAATGAAGTTCCTCAAGGGGCCCTCTGAGGTTCCTAGAGTACTTCATTTTCACAAGGAGTTCCCAGAAAATTACTATAAGTCAAGCCAGAGACTGGGACATTCACTCTGGAGCCACGCTGCTTTGTGTACCCTCTGAGCTGGTAGCATCTCCACACCAAGATGTCATCTCAAAAAATGAGGCTCCTACCAACAAAACAATCAGCAAGCATTTATTAAGCACTTACTGTATGTTAGACACTCAATTAGGTGGTAGAAGAAAAATGGAAGAGAGGAAAGAAAACAAGCATTTATTAAGTACCCACTATGTGCCAGGCACTGTGCTAAGTAGTTTACAAATATTATCTCTTTTGATCCTCACAACAACCCTGGAGGATTAGATGCTATTATTATCCCCATTTTGACTTGAGGAAACTGAGGCACAGAATGATTGGCCCAGCGTCGCACAGCTAGTGAGCGTCTGAGGCTTGATTTGACCTCAGGTCTTTCTTACTCCGGATCCAGTGCTATATACCCACTGTGTTGGCGTTGGAGAGACCAAAAATGAAACAGTTCCTACTCAGAAGGAATTACATTCTATCAAAGCCATGCTAAGGAGCGCTAAGGAGCATGAAAATGGCCACTTTTCCCTGGGAAGAATTAGGTGAGGGGAAAAAAAATTATAGCTAATGAATACTGTATATCAAATTGACTTTTAAGATAGGTTTGCTGAGTTCCCAAGCTTGTCGTAATCACTTTTTGTATTTTTCGTTTAGACAGATATTTTGGTTCATAGAATTTTATTATTCAGCTTTGTGGGCTCGTTTTTTTTTTTTTCCTGGCATGAAACAGTACATTTGCAAGGAAGGGTGCTTAAATTTGAAGTAAGAGTATTTAGGGTCAAATCTAGCCTTTGCTGCCTAACTAACTACCTGTATGGCTTTGGGAGAGTCAGTTAAAATTGTTGGGGTGGGGGTCATTGGAGTGGATGATCTATAAAATCACATTTAGCTCTACATCTGTTATCCTATGAATTGTTTGAGAAAAAAAATTAAAAACATTCACCAACTTTCCAACTCAATTACTGTGACTTGGAATTTAAAGTTAAAGCTATTTGTAGATACCTGAGACCACCAGGGGTAGCTAAGGGAATTAACTGTGGTTATACAGCAATTCAGAGCTTAATAAACCATGGCAGTAAATGCAGTCACCGGTGGACAAATTGCCTGACTCTGGGAGCTCTTAAGAGCATAGAGGAAAATTATTGTCATGTAAATATGCCCATTATATAGCAACCTGTGTAATTGTTCTTTAACTTTCTTTAGTGAGTTGAAAACAATAAGATTCGATTAAGCAGAATACTTGGGGGGAGCTCTTCTGGTTCTTTGAGGGGCCTTTAAGCCCTGATACACAGTAAAAACACCTATGCAATATTTGTGAAATGCCTTAGTCCATTTTTTTTTTAGTTTCTTGCTTTTATGCTGAATATATTGTACATATAATGGAATCTTTCCTTGGAAAATAATGATGAATTTCTAGTTAAGTCTGCATTTTTCAATCTTGTAGGAATGTCATTTTGATCATTCAGCATCTTGCAGCACCATTATGATGAACATAAGTTATTAATAAGCCATAGATGAACTTGCCTTGTGACATCCTCTGGAAGCTGCTTTTTGAAAATAAAGTCTAGCTATCATTTGCTTAACTGTTTGGTCAGTACGTATTTGTTGAGTACTTAATCCAAATTCTGTGTTCTATCTCTTTCTTTATTTTTGAAAAAAAAAATAAAGCACTGAATTCATTTGCATTTGCTAGGGCAGAATTTAGTAGGCATCATCAAAATGGATCAGTTTTTAATAGACATTGTAAAATTCATTGAATTGGAGGCTAGATACCATTTTAGTCATTCAGTATCAAGGAAAAAACTAAGTTGTTTGGGTTTTTTGGTAGTATTATAGTTAACCTATTTCTTGTTTTTTTTAATGACACATCTAATTTTAAATCCTTGTAGCAATACTTGAGAAAAATGAAGATTTGGCCAATTAGAGTCAAGTAAAAAGCTTCTAGGTGGTGCAGTGGATAGAGCCTTAAGCCTGGAGTCAGGAAAACTGTTCTTGAGTTAAAATCCAGTATCAAACACTTACTAGCTGTGTGACTACAGGCAAACCACTGAACCCTCTTTGCCTCAGTTGCTTCATCTGTAAAATGAGCTAGAGAAGGAAATGGCAAACCACTCCAGTATCTTTGCCAAGAAAACCCCAAATGGAGTCATGAAGACTTGTACATGACAAAAAAAAAAATGACTGAACAACAAAAAGCCTTCTATCTTAATGACCTTAGGCAAGTCACTTTCACTTCTCTTTGAGCCTTGGTTTCTTCATTTGTAAAAGTAAGGGGATTAGACCAGATAATCCCCAAGACAAGTTAGCTCTTTCCCTCTCTCCCATATGAATTTATGACTAATATTCTGTCTGGTCTTCAGTTTTTTCATCTGTAAAATGAATGGGGCATACATGCTAGAGAACTATAAAAATCATTCCAGCTCTAAAATTCTAAAAGTCATTGGATCACAAATTTAGAGCTAGAAGGAACCTCAGCATCTAATCCAACCCCCTCATTACATAGATGAAGGGAGGCTCTGAGGAAGGCTCAGAGAGAAAAAAGTATATGACTTTTCGAGTGAATACTAGACTAGATAGAGGGGACACTTCATTTCACTGGAAACCAACTCTAGAAAGTAAAACTTTTCCAAAGTGCTACAAATGTAAATAAGAGCCATGGACCATGGAATGTCACCCCTCCAAAGCCTGTTCATTGAGTAACTCCAGCTTATCAGGTGATTATCATAAAGCAAATAGAATATTTACAAAAGTTAAATTTTCTAATCTCTAAGTTCCCCAAGGGAACAATCCCCAGCATTAAATTTACTAAATTCACTTGGGACTTAGAGCCATTATATTCCTATGAGGAAAAAAAAAAGTACCCTTTTACCAAATGTTTCAAAATATTCTATCACCTGTATTTTTGTTGAAATTTTGGTCTCTCTGTCCCAGAAAAAAAAAATTAAAAGTGTGGGGGGTACAAAACAACACAGCAAAACATACATATGGTCAAGCAGTTGGGAATTCTCAGAAATTCAAAAAAGAAAGCTTTCTAGAATTTCATTTCCATTGTAAAAGAAAAGTGAGAACCAAGTCAACCAGTAGACCTATTCCTCCTGATCCCTGGGTATCAAGGACAAAATTTTAAAAAAAAGAAAAGACATCTTTTAACTAAATGCAAATAGTCCCCCCAGCTGGAAAAGTTGGCCTAAACCTTGCACCGAAGCCTAAATTATTTTCTGATCCTGCTACTCTTGAATTCTGTCTGCGACTTCTGCCCTGAGGAAAAATACTGTTCATTTGAGGGTTCCAATTACTGAAGTGCTCGGTAACTGCAGCTTTTCTATGCTTTTCAAAACTTTTTATAGATGGACTTAAATTGTTGGTTTCTTCCTATTCTCATTAGTTAATTCCAGCTGTAGAGTACAAAATCTAAAAATATACCATCATATCACAGAGGGCTCCTTCCCTCAGTTCCTCCTAGTGAATGGTTGGCATTAGATTCGTTTAAACAGAAAGTAAAAATTCATCATTTCTGTCTTTCAGATGAAAATAAATTCATGTTACTGGAATTAGGAAGAGCAAGTAAAGTGACAGAACTCTAAGACTGCAAATGCATACTTAACTAGAATTGTCATTACTCATCAAGGAAAATATGCACATTTTTCTAGGCAGCCTGCACATCTCAGAGGGCTGCTAATTAGCCGAATATTTAGAGTGCCTTGTAGTGACCCTCAGGATCATGTCTAATTGAAATTAATTCAGAACACAGAGTATCCCACATCTTGGCTTCTTCAGCAGGGTTTGGGTGTCTTATAAGTGTGCTTCATCTGACTGATCCTGCTGGAAATAATTTTCCCCTCAAATCCTTCATTGCACTTTGTCTAGATCTATTCCTTTGCCTCTAAGGTCTATAAATTTAGATTAAAGTTATTTGTGTACATGGCTTATCTCTCCTACTGGATCAAAGCTCTTTGAGGACAAGAAACTGTGTCTTCATCTTTTAATTCCCAAGGACTAGCATTATTCCTTGCATAGAATAAGTGCTTAGTAAAGTTTATTAGACTGCACTGCATAGAATTCAGTTCTTTTTGCAAGATATAGTCTGAAAAGTACTAGAAAGAATTTGTGTGCTTTTATTTCTGAGAGACAATGTGGATAGAGGCATAAATTTGGATGAATTTGGAGGCATAAAGACATGGATTCAGCTTACTAGAATTGTAACCATGGGCAAGACACTTAGCTTCTCTGGGCCTCAGTTTACCTGTTTGTAAAATGGGGTTAATACCTATAGCAGCTGTTTCACAGGGTTGTGTAAGGCATAAATGAAGTAACCCATGTAATGTGTTTTGTAAACCCTAAATTTTTAGATATGTCAGCTAAAAGTAATAGTGGGTAGAACTGGTGGCTTCATAAATTCCAAATGTGCTTCTAAAGAAAGTATGGAACAGAATAGGTTATCATTGGGTAGATTAGCGTGACCTCTCAAGGTTATTAATCTTATTTCACAACATATCCAAGATATGCCATGATAATAACAGCTGGGTGTGTATAAATGTGTGTAGTTTCACATGCATCATAATAATAACCTTATGCGGCAAGTTGTATAGGGCAAATATTGTTGTACCCATTTTGAGAATAAAGGAACTAAGGCTAAGATAAGTTAAGCTATTTGCCCAAGGATTATAGGCTTATAGATTTAGGAAGAAACCTTAAAAAGGCCATTTAAATTAAATCATTCAGTTTATAGATGAGGAAACCAACAGCCAGAGAGGTTGTGACTTTCCCACGGTCACACATGTGACTCCTTTCATTAGTGAGTTCTTCACGTAACCTCCATTTTGGAAAATGGTACCAGACAAGACGTCCTTGATTCTCTAAACTATACTTCTGAATGAATACCTCCTCTTCTCCCCTTTTTCAACTATTTGTATGTTGTCTTCCTGCATTAGGATGCAATTACAGGGACTGTCCTTTTTGCTTGTATTTTTGTCCCCAGTGCTGAGCACTGTCACTGGCATATAATAAGCATTTAATAAATGCTTATTGATTGATTGACAGATAATAAATGGCAGAGACAAAATTTGAACCGAGGTCCTTGGACTCCAAATCCATTACCATTTCTAATGTATAACCTTTAAGTTTCAGGGGCAGCTTTAGAACTCAGGTATTCTAAGTCAAGGGCTATTTGTACTGTACCACACTGCCTATCCAAGGAGTACCATGAACTTGACAGGTTATCTTGTGATATTATGTTGAGTAGTGTAATGTGCTGTTATCCAAGTGGAAATAATTTACCAAGTATCCAAGGAATAAGAATACCTCAGCACTAGTGATAGGTACAGTTAAGTGACTTACCTAAGCCTAGAATCTTTATTTTAAAAAAAAACCAGTATGGAATATCAGTGTGGGTTCCTAGCCCAGTGCCTCCTAACACACTTTTTTTTTTCAAAGAATCTTCTCAGTCTCCTTTGCTTCCTCTTTTGTTGTCCATGACATGCCCCCTAAATGTCTGTTGTTGCTGTTGTTACTCCATCCTTCTCAGTCCTGTCTGATGCTTCTTGACCACTTTTGGGAGGTTTTCTTGGCGAAGATACTGGAGTGGTTTGCCATTTCCTTCTCCAGCTCATTTTTTTATTAATTTATTTTGATTGATCAACAATCACTTCCATAAGCTTTTGAGTTTTAAATTTTTCTCTGCCTCCCTTCCCACCTCCCTCCCCAAGATGGCGCACAATCTGATATAGGCTATACATATACATTCCTATTAAACATATTTTCACATCAGTGATATTGTAAGAAAGAATTAGAACCAATAGGAGGAACGGCAAGAAAGAAAAAACAAAACAGAAGAAAAAAAATAGCAAATAGTATACTTCAATCTGTATTCAAACTCCATAGTTCTTTCTTTGGATGTGGATAGCATTTGCCATCATAAGACCTTTGGAGATGTCTTAGATCCTTGCATTGCTGAGAAAGGGCTAAGTCTATCAAAGTCAGTCATCACACAACATGGCTGTTACTGTGTACAACGTTCTCCTGGTTCTGCTCACTTCACTCAGCATCAGTCCATACAAGTCTTTCCAGGTTTTTCTGAAGTCTGCCTGCTAATCATTTCTTATAGCACAATAGTATTCCATTACATTCTCCATTACTTCTATTACTTCTCCAGCTCATTTTACAGATGAGGGAAATGGGGGGCAGCTAGGTGGCACAATGGATAGAGCACTGGCCCTGGAGTCAGGAGGACCTGAGTTCAAATCTGGCCTCAGACACATGATACTTACTAGCTGTGTGACTCTGGGCAAGTCACTTAATCCCAATTGCCTCACCAAAAAAAGCAAAAAAAAAAAGTGACTTGTCCAGGGTCACACGGCTGGTAAGTATCTGAGGCAGGATTTACCTCATATTTGAGCTCAGGTCTTCCTGACTCCAGGCCCAGCACTCTATCTACTGCATCACCTAGCTGCCCACCCCCTAATGGTAGATGCTCCCCAAAGATCTGTCCTAGGCCTTCTATCCATCTCCCCACTGTTCCTCTCTTGATAACCTCATCAACTCCCATGGAATTAGCTATCATCTCTTTGCTGATGACTTACATACACACATGCACATATACATACATTTATATATATATATATATATATATATATGTATGTATGTATGTATGTATGTATACACATATACATACATATATACACACATGCATACATATATACACACACACATATACATATGTGTTTATATCTATATACCTATATAGAACTATATCTCCAGCCTCATTCTGTCCTTTGAACTTTATTATTGAATCTCCAACTGATGAATATTTCAAACTAGATATCCTGCAGTATGTTGAACTCAACCTGTTCAAAACTGAACTTATTTTTTCCCCTCACTCCAAATCCCACAGAGGTTAATTAACTTGTCCAGAATCACACAATCCACAAGAATTAAGTGTCTGCCATGTGCCACTATTGTATTAGGTGCCAAGGATACAAAAAAAAAATGAAGCCTCCATTTTATCAGAAGAGCCTTCATGGGCATGTGGCAGTGGATACAGAAGAAATGCAAAGTAATCCAAGGTTGTTAGGGGGCACTAGCAGTTTGGATTGAGGAAAGACTTCAAGAAAAAGGTACTGCAGTCTTGAAGGAAGTGAGGGATCCTAGGAGTGGAGGCAAGGTGGGAATGTGTTCTAGTCACTGGGAACTGCCAGTACAGAGACTAGAGATTGAGGTAATGGGTGTAAGGAGCAGAGAAATAGCTAGTGTGACTGCAATGTGGTGTGCAGGAAAGTATGTAATATAGACAGTGAATTGGTGAGGTGACTGAGACTAAAATTCAGTTCAACTAAAACTTGTAAGCGTCTATCTTGAGCCAGACACTATGGATACAGAGATAAAGAATGACGTAATCTCTGCCCTCAGGGAGTTTACAGATTATTAAAGAGGCTCTTTCCTGCATACAGACAAGTACAATACAAAGTTAAAATATAATGATGGCAGAGGAAAATACCCATAGTGCCCTAGGAAAATTTGAGGAGAAGATTGATTGAGGTCTGCTGACTGTCTCTGTGTAGTCTTTATAACAGTCTCTTGGTAATTTTGAGAAAAAGCCTTTCTTTTGGCAGGTAACACTTTTCTTTAGGGTAAAAAATTTTTAGATAGCGGCATAAGCTTCTTCATTTGAATGATAATCAAAATAAATAGGGCATGTATAGTGGAACTACGGTTCCATTGGCATAGGGAATTCTCAGATTAGGAAACTCCCTTTAACTATATAGGTGACTTCCTTCTCTACAACTCAACAGTCTTAGAAACTCACTTGGAGTACTGAAAGGTGAAGTCACTTGCCTAGAGTGTGTCAGAACTTGATCCAGGGTCTTACTGGCCCCTAAGATGATTAAGTGGATCCTAAGATCCACTAGGTGGGGGTGATTGCCTTGACTTAATCGTTGAGAAAAGGTATGCCAAGGGCTACAGTGTAATTAAATGATCAGAAAAAGCAGGATGATATCATAGAATAGTAGTTAGAGCTAAGTCACAGTCAAAATGGTGACTAAGTTAAGTAGCTTAAACAGCATGCCATGTTGCTCCAGGGAAATAAAATATGTCAGTGTTTCAGGTTAACTGGATTTGCCCCTTTTGTTTGTTTACTTTTTTAACGGTACAAAAAGTTCCTGATTTTGCTAACATGGTTGTCAATGAGTGGAGGGGGTGGGAATTAATTATTGGACCAGGTTCTCATTTTTGCTTTTAGGCAAATTCCTCCTGCATGAAGAATCCAGTCATCTTAACTTCTCAGCATCTGGCTGTCACAACTTGTTAGGAATATCATCAGTCTGTCCATTTATGGTTGTGAAATTGATTCAGATGGGAGCTGACTGATTCTTTGAAAAGAGACATGTTACTTAAAGGTGTTTACATTCCCAGAAGAGCCCAATGATGTAAAGAGAAGAATAAGCCATGTAATCCAATAGCAGGAATAAACTAATGCCACCTCACTCAACATGCAGTTGGGGATGTTGTCATACAGGAAGACCTAGAAGGACTTCAGGGTCCAACAGCCTCATTTTATGGATGAGGAAGGAAACTTGAGACCTGTGGTGAGATGCGAAAACAGTTTCTCTGATTCCAGAGTCAGTGTTTCTTTCGTCGCACCAAGATTGTGATTCAGAGTCGTGAGGGCTGATAAGGGAGGACATACACATCTCTAAAATGAATTAAGCTGGTTTTTGTATTTCTTACTATTTAAATTAGGCTTTAGCAGTGTTTATCAAGGTCAAGGAGTGAGACAGAAAGTCCCCAAATAAAATATATTGTAGGATTATAAGATTTTAGAGTTAGAAGGGATCACAGGGATAAAATAGAACACTCTGGTTTTATAGCTGTAATCAAATAAGTCCCTGGCCCACAGTACTCAGAACACAAGACTTATGGCTAGAACTATACACTAATATGCAGAATTTTAGAGCTTGCTGCTTATTTTCATTATAAATTTGATCAAAACCCTTTACTTTGGAAATTAGATGTTGGTAATACCTACTTGACAGTTGTGCTATATGAATTAAGTGATTCCAGGCCGAATATAAATCAAACGTGTAAATGATATTTTAGTTTGCATTATATAATAATTGGAAATGGAATGATTAATAGCCACATTTAGCCTTCTGAATGGCTTATTTGTGTAATTAAGATGATAATTTGATTTAATCTATTGTCAATTTTGAATTTATTTTCTGTAATATAGTTATTCCAGAAATGTCCCCTCTAATTTTCCCTGGAATAACATATCCATTCTTTCTTTACAGCAGGAAGGATTTTAAAAATAAATAAATGCATTATTACATCTAGCAGTAAAAAGTGTGGTATTTATTTAGTGAAATGTCAAAAAAGAATAATGTTTATTTCATAAAATATATAGTATGCATTTGTCTTCATTATTGGGAAACTTGGGGTTGGTGTCAGTGGGAGACGAGAAATTACTTCAGATGCCTTTCTATAACAAGGAGCACTATTTTTGTTCCTCCAAAGTATTATTGTATTCCAGTCCTTGTTCAAGTGTGTAACAGCAAGTAAAAGGTTTTGACCTGAGTCATTTGTTTTCATCAGTAATCCAAGCAAAATGAAATATTTCAGTTGAATTTATACTGAAGGCTGTCTTGTTTCTCTGGTTCAGTAGTTTTAGAATTAAAAGTCATACTTTTCGTTCTCATGTAAGGTCATTTACCATGTTTTGTTCATCACACAATGCAACCCATGACACCCAATTAATTAATTAATAATTAAAACCTAAATTAAACAAATATTTATTATGTGCCCATACATACATCCAAGAGACTTAACTCTTAGGAAATGCAAAACTTAGATGATTTGCCCTCAAGTAATCTTACAAATTCAGAGTATTAGTGTAGCTTTCTGTGGCATAGATTTCAATCAATAAACACTTATTGAGCTAGCCTGCCATGTGCCAGGCACTGTGTTAAGGACTGGAGATACAAATATGAAAAAGGAAGCCCCTGCCCTCAAGAAGCTCACCATCTAATGAAAAAAGACAGCACAGAAAAAGAAGCAGAAAGGGAGGTTAGGAATGAGCCTGATGAGGAGCCATGATGGAAAAGTGCAAAGTGTGAAGCCTAGTCCAAAATGAAGAGATGGCTGGCCTGGACACCCACTTCAAATGGAAGTTTGGGGCAGAGCTCTTCACTCTACTTTCCAACCCTCTAATCAGAGGCAGAAGGTACTCATGAGATTAGCAGTTCAATTCAGTTCAAGTTCTTGATTCTTTCTCTTTAATATTAATGAGTAATTTAAGAAGGTAGTCAATTGATGTTTTAAATTCTATTTCCCAGACTTTAGCCTCAGTAGCAATCATAGCTTTTATTTTGGTAACTGACAACTTCATGGACAATTTAAATGATTTGGCAGTGGTATGAGTTGCAGTGATTTAAAAAAAGAAACATTGATGGTGTCTGGTAAAAGTCATCTTAGGGTGTGTATTTTGAGGCCCAAGATGGACTCTTTTCTCTGAAGTATTGAGAAATGCATGGTAAATGTCCAAAGGAATTTGCATCTAGGTTTTTTATCTTATCCTACAAGTCTGAACAAAGTCATATCTTACAGATAAAATACCATTTGTATTAATAAGAGTAAAAACATATTTTAAATGAATGTTGGTTTTTGTTTGAATGGGAAGCAGGTTTCTCCTTGGCAAATGTGATGATGATAATGAAGATATAATAACAACAACAACAATAATAATAATGCTTCTAGGTTTGCAAAGCATTTCACAAATATTGTTTTATCCTTACAAAACGCTGGAAGGTAGGTGCTTTTATTATCTCCAGCTAGTAAGTGTCTGAGGCTGGATTTAAACTCAAGTGTTTCTGACACCATAGGGCAGCCAGGTGGTGCAGTGGTTAGAGTGTCTGGTCTGGGGTCAGGAAGATTCATCTTCCTGAGTTCAAATCTGGCCTTAAAAACTTACTAGTTATGTGACCCTGGCCAAGTCCCTAAACCCTGTTTGCCTCCGCTTCTTCATCTGTAAAATGAGGTGGAGAAGGAAATGGCAAACCACTCTAGCATCTCTGCCAAGAAAAACCCAAATGGGGTCACAAAGAGTGAGATGTGACTAGAATGACTGAACAACATGACACCAGGTCCAATACTCTTTTCACTGTGCCACCTAACCCAGATGATATTGAAGTTACTATCTAAAAGTCAGGAATGGATGTGTGTGTGTGTGTGTGTGTGTGTGTGTGTGTGTGTGTGTGTGCGGGCAAGTTACAAATGAGTTGTTTCATTCTGTAGTATGGAATATTGAAATGTTTCATTTGAAACAGACATGTTATAAATCAATTCAATAAGCATTTTATTAAGTACCTACTATGTGTCAATCCCTGTGGCTTTTTACTATCCTCATTAAGACTATATTGACATTTCTTCATCATGCTACCCTTTTTAAAAAATCACTGTCATATACAACTAGAAGGTGAACCATCTAGTCTAATACCTTCATTTTACAGATGAGTAAATTGAAAAAGATGTTAAGTGATGGGCATATGTGCATATGGCCACTTTTTGTCAGCGGTAGGACTTGAAACCATATTTTCCTTACCCCAAGGCCAAAGTAACAGTACTTTGCCTCAGAAAGCAATGTACTTGTGCTGATATTTGAGCATTTTTAAAATTCTCTTAATCATCACATAAAATCTCAGTGTTTTGTGCAGAGATAAATTAATAATTTGGCAAAATTTGAGTTTATCAATAAATATTTGTCAAATGAATGAATCTATGTTTTGGAAGTTCTTAGTCAAGCCAAGAGTGTTGGTCACAGAACATGTTTAATCATTGCCAGAGTGACCAAATGAAATTACTATATTGTATTTACAGCAAATTAATTGTGAAATACAGACCAGACTGATTTTTGAGGGTTTTTTGGTCTGTATTCTTCCTTTGATTGGTTGTCTGTCTACAATGATCATTCCTAAGATATCAGTGTACATTTCTCATGTATTTGAAAATCTTTCAACACATGCTACAGTGCATATAGAGAACGATGACTTATGGAGTTCTCTTGAGGGTAATAAATAAATAGGGTATTGGCCTCAGCACAAATTTTAAGGTAGTTCAAAAGAATTAGAATTGTTGGCTGTCACTTTAGACACATGGAATAAACTAATTCCCACCCAAGTGAGTAATACCTCTGTGACCAGGGGGCTGGTCATATGATACTGAGACTCGGTCTTCTATGTAAAATGAAGCATTTGAATTTCTAAGGTCCCTTTCTATCATTCCAATTTATCCAAGCCTGAATGTGTCATAAGCACTTTCAAGTGGGTTTTATTGTTTTATTTATGGTGCTTATCACAGACACAGGGGTCTTCACATTTACATCTAATAAATTCTTTTGACAGTGGTATTTTTTAATGGTCCATAATAGTTTTCTACTTTTTGTCTGTAGGCTGATCAGCCTATGCAGAGACAGATACTGCCCCTGAACAGCTGATTTCTACATAAGCTGGCATCTGTTTTATTCAAGGACTTTATCCATTTCTTTTCCCCTCATCCATGTTGACCCTGATATTGCCTTAATGTATTGGGGTGAATAGGAAGGAGACTGGAATAGGATCTTTGCATCTTGAGTCTTTATTTAATTTAATTTAATTTAATTCATTGTGGACTGTGAAGCAAGTACCTAGATCTGATGCATCCTTATGTATGTATAGTTGTGAAAATGCAACATAGTTTTAAAAATATTTTTCAGCGATATCTGAGAGACTACTCTTGTCATGTATTTTCTGTGTCCAAGCCATTGTGTTGAGGTTACAAAGACAAAAATGAAACTGTTCCTGCCCTTAAGAAACTTACCATCTATTGAGTATACTAATCTGTCAGATTTTCTTCCTAAATCCGTGTCTTTTGGTGCCTGTATGTATTACTCTTTTCAAAATGTATCTTTTTTCTACATTTCATTGTATGTCTATATTTCTCTCATTCTTCCATTTCAACCTTTATCTTATTTTTCTTTTTCATCTTGCATCTTTATGTCTGTATCATGGTGAGTAAAAGCGTGTTTGTGGGTTTTTTTTTAATCTGTACTTACTGAACAGAGCTTTGTGTTTTCTAATCTTAATTTTAAAAGATGAATTTCATGTTTTTCTTTTAAGACAGAACATCTTTCTATCTCAAATAGTTGACTTTTGATAGTCAGTAGTGACCTTATGCACATCATGTATTATTTTATATTTTAAGTTTTGGTGTATGTGTCCTTACTGGATTGTAAGCTCTGTGAGGGCAGGGACCTTGTTTCTTCTGAGCCAAGGTATGTTCTCTACACATTCCACTTTTTGTCTCCCACAGCATCTACTTAGCACAGTACTTTTCACATAGAATTGTTGTGAGAATAAAATGAAATTTTGTAAAGCTCTTAGCATGGTATCTGGCACATAGTATAATAGGCGCTTAATAAATGCATTCCCCTCCTCCTACTTTTTTTTCCCCTATGCTTAATAGGCACCTAATAAATGTATCCTCTTCCTTCCCCCCTGCATTTTTTTTTACCTAAGGCTTCTTCTATGGAGTCAGTTTAAATCCAGACCCATGAACAAAATTTTTCAGAGGTTATCTCTTACTACCAACCTCAAAAATGCCCTTAACATGCACCATGGCCCCTGAGGAGAGGAAGGGACAAGGGCCTTTCCTCGTTTTCAGTGACTGTACTGCAGGGGCTCCTGGGTTGGTAGTAACTACGCCTATGCCTCACATTGTTTGATCACAGCTAACAGAAGCTGTTGTGGAACCTGGTGACTGCAGGATGTCTGCCTCTATATTTTCAGACAGTTGAGCAAGGATTTTTGTCTCAACAAGTTTTGCAAGTTCCAAGAAGCTTGCTACACCAGCAGTCTTGTGAATCATTAGATGTTCAGCACTAGCTTGTATTTTCACAGCTTACTACTCTATCTAAGAATATTTATTCATAATATGCTTATGCCCCCTTACCATTACTCTAGTTTTTCTTTCATACGCAATGTTTGCCTGTTAAGTGCTTAGATAGAAAGCTTGGAGCAGGTACATCACCATTATCTACCATTTTTGTCTGTCCTCACAACCAGGTCCAGGCCTTAGTCATGTCGTTCCTGGAGTCTGTTCATCTTTAATTGACCCCAGTTTCCAGTTTCCAGCAGGATTTCCACACAGTCAGTTCTGAAGGATGCTGCCAAATTTATTTTTCATACTGTATGACTGTTCTCCATCTTCGCTTTTTTACCTGTCAGCTGCTATCTCTGTCCTCTGCACATCTAAACCTTTTCTCAATTGTTACCTATTTCCATATCACCCTAAAAGAATGACTTGCTCCGTCTGTCCTCAAAGGGTAGAACCAAAAGAAATGAATAGAAGTTTCAAAGAGGCAAATTTAGGCTTGATATCAGAGAAAACTTCCTAACCATTGGAGCTGTCCAAGAGAGGTACAGGGTTGCCTGAAGAGCTGGTGGATTTCCATTCTTCAAATATCTTTGAGCAAGTTTGGACAACTACTCCTCCAGTATAGTGGAGATACCTTCAGTGTATGGGTAGGACTAGGTCAGAGGTATTAAACATGCTCCACAACAAGCAGGTTAAAATGTAATTGGGAAATATTTAACAAAATAAATAAAAAATGCAATAGAACATAGATAATGCCAATGTGTGGTTTTCTAAATCAATATGCAGCCTGCAGCGATCCTTATATAAAGTCTAGTGACCCCACTTCTATCGGACACCACTGAACTTGATCTAGCCAAAGTCCCTTCCAACTCTCAAAAAAATTCTTTACCAACATAGAGTGAAGGGAGTGGAACCAGGAGAATAATTTACAGAATGGCTATAATAAAGTAACTTTGAAAACCACTCTGGATGACTGAAAAACTCTGTGTAAAGACCAATCACAACTCCAGAAGATTTATGATAATGCAGTTTTCCCACCCACTTGGTCCAAAGGTTAGGGACTTGAGGCAGTACAGATCAAGAGGCGTACGTTTGCAGACACAGCCAATGTGTGAATTTGTTTTGCTTGACTATACTGATTTGTTACCAGAAAGGGCTTTTTTTGGCGGGGATGAGGAAAGGGGAAAGGAAGGTGAGAGTGTTCAGAAGGAGTTAGAAAAGGTTGGAAGTTGGATGAGTATTAATAGTGACAAACAAGAGATGTAAAGAACAATGTTAATTAAACGTTTAGAAATATTCAAAAGAGAAGGAAATTGAGAAAAGAGCACAGACGGAAAGGGTGGTTGGTACTGGTACTAAACGTTTAAAAAGCAAACTATGCACTCTAGGACTTCAGAGTTCTGTATATAAGCCTCTTCTGTTCTTCGTATATGGAGCTCTGCCTATTTGTTGATGTTTGTAAAGTCTGTCATGAAAAAAAAGAAATTTTTTAAGTGAAGATATTGAACTAGTTGTTTTCCAAGTTCTCTTGAGGTTCTCACTATGTAATCCTCTTGATTTGGTTCAATTTCACTCATATTTAATAATGCTGCCTAACTTTTACGTGGAGTCGGAAAGACTCATGTTCCTGAGTTCAAACCTGGCCTCAGACACTTACCAGCTGTGTGTGACCCTGGGCAAGTCACTTAATCCTCTTTGTCTTAATTTCTTCATTTATAAAATGAGCTGGAGAAGGAAGTGGCAAACCACCCCAGTATCTTTGCCAAGAAAACCCCAAATGGGGTCATGGAGTCAGACATGACTAAAACAAATGAATAACAAGTGAACATAGGAGATGATGGTAGTAGTGTTCTTTAGCTATGCCTATGGAATAGACCTTCCAGATTCAAAGAATCCATAGAAGCAACCTAAATATATACAGAGGGGCAGACTGGTATAAAGAGCTCTAGACAAAGGTCAAGGCAGCTTGACCTTATTCTCCACTAAAGAAGGGTAGCTTCCAGTCCTGGCCAGCCCACTGACCTTGAACAAGCTGCCTAATCTCTCTCTGGTCTTCACAGACTCCTGGACTTTGCAGAGAATCTTGACATCGTCTAATGTGGTTCTGCCTTTTGGATCAGTGCCATCTGCAACATCTCTACCAACTGATTCTCCACTTTCCTCATTTGTAAAGTAAGAGAGCTAGACCAGATGATCTCCTTCTGGCTCTTAAGATTGTGTGATTTGATGGTTCTCTATATTTTTTCTTTTGCCTTCCAGATTAGTTTGGTGGTTAGTAAATGATCAAGATGCTTAGATTTTATGGAACAAATTAAGAATGATTAAATATTAAATCAAGTAGATTGTCAAAATGCATGTATTCATCTTTTGTCATTTTGAAGCAAAAGTCAAAGTAAAATTAGTAACTTTATTGTAGGACCATGTATCAGGTGAAAAGTTGGCAGGCGTCTCAGGGGTAAGAATTTGATTAACATAAAAAGTTAGCTGAGGGCATCAGACATTAGATATCGGCAAAATCTGTAAAATACAGGTAATATGAGGGAACTATATGGCTATTAATAGAATTATGGAGCTTGGATCATAGAATCTTAAGGCTGATACTTTAAAAATCATCTAGGTTAGCCCCTTTGTTTTACAGATTAGGAAATTGAAGCTTACAGATGTTAAGCAGCTTGACCAAGGTCATGTTAGTGGCAGAGCCAGGATTTCAAACTCCAGGGCTCTTTTCACTATACCACACTTCCTCTGTGACTGTGACACAAGGCTGTAGCTCCTCAAGAGCAGGAACCACCTTTTGCCTTTCTTTGGATCCCTAACACTTAGCATGGTGCCCTGGCACATGGTAGGCACCATAATAAGTGCTTGTTGCCTTGCTAGGCATTATGGAATTTGCAAAGATGTGTCCATAACAATAACATTGTAAAGTGAGGAGCTTAGAGTGAATGGCCTCTGAGGCAGGGCTTCTTCAACTTTTTTCACTTGTGATCCCTTCAGCACTTCTTAAACTAAGGGTCACCACCCCATATGGGGTTTCAGGTACCTTGTAGCTCCAAACCTATGATCGTAGGAGCCCATGGGTAACAAATGAGAGCTGACGTCTACAGAGCACTTTAAAGTTTGCAAAGCACTTTATGTACATTTATCTCACTTAAGGCTCAACATACTTCTGTGAGGGCAGTGCCCTAGGTATGAACACCTTATATTTTGCAGGCATACTCATCAGGTCTGCAGATAGCATAAAGTTGGAAGAGGTATCCAACACACTGAATGAGAGAGTCAGCTCTTAACCCGTAGGCAGAGTTTGAGAAGATGACATTCATTGGAGATAAATGTAAAGTCTTATACTCGGGTTCAAAAAATCAACATCACAAGTATAAGATGGAGACATCATTACAAAGCAATTTGTCTGAAAAATACTGAGGGGTTTAGTGGAGGATAAGTACAACATGAATTAGCATGATATGGAGGCCCAAAAAGCTAATATGACCTTGGGCATCATGGAAAGTCAGTGTCCAGAACTAGAGGATGATAATTGCTCCCATTGTCTCTGCCTTCATTATTCCTTTCCTGAATATTGTGTCCAGTTCTGGGTACCACAATTTCAAAAGGGCAACAATAAACTAGAGTGTCCAGAAGACTGCGACTAGCATGGTGGATGGCCTTGAGTCTGTGACATAAGAGGAACAATGAAAAAGAGAAATGATGTGTAGCCTAGAGAAGATTTAAGGCAGACGTGATGTGAAGGGCTAGCGTATGGGAAAAAAAGATTGTACTTGTTCTCTTTGTCTTCAGAGGATAAAACTTACCAGGAACAACGATTAGAAATTACAAAGAGAGAAATTTAGGTATTATAACAGGAAAAACTGCCTAACAGAAATACCCCAAAGTAGAATGGGCTGCCTGAAGAAGTGGTAGTTTCCCTTTCCTTGTAGATCTTCAAGCAGAGATTGGATCTTAGACGATATGTTTTGTAGCAGGGATTCATTTCAATTTGGGCATGGCTATATAGCCACTGAGGTCTCCTCTCAAAATTCTGTAATTCTGAGACTCAGAGACATAAATGAGTGTGAAAGGTGGGATATGAACTCTAGTCTTCCTGGCCTTAGGCCCTGCACTCTACCTACTTCACTGAGGTCAAATGAATGAAAAAGTTGAGATGTTCAGGGAATGATCATTGGACAGCTCTGGGTGCTCCATTGATATCTTCACATTGATAAGAAACACTGAGACAGGATATCAGCATATTGTGTGGATCCTGGTGGCAGCCTTCTGGTAGTACATGAACAAAAGTTTCACAAGATGGGTACACATGGATGAATATAAATGGAAAGAATCCCTGCATCACTGAGAGCACAAATCCATTTGAGTAAGCATACCAGGAGAGGGGACTCAGAGATATATATGAGAAACCATTATATCTGAGGTAGAACCTGATAGGTCCAAAGTATTGGTAGAGTTCAGAAAAGGGGAAAAACCGAATCTGTTCCATATTATTTCCTTTCCCTCCCAATCTTTTTTTCTTAAAGTTTTATGGGATGGGGGAGGGAGCCAAAGTTCTTTTCCAATTGTATTTTCATTGCATATTATTCCAGCACCTAAGTCTATTGATCACCCTCTCTCATGCATATTCAATGTCCTCTGAAGAAAAGGATGAGTGAAGACTTATGGGGGATGGAGGAGGGGTAGATCTGTAATTTATTTCATCAGTTTTATCATTTTGGAAGCTCCCTCCTCCATTGCTGATCTGTAAGTCATCATTATAAATGGAGTCTTGGAGAGTTGCCTGAAGCACAGGGGAACTTAATGACTTGCCCAAAGTCACAGTGGTGACTACCTTCCATCTACTCTGCATATATCTTGGATATTCACGGTTGTTTGCCAGTTGTCTCCCCATTAGAAAGTAACCCAGGAGCATTGTTTCTGCTTTTCTATTCTCAGCTCTTAGCACTGTTCCTGGCAAATAATGGTGCTTATTATATGCTTGTTGACTGATTCATGACTAGATAATGCGTGTCAAAAGTTGTACTTGAAGCTAGATCTCCCTGACTCCAAATTTAGATCTTTACCCATTATGACACACTGCCTCTCATAAAATCATAGAATGTTAAACCTGAAGTAAACATTAAAAGATTGTCTCTACTGAGGTGAGAGGTTGGCACCAGTTTTCTCAAAAGGGATGAAGTGGGCCAGGGCATAAATGGATCAAATCAGAGCCTTTTTGCTAATTCGTTAATCGCCCCTGCCCTTCTGAGATAGAGAAAGACCAAAAAAGAAACCAAATTTATTTGCTGGTTTGGTTTTTTCTATTACTTTGCATTTTGTCCTTACAAAAAAAATCATTGAAGAGCCCTGGTTGTTGGGACTTTTTTGGTAGAGAGTGGGAAGAGGGATGAAAAAAGGTTTATGGATGTTGAGGAGGAGGAGGATGGTGCTGAGACATGAGGCCCACTTGAGGTCTATGATCTACCCGAGCTGGTAGATTTAGAACATTGTTGGCAGTTATACCAACTAAACAGGAAGTCATTTTATGCCATAGTAGTAAGAAGTAATAATAATGGCTCTCTTGTCTTGAATATCGTAGATGCAGAGATCATGTTATACAATTCATAGTTGCTATCCTAATAAAAATCCTATAAGTTATACAGTGCAAATATCATAATCCCTATTTGACATTTGAGAAAAATCAAATTGTCCCCTAACCTGCATTAAGTGCCTACTGTATTTCAAGCCCTGGGCTAAGCTCTGGGGATACAAAAAATGATCCGTGCTCTCAAGGAGTTCATGGTCCAATAGGGGAGATGATGCAAGCAACTAGCAGATTGTAATGAAGTAGTGCCGTGGATAGAGAGCACTGGGCCTGGAGTCAGGAAGACCCGAGTTCAAATCCAGCCTCAAATAGTTACTGAGTGAACTTGGGCAAAGTCACTTCACTTCTGTTTGCCTTCATTTCCTCAACTGTAAAATGTACAGTGCCGGGCCTGACACTCTCTCCACTGTGCCTAGCTTTCCATTAAAGCTTTACAAAGCCCCAAAACTTTTAGGTCATCCTGTAGGAATATAAGCCATTTCCCTCTATTACTTTCACAGAGTTGGCTTTTAATAAATGTTTGTTGAGCACTGAGTTGAATCAATAAGACATTGGTACTATTGTCTAGAATGCTTATCACATCTCAAGCACTAATATAAAGATAACTTGTCTTTATCAGGCTCTTTAAGGTTTAAAAAGCAATTTACAAATATTATCTCATTTTACCTTCACAGCAATCTGGGAGGACAGTGTTATTTTTTTTTATCCCCATTTTACAGATAAAAAAAACTGAGGCAAACAGTTTAGGTGACTTGCCCAGAAGCAAGATTTGAATTTAGCTTTTCCTAATCCAGGTTCTTTTGAGACTATTAGATCTAGTCATTATTATTTATCAAGATTACTATGGATTTTTAAAGGGAAAAAATAATGTTTTTTTAAGTGAAAATTATGAACATACATCAGAGAGGCAATATGTAATATATTAGAAAGAGCTCTGAATTTGAATACAGGAAAACCAAAATTCTAATTCCGCCCCCAGCTGCTCACTGGGGGACCATGAATAAATTACCCAACTTCAGTGATGATCAGTTTTCTCATCCATTCCATGAGGATATAACTTAGAGGTACTGATTGGACCTACCTCATGATTTTGTGCAAATAAAATAATGTATTTGAAGTATTTTGCAGACCTCAGTGCTGCGTAAATGTCAGTGATGATTATTATTTAAGAAATTTACAAACTTAATTTTCTTTCTTGCCTTTCTGATTCAGAACTATACTCACCTCATACAAAAAAGCAAATTATGGTGCTCATCACTAAATACAATATTTTCTATAAGATGAAATTATCTGAGACGCCGTCTTAAACTCAGTCTGACAATAGTAATAAATAGGAGGTCTGGTACTGGGAATGGTCACCTTCCTAAGTGAAGTAGCTTGATTTATCTCAGAATCTCAAAGAAATAACTCTTGGATAGGAAGCCATTCAGGGGAAAGGACTGACAGGACAGAGGAAAAGGATGTGCTGTAAGCACAAAAACAGAATAAGTTTCAAATGATAACATGCATTTCAAAACAAAGTAGGAATCTTTTTTTAACCTTTCAACTTAGGGAATGGCATTTTGTTTTTGTCAGTAGTAAGGCTGCCTGTTTTCGTTGTTGTTGTTGTTGTTGTTAAATCCAGGTTTCCCTGGATATCATTTGAGAAGACAGATAGAAATTCTAGATCCCAGTGTTTGTGTAGCCAGGGTACTGAGGAAGATGGTGGATGCAGGTCTAGGTAAAAGCTGGGTAGTACTGTTCTAAATCGGTGCTTGCTACATGATAGGAGCTTACTTGATTGATCTAAGGGCCCTTCTATTATGTGCCTGTGATTCAGAACTCGCCTTTTATGTGGTGCAGCTCTCATCTGAACATTTAATCTGAGGGGGCTGTCTTTTAGGAGCGCCATCCTCAAAATGAAGTTCACCTTGGTTACTTAAACTTTTAGGCACATGTTCTGCTTACCATTCACGGACATGGTACTTTCGATTTTTTTTCTCCTTTGTTTTGGATTCTAAAAAATATCTTGCAGGAAATGCTTTCCATTCTGACTGATGGCTTTCTTTCTCTGCTTCACACAGTCACATCCTAACCACTATTTTTCTCCAGGGCATTTTCACAGGAATTTGGTTTGGTTATTTTGCTTTACTTATAAACAGGAGGAAAAATAAACAGGAGGTTGTTAACTGGCTTTTTGATAAGACCATATGGGAAGTCAGTGACAGAACAGCAATGCAAATTTGCATCCATGCCAGGTAAATTGAGAGAGAAAAGAACTTCTTAATTGTGTCTCATATCCTGCTCTAAGGGGTCTTTGAGCTTTTGCAGATTGAACAAAAATATGCTATAAACTTTACAATGCTTGTACCCATTGGCTTTCTGTAAACCTCTCATACCCCCAATTCATTGTATAAGGAAATAAATTCTAAAGTTTACCATGCATATGCACATAAGAAATAACATAGATTAACTAATTTCAGTATAGTTGTTTTTATAATATAGTTATTTGCCAAATGTTCCTCATGCCCCGTAGGAGTACACATACCCCAGGTTGGAGACCCCTGCCCTAAACTATGTCTGCCACTTAGAATGCAGATTGAAACATATTTTGGGGCGAGCCACCAAAAGAGAGAATTTGTTTTGCCTAACTATACATGTTTGTAATGGGGATTTTGTTTTTCTTGCTTTCTTGAGGGAGGGAGGAGAAAAGGCCAATCTTGGTAAAATAAAATGAAATTTAATTAAAAATTAATTCCAGTGCCTATGGTATGAGTGAATAAGACAAGCCAAAAGCTCTATAGACTGCTCATCACTTATAAGGAGACAAGAAACTAGACTTCAGTCTGAGGTGAGCAGAGCACATCTGGCCATAAATAGTGACATTGGGTCCTTACATAAATGTGTCACTTTTTAAAGATCTGTGCTTGTCTCCGCTAACATAGTAACTGTTGTCATGTATTTATTCTCTTTGTGTTTTTATGCATTTACATAGTACCTTTCAGTGGGGAGTAGGCAAGCACTCAATAGATTTGAGAGAGACCCAGAAACAATGTGGAATTGAAGGTGATGAGAGAAAAGGGTTTTGAATGTCTACCGGGAAAAGGGACTCGCTGCTGAGTTAAAAATTCAAAGATGATTCTTCTGCAAGATAACTGAGTCATGTCATGTTAAACAAGGAAAACACCAGCAGCATTTCTCACTTTCCCCCTCCTTAAATGAAATTCATTGTTAAGAGGGTCACTGTATTTCAGTGTGGAAAGGATGAGTAGAACATTGTCTTAGTTTAGAAAATCCATTTCTATTTTTTCTGTAGCCGAATCAGTGAGTGATAAAAGAAGGATCATAGCCATCATGAGGGGGACGTTACTGACCAGATGACATTTCCCTTCCATCTTCCTGAATGTGCTAAGGAAAAAAAAAATTCCAATCAGTTTTTGTATTCTTGTAAACCACCTGTTGCTTTTCCCCACCAGCAGACATTTTCGAATGTACTTATCACTCTCTTGCACATGTGTCCACTCCCACCTTTCTTTACCATTTAATTACTGCCCTACTATAAATGTCAAATTAAAATTCTAAATTTATATTTCTCGGCCATTGATTTTATTTCATATGGACAATTTCTTTTCTTCCCTTTTTGCCTCTCCCCTTTCAGCTTTTTATGTTTTTTCTCTCCCCACCTGCATTAGAATGGAAACTCCTTGAGGGCAGCAACTGAATTCTTTTGCCTATGTTTGTATTGGCTTAGCACAATGCCTGACATGCCTAATAAATACTTGTTGATATCTCAGTTATATAACTCATGAATTAACTCACACTATTTGTTGAATGAATATGTGGGACTTTAGCTCTATGTAGCTCTGCTTGCCCTCGTCCTGTCCCACATGCTTTCATTTTTTGTAAAATAAAAAAATGTGCATATAGATTTGTTTTTCCTTTCTTTGATTTTGTAATGTTTTATGGCAGTTCAATCTTAACTTTTAAAAAATCTGATAGTTTAAAATTTCTAAGCTGTCAATTGTGTTTATTACTTCCACTGACTGTCTGGCTTGATAACATTAAACTAATGTGATTTCAGAGCAGCTGTCCATTTATAGAAGTGATGAATTACCATGACACTTTAGCAGTCTTTATTTGACATAAAGAGGCACGATGGGAGAGTCAGTCAGTCAGTAAGTATTTATTAAGCTGTTACATATCTGTTATGATGTGTACCCCATGTGAGATCATGTGTCCCCTCCATGCCCTTTGCAGCTACATATATTGGGGAGGACCTCACTTGGCCCATAGTTTCAGATAGGCCCCAGCCATGCTTCACTTGATTTAAACATTTGATGTTGTCTAGGAGCTTAATAAATGGTTTTTTTTACTGCCTCCCTCCTTCCTCGCTGTCTTTTCAACAGCTTTCTTACCACCACTTATACATTTGCCTTCCTCCCTTCCCTCACTAGAAGGGTTATCTATGGCAGTCTCTTCTTCTAAAGCCCTACTGGCCATCCTTGTAACTGTCTTGGCCAAAGCACCCTTCCCTGGTTACCAATTCCCTTTGTGTGTGGTCTCCTAGTATTAGAATGTAAGCTTCTTGAGGACTGGACTTATAATGCTTTTATTTTTGTATCCTCAACCTTTAGCATAGTGCTTGATACATAGTAGCTATTTAATAAATGTTTTCCATTCATTCATTCATACTATAAGGGACCAAGATATTAGTTTGCCTGTTGGGGTACTATATAATATAGATATTGAGAATACAGCTAATATTCTTAAGAATGACTACTGACGATAGTGGTGGTGATGTGGGAAGACAGGCATAATGACGCACTGTTGATTGAGCTGTGAATTAGTCTGTCATGGAAAGCAGTTTGGAATTATTCAAAAAAAGTGACTAAAATGTTCATACCCTCTGACCAAGAGATTCCACTGTTAGGCATGTTCCTGAGGGAGTCAGTGTCAAAAAAAAAAAAGCAACATGTTTGCCAATCAGTTAATCAATGAACATTTGATGAACATTTCTTCACCGGACATTTTGTAACAGCACTTTTTGTGGCAGCAAAGATTAGAAACAAACTAGATGGCCATCAGTTGGGGAATGGCTAAACAAATTGTGGTATGTGAATGTAATAGATTATTTCAGTGTCATAAGAAATAATTCATACGATGAATATAGACTTAGATGAACTAATGAAAAACCAGGTAATCAGAAGGAGGAGCACTATTACACAGTGACTATAATAATGAACCTAGAAAAGGGAACAAAAAGACAGTGGGAAGTGAAGGCTGTGAAATTGTAATAACCAAACTTGGCCATCAGGAAGAGATGTGATAAGGCCCTCCTCTCCCCGCTCTACCTCTTGTAGAGGTAGGGGACCATGAGTGTGGAACATTGCTTCTTTGTGTTCATTAGTTTTGCTAAACTTGTTTCTATCTCTTTTTTATCCTTTATTTTAAGGCATGAGGGGGGAAGGAGAAGAGAGAAGAGAATAGATGGATTATAATTGCAGATGATTTAAAAACAAAATTTATCAATAAAAATACGTTTTAAGCTTTTTAAATAAAATATTGACTACTAAACTCTACCTTATGTTGACATTAACCAAGACTTAAGGCTAATGTAAACATTCTGTAAGTTCAAGATAGCACAAATCTTAATAACATTATTGTAGCAATCCCTTCTCATCCTGTTTCTCCCCCACCCCCACCCCTTCCTCTTATAGCTAGAGGTACATAGAGAGACCAAGTAGTAGAGATTTAGAATCTGACCAAACCAGTGTACTACATCTCCTGCTGGCTTTTGTCTTCATGCTTAACTTGTAACTTGAGATACAGAGAGTAGGTAAGGGAATTATTGCTTAGGAAAAGTGAAGCATTCATTTTCCACATGTTTTCTTATAGCAAAGAGCATATCTTCCCCACAATTATTAATTAATTCCTTTAGGTCTTCTTATGTGTCGCTCTATTCATCTTGAGATATCAAATACCACTACATATTGTGGGGTATAAATCGATGTGGCATATTGATTATCATCTGTAAAAAGTTCAAAACCCCATGTATTTTTCTCAAGAGTCACCCCCAGGCCTTTGGGTTTACCATAAGAAAGAGGCCAGGAAGATAGTACAGCACTGTTAAAAATGTGATGATTTCAAAATTTATATATCTAGCCCTAATCACTCTTCTTAACTTCAATCCGGTACTAGCAAGTGTTCGCGAAATCTATCTTCCTGAATGTTGCATGAGCACCTTGAATTCAGCTCTTTGGCTTAAATGGAGCTCATTGTCTCCCCTCAACACACCTACCTCTCCTCCAAGCCTCCATATTTCTGTTTAGGGAGCTACAATTCTGCTAGTCAACCAGATTCCCAACCTCTGTGTTATCCTGAAGTCATCCCTTTTCCTCATTCTCCATAGGCGATCACTTGCCAAGTGTTGATACTAACTCTCCATCTCTCTCATTCACCCCCTTCTTTCCATTCATATAGCTCAGACTCCCTTGCCGTTGACTACTCTAACAGCTTCCCAGTTGACCTCCTAGCTTCCAGTCTTTCTCCCTCTCCAATCTATCATTGGTACGGCTACTAAAATAATCTTCATAAGGTATCCAGGTCTGACCGCATCACTCCCCTGCCTCAGTGGCTCCCAGTTGCCTCAAGGATTATATACAGACTCCTGAGCCTAGAATTTAGTGCCTCTACAGACTAACTACCAGCCTGTTTCATACTATTCCCCTTTCTTGGCTGTGTTCTAACCAAATTGACTCCTAGCTGGTCCCTGAACTCAAGGGGTTGCATATTTACACAAGTCCTTCCCCATGCACTCCTTCCTCATCTCTGCCTCTCACAAAACTTATCTTCTTTTAAGACTTAGCTCAGGTGCCATCTACCTTGTCCTTGAAGCCTTCCCTGATTCACCCCTTTCTGCTCTCCCTCTTCAGGTTACCTTTTATTCACTTATCTGCTCATCTTGTATCCCCTAGTGGAATATAAATTCCTGGAGGGAAGGAACTGGGTTTTGTTTTAGTATAAATGACAAGAAGACTAATTTATCTACTCATAAAACATAACTGGCATTTGTATAGTGCGCTAAACAACAACTCTGTAAGGTAGATGCTACGGTATTATTATTCTTATTGTACATATAAGGAACCTGAGACTCCATTTCAGAGGCAAAGTGACTTGCCCAAGACCACACCCCAAACAATCATCAGAGGTGGGAATTTGAGCCTAAATATTCCTGACTTTATGTCTAATATTCTTCACTATATACTCCACCTCCGGGACTTGGTGTAGATATGTCCATCTTAGTGTTTGATATATATGCAAAAGTGCCCAATTTTAAGTCAAGTCACATTAACAAGCATTTATTAAGTACTTACTATGTGCTAGGCACTGTGCTAAGTACTGAAGATACCAAAAAAAAAAAAAGGTCACAAATTAGTCCTTATTCCCAAGGAAGTGACAGTCGGAAGGGGGACACAACATGCAAACAACTGTGTCCAAACAAGTTAAATTGCAGATAATCTTAGGCTTTATAATTAGTAATTAACTTTATTGGGAGGGGGGACAGTATAGACTCTATGACTGGCAATAGGAAAATGGGATTTTAGGACTTTAAAGTTATGCTATATGTGTTAGAGCTCCTTGGGAAGCCTGAGTTCCAGATCTGACACTTACTCACTTTGGTGGCCCTTCTAGGCCAGTTTCCTTATCTGAAAAATAAAGGGGATTCAGCTAGATTACCTCCAATATCCCTTCCAGCTCTGACTTCCCTGATTCTGAGATTCACAGCTGTGTTAAATCTAAGGCCATACCTGATTAGATCAATGTTACCACCAAGTACTAAATTTAAAGTTCAAATTATATTTTCTCTCTTTAAACCTATTTCCGTATTGCTTTTACTGCACTTGCCTCGAAATTTACTTCTGAGTGTCAGGAATTTCCTTTTGCGCATCTGAGAGATATATTTTAAGAAGATTTTATTTAAATATAGCAGTTTGGGGTGGGTAGGGGAATTTTCATCTAGGTTTTTTTTTCCTTAAAAAAAAAAACAAAAACAAAACAGGGAATCAGAGCTATTTTCTCACACCAAGAAATTCCTTAGCCTTTTTTTTTAATCCCACAACATAAAAACAACTATTTAAAGATGTAGACCTGATAAAGACTTAAATGTCAGGTGTTTTTTTTTTTTAATTGCCCAAGGAATAATCTAAAGAGCCTTCCTTGTAGATTATTTTTAACAAGAGCAATCCAAGTATCTCCTGTGTAGTTCACAGGGGGAAAAATTACATTTCATCCAGTAGTTTTTAAGGCAAATAGAGATTTCATATAGCTAAGTAGTATTCATTAAGGTGACTCGACCTCAGAACACTTCTGCCTTTAAAAGTTCAGCCACATTTTGATGCCTCTTCTCACTTCTTTATAGATCTCCTCTCCCACAAGAGAGCCAAGCTCATAAACATTAAGTACAAACTTAGATCTGTACATAGTGTATCAGTCACGTAACAGGTACTTATTAAACACTATTGATTGCTTCTCCACAAAAATCCTACTTTGTTTCATCATGGCATGAAGGTGACCTCGACAATGCCAGCCAGTCCTACCCTACAAAGCTAGAAGAGCTTTTAGTATGAGTCAAGTAATGAGCTGAGTGTTTTGGGTCTCTAGGAACCAAAGCTGCCCATCAAGTCATGGGTTCTGGGGTTGCCACAGTTCATGAATTGTAGCAATGAGGTGATGCAAGGGTTGGAGGGCTGGACATAGAGATCTGAGTTCAAATTCTGCCTGAGACACTTGGTAGCTTTGTGAACCTGGGCAAGTTATGTAACATTTCAGCCTCCATTTGCCCATCTGTCAAATGGGGACAATAAAAGCAACTACCTCCCAGAGTTGTAAGGATCAAATGAGGCCCCTGGGGTTGAGGGAAGTTACTAGATGAGACTGCAGTTAAAGTATGATGCTGAAGTCCCAACAGTGAGAAGCACAGGTGGGAAGGGAAAGACAAGACTGAGGACTGAGGCATTCCAAACAAGGAGTACAATATGAGATCCCAGTAATACTACCATAAGTGAATCCTGGGAAGAGGCCCATGTTAAAATCAGACAGAGGAAACCTTATAAATCATGCAAAGTCTTGTTGACTTTGTCTTAGCCTGATTGCTTTTTATTGCTTTGTTCTCTAAGTTACAGTTTATAAAACTTCTGGAGACTTGCTAGAGTGCTTAATAGAGAATCGTAAGCCATTCACTGCAAATTAATATTTATACCACTTTGAACTTTAAGCTCCAAGTAAACTTGGAGGAAGAGAATCAGGTGCAAGAGAAATCCATTTGCTACCTCTTATCCTGAAGCACAAACCAGATTCATCTGCTACCCTACACAGCTCCTCAAGGAGCAGGTCCGTAATACAATCCAAAATATAGCATATGGGTTTTTCAGCCTGTTACCGTTAACTTTAAAGTACTTATTTTTTTAATATTTGGTTTGAGAATTAGTGTGCTGTGTTAACAAAGAACGCTGGAATGGAGTCAAAAGAAAAGCTAGGTTTCATTCCCTGCTGTGGTACTTATTAACTGTGTGGCGCTGGGCAGATGACCCTTTGAACCTTGGTTTTTGTTCATCTGTAAAACTGGGGTCATCCTACCTGTCATAGAAGCAGTGTTACATAATGGATCTCAAGCTAGCCTTGGAATCAGAAAGACCTGGATCAAAGGCCGGCCTCTGGCTGGTGCTGTGTGACTGCAAGTAAGCCAACTGTCAAACCATCACTGTTTCATTCCTGTCTCTATTCCTGGTGCCTGGCGCACACCAGGGGCTTACAAAACACTTATTGTTTAACTTAACCTCTCATGGTCCCCCTGACAGTCCTCTCTCAGCTATAAATTGCAGAGCAGTTGTGCATTGGTACAGGGACTTTCCTGAGTTAGTTAACTTACTTGGGGTTCCTACTATACCACTACCTTCCTTCTAGACAGGATGTGCTGGAGTCAGCTCCAAGAATTGTCCAGCTTTCAGAGTGAGCATTTGCACCTTGGAAATTAGCAAATGATTCCTATCAGGGCTTGATTTATTGCATTCTTGGTTGTCTAGACTTTAAAAAAGTGTTGGAGAAATGTGAATAATTCAGAATAAACTCAGAAGTGTGTCCTGCACATTCTTTTTCTTTCCTCTGGAGGGCTGGCAGTTTGTCTTTCCTGGCACATACATCACTGTTTATAGGGCTGTTAGGAGGAAAGCACTTTAAAAACCTGAAAGCACGATATGAATGTGAGTTGTTATTTTAATTATGTTGTGATGACATTTGTGTAATCTTCATACAATTTTCTCTCCCTCCTCTCCTGGCATTCTGGAATATATTGCTAGGCATCCTCTATTATTTCTACCCTGAATCATAGAATTTGAGCATTAGGGGGGACCTTCAACATTATCTTGTCCCCTCATTTTATAGAAAAGCCTATGACTGGAAGAGATGTGATTTGGCCCAAGCCACACAACTAGTTAGTGACAAGCACCAGAACTAGAACCCAGAACCCAGATCTCCTGACTTCCTGTCCAGTGCTGTTTATGTGCCTTTCCAAAGCCAAAATACTGTTTTGTAAACTACAGAACTTAAGACACGTTCAAGAGAATATAGAAGTGAAAAATTCCTCTGGTAATGAAGTTTCTAAGAAAAGGAATCGTTGGAACATATCTGCTTGGTTAATAAAGATGTGACTGTGTCATTGAATACTGTCATCCAGATGCAGAATCCAGTGAGAAGATGTGTATTTATTCTTGTGCTTAGCTCACTGTCTTATTCTTCAGCTGTAAGCACCAATCAGTGGGCACGTTTCCTGTGTGTTTGACCACATCTCTTTATCTGTTTAAATTGTTGCTTATGAGTGACAGACAATACTAACTCAACTTACTTTATTCAACATCATGAATTGGCTATACTACTACATGAAGATAGCATAATATATAACTAAATAAATAAACCCTGTTTATTACATGCAATGCGAGGTAGCAAAATGTGCACCACTCACAGTGATCCAGTTAATGGTAAAGGTAGGTGATGCTAGAAATGAGCTCTCCTAACTTCCAGCGCATTCAAGTGAGTGTCCACTAGGCTATATACTTCTTAAGGACAGGGACAATTTCAGTTTTATCCTCTAGCTCCAGTGCCTTACATTTATTAATTAAAACATTTCTAAAATTATTAATTATTATTCATTTTAATTTAATGTTTAAATGAAATTTAAGTTATTAAATTAATTAACTTAAACTTAAATTAATTAGATATCAACTATGTGTCAGACACTGTGCTAAGCTCTGGTGATACAAAGAAAGGCAAAAGATAGCTCCTGCTCTCAAGAACCTCCCAGTCATGGGGCAGCTAGGTGGCACAGTGGATAGAGCACTGGCCCTGGAGTTGGAAGGACCTGAGTTCAAATTCGGCCTCAGACATGTAGCACTTACTAGCTGTGTGACCCTGGACAACTCACTTAACCCCATTGCCTAGCTAAAAAAAAAAAAAACTCCCAGTCCAATGGGGTAGAGCACATACAAACTACTATAGTTGGTCTCCAAAGTTTATATAGGAATATTTGTATATGGTTGTACTGTGTGTATGTATGACAAACATATAATAGTCAAGTCAAAAAGTATTTATTGAGTGCTTATTATGTGCCAGGCGCTATGCTTAAAAGGGAAGGGGAAGGGGCGTGGTGGCAAAGTCTCAAGAGCAAGGATGGCTCGTCTAGGCCCTTTCTCAGAAGGGAAGTTCAGGGAGGAACTCAGTGATAGAATGGGGATGCAGCAAAGGAGTAGCTGATGCCTGGTGGCAAGTCTTGAGACTGAAGAATGGTTGGTCTGGACTCTTCCTCTTAGTAAACATTTATAGATTGAATTGAATGCTGTTAGACAACAGATTTAATCAATAGCGCCTGAGTTTATTTTATTGTAATAGGAGTGTAGATTTAGAGTAAGAAGAAACCTTAAAGGTTGTCTGGTCTAGCCACTTGATTTTGCAGATAAGGAAACTGAGGCCCAAAAGAGTTAAATGACTTCCCTAAGATCACATAGGTAGTAAGTGGGAGAGCTGGAATTTAAACCGATTTCCTCTAAGTCCAGCATCCTTTCAGCTATAGTTTGGAAACTGAGGCCCAGAGAGGTGAAGTGGCTTTTCCAAATAGTAAATGGCACTTTTTTCATCATAAAGGTCAACAAGATCATGTTTCTGCATGAGTTAGGACTCCACCTATATAGTTCAAAATATGTACCCTATTTAAATGTGAGAAGGAAGCAAATGATGTTTAATTTTAGTTTTCATCACAGCCCCAGTGGTATGTATTTCTACATCCAGTCATAAGGTCACATATTTGATACCATCCCTACCATGAATCAATATGCCAGGGTCATTATGCAGCTGTTTCTGAGAAGTGAGGGAGCATGGTTTTGGTGCAGAGCTCTTCCTGGCATTTCTTTCTCAGGCCATTTGGATAAATCCTATACCTTGTCACTGTTTGCAGTTGTGAGGTTTTTGGGGGAGAGGGAAATATAAAAGAACTTCTATTGGTAGATTCACAGATAGCACAATGCTGGACTTTTGAATGTGTCTCTAAGCCCAGGGAACTTAGTGCTACTCACAAATACGTAATAGAGACAAGGATTGAGGTGGAGGAGAATGGCTCATTAGGGGAGGCTCCACCTGAGAGTCTTTGTTCTCTTCTGATCATAGTTCACATAAAGTTGAGGCTGTGCAGCAGCCCTATCAGGGAGGTAGTGCAAGGATCTTCATCCCCATTTTATGGGTGATAGAGCAGTTTCTGAGAGGATAATCGACTTACCCACCATCCAACAGAATGGCAAGGCTTGAACTTGTGTCTTCTGACTTCATATTTTCCCTTTTTAAATTATGAACTCAGCAGTCATCAACAAACACAAGCATTGTAATTCAATATACAAAGAACAATAAAAAAAATTTTATTTGAAACTGTGGGCTTCTGCTACATTTTAAAAAGGGGTATATTAAATTTAACAAGATAGTAATAAAATAACCCTGTGTATATCCCCTTGTGAACGTCTTTTGGCTTCCTCTAGTGGATTGTTTAATGTTTTACTGATGTTCTTTAGCTCTCTTTTCTCTTTACCTTCCCCTGCCCTGACTATTCCTCTGCCCTGTTCTTTCCACTTATTACTCTGAACATGTGCTTATAATGGTCCATCTTGTTCCCTTGCGCTGTGCACTCTATTCCAGAATAGCATTTCCCGAATTGTGTTCTGAGCAACCCTGACACTTCCATGTGGTGTGAGAAAATGGCAATGCTAGCATTATTTTTACCTCTAAAATATTAAGCATGAAATTATGTTTTGTTAAGATTCTGACCCTTCCCAAGTCAACACCAAGTGTCACCAAAAGTAATGTGGTACAGACTGGATTTTTATCTCAGCAGTTGATTAAGCAGGCATAGCTTTAGCATTGGCTAAAGGGAAACATGTACTTCACAATTCAGCCTGAGTCCCATCCTTTCCCCTCCAAAAAATGTAAATCTCAATGTGTGTATGTACATGTATGTACACATATATACACACACATATATATATATATATTAAATGTGCATATATCTATATAGATGTATACGCATCATCAAGGATGATGTCTAAGAGCATTACAAAGGGGGCATGGAGAACAAAAGGGTCAGTATATGTATATAAATCATCCTTTCCTTGTCTCTATCAAAGTATCACTTGGATATGGAAGTCCTACTTCTTTTGTTTTGTGACCCTATGTAGGCCTAATTTATGATTGGCCCCTGTTGCCTAGGAAATGACTCAAGTATGCCTGAATCTTACTATCTGGCGTTATTGCTCAATTTAGCCTGAAGTTTAGTCTGAAACATTCCTCCTTGTTGCTGACTCAATACTCAGGTGGTCAAATCTGAGCCAGCTTCCTCCTTCAGAGGACCAAGTTCCTTGTCTGTTTCTTCCTTATGGGTTACTCCTTTATCCAGCTGTCTGAGTGACTCAGTTCTCTGTTGGGAAAGACCTACACACCTCTCTCCACAGTTCAAAACTGTATTCAGCACTGTGGGCACAAGCCTGCCAAATAGCAGTTTTTATTAATTTACCAGTACTCTAAATTCAAGCATTGTTCTGCTTGAGAGAGAAACATCCAAATTGACATCCCCCTTATGCCCCTGGACATCTTGCTGAGACAAGACATCTTGCTGAGACAAGACATTTGAAGCAACTTTTATAGGATTCTTGAATGAGGAAATTTCACAATATGCTAAAGTATAGTTATACAACTCAGTTAAGGTTAAAAAAAAGTTAATATTTTGCTTCATCAGTCTAGAGCAATCATCACTTAATCTTGGAGAATCGTTTTCCCGAAACCACTCAAATCCCTCTATGACCACTTCCTTCAGGTGACTGCTACTTATAGGTGAAGCATTACCCTTAATGTAGTCAAGGTGCTTCAGTCAAGAGTCCTTTGCCCTTGCCCATTCACTGCCCCAGTTACTTCAAGGCAGGAGTCTTTTCTGAGCTGATGAGAGAGAGGGGTGCAAGACATAGTTTCAGAAGTGATAGTAAGAAAAATATTGTTAAAGTATTATCTTTAAGATTTGAGTAAAGGCTTCACACTAAGATACTTTTAAGATACTTTTTTAATATTTCTAAATAGGGGAGCATCAAACAGCAGGAGACACTGTCTACTTCCACAGTAGCCCCCACATCTAGTTATTTTTACATTCCAGGCCCAGCACCAACTTGGTAGCTTTAGCATGGTATTAGTTAGATTACTGCATGTTTTACTAAAAGCTCTCTTTCTCCCCACCCCTTAGGTCTTCAACGTGTGTCAGATACTTACGGTCTATAACATTCTTCTGGTATGAAAATAAACTTAATTTCCTCAGTTTTGCTCCCCAGAAAATGTTTATTTTTTTACTGCCTTTCTCTCCTCCTTCCTAAGACTACTCAAAGGATAATAGATTTAGATATGGAAAAGAATGAAGAGGTCATAAAACCAAAGATTTAGAGGTAGAAGGGAAGTTAAAGACCATCAAATCCAACCTTTTTATTCTGTAGATGAGGAAACAGACGTTCAAAGAAGTGAAGGGACTTGCCCGTGGAAATATAGGTAATAAGTTTTTGAACCCAATTATTCCCGACTCCAAGTCCAAGTCTAACCATTACGCCACATTGTCTAGTCCTCATTTACAGATGATGAAACTGATTCCCATAGATGTTATATGATTAGCTAAAGTCACCTATGTGATAAATGGCAAGGCTGGCATTTGAACACAGGCTTTCTTATTCCAAATCTAGAACTCATTCCACAGGCTTACAATGCATTTCCAGATTCCTTGGACCAATATTCATGTACTCTATCCATCTCTTCCAAGCCCAAATCGATGGCCAAAAGAATCTGGGAAACACTATTCTAGGGGTGTGTGTGTGTGTGTGTGTGTGTGTGTGTGTGTGTGTGTGTGTGTGTGTGTGTGTGTGAGAAATGTACATTTAACTCCCAAGTGGGAGTGACTCCCTCTTTGCGTTGCAAAGAAGTAGAATATAGAAGGCTCTTGAATTCTAGCACTTATAGAAAGTAACGATTAGAGTTGTGTGAATTGTACAAAGTATTCTACTTGGTTCTGTTCAGGATTTCATAAGTATGCTTCTTTCTAAGCATACTTTAGTAGTATGTCAACTGTATTCCAGGACACATCTCCATGGACTTATTGATCATATATCACAGGGAGAATCAGTAACCTATATCATTCCACCTAATCCAAGGGTTCCCAACCAGGGGTTTCCATATCTCAAGAGGACATTCAAAAATTATTAAAGAGCAATGGAAAATTTGGTAAATAGCCAGATTATCTTATTAAAATTAATTATTTTATTTCTTGTGTGAATATGCACATAAGAAAGACAATTTCATTTAGTGGACAGAGAACTGACCTCTGAGCCAGGAGAACTTCTAGGTTCAAGCCCTGCCTCTGAGTCATCCTGGCTATTTGACCCTGGGTAAGGCACTCAGCCTCCCAGTGCTTTATCTAGGCAATCCTCCAAAACTATTAGTTGCAGAAAAGATGCCCAACTTCTTTGGCAGAATGATCTCTACCAATTAAATCACAGGCACATAGATTTACTGAATACTCTATACTGTATAAATCTAAATGGGGTTGTTCTGATTATCTTAGAGAGTTTACTAGCTGTGTGACACTGGGCATGTCGCTTCCTCAGTTTCTGTATCTATAAAATTAGTATAATAATAGCACCTACGTCGCCAGATTCTTATGACAATCAAATGAGATTTTTAAAATGCATAATACTATAAATCTTAAAGCTCTCTATAAATACTAGCTAGCTAGCTTTACAATCAGGTAAAGAAAAGGAGTGGTGGTCTCAGAGTGAGAAAATCTGGGTTCTGGTTCCATTTTTGCCACTTTACTATGTGTATATGATAAACTCTGGATTTTGTGTGTTTTCATACTAAATAGGGGACACGGGAAGGTTACCAAAACAGATTAGGAACTCCTAACCTGACCACAATTTATTTGCCTCTTAAAGGGGCAGGAAGGTCATGGTTATGAAGATGAGGTTTGTAAACCCATCCATTTTTCATGTAATCTTGATTTGTGTTTGAGTCAAGAAGAAAATAGTGGTCTTCAGCTTGGCCTGATTGCTTTTCATCCTGAAACAATTGGTTGGAATGGCTCTGAATTCAGCCTCATACATTGCTCCAGAAATGCACTTTACCAGCCTGATTTTCCCCAGCTGTTTCATTCCACTCCTCTCCTTAACTCTTCTGTCAGGTACTTAGCTGCTCCCATCATAAACGTGGAGCTTGATGGAATAGTTCATAATTCCTTCTGATGACCTCAGACTGCTTTGTGCTCGGAAATGTCACAAGCACATTAGATTCTGTTAAATTGCACATTGTTAAATTACAACACATGTAAACACCTCCTACTCAGTACTATATTTTTGTCAGTCTAACCAAAGCTATATATCACTATGGTGAATGAGCCGCAGTGATGTACCAGCTTGCCACTGAGACAGCCTGCTGGCTTATTCATACAAGCAAATATTTTAATGCCTTTATGTAAATTTGTTTGCTGTTTATGGTTGACTTTTTATTTTAAAAGAGCAGTTAATGGATTTAGAGAGTCAAACAAGAAAATCTTTAAAAAGCAACATACTTAAGAACCATTATTTATTGAGCATTATATAAGGTCTAATGCATCACAAATGATGTAGTAATATTTGACATCCTTACATTATTGATTTATAAAAGACATCATAGATTTAGAGCCAGTAGAAAAAGGAAATCTAATCCAATACCCTCATTTTATAGATAAGAAGACTGAGGCACAGAGAAATTTAGTCTACACAGGGAGTAAGTGGCAGAGCTGGGCTTTGAACCTCGAGTCCCCTGACTCTAACTACAGTGTTCCTTCCTCTGTACTTTGCTACCACTGCTAATAATAATAATAACAATAAGAGCAACTGGAATTTGCTTAGCATTCTAGAGTATACAAAATGACGCACACATGTTCTGTCATTGGTGTTTCATAACATCCTTCTGAGTTAGGTACTACAGATGTTATTATTACCATTTTATATATGGGAAACTGGGGTTGGGAGTGGGGAGACAAAAACAGAGAGAGAGAGGGAAGGAGGGAGGGGAATGGTGGATCACACAGGTAGTAAGTTTCATAGGTGGTGTTTCAGCCCAGGTTTTCAGACTCCATATTTAACACCTCTCTACTACATCCTGCTGCCCATCAGACTTATTGTGAAAGTATTTCGTCATAGAGAGAGTGGAATGGCAGCGAGGCAGCACAATGCACAGAGCGCTCAGCCTAGAGTCAGGAGGATCTGGATTCAAATGAGGCAACAGACACTTACTAGCTGTGTGACCCTGGGTAAATCCCTCAATCCTGTTTGCCTCAGTTTTCTCATCTGTAAAATGAGCTGGGGAAGGAAATGGGAAACCACTCTAGTGCCTTTGCCAAGAAAATCCCAAATGAGGTCATGAAGAGTCAGACACAAATGAAACGAATGTGTACACACACACACACACACTGAAATGAGGTATGTTGAACTCTTTTTCTTGCCTTTGAAATCTACAAAAATGGATCTGATTTTAGCCTTGTGAAAATGAAGGTGCTTATTTTCCTCTGGTAAATAATACTATGAGTCTCTTCCCTCTACTTCCTTTGGAGCTATGGACACTGTATTTGCCAACACCATTCTATAAGGGATCACTTCCAATCTTGCATTCTGTTTCCCCCACTAACCTATTTCCCTAACAATCAGCCATCTGCCCAATGGTCACCCACTATTGGTTAACCCATCAGTATTGACCCCCAACTCCACTCTGACTGAACAGTGTGCCTCTGAGCTGTGTAATGAGTTAGGTAAGGGGAGGTGAGTATTTTTGTTTTGCTTCTCATTACAAGGTTGGTAGAGTATTTCCTGCTACATGCTTTGTCTTCCGCTGACCTCAGTTTAATTAAATAGAATCTCATTAAGCTTTGAGCTGTTTGACTGATACAGAAAGTGATGCAACACTCATTGGAATTCAAAAACAAAAATTTCTGCTACAACTTTTCTTCACTTTCTCACTTTGTCTCCTATTGAATGAAAATTTTAAAAAGAAAAGACCTTGCCAGTGCCAGGTTGGAAGTCTCCTTACACAGAGATTGGCTCAGTTCTGTTACTTACATCAGTGTTTTTTGTTTTTATGAAGGAGAAAATGTTCTTTTGTTTAAGCAGTAAAACAATGAAATGGTGATTTATAACAGTGGCACAAATGTTCTGCTCCAAAAGTAGGATACTGAAAGTATCAGGCTGTATGACCTCAGATATCCCTTCTAACTCAGTTTGTGAGATTCCTTGATTACACAAGTGTGACGTGATGAAGAAGGGAAAAAAATCACTTTTATAACAAGAATATCATGCATGGTGGCCATTAAGATGTTAACAATTTACTGGAAACACAGTACCTTTGGAGACAGGGTACCAAACTCAGCATCTGTGTCAAAAATATCCATTAAATGGGGGCAGCTGGGTGGCACAGTGGATAGAGCACCAACCCTGGATTCAGGAGGACCTGAGTTCAAATCCAGCCTCAGACATATAACACTTACTAGCTGTGTGGCCCTGGGCAAGTCATTTAACCCCATTGCCTAGCTCCCCCCCCAAAAAAAAGCCATTAAATGCTCACTGACATATAATGAAATGTAAAGAAATTAAGCAGATGATTGTCCCTACCCACTAGGAGTTTGCAGTTTAAAACAACTACTGTCAATAATGGCATATAGATAGGTGTTTGTACAAAGCACCAAGTTTTTGTCTTGGCATCTTTTCTTCCAGTTGATGACTGTCGTGTAGCAATTATTAACATTCAATTTTTGTCCTGCTGAAATGAGATTTTAAAAAGTGGAGTCCCAGTTCTATTTGTTTAGGAAACATGGATTTTGGTTAAGAAGGTATCTTTCAGACCATCTTTCTCACCATACAGAAAACTTGTGCTGTTAACGCTCTTATGTTCTAAGTTAGATTTTCAGCAGTGACATTTTGCTCCTTAAATAGAGCCTACTCCTTTTTTGTTTATATCCATCTAGGTCTATCCTGTATTTTGTTCTTTACTGTAGACATAAAATGATCAAAGTAGGGAAAGAAGAGAGAAAAATACTGGCTCATAAAACTTTATTTTCCCTTGTTGTAGCTGGGAGAATGAGACCCTTAAGGAAAATTGAGAAAGAGGTATCTGAAAATTTTGTACCCCTCACTACCACCACCATGGTCTTTGGTGAAAGACATACTCCTTGATGAGTTTATTAAAATCATAATTTGATTTTCTTTGTAAAGTCTCCTTATTAAGGTAATCCAGAATGATGTAAGATTTAGAAAAAGATGTTGAAAATTGCTCCTAACTTTGTGCTCTTAATGGTACCAGTCTTTTGAAGCGACTAGTGAAGACCTCGACTTAAGCCCACCTCAGATAAATTTACTAGCAGTATGACCCTTGGCAAGTCATTTAACCTTTCTAGATTTTAGTTTCCTCATAGATAAAGTGAGGGGGTTGGACTCAATGAGATTTAACACCCCTTTCAGCTCTAAATCAATAATCCTGCAAAACAAAAAGTAGGTCAACATATACAAAGTAGAACCAGTTCCTGGCTGGTAGTAATTTTTCTGTATGTATATAGCATAAGTTCTTGGGAAGTTATCTCATTTCCTTACTCATACTGACAGCTACGTCTCAACAAGGCAGATGGCTACTTCTCCCCTTAGGGTTTTAGAGGTTGAGTGGGGGTTGGAGGTTCTAATACTCTGAGTCCCCCACCAAGGTGTTCCCTAATTGACTATCAGTTGATATCTATTAACCAGCCAGACTTAATTAGATTTTAGTTAAAAAAAAAAAAAGGATATTTGCTACAGTTGCATAGTAAGAACAATTAGCATAAACTGTCCCTGCAAACTGGAGGCACACCTTTCCACAAATACATACAGAGTCTAGGGCAGGGGTTCTTAAACATTTTTGTGTAATGGACCACTTTGACAATCTGCTTACAGTGCAGACCCCTTCTCAGAATAATGTTTTTAAATGCAGAATTTAAAAATACATAAGATTACAAGAGAAACCAATTATACTGAAATATAATTATTAAATTTTTTTGTTTTAATAAGCTCACAGACCATGGATTAATAACTCCTGTTCTGGGAGAAAGTGGGCTCAAGCTTTTAGAGAGCTTATATGGCAAAGAGACAAACTCATAGCTCTAGGTTGCTAGAAGTTTTCATGAAGTTTTCTTTAATTGTGATGTAGCTTTCTGTTGGACTTCTTGAAGAGTAATGAAGCTGCCTTTCTTTATTGTGTCTAGATTGTACTCAGTTCCCAGTATAGATACTGCCATTAACTAATGTTGTTCTGGACACTGCTAGGATGCCCATTGGAAGTCCAAAAATCTTCCAACTTTTCAAAGTTCACCAGTCTCCCCGGCCCACAGAATGCTCTCTCTCCTCACTTTAAATTATCTGAGCCTGATTTGGTTCAATTAGTCACCCCACCTTTATATATGCAGCGCCAAAGTTGAACATAAAGTTGTGGAGGGACACTGAGATTCTTAGGTTTGTAGTCAGTAATGTTACCAGTTCTAGACAGTAAGGTGTTGTGAAGCTAGTAGATAAAAGAAACTGGATTGAAGAGCCTGTAAGTTGTAAAAACATCTCTCATGCAAAGTATAGAATAAAGGTACTCCAGACAGTGCACCTTTCCTGTAAAGAAGAAGAGAATCACCATCTTTATTGTCCAAGGACTATACTTGAATTTTGAGGAACTCTTTAAAATTTGGACAAGCCGTATTTTCTAGCAGCCTGGGGCTAGAAAGTACACTAGACTTGACTGTTGACTGTCATGACTGCGTATAGAAATTTAGTGCCTGACTCCACATTATAAAATAATCATCTCATGGTCGATCTGACACTTCTCTTCATTAGAAAGCCTGGGGGCACTATGAAGATATTGACTTTAACTCATTTTCCTTGACTTCCGTTAGGAAGAGTTTGCTAAAGAGTGTAGGCGTGTGTGTGTATCATGTGCAATTTAGAATGGGCCAAGAATGAAATGCAAAGGATGAAAATTTTTTCCAGGAATTACAAATGACCTTTCGCAACTATAAGTGCTGGAGTGAAATGGACATAAGTAAATTCTGACCTGCTGTCGCTCTGGAATGAAAAACACATTTATGTCTTTCCTTGGTTGGTACCCACTTTTTTGCCCTTTGGTTAATATCTAACAAGTTAGAGGAAGCTTAGGTGGCACAGTAGATCAAGCGCTGGATCTGGAGTCAGAACGACCTGAGTTCAGATCCAGCCTAAGACATTTCCTAAATGTGTGATGTTGAGCAAGTGTCTTACCTTCTATCTGCCTCAGTTCCCTCAGCTGTAAAATTGAGATAATAATGGCACCAGAGATACTATGAGGATCAAGTGAGATACTATTTGTAAAGCACTTTGCAAACCTTAATGTGCTATATAAATGATAGTTGTTAGTATTGTTGTTATTATTAGTACATATCATTAATTATGCCACACAAAAGGAATGTCTCTCTTTTTCCAAGAACTTATGTTCTCCGGAAGTAAGCAGAGCCCTCCCTTGATGTCTGGCCTCCCTGCTTGATATTGACCCCTTCTTCTTTCACTTCGGGACTAGCCTTTCAATCCCTTTTTAGCCTATTCCCTTTCTAGCTCTCCTATATTTGTTGTCTTCCCCCAATAGTGGTCAAACTCAAATCAAAGGGATCTCTTTAGTCTGCCAGTTGACTTTGAAAACCACAAATTAACATTATCTATGTTGGCACTGTATTTTTATTTAGTTTATTAAATGTTTCCCAGTTATGTTTTGATCTGGTTTGGGCAGCACGGGTGTTTTGGGGGCCCTTTGGTGGTGTCAGAGTTTGACACTTCTACCCCAATAGATCAGGCTCATTGAGGGAAGACACTATTGTGCTTGCATGTATCTGACAGCACCTGACAAAGTGTCTAGACCATAGTTAGGATTCAGCAAATGCTTTTTCAATCATTTCTAGGGTGCCATGACTACTCCTTTTCATTGCTTTGGAGGGCAGAGGCTTAATGTGGCACTGAGAAGAAAGGTAATGAAATAGCGTAGAGGACAAGAACAGGAACATCCCTGCTTTCTGGCCCTCAGAAGTTCCAAACTTTAGCTTGCTTATGGAAATCATGAGCCCTTCCTAGCCACCTCTTAAAATGGAAAACCCAAAGCAGCCATTCCCAGGATACTAAGAGCTGTCATAAAAAGAGGGCAGGAGCACAGTGTAGTGGAAAAGTCCCTGGAACCTGAAATCAGAAGGTCTGCAATCAAATACCTGACTATTCCTACTTTGTGACCATAGGCAAGACAACCTCAGCTCTCTGAATCTGTTGCTTATCTGTAAAATGAGGGGCTGTGTGCTTTCTCTGAGGACCCTTCCAAATCTAGGTCCTATGAAATCAGGAGAGTTTCTCTGTTTCTGTCTTATTTCTTGATGTTATTTCCTGGCTATTCATTTCTTTACATCAAAATTATAGAATATAAGTGTTAAAAAGGGACCTTGAAGATCCACCTAGTCCATCCCACTTCCATTTACAAGCTAGGGTCCAGAAGAGGACCTAGCCCAAAATTACTTATCTGGTGGATGACATAACTACAGGCATCAAAACATTTCATGTATCATTTTTGGTCTTTTGACTCTCACTCCACAGTGAGGACCTTATAACTCACAATCTCTGATTTTTGTCTCAAAAATTTTCCTGCAGCCAAACTGGCCTATGTGCTGTACTCATGCACCCCAACTCCTTTTTCCCTTCAGACTCCCCATCCTGCCCAGAATGTGCAGCCTCTTCCCCTCAGCTTCTTAGAATACCTAGATTGCTTCAAAGTTATCTCAAGTCTACCTCATTCATGAAGCTTTTCCTGATCCCCCTTGCTAAGCAGGTACCCCTGATTATTTTCTGTGTACTGTTTATATATTACTTTATATTTACTTTTATTCTTTGGTGGGGCAACATTTCCCTAGCTCCTCTTTTCCTCCAAATAACAAAACAAAAATACAATCCAACCCAGTAGATGCAACCCAACAAAAAAATTGCACACATTTACCACGTCCAATAATGTATATGCTTCATTCTACAACTTGAGTCCATCATTCCTCTGTCAAGAAGCAGGTAGCATTCTTCATCACCACTCCACTGGAATCGTGACTGGTCATTGCACTAACCAAAGTTCTTCAATCTTTCAAAGATTTTTTTTCCTTTAAAATATTCTTCTTACCATATAAATTGTTCTCCTGGCTCTTCTCATTTCAGTCTGTATGAGTACATACAAATATTCCCAGAGTTCTCTTGAATTGTCCCTTTCAGCATTTCTCACAGCATAATAATATTCCATTATAGTCATCTCCTGTCATTTGTTCCTCCATTTCCCAGTTAATGGACACCTCCTTTATTTTCAGTTTTTGCTATGACCGGTAGAGCCAATCTAAATATTCTTGCATATATCGATCTTTTTTTTCCCTCTTTCTTTGATGTCTTTGAGGTCAAGGCCTAGTTGTGCTATCACTGACTTTGGGGTCATAGTTCCAATTACTTTTTTTCAAATGACGACCAATTCACAGCTCCATCAACAGTAGACCATTGTTTCTGCCTTCCTGAGACCCATCAAACACTTATTAAGAATGGCTTTAGTGTTGACAGGTGTAACCAGCGGCTCTAGTCAGACATAAGTAAACTTTCACAATTGTAAAGCTCACCTAAAGCAATCAGATCCAATTGATATATGAATGAGAATCTCATCAGCAGCATCTCTAATGTGCACTCGTCCAACAAACAGCCTCAGAGGATCTGAGAGAGCTGAGGTTGACCATCCAATAGATTCTTTCATGGAACAATTCGAACAGAATCATAGAATTTTGTAGCTGTAAGCAGGCTACAGGGAACATATATCCACTAATTCAACCGGAGCCTGAAGAAGAATCCTTCTACAGCATTCTTGAAGTGTAGTTGTTGAGTCTTGGCTTGAAGACCTCTGGTAATGAAGAACTCACTACCTCCTGAGTCAATCAGTCCCATTTTTGGATAGGTCTAATTGCTAATATTTTTTTCACTTATATCGATCCTAAATCTGCTTCTCTGTAACTTCCAAAAACTGATTCTAATTCTACCCACTGAGGCCAGACAGAACAAGCCTAAATCTTTCTTCCACATGGCAGCCTTTTAAATATTTGAACATAGCTATCATGTCCTTCTTATTTCTTCTCTTCAACTAAACAGACATCAGGAAAAATTAAAGCAGGAGAGAGCTTACATTCACTTTTTTTTCTGCTAAAACTAATTTTATCACAAATAGTTTATGTCTATGCATAAGATCAGTTTGTGACAAGTCAGTGAGTATACTGGAGTCAGCTTTTGATGTATTTGCAAGGGTTTTCAATTGAGAAAAAATATTATGGTATTACAGTCAGTTTTCTATATTTATATAGTGGCAGGAAATTTTAAAATATTTATATTTGTGGTGGGGAGATGTGTGGGGATTTATATTTTAATGTGTTCTTTTTTTTTTTTTGGCAGTTTCCAATGTGATGTCATCTGCCTTTCATCCGTTGCCTAGCAATATCCTGTGATTCTTTCATAGTCATTAAGGGCATGTTCACACATGGTGGGAAGGTTATAGGAAAGTTCCTAACTATCTAGCTTACTCTGTTAATTAAATGATTAATTGAGGTGCTCACCCTTACACTTGTACAGTTTTCTACAAACAGAAGGAACTTGTCAAGTAGTATCTATTGCAAAGGACTATGAACTATTCTAGTCAGGATAGGGAGCCACTAAAAATTATGAGCAGAACAATTGCATGGATAGGTGTAAAATTTAATAATAATAATAGCAATAATAACTATTATTTATATAACACATTAAGGTTTGCAAAGCATTTTGCAAATAGTAACTTATTTGATCCCCACAACAACCCCAGGAGGTAGATGATATTATTATTATTACCCCATTTTATGTATGGGGAAACTGAAACAGGAAGCTTAAATAGGTTGCATAGGGTCACACAGCTATTAAGTGACTGTAACTGGATTTGAACTCAGGTCTCCCTAACTCCAGGTCCAGTTCTCTGTCCACTGTACCACCTTTAATAGAATTTACAGTCTAGTAAGAGGGTATAAGATGCACACAGTTGTAATACAGAATAAAAGATGATGGATGCATCAAATTGAATGCTTCCAAAGTGCACTGTGACATCTGGGGGAGGGGGGCAGGAAGATGGGTGTGGGGTCATGGTTCCATGGACCCTGAGGATTAGGACTTTGAGCCCAAATTTTCCAGCTCCAAAGATCCCATATTTTCTCTCCATAAGGTGATGTGTTTTGTTTTTTTTGGGACTGGAACTGTGATTTTTTTTTTTTTGATGAAGAGAATGGCCAGTGAGGAAACTCCCTTTGGCGATATATATCTCTAATTCTCCTACAAGTTATTGCCTTAGACAGTTGCCTGGGGCACTGGTGGTTAAGTCCCTTGACCAGAGTCACACAGGCAATAAGTTTCAAAGGCTAGACTTGAACCCAAGTCTTCCTGACTCCCGAGACTAGTTTCCTATCCACTGTCTAGGGCCTATAAGGTGCCTCTTGTCAAGGAACACAGAACATTACTGCCTGTGAAATGAGACTGCTCACCTGGCTGCATGGCTATATCAGCCACACATGGGCTAATGATGCTCAGAATCCACGGGATGATAGTAGGACCAGTTACATCATGGAACGACCAGAGACCAGTGATGGGCACAGGTCAAGACCTTCTGCTGGCACTTACCTCGTTCAAGGGGAATGTTAGATGTATGGGGCTCTCTCAATTCAGAACGATTAGGGGGGTGGGTTGGGGAGGGAGTTAGTTGATTACTCTTTGGCTCCTCAGCCGAGGGAATGCTCTAAACTGTTCTCCCCTGTATTCTGGTGCCTGCTATGTGGGCAGCTGCATGGCATAGTGGATAGAGTACTGGGCCTAGAATCAGGAAGACTCATCTTCCCGAGTTCAAATCCAGCCTTGGACACTTCCTAGCTGTGTGACCCCACACAAGTCACTTAACCTTGTTTGCTTCAGCTTCCTCATCTGTAAAATGAGCTGGAGAAGGAAATGGCAAACCACTCCAGTATCTCTGTCAAGAAACCTCCCTCCCAAAAAAAAAAAAAAATTTAAAAAAGGAAAAACAATGGGGCAGCTAGGTGGCACAGTGGATAGAGCACCGGCCCTGAAGTCAGGAGGACCTGAGTTCAAATCTGGCCTCAGACCAAACACTTGACACTTACTAGCTGTATGACCCTGGGCAAGTAACTTAACCTCAATTGCCTTAAAAAAAAATAGTCGGGCACAACTGAACAGCAACATGTAATGAAACTTTTCATATATTAGGCCATTGATAATGGGATAAAAATGTGGTTCCCTGTGGAATGGCTGGAGAATAACACATATGCTTGGCACAATTTGCAGGCTTAAATGCATCACTAAGAAAGATCTTCAGGGAAAAGCCTAGTGCTCCAAATATGCATATATTCTACTCCTTCCAGAGGTCAGTTAAGCTACGAAGTGGCACACTAAATAGAGCTCTGGGCCTGGAGTCAAGAAGACCTGAGTTTCAGATGTGACCTCAGATACTTACTAGCTGTATGACCTTGGGTAAATCACTTAATCTCTGCTTCATCTGTCAAATGGGAATAATAATAGTATGTACCTCCAGGGTTACTGTGAGGACCAAATGAGATAATATTTGTTAAGTGTTTATCAGAGTGACTGGCACAAAGTAGGCACTTACTGAATGTTTATGTCCTTCCCTTCCCCTTTGCAATGCACCCTGTGGTGCTTTTGCACATATGTGACAGATAGATGGGCAGTGACCTCATCTCCACAGTATAAATTATAGCCCCCTCCAACTTAATTATGTCTCTTGACATAGCTCCCTAGGCTCCTAGATTTCTAAAATGAAAAATGAGTTCCCCTGTTGTGGTTTTCCAGCAGATTTCCATAGACCTTGCGTTTCGGTTGCTCTTCTAGTTAAACCATTTTTCTTCACGGCTCGGGAGTTGATTTGAGTGCTGGTTAACCTCCAGAGAGGAGTAAATGATGGAGACTTTTTGTGGGCACCGTGGCATCTGAATTAGAAGAGAGCTGTAGGTCTGGCCAGTCAGTATGAGCAGGCTGGATTCTGCACGACTGTTCTGCATGCTGTGGACCACGAAAGGGAAGAACAGGCTGAGGTCTGGCTGATCTGACAAAGCAGCTTTTTTCTTTCCACTGGGATCTTTGCCTTTGCTCTGTTTCACCAGGAAAACTGGTCATAACTCTGGTTGTCTGTGTCACAGCAAAGAGTTAAGAGAAATGAGAGAAAGGATAGCATGTGGTTTTTCAAAAGAATGAAGACTCTTAGATGGTGCATTCATAGGACCATGGCAGGAAGGGACCTCTGAACAGAGGCCATTGAATCCAACCCTCTTATTTTCCAGAGGGGAAGGACATTGAGATCAAGGGAGGGTCATAGATGGAGAGCTGAAAGTGATTCTGATGCCATCTAGTCTAAGCCCCTCATTTGACTAACGAGGAAACAGACCAAGGACTATAGCAACTTCTCACAGGTAATAGGGATGGAGGTGGCTTTTGAACCCAGGTCCAACTCCAGAACCGATGCTCTTTCCATCCCACCATGGTGCCTCTTTTGCTTTGGGTATATAAATATACTGCTCACTGCAGCCCCACTCCCCTCTCTCTTTGCCTGTCAGAAAGCTTCAATTTAGACGATTTGTGTTTGACACAGCATCATTGTGTGTGCATCACCCAATGTGATTTTGAAAATTGTTTCATAGGCAGCAACTACCATGAGGTGTACTTCAGGACTGACGCTGGCTTTGATTTTTTATGTTTTGGGAAGTCAGGAATGCTGTGCATCTTCCTTTAAAGGTAGCACCAGTTCAATGGCAAGAACTCCAGACTTGGAACTGCTGACTCGATAACACTTGCTAGCTCTGAGGCCTTTACTTTTCTGAGACTCCATTCCCTTACATGTAAAATGGTGGTGATAATACTTGCCCTACCTGCCTTGTAGGGTGCTTGTTTGGAAAGAACTTTGTAAACCTCAGTGTGCCGTGAAACTATCATTCACGTTTTGTTGTTTATTTTTTTCATAGAGTGAAATATATTTCAAAAATGTATTTCATATAGTTTCACATGTAAAATATATTTTCATATAGCTACATGTATACATACTTGTGTGTGTAAGTTTGTATATACATATTATATGTACACCCATGTACAAACATACATGCACACATCAAATCCCATGGAGTTTCTTGCTGCCTTATATTTCCCTGGGCAAGTCACTTCAGTCATCTGGGCTTCATTTTCTTCATCTGTAAAATAAAAGCTTCTATAAAAGTCAGTGGTTCTTAATGTATGTTCCTCTGTGTGTGTCTGTTTCTGTGTCTGTCTGTGTAATAGACCCTTTGGCAGTCAGGTGAAGCCTACAGAACCCTTCTCTAAATAATGCTTTTAAATGTATAAAATAAAATATTTAGGTTTATAAAGGAAACCAATTATATTGAAATGAAAACATAATTTTTTTTCCCATTTCTATGCAGAGATGCTTTGAAATCATTCCATAGAACCTTTGTGAGTCCGTGAATCCAGGCTTAAGAACTTGTGTGCTAAATTCTCTCCAGTGTCCATCCAACTCTAAAATCCAGTCATCTTAGTTCCACTCCAAGTTGCCTCAGTCTTGTCTCACGGCCCTGCCCATCTTATAGCAGATCCATTCCAAAAACTCAGACTCAGTCCCTCAAACCCCCCTGGGCTTTAATAGGTGGGCCTTCAAATTACCTTGCCCCATCCAGGCCTTTACCTGTCGTCTTAACCATCTTCAGAACTTGTTGCTGGTAAGCAACTCCCTCTTCCTCCTCCCCTCCACTTTCCAGCTGTTATCCACTCTTCCTCTGTTAGAATGTAAGCTCCTGAGGGCAGGAATTTTTTGTTTGTTTATGTCTATATCCCCACTTAGCACAGAACCTGGAACATAATAAGTGCTTAATAAACACTCTTTATCTATCTATCCGCCGGGGACTCTTGGGAAAATAGAGCAACCAACAGATAATAATAACTGACATTTATAAGAGTGCTTTAAGGTTTGCAAAATTTTTTCATCTTATTTGAGCCATGCAACAGTGCAGGGGAGTAAGTGCTATAAGCCCTGTGAAGAAATCTTAGAATCAGTGAGGTCCGTTATCACATAGCTTATAAGTGTAAGACATGTCATTTGAACCCAGTTCTTCTTGACTACATGAGATCAACTCCACAACCCCAACCTGGAGCCACTGAGGAGGGAGCCAGCCTGGAAAATCTTGAATTTTGTTTTTCCTTCATTATTTTCTGTTCTACAATGTTCAGATTTGTTTATTACCTGGAGCATAGGGGCATGTAAGTGACGAAAATGAAGTTTGACTTCAAGGCCGCTGGTATCATTGATTGTATATTGTTTGGGGATTTTATCCTGTCTTAAGGTTATGCAATCTATTTTTAATAAATGTATAGTAAATCCACTTCACTTTGAAAGGTATGGTTTTATAAGTTGAAAACAAATAAGTTACTATTACATGTAAATGGTAAATCGGTTACAATTGCATGTACATTCTATACAGTTGCCATTGGAAATCTTTATCCTACTCCAGCAATTTTTAAAGCTCTGGCAGGTTTCATATTACACATAAAATCTTAGGGAAAAGGTGAGGTTTTGTTAGATCAAGTTTTTCCGTTAAGTGCCTTTATTAATCTCAGATCTAAATAGCAAGAATGCTTAAATGAGTGATGTAATCAATCACTAAGCATTATTTAAGTTCCTGCTGTGTGCCAGGCACTGTATGAGGCCCTGGGGGTACCAAGACAAAAACCAAACCAACAAAAAAATGAAGCAGTGCCTGAGCTCAAAGAGCTTGCATTCTATCAGGAGAAACAATAGGCATACATATTAATTAATACAAAGTATATACAAAAGGAGCATGGGAAGGCACTTGTAAAGAAAAGTCTCATGTTGAAGATAACACTTGGCCTGAGTTCTGAAGGGAGCTGGTGATTCCAAGAGATGGAGGGGAGGGAGAAGAACATTCTGGGCATGGGATCCATCCTTTGCCAGAGACCTGGAGGTGGGAGATGAGGAATAACAAGCCATTTTGACTAGGTGACTAATGAAGGTGACTAATATTTAATTATTAATTAAGTTAAATAAGTAGTTATTAATATTTAACATTTAATAAGCCTGGAAAGCCAGACCAGAACCAGATGGTGAAGGGATTTAAATACCAAGTGGGATTTTGCATTTTATCCTAAAGGTAGTAGGGAGCCACTGGAGATTTTTGCCAGGAGAATGACATGGTCAGACATGTACTTGGAATATCACTTTGTCCAGGATGTGCCCGGTATGATTTGGAGAGGAGAGAAACTTGAGCTAGAAAGACAAATTAGGACACTGTTGCAATAATCTGGGTAAGGGGTGATGATAAAAACATGGGTATAGGTATTGATATACATATCTATATAGGTATAGATAAAGAAATAGGTATAGGTATAGATATACATATATAGATATAGGTATAGATATTTATATAGATCTTTTTCTAGTGGGAAAACAACTATAATTACCCACATAATGTATTAAATGAAAAGGGAATATGAGATAAGGCTGGGAAGGTAAATTAGAGCTAACTGTTGGAGTACCTTGCATGCCAGGATCAAGAATGTATACTTTACTAGTATATCTAATATATTACATGATACTAATATCATACTGATGCATTGCTCTGAAGATTACTCTAACAGAACTGTGAAAATTAAATGGGAGAAGGGATAACCTGAAAGTAACAAGGCTATAAGCAGTCCAGGAGAGAGGTGATTATGGTTTAAATTAGAGTGGTGATCACCTCTGTGGAGAAGTAGGGTATGGACCTGAGATGTTTCAGAGGGGAATTTAAGAGGATATGATAATTCATTTGCTTGTGGAGTGAGGAAGAAGATAGAGTCAAAGATGACAGCCTGAATGATTTTAATGGTTGTGATACCATCAAGAAATATAGGAGAGCTAGGAGAAAGGAGAGTTTTAAGAGAGAAGATGACTTCAGTTTCGTCTGTGATGAGTTTGAGGTACTGAGGAGCATTGAGGTGGAGAGAACCAGTGCCCAGGAGGGAGCCCTAGGGACAGATGGCTGCTGGAGAGTGGACGGAGGAGTGGAGATAGAAAGGGAGGAGTCATCTGAATAGATGGACATCAACAGAAGCTTTTCTCTTCTTGTTCTCTTTATCTCACCCATTTTTGTAGAAAGAAAATGTAATCTCTCAAGAGTTTTGTTTTCCTTTTCTTCCTCAGTGGAGGCAGGAGAGAGGGAAAATGGTTTTGTTGTTAGGCAAAAAAAATTAAACTAGTTTTTTTTTTTAAATGTGAATTCCTTGAGAGCAGAGACTGTCTCTGTTCTTTGATTTATATCTCCATGCTTTGTGGAGTAAGTGCTTTTCGATGCAAAAAAAAAACATAGCAACTTATTGGTTTATGCTAGCTGTAGCTGTGCTTTGTAGCCTACATAATTTTACATTTTCACTCAGTCATCAAGTATTTATTAATGTAATTAATGTAATGTATAATGTAATGTAGTATGATTAATATAATTATATTATTAATATATAAATGTATTAATATTTATTATTAATATAATTAATATAATGCCTTCCTATATGTGCTGGGAGCTGTTCTAAATGCTAGGCATGCAAGGAATGTCTCCCCACCCCCTCAAAAAAAATGCAGCGTCTTCCCTCAAGGAGTCCACAGTCTAATGGAGGAAATGATGTGCAAGTAACTATACATAGGATATGTATATATAGGATAAATTGGAGACAGTCTCAGAGGGAAGACACTATAAAATTAGGGAGGACTGGGAGGGGCTTCTTGCAAAATGAAGACTGGGAAACCCAGAGGCAGAGATGAGAAAGGAGAGAATTCTAAACATGGGGGACAGCCAGAGAAAATGCTCAGAGTCAGGAGATGGGGAGTCCTGTGCAATGAATTTTCCTTCTTTTTTTTAATGTAAGTGGAAAGATTCTTGAGCTTGGTACAAAGAGATTCAGGGTGTCCCAAAAGTCATCCCAAAAGTTTTAGTACTATTTTAAGATTTTTTTTCACCACACTAAGACTTTTGGGACACCTTACGTAGTGTGTACTAACTGAGCTTTAATAATTATCCTCTTCTAATAGGAAATACAACCATAATTGCCATATTTTAGACAGTCAGTATTATCATACAGATAACAGCCCAATTGTATTTTCTCTATAGCCATAACATTTTAGTCCCATTGACTTCAGTGCGTAACTTCAGTTGACAGTTATAGGGGAAACAGGTTAGACTTAGTAAAAATAGTCAATTCTTAGAGATTGGCGTGTTGGCTTATTCTCCTTGGCTTGTGAGGAAAAGGTTGAATTTGTTATAAGTTAATAATTCCAGCACACTGATTTCAGTCAGTTTTCCAATTCTTCAAGCATGTATGCCTTCATATGAAAGTGAGAATTTTACAAAATTCTTTCTTTGGTAAAGTCATTGTGAAAAACTTTGACATCTTCAAAAGCAGAGGGTTATAAACCTACAGGTTACATATTGATGCAGTGGGTATATTGGTGTTTAAATTTTTAGGGTCATTTTTCTCTTGTGCGACTTCTAATCAGAAGAGCAGACAATACATATATCTTGAACTCAGGCAGGGAATAAATTTAAGGAGTTCATTTGAATTCAGTTTTACTTTTTAATAAGACTGAGATTGGTAGTCATTTTTAGTCATATACCTATATGTGTCTCTGACGCTGTGAACATTTTTTGTCTCAGTAGCCATCACTATCACTTATATGTAAAAATATAGCCAATTTTAATCAATTTGGGGAAAGATATTATGATTGAGATTTTACCAATTTGACTGTCATCCTGGGTTTTCTCTCCTAGAATCTTACATTCTCACTCCTCAACACATTCCCTACACCTGCTAATTTTCATCAGTCCCCCTTCTTAAGAGTTGAGAATTAAATATTTGTATTTTGTTTTGTCAGCATCATCTTAATAATTAATAGTGACAAGTTTTTATGAGCCATACCTCCTCTTTTCCAGGCTTAAACTATTTCATCAGATGAGTTGACAGATTCCACCTGTGTACTCTGTTTTTAAGACCATTCTAATATGACAAAACTATTAAGATCGTAAATCATAGAACTGAAGGAGTCCTCAAAGACCAGCTAATCTGCCAGCTTCATTTTACATATAAAGAAACAGAGGCCCAAAGAGTTGTGACTTGTCCAAGGTCACACAGACTCAGGATTTGAACCCAGGTTCTCCAATACCAAATCAGGTGCTCTCATGGTTTACAGCTTGGGTGGTCCAAGAGACCCATCCAATACCCCCCCCCACCTCTTCATTTTACAGTTGAGAAAGATGTGACCTAATGAGACTGAGTGACTTGCCGAAAGTTACATGAGGTAGGAAGTGGCAGAGTCCCACTAAGTCCTTTTCCTCTAAATCCAGTCATTTTCCCATTGTCCCACACCTTTCCACTGTATTATAGTGACTTCTCTCCACGTACAAACCTACCCCTCTGATCATGAATGTATGTCTGGTTGCCTACCTACCAACTTCCTAATCTTTGCTTTACATGTTTGTTTTGCAGGAAAAAAGTGCCAGTTCAAATGTAAGACTTAAGCCTAATAAAGAGGTTCCAGGATTGGTACATCAACCTAGAACAAAGTAAGTTATTTTTCTAATTCCCTATATTGATGTTTATGATAATATTTTAAGTAAAAAATATAAAAGGCTTCTGGTCCTGTTTTCCCAAATGTCCAGAACCATACTTAAGTGCTCCATAGGGATCCTTAACTCATAGGGTATATTTTGTAGCAACTTTCACCTTTCCAGGAAAAGATTGTGGCTTACCTGTGGAAGCTAATAAAGGGAAAGAGAATAATAACTATATAGCGCCTACTGTGTGCCCAACACTGTGCGAAGGCATTAGGCTTTGATCCTCAATAACCCTGAGAGATGGATGGTATTATTATCCCCATTTTACAGTTGGCAACTGAGGCAAGCAGGGCTAAATGACTTGCCCAGGGTCACACAGCTAGTAAGTATCTGAGGATAGATTTGAACTCAGAATGAAGACTCTTTCTGACTCCAGGTCCAGCACTCTATCCACTGCACCACCTGACTGCCTCATCAAGTTTTATGCTATTTTTTTTTAACTACAGCATGGTTCAGAGGACAGAACACTAGGTTTGAAGTTAAAGGACCTGAATTCAAGTCTCTCCTCTAGCCTTTACTGCCTATGTGACCTTAGTTAAGTCACTTGTCACCTGATTGGACTGTAGTTTCCTCATCTGCAGAATAAGAGTATTGAACTTTATGGGCTTTGAGGTTCCTTCTGTACCTGGGAAGAATGATCCCCCTTCATAGAAAGAATAATTGATATCTCAGGAAGTAAATTGAGCTGTATTTCTATTAATTAAGTCTTGGAGGTTGGTAAAGAGTTTGGATCCTAACTTAGGAAAATAAAATATTTTCTCGTAATTTTGTAGCATAAAGTGTGATTGCCCTACACCTTAGTGTTGTTTTAAACGTACCGCAGATTAACCTTCTCCTTTTAGACCTAAAGATCTTTTGTAACGCTACTCATAAATGTTGCAGCCTTACTTTAAAACTATTTATTTCTCAGCTCTTTCCGCTGTACAGAAGGCCATCCAGACTCGATGTGCCTTTTGTCAACCCGAGTGAATTTCAGAGAAATTTGGTTCTTCTTCTCTTTAGTGGCTGCAGGATTTCCTTCTACCACTGGCATGCTGCTGCAGAATCCATCATTTCCCTATAATGAGTATTTCCATTGTTTTCAAGGGGAAAAAAAAGTCGGACTCCCTTAATAATGCAGTTAAGCCTTATTAGCAAAGAATCAGATACCAACAATCATCATGACCTTAACTGGTACTTATAGGCCTTCATAACAGAAACAGCTTTGAATGTCAGGAAATCTCAACATAAAGTGTTCTTGGAAATACAGTAAAGTATTAACCCTCATAAATTGAGTCTAATTATTCTGAGATGCTAGGAAATAATAGGGATTTGTTATTGACTCATTTTTCGGTCATTTTCAATGTGTGACCCATTTGGGGTTTTCTTGCCAAAGACACTGGAGTGGTTTGCCATTTCCTACTCCAGCTTTTTGACAGATGAGGAAACTGAGGCAGGGTTAAGTGACTTGCCCAGGGGATACTAGTATGTAGCCTATTTTACCCCCTGTCCTCCTCCTATAAGAATTCTTCATCTTGTGATTTCAAAAGTATTTAAAAACAATGTGCTTCAGATTTTTATGTAACAGGTTTTTATAAACAGCTGAGAATTAAGTACTTACAGAGGCCACCTCTATGGCAATGATAGAGTCCCTATAGTAACAGAACACTGCATAAATGTCTATTATTTATTTATTTGGTTTTATTATTATTGTTGTTACTCAAGGTGTGTTTTATGAGATTTTGTGGGACAATAGGAAAATATACTAGCTTTGGAGTCAGAGGATCTGGGTTCTAATTTCAGTTCTGGGTGTACCACCTACTAGATGCATGCTCTTGCTAGCTATGTGACAAGTCATTTAATTTTTCTGGGCCTCAGTTCCTTCATCTGTAAAATGAGGGAGTAGGACTGAATGGTCTTGGAGGTCCCCTGTCCCTTCCAACTTTAGAATGAGGTTCCAAAGATTTCATTTTTAAGTAATTAATTTTATTTTCTTGACAATTCCATCTTTGCCTCACCTTTACAGTAAGGCTTCTTAACCTTTTGTGTATCACGACCCACTCTGGCAGTCTAGTGAAGTCTGTAGACCCCTTCTCAGAATGTTTTTAAGTGTGTAAAATAAAACACATAGAATTACAAAGAACACCAGTCATATTGAAATACAATTAGCAATTTTTTTTTAAAGTTTACTGACTTCTGGTTAAGAACCCCTGCTTAATTTACTAAGGTTGTGTCAGGAATTGGAAGGCAAAGGAGAAAGACACATTTGTCCAGGTTGAGCTTTAAGCCTCGGCCTGGTTATATTGGTTTTATTTCAATTATGAATACTCGTTCATCCCCACTGTGTCTGCCATGATTGTTGTGACAAAACTTTTATCTTATCCTATCATCTTTCTCTGAAGGAGCTCACTCACTCCTTGCATCACCTTTCAGGGATAATTTTTGGCCATCCTACCTTTTTGATAAACAAAATCTCCGTGTTATATTTTAAGGCAAACAGTGAGTTCCCTATGAATGGTTAGGTCAGTCTTTTCTTCTTTGTTGGTTGTGACTTCATGTAACCAAGGCAAAGTCAGGGTTAGTTTTAATCACACCTTACATTTTTTTTTATACATGACAAAGCACAAAAGTATTCTTCAAAACACCTGTGAGATCAGCACTATGACATTATTACCTTCATTTGACGGATGACGGAACTGAACCTTAGATTAGTTAATTGACTTACATCATTATGATGTAGTGGAAATAGTGATGCATTTGAAATCAAAGGACTTGGGTTGAAATGCTAACTCTATCACTTACTATACCCCCATGTCTTTGGACAAGACCTAACTTGTTTGACTTGCTTTGATTCCCTCATCTTTAAAACAATAGTGAGCATAGAGGGGATTCTTGTTACTCTGGGTTGGACCAAGAGAGTTCCTCTGAGAATTCCTGTGATAATTCCACTATGTGCTTTAGTGAAAATGTTTAGATGACATGTGTGGCCATTGGAGGCTCAAGATTCCTTTTCCTCTCTACTGTGTTGGAACATCTAGGTAAGAGCAGATGAGAGAAAGTCATATAAACTCTAGGAAAGGCGATGTGATCCTCAGATTAAGTACATGCAGCAGCAGGGACTAAGCTGAAAGGGCAAAGCTTATGGCATGTGCTGTCGTGCGTGCCAAGCATGTGGGAGCCCCAATTAGAAAGGTGCTGCTAAATTGAGATTTGGAATCATAGTGGATTATAGAATTTTAAACATACAGTCTAAACTTTTTAACTTTTATTTCAAAAATTTCAGAGAAGTAAAGTTTTGCTTTCTACTTTAAAAAAAAATTGTAGTATTTATGTAGTGCTTTGAGGTTTGAAAAGTACTTTACGTATGTTAACTCCTTGGGTTCCTTTAAGTCCTGATTAAAATCCCACTTTCTACTGAAGCCTTCCCTAACCCCTCTTAATTACAGTGTTTTCCCTCTTTATCCTTGTATATAGTTTGCTTTGCATATATTTGTTTGCATGTTGTCTCCCCCCATTCGATTGTAAACTCCCTAAGGGCAAGGTGTCTTTTGCCTCTCTTTGTATTTCCAGAGCTTAGCACCTAGCAGGTGCTAAATAAACGTTTATTGAATGAATTAATGTGCTCCTGAGAGGTTAGGCTCCCTTCCAGCTCTGAATCTATGATATAACAACAACAGCAACAACAGAGTAGCTCAATGGATAGAATGCCTGGCCTGGAATCAGGAAGACCTAAGTTTAAATCCAGCCTCAGATACTTAATAAATGTATAACCCTGGGCAAGTCACTTAACTTCTACTTGCATCAGTTTCCTCAACTATAAAATGGTGATAATTACAGCATCTAATTCCTAGACTTTTTAGGAGGATCAAATTTATGAGGGCTAGAGATTGAGGGGTGCGAGATCACGACTTGGACCCTGCTTGAATGAGTTCAACCCAAATCTTTCAGCCAGAGAAAAAGTTTATTAGAGATAAACCATATAGGCCAGACTCTTAAGGAATCTGAACATTAGTAACACCATAGGGATGAGCGGGCATGAGAAAATCTCAGCCTTGTGGGCATGAGAAAGTCTCAGCATTTGAGTGGGGGCCAGGGTGGATCTTATATGCACTAAAATAACTTTGAGTGGCCAGAAGAGGGGGCTGGGAAAAGGGTCTAGGTGAGAATTCCAATTGGAGGGTCTGAGAGATTGAATAGACAATGGGAATAGATAATGAGAGGAACTGGAAGGAAGAAGTTTGAAAGGCTTCTGAATAAGATCAAAAGGTGGGGCTAGGGCTTGCAAAGGGAGATAAGGGGAGTCGATAAGGAAAAGTTTTAGGGTTTTCTGGGGCCCCTGGACAAATGGGAGCCAAATTTTTTTGGCAAAAGGAGCAAAGGTCTCGGCTTCTGAAACTGAGTGATGGGCCCATACCCCATCAAAATGAGGTAATATTGGTAAAGTAGTTAGCACATAGTAGGCAATAAATGCTTGTTTCCTTCCTAATGAGTTAGCATTTATATAGTTCTTTAAAGTTTACAGGCACTTTATAGATGTTATCTCATTTAATCCTCACAATAACCCTGTAAGGTAGGTACTATAATTAACCCCATTTTACAGATGAGGAAACTGAGGCCCAGAAAAGCTAATTGTTTTGCCCAATGCTAGTAAATACCTGAGGTAGAATTCAAATCCAGATCTTCTAACTCCCAGTCCTATGCCTGTGACCACTGCACCACCCAGCTCCTTCATGGTCATACAGCTCGGTAGAGCCAGAGCTTGGAAACAGGTCTTCCATCTCTAAACCCAGAGCCTTCTGCCCCCTTCCAAACCATGCTGCCCCCTAGCCACCGGTACTTAGAGGGAGGGAAGGCAGCATCTCATCTTCTTTGGGGATTGGATTTGAAAGGTCCCACCTTTTTAAGATCCGATTGTCATCTGAGCATGAAAAGTGCTGACTAAAGGGACTCTGCACAAATGGTGGTTTGTTTACTACCTTTCCTGCCTCTACCCTCAGAGGAATGGAAATATCTGATCCTAGAGCTAAGCCCCCATGCTGGCTTCCTGTGTGCCAGGAAGGAGTTATGCTGTTTGGTCTCCGGGCTGGCTGGCAGCTTTATTCAGTTTGTTTTACTTAAAGGATCAATTTGAAAAAGTGGTAGTTAGGGAGTCTGTGGCTCAACTCAGGAAAGATCAGACAGCTTTTGCTGTCAATAAATCTTGAGCCTGCCCAGCCATTAGCTTTGGTGTCAAGTCACGTGGACACGCTGAGGCTTTTGGAAACTGCAGTGCTGAATGCAGAGGCAGTCCCTATGAATCAGAGGTGGATTTCACTTGGCTCCTTCCCATTCACTACCCTCGACCCCAATCTTAGGTACAGAATGGACATGGTGACTTTCAAGTATTAACTGCATTTTGTAATAATGATAACGTGGTGCCAATGGAAGCAAATTCTGGTCAGAAAATTTTGACCTGGAAGATCACCTGCTTCAATCCCCGCATTTTACAGATTGTGTTAGTTCAGTAGAATACCCAGGTGAATGTAAGCTTCAGGAGGGTAGGGACTATTTTGGGTTTGTGTTTAACTCTGGCACTTAATACATGCTGGTGGGGTTAGATTGGATGAGATACTGAGGCTTAGGAAAGGAAAGTGGTTTGCCCAGTGTCACGCAGCTAGTTAGAGACAAAGAAATACTTGGTGCCTACTCCAACGATTTGTCTACTATACATGTTTCCTCCATGCGGTTTTTTGAACAGTTGTATTTAGATGAATAACCAGTCAAATAAGTCAGTAGAAAAAAAATTGTTAGGCTTCTTTGTGCTGGGCACTGTAGTAACCAGCAAATCTACATAATGACATGGATTCCTAAAAACTGCCATTGAGGGGAAAAGGGAGAAGAAGGACATGGATAGAAGACCAGCCCTAGAGTCAGGAGGCCCTGAGTTCAAATCTGGCCTCAGACACTTGACCCTTACTAGCTTTGTGACCCTGGGCAAGTCACTTAACCCCATTGCCTAGACAAAATTAATTAATTAATTAATAAAAATTCGACAGTCTTAAAAAAAAAGAGGTATAGGAGTATGTGTGTGCCTGTGTGTGTGCATAAATATATAAATATACACTGGATCTTTTTCTTTTTGATACCACAGCTAATATTTTATAGATAGATATAGATGCAGACTTATATAATCATATGTCCATATGATCATAATACCATAATGTGTAACACATGCACATGTATATGTAAGTATGTGTACTTATATGTATATGCTTATATGTATGTTATAGATATATACAGATTATTGCCATGTGTTCTAGGCTAATACTGACACAGGTCAGTCCCCTGGTTATTTCAGTTTGATGTTAGAATGAAATGAGACACTTGTAGGCCATTCAGTAGTTGACAAAATGAGGTCTGTTTAGTCAGAGCAGGAGGCTGTTCATGAAGTGTGGTCATTGAGGACACTTTAAGGCGATTCACCTGAACAAAGCTCCTTTGCCTGAGCTGGCCATCATGATCACCAGCCAGACGTCTTGAGGGGCCCTGGAGCTCCTCAATAACTGTTTTGTCCTCAGACCTCACGTAATGGTGTCAGCAACCTGCACCTTTAATCCCCTGAGCCAATCAAGTACCAAGAATGTCTCTATGCCTTTTAAGGAAAAACTAGCCTAAATTGTATGGGGGCAGGGGTTAGGATATTACTCCTACTATATGCCATGCTTCAGGAAGAACCAGGAAGGAAGCCCATAAAGGTTGGGACTAACCAGAATTGGTATTCAAGCATCCCTATACCAAAGCACATGAACTTTACTCATAATACAGCCTCTCGTTCAGAGCAGAGTATTAGAATTGCAGGACCGAAGGGCTGTTGTGATCAGACACGGCAGTAAGAAATAAATGCCTGACATGTCAAAGGAGATGACAAAAGGTGACAGCAAAAGAGGGGACAAATGAACCCCAAAATGCAGAAACAAGAACTCAGAAAGTCCAGAAATTTTTACGTGGTTAATATAGAGGCAGATGGCACTATATGCCCCCAGAATGTAAAGAGGATATCACTGTCTTACAACTTAGCACAAATAATTGATGTTCCTGAGTCAGCAAGAAGTAATAAGGAAACCTACCATCAAGAAACAGTTAAATTCTGTTCACAAAGACAGGGAAGTACATAACATATTTAGAAAGATTTCCATCGCAAATAGCCAAACTGGGACAAAAATAAATTAGTTTTTAAAAGAGTAAACACCTAGTCAGCAAACATTTTCCAGCGGCTCCTTGTTGCCTCCAAGAATAAATACAAAACGTTCTGCTTGGCATTCAAAGCCCTTCCTACCCTAGTCCCCTCCCACCTTTCCAGTCTCCTTACCCCTCAGTCTTCGATCCAGTGACACTGGTCTCCTGCCATTTCCTCGAGCAATATAGCCCGTCTCCAGGTATTTTCTCTTGCTGTCCTTCATACTTGGAATGCTCTCCCTCCTCAACTCCCAGTACTGACCCTCTGGCTTCCGTTAAGTCCCCGCTAAAATTACACCTCCTACAAGAAGCCTTCCCTAACTCCTCTTTATTCTATTGCCTTCCCTCTATTAATTACTTCTTTTTTTTTTAATTGCTTTTTGGTGAAGCAATTGGGGTTAAGTGACTTGCCTAGGGTCACACAGCTAGTAAGTGTCAAGTGTCTGAGGCCGGATTTGAATTCAGGTCCTCCTGACTCCAAGGCTCTATCCACTGCACTGCCTAGCTGCCCCGGTTACTTCTCCTTTATCCTGTATGGAGCTTGCTTTGTATACATTTGACTGTTTTCTCTTCCATTACAAACTGTGAGTTCCTTGAGGGCAGGAACTGTCTTTGCCTCTTTTTGTATCCTCAGCACATAGCATGGTACCTAGCAGATAGTAAATGCTACTAATTGGTACACACTAGATACTCTTCTAGGTGGCTATCCTGGGTGACTCATTCCCCCCCTCCCTCTAGTTCCCAAGTTTCCAAGACTTTACTATACAGTGACTACATTCCCCTCTCTCCTTCTGGCTCCTGGGCATCCTCATCTGAGAAACTGGGGAATAATATCCCATACCTCACAGGATTATTGTGAGGATAAAATAAGATAATTTATATAATATTCTTTGTAAATGCTTTGTACATTATTAGTCATTATTATTATTATTATAGCTAACATTTTATACAGTGCTTACTATGTAGCAGGCACTGTGCTAAGGGCTTTTCAATTATTAGCTCATTTGCTCTTCACAACAACCCTGGAAAGTAGGTACTATTATTATTCTCATTTTATAGATAAGGAAGCTCAGGCAAACAGAGGCTGACTTGCCCAGGGTCTCACAGCTAGTAAGTGACTGAGGCTGGATTTGAATTCGGGTCTTCCTGACTCCAAGCCTGGTGCTCTATCTCCTGAATTAATAGTTTTTTATTATTATTACTTGCTATCCCAGAAAAGTGTCATTACTTTCACCAAGTGTAAAATGAGTTGTATTTATGTTCTCAGCTGTCCTTCTTTCAACCTCTGCCTATATAGTTAGCTGAGTATCATGCTGCTTTCAGCTTTTCTAAAATATACTTTTCAATGTCATTATCAGGGTTTATTTTCCTTTTGCTGGAGACATACTCACACTGAGTCATATTATTCCATGTAGGGCTTCCCTAAGCATTTTTTAGAACCAAATGTGTTTACTTGAAGGCAGCAGTTAACTCTCACTTCACCGTAATTGTAATGCAAATAACTGCTATAGAGAAAAGGGAAATCCTATCTCCCAGTTTGCAGGAATGATAGAAGGAATCACATAAAGTGTCTTTGAATCTTATTTTCATGTTAGTGAAATTCATGCATAATGGAACTTATAAGTGTTCCCCTCACACCCCATGTCCAATCAGTTGTTAAATCTTTTCTCTATTCTTTCTCAATATTTCTTAATCTGTCCCCTGCTTTTTTTCCCACTCATACAGCTACTGCCCTACCTTAGAACCTTATTACTACTCAGTTGGATCATCAAAATATCCTTTTAATTTGTCCATTGAAAGGATACCTCCTCCAGACCATACCTCCATTACCCCCAGTTGATAATGACCTTCCCTTGAGACCACATTTGGAACTCTTATTTGAGAGGCATGACACAAAAGCTCCACATACACTTAAGAGAAATCCTTGTAACTTGGGCTCAAAAAACAAAATCTGGAAACTTCACTATCCATCAGTTGATCAACAGGCATTAAGTACCTACTATGTACCGGGCACTGGGCTAGTCACTAGGGATTAAAAAAAAAAAATGAATGAATGAATGAACCAAGCTCCTCTCACAATGAGGAAAACAAGAACATATAAATGTATGTACAACAAACATAAACTTAATGAATACAAAAATATACCAAGTAGTGAAATACAAGCTTGAGAAGGGAGCAGTAGCACAGTTGGGGATCAGGAAAGGCTTCATGCAGAAGATGGGAACTGAGCAGTCCTAAAAGAAGAGAGAGAGACTCCATGAGGCAGAAGTAAGTAGAGAGTCGATTCCAGGCAAATAAGGACCAGCACAGAAAGGCACAGGGATGGGACATGGAGTGTCCATGTCAGAGAAAAGGCCAGTTTGCTATCTCATCATCAATTTCCCTTACAAACATGTAGTTCACCAAGTTCAAAACAGAAAAAAAAAAAAGGCTACTCTGAATGGTAATCCCTGAGTTTGAGTGAATCAGAAGTTAATTGGAGGTTACTAATTTGGGAGACCTTTTGTTAATATGGACTTAATTACTTTTGTGTTTCAGCATGCACATCTCTGAAAGCCAACAAGAATTCTTCAGAATGCTGGATGAAAAAATTGAAAAGGTATGAAGTTAAATAAATGTTTCATGTACTCTGAAAGTAAATATACTAGGGGCTTTATTTTTTTTTTCATGAATTAGGGTCACATTAATATTCAGTGACTTTCTTTTTTCCATAAATTACTACAGAAGCTAGTTGTTACACTGATATTTTTGTAAATACATGAGAGCTGATGGTTAAAGCCAACAAAACTGAATGTGGCTGTGGACTAATTTGTGGACTGTATAATCTATAATGGTGCCTTTCTCTAAGGACCTCCTAGAGTTCTCAAAACCTCTGGCCCAGTAGAAGCAGTTTTACCTTCAAGCCTTGACCACCTTCTGGTTACAGGACTATGGAGTCAAGGTTTTTCACTTTTGATGAGTTAACTATATAAAATGGAGCAAAAAACCAACCAGTCTTTGCCTCATAATTGGAGATCACCTTAATTATCTCCTGATCATAGGTGTCCTTGGAGCATGGCACTGACATACTTGGTCTCTGCTATACCTCCACCTGTGATCACTGTTATTACTAAAAGGCTTTTAAAAAAATATCATTCACCAGTACCTTTTTTTCTTTACATCACAGTCATTTCTGGGAGGAAAACTTGCCCCACCCTATCCAGATTGATTGAATCAACCCTTATGACAAAGAAAAAACCGTTAAACAAAACATCCAGTACAATTACCATATCTGACAACATAGACAACTTTCTGCACTAACAGATATGTTTCGTTTTCTGATCTTTGGGGCAAATGTTGGCTTTTCAGTTACTCAGAGTTGGGTTTCCTTTCAGGCACCTTTTCATTTGCATTGTTGTCGTTTTTTCATATGTTGTTCTTTTGTACCCTTATTTTTTCACTGCCTTCATTCACATAAATCTCACACATCTCAGAGCTTCTCATAACCATCATTTCTCAGTGCATAATGCCATTCCACTACTCTCCTCTGCCATAGTTCCTTCAACCATTCCCCAATCAATGGGCACCCACTTTGTTTCCAGTTGTTAACTACCATAAAAAGTTCTGCTGTGAATGTTTTCATATATATTGGATCAGTAGACTTTTTAACCATTCTTACTGACCTTGAGGACTTTGAATTTTGCCAGCATCTCACCAGACCTTTTCTAGGTTCAGCCTTTTGGCTACCTAGGCCTCTGATACCTACTAGACATCACTTCGATGGCTAGATTCTACCCCGATTCTTAGTGCCATTCTCAGTACCAATTTTGGTCCCTTCTGGATAGGTGGTTCCTTAGTATGACACCTTTGGAAGATAATTAGTCAATAAGCATTTATTAATGTTATTATATATCATTTGTTATTATCATTATTATTATTTATTAAACATATATTTTTATATATGCCTGTGCTAAAGACTAGGGGTGCAAAATCCCTGCCCTTGAGGAGCTCACAACACACCCTAGAGTTTTTTCAGTAGTGAAAATGCATATACACTAATCCAACCACAGCATTTAATCCTGTTAGCAGGGGACACATTTGCAAAGGTGACTGGCCAGCTTTAAGAATGTGGTCTCTGTCTAGAAATGGAGCTAACCTAATTGACTCCCTTGGGACTAGAACAGATGACCTTGATCTTATTAACACTTTGTTCTAGCCATCTAAACAAGGTAGAATGTAATGTCCATTAAGGATGGGCATTGTACTGAATTGAGGTTTAGTCTTTGAACTTCAGGAGAAGCAAGTAGAAATATGGCTTTAGAAATAGTTAATCAGTTTGGGATACTATGGTTTATAAAACTGACATTTATTCCTGGAGGGGAAGGGTCTATCCTTTAATTCAAAACATTATGGATGAGAGATCTTTTTTTCTGATTTAATTGAGAAATTATCTCAGTTTTAATTTTGATTTCTGTTACTCTCATAAATTTCTATGTTATGAGCCAGAATTTCACAAAAGGTGCTAAAAAGAAGTCTTGGATTTCAATTACTCATGAGCAGAGCCCCTCCCCCCCTATAAAATGGACAGCTGAAAGCAGCTGCCTCTTCTCCCCCTTTAATTCGTCATTTTATAAACCACCAATAAATGACTGTTGAACCGTTCTGCAAATCACCATCCTAATTATAGTGATGTGCAGAATAGAGGAGGGTCATAGATAAAACTGGGTATATCTGACCTATTCCCTACACGTATGTAAATACTTTTCCCTGAATATCTCAGTGTTAATTATAGTGAAATTTTGTGTTGCCCCTAGTGGATTAAGCATGGCTTTTCCCAGCAGAGAGGTATGATTTTTGTAAATCTACAAACCAGTTGCCAATTTTCCTAGAACACACAGGCTTGTCGTTTCCGCCTACACTAATAACCTTTTGTTAGTAAAGAGCAAGAAAAGAAGAAAGTGCCCTATTACCTCTTAACAAAGTCTTCCATTCTCTACTGGTTTTCCCTGGCTTCCTGGTAATAAATAGATTTGCTTGGTAGGCAGGAATATTGTATAAAAACTTAAACCAAAAACAAAGTTTTTAAAAGCTTACAGAATATGATTAAGTATTGAAGACTCGTTTTTGGAAAGTATTTCCAAACTATAATATTATCCACTTTGTTTTCTTAAGTGTGGAGGTCATTGTTCCAAGTCAATATAGGACCTTTTTCTGACTTGGGCAGGAGAATAGGGATGCATCTAAGATGGAAAAAGCAAAATTTGTGACTTGACAAGCTCTTGGATAGAAACTTTCTCTAGACAGAGAGTAGTTGTAGATTGCATAAAAGTTACGACCTAGTAAAAATATGATTCTAGTCTCACTGTTTCCTGAATTTTTAACCGAAGAACTGTGGGATAATGTTAGTCTACCTGTGCACGTTCATGGGGTAGTCTCTCCTTCCTTCTATCTTCTGTTTCTCCTCTAATCCAATTTTTATACCTCTGCTCTTATTTGATCATCATTCCTGAGAAGAAAATGTCATTGAAATATTACCTTCTCTTCTTCACCACTCATCATTCTACCACTATGATTGAAAGAAGGGAGCTTTATACAGGTTCCTTCTGTAGAAAACATCTGTTGTCCTAATGTTAGACCTTGGAACATTGTATCATTGCAAAACTTTGAAATGTGTCTCCATATTTCTATAAACAATCTCCCTAAGCTTTTTCCATTCCCAAATACAAGGTGCCCCAAAAGTCTTGATGCAGTTTTAAGCTTTATTTCTATATTCTGTGTGGATGAACACAGGTACCAATCTGCTGAATCTGGTCCTTGCAATTTAAATGCATCCCTGCATTAACAAAACTTAGAGTCTAGTAGGGAACAAGTTATAGATATGAGAGACATGAAAAACAACATATGAAGTCCAAGTAATATACATATGTATGTATATGTGTATATGTAACATACACACATACATATACACACACATGATTAACTACCATGGTGTTCTAAATTATGAGTAATTGAGCCTTGGGTTTTAAATTTTCATTTGCCCCACAACTTGTCACATAACTCAATTTCTTCCCCTTAGATCAATGTGAAATTAAATTGAATGAACCTTGGGAGATTTAAACCAACCCTTCCTTGGATTTATTCTCTTTATTTGTTGAGTATTTATTGAGTGTTTAGACAGTGCAGCTTGAAACTTGACCATTCAGCTCTCCTTCCGGGATATTTCTGGTTTGTTCTCTTCAAAACACTATTTGTAGCAAGAAATTAGGATAGTGATGATTTTTAGTAGAGTCTTGTTAATTAGGAGTCCTCTAATTCAGAAGTAGCATATCCTTAGAGAATTTAGAGAAGAGGGATATGCTAGGCAAATGAATAGCATAAATATGACTTTTTCATTCCACTCACCGAACACTTATCAAATATCTACTAAGTTGTGTTTAGGTACTCGGGGGAAATGGTTAGATAAGTCATGATCCGTCCACTAAGGAAACTTACAGTCTAGTAGGAAACAAGACCCAAACATAGATATTAGAGAAGCACAAAGCAACATATGATGTCCCAGTAATGAAGGTCTTACCAACATGGGTCAGGGATTCTTTCTTATATGAGGTAGCATTTGAGTTGGACTATAAAGGAACTAAACAGATGAAGCTGGAGAGAGAAAACTCTTTTTTTACAAAAGGAACAGCACGTGTAAAGGTACAGAGGCAGGAAAGTTTGAGGCACATTGAAAGGAAGCTTTCAGTTTGACTGGAGGACTGTATGCCATGTATATTAGGAAGTAATATGAAGTAAAGCTCAAGAGGTAACATGGCACCAGATTATAAATGGCACTGAATGCCAGGCAAAGGAGTTTAAATTTTACTTCTTCTTGGGTTTGGGTTTTTTTTGGTAAATTTTACTTCTTGAACAACAGAGAGCTACTGAAATTTTTCAAGCACAGGAATGACATGACTAGATCTATGCACAAGGAACTGACTTGTGCAAATAACTGACTTAACTACTTCAAGAGAAAAATAACTTTAAAAATCACTTTAGTACATTGTGCAATAATGTTCCAGGCTAGGGACTATGTTTTATACTTCTGTTGTGGACATGGCTAAGAAGGAAATTCCCAGGACTCCATTTCCTATGATGCTTTCAAGACAGAAAACATTACTCATTAGGAGAAATTCCAGAAGACTGTATGTCTGGCCACTGAGCAGATGCATCATTTGGACCAGGAATGAAGGAATTCTAAAAAGATTCAGAAAAAATAATAGCTAGCATTTGTATAGCAATGAAAGGTTTACAAAACTCTTTACAAATATCTCCTTTGAGCCTTACAATTATCCTGGGAGATAGGTGCTATTATTGTCCCCAGTTTTTAGATGAGAAAACTGAGGTAGAGTTTAAGCCCAGAATCACACAGCTAATAAGTTTCTGAGGCCAGATTTGAAGTCAGGTCTTCCTCACTCCAGGTCCAGCACTCTATCCACTGAGCCACCTAGCTGCCTCTAGAAAAGAAATGAAGGAATCTCATGAAAGGAAGACAGAAGTTTCATTCTTAAAACAGAGCTGTAAGAGCAAGAAGAAATGAAAGAGCAAACTGTGAGTTGTGGTCAGAATGTGAAGACAGAATAGGAAGTTGATGTTGTGGTATTGCCATAGTTTCTCTGGTCCCAAGGGTATTCCTGGTAGATTCTTGCTGACCCCAGAACCAAGCAGAGAGATTTCCACAGGCTGCAGCATAGCCTGAAAATTTTACGTGGAGCTCCAAGAGGCAGCCAGCTCTAAACACTCACCTTTTACCAGTAGGTAGGTAGTTCTGAAGCCACTGTGTATGTCATGATACTCAGGGCATTAGTGAGTACTAATAGGGTATCAGATTTCACCCTCTTGGGGCCTGTAAGGGATTATACCCATCTGTGTATGGAGAAAGAAGTGATTCTACTACTTGATTACCTCTTGTTATCTACAATGTTTTGTGTCTTAATTAAATGCTTTTGCTATTGAATTTGTGGCTGACAGTGGTCTGTAAATACAATGTGCTACCATCAATGTGCATCTCTGACTATAAATTGCAAAATTGCTCACAATAAATCTTGGGAAAGTACCAAAGGGCTCAGAGTCAGAATTCTCAGAGGCTTTTGGATTGCATTATTACAGTATTTTTGTAGCCCTCACAGTTACAGACGTATAGTACATATACAATAAATACTTTTTATTGATCTTTTCTTTGCCTTAAAGCAAGTCTTACATCTCTATTGTTTTAAATATTATATGCACTTGGAAGCAATAAAGCACATTTCTTTATAAAATGTTACATAATCAAAATATTTAACTAATTTGGATTGGCCTCTTTCTAACGCTACTTCTCCCCTAGTCTTATCATAGAAAAAATGTTCCTTTTTGGCTCTTTTATTTCCATTTGCTTGAGGAAGCAAGTCACATCACTTGCTACAGCTTGCAGAATTTAGCTGAGACGTCAAACTTTAAGCTCAGGTGTTTCACTGGTTAGCGATAAGGGAATTTCTCGCCCAATTTTGTTATGTCTTCATTTAAGATTAGCATGTCAAATAACTAGCTCCAGGGTTAATAGTTCTGGTTAGTTTGCAGATTTCAGCTTTATCCCTAGTGCTTACTGACTAGTTTATCATTTTACCTGATGCACATCTTCTCCTTCTACTGTCTGTGCTTTGATGTGTAAATCTTTACCTTCCCCTTCTGCCCTCTGTGAAATTCTGTTGTTGTATCTGTCATGCTGATGTAACTAAGACTTATATAAGGTTATATTTCAGCAAACTTCAGTTTTAAGCTTCAATTTCATGAAGCTAGGTGCCCACATTGACCTTTTATATATTTATGTAGACACTGGTCTATCCTCTGAGTATATGATATATCAGTTATTAAAATGTTTCTGCACATTGTAACAGTGATTGGCAACAGTACTTATCAAAGAATATTTGGACAATTTTTTATGTCAGTCTCAACCAGGTAGGTTTTACTATATTGAATCTAAGTATTACACTCCCGTTAGAAAGCAGACCAAATGTAGGTGACTTAGAGTAGTCGGCTGTTCAGTAGGCAAACCTGGTCATTTCGGTCAAGCGTTTAACAGATAGTTAAGACTGCATTTAATAAATGCTACACACTAAGGGGACTTGACAGTGCAAAAGCAGTCTGGTCTTTTGCCCCTTCCCCACGATGAGTAAGAGTACTTTATAATCAAGAGGAAAACTGGCATTTCTTTGATCTCTTACCCTACTGAAGTCCCACTGGTTTTGACGTCCCTGATCACTTGTTGCCTTATATAGCTAGGTGGCACAGTGGAGGGATCACTGGTGAGGGGCAGCGAGGTGGCCTAGTAGATAGAGCTCCGGCCTTGGAGTTAGGAGAATCTAAGTTCAAATCCGGTCTCAGACACATAATACTCACTAGCTGTGTGACCCTGGGCAAGTCACTTAACCCAATTGCCTTTAAAAAAAGAGAAAAAGAAAAAAAGAGAGAGTACTGGCATGGTCAGGGACTTGAGTTCAAATGTGACCTCAGACATCTACTAACTGTGTGAATCTGGGCAAGTCACTTAAAACCCTGTTTGCCTCAGTTTTCTCATCTGTAAAAAGAGCTGGAGAAGAAAGTGACAAACCACTCCAGCGTCACTGCCAGGAAAACTCCAAATGGGGTCAGGAACAGTCAGACACGACTGAAATGAAGGAGCAACAAAAAGAGTTGTAGTCATAGTGAGCGTTGCCTCATTTTATAGCTGTAAAGGAATCTCCTTCAAAGTCTGTAAAGATAAGGACAGTCGTAGTAAATAATCCTCAATAGGAAAATCAAGTTAATTACCCTGTGGCAGTACTTGTTTGATATAGAGAATTGTTTCAATCCTATCTCCGCTACTTACCAGCTGGATCACCTTGGCCCTGAGGACACTGACCTGAACTTCTCCCCTGTCTAGGCCTGACATGAGCTGCCAGACCCCGCTTGAAGAGTTAGACTCTTCATCCTTTTCCTAACACTAATCCTGGTGCCAATCCTGGTCCTGGTTCTGGTATTAGCCTTTTGTTTTGGTTTGGTTTTGCTAGGCAGTGGGGTTAAGTGACTTTCCCAGGGTCGCACAGCTAGTAAGCATCAAGTGTCTGAGGCCAGATTTGAACTCAGGTCCTCCTGACTCTAGGGCCAGTGCTCTATCCACTGTGCCACCTAGCTGGCCCTCTAGTATTAATCTAAATCCCTTTTGGCCAGCCTGGACTTCAGTGTATTTCACCCTTATATAGAGACATGGGCTGTTTTTTAGAATCAGAAAACCCGAGTTCAAATCCTGTTTTTCTGCCACATATTAACTCTGACAAGTCTTTTAACTTCCCTGGACCTGTTTCCTTGTTTGTAAAATGAGGGTATTAACACTGGATGGCCTCTGAGTTCCCTTCCAGCTCCAAATCTGTGATTCTAGGATAGTGTGACTTAGGAGCAGTGGATAAAATGTGGCAACTTGATACAGGATCAGTTTGAGAGAAACTTCCCTAACCATTACAGCTGTCTCAGAGTGGGCTGGGCAGCCTCAGTAGGTAAGGAGTTTTCCCCACACCAAAGGTTTTCAGACTTGGGTTAGATGACCATTTATTTATTGGTGATGTTCTTAATGAGATCCCTATTCAAACACAGGTTGGACATCGGATAACATCTAAAGTCTCTTTTGATGCTTGAGATTAGATTATGGGTCTTAAAGTGTGAACCCAGGGAGGCTAAAGATTTAAGCATCTTCTGGATGGTCATTTATGCAAGTTGCTCCAGAGTTTTAAGGTTTTATTTTCCACTGTAGCTTTAAGTCTACTTAGAATGAGCACACAAAGAGGGGTTGGCGGTGGGGCGAGAGGAACATCCACTCTTGCTGTGACTTACCCAAACAGAGCACCCAGGGAATCCTTGGCTTCTTTTGTTTTGTAAATTGGTCTACAGTTACAAAGAATTAGAAACTATCCAGTGATATTCTCTATCCTGGTTGGAGCACACCGCAAATGAGCGCAAGTGTGGGTCAGGGTTTAGTAAACAGTTATGAAATGAGCTGGTTACTGTCACCTTGACAAGGAAATAAGATCTCTGGCATAAAACCCATAACATCAAGGTTATGGATCTCATGGCCCCCTGGGCTGCTACAGTCTGTTCCATGGCTCCAAATGCCTCCAACGTCTCTTGCCAGCGGATTGGTGAATGCATGTCATTGGTTGCAAGCACATGCAGATGCTTCAGCACAGATTTATTCCTTCCCTATTGGAAAAAAAAAAAACCTCAAGCATTTGCTTTGTTTAGTAAAAAGCACTTCACCCCTACCCCCCAAAAAAAAAAGAGAAAGAAAAAGTCTCTTATCACGTCGCCATGTGATATGGCCGCTAGATGGTATAGCATAAAGAGTATTGGCATTGAAGTCAGCAACACCTGCCTTGGATACTTACTAGCGCTGTGTCCCGGGACAAGTCAATTAACCCCTCAGCTGGTTTCCTCCTCTTTAAAATGGTATAATAATAGCAGCTACCTGGCAGGGTTATTGTAAGAATAAAATGAGATCATTATGATAACATATAGATGCTGATGAGGATGAGGGTGATGATGATGATGGTGTGGTGGTGGTGGTGATGATGATGATGATGATGATGATGATGATGATGATGATGATGATGATGATGATGATGATAGTGACAGAATGTGGCCCTACTTGTTGAATTTTATGTAAGGTGACATTTTGAGTCAATTGCAAGAAGTCTGAAAAAGATATGACCCAGAATTTTCACAGCTTTTTTGAAAAGGGCATAGTCATTGCACAGATTCTATTATCTACACAAAATCATTTAAAGTTACAAAAGTTTAAATTTTAGTAGCACCCTGACTTCCTTCAGCCTCGATCTAGCCTATGGGTAAGAATTTCCCTGGCATGTCTAAGCTTTCACATTCTTTCTATAGTTCCTGTTTTTATTTAAGACCAAGAGAACCCTTTTTTGATCCATGTATATTTAAAACAGAAAGAGGAAAAAATGCTTGCTTTCAATCTGATGAAGAGACAATGTATTTTTCTTCTGTAATTAGAAACTAAACAAAGTCATAGAGCATTAAAGCTGGAATGAACTCTAGAAATAGTCTAGTCCAATCCTCCCATTTTTTGTTGTTGTTGTTCACTTGTTTTTCGGTATTGTTTGACTCTCAACGACCCCATTTGGGGTTTTCTTGGCAAAGATACTGAAGTGGTTTGCCCTTTCCTTCTCCAGCCCATTTTACAGATGAGGAAACTAAGACAAACAAGGTTAAGTGACTTGCCCAGGGTCACACAGCTAGTGTCTGAGGCCAGATTTGAACTCAGGAAAATGAGTCTTCTTGACTCCAGTCCCAAGTGCTCTGTTCACTATGGCACCACCTAGCTGCTCCCTCTCATCTTACCCATGACAAAACTAAGGCCAGTGGAGGACTAAGTGACTTGTCCAACATTCTGTAGGTAGCAAGTAGCAGAGTTGGAAGGAAATGCAAGTTCTCTTACTCCCCATCCAATGATCTTTCTACTTACAGTATGCACCTTTCATTCTGGAAATTATCTGGGTACCTCATTATAATTAGATACATACATACATACATACATACATGGATCGATGGATGGATGGATAGATACATACATACATACATACATACATACATACATACATACATACATGGATCGATGGATGGATGGATGGATAGATAGATAGATAGATAGATAGATAGATAGATAGATAGATAGGTAGATAGATAGATAGATGCTTTCTCCATTAAAGCAGTTTTTACAGCCTTGTCTGTGATTAGGAGGATCGTGGTACTTGTCTTCTCTCTATTCCATTCTTCGGCTTTTCCTCCTCTTCCTTGGCAGGGAAGATGTTATGTCTGCCAGTCTAATTAGGTTGTAATTACAAGAGGTAGAGAGAGATTGTGTGGCATATTCTTTCTCTTTTTTCCTACTCAACATTTTCTATGTAAATGTCTTCTCAGTAGCAATAGTGTTTTTAAATAGTAAGAATCTTCTTTCACTGTAGTGAAATATGATTATATACTGGTCACTAAGAATGGCCACTTCACTCTCCAGCTGAAAGCGATTAGGCAGTAGAGCCATGGGGAAGAAATCACGCATGAAGCCTGAAAGAAATGAATACCCCAAATAACAAATACATCCCCAGGGTCTACAACAAGTTCGCTTTAAGTGGCTGCACGGGGATTCTAACTCAGGTCCTGCAAAAGAATCCAGATTTAATGCCCTTTTCACAGCAATACAAAAAGATATATAATTCTAGTCCTTGGGGAGCTCTTAATAAAAATAAAACAAAAAGCTGATGTTTGTAGAGCACTTTGCAGTTTGTTCATAGGCAGCACGGTGATGTTCTCCCATCATGGCGGCAAGGTTGCTGGTGATGCCAAGGTATGGCTGTGGTAAATTCAAGTTAAGAACACTGCCCATTTGTAAACTTATGACAAGGTATGCCTAAACCAAGAATCTTCTGAACTCATAATAGGCTCATAGATTGGAAGTAATTTAGAGACTATCTAAGTTCAAACCCCACCCCCGCCCCATTTTCATCAGTAGAGAAACTAAAGCCTAGAAAGCTAAGTGATTTGTCTGTAGTAAAACAGAGAATAATTAGTGAGAAGGTCTCTAACACATTGGGTGGACCTCTTGTGGCAAACTTTTGGGAAGACGTGGACTACAGTCACATAGGATGGGCAGGCATTAATGGGTTTTGACATATATCCTCAAAGGGAACTCTCAGTTGAGATGATTTCACTTCAGATGGTTTCAGTTGATGAAATCACAGATCTAGAAGACACCTAGGTCAGAATGAATAAAATGCATTCAGAGATTGATATGTAATCTGTCCATGCCAGAACAAAAATGAGCATGTTGGAAAGTAATGATTAATACCATTGGGGACAGACATGAGGTAGGAGCCAGTTTTATTAGTGTAGCCTAAGGAATTTAAATTAAGTGGTGTGGGGCTAACTATATATCTTTGAGGTTGAAAATATTTTAATATCCATGCTTTTCAAAAATTATATCCTTTTGTAAAATATGTCCTTATCTCATCATGTGTCATGGGGAGCTGAGACTGAGTTACCATTCCAAACCTCACATTGCATAACTATGGTCTTTAATTGTTCCTCCATTTTCTTGAAGATATGTTCATCACTCCTTTTAAAACACAACTTGAAATAATTCATCTCTTCCAAGGATCCTTCCCTGACCAGTGTCAGCTAATGTGGCTCGTGTCCCCGTAGGACTTTTATGATCAGTTTGTGATATGTTTTGCATTTTTTAATGTTTTAGAGTTCTCTTTGGTTTCATAGGTGAGTGATTTGTTTTCCCAATGAGCTCACCAAGTACTAGAACTATATCTCTTTTTGTGGGACTTGTAAGATCTAAGTTAGAATCCCAGCACAGCCACTTAAAGTGACCTTATTGAGACACTTAAGCAACAAGCATTTGTTAAGCTCCTACTGTGTTCCAACCACTTAGCTAAGTAGGTCTCAGGAACGAAATAAGCTCTAGTCACAAAGAGTTTACGTTCCAGCCTCTCCTGGCCTGGTTTTCCTCATCTACAAAATGAGGAAGTTGTATCAGATGATTTCTCAGGTCCTTTCTAGCTCTAGAACTATGACCCTCAGGCATCATAGTACTTTACTGGACTTTCTACAGATACTTGGGAGTTAACTGAATTGTCAGTGACGTTACCAGTCAATAAACATTTGTTAAGCACCTGCTGTGTGCCAGGCACTGTACTAACTGCTGGGAATATTTTTTTTTAAAAGTCCAAAGATAATTCCTGCTCTCAAGGAACTCCTCTAATGGGGAAACAATATGCAAACAAGTATATACACACAAGCTGTATACAGAATGTATTAGAAATATATATTGGCAGGAACCCTGAGAGGATTGGGAAAGGTTTACTGTAAAAGGGAAGATTTTAACTGGGACTTGAAGGAAGCCAGGGAAGTGGAGATGAGGAGGAAGAGCATTCCAGGCATGGCACACAGCCAGAGAAAATGCCCAGAGGCAGGAGATGGCAGGTTTTACCAGTGCTAGACCCTGTTAGGAGTTCAACTATGAAATTACGTCTTAAAACCAACTGTTAGTACTCTTAGGAGGTGTTAAGCTCACAATGCTAGCATTTAGTATTGGGTGCACATTTGGCTATGTCCTTCCTTCCAGATGGAGAAAGGCAAAAATTCATTCAAGCAAGAAATATATCCCATACTGCAGTTGAAGGGCTCTCAGAACCTGAGACCCATCCAGAGTAAGGTATGGGACTGAAGCAAATTATACTGTGTGGTATATTTTTCTCTTGCCTTTTTCCCCCTTTGGTAGATAAGTGAAATCTTGTTAAGATGAACCTCAAGAAAAATAAATTAATTAATCTCAGTTATATTAGTTTATTAGTTATCAGTTAGTAGGTAAGGTTCCAAAATAGGAGTTTAAAAAGTGTTTTGAGCTTACACTTAATAAAATAAGTTGATATAAATTCTAGCATATGATGACATTAATTCAGAACAGATTATTCTAAATACCTTATGTGGAAAGTACTTGTCTGTTAAGAGACAGCTGGATTATAACTGCAGGCCTGACAAAGCTATAATTCTAACTGAACTGTTAGGAAAAAGCCACACTAACTATGGCATCATGGGCTTAGCATTAGCAGGGACTTTCAGGGCCTTCTGGTCCAACCCCTCTAATTTTACACAAGTGGAAACTGAAGACTAGCAAGGTTAAGTGTTTTGCCTAATGTCACATAAGTAGTAAGTGGCAGAGGCAAAATTCAAACTGGGGTCCTCTGGCTCAAAATACAACATTCTTCCAGTAAAGACTTCAATCTGCTATACATTTCATTAAAAAGTTACTGCCTGGCATCATAGTATTGGAACCTTATTCACCTTGGCTCTCTTGGGAAGATATAAGCAGGCAGACTCCAAAGAAGAGAAGCAAATAAATCCCTGTTAAAGCTAAATATGCTACCCCCTGTTCCCTTTAATTGAGCCAAGCCATGATATAGCCTAGAAATTTAGCAGATTACCCCTTTTTGAAAGAGAATTCTGAGACTGGCCAAAGATGGAGAATTACATCCTCTCAAAAAATGGAAATTTATCTCCCTTTTTAGCTCCTAAGAAAGAAAAGCACTCAATAAATATTTATCATGTGCCAGGCACTGTGCTCAGTGTTGGGCACACAAAGATTTAAAAAAAAAAAAAAAAGAAACTGTTCTTGACCTGAAGGAACTAACCTGAATGCTTCTAGTCTCTGAATACCACCATCTAAGCAGTCTGCAAAGTTATACATTTCTTGTCCTAAGGAATTTCACCATCATGGTCTTTAGCTGTGAGGTCTTTCCTCCTACTCCTCTACCTCTTCCTCTTCTCCATTAGGACTAAATCATCATTTCTTGTGTCATTGTAGTGGGAAATGTTGAAAATCCTTTCCCTATTCCTTTGTTAATGCTATGTCTGGTTAGTTGATCCTTATTCTGTGTCTTGAAAATGAAAAGTCCTTTTGTTACTACTGTTATTACTTCTTTCATTGTGTTTCAGGGATTCATTCATTCATTGATAGGCACACACTCCCTCCACCAACTTGGAATGCATCCCTTCCATGCCTTAGTAGGTGGTCTCATGAGTTTCTATTGGCCCTCATCATAATCATTATTACTTGTAGCCCAAGAAACAGTGAGTGGCTGTCACACTCTTGAGTCTCATTACAAATGAGATCTTTTCCAACTGAAATAATAATGCCTGAGTCTAATTAGAATAAAACTCATTAGAGTAGTTGATTACTATTAATGCCTCTATTGATTTTACTAATGAAGTAAGCAAAGGGAGGAGACTTTAACACAGCACCTAATTATTTCTTCCCTTTTTTTCCCACCATTTTCTCAAAATTGTTGTTATAAATGTGTTGTTTGGGCTGTTAACTAAAAAGCATTTGAAAAGTACACCCTAGGTGGAAATTGATCTGCTGTCTCCAGCTTTGAGGTAGGGTCTGCTCCTAAAAAAAAAAAGCCACTATTATCTTACTAGGTTTACAGTTAAAGGTTCGTTTTTGCTTTTGACCTTCAATTTCATTGATCTGGGGAACACCCTGTCTAACTCCTGTCTTGCCACTTCAGTGTCTTAGAGAGCTGGAGGTTCAGGGAGGGTGGGGCAGTCTTGGCCCATGTATCAGAGACTTGAATCTAGGTTCTTCTCACTCGCAGGTCAACCTTGCCAAACGCCCTGCCATTTTGATTTTATTACTACTCTAATTTTACAATGAGGTAGAAGAAATGGAGCCCAACTAGTAGACATAGTTTATATCACATAGTCACAGAATGGCATATGCCTAATGCATCTTAGAGATCACACAGTCTAACAACCACCCCCATTTTCCAGATGGGAAAAATGAGCCGCAGCATGGTTCAATGACTTATCCAAGGTCAAACGGTGATAAATTCTAAACCAGAGCCTGAGTCCTCGGACTCTCAAGCCAGCACTCTTTGCAGTATATCCTGCTGCTTCCTTTGGCTTTCAATTTTGTGCCTTAAGGCCTGAAAATGCCAGCTGCTTCCCATCACACAGTGCCAATCCTGCAGCTTCACAGACCATTTTTTTCCCTTTCTCTTCCTCCTGCTTGTTTATTCCAGTTCCTGATCACAGATGCCAAGGGAAGGAATGAAGCAAACTTGGTCTAGTTCCTCTGGATGAGGAAAGAGTTTAAATGCAGTAGGTTCTTCTGGAGCTTCAAATTCATTGTTGTTTCTAAGAGTAGGAGCACACACAGAGGGCTGGCAGATAGGCTGTTATTTGTGTTGAAAGAGAGGGAGATTGCCCATTGAAGCCCTGCATCATGTCACTGCTGCAGTAATTGTGCCTGATTAAATCTGGCTGTGGATTGCATCCCAGAAATCCTGCCATCTCACAGGTATGTTTTGAGTGAAAATGGAAAGTGGGTGGTCATTATACTGTCTGCCACTGACACGATCCCCTCCACATAGGTTAGGGCTCTGCAGCAATCCATAGTTGAGAACATGGATTTGTAGAAAGACCACTAGGCTTGGAATCAGAGCAGCTGAGTATAAATCCTGCCTCAGCAAATTACTAGCTGTGTGACACTGGGCAAACCGTTTTCCATCCCCGAGCCTGACTTTCCTCATTTGTAAAAGGAGGAGGGTTGACTAGATCAGGAGTTCTTTACCTTTTTTGGGTTGCAGACTCCTGACAGTCTGAGGATGCCTATAGACCCCTTTTCAGAGTAAGATAATTAATACATAAAATAACATATGTAGGATTATGAAGGAAATCAGTTATATTGAAATATAGTTACTTCTTACTATTCCTATAGCTCTTCATAATAACCCTGTTATTGTGGAAGGTAATGGAAGCATTATTGCCTCCATTGAACTGGAGCTCAGAAAAATTAAAGGTCCTGCCGGTTGTCACCAGGCTCATAAGTAGTAGAGCTGGATCCGACTTCTTAAACAACCCTTCCTTGTCCAACTTATTAGGAGGTTCCATTCTTTAAGCTTGCCAGGGCTTTGTGAAGACTTCCCTTGCAGAAAGTCGCCTTTGAATTTGGTGAAGTTAACCAGTGTGTGCTTTGCACAAGGAGGTGATTGTGCCCCATGGTCACTTATTCTGAATGCCTAAAACATTTTTTACAAAGAGTTCTATTTTATATTCTCCTTTAAAGGGGTGGGGAGGAGAGGAATTGCTAGGGAATTAAGCTAGGGAAATCGCTATCTTCAAAACTAGCTGTTCTCCCACCTTCTGCCTTCTGACAGCTGGTGGGTTTAAGGTTCTCTTTTTCATCACAGTTTTTTTTTAATTTAAATGAGGGATGAAGCCACCATTGCAGATAAAAACTCACTGTAATGCCCCCCAAAAAGCCAGTATGAATGAACACTAGCCAGGCTTACTCTTTGTAGGAGAGCTGTCAAGGGAACCTGTCTGTCCTCCCTCCAGGAGGCTGAATCATCCCTTCCAAAAACCTTGGTGTTTCATATGTTTGTCATACTGCTCAGGAAAACTACAGAACAATCCCTGGCCCTGCTATTCCATTTCATTGTTTTCTTCCAAGGTCTCCATTGCCACAACCCCCACATCCCCTAAAACTGGTCTTCAATTGTGTAGAATGGTGGCAGATATTAGGACAGGAATACATTAAGAATCTGGGATTTAATCGATGTGAGGAGCTTCTGATAAGGGAGCAAATTGGATTTATTGTTACTGTCTATGACTTAGCAGGTAAATCCTAGGGTGCTGCTTGGTGGCAGAGTAGTCACATAGCTAGTAAGTGTCAGCAGTGGGATTTGAATCCAGGTCTTTCTGATTCCAAGCCTAGCACTCTATATGCTTTGCATTTACATTGTTATTAGTAGCAATAATAATGCCACAGTTTTGATTAAGCTAACAATTTCTTGAGAAGCAGCAGGGTCTGGTGGATACCAGCCTGGCCTTGGAGTCAGGAAGACCTTGGTTCAAATGCTGCCTCTGACACTCAGTGACCATAGACAAGTCACTGAAACTCTCAGTGCCCCCAGGCAATAATATAAGCCCATAAATTGCAGAGGAAATAACCAGCTTTTTCTCTGGCAGAAGGAATCTCCAAATCTAGAGATGACCATTGTAATCCAAAATATTATTAATAATTTCTTAGAAGCTGCTGTGATCAGAAATTCAAAATCACAATCTTCTTGGTCTGTATGAGAGGTCTGATTTTCAAAAGAGAAAACATTTATCACTTGTAATTGATAATTACACCTGTAAGTCATCCCACTATCTAGCTTTTCTACTTGCAGCTAAGATTCATTTATTGAGTTGAGTTACTGCTTTGTCTGGTCCACGTTTATCTGTCTGTGTATGTTAAAACTGTATACTGCTTCACAGACAGTCCCTCATCTGAGGCATCATTCTGACCTGCTGAGACTTAGTCAGCTTTGACTAATGAGAGCTGGAGTTTTGTCATGATCAGAGGATTATCTTTAAATATGCTCTGAGCCACAAACTCGTAGGGTTAGCAGGAGGAAGTGTATTTGTTATCTGTCCAGGATAGTCTCTGACTAAAGTCTTATGAGAGCAGCTGGGTGATGCAGTGGATAGAGACCGGGACTGGAGTCAGGAAGACCTGAGTTCAAATGTGGCCTCAGACACTTACTGCCTGTGTGATCCTAGGCAAGTCACTTAACCCTGTTTGCCTCAGTTTCCTCATCTGTAAAGTGAACTGGAGAAGGAAATGGCAAACCACTCCAGCGTTTTTGCCAAGAAAACCCCAAATGGGGCCACGAAAAGCCGGATACTACTGAAACAACTGAATTAACAACAAAAGCCTTATGTAAGTTGTTTAAAAGGGCGCCACTTCTGCTCAAGCTGCTTTGGAGCTGAAGTGGAAGATACACGGCATATTCCTTCATTTAGGTTGCCTTCTCTTCTTTCTGACAAACCAAGATCTTCCTTTCATTCCAAACTTTTCAAATTTCACCTCATCAATGAAACCCTCCCCAGATGACTCCTCCCTGTACTCTCTAACTGTATCCAGAGACAGCTCTGTAGTTCTACTCTCAGAATTAGAGATAAGGTACTAAATTTAGAGCTGGAAAAGATGTTAGAAGGTTTCTAGTACCACCCCCTCATTTCCCCAGATGACAGAACTAAGACCCAGAGAGGGGGAAATGACTTGCCCAAAGTCATACAGGTATTATGTGGCAGAGGCCAGATTTGCATCCAGGTCTTCTAGCTACATGTCCAGTCCTGATGGAAGGAATAGTCCTGTTCAGCCTATGTCTGAATAAAAATCCCTTCTACACTATACCTGAAAAGTGGTCATACAGCCTTCACTAGGACCTCTAAAGAAGCAGAATCCCTATAGCCTTCTGAGACAAACCATTCCACTTTGGGATAGCTCTAATTGTTACTAGGTTCTTCTATGGCATGATCCCAATGGCCTTTCATGTTTTGTTTGCTCTTCTCTGGATGTTCTCCAATTTATTAATGTCGTCTTAAAATATGGCATGACCCTGAACACAATACTTCAGATGTGTTCTGACATAGACAGAGTATATAGCAGGTTTATAAACTCCCTTGCATTAGACAGTCTGCCTTTATCAATGAAGCCTCATATTGCTATATCATATTATTGACTCATTATGAACTTGTGAGCCACCAAAGCTTCCAGATAAACTGGCCTTGTTTTGATGACATTAATTGCTTGAACCCAACTTTACATTTACTTCTATCACATTTTATCTTATTAAGTTCTCCCCAGTGCTGTAGCCAACAAGACACTTTTGGATCCTGACATTGCCATCCAATGTGTCAGCCTTCCCTTCCAGCTTTGTGTCATCAGTACATTTGATGAATGTGCCCTCTACACCGTAGTCACTGAAAAAAAAAAATGTTAGAAAGCTCAAGGACAAGGAAAGATCCTTTGGGATGTGCCACCAAAGACTGCCACCATTCAACCTGTTCTAAACTGATTTCTTTGAAGTCCGCACCTCTCCATCTTTTCAGTGAGAATAGAATGAGACACTTTGTCACATCTGTTACTAAATTGAGGTAAATGACATGTACAGCATCCCCCTGATCTCCCTACCAGTCTAATGGCCCTGTTAGAAAAAGGAAATGACTTTAGTTTGGCCTAACCTATTCTTAATGAAGCCATGTTGGCTCCTTGCAATCAATAAGATATTCCCTAACCATCCATTTCATGATAATATTCTAAGATTTTACCAGCCTTTTAAAATAATATTCCCCATCATATACACTGTGTTCTAGCCAAAGTTGACTGCAAAATTGGCATTCTATCTCACACTTCCATGCATTTGCAAAAGCTGATTCCAGATGCCTAAAATATATACGCTCATCTCCGTCTCTCAGAATTTTTATCTTTTTTTCAAGACTCAGATCAAATACCACCTCTGCCATGAAGCTTTTTCTGTTCTCTCTGATTGGTAGGATGGTCTCCCATGTGACTCCCCTACTCAGCAGACTCCAATGGTTCCCTAGTACCTCTAGGATCAAAAATTAACTCCTCTGTTGACCGTTTAAGGCCTTCACAGCTGAGCCCCAACCTACCTTTCCAGTCTCATTATGCATTACTCCCCTTCCCACACTTCCCGTCCAGCCAAACTGGCCTTCTTCCTGGGCCTCATATACAACACTCCTGTCTCTCGTGTCTTTGCCTTTGCACTGGAGATCCCCCATGCCTGGAAGGCACCACCTCCACATCTCTGCATCTTAGAATCCCTAGCTTCCCCTAGACTTGGTTCAAATGCAACCTTTCACGTGAAGCTTTTCTTTATTTCCTCCACCCCAGATGCTAGTGCCATCCCTCTCTACTCCAAATTACTTTGTATTCACTTTGTTTGTCACTATAAAGCAGGGATTCTTCACCTTTCTTATGTCATAGCCCTCTTTGGCAGTCTGGAGAAGCCTATGCAACCCTCTCACAACCACATGCATAAAATAAGATACATAGGCTTACAAAGGAAACCAGTTATATTGAAATATGCATTTTAGAGAGAGGCAGCCCTAGAAGCCAGGAAGACCTGAGTTCAAGTCCCGTCTCTAACATGTACTCACCATGTGACTGGGTAAGTCACAAGTCGCTGAAAAGAAGGTGCTAACCTACATAGGTACATGGCGTTCCCTCCCCTGGAAGTTCTCTATACTAATACTTCTAATAATAATAGCTTGTATTTATCTAGTACTTTAAGTTTTGCAAAGTACTCTACAAATAGAACTCATTTGATGAGTTAACTAAATAATAAATATCACAGGCTAGCCAAGCATCTCCAGACACTCCCACCCCTCCCCCCATGGATAGATTTCAAGGGTTCTGTGAATTTGAATAGGGGAATAGTACATCTTTAGTTTTATTAATGTATACTTTCTTTTGTAATTCTATGTGTTTTATTCATTTAAAAACATTATTCTGAGAAGAGGTTTGTAGGTTTTACCAGACTGCCAAAGGGGATCCATGCACAGAAAAGGTTAAGGACACCCTGGCCTATACCTATATTGATACATACTATCTCCTCTGTTAGAATGTAAGCTTCTTGAGGGCAGGGACTATTTCCCTTTTCCTTTGTCTCCTCAGCTCCTAGCACGGAGTAGGGGATGAAGAAATGCTTACTGATTGGTTGCTTCCTCTCTAAGATAAGGGACTGGAGAAGATAATCTCTTAGGTTACTTCAATGTCCAGGATTCTGTTATTAACCTCCCCCTTCCTTATGTCCTCAGTAGGATGTAGGATTCAGTAGAACCAGGGCTTCCTCTGAGCAAACCTGTATTAAACTGAATTTCAGCATAGAAATGGAAGCTGTAAGTTGTCAGCATCCTTTTTGATAGCAACTTTTGTTCAAGTTTTGGACAGAAATGTTCTTTCTGATGAGATGCAAGTTTCTTAAATGTCTGGTCCCTTTTAGAATTTCTTGGGGAAACTTAAGGTACCAGAAATGGTAGCATTCATACTCAAATCACCCAGCAATTATTTAGACTAACTCCACTGTCTTAAGGCAGCTAAAACTTTGGGATTAACCAATCAGTGAGTATTTCTTGAGGCCCTACTATGCATCATTAGATACTCAGCAAATCCAGATTGTGCTATCCAAGAGAAGTAGGGCATGAGAAGTTCTACTGCACGTAAGCCCCTTGAGACTGTATCTCGTTTCATCCTTTGGGTTTGTATTCCCCCTTCCGAAGCACAGTGCCTGGCAGATGGTAAGTACTTAGTAAATAAACACTTGCTGATGGATTGATTGATTGCCTGATGGCAGTGACCATTTCCATCTTTTGTCTTTGCATTCCCAATACCTAGCACAATGCCTGGCACGTGGTGAGCGCTTAAACTTGTTGACTGATTTTGTTTTTATCTCTACATTGAATTTCTTATTCATGTGATATTCTTTTTTTTTTCCTTTTCTCCAAAGGGTCGTGATTACTGTTCAGAAGAAGAAGATATCACATAGTGCCAATTCTACCAGTCAAAACAGGAATTACTACTGTGTAAATAGATTACAACCCAGTTGAGATCTTTGGGAAGGTCGTCTACAACACACACACAAAAACAGCACTACATAATAAAAAGAAGATCGTCTCCATATTGTATGCCCCATTCACTTACAATGTTTCTTAATGAACTTGCAAAGGAATATTGCTAAGAACTGTTCTAAAACTTTGTTGCTGCTAGTTAAAACTTGTTGCAACTTTTCACTCCTCTTTGTGTCCAGGTATGCAGCAAAATTCTAAAATTTCACCTTACAGACACGGTTGTTCTTACAGATGCTGCCCAGCTGATTTTCTATCAGATGAAATAGTGATGAACTCAAATACCAAACTTCCATTTCTAGAATGTTCCAGCTTCTCTGATACCTTTTCCCCTCCCCTCCTCTCTTTAAAGCTGTTTGTCAGTCCAGAGATGGACCAGAATATTGCTTCTTAACTGGCGATTTTGAGGTTGGGAGATGGGGATGGTTGCTATGGCAAGCCTTGTTTCTCCGCTAAGAAGAAATGGAGAAGCTACTATCTATTCAAAGCATGTTGTCCCATGAATACTGGAAGTGATGCCGGAGCAGCTGATTGCCTCACTTACTAGGTATCTTAATCAAGGACTAAGCTTGCAGTTTTGGCTTTGCTCAGACGCAAATGGAAGTGTGATCACAATCATTTCGAATCCCTTTTTTTTCTAAGGAAATAAACATTTTACTGTTTTTATGTATCTTTGTCTTCTACCATTCATCTAGCCCAGTTTTTGTTTTTGTTTTTGTTTTTTTACAAGTATCTCGCGGGTAGGCAAGTTAAGCACTTTTGTTGCAATACTGATGTTAGACTTAATTGCCTCCCTGCCTTTCCCATTTATCCTTTCCCAGGTATTACCGGGGCGAATGAGAGGAGGCATATATCCCCCTCCTTTATAGCAATCACACTTATTTTTTGCCACCAAATAAAGCATCTCACTTCCTTGTTTCTCCCCCTTACAACAGGTACAGGAACCTTTTCCCTTCTTATTTTCCTCTCTTCAAGGACTAGTTTGTATATCTACAAGGTTTTGACCTTCTGGGGAAAAAAAGTGCTCAAGTTAAATTGGTCACAGTTGTTGGAAATTCCAACAGCCAGAAGTACCTGGACAGCGATGGGGAATGTTGATTGTGTGTTCTGTAGAGTTTATTTTTCCATATTATACAAAGAGGATGATCTCTTCTCAAAGACAGAGGTAATATTTTTAACAAATATTGTCACAAGTAAATAGTAACCATAAGGGGGGAAAAAAAACTTTTGTATTTTTTTAAATGAGTTTGATAGCTTTGATGAGGACTCTCTTTATTACTTTCAGGGGGAAAGGCTACCATAATGAATGCCATGCCATGCTGACCATGCTTTGTCCATGTAATCCACATGGCTTAAGTTCAGTCACAAAGATTATTCCATCTTCCCCAGTCTTGGATTGTGAACTTGAAGGAGGCGCTTGTGACTTAATTAACATTGCCACCCTGTGGTGTTAGTGGTTCAGATGTTCCAGGGAGTAAAAATGATTTTCTGCCAGGGAAGAGAGCATGACTCTAAATGTGTTCTTAATGAAAAGATGAGATAGGACTTCAAGATGGGCCTCACATAATTGATGGCAGCCATTCATTCATGTGCCAGCTGCATGTCTTTTCCTTGGTTTTGAATGAGGGGAAACTGAAGATGGAAGAACCTTAGTCAAAGGGATGAGGAAAATGGACTTAAACATTACCAATAAAAAACCCTTAATTCTTTCAAGCCAACACAGCAGATATTTGGGGAGCAGTTATGACTGTTATATAAATAGGGAGAAAGCCAAATTGTAAGACCTTTTTATCCTGATCCAAACAGGAAAATGTCAGTTCAAGTCTCCAAGGCTTTGGAAGTTTTTCACCCCCTTCATCTTCCACATCCTCACTCATGGTTTTGCTCAAGGAATTTAAATAGTTTTCCTCAAGTGAATTAATTGAAAGTTAGTTACAGTCTGGGCACCTAATCCCACCCCTTCCACCCTGGAGAAACCTGTTGCCTCGGATTCTAGCAATTTAATATCATGATGGTGGCATTTTCCCATGGCTCCTTCGTTGGTGTTAGTCCTAAACAAAGAGGAAAACAAATCTGGGTTTGAATCTCCCCACTGTCCTTTTCTACCTATGTGACCACCTTGAGAGGTCATTCAAGCTCTAGGCCTCAGTTTCCTTGTCTGCAAAATGAAGGGGTTGGACTAGATGACCTCCAGGATTGCTAAATCTCTGATCCCATAACTAAGTTGGTTAAGCCAAGGCTTCTGCGGGACTCTTAAACTTGGTATCTCAATGTCTTCCCTAGCAAAGGATCACCTCTTCCCCAAAGACAAGATATTCCCACTTCAGTTTTCTTAAAAGCATTCTGATCTGTTGCACCTCTATGAGGAATGATGGTCTTCAGGAGCTCAGACTTTAAGCATGTGAATGAAACCAAAGGGGTCCCCTGCATGAACCCAGTGGCTTCCCACTGAAGGTGCTGTCTTGCTGCCACACTTAACATGGAGTCCATATCTGATGTGCAAAAGTGATTTCATCTGTAGTCACATTTGGCAGATCTAGAAATAGATCTGGGAAATGGGGTGGTTGAGCTGGTTGGCACGAAATGCCTGATTGTGTTAACAACATTCAAAACTGTCTGTTTTCCTTGTGTTGGTTCTAATCATGAAATTGTCAAGTGACTTTGTGGTCGTATTTCATTTTTCAAAGCCTTTTGAAGGGATCTAAAACAAAAATATTTTGACTCTTCCTCCTGTGCAGCCTGCGATGAGGCAGACACTGTTTCTGATGCAGGGAAAAGAAGAAGCTGATTTATGGGAGGGTGCAGTTGTGGTGACTGATAACACAGCAGCCCTAGCTCAAGGGGAGGGAGGGAGGAGGCCCATTGGGTGGAGATTAGAGAAGAGTGAGAAATGAGCCCAGGTACAAGTCTCCCAGGATACCTCAATAGGATTTGCTGTACTGAGTGTCATTCAAAGCACAGCTCCCGGGCTGCCAATAGGTGTGGTGCAGCTGGCAACAAGACTTAAGGTGGTTTTGTAGGTGCCTCATGTGCTTGGAGTGGTGGTGTTATAAGAGATCGGGAGTATATAGAGGTAGCCTTCTTTCCATTGGCAGGGAGTCAGGATCACCCAGGACTGTGGTCATAATGGAATACATTTGTGCTCATGACTGGCAGAGACCTTTAAAGAAAATTTGTGTCAGTGCTGTTTCTTAGACCCAGGCTTCGAACAAGAGGAGGTTGTTGGGGTCTGTTTGGGGATACACGAGGGCCTGAAGTCTAAGGAAAAGAAATAAGGTCCAAAAAAGCAGCAGCAGTCACTAAACAACCAACCTATGAAAGAAAATAGTTCTCTTTCCATACGCAGCATAGCTAAAGACAGGAGACTAGGTTTGGATCCTCTCAATAACCAGCGACCTCACTCAGTTCAATTCAGTACTCATTAAGCACCTACGATGTGGAAGGCATTGTTCCAGGTGCAAGGGATAAGAAGACAAAATGAAGAATTGATCTGACGATCCCTACCCAGCTCAGTCGTTCTTTCTTCTCTGCCAGAAACCTAAAGCTTTATTCAAAGGAGCAAATTCAGTTTCAGGCTCCACTGACAAAGTCATGAAGAGAGATAGAGGTCTCAGCCATGATGGCAGGATAGGCAAATGACCATATGAGAAATGGCTACCTGTATGGCAAGGCAGCAGACAATGGCAAGCGCAGTCACTAAGGGGCCTGCTTCAGGAAGGCCTTTTTGCTACCATCCCATTTCAGAGATGATCTAATGTCCCCTCTTCCTAATTAATCCATGTCCCCCCGTGTCAGGCCTTCCAAAAACATGATGTCTATAGGAAAGGAGTGTGATTATGCCAATGACCTTACATGATTGTTATTTGTTTCGCAAATAACATGAGTTGTCATATTGATTAGAAGACGCATGTTGAGAAGGACGGAAAGTGTGCTTAAAAGATTGTTCAAAAATTAAATAGTAGGTATTGTATGTTGTGGTGGAAGGAGCCCAGAGTGGGCAGCCAAGCAGACGTGGGATAGCTGCCATTTATTTACCTGGGTGAACTTGGACCAATCACCTCTCTGGATCCCAGTTTCCACCCCCAATATGAGGGGGATTGGACTAGATGACCTCTAAGGTCCCTCCCACTCATTCTGTAACTATAAAAAGACACCTGCAGTGAACATTTGTTGCTGATTTAGAAATGGTTGCGACTTAGGCTTCAATCATATACCTCCTCTATTCCACCGTTACAAAAAAAAAAAGGGCTTAAATATAATTGCTTTGTAGGAAAAGAAATGTCAAAGGAAAAACACTATCTCATAATAATGCCTGTCTTTTGATATTTTTTTTTCCACAGAGGGAAAATAATTGGTATCTGTACAAAAAAAAATAATTAGCGAACACTGTTATTAGCTACTAGTTTACACAAATGTGCCATCCATATATTTGGATTGAAAGACGTTTTCAGTTATGTGTTTATATTCTCAGACATCAGGCTTTTCTTTAAGCTGTCTAAAACCTCAATAGAAAAATGAGACCCGGTCTGGGAAGAGGTTCTGTATGGTTAAGGGCTGGACTAAAGGGTAATTTGACATTGAAAATTCTGGTTTCATGATGTCATGTGAGTAGATGACTGGACCCCAGTGCTACTGTGTTAAAACTTGTGTGAAACAGTTGGCTTTCACATTGCAAACGTCTCTGCAATAAACCTTTTGGAATTTCATGAATGAAGTCTATGATTTGCTTTTTGCCAGTGAATGATTTGGGTTTTTCCAAGAAGGGAAAGAAGTGGTTTGAATAAAATGTTTCTAGCTGGAATCAGTTCACTCTTCCTTGACTTTGGCAATCACCATTTTCTATGTGACTGGAAACATATCAAAAGTTTCAGTTTGGAAGGGGATTCTGCACATGCATGTGCATGTCAGGCGCAAACCAAAGGACTCACCAGTTACCTTGCATTTTTCAAGTATTTCATCTCATACTGGGGGTCCATTCTAAATAGAATGCCATTGGCAGGGGTGGGGAGGCGGGGAGAAGGAGCTTGTCCTGTTTAGAATGCACAGCCTTGTATAAATATTAGTGTTGATCAAAAGGAACCTGTGCTCAAAGCTTTTAAGATTTTTAATTCAATCCTTTTCCATTACTGTAAAATTGCCCCTGCCTATCTGTAGCATCCGCCATCCAGAGTATTCCTTTGGCTCATCATCATACTTTCATTTTAGAGTTATAAAATCTTGAAGACCTCATAATCCAGCCTCTGATGTCAAGCAAGACACTTCCCTATAACATCCTCATTAAGTAGTCATCCTTCCACTGCTGAAATATTCCAAATGATAGAACCCATCACCTAATGAAGCAGCCCATTGCACTGTTGGAAGGCTGTAATTGTCAGTAAGAGCGTCCTTTTATTGGGCTGGAATCTGCTTCCCTGTTAACTTTGAGCCATTCATCCCATTCTGTCTCAAGGCCACATGTGGTCCTCTAGGTCCTCAAGTGCAACCCTTTGACGGAATCCAAACTTATTCTGTGAAGTTCTGTATGTAAGACTCTCTGTCTAGGCCCTCAAGTGTGGCCCTTTGACTGAATCCAAACTTCACAGAATAAGTTTGGATTCAAAGGGCTGAACTTGAGGACCTAGAGGACCACATGTGGCCTCAAGGCTGCAGGTTCCTCACCCCTACACTATGTGTGTAACTGTAGGTGTAGCCTATGATCCTGTCAATCAAAAAACATTCATTAAGCACTTAGTACATGAGCTTTTTTTGGAAGCCACATCATACTATTGATTCATATGAAGTCTTCAGTTCATTATAGAACCTTTGAGTCTTTTCCACATGAGTTACCACCTAACTATATCTCCTCAAATCTGCAAATGTGAAGTTGATTTTTTAACCTAAGTACAAAAGATTACATTTTATAGTTTAAGATTTAGCCCATTCTAACTTGCTGACCTTTTTTTCCTTGATGCTGAGTGTATCATTCAGCATTTTATCTAAGGAATATCTTGTGTCATTGCTGAACAAAACCAAGCAGGGATAACGCTCACTAGAGACGTTCCTCCAAGTAGGAATTATTCCATTGATCAACATTCTTTAGCTCTGGCCCTTTATGCCACTTTTAAATCTACCTAACCTCTACCATCAATACCATCCATATCACTGTCTTGTCTGTGAGGATAACATAGAGGTACTTTCAAATGCCTCCCTAAAATATAGATTTGCACCTGTCTAGTGATACAATCAAAAAAGGAAATGAGGTCATTTTATCATAACTTGTTCTTCATGAACCAATGCTAGTTCATAGTGATCGCCATTCTTGTTCCTAAATAAATAGTCGTTTGCCATTTTAAAAATCCTTTTCAAATCTATTTGAGTATCAAGTTAACATCTGTAGTTAACATCTTCCCCTTTCAAAAAAAAAAATCAGGACCAAAAAGAAAACTTGAGCAGCATTTGCCTGCCTTCAGTCTTCTAGTACCGTCGCTGTTCCCATGATTCATCAGAAATCACCAAAGGCAGACCAGAAATGACACCACTTGGTTCTTTTAGAATCTTTAGTTTTAATTTCTCCAAGGCCAAGGGAACTGGACTTATTTAGAGTGCCTAGAGACTGTTATCAATCAGTCAGCATGTATTTCTCCAGTTTTTCCTATGTACTGAACACCATGTTAGATACTGGGAAAACAAGAGAAAAATAAAATATTTGTCTTAATATTCTACGGGGAGAGACAACATGTATATATGTTTGTGTGTATGTGTGTGTGTGTGCATGCATGTGTGTGTATACACCCATGCCTATGTACACACGCTTACTCACGCGGGTTTGCATGCACACACACACACACACACACAAATATATTTCTTTTAAAAAGATACAAAAGAAATACCAAGAGGTAGTAGCAGCTGAGAGGGTCAAGAAAGGCCTCATGTGGGAAGTGATGCATGAGCTAGTTTCTGAAAGAACCCAGAGTCTTTAAGAGGGTGATGCAAGAAGGAGTTACATGGTAGGCACAGAAGACAGCCTGGGTAAAGGCATGGAGACTGGGGATGGAGGAGTAATAAGAGGTGTTGCCACACTATCACTGTAGCTTCCTCTTAGACATATTTGATTTATCCTTTCCTGGCAGAAGATTATTCTCTTTAGAGGAGACAAAAGTAAAATAGCAATTGAGTGATTCTCTACTCTTCTTTCCACTGTGTTTACACTGCATCATCTCCAGTAATAAGTAAGCCTGTGTCTAACATGGCTTACTTTGTGGTTGGGGTTTTTGCTTGTTTGTTTGGGTTTTGTTTTTGTTTAGTTTGGGGGTTTTTTGGCCCCAACATAGCTTTAAATGCCCCTCCTTCCCCCCCTCCCCCCAGGCTTCAGGCCATTCTGGGTTGGAGTCTTCCTAACGCATTAGATTCTTATTGTATCCCAGCATTCTTATTATGTCACATACTTAAATTCTTCCTGAATTATCTATGTGCTCCCTCCCCCATTTTTTTCATGGGTTGGAAGTATGTACTTCTAGTTCCATTTGTTGTACATTTTCTTTTACTTTATCAAAGACCTCCCTGTGCAGGCAGGCACTTCAGTCTCACTAGATGCCTCTCCTTTTCCTCCTCTCTGGGATCAAGTGTGATTGAATTATCAGGCCACTTGGGCAACACAGCTCGCTCGCTCTCGCGCTCTCTCTCCCTCTCTCTCTCTCCCCCTCTTTCTGTCTCCCCCTCTCTCTCTCTCTCTCCCTCTCTCTCTCTGTCTCTCTCTGTGTGTCTGTCTCTGTGTGTGTGTGTGTGTGTGTGTGTCTCTCTCTCTCTTTCTCCCCCACCCCTGTCCACATAGGGTGTCTTGCCCTTACCTTTGGGTGCTCTGCCCAAAATAATTAAATTTTGATCCCTGAAACGCTTTTTTTCTTGAGGACCACTCCTTAAACTCAAATCATTCTGGCTGTCATTGATTGCCTAACAAGGGTCTTCCCCTCCTACACTGATTTTTTTTTTTGACTAGCTAAAGAGGCCATTATCTGCCTCATTTCTTACATAGCCTTAATCATTGAATGGGCATTGCCTCAGTCAAACTGAGACCTGTTTAAGAACTTAGCTTAAAAATAGAGCCGTCTCCAGTTTTCTTGATATGTATCTCTCCACTGGACCCAGATTGCTGTGGAGGAGAAAGTGAGGCTGATGACTTTGCACAGACCTTCCCTCACTTAAATCCAATTCATTTGCATGTCATGGCATCACCTCCCGACCTCTTCAAGAATAAAGAACAAACAACATTGTCAGGATTTTATTTTTAAAAGCCTTTCTTCTTTCCTTCCTTCCTCTCTTTCTTCCCTCCTTTTATTCTTCCTTTCTCTCTTCCTTTCTTGCTTCCTTTCTTTTTCTCTTCTTACCTTTCTTCCTTTCATTCTTTCTTTCCCTATCTCACTGAGGCTGAAAGCCATTTACAACTTGAGCACTAATCTGCTTAGAAGTTTTAACTTTCGATTTGTTCTTCCTTAGGCTTCCTGGTGCCCCACAAAAAAAAAAACCACCCTCCCCACTTTTCTCCCCACATCCCAGCTCTCAAGGGCTCATCATATTGTTCTGGACTGACTGTGGATACCTGATCTGCAATTAGCCCTACCACAGCTCAGAACTCCTAAGCTGAGGTGATTTGTCAGCCTTACTTAACCTCTCATGTAGAAAGAAGTATAGACATTCACCACCACACCCAACCATTCTTCTTGAACTCTATTCTCTATAGAATCTCTGGCTGTGGTACCAGATCTTCATCTTGAGGAGTGTGTTTGACACACTGTCTTCCTGCTTCAGAAGAGATTCATTACTAGACAACACATTATCTGAGCTTCCAGGAATGAAACCAACAATTGACTTTTAGAATCTTTTCAGCACATGAGATTGAAGCATTTTTTTCACTTTATTTTTCTTGCTTTTTTTTAATGTGGCTAGTTTAGAAATGTGTTTTACATGACTTCACATGTATAATTGATATCACATTGCTTGCCTTTTTAGTGGGTAAGGGAGGACTGGCAGAGAGGAAGAAAATTTGGAGCTAAAAATTTTTAATAAATGTTAAAAAAAAAAAGGGGGGGGGGCAGCTAGGTGGCGCAGTGGTTAAAGCACTGGCCCAGAGTCAGGAGGACCCGAGTTCAAATGTGGCCTCAGACACATAATACTTACTAGCTGTGTGACCCTAGGCAAGTCACTTAACCCCATTGCCTAGCAAATAAATAAATAAATGTAAAAAAAAAAAAGAAAAAAGAAAGAAAAAAATCTTTTCAGTAAATGACAAAAAAAAAAAATTAGTCCCTGCCATAGTCAGAGACTAGTACAACTAGAACAAACTTCTATATGCTGCATTTTATTTATCTTCCTGGCTTTCTTAGATGCATTGTTTTGTCTTGAGTTTGTGGAGTCTAATAGTTAGAGAGCAGACCTATGGTTTCATTGGTGTATAGACAACTCTTTGAATGAGGACATCCCTTCTCCCAATGCAGATTAGAATCTGTCCTGCAATTTTAATCTTAAAGAGTTACCTAGAACACCGAGATGTTAAGTGATTTGTCCAGGCTCACCCAGCCAGTATGCATTAGAGGCAGATATCAACTATCAACCATGCCATGCCATTTCACATCTACTAGTCACAAGCAAAAAAAATAAAAAATAAAATGCCAGCCTTGCAAAGAAATCTACAAAATTGCCAGCCTTTCTCTATATTCTTGGTCATCTTTGATATAACTGAAGAAAGTCAGGACCTGTGCTGGATGCCACTTGCAAGTTTAATTGACATTCCTCTTTGGCTGTCACCTAGTTTCTTGTGGATTTGTGCCTGACTTCTTTTTTTTACTTTTTGCTTTTTCAGTGAGGCAATTGGGGTTAAGTGACTTACTTGCCCAGGGTCACACAACTACTGTCAAGTGTCTGAGGCCAGATTTGAACTCAGGTCCTCCTGACTTGAAGGCCAGAGCTTTATCCTCTGCACCACGTAGCTGCCTCCTGATTTCGTTATGGTATGGGGCCTACAGATTTCTAGGCCAGTTGAAGCATTGTAAACTTTACGTAGAACTCTCCCAGGTCCTTAGGGTGCTGTCCTCTCACTCTCAAAACTTCCCTTGGTAAAGGGAATGGCGCTGCACTTTCCCTGGAGATGCAGGGAGGAACAGTAAATTTGGTATGAGCCTAGCTCCTAGCAATGGTATGTCTTGTCAATGATCCAGGCAGTTACATGAACGGTAATTGCCAGATTTCTTGGAGATGAGTTAAAAGTGGCTTTTATCCCTCTGAAGCCTGATAAATTCATTTACCCCATAATTTATCCCCATCTAGGGAGCCCCACTCTGTCGTGTCCTACCTGCATACCTTATGCTGCTCCCCTGTCCCCAAGAAAATAGTGCATTTGGGGCCTTAGAGCTTGAGCTTGAATTGAAGATATAGAGTTGGAAGAGAACCTTACAATTCCTTTCTTCAACCCCTCAAGGCCCAGAGAGGTTGAGTGATTTTCCCAAGATCCCACACATAATAAGATATAAAGCCAAGATTCAAATCCAGAGCCACCAACTCCAAATTTAATGTTCCCTCCTTCACATTGATGCAGAGTTGAGTTGGATCGGATTTGAGAACTGCAGAGAAGACACATCCAGGCTCAGCCTAAACTGCCTTCTGAGCCCCCAAGACTAAAAATCACTTGAGTCTTGGGAGCTGACCAGCCTAGATCTAGAGATGGTAAAGCAATGCCCAACCCCTGGACTGATAGAATATAGGCCTAGACCCCAGTGGCCAGTCGGGTGGTTGGTTTTATTACAAGTGAGTTTCCGAAAGACAAGAGTCTTAATAGATCTCAATCCAATCTTACCATTCCAAACAAGGTGCATATTCACCTGAATGAATATGCAAATTTTACTCGTGTTGAGCCTGTCAATAGCTGCAGTAGGGCTTTAAATGTGGAATAATTTACCTTAACAAAAGAAGAAGAAAAGGAGAAGGGGGTGGAGTCATATTGTTAAAGTTCTCCAGGTTTAACTTTTGTTTTTATGCACTTCTAAAGGTCTCAGATATATCTCTAGGTAAGTGCCACTTTTGCTCTACAAAGGTAGAAACGAGAAAGTCAACTAACTTGCCCAAGATCACACATCATGTGAACAGGTGAGCTTGAACCAGAATTGAGGTCTTCTGATTTTGCTGACTTCTAAACAACTGGTCTGTCCCTGACATCCATGTCTCATGGGATGCATGTACTTACCTGCAAAAGCAAGCTGACTCTCATTTTTTATCACCAACCCAGTCAATGAGTATTCATGAAGTGCTTACTGTGTGCTGGGTACAATGTGGCACCAATCTCTGGAGATATAGAGCCTGCCTTCAGGAAGCTCCCATTCTAATGGGAGAAGACAGAATGCAACAAATGAGCCATTCAAGATATAGACAATTACAGTCAGAAGGAAGGCATTGGGCTGGGGGCTGGGAGGGTGGGGGAAGGGACAGTAATGACCAAGAAAGCTTTCTTATAGAAAATGAGATTTGATCTGAGAAGGCAGGAAATGAGGAGGAAGCCCCCGTATCTATGGGTAACTCTTATGAGGTTCCCTCAAAGTCTCAGGATCCATGTTCCTTCGACTGCCTCATTTCAACTGTTCTGCTGAAACTTCTGACTGGCCTAAATTCACTTGGGGCCCTCTTATCATGTTCTAGCAGATCCAGGTGCTAGGTTTGTCTATCACTGAGAATTCAGCAAATGAAACAGTTTAGCACACTCTTCCCCTCTCGGCCCTCTGTTTTATATCACCTGCAGAGGTAAATGTCGCTGATAGGAATTCATCTCTTTATTAGGCAGGTGTAAAATGTTGCTTACTTGGCTATCCAGATTTTGAAGGCCTGTGATTCATAAGTCCCCAAGGCCAGAATAAAAAATGAAGAGGCAGCATGGATCATGACCTGGTAAATCCAGGTCCCATTCCCAACACCTAAAATGTGAACCCAAGATTTCCCTTACCTCTACTCTCACCCCCTGAACAGAACTGTGGTTAGAGGCCCTATCTCTAGAGCTAATTACAGCAGTCCTCACTGATCAGACCACAAGTTAATAAGATTCGTCATCTCTGGGCCTCAAGGATACTCATTAGTTTTGGTCAGATTGGAACCTTGAGCCTTTCTCTCATGAAAGAATCACCCTAGGAAGTAAAATCTACCTCTGTTCAGAAAGAAGAATCCCTCCCACCCACACCCACCCTTTTCCTCTTGGGAACCTGGCCATCTTCTGTACATTCCAGCCACAACAAGAATACAATAGAGTACAGCTGGAGAAAAAAGGAAAGCCTATCACTAAAGGAAAAAAAATAGTTATGGTGAGGATTGTACCCACATTCTGCTTTCTGAAATAAATGAAACTCTTCTGACAAATCATTGAGCGGATAAGTTAGTCCATAACACTTCTGACTCTAAGCAATAGCAATTTCTCTGGTGGCAGCAGTCACCCCAAGAGTTACCATGATCTGCATTTGCTGAACAGCCACCATAATGGGATTCCCCTGAAGAGAAAAGAATAAAAAAAGACAACAGAAGCTGCTTTACCTTTCCAAGCTTACAGGCCACTGGAGAACAGTCAGATAGCTAAGATAACACAGAACAGGAAAAAAAGTCAAAGACCTCTCTTATCTGTATTGGTCAGGGAGGGAATAGGGCCCCGAGCATCTCTCCTGTCTGCTGGGAAAGCAGCTTTATCAAATGGGGTATATGAGCTTCTCGTAATGTCCCCATTATGACATTATGGCCCATGAAGGCAACCAGCACTGTTTCCTAGAGTTCCTGGTTCTTTTCAAGCTTTTTGTAGTCAGAGCCTGTTCCAAGGCTAGATCAGTTTATTCTTCTGCCTTAGGTAATTCAATGCATCAATGTTTTGGCAATAAGCCAGCTCCTTTTCCAGGAATTTATGCAACACAGCAGACAGGTGGAATGAGTTAGCCTTGGAGGTTTTAGCAGTAGGCTTGATAAGAACAAGGCAAGTTTTCCAGCATCAAGGGTTTGACTCTTTGGCTCACCAGCCCTGTACTTTATTCCTGCCTTGAGCTGACCCTTTTTACAGCGTCCCCACCCACCCACTTGGATTCAGCTTGGTTTGCATCACAGACTGCGTCAGTTTCCTGGATTTTTTGGAAGCCCCAAAGCTCGAGTCCCTAAGCGCTCTGCACTAATCTCTGCTGAAGAATTTCCAGTTTTCTGTCTCCCAGTTCCTGGTCCCATTGGACCAAGAGGTTGATCTTTAGCTGACCTGTTGAAATAATAGTACTGACATGCAAGGAACCAAAAAAAAAACATTTCAATACTGAACATGTTCATTTTAGGATTGTAGGATGAGAAAGAAGCAAAGCTTGAGACATCAGCTGATCCCAAGGCTAGCCTTAGGCAAGAGTATAAGGTAGACAAAAGTACGTCTTTTACCCATCTCTTCTATTAGCCTTGTCAGTGTGGTCCCTTCCCATAGGTTCCAATTCTTGCCCGAACCCCATTCCCTATTTCCTTTTCAGCATTAAAACCTGTTTTCAGTAAAAAGATTGAACACAGATTCACACTAAAGTGTAAATGATTGATGACAGTGTTCCTCCCCACCCCCAAGAATAAGTGCATTTGAACATAAGAAAGAACCTTAGGTTAAAAAAGTACATCTTCAGTTATGGGGTTTTAAGCATCAACTACTAGAAAGAAAATTTACTATCTCAGCAAAATGGAACTTAAAACCATTCAAATCCAACCCACGAGTATTTGTCCAGTGCCTCTTCTTTACTATGCACAGAGGCAAACCAGCCAAGTAGATAAAGGGTGGGCCTTATAGTCAGAATTTGTTCAAGTTGCAAGTACTAAATCTGAAACTTACTAGCTGGTTGACTTAGACACTTGTCTAACTTAACCTCCCCAGGACTCAGACAACTATCTAAAACTACGTGATAGAAGAGTTGCTGGACTATATTGGTAGAGGGAATCCCCACACCAGGATTTCTCTATGCTGATGAAATCACAGTTTCAAACCCAAAACTATGCTAAGTACTAAAGGGGATCAATATAAACAAGGCTTGGTCCCTGCCCTCAAAGAGTTTACAGTTACAGTTGGGTTGAGAAACTAAATAGCAAGAAAAGATTTAATAACGAGTTAAGACAACAGAAGCATTGTTAAAAGGCAGACCACCATTAATTCCCTAAAGTAGGACAACATTTGCTTTTAGGAGCTGAAGAGGGAGAATTCCCTTCAGGCTGAAGATGATAAGGAAAAAAGACCTCCGAGTGCCAACACATAAAGTTTGTCTGTGTAAAGAGTTGAGGCCAACGTGGAACCATTGAGATTTCTCCTTTGGGGAAAATAACTTTAAACCACTTTCTTCAGTACTTCCAGAGAAAAAGATTCCCTGTACTCCTTTAATAAGACACTCACACTGTTCCCTTGTTCAACTCAGTCTTCAAAGAGCTTTACCAACATTGAAATCTAGCACTAACGGTCACAGACAGCTGAGATACTAATACTGGCTAGGTTGGCCTTGTGAGTTTGTGGTTGTTTAAAAGTCTGAAAATGTAAACATTTATTTACATATACATATTTACACATGACTGTATATTGGTTGTAATTTTTGACAATGGACTTTCTATTAAATATTTTTGAAAGTTTACCTGACTGTTCATTTTTTTATGTCCTTCTCTTCTTCCCTCTTTCTTCTGTATCTGGTCTTCTATGTGGTCTTGTCCTCCTTCCTCCTCTCCTCCTCTCCTGCCTTCTTTCCTACCCTGTGAAACCTGGGTTGAGATATGACTCTGACACTAACTGGGTGTCTACCAACAAATTGTGTAATCTCTCAGCCTCAGTTTCCTCATCTCTAATATGAAGTTAATAATACTTGCATGAGCTACCCAAAAGTTCATAGCATCATAGATTTAGACCATAGACCTAGCCAAAAGTCCATAGATCTAGACCCAGAAGGGACCTGAGAGGCCATGTAGTCCAACACCCTCATTATCAACAGATAAGGAAGCTGAGATCCAGGGGAGCTAAATGATTTGCTTAAGGTCACACAAGTAGTAAGTATGAGAGGCAGAATTTGAACCCGGGTATCTAATACCAGAATTAGTGCTCTTTCCTCCGTAAAATCATACCTCGTGGGGTTAATACAAGGAAAGCACTTTATATGCCTTTAAAAATAAAAGAAATATCCATTATTGTCTAAAGTACTTTCCCTTTGTCCTCTTTTGGCTACTTCTACATGGCCTTTATTCTTTCTTCATGTGTTCCTGGGACTCAGAGTTTTAGAACCTTAAGGGCTCTTGGGTCATCTTTCCTCTGATCATCACCTCACCCATTTGAATAGGCCCTCAAAGCAATAAATAAGTAATGGCTCTGGGATCAGAGAACCTACCTTGAGTCTTGGCTCTACCGCTATCAATGAGATGCTGAGCAAGTCACTTGCAGGATGGCTCATTCTGCCTTCCTTTCCTCTATTGAGTTTTTCCTCAAGCTTATCACTTTGAAAAGATCAATACCACAAAATACAAGAACAAACTTAGGATGCCTGAGAGTCCCCTTTTCTCATATTCTTCTACCCCACCCTCCTCCTGAGTTCTGACATTTCCCTATGAAGCTCAGCTGAATCAAGCCAGAAAAGTGGTGTGGGCCTATGAGGAGTGAAAGGGGAAATGAAGATAGCCTAGCATCTTTTTTGCTCTTCCTTTTCTCCTGAAGCCCTACTTGTTGGTATGATCAAATAGGAAAACTGGAGGTAGTGTGGTATAGTGGGGGGATCAGAGGAGCTCAGCTTGAGCACTTACTGCTTATGTGACCTTGGGTGAGTGACTCAACCTCTCTAGATATCAGTTTCTTCGTTTGTCAAATGAAAATGTAATATTTGTAGCAGCTATTTTTATGGCATCAAAAACTAGAAAGTTCCCATTAACTGGAAAATGGCAAAACACGTTATGGCATATGAATAGGAAGGAGTACTGTTGTGCTGTAAAAATTGATGAAAGGGACAGTTACAGAGAAACCCAGGAAGATTTATATGAACTGATGCTGAGGGAAATTAGCAGAACCAGGAGACAATTTATATAATGACAACTTTGAAAGACTCAAGAACTCTGATCAACCACAATTTCAGAAGACTCATGATGAAACATGCTACCCACCTCCTAATACAGAAATAATAAACTCAGAGTACAGATTGAGAAATTTTTTCCAGACATGGCCAATTAAAGAATTTGTTTTGTTTGACTATATATACTTATTTAAAGGTTTAGTCCACATTCTTTTCCAATGAGGTTAGGAAGAAAGTGGGAAAGTGAATTTTTGTCAACTAAAAAAATAAATTTTAATTTTAAATAAATTAAGCATTGTAGTGAAGTCCCTTCCAACTCAAATCTGGGACCCTATGACCTTAAAATGTCTTCTGATCTGAAAGAACAGTCAGTGTGACAACTAGGATTCATTAAAATTCAACTGTTCCTTAGTTAACAAGAGAATCCAGTTTCCATCATCCTTCCTGGCATCTTTTATTAATGAAGTCTGGAGAGGCAGTATGAGAAATGAAGAATTTCCCCTAGTAGTCACATGGGCAGAATTGGACATGTGGCAACTCTTGGCTCCTTTACCTGTGAGGGGACTGGAGGCAACTGAATCTCTCATCTCATCAGCCTCCCAGCACATTCTAAGTGCCAGTACATACAACATGGTCGTAGCTGGCAATCTGTAAACAAATTTTCCCTTGGTCCTTTCTTCCCTATCACAGAGTTCTCCCCCCACCCCCGCTTCTCCCCAAGGGTCTTTTTCACTCTCTGAGCCTCTTCTTCCCTACACCCTTGTTTCCCATGAACAGACCTCTGATCAATCACAAGGTGATGGTAAGAGCAGGGCTTGAAGGGAGGAAGTGATAACTTCCCAGGAAGAGCACAACCTAGTTCTTTTCTCCCATGTAAATGCAGCAGGAAGTCCACATTGGCTGCCAAACTTGGCAGGCTGGCAAACAGGCAGAGAGCCCATGTTTCCAACTGAGGTAAACCCTGGGCCAAAGCTTCCTCTGTCAAGAGAAGCAGGCCTGTTTCTCCATGCAGATGCTTGCCTGGGATCCTGAATATCAGCCAACATGAAACTATCCATTTGTCTGCCACCTCCATCCCACCCTACTGGCTGGCATCCTCTTACCTCAAGGTGAACATTTCAACCATATGTCAATGAGGGGCCAGCTATAAAAAGAGGTGGCTGGGTATACTCTAGAGACTCACTAAACAGAATTTCCTATAAGTCTGGAGATGGCTCAAAGTTCTCTCCAGCTTGTTTATTTGCTCTGTTTCCTTTTGCTTGAGAGAGGGAAGCATAGAGGACAGGTAGGTGGAGCAGTGGATAGAGTACTAGTCCTGAAGTCAAGAAGACTCATCTTTGTGAGTTCAAGTCTGGCCTCAGTCACTAGCTGTGTGACCTTGGGAAAGTCACTTAAACTTGTTTGCCTCAGTTTCCTCATCTGTCAAATGAGCTGGAGAAGAAAATGGCAAACCACTCTAGTATCTTTGCCAAGCAAATCCCAAATGGAGTCATGAAGAGTTGGAAACTACTAAAATGACCAAGCAACAAGGGAACCATGGAAGATGAGACATAAGAGGTAAAAATGGGAAGGAGGATCAGAAGTGAGTCAAATTGACTTATTAGACCTCAAAGTTGAGTGGGCTGGGAGACAGGTATGGAGATTTTATCACTTCAACAGGATAGAAATGACTTCATTTTTTCATTCTTCTTGTTTTCTGCTTCTAAGCAGTAGCCACACCACAAGCCCCATTGCTGTTGACACTTATAATCCTGGCTCCCTCCCAAACAGATTGGGCTAGGAATGGTCCAGTTCTGCCTATGGAGATGTGATTCCTAATTGTTGGAGAGAATGTGAAGGCAACATGGCACCTTCGTGAGGAGTGGATGGTGCCAGAGCTTTTGTGGGTAGACACCTGTGTGGTTACAGAGACTCTTAGGGAGAAGGTCTCGGGGTGGGGGCAGGAAGAAGGGAGAAAGGGAGAGAAAGAGGTGGGGGAAGGAAAGGAGGGAGGGAGGGTGAGACAGAAACAGAGAGGGATCCAGGGAGAGAGGAGAGAGAGGACTTTGGAAGATGCAGACATAGAGAGAAAATTAGCTCCTCAACATGTCCTTAATTTCTAGCTTGCCTCACTAGAGACTTTCACTTGGAGTATTTGGCCTTATCTGGGTTGAGCTGAGATCTCATCTTGATCCCATCTAAAGAGTTCACTCATGATTGTTTATTCTTTGGTATATTCTACTCCATATAACTTCTCTGATTTCTGTTTGCTGTTTGCTTTGATTTCATCATTTCCCAGACTTCATCATCTCTAGAAACTCATCATTCTGCAAGACAAAATCAACTCAGAAACTTGTATCTCTTCAGATCATCTGCCACCCTGGCTATGGCTACATGACTTCATCATGCCCCCAAGCTAGGTAACACCCCTCCCCCTTTAGCTTCTTTTTATGTAGTGCTTGGCACATAGTAAGTACTTAATAAATGTTTATTGGCTCAAGAGGATTTACTCACTGTCCACTATTTGTGAGTCTTTCACATAACAACTTTTGGACCTAAACTAGCAAATGTAAGCTAAGGGGTATCTTATCTTCCCCTTTAAGATCTTCCAGAAAGTAGATTTCTTCCTGGACTGCTAAAAATGTATCCCTCTAGTACAAATATTTGATGGGGCAAAGAAATATAAACCTAGCCTAATACTATTCTTTGAGACAGGGGAGGGAAAAAGAAAAAGCCCAGCCACAGCTCTGTTCCTACTCCCATTAAGGAAAAAATTCCAGTGCCCCTTGGAGAAAGGGGTGCCATATTTCCAAGATCTATCAATGATACTCATAAGCCATCTCTATACATTTAGATACCCATCTGGACATTCTTTCTTGCTATCTTACACACTGATTCTCTACTCTGTATCCTTTTTGAATGTCATAAAAGAGATGGTAGAAGTGAAGGGGTCCCATCACAATTCAAAGAAGGATTTGTTAAGTGCTTACTATGTGTCAGGCATGAGATAAGTGCTTTCCAAATAGTATTTCCTTTGATCTTCACAACAACCCTGGGGTGTGGGTGTTACTGTTATCCCTATTTTACAGATGAGGAAAGTGAGGCAGATATCATTAAGTGACTTGCCAAGAATCTGAGGCCAGATTTGAACTCAGGTCATCCTACTCTAGGCGCAGCAGTCCATCCACTTTGCCACTCAGCTACCTCCGGTGAAAAACTCCTTAGAGAGAAGTATGCAGATGAGTCAGCCTCATCACTTGCTAATTACCAGTTGGTCAACTCTCACTCATTAAGCACCAAATATGTGCCAGGCACTGTGCCAAGCTCTGGGGATACAAAGAAAGGCAAATAATAGTCTCTGATCTCAGAGAACTCCCAATCTAACAGAGAAGACAGCATGCAAACAACTGTGTACAAACAAGCTGTACACAGGAGAAATAGGAGATCATCTCAAAAACAAGGCATTAAGATAGAGGACTGGAAGAGGCTTCTTGCAGAGGATGAGACTTTAGGGGAGTCACAAAAGAGACAGTGAAAGCCAGAAGGCAGAAATGAAGAGGGAGAGAGTCCCGGGCATTCTGGACAGCCAGGGAGGACACAGAGTCAGGAGATGGAGTGACTCAAGCAAGGAGCAGCTGGATCGCAAAGTACATGGAGGGGAGAAAGGTTTAAGGAGACTAGAAAGATAGGAAGGGGGCGGTTTATGATGTGATTTAAAAGCCAAAGGATTTTATATTTGATTCCGGAAGTAACAGGGAATCACTGAAGTTATTGACTACTAGGGCAGGTGAGGGCTGGGGGAGGGAAAGCTGACACGAACAGACCTGCACCTTAGGAAAATCAGTTTCATAACTGAGCAGAGGATGGACTGAAATGGGGGAGAGACCTGGGCCAGGGAGACCAACCAGCAGGTTATTGCAATAAGCCAGATGTGAAGTGATCAAGGCCTGTGTGATTGTGGTGGTCATGTCAGAGGAGAAAAGGCCTATACTGCAGATGCTAATAGTATAGAAACAACAGCACTCAGCAACCAATCAGATATGGCAGGGAATAGACGTGGGAGAGCGTGAGGAATCTAGGATGGTACTTAGGTTGTGAGCCTGAGTGAGAGGGAAGAGAGAGGTGTCCTCAGCAGCAATAGGGAAGTTAGGAAGATGGAAAGGTTTGGGGGAAAAGCTAGTTTTGAGTTTGAGATGTCCAATAGGCAGTTGGAGATGTGAGGCTGGAGAGGTCAGCAGAAAGGTTAGGGCTGGACAAACTTACCGAGAATCATCTGCAGAGAGATAACCACTGAATTCATGGGAGCAGATGAGATCCCCCAGTGAAATAGTATAGCGGAAGAAGGAAAGTGGGCCCAGGACAGAAACCTGGGGGACACCCAAGTTTGCAGGTCCAAATGAAGATCCAGCAAAGGAGTCTGAGGGGCTGTCAGACAGGTAAGATGAGAACCAGGAGAGAGAAACTTAGAAAGAAGGCAGTATAAGGAAAAAGAGGGTGATCAACTGTCATTCACTACAGAGGTCAAGAAGGATGAGGATTACCATAAGATGTGGCAATTTAAGGGATCATTAGCAACTTTAGAGAGAGCAGCTGCCTAATGACTTACCCAAGGTCAAACAGCCAATATGTCAGAGGCAGGATTTGAATGCAGGTCTTCTAGACTCCAACTTACTATGACATGCTGCCCAACACAATCGACAAGCCTTTTGTAAGTGTTTACTGTGTGCTAGGAACTGTGCTAAGTGCTGAGATGTGAGAGCGGGGCGTTAGAAAGTGAGTCACTGCTTAACTTAGAATCCTAAATCAAAGAAGAGCCATTGAGACCTCAAAGTCCAGGTCTGAACTGCTGTATTTAGGCAGGAAAAGCCCCCCAACCATCTCCAGGATAAAGAACTGCTCTCTACTCTTCATTACAATCTCCTGGGAAGACCCCTTTATCTTAGTGTTTTGGGCCCCAGGGTATCACCACTCACAGTCAGTGAGTTCATCCTTATGTCTAATCTCCTTCTGGCATGCTGCAGTTTAAGTCAGTTTTTCCTAGGTGTACAAAATGAACTGTTCTTTGGCATCCCTCATCGTATTACCCCACCTTGCTGATACGTGCTCCTGCTCAGGAGATCCGGTACAAATTCACTGGATAGCCTAGCACCCCCCTCTCCATAAGGACACTCTTGGCTAGAAATGCCCTCTTTTGTGAAGGAGATGAGAGATTGCCACCCGGCCTCCCCCAGCTCCCCTGGTTCCATGCCAAGACTGGAGACACTGAATTCTCATCTCTTTTCCCCATTCAGCTCAGCTGTGTAAACAGGAAGGCAGCTGTGACCAGGAGCACCAGGTTCAGGATTTATACACCCAGGGCCTTGAAGGTGGCTTGGTTTTCATTGGGACAGGACCCTTCAATTCTTGGAAGCCATGGGAAGATGATCAGTGTGGGTTAGGGACTCTCCTGCTGGCCCTTGGTCCTTGGTCATATCTCCCCACTATGAATAGGCTGAGGTTCATGTTTGGAATGTCAAGTTCTGGATATCATTATCCGCATAGTCCTAGTAGTTGAAATGCTCGGGGTGTTGTTCTGCCTGCTTATTGACACCAGGGCCTGGTTTGCCAGGCTGCCAGCCACCGACAATCTTGAATGTTGTCCATGCTATGGAGACCCGAATAAAGGGCAGTTTTGTTTTGGCTTTTTTTTTTTTAATTGAGCTGCTACTGATCCCTTCTCTTCAGAAATGTTCAGTGACTCAGGGAGTAATGAGGAACTGCCGAGGGAAAGGAGGAGAGGAGATGGGAGGGGAGGTGAAAGGAGGGATCTGGTTTTTCCCAGGGTGTTTTCTTGCTGCAGCTGATCTCTCCTGGAAGTCACATACCCAGACTAGAGCCAAAAGAAATGTAAGTCTCCCATGATCAGACTAGAATGCAAATGGAAATCACATCTAAAGATTGTGTCTAATGGAAAGGGATGGAAAGGGCAGATGGGAGCTGAAAACACTTCCCACCCCTCCAATAATAAAGATCCAAGTTGGTCATAAGGTTATATCTGTTAATCTTTTTCTTCCAACTTATCCTGCACCCTACCACACCTTCTTACACCCTAAAGAAAAAAAAAAGCAGGCCCAGGAGCATCAATTGCATCAAATCATGTGAGAATTTTAAAATAATTTTAAAAATTTTACTATAATTTGCTTTAATTTCTCCTATCTATATGAACACATTATAAATACAAATAATTACAAGCAGATGTCATAATTTTACTTTGAAATAAAATTTTCATCCTACTATCTCTTATTGTTTGGTCATTTTGCAGTCACATCTGACTCTTTGTGATCCCATTTAGGGAGCCACTGGAATGGTTTGCCATTTCCTTCACCAGCTCATGTTACAGATGAGGAAACTGAGACAAACAGTGCTAAGTGACTCGTCCAGGGTCACACAGCTAGTAAGTATCTGAGGCCAGATTTGAACTCAGGAAGAAGAGTCTTCCTGACTCCAGGTCCAGCGCTCTATCCACTGTGCCACCTAGCTCCCCTGGTATGTACTATCTCTAGTATACCAAATGAACTATGTCAATTAACACAGATTGGTCCTTCAAGATATTCTTAAATTCCATTCCTTCTAGTGTTAAGCAAAGCTCCCTAAATCTTTGTTGATCCTTGTGATCAGTCTGTTTGGTCACCTTTCCCTAATCAGTGCATTTAGACCCTTTCTTCAGATGTCTTATGGCTCGCTCTCTGTCCCACTGCTTGCATCAAAATGCTCCCAGGTTAAGGGGCAGGAAGGTGGTGCGGTGGACAGAGCACCCACCCTGGAGTCAGGAGGACCTGAGTTCAAATCTGGCCTCAGACACATAACACTCACTAGCTGTGTGACTCTGGGCAAGTCACTTAACCCCAATTGCCTCACCAAAAAACAACAACAAAAAAGTGCTGCCAGGTTACAGCCAATTGGGGTAAAGGAAGCATGATTTACAGGGGAAGAAACACTGGATTGGAACTTAGGAGACCTGAGTCTGAGGGTCTGCTCTACAGCTCGGCAGCAATGAGACATTATTTTCTCTGGGTCTCAGTTTCCCCATGTGATAAATGAGGGTATTGGACTGACCTCTAGAAGAGGTGTCAGACGACCACATGTAGCCCTCACAGCTCCCTGGTGTGCAGACTGAAACGTAACTGGAAAATGTTTAACAAGAGAAACATAAACATAACATAGATAATGTGAATTTGTAGTTTTCTAAGTCAGCATGCTGCACTGGGAGCCGGGTCTTCTGCCATATGCAGTGCAGAAAGCTTCTCCTCCCTTCCTCTGCTGGGGTGCACGCTGGGTTACACGTGCATCAGTGTGTGTTACCTAATTGGCTGAGAATTTAGAGGAAAGGTGAGCATCTGAGAAATGGTTTCCAATCCATCTTCACAATACCTCAGTGACCTGGAATTTTGTCCCAGTGATAAAAGCAGGAACAGAGGCACAGCCTGGGGCCCGAGCGAGTCAAAGCCTATCTTAGCCGGTGCCAGTGCCAGGAGTGAATTTAGTCTAGGCTTGGCAGAATGACAAACCTGTCTTCTGTGTAACCAAGCAGTGGTTTTCCCACCCAGTGGGAGGTGGTTTTTAAGCCAAAGCCTCTGACCAGACCTATATCTCCCACCCCAGTGTTATAAGGTAGGAAATGCTTTGACCTAAAACCCACCAAATGAAAGTATTCGGAGCCTTGAAACCCTCCGGGGTGAACAAGAAAAAGGAACGTTCTGTCAATTGAGTGCCTCTCTCCTCCTGCATCAGTTCATGGTCATTGCCATAATCCAGCTACATGACCAATGGTTTTGTGAGAATTCCATTTCGTAAGCTTCCATCCACTTCAGGCCTCCCATCTTGTAGGTTCCCCACTGATGGTAAAGAGATTTCCTAAGTGTTCCTTTGTTCTGTCTTCAGACGTTCCTCAAACCCTTCCCAGAATAGTCTCTTCCTGAGGTCTGTGGTGTCCTCGTTCTGTTAACTGAGTCTCTATTGACCTTTCCCTAACCTAGGTGAACTTCCTTGGGTCATCGCCGGTGGGGAGCTGTCATTTATGTAACAGCCTATAGTGGTTTCTCCCCTGTCTCTTCAGGGCCTGATGGTTTCTGGATTATGAAAGTTCGCCTTCTCCTTCCAGACTACAAAATCAGGCCAGGCCCTGCCACCAATTGACCGTGGGCCCTTGAGCAAAGTATTTACCATCTTGCCTCTTCAGATTCCTCATCTGGTAAATGAAGGCCTGGGGTTCGTTGTACTTTAAGGTCCATCTCTAATGATCTTTGACAACGGGATCTATGTTACAGGCTTATTTGAGGAAGGTTTGTGTAGTAGATAGATCGCTAGGCTTGGAGTCATGAAGAACTGAGTTCAAATCCCACTTCTCCAGCATGACCCTGTCCAAAAAACAATCTTTTTTTTTTTAAACACTTTGAGCCATCTTGGAGACAGCAACAGCAAATTGCAACCTCAAGCAGCACAATGTGGTGGGGAAAGCACTGGGTTTGGAGTCAGGGGGACCTAGGTTTGAACCTAGATCCTTTCCTTGATTCCTGTGGGGTCTTGGGCAAAGGTCACTCAGTTTCCTCATCTGTAAAATAAAGGGTTGGATTAGCACTTTAGACTCCCTGATTCTAAGACTATCTCCTGGGAGAAGCTGTCGGGTGTACAGAATGAGGAGTGGCGGAAATTGAGTCAGAGGGCCTGGATTCAAACCACACATCTGCTACTGATTGCCTAAGAAATCTTGGGCAAGCAATTTAACCTCACTGGGCCTCAATTTCATCTGCAAAATAAGGGGATTGGGCAGAACCTCTAAGGTCTCTTCCAGATCTAAATCTGATCCTCTGACTCCTGTGATTCCTTACAGCCAAGCGGCACAGTAGATAGAGCACCAGACCTCGTTGGAGTCAGGAAGACCTGAGTTCAAATTCAGCCTCAGCATCTTACTGTGTGACCCTGAGCAAATCATTTAGCCTCTGCCTTGGCTTCCTTTACTATAAAATGGGGATAATACCTTCCAGGGTCTTTGTGAGGAGCAAATGAATAATACTTGTAGCACAATGCCAAAAGGTGCTTGATAAATATTTGTTTCCCTCCTTCCTTCCCCCCACCCCACCAGTTTTTCACAAATCAAGAATTCCAAGTATTGTTACTCCTTTGCCTGAAGGCACAGGTATAAGCACATTCATTAAACCTCTCTCAGCAATGAGCAGAACCAGTGTGTCAAATTAATGGTAGCAGTCTGGCCCTGAGGGAATAGGACCAAGGACAGTTCAGATAGGGGTACTGAGATGGAGGCCCTGGGCAGTGGACAGGGTCACAAACTGCCTACTTCACAATTTGGCCCAGGGTTTGTCCTCATAGCACACCTATTTTATATCTATTTGCAGCAGCTAAGGTGTGTTCTGGAGCTTTGAAAAAGTCATTTAAACCAAATCACAGAATCTCAGAGTTGGAGGGGACCCCAAAGGCCCTCCAGTCCACCCCCGTTCTTGAAATAGACTCCCCACTAGGCCATACTAGAAGAGTGATCATTCAACTTCTACATAAAGACCTTTCCAAAGCAGGGACCTGTTCCTCCCTGCCCCATCCGTCTCCAGGGCAACCCATTCCAGTTTCCTATAGAGATCATTTTTGAATTTTCCCTCATGTGAAGATTCCTTTAGAAAACAATAGACGGATATTCAAAAACCATGAAAACTTCAAAGAACTCATATGGAAAAAATAACTATACTTCAAGAAAGATTTTCAGATTAGATTAGAGTTAACTTCTTAGGACATCAAGCATTTTTCAACTTTGATTCACTTATTCATTGTCTTAATATAAAAACTTCTGTAGAGTAAAAAAAATTTGCCATGGTATTGATTTGGTCAAATTCCTGGGATTCAAAAAAGGAAATGAAAAGAAAGGGGTGGGTGGGGAGAAGAAAGAAGAAAACCTGATTCAAAGGACGTTATAGATAAAGAAATAAACAGGCGAGTGAGGATAGAGAAGAAGAGGTTTTGGTTTTGGGTTTTTTTGTTGTTTTTTTGGGTTTTGCTTTTCTTAATGGACAGAATGAAAAGGGGAAGGATTGATTATTTTAAATAATAATAATAATAATAAGTAATAGTAGGAGTAAGAGTAGTGGAAAGCCATGTCAGCAATAACATCACAATTCAAGAAAATCTGCACCTAGAACCAAGCCCACTAAATACATCTATATTATTGCTATGTTGCAAACATCTATGTATATTACATTATTTTTATTTCAAATATTGTTCTATGTCTTAATAAAATAAATTTTTAAAAGTTCTTCTCTTGGCCTATGGTTCTCTCTCTCTCTCTCTCTCTCTCTCTCTCTCTCTCTCTCTCTCTCTCTCTCACAAACTGTTTCAAAATCCCTCACTGTCAGATTTCCTCCTGAAGTCTTTCCCAGGACTCAAGTTAGGTTCCAGAACTTTGTCCAGTCTGTCCCTAGGCAGGTGGAGAAAAATAACCTGTCCCTTTAAGATACAACCCTCCTTCCATCTGTGGTACAAACAGCAAGAATCCAAGTGGACCTGGATTTGCCAAGGATGCGTCACAATGGGAGTCCCCTGGCTTACATAGTCGACGCTACCTGATTAACACAAATGAAGGAAAGAAAGGCACCAGCAATGCACCCAAGTCAAATCATTCTATCTCACTGCATTCAGGCAGAGAAGCAACTTCCAAGACTCCCTGGCACCTGCATAAGCATGTGGGCACATTTCTACACACACTGGTTCATCCCCTTTGTGTGCATCCCTGTCATGTCCTGGCTCTCTTTAACTTAGAAGCCATGGAATGTAGCTCCTGTGACCTCTGCCATCCCCAAATCCTACTCAAGGACTCCTACTCTGGGCCTAAAGCCCAGAAATGTCTGTGTTTTTTTATGCCAAGCAGTGAAGTTGGCTTTGGATTGGAGGGTGGAAGGTTGGGATAGGCCTCCTGGGAAGGGGGCCTGGGCTTTCATTCACACCCACCTGCCCAAAAGGGTGGTGACGCTCCCAGCAGATGAACTGATAGCAATTGAGTGGAAGGCTCATAAACTAGACTTTAAAAAGAATGCATGAGGCCCAAAAATAATTGTGTCCCAGGGATGCTGCCCTCAGTTTATGGGAAAAAGAGGCCTTGCCCCAGAGCACAGAACCCTGCTGGTTTCTCAGTCTGAGGAAACCCTACAGTGAAGCCAAGTTATTGTTTTACAGGAAGCAGCAAATAAGGCTTTGGTCCTCAGTGCTGTCTGATTCCACTGAATTGACCCTGGCTCCCCTCCCCAGCATCCAAGAGAGATGGGATCTCCACCTAGAAGTAACACAATACAGGAGAAGGGTTAAGCACCCATGCTGAGCATCCTGTCTCCAGTTCCAGGGCAGCTGGTTTTCACAGTCTGGAAGGGCTTCCCAGATTCCGACGTAGGGGATCCAGGAGTGAAAAGAATCAGCTCTCACCAAATCTTCAACCAAATCCCTCAGTTCCATTGACTCTCAGCAGCCATCAAGCTGGGTGTATGTGTCTGTGTGTGTGAGGTGGGATGACTTTGCAGAAATTCTGCAAAACATTGATATTTCTAATTCTGTTTTGAATTCTAGGGTAAATTGAGCCTACAAGGTCTTCACTCATAAGGTTTCACAAGGCTTTCCCTTTTTATTTCCCTTCTCAGTTGGGTGGGGGTAGAGATGAGGATGAAGGAGCATGCCACACTTATCTAGCTACCCTTGGACTGGCTCTCCAACTCCAAACCTTTCAGCCCAAGGGCAAACAGTATGACTTTTACCACCCCTGGGACCATCATTCCTATTCTGATCACCATATAATCTACTAATAGCACCCTGTGACTAGACAACTCACCTCCTACTCATTCTGCTAACCTTTGCAATGATTTCCATACCTGATTTGTGGTCATCCTCTCTGCTCCATTCCCCTTCTCCCATTATCCCTTGGGTCTTTGACATTCGTGACAGTAGCCCCTTTGACAACCTAATTTAAAAATTCCTCAACCTCCCCAAATCCAATGGCTTTATTCTCAACTAAGCGTCACCTACTCAACTCCAGAGACCTCAGTTTCCATCCTCTGCAGCCTTACACTGATATGGCCACGTGTTAAAACTCATCTTCTGAAACTTTACCATAGTACCACCCCCAACATCCTGAACTTCAAAATGTATGCTATATCCCTCCCAGCAGAATGAAAGCTGTTTGAGGACAAGGATGATTTTTCATTTTATCTTTGTATGTTTAGCACAATGGCTCACCCAAGTCAGATTTTAATAAATGCTTGTTGGAATAGATTGGTAATTCCACTCTGGGACCCCAGCCTCCTGTCTACTTCTCCCATGATCTCACTCTTATCAAAACTTTTTTTACTTAATCACAACCCTATTTTTAAAATTTTCCAGGCAAGCTGGATTTCAAGGAATGGACAACTTAATCCCCTTTCAGATGGAGAAATATGTTAAAATAAAAGGAAACTAGTTGTTCTAACCTTCACTTCACTGGGGAATCTCTGAGCTGAAAGGAAATGCCTAGACTTATCACTCTGCTATAATGAATCCGTACTCTGATACACATGAAGATCATGAAAGAATAAGTCTTTGAAATCACTTGGCATGTATTAATATACTAAGCAAGCAGGCAACCTTCCTCAACAAAAGAGACAAGATATTTAAAGAAATAGAAACAGGAAATATATCTTCCCCATTGCTTTAAAAAACATAACAAAATGCCCCCCAAAAGTCACAAAGATGAACCTATTATTCACATACATTATCCTGGTTCCTTTCTATGTTTTCTTCTCTTTATCCTTCGATAGCTCCTCTTCTCCCTCCCATCCTCTACATCTGAGCTTTCCCTAAGGTTCAGTTAATCCTTGGTCCTTTGTTCTTCATTCTTTCTAATACACATTCTCTCTTGATGAGTTCATTCATCTTCCTGGCTTCACCTATCATCTCTGGGTAGGTAATTTTCAAGTTCTATCTTCAGACCTGTTCTCTTATCTGAGCTCCAGACCCTATTTCCCAGCTGCTTTGTAGACATTTCCATCTCTTCAAATTCTGTAAGTCCACAATTTAACAAATGATTATTGGTTAATTGATTGATTGATCTAGTGGAAAGAATGCAGGACCAGGCACCAAGAGACCTAAGTTTGAGAAGTGCTTCACCACTTATAAACTGTGTGACCTTGGGCAGGTCACTTTACCCAAGTCTGGGACCATGCCACAGTTGGTTACCAGACTAACTTTGTGCATTGTCTAGATGGGGAACAAGGAGAATATAATCACTTTAAGGACAGAAACTACCTCAGTTAGGTATCTGTATACCCAGTAGCTAATAATATCTGGCATATTTGTTATTGTTCAGTCATTCAATCATGGCTGGCTCTTCATGACGTTATGGACCACAGCATGCCAATGCTGACCATGGGGTTTTCTTGGCAAACCTGGAATATAGTAAGTGTTTAATAAATAATTGATGATTACTAAATGGATTCTCATTCCTAGCACAATGCCTAGCACATAGTAGGTGCTTAATAAACATTTTTGATTGATTGATTGAGATCTGCTCATTAGCTGATTCCCACATGGGGTTTCTTGGACCTCCTTTCAGGATCTTAAATCAAATCAGAAGTATAGGAAGAGATCTAAATTAAGGTGGCCTAGAAAAGAGAAGAGTGCATGGTCATATCCATCCTGGAAGTGATATTCATCAATTGCATCCATATGTTCCACACCAAAAGTTTGTTTCCCCCCAACCAGATGGAGAAGAGCAACATAGCACCTTTGCTCATGATGGCCCCCAACCACTGACACGACCAAAATCTATGACGTCAACTACCTTAAAATGGGAATTCTTAAAATGGGGTCCATGGAGTTGGGGGGGTTTACTATTTTGATAATTATATTTCAACATAATTAATACAAACCATATATATTATTTTATGCATTTAAAACATTATATTGAAAAGAGCTTTCATAGGTTTCACCTGAGTGCCAAAATGATGTATAACACATACACACACACACACACACAGAGTTAAGAACGCCTGCTATATGATTCTTATTTATCTGGTTGACATTGCTCATCTTCTCCGCCATTCCCTACAATGAGGATACAAAGATTGTTGACATCTAGGGCAAATGGGAGGACGATCAAGAAAAGTAGAGTTATATACACAGTGCTGACTCATCAGGATGGAGATCTTGATGCACGAAGTCATCTAGTTGTTGACAGGTGCCAACCTGGTGTCCTACAGACATGAGGGCATGAAGGTATATGTGGATGACATAAATGGGTTTGATCTTCCCTTCTGAACGAGTCTTGCCCTATTTAGTGTGTGAGGAGTACCAGGATCCTTTGTTGTCAATGTGATGAAAGGTGAAACCATGAATGCATCCTAAACTTGGCCTAAGGAATGGATAGCTAGTCCTCCTCACCTTCTTCCTTCTCCAGTTTTTAATATAAGTTATGATACTATAGATTCCTATAAAATGATTCAGGTATGAGGTAGGAAATGTAATATGCACAGGGTCATAGTACTAGTATGGGTCAGTGACCATATATTATTCCAAAGGGAACACTTTCTTTATATTAATTTGGAGGAACCCAGATTTGAAACTTATGCTCTTTTTTTGTTTGTTTTGTTTTGTTTTTCAATTATTTATTTATTTTTTGTTTTCAACATTCACTTCCACAAGATTTTGAGTTTTAAATTTTTCCCCCTCCCTTTTCTTCCCCTTCCCAAGATGGTGTGCAATCTGATATAGGCTCTACTTATATATTCATATTAAACATATTTTCATATTAGTCATGATGTGAAGAAGAATTAGAACTAATGGAAGGAACTACAAGAAAGAAGAAATAAAACAAAACAACAAAAGAAAAGGAGAGCAAATAGTATGCTACCATCTGCATTCAGGCTCCAAAGTTCTTTCTCTGTATGCAGATAGCATTTTGATAGTGAGTCTTTTGGAGTTGTCTTAGATCCTTGCATTCTTGCATTGCTGAGAAGAGCTATGTCTATCAAAGTCAGTCATTGCACAATGTGGTTATTACTGTGTACAGTGTTTTCCTGATTCTGCTCATTTCACTCTGCATCAGCTCATATAAGTCTTTCTAGGCTTTTCTGAAATCTGCTTGTTCATCATTTCTTATAGCACAATAATATTTCATTACATTTCTCTACCACAACTTGTTCAGCTATTCCCCAGTTGATGGACATCCCCTCAATTCCCAATTCTTGGCCACCACAAAAAGAGCTGCTATAAATATTTTTGTACATGTGAGTCCTTTTCCCATTTTTTTGATCTCTTTGGGATATAGACCCACAAGTGGTGTTGTGGGTCAATGGGTAGGCACAGTTTTATAGCCCTTTGAGCATAGTTCCAAATTGTTCTCCAGAATGGTTGTATCAATTTACAACTCCACCAACAATGGAAACTTATACTCTTGATAGAAATGCATGTCTATTTTAATTGAATTATCTCTAAAACTAGACGAACACAGATAAAGGATTGAGAATTGGAAAGGGATTTTCAAGACTCCTTCTTTTTACAAATGAGGAAACTGAAGCCCAAATGATTCACCACATAGGTAGTAGCAGAGCTGGTCTACTGGTTCTATATTCAGGGCTTTTCACTCAATTCTTTTCATTGTATCGACCTGCATCAAGGTGAATGAGAGATATGAACCTAGAAATAATTTCTGTTGAATTCCTGTTGGCAGAACTGCTAGAGTAGATCAAAATTTCCATCCCAGCCTATCTCCTCTTCCTCCTTCTCTTTATTAGTAACAGTACCTGTTCTTTCACTGGGCATCAAACATAGAGCTACAGCTGTACCCAGGAATCATTAAAAAATTAAAAAGTCCCAGAATACCTGGTCACAGAACCTTAACATATTACAATTCTCTAGTGCAAGCATCAACTAAATTGTAGGTAATATGCAGCAAGTTCCCTTGCTTGACTGGTGCCATACAAGAATTCCATTGGGAAGTTGAAAAAAAAATAAGGAAGTTCTGTTAGCAGTAGATGTGAGGAGCTGTTAGAATGGCTGTGATTCTCATGTACTACCCATCTTTTATCACACCTCTTTGCTTTGAAATTTCTGGTGGCTCTTCATTGCCACCCAAAAGATTCTGGTGCCTTCTGATTGTCTCTAGGATAAAATAAGAATTTATCTGGCTTTTAAAGCCCTTCAATCTGACCCAAACTGATCTTCCCAGCCTTGGTCTGCTAGATGGCTCAGTGGATAGAATGTTGGGCCAGAAATCAGGAAGACCTGAGTTCAAATCCAGCCTTGGAGTCACTTAACCTTCGTATGCCTCAGTTTCATCACCTGTAAAACATGATGAAAATTACACCCCACCCCCTCCCCAGACTTGTTGTGAGTGTAAAATAAGATAAAACTTGTTAAGTGCTTCACAAGCTATTAAAACAAATCCATACATTACCCATGTCAGAAAAGTATACCTCCCCTATTTAATAACCCTGACAATGTTACAGTAGGATTCTGGGGCTCTGGAGCTAAGAAAGTTATGACCACCCAAGTGGCACAAGCCAGTCCAGAGGCTACATGGGTCTGGGTGCCACAGAATCATAACTCACTTGGGGTTTCTTGATAATTTAAATATGAAATCTGAAGGAGAACTCTGGTTCTGGTGCCAGGGTGATGTGGCTGTTCCCTAGGGTGTCACCAATATACTCCTGCTTCACAAGCAACAGCTCTCACATATTCCCATGCCCACTCTCTAACAGTCATTTGGCCATTGTACATTTCCAGCTTTTGCCTTAGCATCCCTTCTGCCACCATGACAAAGAAAAAAAAATGGAAAAGAACAAATCTGAGCCTTATACAATGAACAAAGTCAGAATGTGTTCCTTACCTGAAGCTCAAGGGAGCATTTTAGGGTTTTTCAAGAAGACTTAAATTGGGTAGAAACTAACTTCCTCTTAGACCTCAAGCTTGTACATAGCAGGTATTTAATTCAATAAATATTTTTCCATTGATTGATTTTTATCTCATACCATTTTTTTTCCACAATAGGAACCCACCCACCTTCTTGGGAAGAAAAATTCAGGCCCACACTTCCTTTTTATGCTTCTCAGATCTTTTTTTCCCCCTGGGGTGGGGGTGGGCTAGAGGAACAGTGCCCAGACCTGTGATATCATCAATGTAAAGAACACTCAGGGACAGAGCAACCTTTGCAAATCCAAAATGGCACCCGCTCTAGAACTTACAGTCTTACAAAGCTGTGTGGGGCACTGAGAGGTTCAGTGCCTTGTCCATGGTCATACAGCCAGCATGTGTCAGAGACATTACTTGATTCTGAGTCTTCTTTCTGTCATAATAGTACTGTGCTCTACCTTCCACATTGGATACTCTAGCTCCTGCCTCAAGGCCCTGGCCTCTTGATTGGTAAGACTTCACCCTATCTAGATATCTAGGTGCCCATAGAGTCTAAGCCCTAGGCTATCCACAATGTACTCTGATCACATTCCTGCCATGCTGCCTCTGGTGTAATGTCTTCCCTCCCCAAACTTTTGATCACTTGTTTTAAGAATAGTAAGCAAATTGGCACTACCATTCCCGGAAAGGATATGCCTGTCAAATGACTCCGCTGACCATCCTTGTGACTTCCCAGATCTCTCACATAGGGTATGTCAACATCCACTCCCTCTCTGGGTTGTTTCCTTCATTCCAACTGCTCTAACCCTGACAGGTCTACATTCCCAGAGACAAACTACCACCACACCATAACAGACTCTCTTGGGTCCTACGGATAACTCCACTGAGGGAAAATACATGTTGCCTACACCTCACTCTAACTTGTGAGCCCCTATCTGCTGTGTTTTCTCTCTGTACAGCTAGTCACTGATATAATTTGCATATAATGTAGATATATGCAAATGAGCTAAGGTACCATAATGCCTTGCAATTCTAAGTCCCCAACATGGTCTACCCATTTTTTGGTGTCCTGAAAACTGTTTCTCCAGTTTCTAATAAGTCAATGATCTCTCTCTGTCTCTTTATAACATCAAATTAATCCCACCAAAGTGAAGCATCACACTACATCACGCACAAGGTAATTTTAGTCTTCATGTTTATATCCCAGTTCATTTTCTGTTCCAAATTGCTGAAATCCCACCTGAAACTTGTGTTTCTTTATAAACAAATATTTGCAGTTTTTAATGAAAACAAAGTTTTTCTTCTACTCCTTTTAAGTATCAAAATGTTCATCTACAGCAGTGGCAGTATCTTACATCCTTTGACTGTTGATACAGATCTTTCTCTTTATATAAAAATACTTTTTCATTCCTTTTCACTTATAAACTGCTCCATATGAAAAAAGACCTTGTGGGGACAGAGTGTATCTCAGCACAGTGCCTGGCCGTAACAAATGCTAAATGTTCTTTCATTTACTCTTTTTTTTTTTTTTGGTGAGGCAATCAGGTTAAGTTACTTGCCCAAGGTCACACAACTAGTCAAGTGTCTGAGGCCAGATTTGAACTCAGGTCCTCCTGCCTCCAGGGCCAGAGCTCTATCCATTGCACCACCTAGCTGCCCCTCATTCATTCATTCTTGACTTCAAGGCTTTGACTCCAAGCTGCTCATTATACCACAGCATGTCTCTTCTTAGGCCTTATTTGGCAGCATTTTGGTTCCATATGAAGAACATAAAATAGAGAAATAGCCCTCTGCCTGCCTGATCATTTTCCACGGAGTTTTGCTGTTTTAATTCCCTAACTCAGGACAGAGAAGGGGGTAGAGTGGAATGAGGACATACTGTTTGTTGTTGTTATTGTTGTTTTCCCAGATAAGATAGTTGCCTCCATTCAGGGCTTGCTGAAAAGAGGCATCGCCTTAAATTGATTTTATGTGATCAATTGAGCATGTGTGACTTACAGTACAAGTAAAATAAAAGAATTGCAGTCTGCCCTGATAGGGAACAGTTTTCAGTCCAAGGAAGAAGAAGCCAAGGTGAACTGCCTTTGAGTTAAGGGGAAAACAAGCTTCTTTCTCTCCATTCCATTCAAAACCCCCACAAGACAAAATGCTTTAAAGAAAGAGGTTTTTGTTCAAAAAGAGTAGGTATAAATAAAGCCAGTGGCTGAAACTGAATGAAATTCAGTTTTCCTATCCCTCTGATCTTCTGTCTATTAATAACCTCTTTGAATGAGTCACACAGACACATTTATTCACCGTGTCTGGGAGGGTTTTTACCTAAAATAGTTCCTGAGCCGTTCTTCTATGATGCCATAATGGTGAGGCAGCCAGGACTGACAGCGCTTCGTAAAGAAACGTGAATGGAAAAATAAGCATAAGCTCAGAAAAGGCCTGCAGACGAGAGGCCGGTCAAACTGGCCACGACTGAGAAAGCATGGTGGCAATGGCTTTCTGCTCCCTAAGCTCCTGCCTCTCAAACCCATCCCCACCTTTCCTTTCTCCCACACAGATCAGCCTCCTGCTTCCTCCTCTTTACATAAACACCTCATTTTCTACATGTTGTCTGAACTCTTACTTATTTTGGTAAATGCCTTTTTTGTATATACTATTGCATTGGGGGTGGGGTGGGGGTAGGGCGGTGTCTTTTATAAACATGAGAGAGAAAGAAAAAGAAGGAAAGAAAGAAAGAAAGAAAGAGAGAGAGAGAGAGAGAGAGAGAGAGAGAGAGAAAGAAAGAAAGAGAGAGAAAGAGAGAGAGAAAGAAAGAAAGAAAGAGAGAGAGAGAAAGAGAGAGAGAGAGAAAGAAAGAAAGAAAGAAAGAAAGAAAGAAAGAAAGAAAGAAAGAAAGAAAGAAAGAGAAGAGAGAAAGAGAGAAAGAAAGAAGAAAGAAGAAAGAAAGAAGAAAGAAAGAAAGAAAGAAAGAAAGAAAGAAAGAAAGAAAGAAAGAAAGAAAGAAAGAAAAAGAAAGGAAGGAAGGAAGGAAGGAAGGAAGGAAGGAAGGAGGGAAGGAAGGAAGGGAGGAAGGAGGGAAGGAAGGAGGGAAGGAAGGAAGGGAGGAAGGAAGGAAGGAAGGAAGGAAGGAAGGAAGAAGGAAGGCAGGAAGGAAGGCAGGAAAAAACCAAACATAGGTGTGCTTTCTCTCAACCCTTTCATGCCAGTCTCTGAATTGGGCATTTCTTTTGGGTCCTTAGATTGCAGGTTCCCTAAGGACAAGGAGCCCATCTTCTCCATCTAGCCCAACCATATCACACAGTTTCAGTAATCCAGACTCAGTGAGTGCTCAAAAATTCATTGGACTGGATGACTGGTAAGTTTCTAGCCTCAAAGGGTATTTAAATGTTAATGTATTGATTAAATGGCCTGTGAGGAAAGTAGTTAAGAATAGAGCATGTCAACCAGAGATTTTTTTTAACGTTTTCATTTTCCCAGACAAGCTCTTACTGTGCAGATTAGACTATGAGATGTATTACTTTTACTGACTGAGTTTCTGTGCTACTTAGCATCTGTGTAACCCCGGGCAAATCACTTCTATTCTCTGTGGGACTCGGTTTCTTCCTCAATAAAATAAAGTGCATGATCTGCAAGGTCTTTTCGAGTTCCAATTCATCCAGGTACATAATAGAATCTTGGGGACTGTCGTCTCCTCAGTGCTACCTTCCTGTTACTCAAATTCTAGTCAACTCTTGGCTCAGCCCCCACATCCTGAAAGATTTCCTGCTTTAGATCCAGCTGTCAACGAATCACTTGGACACCCAATCAGAGTAAATCAAAACAGCTTTATTAGGAAAAGCATGGTCAAATCACAAGCAGCAACAGGTACAGATAGCAAAATCTGCAGCAGATGCAAACTGCTACCAAGATCAAGTTTTTCACAAGAGAAGGAGGTGAAGCAGCAAGTTTGGCTGCTTTCCTATAAACTCTTCTCTCCCCTCCCCAGTTCCTTGCACATTAACCACAAATTGTAGTTCCCCAGCCCCTATGATGTAGTCTAGTTTCTTGCACATTCTCCTGAAATAGGTAGGTGGTTCAGTGGCTAGAATTCCAGGCCTGGACTCAGGAAGACCTGAGTTCAAATCCAGCCTCACTCACTGTTTGTGGGATCCTGGACACCTCATTACTATATGCCTCAGTTTCTCCAACTGTATCATGGGGATAACAACAGCTCCTACCTTGAAGGATGGAGATATTATTTGTGTGAGAGATATTTGTGAAATGAGATAGTTGTGGAGTGTTTAGCATAATGCCTGGCACACAGTCGGTGCTATCTATATAAATGCTTGCTCCTTTCCCCCGTTCCTGATGATAGGAACATCAGGAGGTCTGCTGCCTTGATAGACCTTCTACCACTCTGCTGCAGGCCTGGTCTGAGTCCTCCTGGTGCAGAAAGGCAAAGATTCACCACACTAATGGAGTGAGGAGAAGAGGAGCCTCAATGTTTGTGAGCCGAGGCCCCAGAACAAGGAACAAGAAGAGTCTTTTAGCACTGCAATGGCCATTAACTTCTCTGTCATCACATGTTGTCCTTAGTGAGCCACTTCCTTTGTCCTCTGCCTTAATCCTGACCATTTCAACGGGGGCAGCAGCAGCACAAGAAGTAATAGCATTGTCATCATTGCTAGCATTTATATAGCACCTACCGCCGGGCATAGTGCTAAGGATATTATCTCATTTGATCCTCACAACAACCTTGGGGCAATTGGTGCTATTATTATCCCCATTTTAGAATTGAGGGAACTGAGGCAGACAGAAATTAAGTGACTTGCCCAATGTCACACAGCTAGTAAGTAAGTGTCTGAGGCCAGATTTGAACTTATGTCTTCCTGACTCCAGGCCCAGCAAACTATCCCACTATGTCCATCTAGATGCCCATTATAGCATAGACATTATAACAGAAATGTCTCAATAATGGCAGTCTCTGGAGAAACTCTGCTTGGAGGCTCTAGTGTCCTAGCCATTCAGATTCCTAACATTCTGGGATTCTGTGACAATGCAAATTGTAGCCAAAAATACATGGAATCACATCATGCCACACTTTATTCATTGTCCCTGTCAGAGACAGAATCCCAGAGTAAATGGACCATGGGCCTGACTCAGCATGGTATTTCCTATATTCTTATGATGTTATTTGACTTAAGAGAAACCTGCTCCTTGTTACTCCCTTGGGATACAGTTTAAATTAGAAGAAGAAGAAGAAGAAGAAGAAGAAGAAGAAGAAGAAGAAGAAGAAGAAGAAGAAGAAGAAGAAGAAGAAGAAGAAGAAGAAGGAGAAGAAGAAGGAGAAGAAGGAGAAGAAGAAGAAGAAGAAGAAGAAGAAGAAGAAGGAGGAGGAGGAGGAGGAGGAGGAGGAAGGAGGAGGAGGAGGAGAGGAGGAGGAGGAGGAGGAGGAGGAAGAGGAGGAGGAAGAGGAGGAGGGGAGGAGGAGAAGAAGAAGAGGAATGTTCCTTTTTTTCTTTAAGACTGGAAACTCTTTTTTTCTTTTCTTTTGTCTCCAAGATTTGTTCCTCCACCTCTTTCCAAGGAGAGCTGAGGAAGTTTACTGGATAAAACACTTTGCAAAATAAGGCATTAAGAGAATAAAATGTAACTGGATAGGCCACCTAAAACTGGGGTTCTTGTGTACACAGACCCCTAAGGAGGTCATGGATAAATTTCAGGGTGTCTGTAAACTGGGATGGAAAAAATTTACATCCTGATTTCAATATAATTGATTTCCTTTGTATCTTATTTTATACATTTAAAACCTTTTTTCAAAGCAGGGTCCATACCCTTCACTAAAGGGGTCCATGACACAAAAAAGGTTAACGACCTCTAATCTAAAGAAAGTTGAAGGAGTAGATGCTATGAGATACCTCAGATGGGCCAGGCCTACTACACAAGTAAGTATCTACCATTTTTTTCTGGTTCTGCTTCTAGACAGGACTCAGGATGGGGTTTTGTAGGGTCACGGCTGAGCAGGGTTTATGGTACTGACTGACCCCCTCCCCTGCCCAGGGAGCAGGAGGAAGAAGAAGGTGGCAGAGAAGTCCCAGCCTAGCTAGGAATTAGGAACACTGTGCATCAGACCACTATCAGGAACTGGGCAGACAAGTCAAACGAAAGGAAAAATCCAAAAGAAGGTGAAAGGATCAATGGAAGAATCATGGTGAAACCAGAAATTCATAACAAGATCTAACTGAGACTTAGGCAGGAGACAAGGCCCAGGTTTCATTCAGCCTGCAAGGGTTTGGTGCTGGCTGACAGATGAGAGGGTGAGCTAACTAAAGAGAGTGGATTCAAATTGTTGAATTCCAGGGATGCTTATGTACCAAAAAAAGTTGCAGAAGCTCTTTTGGGTAATATAAAAGCCAAAGATAACAATACAAAATTATCTTTTAAAAAAAGGGAATGAAGAGGAAATGAAGAGAAAAAAATATAGTTGCCTTCAATGAGTTCAAATCATTAGGCCTGAGAAAACCATACATCAGACAAAGGCAGGAGTCAAGGGTGGTTTGGGTATCAGTGTCATTCCCTGGGCACACCTGGACCACAAGCAATGCATTCCTATGATCCCACGTGCCTGGAAGTTTCCGTATTGGTGACTGCTGGTTTGCAGTCTTTGAAAACAAACAACCAAACCATGGAGAATGAGAAAGATATTGCCAGAACGGATATGGGGTAATGTTACAATTTTTAAGAAAAGGCAAGACAATCGAACATTCAAAACCTAAAGACGTCAACAGGTTTCTGAGAAAAATAATTTAGAATGTCATTTTTGTTTAAATTTTTGTTGATACCTTTTGGTTTTACGTCACCTTCATTTCTGAAAATGTCCCCCCCACCCTACCTAGCAATCCATCCCTTGTACCAAGGGACAAAATAGGAGGGGGGAAATGGAATTGACCAAAACTAACCGATAAATATACTATAGCCAGTTCTTGCTTAATGTAAGTGGACCATTCTGCTGGGACACAGGCCAGCATGGGGTCCTGCCACCCACCAGGGAATCAAATTTGTGAATTTATAGAAAGCGAGGACTATCTGTACATGTACATTGTCGAATACGTTACTACAGAACTTGGCTGTGGGTACTTACAAAGGGAAGGGGGGTAATCACTAAAAGGCAACATGATCTTATCAATACAATGCCAGGTCATGGCAGATTGACCTTATTTCCCTTTTTTGTTTTCTTCCTTTGGACTGGGTTCTAAACTGGGAAATCAGGGACCAGCAGAAGACATACTATACCAGGATTTTAGCCAAGTATTAACGAAGTCTCCTTTACTATTCCTGTGGACAAAATGAAGAGATGTTGGCTAAATGATGATAAAATTAGATTATTCCAGAACTGGTTGAATGAACAGCTTGCAAAAATAATCATAGATGGGTCAGTCATCTATAAGAAGGTCTCTAGGAGAATGTCCCAGGCAGCTATTGTCAGTTTTGTTCTTTTCTATCAATTACTTGGATAAAGACATAAATGTTTTCTCGATATAGGAAGATATGAAGAATCTCTGAGGACAGTATTGCAGGACACTCCTAGTGTGGAGGTTCCTTCCATCATGGAAGACATCAAAGCCTGTACTTTAGTAGGCAAACCCTAGGGATTATGGGTTCATAAGTTTAGAGTTTAAAGTGACCTTAGAAGCCTCCAAGTCCAACCCCTTCGTTTTATAGATGAGGAACCGAGGCTAAGACTTGCCCAAGACTGCAAGCATCCGAGGCAGGATTTGAACAGAGGTCTTCCGGACCTCAAGTCCAGTACTTTGTTGAGTGTTCCACGCTGCCCCTGAGTCACCTGAGACACAAGAAGTAATGTGACCATCGGGGAGAAGAGTACTGGCTCCAGAGACAGAGGACCTGGGTTCAAATTCACCTCCCCTGCTTAGTACCTGTGAGACTTTAGGCTTAGCCTCCTTGGGGCTCACCCTCTACATCTATAAAATGAAAACATCGGCCAGATGGCTTCTGACATTTCTTCCAGCTCTACAGCCAAGATCCTATAATCCAGAATCCTATGAAGGGGAGTTAGCAATTTGCTCGGGGTCATTTAGACAATAAGCATCAAAGGCAAGATTAGAACCCAGGTCTTCCCAACTCCAAGCCCAGAGCTGCACCCAGCCATGCCGCCTCCAATTCGTCCATACCCTTCCTAAAATGCAGTACCTAGAACTGGCCTGGCTCCTTCAGATGTGGTCTGATCAGGCTAACAGTAGGGCTAACGTAACGGTGAAAGTCTTTGGTTCAGACTTTCCCTCTGACACTGACTAGCTGTGTACAAGTCTCTCAGCCTCTCTGAGACTCAGTTCCAGTATCTGTAACACAGGCATAATATCAATTGAGACCATAGATATAAAGTGATTCAATGGACTTTAAGGCACAGTTTAACATGGCCCAATGGATAGACCACTGGACCTGGAGACAGGAAGACCTCAGTCCAAATCTAGCCTCAGACACTTGCTAGCTATATGACCTTGGACAAGTCACTTAACTTCTGTCTACCTCAGATTCCTCAACTCTAAAGTGGGGGCCTACCTCCCAGGGTTGTTATCCAAAAGACTTGGAATTCAGTGCATTCTGAGAAGAGGTGTTATTGTGCCCCTCCTCCCTGCTGCTGTCTCTTGGGCAGGGCTAGAATGTTATATTTTGCTTTCGCTAATGGCCTCTTATGCAAAATATTCCACATGGCATCTGTTTTGCCCCAAATCTTCAATGTCTTACAGTTCTTCCTCAAACCTTTTATTTTCTTTTAGATTGGTATGGATACTTCCTTATGTAGAATGACCCTGTCTAGGGAAAAACATGATGGCCCAAACAAATAAGTCCTATGTAGCTTCAAAAACAATACCACTGTAAAGGAGACCTTGGGTATAGAATTGGTGATGAAATTGAATCTTACATACACATAGTGAAACTTTTGCTTGCTTGTTATATTTCTTAATTTTGTCCAAGACCTTATAGAATGAAAAGATAAAGGATAAAATTAGATAGCTTTTATAGGCACTGAGCAAACCTTCAATTATCAAATGTATAATCATTAATTAATATTCAAATAAATAATATTAAATGAAGCATTGTTATTGTTGCCATTATGATTAGTACTGTTAGGGGAGGACTGGAAGTCTTGTTTCCACAAATCTTACCATCAGGTGTTGTCAGACCTGGGGTCTTCCAGCTGACAATATCTCAAGTGTATCCTAAGCTTTCAACTGTTCAATGCAGGCTTCCACACTAGCCCATGAAGCTCACGGGATTTTGCCATTAAAGTTATTTACACAGTCCTATTTATAATTCTTTTCCAACCACCAAGCAAAAACCCTAAAATCCCTAAACACTCAATTCCTTATAAACTCCAGGAAGGAGCTGTGATTTCATCAGCACAGGGGATTTCTCAACAGAAACACTTCACAATTTGTCATTGAATCTTAGGGAGTTTCCAGGGTCACAGAGAAGTTAAGTGACATGCCTGGAGTCATTTAGCAAGAAAATATCCAAGGTGGGATTTCAACCCAGGTCTTCCCAACTCCAAGCCTGACATTCTATGCACTGCACATGTTACTTTTTTTTTTTTCCTTAGGTTACTTCCTTCTTATAAACACCATAAACTTAAATGTTCCTATGTTCCTTCTCTCTTTTTTCTCTCTTTTTCATAGCATGTTTTACATTTCAGACTATAAGTCTCCTGACTCTTCATCACTTCTGCTATCCCAGAGACTCTCTATGCCCAAGGGCATCTTTCCCCTTCTTCTTTGCACTTCCCTTCCTGCAAAGGCCAATAAATCATAAGCTTGTAGGCAGAACTTACTTATTCTTTCCCATAATCTTCGCCAACTTCTTCTAAAAGACTTGAACGTCAGTACATTCTGAAACCAGGTGTCGCTGTGACCTTCCTCTCCACTCCTATCTCTTGCGCAAGGCTACGATATTATGTTTTGCTATTCTAATGGCTTATATTGTACAATATTCCACATGACAATTCTGCTTTGCCCCAAATCTTCCATGTCTTACAGTCTCTTCCTCAAAAACCTACCATTTTCTTTTTGATAAGCATAGATACCTCCTTATGTGGGTGACCTTGTCTAGGGGGCAACATGATGGCCCAAAGTGAGTAAGTCCTATGTGTGATGTAGCATTAAATATGATACCACCATAAAGGAAACCTTAGCCATAGAGATGTTTATAAGCTTGAATTTTACACACATGCATAGCTTGTTTGCTTTATTTCTTAATTTTGTCCAAAATCTCATTGTATATGGTCCTCATCTTACAGAATTTTAAGTTTAAAAAAAAATGATGTCAAATTCAGACTCAGAAATAGGGGCTGCTAAACTAACTAAGGATCCCGGCTGGTTGCATATTGACTTAGGAAACCACATACTAACATTATCTATGTTCTATTGCTTTTTTACTTATTTTGTTAAATATTTCCCAATTATATTTTAATGTGATGTTGGTTGGGGACGTTGTTTGATGCATCTGAGATAAAGGATACCTAAAAGGCAATGTAGGGCCCCCTCCACTAGTGCTGTATAAAATGCACACAAGGTGAGTCCTGCTTTCACCCTTGCAATCAATGTGTTCAAGGCCCCTAAAGCAACAATCTTGACTAAGAGAGGTAACATTAACCCCAGAAACCTGTCTTCCCCATCCCCAAGTATAAAAGCACAGAGAATGAGCCCTGACCTACCCATGAATATTGGGTGTTTTGTATTGCACCCAGCATATGAAAGCAGGAATTAGAAGGGCCCAGAAGCCGCCACATCTCCTCCTAGACAACCATGTGTGGGTGCCACTGAATTAAAGTGAAACAAAGGACAGATAATTGTATGTTTATTGTTTCTTGTACTTCTCCCTGGCCAAAATCTCTGTCAAATTACCGGGCATTTATTTCGTGTGTATATTGTGCATAGCTATATATATTCATGTTGTCTTGTAAGCTCCTTCATGGAGCGACTGTGTCACTGTCGACTGGTGCCTGGCCAGTGGGTGCCCAAGAAATGCATGTTAACTGGCTGAAGGGAGCCCAGTGTTTTCACTGATATACCAGCATCAAAGGTGGGAGGAAATAATCACCCTACCCACATTGTCCAAAGCTGGGCATAGTAGCCACTCCCTCCAGGACAGTACAATAGCCTCTCACCTAACAGACTCTGTCCACATAAGCAGTGTCAGTGGGGCACAAAAAACGTTTTCTCAGGTAACTTCACTGTGTTGCTTTGGGAAGGTCAGTTCATCTTTGGGGACCTCAGTTTCCTAAACTGTAAAATGAAAAGGGGTTGAACTAGAAAAGGCCCTTTCATCTCTAATTCCAATAGTACTATACTTGGCACATGTTTTTCTTTGTTTTCTTGGGTAGGTCCTCTGCTGTCCAGCACAGTGGATATACAGTGCTAGACCTGGAATCAATAAGACTTGAATTCAAATCCTGCTTCAGACACTTGCTAGTGGTGAAACACTGGACAGATTGCTTAACCTCTACCTGCCATATTTTTCTCACCCATAAAATGAGAATAAATAAAATAAGATATTTCAACGTACTTTGCAAACCTTAAAGTGCCAATAAATGCTAATTATTATTATTATTATTATCCATTCTACCATCTTCTTTACATTCCTTTTTTTCATATTCATTTTACCATCTTCCTGACTAGCCAAACCTCTCTGCTAGTCACATTCTAAGTCTTTTTTTTAATCATGTGATGTTAGTTAGAATCCATTAGACCTGAATTTTAGCTCACATTTATCACTCACCTGCCTAGCAAAAATTCAATCAAGGTCAATGAGACTTCAGAGCAATGATTCTCTCTTCCCATTCACCTCCCCACCCTCACTCCCACCCCCAATCTGGCAAATTGCTTTGTCAGCTAGACGCTGGCTAATAGCCTGGCCGGTTCTTTTGAAGCTTTCTGCCTCTTTAAACAGCAAGGCCTTTGATGTCCTTTATCTGCTTAAAAATGAAGCAGGAGGGACCAAAAAAGATAAGAGAAAATACCTCAACTGGTATTTCAGGTGAACCTAGACATCTGGGGCTCCTGAGCAAAAATTTCAGCAAGGAGCCTTTACCCTTTGTTAATTGTTAACTAAATACCACACCCCTGCTGGACCCAAAACAGTGTCCCTTGGGTGACTCCAGTTCATGAAATCTTAGAATTGTTCAAAAGAGTTGGAATTCAGGGCCTTCTGAGAAGAAGTGTGGCTGTGCCGCTCCTCCCTGGTCCTGTCTCTTACGGAAGTACCCAGTCCAGGCTTCCCCCAAGTGGAAAAATCCGCTCGTCTATACCACAAGTTATGGTATATGAATGTAATGAATACTACCATTCTATAAGGAACTCATCTATCATAACCTTATTGTCACTCTGCATTGTGATTTAGCCCCATGAGTTAATAAGCAGACAGCCTGATAATAGCTGGCAGATACTTACTACCATGTGACCCTGGGGCAAGTCACTGAATGCTGTTTGCCTCAGTTTCCTCTGTAAGATGAGTTGGAGAAAGGAAATGGCAAACCGATCTAGCATCTTTGCCAAGAAAACTTCAAATAGGGTCGCAAAGAGTTGGACGAAGACAAGATGGAAAACAGTCCTCCCTCAAGGAGTTTACATTCTCCTGGGGTATTGTTGGGTCAGGAAGAAAAAGAGACACTACATGTGAACCATACATGTACACATAAAGAGGAGAGAAAGAACACTAACAACTAGCAAAATCATGGAAGGCTTCCTGTGGAGGGTGGTACATGAGCTGAGCCCTAAAGAAAGCTAGGTATTCCATTGAGAAGGGAATACAATTCCAGGTATGAGATACAGGTTGTTCAAAGGCACATTGATAGGAAATGGAATTCCCACAGCTAGATTGTAGAGTAAATAAAGGGGAGTGACAGAAGGTAAACCTGGAAGGATAGGCTGGAGCCAGATTGTGAAAGACTTCAAATGCTAACCTAAGAGGTTTGTATTTTTTCTTGTATTTGAATGATCCTCAGAAATAATTTAACTTAATGCATACTTAAAATATGATCCTTACCATCCCTAATAAGTGGTAATCCAACTCCCACTTAAACATGGAAGTGATGGAGAACTCACTTTTCCCTGAGGCAGCCCATTCTATTATTGTTCATCATTTTCTTTGTTTTCTTGGGTAGGTCCTCTGCTGTCCAGCACGGTGGATATACAGTGCTAGACTTGGAATCAATAAGACTTGAATTCAAATCCTGCCAACTCTTCATGACCTCATTTGGGGTTTTCTTGGCAAAGATGCTAGATTGGTTTGCCATTTCCTTCTCCAGCTCGTTTGCCAGATGAGGAAACTGAGGCAAACAGGGTTAAATCACTTGCCCAAGGTCACACAGCTAGTAAGTGTCTGAGGCCAAATTTGAACTGAGGAAGATGTCTTCCTGACTTCAGGCCTGGCACTCTATCCACTTCACCACCTAGCTGCCTTTTTAGCCTTAATATTCTATTATCAGACAGATCTAATCATTAGAAAGTTATTCCTAATGATGGCTAAAAGTCTTCTTCCCTGTAACTGATTTTGGTCCTAGTTACCCTCTCCAGGGCCATTAAAACTAAGTCTACCTTTCTTATCCATAACAATCCTTCATGTTCTTGAAGACAACCATGTCCTCTTCTTGAAGCTAAACACATGTGTTTCTTCCAACTGATCCTGGTATGGCCTAGTTTCAAGTCCACGTCCCCTGCCTCTAGTTTCCAAATCCCTTCTAAAATGTGGCCCCAAGAACTGAAGACAATACTTCAGACGTGGTCAGACCTGAGTAAAGTACAGCTGGGCTATTTCCTTCTCAGTCCTAGCTACTATATGCAGCCTGACGACCTTTGGAAGAAAATGGAGGTGTTTGATTTGAAGAAGAGAAGGCTTAGAAGGATGGGTAATTCCTGGAAAGTACCTGAGGGGAAGATAGGAGGTGCAGTGGATAGAGCACTGGCCGTGGAGTCAGGAGGATCTGAGTTCAAATCCAGCCTCAGGTACATAAAACTTACTTGCTATGTGACTGTGGGCAAGTCACTTCACCCCAATTGCCTCACCCCCTCAAAAAAAAAAGTACTTGACAGGCTAGCATGTGAAAGTAGGATTGTAATTCTTCCATCTGACACCAGAAGATACAACTAGGAGCAAAGGAATAGAAGGTTCAAAGAGACAAATTTAGGTTTGATGTCAGATTAAGCTTCGTACAAATAGAGCTATCCAAAAAATGGAATTAGCTCCCTAGTGATGGAGTGAGTCTCCCTTTCCTAGAGGTGTTCAAATAAAAGTTGATGATGACTTCTCAGCTGTGTTTGTAGTGACAAGTCTTTGGGGGGTTTGGGTTGAGCAGCTAGATGGCAAAGTGGATAGAATACTAGACCTGGAGTCAGGAAGACCCAAGTTCAAATCCAGCCTCAGATATCTACTATCTGTGTGACCCTGAGCCAGTCATGTAATCTCTGCCTGCTGTCTCAGTTTCCTCATCTATAAAATGGGGATAATAATAGCACCTGCCTCCCAGCGTTGACACGAGCATAACGTGACATAAATATGTGTAAAGCACTTGACAAGCCTTAAAATGCTGTATAAAAATGCCAGTTATTGGATTTGGTAGCCCCTGGAGTCTCTTCCAACTCTGAAATTGTTAGTCTACTTAGCTCCTTTGACTGTCACCTCGCCCCACTGACTCATATTGAGTTTGGAGTCCAATAGAACTGTTTTTTTAATCACATGAACTACTTTCTAACCACATTTACTCCACTGATTTTTTAAAACTTAGGTACAAGACTCTACAGCACTCCCTACTCAATTTAATTTCCTCGTCTGCTGCCAGTCTAAGAGAATCTCTCCAGATCCTAGTTATATCATCTAATATATTCCTCCCTCCCAAGTTTGTGTCATCCACTAATTTGACAAGTATGCCATCCATGCCTTAAAACAAACCATTGGGAGAAATGTTCAAAAGAGTAGAGTCAAGGACAGATGGCGGGCACACTTCCCCAGGCTTCCCTCACCTCAGTCACCACTTTTTGGGTCATGTCATTCAACCAAACTGTACTATCCACCCACTGGTACTATTGTATTGTACACATCTCCACCTTATCCAAATGGATATTATGAGGTATTTTGTAAGTTGTCTTTCTGAAATCCAAAAATTCTGTCCATAGCAGTCCAGTAACCCTATCAAAAAGGAAAAACCTAACCTGTCTGTTAGTCCATTATCCCTATCAAAAAGGGGGGAGGGATCCCTAATCTAGTCTATTAGTCTGGCAATCCTATCAAAAGGGAAAATCAATCTGATCTGAATTATTTTTAATGAACTGGCTCTTAGTGAGTATCCCTGTCTTCTTTTAAAAATGTTTTATTGATGCATCTTGTCTTTACACCAAAATCACTTTCCAATAACATCCCCCACAATGCCTTGCTTAGCACTAGTAATAATAATTTTTAAATCATTAAGTAAAAACCATATGATATAGAGGCTGTGCCTCACAGAATGGATAACGTACTGTACCTACAGTCTCCTACCTCTCTACATAGGGCAAGTCATGGCTTTCCTTCCTAACTGCTGTCATTTATGAGACGCTAGAATTTTAGCAGGAATTGTCATCAAACCAACAAGCCTGTAGTTTGAATTTTCTCCCCCATTTAGAAAATTAGGATGTTTGCTTGTCTTTAATTGACAGACTCTTGGGTTGTTTGTGAGGCTTCTTTGAATGTCACTAACAGTGGTTTGACAAGAAAATTCTTTAATTCCCTGAGATGGAATCTATCCATTTGACTTTTGGCAGCTAGGGAATTTCTTACCTTCTCCTCACTTATCTGGGGTTAAAGTATCTGTTAGTTATTTTTGCCCTGTTTCCTTCAGTCTCAAGATCAGTCTTTATAAATAAAAATAAAATAAAATAAAACAAAACAAGAATCAACTGGTTCTGCCTTCCCTCTGTCCTCTACTACCATCTTCCCATCCTTGCCCAAAAGGGGTCCTATAGATCTTCTTTCGGGCTGCAGCATAGATTTTTTTTTAAAGTTCCTTTTGACCCACATGTACAAAAACTTTACAGCAGCTCTTTTTTGTGGTAGCCAAGAATTGGAAATTGAGGGGATGCCCATCAATTGGAGAATGGCTAAGCAAGTTGTGGTATATGAGTGTAATGGAATAGTATTGTGCTGTAAGAAATGATGACTGGGCTGACTTCAGAAAAACCTGGAAAGACTTGTATGAACTGATGCAGAGTGAAATGAGTAGAACCAGGAGAACATTGTACACAGTAAAGCAACATTGTTAGATGACTGACTTTGATAGATTTGGCTCTTCTCAGCAATGCAAAAATCTAAGACAACTCCAAAAGACTCATGATGGAAAATGCTATCCACACCCAGAGAAAGAACTGTGGAATCTGAATGCAGATTGAAGCATATTATTTGCTCTTTTTTGTTTTGTTTTGTTTCTTCTTTCTCATGGTTCCTCCCATTGGTTCTAATTCTTCTTTATGACATGACTAGTGTGAAAATATGTTTAATAAGAATGTGTATGTAAAGCCTATATCAGATTGCATGCCATCTTGGGGAGGAAGGAAGAAGAGGGAGAGGGAGAAAATTTAAAACTCAAAAGCTTATGGAAGTGAATTCTGAAAAGTAAAATTAAATTCATTAATTTTTTAAAAAGTTTCTTTTATTGCTTTTAGCATTGTCTGCCAGCCTATTGGATGAGTGAATTTGTTGAATTAATGAAAAGCCTTAGTATGTATCTGGCTTAGTCTTCTTGACAGTATAAATATTCTTACATAAAAGTGGCATTCGCATTTGTCTTCAGTTGACTGCCCTCACTTAGGTCTTGTATACAGTACTTTGGTTTCAATGACCTGTGCCTATGGACACTACTCCAGTTTAACCACATTGGTCTTTTTCTATGCTGTCTCCTGTTCTTCCTCATTAGAATCATCTAAGACTAAATGAGCACAATATCGCTCTTCAGAGATTTTAATCCTTCTTGAGCCAATGTCCCAGGCCCTTGGTCCTACCTCTGAATTCTTGAAATATTGCTCTCCTAAAGGTTGAGATCAGACTGTAACTGAGCATTCACCCCCCCTTATCTATCATAAACTCTAAGACAACATGGTCATTACCTCCCATCATTTGCTTATCAAGATGGTAATTTCAATGGGTATAGACATTGATATCTGTATTGATATCTTTTGGTGCAGTCCCGTGATTTCATTAGTGTGGGAATTCCCAGTGTGGAAACTTCCTCCACATACAGCAATTTCTCTGTCATTAATAAACTTATAGAGCTGTACTGAGAAGGCATTAAGAGGTTAAATTACTCATCATAGCTAATATGTGTCAGAGGCAGAATTTGAACCCAGGTCTACTTGTCTCCAAGCCTGGCTGTCCATGTTCTATGTCTTGCTATCTATGATTATAATCATGCCATATGACTTTCAATTTTTTATGACTTTTGATGAACTTTATATATGGTATCTAGAAACATTGCTGACATGGTACAAGAGAAAGAAAAATAGATTTCAAGTCAGAGGACCTGGCTTGACAATCCTGGCTCTTACACCTAACTTTTCCATGATCTGTGAGAAATTACTTAACCTTTCTTGACCTTCATTTCCATAAAATGAGGAGATTGGGCTAAATAATTGCTAAGATCTCTTCCAGCTCTAAATTTATGATCCTATGATATCATTCAATCCTTATAATCACTCTCGTGGGCCAAGCAGGGCAGACACTACCATCTTATTTTATAGACATAGAAATTGAGGCAGAGAAGTTTGATTATTTGCCCAGGATCCCCCAATTAGTATTATGTTCAAATCATCTGAATATTAGCCCTACATTCCTTTTACTACATTTCAAAATTTGGGAAACAAATTTCCCACACCTTGGGGATAAACATTTGCATCTCTGAAAAAAGTATTTCTGATAGAAGTGTGATATGAGCCTCATATTTATGTTGCACTTTTAACTTTTTAAAGTGTTTTCACACTGTGTTGTTTGATCCTCAGAGGCAACCTTTATGTAGTGGGGAGAAATGACAGTATCATCTTGATTTTAAAGATGAGGAAAACTGAGATCCAAGTAGCAGGCCCTCTACCTTGTTGCTCTTATTTGAAGGTGTCAGGGAGACTTTTGCCTGAAAAAATTCCCGTCATTAGTGCTTGAACCTGAAATTTCACCATTACATATGAATTTCTTTAGCTTCTGAATTCTTAGCTCTTTGAAAGTCCCCTTTTAAAACTAAATCAAATCGATGATACACTAGACTCTTATTTTGCTAATTCCAATTGGAATTAACTAGAGAGATAAGGATATGTACCCTGTATTTGCAGAGGATGGGGGCCAAGAACTGAAGACGCCCTCTTCCCTCACCCCCTGCCAAAATTTGTAACTTCACAGTTTCGTTGAAGCCAGTTTTCCCAGAGGCTGAATGAACTGCCCAAGGTCCTGAAGAAAGTTAAAGCAGAACTAAGGCTCAAACCTAGGTTTCTTGAATCCTGGCCTAGCAATGCTCTTTCAATCACCCCATGCTGTTGAACCACCCATTAGAAGACTGTTTTCTTTAAGTGGTCTTTCTAAGAGTAGGGATCTATAGTACTGAGCTATTCCTGGACTGCGTATGCATTTTCTGCAAGGCTTTCTGGAATTGGGATGCAGTCTGTGCCTTTTCTGCTGGAAGATAACTTGTCTTCCTTGAAGACCTTATTCCACTGGCTAATAAGAGAAAAAACTGTAGCACAGGACATGGGCAGATAGCGGCTGGTTTCCTACTTGTCTTATTTACCCTATTGTTGTAAAGTGCTCCCCATGAATTCATTGCATATTTTCATTGTTTGCCTTTAAAACTGAAGTTTTGTGTTGCAATTATGCCTACAAAGAGTAATGCAAAATTTTGGGGCTCTAAGGTGAAGTCAAGACCTCACCAGTTTCAGCATCTTCCAAAGCAGTGACTAAAGTCCCACCTACTTCTCCCTTGGTTTTCAGAGGATGGCCAAGGTAGAGAGATTTATGACAGAATCCAGGATCCAGTACAATGCCCTCACACTGCCATCTGATATGGTGGAAGGTAAGATTCAGATTAAAAATGTTTTAGTTTTAAGAATGTTATTTGCTGCAAAGTATTTCTGATACCATAAATTTCATGTGTTATGAAAAGTAAATATTGTCTGAAATCAATGTGTTTTTTTAAATTGAGATGTTAGCACAAAAGATCTATTCTAGGGAATTACTAGCAAGAAAAAATGCTTTGCATGCTACCAATATCATTTTGTGTACTCCATTTATGGGCTACTTCATGGTTATTGTATTAGGAAAAGTGTATATTATCAGAATTAATATTTTGTTATAAAGAATTGTTTATAGGAAGGTGTATTTTCAGCAATCTCTGGTGAAAGATCACAGTTTCTGGTGGTCGCAGGAACCTAACCCCCTATTTCCCATAATTTCAATGTATCAACATTAGCATTTTTTTCATTTTTACACTGTTTTCTGGGAATGTTATCCCCCACAAAAGTTAAGGATCAGCTATATATACATGACAAATTTGAATTAATCAACAGAGGGAAGGCACTAGAATTAAGAGGGATCAGGAAAGATTTCTTGTAGGAAGTAAGATTTTATCTGAAACTTGAAAGAAGTCAGGAGGCAGAGATGAGGAGGGATGGTATTCCAGGCATGGGGGACAGCCAGTGAAAATGCCTAGAGCCAGAAGATGGGGGTGTCTTGTTTGAGGAACAGTAAAGAGGCCAGCGTTACAGGATCCCAAGGTACATGGAAGTGAGGTAGGGGGTGGGGTTAAGGTATAATAAGACTGGAAAGGGCAGGTGAGGGTAGGTCATAAAGGGCTTTAAAAGCCAGAGGATTTTATATCTGATCCTGAAGGCAATAGAGAGCCATTCCAGTTTATTGAGTGGGAGGAGAGGGTGATCTGGGCAAACTTGCACTTTAGGAAGATTAATTTGACAGCCAAATGGAGGATGCATGTATTAACATCAGATCTTAAATATTGTCTAGTTTAACCCCCTTCTTTTGCAAAGGAGAGAGGAAAAAGGGCTAGTGTGAGAGGCTGCTCACTGGATTTGGTGTCAGGAGACCTGGGTTTGAGTCACAGTCATGACACTTACTAGCTATGTGACAAGCTACTAGCTTGGGTAAGTCACAATCTGTCTTAGCCTCAGTTTCCTCATCTATAAAACTGAGATAATAGTTCTTAAACTAGGCAACTAGATGGTGTGGTGGGTAGTGCAGTGGACCAGGAGACAGAAAGACCTGAATTCAAATCCAATCTCACACTGTGTGACTCTGGGCAAATTATTTAACCTTTCTAGACCTCAGTTTCCTCATCTGTGAAAAGGAGATAATAATATCACATACTACCTTTCAGGGTCGCTGTGAGGATAAAATAAATAAGATAATACTTACAAAGTGCTTTGCAAACTTTAAAGAACTACAGAGATGCTAGCTATTATTATGAGGCAGCTAGATGGTGCAATGAAAAGAGCATTGGACCTGGAGTCCAGAAGACCAGAGTTCAAATCCAGCCTGAAAGCTCTGTGTTTTTCAGTTTCCAGGGTTATTGTGAAGTTTGTAGAGCGTTGTACAAAACTCAAAGTGCTATGTAAATGTGTTGTTCTTGTTGTTACTTGTTACTTGGGGTATGTGGGGTGTTCAAGGGAGGACTTAGCACCTCTGGTGTGAGGACTGCCAATCCCTTTTCAGGGCTGCTCACCTACCTTTGGTGTCCCCTTGCCACCCAAATCTCACCTGTGGCTCCAAGAAGCTGTAGCATGCACAGTGGCCACACCCTAGTAAACTGTCTCAGCAGATGGGCTAAACCAGGTTGAGGGTAACCAAGGGGCCTCAAACCCATCGGTGAGTTAGGGGAGTGTCTACCCCAAGTACGTGAAGATTTCCCCAAGTGGAATAGGTGGATGTGAACATTTTGTTTCAATGGGCTTTGAAGGCAGTGAAGGCAGGAGCTGTGGAGCATTTACAGATGACATAAAAGACGCCAGGGTCATCTACTGCATTCTGGGCCATCGCCAGTCATCTTGACTTTTGTCTTGCCTCTGGGCTCCTATGACTCTGGAAGAGAGATTGAGACTGATGACTTCGCATAACTCTGTCTCACTTAAATCCAATTTATGCATGAGTCAAAAGGCATCACCTGTACCATTTTACGATTTCATTATTTTATTAATTTACTATTTAATAATTTCAGTTTTATGATTTTATTATTTTACTGCTCAACTGCTTTATTTTTTTTAACTATTTTACTATCTTACTATGTTGTCTACCATGAAATCCTGTGGGGATGGGCTAGTGATAAAACAGCAGGTGTGGATACACAGCTGTATATACAACTCTCTACATATATGGCCCAGGCCATAGGGTTGCCTTCTCACTGGACTGGGATTTGGCAGCCCCTTGAATGTCTGAGCAGCCTTCTTAAGAAATGCACTGCTCACCTCCTAGTGTGAGGAAGGAGCTAGGAAAGGCCCCCTAAGAATTGTCTGCTTCACTTAATCCTATCCTGCTTACCTGGTAGGACAGGTAGGGATTCCATCCTGCAGTCAAAACACAAAAACATATACAAAAATTTTTGTGAAGATGATTCAACATACTGTTGGTACATGGAATATTCATATACTTATGGAAAACTGGAAATCCAATATACCTGAAAAATGAATAGCTCATGTTGCAAGAGAACTCAGCAGGTATTGCATCCAAATAACAGCCCTGAGGGAAACAAGGCTAGCAAATGAAGGCTAGATTACCAAGTCAGCGCTGGATACATATTTTTCTGGAGTGGTTGCAGTGATGGTCCATGAAATTGGCATAGGTTTCACAATCAAATCCAATCTAATCAACAAGCTTGTATGCCTCCCAAAATGAATGAATGACAGACTCATGACAAGGGGATTGCCCCTTGCAGGAAAGCAGCACACCACCATCATAGTGCATTTGCTCCCACCATGATGAACCCTGATGAGGTCAAAGAAAATTTTATAAACACCTGGAAATTCTCATCATCATTGTGCCAAAAGAGGACAAGCTTGTAATTCTTTGTGACTATTGGACTGTCGGACATGGCAAAGAGTGCTTGGGAGGAATGGAGTTAGAAATAGCAACAGCAGCAGCAACGATCACCTACTATTGAAGACTTGTGTGTCTCATGACTTAATCATCAACACTGTCTCCCATTCACCTAGACACAACAAAAATTCATAGATGCACCCTTGAAGCAAACACTGGAATTTAATAGACCATCATTGCAAGGAGAAGAGACAGACAGGATGTGAGAGTGGTATGGTGCAGCATGCGGGACCAAGCATAGACTTATCCTCTCCAAGCTAAACATTCACATTCAACAATATGGCCCCAAGACAAGGCCACTAGCAGAAAACCTAACATCAACAGATTAGAGTGCTTTTCTAAGTGTGAACAGTTTATCACTGACTTGGAGGGAAAGCTGAGTCAACACACTGTTGGTAACAGTGGAGCAGCAAAGGAGTGGCTTTTGTTCAGTCATGTCTGATTTTTCATGACCCCATTTGGTGTTTTCTTGGCAAAGTTACTGGAGTGGTTTGCCATTTCCTTCTCCATCTCATTTTAAAGATGAGGAAACTGAGGCAAATAGGGTTCAGTGATTTACCCAAGCTAGAAAGTGTCTAAAGCCAAATTTGAACTCAGGAAATTAAATCTTCCTGACTCCAGGCCCAGCATTCTATCCGCTATGCCACTTAGCTCCAGTACAGCATCACATTGATTCATCTGGGCCAGTACACTAACAAACATCAGGATTGGTTTGATGAAAATGATGGAGAAACTCAGAAGCTACTAAATAAAAAATGAGAACTCTACAGGGTCTATCAGCAGGATAGTTGATTTGTCTCTAAAAAAAGTCAACATTTGGGGCAGCTAGGTGGTGCAGTGGATAGAGTACTGGCCCTGAAGTCAGTAAGGCCTGAGTTCAGATCCAGCCCCAGACCAAACACTTGACACTTACTAGCTATATGACCCTGGGCAAGTCACTTAACCCCAACTGCCTAAAACAAAAACAAAAAGGCAGCATTTAATTCCATCAAAACAGAAGTTCAAGCAAAGCTTAGACAGATGCAGGATTCTTGGCTCAGTAAGAAGGAAGATGAAATTCAATTTTATACTGATAGTAACAATCCAAAGTGTTTTTATGATGCCCTGAAGGCTGTTTATGAGCCAAAGACCTTTGATGCATTTCAACTACTCAGTGCTGATGAAGCCACACTGATCAGTGACAAGGCCATAATCCTGGAGAGACAGGCTGAACACTTCCATGGTATTCTCAACAGACTGTCATCAACCAATGCTGAAGCCATTGACCGTATACCTTAGGTTGAAGTCAGTCCCTCTCCAGGTAAATTTGCAACTGAAGAAGAGGTATTGAATGCCATTAGACTGCTTTCATGTGGCAAAGTGCCGGGTGCTGATTCCATTCCAGCAGAATTTTACAAAGTAAGGGATTCACTGCTGATACAAAAGCTGCTAGAAATCTTCTGGGTTATACGGCAAGAGGAGATTATCTCCCAGGATTTCAAGAATGCTCTACTGTTCATCTATATAAAGGAAATAGATCTTCCAGCATGGGTATGCCTGCATCAAAGAAGATGCTGTGCTCTATGAGCAAAGCAGAATTGCAGCAGCTCAAAAGAAATGTGAGATGCACAAATTAGAGACATCTCCCTCCCAAATGGTATGTGAACAGCTTGTGCCTGACCTGTGGTATGGTCAGGCTTCTGAGCTCATATTGGCATGATCAACCATAGCCAGACATAACGTATAGTGACCCTGACATTGTGATGTCATATTGGTCTTCTTTGAGCACAAAGCAAAACAAGTTGCTTCACAGGCTCAAATGAGACACATAAAAAGTGCTTTGTAAAGTTACCAATAGTCACATGAATAAATGCTCTAAATCACTGTTGATTAGAGAAATGCACATTAAAATGACTTTGAGATACCACCTCATACCACAGTCAGATTAGTTGATGTAACAGAAAAGGAAAATGAAAAAATGCTGGAGGAGATGTGGAAAAATAAGGAAGCTAATGCACTGTTGGTGGAGTTATGAACTGGTCCAACCATTCTTGAAAACATATGGAACTCTGTCCAAAGGGTTATAAAACAGTGCATATCCCTTGACCCAGCAATACCACTACCAGGTCTGTATCTCAAAGAGATCAAAGAAAAGGGAAAAGGACCTATTGGTTCTAATTCTTACTTAAAAAATCACTAATGTGAAAATATGTTTAATAGGAATGTATACGTATACAAAAAAAAAGTTATTTTCTCTTCTGTAAAATAAGGGAGCTGAATTAGGGGGCTGCTGAAATCCCTTCCAATATATGATCCCACTGGCATTTTAATATATACTATTACAGCTCAGTAAACTGAGACTAAGAGAGAGAAGACACTTGCTCATGGTCACACTATTCTAAATTAACACCATTTTAATTTGACTCGTAAACAAAACACAGAATGTTCCAAAAAATCTTAGGGCAGCTTCAAGCTTGACTTTTGGGATGCTCTCTATAATAATAAAGATTAAGCAATGGATGTCTGACTGAATGTACATAAGCAAAGCATTTTTTCCCAAACTGTCAAAAGGATTTCACTGCAGATAGAGAATTATAATTATAAATAATTATAATTATAAATTATGCTCAGTTTGCAGTGAACTGCAACTGAACACTTGTGATTTTCCCCATAGACATATCAAGTGTTGGTATCAGAGCTAGAACCCACATGTGCTGGTCCCCATTTCAGTTTCTTTCTTCTCTGCTCTTCTATAAAAGTTATTTAGGGCCCACATAATTGGTAGAAAGCTCAGTTCTCATCTTCTGGTATTAACAACCTCCAGAAAATAGCCAGCCAGGTGTGTTCCCAATAGTGAGAGCACCACCTAGAGACACATCTCTGTTCCTCTGACTGCTTTGGGGGTGGGGGAACCTGCAGCCTTGTACAATGCCACTTCTCTGTCAAGAGCTAGCTTGGCTTGTGAAATGGTCTCATTTCATGGGCCTTTGGTGTGCCTTTAAAGGCACACATACTAGTTTGATGCTTCATATCCCTCCCAACTGTGCTTCTGACTTTCTAGAGTTCATCACAACACCTTGGCTGCAGTCTCAGTCTAGAACTTCCCTCAGTGGTGGGGGCCTCCTCCTGCTGGAACATCCATCTACCCCTGAAGCCCTCTCATCTTAGAACATCTCTCGAGCATGCTGGCTCCCTCCTCCTAGTGCTGAGTTCCTCCCAAGGTCTCCAAGTTGGGGAAGGGTCCAGGTCAGCCCACTTTCCCATCCCCACTCAGCTGGGCTTCTGACTTTCTGGACTTCACTCCCCACTGCTAACCCACCCTTTACTTTTCAGCCCCCTTTGGTGTTTTTACTTTCTGCCATTAGAATGTAAGCTTTGAGGTCAAGAACTGTCTTTCTTTTTGGATTGTATTTGTATTTCCAGTGACAATTGTTTCTGTTCTGGCCAGAAATTCTGAGGGTCTTCCCCCACACACACTGATTCTTTTGTGAAAGCAAACTAGGCCATCTTTTGCCTCTATTCTTACCTAGCCTTTAAATGCTGAATGGGTATTGCCTCGGACAAACTAAAACCTGGGAAAGATCTGGCTTGAAAAGGCTAAGGTCTCCTACTGCATCTGGGGCCATTGCCAGTCATCCGGACCTATGTCTTACCATTGGACTCCAATGACTGGAGCAGTGAGTGAGGCTGTTGACTCTGTACAGCTCTGCCTCACTTAAATCCAATTAAGTCATCGCAAGTCATTGCATCATAACATCACCCTCCTGATGTCATTGGTCCTCTTTGAGAATGAAGGATCAACGATAACAACAATTTCCAGTGCTTGGTACAGAGCCTGACACATACTGAATGCTTAATGAACACTTGTGGTCACCTTGCCTTGACCCCTGGTCTGGGATTCTGAATCCCCTAGGCTGAGCCCAAGAATCAGGCTTGTCAGTCATTTGTATATTAAAAAATAGTCTGGTGCCCTTTACCGGCTGTCATGGGGAGAATCACACATCCCCGTATATGCATCTGGTGTCCTTTATCACATTCCAGACTGATGAAAAAGTGATGCAATTATGGGCTTCGTTTTAGATGAGGTGGAGGCTCACAGCATTTCAGTATTTAAACAACTTCTGAATCACACAGCATTGAATTTATTTTCACTTTCTCTTTTTGCTTTTTTTTGTCACAGTATCAAGCAATTCCCCAATTCAGGAAAACCTACAACCTGTTTTGTGTGACGGGCAGATCCTGGTCTCCTTTCCAGAAAAGAAAGAAAGGAAGTCATTTGAGAGAGTAGTTCTCTGGGGCTTTGGTAAAAGTGGTTCCAGAGAGACTGTCTTAAGCCCACACTGCTGTGGGAAACACTGAGACTGTTAAACTATTGGATATGGTCTTTCAGTGGGGGGCTGAGAGATGCAGAGAAAGGGACAGAGAGACAGAGACAGAGACAGAGAGAACTTAGAAATCTTTTCAATTCCAACCTACAGTATAATTTCACCATCTGCTGGAGAGACTACTCGGGACAAACCAGAGTCAGGTTTCTCTACTACCCGACTCCTCCAGCCCTTTTCTGACTTCAGCTACCCTATGAAGCTTCCTAGAATGTAAATCCTTTGAAATCAGTTGTTTCAGAGGCAGTGATTTAAATACCACCTCTTGTACCTCCACACCTTTCCCCCAGTGTTGTTCTCTGGTTTTGGTTTGGTTTTTTTTAAGTGAAAAAATAGCAGCAGGATTGCTCCATATAATTTGAAAGTAAACTATGCTGCCATTTTTCCCACTTTCAGGCTATGCTGATTTAATGGGGGAACAGGAAAAAGGTAATGTGCCAAATGCTTTATGAACATTAGCTCATTTTATCCTCACAACAACCCTGAGAAATAAGTGCTATTATTATTCTCATTTTACAGTTGAGGAAACTAAAGCAAACAGAGGTTAAGTGATTTGCCCAAGGTCACATAATATCTGAAACCAAATTTGAACTGAGTTCTTCCTGATTCCAACTCCTGTGTTCTATTCATTGTGCCACGAGTTGCCTCCAGCTTGGTGTTTTAATATTTGACTGCAATTCTAATAGAAGTATCATCTGGTTCAGCTTCCCATTTTTCCTTTGGTTTTGCAGACAGGGCTTTCACGGACATGACTTCTGAAGTGAATTTTTGATCAGAATTCCATCTCTGGGATTTGGGGCCCAACCAAGTTTATTTGGAGCTTGTCTGAAGCCCACCTGCCAAAGAAAACAGACAGGCTAACTGACCCTTGAATTTCCTGCCAAAGTTCTGATTCAAGGCTTGGGTGTATAAGAAGTCACATCTTAAAAACTGACCTCACTCACTGAAAGTGAGATGATGTTAGGTGTATTGCGTTTGGTGACCTGGGAAGAAGAGGTCCACAATATCCAATGGGCTTTTGCACAGGACCAATAAGCAATTAGTATCTGGGGCATCATGGCTAGAGGGAATGAAAGAGGTGAATGCCAATGACAGAGGGGTGCTTGTGGTTATGGCATATTTTTAGAAATCCTCTTGAAATGCCACTGATTATCCTGGAACCTGGACAAGGTCACTTCACTTCCCAGGGCCTCTGCCCTCTCATTTGCAAGATGAGTGGGTTGTACTAGATAACTTGGAGTCAGAAAACTTATTCAAATCCTGGCTCTGCTGCTTACAATTTATGTGAATTTGGCCCAGTTATTCAATTTTTCTGTGTCTCACTTTCTTCATCTAAAAAAAATGAGGGAATTGGGCTACAATAGAAATATAAATTTGGAGTTACCCAAGGGACATTAGAGACCATCTTGTCCAGTCCCTCTCATTTAAGAGATGAAGAAACTGAGTTGACTTGATTCACACAGCTATTAAGTGGTAGAGCTATGATTCAAATGAGGGTCCTTAGATTCCAAAAATAGCACTCTATGACCTCTGTTGAGGAAAAGTTATTAATTCTAATACTGTACTCTTGTGTTTTTAGGCTGAAGTCTTTTAACATTTAACATTAATCTGTATCCAAGCTATTTCTAGCTTGGGAAGAGAGATGTCCAAATTGTCATAATTCTCCCATGCTCTCCAACGTGACTCTCTGCATCAAGATGATTTCAAGTAACATTTATGGGAATCTTAACTTGAAAAAGATCACAGTTAGTCAGTCAAGAAGCATTTATTAAGCACTTGCTATGTTCCAGGTACTGTGCCAAGAGTTGGGGATACCAAAGAAAGAAAAAGAAAGGCAAAAGACAGTCCCTGCCCTCAAGGAGCTTATCATCTAATGGGAAAGACAATAAGCAAACAAATATGTACAAGCTACATACAGGAGAAATAAGAAATAATTACGAGAGGAAAGGTACTACAATTGAGGGGAGTTGGGAAAGGCTTCTTGCACTAGATGGGATTTTTGTTGGGACTTGAAGGAAGCCAGTGACCCTGGATCAAAGAGTGCCTGGAAGAGAGTAAGGTGTGTAAGAAGGCTAGAAAGACAGATAGATAGATACAGATATATGTATATACACACATACATATATACACACATGTATGTATATAGATACATAGATATAGAGAGAGATATAGAATAAATAAATAAATTCTAGCAAAGTTCAATTCTCTGGCCTTGACCCCAGCTCAGTTCCTGCTGAACACTATATTTCCCAAGTTCTCCTAGGAAAGATGTCCATAATCCTTCCCAAGCTGCAAATAACAATCAAACAGGATCGGAATCCCTGACCAGTGTGTTTTTCTTAATGGAAGGTAAATAAATCTTAACTCGAAACAACAGATAAGCAACAAACACTGTTTCTAGTCTGGCTGCTTTGACTGATAGTCTAAACTCCTCTTCTGTACTCTCCTGTCTTTTCCCTCTACTCTCCCTCCTGTCTTTCCCCTTCACTCTCTCTTCTCTTCTCTCCTCCTCCTCTCCCCTTCTCTCTCTTTTCTCTCTCTCTTTCTCTTCTTCTCCTCTTCTCTCTTGTCCTCTCCCTCTCCTATCCCTCTCCTCTCTTTCTCTTCTCCTCTTTTCTCTTTCTCCTCTCCTCTCTTGTCCTCTCCCTCTCCTCTTTCTCCTCTCCTCTCCTTCTCTCCTTCTCTTCTCTCCTCCTCTCCTCTTTTTTTCTCTTCTCCTTTTCCTCTCTTCTTTCTTTCCCCACCTCCCTCTTTCTCTCATTCTGTGTCTCTCTTGCCACTATTGCTGCTGCTAGGATCACGAATGGACCTTCTTTCTGCTGTACCACACTGTCTCATCACTTGACAAGGTTGCGATTCAGTCTTGAGCAAGTGTGCATATGCACACACATTCACACACACATGCTTCTACGCTTGCTTCTTAAATTCAGCAGCTGCTGCTACAGGATAAGGAAGGCAGATCCCTGTCACTCGCATGCTGCAAGCAAGTGCCTTCATCCCTCCTTTAGGTCCCATAGGATAAAATAAGATAGTGAGGATAAGATGGAGATGGTAAGACCTATGGTACTTACATTACCAGAACAGTAGAATACAGAAATGTGGCCAAGGAGCCAGCCTTGGACTCAAGTCCTATGGGACCCTGTTTGACCCCTGGACAAGTCATTCACTTGGACAAGTCATCTATGCAGATGTTTCCCAAATCTATATATCAAGCTTTAATCTAATCTCTCTCCCTTATTCCAATCTAGCTACACCAAGTACCTACTGGATATTTCAGACTGGATGTCCTATAGACATCTTAAGCTAAACTTGTCCAAAACAAATTCATCATCTTTCTAAAACCCACCCTCTTCTGTACCCCCCTATCACTGTTGAGGGCACAAACATATTTCTAGTCACCCAGATTCACAACCTTGGTGTCATCCTCAACCCCTTCATCTCATTCTACATATCCAGTCAGTTGCCAAATTTTATAGTTTCCATTTCTACAACATCTCCCCTTCATGTCTCCTCTTCACCATGCTGATGAAAACGACCCTGGTTCAGATGTTCTTCACTTTCTCAGTTGGACTTTTGCGAGAGCTCAGTCCCTCATCACTCCAATTCACTTCTACAAGCTGCCAAAGTCACTGGAGGGGGAGAGGACTATGACAGTGACATGGTCACATTTGGCTCCAGACACAGAGTTTCCCCATGTGCATGGACAGATGGCTGTCTGGGGTGTGGCAATGAACCAGAGAAATAGGGAATAAAACATGCTGACAGGGACTGCCAGAAAAGTCTTACTATATATTCACTGGGGGTTCCCCAAAGAGAGAGGAGCTAGAGTATTAACAAGTGGTCACACCAAGTCAGGTGGAGTGGGAAGATGGGCTTTTCAGTGGCCCATTGACAGGCAGTGCAGAACCACTGTGGGAGTAACAATCAATCCTATTCCCACACAAGGGGTCAGGGAGAAAGAGAAGACATATGGCAGCTGCCTAGGGCAATCCTTCTGGAGAGGTAGAGAAGTCACTTTACTAGTCACATAATTGGCTAGACCTGTTCTGATGCTGCTTCCAAAATGCTGCTATACATTTTGTGCCAGGATTTGGGGTACAGGACAACTTGCATCTGTTGGGTTATGAGAGAAAGGGAGAGAAGGAGAGAGAAGGAGAAGGGGGGAGAGAGACAGAGACAGAGAGAAACAGAAGGGAGAGACAGAGAGAGAGAGACAGAGAGAGAGAGAGAGGAGAGACATTAAAAGTAGTCCAACTTTGGGCAAAATTATGAAACAGGTGAAGATTGTCTTTGCTGTCTCCAGAAGAGGAAGGAGAAGGTGTGCCTTAGGCAAGGTTTGTATCCTCCCTATGAACAGGCAGTTTTCAGATAAAGAAATTAAAGCTATCCATGGTCATGTGAAAAAATGCTCTAAGTCACAATTGATTAGAGAAATGCAAATTAAAACAACTGTGAGGTACCACCTCACACCCATCAGATTGGCTAATATGACAAAAAAAATGAAATGATAAATGTTGAAGGGAACGGGGGGAAATGGGAACACTAATGCTTTATTGGTGGAGTTGTGAAATGATCCAACCATTCTGGGAGAGCAATTTGGAACTATGCCCAAAGGGCTATAAAACTATACATATCCTTTGACCCAGAAATACCATTATTAGGTTTGCATCCAAAAGATATTTTTTAAAAAGGGAAAAGAATCTATTTGCACAAGGATATTTATAACAGCTCTTTTTGTGGTGGCTAAGAATTGGAAATTGTGAGGATGCCATCAATTGGAGAATGGCTGAACAAGCTGTATATGATTGATATGAATATTGTTATTCTATAAAAAATGACACGCAGGATGGTTTCAGAAAAACCTAGAAAGATTTACATGAACTGATGCAAAGTGAAGTGAGCAGAACCAGGAGAACATTGTACAATATTGTATGATGAACAACTGTGAATGACTTAGCTAGTCTCAGCAATACAACGATCCAAGACAATACCAAAGGCTTGATGATGAAGAATGCTATCCACCTCCAGAGAAAGAACTGAAGGTGTCTGAATAAAGACTGAAGCATACTATTTCCTTCCTTCCTTTCTTTCTATCTTACTTCTTTCCTTTCTTTCTTTTTTCCTTGTTCCTTCTTTCTTTTTTGTGCGAGTTTTCCTGCACAAAATGACTAATATGGAAATGTTTCCTCTATCTGATTGCTTACCGTCTCGGTTGGGGGGAAGAAAAAAGAGGGAGGTATAGAATTTGGAACTCAAAACTTAAAAAAAACAAAATGTTAAAAATTGTTTTACATGCAATTGGGAAAAAATAAAACATTTATAAAAAAGAAAAAAAAAGTATCATCCTCCCAGTCCAGAGTAGGCTTTGAGCTTTCATTTGTTAACACTTTCAATCTGAAATGACACAATAATATCTACATGCTATGGAGAATAATATTTTCTGGCATTTAAAGTCTGTGCATTCATAGAAATAATAGGAATAAGATTTGACATATATATTTTAAATACATCTTATTATAATACATATATATTAAATTGAACCTGACAACAACCCTGTAAGATGTTAAGCACTCTAAGCATCATTATCTCATTTTACATATGGGGAAATAGACTCAAGACAGGTCAAATGACTTGCCTATATCCACACAGCTAGCGTCAGAGACAGGATTTGAACACTGGTCTTCCTAACCTCAAGTTCATCAATGGAGTCTTGTTTTAGTTAATGTGGGTGCTGTCAACAAATGCTGATTGTAATCTGTCTGTGACTTGGAAGATGGTCTTCAAAAGTTGCTATAACCAAAAAAAAAAATGTCACCTTGAGATCAGCTTAGTGATAGGCCTCTCTCAAACAACTCAGCAGGTTCTCAGACAAAAAAAAAAATCTATCACCAGGCTTGTACTCAATCAGATCACTTAATAAACACGTATCAAGTACTTTCTCATACTAGGTGCTAGGAAGGTAAAGAAAAATGAAACAGTCCCTGCCCTCATTCAGCTTAAATTCTACTAGAAGAGACAATGTGGGCACATCCAAATATATTTGAAATACGCACAAAATAAATACAAAGTAAATTTCTTGGAGGGGAAGGTGCTGGCTTCTAGTGAGATCAAGAAAGGCTTCAGTGAAAGTAAAAGTGTCTTTTACTTGGGCTGAACTTTGAAAGAAATAAGGGACTGAGATGGAGTTGAGGAGGCAGTACATTCTACAAGGCAAAGTCAAAGAGATCAGAGGGTTCTGTGTATGAGGAACAGTAAGAAGACAAACGTGGTTATATAGACAAGAATGATGTATCACAAAGCTGGAAATGAGTTTAGAGTCAGGTTGTAGAGGGCATCAAATGCCAAAGAGAAGCTGCTTTGGGAGATCGTGGCTTCCTCTCACTTGAGGTCTCTTCTAATACTTCAAATGTTCAGAAATGACTAGCTCTTTTAAGAATTGTTAGGTGCTGATGCAAGAGGAAGTGAGCAGAACGAGAACACTTTTACACAGTAACAGCTATATTGTATGATGAACAACTATGAATGGCATAGCTATTCTCAGCAACACAATAATCCAAGACAATCTCAAAGGACTGGTGATGAAAAATGCTATCTGCTTCTAGAGAAGAGCTGATGTGTCTGAATACAAACCGAAGCAGATTATTTTTATTTCTTTCTTTCCTCCTTTCCTTCTTTTGTTTTCTTTCCCTTTTGTTCTTCCTTCCTTCCTTTCTTTCTTTTTTGTCTTCCTTCCTTTTTTTTTTAAATTTTCTTCCACAAAATGACTAATACAGAAGTGTTTTACATGATTGCACATGTATAATCTATATCAGATTGTTTACTATATTAATTTGGGGAGAAGAGGGAGAGAGGGATAAAAATTTGGAATTCAAAACATTTTAAAAATTAATGTTAAAAATTGTGTTTCCATGTAATTGGGGAAAAATAAAATATAAATTTTTTAAAAGAATTGTGAGTCACAAGGCAAGACAGGAGGTCAAGTTAATAGAAGTTAAGCTTGACTGTGGGTGAAGAAAGGAAAGGTCAAGAGTTCTCTCTTCCTTCAGGGAGAATTTAAGAGTAATTGAAATTTTCCCACTGACTGAAGAGCAAAGCTGTTTAGAGGTTGTAATAATTACCTATAGTCTAGAGATATACTAATAACATAATATTAATAAATAAAAATTACCTATAGGCTAGAATATAAGCTATGGCAGTCAGAATGAGAAAAAGATTTTATAAAAAGCAAATTACTAGTTGGACATAAAGCAGCTGATCTTTAAGTTAAAGGTAAAATACCCAATGTGTACTTAAGAAGTTTAAAGTTCTATTGTTCTAATACGCATTTAATACTAAAATAGTTGTTAATACAGGAGCTGTTGACATTGATTTTATTGGGGACTGGCCAATATGTATGTGGTATATGAATGTAATGCAATATTATTATTTAATGAGACATGAGGAATATTAATAATTCAAACCTGGGAAGATTTTAACAAACTAATGTAGAATGTAGTAACCAGAACAGTGCACAGAGTAACCCGTCTAATTTTCTAATCCCGGATTAGAGAGATGCTGAGGACAAACATTACTCTTGTTAAGCAGGAAATTGAGGCTTAAAAAAAAAAACTTGAGGAATGTAGGCTCTGCTTAGCTGGCTCAATGACCTATATATAAGATCTTGGCTCATGGAGGTTTTCCTTTTGAAGAGGAATCATACCTAAGGTTTTAAGAACTAATTCATAGACTCTTGAGGAGAGGAGAGCAGCTAAGGGTTTTCCCCTGGTTCAATAACAGGTGTTTAAGAGCCCTTTGTCTCTAGAGCTGCAGGAGCTTAAGCGTCTGAATTCTAAACTGAAAGAAAAATAGAAATCACTCTTCCTCTTACAAGGAAGAGGTAGCACCTCGTTGGAGAACTCCAACTAAAATCAGTAGCTGGGCAAAAGGAGAAGCCCAACCCTGGACCCACAAAAGCTACCTTTGGCAGTAACCAGCCTCAGTGGCCACATAACATCTGTAAGAAGCAACTCCCTGCAGAGACGTGTCATACCCACAGGCACGGCAGAGATAGCATTCAGTGAAAGAAAGACCAGCAGTGAGCGGCCCCAGAAGGCATGGGGCAATGCGACTACCAGGACTCATGAGAGCTCCTTTGGTGCCAGAGAAATGAGCTGCCCTTTCACAAATGTGCCTTGGTTACATGTGTTCACTAAACACTTTCTCTCCTCACTTGATCTCTATGTATGGCTATTCTTCCCAATGATGGTGTGTAGATTTGTGGGATAGGGTGCCCCACATTGGGAGTGGAGGTGGGGTGGGGAGGAATGATCTATTGCTACTTTTCTTATGTTATTTCATATCAATGCCTTTGCTCTGAGCTAATGTTGTCTTTTGGCCAACCAGTAAAGATAAACACATTGATAAAGTAAATATTTGTTAGCTGTGTGTTAGTTTTGTTCTGTTTTATTTTTTGTGGATCATGTTTTTTTTTAAAATTTTAAGTGGACTCAAATCCATAAAGTTCTTTGAATTTAGAACAATATGTCTGGGGTCTCCACTTATGAGAAGTGATTATCCCAGTTCCTCTGTAGCCTGGCAACTTTGAGCTAAGTACTGTAAGTATTATCTCCACTTTCACAGACTGGGAAAATGGACACGCAAGGAGTTTAGCAACTTGACCATAGTCACATGGTCAAGTAAATGTCAAAAGCAGGATTTAAACCCACGGGTTTAAATATGGGGTCTTCTGACCCCGGTTTTCTTTCCACTATAACTTGCTATATAATGTCCCACATGAGGGAAAACATAGTCCTATTGTAATATGCAGTGATCAGGTCACAGCTTTAGTGTTTGTTCAGCTCTGCCCACTGAATTTTGGTGTTTGGGGTGTTCAGGGAAGCCTAGCCCCCCTGGTGAGAGGGCTTGCCCTTTTCAGGGATTCATCAACCTTCTGAGTCCATCTGGCACTGAACTCTCATTGGGGCTCCAAGAAGCTGTAGCATAAGCAGCAGCCACACCCTGGTAAACTGACTCAGCAGATGGGCTAAACCAGGTTGAGGGTAACCAACAAGCCGCAAACTTGGAGTATCTATCCCAAACATCTGCAGACTTCCCCTGATGGAATGGGCAGATGAAAAAAAATTGTTCCAACAGCCATGAAGATAACTGAAGTAGGCGCTGTGGAGCACTTAGAGCTTGGTTAGACTTCGAAGATGCCAAGATCATCCATTCATCCTGGGCCACTACCAGTCATCTGGACTTTGTCCTGCCACTGGACTTCGATGAATCTGGAAGAGAGAAAGAGGCTGACAACTTCATGCAGCTCTGCCTCACCTAAATGCAATTCACACAGGAGTCAAGACATCACCTGTGATGTCATTGGTCCTCTTAGATAACAAAGGACAAACAACAACAGTAGGGACATTGATAAGCTGGTGATCATTCAGAAGAAGGGGACCAAGTCGAAGAACTTCAAAATCATGCTAAATAAAGAGTGGTTGAAAGAACAGGAGTTTAACTTGGAGAAGAGAAGGGGAAGGTGGGGAGAAGAGGTTGACAGCTATCTTTAAGTACTGGGAAGGGTATCATGGAGAAAAGGGTTTAGATTTGTTCTGTTTGGTTCCAAAGAGCAGAACCAGGAATGTTGGGTGGATGTCATATTATGGTACATTTAGGCTCCATGAAAGGAAACAGAACTACCCAAAAGTGGGTTCATCCTCCCTCAAAGTCTCCAAACAAAAGCTGGAGGGTCACTTTTCAGGTATGTATGTTCTTGCTTTGGTATGGATTAGGTGTAATGCCCCTTCCAATTCTGAGATTCTGGGTTTCTATCTAGAGGAGGGCTTTTTAACTTGAGGTCCCTGGATCCCCATGGATAGATTTTAGGGGGTCCATGAACTTGGATAAGAAAAAAATTCTAACATTATTTTCACCAACCTCTAACTGAAATTTAGCAGTTCTTTCAAATATGAATTTAAAAAACAAACAAAAATACTTTCTGAGAAGTTTGTGGGCTTCATGAGGCTTTCAAAAGGATCCATGACCCACTCATATATAAAAGGTTGAGGGTACCTGGACTACATAATCTGTAAGACAGAAAAGGTTTTATCTCTGACATTCTGATTAGAGTGCCTGGTTAGGCATTCTAAGAAATAAGGGAGAGCTAGTGGTATACGGGCTTGACCTGAAGTCAGGAAGACCTGAGTTCAGATACAACTTCCTTGCTAGCCGTGTGATTCTGGGGAAGTCACAACCTCTACCTCAGTTTCCTCATCTGTAAAACTGGGGCTAAAAATAGTGCCTACTTCCCAGGATTGATGTGATGATAAAAACAAGATAATATTTGTAAAGTACTTTGCAAACCCAAAATGCTGTATAAACACTAGCTATTGTTATTATTGTTATCAAAATAAATGCTCCCTATGTATGCCCCAGGGATTCGAGGAGTTTCATCAAAGGAAATGTAATGCCCACATCTAAGAGAGTTAAGTTGATAGAAGGGACAAGCATCCCACTGGCTTGTTGGCAAGAAAGTTTTTATTTACATAGCACCATGTGACCAAAGATGTTGTCAAGGTGCTTCTAATCTCCTCTGTGCATCCACATCCGATGATCAAATGATATTTTTGAATTTATTTGAAAACAGCTTTATTTGCTAACATGCTAACATTTTATTAGGAAAAGCACCTTTCTATTAACTTTACATTCATTCTCTCTCTCCCACCAAACTGTTTAGAATTATTAAGCTACTAATTTGGGGTTTTTGTTTTTTCAGTGTGGTGGTGGGGGGCAGTGGGAGGTGGGAGAAAGAAAAAAGAAATCTGTTCACTTTTTTAAATAAATATTTTAACATTTATATTAATATATAAATTTTATTAATATATAAAATAAATTTTTATAAATTTAAATGCAATTTAAAAAAAATTTAAATAAAACTATGAGGCCATTTCTCTAACTTCTGAGATTTTCAATAAAGTGGCCTTTTGCAGCCTGCCTCCGCAGGTGCTGGGGCTTACTGTGGTAGTTCGTGCACTGTGCTACACACATTTTGTTCTCTGTCAGATTCCTCCAAGAATCTATCTCAGACTATCATCTCCGTCACTGCTTGCCAAGTATTGATAAGAGGCCAATAAGCAATATTAATCTTTTCCACTTGGCAGGTCTAGGTTTAGGATCTTAACTATCTCAAGGGACAAAGACAGGTGACCTGATGAGATAATTTTGCCACTCATGCTTTTACTCTGGGAAGGCTGGTTTCAATCTGTAACCTTTGACTCCAAAAAAAAATATTCTCAGATAAAATGAATCTATGGAAATGAACCAGATGGTTCCTTTATTTATTATTTCTCTCTGGATGGCTGGTTTTGGAAAGATCTCATTCTCAACCTTTTTCTTACATTAGAAGACTATACCTAGGATCTCCTATAGATACTGTGCCTGCTCTTTATCCTATATGTTCTTTGTTCTTCATTTTCAAAGAGGACCAATCACATCGAGGTGATAGGTGATGTCTTGACTTGTGAGTGAATTGGATTTAAGTGAGGCAGAGTTGCTAAAGCGATCAGCCTCACTCTCTTTTCCAGAGTCATTGAAGTCCAGTGGCCAGGACAACTGGCAATGGTCCAGAATGCAGCGGATGACCATGACTTCTTTGGTGTCTGACACCAAGGTCTAAGAGCTCCATAGCATTTGCTTCAGCTGCCTTCACGGCCATTGAAACAAATTGTTCTCACCCACCCATTCCACCCTGGAAAGTCCTCAGATGCTCAGGCGAGACCTCCCCCTAACTCACTGACAGGCTTGAGGCCTGTCAATTGCCCTCAACCTAGTTTAGCCCATTTGCTGAGATGGGGGGTGGCTATTGCACATGCTACAGCTTCTTGGAGCCACAGTGAGACCACTCTACAGATAGATCTGAAGAGTATGATCATTTATATAAGATGGTTGACATTATAATCTAATAGAACTCAGGAAATCCTGGGTAAGTCAACTGGTTCACCCTCTTCATGCCACATCTGTACCGAACAAGCCCACTCTCCCCAGACCGAAGTGAGATAGGGCAGAATGTACCCTTGAGGAGATGGAGAGAAAATGTTTGTGCTCTTCTTCCTGATAATAGCTTGCAAGTAAACTTTCTGTAAAAGTAAATTGATGTTAATTGGTTAAATGGATCTGATGTGCTAGTGACTGGCACCTAACATAGAGGAGAACACAGCAGGTCAGGCGGCTGAGCCAATAGCATTGGAGAAACCTCCAAGCCTCTCAGGGCACCCCTTGGATCCTGAAGGGAAGATGTAGCCAGCCTGGTTCTGAGAGAGTGACCCCAGATTGTACTTGCTACAAAAGCACGACACTCTCTGAAGACCTAGTTCTAGTCCTAACTGCCACTTATTGGCTTTCAGGCCTCGAGGAAAATGCTTTTCCTCTTTCATTTACGTTTTTGGTTTTGTTTTTTTTAATGCAATTGGGGTTAAGTGACTTGCCCAGGGTCACACAGCTAGTAAGTGTCAAGTTTGAGGCTGGCTTTGAACTCAGGTCCTCCTGACTTCAGGGCCAGTGTTCTATCCACTGCACCACCTTGCTGCCCCCTCACTTATGGTTTTATCTGTAAAATGAAGACAATATTTGCCCTTACTACATCACTTGACTCTCATGAGGTTCAAATAAGATAATGAAGATGAAAAGTGTTTCATAACCACAAAGTGTTAGTAAATATAAACTTATAGAAAATCACTGGGTTTTTAATTATTTCATAGTCAATTTTAGCCAAGAAATTATCATTTTTACATGAAATCAAATGCAAATGAAATCAATGCAACTAGAATAAAACAAGAAGAGACTGGGGGAAAATTTTGCATCAAATTAAAGGTCTGCTATTCAAGATACAAAGAGAATAAATATAAATTTGTAAGACCAAGATAAATGGTCAAAGGACATGAACAAACAATTCCCCAAAGAACTGCCAACTTAATAGTCATGTGAGAGATTGCTCCAATTATTACTAACAAAAGAAAAACAAATCAGAATAATTGTCAGGTTTCACTTCACACCCAGCAAATTGGTACACGTGACCAAAAAGATGGGAATAATCAATATTGGAGGAACTATGGAAAGGCAGGCACACAAATATACTTGTGATGGAGCTGAGAATTGCTCCATCCATTCAGGAAAGCAATTTAGAATTATACTTTAAAAGCAACTAAAACGTCTACATCCTTTAACTCAGAAGTCTCACTGCTGGACATACTTTTCAAGGATGTAAAAAAAAAAAAAGAAAGAAAGAAAGATCTCATATACACTAGAATATACATAGCAAAACATTTTTTGATAGCAAAACTAGAAGTAAAGTAGATGCCTATCAATGCGGGGAGTGCCTACATAAATTGTGATGCATGAATGAAGAATTCAAAAAAGCATGGAAAGGCTGCTATGAACTGACGCAGTGAACTATGCAAGCCCAGGAAGTCACTATACACGACGACTACAATGGGGTAAAAGAAAAAGCCAGAGCACTGTGTAACAGTAATGACCAAACTTTGCCCAAATAAGAGATGACAAGGTTCACCTCCTTTCCTTCTTTGCAGAGGTGGGAAGACTACGGGTGTGGAATACTGCACATGTATTGGTCAACATGCTGATTAATTTTCCTTAATTATTTTTTCTCCTCTCTTTATAAAATTCTGTTAGAAGGGATGACTTGCTGGGTAGGGGAAACGGGAGAAATACATTTGGAAACAAAAGTAATATAAAAAAAATTAATGAATATAATTTTCTATTACTAATTTTATTTAAATGAAGACAGGAGATGGTAAGATTTCTCCTTTTGTGCCCCTTCCTCCTTTTTGAGATCGCCTCTGGACATTCCATTGTTTGCTAGAGATACAGTACAGTCAAATTTAAATAACCAAAAAGACAGGATTTAAATAGATACTTTGATGAATCTGTGACCTCACCAAGGGAGACACTTCTTCCAATAGTGCAGAATGCTACTCACCTATGCCCAATCACCTGATACTATGCTATCCCACATTCTTCCACAAATCCTGCACACAGTGACTATGACAGTTGGGTGGAACAATGCATAGATCACTGGGTCTGGAATCAGGAGAATCTAAATTCACTTCCCTTCACTGCAGGACCCTAAGCAAAGTCATTTAACCTGTCTGCCTCAGTTTCCTCAATTGTAATATAGGAATAATAATAGCACCTACCTCGTAGGGTTGTTGTGAGGCTCAAATTATGTAACATCTACAAAGCACTTAACAGTGCCTGGCAAGCGGCAGGCACTTAATAACTGCTTGTTCCCTTCCCCTTGCAGCCCTCTGTTAGGAATCTCCACTGCTGCATATGGCTACCAATAGAACACGCAGACATTCCTCAGTTACCCTCACTCCCCACTAAATGACTAACCCACTTCATTTTTTTGCTGATACATCTCTGATCCTCTCTCCCAATTTTTCAGTGGGCATACATTGCATCCTACTTATGTCCATCATGTGCCTTACAATTAAGGAAGTAGAGTTCAGGCCTGCATGAAGGTATGTGAGTGGGAAATGAGATGCTGAATTTGAAAGAAGACTGGTAGTCACTTGCTTATAAAATGAGCTCTACTCATTTTGAGGAGACCTCCTCCCACCAAAGAAGTTTACTAGTCATTTAAAATCTTACAGTGTAACTGGACTACATGTATTTCTCTTAGACTCAGCACGCCACCTTCTGTCCCCATTCATACAAACATGCCTCAAAGATATTCCACCTCCCATTTCTTCTTTCAAAGCTCAGCTATGATGCCACTAATTCCATGAAGCCTGCTGTTTCAACTCTAGTCGAAAGTGTTCTTTCTCTCCTCAAATGTTCCCAAAGCACTCTGCATCTCTGCTTTGTCCACAGCACACTCTACACTTTGTATAATACTTATCTGGGGAGACATGAAGCTACCCCCACGGCCACTTTAAATTCCTCGAGAGCAGGAATGGTGGGTGTTGGCACCTAAGCACCTAGCCTAAGGCTTTGTACATACAGGCTATGTAGTATCCCTACTAGACTAGATCTGTGTTTCACAGAATGAGTTGGAAGGAACCTTCGTGACCAACTAGTCCAATCTATACATGAAGGAATCCCCACTATAACATTCTCCCAAAGTAGCCAGCTGGTATCTGTTCAAAGACCTCCAGGAAGGAAGAACCACCACACCAGACCAGCAGGCAGATGCACCAGCAGACTACTGCAGTAAGTCCAGACATGAGGTGATGAGGGCCTGCATCAGTGGTGAAAGTGTCAGAGGACGGAAGGGGGTGTACCTTTGCAAAGATGTTGCAGATGGTGAAAATGTTGAAATCAATAGGTGTAAGTAATGTTTCGGCCATGGGAGATGAATGAGGACTTGAGGAGCAGACTTAGGTTTCAAGTCTGAAGAACTGGGAGGACAGTGTTGCTCTCTACAGTAGAGGAAAAGAAGAGAATTAAGGGGTTGTGGGGGAAGGATCCAGCAAGAGATCAAGGAATGGTCAGATAGCAAAATCAAAAGAAAGTGGTGTCCTAAAAACCTAAAGAGCAGAGTATCAAGAAGAGGATAATCAGTAGTGTCAAAGGCTGCAGAGGGGTCAAGGAGAATGAAGATTGAGAAAAGACCATCGCATTTGGCAACTAAAATCATTAGTAACTTTGGAAGCGCAGTTTTGGTGAAATGAGGTCTGAAGCCAGATCATAAAGAATTAAGAGAGTGAGAGGCACCAACTGTAGCCTGCCTTCCCAAGAAATTTAGCCACAAGAGGAAGAGGAGATAGAGGGCAGTGGAGATGGAAGATCAAGTGAGGATTTTTTTCAGGACAGGGCTGATATGGACATGTTTCATAGAAGCATGCTGGGCTCATGCCACATCAAAAACATCTGCTAGAAGATTTTTGAAGGAACCATAGTCTACAACATAAAGAACAATGGACGGGGAGTGAGGAAACCAGAATTCTAGCCCTGGCTCTGCCACTACCTGTGATCTTAGACAAGTCACTGCCCCACATCTGATTTTTATTAACCAAAATAGCAAAATTCATACTGGAAACATAGACATTGTAGCAGAACAGATAGTATTAATATCAAAGGGTAACCCTTCTGAGAAGCACAGTGCTAGGTATCTAATAGAATACCACCTGAGATGGTAGAAATGCCTTTTTTTTAAACTATTTTTGGAGTTCAATTAACTCCACAGGAACTTGTTTAAATCTGAACTAATAAAGGAAATGTAACAGGAACAGCAGGAAAGCCTCAAGACAGGATCAATTTTATGACAATTTTCTGCAAGTTACAAGATAATACTAAAAATTCAAAGGAAAACTTGATTAGAATATTTACATATTTTATTAAATCTTTACAATCAGCAATTATAATCAAATACACAATTATATATACAAGGATTATATACATTTCTGCCCAGACTTACATCACAGTACACAGTTTTCCTTAGAAATATCGTATACATTTATCACCAAACAGTAAAATCCAACAGTAGTGTTACAGCACCTGTTAGTACAGACATCTTTTTTTCATAAATTACATTTATAAGAAAATATACGGCTGTAAATTGGGCTTTTAAAAATGTCTTTTATAAAATCTGAACATACAATATTTCATTCACAGAATGTTTTATTTTTCTATGTTCTGACTGAAGCCTTGTGCATAAAACAAACTATTGGAATATTTACTAGGTTTCTTATCCATCCCCACCCCCAAATCATGAACAACATTTGACTAATGCTGAGCTTTCTGCTAAGTTGGACACTGGGTTTGGCAAGAGAACAAATGTTAACTTTATAGTAAAAGTTACAAAATGATAAATAAAAGTAGATAATAAATATCTTTAAGAGAATAAGAACTGACTTAAGTCTGAGTGTGATTTTAAAACTCTCTAATTTTAACTGATCCAATATTGTAAGGAAAATGTTACAATGCCTGGTTCTGATACAAGACCTATATTGAATTGGGAGCCTATAAAATGTGTACCCAACAAATCCGCCCCCCCACTCAACCACATCTGATAAATTATAATTCTCTTATACTTGGAAGCTTCAAAGAAAAAGTACTAAAGACTGATGCTAATGGTTCGTAGAATACTTATGAGCAGGCTAAGACTCTAGTTGTTTTCTTTCTATTAGGTAAACATTAGCTTTTTAAACATGATAATACCTGAATTAAATCATCCCCTTTTGTTTCCTTCATGTCTAACTTTAATTTTCAGATTAAAATCCTTGATTCCAGGTTTGTAAACAGAGTGCAAATTCCTTCTGGTCAAACTACTTTTATGGCTCTGGTGATCACTTCAGCTCAATCTGTAGGCAGTCAACATTTAACTGAGGTAGACCAGATGTTTCTAAGTTCGGGATTTTTTTCTAAAGTCTCCCAAATCTATAGGAAACAATTAATATATACGAGTATGTCCAAAAAAAAAACCTTACTTGATACTGTCAGGGTTTCTTCTTAATGAAATAAAAGACTATTCAGTGGCAGTATGATAAACTGTTTAAGACCCTAATGCCGGTAAATTATAGGCAAAGACACAACTGGGCTATATGAAGTGAACATTACTTATTATCCTAAGGATAAATTTAAAGACTGTAATTGTTTCAAGTAGTTGGCCTAATCTGTCAAGGTGTTTATTCGTTTTTAAATGCTTCAAATACCCAAACAAGTGAACAAGTTCCTTCCAGACCTTAAATAAAAGAAAGAGGTCCCCCTACTGGCCAAAGGGAGGGAGGTGTGGCAGCAAGCTGGCTCTTCACCGGTGATTGGCCTCAAGATCCTCTGCTGTTAGATTGTTGGTGAAAAATAATTTACTTTGTGTTTATAATTCAGAAAGTTTAGATTCAGGAAGTAACAGCTCTAAGTTACAAAAATGAAAGCAATGCATATAAGGCTCCCATAATCAAAGTTTGGAAGACCATCTGCTCTTCCTCACCAAGCCCCAGCCCCTTAAATCACCAAGGCAAGTCAAGTATTATTAAAGCTTCAGCTATTTTGGCAGTTTTGTAATCAAGATTGACAAAGCACTTTAGCCACCCTCCTTTATTCTGTAGTATGAAGCTTTATCTTCAAATACCAAATTTCACATGCAGAAAGACTTTAAAAAAAAAGTCTATTTTGGAGTAAGACTTAATTAAGGGCCAATGAAGATGTTATTTGCTACCAATTTCTTTCTAAAGTGAATTCTCATTAGATTTAATTTACTCCTGCCTCATTTAACTAGAATTTTTTAAAAACAATTACTTCCCCCCTTACAAAAGAATACACCATTTATCTGGGATCTAAGTCACACTGTACATGAATACACATAACTACAAATGCCATACAGCTATTCTGATTAACAGCTGCATATACCGTTAAAAGTTCACCAGTACCACAAAACTGTACATAAAGGAAAAGCCATTTTGCCAAATGATAAAAGGCAGGTGGGGGTGGGCAGGTAAGGGGTAGGGAAAGAGATTTGTCTTACAAACTTTTAGACTGATTCATAAATGTTTGGAAAGGATTACAAAATGAAGCCATGATTTACTGCTAAACAAGATGTCTACAGAAATCAAAAGTTAATTAACCAAACACTTAAAACTTGTTAAATGTGGTCAGTATTAGATTGCCACAAAATAAAAGTTTTCTCATAAAGCTACCCATTAGTTGCTATTGTGTGAGTTTCTTCATAGATGACCACAGACAAATTTTCTGGTACCCATTCAAGAGAATACTTATGAAAAACATGATTCAACAGAAAACGTGAATAGCCCTAACTGCAACTTTAGAAAGAGAAGTCCTCAAAGTAAAAATACCAGTTATCCCTGGATTTATATATCACCACCATAGTTTTATCATGGCTCTAATAAGCTGGACAAACGGAACAAAATGTATTCAGTTGTTGGTGATACTGGCCTTATGGCTCAAATTGCATACTAAAAGTGTGATATATTATAAGGCTGATGATGTTTAGAGGTAACATCTTCAAGAGAAATGAACTGAAAAAAGACTTGTGGTCTAGTCTACAACAGAGAACAACACTAAGTTCTAGTGTTACTGAGTAGTTATAGCTTTAAAAGCTTTTACCATGACAGGACCAAACGGAAGTCTGTATTGCAAAATTGTTGGATTTTTTTTTGGCCCTGTTTTCCAAGAGTACTAAGCGACCATTTTCCACAACACATCACAATGACCTTTTCGCCTGGTCCCACTGATCGGCTTCCATGCAGAAAAATTCACTGAGAAAGCACATTAGCTTCACCTTTGGTTTGTATAAAAAGGGCAATGTCAAGAAGAAAAACCCAAATCACCTTGTTCATTTGCCAATGAAAGAAACAAATGGAAATAATGAGCAAAAATGTTCTTAATATAAACATATTTGCTTTGTAATAAACTGTACCAATTACAGTGGTGTTTGTAAGGCAGCACAATCTTGAATGCTCACAGCACTTACCTGCCTGTGTCTTCAAAAGGCAACCCAACTTCACCTCCCAAAGCTCTAGTGCCAGGAGGCAATAAGGGCTACGCATTCATGCTTCTCCCTTTCAGCAGCCCCGATGCCCAGGAATGCCCACTATTTATTCCAAAATTAGAGCTATGCTATCACTGCGTTGCAATGCTGCCATGTTTGGAGGGGAAAACAGCTAGCTCCCATTTCTTTCTAATGGGAAAAAGTTTTAAACAAGGCCAATCCTAACATAGCATGCACTGGATTTCTAGGATTTTTAAATACTCCAGTCAGAACCTGGTTGCTCATCACCGTATTTAACAACTCCCACATGAGAGCCTTCCTAGGCATTAGGGTCTACTTTAACCAAAGTTCACCTTTTTTCCCTTTTTAAATACCCACCAGGAGATTATTCTGTGAGTCATAGTTCATCCTTTTCCATCATTTCAAATGCTTCTATATCTTCATTCCAGTCTGCTAATATGGATTCCATAGGCTGGACTTTATTATCCCAGCTAACATTAGGGCTAGACTCCTCCTCAGTTTCTGATTGTTCTTGAGGCTGGTTATCTAATGCTGTACATTCACTGTCATGGATTGTAGTCTCATGGTTTTCAGTGGGACAGGAATCTTCTTTGGAAGACAAAATGCCTGCACTGTCCACATCAGCAGGAGATACTGATTCTGGTGGAGAACCTGGAGAACTTTCTGCCACAGACTCCTGTCTGACTGAACTAAGGTCCCGAGAACCTGACGTAGTCTTTTCAGATTTCTGATTCTCAGAGTCATTTTCAGAAGACTTTTGTTCCATGTTTTCTACTTCTAGATCTTTAAAAGAATGAAAAACAAGCTTCATGAGACTTAAAAGGAAGCACAAAGTAATAATACGACCTTATATATAATTAATTTTTCCTGTGTTAAAATTTTAAAAAGTCAAATGGTCTGAGAACTGACTCAAGTTAATTCTGTTAAAACTGCATTAACAATATAATCATTTAAATATTCAATATGATTTTCTAACCAAGCTCACACCAAAAAATGCACTACTGATAAAAATGAAAGAGAGAACTATCCAATGGATTAAAAAGGTTGCTTATGTTGATATTTATCAGTAAAAAAGAAAACAATAAAAAGCTTTTGTAAAAATATTCTCAACACTCTACCCTGTTTACCCCTCCATAAAAAAGTAAACTTTATCAAACACCCCAAATAAGAAAAGAGCTAAACTGATACGAAAACCTTGAATACAAGAAAACAGCCATATTTATGATACTTTTGTAAGATAATGTAATGTTTTCTTTTTAGCTAAAATTTCCATTGTAATCCAGGTATAATGCAATAATATTTAGGAGATAAGTATTGCTGAAGGGTCTTCTTACATTCAAGAAAGGAAAGCAAACAACTTGTCATTACTTAGGTGGTAATAATGATAGTATCAATAATAATAATAATAATAAATAGTAGTTAATATTTATATAGCACTTACTATGTGCCAGGCACTGTGCTAAGTGCTTTACAATTATTATTTCATTTGATCCTCACAATAACCCTGGAAGGCAAGTGCTATTATTCTAAAATTGAATTCCATCTTAAATCTATAAATGATAATATTCATTCTCAAATCCACACGGTAGTCTGAAAATGAGATTACACGTCTAATAATGCCCAACAAAGTGAAAACTTAATAAAGGACATGAAGACATTTTGAGTGCTATAAGAAAATGGTTAAAAAGCACTGAAATTCCATCTTGTGGTGACAGAAAAAGCAATATATTATTGTGCGCAATGCTATGAGTGAGGAAATAAATAATTAACAAATGCTTAATTAGAGAAAACATAAGAAAGAACCAATGGGCTCTTCCTTGGGACTTCAGGAACATAAGAATTTATGCCTCCTGATAATAAAAATTCAGAGAATGAGGTATTAGGAAAAGATGCAACAGTATACCACATGCAAATATTTTCCTGTTACTTTCAAAATACAGGGTAGAAACATACCAGTGACCAATTCAAAACTGAACTGATAATTATGCTACCTATTTAAAATTAGCATAGTAATGCTGAATAATTTAGTCTTAAACTACTAAAACAGTTCAAAATTTATAATGCATTTTAAGTTTAGAAAGCATTTTTCCTCACCAAAACTCTGTGTATTACCATCCCCATTTTTGAGGTGAGGAAACTGAGGCTGACAGGTTAAATGATCTGCCCAATGGCACACAGCCCATGCTGGAGAACGAACGTGAACCTAGATCTCCTTACTCTACTTCAACCAACAAACCCACTGCCCGTTACAGCAGTATACTATCATTTATGCGGGTCTGAGGGAGCCCAAAAGTAACGTTTTCAAACAGGCTCCACCTGTAGTGGAGGAACAAATGAATGACAACTATTACAAGGAACACCTTAGTTTAGTAACAGACTGTTAGAGCAGAAAGGGGCCTTACAGATAAATCAAAGGACAGTGTTACCCCCAAAATTAAAGTTATTTTTAATTACTGTCAGCCATACTACTTAATCAAAGCACTGTCTTGTGGTGTTATTTTTGTTTTGTTACTACATTGATAAATATTGAGTTATAATTATAATATAACCTGTTGCTGATTCCATACATATATATGGTTCTCAGAAGGAAAGTAAAAATACTAAAATAAAGATTTTTCAAGAACAAGGGATCCCTTATTACAGATAAGACTTAAAAAGCTATTTTGCTACATGGGAGAACACTGCTTATGAGCTCTTTTTTCCTGTTAATAAATAGATGTGCCCACATCCATCCTGAGAATATGAACACGCTATCAATAACAAGGACTGACTGCCAACCTTTCCCAAATCTGAAAACCAGCACCACCTTTTAAAAAAATCTAACAAACTGCAAAACTTTTTTTTAAAAAAGAGTATAATCAAAATATTGGCATTTGTACAGAAATGGTAAATAAAACAACATATTCATTAGTGACTTATATATGAACAGAGATTGGTGACAATATCTATTATATGTATTATTTCATCTAAAAGGATATGTTGGATCAGTAAAGCACTGTTCCTGAACAAGGACATGAAAATAACTGAATTACGTATAGCCAGAGGTTACTATGGCACTTTTAACAACAGCATTCAACTTGCATACATGAACTTGAGGACTATTCATTCAAGATACTTACTGCTATCAAAAATGTAGTTTGGAATCATTTTACCTTTAAATATTGTTGCTGAAATTCCAAGGGCAGCAGAAAAGGGCAAGGGAGGGGGAAAAAGAAAATGCATTAACTAGTCAAAAGCAAGAATTAATTCACCTGTGTCTGATGTGAATGAATAAATGTAGGAATGAATGAATGAATGAATAGGGATGAATCCAAGATTTAGAACAAGTGACCCAAGAAGAAATAAGCTCAGAAAATCACTTTGTCCTGTTCTCACTCACAGTAAATATTAACTCTTGGAAAAAATCACAATTGAAAAATAATTTAAGACCATAACAGAAGGGCAGCTAGGTGGCACAAAGGATAGAGCACCGGCCCTGAAATCAGGAGGACCTGAGTTCAAATCTGGCCTCAGACCAAACACTTGACACTTACTAGCTGTGTAACCCTGGGCAAGTCACTTAACCCCAACTGCCTTTAAAAAAAAAAAAAGACCATAACAGAAATAAATTTCTGACTAGGCCATGGACAGATCAGCATAGAGAACCTACTTTAAGAAGGTCTCACCTGAAAAACTACTCAATTTAAAACCTTCATTGGGATCTCTAACCAAGCACTCTGGGATAAGGGAATAATCACAGACGTAGATATTTACAATTCTTCTTGACAGGCTAGAGTGAAGAGCAATAATCCCATGCGGCCTTCTGTTGATTCAGTAGTTCCTTATATTCTGAGGGCTACTGTAAAGAATATCACAGGGGTAGCTAGGTGGCGCAGTGGATAGAGCACCGGCCCTGGAGTGAGGAGGACCTGAGTTCAAATCTGGTCTCAGACACATAACACTTACTAGCTATGTGACCCTAGGCAAGTCACTTAACCCCAACTGCCTCACTTAAAAAAAAAAAAGAATATCACAACAAATGCCCTACCCACTTTTCCTGGTTCTCTTCTTTGGGTATGGAAATGGGCAAATGGTGCAGATGACATCAAATGATACTAATATTTTGAATTTACAAATTACTTTTATTTTCAGTGCTTTCAGATTCCTAAAAACTACTTTAGTCTAAAATAAAGAGCTAAACATATGTTCAGTGGCATTAAAGTGTGCTTTGTTTTGGATTTCAGATATAAATTATATGTAGTTGCAGCCTCTTTCCTAAGAGCTTATTGCAAAGCACAGCTGTCAACAGGGTGAGTGTTATATTTCTATTATGAGACCCTCAGATAGCTAGTTCATGAAATGGAGTTTTGAGAAGGAACTATTATCATACTGACTCTTCAAAATTTTCATCTTGCTAGCAGAAAATCAAATCATAAAAGAAGACTGAAAGAAGCAGACTCAGTGAAACTGAACAAGGAGTATTCAAATGACTCTAATCCCCTGTATTTGCATCACAGCATCCCTTCTATGAGCATACATATCCAAACACCTTGATTAACATAAAGTATTGATAAAATAAAAATAAAAATTTGGGAAAACTAAAAGGCAAAAAAAATCTTATTTCAGCTCATTCCAAGCACCAAGATATAAATATAATACTTAAAAAGTTTTAAAGTTTTATTCTATAAAGAAATTCTGCAACTTACTTTGTAATCAGAGCTAGTGTTGACCTGCATAATAAACTAATGATTTTGCCCTTACCTCGATCTTTTGCTTTATCAGAGAGAAGCACTTCTACCTCCTCATATTCCTTGATTGCATCCAATATAATATTTCCTTCTTTGTTGAATAAGAACAGCATGGGGATTGTAATGTCATCTGTATTCTTTCCATCACCAGCCATCTGGAAAAGAGGGGCAGTATCGCTACTGCTCCCCTCATTGTCATCTACCCAATGACAAATACAACAATCTTAAAAACACTTTCCCATAAGTATACATACCCACCATGACTTTTTGTCCTTTTATCTTGTATACACACCTGAATTGAGCTGTTATGTCATAAATCATCACAAACTGCTGGCTTAAAAGTGTCTGAAAGGGCACCAAGGTTCACTGATTTTTTATTTATTTTTCTAGTTTCCACTTTCATAAAAGACAGAATAAAATGAATTTGCTCCCCTCTACCCAATGATCAAAAGACTGACAGATTGATCACCATTTTAGAGGGGGGAAAAGATGGAAAAATCCAATGACTAATTTTCACATTTCTAGTAGTTGTCCTTCAAAGTCATTTACATATTATCTTCCTCATGTTCCAACACCCTTGGATAACAGAAATACTATACAAGAACAGTTTTCATTTCTTCTCTAATTCCCTGTAGCAACCAGTACAGGATTCTCTAGAACAGGTCCGAAATAAAATAACTGATGAACCTTAAAATGTTTTAGCATTAACAAGTGCTATGCTCAATATAAAAAGGAGAACTTTACATTTATTAAGTTTTAAAGTTTTTCTAGGTAGTGAAAGCAATACTGGTATAAATGTTTGATATTTTAGTCACAATTAAGCAATTTCATTTACACTGAATGTGTAAAGCCGACTTTCTGATGAAAATGATGGGGGAAAAAAAAGCTGATGAAAATTATCTCAATGGGGAATAAACAACAGAAAAAAGCATCAGACTAGGAGTCAAGAAGCCCACGTTCGAAAGCCAGCTCAGCCACTTTATTTGCATGCCCTTGAAGTCAGTTAAGTTCTTTGGGCCTCCCTCATCTTCAAAGTGAGGAGGCTGCACTAGAAGATCTTAAGAGCCTTTCTTGTTTTCAGAGTCTATGGCTACGGAGAAAGAAGGTGGAACAAGTTACTACATGAAATTTCTAGGGACTACTTAGCAAACTAATTCGTTTTTTCCCCTTGAAATGAAGTCCTCAAATTCTATTCTGAAAAAATGTCTGTTTATCCTGACTATGGATTTTTTAAGTGAAGAAATAGACTTAAATATTCTGTACTTTATGCAGTTTTATTTAAGTTGAGGATATACAAGAATGGCAATATTAGCAAGAAAGCAAATGCTCTGGTAAAAATCAGCTCATTAAGAACTGAGGGCTATGACTGCTGAACCAATGAAAGGGCTCTCTGAAGGACAACAGCAAACAAGAGCAATGCCATGCGACTAGAGAAGAAATGCAAGAGATTGCACTTTAAAAAAAAATGAAGAGAACGGAGTTTGCAGAGTTGGCCAACTCTAGGCCAGTGAACCTGCCTCTGTCTCCTACACTAAAAGGGCCACACTGATCCCAGGAACCATCAGTTTTATCTGAAATAGGTCATGGAGGTTAATTCCTTTCCTAACAGCGTCATTGGGCTGGTAGATCAGGGGACATATCAGACAGAGTTGGAGTTTATGTCAAATTTAGCAAACCACATGACTAAATATTTCCTGTTGTTCTTGCAAACAGGACAGAAAGCTAGAGGCATAGGCAGGTATATCTGGAAGTGGCAGAATGGCCTAAATCAAAGAGTAGTCAATTATCATCCATTCTCAACCTAGAAGGAAGTCTTTAGTGGAGTCCCTCCGGATTTGTCTTTGATCCTGTGCTGTGAACATTTTTCATCAATAATCTAGATACATGTGTAGATGGTATGCTCGTCAAATTTGCAGGTGACTGGAAAGGGCAGTTAACATGTTGGGTGGCAGCAAGCAAAGGCTCAATCATCGCTTCCTGGATTTGTTTTAGAATGGATTCACGTGCACCTGACTGCTGTTCAAAGAAGCCACCCAATTAGATCCAATACAAACTGAGGTTATCTAATATGCCCAGGCTCACAACGCCACATGGCAATCCTTTTGCTCTTCTGTGACTCGCTGTCTCACATTCCCGAAAACAGCTGCTTGTGTCCCCTACTTCCCTCCTACAGCCCCTTTCCCCTCCCTCTCTGCACACATGGAGATACAAGCTCTGTGGCTTTCCCCCCCTCTCCTCCCCTAGCTTAGATTTCAAAATCCATCTACATCACCCTGTCTTCCCATTCCTCTGACACAATCTGTAATGTCCTTGCCAAAGACAACTCTTCCCTTCTACACGTGATCCCATCTCTCTCACCTCTCACAGAAGCCTGTTCCATCATTTTTCCACCCTTCAACTATCCAACCTCTTCTTAATGTCTAGGATCTTGCCTAGGAACATTCCTAGATTTCCTCCATTTTTAAAAACATTTCACCTGACCCTACTATCCCCTCAAACTTTTGTTCTATATCTCTCTTCCCTTTTTTAGAAAACTTACAACCCAAACACTCAGCTGAAAACTGCTTTCTTCCTGTTCACAGAACTTCAATAGCTCCCTCCTCTAAGTCTTTACAAGAGCCTTACAAAATCCTTCATAGTCTGGCACTAGCCTACATCTCCAGGCTTAATTCACACTACTATGCATTCTATGTTCCAGTTCCATTGGCTATCTTGCTGTGCCCAGAGTGCAGCATCCCCCTGCCTTCCTCCATACCTTTGGTAGGGCTGTCCTTCAGGCCTGAAATACTCTCCCTCTTGACCTCCACCTCTTAGACTTCTTAGATTACAAGGCTCAGCTCAAAGTACACTTCCCGCAGGAAACCTTCCCTGATCTAGAGCTATGGTAGCTAACAAAATAAACTCTGAATGGACTCATTGAAATCAATGTGCTACATAACCTCCTTTCCATCTATAACAGTGCTTAAGAATGTTGAAGGTACCTGGACTTAAAAATATCCTACTGCTGAAATGTTCAAAGATGTGCACTTCTCTCAGTAGTCATTGCCTCCTTATTAAAGATACAGTTGAGATACTTGCTTATAGCAACTACCAAGAGCAATCCCACTGGCAAATCAACTTATTAAAAAAAGGGTAAATTTAATTTACAGGCAGGAAACTTGGTTAAGGTCCCTAAGAAATTTTTTTTTAAGTCTTTAAAATTACTTGCTTGACTATCTGGCCAATTAACAAGAGGGAAAATTGCTTACCGATAACAATGCCACCAATTGCTCCAGCTTTTTGGATGTTCCGAGCCTTTTCAGCAAACATGCACTGGCCTCTTTGCATCAAAGCAATTTTCCCCATCACTACCTCAGGGTTAGTAATCTCTGAACAGCCATTGTATGGTTTACTGCTCGCAACAAATCCTCTTGTCTATTTGAAATATATAACGAGTGATTAAAAATATGGTTAGAACACATAATTCTGATTCTCCAAATACTCAAGAGTAATCATTAAATACAATATTTAAGGCTTCAAGAAAAGAAGGATTTAACAAGAACTCATTTCAACTGCATACACGATATCACATTTGTACACTTTAAGCTAATTTTCGGACTACATTATGTCACAAGACCCAACTCGAAAATATCTGGCTGTTTTCAGGGTACTTATCATTCCCACGGTTGTGCTGGTAAGATCACTGCTGAAAAACTACCATCAATTCAGTAACTAATACATCACTTTGCACAGTCTTAACTGTTCAAAAAATATTTGTTGGGTTTAATTCTGATTTCAAATAGGATCTTGACAAAATAGTTTATCCAGAAGAAGACAACCAGGATGACAAGGACTTTAATGTGATGAGGAAGAATATTTAACCGAGTTTAGGATACTTAGCTTTGAAGATGAAACTAAGTTGAGACATGATAACTCATCTTTAAATACTTGAAGGCTAGCATAAGGAAAAAAGAAATTTGTTCTTTGTTGCTCCAGTGAACAGAACTTCAGCAGAAGTTATAGAAAAGGAGACATCAGATTAATATAAGTTTAACGTGAGATTTTATAAACTGATATCAGTTTGGTAAAATTTACAAACATATTATATATTCTACCAAAAACACATCAATATGTTCAAGAGAAGATGGGCTTTAAGAAATTTCCAACTCAATTCCCAAATTCCCAACTAGTTTTTAAGAAAACCAAAGTGAAATTCTAGCTCAACTAGAAATTTTTTTTAAAAATCTTATAAAATCACAGAATATTAGAGTTACACTCTTAGGAATTCATCAAATTTTGAATTTTAGGAGTTCATCTAATTCAATTCCTTATTTTCAAAAAGAAAAATCTAAAGAACAGATAGATAGCTACTGATTAGCCCAGTTAAAAGTAAAACCTGGCCCTTGGGTGCTCTTTCCATGGTATTATCTTTCATAGTTTTCCCTAAAACCTACTGAATGCATTGCCTCAAATATAGAGATGATATAGATGAAAGTCAAATGGTATTCTATTACCTATAGCCTACCGAAATTCAAGATGATTTTATACTATGGATTCACTATGAATTCAAAAGACAACATAATCATATGAACAGCTTTTTTTTAATAGCTAGCCTTTATAGAGCACTTGACTTCTTTTTGCCAAATCCATTTTTCCTTAAACTTTAGTATGACTCTTGCTGATTTTCACTACCCTCTCCAACCTTGCCCCCAAATTCTTCCACGTATTAGTAGAGACATTATATGTCATACAGTCTATTTCCTACCTAATGCAGAAGTCCATTCTGTGGAATCAGTTCATTTGACATCTATTAAGTAACTTCTGTGTTACATCTATTAAGTAACAAGTCATACATGGCTTAGTTCTAGGTATATGCCAAAGACATATGATCTCTCCATCAGTGTGATGTGCAAAATAGGAACTTTTTCCACCGAAGCAGATTACTGGTGTAGTGAATAGCGTTTAGGGCTGAGAGTCAAGATACTTTGGGTTCAAATACAACTCACTCACTAGGAGGTATGAAACCATGACCTAGTTACTCAATCTCTATATCCCTCAGGCAACTTATTTATTAGAGTTACTTGAGAAAGTATAGACATTAAGTAACTTGCTCAGCATCACACTGCTATTAAGTGTCAGAAGTGGGACCTGAATCCAGGTCTTTTCAATTCTAAGCCCAGGATGCTCTCAACTATGCAAAGCATGTAACAACTTTAACAAATAGTCTTCAAACCTCTGTTTAAATAGCTGAGAGGCAACATGGTACAGAAGAAAAGGTACAGGATTTGGAGACAAAGGACCTTATTTCAAATCCCAGAGCAGGCTTTTGCTACCTGCATGTGAGTTTAGGCAAACTGCTTAACCTCCCTAGGCTTCAATTTCCCTCAACTTTCAGAAGAGATGACTGAATAAAATGGCCTCCAGCTCTAAACCTAGTATCCTATGACCTACAACAGCAGTGAGCTCACTACTTGAACAGACTGTGTGATTTATTTCTTAACCTTCATACTGAAAAGATTTTGAAAAATATATAACAATATATAAATATAATATATAAAAGGATATGAAGATCCTTCACACAAAAAAAGATTTTGACAGGCTGAAATGATTGTCTTTAAGTCCTGAACTTAAGTTCAAAAAAAGTAACTGCACTGAAAGGTTATGATGTGGCTTAAGAGTACTTTATGTGAAAAAAGACCTTAGATTTATAGTTAACTGCATGCTCAATATAAGCCTAATATGATATACCTGCTAAAAAAGCAAATATAATCTTGAACTTCACGAGTAGAAGGGTGTTTTCATTGGTGAGATTAATATAATGTTATAAGGTGGGCTAGAAGGTCCCTAATGGCTACATTAGCCATGTTAGTCTGACTCCATTCTTTCCAGTGAGACCACATCTAGAGTCTTACATTTTTATTACAGATGCCACATTTTAAGAACACTGAAAAACCAGAATACATACAGAAGAAGATATCCAGAATAGTGAAGGAACTTCAAACCATGTCATGGGTAATGACTGAAGAAATTAAGGACAGAGTTAGCATAAAGAAAAGAAGTCCTGAGGCAGTTTAGGAGAGGGGGATGGAAGAAAGAACATAATAGCTATTTTTATGCATATTTTAAAGCTATCCCATGTGAAAAAGTTCTTATTTGCTCCTTGCATAGTTCTAATACTAGAACTAACGGCAGAATTGAGGTTAATGCCTATTGAGCCAGGATTATGGTTTGCTACAAAGAGAAATTAACAATTAGCACATCAAGTGCATCTCAGTCACCTAAAGTAGATTTATCATGCCTTATTTCTTTTTCCCTTCACTGACTGTGAAAAAAGTAGGCATTGCCCAGAACAGGCACTCAAAATACCTGCTGAATGAATAAATGAATGAATGAATGAATGAATGAAGGCTGTTCAAAAAGGAATGGGAAGACTTGTTATATAGTAAGTTTCATATTAGTACAAGCACTCAAGAAGAACAGATAACTGTTTCAGAACCATGGTAAGAGATTGTATTATATGACCCCTAAGAATATTTGTCGATTAACTGATAAAGCTGTATATGCAATCAAAAAAGTTTCTTTAAAAAACAAAACAATAACCTTTAGACAATCATAATTGTATCAAACTTCCTGAACACTGCTATAACTTTATAGAAGATTAACTAAAACACCAAAATCCTACCAAAGCTAGGCATTTCATCCTTAGAATGAATATTAGGTACACTTTAACCCTCTTCCGTGGAGGCCAAAGACCCCCCCCCCAAAAAAAAGGAATTATATTCTATATATTTCATCCAAAAGAGCAGCAAAAGCCTGAAACAGAAGGGTTTCCAGCCAGGAGATGCAAAAAATTAACTTTTTAGGTAATTAGTGACAAAAATTACTCTGGTGATACTTAAATTTTTTTTTAAGTTTAGCATGCTGAAATTTAAATTTTTTTAGTATAGTACGCACAAATTTGGGCTTGTGAACATTTAGTATTTTGTGATAAATCAAAACTATATTTTTAGAGAAAAGACAACTTGATGGTATCTGAACAATCCAAAAGCATTAGATGCTCAAGAAGATACATACGGTATACACGTACCCCTGATTTGTGTTTAGACAGGTCCATCCCAAACTGTGCTGGCCCAGCAGTCAATACTACCCTGCCAAAAAATGGGTGGGAAACTATTTGAACAGCTCGAGGTGGTAACTGCTGTTCTTTCTGTTGCTGACTAGACAACTCAATCATCTCTTGCATGAATCGCAAACCATCTTCAGCATCAAGTGAACTTGCAGCCTAAAATGAAAATGAAATAGCTTTATACGGGAAATTAAATGACTTGACATGTTCTACAAAACATTTTCATTGAGTCTACTAGTCTTTGACACTTAACTCTATACTTCTTTCCACATACTCCAAACACATGTATAATCTCCCTAGTATTGAGAATAAAAATTATATTATATTATTATATATTATATTATACTTTCTAAAGTTTATCAGGCTGGCTACTTGCCAGTGGCCACCAACTGCCCAAAAGCACATAGAATTCACTTCTGAATCATTCTTTATTAGAGACTGAACATCTTGATTTTCATATTCTGCCTTCTCTTGTCTACTACTATACTGATTATCCCATTAGGAAGAACTATGAGCCATAGATGGAAATTTAGATGTGAAATAAAAATTTCCTAACATTAAGGCTATCCTAAAGAAAAATGGCCTGTCACGAGGAGGAAGGGAGATAAGAAAGTTCCTCCTCTCTAGTTCTTCAAACAAACGCTGAATGATCATTTGTCAGGGATGTTGTAGAGGGAAGGGAATATACTGTTCAGGTCCAAGTTGGATTAAATGGCCCCTAAATTACCTTCCAACCCAGATTCTATGACTGCATCTCTCTAAAAATGAACCCACTGTCTTCCCACATAATTCTTTTTTCCCAAGGCTGACTCTCACCAAAAAAAATTATATAAATGTATAGTTTACTCAAACTAAACATATTAATAATGTAAATAATTCAGTGGCTCACTTTAAAAAAAGTTCCTAAGGGCAGATAGTTATTCTCCAGTACAAAATATATAGCTTACTGTTAGTCATTTTGGCAACATATTACTAAAAAATACTTGAATTGGTGAAGACTACGATAATTTTACAAAATGCATGCAGTACTTAACAGGTCAATAGAAAAATTCACAGAGAATTTAATATTTCTGAAAATGCCCAGTTTAGTCATATTTTGTATACTGAATAAAACAAACAAACAAACAAAACCCCAACATACGTTAAAAATGAATCACATAAAAAAAGCCACAGAACTCTGGGCCCCATTTTCCTTAACTTTCAAATGAAGAGTCTAAACCAAACAATTCAAATGCCAAATTGAAACTTTCAGGATATCAAACAGCTTAATTATTTTATTTAATGCTAATAAGATACAAAAAAAGGTGTTGAAAAAAGTCATCTCTAATTAACATAGCACAGTCTTACTTGAATTGCATGCTGGACCAATTGCACTCTTCCGTCTTTGAGATGAATCAAACTAACTCCCATCTTTTTTAAGATCTCCAAGTGCTCAGGGTTACTGGCCATGAAATCTCTGGCTCTCAGTGGGGGTTTAGGTCCACTGCCAAAACTCTCTTCTCTGCTAAGAATAAAAATAAACCAGGATTATAATTACATATTAAAAATGATGAGATGTATCAATAGCTAAATTCCCAAGTATATTCTGGACCTTTAATATGCAGCACAACCTTTAAAGTGAATATATTCTTGTTAAAAGATTTCGTATATGCCTGAGTTGTTTCATCTAAGATTATCAGTATGACTGCTAGAAGGGATTGAATTAGTTGCCCAGGGTTTTTGTTTAGGGAATTTCGGTTTTCTTTTCCTTTTAATTAGTAATTAGTATTCTCAAGATTAAAACTGACAGGAATGGACATAAAAAGATGACTTTATCATCCTTAGCACTCAATAATTCTATTACAAAGGAATTTTTTTTTCTAAATCCATACATAGAATGCTTTTAAGGTCGATATGCATTTATCCAGTCCTACTTTGAATTATAACTACTGTACATTTCACTTCAAAATTGTGAACTCCTTAAAAGCAGAGACCTTGCCTTACTGAACTCTGAATCTCTCTCAGTTCTTAAAAAACAATCAATAAGCTTTTCTTGAATGAACTGGTGAACAGATTTGACAAAACTATCTTGCATAAAACAGTTATAGAAAGTACAGTCACATATTAATAGCTCAGCTATTAGTTTTTCATTAAAAAATGACAGCACTGACAAAAAAAAACCCTGATGTTGCATTCCATATGCCTACAATAGATAAAATTTTTATATTAGAAACAGAAATAGTTACCAGTTATAACTACATAACTGTATATTTCCCATCAAACCATTATCATTCTAGCCCTTTCTCTAGGTCCCCTACTAGACACGACCAGCTCTTTAACTATTCAAATTTCATATTAATGATTCAAATGAAAAACTATCCATCTTACACTCTGACAACACCTCTAGGACAGCTTTTATCCACCACATTTTTCAAGGGTTCACGAATGCTCTGGGCATACATTGGATCATTTGGGAAGAGAATCTGAGTATTTGGACATGTCCAGTCAAAGTTACTATCATCCAGTTCTGTATATTCTGTAGTCTGTAAGAAAAATACAGGTTAAGAAAAGAAATTAATCACTCCTTTAACATATCATGGAGCTAGGTAAATAAAACTTTGCCCAAGAAAGACAACACTCTTAAAAAAGTATTGCAAAACAATAAAATAAATAAATAAAATAAAACTTCTGCAGAAACTCAAGTACACAGACTATATATCTAAGTGAGAAAAGAAAATGCTACAGTCAAATTAAATAACCCCATTGGCAGATTTTTCTTTTTGGCTACAAGTATAAATGACAATAAAATATTTAATTCAGAAAGTAACTCACTGTGTTTTTCTTAGAGACTGTTTGATTTGTAGTAGAGAGCCAAAGAGGTAATAGATGAGCTTCTGTTGTAAAAATGTAATCTTCTATATCAAAAATAATATCTTCTTTATCAGCAAACAGTAGGTAAAGATATTTAAACATTTCCGCCAAGAAGAAAGAGTCCATTCTAAATATATTAAAAAAAAATTTTTTAAACCTCCAAATCTTAGTAGCCAATATAAAGTCACTTTTTATCCATATATAACCCAATTTTAAATTTCCAAAGGGATTCTTAAAAAGTTCTAATAATCCCAGCATGGCACCACCACCTTCTCAGCTCTAGTTTTGTTTTGAGACAAAAAACAGAATGAATCACAGTGCAACAAAGATGAGAAAAGAGGAACAGGACTGCTTCTCCTAGTCCTACTAAAGAGTTTAAGATGTTTATCACTAGACCACGCAATAACTATTGGTTAGTCACTTTACCTTCAGTCTTATAAAACATAAAACAGAGACAGATAATCTGACCTCTGCGGATTTCCTCACTGGATTATTCCTCTGCAAATAACACCACACATATATACACAAATACCAAAATATTCAAATCTTATTTCAAATGTTAAAAGAAAATGCTGGTTGATCAAAAATCACACAAGTGGCACGAAGTTACCGTAAAATTTCCTAGGGTAATAAGCTATTCCACAAATCATCTTGCCCCCTTTACACTGCGAAATAAGATCCCTGAGTTTATAGACCTGTTTCTAAAATAAAATAGCTCGAGTGAAAGCTTCTCCTGCGAGGGATCCATATGTATTTTGTGACCTTTATTTGGCTGCTTGATGGCTTTTTTGCGTGTTAATTTCTGGATTTTCAGTTGTGTTCTGGCTATTTGATCCTGTGACTCAAGTGCATTTTCATATATGCAGCACTACTGTAAAAGCAAACATCCTGAACTAAAGCTTTGACTCCACTCTGGCAACTCATTTACGCTCTCTGGGCCTCAGTTTTTCAATTTACTCTACCTCACAGAAATGCTGAGGTAAAACAAACCTCAAAGCACTATATGTTACCTATCATTACAATATATGATAATTACCACTTATGCTTTTTTGTTGTTAAAATGGTATTGTATCACAGGGTCTGACAGAACAAAACTCGTCAGTAATTTTTTTTTTGCTAACTAACAAAACAAAAGGGAGATGAAACTGCCACCTATAGCTAGGAATAAGGTGTTCAAACATAATGCTGTTTATCCTGCAATAAACTCATTACTTAGAAAAACTACCCAAATTGAGATTTCTAAACTATTTTGTTTCTAAATGCTAAAAGAACAGAACACACTCGTTTCTGATACTCGTATTGTAAGATTTGAACATTATTAAATTATTTCAAACAGTACAGAGCTGGTCTACAAAAAGTCAGCAAGAATAAATTAAGTTAGCACGTAAATTAGGGCTTATTTCCTGAAGCAAACTTTGTCAATCTGGTAAATTTATTTGAAATTTATTTGACCACTAATGCAAGTTTTTTAAGTTGTGTAAACATTAACTTGAAGAAAAGGGAATCCTAGGAGCATTTTACCTATCCTCATGACTTCCAGTACGAACATCCTTCATGGCAGCAAACCCACAAGGCACTCTAGCGTATTTATTTAAATTTTCAATAAGTGTTTTCCCTACTTCGAGGTAGTAAGGATCCCCTGTAGCCTATTAAGAAGAAAAAAATATTTGTATACACATATTATGTATAAAATGTGCCACAAAACCTATTAAATAGAATCTATTTCTAAAAATAATTTCTGAGTCCAGTTAAACACATAAAGTTCTTAAATAAGCACAAAATTGTTTTACTTTATGGTATGGATGCATGTACAGAACAGATGATGTCAACTACGGTATCTTCTAATAACCATGTGTTTAAAAGTTACTGTGACACATTTAACCAATGAGAGAGTCAGCATTTTGAAAATTCAACTGTCCCTTTCAAATGACACATAAGAGGAAATGAGGACATGGAGGGAAAAGAAAGAAAATTATCTTACTTTATATAAGAAGTAGGTACTTTCTGCAAATTCTGGCCTTAAGGGATGCTGAGCCCAGTGTACTCTGAAATCTGTAGTAAAAGCCTAAACAAAATTGAAAAATACATATCTGATAAAATTTAGATGTAAAAACCCACAATAAAAATAGCAAACAAACAGTTTTGGAACAGCTGATGATGCTACAGATGATATACAACATTCAGCTAAAAACATAAATACATTATGTATTAAGAGAAAATAAACATTTCCTTAAAAAAAAAACCTTGATCTTAACTGATTCAAATTTATAAGAACAAGATAAATGGTCAAAGACATGAACAGGCAGTTTTCAAAGAAAAAAAAATCCAATCAACAACCATACAAAAAAATGCTCTATATCACTAATTGGAAAAGTGTAAATTAAAGCAATTTTGAGGTTCCGCTTCACATGGATTAGAGTGGTAAAGACGACAATAGAGGAAAATGACAAACACCAGATGGGCTGTAGGAAAACAGGTCCATGAGCACACCATGGATGGAGCTGTGAATTGGCAGAGCCATTCTGGGAAGGAAATCAGAACTATGCCCAAACTAATCTGTACTATTAATCTATACATACTGTTCGACTACACTGCTTTCTACTGGGCCTACACCCCAAAGAAATAAAAAAGGACAAGGACTTATATGTATACAAAAATATTTACAGCAGCAATTTTGGTAATAGCTAGAAATTGGAAACTAAAGAGATATTCCTATCGGGAAATGACTAAATGAATTATGCTATATGAAGGTAATATTATTATGCCACAAGAATTTATGAAATGGACAGTTTCAGAGGACACCATGAAGACCTCTATGAAATGATGCAGAGTGAAAAGGATTTCCTTACCATTCCCCCACAAGACACTCCTCTCCTGACTCTGGGCATTTTCACTGGCTCTCGCCCATACCTAGAATTCTCTTCCTCCTCATCTTTACCTCCTAGCATCCTTCAAATCTCAGCTAAAGTCTCACCTTCTACAAAAAGTCTTTCCTAGTCCTTCTTAATCTTAGTGCCTTGCCTCTGAGATTATCTCCAACTATACTGTCTGTACAACCATGGTGTCTCTCCCATTAGACTGTGAGCCCCCTGAGAACAAGAATTTTGTTTTTTCCTTTTCTTAGCAGAGTGACTAGCACATAACAGGCACTTAATAAATGTCTGTTGATTAAGTGAACTAGATGACCAATTTACATAAACTTCAAGAGACTTTAAGAACTCAATAAAATGAGTCCAGAAGAAATAAGATGAAACATAGCACTCACCTCATGTCAGAGAGGTGATGAACTTAAAATGTAATGAGAGACACATTTTTCAAACACGGCCAGTGTAGGACTTTGTTTTGTCAGATAATCCACCCAATTTTTTTTAAAATGCTTAATGAAGGGTGGGGGGCAGGAACAGATTAATAAAAGAAAAGAATACATACTCTGGAAGAGGAATTGAGAGGCATATAAAGGGAAATTAAAGTAATGTAAAAACAAAACATCAACAAAATTTAATTATTTTTTTAAAAGGGGAAATTTACAACCAGAAAAAAAACTTGTCATCTTTAATGACTGTCATAAAGCTCTCTTTCAAAGGTTATATTTCCACAGATTTACATGAAATTCAAAGAAAACATTACTTAAAAATCTGTCCCATATAAAAGCAGAGAAAATGATAGGAATATCACCCAAAAAACACCAGAGATGATGAAAGTTTTATACTCTTAAGGATTAAAAAAAAAAAACCTAAGCTTTCCCACACATAGTGAATGAACCACTTAAGTGCTTTAAAGAATTCTTCCCAAGCACCTAATAAATTAATTTCATGACAACTTATATACATTTTTGAAAATCTGAATTCTACCTTTTACCAGGAAGCTAAAAGCTGATACTAAAAATTAGTTTAGTGGTAGTATTTTAATTAGTAGGACAGTTACCACACATATCTTGTTTTTAAAAATCAAATCTAAACCAAGATTTCATAGAAACAAACTTAGCTGCCTGAGAAGACTGCCAAAATATATAAATGTAACTATGAAAAACCAATGGCTTCTCTCATTCAGTGGAATCCATCAAAAATACACATTTGTGATTGCGAAAAAGTAAAAAATACAAACTTACATAGAAAAAAAATTACACTACAATATCTACATCTTCCACAAAACATTACTTTTTTTCTTGTGGAAATAAATAGTTGATTGTGATCCCTGTGATTTTCTTACTTACCTCTGGAAGAAAATTGTGCTTTTTTATCACCTGATATAACATTTCATGAGTTTCAATAGCGGGTCTAATGTCTCCTTTTAAAACCTAGAGTCATAAAATAAAGATTAACCTAATATACATATTTTGCTACCTCAATCATCTGTGATCAATATCATGCAGAACCATACAAATTAATTTGCTCAACTTTTAAAAGTGTGAATAATGACTTTTCTTGCTTGAAGCCATTTTATAGGCAGCTCCTAAACCTATTTGGCCCTGTTTATCATTTTACTTTGACCTGGGCACAGCTGCTGTTGACCCTGTCAGAGAAGATACCAGACTACACAATTCATTCATTGATGACCTGTTCCAATTTGGAAGATACCAGCAGAAATCAGCAACTAGCTAAAGGATGTATCCATCTAGAAGTCTTGTGGTCTGAAAGTAGTCAGGTTAGCTCAGCTGCTTTAAAGTATGATGTTATTAACACCAAGCCTGTGAGTTCAATCCCTATGGGAGATAGTAGGTTCTAATGGAAAACAATATATCCACATAAAAACTCTTCTCCACTCCCAAATACAGCAACCAAATACTGTCTATTCTTTCTTGAAAATCTCTCATATCTGCCCCCCATTTCTTCTTCGTTCTTATTGGTAGTATTCCAGGCCAAGTCTTCAGCACTTATCTCCTCAGCGGCCACAACTACCAAAGACCTGGCAAAGAAAGTTTCCAACAACAAAGTCTTTGGCACCATTAAATGGCTCAACAGCAGAAACTGATATGATTTTGTTTGGTTTTTTGTTTTTTAGGCAATTGGGATTAAGTGACTTGCCCAGGGTCACACAGATAGTTATATGTCATGTGTTTGGTCTGAGGCCGCATTTGAACTCAGGTCCTTCCAACTTCAGGGCCAATGCTCTATCCACTGCGCCACCTAGCTGCCCCCAGAAACTGATATGATTTTATGAAAGGAAAGGACTCGAAAAAACATAAACTACACTCTGCCTTGCTGCTGTACCCTAAGAACCAACAGACTTTTCCATTTGATTTGCAGCTGGAACTCCCTCTATGTGTTTTCTGTACCTACTAGAGTCTGAGCTCCTTGAAAACAGGACCATTCTGGTTTTTCTATTTGTGTAACTAAGGCTTATTTATTAGTAGCACAGTACACTGCAGTAGCAAGTGCTTAATAAGTGCTTCTTCATTCATTCATTTATTCATCCATATATTCAAAGATATGCTATTATCATCGGTCACACTTAATGCAACATAGGAGTAACGTAGCTGGCACCTAACTTTTGACCACAGTAATTTGTTGCATTAGAAAATAAGAATGAAACCATTTTCAGTGATTTTTTTGTTTTTAGAGATTATAAATTAATATGAATAATATTTATTTCACTTTAATGGTACGATTTAATGCTACTTTTAAATACTCAATTTCTCTTTACCTGCAGACCTGGAAAGAAGGCAAGCAAAGAATCCATCCAAGTTCGAGCATTTAACATTGGTTTGTGGATGTGCACATCAAGCAGAAGAGGGGGCTGGCTAATGTACCTCATGATGGCATCATAGTGCTAAAAAAAAAAATCAATACACATTTCATGAAATTAGCACAAGAGATGGAAGAAACAGTCAAATGAGCTATTCCAGATAATTTGTTTAAGCTCGATGGACCTCAAGAGGTCAGATTAACAGAGAGGCAGCAGGGAAAGAAAGTGAGCTCTGGAATCAGAGGGCCTAGGTTCAAAACCTGCCACCAAAGTTTGCTGCTATATAACCTAGGGGAAGTTCTCTTTGGACACCATTTTCATTATCTGTAAAATGAGTGAGTTGAACTAGAGGGTCTCTAAGCTCTCCCCCAAATTTATGATCCTACAAACAAGACTATGTTGGAATAAAAAGCATGACTTGTTATCCTAAATGAGAAAAATCTATAAAATTGAGTCAACTTCAGCACTGAAAGTTTATTTTAACCATTTTGATGGAAATCATCCCAAATTAAATTAAAAGTATATCCTTCCACATCTTCTTAAACTGAGTATGCAAAACATAAATTAACCCTTTGTTGATGACAGAGGTTTCAATAACATGAACATAAATTTCTGTGTCACTGAAAGAGGGATACCCTCAGAATCTAATGAAGTACTTGTATATCTGGTTCTTAACCTGGGTCCATTAACTTAAAAAAAAATTCTGAATAACTATATTTCAATATAATTGGTTTGCTCTGTAATCCTAAGTATGTTTATTTTAGTGTTTCACAAGATTCTGAGAGGGGGATCTCTAGGGTTTATCAGGCTGACACAAATGGAGGTTAAGTTAAGAACTCCTGCTTCTGATCAATCAATTACTCCACTGGTCTCTATACTGCACTCTTGCTTTAGTTCTCTTCAGACCCTCTGGAGCTGGTCCTCTACCTGCCTAGAGTCTGGGGTTCACTGTCCATGTTAATACTTCTACTTCTTCCTACTCTTCCTGCTGAACCTGGTTCTCTTTTCCTTTCCCTCCAATTTTCTTTATTCTTTAGTATCTTTTTTACTAAGGTTATGTAAGAAAATATTTTTAGGGTCACTGAGCCTGCTTAATGAAAAACAGTGTGACAGGGCAGACAAAATGTTGGGCAAAGTCAGAAAAGTGGTGAAGGTAGGAAGACCTGCCCTGCCTCGGACACCTCTTAGCTGTGTGATCCTGAGCAAATCACCCAACGTCCAGCTACTTATCTATCAGGTCATGGATGGATTGGAATGTAGGCAGGAGTTTCTTACGTAGACACAGTGCCTCTGTAAATATTAACTGTATCTTCTAAAATCACCTAAGTTCAGTGAGTTTTGTTGTTGTTCATTAACACCAGGATCACTTGGATTGTAAGGAAAACTGAGATTTTAAAGAAAATATTTTTAGTTCAGGAAAATATATTTACTTGTAAAAAATGATTAGCTACCTAGCTAGCTTGTTATTAGAAACTCTGAAGAGATTCAAAATACTTTAAATCAACTTTACAACCTGCTATAAAAGTGCACAATGCACAAAAAAATTTTGAGAAATATTGTGAACAAGTGACAATGTTTGCCCCTACACGGCAACATGAAGCAAAGCTAGCCCAAAGCTCCAAGAGCTAGAGTGAAAAACAGTGGTTAGGAGAACAAGGTTAAAGAGTTAAGGTGAAAAACAGCATTCATCTCAACATATTCCCTTCCTATAATCAAAATGAGTGAAAAACAGTAAGATTCAGATATATCCATTGTCTATTAGCAATTCTGATACAATATCTAAACTAAAAAAAGAGAGACTAAAGCAACTGGCTAAAATGAATTTTCTGGAATGCGTGTTTGACTTATCTACAAAAACCCAGTCCTAACATCACCAAGGATAAATGAGAACTGCTTGTGTCACACTGATGTGAACAAATCAATTATCTGACAAAATTTCATGACCACATAAATAAAATTCTGTCAAGAACTGACAATTGATTTACTTTAAATTAAATCCAAAAATAACACAAAGATGAAAGGTGAAAAAACTTACTGTGTTAAATCTTTCCAGAAAACTGTCATCCCCGAGCAAGACATAGGCTTTTAATAAATATTCATAGTATGAATCAATTCCTGCTCCAACTCCACTGTCTATAAAAATGAATGCAAATAAGCCTATTAAAAACAATTGTCAGAAATTATGTAAAATGCAAATGAGGTTTACTTCAATACTTAGGGCAAATGAGGAGGCTGTTATGTGGACAAAAGAAAAGGGCATTGTTAAGCACATAAAAACAATAGCATGTACACAAGCAAAATGTTTTTAGAGGTAATTTATGATTTTGTAGGAGAAAAAAATTGTGATTAATGAATAGTGTTTCTCTAATAACATTTCAAAATTGAGAGATGAAAGACTTTTATTTACTGAGTTTCCATGATGTAAGAAAAAAAGGCTAAATTCTTAGTGGGACACTAAACCAAAGCACCACTAGAGGGCGCCTTTGTGCCATTTTAAAAGTCATGCATCTTTATGTTAGACGGCCTTTGCTTCTATAGTCATCTACTAATTCCTCTAAATTCATCCTGATCTTGTTCATCAGTCTGTTCTTTGTTTACTAGGATTATCACTGTTACTCTCAGTAATACAACTCGTTAATCACAAATAGGATATACGAAGAAAATGGAGATTCAAACAAGGTTTGAAAGAAGCATTCTTTCTACCTTTTCCCACCTTTCCTCTATTTCCAGACTTGGTCAGAAACTTTCTCTCCTGAGGTGGCAGTAAGAGCACCAGGTGTACCAACGGCTCCCAGAACAAGGACACCCTCCCCCTCCCACAGGACCTGGCCTTTCCCTGCCCCTATGTGGAGTGGGCCCAGCAGCCACTGCCTGGGGGCACCTCCAGAGAACCAGGCCAGGTACAGAGCCAGCTCCCTTTGAGGCCTGTTTGAAGCAGCTCTTACCACTCTTATCAATCCAATGCTTAGGAGACACAAACTCCCCTCACCAGTCCCTTTTAATTTGATTCAAAGGAATTCTTTCACCAAAAAGATTTGTTAATTGCATTGTTCCTATAGCACCTTATGCACAAGTCTTCTGCTGCAGCCCCACTGGCTTACTCAGTTACCTAAACAATGACCTTTTGAATGAACTATTAAGTAAGGCGTGTCCTTTCCCCTTGAAACCAAACTGTCTTTACATCAAGTTCCAGCTCTGAAACACCCCAGCCTTCTCTAATAACTCCCTTCATCTGAACTCCAAGTAACACACCCGTTCCTAATATTCACTTGGTTGGCTTCTCACTCCAATCAGATTTTAAGTCTCCTGAGAGCAGGGATCTATCCTTAAAGCACACTGGGCCACAAAATGTTAGGCAGATGACACAAGTAAAAATAGTAGTCAGTAAGTTCTGACACTAAACAGAATTGCTAAATTATCAAGACTGACTGTACTTTTACTACATGAGGTGAATTGGGATATGGAGACCAGCAACAGTACTTGAATGAAGCTCCAGCTATCTTGTGACTTTGCAAAGGCATTTTACATGGTTCTTGAGATGGCCAGACAGTTTGGGGGAAAAAAAAAAAACAACCCACAGCTAAAGCCCAAAAGGCTGAAAAATAAAAGACTGATTCCATCATTTCCTAAAACACTCTGAGGAGACGATGAAATCGTGAGGAAAAAAACCTGCAACTCACATACCTTTGCGTACCCAATCTCCGGTATGAATATTAATAGTTACTCCTACTAAATTACTGCTGCGCTGTCTTTTTTCCCAAAGAAAGTCAAGGGCTTTCCTTGCATATTCCTGAAAATAAAATACATATATGAAAACTATAATTTAGCAATCTAGAAAGTCACATAGTGATATTTTTCTTTAAAACAATGAAAAGAATTCTCTTCGAAAGTTAGACTCATTATTACCCTAGCCAATTAAATAGGAATAAAAGGACAATAATGTAGTTTTTAATGATTACAGAGAGATGGCAGTGGCTGACAGTTCTGAAAATCTGGACTTCTAAATTAATGTATAATCTTAAACAATTAACATTACTTATTATCCTCGGGTTCATAAATAACAAAACAGGAAAAGTTTGTTTTAAGTGTAGGTACATATATTATTGTTATTTAATAATAGCTTTAAGTGGCAGCTAGGTGATGCAACTGATAGAATGCCAGGCCTGGAATCAGGTAAATTCATCTTCCTGAGTTCAAATGTGGCCCCAGAAACTTACTACCTGTGTGACCGGGGCCAGCTGCTTAAGCCTGTCTACCTCAGTTTCCTCATCTGTAAAATGAGCTAGAGAAGGAAATGGCAAACCATTCCAGTATTTTTGCCAAGAAAACCCCAAATGAGGTCACAAAGAGTCAGACACAACTGAAAAAAATGACTGAACAAAAAAATAATAGATTCAAGGTTTGTGAAGCACTTTATCTGTTCTCTACCCTATGAATCTCACAATAACCCTTTGAGATAGGCACTACAAGCATTAATATCTCCATTTTAGCAATTAAGAAACAGGCTGGGAGAGTTGAAAGTGATTTTCCTGTGGTCATATGACTAGTAAGGGCTGGATGCTGTAATCCACTTAGCTCTCAGCCTCTCAAGTCTTTCTCCTTGTAACTAAAAGGCACTACAAAGATGAAAAACACTATGAAATAACAATTACCATTCATTATTAGCATAACTAAATATGCCTCTTAAAATAATTTCCCCTACTCAAATACAAAGCAAATAACTTTTTATAGATGCCATTTTGTGGAAAAGCATAATTTCTTAGGTGGATAACCAAGTGAGGTTATCAGAGACGGAGTTTTTGAAATGCCAAATGATGGGCATCCTGGATCCTGTTTATCTCAATGGCAGATAATCTAGTCAACAGTAAATGAAAAGATGAATCAGACTTCTAGGTTTTTGTTTGGAAATTTCTAAACTTTTCTTGCTTTTACACACACTGGAAACTAAATAATTAATTTCATTAATTTCATGTAACATTTTATAACCAAGCAACAAGCCCTTAGCCCCCGGATACATTTCATAATTAAATCATGTTTCTGAACGTTTTAAAATGTCAATTTGCTTCTTACTTCCATTTGGAAATATATGCTGCCTTAATATTCCTTGGCAGCAGGTGTAATAGGCAAAATCCTAACAAAACATGTAACAACTCACATTTATATGATATTTTAAAGGTAAACCGTCTAAGTATTAACCCCATTTTACACATGAGAAAAATGAGGCTTAGAAGATGAAAGTCATGGGACCAGGATCACACAACCAGGACCTGAATTTGAATCTAGATCTCCAGTCTCATTTGAAACCCAGTACTTCTCCCACAGGGCCAAAGTGCCTCTCTCTATATTTGAAGATTAGACCTCTCCAGCTCACTTCGGTTACCTCTTACCTGCTTAAGCAATTAAAAAGGGTAAGTGATCGTAGCCACTATCAACTCTTTTGCAACATTAAGTCTTGCGGGTAACAAGGAACAAAACCTCCCTTAGGGTAAACAAATTCTCTTAGTGCGCATGTCAGATTAGGCTTTCAAGCCAATATTTAAAATGAAAGATTTCTGTTGTACTTTTAAAATTTTTGAGGAGAAATAAGGGACATAGAGGCCAAGAGAATAAAGCACAAACACTTTATATCTGATTTATATAGAAATTCCCTGCTGTCAAGGAACTATTAGCTGATAGTACTATGAATATGTATCAAAGTTTAAAGATAAAACCTTAATACTACCTTCTCCACAAAGCACAAGGTTCCTTTTAATACAGCTATATCCTACTGGTTGGCAACATTCATTTTTCCTCAGCATTCTTCTATATGGTAGGGCTTACATAAAAATTCCATTGAATAAACAGATTTAAAACTAAACATAGTAGCTCTCGAATTAAGAATATTAAAGCTATCCAACAGAATAACAAAACAAAAACAGAAAGTTAGCTAAACCCAATACCCAAGAGATCAAAGATATGAAAAACAAACCTCAAATACTGATGTTCCTGTAAATCGACTTAGAGCAGCAAACTCAAGGATCAAGGTACCCGCACAGGCCGTGCAGGTATCTGTTTCTGTTCCCGTCCGAGCTTCTGGTTTTCTCATGCCAAATTTTAAGTTAATCTGAACAAAATGAGAAGAAAAGCATTTTCGCAATAAGGATACACCCTAACTCCTTCACAAAAGACTACTTTATTTTTCATAATGACTTTATTAAACTACGAAAATTAGATATGAAATAAGTATACAATGAAATTTAATCCAAACACCTGAGACATCTCCACTGGATGATATACTACACAAAATACTCAGGGGCAGATACTTTTAATTCCTACTTCAGCAAAATCAAAGTCCAACCAGATTATATATGTTATATGGAGAAAGTATCTTCTAACACAGATATGAATGGATGAATCGCTAAAACTATTCAATACAGACCTAGGAACTAGATGAAACTAGGTCAGGTCTAAAAAACAAGTTAGGATAAAGAAACAATTTAATAAAAAGCTAAAACTCCTCTCCTTAGAATTGGTAATGCAGTGTTTTAGACAGAAGTGACCAAATAATCTTTTACTAGGATAGCTATTAGTGGCAGGCTGAGATTTTAAAATACTGATTTTTACAAGCATCGAAATCGTCAACTTTCCTAGCCTGCTGACAGAGCAACATCATTCTACCATGTGACACAAGTAAAAAGTATTTCCATTTACAACAATGTCTCAAAAGGATGATCCAAATATATTTCACAAAAATCTTTAGTTAACCAGAATCCAAATGACCAGAACTCTTCTCAAGATCCAGAATTTCTGGAGCATTTCATTATTAGGAGAAATGAATACTATGTGAAAACAAGTTTAAATTAAGGAACCAAAAAACAAAATCAAACACCACTGGCAACAGGGGAGGATGCAAGAGAGCAGTTACCAATGGTCTCCCTGGTCACCCCAGATGGCTGCCATCTCCTCCCTCGTTTTCAGATCCAGGGAGGAGGCAGTGGCTTAAGCTGCCATCACCTCCACCCTGCCAGGTGGGAAGAGCTTCAGTCCCCCACAAAAGGCATCTGGTACTACTGAAACCTTTAGGCTACTCTCAACCCAGTAAATCCCTCACCAAAAAGACCACGGCTTACCTTTCACACTTACAATACTAACCATAACAATGCATGAGCCTGAAACAACATAAGACTGGCAATCACAACAGAAAGCCATTATGATCACAGTTACTAACATATTAAAAATAGCAAAGCTCATCTGTACAATTTAGAAAAAACTTCAAGTTTAATTTTTTTGACTAATCATTAGCTAACCAATACATTTAATTAGGAGTAATACCTTATTTCCCCAAACATTCCAGTTAGCTGGGGTTTTTTGTTTGCTTGTTTGTTTTACTACAGTTAGTTATCTACTGGTGAGAGGGCACAAAGGAAAGGCTACGACAAAGTCCTTGCACACAGGGAGTTTCAAAATCTGACACAGACAACTAGTACAACTAATATCACAAAGCAACAACCAATGTGCCAAAAGCATTTTCTATTTTCTAAAGCTCAGCGGAGGAGGGAGCACTCACGCTGGGGTGGGGGAGTAAAGCAGAGAGGCACGAAGGGGGGCAGAGGAGGAAAGGAGCAGTTTGTATGCAAGACTATCAACAATATTAAAATTCTGGATACAAAAATCAAAGGCATTTCTGACTCCAGGGAGCACTGTGATTTGCAATTTTCAATACTTTCAATACAAGTAGAAAGATTAATGCCTGATGTGCTTGTGTGCTTCCTCTTGCCGACTTTTGATCTAGAGGTCAGTACTTTGCCTAGGCCTCCAAGAACTGAGAATGGAGGAGACCCTGGCAATAAGCATCCATTTGTTCTTTTCGATATTAGAAATGGGGGGGGGGGCTTACTGCCCAACCTACTCAAAATATTCAAGCCGGAGGAGTAAGATCCCAGGTGGAAGCAAATTGGAACTTGGCTCCTCTTGGCTTCAAGACTCTGAGAATCACAAGGGAATTAAAAGGAAGTATACTTGTTTATGGAAATATAAGAGTTTAAATGTAATCTGAATTCAAGAAACCAGGCTCTATTTAGCTGCATTCCAATACTTTCATAACCTCTGTAAGTACAACTGAACTTCTGATAAGCTCATATTTTGTAAAGAAAAAAAGCACCTATACTATTTATGCCAATGAAGTAAAGTGAGTAGTTAATTAGCTCTGGGAGGCCCCTATCACAAAATCCATGCATGCCACCACTTATGAGCTCATCACTAAATTACATTCTCCCACCCACAGCAAAACGGTGAGACCAACCACTGCCATGCAAAAGCATTCTTGTACTACAATTTATTATGAAGAAAAAACCATGATTTGCAAATGTCAAATGAAATTTCCAAATGAGACTGATTAGACAACGCTCCACGTAGCAGAAGTTGTATTCAATGCATGTAGGAGTTTTTTTTCCCTCAGCTCCTTTTTTCAAAATGAGTGCTTTCTGTGTCTGCTTGATACACCACAGGCCACTAAGTCCAGGAAACAGAACAACTTTCTTTACTTTCCTATTAATGTTGATGGTTTCTTCTGTTCTCAAACCTTTGCCCTCTTCTCTTAAAACTGGCAAAAGCTAAGAGATGCTAGACTCCTTAAAATTCAGCAGCCTGTAGCTCCATTTGTAACAAAAACTAAAAACATTTAAAAGTAGATTTAATTAGTAAAGTTGTCAATATTGTTGGAACAAATTACACTTAAATCAAATATGACAAACTTCTCAGCAAACCAATATAAACATATTTTTAAGTTCCTAAAATAAGTGATATATAGCGCACACTTGCGAGTACACACACACACACACACACACACACACACACACACACACACACACACACACACACACACACGCCCGCACGCGGCCCTTCCCTCAGGTCTCAGAGATGAAGCTGTTTCTCCTCCTTGCCAAGCCTAACTCCTTCACTTGGGTCTTTGGTGCTATCCCTTCCATCTAACCAAGTGCCCTGCTCCACTGACCATCCCCCATCCCTTAGATCACCTTCAGTCCCTTCTTCTCTACTGGCTCCTCCCCTCCCCCCCCACTTCCTAGATTGAAATCTTCCCAATACTAAAAATAAACAAAAGAAAGCTACTTTCCTCTGATCCTGCAGCCCACACTTATAAACTATCATTCTCTTTACTACTAAGCTTCTAGGAAGTAGCTGACTACTTAATGCCTCCACTGCTTCACTCACTACCCACTCACTCCTTGGCCTCCACAAAGTAGCTTCTATCCATCCCTACCACTACAATGAGACAGCTCCCTCCAAGGTCTGAAATGACCTCCTACTTGCTAAATCTAATAGTTCTCAGTTCTTCCCTTCCCTTGACCTTCTACAGAATTTACTACTGTGGACAAGTCCCTCTCTTCCTTGGCTTCTATGACACAGTTCATTCCTGGTTCTCCTCTCTCTTTGACAGACTCAATTTCCATTCTTCTTCTTTCCCCTGGGGGCAGCTAGGTAGCTCTGTGGATAGAGCACTGGCCCTAAAGTCAGTAGGACATCAGTTCAAATTCAGCCTCAGACCAAACACTTAACACTTACTAGCTGTGTGACCCTGGGCAAGTCACTTAACCCCGACTGCCTGAAAAAAAGAAAAAAAGAATACCATTCCCCTCCCCTTAATGCCCACGAAAGCTGTCGTGAGCTCTCTTCCCTCTCTCTTTATTCTTTCTTCCTGGCAGTCTTACCAAGTATCATGGGCTTACCTATTATCTTGACACAGATGATTCTCAAATATTTATTTCCTCCAATTGTACATGAGACACTCTCCTCCATATTGATCCCTATGAACCTCAAACTCAACAAGTGTATTAACTCTTTCCTCTCTATAATCAGTCTTTCCTGCCGGCTTCCTCATTTCTGTTGATGGCACCACCATCAACAGAACCAAGCTCTAAACCAGAGGTTCTTAACTCTTCAGTGTCATGGACTCCTTTGGCAATATGGTAAAAACCTATGGACCATCACTCAGAATGTTTGTTGCCTACATTTATAATTGAATGAAATGCTAAATTTCAGTAAGAAGCTAGTGAAAGTGAAGATGTAATTGTTTTCCCATCCAAATTCATGGACCTACTGAAATTTATCAGGTTAAAAACCCCTGCTCTAAATGACTGGAGTCACTCTTGACTTTTCTCTCTCTCTTCATTTCCTACATTCAATAAATTGCCAAGGCCTGTTGATTTCAGCTCCAAAATCTCTCTCCTTTTCATTTTCACCACGTTCATTTAGACCTATTATATTGAAATGCCTAAACTATTACAATAGCTTCCTAACTGGTTTTCCTGCCTCCAGTTTCTCCCTTTCAATCTATCCTTCACACCACTGCCAAGGTAATCTTCTTAATACACTGGTCAAATCACATCAGTTTCCTCTTTAAAAAAAAAAAAGCTCTCCTCTTAACACTCCTCCCCTTAATAAAATATAAATCCTTCCTCTGATAACTCAAGGTCTTCCAACAATCTGTCTCTACACCTGCACTCTACCCACCAACAAACTGGACAATTGGCTGTTTTCTGATCTCATCCTTTCCTCTCTTGCTTCTGTATATATGCTGTAAAAATTCATTATTAAGGATGAATCTCCATTTTCACCATCTCTACCAAAGGACAAGGCCCCACACAGGTGCTACCACCTCCTTAATTAAGTATGTATGTCAGTGATCCTCCCAATTAAATCTCTCAGGCTACTCTGACCACACCTACAAAACTTAATCATTTCATTTTTATCTTTATTTGTGCACATTTCAGTCTCTTAACTAAAAATAAATTCCTTGAGAAAAAAGCTTGTCATTTTTCATCTTGTATTCCCAGTGCCTGTCACAATGCCTTGTACACAGCTGACACTTAATAAATTGAATTTTTAAAGATATAGTGCATATTTCAATCCATCAAAATTTTATTTTAAAAAAGTCCCCCGTTTTTCTCCCCACTCCGAGCCCTACAAAGTTTCGAAATTCTTTGACTTCTCACTTCTGACCAGAGAAGTAGAGGATTAGACCTGGTCCTTGAAAGACAAAATTTGGATAGGTGGAAGATGTGGTATGAAGTATAACCAAGGGCATACTGATGGGTAAAACAAAAGACATCTGACAAGTAACAAGTAAACCAGCAGGTTGGAGTAGAAGGTCTATGCCAGGAAGGAGCAGGAAGTAAAACTATTTGGAGAGTGTGAGGCAGATTTGAGAGGTCTTTGAGAATCAGACTAAATATTTTTCTATAGGCAAAGAAGAGCCAGTGCTGATTTTTGAACAGAGAAGTAACATGATGAAAAGTAATTTTTAGCAAGCTTCATCTGGCCATTGCTGGTATTCAGAATGAACCCAAGGGAATAATCAAGAATGCAGTCATAGCTACCTAAATTAGTTTCGAACACTGGGAAGAGTATAATGACTGACATTTCATGTAGCGTTTTAAGATCTGCAAAGCAGTTTATATACATTATCTTATTTAAGCCATAAAACAACCTAGTGAGGTTAGGTAGTCAGATATTATGATCCCCATTTTATAGATTAGGAAACTGGAACTTTGAGAGATTAAGTGACTTCACCACAGTCACTTAGCTAGTGTCTTATGACTTAAGTGTCAGAGGCAGGATTTGAAACTGGGTCATCCTTATTAAAAATCCAACACTCTACCCACTACCCGACTGATTACATATGGGGAGAAGGGAGGGAAAGGAAAGGATAGAGTTAAAATGGCATTCAAGTTATAAACCTAATTGTCGAAAAAGATGGTGGTCCCATTAACATAAATAAACATAACATAATAAAAGGGTAAGGAAGCAATCTTTTCCTTTCCATTGGCTCCTCCCTACTGCCTCAAGCAACAAAACCTTCCACTGACCCTATTGCCAAAGACTACTTCTCTTCTCAAGTGTCAAAATTCTGTAATTAGTGGTCTATACTACAAGCCTCTATCCTCCTGAACACCCTCTCTCCTCCCTCCTCCATCTATGTAGGCAAGAGCCTTCCTCAAGGGTCAGCAAGTCACTATATAATAACCATATCCAAAGGCCCCTTCCTAACTTCTCTGTAGCACCTGATATTCCTTACTACCCTGCCTCCCAGAAATCCTCTCTTCCCTTGATTCCTTTCCTACTCTTTTCCTATTCTATTCCACTCTTCCTATCTTTCTGATGACTCTCTTTTTTCACTTTTCTGGCACTTCTTCCAATTCCCCCAAAATAAGAATTACCTATTTCAATGTTCTGCCCTTCTACGTTCTCTTCAAAAGCACGATACACATTATTACCTCGATGCAGGTGAGCCATATCCTTCATTCCTTAGGTCTTCTCTCTACACTACCTTCCCTAGAAACGTATCCACTCTCATGACTTTAACCTCTATGCGGATGAGTCCAAATCTGTACCTCCAACTCTGACTTCTTTGCTGAGCTCTCGAGTTACATCCCCTGTAACTGCCTGCTGGATAATATTCTGGCCTATTATATGATTTCACATGAAAAGTTTAGATGAAATTAAAACCACTTACATGTAAACTGAGTAAAAAATGTTAACATAATTTATAGTATTAACACTCACTCTGAATACTGTTTCTACATGAACTGGAAAGGATACAACCAAAAAACATTCCCCACATAAGATAGCAAAAGAAGTATGTTAATGACTACTGCCCTTAAAAATAACTTACTCTTGGATAAGGAAGGCCACTAGTGGTATTGAAAGCAGGTAAAAGCTTGTAACCCAACTGCTTGGCCATTTGGAGAAGTTCATCATTGTACCACTGCATGTGTTCACCTTTCTCCTTCAGCATGATAGCCACTGAGTGTCCACCTAAGAGACCCCTAGAGTTACATATAAGAAACATTAACCACATTTCATAAATACACTCTAGTCATAAAATCAATGAGTGTCTCCATAAAGTTAGGAGTATTACAAATGCTAACAAGAATAACCAGTGATAAAACATCAAAGGAAAGAATGAACAGTTCACTTATTTAACTTACTCTAGTCACTTAATCACTTCACACCAAATCACTGAAGTTTCGTATTTTGTAAGTCAGACCTGATAAGATCCATTTGCGAAGTGTTTTAAAATTCTTACTGAAGTACTTTTTAAAAAAGGTACAAAAACTAAGTAGTCAGCAAACTTAATTTTGACACTGCCTTCTTACCAATCCTACAGCAACTCATAAAAACAGTTAAGTTAAAAATCTGCCATGAAACATGAAATGGACTGAGCTATATGAATTTCTATAACCAGATCACTGAGAACATTCATTGAGGGATGACTAAATTTCAGGTAAGAATCACTCTGTATCTCTGGCAAAGGGATGTAGATTAGATTACAATAACAATCATCACAAAAGAATTAAAAGCCAATGGTTTTCTGGTTATTTCCTAACATGCCTTCAAGGAAAACATACTTTAAATACATAATGAGCACTTCATCTCTTTAGGTGAGATACATACTTTTTTTTTTTGTGGACAAGGCAATCGGGGTTAATTGACTTGCCCAGGGTCATGCACCTACTAAGTGTCAAGTGTCTGAGGTTGAATTTGAACTCAGGTCCTCCTGACTTCAGGGCCAGTGCTCTAACCCACTGTGCCACCTAGCTGCCCAAGACACGTACTTGTAAAATTTGTTTTTATAGGTAGGTTTTTCTACCAAGAGTTGCCTGTGGTCAGAAACCCATATAAACTTAGGAACAAACTGGATAATTTTTTTAAGTATAAAATGAACTTGTAGCACTTAAAGATCAAATATTATTTTCCCACTAAATCACAGATTAGTTACACACTAATAAAAGATGATTCATTGCAGCTCTTAATACTGAAGATCGTGTTCCCGATGGCAATTTATGATAGTGACTTAAGTGAACTGGAAGTGACTCAAAAGAGTAATACTCAACTCAACCAACTGTCTTGTCCACCCAATAAGGGCATGAAAATTTTCTTCTTGGAAAATGTGGTTATGGTCACAAATCTAAGTCTTGTTGCTCTTCATGAATGCTAAAATTTGAAATCAGACTAATACGTTTGTGACTCAGAATAAAAAAAGTTCTATCATTTTAACCTAGTCAAGTGTCTTCCAACCATAAAAAGTTGAAGACCATGAATTTAATGTCCTTAATTTTTTTGATGCAAATGTATAGCTTTAACATATAATACATATACTTACCCAAGGACTCTGATGTTTGTTTCAAAAACTGATACAACTATGTCATTATCCAAATTAACATCTCTTACAACTTTTCTCACAGCCTCTTCAAATTCTTTAGTTTTATTTAATACCTAGGAAAATAAAAATTTTTTCAACACATTGCAGATTAAAGCAATCCAACAATACAAAAACCTATAGGCATCTGTGTGGAGTGCACCATACCAGACACTGAACATGTGCTGATGTGCCCCGATTCCTTATAAGTATGTGAGGTGAGTGAAGCTGAGGTGGGATAGCATCTGACCAAGTGAAGAACAAAAACTCCTGATGATATATTATGATTTCTTTATAACTGGGTTTTACAGGAACATTGAAATATCACTAGAACTTGAAATTTACAATTAACAACTTGCCACTGAGTGAAGGATTTTCAGCACTCCACTCCCAATTTTTGAACATTAAGTTTGCTTGATAATGCCTTATAAAAAATAAGTCATTCTCTCACTACCAGCAGAGAGCACCTTCTCCAAAAGAAGGATATCATCAACTTGCATTTTAAATGTTGGGCTGAGGAAACATTTCTGGCTCCTAAATACTGCAATGCTTGCTTTCATCACCCCTTGGTAAGTTTGACTGTGTAATAAAGGGTAAGGAAGCGTGGCTGGGATGAGTACTCTTAGATTCTCAGTGTAGGCTCTGGAAATTATTCTAGAAGGACTTCCTAACACTATATAAGTGGATTAGTTTTCTCTGCTCTACTTGTCCGCACATTTAGATGTTTGGTTCTAATTTTCTTAAAAGTATCTTTTTCATTATTTTATTTTTAGTTTTCTTAGTTAAGTCCTACTCCTTTAAGTCCTAGCAACTCAATCTGGTATAGCAGGGAAGAACACTGGTCTTTAATTTAGAGCACTTGGATTCAAGTCCAAACCCTGACACTTACTGGCTATGTGACTCTCAGCAAGTCACCATCTCCCCTTAACCAGCTTAAGCCTCAGTTTCCTCATCTGTACTTTTATTGTTTACCTCACAGAGCCACTGTGTAGAAAAGCACTTTGAAGCACTATAAAAATAAGAGGTGTGATTAGTACTAATCTGACGCCTCATTACAGAAATGGATGTCACCTTGGGTTTCAAAAAGTTGGGCCAGAAAAGCACATTCCAGTATATAAGCAGTACATTCTACAAGCTGAAAAGGGCCCAGTCTCAGTTGAAAGTCTGTCATATAAGGGCTCATAAGTCAGCCACCAAATGAATATGTTCACTCTCAGTAACACCTGAAGAAAATCTACTAATGAATAAACAGGTTGCAATTTATGCTGATGGAATAAGTACACACACCAAGGGTTTTGTAAATCCTTGAAGTATTTAGTTTACTTTTACGCAGACTTTAAAATTTTAATTTTTCTAGAAAATACTGTAAAAGAGAGTGGCATCTCACTCATCTGATACTACAAGCAGAGTAAATCCAGAAAAGAAAAAAAAATGAGTCAAGCAAAGGAACTCAAATTAATCCCATTTTAACACTTGTTAATTCATTTGAAAGCTGTCAGTCTCAAGCACAAGATCCTTTTGGACTTTGGTGGAATAAAGGCAGGTCAAAACAGACCTTAACTTTGGCTTATTTTAGTATGGAGCCTTAATGTTCTATTTTAGCCCTTTTGAGAACATTTGTTTCCCCAAAGTTATCTTCTCAAATTCTCTCCTCTTTAACCCATGTTATCTTGTTTTCAGTTCTCCTCTTATATTTTCTATAGGGCCAACAATTGGCGGGGAAAAAAGTGGTCTCTTCTTAAGTCCCTAACATCTCCACTCAAAAGAGGCACATGACTAGAAAGGAAATGTTCTTTTTATACATAACAACGTTAGACAAGTTCACCTGTGTGATAATATACAATACTGAGCCTAGACCAAGGGTGGGAAACCTGTGGCCTCAAGGCCACACATAGCCTTCTAGGTCCTTGGGTGTGGCGTTTTGACTGAGTACAACTTTTACAGAACAAACCCTTTTTTTTTTTATTAAGGGGATTTGTTCTGTGAAGTTTGGATTCAGTCAGAGGGCCACACTTGAGGACCTAGAGGGCCACATGCCAAGTTCACCACCTCTGGGCTAGACTATGATGAAAAGTTTTAAAATAAAAAAGGTTTTTAAAAAACTGCTTTTCCTTCCCACACCCCCTTCTCAGTCTATCTTTAAGTCTGCTCATCATGCTTCTCCCACTGCTAATTTCATAGTAACCTTAAGCACAGAGTCTAAGCTAAAAATTATACTAGTTTAACTCCCACTGAACTCTACTAGAATCAATCAGTTAAAACAATGCACCGGAGTATATTTATTGATAAAAGAAAGCATCACTTAAAGAGTGAAAAGACCAAAGTAAAAGCTATCAGGCTGTGTACAGCTTCAAGGATGATAAATGCTACCCAGATAATTATCATCCAATACTTAACACAAGAGATGGAAAAGGAAAAAAAAGATCACAAATTAAAATCAAAGTGAATTAGAAATGTCAGTGCTTACATTGTCAGAAATGTTATAAAACCAAGTATTTCTTTAAAAATCAAACTACTTTACTAAAAAATAAACCACCCCCCCAACACCCCCCCACTCCCATCCCCACCACCACCACTTGGTTAAAAGAGAGGCTTTCAATCCTTTTTAGAGTCTTCATTTTATAACTATTTAAGGAAAAGAACACTCAAAAACGGAGTTAGGGCATGTAACAACCACAAAATGGTCCACATTTTTTCTTAGAATAAAAGTAACAGATCCAAACCATAATTTTCCAACGAATTTTTCAATAACAATTTGAAACATGTGATGTTGCTTGCTACCTTAGACTTTCCCCCTGACACTGCTTGAAGATGGGTTCTAAAACTGGGGTCACCTGCCTATGTACCCTGATTCTCTAAAGGTCACAAAAGTTCAGAATTTAAGGGAACCTTAGAGATCATTTAGTCAAAATCCCTCATTTTACAGATGAGGAAGCTGAATCCCAATGGTAAAATGAGTAATGCAATGCCATACATAAACAATTATTTGTTAGTATTCTGGAGTGCTTGCTACCACTGAGAATCAAGAAATTCGATTACCCAGTTTCTAGAGAGGCTCATCAATTCTGTGAGGAAACCATTTAGGAGTGGGGATGGAGTTAGGAGTGAGGCTTTTTAACAGAGAATACCTGACACCCCAAGCTAGTATTCCTGAAAGCACATCAGGACATGGAGAAGTTATGACTAGAGGGCAGTATAAAACAGGCAAATACAGTAGAGATGAGAACTTCACCAATAATCAGAGGAAAGATACACATGAGACCGACTATCTCTCCTTATCCCGCTGTTGACCCTACTGCCTACTCTTATCAATTTTTGTCCTATGCCAAGGGGAATCTGTTCCTCCCAAGGTGACAAGTCACATCTTTTGAGATACTCCCTGTAAAACTGACTCTTCTCTACAACAAAGGAATCCCCAAAGACTACTGAAACAAACAGGGAAGAGGGATTAATACTCCTGTTTACACATTTATAAAACTTTTCAAATAAATTAAGCATCTAAAGACCTGATTAGATTAAGAAAGTCCTAGAATTAGGCTCAGAAGAAGAAAGCAGAGATTAATGAGTTAAAGAAGCCCGACAACAACAATTCCAACAGTAATCCCAGAACTTTTTTTTTGATCACTATATGGAACATTATCTCAAAAGAAAAAAAAATCTTATCAAATTTAAAATGATTAACCCTGAAATGAAATTTAACAATGCAGGTCTTAAGTTTTTCCCATTTTTACACAGGAAATGAGCTAAGAAGAGTACTCCAACTATAACATTTGGTTATTTCAGCATGTGAAATTTAATCTGACTACTTCTAGTCACAAATCCTTTTCCACCAAAACTTAAAACAATTTTTATCTTAGACTTCCTTCTAGGCCAGGAATGAATGTCAATAAAATAAGAAGGAAAATAAACTTCTTAGAAAATATGTTCAGGGAGACAAATAATGAACAAGTGAAATTTTTATTTTTTAAAACATTTTATGGAAAGATAATAAAATCAAAAGAAATACCAGAGGGGCAGCTAGGTGGCGCAGTGGATAGAGCACCAGCACTGAAGTCAGGAGGACCTGAGTTCAAATTCAGCCTCAGACACATAACATTCACTAGCTGTGACTCTGGATAAGTCACTTAACCCCAATTGTCTCACCAAAAAAAAAAAAAAGAAAGAAAGAAAAGAAATACTAAGCTCTCTCAGAGATGAAAAACGATAATTTTCAACATTAATTCATAAGATATATAACTGAAAAATTCTGTCATTTTCTCTAGCTTAAAAGAGCTAAAAGCTTCTTAATTATGTATCTAACTACTAATAAACAAAGTTGTATCATGTTGTTAATAAACACCAAAAAAGTAAGAATTTGGCGGACAGGAAGACAGTCTTGAACCCAGGTCTTCCTGACTCCATGTTTCACCTTGGTTTATCTGATGCTGGAAAAATCACTTAATTTTTCAGCAACCCAGGCAACTCTAAGACTACAAAGTGAATAGAGGAAGTTTCTTCACAGGGAAGTTCCCCATACCAATGAAATTACAGGATCGATCCAAAAGAAAGAAAAAAATTATCTTTAAAGAAGTTTAATTTAGTGGGGAGAACAGGGAGCTGCATAAATACATTACTTAAATAAGAAAGATAATTTTATCATTTTTCAATATCACTGGGAAGAGTAACTCTTGGGTAGAAGCGTCTAAGGCAAGGGGCTAAAATTATTTTCTTCCAGAAGGAACAAAAATCTGTGTTTCCTGACTATGGTAACACCATATGATTTAAATTAAATCACAAACGAAAGTAGCTGAATATCTCTACAATATCCTGAATTATTTCAGGGGACAGTACGGATTGATGATTAAACTATATCTTACCCAGTTATGGGGACACTAAAATAAAAGATTTAGTTAAAAATAAAGGTCCAAGAGACTAGGTATGAAACTTCAAGCTCAATCCTAAGTGCTACTGTTTCCTGATTATTTCATCATCTCTATCTTTATAATACTTTAATATGCATATATATGAAATTTATAGAATGAAAAAAATCCAGGAAGGATCAAACCTACCACAAGAGTGTCCAAAGTATCAATCAGTGTCAGGGAAAATCTAAGAAACAAGTATAACCAGATATAGAAAATTAGAATCCTGAATGTCTCATCCACATACAGTAGACTCTGTTATCTGGCATTCTATCTACCAGCACTCTCTCATAACCAGTAATTCTGTAGTCACCTATCATACAATGATAACTGATGTTAATAAAGATGAGCCCGAATAAGTGTAAGACCATAAAATGCTTTGAGAAAGATTCAACTGTCAATGAAATTTAGGTGTAAAATTATCCAGTCACATTCTAATTCTATGAATATTAGTCATGTGTGGGTGGATATAAAACAACTATTTACCATGATATCTGATTAAACAGAATAGCCCATTGAGACCCAATCAAATAGAAATTTATTATATTTCATTTTTAACTAATATTTTGAGAATTTAGATTCCTATCATCTAACCAACTGAATTTGACCTATTTCATGAGTACTTTGTCCTCTTATCAATTAGAGGATTAATTCAACTCCTGATGAATATGTCTAACTGCTCCTAGTAATAAGGAATAGAACAGAAAAAGAGAAATAAAAGACAAATACAAAATGTGTCTACTTAACAAAAACAAAGAACTTAAATTATGCCAACATTTAAGAAGCAGATACAAAAGGTTCTGTTATTTACTTATCACAGTCTAAAATACACTATAAGTAAGCCCTAGGTAGTATTTTAAAATGTTAAATTAGTATACCTATTTCTAGAGACTCTGGCTGTACATATATAGTAAGTTTATTCATCCTGAAAGACTTTGGCACTAATTTTTTTTCCCTCCAGTTTGTTTCTTTCTATTGGAAAAGGTAATTTAAAGTGGCAACCAAATGCATTTATCACAGTGTGCATGCATCCTCCAAGGGTTTAAAACCATAAGGAGAACTACTATTTCATTTTTGGAAAGCAAATGACTTAAATATAACAGCCTCAATAATGCTTTATGATAACAATTTTAGTTTATGACAGGCTAAGGATGCAATAATTGGATTTATTAAAGCACAGTTATTTAGTAAAATGCTCATGCTGTTTTCTATCCAGAATAACAACTAACATTTGACTTTAAATGTGGGATCATGGTTACATATGGACTATTTTCAAGAGCTGCTACTCAAACTGTACATTAGCTAATAAATCTAATTAACAGCTATCTCAACACATCAGGACAAAGTATAAACACAGCTGAAGCTTGAATGTTTTCCCTAAAACACTGCAAGAAATAAAAAAATTACATTCATAAAATCACTTAAGAATATTTTAAGCATATCTTGTATCACCTAAGAGTAATGGTCTGTACCTTTCTATCAGTCACAAGATTTAATCATTCAAAATTTATCATTCATGGGCTTCTATTAAAATTATCCTGAAAAATCATGTTGCAAAGTTCCTGCAAGTGGTCTAAGCCTTGGCACAAATAAAACTTATATAAATACTCACTTTCCTAACGCATCATCAACATCACCCCGACTTGGCTCCTGACCTCTAACACGACCCCGGCAGGTTAAGGGCATGAGTTCATCAGCTGGGTAAGCATGTTCCTGTAAGAAAAATCAACTGAGTTACTTAGAAAACCAAGGCAAAGCACGTGCCATGTAACTATTGCAACCTATCCAATGTTTAAGTACATTTAAACTGAAAACAATCAGAGCTACTATTCCTACAATATAAGGAATCTGAATCAGTATCCTGGATATCAAATATGGCCATATACCCCTGCCATCTACTCTGCTGATGCCCAAACTTCCCTCCACCTACAATAGCACATCCACACCAGACCACCAGCCTCAGTCCCTAGTGGAATTCATTTACTCACCTTTGAACTCTTGCTCTGAGCCAAATTATCTTGATCAGCGAGTAAATTCAACTCCAGAAATTCTAAATCAGTGCAAGTAAATTCAACTACCTATTTAACTGATTCCTAAGACCATCAGACCATATCATGATTAAGATCCTACTTAGCCATTATCCTAATCTTGACATCCTGCCGTTACCTTGCTTTCCCCATCCCCCCAATGTCTACCCCTTACTCTGAGTTCACGAATCAATCGAATCAACACTACCATTACCATTACTCCTAGAAAAGATCATCAATTGACTGTTCTGTGATAAAATTACCATCCCTGTAACTAACCAGACACTCCGTTCATTACTCCCAGAAATGTATTAGTTCCCCCATTAGAATGCAGAATCCCAGACTGTCTCATTTTTGTATGTATATTCCCAGTAGTTAGCACACGGCATGGCACATAATAAATGCTCTTTTATTCATTCATCAAATACCTCCTTCCCCCCAAAACAGGTGTCGAATGTCAGCTTTCAAGGAGGAGAAAAAAAAGGCAGAATACTGTCTTAGCAGCTTCTCCTCATGACTTTCTTTTCTTTTTCCCTTTTGGTCTCTTCCCCTACTGTGACTACAGAAGCCCAAGGTCTAGGTTATGACAACAGCTGAAAAGTCCAAAGAATCTCCACACATAAGATCCCACAGATGCCAAATGGTGATGTCTTCTGTGTTATACATTACTATACATGATCAGGAAGAATGAAGTGGATTTAGGCAGTTTGGGATATGATCATGACCAGAAGGTTAGGCATCCCCACAAAGCAATCAGGAAGACATGGCAACCTGTGTATGTTGAACTCCAGGATGCTTTTTAGCTCAGGATAGCACATAATAATCCTGGTATAGAACCTTACTACAAGAATAAAATCAGTAATGAACAATATAAAAATCAAATGATCATTTTTTTTTTGGCCGATACTGGAAAATATGCATCTTAGAATTCTACAAAACATTAGGACAATAACATGGCACACATTTTATATCTTGCCAACAACTTTCACTTCAGACAATATAACTGCTCAAAATTTATAAAGATACAAGTCTATGGACTTTAAATCTTGGGAAGGGATCTTAGAACCGAGTTCAACCTCTTCCCTCATTTAAAGACGAAGAAACTAAGGCTCAGTCAGGTCAGAGATCACAGGCCGCTGACAGCTGTAAGGGAATTCATAAGTCATCTAGCCAAAACCTTTTATTTTACAAAGGCCACAAAAAGGTGAAATGACCTGTGCAAGGTTACCCACATTGCAAGTGGGAAAAGTGGGATGCTAACTCCGACTTTCTGATTCCTAACCAGAATTCTTTCCATTACACTCTGCAATAACTTGCCCTAAGGTGAGCATCAAATGACTAACCTAAAGAAATAGAATTCTCTAGACTTTTATTTTCTAGACTAGCTGCACATCATACAAGATGAGGTTCTACAGTATTTTGCATGAAGAAATAAACACATACAACCTGAAAGATTAAAGAGCAGCCCCTACTCTGATAACATTCGAATACCTAAAACACACTACCTACAGCAAAGACACTAACAACTGCCAAGGGCTGACTGGGGTCGCTGTCCTCTAAGTCAGAGGCCTTTCTCTACCAGGAAAACCTGACAATCCCAAAGAGCCAGTTTCATATTGCCAGCCAGCAGTGCATGCTAACAGTAGAATAATGCAGAGTTCTTTGCACTATCTTCATAGAAACTGAAGTACTGAGGAATAAAAAGTTATCAGAGAAGGAACTTAAGTTCTGTCTTTGTGACTTACAAGCTCTGAGGCAACACAACTCACACCTCCCAGGGCTTCACTTTTCTCTTCCCAGAATGAGAGAGTTGAGACTTAGACTGAAATCCCTTCCACCCCTAAATCCTCTATGTAGTAAAGCAGTAACCTCATCATACAGTAAAGTCTTATCTGACCAAAACTCAAGCAAAGAAGAGACCCAAGCAAAGTGGTCAAAGAATATTTGAAGAGGAAAAGAATACTCCTTAAGTGAGACAGTTGGGACTCCAGATGACAGAGGGCTTTAAATGCATGGTGAGGGTGCTGTGTTATCTTAGCCAGAAGAGCTTGAGAAGGTTTTGGAGCAGAGGAGAGCCCTAGACAAATTTGGTAAGTTTATATTCACAGCAGTATGAAGGCCTTATTGAAAAGGGGTTAGAAGCAGAGAGATCGTTTGGGAAGCTTTTACAACAGGTCAGAAATGAAATGATGAGGACAGATAGCAGCCATGAGGGAACAGAAGTGGAGATATGGGAGACATTTTACAGAGGTAAAATTTGTGGAACTTGGCAACTCACTAGATACAGAACATAAAAGAGACAGGAGAAAGGAGAGAGATTTTGAACCAGAGTAATTGGAAGGAACAAAAATGGGCAGGTCTGGAATGGGGAAAGGGGTGTTAAGGGAGAAAGATGAGAAGTTGCGCTTGGGACATACTCAACTTGATGGTAGAGCTGTCTACACAGGTAGTTTTGAGAAATAGGACTACAACTTAGGGGAGAGTTTAGCGATAGACAAAGATTTGGGGTTTATCTGTTAAGAAATCACAGTTGACCGCATAAATACATATATGAGCTCACCAAAGGAGTGCTCATACAGACATAGGTAAGCAAAGAGTGACCCAAGACAGAGGTTGAGGAACATAGGGAATGGGAAAAAAGATGATGAACAGTAAAAGAGCCTGAGAATGAACAATAAGACAGACCAGAAGACAGCCAAGTTAGGGCAGTGTCATAGATGCCTTGGAAGGAAACTATCCAAAAGGAGATCAACAGTACTGAAAACTACATAAAGGATAAAGGATGAGGACTAGCAAAAAGCCACTCGATTTAAAAATTTAGTTCACTGATGGCCTTTGAGTGAAGAATTTCATTATAGCAGCAGAGTTGAAATTCAGACAGGAAGAGGTTGAGGAGTAATAGTGGTCATACCTATTCAAATTCATGCTATTCAATGTTATAATTACATAAAATATGATTGATAACTGGCTCCAGCCCAATAGAATATGTTAGTGCAAATCTGAATAATGAAATTCCTTATTTGTACCAATCCAGATCTAGCTGTAGAGGCAGCAAATATAAACTACTCTTTCTAGAAATTTGGCAATGAAAGGTATGAGATGTAAGATACCAACTAAAGGGGATGGTAGGATCAAATGAATTTACTTTTAAGGGTAAGAGAGGCCTGAGTAGATTTGTAGGCAATGGGAAAGAAGCCTCTAGATAGGGATGGGATGAAGAAAGAGAATGGCCAATGGAGCAAGCTCCGGAAGGCAATAGGAGAGTAAGATATCAAGGACATGAGCAGAAGGGTAAGACTTGACAAGAAAGGCTTCCTCATTCTCTGAGATTAGAGGGAAGGAAAAAAGAACACGTAAAGACAGATACAAAAGAAGAGAGCTGTAGGAACTTACAAATGGCTGTCTCTAAATTCTCCATAAAGTCAGAGTTAAGGTCATATGCTGATAGAGGATGGGAACAGGGGCAAAATCTTGAAGCTAAAAAATGAAGAGGAGAGAAATAACTAGCACAATCACTTGGGACTGAGGAAAGAATATCCACACATAGCCAATCATACATAGCCAATGAATGACAAATAAAAGACCTGTCTTACAAAGGTAAGGTTAGATAACATGTATTTATGGCATACTCTGCAAAACAGTCTCATGACTTCCTCCAACAGTGTTCAGCAGCATGAACAGTAAAAGAGAAAGGATCCAACACAGAACTAGTTGCTGAATTTAATATGAAAGAAAAGCCAGCACAAGAAAGCTGGACCAGGGCAAAATCAAGGGCTTAGGAGATCTAAAGGGCATAAAGTCAGAGAGCAAATACAGAATAGGTTTAGGAGGAGAGGTGTAATGGGAGAGGCAGAAAGACAGGAGTTATGATGAAAGAGAATTTCAAAATTCATATCTTGGAAGTGGAACAGTTTGGGTTATGGTTTGGTCTAAAGTCAAGATTTTAAAGGGTCATAAAGTAAATAACAAAATCACCAAGGATGTGAGTGGGGTTGGGATAGAGATGACTGTGTGCTAGATGCTGAACTCACTAGGGAAGGAAGGAAAAAGAAGAACGGAAGGAAGGAAAAAGATCAACAGATGACAATAAGAAGGTTCTGGGCTGGGTGATATAAACAGATGAAGTCAACCTGAAAGTGGAGTGGTTCCTGGATGAAGGTGGCAGCAGGTCTGGAGGCAGCAGAAGGATTACGTCAGCGCCTCCCCCTGGCCCAGAGTGCTGAGGAGCATGACAGAAGAGCAGCCAACATGGACAAGGTGCTAAGGGATAAGCTGTCTTCAAGGGAATGATGATACTCAATAACAGAATTAAGAGTCCTGAGCTATAAGAGACTAGAATCTAATCATATGCCTGTTTCATGTAGAAAAAAATATGACACATTTCAGAAAGATTTACATCCCTATGTTTTTTTAAAGTTTCACTATTTAAAAAGAAAACTGCTCACCTGACTCTGCTTCCCTCCAAGTAACCTGTAACTCAAGTTTTACTGCATAACAACGTATCAATATATGCAGCTGCTAAGTTGTAAACGTATAACCATGACCATGTTGATCAATCAACAAACATTTACCAAGTGTCCCCAGTATGAAGCCCTATCTGGTTAGGCACTGGAGGAGCCACAAAGTTAGAGTAAGAGAGCTCCCTGCCCTCACTAAAATCAGTTAGAACATGCCTAACTTGATCAACTTACATGCCTTTTACTTAGTACTACCCAGAAAACTATTACTTAAACAACGAAACTCATACCTTTTCCAGCATGAGCAACATTTTTCATTCCTGTACCTTCTCAAATTTTAATGATATATATATAACATTCAAAAGCAAAGAATGCAAAGAAGTCAACTTTTTTCAAGTCACCAATGCACTTTGAAAGCTGCATAAATCTTCTAAAAAGATGAAAATTCAAATCCACAATTCAATTCCACATTTACTAAGCAACACCATGCTGATATATACTGGGTTAGGCCTAGGAAGTACAAAGGAAAAAAAGATGAAACAGTTCCTGCCCCTCAAGGGGCTACCAAAAATACAACTCAGACAAGCAAATTCAAAAGAAAAAGTGGATAAAAGGAACATTGTTTATTAAGAAGATATACTCAGGAAATCCAGGAATTTAGGAGGTTAAGCCTTAGAAAACAGCAATGACATAATCATAGGAATATGCTACAGAGTTCCGGCAAAGGGGGAGTTAAAGAAATAGAAAAGATCAAAAGCCAGGCATTGAGAGATAATAACTGTCGCTCTGAAGGATGACAACTACCTGAAATTCTGCTGGAAGTCTCTCTGATAAAAGCAGAGCAATTGGCTAATTCATAATTTGCCTTAATTTCACAGAATCATAGAATTTCAAAGTAGGATGGGACCCCAAAGGCCAAATGATCCAACCCATATGTGGACTAGAATAAAATCCTTTCTAAAACATACCAGACAAGTAGCCATCCAACCCCTACCTAAAGATTTCCAGCAAAGAGGAATCCACCACTATACAAGTCAGTTCCAATATTAGGAGGTTCCTCCTCAGGAGGCCCAAAGTTTCCTCTTCCTGCAGCTTTAACCCTTGTAAATTTTACTTGTAAATAATTCCTCACAATCCAATAAAGCACCAAAAAAAAAAGAAAGAAAAAGGAAAAGAAAAAAAGAGCAACAAACAAGTGCCAAAAAAGTAAATATCAAGTCCAAACCCTAAGATTACTCAGGTAAGAAAAAGCATCAATAATTTCAAACGATCACAATGAAACAGCTAACTTCTGAATTTCCAGTTAAAGAAATATTCTTTTCTCCTTGTCGTGATCTTTTCAAGTTAACTATACAAAGAAGCCTGACTTGTTTTAATTCCACGGCACACGTGGCAAGTAAACATCCTTATTAGGTTGCTAAACATTCAGACTATTTGAAGTAGTACTCCCTCCTAACCAAAGTATTCCTAAGTCTGGAAAAAAGGAAAAGGTTATTTAATTTCATCATGATGCAATGTGGATAAAATACATTACTTTTCAGTCAGAAATAAAACAGCTGATTGAAGAGTTCTGCATAAAATTAGATAGCACACATGCCTGATTGCAAGTAATAAATATAGTAGTCCCCATATTCGTTTCTAAATCTACTGAGGGAAGAACTAGGGATGGGACAGGAAAAGAAGGTAAACAGTTCTGCTCTGCACCACTGAAACCAGAGTAGAACCAATATTCAGTTTGTTTGTTTTTTGTAAAGTCTGCACCAAAAGCAACTGAAAGTCAAAAAATTTATTCTATATGAAAGCTAGTAAATAAAAATTGAGTTATCAAAAAATGTAAAACCTATTTAGTTTTTAATAACATTTTGAAATGTTTATACTCATGCTACATGCAGTAGCTACTGTATTTCCTGTTTACAAGAACTTAAGGCACTTTAACAGTAAAACTCAATTACAGACTAGGGCAGCTGGGCAGTTCAGTGCATAGAGTGCCGGACCTAGAGTCAGGAAGAGTTGAGCTCAAATCCTGCCTCAGATATTTACTAGCTGTGTGACCCAGGGCAAGTCACTTAACTCAGTTTCCTCATCCGTAAAATAAGCTGGAGAAGGAAATGGCAAACCACTCCAGTATCTTTGACAAGAAAATCCCAAATGGGGTCAATAAAAGTCAGTCACAACTGAAATGACTAAACAACAACAGTAATTAGGTGTTAACATTTAAATACAGATATTCAAACCTGTGATATTATACGAGGCTTTCTAAAATAAAATGAGAGAATTCATCTAATAGTAAGATGCTGGAACCTTCTTGCTGCTACTGAATGAACTCCAACATTTATCTATTCCCTTTTCACTGCTAGGATTACTATATTACCCTTTTGTTCACCATCATATTCACTACATAAGCCACTTATTACCAGATGTTACACACACACACACACACACACACACACACAGAGCTATTCCTACACGTGACACACATCATTCCTTTGAGAGTTATACAGCACATCATAGTATGTTTCAGCAGTGAGTAGAAACACTTAAACAGAAGGGCAACCAATACCTTCAAATCCTTAAAATTAAATATTTGAGCATGGTTTAAAGGAGAGGCTTACTCCAAATGCTTTTCGATAATTCAATAAATCTTAATATCTCTGAAATATGCATATGGTGGGGGGGGGCTTTTTTTCCCTCACACTGTAAAATATTTCCCTTCACTTCAGCCTTCATCTTCTAAATTAAAGGATTAAAGACCAAGTTTTCATGACAACACTGTGGCAAAATTTATCTCGGGTTTTGCTAAACGGGTGCAAAAGATGAAAAATGAAACCTCAATATGCTAAAACCAGGAACATAAACCACAATTTATAAAAATACACAGCCACTCCAAAAATCCTTATTGAAAAGATAACTTGCATATTAATAAAAGTTTTAAGCTTTCTTTCTGACATAATAGAACTTGAATTTCTAAGTAAAGGCTACCACGGGATGATATTATTTCTCCTGGCAAACATCTCCTCTTTTAAATATGTAACAGCCCTCCCCTACAAAAAACAGGAGGTTTTAAAAGCCTTGCATACTTTTTAAAAGGTTAATAACTTAGGTTTTAGGTATGGTAGAAATTCAGTCAATGACAATAAACAAACGTACTAAAGTTTAACACTTTATACAACTGTACAAAATGTATTTAAGTCTAATGGAAAAAAAATTTTTAACAGGCAGCCAAAAAGATAAATCATGTCCTGTGGCTGGCAGAACTAAAGTCTAGAAAAACAAAGTCAATAACTACTATGAAAAGAAATTTTGCTTCCATCATACTTACAATCCAAGTTATTTAAGTTTAAGAACTATATATTTAAGTTTAAGAACTTTACAAAGAATCTATGTATACTGAAACTTCCAAATTCCATTCTGATGTTGTAAGTCAGTATATATGAAAAACTCACTTAAAATGATGCTGCTGGAGAACAATCATCGCACCATGTTATAATCAGATTTTTACACTGGAGAGGTTTCTGGGAACATGATTGGACCCCCCAATCCTTCCAAATATATATTAGAAACTGTCAATTTTAATAATTATGCTAAGTTGAAATCTAGTATAATATGTATAGTAGAGAATCTTAAAACAGTACAAGAGAACACTGTACTAATTTTAGGTGGTTTGCTAGCTAAGACTGATATGCCTTTAATTTATTAGCTGACTATGAAAAAAAGTCAACTAAATACAATCATTTCATAAAATAAGTAAATATAATTAATCATGATATACAATGTCTTAATCATTAGAACTATGAGCTTCTAAACCAATTAGGACAGGTCACACAAATGACCAAATCTAATTTATAAATCTTTTATTTGATCCTCGTAATAACCCTGTAAAACAGAGGCTATTATTATCCCTATTTAAAGATGAAGAAACAGAACCTCAGAGAGGTTAAGTGTCTTGCCTAGGGGTACACAGCTAATAAGTGAGAGAGGATTTGAACAGAACCTTCCTGATTAGGACGCTATGGATAGAATCATGGCTTCAAAGACAGAAAGATTTAAATTCAAATCTCACATCAGATTAGTTATATGACCCCAGGATAAGTCACTTAGCTCTTCAGTATTCCAAGCTATTAGGAGTATATAAACTGCAAGTTGGCAATGTGCAAAGGCAGAACCAATTTCCCCACCTAGGTCCCCACTCCAGTGAAATCTAATATCCTGGCCCCCTTTTCTTTTCATCCCTTTCCATCCCCTCAAATCTCTTAGACAAACAGAATAAAATCAATGAAACAACCTAATAGTGATGTTGCTTATTTAAACATTTCCAATAAAAATTTAAATTATGGAAATTCTTTCTACGTAGTAAAGTAGACCAATAAGATATTTCATAGTATAACTATAGCATCACAGGAAAAATATTCCACACCTTCAATCTTTAAACTTACAGTGAAGGTTATTTAATATCTGCATTGGATTTAAAAAGACAAAGATACATCTATCATTACCGTGAACTGTTCTCATGTAATTAACTATGGAAGTGATTACCAAGTATGGTCCTTACTGGTTAAATATAGCATTGTACTTATCCACCTTTTTCAAATTAATTTGTAATATATAGTTTATTCTAATTTAGACAGAAGTCAAAGACAGTACTGAGGAATACACCACCATGATCAAGAACGATTTTTGTTTATTAATATAACAATTAAATGTGCTGACTACGGCCGCAAAAATAAAACTGGGAGGGAAAAATAAGGTCCTAACAAAAATAGCCAGAAAACTAATCCTGTAATGAGGTTCAATGGTTGCTATTAAAGCAAGGGTTCTTAATCTGGAGTTCAGGAACATTTACCTATTTTGGTTACTGTATTTCTATATAATTGATTTCCTTTGTAATCCTAGGCATTTTGTTTCACACATTTAAAAACATTATTCAGACATCCGTGACACCAAAAAAGGTAAAGTATCCCTCTAGACTGGGTCCTCTTAACAAAAAATAGCTAAATATTACTTCGCTCTATAGGACAAACTGTTAACCATATTCAAAACTGGTACTCAGACATATGTCGTAGTAAAGTCTTGACCTAAGCACAGACATAAAAAATTTGCCAAAGCACATCACATTTCATAGTATTTCTCAATCTAGCAAAAAATAAAAATAAATTAAATGAAGCAAATAAAACATCTCCCTCCAAATCATTGTGGATTTTGGGGGGCACTGGGGAGGGGAAATGAATGACCATTCTAGCTTGTTTGAACCGTAATTAGTTGCTGAAATGTTCTGAAGTTATATCAGTAAACTGGCTAAGCAGAGGTGTGACAAAACTAGAACACACAGAATAGTGTCTAGTAGAGTTAGAAGAAGCTTTAAATATTACCTAGTCCAATGCCCTCATTTTACAGATGAGGAAATTGGGGCTTGAAGATGTTAATTTATCCAACCTCACACATGGAGTAAGGAACAAAGACAGGTTTCAAACCCAAGCCTAATTGGAAATCTAGTGCTACACTCTTTGTCAACATAGGTAATTAGCCACAGATTGCCTATGATGAATATAGGGGGAAATTAAAGATGGATGGACTCAAGAAATTACTTTAAAGCTGTTCATTGTTAAATACCCTTCTTCCTTGCCCAACCAAATTAAATTGTTTATTATCACACAGCAAAACATATTTACTGAGCATCAAATGTATATCCTCAGAGAGTTTATGATATGGGGAGAAAGACAGGGAAAACATCAAAATACACTTAAATATACAGTCACAAAACTTATGTACATAAGCACATTCAAACAGATACACAATCATATTTTGGTTAATGTTTAGATAACAAAGGACCAAGAGAAACAATTAAGAAGTCTTCAAATCTAAACAAACCTAAATCAACTCTCTGGTGGGGCAGTATGGCATCAAGCCAAATTCTTTTCCCAAAAGCACATATATGTATTCTAAAGATGATAACTGTAAAAGCAAATTAAGTCCTTCACAATGCGAAGGAAAATATTTAGTTGAAGAATTCTCAAGGATAAATCTGGATAAGAGAGCACACGATCTCTCTCCATTTATATTAATGTTGACTTTTTTCAATCTCAAGATTTTTATAAGTTAATGCAAGCAGTTGTCACTGAAAAAAGCAAATACATTTATAAAGATAATAAAATGTCCCAGGCTCCACTAATGATGATAATTTAGACAGGGGCTGGTCTAAAGTTTGATTAAATTAAATTACATTGGTTATCTATGGAGAAAGGCAGGCGATTTTTTTAAAGTAACTACATTTTAAGCACCTTAGAAATATAATTTAGACAAAGTTCAATATACAATTAGCTACAAATTATTCTTTCCTAGTCAAAAAAGATACTCTAAACTAGGGACGGAGAAAGAGACTCTAAACCATTTGGCCTTCTCGGTCCCTGGGTGCGGTCCAGGTTTTACAAAATAAATCCTTTTATTAAGTGGATTTGTTCTGTGAAGTTTGGATGCAGTCAAAGGGCCCCACTTGAGGACCTAGAGGGCCACATGTGGCCTCAAACCCACAGGTTCCCCACTCCTGTTAAACATTTCTAAGGAACACTTTACTTTGTTAATTATTTTAAGTTATTCTGTTTACATGAAAATAATAAAATTTCATTTCTTTAAATTTTTTTATACGTCAGCCTTATCACTAACTTTGAACAGTTTTCCTCCCAAATAGCTCATATTTACAAGATATACGAAAAGAAGTATTTCACTTACCATATAATTACCATAAGCATGATCAAACATTTCCAGCACTTGATTCCTATTTAAAAAAGCACAAAATGGAGGGGAATAGTAAGTAACCAGTTTAATATGTATTTTATATTAAAAAAAATCTCTTTTAGAAAGTTACTTGAAATTATACTGCTACCCAATAAGCAAACAAAATAGAAGCTTAATTTAGCTATAGAGGAAATAAAGACAGCCCAAAATAAGACAGATGTTATTTTGTTACGATCAAATCACCACACAGTTCAGTAAAATCTTTATTGTTTGGGGAATTATATTTTATAAAATCACAGAATTTTGGTGCCCAAAGGAGAAAAAGCAATTATCTAGCCCAGTTTTTCCAAATGTAAGTTGTGCCAAACTCCGATGTTCCATACAAGATGGGTAGAGGATCGAGAAGAAAATGTTGATCATACTGACATAAAATTATGCGTATATGTTTAAAATATATTTTCTTGGATTTCTGCCCCTTTTTTGTTAATTTTCCTATCCTCCCACTCATCCCAAGGGTATTCCATTTTCCCAGATAAGCATTTATGGATTCTGTCAATTACTTCAAAAGCCTAAGTATTCTGTGGTTCAATTAGTTTGGGAAATGATGCTCTAACCTAAACCTCATTTTCTACAGAAAAGGAAACCATGACCCAAAAGGAAGGCTTGTTCAATGTCACAAAAACTCCAGATATTCTGATTCTTAGTCTGCTGTCTTCCTAATGGATCATTCCATCTCTCATTTCTGAAAATGTTCTTATGTTAGTAAAAACTTAAAGGAATTATGCTACTTATCTGTTACCCAGGAAGGAAAAAATACCAGTACAAGAAAAGGTACTATTTAGTACTATTTACTTTTTCAGTTGAAGAGCAGAGAGGAAAAAAAATGCACTTAAAAAATTACAGGGGTGGGGCAGCTAGGTGGTGCAGTGGATAGAGCAACGACCCTGAAGTCAGGAAGACTTGAGTTCAAATCCAGCCTCAGACACATAACATGCACTAGCTGTGTGACTCTAGACAAGTCACTTAACCTCAACTGCCTTGCCAAAAAAAAATTTATTGCTTAGTTCCAACTCTCCAACAAAAATATAAGTAAATTTAAAAGAATACAAGAGTATGTTACTATTAACACTCTAGCTTCTCTCCAATATTAATGAAATTTTCTAATACCTAAAGATGCAAGTGTATGTGTATATCTCACCACATTTTCAAGCAATATGGTCTACTCCTTCCAAACAGCTGTTGGATCAAGTGAGGAATATTATTTTCACCTTTAAAATAAAATCCAAGTATTGAAGGGATTTGTGTTTTGTCAAAAAAAATTAGTACAGTAAGTTAGTGGAAGAATAAAGACCACCAAAATTTCTGTATTTTACTTACCCCATTACTATAGGCATCTGTCTTCCTGCTATCATTTACACCTGATGTATGTATATATGTATGTATGATGTATGTATATAAAATATACATACATACATAAAACATTTTATATAACTTCTTATCAATGACATGATATTTAATCACATTAAACAATCACTTTCTCTCCTGTCAGTCTCTTCTAAACCTTCACTGATCTGGCCTCTAACCCCATCATTTAACTGAAACTGTCCTCTCCAATATTAATAATAATCCTTTAATTGCTACATTTAATGGCCGTTTCTCAATCCTCATCCTGACACTTCTGGTCACCTTTTCCTCCTGGATACTCTCTCCAAAGTTTTCATAGCATCGTTCTCTCTGGGTTCTCTTTATACCCATCTAACCATTTCTTCTTGATCCCCTTTGAAGTTTCTTCGCCCGTGTCCCAGTCACTAATTATAAGTGTCCCACAAAGCTCTGTTCTATACCTATCCTTTTTTTCCCTCCATACTATCCAGACTGGTGATCTCATGATCAACATAAATTCAGCTATCAACATAAATTCAGCTATCATCTTTATGCAGATGATTCCCAGATCTTCATATATTCAGCCCTATCTCTTCTGAGTTCTAGGCCCACATCCCCAATTGCCCCTTGGACTCCTCAAATGGGATGTTCTGAAAGCCTCTCAAACTCAGCATCTCCAATACAGAAAACATTATCTTTTCCCCTAAACCCCTGCCTCTTTTCAATTTCCCTATTACTGTTGAGGGCACCACCATACTATCCTTCTAGTCACACAGGCTCACAACACTCCTCACTCTGTCAACATATCTAATCTGTAGTCATACCTTCTCCTTCTACCTTCACAACATTTTTTCTATGTCTTTTCTCCACTCACACAACTACCAAGCCTTTTCATTACTTCTTGTTTAGTCTACTGCAACAGCCTTCTAACTGGTCTCCTTGCCCTACAAGTCTCTCCTCACTTCAATCCATCCTTCACTTAAGTTGTCATGTTATTTTTTAAACCTAGATGTAACCATGTGCACCCCACTGCCTCCCACAAGGAGCTCCAATGATTCCCTATTAAGTCTCTAGGGTGAAATAGATAATCCTTTGTTTGACATTTAAAGCTCTTCATAGCTTGGCCCTTCACTCTCATCCACAAATTTTACATTCCAGCAACACTAGCCTAATTGCAATTCCTCAAACAAAATACTCTTTCTCCCTGTCTGGCCCCAGCCACCCCTCAAGCCTGGAATGCTCTTTCCCTTCAGTTGGGTCTTTTATCTTCCCTGGCTTCAAGAATCAGCTCAAATCTCACCTATTTCAAGAGGCTATTCCCAGTCCTCTCAGATGTTAAATGCCTTACTCTCTTAGAATGCCTTCTACCTACTCCGTACAGACTCTGTTATCTATCCAGTTGCTTACATGATGTTCTCCCCCATTAGAATGTAAGTATGTTGAGGGCAGGTCCTACCTTTTTTGCCTTTCTCTGTAACACAGGGCCAGAAACATTAATCACTTAACTCTTGTGGCCTAGACTTATCCCTAGAAAACATTTCTAGTTAAAATAACCACCTTCAAAGGTATGCAGAATAGCTAATGGAAAGGTCCAGATAGATTTTTTTTTCTTTACATTGAACTGACATCAAATTGAGTTACCATTTCAGATGCTTAGCTGTTGGTAATGATAAAGTTGGCAGACCAAAAAATTCTGATTTTCAGATTAGGCTATAATAACCAACGTAATCATTTTTGATCTGTAAGCTGAACAAACTTAATCCTGAGTTCACTAAAAGTTAAATAAAGGAAACAACTAATATTCACCAAGTATTCCCTACTACAAAAAAAAAAACCTAACACTTTGAGATCATTCATAAGCTCTGTGTTATAGTTTATTAGGTAAAAAATGGATATACTTTTAAAATTAAGTATTTTAGGTATCCTTTTTATTATACTGTTGACCTAGGATCACTCACCTTACAAGAACCTTAGATGATATATTCCTTATAATCACTGACACCAAGAAAGGAATACAGAAATTTCCTTTTCTCAACACAATCAACAAAAAAATTGTTAAAAATTTGTCAATAAATACAACTTCCAGCAATTGGTAATAGGTAGTATTTAATAAACTCAAGTTTCTCCCTGAAACAAAAGATCCATCTTTTTAATAATAACATTATATCACATCCTCTAAAGAATTCAAGTTAAAGGTCACCCAAAATGCAATGGAAAGATGGCGACCATGAGTAAACCGAAAAACATTACCAAGGAAGAAATGTGCAGGAGGAGCAACATAAAGGATTTCATGAGACTAATGAACAGATAAGTTGGGCCAGTCACACATCAGAGTGAGGGGTGTGAATGGATAACCTAATGGATAACCACAAAACATCAAGAATTCTAGAGAAAGTCCCCATCTTCCCTGTGGAGCATTTACAGGAAAATATGGACAAGAGTCACACTGGATATAAAAGTGGTTTGGCTGCTAGCTTTGCGGGGAGGAGGGGGTTTGGGGTATAGAGGCAGCTGGGAGGGTAGAAGAGACACTAGGAGACCCCAGATCCATGGAAGTATCAAGACTCATAACACAGTCAAAGAATTTTACAACTGGCAAGGACCTTTCTACTTTTAGAATCTAAGCTCAAGGGAAGTTCAGTGATTCTATAGGATCATATTATTATACATTTACAGGTGAAAGGTCATCTAGTCCAATCCCCTCATTTTACAGATAAGGAGAAAGGTACCCAGGAGTTAAGTGACTTGAAAGGCCAGAAAGCATCAAGTGACAGAGGTTAAGATTTGATACCAGGTCTTCTGACTCCAGAAACAGCTTTTTCCACAGTATAATGGTACCTTCCAAGGTCATACAGCTAATCGTTAGCAAAGCCAGGGCTAGAACCCAGGTGCCCGATCTTGTATTTCAGTGTTTCTCCCCCTCCCCCCACCCCATGTATGTAAATGTAAATTCTCCTATATTCTAAAAATCATTTTTATAAATAAACTTTCTCTGTTGGTATATCATTTGCCAAATTCACTACACAGATAGAGCAGATTTATGCTTCCATTAATGTCAATGAAAACATGACATTTACACCGGTGTGTTCCAAGGAGTCTACATATGAAGAGGTGAATAATTGTATTTAACACAAATCTATGATCTGTAGTAACTTTTCGAAGTAATGTTCATGATCATTCATATCATCTGCACTTATGAACATTTTTCTCTTTAAACATCTCCTAGTTCATGCAGTATTACTGGTATTTAAAGAAACAAAGAAAGTAAACCTCAAGGACAGTTCATTTTCCTGAAAATCCCCAAAGGAGCAGTTGTGCAATCATATATTTGTATGCTACCTAAGACAAGGCAGTCTGAATTAATAGCACAACACTAAAACTGATGTAACTTGGATTTCTTAAGGAATTACAAAACGAGGTGAAACAACAAAAACGTTAACTATTATAACAGTGACAAGCCCTTCTGGTTTGAACGATTACACACTTGCACGTTATTTAAATCATCAGACCAAAAAGAAAGGGAAAAAAGAAAGAAGCCTTACTCTGAAAGTAAAGTCTTCCTTTCCTAAAGCATTAAAAGTGACCCAATAAACTTTTTCTAACTTTTAATATGTCTGGATGTAAGACGGGGGATAAAGAATCTCTATACTCTAAAAAAACTATAGGGTCTTCCGGCTTCTAAACTGCCCATCACCTACATGTACAGAAAAGTGCGTTCAGCTGCTACAGGTTATAGGGGAACATTTCTGCCAAAGCTGATGACTGGGGCGGAAGGGAATGGGGGGTGGGGGTAACAAGTTGCTTGCAGGCGAAGGGTTTCCAGGAAGGTTACTGCGTTCCGAGGATTTATTTCAGATTTCCCGATTTCGCTGCTAACACCAATAACTAGCTGGCCTGAGGACCCGGGCAGCAAGGCTCGTCTACGGCACTGTACCTTAACAGGTGCGAACAGGATTTCCCTCCCTGGAGATGGGCTGCGTTTCGCACCTTAAGAGCTTCTACCCGGAAGGGCACTAGTTCGCAGGCAAACGCGCTGACTCCAAGGCGGGGACAAGCGTCCCCGCTACCCCGCGGGGTCCCGCCGGAGACCCCGCACTGCTTCCCCGTCCCGGGGAGCCCCCCTCCCCCGCGCTGTTCTCCCAAGGTCCCAGCTGCCGCCCGACCCATCGCCGCCTCCCTCCATTCCCCCACCCGCCAGCGGGCACAGGCGACGCCCCGGGACCACCGGCAGCCGCGACCTCCGCGGGGTCCCAGAGGCTCCGGACGACAAGCGTTCGCGGCCCCCCAGGGCGGAGCCTTACCCGAGCCTCTGCTTCTCCTCCTTACTCATGGGTGCGGCCCCGGCCGCCAGCACGGAGGCGGAGGAGACCAGGCACAGGGCGGCCGTGGCCACCAGGCTCCATCCCGCCCGCCAGGCGGCAGAGGACCCGCAGCCCGGACCGCCGCCTTCGCCGCCGCAGCCGGCTCCGCTCATGGCCCGGCCGGCCGGTCCCGCGCACGCGCAGCAGCTACACCCGGCCGGAGGGACACATCGCCAGGCGGGGGGTTGGGGGAGGACCTGGGGGAGCCGGGCCGTGGAGTCGCCGAGAAGGGCGGATGCGGAGAGAACCGGACGCGCGCCGGACACCGAACTGTTTCCCAAAGCCAGAGGAGCCGGTCGCCCAGCGCCAGCGCCGCCGCCCTCTACTCTCAACAGCCCCAGGAACCCCTCCCCCAGCTTTCCGGTGGCGTAGTCTAGGAAACCGCCTCCCCCAACGCTACTTCCGGGCGGGGCCCCATGACGCTCAGGGTAGGGGGCCAATGGGGACTCGTCACGGACAGGGGCCGAAGGAGAGCCGGCTTCGCCAGGCGCTATAGTGAAACGTGGACAAAAGGCGGGATCGGGGAGGGGCTTCCCTCTTCCAGCCTGACTAAATCCGCAACCTAGGGGCCTGCTGTCGTGAAAATATTTGCGTGAGAACCACAAATCCCAGAATGCACTTCTTCCTTCGCCCCACCCTCTTCCTCCCCTCCCTTTATTCCCCCCTCCCTTGCCTCGGTCGGGGAACAGCCTCGCCGAGTCTCTTGCTGCGGTGGTGCGCGTTGCTCTCTGGGATATGTAGTCTGGCCGTGGGGGCACTGACAGGTCGGCCAACATCTCTTGTGTCAGTCTTGGCTCTGTCACCTACCGCGCCACGGGGCTCACTGGGATTCTGGGCGTCATTTGTTTTTTCTGTCCCCCGTGACTCTAATGAATCACCAATTCACCCAACAGATTATATGAGTATCTCTAAGTCCACTGGAGGATGCAGTAAAGTAAAAATCACGTCCTTTGCCCTGAAGGTGCTTACCATCTAGTCACATAATAAACACGTGAAATGTTTAGCAGTAGCTTAGGAATTAAATAAATGGTCAGTGCCCCGAGTACTGGTTCCAATCAATCCCTTCCCTGCAGCTTACTAGCTGTGTGATTTTGGTTTAGTTAATTTCCCTCTCTGAGCCTCAGTTTCTTCCCATTGGTCAAATGAGGGATGTGAAGTAGATTACCTCTAACGTCCCTTGTATCTCTAAATCTTTCATTCCAAGAGGAGCACATCATTAAGTAGATGATATCCAAGTTCCATTCCAGTTGTAAAATTATATGATTTTATAAATATGTATATTTTACAATTTCATATTACAATCTATGTAATATATAACATACATGTAATTTTATATTTATATTGAGAAATATATTTATATTATACAATATAAGTGTCATTATAAATAAAATTATAAATACAATATGATTTTATGTGTGTAATGTATCACACATGTGTAAATATACATGCACGCGCACGCATGCACACTCACACACACACACACACATATATGGAAAGCAGTGGCTACCGTTTAAAAGTCTTGGCCTGGCATTCAACATGTTCTACAGTTTGTCATTACCCTACCTTTTTAGCTTTTCCCTCATGCTACTTTTCTTCACCTTCTAACTCTCTCTGTCCCTCAAGAGTCTTTCTCCTAGGCTTTATTTTCTCTGACTCATTGCATATCCTGCTTTCTAATCTCTGTGCCTGTTTCATTGTTCCCATTGCCTATACTAGGATCTGCCACTTTGCCAATTTAAAATTTTTTAAATCCCACTCACATTCTACCTCCCCCCTGATACATACTATTTGCCAGTTTCACCCAATGAGAGGTATGAAGGATACCTAATGGACAACTCCACAATGTGGAGAGTGCTTGAGAAAATTCCCATCCTCCATATGGAGAATTTATAAGAAAATATGGACAAGTCACACTGGATGAGAAGGTGAGGTTTGGTTGTTACCTGGGGGGGAAGGGGGGATGATGGGAGGAACACAAGGAGATCACAGATCCATTGAAGTATCAAAACTCATAACATCATAGAATTTTACAGCTGACAGCTTTTCTATACCCTGCCATAGAACACCCTATGTGTGTCCACCTTGGCACTGAAAAGGTGAGTTTCTTCGGCAGGGTGTACTCTAGGTTTAAGGGGGAAACATTTTAGGGCTATTTTTCTTCCTATGCTATTTTATTAAACACCTTTGATTTGAATTGCATTCTGTGGCTAATGAAAGTATATATCAGTGGATGCTCCAGAGCTATAATTTAGAATGAATGGAAACCCATGGGGAAAACATCCAACCTGGGATAGGGAGTGAGTTGGAGAGTACTCCCAGGTGCCACCCCTATCTGTCTACATATAAAGCACACATCCAAAATCCTTGGGGGCTGGGACTCCCACCCCACCCCCAAATTTGGAAGATCCTTTCTTGTTGTTTAGTCACTCAATGTTGTCTGATTCTTTGTGACCCCACTTGGGGTTTTTTTGGCAGAGATACTGGAGTGGTTTGCCATTTCTCCAGCTCACTTTACAGATGAGGAAACTGAGGCAAACAGGGTTAAGTGACTTGCCCAGCTAGTAAGTGCCAGAGATCAGATCAGAACTCAGGAAAATAAGTCTTCTTGATTCCAAGCCCAGTGATCTATCTACTGCACCACTTAGCTGCCCAGTAAATTCTTAAAGAAAGCTAATTGAATTACATTGAATAACAATTATCTCCCTCTTATTTATTCTGGTGTGACTAGAATAATTGAGAGCATTACTATTGAGTGTTTAGAGACCTGCAACCCTAGATTCTCTTTGGCAAAAGTTAAAGATCAAAGAAGCCAAATAAACCAACACCTAGGAGTAGGGGCTGGCGGGGGGGGGGGGGGGGTTGGCAGAGGCTAAGGGTTTTCCAGTGAAGAGGGTAAGCTCAGATAGGTCTGCCAGCATTTTAAAAATAGAGACCAGAAAATTAGCTAGTGACTTTCAACTTCACTTATATACAATCAACTCAATTATTTGTAGCCAGTTAATCCAATTAGTGGATTAACTGTCTCCAATAGCCCAGATTCTTTACCTCCTTCCTATCCCATCTGGCTAACAATGATCCAGGCTAGCAGAACTGACCATAACAATTCAGTTTTAGGGGGGAAATGGGGAGTATTGAAGAGAGTAAAAAGCAAAGTTTTAAGTTGTGAAGAGTATTGTTTAATTTTGTTTCATGATTCAATCTTATTTTTAGAAATTATAAGATTATAAGAAATTATCTTTGATGCACATGATGGAAAAGGAGGGGTGGATTGGAATTGTCTTTTTCCTCTCATTAAATTTTTCTCTAGCCATTGGTTGGAAACACTAACCATTGTCTTTTATAAAGTTAAAAAGTCAAAGCTAGTAGGGCCTAGGCACAACATCTCTTAAGGTGGAAGCCCAGACTAATGAGGAAATGGGGAAAAAGGTAAACATGTATAGTTTGCATTTTAACCTATTAAATCTAGTAAGGGAGATTCCTAGACATGCCAGTAGATTGCTGACACCAAGAAAATTTAAAATTGTAATTAAAGCTTAAATTTTAATTAAATTGAAATTTTAATTAAATTAAAATTTTTATTTTTAAAAAATTAAACTAAGGACATCACCAAGTATGTGATATTCATGAGCTAATTAACAGAGATGTGGTGCTATAGAAAAGTGGAAATTTAAACACTAGATAGAGCATTTATTAAGCCTTTACTTTGTGAGAGGCAATGTGCTAAGTGCTGGAAATATAAATATAGGTAAGATAGTCCCTGCTTACAAGGAGCTTATATTCTAATTGAGAAAGACAATATCTGAAGAAAGGTTGAAAAGGGTTGGGGAGGAGGGAGAGAGAATATGGTACAGAGATGGTGGGAAGTGTTGTAGAGACCTAGATGGGGAAAGATAAGGCTAAAGCTGTCCTTTCAAAGCCCAGGATAGTTCCAATGACAGAGACCAATCTATGGAATAGATTTTGGAATAGACAGTTCAATTAGCATTGGGGTGAACATGAACACAGACATAAGAATCATTTATAAAATGTTCAATAAACAGGTTTAAAGTTTGGTAGCACAGTCATTCAGTTCAGTGAATAGGGCACTAAGGTCAGGCTTAGAGGATGTAGCCCTTCAAAGCCTAGGTGAGGAGGAAGGGAAAGTATTAAATGTTTGCTTTCTGCCAGGCACTGGGCTAAGCGCTTTACAAATATCTCATTTGGTCCCCGAAACAATCCTGGAAGGTAGGTGCTATGATTAGCTCTATTTTACAGATGATGACACTGAGGCAAACGGTGATTCGTCCAAGATTATATAGTCAATAAGTGTCTGAGACTGGTTTTGAACTTAAGTCTTTCCAAGTCCAATCCCACCACTCTATCACTTAATATGAAGCTGCCTTAGAAGCCAAATTGCAGATTCAGAAGAGACTGAGAGGGAAGTAGGGGCAGATAGTTAGATGGCTTTTTTAAGGAGGTTAGTCACAGGGAGAGGAGAGTTAAAATACCCTAGTTATAATATCCCCTACCAGGATGGTAGTGTTGAGTGAGGGTCTTTTTTTTTTTAAACAATTGGGGAGACATTGGTAAGTTTGTAGGAAGTATAGAAAGGGTCCATAAGTAGGAGAAATTGAAGATAAGATAGAATAGGGATGCCCATGATGTTAATCTGATGGAGAGGTTGGAAAGGTGTAGGTTTACCTTTGAAATGGAAAAAGGCCCCTTCTTTCAAGACCAAACTAAAGTAGGGGAGAGTGGAGAAAGATGTTTGAATGAGATGAGATGAGCAGGAACTGTTGGTGAATTGGCTTAATTATTTGAGACCGGTTGCTTGCCTGGAATGAAGTGGAGGAAGGAGGGAAGGTGGGGCCAGAGAAGGCTTAAAAAGAGATGAAATTTGAAATAGCCACTGCGGGAAGTGGGATAGTAACTTGATTAGGGAGGAATAGAGTATTTGCCTTCTTATAGCAAGGGCTTAGTTGAAATAAGATCATGTAAATTTGCAGCAGACCCAATAAATGCAGTTTCTATAGCTCTAGTCAGCAGTACCTGAATAGGAACAAAGGGTGTCTTTGGCAAGAGTAATCCGGCGCAACTGGACAAGGAGGCGAGTGATTTGAAAGGAGAGGATAGTGTCGTTTACTCAAGAAAGGGAAGGGAAGAGAACTTAGCCAGTGCAGAGTGAATGGCTTGTAAAAGGACGAAGGGCTGCTGGGAATGGAGGGCATGATGAGGACTAAGAATAGGGTTAGGAAGTCATAAGACATAGGGAAAGATGGATTGTGAAAAGATTATGATCATGTAAAGGAAGTCTTTGTTTCTCTTCACATTATTATTGTGGTCATCAAATAAATTGCAGAACACTTGTTCCTGGTGTTCATGGCCAATATATGCCATCTTTACTGTCTTTTATTTTTTTTTCATTGATCCTTGTGTTTTTATGATCTTACCCATTTGGTTCATCTGCTTGTGCACTAGAACTTTTATCCAGGCTTTCTCTCATCAACCTTTGGTCTTTTAGCTTCATTCCTACATTCCCTATCACTAGCCTCTGGATTTTCCTCACCCTTAGGCTCCTCTTTCTTCCACTGCTGCACAGACCCCCAAGGCTAGAGCCTTGGGAGGATAGATACTATTCTCAGCATTCTAAAATTATGGGTTATGGGAGTTGGCCAGTATGGCCCAATTGCTGCCTTGAGTAAATTCTACAAAGAAAAAGACTTAATTGTATTTCCCAGGCCCTCGGAGTGCAGGCTTCTGCCTGTCTCTCCCTCCCCACCTCATCTCTTCAGTCATTATGTCTTTTGTTCCTATGGAAGGACAGAATCAATGCCTGCCATCTCTTTTTGTGGAGTCACAGGAGTTTTAAACTGAATCACTGCCATGGAATGAACAAGCAGAGATCCTGCAGCTAGACCATAATCACAAGGCTGTGTTTGTTTGTCCTCAGTGTGTGACGTGGAAGTGCTGAGCAAGAGGAGGAAGTATTGTCTGATGCTATAGCATAAGGTCTTAGACATGTTTAGGGGTTCTGTCTTCTTAGTTTGTGGAGTCAGCTGTAATTACTTTATAATTGAGACACGGTTTCTTTTCTGAAATTTTCAGACTTCTGCAGTTTGGAAATTAAAAAAAAAACCAGCTCCCATCTTGCTGGTCATGTCTTTAAAAGTCCAGCTTTTTACATCAATTTTCTTCCAACAGTCTTATATGACTGAAGGGCATAGAATAACACAGTCTCCATAGAACTGATACTGAAGATAACCTGAAGGAAAATGGAGAGGTATATCATGGGTGTCAGCAGGCTGAAACACATTACAAGAGGAATTACACAGGAATTTATATAGGTATAAAATAGCTTATCAAAGAAATGAGTGATGGGGGGGCAATGGAAGAGAAGATAGGTCAATCATATGGAGAGAACAAGAGTCTTATTCCACACACATTAATTCCAACAATTCTCACTTGTACTCATAAATCGGGTGCCCAGAGGAGCAACCACTATCCTTGGGCTCCGGCATAATCCTGTGAAAATTCACTGCTGACATAAGCCTCCACCTATGTATTTCCTAATCAAAACTAGCCAGTCTATTTAATTAACTCTTAGCAGAGGGATTTACTAAGATAGATTAAGAAGAGTTGGCACAAAATACTCCTAAAGGCGGAGGCATTCTCACGCAACTACACAAGATAATACAATAATACATACAGTGCAATACAATAACGAGGATAGTGGGATCAAACTTAGGGTGCAGTGGTCACAAGGAACATGTTGAGGATGCATGTGCAAAGGCTAACTGATGGACACCTGTTCCTGGAGGTCCTTTCTTCCTCTGTAGAGCGCTCACACATCTCCCTTTAGGTACAGCTCTGTGCTGGACAGGCCACTCAGTGGGGCCCTCAAGATCTACTTCTTTCTTAAGTCCCTAACCAGCATTTCCCTCTGCCATGAATAGGTCACAGTCTCTGAAACTTCCTCTTCCCTCTCCACCCATGTCTAGCCTTTACGTGTCTCTCTGTTCCTAACTGGATGCATTGTCTCCAGTAGCTCTAATGACATGATTGCTGGGGGAAATTGGGGGTAGGGGGACAGAATATGGAGGAGCAGAGATAAAGTTTCTCTTCATCTCTTACTACTGCCCTCTGCTACAGATGAAGGGGTCTTCCACAAAACTCACCTCCCCTAGAGGGTCTAGCCAGGGGTGTGGAATCTTTGGCCTCGAAGCCATATGTGGCCCTCTAGGTCCTTAAGTGTGGGCCTTTGACTGAATCCATACTTCACAGAACAAATTCTTTTATTAAGGGACTCAGTCCCTCTTCCTATCTCTAAGACAACTTAACTAGGGCACAGAATTAGTCTGTCAATAACTAAAAGAAATGAGAGGGTAGAGACTGGACCTCTGATTTCATTACCATAGAGAATTCCCAGGTGAACAAACTCCATCTACCAATGCAAGCCAGCACCTTCTCTGCAATTAATCAACTTAGAGAGATTGAGAGGTTAAGTGAATTTGCCCAGTGTCACACAGCTAGTATTTGTCAGAGGCAGGCCTTGAAACCAATTCTTTCAGGCTTCATGGCCAGCTTTCCATCCACTATGCCATATTTCTTCTCAAATAATAAATTATAGGACTATAGAGCTGGAAGTGACTTTAGAGATCATCTAGTCCAAACCTTTCACCAAAAAATGGAGGAAATGAAGGGCCCACAGAGGTCAAACCATATCCCCAAGGTTACACTATTAGTGACAGAACCCTTGGTTTCATAACCCCCATTTAACATTCGTGTGCATTTTCCACCACTTTGGTAAGGAGAAAAAACCTATTAATTTGCAGGTATCTTTGTTAAAAAGAGTGAGGAAAAGCCTAGCACAGAGTTCTCAAAACTAAAAATACAATACCTATTTCTGAAACAGACCTGATATTTCTCCCTATTCAAATCTTGCTTTGAATTTCTGGCCTCTCTTTAGCCACAGAAACTCCCATTAATACTCCCACACTCTCCCCCCACCCAACAATATCATGTTTCCCAGCCTTCTTCCTCCTACCTCAGAATTTGCAAACTTTGCAGCTGAAACTGACATGGCCAAACCCTAACATCTGGCAAGTCCAGATGTATCCTTTCCATTGAAATAAATGCGAGAAGTAACCAAGAAATTAAATATTTCCTGGCTTTCTTCCTCAGGTTAAGGCATAAAGAATAGCCCATTGTTTCTATTTTTCATCCAAATGAATTGAAAGTTTTTTACAAGCTTTGCTTTTAAAATTCAAGAGACAGTTGATGGGGCAGGGGGGAGGTCATGGAGAAGAAGGGACGAAAAGTTAGTTCATGGATGAAAAGTAAAATGAACTGCTATTATTTTCCTTACACATCAGTCTCACTTTTGTCTAATGAAGTTCAAAAACTCCTTCTTTGTATATATAATTGTACTTTGAACACAGGAAGATGTTATTTTAGATGTCACTATCTCTTCAAAGTTGGCTGGGAATTTTTCTTGCTGCATCAATGAGGCAGTGCATCTCCCAGTAAGTGAGGTATAAAGACACTGTATTCATAAGCTAGTGCCAAAGATAAATTTTCTTTATGGTTATATTCAGAAGCAACCCTTAGACAAAACTATTAAAAATGGAAAGCTTGTCTTTTTTTTTTCTATATCTGTCACTAACCGTTAAGTGCGTCTTCCTCACACCCTAAATAGAAGCTCTCCCTTGTAACAAATAAATAGTCACTCGAAACATAATAACAAATGGGCCATGTCTTAAAATGTTTCATTTTCCACCTCTACTCTATCATTTCTTAGCTAAGAGGCAGGAGGCATATTTCATGAATAGTTTTCTGAAGTCATGGTGTGTCACTGCATTGTTCAGAGTTCTGAAGTCTTTCTAAGTTGTTTTACAATGATGATATTATGGTATAAATGGACCTCCTGGTTCTGCTTACTTTACTGCATCTCAGTATCAGTTCATAGAAAGCTTCCCAGGTTTCTCTGAAACCATATCCTTCATCATTTCTTACAGCACAATGGTATTCCATACATCCCTACAGTATAATTTATGAAGACATTCCCCACCTGATAAGCATGAGCACATACTTTGTTTCCAGTGATAACAAAATGATAACAAAAACTGCTAACATATATATGTGTGTATATATATAGCATATGGATCCATTCACTGTTTCACTTTGACCTCCTTAGGGAATATGTCTAGTCATGGTAAAACACCCAATTATAATCATAATTACCTTGTTTTAAGCCTAGGGGCAATATAATGTCCTTTCAGGTCCATGTGGTACTCTCCTCTGCTGCTTTAGGGAGTTTATATTAAATAAAAAGTTAAGAAGAGTACAAATTGCAATCATTCCAAGCCTCCAGTTAGGAAAATTTCAAATATTCAGGCAGTGGTTTGGCTCCTTCCCTTAATTCACATTTATATTTATCTTTAGCTAACCCCTAACCTCTTCTGGTTGAGGCACAATTCAGGTTACCGGGTAAAAAAGCAATAGAGTATGTCACTGTGTCCGTTAATAGATAGGCACTAGGAGGGGAAGTTGGAGGGGAAACAGCTTTTCCTAGGACTTCTCTTAGTCCTTGAGGAGCCAACTGCTGGCATCAGCGCTGAGGTACTTTTAGGGTTAATAGCTGTCTGTGCTCTCACCCTTTTCTGCTACAGATCAATCCTACTTTCTTTTCCTCTGTTTGTCAGGTGACCCTATGCTGCCCATTCTCTCTGGCTTAGTTCTTAATGTTTCTACTCCTTCTCAGCTGCCAAACCCTGGAAGTCTTTCTAAGTGGTTCAGAATTTGCTTCTGAAGTATATAAGTTCCTCAAGGCCAATTAAAATCCCCGTCTTCTTTGCTTGGGACAGACTTCTTCTCCAACCTAAATGAAAGATGGTGTTCAGACCTTGTTCTCACCTAGTTCTGATTGACTGATTTAATCAAGAATTACTTTTAAATTGCATGGGGATAATCATTGGACCCCCACCCTTACAAGAGAATCTCTGAGTCAAAGTATATCAAAACTTATCTTCACGGTTTCCTTTATCACTGCTTTTTGAAACTTCTCACTTTTGTGGATGCCTTAGAAGTCCCAATGCAGTGTTGAATTTTCCAGCTAAAATTCACTAATGAAAAAAAACTCCTTAAGAAGTAGAATAAGCCAAATGTAAAAGGAGGTACAAAAAAATCACTGAAGAAAAGAATTCCTTTAAAAGCAGAATTGGCCAAATGGAAAAAGAAGTACAAAAGCTCACTGAAGAAAATAATTCCTTAAAAATTAGAATTGGGCAAGTGGAAGCTAATGACTCCATGAGACATCAAGAAAGAGTGAAAGTCAGAAGAGTGAAAAAATAGAAGAAAATGTGAAATATCTCATCAGAAAAACAATGATCTGCAAAATAGATTGAAGAAAGATAAATTAAGAAATATTAGACTACCTGAAAGTCATGATCAAAGAAAGAACATAGATAGCATATTTCAAGACATTATCAAGGAAAACTGCCCTAATATCTTAGATCAAGAGGGTAAGATAGAAATCGAAAGAATTCAGAGAAAGAGAGAATGCACTGATCACCTCCTGAGAGAGATCCCCCCAAAACAACTTTGATGAATATTATAGTCAAATTACAGAGCTCCCAGGTCAAAGAGAGAATACTTCAAATATCCAGAAAGAAACAATTTAAATATCGTAGCCACAGTCAGGATCACACAAGATTTAGCAGCTTTCCACATTAAAGGAGTGGAAGGCTTGGAATATTTTATTCCAGAAGGCAAGGAGCTACGATTACAACCAAGAATAACCTACCCAGCAAAACTGAATGTAATCCTTCAGGGGAAGAAATGGGTATTTAATGAAATAGGGAACTTTTAAGAATTCCTAATGAAGAGAGCAGAGCTGAATAGAAAATGTGACATTCAAAAGAAGCCTTGAGAGAAGCATAAAAAGGTACATATGGAAGAGTAATCATAGAGGACTTAATAAAGTTAAACTGTTTGTATTCCTAAAAAGGAAGATGATATATGTAACTCCTAAGAACTTTATCATTATTAGGGCAGTTAAAAGGAGTTTACATAAATAGAGGGCATAAATATGAGTTAATTATGTTAGAATGATCTCCCAAAAAAATCCCCCAAACCAAAACCAAATAAAGGGGTGAGAAAGAGGGATGCACTGGGAGAAGGGGGAAGGGAAAGGTAGAATGGGAAAATTTTTTCTCATATATGTGAACTGATGGAAATTGAAGTGAGAAGAATCAGGAGATCATTGTGCACAGTAACAGAAATGTTGTAATGATAATCAGTTGTGAAAGACTTGACTACTTGGATCAACAGGATGACACAAGATAATTCCAAAGGACTCGTGATGAAAAAAATACTATCCACCTCCAGAGAGAGAACTGATGATTGAAGTGTAATTTTCTCACTTTATTTTTCTTGGGTTTTTTTGAAATATGGCTAATATGGAAATATGTTTTGCATGATTTCACATTTATAATTGATATCATATTGCTTGCCCTCTCAGTGGGCATAAGAAGGAGTGAGAGGAAGAGAATATAGAACTCAAAATTTAAAAAGAAAAAAATGTTAAAAATAAATTAATAAATTGAAATGAAATTTAAAATGTAATGATATATATGTGTGTGTATATATATATATATATACATATATATATATATGTATACATAGTCTTCTTTCTTTGCAACAATTCTGATGAGAATGAGGTTCAAACACTCCCCCACCCCTGCCATTTTCTCTCTATTGTTAAAGCTCTTCCTTGCACACAGTTTTTTTTTTTAACTACACTGTACCATCTCTCTTGTCCTGGATCCTTCCCAAAAGCCTTTCATCATATTTTAGCATAGTTTAATAGGACAAGTCCTGAATTTATCCTCCCAATTACCAATAGTGGCTTAACCCCTTTAGAATGACTCTTTTCAAAACTTTGTGTCCGGAGTTCCCTCTTGATATGAGCAGCCCAGATATGCTTTGGTGACCTTTCATTTTTCCAGTTCATTGGTCCTTCTCAGATGATCTGGGAACTTTGTGTGTCAGTCAATCAACATTTATTTATTAAGCGCTCACTATGTGGCAATATACAAGTGCTTACTTATATACTAAGTGCTTACTATATACCAATAGAAGCAGAAATACAGTCCCTATCTTCAAAGAGCTAATGGGAGAAGATACATTAAGGGAGCTAGAAAGCAGGAGGTTGTGGTAAAGAATATGAGGGGGGATAGTAGAGAATGTCTTGTGGAGATGAGTCAGCAGAGAAGTCTAGAGAAGGATGAAAGGTGTCTTTAGCCAGGGCCTCCTTATATTGGAGGTTCTGGAATGAACAAGCTAATCAGAAGGTGAGGTCTTGGAATGAAGAGAACTTTCTTTCTTTTCCCATTTGATAGTATTTTTTCCAGTGACATGTAAACATAGTTTTCAATATTCATTTTTATAAGATTTTGAGTTCCAAATTTTTCTCCCTCCCTCCCTCACCTCTCCCCTCCTCAAGAGATTTAGCAGCTTCTACATTAAAGGACCGCAGGGCATGGAATATAATATTCCAGAGGGCAAAGGAGATAGGATTACAACCAAGAATCACCTATCCAGCAAAACTGAGTATAATCCTTCAGGGGAAAAAATGGTCATTCAGTGAAATAGAGGGCTTTCAAGCATTCCTGATGAAAAGACCAGAGCTGAATAGAAAATTTGACTTTCAAACACAGGACTCAAGTGGAACATGAAGAGGTAAACAGGAAAGAGAAATCATAAGAGACTTATTAAGATTGAACTGTTTACATTCCTGCATGGAAAGATGATATTTATAACTCATGAGACCTTTGTCAGTATCAGGGCAGTTGGAGGAAAAAAATTACATGTATGTATATGTAGATAGATAGATAGATAGAGGGCACAGGGTGAGCTGAAGATTAAGGGGTCATATCTGGAGAATAAAATTAAGGGATGAGAGAGGATTATATTTGGAGAAGAAGAAAGGGAGAGGTAGAATGGGGTAAATTATCTCACAAAAAAAACAATAGAAAAGTCTCTTACAGTGGAAGGGGAAACAGGGGAAGGTGAGAGGGAATGAGTGAATCTTATTCTCATAGGATTTGGCTTAAGGAGGGAATAACATACACATTCAAGTGGGTATGGAAATCTGTCTTACCCTACAGGAAAATAGGGGGGAAAGGGGACAAGAGAGCAGGGGGATAATAGAGAGAAGGGCAGATTGGGAAGGGGGTTAATCAGAAGTAAATACTTCTGAGGAGAGACAGGATCAAAAGAAAGAATAGAATAAATGGGAGGGCAGGATAGGATTAAGGGAAATAGAGTTAGTTTTTCACAACATGTCTACTATGGACGTGTTTTGCATAACCGCACATGTACAACTTATATTGAGTTGCTTGCCTTTTCAATGAGGGTGGGTGGGGAGGGAGGAAGAGAGAAAATTTGAAACCTAAAGTTTTAAAAACATATGTTTAAAAAAAATGTTTTCACATGCTACTGGGAAATAAGTAATACAGGAAATGGGGTACAGAAGTCTATCCTGCTCTACAGGAAAATAGAAGGGGAAGGGGATAAGAGAAGGGGAGAGAGATAGAAGAGAGGACAGAGTAGGGGAAGGGATATTCAGAATGCATGATGTCTTGGGGTGGGGGGAGGGGGGGAGATGGGGTGAAAATTTGGAACTCAAAAACTTGTGGAAGGGAATGTTGAAAACTAAAAATAAATAAATTTATATTAAAAAAAAGAAAAGCAATTCACAATTTAATATTTCTAACACATAGGATGGGGTGAGTCCTACTTAGTAAAGAAAAGCACAGCTAATTTTTCTCACTTAGCATACCTACCTACTTCTCTCTGTCAAGCCATGTCTTTCCCTGCCTTTAAAACCTTGCTCAGGGGCAGCTAGGTTGCGCAGTGGATAGAACACTAGCCCTAGAGTCAGCAGGACCTGAGTTCAAATCAGGTCTCAGACCAGATACTTGACACTTACTAACTGTGGGACCCTGGGCAAGTCGCTTGACCCCAATTGCCTCACCAAAAAAACCCCAAAACTTTTTCTCAGAATAACAGCTCATGTTTACAAGGGACACTGAGGTTTACAGAGTACCCTTTTCACAATGCTTCTGTGAGGAAGGAGATGTGTTATTATATCCATTTTCCAGATGAGGAAACAGAGGTTCATAGAGGTAGTGACTTGCCTAGAGTTAAATGATAAGTTGGAGCTTAGACTTGAACCTGGTTTTTCTGACTCCAAGTCCAATGCTCTTATATTTTCCTTGCTGAATTCCCAGAGTTCCATACATAGCATGTTTAATAAATTTTGACAAATTGACTAAGAAATAGCATTCATTACAACTAAGGTCTAATAACTCTAAAATCAAAGGGTATACTATCAATAAAACTATACATAATAGTCCAGAACTACAGCACTTGCCTTATATGGACAGGGTCCATATCTTTGGAGCTTCTCAGAAAAATCTCTTTTGGGCTTGTTCCCCACTACCACCACCACCAGGGTCTTCCACGGGACCATCAGGATTTGGCTCTTGTCTTAGGCTCCACCAAAAAAGAATGAGGGCCTTACTTCCCATGTGAGTACACATAACACTGAATATCAGGTAAGCTTAACTTAATCTGACAAAAAAAATGCAAAGAATTTGCATCTTTGTCCATAAATTATCATGATACTTTTTTGTAAGCCTCTACTTTCCCTAGGGATCTATATATTCCTCCAGGCTTACAGTACTACACCTGGTGTGCCCCCTTGATTGCACTTTCTTTAGACTTGAGTAGCCATATCCAAACAAGTCATCATATGATATAGAGACACAGGATCATGGCAGTTTATTCACTCAGAGTGAGATATGCTTCAGCAGCTGTTGATGGACATGTCTTTTTCTTACAATCTGACTGGTAGTTTTTATACCATTCTGCCCTTCACTCTAGATAGCACAGTGGATATATGCTGGGTCTGTATGTATGTCATGCATGTAGAATAAATAATTAGTGTTATAAGCCTCATTATGTAATTGCAATGTTTTTAAAATGTTATGTACACCCAACAGTTATAGCAAAACATTACACATCTTTGTTGAATCCTATTTACGACAGCAGTTGTAAAAATTCAACCCTCCTACTTACTTTGACACTTTGATAGAGTCATGATTTCATCTGTGTGATTACTCCATCTGGCAGATTGCCTTCTCTCTGTACCTCATCTTCTGTGATTCAAATCCATGTCTTTCCAGAAATTCTCTTTAGAGTACCTCTCCAACTTCATGGAGGCCTTTCCTCATTCTTCTAGTGTCTTCGTGTATTCACACACTACTCAAGCTGACCGTCTATTGCTTCTCATTCTCAGCACATAACTGGCTCACTTCCTTTTCTGTTCATACATGTCCTAGAATAGATGAAGGCTTTTATGCCTCTTCCAGATAACAAGTCATCCTTGGTAATATGCTGCATCCCTCTTATACCACCTCTTTCCCTGCCTCATGCATCTTTCCTCTGCCCTTCGGATTACTTGTACTATCTGTTCCCCAGAGATCATGATGCTGTCTATGACTCACAGCCCTATAAAATCAGCAGAAGAAAAATTCTGTCCAATTTCTTTTTTACCTTTTTCACACCTTTTACAGTAAATGTTGCCAGATTGTCTTTGCATCTTCTATTAGCAGGATCAGTGCAGACAAGAGCGCTGAACTTGGAGCCAGGAAAACCTGGGCTCAGATTCCAGCTGTGACATTCGCTGTCTGTGTGACCACGGGCAAGTCACTTAACATCTTTGAGCCTCAATTTCTTCATCTACCAAAAAAAAATATGGGGATAACACCCATAGTGCCTGCTTCACAGAGTCTGTGTCATTCAGAGAGATAATGAATGTAAAGAACTTTGTAAACCATAAAGCATCCTATAGATGTTGTTCATTATTACTATCCAATCAGACAGACAAATAGAATTGAATAGCCAGTTGCATTCAAAGAATGTAGATATAAGGTATCAACATCATCCTGGAGTGGTCTCTGGTGGGGGTGCCATAGGATTTGATCTTCAGATCATTCCTGTTAAATGTTGTGGTCAGGCACCAGTTTGTGGTACAAGGACTTAGATGTGGGCTACAAGAAAAACCTGGAAAGATTTACATGAACTGATACAAAGTGAAATGAGCAGAACCAGAAGAATATTATACTCAGAAATAACAACATTGTGTCATGATCAGCTATGAATGACTTAACTCTTCTCAGTAATGCAATGATCAAAGACAATTCCAAGGGACTCATGATGGAAAATGCTATCCACATCCAGAGAAAGAACTGATGGAGTCTGAATGCAGATCAAAGCATACTATTTTCACTTTATTTTTTCCATGCATTTTTTTTTCTTTTGGTCTGTTTCTTTTTTCACACAACATGACTAATATGGAAATATGTTTTACATGATTGTACCTATATCAAATTGCTTTAAAAATTACCATTTTAGGGGAAGGGGAGGGGATGGAAGGAGGGAGAAAAATTTGGAACTCAATTTTTTAAACGAATGTAAAAAAATGTCTTTTCATGTAACTGGGGAAAATAAAATATTTTTTTTAAAAAAGAAGTGGACTGCAAGCTCTATATGGGTCAAGGGGTAAAGAGTGTGGTTTTGCTGCCCCAAAAATAAATGCAACTTGAGGTTACACAAATAGAAAGGTGGAGATCCTATTCCATATGCTCTGTCTTGGTCATTCCTCATCTGTAGGATTGTGCTCAGATCTCAGTGCCCCATTTTAGGAAGGATAAGCTGAAACAGTCCAGAAGAGGGCAACCAGCATGACAAAAGGACTTAAAATACTACCCTGTGTATTCCATTAACATATGTGACAATTTGGGGGGCAGCGGGGGGGGGAGGGAGGTGGTTCAGAGCTGTGACTTCTTTGATAGAAAGTAGCCTTGGTGGAAATGTCTTGTGCTAATGCCAACTGGCAACTTGCATGTAACTTACAGTTTAGAGAACTGTCTGGAGCACTAAGAGGTTAAATGATTTGCCTATGGTTTCACAGTCAGTAAGTATCAGTGGCAACACTTGAACCCAGCTCTTCCTGGATTGTAAGTCTAGCTCTTTATCCACTATGTCATACTGTCTCTCAGTTTATGTTTTTAAGATCCTTTTCTCATAACAATCCTTCAACACAGGTTAGTACAATTAGTATTATCCTCAATTTACAGATAGGGAAAACGCTCAGAGTCAAGACTTGAACTCAGGTCCCCATATTCCAAGGCCAGTGCTTTTACTACCACATTTATAAAGGCAACAAAATCTTAGATAGTAGCAGTGTGAAGAGATTAGAGATAGAACCTTAAACAAATGTATGTTATAAGTTTACACTACTGGTCTATGATATCTACTATTGCTAGAAGGAAGAGGAGATAATAATAATAAGATAAACAATAAATTTACTTTAATATTTTTATTGGCATAATACTTTAATATTTTGATGCCATCAATCAATCAACAGACATTTATTAAGAACCTACTATATGTCAGGTGGGCAGCTAGGTGGCACAACAGATAGAGTGCTGGCCCTGGAGTCAGGAAGACTCATCTTCCTGAGTTCAAATTTGGCCTCAGACACTTACCGGCTGTGTGACCCTGGGTAAGTCATTTAACCCTGTTTTCATCAGTTTCCTCATCTGTAAAATGAGCTGGAGAAAAAAATGACAAACCATTCCAGTATCTTTGCCAAGAAAACCCCAAATGGGGTCACAAAGAGTCAGAAATGACTGAAAAACAGTGTGCTACCCGCTCTGCTAAGCGCTGTAGTAACTTGAAAGGAAAGATGTAAATGTGGATTTTAAAAGAGAAAGGTATATCCATATATTTCTGAAATTGCCAAATATGGAAATATGAATTTATATTTATCATTTTAATTCCTAAAACTCAAAAAAGTGGTTAGTCATCTTAAGTAACACCACGCCATTTTCCTAAATATTCTATTTGGCTATATCCAGTTTTTGTCTTAGTCCCCCAAGTATCTTAGTTAGGGAGGCCTCATTACACTCAATCTTAGGGAGATTATACAGACAGAGGGATGTCAGTTTCACCATTTTTATTTTTCTGCATCTTGCTTTCTCCACTCCCACACCCACCCCACCCCAGCTGCAGAGGAAAGAAAAGTTGTTTCTAGGGGTGTTGAATGCAAGTTTCTCAAGGGTACTGATACTGCTGATTAGTGAAGCTTGGTAAGCATGAGATCACAGATTTTAAAGTAGAAGGGACTTTGGACATTTTATAATCCACCCCCCTTATTTTACACATGAGGAAACTGGCACCCAGAGAAGGTGAGTTGTCCATGCCTACACAGCTAGTAAGTGTCAAAGCTGGAAATCAAAGCCAGGACACACGTTCTAGTGCTCTTCCCACTATGATGTACTGCCTCTCTTGCTATGCAGCAATATTATTAGGGACCTTCAGAATACTAAGAGGCTTCCAGAATGGTTCAGGTATGAACAATGATTGTGGGGATGGAAGAGCCAGTTAGAGGCCCTCCATCCCTTGAATAGGTCAATGCTTGCCTCTGCAAATGATTGATAAAGGCCAGCTCTTTAAGAGGTCACTATAAATACTGGCATAACAAATAAATACTAATTAATTTATTATTTGGTAGTACTTACTATTACTCAGTGGACAGAGTGCTGGGCCTGGAGTCAGGAAGACCTGAGATTCAAATCCAGCCTTGGACTCTCTTCCTGTGTGACCCTGGGCAAGTCATTTAACCTCTGTTTGCCTTTACCTACTAGAGTGAATTGGGTAAAAACAGCAAAAACAAGGAAACAAACTAAAACCTTTCAATTAAATACAAAATAGAGATCCTAAAAATCAAAGGAGAGAAGAACAAAATCGGGACCAAAAAAATTAATAAATTGAGGAGTTGGTTGTCTGGGGGATAGAGTGGGCGCAATAAAATAAATACACCACTAGTTAATTTGAAAGAGGGAAAAAAAGAAAGAAGAAAACCAAATTATCAGTATCAAAAATGAAAAAAGTTATTTCAGATCCAATAAAAAGAAATAAAAGAAATTATTAGCAGCTATTTCATCCAAGTAAGTGTCAATAAAACTGATAATCTAAATGAAATATATGTAAAATAGTTATTATGTGCCCATTATTTTCTAGGCCCTATACTAGGTGCTGGGGGTAGAAATATGAAAAATAATGATAATAATTCTGACTCTTAAAGAGCTCATGTTCTAAGACAGGAGCTTATTCAGTCACGTTATTTGTGTCTAGATTCTTAAATTTATTTTTCATAGCCAAGTGCTTTCTTATAATATCACATAACTTGGACTTTACTTCCCTTTTCATAATATTCTCATGTATCTGTTATGTTCAATCTGAGCACATTAAAAGGGACACCAGCCAATTAACCAAATAGGTTTTTTAAGCCAAGGAGATTTTTTAAGATTTTTAAGATTTTTTTTTGTTTTTTAATTTGGGGTTTTTTTTTTGTCTCAAACATCTAGGTAATTGTCCACTTCATTTTTCTTATAGAGACCAGGCAAAAGAATAATACCTTGCAATTCTTCACCCTTGTTAAAATACCTGTAGGAGTTTAATCACTGCTGTTACCTCCTTACTGTTGTTTTTTTTTAAACTGGTGTTGCCATTTACAGACATCCATCTAATTTTAGTTTAGTTCTAATATACAAAGACTTAGTAAGCCTGACCTAGCTCTCATTTACTTGTAGAATTCTTTGGTTTAATGTTTCCAGAAGTATAAAATGAATAGCTATGTTGAAATGCTGAGTGACTGGCTGAAGAATGCACTCCATAGATACCACTGCTATTTCTTAGTTTAATCTTAACTCATTTCCAAGCAGTTGATACGCTTTGTTAGCTCTTCAGGAGTAATTTGGGCCTATCTACTCTAATGCCTATTTCAACCTTTCCTGCAATCAATCTACATATCACTGCCGTTTTACATATCATTAACTGTGCAGAAGACTGAAGAGTGAGTTCAGGTAGTACTAATCCACAATTCTTTCCTCAAGTCTCCTCTGTGTGTGTGTGTGTGTGTGTGTGTGTGTGTGTGTGTGTGTGTGTGTGTGTGCGCGCGCGCGCATGCATGCACCTAAACTATAGTAAACATTTAATAAGTGCCTGTCTTTGGTTCTTCTTAAGGTTCAATTTCTATTCATTTACTTCCAATTATTTTTGCTTTTACTTTTTTCCCCCAGTTAATCTTTAGGAAAGACCTTCAGAAAAGCTGTTGAAATTAAATGATAAGATAGTTTTTGCCCTCTTGGTAAAACCTTATTAAATTTAATTTAAATTCTGTTAAAATATTTTCTTTTTTTTTTTTGGTCACACTTCTCCCTTGCCTTCAGTATTTCCTAGTCCTGGCCAATGAAAGAGCCATTTGGGGGAGAAAATAAAGGACATGCTTTCCCAATTCTCTTCCTCTCCCTCCTAAATTCTTAACAAGTCTTCCTCTCACCTTCAGATGCATTTTTCTAAGCTTTGCCAACCCAAAGGGTTGCATAATGAACCTTGTTACAGACAAGTTCATACGAAATATTAAATTAAAGCAAAGCTCTTACCACTGGATGAATTGAATTGGAGACAGGGGTAACGAACTAGTACCGCCTAACTATTTTATCATTCTTTCTCCCCCCACCATGGAAATGCTCTAGGCACTCCGGATGCCTATTTCAGCTGCCTTTGTGGCTGTGGGAACAAATTGTTTTCATCTGCCCATTCCACCAGAGGAAGTCTTCACATGGTTGGGTGAGACATTCCCCTAACTCACCAAAGGGTTTGAGGCCTGTCTCTTAGTATTCAGGAAGGACTAGCACCTCTGGTGTGAGGGCTTGCAGAACAGTGTTCAGGGCTGCTCATCTACCTTGGGTAGAGATGAGAATAGGTACCAAATTCTCACCTGTGGCTCCAAGAAGCTATAGCATGTACAGGGGCCAAATTCCAGTAAACTGTCTTGGCAGATAGGCTAAACCAAGTTGAGGGTAACCTATAGGCTTCAAACCTATCAGTGAGTTAGGGGGCTGTCTATCCCAAGCATGTGAAGATTTCCCCCAGTGGAATGGGTGGATGAGAACAATTTGTTCCGATGGCCATGAAGACAGTTGAAGCACTGGGTATGGAGCACTCAGAGCTTTTTCAGCCATCAAATGCACCAAGGTCTTCCACTACATCCTGGGCCATCGACACTCACTTTGACTATTGTCTTCCCACTGGACTTCAGTGACTCTGGAAGAGAGAGTGAGGCTGAAAACTTTGTGCGACTCTTCCTTACTTAAATCTAATTCATGGGCAAGTCAAGATATCACCCCATGATGTCATCGGTCCCCTTAGGAAACAAAGGACAAATAACAACATTTATTAGGCTACTCTCCCATTCACTTTGGACATGGGTCATCTGAATAACTCACATCAACACATGGAAGACTGCAAAGGTCAGAATTGCCTCACATGGTTTTAGCGTAGGCTGTAGTATCCTCCAAATCATGTACTTCTCCAAGAAGCATGCTCTTGCCTGGAGAAAAGCCTACATAGTCACATGAATGTTCCTGGGAACCATGTGGACCAAGGAATGGCAGCAGAAAGAGGCATCAGTGGAACAGGGAGTAGTCCCTGGGTCAAGCCAAGATTGAGAAACAGAAGCAATGGAATAGCAGAAATTAAAGAATGGAATAATTTCTGGGCAAGCAGATGAATTATGGAACCAAGATTCATGGAGATAATGTAGAATTATTATTTCCTAGACAACTTCTGGAAAACTGAGTTCCCAGACAAAATAGAAGAATTATAAAACTAAGGAATCAAAGTCAAAGAACAGTAAAGGAGAAATCCATGAGGTTGAATAGTAACATTGAACTTGGCTATTACTTAAACTGTGAGTTATATGAGCTGTGCAGCTCTAGAGGAAAAAGAGTTTTAAATCTTATTCTAGGCCAGGACATGTATTTTTTAATGTTGTTTAGTCATTTCAGTTGTGTCTGACACTGTGACCCCATTTCAGGTTTTCTTGGCAAAGATACTGGAGTGGTTGGCCATTTCCTTCTCCTGTATTAGTTTCCAATTAACTTTGTCAATAATGAACCTTGTCATTGTTCTTAGTAGATGAAGTAATAAGCTCAAAGGTTAATGAAGGAGTCATGGCAAATATCAATAATACAAAGAAATACGGAAGGAGTTGTACTGAGTGATACACAGTGAGGAAAGGAAATCAGAATAGCAATGTATATGCTGAAAAAAAATGACTAGGATAAAAATAGCAGCAATAGTATTTGGAAAAATATACATAAAATACTAAGTAGTTAGAAGAGGACATGGAAGCAAACAAGATTTTAAAAATTATTTGGTAAAAGTTAATATATAATTTAAAACAAACTATAAATAATTTAGAGTTTGTGGCCTGAAGTGCTATTATTCTCATTTTCTTTGTTATCTGAGTGCTCATTTTTATTGATAAAAAGTTCAGGGGGAAGAAAGAAATTATCTAAATAAATATGATTCACTATCTGTTAAACAAAGTATTCTTTTTAGTTTATAGAGATAAATTAAGTCCTTAGTAGGCCCTTAACCAGTAATACATAGTACATTTGAAGATAATTTTACACTGACGGTTACAGATTCAGTGAAATAAAATACCAGAAAAATTAGTGTTAATAATCCAAAGAAAGCTCCTGCAAGGATATAGAATAATCTTGTTGGAGAATACTGATTGATACACAAGTGTCTTGGGTCCTGCTTTCCTTATTCATTGAATCAACAATTTGGATTAAATTGTTAATATCATTGTTTTAGGGACACAGATTAATGACATACATTCAGCAGACCTGACAGGTTATACAGCTAGTTCAATCTGACATTTGTGTGGAGTTCATTAAAGGAGAAGAAAGGGCCTGAAAATGAGGAGACCATGGTGGGCAGAGGTCATTGAGAAAAGTCAGACAAGGAGTAATGAAGGTTTGAACTATGTGGTGGCTGTGGAAATGGAGAGGAGGGTGTGGAAATGAAAGATACCTGGAAGATAGACTAAAAAGCTCCGTGATTGATTGGACAGGATGAGCAAGGGAAAGGTAGGCATCAAAGATGCCTTAGAGACCTAAAGCTGAGTGTGTGAGGAAAGTCAGAAAGTCAAGAAGAAGAGCAGGTTTTGGAGGGAAAGTAATTTGAGGGTCTAGTGAGAGCTCAAAGTAGAGATGTTCAGTTAGTAATCGGAAATGTGGGGAAGGTTTGCAGGTCATTTTTATAGCAAGGAGAGTTGCAACTGTTAAGAGGCAATGAAACTACCAACTCTAAGCTTGTGACCTCTGTGTCTCTGTAATTCACAGTCCACCTCTCTTGAGGTGATTTTCTGCCTCATCTGCCTCTTGCCTTCCTTTCATTACGATCCTCATTTGTCCTACCTCACCTAGGTAGTCCTACCTACTTGAGCAGCTAGACGCTGGAGGCAGGAAGACCTGCATACAAATCCAGCCTCAGACACTTGGTGTTGGTCCTTCATTTTCAAAGAGGACCAATGACATTGCAGGGTGATGTCCTGACTCATGCATAAATTGGGTTTAAGTGAGGCAGAGTTGCACAAACTCGGCAATCTCGCTCTCTCTTCCAAAGTCATCAAAGTCCAGTAGATGACTGGATGACAGTGGATGACAAAGTCAGGATGACTGGCAGTGGCCCAAGATGCACATTGGTGTCTTCAATGTCAGCCAAGCTGTAAGTGCTCCTCAGCTCTTCAGATACTTAGTAGCTGTGTGACTACCTGGGCAAGTCACTTAACCTCTATCTCCCTCAGTTTTTTTCAACAGTTAAACGAAGATAATAATAATACCTACCTCTTAGGGTTGCTGTGAGGATTAAATAAGATAAGATTAAATAAGGACTGAACATAAGGAGGAAATAAGCATTTATTGCCTACTATGCACCAGGCACTGTGTTAAGCACTTTACAAATGTTATCCTACTTGAACCTCACAACAACCCTGAGATATAAATGCTACTATTATCCCCATTTTCCTTTTGAGGAAACTGAGGCAAACAGAAGTTAAGTGATTTGCCCAAGCAGTCACATAGCTAGTAAATATCTTTCCAGGAATGTACACATAGACCATGAAGTTGATGAAGGCATTGCTAGAGCTAGCTCAGGATTTGGAAGATTCCAAAAGAATGTATAGGGAAAGAAGAGGAATTGGGCTGCATAGCAAACTGAAAGTTTACAGAGCCTTTGTGCTGCTCTCATTGTTGTATGCCTGTGAAACCTGGACAGTCTACCAGTGCCATGCCAGAAAACTGAACTGCTTGCTTTTGATTTATCTCAGAAAGATTTTGAAGATCACCTGGCAAGATAAGGTACCAGACACAAGTCCTTTCTGGAACTGAACTGTGAATCATTCAAACTCCATAATTCTAATGGGCTGGCCACATTGTTCAAATGCCAAACACATGTTTGCCTAAAAGACTATTTTACAAAGAACTCACACACAGCAGGTGCTCATATGCTGGTCAGAAAAAGTGATAGGACACTGTCAAGGTCTCTATGAAGAACTTTGGTATCATTTGTAAGACATGGGAGACACTGGCATAGGACTGTCCAGCATCCTGTGCCCACATCAAAGAAGTTTCTGTGCTCTATGAGCAAAGCAAAATTTCAGCAGCTCAAATGGTTATGTAGACCATTTGTGCCCTACGAGTAGTAGAATCTTCCAAGTTCATATTGATCTGACCAGCCAGAGTCAGACACATTATACTTTGACCCTGACATAGTGATTGGTCCTTGTCAAAAATGAAGGACAAACAGCAATTTTCTGAGACTATATTTAAACTGAGGTCTTCCAGATTCAAGGTCCAGCACTCTATCCACTGCACCACCAAGTTAATATTTGTAAATTGCTTAGCACAGGGTCTAGCACATAAAGGCTTGTTCCCTTTCCCTCCTTCTTCACCATCATAACCCTTGCCCTCACAATCACCCATAATGATATTCCTTATGTGATCCAGAAATTCTTCTTCCTGATCATCTCCTGTACTTCCATCTCTCCCTTACACTTCATAAACTCATTCCATTTCCTTTTATTACCTCCAGATCCTCCATCCCCTGTAATTCTCCCAGAGCATTGCATTCTACTCTGATACTGCCTTAAAGAGCAAACAGGATCATAGATCTATAGCTGGAAGATTCCTTAGAGGTCAGCTAATCCAATCACATCATTTTATAGATGAGGAAACACATGTGGTGGGGTGTAGGTGGACTCACTTCCACAAGGTTGTATGCATCAGAAATAAGATTTGAACCACTACTAGGTCTGTATCCCTAAGAGATTTTTTTAAAAAAGGAAAAAGGACCTATTTATACAAAAATATTTATTGTAGCTCTTTTTTGGTGGCAAAGAATTGGAAGTTGAGGGGGTGCCCATGAATTGGGGAAGGGCTGAACAAGTTGTGAAATATGAATGTAATGGAATACTATTTTTAAAAAAAACTTTTTTAATATTAATTTTTAATTTTCAACATTCACTTTTACAAGATTTTGAACTTTAAATTTTCTCCTCCTTCTTCCCCTCCCCTCTCCCCAAGACAGTGTGCAATCATGTTAAACATATTTCCACATTAGTCATATTGTAAAGAACAATTAGAACCAAAGGGAAAAACCATGAAAAAGAAAAAACACAAAGAAATAGCATGCTTCAATCTGGATGACACCATAATTCTTTCTCTGGATGTGGATAGCCTTTTCCATCTTGAGTCTTTTGGAATTGTCTTAGATTGTTGCATTCCTGGGAAGAGCTGTCTATCATAGTTGATCCTCACACAATGTTGCTGTTACTGTGTACAATTTTTTCCTGGTTCTGCTCATTTCACTCAGCACCAGTTCATGCAAATCTTTCCAGGTTTTTCTGAAGTCCACCTGCTCATCATTTCTAATAGCACAATAGTATTCCATTACATTAATATACCACAATTTGTTCAGCCATTCCCCAACTGATGGACATTCCTTCAATTTCCAATTCTTGGCCACCAAAAAAAGAGCTGCTATAAATATTTTTATACTTGTGAGTCCTTTCCTCATTTTTATGATCTCTTTGGGATACAGACCTAGAAGTGGTATTGCTGGGCCAAAGGGTATGCACAGTTTTATAGCCCTTTGGGCATAGTTAATGGAATACTATTATGCTATAAGACATGATGAACGAGATGGTTTCAGAAAAAACCTGGGAAGACTTACATGAACTGATGCAAATGAGCAGAACCAAGAAAACGTTATACACAGTAACAGCAATATTGTATGATGATCAACTATGAATGGCTTAGCTATTCTCAGTAATACAATTTCCAAAGGATTCATGATAAGAAAAAAAAAAGGCTATCCACATCCGGAGAAAGAACTGATGAAATCTGAATGCAGATTGAAGCAGACTTTTTTCATTTTCTTTATTTTTTTCATGGGTTTTTTTGGTCTGTGTTTTCTTTTGCAACATGATTATAGAAATATGTTTTACATTATTGCACCTACATGAAATTGCTTACTGTCTCAGGGTGGGAGGAGGAGAGGGAAGGAGAAAGAAAATTTAGAACTCAAATTAAAAAAAAACCAAATGTTAAAAATGTTTTACATGTAAATGGGAAAAAATAAAATATTAATAAAAAAAGAGAATAGGATGAAATTCACAAGGGGACTGAGATGAAAAAGACAATGTTAAAACTAGCACAGTAATTTGAAATACATTGAGATAAAAGCTTACATATTAAGAGGGAAAAGGCAGAAGTCAAACTCAGGTCCCCTGACTCTAGAGTCGGTGCTCTTTTCAGTGAACTAAGATGTCTCCTACCTTCTTTTCGCCCTGCATAATCTTGACCCTATGATGAACTAGTTCAATTACATAAGACCCTTTATCCTAGAATTCTTTGTTCCTTTGTCCTGCTGCCATTTTTACCTTCCCTCCTGGGGAGATAGTTTTATTCAATTCAGTTAAATTCAACAAGCATTTATTAAGTGTTTATGATTTGCCAGGCCTGAGAGATTCAAAAGCAAAATGAAACCCCCTGCCTCCAATGAGTTTAGCTTCTACTGGGGGAATACAAAATGTAACCAGATTAAGTAAATGGAAGACAGTCTGAGGAGGATTAGGAAATGAATCCATAGAATGTGACATGCAGACCAAGCCTTGAAGTAAGTTAAGGATTCTAGGAGCTAAGGAAGAAGGGAGATATGGAGGCACCAGGCAAAGACATTAAGGCAGGACATAGAATAAAGTTTGGGGAAAGGCAAGTAGGTTAGCCTGGCTGTGCCATGGACTGAATGAAGGTGAATAATAGGGCACACATCTAGAAACACGGCCTAGAACCAAACTGAAGACTTTTAGCTGCCAAGCTTCAGAATTTGAAGAATTTTGTGCTAGAGGCATAATTCTTGAGTGGGAGGAGGGATATGGTCAAACCTACCTCTCTGGAAGTTTTGGTATTTGTATGAAGAACGGATTGGAGATGGGAGAGCAGTAAGGGTGCCCCTGCTCCTATAGCATAAGTGAGAAATGTTAAGAGCCCAAACTAGGCTAGTGGCCATGTAAGTGGAAAGAAAGGGACAAAAGGACCAATGTCCTAGAAGCAGCATTGACAAGGTCAATTGAATCTCATAAATATCTGTGAAAATGGGGGTAGTGTGGCTTATGACTGGAATAATTCTTCTTCGCAAGTATTTCAAGGGGGGAATGGAATAATCATTCATGTCAAGAAAATAACTCCATAGGAGTACATCTAAGAATTGGATGGCAGAAGAAGAATAGTGAATATGTGAGGATTAGTGAAGGGAGAAATGGAAGCAATATTCTGGTAGCAGCATGTTACAGACCTGGCCAGAAGGAGGAAAATAAAAGAGGAATTCAGAGAATAAGTCAGAAGCTTGGCACAGAGGTATGACATTTTAGTAATGGGAAACTTCAACTCTCCATAAATGTGTCAAAAGCAGCATAACTGATAGACTCTTAACTTGCCTTAATAATAATTTAATTCTTCAAAAGGTAGAAGATCCAAGCAGGGCAAAAGTATTAGTGACCTGATTCTAACCTACAAGCAGGGACTGATTGTCAGAGTAGAAGAGATTGGAATTAGGGGAGGAAGTGATTACTCCATCTTAAAGTTTGTGAGATAAAAGGAGAGCAAAGTATCCTGGCATAGGAAAGCGATTTGTGGTTGTTCAATTATTTCATTCATGTCTAACTCTTCCAAACCATTTAGTGTTTTCTTGGCAAGGATACTGGAGTGGTTTGCCATTTCCTCCTCCAGCTCATTTGCAGATGAGGAAACCAAGGCAGCAAACAGGGTTAAGTGACTTGCCCAGAGTCACACCGATAGTAAGTGTCTGAAGCCAGATTTGAACTCAGGAAGATGAGACTTTCTGACTGTAGGCCCAACACTCTATCTACTATACCACCTAATTGCCCCAGGAAATGCGTATAGAAAAAGAAATCAAATCCCCACATTGACCACGTCCAAAAAACGTGACTCATTCTGCATGTTGAGCCCCATCACCTCTCTGTCAGGAGGCAGGTGGTACATTTAAAAGAATGTTGATGCCTTCTGCTTTCACCCTACAGTCATTTCTGAAAACATGCCCTCATCTTCCTCACCTCCACCTGTTTCCTCACAATTGAGTTTTCCCTTGTAACAAAGGAAAGTTGGGCCAAAAATGGCAATACTTTTTAGGAAGGCCACTGACAAACGGGAGCATGTCCAAAATAGGCAACCAGGATTGTCAGAGAACTAGAGAGGATGGCATACAAAGATCAGTAAGAAGAACTGAGGACTTCTTTAGTTGAACCTAGAGAATGGAAGACTTAGGGGGACCCCATGACTTCTGTTAAATAGTAGAAGGGAAGTTTGAAGAGGAGGAATTAAAACTTCTACTTGACCCTAGAAAGTAGAACTAGGAATACAGGTGGAAGTTGCAGAAAGGCCTAACTTGGGCTCATTTTTAGAATAAACTAATTAATAAGAGACATCCCAAAACGGAACAGACTCCTCAGGGAGGTAGCAGGTTATGCTTCACTGGAAGGCGTAGACTGGATGGCTGCTTTTCTGGTACATTGTAGAGAAGATTCTTGTTCAAATCCAGATTCTGACCCTTTCAGCTTTGGGAGTCTCAGATTCTATAAAGTGGCATAGCAAGCTCTCTGTAGTCCAAGCCATACCAGACAGGATGGTAGAGGTCAAACTTACCAGAAATATCAGAGAATCTTTGAATGGCTTCCAGGTACACAACAGCTATAGGTTTGCTCCATCTTCCACATTTGTTAATAGGCAAAATGGTGGGGAATCCTGGAATTTATGACCTTGCTATAGTTACTTTACTCTTTACTCTCTCTTGAGGTCATACATCTAACTTCCTTATTCCCACTGGACATGTTTACAAACTCTTCTTCCTCTTAGCAACACCCAATAATCTCTATCTCTATTTTGGCCCTTCCCAGTTTGAAATGAATTGTGAAGAGAATTCTGGCCGTATAATTGGGCACAGATAACACTGTCTCACTGTGATGAATGTTATTGAATCATTTTTTGTAAAGGGGTATCCCACACCCAGGGATGTGCTGGACTCAGCCCAAGCTGGCTGGCAAGAGCTAATTGTTAAACTGATTAACAATTAAAGTGTAAGCATTTATACCTTACAAATGCTATCAATCAGGCTTTGAGTTATTGTTTTGATGATTGTCTAGACTTGAGAAAGTGATGGAGACAACGTTAATTATGCAGATTAATTTTTAAAATGTGCTACCTGTACTTTGGGAGCTGATTGTTCAACATTTACCAGCACACCCCTGACATCCCTTAACTAGAATTAATCTGACAAGATTAGCCTGAGACCTTTATCAGGTAAGATCACTGTTTGCTGAATTTTTAGAACCAATCTATCAAAGCTATAAATTAGGTGTGAACAAGGTCCTAATTACTTTAGGAGAAGCAGTCAATTGTCCTCTGTTGACCCAATTTGCCAGTGCAAGTGGGAGAGTGAACCCGGTAGAATGGTACATAGAAAAACTGCCCAGTATATGCTTTTTCTTCTTTTCCTGTTGAGATAGAAACTTTTTAAGAGTTCAAAATGGAAAATAGAACTAAGTTTTTACAGACTAGATTTTTCAGAGGTTCCCAAAGTGGGTGATACCATCCCCAAGGAGCGCTGGAACAATCCAGAGGGGCACTAGTAGCCTCGGGTGCAATTGGGGGGGCACTGAATAAAAAATAAGGGGGCCGTCAAAGCATAAGGAAAGAAGTCGATAAAAAAATTTGAAAAGCCATTTGTACATATTTCATCTGTTGTGTAACAGAGTTAAAGTCATAGTGATTACATTATTTTCCAAATAAAGACACAAAATGCAAGTTATAACCAATCAGTGCTCACGTCCACCAAAAGGTACCAAGCAAGCACTGTCAGGCAATCGTGTTGCGCATTGTTGGGAAGTCCAGCATGCATCAGCGGGAATATGTGCATGTAATGACTTGTTTGTAATATGATACTATGTGGTTACATGATGCAATATTGCATCATCAAAATTTCAACGCAGGAAAACCCCACAAATTTGCAATCAATTATTAAATTTGAGATGCGTCATTTTAAAAAAAAATTACATATTTTTGAAATGATTCAAATTTTAAAAAAACATATCTGTTAAAGGGTTAAAAAAAGTAAACTTCCAAGAGGGCACGGAGTACTTTTTTTTTTCTGAAACAGGGGCAGCAGGTCAAATAAGTTTGGGCACCTTTGGACTAATAGAAGTAGATTTTTCCTTAAACTTGAGATCAGTCTAATTCATAGGACCACAGAGCCAGATGGAACTTTAGAAGCCATGTGCTCCAATTCTATTATTTTACAGATGAAGAATTAAGAATCAGATGAATTGAGTGACTTGCCCAAGGTCACACCAGGAATGAGGAATGAAGCCAGAAATCAATCCCAGATCCTTGAACTCCAAATCTAGCACTCTTCCCACTAGCCCACATTGATCATCATCATTACATCTGCCATTCACTGGCATCCCAACAGAAAAGGAAAAATGGACTTCATCTCTGAAAGATTAGCTCTTATCTCAGAGGTATTACTAAGGAGAAAGCAGTCAAAGATCATGGTAATGTTTGAAAAACCAAACAAAAAAAGTATCTGAACAATTCTTCCAAGAGAAACTTTTTATTGGCATATAAGAACCTTACAAAGTAAATAGATGGTTACAAAGTGTTTTGAATTTTATTAACCTTTTGAGGAAACTAGATGAAACAATCTACAGGTAGTAGGGTTATAAACAGGGTATTTAGTTTTCTTCAAACTGCTACAAAGAATCATTACAGAATTCAGAGGGTTTGGCCCTCAATCCTGCAGCAACCAGGTGCAAAGACAAGAGTTCCCAAGCCTCTTACAGTTGTGGGACACAATCCCACAACACTACCATCAATGACTGCTTTCCTAACATTATCCTCCCCTTTCTTCTAAAAATTCTGATGCCTGCCTGGAACATGGGCTATTTAAATATTGAAAGCAAATGGAAACTACTTATTTTCTAAAGAAACATTCCCCACTACCACCAAAGACTTTTGTTATGCCTATTGAAATAATTGTTGGCTTCCTTGAGAAGTGGGACCCACATATGGGAGACACCCTTCATGAAAAATCCATGCCAAAGAATCCTGAAGTTTTTTGCACAACTGCAGGGAGAGTTTGCTATAAATTTGAATCTCATTAGGGTGGCTCTCAAAATTTATCTTCCTCTTAAAAGGTAATTTGCTACATGTATTCATTGCAAAGCATACATATCCCTACTGAAAGTTACAAATGGACAAAGTGCAAATCATAAAAACTGATTATCTCTCTAGAGGAAATGTTTCCCCACAGCTTTCCCCCAAAATTAATGCGTAAAAGTGACTGTGATGGCAAGAAGCCATTGGTGCAAATTTCCACACATTGAGCTAGACTGACATGTATCAGAGAACCCAAGGATAGTATTCATAGACCTTTATGAGTGCTAAGTTCATCATAAGTTTGATAATAAAAATCACAAAAGAAGTAAATGAAATCCCTATTAAAAGCACAAGAGGCAGTGTGATATGATAGAGGAACCAGCCTTGAAGTGAAGAAGATCCATGTTCAAAGCCTGCTTCTGATAAACACTCACTGGGACAATGGGGAAAATGCTTAACCCCTCAGTCCTCCAGGTAAGTATCAATTGACTATAAATAGGCTATAAATTGCCAATATGCATAAGTGGAGGGACTTCCCAACACTGATAAAATCATAGTTCTAGATTTAAAAAAATTAAAGCATTTATTTCTTCATTATTGTTGTTCAGTCATTTTCAGTCAGTTGTGATCCCATTTGGGGTTTTCTTGGCAAAGATACTGGAGTGATTTGCCATTTCCTTCTGTAGCTCATTTTACAGATGAGGAAACTGAGGCAAACAGGGTTTAGTGACTTGTCCAGGGTCACAGAGCTAGTAAGTATCTAAGGCCAGATTTGAGCCCAGGAAGATGAGTCTTCCTATCTCTAGGCCTGGCACTTATTCCTCTGCACCACCTAGTTGCCCTCACTTATCCACTCTGAAGTGGAATAATCATCCTATACCTTTTGGTCAAGGTAGCAAGAGCTACTGGGAAAAAAATACTGATTATAGAGTCAGGCCATCTTTGCTTGAGACCTAGTCCTGACAATGTATGGCCCTGGCTGAGTCACCTGATTTCTTAGGGCCTAGGTTTCCTCATCTACAACATGAGGACATTGGTCTTAATGACTTGTAAGGTCCTTTGCTAGCTCCAATATCCTATCACTCTACTGACAATTTATGAAATATTCTTAAAATGATTATTATGCGTCTTGATTTTGATAACATCTATGTAATTTAATGGCATGTAACCTGATTTTTTTTCTTTTTCTTTTTTTCTTTCTGGAATACCACAAGATAGTATACATAGAAAAATGTCAGTCTGTCAAACAGTTTTTTAAAATCATGATTATTTTTTTTCCCTTTTCAGAATAAACCTTCGAGCTTTCACTTTGGTTGGATTTTTGTTTTCAGCTAGACAATCCAGCTCGGATTTGTTCTGCAGACTATAAATAAGGAGGACCAACTGTCCTTTGAGTTGAGGCTTATAAGTGCAAAGTGAACTTTCATTGCCAAATATGAACTTTTCCCCAATACAAAGTGACAAGAACAAGGTCATATTGCCTTCTTTTCACTCCCCACCCCAAAATAAAGTGTAAGCTCCCTGAGAGATGGGATTGCTCATTGTGTTGTCTTTCTGTTCCCAAAATCTGGCATAGTACCTGACATATAGTAGACAGCCTATTAAAAATGCTTGTTGAAAGTAAAACCAAAAGCCAAAATTACAAATACAAAGGTGACAGGTGATGGCAAGAAATTCACAAGCCCAATGGGTTACTGGGTCTGAGAATAAGTTTAATTGGCTACAACATTTCTTAAGACTTTTCAGCTTTCCCTCATTAAGATACCTACATTTATAACATAATTAACACATGTGGGCCTCAAATTGTTGCAATGACTGTCTCTGTTAATGAGCTTGCTGTTTTGTTCAGCCTGGCTGTGGATGATTGATGAACTCCTAGGAGATAGTGAAGCTGGGATATTAATGAATGATGAAAACTGGCATTACTGTAAACATTTGCATTATTCTCTTTAAGAGAGAGAGAGAGAGAGAGAGAGAGAGAGAGAGAGAGAGAAGAGAGAGAGAGAGAGAGAGAGAGAGAGAGAGAGATGCTCTGAAGTGCTCCAGAAGGCAATGTCACCTAAATGTAGAGAATGGATTGTGAAACCTGATCACAGTGTTTTCCCAGCCATAAATATAACTCCCACCTTTGTCCATCTGTCTCCCTCTTCTTTTCTATTCACCCCCCCCAAATAAGGACACTCCATTATTTTTGAAATTCCTATGAAAACTGAAGCAATCATTTGCACAGAACAGTTCGCCTTGCCAGCAAGAGCTGCTGCTTGACTACTGTAACTAAGGCTTTCCTTTTGCTTTCACTTTTTGGTTTAAGGAATCTTCTTCTATTATTTTTCTTGTAGATACTTATGTGTAGACCGTAAATGAATCCCCTAATAATTCTTGGCTGACTGTTTTCAGAGAGAAGCTGTCTGGCTAATTACCCTTGGCTAGATTTCTTACTGGTGCTCTGAATAGCTCTCCTGGTTACTTAAGATTTTGTCTTTCATGCTTGGAACATTTTCACATATCCACTGGTACTTGTCATCCCACCAGCGTCGTTAAGCCTTTGGTGTTCTGAATCTTTGGGTATCTGCATTTAGGCAAGGGGGTTATTTTCTTTCTCCTGCTCTAGAGAAATGAAACTCTGCCCAGCAGATTCCATTTTGGTATGGTCATCACCCAAAACACAATCTTCTTCCGTTAAGAGCTTACTCTTAAGCAAAAAGGCAGATGTGCTCTCCATCTCAGTTCCTGCTGGGATGGCCTGGAGCTGGGCTCTTTCTATTTCTTGCAACATGGTTGTGCCCTCTCTATACATACTTTCACTCGGTTCCATTGTTGGCAGCTGATCACTTTGGGGCACTTGACAATTGTCTGCTTCAGTATACCAGACACTGCTAGTGGCTTCTGGCTCTGTTTCCTCTTCTCTGTGTTTTCCTGAGAGTTTAATACAAGCTGGCTGAGGACCATAGCTGCCTGCTTCTGGAAACTGCATCAAACTTGTACCACTGGTCTCTTGACTGGAAGACAGGCTGGCACTGATCTCACCCAAAGTGCACATTTCCCAATGGAATATGGATGTTGGTTTGGCCTCTTTATTCACTTGGGTTTCTTCTTCCTTTTCCCCTTTCCCACTTTCTTCCCCCTGCTGGTTCCCATCATTCCTCGCAGCTTCTCCTCCTTCCTCCTGGGCAGCATCTGTTGGCACCTCGACAGTCACTGTCAACAAGTTTCTGATCTCACTCAAGGAGTCTGGGGCAAGAGTTTTTTCCCCAGACTGGTTTACATTCTCAGCAATTCCTCCAAACTCCATTCTAAGTGTGTTTGTGTTCAGGAGATCTGCTTTTTCCTCTTGTGCTGAATCAGCTTGGTCAAACATCCTAGCAATAATCACTTTCTCACTGGCATTTAGAGAAGGGCTAGACAGCAGGAAAGACATGCTTTCCTCTCTGGCAGAGGGATATATGCACTCAGGTTGGGCCTCTGGGCTCTTCTCCTCTGACGTGAAGAACACTTCATTACTTGATGTTTCGTGGTCTGAAATTGCCTGCAGGCCTGTCAATGATTTCTTGGCAGGACTGGCCTGGTTGGACCCAGAGGGGGTTTTTAGATCAGTTAAGCTGGACACACTTTCACAAGGCAAGGCCATATTGTCCTCAAAAAGATTGTGCTTCTTGAGAACAGCAGCTTCCTTTATCACTGTGTAGGACCAGAAAGTGAAATAAAAAATTTACATCCTACTTTGAGCAGGCTGGACATTATATTTTCTGCCAGAACCCCAAGTACCCTTCCAACCAAATCCCACACACCGTTCTAGGTCCATCTCAAGTCCTACCTCCTGCATGAAACTTAGATGGATCACACTAATCAGAAATGCTTTTGCATTCCTTAGAATCCCTTCAGCCCTTAATATGGGCATAATTCATCTGGGCTTTTGTGTCACTGGGGTGTAGGGTCTAAATCTAGAAAGAGCCTTTCATCTTGTCTAGTCCTCTTATTTTACATAATAATTTACTTCTTCAAGCTTGTAACCTTTTATAGGGAGTCTTTCCTGATCCTCCTTAATGCTGGTGCCTTTCCTCTATTGATTATCTCCAATTTTCCTGGCTATGTCTCATTTGTACATAACTGTTTGCATGCTGTCCCTCCTTGTCCCCATTAGACTGTGAGTTCCTTGGGGGCAGAAGCTGTCTTTTGCCATTCTTTGTCTCTCCAGTATTTAGCACCATGTACTTTGTATCCCCTTTGCATGACATGTAGTAGGAAACTAATAAATGCTTATTGACTGGCTAATTAACTGTTACACAGTGATATTATTTAATTGTAGATGTATGCATGTCACATTCCCCCAACTAGTTGGATAAGCTCCCAGATGGCAGAGACTGGTTTTGTACTTCTTTTCTATCTTCCTTGAAGTGCCTACCACAAGGGTAATCACATAGTACATTTCCTTTTTTCTTTGTTTTGTTTTTAGGCAGTCGGGGTTAAGTGACTTGCCCAGGGTCACACAGCTACTTAGTGTCTGAAGCCACATTTGAATTCAGGTTCTCTTGACTTTAAGGCTGGTGCCCTATCCACTACACCACCCAGCTGCCCCACATAGTACATTTCCAATAAATACGGTTGGCATCCATTATGAGGTTTGAGAGTTCTGCTCAGATCCTCCCTTTCATTTTTCTTTCCTCCTGAACAACCCGAGCACATAAAGGATAAGAAAAACTCTTCCAGCTCTCCAGGGTTTTCACAGTGAAAGTTCTGATCAGAACAAACTCTAAGCCCCAGTGGTCCTGGTTTGTTCTACAAGGGACACAAGGCGTTTTGGCAGATAGATCCCTTTTGTCGAGAAGTAATGTGATACCCAAGAGCCATCTTTATAATGGCCAGGCACATTGTAGTCATAGCAGGTTTTCTAGATAGCCCACACGTTATACTTCTCTACCCTCATCCCTATCCTTAGCATGACCTAGGGTACTAAATAGTCAGTAAGGATGACCTTTAGGGCACTGGGTCATTGTCTTTCATTTTTTGCTCTGGTATAAGTGAGTAGGCCTGTGGTATGGTGGAAAGAACACTGAATTTGGAGTCAGGGAGCCTGGGTTCAAATTTCATTTCTGTCACTCACCACCTGTGTTACTGTGGCAAGCCATTTAACTCTGTAGGTCTCGGTCTCCTCATCTGTTAAATGAGGACACTGCACTAGATTGGCCTCTACGAAGGCAACTTGGTGTGTGAATAAAATATTGGACTCAGAGTCAGGAAGACCTGAGTTTGAATCCTTCCTCAGAACTTACTAGCTGGCTACCGCTGGGTGGGGCACTTAACCTCTCTCACATTTAGCTTCCTCATAGAGATAATAATAGCACCTAGCTCCCAGAGTTGTGAGAATCAAGTTTAAGAAAATATGTGATGACTCTGCAAATATTAAGGTGCTTTATTAATGTTAGTTACTTATCTAAGGTCCCTTCCAGGGTGAAATCTATGATGCTATGAAAATGGTGGCTGGCACTGATACAGAGCTTTATGATTGACAAAGAACTTTATGTCCATTAAATATCTGATCTTCTGAGACACATAGCTTGACTATACATATCTCTAAGCCCTGCCTGGGTAAAGCAAGGGGGGAAGAATGTTTTTAACCTTTACGATGAGTGTAAGCAGCTCTTTCCATTGGAAAGAAGGCCCTTCTTCCCCTGTCTGAACTGCACTAACAGTGAGGCTCGTGCCTGATGAAGGGAGACTCATTCATCAAATGAGAAGGGAAAAAAGGTCTGAGCATCTGCCTTTATTTGGGGTCACCCAGATACTTTAAATGGGCAGGTGACTGGAAGAAAGTTAATCTGTTAGCTCCTCCTCTCATGCTCTCATTTCTTTCTTCCTTTCTTTATGCTCTCTCTTCCTCTAGGAAACCCATATATATCTTTCCTTTTCCTTTTCTATATCTGTTGGTAACAGACTTAAGTTGACCCCTTTCATCCTGTTTTGGATTTCCCCCTCCCTGATTGGAGTCCTCACCTCTGAGCACATCTAAGACCAAGAAATTCCCCTTACCTTTTACTGTTTCATCAAGCAGGGTTTGATACAAAATCTCCTCATAGACATTTTCAACCTGGATCACATTGGTGTGATCTGCAAAGATGAACTGCTCATATTTCTGAAGCTCCTAGACAGTAAAAAAGAAAGGGTGAAGAGGAAAAAGGTATGAGGTGATGGTTATTTCAGGAGACGTCATAAAGGGGAGTTACCATATGTAATCTCTCCATATGTAAGCTCCTTGAGGGCAAGAATGGAGTTGGGTTTTTTGCCTTAGTAATCCCAGTGCCTAGAAGTACCTTGCAGTCCACCCACAAGCATTTTTAAAGTACTCACTATGTACCAGGCACTGTGAATAGAGTAGGTATTTAATAAATGCTGGTTTAATGGAACTAAATGGAGGACAAGGTAATATTGATCAACTAGATTAGGAGTCAGAAGACTGGAATGCAAATCCTGGACTCTACTACTAGCTATGTGATCTTGAGCTCTTCACTTCATCATGCCGGGCCCCTCAGTTTCCTCATCTGTAAAAAAGAGGGGAGTTAGGTAAGATGGCCTCCAAGGCTCCTTTTGTTTGTAAAGCTATGATCCAATGGACAAACCATTGGCTCTGGTTTGGATCTGTAGGACGTAGAATTGTTTGTAGTTCATACGTCTAAAGCTAGACAGAACTTTAAAGGCCATCTGGTCCAACCTGAGCCCCAGGGAAGTGAAAGGAATTGCTCAAGGTCACACAGTAGCAGAGGACATGCAGAGCATGGATTCGAATTCAGGTTCTTTTGACTCCACATCCCCAGATGTCTTTCTACAAGTCCCACATGGCCTTCCTCAATGACAGCTACCATCAAATATTTGGAGAGTTTTTATGTGGAAGGCAAATGTGACTCGTTTCTGCGTAGTTCCAGAATGCAGGATTAGGAACAGTGAAAGGAAGTAACAGAAAGACACATTTAGATTTGATGTAAAGAAAAACCTTCTAACAACTAGCGGCATTCAAAGGTAGAATGAAGTGACCCAAGAAAAGTAGCCGACTCCCTCTCAATAGAACTGAAAGTGAAGGCTTCTCAGGGATGCCAGAAGGATGATTCCTGGGCAGGTACAGGTTGGCCAAGATGATCTCAGAGGTCCTTTCCAAATCTGAGATTCTGTGATTCCACCTAAAGAGCCCAGACTGAATGTGGAAAAGCTACAGGCAACGTGGTACTAGAGATAAGAGCACTAGATATGGTATGAAAGGACCTGAATTCCAATCATGCCTCTGACCTTTGACAAGTCACATCATCTCTGGTCCTCTGTAAATTGAGGAAGTTGGACTCCATGGCCCTTAGGTCCCTTCCAGCTCTACATCCATGATCATATACTCAGTTCCACACTCAGCTCCCATTATCTGGGATGCTGGTAGGGAGGAGAAAAAAGGAGCAGACGGTTTATTTTCTTGGGTAAAATATCCGCTGTACAGAACTAGGTTTTGAAGACGAGCCTTTCGGACAGCTTCATCCAACTACATTTACATCAAGGCATTGCATGTACTAGTTAGAGATACTTTTGAAAAGCATGACAGGAAGTAGGTTACAGGGTATATATACCTAAAAAGTCTCTGTAGTATAGCCAGGGGATCTGCATATCACAAGGGATCTATGTCTCTTCTATAATGTCAAGAATGATACCCAGAGGCATAGAAGCTGCTTCCACATAGCCTTGATTTTCTATGGGCTCCTGCAGAAATGCTTTCAGTACCCAACTAGCATTCTGATTCCCCCTACAGAGGAATAAGGAGGTAGAACTCACCCAGCAGAAAGGGAAAAGTGAGATAAAACATCTCACTGAGTGTCTATCATGAAAGCAAAGCAGTAGACAGTAACTATTTCCAAATGACTCCACTGTATACTTTTCACCTCCTAAGAGATCCTGAGCTCTTTCGATCAGTAAGTAAACACAGATTAAGGATCTACCCAGAGCCAGGCACTATGCTAGATGCTAGGCATACAAATGCAATGAATGAAAAAAAAAACTCTATTCACAAAGAGCTGAGAGAAGACAAAAGACAATTTACAGGCACAGAGGGGACACAGAGTTTCCTAGATATGAGTGCTAAGACTAGGGCATGAGGAGGAGTCAATTAAGCCGAAGGAAGCTGGAGATTTGGGGATGCTATCCAAGAATCTGGAAACTCTGCTGTAGGTTTTACCAAAACACATACTATGAATTCTATTCCCTCCCCCAAGAGTAAAAAGTAAACACTTATTGATTACCCATTACCCACTGAGTACTGCTTTCCTCTGAAGGCATTCCTGAAAATCTTTCAATCTCTGCCTATCCTACTAGGCCAGTGGCAGAAGCAAGCAGCATCATTTTTTCCTCCTGAGCATCTGGTTAGGAGGCCATATCTCTTCTCTCTCCTTTTTTGGGGGGAATGGATGAGGAGTGGGGCAGAAGTGTGGGAGGTGGGGAGCACTGAAAATTAAGGTTACCACCAAGCCTCTCCCCCTCTTGTTTACCAGTGACACACATCCCTTTCATTCACCATGCTCATTCTCTTTCTGTGCTATGCATATCAAGTAAACCCAGTATGGCCCAAGAGAGGCACTGATTTCTAATCCAATTGTATCTTCTTTGTAGGGCTCTGTGTGTGTGTGTGTGTGTGTGTGTGTGGTGTGTGTGTGTGTGTGTACTCTTAGGCTTGTTAAAATTAATGTTTTCCATGCGCTTGCTAAGCCTTATTAAATACCCCCTAGCCATCTCAAAAAAATTCATGTTGGTTTATTGGCCAATGTAAAAGACGCCAGAAGTATCTGACTGGGAAGAAGTATTAAATTATACCTCCAGAATCTCTTCCTGGGTCCAAGAATCCCATGAAATTATCAAACACCTTGCTGGATACTTTCCAGCCTTATTCTACATTATTTCCATTCCTATACTCTAGGGTCAAGTCCCACTGGCTTCTATACGGTTCCTCAAACACGACACTTCATTCCCCATTTTCTTGCTTCTGCACATACCTGGAATGCAGTCAGTCCTTCCTTACCTAGACTGTTCAGATTCCCTAGTTTCCTGAAAGCTCAGTTCAAACCTTGCCTAACCTGCCCCACCCCCTAGCAGCAAGAGCCCTCAAGGCCTTCTACAGGAAGCCTTTCCCCACCCCTCTTAATCCTAGTGACCCCCTCTGTTGATTATTTCCAATTTATCTTGTAAATAGCTTGTTTGCACATACTTATTTACTTGTCTCCTATTTGATTGTGAGCTCTCTGAGGGCAGGGATTGTCTTTTGCCTTTCTTTATTTCTCCTGTGCTTAGCAAAGTGCCTGGCACAGAGTGGATACATAATAAAGGTTTATTGACTGACCGACCTTGCATATACCAATCTCCTTGTATTTATTATGGACATACCTATATATCTTCACATTGTCTCCTCCAATAGGACATAAACTCATCACCAGCAAGGGGTGTTTTGCTTTTATCTTTGTATGCCCCAGCACACAGCACAGCACCCGGCACAGAGGTAGTGCTATTGAGGAGCATGTGGTACAGTGGATGGAGCACTGGCCCTCAGGTCAGGAAGATCTGAGTTCAAATCTGGCCTCAGACACTTAGTAGTTGTGTGACCCTGGGCAAGTCACTTGACCCAGATTGCCTCCCCACAAAAAATAATAATAAATGCTTATTGACAGATGGATAAAATTCAAACACACTGGACATACAAAATTCCCTTGGATCTCGATTCTGATCAAAAAGGAAATAAGGCCAGTGTGTACAACTTGTTCTTAATGAACCCATACTGGTTTCATAGTGAAAACCACCTTTTTTTGTTTGTTTAAATATACACACCTGAGTTCCACTGAGGGATTAGGGACTTTGACCAGTGATTCCTTACCACAAGAAACTCCCAGCTGAGGAAACAGCCTCTACCAAGGCAGGTCAGCATCAGCTTTGTAAAGTTTAGTTTTAGAAAGGAGACTGGGGGCTCTGAGAGATTAAATAACTCCTCCAGGTTTACAGAGCCAGTATGCTTCAGAGGCAGGCCTGGAGCAGGCCTGCTGCTCAAGTTCCATTAAGCAAAAGTAAGTACAATAGAGACACTCACTGCCTGAGGGACTGGAATATATACATAGTCTAGATATAGACCTATCAGGGATCTTCACTGAACTTGGCTGATTCTTTAAGACAGCAGATTTCCTTCCATGTTGTGTTCAGCAGGTATACTAGAAAGAGCCCTTGGCTTGGATTCAAAGGTCCTGGGTTAGAATCCTGGCTCTGACACTCACCATTTGTGTAACCTTGGTCAAGTCTATCCCATTCTGGGTCTCAGTTTCCTCACTTTAAAATAAGGAGGTTGGGCAAAAGGATGTCTAAAGTCCCTTTTAGCTCCAAAACTATATGAAATATGATCTATGATCAACTGAGATGATCCAAAGGCAGTTTCATTTCAAATGGCAGGAAAAATATATTGCTTTTTGATTGAGGTAATGAATGAGTAGGGGAAGGAAGAGAGGGATTCGATCCATCATTGTTTTACCTTAGACAATTGGCCTAACCTTCCCAAGAAAGTTGATGAAGGACGTACTATGCCATTATTAGGTGTTTGTATTGTCCTAGGCATGTGTGCCCCATGACAGTGAATGCTAGATGCTATACTAGGTGCTCTCTAATAAATGCATAAGGGAAAATAGGGGGTTGGGTCAGGAACTCTGTGTGATCTGAGTTCCTCACTGGGAATAAGTGAGCTCTGCAGGGAATGCCTACTACAGCGAGGGAGATTCCCTGGTCATGATTTATTAAGGTATGCCTTCCCTCTGGCCTGGTCTGACCTTGCTTCACTGTCATTCTTTGTCCATCCTTCCACAACGAAGAGTCCCTTAAATCCCTCAGCTTTCCAAGAGTTTCCAGCATGTGAAAGTTCAGGATCAAAATGTACCAAACATATCTCTAATGCTCAGCTTGATAAACCTTGCAATTGCTCATGCGGGGGGGGGGGGGGGGGGGGGGGGGGGTAAAGTTTTGCCATAGATTGAGATAGAAACATCTGGCTTAGGGAGTCATTCAGCAATAGGCTATGAAGACATTTGCCTAGAGGTCACTGGTTTACAACAGGTGATCACCACTCAACAGCTGTTCTGTGGAATGACTTGGTGGCTTTCATCCAGTATCTTGCTAATAGCTGAACAGTTTGCAGCTGGCAATAATGGATTCTTTCTTTTATTTTTTTAAAGCAACCTCAGAAGAAAGCCAAAGCACATATGTGAGACTCTTCCTCCCACACTCTAATGGTGACTATAAATGAGAGTCTGCATTGATACAGTGGATAGGGAGTTGACTTTAGAGTAGGGAACGCCTGTATTATGTCTGGCCTCTGACACATATTGGCTATGTCACTGGAGCTCACTTCAACCTTCAGTCGAGTGACCATTCCCACTAGATCCTACATCCTAATTAACACCTTGACAAAGTCACCTACAGTGGGTGCCTACACTTTCTCTCCTCTTACTAACTTCTAAACTCTATGCATTTATCTTCTGACCTCAGCATTAAACTGGAAATGCCCTTACTAAAGTTACCAATGATTTTCTAATTTCCACATCAAATGGCTTTTTCTCAGTCCTCATCCTTCTTGACTCTCTGTAAGCTCTGACACTTGACCACTTTTTCTTTTTGAATACTCTCTCCTCTCTAGTCCTGTGATACTGTTCTTTCTAGGTTCTCTCTCTCTGTCCGATTGTTCCTTCTCAATCTCTTTTTGCTAGCTCTTACATCCATATTATGACCATTAACTAGAGGTGTCCCCCCAAGCTCTTTTCTGGCCCCTCTTCTCTTCTCCCCCTATGTACTGTCTACTTGTGATCTCATCAGCTCCTCTGGGTTTAATTATCATGTCTCTTCAGATAATTCCCAGATTCATATAGTCAACCCTTGTTTCTCTCTGGATATATAATCCCATATCACTGAATGTCTTTTTGACATCTAGAACTGGATGTCTCATAGGCATCTCAAACTCAACTTGTCCAAACAGAACTCGTTATTATCCTCCCCAAACTCCCCTCTCTTCCTAAATTTCCTACTACTGTTGAGGTCACCACCGAATTTTCCCAGTCACCCATAACCCTGGTATCATCCTTGACTCTTCATTCTCACTTACCCCACATATCTAATCAATTGCCATATCTTGTTTCCACCTTCACAGTATCATTCCCCTGTATTCCTTCTGCTCTCTACCCACACAGCTACCACATTAATACAGGCCCTCATCATCACCTTGCACCTAGAGTATTGCAGCAGCCTCCTAAATGGTCTCACTGCCTCAAATCTTTGCCAACTCCAACCTGTCATCCACTTAGCTTAGCTGCCAAAGTGATTGTCCTCAATCACAGATCTGATGTTATTGTCCAACCCCCTAAAACTCCAGCAGTTTCCTGTTATTTCTACATCAATTATAACTCCTCTGTTTAATACACAAAGCCATTCACAACTTGGCCCCTTCTTACCTTTCCAGGCTTCCTACTCCTTATACTCCTCCATTCAGTCATCATTCCAGCAACACTGGCCCACTTGCAGTTCCTCCTACATGACATGGCTTCAACTCTGTGCTTTATGTAGTCTGTCCCCCATTCCTGGAGTGCTCTGACCCTTCACCTCTGCTTCTCAACGTTGCTGGCTTCCTTCAAGATTCAAATCTCACATTTATCTAGAGGCCTTTTCCAGGCTTTATCACTACTAGTACCTTCCTTCTGAGATTACCTTCTATCTACTCTGTATGTATTGGGCATATATGTATTTCCATGTTGTCTCCTCCATTAGAAGGTGAGCACCTTGAGGGGCAGTATCCATGTTTTTGCCTTTCTTTCCCTAGCACTTAGCACAGTTCCTGGTTCCTAGTAAGCTCTTAATAAATCCTTGTTGGCTGACAACCTGTCATTGCCCCTAGGAAACTTTCTAAGACTCTAAGTTGCAGAAAAGGTATCAACTTATCATGGTAGAGGGAATTCCTCACTGGCGATAAGTTTTGGGAAGAAAAATGACCCCCTCCAAATGCAAAGAGATTTTTTTATGATAATAATATGCACGTGAAGAGTATTAATGATTCAGTAAAAAAATCCTCTAACCCATAAATTCTAACTTTATAGATTTATGAAACTCTTAAAAACTTGTTTGTTTTGAGATGAAAAAGTGACACCCTCAACTCCTTATTCCCATATGTTTTGTGCCATAGTATTTTATTCCCACATACTTACCTGTGTAAACAAATGACTTCTGGGTCATCACAGCCCACACAGAATGGTATAAACAACCCAATGATACCAAAGAGATTAGGGCTCTCAATGGATGCCAAATTGTTCCTTGTAGGCATCAGTCTTTTCCTCCCATTGACTTGACTGTGAAAAAAATTATCTTGGACTCTACTATAACCCTGACAATGGAGGACAGAGAAAACTATTATGGATGCCCCTTGTTATATAAAATTTTTTTAAACTACATATGTTTGTCATATTTGGAGGAGACATGATTTGACATGTTATCTCAAATCTGTAAGAACAAAAACACGACAGCAAAGTCCAATGGTGCTGAGCATCCAGATAGAGTACACTCCAAATGAAGAAGTTGGGAATAACCATTTTCATTGTCTTTGCAACTAGGTCCTTGTCTACATGGAACTTAGTAATTGCAACTAGGTCCTTGTCTACATGGAACTTAGTAATTTAATAGCCAGAAGTTATCTAGAACCTGCTGTGTGCCAGACACTGTGCTAAAATGCTGATCCTCGAAACAGCCTTGGGGGGTAGGTGCCATTATTACCACTGTCATTTTACAGTAGAGGAAACTGAAGAAAGAGAGGGTAAGTGGCTTTCTCAAGGTCACATAGCTAGTATGTATCTGAAGCTGGATTTGAACTCAGTGTTCCTGACTTCAAGCCCAGCATCCTACCTATTGTAGCATCAAGCTGCCTGTAAACTTCAGTTTAACAAATATTGGTTGGATTGATGCAGGCTGGCCCACCAAGCCTGGAACGCACTCCCTCCTCACCCCTGCCTTTTAGAATTCCTACCTTCCTTCTATGTACTATTGATGTCCCACCTCCTACAGAAAGCCTTTCCTCATCTCTCCAGTTCAATCTCTCCTTCCTCTTCAAATTATCATACATATACTTCTCTATTTATATGTTGTATTTCCCCCACCCTCTTTCTCCTCCCTCCCACAATAAAATGGAAGTTCTAGGAAAGCAAGGTCCATCTTTTGGTTTGGTTTTATCTTTGGATGTCCAGTGCCTTGACCACAGCACATGCTTAATAAGTGGTTGTTGAACTTCAGTATACTGGAATCTAATGGAACACAAACCTGGGCTCTTTAAGAGTAATATATTCGATGCTTAATATGAATGTATAAGTAGAGCCTATATCAGATTGCACGCCGTCTTGGGTCGGGGAGAGAGGAGTGGGAAGGGGAGAAAATTTAAAACTCAAAATCTTATGAAGTGAATGTTGAAAACTAAAAATAAATAAATTAATTATCAAAAAAAGAGTAATATATTCAGCCTCTTACTGGTTTGCACGTTGATGCCAATGCCTTTTGCATTGTGGGCAGTGTGATCTGAACCAGCGTTTCCTGAAATAGCATCTTCCGGATGGTGCTGCTATCATAATCATATTGCTGTCAATACAAAGACAGAAACATATGCTAAATAATAACACCACAATCTGGTGAAACTTTTCTTAAAGAAACAACAGCCCACAACAACAAAACACCCAACAACCCACATCATCTCACTTTCTAATTTTTGGCATGGTATTTATTTTCTAAGTATTGCAGAGACTCTTCCCAGGTAACTCCCAAATCTATTTGGAAAAGTGATTAATAATAATGATGATGATAACAATAAGAACATTGTGGAACCTGTGTAATGTATCATCGTAGGTCACAAAGATTTAGCAACTGCTCAATGCCTAGAAGGATAAAATCAAGTGACTAGGATTACATACCAAAATATCAGTTTCCTTTATAAAATAGCATGATAGATCCCAGTACTACAAATGTAAACACCAAATTATGATTGAAAATCCAATAAATCAATTTGGTTGGAATTGGAGCATAAGACATAACCATGATCTACAGCTGCCTTGACATTATATAGATAAATAAAAATTCAAGAATGTTTTCAATAGACACTATTATATCACATAGTCCTAATATCAAACCTCCATGGAATAATTAGTCTAGTATGTATTACACAGCACTTTAAGGTATTCAAAGTACTTTACAAATATTATCTCATTTTATCCTCACAACAACTTAGAGAAGTAGGTGCTATTATCATCCCCATTCTACTGATAAGGAAACAGAGGCAGATAGAGGTTAAGTGACTTGCTCAGGGTCACACAGTTAGTAAATGTCTGAGGTCACATTTGAACTCCTTATTCCAGCTCTAACATTCTATCCATTGTGAGACCTAGTTAGCTCTGAAAGAAAAGCTTTCAAAAATGAAGACCTAGCAGGAAAAAATGTAAACCACTTGGGAACAGAAGGATGTATTTGCCATCTCTTTTGTTCCGTCTGATACCACAATTGTCTTAAAAATGCTTTTAATGAGTTTACAGAAGAAGAATTTACATCTCAATGTTTTATTCAATTACAAGAAGCAGACATTTTGTATACTTGTGCAAGCGTTCACAAAACGTTAACTATAAAAGGAGCAGGCTAGCAACTTGTCCTTGGGCTTTATAGGAACTCCATAAAAAAAAGATAAGGAGACTCTAACAGCAATAGCAGCAACAACAATGGTGATGATGATAAAAGCAATAACTGACATTTCTGTAGTTCTATATAGGGATAAAATATTTTATATTCATCATCTCATTTGATTCTCAACAAATATCTGAGGTAAGTAAGGCAAATGTCACTGTTCCAATTTTATGAATAGGTAAATGGAGACTTGAGAGGCTATGGGAATTGCCTGTGTTGAGTCACACAACTGGTAAGTCAAGGACTTTTTTTTTTTGTGAGGCAATTGGGGTTAAGTGACTTGCCCAGAGTCACACAGCCAGGAAGTATTATGTGTCTGAAGTCACATTTGAACTCAGGTCCTCCTGACTCCAGGGCTAGTGCTCTCTCCATTACTCCACCCAGCTGCCCCATCAAGGACTCTTTCTGCTAGATGCTGCTGACTCTATCTAACAGGAAGGAAACCCAAGCCTGACAAAATGAAGCTGCCTTCTCCACATTCTAAGTGAATTTGGGGACAGGACTGGATCTTTGAGTTTATGTCTAGTAACTTCCCGTCTCAAACTCAGATCTATTTTTTTCACACAATAACCTACATTCACTGCACTTAGGGCGTGTCTTAGAAGAACCTCTCTCCTGTAAGAGAGGATATGGACAGAACCTTTGTTCTGATACTGATGTTGCCTAGTTGGTAAAGAATGAGCTGGCCTTGCCCTGAGCACCCTGTGGGCCTAGAGACACCATAGTAAGGGTGATCCATTCTTTGCTTGGTATACAGCTGACCTATGATTAAATGATTACCTAGAAAGATCTGATTCATGCCTAATCTCCTGACTTACATATTTTCCCTACGGGGCAGTGGAGAACACTGGTTTAGGTACCAGGAAATCTGGGTTCTAGGTATGAATTCTAGGTAGTTGTATAACAATGGACAATTTCCTTATCCTCTCTGGCACTCAGTTTTCTCATCTGTTAAATTAAAGGGTTGGAGTAGATGATCTTCAAAGTCCCTTACTGCTCTCATTTTTAGGATTCCAAAGTTGCTATCATTCGTTCTGTATCTTTCAGCCCTATAATGGTTTTGATGCTTTTTTTTATTAAAATAAAGCAACGTTACTTTTAATGCCAACGTTTTGGCCTCCAGTGTCTGCTCCTGCCAATGTGGCTTTACATTTCAAGGATCAATTCTGCATTCATGTCTGCTCTGGTCTATTGCCTTGGTAGATGCAATTTAGAACCACTTTAACAAGTTGCTAAATTAAGTTTCTTTCCTTGAAATGAATAAAACATACTAGAAGTAAATGATTTCATCTGGCATGCTCTCTGGACCAATCTGGGGTTATATTAAGCTATCACTTCGTGACTGTCTTTTGAAAAGTAATGCTGCCAAAGGACCTGTAGTTCCACAAAGATCCACCAGATGGCAGAACAAACACAAAAGCCCCACGGTGGGGGAAAATCCTGATAAAATTATTTGGTTCTAATTATGAAAAGTGTTTCAGAGAGAGAGAGAGAGGAGGAGGAGAGGGAAGGGGGAAAGGGTGAGGAATAAAGACAAACTGAAAAGTGAGGGGAAGGGAAGGATGGGAGAGGAATGGGAAGGGAAAAGCGAAGACCAGTGAGGGAGGGAACATGGTAACTGTCTTCAAGTATATAAGGCGTAAGCACGTAGAAAAGGGATTACATTTGTTCTGCTTGGTCACAGAGAAGGCTAAACTAAGAGCATTTACTATGTGGAAATTGCAAGTCAGATTTCTGACTCATTGTTTGAAAAAAACTTCCTATCAATTAGAGCTCCTCCATAGTGCAATGGCTGCCTCAGGAAGAATGGTGAACTGCTCATTGGGTATGGATGGGGTGAAAGTGATTCTTGTTCAGCTACAAATTTGATGGTCTCTGGGGTTCCTGCCAACTCTCAAAATTTTGTGAAGGAAAGAGAAGTAAAGGGTGGGAGACAAAAACAGTGGAAAGGCATTTTACATTTAACGTAAAAAACATAGGAGCCATAATCTTATTTTATACAATACTTCCATTGAAAAAAGGATTTATTTTACCTTTAAGACTCGTTTCTTGACTTTTTCAATGGCTGTTGAGATTTTGAACACATCTCCTTGTTGATGGGGAGATAGAAGCTGCTCGAAAGTATAGACTGCATTTTCCATGAGCTAGAAATCAAAGCCAACATATGAACAGAGCCAGAGTGACATTACTGATCACAGGTGCTGCTTCTATGTTCTACAACATTCACTTGGAACCCTCCCCCTTCTCCGCTCTCCCCTTTCCACTGTCTAAATCGGGGCAGTTCCTCTAAGCGCTGCTCCAAGGCTGGCCAAGAAGAAGAGCTTCTGGGTATGATGACCTAAAACCCTCTCCATGTGTCTGCCTCCTGAAATAGGTCTCTCAGTGGCCAGGATAAAAACTGTAAGAGGCTGCATTCTCACCTGGGATTTTTTTTCCTGATGTCCTTTCTTTTCTAATTTGAATGGAATCAACAAATCAACAGTCATTTATTGAGTGCCTACTATGTGCCCTGCTTTGTGCTAGGTGCTGGGGATATAAAGACAAAAATGAAACAATCTTTGTTCTCAAGGAGCTTATATTTTTTTTTGAGGCAATCAGGGTTAAGTGACTTGTCCAGTGTCACACAGCTAGTAAGTGTCAAGTATCTGAGGCTGGATTTGAACTCAGGTCCTCCTGACTCTAGCCACCTAGCAGCTTATAATGTAAGGGGTTATTAAAATATTCAGAGACAAGTAAATACAGGATACGTATGAAATAAACACAAAGTGATGGAGGGCACATTACCTGGGGGAATCAGGAAAGGTCTATTGAAGGAAGGGGCAAGCTCCTTGATGGGAGAAGGGAGTATTAAGAGGGAGATGGAGAACATTCTAGTCATGAAGGGGGCATGTAAAGGCATAGAGGTGAGAGATGGATGACATGTCATGTATGGGGAAAAGCAAGTAGGCCAGTTCGGCTGCAATTTAGGATATATGAGGGAGAATAATGTTTAATTAACCTGGAATAACAGGCTGGAGCCAGGTTATGAAGGGCTTTAAATGCTACCAAAAAAAAAAGTTAAGGTTTTATCCTAAAGGCAATGGGGAGCAACTGAAGATTCTTGAGTGGAGTTGTAAAATGTTCAGTCTTGCTCTTTAGGAATATCAATTTGGCAATTTCATGGAGTACAGATTGGAGAGGGGAGAGGTTGGATACAGGAAGACCAATTAGGAGGCTATTGCAGTAGTCTATGTGAGAGGTGATAAAACCTGAAATAGAGGGGCAGCTAGGTGGCACAGTGGATAAAGCACCAGCCCTGAAGTCAGGAGGACCTGAGTTCAAATCCAGCCTCAGACCAAACACTTGACACTTACTAGCTGTGTGACCCTGGGCAAGTCACTTAACCCCAATTGCCTAAAAACAACAACAACAATAACAAACAAACAAAAAAATCTGAAATAGGGTGGCGGCTTTGTGAGGGCACAGAAGAAGATACATATAAAGAGATGTGAAGACAGAAACAACATTTAGTGACACATTGCATGTGTGGGTGAGTGAAAGTGAGGAGTTGATGATGACTGAGTTTGTGAACTGGATGATTAGAAGGATGGTGGTACCATTAGCAGAAAGAGGGGAATTTGGAGCGGGGATGGTTTTGGGGAAAAGATCAGTTCTGTTTTGTACACTTTTAATTTGAGATGGCTATGGGACATCCAGTTCAAAATATGCAGTAGGCAATTTCCCACTCTACCCCTTCCCCACCATGGTTCAAGAGACAGCTAAAGGCTAAATAAGTAGACTTTTTTAAAGTAATTTTTTTGAGGCAATAGGGGTTAGGTGACTTGCTCAGGGTCACACAAGTGGTAAATATCTGAGGTCACATTTGAACTCAGGTCCTCCTGACTCCAGGACCAGTGCTCTAAGCACTGCACCACCTAGCTGCCCCTAGATACATACATCTAGATAGATAAATAAAAGTCATGAGTGGAGAGATTGTAATTAAACCCATGGGAGCTGGTAAGTTGAGATCACCTGGTGAGAGATCTGGAGTAGACCGGAAAGAGAAGGGAAAGTAGGAGAGGAGCCTTGGTGGGACAATCACAGTTATGACTTGGATGATGAGTGAATGAAGAGGACTGAGAAAGAATGTTGACACAGGTTGGAGGAGAACCAGGAGAGAGCAGTGTCATAAAAACCCAGAGAGGAAAGAGACTATGTAGGAGGATCTTATGATCTCTCCTAGCTCCATTTTCTGCATGGGGTGGGAGTGGAAAGATGGCTACACTTCAATTTTTGTTTGTTGAATGGAATTCTATTCAGTTGAATTCTGACAGCTTTAATTCTGCTCTGCTGATTCTTAGTGGGTGAAAAGCACCCAGAATTATTGTTCCTACTTTCCCTTTTTACTATTTCCTTTTCTCTCCAGAATTTTTCACTTCACTTTAGTGGTCAAGGAAGCAGCATCTGGGGTGGTAGTGGTAGAAGCATGCTTTAAAGCGCCTAGCATTGAGCAAAAACCATCTTGGAACCTTCCTTTCTTCCCACCCCTGCCAAACCCCCAATCCTATGGGAAATGTCCTACCAAAGACTAGCTCCTTTAGGACTGGGAATATTTCTTCTCTGTTTGGTATCTTGATCTGCTACCCTTTCCACCGTCCCTGCCTCTCCCAAGGGAATACCCTTATTTCACCCACTTCTTGCATGTAGTTTTGGGTCCTCTGTACCACCAAGTCAATGTGGGGGAACTTGAAGCGGCTCTTGAGGTCTTGGAGTTGTTCTTGGAGTAGGTTGACTTTCAAGTAACAAGGTTCCATCTTCACTGAGTTCAGTGGAAGATTCCTCAGCTGGTCCAAGTGCTATAATTTGATGAAAAAACATAATAATCTTGAGGGAGAAGAGACTGATTTCAAAGAATGCATCCTAAATTCTCAAGGATTCTGTGCATGAGTGTGTTTCTAAAGATAAGAAACCTATGTCTACGAAATCTACAACTTGCTATATTTTTCTGCTCTGTTGATTCATAGTGGATGAAAAGCACCCAGAATCATTGCTCCTGCTTTCCCTTCTTACTATGTCTTCTTCTCTCCAGAATTTTTTGCCTTTCTTTAGTGGGTAAGGAAGCAAGACCTGGGATGGCTGTTGTTCTTGGTATTAGGATAATCCTACTGGTAGAGGAGGTACAGAGCTGTGGAGAAATTCCAGTTCTACCTACTCCCTATGGAACTTCAGGAAAATGCAGGTTGTAGAATTCCAAAGTTAGAAGGGGCATCAGAATTCTACCAGGCCAACCAATACCTGAACAGGAATGCTATCAATGGTATCACTTAGCCTGCATCTGAAAATTTCCACCAATAAAGAATTCACTACCTCTTGAGGCAATCCATTCTACTTTGGGATGGCTCTAATTGTCAGAAAGTTTCTCCTTACCTTGAGCCTAACAGTGATTTCTGGCAAAATTCATTGTAAAAGGGATGAGTTGAAACACTTTGAAAGGGAAGCAATGATGGTGCCATGCTTTCATCAAGAACAACTCAAACCAGACTAACTTTTTTTAAAGGACTATTAGACCAAAAGATCAAGAGAATGACATAGACATAATATTCCTGGACTTATGTCTCTTATAGTGTTCTTTTATTAAAAAAAAATGAAGAGATGTGGGCCAAATGATTGTACAGTTAGGTAAATTTGGATTTGCCTGGATGATTGGATCCAAAGAATTGTGATTGATAGATTGATATCCCCTGGAGGGAAGCCTCTGAAAGGATAGCACAGAAATCTGACCTGTTAACATTTGTTATCATAAAGAGACTGTTGTCATTTTACTAAGACATGGAGAGAATTTTAGGGGATTCAATTAATCAAGAATGATGGCAGATTCTCAAGTGTAAGTTACAGTGAAAATCATTATCCCAAACTTTCTCATTGCTCTAGCTATACAGTGTTATCCATTAAAAAAAAATCAAATAGAGCTCTGCCAATATGAAGAGTCCTCAAATAGCCACATGATCCCATCTGCAATTGGCAGTTCCACTTCATTTCTTTACCTCCTTCAGCTGAGCAGGATCTTTGTTGGTCTGAAAACTTTGGCTGATTTCATTCACCTCTTTTTCAAAAAGGGCCCGGACTTCACTGAACCCAGAACTCACTGGCCCCATGAGTTCCTCCAAGATGGAAGACAGGAATGGTTGTACACTCTCTGCACAAGTTCGTCCGGCAGGTTCAGCCACCATCACTGAGGTAGGAAACAAAGAGTCATGAGTTTGGGGTAGCTGTAGAAATGGCTGCAGAAGGGTCAGAAGTCAAGTCAGACTAGCAGCTGACAAGGTACTCCAAGGGCTCTCCTGGGCTTCCTGACAGCCCTCCACTGCCATGCCAACCCAGCTTGGCATTTACTGTGCCCTGTTTTACTCTCAAATGATCACTGTCATATATAGCTATTGTCTCACTGTATCTGACTATTTTCCAAAGTCCCTTCTCTCCCCAAGATTTCTTTTGCTCTGGGATAGAAACACATTTCTTCTATTTCTTACAAATATGCAAAGAAGGTGACATATATCTGATACAAAAGGAGAAAATTCTGGTACCTCACACTTCTGGATATTTCATTGTACTTTCAAATACATTTATATAATATAGGAAAATACTGGGAAAGGCAGTGAGGTACAGTGGATAGAGAACCCCAGAGTCAAGAAGACCTGAGTTCAAGTCCCACCTCTGACAATATTGGCTTGTGTGATCCTGGGAAAATCACAGAACCTGTCAATATTCCAGACAACTCTCTAATCCATTAAGTTGCAGAATGGAGACTGAGCTACATTGGTAAAGACAGTTTCCTCATGAGGAGTTTACTACCCCCAACACCAATGAAAGTGAAGTTCCATTCCAATAAATATATACGTGAATGCACACATACATATACACATATTGTATGTGTGTGTGTGTGTCTGTATATATACATATACATATATATATATATATATATATATATATATATATATATATATATATATATATATATACACATATATACACATATACATATATACGTATATATAGTTCCAGGTATATAATACTGTATTTACTTATAAAATGAAGGGGTTACTTCTAGCACTATATAGTATGATCTGCTTCCTCCTGAAATTACTTTGTATAGATTACTATCTGCATTTCTTTGCTTACCTGTTGCATCCTCCCAGTAGAATATAAGTTTTTTGAGAGCAGAGCATGTTTTGTTTTTTGTCTTTTTTGTCTTTCCCCAATTTCTAGGACAGAACTTTGCACATTATTCCTCCACAAATATATGGGAAAGACTTAGAATTTTCTTTGGTCAATAAAATGATTGTTTCATAAAGTTTTTTCTAAAGAAAAAAACTATGAATATAATTTGAATCACTGGGTAGCTATTAAGCCACAAAACAATTTGCCATGGAAATAAAAGAGAATGATAACATTCACAATAGTAATTCTAACAAGCATGTTATTAAAATGATAGAACAATCATGAAAGGTAGTCCTGAAAAAGAAAGGCACAACAATATCCTGAGCCTCTACAATAGCCTCCAACCTGCTGGTCAAGCCAGGGGGTGGAGGGGCAGAGGGAGGGGCAGAGGGAGGTATAAAGTGGACAGAGGTGGAGAACGGTAATGATGAAGAATTCAAAATTTCTCCCCTGCCATAGTCAGATCTGACTCCAACTTACAATTTTAGCCTTATCTCCAACTACACCCCTGCACATGACCTAAGTTCCAGCCAAATTGGACTGTTTGCCATTAACTCAACAGGCTCTGTATTTTCCCAACTCTTTGTCTTGGCTCAAGCTATTCTGTATATTAGGCCATCACCTCCCAGCTATCTCTATTCACATCCTTCCAAGCTGGCTCACATTCTGTCTCCTTCATGAAGTCATCCCAAATCTCCCCAGCTGGGAGGGAGCTCTCCTCACTCCCGATTACTTTCGTGTTTTGTTGGTGCCTTTTTAATTACACTTAGAATGATACAATAAGCATCGATTGGGTGCTTTGTAGATGCAGAGCACTGGGCTAGGGGATGTGGGGAGATACACATTTTAGACAAGAAGCCCCCACTTTCATTAAACTTATAGTCTAGGAAGGAGATAAGCTACCAAACCAGGCAATTATAAAACATAGTATGTGACAGGTGCATTGGAGAGTTACAGGACCAGTGGTGCATCTGAAGGAGGTTTTTCATTGACCAGAGTTCAAGGAAAACTTCTTGAAGGAGGAGGCATTTGAATTGGACTTTAAAGAATGAATAGGAATTCAATAAGTGAAGAGAGAGAGTATTTTTGACACAGGAAACAGGGCTAGGGAAGGCACAGAGAGGTAAGTGAAGGTAACATGCTCAGGGTCAAAGAGTAATCTGATTTAATTGAACCAAAGTTTTAAAGGGGAATAATATGAAAAAAGGCTGGGAAGGTAGAGCAGAAACTCCCTTTTAGATTGGGTAAGGCCTTGAATGCCAGGCACAGGAGATTTAAACATTATTTGTCAGGCAATAGTAGCTACAGAAAAATTTTGAGCTTAGCAATGAAACAAAAAGACCCACGTGTAAGAAAGGACATTCTGACAAAAGTATGAAGTATAGATTGAGGAGGGGAGTGAGCAGTGGTAGAATACCCATAAGGAGACTATTGCAGTATAGGCCAGGTGGGTGATAATGAGGGCTTACGCCAAGGCAGTGGCAGTTGCGATAGAAAACGTGAGTTTGAGAGGTATTATAGGCATACAATTGTTCTAAGACAAGCAAAGCAAATCTAATCTCATTTCTGTATGATAACTTTTAAGATCTTTCCATTCCATTTTATTTAACAAAAACGTATAATATATTCTACTATGTACAAGACCAAGTAATAAGAGACACAAAGACAAAATAAAATAGTCCCTGACCTCAGGGAGGTTACATTCTGCTGGGGGCATACAACATATACATAGATAAATCAATATAAGGTAATTTCCAAAGGGAAAGTATGTGAAAGCGGAGACATCAGTGAGAGCTTCATGAAAGAGGTGACATTTGAGCCTTGAAGGATTGTAAGAGGTAGAAATGACAAAGGTTTACATTTGGACACAGCAAGGTAAATAAAGGGGAGTAATATAAATATGAAATAAGGCTGGAAGGGTAGTAAGAGCTGACATGCAAATAGCACCATAGGGCTGCTAGGTGGAGCAGTGGATAGAGTGCCCCCAGGGCCTAGAGTCAGGAAGACCTGAGTTCAAATCCAGCCTCAGACACTTGTTAGCTGTGTGACCCTAGGAAAGTCATTTAACCCTATTTGCTTCAGTTCCTCATCTGTAAAATGAGTCAGAGAAGGAAATGTCAAACCACTCCAGTATCTTTGCCAAGAAGACTCCAAGTGAAGTCACAAAGAGTTGGAAATGATTGAAATGAATAAATAACAACAAATAGCACCATTAGTTACACAAAGCACTCTACATACATTGCCTTATTTGGTCCTTATGTAAGAGAGTGCAGCCAAAGCTGCGAGGTGGCACCATAGTGTGCACAGCACCAGGCCTAGAGCTAGGAAGAAATGGTTTTAAATCCAGCTTGAGACACTCACTGTGTGACCTTCAGCAAGTTGTGTAACCTCTGTTTGCCTCTGTTTCTTCAACTATAAAATGGGGCATCTACATCCCAGGGTTGTAGTTAGGATAAAATGACATAATATTTGTAAAGTGGTTAACACAATACCTGGCACATAGGAAGAGCTATATAAACGCTAGTCCTTATTATTATTATTACACATAGTTTGGCTAGTGGAAAGGGGCAGAAAGAAGGAAATTTATGAGATAGGAAAAGGCAGCCCAACAATGAAAAAAATACTCATCAGGGTGAAGATGACTGAAATGTCCAGTTTCCCAGCATCTAATTTGCATATAAAAGGATTAGAGAATAGAACTTGAAGAGACAGAGGCAAGAAGGATAAGGTAGTTGGCAAGACAAGGCAAAGAAAGTAGGAAAAGGAAAGTGAAAAAATTAATTTATGGAAATTGGTAGGGCAATATGGTCAAATTGATGAAACAGACAAGATTGGTGCAAAGCTGAAGGGAAGATGGATATGGCTGGGGCTCTGGCTATGGGTGGAGTTGCTGAAACAAATGAAAGGAATTTGGGTGAAGTTGCTATAAAAAGTTTTAACTAGGTGCTTAAGCTTGAACACCCACAATTTTAACACATACACGCTCAAGAAACAAAACTGAAGAAGAGGAGGGAAAATTCTGTAGTGACTTATATCAAATACATGATATTTCCATTTCTGCTACAGTCAAGTGGCTATTATCTATGTTACAAGAGTAGGTTTCTCCCTCATGCAGGAGAAGGTAAAGGAGAACCTTTTAAAATGCCTCTTCACACTTCAAGTTGCTAGGGAGAATGAAAGAAATCAGAAATAAGGATTCCATGGGAAAGACAGGTACTTGAGATTGAGGAGGGGAGGCCTGATGCTTGTCAGAATGACAGAAAATGGAAGTGTAGACAAAGGAGAAAGGAAAGGAAAAAGACAGTTGTACAATTAGAGTGAAAAAGAGATTTGAGGCTTATTCTGAAGAGGAAACGGTTAGATGTTAGAAAGCAACTGCTTGTTGCTCCAAGGACGGCGTAGTGGAGAAGCTGTCAGGTGAGAGATTATTTAGTAATGGGTAGAGGAAGAAGAGAAGAGTAGTAGAAGTTGGTAATTCCCTGCTCAGAGGTTTTCAGAAAGGTCTGCTGTTCTCCTCAGGCATGTATCCAACACATGAACTACCCACTCCTGGTGATTCACATGGGCACAAGTGACACTTTCAAGAGGAATGTAAAAAGTATTGCCAATGATTATAAAGTCTTGGGCAAGAAACTGAAGACCATAAGGCTGTGTTTCTCTCACTGCTGCCCATTGAAGGAAAGGAATACAGAAGAGAATAATTAATTTGGGAAGTGAACACCTGACAATGGGATCTGAATTTCTGGATCACAGCTTACAATATAGGGCTGACAGAGTCCTGGCTAGAGGTGGAGTACACCAAAGGTTAATAAGGATGTTTTTTCCTGCTATCTTGAGAAGACTATGTATATACCCCAATAGAAGTATAAGAAGAAAGTATAACAATAAACAGTAGCTGAGAATTTCAGAAATTCATAGGAGATTCACAGGAGAAATTTACAATCTAGAAATTCACAGGAAACAAAAATCCAAAAATAGAACCAGAAGTGAAATCCATGGATACACACACACACACACACACACACACACACACACACAACACACACACACATCCTCCCTCTCCTATCTTTCTAGTCTTCTTATACCTTACTCCGCCCCCTCCCTCAACCAGGTACTCTTAGCTCCAATGACACTGGCTTCCTGTCTGTTCCATGGGCAGATGTGAGAGACACCTCCTCTCTCATCTCTGAGCATTTTCTTTGCCTCTTCCCTGTGCTTGGAATGCTCTCCTTTCTTAGGGAGAAAGAGTCTACTGATTTCTCTTGCTTCCTTTAAGTCCCGACTAAAACCCATCTCTTACTAGAAGCCTTCCCCAAAATTTCTTAATTCTAGTGTCTTCCCATTGTTAACTATGTCCTATTTATCTGGTACATAGCTTGCTTTGTATAAATTTGTTGGCATGTCTGACATATAGCCTAGATTTGGGGAAAGTTGATTTCAAAAACTTCAGAGGACATACAAGAAGGATTCCATTGACTAAAATGTAGGGAAGTCAGCCCAGAAGTGATATGAAATGCTCAAAAATGATATTCTGAACACAGAAAGGGAAACAATTCCAACAAAGAGAAAAATGGGATTTGTCTGAAAAGATTAATGTCAGTGCACAGGGAACATACCAACCAACTTAAGATTTTCACAAGAAACATATAGATAGAGAATTAAGACAAATTTATAAGAAGACAAGCCATTCCCCAATTGATAAATGGTCAAAGGATATGAACAGACGGTTCTCAGATGAAGAAATTAAAGCCATCTATAGTCATATGAAAAAATGCTCTAAATCTTATTGATTAGAGAAATGCAAATCAAAACAACTCTGAGGTACCACATCACACCTATCAGATTGGCCAACATGACAAAACAGGAAAATGATAAATGTTGGAGAAGATGTGGGAAAACTGGAACACTAATACATTGTTGGTGGAGTTGTGAAATGATCCAACCATTTTGGAGAACAATTTGGAACTATGCCCAAAGGGCTATAAAAATGTGCATACCCTTTGATCCAGCAATAGCACTTCTAGGGCTATATCCCAAAGAGATCAAACAAATGGGAAAAGGACCCACATGTACAAAAATATTCATAGCAGCTCTTTTTGTGGTGGCAAAGAATTGGAAATTGAGAGGATGCCCATCAATTGGGGAATGGCTGAGCAAGTTATGGTATATGAATGTAATGGAATACTATTGTGCTATAAGAAATGATGAACAGGCTGACTTCAGAAAAACCTGGAAAGACTTATATGGTCTGATGCTGAGTGAAGTGAGCAGAACCAAGAGGACTTTGTACACAATAACAGCCACATTATGCAATGACTAATATTGTTAAACTGAACCCTTCTCAGCATTACAAGGATCTAAGACATCTCCAGAGGCCTCGGGATGCAAAATGCTGTCCACATCCAAGGAAGGAACTATGGAAGTCCAATTGCTATCACTTATTTTTACCTTCTGTTGAGTTTTGCTTCATCTTTCTGATGGTTCCTCCTATTGGTTTTAACTTTTACTTACAACTTCACTAATGTGAAAATATGTTTAATAGGAATGTAAATGTAAAGCCTATATCATGTGTGCCATCTTGGGGAGGGTGGGAGGGGGGAGGAAGGGGGAGAAAAATTTTCAACTCAAAAGCATATGGAAGTGATTGTTGATAAATAAAATAAATTAATAAAATTAAAAAAAAACAAGAAACATACAGAAAATGGAAGAAAGTCCAGATACCAGAAGATGAATAAAAGAACATGACCTAGTCCTGGAAAAAAAAAGATGACAAAAGGGGGATTTTTAGCTAGATGGGGAAACAAAGGATCAAAAAAGGCATAGCTTTTTGCTTTGGGTTGATAGTATGATGATAACTGACAACACAGAGAAGACATAGATGCTTAATTCTTTATTTTGTTTTAGTTTTCTTTGCAAAACAGAACAGCCTTTACCCTGGAAATGACAGAACAAAAATGACTAACACTGAGTTGATAGCCAAGATGAGTAAAGAGTCAGTGACAGAATACCCAGCTGCCTTTGATGAATTCAAGTCACCTAGCTCAGATGAACTACATTCTCGATTACTGAAAGAACTAGCAGATATGACTGCTAAGCCATTGTCACTGATATTTGAAAGATAGTGGAAAATGGATTATGGTACTAAAAGATTTGAAAAGAGCAAACATTTTTCTGATTTTCGATAACAGGAAGAGAACAGTATGTACAAATTCTAGGTCAGTGAATTTGACTTCTATTTCAGGGATGAATTTTGGAAAGGAGTAAAGATATCATTGCTGAATACTTAGAAACGGATGCAGTGATTACAAATTGCCAGCGTGGCTTCATCAAGAACACATTTCGGACTGAGCCCATCTCCTTTTCTGACAGGATTACTAGGCTATTATCTGGAGGAAATGTTTCAGACATAATTTACCTAGATTTCTAGCAAAGCTTCTGATAAAGTAGTTCATAATATTTTTTGTGGAGATAAGTAGATTAGAGCCTAATCAATCACTTGGACTCAGAACTAGTTGGATGGCTAGACTCAAAGAATAGTTGTTCATGGCTCAATGTCAACATGACAGACAGGAAATCTCTAGTGGAGTGTCTCCGGAATTTGTGGTTAGCCCTGTGTGTTTAACATTTTCATGAATGATTTAGATAAAGACACAGATGGTATGCTCATTAGATTTGCAAATGAAACAAAGCTGAGATGGAGAGCACAATAATGACCAAATCCAGATCCAAAAAGTTCTTAACAAGCTATCAGGGTGGAGAATCTGTGTCTTCAAGGCCATGTATGGCCCTCTAGGTCCTCAAGTTCAGCCCTTTGACTGAACCCAAACTTCACAGAACAAATCTCCTTAATAAAAGGATTTGTTCCGTAGAAGTTGGACTCAGTCAAAAGGCCTCACCCAAGGACCTAGAAGGCCACATATGGCCTCAAGGCTGCAGATTCCTCATCCCTGGTAGATCATTGGGCTGAATCTAATAACATAATATCTAATAAGAATGAATGTAAAATATTACACTTGGGTACAAAAACTGAACTTCACAAGTATAAGATAGACAGCATTCCTTCTAAAAAAAAAGGATTTGAGTATTTTAGTGGACTATAAATTTAATATAAGCAGTGAGGTCAAGTGTCAACAACAACTAATAAAACTTTGGGACTAAGAGGGATCTGGTTTCCAGGAACAGAGAAGAGATAATCCCACTGTACTTTGCCCTTATCAGACCTCAACTGGAGCAATGTATTCATTTTTGGGTATCACAGTTAAAAAAAATGGCATTGACAAACTGGAGTATGTCCACAGGAGGATGGTGAATGGCCATGAGTTCATGATTGGGCATATTTCGCCTAGAGAGGGAAAGAACAACCTTAAAGAAGGAAACAATCCTTAAGTTTCTGAAGGGCTGTCACATAGAGCAGGGATGAGATCCATTCTTTTTGGCCCCAAAGGGCTGAATCAGGAACAAATGGAGGGAGGTGAGAATTTCAAGGAGACAAGTTTAGCCTTCATGTCAATAAGAAGTTTCTAATAATTAGACCACTCCAAAAGTAGGATGGGCTGCTTCAAGGCCTCTTTAAAGGTCTTCAAGAAGAGGCTAGATGGTTATTTGTTGGATATGTTACAGTAGGGATTCCATTTTTTATGGCTTGAACTAGAAAACTGCTGAAATCCCTTCTAGCTCTCAAATTCTATGATTCATAGACTTGGTAATGGTCACACAGTTAGTGTTAGAGGTGAGATTTGAACCCAGGTCTCTGATGACTCTACCTCTAGCACTCTTTTTACAACACAAAGCCACCTCCTAGAACAAGTCAGAGACATCTCAGAGAAATCCTAGAGATAACAGGGAGTCAACCATTGGAGGCTTTTCAGTAGGGAGTGACACGACTGGACCTGAGCCTTAGGAAGATAAATCTGACAGCGGTGGATTGGAGGTTGGGATTGGAGACAGAGAGACTGAATCACAAAATCAGAATGGCATAATCTTAAGAGATGAAAGGAATCTAGGAAGCCACCTAATCCAAGAAGAATGTCGAAGAATCACATTAAGGGCAAAAGTGATTCTTTTCTGGCACTTGCTAAACAGGATGAGAGCTGTCAAACAATTATCACTCCTCCCCCTCCATTGTTTTAATTATTACCCCAAATTATTTATTTTAGGCATACTATAGGATTATAGAAATGGTTTATGACTAGATGCCATAAACACATGTCTGTTTAATAACGTTTCTCCAGAGAACAGCTCTGAAATGAGGCCATAAAGAAGAGAACATCATATCTCTAACCTCTGATTTTTCCAGCTAAGAAGTTCTTTGAGTTCACGATCTGATCCATGTCTGATCGAATGGTCACTTCTAGGCCCTTTGTCAGAGCTCTGCATTCCTCTTTCAAAGCACTTAATCCTTCTGAAACTTGATGCTGGACCAAGTTGTAGGCTTCTTCTAAAATCTACAACAAAGCATAACACAAATTAGTGTTCTGGGCCATACAAACTATTATCTTGACACGCCAAAGAACAGAGATTAGGGTTGTTGATTGGACCATCACAACTTGAATAAACTAACAAAAAAAAAGTCTTGCTTTTCTTTCCAACACACAGTGAGTTTGGTTTTGTCCTTATGCAAGTGAGATGGGCCAGAAGCAAGGAACAGTCCTGAAATACAATTCCCTACCCAGAGTTTTCTCTTTCTTTTTTTTTTAAGCCACCGATTGTGAGAAGGCAGTGCTAATTTTGTTTTACCCACAAGCCAAGAACATTAATAAGGCAAAAGAGTCACTTACACCAAACCAAGCTCTTTTTCTGTCATTCTTCTTTCCTTTCATTTTAGGGAGGAGGTCTGTCTGAAGGGTTGGCAAGAGCTCTTCCATCACTAGGTTGCTCAAGATCTACAGGATCAAAAAAAAAACCATAGATAGCTTCAGCCCTTGGGAGTTCAACTGAATTAGAAAAACATCTGGGGCAGCTAGGTGGCACAATGGATAGAACTCCAGCCTTGGAGTCAGGAGGACCTGAGTTCAAATCCAACCTCAGTTATTAGCTGTGTGAAGCTGGGCAAGTCACTTAACCCCACTGCCTAGCCAAAACAAAACAAAACAGACATTATCAAATGACTTCCATGGTTGGGGAGAGGAAAGAAAAACTTCTGGTTCTCTGCCCTTTCCTTCAATGCCATTTCTTTCAAGTCAGCTGGAACATAGATCTCTTAGCTGGCCTTACCCTGTGCTAACCACAAGAGAAGCAGGCTCTAAAACTATAAGGCATACTGTTGGTACCCACTGAATGAGGAATGGCAAAAAAAAAAGTGGTACATAAATATACTAGAATATATTCCATCACAGAAGTGACAGATATGAAGAAATCAGAGCACAGGAAGATTCAAAAGAATTGATGTAAAACAGAGTAAAAAGAACCAGAAAAACAACATTCAAAATGACAACAGCATAAAAAAAGATCAACCAAATGATACTGAACTCTGCATAACTATAATGACCAAGCCTGACTCTGGGAAAGAGTTGCAAGAAGGTGCCTCCTCTTCATTGCAAGGATAAGGGACTATAGGGATCGAATGTTGTATAGTCAATATATAGGTCAGTGTTGCTAACTTGTTTGTTTTTTTTAAATTTTCTTTTTGTTGCAGAAGATGGCTCACTGGGAAGAGGTGTGAGGAGGAACATATCCAGAGCTGAATGTAATGTAACATAATGAATGTGATGGTGATTCTATCCCTCCTCACGTCTGCCTCAGAATCCCTTGTATTCTTCTTCAAAGATCAGCTCAAATGCTACATCCTACATGAGACCTTCCCTGACATTTCTAGCTGCTGATGTCTCTCCACCAAATTACCTTCTGTTTATCTTGTATCTGTATTATAAAAGCATTCTATGTGTACAGGTTGTATTTGTGTTGCCTTCCCTGGCTGGGTTCAAATTCCACCTCTGACCCATTACTATTGTGTAACATTACCCATGCCATTTAACCTCTTAGGGCCTCAGTTTTCCACATCTGTAAAAATGAGAGATTGGCCTTTGAGGTCCCTCGTAGCTATAGATCTATGATCCCATGATCCCTATAGAATGGAAGCCCCTTTAGGGAACAGACTGTATTATTTAAAAATTTTGTAAACTTCTGTGCATAGCACATAGTAGGCCTATGCTTGTAGGTTGATATAAAAATAAAAGGCATTAATAAAAACTGGTGAGAGCTTCCTATAACTAGCCCAAATCAGAGCCATCATTACGAGGATGTCCACTGTCCTCCAGCTACACTCATGCCACATGCAATGCCATTGCCTGAGCACCACTACTCTGTCTCCATCCAATCCCCTTCATTGTTTGGGCTCTGATGGCTCAGAGTGAGTGTAAATAGCAATTATTTCTGTTTTGGCCAGAAACCCTGAAAGTCTTCCCCTCCCAGATTGATTTTTGTTTTTTGAGTAGGTAACAGAGGTCATTTTTTGCCTCTTTTCTTACCTAGCCTTAATCAGTGAATGGGCATTGCCTCAGACAAACTGAGACCTGGGAAAGATCTTAGCTTAAAAGAGCCAAATTCTCCACTGCAACCTGGGCCATCAGCAGTGGTCCTGATCTATATCTTACCACTAGACCCCAGTGGCTCCAGAGGAGAGAGTGAGGCTGATAACTTTGCACAGCCCTCCCTCACTTAAATCCAATTCACTTGCAATTCAAGACATCACCTCCCTCATGACATGGTCCTCTTGGAGAATGAAGGACACTACAACCTGAAGAGAACATGTCAATCAGTTGTCCTATGGCTCTCCTCACAATCCCATGGATTCTCTAGTCCAATCACCTCTCATCCGCTACTCTTTTAAAAGAGTTGTCTTCCCTTATTGAAATGTAAACTTCTTGAGGGAAGACAATGCTTCCCTTTTTGAATGTGTGTCCCAAGAATTTAGCAAAGTACTTTAAATATAGTAAGCACTTTCAAAAAATGCCTTTTCACTCGTTCAAAAGATAACTTTAACAAAAGAGAAAAGAATCTGTGATCTGGTGAGAAAATGCTATAGGTTTCGATCCTGGATCTGAAGCCATAGAAATCTTGAATTAAGACAACTTGAAAAGCAAAAGATTTTTAAACATCCTGAGTGACAGAAATTCATGAGGATGACGGATATTTTCACATAGAAAAGAGCCAACGATTTACCATACTCAAAAGAGAAGTGCCCTGGCATTTAGAGTAAGAAGGGCCCCAAGAGATCGTTGAGCCCAGCTCCCTTATTTTTTAGGCAGGAAATGAAGGCTCAGAGAGGTTAAAGTCAGCCAACTAACTAGGGGCAGCCCCAGGACCAAACTCAGCCGCTTGACTCCTAAACCAAGAGTGAACTGAGGTGCTGGGAGTGGAGTGAGGAAGCCCTGAGCTCAAATCAGACTCCTTAGACATTTACGAGCTGGGTGACCTTAGGCACGTCACTGAACCCTCTGTGTGCCTCAGTTTCAACTGTAAAATGAGGATCATGAAAGTACCTAGCTCCCAGGGTTGTTGTGAGGAGCAAATGAGAAAATATTTAGGTTAGCCCAGTGCCTGGCACATAGTAGGTACTTAATGTGTGTTCCCTTCTCATTCCCCTACCTTTCCCACTAAGTCACAGTTGCCAAGGTGGCTTAGGTACAGGTGAAAAAGAAACTGATCCTTATGGGCAGGGTTAGATTAGCCCTCCTCAGGCCTTTGTCAGCAGGTTCTTTCCAACGTTTCCTTTAAAAATATGCTACAAGATGTAAGTTAGAGACCTCAGCTTAAAGTGCTATTGGCTTGGAAGCTCTTTGAGGGCAGGAACTGTCTTTTGCCTCTTTTTGTATCCCAGGTACTTAGCACAGTGACTGGCACACAGTAAGCACTTAATAAGTGTTTACTGAGTGAATGAATGAATATTTCCATGTCAATGGGTGGACCATTACAAGTGGAGTTTCTGGCCCTGGAGGAAGGAGAAACAATTAATCAATCGACAGGCACTTATGAAATGTTTACTATGTTTTAGGCATAATGCACAGTGCTAAGTTTCAGGATGGCATAAACACACACACACACACACACACACACATACACACACAGAGTTAAACAGTCCTTGCCCTCCTTAAGGAAGTAACTTTTCTCTAGGAAGGGGCTTATTTTGCCCACCACCATTGGGTAGCTCTAGAGGGAGGCCTGAAGGATTTACAAACCACAGGTTGCAAAAACCCTGGACTCAAGTCTGGAAAAGTAACTTTTCCCCTAATGCACAATAATAATAAATGCACATGCCCAGGGACTAAAATAAATGTAACTCAGACCTGAAAAGGACCTTAAGAGGTCAAGTGACCCTAGTTTCTGTCTTCAGAGTGAGGCTGAGAAAATCAAGCAATGAGACTCATTAAAATCAAACACAAGGCTAGGTCAATCAATCAAAAGAAATGTAATAAGCTTTTCCCTTTCATTTGTTCAATTAATTTAAAAAGCATTTATTAAGGACCTACTGGCACTGCATGCAGAGACAAAAGCTAAAACTATCCTTCAAGGGACTTAGGGTGTCCTGGTAAGAAAGAGTATATACTTGCATAAGTAAATACAAAAGAGATATAATGGAAATGCAGTTATTTTGATGGAGGAAGGTTATTAGCAGCTGAGAACTAAGGCCTAGGAAAAAGTCTCAAGAAGGAAGTGGCAAGTGAGCTAAGCTGTGATGGTAGATTGGAATTCTAAGAAGAGAGGATGAGGAGGGAGGGAGTACATTTTAGTACTGGAATTAAGCCTTGGGCAAAGGCACATAGGCAGACATGGAAAACCATACATGAGTAAAATAGCAAACAGGCTGGAAGTAGAGTGAAGGAAGGGGACACATGGAAAATAAGCTTGTAAAAGGCACTTAAAGCCAGAATGTGAAGAGCTTTAAATTGCAAACAGAGATGGTATTTTTCCCCACAAAGGCAACAGGAAGAGGCTGGAGCTTTTTGAGCAGAGAAGTGATATGGTTTGAACTGTATTTTAGGAATATCAATTTGGAAGCTGAGCGAAGAAAGAATTGGGCAGGGAAGAAACTGGAAGCATGGAGACCAATTAAGAGGCTATTTCAATAGGCCAGGCAAGATGAGGACTGAACCCAGGACAGCAGCCATGTCAGTGGAGAGAAGGGGGGGACACAAAAGAGCATAAGGAGGTGGGCACTGGATATGGGGTGGGGAATGAGAAGGAATAAAGAGTCAAGGATGACTGTGACATTTTAAACCTCAGTGACTGGAAGGATATTGGTGCTCTCAACAGAAATAGGGACATTAGGGAGAGTAGCTGGGGCCAAGGGCACATATAAAGTAATTTCACATGTATATATACCTATTTATGTCAAATGGTAACCATCTCTAGGACGGGGTAATGGGAAGATAGGGGAAAAAAAGAAACAAAAGAAATTTACATGATAATTTTGTTGTATATTTGAAAGGAATAGCAAGTCATGCACAGTAAATTTGCAAATTCACGTACAATCATCTTTTTTTATTGTACTGTGTTATGGAAATGCTTGTTTTATTCCATAAATATGTAATAATGTAAAGAAAAGAGAAAAGAAAAGGAAAAGAAAATAATGAAGTCTGGTTCGAACATGAGTTTGAGATTTCTAGGGGATATCCACTTGGAAACATCCAATAGCAGGTCTGGACTAGAGCATAGGAGAGATACAAGGACTATTACCTTGAAATTATTTTCTCATGGATCAAAGGTAGGGAGAGAGAAGGAGCAGAAAATGGGCACAAGGACTCTGAATAAGTCTCCCACAAATAGATGCTCATTGGCTAATACAGAAATATGTTTTACATGACTTCATATGTATAATGGATATCATATTTCTTGCTTTCTCAGTGAGTGGAGGAAGAGATGAAGGGAGGGAAAGAATTTGCAACTGAAAATAAAATAAAATTTAAAAACAAACAAATAAATACATTCCCTCAGCCTACTAATAATAAGATCATAAAAAGGACCAGAAAATGGAAAGAAATGCACTTATCAAAAAAGTAGAACTGATGCATATTTTGTATGAGGGGGAAATAAAACAACTTTGGAGACTTTCAGCATTTCTTTACCTTATTGCAAGACTGGCATGTGTGTCTTTGGCACTTCACCTGAAATTTATGTACTGTAACATCAGTGCTCCTCACCCCTTCATTATCATTAGAACAGGAGTGATGTTTTATTCTTATTTGTAAACGTGATCTTTTCAGGCTGGGTCCATAACTTAGCCTTTAGTACAGACAGGGCTCTGGACAAAGACTTGGCTTAGAAAAAAAACACAGGGAGAGTAAGGGGTGAAGATTTAAAAAGTAGGGAGAAGTCACTCCAAACAACATCTGTTCTATTCATTTTAAAATAATATTTGGATAAAATTACTTCTCCGCTCCTTCTCCCACCCCATAAAAGAGTCAATCAAATTTAACTTTAGAAAGCTGGAACAATTTGCTCTGAGATCAACGAGAAAATTGGTGTCCCTATGCTAATGGAAAAGTTCATTAGATCATCAGATCCTTTTTTTCCACCAGGGGCAAGATGGAGGCCACTCACAAAGGAGGAAGATCGGAGAAGGAATTATGGGAAAGATGGCTTCTGAGCTGGGCTTTAAAGGATAGGTAAGATCTCAACAGGTGAATGCTGAGAGGGAGTACACACCAAGCATAGGGAACAATTTGACCAAAGAAGTGGGAAAGCAGAGAACACATGCCAAGCAACAGAGAGAAGTCTGGTTTAACTGAAGTATAGACTAGGTAGAGGAAAATAACATGAGAGGAGACTGGAAAGATATATTTTGATGAGTTCAAGAGGAAAATTGAAACATTCAGACTTCATGAAAATCAAGGTACCTTGCTACTAAATTCAGGTTGAACCCTTCAATTCCAAGTACTCTCAAAGTTCTCAATGAAAAAGTTTAGAAGAACAATCTTAGGAGGAAGGGAGGAACTTTACATCCCTGCCATCTCATCAGCTGCCTTGTAGCCTGGACCAGAGACCAGGCCTGAAGGACTTAACCCTTTCATCTCTGGAACTCCTACCCTGGGGTCCCAAGGTTCTGATTGATGAGTACCTTGTGTGAGGCCAATATATCAGATGGACTACCTTCACTTTACTCTCCTTCCATCTTCTTCACAGGCACAGGGAATGCAAGGGAAAGGCCTATTGAGGCTTAGGGAATGGCTATACCCAAAGTGCTGGGTTTTGGCTTTTGTCTCATCGTGTTATCCTTGTAGTAGTAATGGTAGAGGTGTTTGTGGGTGTCTGTGTTTGTCTAGAGTCATGGCCATTCTGAGGTCCATACTTAGCCTGAACCAGAATTGTCACCCATGTTTCAGATCCATTCTAAAGCTGTCTATCAGAATTGTGGAAGCTGAGTTTAGCGGAGCTTTCTCACCTCATAGGCAGCAGAGGATAGAGGACAGGGCTTTGTACTCAAAGTCAGGAAGACCTGGGTTCAGATCTCTTCTCCTATCTTTGCCAGCTGTGTCAAGCACTTTGTGAATTTTAAAGAGCTTTAAAAATGTCAATTGTTACCCCTAGAGAAAATGTACCTGGCAGAAAGGATAAAGTATATAAAATATACAATATGGATCTTCTGGCTTCTAATCCAATGTTTTTTCTGCTATAAATATATATATATTATATATATAAATATATATATATATATATAAAATATATATATATATATATAATATATATATATTATATATATAAATATATATATTATATATACATACACACACATACACATACATATATATGCATGTGTGTGTATATATATATACACACGAATATATATACATATACACACACACACACACATACACACACACACACACACAAAACTTAAGGCAGCTAAGTAGCAAAGTGGATAGAGCACTGGGCTTAGAATCAGGAAGACTCATCTTCCTGAGCTCAAATCTGGCCTCAGATACTTACTAGCTGTATGACCTGGGCAAGTCACTGAACCCTGTTTGCCTCAGTTTCCTCAGCTGTAAAATGAGCTGGAAAAGGAAATGGCAAACCACTCCAGTATCTTTGCCAAGAAAACCCTCAAATGAGGTCATGAAGAGCTGTACATGACTTAAAAACGACTCAACAACAATAGCATTGTAGAAGCATACAAGAAAACCCTTCCCCCCACCAACACACATATATCTTATTATTTTGGCTAATTTTTTTTTTTTACTCTTTCACCTGGTAATCTCATCAGTTCCTATCATCTCTACATTAATGATTCTCAGATCTATTTATTTAGCCCTAACCTCTCCTAAGTTCCAGACTAACATCTCCAACTTTATCTTTAACATTCTTTCTTTAAAATGCTGAGTTCCAAATTCTTTCCCTCCTTCCCTCCCATACCTTCCTAACCTATTACAAAGTCAAGCAATATATCAATTCTATATGTGAAGCCATGCAAAATACATTTCCCTATTAGCCACGTTGCAAAACAGCAAAGCAACCACAAAAAGCAAGAACATAAAGTGAAAAAAGTGCTTCCATCTGCACTCAGTTTAGCATCTCTCTCTCTCTCTCCTCTCTCTCTCTTCTCTCTCTCTCTCTCTCTGGAGGTAGATAGCAGTTTTATCATGGGTCCTTTATAATTAATTGTCTTGTATTGATCAAAGTAGCTAAGTTTTTTTACAGCTGATCATCTTTACAATATTGTTGTTACTGTGTACATGTTCTCCTGGTTCTGCTCATTTCACTCTGCGTCTGTTCACATAAGTCTTCCCAGGTTTTTCTGAAACCATCCTGTTCATCATTTCTTATAGCACAATAGTACTCCATCACAATCAGATTGTTCGGCCATTCCCCAATTGATGGACATCCCTTCAATGTCCAATTCTTTGCCATCACAAAAGTGTGTGTGTGTGTGTGTGTGTGTGTGTGTACCTATAGGTCTTTTTCCCCTTTTCTTTGATCTCTTTGGGATATAGACCTAGTAGTGGTATACTCTGGGGTATGCAGAGTTTTATAGCCCTTTAGGCATAGTTCTAAATTGTCCTCCATAATGGCTGGATAAGTTCATAACACCACAAATAGTGAGTACATCAGTGCCCCAATTTTTCCACATCTCTTCCAGCATTCATCATTTTCTTTTTCTGTCATATCAGTCAATCTGATAGGTGTGAGGTGGTACCTCAGAGTTGTTTTAATTTGCATTTCTCGAATCAATAGTGATTTAGAGCATTTTTTTCATGTGACTATTGATAGATTTGATTTCTTCTTCTGAAAACTGTCTGTTCATATCCTTTGACAATTTATCAATTGGGGAATGGAGGCCAGGCATTTCCAATGACTGTTCTACAAGAAGCCTTTTTCAATCCCCCTAATGCTAGGTCTTTCTTCTGAGATTATTTCTAGTTGTTCCAGTATAGGCACATATATGTATATGTATATATGTATGTGTAACACACACATAAACACATAGAAATACATAAACACATATATACATACATATATAAATACACATATACACAGTACATATACAAATATATATACTATATGTATGTAAACATACACACACATATATACTGTGCATATACTGCTTGTACTATGTACAAACCAGATATATACTTGATTTTACATGTGTATATATACAGGCAGTTGTATATATGGGTAGATCCATACGTCATTTTTTACATGCTGTCTCCCTTACTAGACTGTGAGCTCCTTGAGAGCAGGCCTGGGTTCTTTTTTCCCCTTTTCTTTGTTTCCCTAGCATTTAGCATAGTGCATGACACGTAAGTGCTTAATAAATGCTTGTTGACTGGTTAGAACCAACCAATGAGCATTTATTAAACATTTACTACATGCAAATTATGGTGCGAAGTGCTGGGGATACAATTACATGAAAAAAGAATGACGGTCCTTGACCTCAAAGGGCTTCTATTCTAATGAGGAAAGACAACACATCGAGAGGAGCTCCCAAAGAGGAAAGGGGCAGGTGCAAAGATGGTGGAGATGTCTCTGAAGTGGTGTTGGGGCTACATTCCACATAAGATAAGATGAAAATTCACCTGTGTGAGCGAGGTGACCCAAAGGCGGAGAGGCAGGAGGGACGAGGAAGATGGCCAGGTGGCATAAAGAGGACATAGCTGGAAGATATGGAGTTTGAGATGTATACAGGACACTCAGGTTGAAATGTTCAGTAAAGGAGATATACGACCAGGAAAGAGACTAAGCTTGGCTCTATAAAGCTCTAGGAGGGGCAGCTAGATGGCGCAGTAGATAGAGCTCTGGCCTTGGAGTCAAGAGGACCTAAGTTCAAATCTGGCCTCAGACACTTCACACTTACTAGCTGTGTGACCCTGGGCAAGTCACTTATTCCCAATTGCCTCACCAAAAAGCAAAACAAACAAACAAACAAAAAAGCTCTAGGAGTTATCAGCATGGAGATAGGAATTAACCTCAAGCAAGCTGAAGAGGTTACCAAGTATAAGACTATAAAGTGAAAAGAGAAAAAGGACTTAGGGTATCCCTATAGTTAGAGGGAAAGGGGAAGTGAATAAGCATTAATTGTTGTTTCATTTTTCAGCTGCGTCTGATTCTTTGTAACCCTTTTTGAGGTTTTCTTGACAAAGATATTGATGTAGTTTGCCATTTCCTTCTCCAGCTCATTTTACAGATGACGAAACTGAGGCAAACAGGATGAAGTGACTTGCCCAGGGTCACAGCTAGTAAGTGTCTGAGGCCAGATATGAACTCAGAAGATGAGCCTTGCTGATTCTAGGCCCCATGCTCTACACACTGAGCCATCTGGCTGTCCCAAGCATTAATTACCTACTATGTTCTACATTGTCCTGAGCTACACTATAAAGAAGAACATTGTTTTTTGTCACATTAAAAGTAGAGGATTACAATATATACCTTGACCCATTTCAAATATGCCCAGTTTTTAAAAGTCAGGATTTCCCTTTGTATAATAACACTGTTATTCCTGGTACCCTGCTGTTCTTTCCTTTGGGACAAAAGGGTGCCCAGACCATCTGCCTTAAGAAGTGGTGAGTTTCCCCTCTTTGGAAGCCTTCAAGTGGAGACTGGGCAGACACTTGTTTAGTGTGCTACAGTGGGAATTCTTTTGGTATATGGGTGGGACTAGAGGGTGGCTGAGGTCCCTCCCAGCTCCCAAAGTGTGTCAGACATTCACCTATGCTTGCTTGCCAATGCCTCTGGGTCCTTGTGCCTCAATTACCTTGTCTGTAAAATGAATGGGTTGGACTAGGCCTTCTCTGTGGTCTCTTCTGTATATCACACTTTAAGGTTTGCAAAGTGCTTTGTATATATCATTTCATTCAATCTTCACACTAACTCTGCTGAGTTGGTAATGCAGGCATTAATATCTCCATTTTGGAGTCAAGGAAGCTGAGGCTCAAAGAGATTACATGTTCTTTTCAAGTTCACACAGCTAGTTATTGTCTAAGGGGAGATTTGAAACTAGGTTTAGGCTCGCCCTGAGTCCAGTTATCTGTCCAATACACCGCATTTCCCATGATGCTAATATTTTGACTCCTCTCTTGTCCCCTGGTCAGCTACTTCGAAGAGAGGGCAATATTATTACTGACCAACTGTACTGTTACTTGAAGACAAATATATATTTATATAAATAATGAATCAATCCATCAGGGTTAGCAGAAATACCTTAATATTTCCACCATAACAAACTTTATGGGCGAGTTATTCCAAGTTATTTGCTTAGCCTGGATATGGGACCGAAATAACCACAGCCATTACACAGAACAAACTGTGGGGGTACATCATGCTTTTAAGGGTGAGTCATTATGTGAAAGATAATCTTGCAAATTGACTGGAAGTCTTCTGATTACAGGTCTCCTAGGTTAGTACATTGTGAATAAGATCTTAGCTGGCATGAAGAAAATATGAAAATAAGCACAATGCTTTAAGTAAAGAATTCTATAGATCAGAGGGAGCCTTTGTCTGTGCCAAGGCAGTTGATAAATTCTATCCTCTTTAGCTTGCCTCTATTTTCTTTAATCTCTCGTTCTGTGGCATCCTTCTTTTTAGCACCTGGATCTCTTCTATTCTTTGCCACTCTAGGGATCTTGCTTTATTGTCAAAGGCTTGTCAACTATATCATCATATTATCAATATTATAATTATATTATCAATAGTTGTTGTTAAGTCGTTCAGTTGTATCTGACTCTTCTTTACTCTGCGGACTACATTTGTCCATGGGGTTTTATGGCAAAGATACTGGAGTGGTTTGCTATTTCCTTCTGCAGTGGATTAAGGCAAACAGAGCTTGTGATTTCCCCAGGGTCACACAGCTAGTAAGTGTCTGAGGCTGAATTTGAACTCAGGTCTTCCTGACTCCAGGCCCAGTGCTTTATCCACTGAGGCCTCAATGCCTGGCACATCGTAGGTGCTTAACAAGGGCAAAGTCAGAATGTCTTGGCTTCTATTGGTAAGTCAGATTCTTACAAGTTACATTTAAAAATATACTTTAAAAATACATACACTATTACTTCCTAGTAACTTCCCTCCCTTCCCCCAAATTCAACCCTTCTTTGTAGTAGAAAATTTCAGCTACATAAAACAAATCAACACATTACTCATGTCAGACAATGTATGTCTCACTACACACCCTTAGCCCACCACCTACTGAAAGGCTAGAAGCATACTTTGTTATTAATCCTTTGAAGTCACAATTGGCCACTGCTTTAACTTGAGTTCCTAAATCTTTCAGATTTCTTTTGCATTTTTGTGGTCATTCTGTAAATTATTCTCCTAGTTCTGCCTGTTTCAAATTGCTTCATTTCATATAAGTTTTCTCAAGCTTTTTTTTTAATGAATTCATCATGTTCATCATTTCTTACAACATAATAATTCTTCATTATATTCATAAACTTCAATTATTTGAACCATTCCCTAGTTAATGGGTACCCACTTTCTTTCCAGTTCTCTTTTACTATACAAAGTACCCCTAAAAATACTTTTGTTATCTAAGGGTCAGTCTCCAATGTCTTTGATTTCCTTGGGTAGAACCATCCCACCATTTCTACAGGAAGCAGTGTGGCATGATGAAACTGAACTGGAAATCCAGAGACTGACCGTGGCTCTAGTCCTGACTCTGGCACATCCACTGCTATTGCCATAACTAGCTGTGTGACCCTGGTTTCCTCACTGGTAAGATAAGGATGAGCTGAAAGGTTCTTTTCACTTCTAAAATTCTTTAAGTCTATAATTCCACTAAAAATATTTAAGTTATGAGGGAGTAAAGACTCAGTGATTAGGATATCCTCTGGTACAATGGAAGAACGCCAAAGGAAAGACAAGCTAAGGCAACAACACTCATACTTGCCTAGAATTTAACAGAAAATAATGATAATGATCAATTCATTCCAATGGGATGCTGGGCCTCGTAAATAGAGAGTAAATACTCTGGGAACTGCTCCCAGGCCTCCCTGGAGTCTAGGTTACTTTGTGACTTCAACATACATTGATTTCTCCTCTACTTAATTCAGTTTGATTCATGGTAATGTCTTTATTACAAATTGACAACCCTATTGTAACTGCCTGCATCATTTCATAGAACACTTTGTCACAGCAGTATCCAATGCTGATGTCTCAGCACTTGTTGTTTCCTGTGTATGCTTCCCTTGTCTCTCACCTCCTTAGGGACAGGATCTTTTACTCTTGTGTTGCACTCCAGAACCCTGTCAAGGACAATGCCCTCTTTTCATTCACGTAGGTTAGTAACTTGGAGTCACCATGAACTCTCTCCTCCCTTCCTCCATCCCCACTTCCAAACAGTTGTCATTTTTATTGCTTCTACTTCTCCAACCTCTCTTCTGTCTATCCCCTTCTCTCTCACACATGGAAGCAGCCACATGGTATCATAGCTAAAGAACAAGAGCTGGGAGTCTGAAAGCCTGGAGTTCAAATCCTGTGTCTGACTCCTCCTCATTGCGTCACCCTGGGCAAGCGACTTAACCTTTCTCAGCCTCAGTTTCCTCATCTGTAAAATGAGGATAACCCTGCCAGGGTTGTTGTGAGAATCAAATGAGAGGACATATGTAAAACACTTTGTAAATTGTAAAGTGCTGTGGAACTGGAAGCTGTTTTCTACACATTCTAGCTAGGTGGTGTGGTAGATAAAACACTGGACCTGGAGTCAGGAAGACCTGAGTTCAAACCCAGCCTCATATACTTACTAGCTATGTGACCCTGGGCAAATCACCATATGCTTCAGTTTCCTCAACTGCAAAATGAAGATAATAACAACACCTACCTCACAAGGTTGTCATGAAGATTAAACGAGATAACATTTGTAAAGCACTTAGTATAGCACCTAGTATACAGTAGGGGCTATATAAATGCCTATTCCCTTCCCTTCCCCCTAATTCATACCCTAAATTCAGTCTCTTATCTCTCTTGTTTAAACTAATGCAATAGAGTTTGGTCTCCACTCTCTTCACACAGTTGCCACATGCATACTGTTAAAACATAGATGCAACTATGTTAAAACCACTTCCTACTTAAAAACACTCAGCAGGGGGGCAGCTAGGTGGCACAGTGGATAGAGCACCGGCCCTGAAGTCTAGGAGGACCTGTGTTCAAATCCAACCTCAGACCAAACACTTGACACTTACTAGCTGTGTGACCCTCGGTAAGTCACTTAACCCCAATTGCCTTAAAAAAAATCATTCAAAGCTCCCTACTACTTCAAGGATAAAATATAAAATCTTCAGCCTGCATTGAAGCACTTATACAATTTGGATCCCACTTACCTTTCTAGTCTTATTTCATATTACTCCTCTTCACCTCTCCATTCCAGTCAAACAGGTCAGCTAGCCAACCCCTACCCACAGACGACATATCTCCCACCTCTGTGCCTTTTTACTCCCCTCCCTCCAAGTCTAACTGCCCTCTCTCTTCACGTCCACCTCTCTAGCTTCCATCAAAGCATAGCTCAGGTACCTTCTCCAATAGGAGGCCTTTTCCAATTTAGCTTATCAGTGTGATCACAGATTTAGAGCTGGAAGACACCATCATGCCTCATGCCCTCATTTTGTCATTATTCAGCCATCCAGTCACGTCCAACTTTTTGGGACCCCATGGACCATAGCACACCAGGCCCTTCTATCCTCCACTATTTCTCAAAATCTGTCCAAGTTCACATTCTTTTTTGCCAAGACGCTGTCTATCCATCTCATCCTCTGCCATCCCCACTTCCTTTGGCCTTCAATCTTTCCCAACATCAGGGTCTTTTCCAACGAGTCCCATCTTCTCATTAGGTGGCTTCAGCTTCGGTATTTAATCTTCCAGTGAATGGCCTGAATTAATTTCTTTAAGTATTAACTGATCATGCCCTCATTTAAAGATCTGGAAACTGAGGTTCATAGAGATTAAGTGACTTGCCCACAGTAAGCTGTCAGGGCTCTCTTTGTCTCAAAATTACCTTGTGTTACTTTGTATATAATTCTTCTTTAAATCTATATGTGGCAGATTCCGCCAGCAGAATATTAGCTCTTCGAAGGTGGGAAATGTTTTTGTTTTCGTCTTTGAAACCTTCGTGCTTTACACAAATCAGGTACTTAATAAATTTCTGTTGTCGACACAGACCTACGCACATAGTCAGTGATTCAAATAAGAGTGGAAAGAACCCTGGGTTTGATGTTAGAAGACCTGAGTTAGAATCCAAGCTATATTACTACAAAACTTCATGACCTTGGGATATCAGGGCACCTCTCTGGGTCTCAGTTTCCTCAGCTATAAAATGAAAATGTTGGACCAAATGACCTCTAATTTCCCTTCTAGCTCTAAATCTAATGATCATATGATGTGATAAGCTTTTTTTTTTTGTCTCTCATAAATACTTGATTTCTTTCACTCCTTGGAATTTTTAATGAATGCACTGGGGACACCTCAAATCCAGAAAATAATAATTTGTCCAAGTTCAGCTCTCTGTCTCAGGTTGAGAAATAAGTAGGCTTGGACTCCATGGAAAGGAAGATTCTGAGTCATATGGTAAAACAATAAAGAACAGTCTTGTCTCCTTGAGAAAATGTTTTGAGCTTTAGAAGTTTAATGACCATAGAAAGGCCAAGAGCCATCTGGCATCTTCCTAGTATTGGCTCCCAACAACAGGTCTCACAGACCCCAAGACTCTTCAGGGACATGGGGAAAAAATGAATTACATATTTAAAATCTGGAGGCCTATATCTAAATACATATTTTTAAAATCCTGTCTAACATTTCCTCTTTGTTTAATTACACACACAACTGACCACATTGTGAGAGCTAGAGTCATCATGCTGAACAGTTTTGGGGGGACCTATGCAATATGATGTCTGGAATAATACCCAATACTGCGGTCAGCTTACACTGGGTATTAATCAGCGTGGGCTAAATGAGCAAAAGTGAAATTACAATGACTAATCAGAGTAAATCATCAAATAGGGTGAAATGTGAAAACTTTGTTGAGGCCTTATTTAAAAAAAATTGTCCTATTTTGTAAATGCAATTGCCATCTTCTAAATCTCTCATTCACTTTCCTGGATTACTGGATTACCCTTTATGTCGAAAAAGATGTAAACAAGACTCTTCTACGCCTATGATGAAGTTCACTGGCTGATATTCTCTGGCACTCAGAATATGTACGTATGCGTACGTGTACACAGTTGTACTTAATCATTCTTGTTGGTATTGAACCACTTTAGATGAGGAGCACAATTCCCTCCAGAATTACTTCCCTTACATTGCAACTGAGACCATTATCTAAAATTACCATCACCATCAGAAATAAGACAATTCCAGGAAGGCTCAGCCTAACATTACCTGGACTTCATTCCCAGTGATCATTTCCCATGATCCATAGTGGCCTTTCTCCTGCCGGAAGAATTGTACCGCTTCTAAAAAGGCTTGGGCTTCAAATGTTTTCTGCTTCAAATAATCTATAAAGAAATAAGATCAGAGTAATTAGCAAGAAAAAGTATTTGACATTTTCCCTAGATTCTTTAATATGCTTTAACTTAGGTGAAATGGCCCAAGAAGCTTTGTAGTCAATGGCCTGCAAAGGTTTTGTCCTGCCATTTCAATTACTCAATTAACAAGCACTTCTTAAGTGTCTGATGTGCCAGGCATTGTGCTGGGGGAAGGACGAAAGTCAAACAGGCCCTGCTCTCAAGGAGCTTATGTTCTAAAGGGGGAGACATCTACATAGACAAGGATAGTTGAAGTAGGAACAACTGATTTAGAGGTGAGTGCAGTAGGAGTTGGGGGGGGATAGGAAAGCCTTCATGTAGAGAGTGGGGCTTGAGTTGAATATTGAAGGAAACTAGGGATTTTCAGAGACAGAAGGAAGAAGGGAGTGTATTCCAGACTCAAAGAAAAGTGCAGGGATGGGAAAGGGAGTGCCATGTAAGAAGAATGGGTTGACTGAAATATATAGTGTGTGAAGGGGAGTAATGTGTCTATATGGCTGGGAAGGTAGGGTGCGGCCAGTTTGTGAAGGGTTTTATCAAGCAAAGCAGTTTATATATGCTGTTAGTTCATATTGTCTCCTAGAAGGAACCCCTAGAATTTATTTAGTACTTGCTGTGTGACCTAGGGCAAATCCCTTGACCTTTCTGGGCCTTATTTTCTTATCTGTAAAATAAGGGGACAGATGAGATGATCTTTGAGGACTCTTCTGGCTCTAGATCTATGATCCCACAAACCCATGGTCCAATGCCACTACAAAGGAGCAGGACTGTAGGGACCAAGACAAGATCATACATCTGCTCTGATTTCAGAATCCCTGGGTTCAAAACCTACCTCTGCTATTTTCTATATGACTTTGGGCAAGTCATTTAATTTCTTTTGACCTCATTTGTCTTGTCTATAAAACGAGAGTGTTGGATTACAGTAAATGGCCTTTGAGGACTGTTTTAGCTTGAGATTTATGATCCTATGATATATAATCTTAGGGCCTATAAATCTGTGGGTCCATGCATAGGTTCCCAAAATGGGCAATACTGCCTCCTGTGAGGTGCTGGAACAATCCAAGAGGGTGGTAGTAGCCTAGGGTGCAAGTGGGGGGCACTGAATAAAAATAAGGGGGCAGTGGAAGCATAAGGAAAGAAGAGAAGATAAAATTTTGAAAACGCATTCATACATGCTGCATCTGTTGTGAACAGAGTTAAAGTCATAGTGATTATATTATTTTCCAAATAAACACACAAAATGCAAGTTATAACCAATCTGTGGTAAAGTCCTCCAACAGGTCTTAACAAGCAAGTGTTGGCAGGCAAGCATCTCAAGCATTGTTGGGCAATCTAGAGTGCATGGGCAGGAATGTATGCATGTAATGACTTGTTTACAATACAATACTATATACTGCATATTGCAATCATCATCAATATTGCATCATCAAAATTTCAATGCAGGAAAACCCCTCACAAATTTATAATAAATTATTAAATTTAAGATGCATCATTTTTTAAAAATTTTATATTTTTTTAAATGACACAAAGTTTTAAAAAAACTGTTAAAGGGTTAAAGAAAGTAGATTTCCAGGGGGCCACTAAGTAAATTTTTTTTAAAGGGGGTGGCAGGCCAAGTTTGGGAGCCTCTGTTATAGCTTCACATCCCATTAATTGTAGAATTCAGAGCTGAAAAGACAGGAAGAGCCTGAAGCTTATCAAAGTGAAGTGACGGGCCCAAGGTCATAAGGGACAGAGAGGTCAGAAGAGAAACGTCTTGACTCCCGCCAGTATTCTTTTCAATACAGTGGTGTTACCAAAAGGCTAATTAACTATAAGGAAAGAAACTAGACTTGTGATTTCTCCAGTATAGGGAACTCTATCCATGTTGGTCAGCACTTTCTCTGAAGGAGTGTTTATTGCCCAGGATCACATGGCTAGTATATGTGAAAGGTGGGACTTGAACTGGTAGATGTTTAACAACTGGCTTTCCCCTCCAGAAGAAATGTATACAGGACATATTTTTAAATTTAATATGAATTATTAATATGCTTTCTGCCACCTTCTTAAGTCTAGACAATCAACTAAACAATAAATCAAGCCCTCATTTACAGTGTTTGCTGATTTCCGAGGTGTGATTGCTCCTGCTGAAAAATACGTCAACTCTGGTAAGCTAGCTGAACTTGGCTCTGACTTGAACCTAGGTCTTCCTGGTTCAGAGAGTGGCCCTCCAGCCACTACACCTCTGATGGAAGACAAAAAGGTTCAGAATTGGTAGCAGGGCCAAACTCAGGTGAAACTGGTAAATAGGCAGTTAATTTGGGGCATGAAGAAGGAGTCTCCTTTCTCTTGCCATTTTCCCCTGCTTCAGATTTCTTATGTTGCTCACTGCAAGATGAGAAATGTCTCATGCTCCAAAATTATCCCTTCCTTTTCTCTCTTTTTACAGACATTGCAGATGGACATGAATGTGGGCCTGGAATTGAATAGAGGATGGAAATTGGGCTAGATTGCATTTGGAAAAGTATACTGCACTTTTAATCATCTCCAGCTGCTCCCTGCAGTAAAAAACCCATCTTTTTAACACCAATATTCTGCCAGTGATGTTATATGGCTGCAAATCATGGGACACCATGATCTCAGAAAAATCCCAACTGTGGACCATGGAAAGAGTCACGATGAATAGATGATAGTGTTAATAAGAGAAGAGACATCATCTAGGGCATGGATAACTAAAAAGGGAGGTTAGTTGACCACATAGCAAGTACAACCCAGGTAACTTTAACATATTTTAAAAACTAAGTGTTTTGGGTAAATGGAGGATTTATGTAAGATGCATAAGAATGATAAAGGGGAAGGCATGGATGAGCTGCAATCTGAATTGGGTAAGAGAATTCCACAGACATGAGATTATAGATCCATTGAAGTATCCTGCTCCATCACAACTTTTATTCCCTTGTACAGCGATCTTAACTGGTTATCTAGATGACTTCAAGATCTACATACGTAGTTCTCTACTGAACTTCAGGCCTACCTTACTAATTCCCCATTGGACATTTCCATCTGGATGTCCCAGAGGAATCTCAAACTCAACATGTGCAAAGCAAAACTGATCTTTTCCCGAAAACACTCCCTTTTCCTAAACTTCACAATGTCTGTTGAGGACACCATCATCCTCCCAGTTACCCAGATTCACGATCTCAGTCATCCTCACTCCCTCAACACCCTTTATTCTCCTCCCCATTTCCAATAACTTGCTAAGTCCTGTTGATTCTACCTCCACAACAACTTTCATCTCTGGCTGCTGGTTAATGCAGTGAATAGAGACGTGGGTCTAGAGTCAGGAAGACCTGAAGTCCAGGTTCAGACGCTTACTCGCCGAGTGAACCTGGGCAAGTCATTTAACCTCTATCTGCCTCAGTTTCCTCAACTGTAAAATAAGGATAATAATGGTACCTACCCTGCAAGGTTGTTGTGAAGTTCAAATGAGATATTGGTAGTTCTCAGTACTAGATATATGCCTGGCACACAGGAGATGCTTTTAAACAAAATGCTCATTCTCTTCCCCTTCCCTCCCCTCTTCTTATCCTTATGGCCTCCACCAGACTTCAGATCTCTATCACTATTCTAGGCAGAACTATTGCAATAGCATCCGAATGGTTCTCCCTCCCTCCATTTTCAATCCAACCTCCACAAGGCCACCAAAGTGATATTCCTTAAACAAGGTCTGACTGTGTCATACTCTTGCTCAACAGACTCCAGGGGCTTTCTACCATCCTTGCAAACTCCTCTTTTGGCACTTAAAGCCCTTAGCAATCTGTCTCCAACCTGCCTTTTCAGGTTTATTACATTTTACTTACTCCCCATTATGCGTTCTATGGTCAAGCCCAGACTGGCCTTCTTAGTGTTCTTCAAATACAACACTGCATCTACCATCTCTTTGCCTTTGCACAGGCTATGGAATGCAGTCTGTACCCACCTCTACCTCTTAGAATCCCTAGCTTACTCCAAAGCTCAGCCTAAGTACCATTTCCTTTATAAGTGATCTCCCTCTTTCATTGCCCTCAATTTTCAGTATCCAATATCAGTTACCTGATATTTACTTTGCAAATGTAAGGTACTGCCCTTTCTGGATGCAGTTTTGTTGTTGAAACGGGCAGGAAAAGAACATTTGTGTAAGGAAAACAGATTAAATTAACTTGTGAAGAAACACAGCCTCTCAGACAAAATGCTTTTGAGAAAAACAGCTTGTTCTGAGGACCATATAGAGAACAGTTCCTCAGATGAATGTACTAAGAGGGTTTGTCTGAAGGCACAGCAATCAGTGGGGTAATGATAGCTACAGGAAATTGTGGCCCATTAACCTATGTATGTGTGATTGTTTTTAGAGATTTGTAGTTTATAGCAGACAAGGTTTTTTTTTTAAGAGATTTATAGTTTATAACAGACAAAATTGTAAATTAAACCAAATAACTGCCTGGGGAGTAAAGAGAGATTATTTTAAAAACTACTGGGTTCATACCTGAAAGAAAATTAGATTTCTTGAAGTTTGCATCCTAAGTTTGAGTCACTGACCATCAGGAAGCTCAGATTGAGGCTTTGGAAGATATGAAATATTTGCAGGAGAAGAAGCTGTAAGAAGAGATAGAAGCAAAAGAGTATGCTGAGCTCGAGAGTTTCAGAAGCTGAGGACAGAAGATAGAAGGTTACAAGAAAAGCTGCATACAAGAGACAGAACATAGAATCTGCAGGAACTGAGCTGATAGGAAGGTTTTGCATGCAGATGCTCTGCTGGGAATCCACTGATTGGAAAAGAGTCATTGCTTTAAGGATTGGCTGGAGAAAGGCTGGCTAAGGTAAGAGAGTTCTTCAGTTCCTATGCTGGTTAGAAGAGAGCTGACTCATGCTGCTGTGTACAATGCTTATTGCTCACTAGCACCAACTATAACCTGAGAAAGGGGAAACCGATCGTAGGTGCCTGGCTGCTCTCTATTGCCCTCTCTGGTTTGAAAGACAGAATTTGCATTTGCTTTACTGTGAAAAAATGCTTAACTGTGACTGATGGACAAAGTGATTGCCACTGCTGTTGTCATTTTCAGTTGTGTCTGACTCTTTATGACCCCATTTAGAGTATTCTTGGCAAAGATCCTGGAGTGGTTCGCCATTTCCTTCTCCAGCTTATTTTACAGATGAGGAAACTGAGGCAAACAGGGTGAAGTGACTTGCCCAGGGTCACACTAATTGCCATATGTATCAGAGGTAGGATTTAACCTCAGGTCTCCCTGGCTGCTTCAAGGCTTCTTTTCTAACCACCATACGCCCTTCTCTAGGATTGAGGGATGTAAAAATCAGAATTGTAGATGAAACTTCCTGAGGCTTATATCACTACATTAAAGTGTTACTGGGCTGTCCTTAATAAGGAAGGAGAAGAGAACCCTAGAAACATAAAATCCACATATTGGATAGGTGACACTGAACAAGCCACTGCACCCTTCAGGTGCAACTCTTCACAATCACATGTTGCATAGCAAGTGCTGACTGGCAGAGAGAGAGAGAGAGAGAAAGAGAGAGAGAGAGAGAGAAAGAGCTCGTTCCCCACCCGAGCTTCCATCTTGGATGAAATCACAGAGACTGTCCAAAAACACCCACAACCAAAAATAAAACCCACCCAAAATCATAAAATCCTGGAAAAAATCTTAAAGTTAAAAGAGCTATACAGCTAAAAGAGACACTTTTGTCCATATTCCCCTGGGGTAGACAAGTAACAAATTTCTTTTTCTTCCTTCCATCCTTCTTGACTTTCTTTTTTCCCCTCCTTCTTTTCTTCCCTCCATCCTTCCTCTCTTTCTTAAAAAAAAAAAAAGGAAGTTCATGACTGATGCTCAATATCAACAGAGGGATTTGATCAAAAGTACATTTGAAGCCACAAAAATCTAGTCTTCAAAATTACTGCTTTCCATCCCTTATTATTTTCTCAGTATAACAACTGAATCAGAGGTCTCTGTGTATAAAAATGACAATACTTCCTCAAGGGGGATGCACTGGGGAGCACAGCATGTTGGGAGGGGTTCCACCAGCTGGAATGGAAACTCTAATGACTACATTGGGATTGGGGGGTTGACTCATGATCTCTTATTTTTAACAGCTGTCCTCATTCCCAACCAAAAACGAGAGAGATGGAAGAAAACACTGGTACTGTAGTTGGATGGAGTAAATGTGGCCAGTCATTGGATTTGGAGAATGTAGTTTTAAATTCCTCCAGCCCATGAAGGGAGCATAACTTTATTTATCCCCTCCACTCAACCTCAAAAATTAAGGGAGGTGACTGAAATTCTGTCCGGGTCATTTGTGGCCGTAATGAAGCATGCAATAATATTCTTATTGAGGTGGTGTTTAAAAAAAAACATATCTTTTTCAGATTTAACTGAAGAAATAGTTGAGGGGAAATGTGGAAGAAGAATGAAAGAGAGAATGACCAAAAGAGGGCTAGAGAAGTAGTAATAATGGTCCAGGGAGGGGTAGACTAACCACATTCAGAGACTGAAAGTATTAGTAACCAAACTTACCATGACAGAAAATTATAGTAATTCACCACTGGCAGCAAAGCCTAATAAAATTCAGTTTACTCTTGGTGACCTGACTGCCTCTTTACTATCAGAACTAATTCAAACTCTATTTCACTATTCCATCCATAACATGGAAAATTAGCTCCAAAACAAATTCATCATAAAATGTTCTCTTTGTTTTCTTAAATATAGGTCCTTAAGTAAGGAAAGAGCACAGGTTTGCTCCGTTAAAAGATAAAAATCCCAATCTTTATTCTCTACCCTTCCCCTAGTTGTTTACTAAAGGATCACTGAACTTTTTCAGAAGGTACACGTGTCTCTGAGAAAAATGTATATCAAATAACCAGGGTGGTGAGCTAATTAACTTCCTGCTCTAGTTCTTTAGCTACATCCCATGGAAAATAGGGAGCTAAGACATGTTAATTATCTTCCTTGCTCTTACCCACAAGCAAACTAAGAATCCAATTCATCTCAGTCCCAGCAACTTCAATAGTAGATGCCTTGAAAGGTTCAAGCCCCCTGAGATTGGAGATTGTGTCTATAACATCCTTAGAGCCTAACCATGATGGGGTCTACAATGCTCTGTGAGTGTGCATGTTGAATAAGTGATTCCCTGTGCATTTCTTACAGAAGTATGTCTTTGTGTCTCTTTGTGTCTATCTAACTCTCCAGCTTTCAGATTTCAAAATGTTTGCTGAGAAGTTCTTGGTCTGGAAACTCCATGCAAGTTGGGGGCTATAACAAATAGGTCAAGAATATAAACTGGAAAGGAAGGGAATTGATTTCTTCACCCACCACACTTGACCCAAACACCACTGAACATCATTGCTCCATGTTAGAATTTTCTGGGGGAAACAGAATGGAGACAGGGAAGCAGAATCAAGCCAAGTAGCTAGGGGCCACTGAAACTGGGCTTGGAGTCAGAGGAAGACCTGAGTTCAAATCCAATCTCAGATCCAATCTTGTCCCTGGGCACGTCACTTAACCTCAACTATAAAACGGAGATAACAACAGTACCAACCTCCCAGGGTCATTGTGAGGATCAAATGAGACAATATTTGTAAAGTGCTTAGCACACTGCTTGGCACACAGTAGGAATTATATAAATACTTATTCCTTTCCCTTCCCCCTCCCAAACCACTAAGCCACAAATCTAAGTGTTACATTATATCCTCCTCAATGTGGTACAGTGAACATACCTCCCAGATTTTCCCAGTTTTAAATATTAAAATATTCTGTCCTTTTTCCTCCATAAGCTATCAAAATGCTCTGGAAATTCCAAATATTTTGGCAAATAATAATCGAATGAATAATGTAATGAATAAGTAAGCATTACGGTAAATCCCTAAGAATTACAATAAAAATATACATGTCATCGTAGCATATTTGCAGTCATAAAAATGGTGCTGGCAATTTTGGTTTCTGATTGAATAGTCCTGACTAAGTTTTATCTACTAACAGAGAACAGAGCCAACTAATGCTGGTGATTGGAGGCAATTAACAGGAATGGGGGGGGGGCCACGACACTCCTGAGGAAAGTCAAGTCAAGATGGAAGAAAGTTCACCAAAGAATCATATGAGGTTAAACCAGTTCCATAAGATAACCAAACCCAATGGCTAAGTAAGAGGCTGGGAAGGACTTCAGACCAAGAAGGCAAAGCCAGGGACATCTATAGAGAGTTGGGGAGACTATACAATGAAGGGGAGCAGTAAGTACAACTGAGGCTATATATAGTTTGTTTCATACAACTTCACCAACCAAGACAGAATTCTTTTATAGAAGTATCAAGCTAACTCTATACCACTGTTACCCCTACTTCACTGTCACTGCATTGAACGGCCTGCCTAGGAAATCATGACAGGAAAGCAAAGTTGTTTGTCGTACGAGGTGAAGTCCAGCATTTCTAGGGACAGCTGTACTTCATCATTTTGCCTGTAATCTGAAGCTTTTTGAAGCATGTTCCATGTGTCCTGATTTGGGATTTAGAAAATAAGATCATTGCTGTAAGGGCCCACCAAAAACTGATCAAGAAGTTCTCTCTCAGAAAGATAGTCCCAGAATTTTTTCTGCCAATGACTTCTTTCGGCATCAGACTAAATTTTTGAAAGTTCCCCCATAGCTATAATTCCTTCACTTTTGCTAAAAGCTTTAGATATGCTCTTCTCTTCCAACTTTCATAGGAGGCAGTATGGTATATGGGAATGGGCTAAGAGTCAAAAGATGGAGGACATAGTTGGGGCTCTTCTTTTAGTATGTGACATTGGTCTTATGCCTCAACCTAAGCTCCATTTTCTTTATGAGAAAGATGGAGATAAAACACACCACCTACCTCATATGTTTGTTGTAAAACTAAATTGAGATAATGAATGCTAAAGTATTTTATGAACTATGAAGTACTAACTGTAAGTTACATTTATTCTCATTATCTGTTGGCCAAGAGCAGAATTCATATTATCCATAGTTACCCACCCACCACCACCCCAAAACAGTCTGGGGGGGCACCTGAAGCTTGTGATGTCTGTAGTCTTTATATTGGCAGTGGAATCTGTAAAGGGGGAGTTGATAAATGAGCAATGAAAAGGAGGGAGGAAGAGGGACTCCCATCAAAGAGTTGAGTGAATAAAATGAAATGAGATAATGTCTTTGAACACATTTCAAAAATATAAACTGTTGTACAAATTTAGTTCAGTTCTATGATATCATCAAGATAAGGAAATCCCAGGACGGAAACTTTCCACTAATCATCATGGGCAACTCCTCAACTTAGAATTATCTGGAGCCCTAAGAGGTCAAGTCGGTCAAGCAGTCAATCAACAAGCATCTATTGAGTGCCTACTATGTGCCAAGTGCTTAGCACAGAGGGGCTCCCAGACCTCAAGGAGCTCACATTCTAAGGTGGGGGGAGAGGAAGGAGAGGACATGCCAAGGACTTTAAGTACTGGCCACATATTAAATTTCTGTAACCATCATTTTCTTGTTGGATTCTTAAAGGATCCTTTTCTGTAATTTCTGGTAATAATAACCTACCTGCTCCTGATCTACTATCACAAACCCCTCTATTTCTATTAACAAATCTGCATGACTCAAGCATTTGTTATTGTCATCTTGACCTTTCTTTCACGTCAAGCAGTTATGGATATTTCCCACTGGCCTCTTTTCTCTACTCTTGTGGCTTTATTAATAACCTACGCCCATGTTCCTTTTAGAATGTCTCCACTTTATTCGATACTTTATGTACGTGATAGTCCACACCCCAGTCCAGTCCACTCTGCAAAGGTCCTCTGATCCTGAAGATCCCCACTTGAACTACACAGACTAATTAACCCAGGCTTAATGAAACAGTTCCTTAGGGTTCAAAGCTTTTGTAACTGTTTTCTAATTAAAGTCAAGATTTCAGAGCAGCTATACTAGAATCTACTCAGCTGTTTGGTCAAAGAGCAAAAGAATATGCTCTAGGTTTGTTATTGTTATTGTTGAATGTGCAGCTTACAAAGCAGTGACTGCAGATCTGCAACAGAAACTGGGCTTTGGGAGGTGGCAAGTTAGTAAGATTTTTTTTTTGAGGCAATTGGGGTTAAGTGACTTGCCCAGGGTCACACAGCTAGTGAGTATCATGTTTCTGAAGCTGGATTTGAACTCAGGTCCTCCTGACTCCATGGCCGGTGTTCTATCCACTAAGCCACCTAGCTGGCCCAGTAAGATTTTTTAAAACCCATTCTAGAATTATTTTCCCATGCATCTCTTTCTCCATCTACAATTAGTTCTAATGCACTTCTCAGAACTGTCCAGAAGCCTTAAGAAAAGAACTATTCTTTTATTTTCTCATCTGTAAATCAAAAGGGCTAGGTAATCTAGTTTAATTCTGAGGTTTCTCCTTGCTCTCACATTCTGAGTCTATGATTCTATAATTCACATGTTTGCACTATTGAGAATGTTAGTATAACTTCTGACCCAAACTATTTTGGTCTTCCAGCTTTTCCCCTCCAAATTATGGACCTAGAAAAGTGGTGAGTCAGTTCAAGCACAGTTTTTTCCTACAGATTGTGATTATCAGAGGACTCAAAAGGCCTAAAAAGTAATTTAGGATTACAGACATTGCAAACTGGAAAGTACCATAGAGATATGTTGATTTTCGCTTACATATGAAATTTCATCTATATAGGGAACTCCCAGTGTAAAAACTCCTTCCACTGACGCAGAGCCGCAACTCATCTATAGCTTGTAGTCTTAGAGCCTAAGGCACTCTGACATTAACTGGTCTGCCCATGTACACAGCCAGTAGATAATAGAGACAAAATGTGCCATGTAGGCCTTTCAGATTCCAAGACTGGTCCTCTAAACCACCAGACTCCAAAGTGAGGGCTATGCTATTACTCCAAGGGGGCCATGATAGAACCCAAAGGGGTAGCCAATCAGAGTAAGAAGATGAATTACATTCCACCCCCACCCCCCAGATAGCCAATTGTGGAGCACCTCTCCAACACAACTATATCACCCTCTTAACTCATTAACAAGAACCACTACCCAACTCTGCCCAGCCACTACCACAGCTGGCCACCTATGGATGTGTAAACTCCCAGCCTTTCTTCTTCAGCACTAAAAATCAGCCTCTTTGGCTATTTTTAACCTAACCCCAACCTGGCACTGTTACCAACAGCTAATTAATAAATCCAATAAAGCCAAGATTAAAAGGGAAACAATTAACTAGGGAAAAACTTCTTTGCAGCAGGTTCTTCTGAAGGTCTCATTTCCAAGATAAATAAGAAAGTATTTCAGATTTTTAAGATTAAGAGCCATTCCCCAATTGATAAATGGTCTAGCGATACAAACAAGCAAAAGTACATATGGCCATGTGAAAAAAATGCTCTAAGTCACTACTAAATAGAGAAATGCCAATTAAAACAATTCTGAGATTCTGCATCGCATCCATCAGGTTGGCAAAGATGACCAAAAAAAAGAAAATCATAAATGTTAAACATGGGAAAACAGACAAATTGATGTATTATTGGTAGACCTGCGAATGGATTCAACCATTCTGGAAAGCAATTTAGAATTATACCCCAAAAAATTACTAAACAGTACATGCACTTTGACTCAGCTATACTACTGCTGGGCCTCTACCCAAAAGAGATCAAGGAAGTAGAAAAAAATCCTATATGTACAAAAATATTTATAGCATCTCTTTTTTTCTTAGTGGCAAAAAACTAGAAACTTAAGGGATACCCCTCATTTGAGGATTGGTTGAATAAGCTGTGGAATATGAATGTGATGAAATACTGTTGTGCTGTAAGAAAAAAGGAAAATAGATGGTTTTTAAAAGACATGGAAAGAATTCTATGAACAGATGCAGAGCGAAACTAAGCAGTCAGAACAACTTATCCCATAATATCAATATTATAAAAATGAATAATTTTGAAGGTACTAAAAAACTGAAAAGGATGAAATGAGCAGAACCAAGAGAATAATTTATACAATAACAACATCATAAAGATAACAACTTTGAAAGCAATGAGAACCATGATCACAGCTATCTGTGGTTCCAGAGAATTGATGATGAAACATGCTATCCATGACAGAGAGGTAATGGATTTGGGGGCAAGATGAGATATATGTATTTTTGTACACAGTCAGTGAGGGAGTTTGTTTCGTTGACTGTGCATATTTGTTACAAGCAAGTTGTTTTCATTTTCTCTTTTTTTCCCCAATGTGATGGGAGGGGGTAGAAAGGAGAGAAAATAGATTTCTGTTCACTTAAAAAATATTTTTTAAAAATAGAGAGGTTAGAGGAAACCTACAGATGTGAAATGTTGCTTGCATTTTCAGCTGAGGCCCCTGTATTGTTATTTTTACTTAACTGTTTTACTTTGTTATAAGAGAGCTCTCATGGAGTTGGGATCTGGAATCTGGAAATGTTTGTCATGGAAAAACACAACATATCAATAAAACTTATTTTGAAAGTACAGAAAGATATACATAATGGAGATTTGCTGTTTGGTATGCAATCCTTTTTTTTCTATTATGTATATGCAAATGCTTTTGTTTAGGTGGGTTACATCTATTGATATTTATCATATTAGAAATTAAAATATTTTACATTATTACAGAAATAGTTTTGACCTCATAGAAAGGGTCTTGGGGATCCCCAAGCCATACTTTGAGAATAGCTGAACTAGATAATTACTAAGGTCATTTACAATACTAAAGTCAATGATACTCTCCATTTAGCGCTAGAAACACAAGGCATAGGACAAGAGGAGAGAAGCAATGTGGTTTGATGGTAGGAGAGCCAGCCTTAAAGCCAGAAGACATAGGTTCAAGTTCCACTTCTGATGCACCTCTCTGTGATCACGGGCAAGTGGGGTAGCTAGGTGGCACAGTGGAATAGAGCACCGGCCCTGGAGTCAGGAGGACCTGAATTCTAATCCGGCCTCAGATACTTGACACTTACTAGCTGTGTGACCCTGGGCAAGTCACTTAACCCCATTGCCTAGCAAAACAAACAAACAAACAAACCAACCTAGGGATCATGGGCATCAATGCTCAACAACTCTCTAAGACTGTAAGTTGCAGAGAAGGTAGAGACCAACATTGGTAGGAGGAGTTTCATCACCTGGGAGTTCCCTGAACCAGTAAAATCAATCCTCATTCTTATCTCTATAAGATAACAATTACAGCTGCCATTTCAAGTGCCTGAAGTCCTGCAAAGAATTTCATTTGAAGATGAGACACAAGAGAAGGGGGAAAAGAACAGGCATTTGTTAAGTACCTTCTGTGTACCAGCCACTGTGCTAAGCACTTCACAAATATTATCTCATTTTCCCTCTCAACAACCCCGTGAGGTAGATGCTATTATGATCCCCATTTTACAGTTGAAGAAACTGAGGAAAGCAGAGGTTGTGACTTGTCTGTGGTCACATAGCTACTGAAGTGTCTGAGGCTGGATTTGAACTCAGGTCTTCATGATGCCAGAATAAACACTCAAAAGACTGCATAGTAGAGTGTAAAGAGTAAGGGATTTGGAATCAGCAGACCTGGGTTCATCCCCAGGCTTTGCCACTTAATACCTGCATGACTTGATGAAGTTATTTAACCTCTCTGAGCCTCAGTTTCCTCATCTGTAAAATGAGATATCCAAGGACACATTCAGTTCTAAAGTTCATGATCCTATGATCTTTGCCATTTGGTTCAAGTCAGTCAACTAGCATTTATTAAATGCCTGTTATGTGCCAGACATGTGCTGGGAATAGGGACAGAGACTGCATGATACAATGAAAAAAACACATGGTATTTGGAATCAGAGCACCTGGGTTCCAATCCTAACTCTGCCACATGTTACTTGCCCATCTTGGGTTAGGTCACTTAATCTCTGAGTCTCGGTTTCCTTGTCTATAAAATGAAAGTGTTGGAGTAACTGATACTTAAGGTCTCTTCTAGCCCCACATCTATGAACCTATGCTCACACAAACTGCCTAGGAACATGCTTTCTCTGTCTGCCTTCATTTCCTCATCCAAACTCATTCTCCCACAGCTGCATGGAAAACTTGTGTTTGGGGGAGATGAGTGAAGTAGCTTCCAGGCGAAGGAGAACTCCTACAGTTCCCACAGGGATGTTGGTTGGTAAGAACAGCCAAAGAGAAATCATTTTTCCTTCCATACACATTTATAAACGCCTCCATCATCAGGGACTGCAAAGTTCCATAGCCTACTACGCAGTCATCTCAGATCTTGACCCATGTTAGCTTGTGGGGGCTCCTTGACTCAACATTGCATTGGAAGCTGCCACATGATTGACTTTAAGAGGAAACTAAGCCAAGCCTTATTAGTGGCTCTGCCCCAGTGATTTGTGGAAGTTATATAACTGCATTACTCACCATGATTCCTAGTGAATCACCGTATTCAGTTACATCCAAACAGTCTGAAGGCCTCATGTCCTGTGCCCTTTTCCCTGAGATGACTGAAGTGAGACTGCTGTCCCTGATCTTTTACAATAATAAGGAAAAAGAATAAAAAAGGCTTTGAGACAAGCCTTGATTCTGAGCAGCTCAGAGTTGGATCATGAATCCATGAAGAATTCATGAATTTTACCTCATCATTCCCATTTTTATAGGAGGGAGAAACTGAGTCAGAGCAGTTAATATATGAGATCAAAAATGGATATATTGAGTCAGTTGGGGAGCCAACACTAAAACCCAGGAATCCTCCCTACCTGCCTGCCTATTTTTCTCTGTGACAGATTCCAAAATAATCCCTTAGGCGTTTAAGAGGAGTGTGTGTGTGTGTGTGTGTGTGTGTGTGTGTGTGTGTGTGTGTGTGTGTGTATTTTTCCCCTTATTTCAGCATGATGTTTAAAAGACTATACATAATTAGCCTACATCTCCCAAAGTCTTAAAATTTTGATTTATCAAATCTATTTTACCAAATAGCAAAAAGTTATTTTTGATAAATTGCATTTTATGTTTTGAAAACTGTTCCTATTCTTTGACCTCTTATCTATTTGCAGGTGGCTCTTGATGTTATATATTTATACCTATCAATTCTGAATATTAGAGTTTCATCAGAGACATTTGATGAAAACATTTTCCCCCAAATTACAGATTCTCTCTTTTTTTTTTAAGTGAGGCAATTGGGGTTAAGTGACTTGCCCAGAGTATAGCTTCTCTTCTTATTCTACCTGCATCAACTTTGGCAAAAAGTTTTTTCATTTTAAATAATGAAAATTGTTTGTTATGTCTTTTTTAAGTTTTGCACATTTATTTGATAACCAATTAAAGCAATCTCAAGATTCTGCAGGTTAAAACACAGGATAAATGATATCATAGGTGCTCCAGTGGAACCAGAATCTCTTGACTCTATAAGAATTCCCACTGACTTCTTTTTAAAAAAAATTTATTCTGAACTTAAATAAAACACAGGATACAAAATATACCCCCATAAATAATCAGCATTTCTATATATTACCAACAAAGTCCAGCAGCAAGAGATAGACAAATTCCATTTAAAATAATTGTAGACAATATAAAATACTTGGAAGTCTACCTGCCAAGACAAACCCAGCAACTATATGAATACAATTATAAAACGCTTTTCACACAAATAAAGTCAGATCTAAACAACTGGAAAAGTATTAATTGCTCATGGATAAGCCAAGCCAATATAATAAAGATGGCAATTCTACCGAAATTAATCTATTTTTTCAGTGCCACACCAATCAAACTATCAAAAATATTTGATAGAGCTAGGAAAAATAATAACAAAATTCATCTGGCTCATGAGATCAGGAGAATCAATAAAAAAAATGTGAAAGAAGGTGATCTAGCCCTACCAGATCTCAAACCGTATTATAAAGCAGTAATTATCAGAACAATCTGGTACTGGCTAAGAAATAGAGTGGTGGATCAGTAGAACAGATTAGGTACAAATTATATCACAGTAAATGACTATAGTAATCTAGTATATGACAAACCCAAAGATCCAAGCTTTTGGAACAAAAACTCAGTATTCAACAAAAACTGCTAGGAAAAATGGAAAACAGTGTGACAGAAACTAGGTATAGACCAACACCTCACACCATATATCAAGATAAAGTCAAAATGGGTACGTGATTTACACATAAGGGGTGATACCATAAGCAAATTAAAAGAACATAGAATAGTTTGTCAGACTATGGATAAGGGAAAAATTTAGGACCAAAGAAAATATAGAGAACATTACAATATGTAAAATAATTTTGATTACATAAAATTAAAAAGTTTTTGCACAAACAAAACCAATGCAACCAAAATTATAAGGAACGCAGAAAACTTAGGGGAGGGAAATTTTGCAAGAAGTATCTCTGATAAAGGCCTCATTTCTCAAATATATAGAGAACTGAGTCAAATTTACAAAAATACAAGTAAATGGTCAAAGGATATGAACAGGCAGTTTTCAGACAAAGAAATCAAAGCTATCTATAATCACATGAAAAAATGCTCTAAATCACTACTGATTAGTGCAATTTAGATGCAAATTAAAACAACTCCTGAGGTACTACCTCACACTATCACATTGGCTAATATGATAAAAAAAGGAAAATGTCAGATGTTGGAGGGGATGTGGGAAAACTGGTATACTAATGTACTCCTGGTGGAGCTGTGCACTGATCCAACCATTCTGGAGAGCAATTTGGAACTATGCCCAAAGGGCTATAAAACTGTGCATACCCTTTGATCCAGCAATACCACTGCTAATCTATATCCCAAAGACATCCAGAAAAAGGAAAAAATGACTTATTTATACCAAAAAATATTTATAGTAGCTCTTTTTGTGGTGGCTAAGAAGTGGAAATCAAAAGGATGCCCATCAATTGGAGAACGGCTAAACAAGCTATGGTGTATAATTGTAACGGAATATTATTGCGCTATAAGAAATGACAAGCAGGTTGGTTTCAGAAAAATCTGAAAAGATTTACATGAACTAACGCTGAGTGAAGTGAACAGAACCAGGACAACAGCAATATTGTTTGATGAAGAACTGTGAATGACTTGACTGTTCTCAGCAATATAATGATCCAAGACAATCCCAAAGGACTAATGATGAAACATACTATCCCCCTCCAGAGAAAGAACTGATATTGTTTGAATACAGACTGAAACATGCTATTTTTCACTTCCTTTAATTTTTTTCTTTTATTTGAGTCTTCTTGTACAAAATGACTAATATGGAAATATTTTACATAATTGAACATGTATAACCTATATCTGACTGTTTACCATCTGGGGGGGGAGGGAAGCAGAGAATTTAAACTAAAAAATTTAAATTAAAATGCTAAAACATTTAAAAAAAAACAAACATTTCTATTATGTCTTATGTAATCTCCTCTATTGCTAGTTTGGTTATGAATCATCTCCCTAACTGTAGTTATAAAAGATAGAATCTTTTATTCTCCTCTAATTTTTTAAAATGATGTGAACATTTATATTAGATTGCCTATTCATTTGGAGTTTGTTGTGGCATGTGGTGTAAGATGCTGGTTTACTGTTATAATGTGGACTGTGAGATCAGGGACTACGTCTGGGCCTTACTTTGTGTCTCCAGAACTTAGTCTAGTGCCTAGAACATAGTAAACATTTAATAAATGTTGACTTGACTTTTTAAAATAAATAAATTTTAAATTCATAAAGAAACATCATAGCATAGTAGAAAGAAAGCCAGCCACAGAGCCAGAAGACCTGCCTGAATTCAAATCTCCTCTATAACACATAACCCTAAGCAAATCACTTAAACTCTGCAACTCTCTTAAGATTGTAAATTGCAGAGAAGGTACTTATATGAATTGGTATGAAGCATTTATTTCCCTGGAAGTTCCTTATACCAGTCAAGTCTAATTCCAGTCCTTATTTCTACACTTCATGTCTACATATACGTTCAGACATACAAGCAAGATCATTCTTCAACCCCTGCCATCTACACCCTTACAACAACTTTGTGAGATAGGTAATAGAACAAGTATTATTATTCCCATTTTAAAGATGAGGAAACTGAGACTCGAAGTCAAATGATTTGCCCATGATTACATAACTGGTAAGTAGTAGATTTGGTATTCCAAGTCCAGTGTTTTTTTCTATTCTACTTCCTACTATTGTGATTTGACTGAATGAAGAAGAAGAAATCGCAAGGTATAAAGATACCACTGTCCAAAATATGCCAATTTTACTATTTATTTGGATGGTTTAAATAAGTGTTGGGAAGTCAGATATATTACCTAAGACAAAAGAGTCTCTTCTCTAAAGAAGGAGAAATGAGGAGTGATATCAAATTAATGTGTCATGCTACTTAGGCCTATTTTAGTCCATGCTCCAAGCCAAAATCAAGTTTGATATAGTAATTTAAAAATTAAATATCTCTTTAAAATGTTTCTTTTATTGTGTAGCAGTAGGAAAGCTATTGGTTAGAAATTTTTTCATCTAAGTGCAAGTGAAAATCACCCTTATTTCCTTCTACATAGGGGAAAAGGAATATGGTATCTGGGTCCATTTTTTTCATATATACATATGTGTGTGTGTGTGTGTGTGTGTGTGTGTGTGTTGTGAGACAATGGGGGTTAAGTGACTTGCATAGGGTCACACAGCTAGTAAGTGTCAAGTGTCTGGGGCCAGGCTTGAACTCAGGTCCTCCTGACTCCAGGCTGCTGCTTCTATCCACTGTGCCACCTAGCTATGCCCCCAAACTATATTTACTATCCTACATTATGCCTTAACGATGGTGAATAGCTTGGCAGAATCTTCTTTTAAAAATATCACTCAGTCAAACATTCAATCTTATAATAAATCAGCCATCTCTCAAGTGCCTACTATGCATGAAGAATTGTGTATATCAAAGAAAATACATCATAATGTACCAAAGCGGTGACAGGCTAGAAGCAGGGAAGTATTGAATCACAGCAGATATTCTTGCTTCTATTCTCTCTCTCACTTATTCATACTTCCTTTATTGCCTCATTGACGAAACATGATGAGAGGTGATTCTATAGTATCAGTACCGCTGAATTGTCATTAGAAAACTTAGGTTCAAATTCTGGCTTGGATACTTGCTGACTATATGAACACGGGAAAGTCACACCTCTCTGAGCACAATACAAATGTTGCCTCCTCTAGGAAGCCTTTTCTGATCTCCCAATCAGCAAGAAATCAACAAGCACTTATAAAGCACCTACTGGGTGCCAGCCACCGTACAAGGATGTTGTCTTCCCTTCCTTACATAACACTTTGCTAGCACATCTTTGATACATTTATTATTTTGTATTATAACTGCATATGTATTAGTCTGTATACTCCATGATTACAACATTTGGTATATCATCTGGCACTTGGGACACTTAGCAGGGAGGACTAGCACCTCTGCTCTAAGGACCTGCCAAGCCCTTTTCAGGGCTGTTCATCTACCTTAGGTGTCCACCTTTCACCCAACTCTCACCTGTGTCTACAAGAAGCAGTAGTATGTGAGTGGCCACAATTCAGTAAAATCTTCTCAGCAGATGGGCTAAACCAGCCTGAGGGTAACCTACAGGTCTCAAACTTGTCAGTTAGGGGGATATCTACCCCAAGCATGTGAAGACTTTTCCCTAGAGAAATGGGCAGATGAGAACAATTTGTTCCAATGGCCGCGAAGGCGGTTAAAGCTGGTACGGAGCACTTAGAAGTTGGTTAGATAACAGAGACACCAAGGTCATTCACTGCATCCCAGGCCATCACTAGTCGTCTTCACTTTTGTTCTGCCACTGGATTTCAGTGACTCAGGGAGAACGAGGCTGACAACTTTATGCAACTCTGCCTCACTTAAATCCAATTCATGGTCAAATCAAGACATCACCCTTGTGCTGTCAGTGGTCCTCTTAGAAAATGAAGGGTGAACAACAAAAAGAGACTAATAAATATTATCTCATTTGAGCCTCACAACAACCCTTGAAGGTAGGTGCTATTATCACTCCCATTTCATAGTTGGAGAAACTGAGGAAGACAGAGTTTAAGTGATTTGCCCAGGATCACCCAAATAGTAAGTATCTGGGACTGGATTTGAATTCAAGATGTCCTGATTCTAAGTCCAACATTATCCACTGCACCACTTAGCTACTTCTGTATCCAAAAGAACCAGATCACTGACCCAAAGAAAATGGCAGTAGGTGCTGGAAATTTTCCCTCCAGCAATAAATTAATCTTGAAACAGCAGGATAAAATTTGCAAAACCTCTGCATTGATTGTTAGGGAAATATTTCATTTCCTGGTGATTTTGCAAATTCCTGTACATCCTTGTTCATAGAAAACAACTGTAACGAGAGAATACTAACTATGTTATTTTTGAGGAAATGTTGACAAACATTGGCTCAGCTCATCAACTTTTTCAGAGGGATAACCCCTTGACCTAGCTATAACACCCTCTAACCATCCCTGCTGAACATTTCAAAGAATGACCCTCAACAGCTAAGGGAAACTCATCACCATGATAAGGCTCATGTTGTTACTTGAGAAGAGATACTAACCATCACAGTTGTTGTTAAATGACACGGCAACATGAACAAACTGAACACAGTGACACTATAATATAAATACTAATGGGACCAGTCACAGGACTATCTGGAGGGTCTCCAAAGATCATCAGTGGCCCCTAATAATAGTTATAATAGCTCACATTTATAGGGCATTTTAAGATTTCAAAGAACTTTCCTCACAACAATCCTGTGAGTATGGAGATCACCTATCTAGATCACATTTCAAAAAGCATTGGACTAGAATGCCTGTCTGTGAATCAAATCATTTTTGAACAGCTTGGTAGTATAGTGGATAGAGTTCTGGACTTGTAGTAGGAAGACCTGAATTCAATCCTGCCTTTGACACTTACCAGCTGTATAATCCTAAGCAAGTTTCTTTCTTTCTTTTTTTAATTTTATTTATTTGTTTTGATTTATCAACAATCACTTCCATATGCTTTTGAGTTTAAAATTTTTCTCCTCCTTCCTCCCCCCCACCCTCCCCAAGATGGCACACAATCTGATATAGGCTATACATTTACATTCCTAGTAAACATATTTTCACATTAGTGAAGTTGTAAGTAAAAATTAAAACCAATAGGAGGAACCATCAGAAAGAGGAAACAAAACTCAACAGAAAAGGAAAAGAAAGATAGCAATTCAACTTCCACAGTTCTTTCTTTGGATGTGGATAGCATTTTCCATCACGAGGCCTCTGGAGATGTCTTAGATCCTTGTAATGCTGAGAAGGGTTCAGTTTAACAATATTAGTCATCGTATAACGTGCCTGTTATTGTGTACAAAGTCCTCTTGGTTCTGCTCACTTCACTCAGCATCAGACCATATAAGTCTTTCCAGGTTTTTCTGAAGTCAGCCTGTTCATCATTTCTCATAGCACAACAGTATCCATTACATTCATATCCCACAGCTTGCTCAGCCATTCCCCAATTGATGAGCATCCTCTCAATTTCCAATTCTTTGTCACCACAAAAAGAGCTACTATGAATATTTTTGTACCTGTGGGTCCTTTCCCCATTTGTATGATCTCTTTAGGATATAGCCCTAGAAGTCCTAGGCAAGTTTCTTAAACCCTGCATCAGTTTCCTCATTTGAAAAGTGGGAATAATAATAGCATCTACATCTCAAGGTTGTTGTGAGGATTAAATGAGATAATATTTGGAAAGTGTTTTGCAAACTCTAAAGTGTTACATAAATGCTAGCTATGATAATTATTTTAGTAACAGATAAGACCCAAGTAGTTGCAAATCATTCCTCAAGACCTGCCTATCCCTCTCACTGGCCCTTACAGGCAAACTAGGCTATCTTTTGCTTCAATTATTACGTAGTCTTAAATCACTGAATGGGTGTTGCCTCAGACAAACTAAGACCCACGAAAGACCTTATCTTAAAAAGGGCACCTCCAGTCATCCTGACCTATGTCTTGCCACTGGACTCAGATAACTCTGGAGGAAAGAGTGAGGCTGATGACTGTGTACAGCTCTGCTTCATTGAATTCTAATTCACTTGCAAGTCAAGACACCCTCCTGATGTCACTGGTCCTCTTCTAGAATGAAGGATGAACAACAACAATACAAGCAGTTACAAAAGACAAATATAATAGAAGCCCTGTGAAAGAACCTGGCTCTAGGATGTGAATGACTGACTACAAATATTCTTATTATATCAATCACAATAAGGCCTCCCCTCTTACCAACTCTATCCACTTATGATGAATAAATCCTTTCCCTGTTAACAGGCTATCATTTACTGCATACACACCATGTGTTTTATAAAATGGGAAGAAATCACTGGCTTCTTAAGGTACATACATAGATTCAGAGCAGGAGAAGAGCATTCTTACTCTGATCCTCTAATTAGTTCTGACATTCAATCAACAAGCATTTATTAATGGCAAAGAACTGGAAATTGAGAGGATGCCCATCAATTGGGGAATGGCTGAGCAAGCTGTGGGATATGAATATAATAGAATAGTACTGTGCTATGAGAAATGATGAACAGGCTGACTTCAGACAAACCTGGAAAGACTTATATGGTCTGATGCTGAGTGAAGTGAGCAGAACCAAGAGGACTTTGTACACAATAACAGGCACGTTATGCGATGACTAATATTGTTAAACTGAACCCTTCTCAGCATTACAAGGATCTAAGACATCTCCAGAGGCCTTGGGATGGAAAATGCTGTCCACATCCAAAGAAAGAACGATGGAAGTTGAATCGCTATCACTTATTTTTACCTTCTGCTGAGTTTTGTTTCATCTTTCTGAAGGTTCCTCCTATTGGTTTTAATTTTTACTTACAACTTCACTAATGTGAAAATATGTTTAATAGGAATGTAAATGTAAAGCCTATATCAGATTGTGCGCTGTCTTGGGGAGGGTGAGGGGGGGAAGGGGGAGAAAAATTTTCAACTCAAAAGAATATGGAAGTGATTGTTGATAAGTCAAAATAAATTAATAAAATTTTTTTAAAAACCAAGCATTTATTAAGCACCTACCATGATCACCGTCAGGAAATACTCTTTTCTCAGAACAAAATCCAGCCTCTCATGTGTTAGATGAGTTTCCTTTCTTCTCATTTGATTTCCAGTGGATATGGAAAGTATTTGTTCTTTATACTTGAAGACTTACTGGGTCCTGGGCCTGGCCCAATCTTATTAGAACCTGGACCTTCTCTTCTTTTCTAGACCAAATAATTTTTAGTCCCTTAATTTAACTCACAGCCTTTTCTTTCTATGGGAGCTATCACCATATTCTTTGCACAGAAAATGCATGGAGCACAAAACTCTTTCTTCCTACCCTCCACACCTGACCAAATCCTGAATTGTTATTGCTGTAGATAGTGTTCCAAAGTTCTCAGGGAAAAAAAAAGACATTAACAATATACAGAGAGTGAAGTAAGAGAAAACAGAAACTAGAACAAAAACTATTTAGTTTTCTCCTTAAACCGAGAATTCTGACAGTGATCACCATGGAAGGATTTAAAAGCAGTCACACACAATGTGAATGCTGGGATAGACTTTCAGTACAGAACACAGAATTGAGTCAGTCATGTGCCTCCCGTTAATATTATGGAGAGTTATGTGGCAGACTCTCTGCAGGGAGAAACCCACCACACCGTCTGGATGCAATTTAAGATAAGCATGTGCTTTAATGGGAAGAAAGGGTAAAAGTCCCCCAACAAAACAGCATGGTTGTCCTTCATTTTTGACAACACTTTCCCCCATCCCCCTCAAGTGAAGGATTTCAAATGGGGCTTTGTGGAATTTGTCAATGTGACAGCATTGCAACCTTAGAAGGGAAAATCCCTTTCCTTCCTGCTTGGTCTTTTGGCTACATCAGGAGTGCCCTAGTACCTGATATTTACACCTTCCTTCTGGAATAAGAGCGCTTTCGAAGTGGACCGCCATTAATCTAGACACTACTCTGGGAACACAGGAGACATTTCCCATGTGAGGAGATAAGAACCATATAAAAGGCATGACAGTGAGTTTTTGGTAGAGAAGGGTAGAGCCAAGTCTACTAAATGGAACAAATCACTGGTGTTAATCCCCAACACTCGGAGAGAGTTACAACCTCTGCATCACACCCCACCCCCACAGCTCTAAAATAGTTTGACATAATCCCAGGGTGTTATTTTGGCACTGCCCACACTTGGAAATGAAAAACCCACTTAACAGGTCACCAAATAAAAATAAAGCATCAAGTCAAAGCAACTCCTAAGTGAAGTTTTTGTTCTGTTTAAGATCTAACTCACAGAATAATGACCTCATGTAGCTGTCCCATTTCTCTAACATCTAAAGTAGAAGTAACTGGCTCTGTAGGTGAGGGGGAATGGGAGGGACGTGAAGAGGAATGACATAATTTAACTTAGTACTCAGAAACGGTACAAAAAAAAGTTCATTTTTTTAAACTGGTGCCTTCAAAAACCCAGTACCAATAAAAGTTTCCCATATGCCTGACTTACTTATTACAAGAAGTGATCATAGTATCAACAAAGTTCTTTTTATTTTTAAGCTAAATCTCAAGCATAATTCATAATGATGACTTTTTTAAGCCAGAGGGATGGACACATGGTATCCTGATGAAAGACTATGCATAAGACACAAAGCTAGGAAGCTAGGATAAAATATTGGGTGACAGAGGCAAGATCCAAAAAGGATCTCCATGGTCTGGAATAATGGCTTAACTCTAACCAGCTGAAATTTAATAGGGGTAAATGTCAAGTTCTACATTTAGGTTAAAAAAAATCCACTGATCAAGGGTTGATGGAAGATGTGGCTTAATAGCTTTAACTGTAGTTGACCACAAGTTCAATATGAGTCAACAGTGTGACGTGGCAGCCAAATGAACTAATGTAATCTTAGGCTTCAGTAATGGAAATATAGCATCCAACATGAGAGGTGACAGTCTCATTGTATTCTGTGTGACTGAGACAATTTCTGGAGTATCATGTGCAGTTTGGGGTGCCACATTTAAGAAGAACATTGACAAACTGGAATGTACCCAGGGAAGGGGACCTGATCGTGGAAGAAAAGAAACTGATGAAGTTAGAGAAGACATAATATCTCTCTATAAATATCTGAAAAGATTTTGTTACGAAGAGAAATTTGACATTTTTTCTGCCTCCAGATGGCAAAACCAGTGGGTGGAAATGAAAAGGAAGTACGTTCTGATTCAACATAAGGAGGAACTTCCTAACAATTAGACCTATCCCCAAATGGAACTAGCTTGTAAGGTAGTGTGTTCATCATCACTAAAGGCATTTAAGCAGAGAATGGATAATCTTTTTTTTAAAGCTAAATTTAAACCATAACTCACGGCAATAATTTTTTTTTAAGTCAGAAAAATGCATGAGCTGCCTCCCAATGCTGGGAAAGATACATAATTGTCCGCAAGAGGTGTCAGAAAAGGGATTTACATATTAGAGTGAGGATTGGACTAAATTACTTCTAAGTTTCTTTCCAAAATCACAATGGGGATAAATGTAGTCTATTTATTTGTTATGATTAAAATAAAATATGCAGTTTTTCAAATAAATATATTTAATGTGGCTTTATATTCAGAGTGGTGTGGTGTAGTGGTTAGAAAGCTAGTCTCTAAGCCAAGAAGATGTGGGCTCAAGATCTGCCCCCAGGTTTACTGGCTATGTAACCCAGGCTAAGTCACTTAAACTCTAAGTACTCTAGGCAATTCTCTTAAGATGACAAATTGCACAGAATGTGTAGCTCTTCATTGGTAAAGCAAGTTTCCTCTCCTGTGAGTTCCTTTTACCAATGAAATCATAGTTCTAGTCCCTATCCCTATCTTATCTTATATTTAGGGCAACTAACTGCATACATTAATACAGATTTTCACTAAGTCCAAAAAAACTTTCCCTTCAAGAACTAGTCCAGGATCCTGTTTTTAGGGCAACGAGTACCACCATGAGCATTCCTTCTCACTTAACCATTAAATTCATTTCTCCAGGAAGTTTATAGGGTAAGGAGTTTGGATCTCCAGCAACCAAATGGAGAGGCTGCAATCTGCCACTTTCCATCACAAAGAACCAATATCAGAGGTAGCAAGTTCAAAATGGTGATCAAAAGGCCGCAAGAACCTCAGAGGTGAATGTCATCATTTGTTACTAAGGCTGTATTTCCAAAGCTTGATGACTGAGGCCAGTGACACTTCACACATGAAAGCTGGCCCCTTGATGTCATTTTTTTCCCCCCGCAGAAACTATGTCATTTTAGAGTTTTGGCCCAGTTCCAGTTCTCATCACTATGCTGGGACCACTGAAAGTTTCCAGTGTGTTTTCCAATGGAGAAGTAATTTCCCACTCCACCCCCCTCTTTCCCCTTCCTTAAAGCTGTTACTTAATGTAGCTTACTTACAAAGATTCCTCAGTGGTACCTTCTAGATGGTTGTATTTCAGAGATGGATAAAAATTCCTGACTTTGAAAAGATTCTGGGAATCTCCAAGAAAAGCCTGCTGGAGATGATAGAATACATCTATCTTACTAGCTATTGAGTATATCAAATAAATGATAATAAAGGTATCCAAATATCTGGATATATCTTCTATAATACACAAACTTCTAATAATCAAGCAGTATGATATAGTGGGGAAAACATAGGACTGGGAATCAGGAACCATGGATCCTAGTTCTGGCTGTGACATTCACTTGTGATGCTTTTGGCAAGTTGCTAAGCCTCTCTGAGTTTCCCCAGCCATTTCCTCTATACCCCTGCCTTACTTACATACTTTCTTCCCTGGTTCCCTCCAGTTCTGGAACCATAATAAAACCAGCTCTGTCGCTGTTCCTGGATTGTGTGTATCAGTCTACTCTCCTATGACCCTGACCATCTCCCTCTAGCACTAAACATTCTTATAATTTTCAGGATCAAAGTGCCTGGCCACCACTCCCCAATATATATTGTCTCTCCTTCTTTCCTTATTAAAATATAAGCTCATGGAGGGCAAGGACTGTCTTTGCTTATACATATATGTGTGTGTGTGTATGTGTATATGTATATATGTATATGTATATATGTATGTATATGTGCATATATGTGTGTGTACATGTTTATGTGTGTATATGTATATACAGATATGCACATATATGTATATGTATATATATCACCGTTCTTTGCACATAATATATGCATAATAAATACTTTTTTCATTCATTCATTCACTTATTCAGAGGCAGCTTGGTGGTACAGTGGATAGAGCACTATATCTGGAATCAGAAATTCAAAAGCAGCCTCAAACCATTACTAGATGTGTGACTCTGAGTAAGTCACTTAACCTGCCTCAGCCTCCTCATCTGTAAAATAGGGAATAAAAATTGTACCTCACTCTCAGGGTTGTTGCATAAGTAAAATGAGATAATATTTGTAAAGCGTTTTCAAACCTTAAAGCTCTGTGTAAATGCTATTATTATTATTATTATTATTATTATTATTATCCATGCTAGAGGGGGTCCAATTGTAAGGGCATTGACAAAATGATTTACCAGTTATCTAAAGGAGGGGGAGATACCAAAGGCATGGAAAAGGTCTCCTACCTTACTGATGCCAATGAAAAGGTGACCCAAGAGAACATTATCAACTACCAACCTATAGTCTTACTCCCCCATCTTGCGCAAAAACTTTACAAGGGTCATCCATACACAAATTGAGGGCATCCTCAATGATGGTATTAATAGGGGAAAAGCAAGTTTTCAGAAATGGACCACAATTTTTACCATCTTGTCATTAGCTAAAAAGATGTAGAGACTATAAAATCCTATTGTGGCTACTGCCTGATTACAAAAAGGCATTTAACTTGTCAGGACCAAGTACCACCTTATAAACTTTTTTACAACAAGGTGTCCTTCATCCATATATCAGCATCATTCAAGATTCCTTAGAAGATATAATAACAGAAATAATCCTATTCAATGGCCTTCTGATTACAAACATCAGCTTAGGCATAAAACAGGGAGGTGGATGCTCACCCAAAATACTGTGATGGAAGAGATAAAGCACAGAGTCTAGGTCAAGGAGGGACTGCATCTGGGGATAGTGAAGTCCTCTAGAGGCTTCTGATTTGGGGTAATATGGTGTTGATGGCATTAACCTCTAAGACACCACAGAGCCCACTGGAAGAGAGCTGCAATAACTCTTGGGAGTTTGGCCTATCCACCTACATAAGAAAGATCTAACGGAAGAAGAACATCTATTGCCTAGATTTAAATATCATCCGAATAGAGCTTGTTCAACAGTACATAAATTAGAGTCAGACAATGCAGATGAGAGCATGCTGGATTGCTTTCAGGAAACTGCAGAGAAATTTTATTGATCCTAAGTTTCCCATAATAGCAAAGGACTCTTTTCAATACAAATATCTTACCTGTGTGCCTGCACAATAGTGAGACCCAGATGTCCACTGCCTCCGAAGAATATGTATATGCATCCCACAAAATAAAATGTACAGGTGGGCAGTGAATGTGAGCAGGCTGCTGTATAAAACTGATGAGGAACTCCAAAGAACAGGAATAAAGGATATCAAGGAATTGAGCTGCTCATACAGTGAGAGTGAGGGAGTAATAGTCAGCCAGAATGCCCCACTGATGCCTCCTCCCATTGGGAAAAAGTGAGGAAGACATCTAGCATGTCAGGTGGACCCTCTGGGGCACATTTTTTTTGGGGGGGCAATTGGGGTTAAGTGACTTGCCCAGGGTCACACAGCTAGTAAGTGTCAAATGTTTGGTCTGAGGCTTAATTTGAACTCAGGTCTTCCTGACTATAGGACCGCTGCTCTATCCACTGCGCCGCCTAGCTGCTCCCGCTGGGGCAAATTTTTGAGAGGACATGGTGTCTCCTAAATGTGAACCATAATAACTCTTTGGCTTAACTATCCACACAAGAAAAATTAAGTAGATGAAGAATGCCTGTTGTCTAAACTATAACATGTATTTGGATTGTCAACCTATAGAGCTGGTCCAATCACTATGTATCTTGGACAGACATGAGGAATGGACAATGAGTTGCATCCAGCATTGAACAGGTGGTTAAGAATGGGTTAGATTACCCTTAGGAAACTGAAAAGTTCTTTTAATGACCCCAAGCTTCAACCTGAAACAAAGGCCTATCTTTTTAATACCACTACTCTTCTGGTGTTAAATATACCATCTTTGAAAAATGAAATTAAAGATCGTCCAAAAGGTAAAGGAGAGATGAATGGTGGCCGGAGGAGGCTACAGCACATTACAAACACGAAACAAAAGATTAGCAGGTACAAATCCCTTCCTTTCTCTGGCCTTCATTTTCCTTATCTATAGAATGATGAATAGTTCATGTAAAATGATCTTTAAATTCCCTTACAATTGTAACAATGTAAGTGAATGATGCTAGTGGAATCATTAAGGAAGCAGGTGGCATACTATTAGAGTTGGAATCTAAATTTAATGATTTGGAATCAGAAGATCTGAGTTTGAATTCTGCCTCAGGCAAGACTTACTAACAAGTCACAAGTTACTAACCTCTCACCTTAGGGATTTTTCATCTATAAAATGGAGGTAGTAATAGCATTTACCTCCTAAGGTTGTTATGAGGGTCAAATGAGATAACATTTTTTAAAGTGCTTTGCATACGTTAAGACACTATGTAAATGCTAGCTATTATATCGTAGTGGGTGGAGAAGAATGGGAGATTAGCCATGAAAGGAAATTAGCTAAGTCAACAAGCATTTATTATTTATTTTTAAGGACAAGAAGAAAGGGAGGTAGAATACTATAAACCTGGATCCTATTCAAAGTAGGATATTTTAATCACATATGAGATTCAATTATGTTCACAGCCTAAAGGAGAGAGACCCAAAACCAATACAGAAGGGAGGGATTTGTCATGGCCTGAAATTCAGTGTTACTCACACAGAACATTTCACATTTGATCTCTAAGATCTCCTCCATTTCTGTGTTCCTATGATCCCATGTAACAAGAATTTGGTAATAGATAACAGGGCTGAGATCTGAATAATATCTAACAGTAAGGAAGGAGATGTAACATGTAGCATGTCTCTATGGATCAGTTTCCTCATCTGTAAAACAAGAATAATCATATACAGAACACTTACCTCACAGTATTGTTGCAAGGCTCATGTGAGATAATGTTATATATAGTGGCACGCAAACTTTAAAGCTGTATGCACAAGCAAGCAATTATTGTTATCATTATAGATACTATTATTATTATTATTACTATTGTTATTATTATTATCCAAGTTAGGTAGGATTTGAGGTCCCTGGTGTCCCTCCCAATGAAATAAGTCACATTTCCTGCCTTAAGAAAGCCCTGGTATTTTCCTTCTGAAGTTTCTATAACAACAAAGCCACAGCACAATAGCTAGGCCTCACGTGATTTTAAACTGCTAACCACTAACAGACACATTAGATGAGGTCATTTCCAAACAGGATATACTTGCTGTATTGAGAGTAACTGCCATAGAAAACTTTGCAAAGAAGAGCCAGCAGGCTTCAGGGATCTGGGTGACAGGGATTCCCTTTCTAGGATCATGCACTTCCATGTAGAAAACCAGACTCAAATGATTCTTTCCTTTAATTACTTGGAACGAGTTTCATCCTATGAAACCCTGAGGAAGCATCTGGACCACTCTACAGCACAGCATAAATACCTTTACCCCCCTCAAAAGTAAAGAAAACATTCGCAGTTTTTTGGTATCTACAGTGTCAAAGTATATGACACAAAAAACATAGCAATTTCCTACATGTATCTAGAGATGAAAACTATTTTGAGCCTCAGTGCCTCTATTCGGAAGACTGGAAAGATAACATTGGCACTCTCTACTTTGGATAGAATCATTGCTGGGACAAAACCAAGCAATCAGTAAGTATTTATTAAGTGCCTTCTAGGCACCAGATATGGAGCTAGGTGCTAGGGACAGAAAGACAAAAATTCAACACTTCTTGCCCTCAAGATGCTTACAGTCCATTGGGGGGACAATATGTGCATGAGTAAGTACAGAAAAGCATATGCAAAATAAATGTGAGACAAATTTTGAGGAAGGAGAGAGATAATAATAATAGCCAGCATTTGTATAGCACCTAAAGGTTGGCAAAGTGCTTTATAAATATATTTATCCCTACAAACAACCCTAGGAGATAGATTCTATTATTATCCCCATTTTAGAGATGAGGAAGTTAGATTGTACTGGGCTTGGAATCAGGAAGACTTGTCTTCATGAGTTAAATCTGGCCTCAGACACTTACTAGCTGTGTGACCCTGGGCAAGTCACTTAACCCTGCTTGCTTCAGTTCCTTATCTGTAAAAATGAGTGGGAAAAGGAAATGGCAAACTACTCCAGTACCTTTGCCAAGAAAATCCCAAGTGGGGTCATGAAGAGTTGGACACGATTGAAACCACTAAACAAGAACAATAAATACATGAGGAAACTGAAGCTGAGAAGGGTTAAGTACTGGAGTCACATAGCTAGTAAGTCTATGCTTTTGAACACAGATCTTCCTGACTCGAGGTCCAGCACTTTACCTACTGAGCCACTGAGCTTCCTGACTGTACATAAACTATCTGTAACAGATAAATGAAAGTCAACCTAATTTTGGAGACATTCAAAGGAGATTCAAATTGCTCAGTGGATAGAGCACCAGCCTTGAAGTCAGGAGGACCTGAATTCAAATGTGGCCTCAGACCAAACACTTGACACTTACTAGCTGTGTGACCCTGGGCAAGTCACTTAACCCCAATTGCCAAAAAAAGGAGATTCAAATCAATCTGAATGGTATGTATGTGTTAGGTGATGAAGATACAAAGACAAAAATGATGTAATCCCTGCCATTGAGGAGTTTATCTTCTGGCAGAGAGAAGAGCAAGTTGGGAGGGGCTATGTGCAGATATATGCCTACTTAGATAATTAAAGACAAGAGACATTGAGAAGAGAGATAGTACTAAATCTCATCAGGAATTGCTTTCTCAACTCTAATCTAAATATTTCAAGTCACAGAAGTTTGACTTGGATAATCTTAAATAGATTATCTCACCACACACTGTTTCCTCACCCTTTACTTCTCCAAGGTAAACAAGTGTAGTGTCTTTAGCTTTTCCTTAGAGTTTTCATTTTGCAACCTTCAGTTAGCTCTGTGCATCTATGGTGGCAAGATAGATAGAAAACTGAGCTAGAGTCAGAAAGACCTGAATTCAAATCCAGCCTCAGATACTTCCTAGCTGGGTGACTCTGAGCAAGTCACTTAACCTCTACCTCAGTTTTTTCAACAACATGGGGATAATACTAGTATATACCTTTCCAGGGTTGTTGTGAGGATCAAATGAGATAAGATTTATAAAAAGCATTTAGTATAGTGCCGGGCACATGGTAGGTACTACTATATCAGTGCTATTCATTATTATTGTTATTGTTATTACTTGTTATCTCCTCTGAAACTTCGGCCCATTCTCTGAATTCCTTTTATAGCTGTAATCCCCCTTCAGGAAGAGAGATTAGACTTCTTCTGTTTAGCTCTAGAGGGCAAAAGTAGGAGAACCTGGTAGAAGTCCCAAAGAGACCAATTTAGGCTTAATTTGGAAAAAAAAATATCTTTCTAACAGAGTTACATGAATGGGGAATGAGTTGCCTCAGGAGGTAGTGAGCTCCCCTTCACTGAAAAAGCTGGTTGACTCCTTTTTGGAGTATGGGTTGATCCACTTCAACTTGACAATTTTCTGTGACTCTGATTTTTAAGTTGTAAGCCTAGCATTGGATGGATATAGCCAGAACAGAATTAAAGATCTTCCTAAAATTAAGATGAGATGGGTTAATTTGAGTGGGTTCACCTCACTAGATGTGAGAAATAATTCATTTGGACCCCTACTCTATTCCAATCAGTATTGATCAATTTGATATTTTACATAAATCATATAGGGATAGATAGGTTTTTATAGTGGGCCTCAAACTTTAAGGTAATGTTCACTACTTATTTACCAAGTTATGAGGCTCCCTTGTGCAACCACAAAAATGCTGACAAAGATATCTCCATCCTGTTTTGCTCAAATTCCATATCCAAACCTAGCATGGGTGGGATGCCTTGATGCTTTGGAAAGTCCCCCAACTTATTTTTGTACCTTTGGACCATTCTCTCTTGTCCAACGTGAGCAGATGACCATCTTATGACCACTTACTCAGTAGAGATGCCCCATGCGTCACCCAACCTGTGACCCCCCCCCTGCTGATATGTCATTTTTGACCCTCAAAAGCAAGGTCTATCAACCAATGAGATTCTGTATTTTACCATGCTTCTTTTGCATATTTGGGCATCAAACCACATAAAAACAAGATCCTGGAAGAAGGGGGCATCTCAGATCATGAGGAAGATCTGAAGTCCACTTCATTAGAGGGGAACATGGACCCTTTAATAAAGTGCTATTGGCTTGGAGCACTGCCTCAGTGTTTTTTTCTTATATACTGGGCAATTTCAATCCCCACAGATGTCTTCAAGCAGAGTATTTTGTTGAAGAGATTTAATCCAGATACAGGTTGGGCTAGATGGCCCTTGGGTCCCTTTCAACCCTGAGCTTTTGTGAAGATCTATTTAGCCATTGCTTCTCTTTTGAGATCAAACTGATAAACCCAAGGTCACAGGAACCTTATGGTACTCACTCTTCACCTTGCTGGCAGCCACTCAGTACCTCTGAAATAGACAGTGATTCCTCCCACATATTTCTGGGCAAAGAAGTTGAGCCTGCAAGTCTAATGGGCTCAGAGTCAAACATTGTATCTTCCACCCCACCTCCACTTTTAATATGGGTGTTAAATGCTGGCACTTTCCCAGTCTTTTGAGATCTTCTTCTGGAGAGTTGAGGCAATCTGGATTAAGTGATTTGCCCAGGGTCACATAGCTAGCAAGTGTCTGAGGTCAGATGTGAACTCAGGTCCTCCTGACTCCAGGGCTGGTGCTCTCTCCAACTGTGCCACCTAGCCACCCTTTTGACATCTTTCTACAGTTTATGAGTGGCATTCCTATTTCTTCCCTTTGTGTTTTCTAATCTTAAGCCCATGTGGCTCCCTTGGCAAAATGTTCAGGCTTCTGTCTTATTATGGCATTCTTATGCCCATCTTTGGTGCATTTCCACATCTCCTGTCATTTTTATATACTGTACAACTGGAACTGTGAGAAGAAATATAAGTAGATTGAAGTTTAACACAGAGTTATAGACAGAGTTATGGAATGGGTAACTGTGGCTGTCAAATCTGACAAGTACCATTTATGATGGAAAAGGATAAGGTTAAATTATAACAAACAGCACCAAAATGCAGCACAACCAAATGAAGGGAAACCATGACCCACAGCATATTAATGATCTGTGTATGTTCATGTCTTCCTACTGGGCTACAAGCTTATTATATGTTCATGGGGCCATAGATTAAAAACTGAAAGGGACTGTAGAAGCCATTGGATCCGACACTATCATTTACAGATGAGGAAACTGAGGAACAGAGAGCGATGTTAAAGATTTGTCCAGGGTCACACAGCCAGTACACATGAGCAAGGCAGACACCATCTATTACCTATGTCCCAATCACAAAAGTACTAGTTCTGAGAGCAGAGAAGAATAGTCTTAAGCTACCTCGTTCAATCTATACCTGAATAAATGTTCATTTAGTCTTTGCTTGAGGTCCTCCTGTGAGGGGGAACTGACCACCCACAGAAGAAACACACACACACACACACACACACATACAACACACACGCATGTATGCACATAACAATACACTGTATGTGATGTGTGCATGTGTTACACATGTGTATCTGGGTGCATGTATGTACTGTGTGATTATACATACATGACTAGGTAGCATAATAGCAGGCAGAGCTCTGGTCTTGGAGTCAGGAAGACCTGAGTTCAAAATCCCATCTCAGATACTTACTAGCTAGGGGATCCTGAGCAAGTCACTTAGTCTCAGTTTCCTCATCTGTAAAATGGAGGTAACATGGAAATAATAACAACACCTTCCTCACAGGGTTGTTGTAAGGATCAAATGAGAAAACATATTAAAGACCTTTGCAAATCCTAGAGAGCTATGTAAATGCTCACAATTATAATATGAGGTAACCTGTTCCACTTAGAGATAGCTGTAATTGAAATTTTTTTCTTATATCAAGCCTACATTTTCCTCCTGTCAAATTATTCCACCCACACTGATTCCAGTTCTGCCCTCTTGGTCCAAGCTGAATAAGGTTAATCCTTCTTCCACAGGATAACCCTTCAAATACTTAAAATAGTAGGAGTAAAAGAGGCATGGGAATTAGGGGAATGTTTTTGGGAGCCGGGGGTCAGAAGGAGAAGAGTGAAAGAGTGTGTGTGTGTGTGTGTGTGTGTGTGTGTGTGTGTGTGTGCGTGTGTGTGCGTGTGTAAAACTGAAGGTGCAGTGGGAAAGGATACACCCTACTTATCAACTCATTTTTGTTCATTTTCTAGATCAGGAGTTCAAAACATTTTTACATCATGATCTTCTTTGGCAGCCTGGCAAAGCCTGTGGGCCCCTTCTCAAAATGTTTTTAAATGCATACACACACACACACACACACACACACACACACACATACACACACATCTTCACATAGAATTACATGGAAACACGTTATATTAAAATAGAGTTATCAAAATATATTTTAAAAGATGACAGAGTCCAGTCTAAGTATGCCTGCTTTAAATCTAAGGAAAATTACTAGGGGAGTGATGAGCTAGATAAGAAAGGAACAATATTTCCTCATATTTGTATTTAATTTAGTGTTATATTCTTTGGTTCAGTACCCAATACCTTAGTTTAGGTTTTGTATCTCGATGAAGAAGCAGCATGAGATAACAGTCATCTCATCAAGATTCCTTTGTGACCACATATTGCACAACTTTGGCAAATGCCATGCAACATTGTGCAAACATTAAAAAACCCAAGTGGCCGAATTTTCCTTAATCAAAAAGGACAATTCTCTCACCCCTTTCCTCCAAAGAGAAAGGCTCCAATGATTGGCAATCTCCCATCTCTCATAAACGGTGAACACAGAAGTGATGGAGTCCACAGTGCCTTGGAAATGGTAAGTGCTTAGCAAGTGCTTCTTGAATGAAACTGAATTCACCCGAATTATTCTTGCAAAGCTCAACATTTGGATTATAGCAAAGCACATACCAGAGAACACATAACTATGTCCCTCTGTGGCTTTCTGTTTATACTCAAAGGGTATCTTTAACTTTATTAACACTAGGACATTGTTGTTGGGTTTTTTAGTTGTGTCTGACTCCTCATGACCCTATCTGAGGTTTTCTTGGCAAAGCTACTGGTTTGCCATTTCTTTCTCCAGCTCATTTTACAGATGAGGAAACTAAGGCAAATAGGATTGAGTGACTTGCCAGGGTAACACAGTTAGTAAGTATCTGAGGCCAGATTTGAACTCATGAAGATGAGTCTTCCTGATTCCAAGCCCAGCGTTCTATCCACTGGGACTACCTAGTTAGTTGCCCCCAATACCAGGACACTAGAGGTCAATTTTTAACTATCTAGTTAGCTCTTATAATCTTATTAACATGATGATGTGACTTTCCCAGACAGTGACCCCATTTCTATTTGAGTTTAACACTGTTGCTTCAGAGGGTCCAAAAGTTGGGATTATTTTAACATTTTACCTCTCAGAAACTGATAACTTTCAGCCTTCTGGCATAGTATGATTGCTATCCTTTCTAACACACTGAGCAGGATACTTTCTGGTATCTAACAAGAGCACGTATGAGATTGATCTGATTTTTTTACCCAATGTGCATTTTTTGAATCTCAGACTTGACTGACTTTTTTACCCAATGTGCATTTTTTGAATCTCAGACTTGACTTCTGTGTTTAGTTAAATCAGGCTGAAACTGACAATGTAAATTCAATACCATCCCAAATTCAGATCACCGACCACCATACCCATGAAAGTTTTTGTTTTCTGGGCAACGCAGAACACAACTTTTCCCTTTTCTACATTTCAGCATCTCAAATATTTGAAGAAACCATGCTCCCTGTGAGTTTTCTCTTCTCCACATTCAATCTTCCCATAAGAGAGGATTTTCCAGTCCTTTTAAGTCCCTGATTGCCTTCCTCTGTACGCATTCTAGTTTGTCAAAGTTCCTTGTAAAATATGGTTCTCACAATTTTCCAGATGTCATTGAATCAGCACAGAGTGGACAGAGAGGCTACTGCTTTCCACAATCTCTACACTACAGTTCTATTAACATAACCTAATATCACATTATCTTTTTTTCTTTAGCAACCACATCATATGGTTAGGGAATGACAAACAAGCATTCTGTTTCCATTGCTTGTCTTACTTTAAGCCCTGTATAATAGTAAATGCACTGTATATGCATTTTTGAGTCAGGGAGCAAATGAAGCTTGCTATAATTGCATATTTGAAGAGTGTAATCTCCTTATAAATTAGTACAAGAAAACCTGATGGAGGAGATAGAATTTCAAGCACTATTGCATGGTGACCTAGAAAAACTGTGCTTAATCCTCATTTTGTTAAAATGCTTATGTAAATGGCTGGAAAAAGTATAACTGTAAAGAATACAACAATAAGTATACACTTTTAGGTAATAAATAATTTTTAAAAAGGTGCTGCCTGGAATAATTTGTATGTATATCTAAATAATGAGGTAATATGCCCAATTTCACTCTTAAAGTCAGCATGATTTATCTATCAGTAGCCTAGACTGGCAAGGGCAGAACTTGACTAATTGGCTAGCAATAGCCCACAGAAGAATTCCTAGAGTATGGTTTGGAGAGAGAAGTTGGGTCTGTAATGTCCTATGGTAGGAAGAAAAGGAATGAGAGAAAATGATAAGAAAGATGAAGCCTCAGAAAAGGTCTGTAGAATTGCTGCAGTCTCTCCCTTCCCCAATCCATCCTCTTCACCACTATTAAATTGCCTTTTATTTTGTCTGTATCCCCAAGACCCAGAACCACCGAACAGAGTAGGACTTAATAAATGCCTGTTGAATTGAATTGAGTTAAGAGAGCTACTGTGATTAATCCAAATAGAGTAGACAGCCCTGTAACAATCAGGATAGATTTAACACTGTTGATACTGCCAGCTATGGCTTCCAAATATTAGCAAACATCCTCTAGCTTGTTTTCCAATTCTAATGCCAAGACACTTTCCACTCCACCATGGTGCCAAAGGAGAGAGTCATTGATCCAGGCATACCTATTTATTCCCAAAGAGAAGGAAGGGAGAATTAAAGGACAACATGAAAGTGAGCTATGGTAATCCTGAGACAATCTGTTTAGAGGAAATCAATAAAGCAATAAATATAATGTTAAAATTCGAATCCATGAAAAATAGATTGTCACAACAATTACATAACTCCAAATAACAATAACTAGCATTCTGTGTCCCATATTTTCAACTTCAAGTTCTTCATTGCCAGTGTCCAATTAAAGTCAAGAGGCATTTATTAAGCACTTCCTATGGGAATAGAAATACAAGGAGAGAGAAAGTTAGTTCTTACTCTCAAGAAGCTTACGTGAGGGAAAAGATGAAGACACCTAGTGTAAGGGGTGAAGAGGAGGGGGAATACTATGGAGAAAGTTTGGGAAAATCAGGAGTCTAGTTTGGAGAGGAATGAAGACACATCTGGCCTGGGCCTCCCCCTTAAAATGGAGCTTCTGGGAGAAACCAGCCAATCACAGGGAGAAGCTTCTGGGCCAGAGGATACTTCCTCTCTGTGAAATCCAAGGGTGGGATAAGCTTCCAGGGTGAAGGGGTTTCTGGGGCATTACAGAAAAAGTCCAAGATGAAAAGACTTATGATCTGAGAAATGCTAACAGAATGAAAAGTACGACTAGAGTAGTGCCAGAGTTTTGATACAACTATCAAATCTGGATATCAAAATCAGAAGAGAAACCAGAGGTGAAACATTTAGTCCACCTTCTCAGCCCAACATCAATGCATTTTGTCTAAGCTGGGAATTTTCCTGAATCACCTTATGACTCAACTTCACCATGAAAGCTAATCTTCATGTCTCATTAACTTTAGGAAAAAGCCTGGCATTTCTAGAAAGCTTTTGCTTCCCTTTATCTTAGATTTGAGATTAAATATAAGAACATCAAAACTTGAAATTAAAGGAAGAATTGAAATGTTGTGTATACCCCAGTCAAGCAAATGTTTCCTCTCTCTTCTGACTTCCTTAGCTGTTGATCAAAATAAGGCCAGAGTGCTTGCATTAAAAACACATAAAACCAAGTACTGGGCTTTTGGGGAGAGCCTACAACTTGAGAAAGAATATGAAGTCTGGAAGCTGAGCTGTCACCATCAAAGAAAACCAGAGCAACCCCACAATCCAACAAATATGAATTAAGTGCCCACGATGTGCAAGACACCAAGCTAGGAGCTCAGCACACACAGACAGAAAGGAAACAACCCCTGGCCTCAGGGGCCTTACATTCTGCCCTCCCCCCACCAAAATCAGGAAGCATGGTATGGTGCATAGTGCTGCACCTTGAATCAAGAAAACATAGGCTCAAATCTACCTCTAACTCTTATTATATGTGTGTTGACCTTTTGGCAAATTGGGAAGACATGTTATTTAACCCTCCTGAGCCTCAGTTTCTTCTTCTGTAAAATGAGGAGTGGGAATAGATTGCCTCTGAGGTCCTTACCTCTAACTCTTATTATCTGTGTGTTGACCTTTTGGCAAATTGGGAAGACATGTTATTTAACCCTCCTGAGCCTCAGTTTCTTCTTCTGTAAAATGAGGAGTGGGAATAGATTGCCTCTGAGGTCCTTACCAGCCCTAAATCTATGCTCCTATGAAATCTGGACCACCTTTCATCACCTGCCCTCCTTCAAAATCCTCTGTTCTAATCATGACAGCCGAGGGCTCATGGTGAAACATGCTACCCACCTCCTGAAAGAGAGATGGTGGACCCTGAGTACAGACTGATACAAGATGTATGTTTTTCTTCAATGTGGACAATTTGTTTAGCTTGACTATGCATATTTGTTACAAGGGTTTGGTTTTCCTTTCTTTTTCAGTGAGGGTAGGGGAGACAGAAGGGAGAGAAAGTAGAGCTTCATTCATCAGAAAAAAAATATAAAATTTCATTTAAAAAATTCTCTGGTTTGTAATTAGGAGAGTCAGTGCCAAGAAGTATATATACCTCAAACTGGAGAGCAGATTTTCCAAAAATTGAAGTATGCAAATGCACCCCACCTTCATTTTAGGAGAGTCTTACTCTCGTGATTTATTATTACTATTGAAATGAGTGGCTGGCTGGCTAGAAATGTGTTAATTACTTGAAAGAGTCATGATTTCATCAGTGTGGGCACTCCCTCAAACAACCCCAGAGTGCAAAACCTCCATACTTTAGGAGACCGTCACCATGAGTTGCCATGGCTAAAAAAAAAATCTATCACTTGGTGGCCAACCTTCTGGGAATGAGCCTCTCCAAACTTAGTGGGGTTGAATCTTTGTTAATATGACAGAAAGGTGCTCTATTCTTTCCAGTTTGGCAGGATCCAAGACAGCTAAAAGTCTACTGCTCACAAAACCCTTGAAAACCGAGAGTCACCTCCACGCTCCAATGAAGAACCAGAATAGGACTTTGGTGGAAGAGAAATGTTTTCATTGCTCACAATTACAGAATCCTTAAAGGGTAAAGGGTATAGGGACAGAGTAAAGTAGAAGGAAGGAGGAAAAAGACAACAGTTACTCATGACATGGAGGATTTTTCAAGGAGAGGAGAAATTTTTTTAAAATGTTATAGATCTCTGGTTGGAGCAGCACCAAGGTTGGGAGGGTCTCTGAGAGTGGAATGAGTGAAATCATGTTCCAGTTCTTCCTCGATGCCATTTCTTAAAACATTCCCATATGCCCTCCAGTCCTGGCAGATGGCATAGACATCTGAATATTTGTAATGTGAAGTACTTTGAATCACAAAGCACAACAGAAGCCTAAGCTATTTGAGCTGTGCATCATACCAGTCCTCAATTTGATGTACAATCCTCTTTTTGTATGTATATGGAAATGTTCTGTTTTATTTGGTGCTCATTAAGTTCATAATTTTTTTTAAAGTATAGCTATTATGATGATATTTGTCTGGGCCTATGATTTCACTGGTGCAAGGGATACCAGATGAGGAAACTCCCTATACCAATGCATATGGGCAACTACTCTACAGCTTAGAGGCTTACTGAATGGAACACTGAGAGATAAAAGCCCTTACCCAAGGCCATGCAGCCAGCATGTGTCAGAAGCAGGCCTTTGGCCCAGGCCTTCCTTGCTTTCTCCCTATACCCTATGCTATGATGCCTCTCATTGCTATTATAAATTATTATTCTTTTTAAATTTTTATTTATTTTATTTTATGGAATAAAACAAATATTTCCATAACATAATATAATAAAAAAAGATGATTGCACATGAAACTGAAAATCTATTATGTACAATTTGCTATTCCTTTTATATATATAATAGTTATCATGTAAATTTCCTTTTTTTCCTTCCCCCATCCTAGGGATTAGTATTCTATAATAATCTCCCAAAGATAAGAAATATTTTTGGGGGCAGCTAGGTAGCACAGTGGATAGAGTTCTGGCCTTGGATTCAGGAGGACCTGAGTTCAAATCCAGCTTCAGACATTTGGTACTTACTAGCTGTGTGACCCTGGGCAAGTCACTTAACCCCCACTGCCTAACCAAAAAAAGAAATTTTTTTTTTTATTTCCTTTGTATCACCCCCAGTACGTAGTACAATACTCTGCAAACAACAGGAATTTAATAAAAGCTTATTCCCTAATTCCCTGCTTCTTTTTTATTCTAATTTCTAACAATACATTTATTTAAGGTGTTCACTTTGGCCATTCTCCTTTGATTTAAACAATTCTAATATATGAAAATCTACATTATGCCACCCGGGCCTTTCTGACTTCAGGCCAACTTACTACCATAGCTGCCTCTAAATACATTCAAGTAAATACAAAATAATTGGCCAAAGGAGTAGACATAGTGGTTATTATTTGCTTTCAAAATAATTCTTCATCATTCAAAACTGGGAATTATTTATTTCTCACATGTGCTCACTAAGCTTGAGCCCACTTTCCCCTGAACTCTGTATATATTTGTGGGACAGAGCTAAATGTTCTTACTACACTACCTTAGTAAATAACCATTTTGAAATGTTAATTAGCACTGGCTGGCTAATTGATATCAGCTGCTGATCAATGAGGGCACTCAGGTGCAATAGTGTTAAAACCCTCAACCCCTTAGGGTTACCCCTAGATCAAAATCTGGGACCCAATCTGTTAGTGACAGTAGAGTTGAGAGAGAACCCAGAGCCTGGGATATACCAATGAAGCTGCTGAGACTCTCTAAGCAATTTGCCTAAGGTAATATAGGTAGTAAGTGATACAACAGAATTTAAATACAACTTTCCTAATTCCAAGTCCAATATTCTTCCCAAGCTACCACACTTCATTTCTACTAAGACCTCTAAGAAGGCAGGATGTTTTAATTGCCTAAACATTGGAAATCTAAAACAGGACATGATTTCTGTAACACTTTTTTTTATTTTCTTTGGATCTTTAGGACCTGACAAAGCTACAAGAAAGAAATTATGCCTCCAACCTCCCCTACCAAAGACTATCTGGAGATTGAGCAGAGAGTTATGGGTTCTAGTAGGAACAGGGTTAAAATGGAGAAAAGGGGAATGTACCAATACAGAAATTTCATTTCCTTTCTTAGCTGGTACTTATATATAGCTCACACTCAAGACTACCTCAGAAAAGGAACTTTGAAAAAGAGTACATCACAGTCGGGTAAGATGCAAAAGTGGGTTACGTGCCATTCTTCTTCCCACAATTTCCTCCTTTTCCATCTCCCTTCTGGAAGAATAGAAGGGTGCCTCTCACAATAGGGTGGCCCTTCTGACAGCCTGGTCATAGTGAGGTCTAATGAAAAGAAGAGTGAATTTTAAGTCAGAAGACCTGGATTCAACTCCTGACTGTTTCTTGCTGTGTGACCCTAAGCAGGTTATAACCTTTCTGGTCCTCAGTATCCTCATGTATAATGGGTATGGTGGCACAATAGATGGAGATGGCCCTGGAGTCAGGAAGACTCATCTTCCTGAGTTCAAATCTGGCCTCAAACACTTATTAACTGTGTGACACTGGGCAAGTCACTGAACCCTGTTTGCCTCAATTTCCTTATCTGTAAAATGAGTTGGAGAAGGATATGGCAAATCACTCTAGTTTCTTTGCCAAGAAAACCCCAAATGGGGTCACAAAGAGTCAGATATGGCTGAAACAACTGAACAACAACATCTCTAGTACTGACTTCACAGAGTTGGTGTAGGGATAGAATGAGCTGACAAAATGTAAAACACTTTGTAAATTGTACAGTGTTAGACAACTGTCAGTTACTCTTTGTCACTCAAGGTGTTCGCTGGATATTGAATTAGAGCTGGAAGATACCGTAAAGGCCATCTAATTCAATCTCTTCATTTTACATATGAGGAAACTGAGGCTTGCCAAAGTCACCCAGATAGAAAGGAGTAGGAGTGAGATTTTAATCCACATCTTCCTACTCCAAATTCAGCATTCTTTCCACTACACCCCGATGTCTCCTGATAAAGTACACAGAACTCTGGGCTTGCCACAGTGCCTGGTTTAAATAAAGGCTTGCTGACTGACTTATAGGCTTGAAGTCAGGAAAACCTCAGTTCAAAGCCCACTTCAGATACTCACTAGATGTGGGACATTTCATGTCTATCATTTCATGCGATCCTCAAAATCACACTGTCCAACAAGTTAACAAGCATTAATTGAGTGCTTACCATGTACCAGGCACTGGGCTAAACCTTGGGGAAGCAAAAACAAGAAAAAAGAAATTTCCTGCTCTCAAAGAGCTTATATTTTTAATAAAAGAAAAAAGACACAAAAGAAAGTTGAAAAATGTAATAATAATAATACTTCTGATACTATCATCCCAGTCTTAGAGAAGTGAGGTTCAGAGAGGTTAAGTGATTTTCCCATAGTCACACAGCTAAGGAGGGTTAGAGGCAGCTGGTTTAACAACCAGCTCTCTGGGGGTAAAAAAAAAATGTGGCCCCTACACACAAGCTTTTAAGTTTAATCTGCATTATTAACATTTATGCCATCACTTAATTAAGTCTAGGCAATCAACAAAACATTTGCCAGTTTCCAAGGTATTAATACCTACACTAAATATTTAACATTTGGCTCCCAAGAGCTGTTTCAAGATGGCATACTCTTGGTTAGAGACCACATTTGAAGCCAGCACTTCCTGACTCAGAGCCCAATATGTATCAGATGCCACTTTTGTTTTCAACACCCGGTTCCTACTTTGGGCAGCCATACAGGATGTTCCAAAAGTTTCAGTGCAGTTTAAAACAGTTAAAACTGCACTGAGAATCGGTTGTTAAAGCTCTAGCAGTGGTATTATAGGGTTGGACTTATTGTTTTATTCATCGTCTACACTTAAGAAAGAGATGGAGATGTTAATAATGCAAGAACGTGATCAGGAGCCAGAGGAAAGAGATTGTATAACACCCCTAGTCAGCTCTAATCAAGTGTTATTGACCACATGAATTCTGCGGCACTCTCTCGGTTGTCTGGATAGTGTCTCTGCCAAGCAGGCTGAGAGAACCCAGAAGTGGGAAGGACAGAATGTTTTATTTTGCAGACAGTATACTGAGAGTAGGATCTGCCTGCCTATGCTTTTATACACAAGTAGAAATATATTAGAAAACCTAACTTGAAATAAGAAGGGACAGACTATGGAAGCACAAATCAATCAACCAAACAATGGGTACTCTTTTCTCTCCAAGTTTTTGTGACTGGATGGTCCTCCTCCCTGCCTGACTACTCCTCAAGTCTCCTTTGTGGGGTCATCACCAAGATCATGTCCTCCTACCATGGGTATACCCCAAGGCTCTGTTCTGGGTCTTTTTCTCTTTATACACTCCCTGTGACCTCATCAGCTCTTGACTCACACATCTATACCTCCAGCCCTAGACTTTCTCCTGAGCTCTAGCCCCACTCCCCTCCGATTGCCGACTGGACATTTCAAACTAGATCTTCCAGAGGTATCTCAAAGGTAACATTTCCAAAGCTGAAGTCATTATCTTCCCCCGGAAAACACATCTTTCTTTTGAACTTTTCTCATTCTGTTTAGGGCACCACAATCCTTCCAATCAAATCTTCGACCTTGGCATCATACTTGATCCTGCACTCTCACTATATATCCAATCAGTCGCCAAATTGTGTTTTTTTCTACCTCTCTCATATTGGTGTCCTTCTTTCCACCCACATAGTCACCACCTTAGTTCATTACCTTTGCCTAGAATATTGCAAGAGCTTCCTAATTGTTCTCCTTGCCTCAAGTCTCTTCCCATTCCAATTCATCTTCCACACTGCTGCCAAAGTGGTTTACCTTAAGTACAGGCCTTACTATATCATTCCGTTACTCAAAAACTCTAGTGGGCTTTATCCCTGTTATCCCTAAGATCAAATATAAACTCGTCTTTGTGGCATTTAAAACCTTTCACAATCTGTCCCCAACCTACCTCTCTAGCCTTTATTGTTGTTCAGTCACATCTGACTCTTTGAGATCCCATTTGGGGTTTTTTTGGCAGAGATACTGTAGTGGTTTACCATTTCCTTCTCTAGCTCATTTTACAGACAAAAAACTAAGGCAGAATTAAGTGACTTGCCCAAGGTCACATAGCTAGTGAGGCTGGATTTGAACTCAGATCTTCCTGACTCCAGGATCGGTGCTCCATTCACTGCTCCACCTAGCTGCCCTGGCCTCCCTACTTACAATACCAAAGAACAGCCAAACTAGACTTCTTACTGATACTCACATGTGATGCTTCATCTCCCACCTTTATACATTTGCAGTGACTGACCTAACTCCTATTCCTGGAATGTACTCCTTCATTCCTTTCTGTCTCTTAAAATATTTGGTTTCCTTCAGGACTCAGCTCAAGCACTGCCTTCCACAGGAAGCATTTCCCAATCCATTCAGCTCCTAATGAATTCTCTTCAAAAGTACCTTATAACTATTTTGTATGTAATATGTATATGCCTATTTGTTATTTTTCCTGGCTCTACTGTAAGCTCATTGAAGGCAGAGCCTATGTATCTTTTCTCACAGTTCACGGCACACAATAGATGCTTAATAAACACTTGTTGAGTAATTGATTGAAATACAAGTATCCATCCAGTAAGCAAAATGCCAGTCAGATTCACTTGCTATTCAATTTCAGATTATTTTTGAAAGGGAAATTCTATTAAAGCAAAGTTGTCTTCCTGATTCCCTGATAAAATTATCAACTCCTTCACAAGAGTGCATGTACACTTGCCAGGAATACTAGATAAATACTTCATGAAAAGTTTGCTTGAAACACTATTATGATGACTTTCTACTGGGCAATGTCTTTTTTTTTCTTTTTAAAAATTTATTTAGTATTTTATTTTCCCCCTGTTACATGTAAAAACAATTTTTAACATTTGTTTTTAAAACTATGAGTACTAAATTCTCTCCCTTTCTCCCTCCTTACCCCCTCATTGAAAAGGCAAGCAATTTGATATAGGTTATACATGTGTAGTCATGCAAAACATATCCATAATAGAATGGTCACATTGTGAAAGAAAACACAGGCAAAAAAACTGAAGAAAAATGAAGTTTAAAAAAGTATGCTTCGATCTGTATTCAGACACCATCAGTTCTTTCTCTGGGGACGGATAGCATTTTTCATCACAAGTCCTTCAGAGTTGTCTTGGATTGTTGTATTGCTGAGAGTAGCTAAGTCATTCATCTTAAAATATTGCTGTTACTTTGTACAAAATACATTTCACTTTGCATCAGCCCATGCGAGCCTTTCCAGGCTTTTCTGAGAGCATCCTGCTCATCATTTCTTATAATACATTACTATTCCAGCATAATCACATACCACAACTTGTTCAGCCATTCCCCAATTGATGGGCATCCCCTCAATTTCTAATTCTTTACTCCCAGAAAAGAGCTGCTATACATATATCTTGTGCATATAGGTCCTTTTCCTTTTTGTTCTTTATCTCTTTTGGGATGCAGACCTGGTAGCGGTATTGCTAGGTCAAAGAGTATGCATGGTTTTATAGCCCTTTGGGCATAGTTCCAAATTGCTCTACAGAATGGTTGAATCAGTTTACCACTCCACCCACAGTGCATTAATGTCTGATTTTTCCCACATCTCCTCATTTCTCATTTACCTTTTCTGTCCTATTAGCCAATCTAACAGGTATGAGATAGTTCCTCAGAACTGTTTTAACTTGCATTTCTCCAATCAATAATGAGTTAGAATATTTTTCCATATGGCTATACATAGCTTTGATTACTTCATCTGAAAACTGATTTTATCTTTTGATCATTTATCAATTGGGGAATGGCTCATGTTTTTATAAATTTGACTCAGTTCTCTATATGTTAGAGAAATAAGACCTTTATTGGAGATATCTGCCTCAATTTTTTTCCCACAGTTACTATTTCTAACTGCATTTCCCTCCATCCTATTCCCTCATTTATTCTATTTTCCCTCTCCTTTCACCCTGTCCCTTCTCAAAAGTGTTTTGCTTCTGACAACCCCCTCCCTGTATCTGTCCTCCCTTCTATCACCCCCCATCCCTTCCCCTCCTCTTTCCTGTACCATAAGATAGATTTCTATATCCAATTGCATGTGTACGTTATTCTCTCTTTGAGCCAATTCTGATAAGATTGAGGTTCACTCACTCCCCCTTACTTCCCTACTCTGTACATGTTGCACCACACTACTTCTGTAAGATGATATTAATGATAATGAAATCTCTATAGGGCTCTGTGGTTTACAAAGCACTTTATAGAATCTCATTTGACCTTAACAACAATCCTGTCAGGCAAGTGCTATTAATATCCTTCTTTTACAGATTTGGAAATTGAGGCCCACAGAGGTTCAGTGACTTGTCCGGGGTTAAATGGCTAAAAAAGTATTAAACAGGCAAGATTCAAACACCAACTTTTCCTAACCCTCCCTACTCTACCATGTAATGGAAAGGATGAAATTGAAGCCAATTGCCCAGCAGAGCACTCATTTTCCTTTTAAGTAACAAATCAATCACATGTCAAACTTTGGTTGGGTCATTGGGTTTTCTTGACCATTTTTCTTCCTGCTGAATGTTTATCTACTTTTCCCTGACTATACTGGATCCCTCTTTTTTTTTTTCCTACTGCTTCTGAGTAGAGGGACAGTCTGGAAACCTACAGGTTTTAGAGGGTAGCTATGCGGCACTGCAGTGGATAGAGTACCAGGCCTGGAGTCAGGAAGACTCACTGTGTAACCCTGGGAAAATTGCTTAACCCTGTTTTCCTTGGTTTTCTCATCTGTAAAACAAGCTGGAGAAGGAAATGGCAAACAGCTTTAGTATCTTTGCCAAGAAAACCCCAAATAGGGGTACGAGGAGTTGGATACAACTGAAACAACTGAACAATATAGGTTCTAGAAGGCCATGCTACTGGCAGCCAGCCTATACTTATACACTGTAAGGCCACTGCTAGAGCTTTAGCAACAGTTTCTTAATTATATTGACATAAATACAAAGAAGAGTATTATCATAAAGTTTTTGAACAATAAAGTATTCTTTCCCTTTCAGCTTTCTCTTACCATGGCTCACTATCATTCTCTACCCAAGTGATATGCATATTTTCCTAATCTCATTTATCTACATGACAAGTGGATACACAGCCTCCACAATCCTGGACATTTCCTACTCACTCTCTCAAATCACTTTTCTCATATTACATGCATTTAAAGGCTACAAGCTGCCAAAATAAAGCAGGACACAATTACGAGTTTGGGGTGCTCCCAATTGAAATAATTCAGGAAAAGCCTTTCATTTGAATTAACTTGAACCACATGCTTCTCCAGTCTTATTTGTATTGACCTGATATATCATCTTTAGGCACTATAATCTATTAGAAGTCAACAAAACTACAGACTCAGCCAAATCCCACATGTAGGCCCCACAAAAATTGGTTCAGGACATAGTTTGCTGACCCCTAGTCTACAAGAATGATTTAATTTGCTGACCCTTGGTATACACAAACTTTTAGGCTGTGATACCACCAACTAGCCAATTAGATTAAAAACAAACTACTGAGTTCAGCCAAACCAGTTATTTTACTGTTTTTTTTAATTTTTATTGTTATTTTACTGAAAATAATAGTTGTTAATGCTCCTCCTCCCCAATAAGAATTTATAATGTATGACCTCATATATACTTTGTATTTACTTACCTGCTTACACACATTATATTCTTCCAGTAGAGTGAAAACTCCTTGTGGGCAGGAAATATTTCATTTTGTAATTGTATCCTCCCCTTCCACACTACTAGCATAGTACTTCAAAGCAGATGCGTAAGTGCTTTTTGGATTGAGCAAAATTAAATGATAAAATTGGTACACTCATATAGAAAAGCTTTAAGCAACAAATGAACCCAATTCCTAAATATACACTAGGTCCTGAATGGACTAGAGAAAGCAAGAAGTATTTTTTTAAAAAATCATCCTTGATGAAATTCCGTTCTTTCAGTTTGTTACCCAAAAGCTTGGGTTATTTGGAAAGCAGAAGGTACTTTAAACCAAACCACAGTCATAAATAATCTTAAAATGTGTCATTAACTAACGTCTAACTGAAGAACTTTAATATGCATCTTCCCGTGCAACATAACCTTCCTCAGGATAACAGCTCATTAAAATGGATGAACCAGCCAACCTGAAATGGAGAATGATTTAAATTCTGGAATACATACATGACTTGGCTGGGGCACAAGTGCCACCATTAACTATTTTATGTGAAGAGTGTATCTAAATTAAAAGTTATCGTGTTTACATCATCAAACAAAATAAAAAATAAAGCCAAGATGGCATGTAACAAATACACCTGACATCTTCAGAGTTCAGATTATATCAAATGAATGTAGCTAGCTACAACTTATCTAACACTTCACTTTGATCATGCAGATACACCACAGATAGGGGTTTAATTTATTTTACACTATTTCAGGAAAGCTTCATCCGACATGCTTCATTTTACTCCCTGCTTTCCGGCCATGTCTATCTTAATTAGAGACTGCTTCTCCCAGAACAGCATTTCAGAAAAGCCCAGTTTCCATGTTCATGGTTCACTTGACTCCCTTCTCATTAGCCTTCTTCTCCTCATCAACCAGTTCCCCTCACCTCCAACTTTCCCTCTAGGACCATAAACCATGATCATTTCAACTCTACCACTGTTCTTGGATAGGCCTGGTCACTCTACTACCCTACGACCCTGTTCATCATATCTGAGTTTCCTGATCAAAGTGTCCCTCTCTGACCACCACTCCTCTTTGTGTGTTGTCTCCTTCATTAAAATGTAAGCTCCTTGACAACAGGGACTGGCATTGCTTTTGTATTTGTATACCCAGCTTTAGTACAGAGCTTGCTATGTGATAAGTGATTAGTAAATGCTTTTTCATTCATTTATTTTTTAGGAAATTGAGGCTCAGGTAGGTTGTATCTTTCCTGGAGAAACTCAAGTCTATCTGAAACGAATTCTCTCAACTCCCTCTGAACTTCAAAGCTTTTCTCTTTTCAACCATTCTCTCTTTCCCATTTAGTCTTAGAAGAATAAGATCATTGGATCTTATGATTATAGATTTAGAGCTGGAAGGGACCTTTGAAATCATGTAGTCCCACCCCTTCATTTTACAGATGAGGAAACTGAGGCTGAGCGAGGTTAAGTGACTTGCTCAGAGTCACGTAGCTAGTAAAAGTCTAAGGTCAGATTCAAACCCAAGTCTTCCTTACTGCAAGTACAAGTGCTTTATCTAAAACTATCTTGCTGGTAGCTTTACCATATCTCTACCTGTGCCTTTGACTTTTCTTTGAAGCATAATTTCCTTTCAGGCTAGGTAGCACAATAACTAGAATACTGGGTTTAAATCATGAAGATGAATTCAATTCTGCCTCTGACACTTACTACCTGTGTGACCCTGAGCAAGTCACTTAACCTCTGTCTACCTCTAGTTCTTCATCTATAAAATGGGGATAACAGCACTACCTCATAGGGTTATTGTGAGGGTCAAATTTGATAACATATATGAAGCATTTTAATATTCAATCACTTACTCAACTAAGCACTATAACTGATAGACAGTGAAAAGGGGTACATTCCAGGCAGAGGGAATAGCTATTGCAAAGGCGTGGAGGTGGGAGATGAAGTATCATGTAAGAGAATCAATAAGACTCTCTGGGAGGTGGCTATCTGGCTCAGATGAGGGAGTCCTACAGTCTCCAAGGTGAGTCATGTACTCATCATGTCCTCATCATGTCCTTTGTCAAGGACCAGTTCAGGTGCTATTTCTTTTATTAAACCTTGACTTACAGTACGAGCTAAAATGTATCCCTCCCTCCTCACATCTTCAGAGTTCTCCCAGATGTTCATATTCTAACTATCTCTGTTCATCTCTTATTCCCTACTATAAAATTGTTAGATAAATCTTTAGTGAGATAAATCTTTAGAAAGGCAGCATCCCCAGAGTTGCAGGGATTAATGACAATGTCCGGCTCAGGAGCTAAGATACACACCAAGAGTGAACTGGATTTACCAAGGGAAGGCCCCAGAACTCTAGAAGGGTCATGATCCTTAGAGCCCAGAAAAGAGCAACACCTAAAGAAAGAATGGAAATTCCACAATGGGAGAGTGGGGGAGGAAGAAGGACTTCAGTAACCAGGAACTGTGAGTTTGCTCTTTGGACACATGTGCTCTCAAAACTTCAGCCCATTCTTCCCAGGGACCTCATGTGGGCAAAGGGAGAGTGCACAACAGTTTAGAGGGATGTTGTGGTAACAACTATCCTTACTAACAAATACCCTTTTGTAAAAGCTAATTTACTCTGGCTGATAATCAGTGGGGAGTATATCAGTGATGTCTGATGATGGGCATTACTAGAAAACCTAAGTCACTCAAGATTATCAATAGAACCATGAGGATAATAGTAGTTCTGATAGACCCAGGCAGCCAGGCGGAGTGATAATTGGGGAAGAATGGAAGTAAAGGGGGGTGCTACATTTGTATCACTAGCACCTAGCACAGTACATTACACATACTGATGCTCAATGTTTGTGGTATTAAATAGAATCACCCATAGTTACATAGTTAGCTCATGATAAAGCTAGGATTAAAACTACAATTTTTTGAATCTCAGTTGAAGGCTCTTGCCACTATCTTACACAGGAGCAAGTTATTTAATTACTTTGTGCCTCAGTTTCCTCATCTGCGAATGGTAGGGTCAACTTAGATGTTCTCTATGGTCCCAGCTCTATGAATCTATGAAAGATGAGGATAATTTTCCAACTTACGGATCAAAGATACAGACCACATAAAAACTGAAGGGAAACCACATATCCTAAAAGTGGCTAAGAGCAGTGTTTAAACTGTAGAGGATACTGAGACAACTAGGTGGTATCAGGGATAGAGCTCAGAGCCTGGAGTCAGGAAGATCTGAATTCAAATTCAACCTCAGACACTTACTAGCTGTGTGACTTTGGGCAAGTCATATAACCTGTTTGCCTCAGTTTCCTCAACTGTAAAATGGGGATAATAACAGCACCTAACTCCCAGGGTTATCGTGAAAATCAAATAAGATAATATTTGTAAAATGCTTAGCATAGTGCCTAGCATATAGTAGGTATCATATAAATATTCATTCCCTTTCCTTCCCCTTCTGAGTACTAATTATGTGACAGAGAAAGAGAAAGCCCAGTTCCAATAAAGAGAGTGAGAGGAATGCAGAGCATGCCTCTGATGCATAGGGGAAATTAAACTGTGATTTCTTTTTTCAATAATTTGGGGTTTTATTTATGCCAATCAGTCCTATAAAAGCTTAATATGTTGATATGATTAGTTATAAAACTACATTTTCCCCAGTATTTTTCAAGCATTCCACTCACCTACTCCTGCAGCTCCTTGGTGCTACAACACTAACATAAGAAACCTTTTTTCATTTTAGCAGAAGATTTCAAAGGGCTCAACAATATGATGTTAATACACATCCTACATTCATTTAACTAATCAGTCTCCATTTAAATATTACCCACTAGTTAATTAAAAAAGGATTCTAGACAAGCTTAGAAAATGTTAGAATTATCCAAGACATAAATGCATAAACATTTCCATTTTTTATTTAAAAAAAACCACATGGCTGTGATATTCACAACTCTTGGCACTTTAGACATGACTAATCAAAGCAAAAATTAAATGATAGTACAATGGCACAGACAAATTTATGATGGCATGAAAGGAATCCCTTTATACTCTGAAACGGTATTCATCTTGTTAGCTAAAGACCTCCCCCAGTCCTAATAGATTAGTCATCAAATAATCAATCAACAAACATTTATCAAATGCTTGCACACACTAGCTAGGCTCAAAAAAATATATGGTATGCTACCTATTCCAGAATCACAAGACTCTGGGTTTTTGTTTTGTTTTGTCTGTCCCTCTAATTTTATTTGTTGGAGTGAGGAGGGGGGATAGCAAGAGACAAGTTGAAAATGCAGTGTTGGGGTTAGCCTAACTGGAATTGAGGACTTCACCCTATAGATAATGGGGAGTCACTGAAAAGGAGAGAGATGACCCCCCAATTGAGTTTTAAGACTAATCTGGAGGTTCTATGAATGATATACTAACTGAAAGACTAAAAGCAGACAGAGACTAGTGAGGAGGCAGGTAAAATTAGGTTAGCTACAGCAGGAACGGAAATGAGAGACAGCTGAGAGAGACAGAGCAAAGGAAGTTTTAGGAATAATAAAAATCATAAAAATAATAGCACTTTAAGGTTTGCCAAGCACCGGACAAATATTATCTCATTTTATCCTCACTACAACCCTGGGACAAGGAAAATGAGGCAAACAGAGGCAGCTGTAGCAGATAGAGTGCTGGGTTTATGATCAGGAAGACCTGAGTTCAAATCCAACCTCAGATAATAGCTGGCAAGTCATCAACTGTAAGATGGGGATAATAATAGCACCCACCTCCCAGAGCTGTTGTGAGGATAAAACAAGATTATATATTTGTAAAGCGCTTAGCACAGTTTCTGGCACACAGGAGGTGTTTAATAAATGCTTGTTCCCTTCCCTACCCTTATGGTCATCACCAGAGTTCAGGTCTCCATCATTTCTCTAAGATTAATTCCCTGCTGGAAGTAAAATTGCCAGCACCTGATAGTATTTTCTCTGGGTCAATGGTCTGGCTCTTCTCTATCCAGGAGCAGGTAGGTGGCAAAGTAGAAAGAGTGATGGACTTTGGAGTTAAGAAGACCTGAGTTCAAATCTAACTCCAAACATTTAAAGGGGCAGACCCTAGGCAAGTCACTTAACCTCTTTCCTGCTTCAGTTTCCTCAATTATAAAATGGGAGTAATAAGAGAACCTACTTCCCAGGGTTGTTATAAGGATCAAATGAAATCATATTCATAAAGCACTCAGCACTGTGCCTGGCACACAGAAGGCACTTAATAAATATTTACTATTGACAGAGGTTAAGTGACTTGACCAGAGTCTTCAGCTAGGTAACTATCTGAGACAGGATTTGAACTCAGTTCTTCTTGACTGTATTCCATTGTGCCACCTAACTACCTCTGACAGGACTAGATAGCTGTGTAGAGGCGACTGGGAACCAAGAGTCAATGACCATTTTAAAAAAAAATTTTGTTTTGGGGTTTTTTAGGCAATTGGGGTTAAGTGACTTGCCCAGGGTCACACAGCTAGTAAGTGTCAAGTGTTTGGTCTGAGGCCGGATTTGAACTCAGATCCTCCTGACTTCAGGGCCAGTGCTCTATCCACTGCACCACCTAGCAGCCCCTCAATGACCATTTTAGTCAAGGTATCAAGAGTCACAAAATATCAGGAGGCACTTACTAGCTGTGTGACCCTGGGCAAGTCACTTAACCCCAATCACCAAAATAAATGAATAAATAAAGACTATCAGGAGGCATGCGACAACACCGAGGAACTTATTGGTCAGCTAGCCAAAAGAAAACACAGGAACCTGTACAAATGGATGAATTTTAACTGCGGTAGAGCTTTACGGAACATGCTGATATGCCATTTGTTGTTGTTGTTCAGTCCTTTTCAGTCATGTCTGACTCTTCATGTCCCCCCACCTTTGGCGTTTTCTTGGCAAAGATACTGGAGTAATTTGCCATTTCCTTCTTCAGTTCATTTTACAGATGAGGAAACTGAGGCAAACAGGGTTCAGTGACTTGCCCAGGGTCACACAGTGAGTAAGTGTCTGAGGCCAGATTTGAATTCAGGAAGATGAGTCTAACTCAGACTTGGCACTCTATCCACTCTACCACCTAGCTGCCCGCTGGTACACCATATTATGTTAAAAACAGGTACTGTGTCAGTGTTTGAGTTGATTTTGCACATACGGTATTTTAAAACTGGCCCCTGACCCAGAATAAGGGAGTGAAGTGAGGAATGTGTGAGAGAGTGAGAGAGTGTGTGTATGTGTGTTTAGTATGGAGGAAGCTGAAATGGAGAGCAACTAGGTGGCCAAGTGGATAGAACACTAGGCTTAGAGCCAAGAAGACTCATCCTCCTGAGTTCAAATCTGGCCTCAGACACTTACTACCTGTGTGACCCTGGAAAGTTACTTGTTTGCCTCAGTTTCCTCATCTGTAAAATGAGCTGGAGAAGGAAGTGGCAAACTAATACAGTGTCTTTGCCCAGAAAACCACAAAAAGGATTCTTGAAGAGTCATACACAACTGAAATGACTGAACAACAAAAGCCGAAACGGAAGAATACCAAGTTCATTCCAGGGAAGCAGAATGAAGAGAAGCTATTGGAGAGACATGAGCCCCAATACAGAAACAGAAAACATAACATAACATTCAAAGCAAACTGTTGAGAACATTTACAAACCCTTAAAAATGCAACAAATGATTTGATTGGAGAGAGATGCAAAAACCCAAATGATCACAAGAGTCTGACATGGTAAAGAAGCTCAAACTTCAACTAGATGTGTAATCTTGAGCAAGTCACCAAACTTTTCTGGGTGCTCATTTTCTCAACTATAAAATGAGGAGGATATTAAAACCTACTCTGCCAATTTCACAGGCTTGTTGCATGAAAAGCATTTTATAAACCTTAAGGCGTTGCAGAAATTCAATTCTATTGATCAAGCATTCAATTTATCATACCTTTATTAGGTGCTTACTATATGGAAGTGTGGAAGTATTATTAAAATCTCCTTTTTAGTTTCTCTAGAAATATTAAATATTAAGAAATAATGTTTTGCTCTAAAGCCCTTTCCAGAGTCTAAGGAAAAGCCCCTTGGAAAGGTGGGTGAAATAAGTCTGGAAAAAAGGAAAAAGAATCTCTTATTAGATGATTGGATTAAGGGTGATGATCAGATATTTAATATCATGTTCTTCTAATCAAGGTAAAAATATTGCATTTCCTCACAGCAGGTACTGACCAAGATACTGATCCATCTAAGGGAAACCTCTTTCCTCTACCCCCCTGGAGAGATTAGACAAGGGTCCACCCTTGGCAAATACCCTCTTCCATTCAAAAGGAAGCATTCAAACTGACTCCTATTCATTTTGAATTATTGATATACATCTATGGGAGGAACACCATTGGTTTCTCCAAAAGAGTGTTCACAGAGTAAGTGGAGAGAGCCATGATCGCTCAATTCTGGAAATTAACCTTGGCTGTATTTTAAGATACAACTTCCTGGTTCAAGGTTCTTACAAATGTAACCCGAAATCTTCTGGGGTAGAGTCACGCCAGGGTGCCTAGGGCATTGTGCCACTCAGGACCCCCTGTTCAAGCTAGAAATGGCTTGGATATAAATTAGCAATAAATGAAATAAAAACCATTTCTGGTAGACTTGGGCCTAAATCACAGAGTACTGTATTATATTAATATTATTTCTTTGACATAAAGCACTATGCTGGGCCCTTGGGAAACATGCAAAAATGAATAACAAACATTTATATAGCACTTTAAGGTTAAAACCACATGAACTCAGTAAAGCAGAGATGTCCCCCTAGCTACCGCAAACGCTACATGCCAGTCAGTTCTTTCACTAATTTCATAATAATATAGCTAACCTATTTATTGCACTTCAATGTTTACAAGTCACTTTACACAGATTAAATTGTTTGATCCTCACAACCACCCTGTGAGGCTGGTACTATTGATGGGGTTGGGATGTGGACCCCAGAAAGGAAAAACCCTGGACTTTCCCACATGGCCAAATCTCTGGCATTCACCTGAGGCTATAATACCATCAACTTGCCTTTCACTGTCTCTATGTCCAATCTCCCCATTCTCTGTTACCCTTAACCTAGCCTAGCCGCCCTCCATTGTCTTACCTCCCTATGGCCCCTAGCCACTTCCCACCCTTAATTCTAGCTAGGCCCCATTCTCCCTTGGCTACATGGTCCAGGTCCCTGGCATACTATCACCTCACAGTCCCAGAAGACTACTTGGCCACTCCTAGATCCCTCCCACAGTCTCTCTGTATATAAGGTCTATCTTGTCTCCATTAAAGTGCTCAGATTCTTAAAATTTGGCCACTGCTCAGATTCTTATAATCTAGACAATAGCTCACTAATGTTCAGACTCTTTGAGAGTCTGGCCAACAAGACATGTTCTAATAAGCCTTGTCTTTGGCTGAAAGAAGGCTTGCGTTGAATTCTTTTGGACAGCACCCCCAACCTTTCCTTAACATTTATATAGGGCTATGCAAAGTGCTATACATCCATTATCTCATTTGAGCCTAGTAATAGGACTGTGAATAATATACAATGGGTATGATTATCTCTGTTAACAAATGAGGAAACCTGTGTTGGGGTAAATGGCTTGCCCATTTTCATATAACTAGTATCTGAGAGAATAATGAGCCCATGTCTGCCTAAGTTCAAACTGAGCATTCTATCCACAAAATATGACATGTATCAATATAGTTCCTTTTAAGTTATTCCATATTTTTATCAATAATAATAGCTAGCATTTAAATAGTACTTTAAAGTTTGCAAAGTACTTTATGAATATTATTTTATCCTCACAAAAACTCTGGGAGAAAGGTACTAATATTTCCCCCATTTTACAGATGAGAAACTGAGATAGACAGAGGTGAAGTGACTTGCCCAGGGTCACACAGCTAGCATATGTATGGTATTTTACTCAGGTCTTCCTGACTCCAGGTCCATCATTCTATCTACTGCAGCAGCTGCCTCTGGCTTCACCCTTACCTATAAGATCTCTACATAAATAAAAACAATGTGAACTGTTGGCAAATCATGTGTCTTACTCCCAACTAACAGGTGATCTTTGGGGACATTAAGTGACTTCCTGAAAGACTCACAATGAATCACTGGAACAGAAAAAGTCATCCAGCAATCAAGGCATAGCTCAACAAAAGATAAGTTGTTCCTCATACTGTCAAAAACAGAAACAGAAGAGGGAGGTGGGGAAAGACCCATGAGGTCATCCAGCCTCATGACAGTAAAGGATTGTTCCCTGTAGTAATGTGGTGGCCTCCGGTTATGAACTGGAGGTTTTGCCAAACCACATGAAGCCTGTATGAAGGCCTCAACGAAGGAAGACTGGCCTCAAGGCAGAGGAATGCTCCCCGGTGCCAGGGAAACCTGATTGGACCTCATTACATTACTGCCTTAGATAACATACTGGAGAGCCAAGCCATGTTTAGATCTATGGTTATCTTCCATAAATGGAGCCCTGAGTGGAAGCTAACCAGAGCCCAGTTGTGTCCTAGGAGGACTTCCTATTAAGTGCACAAAAGGGGGAATGCAAAAGGGTTCATCTGGCTGGAGCTAGGCAAGCACTCCCTATTGAAATGTCACAGTCTTAGTGCTTCATTAACAACTGCTTGTTAATACCAGACTTTGGCCTTGGGCACAGCAGTGTTAGAGGCTAATGAGATGCTGGGAAACCAGACAGGGACAGGATTTGGGGCTCCTTGGCTTCAGAGGCTGGTGCACCAGAAGAGAGAGGAGAAACAAGTGGACCTTTTTTGTAACGCTCCAAATGGGTCACGGGGGTAAAATTATGCCCTCTGTTACTCAGTTGCTATGGCAAAGTGAAGTAACATTATGTATTTCCTTTTGCCTCTTCATCCCTTCATCATTTCTTTCCATTTACAGGGCAACCAAACACATGAGGTAGACTGAAAGAGATTCGTCATCAGTGACTCACTCATCTTTCATGAGACAAACTCTGTTGCAGTCTGACTTTAGGGGAAACCCCTGAACAGACACATCCAGGCAAACCAACTCTGGTAGGAAATATAGGTACAATGGGATGAGGTGATAGTCCCTGGATCCACGATAAATGGGGAGAGAGGGGAAGGGAACAAATATTTATTAAGCACCTACAATGCGCCAGGCAGGGTGCAAGTGCTTTATAAGTATTATCTCATTTGATCCTTAAACAATCCTGGGAGATAAGTGCTATCATTATGTCTATATATTTTCTCTATAATAGCATATCTACATGCTATTATTTTACAGTTGAGGAAACTGAAGAAAACAGAGGTTAAGCGACGTGCCCAGGATGATCTAGCCACTAGGTGACTGAGGCTGGGTCTGAACTGAGATCTTCCAGATTCCAGGCCTAGCACTCTATCACCTCTGCTTTCTGGAGTTCCAAGGAAGCAATTTACACACAACGAGGCACACAAAGAGACAATTCAAATCCCAGCTGTGTGTCTCCTTAGGTTAGTCACTCAAAGTCCTGGGCCCCTGGTTTCTTATCTCCAAAATGAGAGGTTGAACTAGATTGACCTCCAAGGTCCCTTCCAGCTCTAAATCTCTTAGTCAAAATAAACGTCATTTTCTTCTTTCAGAAATCCTTTATGGACATGAGTCATTGTTCTTCAGCATTCTCTATGAGAGGCAGAGTGATCAAAAGAGCATTGGATTGCTGAAAATATCAGGAGATCTATGCCATTGACCGCTGTGTAACTTTGAATAAGTGACTGCTCTTTAGTGGGTTGAAATAAAGAATTGAAAATGTCATAAAGATTAATGAGGGCTACAGGCAACTAACTGGCTTGGAACACTCCTGTTGTCAGGAAGATGAAAATAACAGGGAGAGAATGAGGAGAAGGAATGATACTAGTAAATAGAGAATGTAAATTGGTTAACAGTCTGAACTAGTTCCAGAATCACAAGCCTATTTGCTGCTTCTGTTTCCCCTTAGTCAGGAGCCTCAATAGGGACTGAATCTACCAGTGATCACCAGGCTATAATCTTTTTTTTACAATTATTCAAGCCATATTTACATAGGATTTTACAAAGCACTTTGCTCAGAACAATCTGAGAAGTAGGCAGGGTAATTATCATGAATGTCATCTAGTTCTTGAGAAAACCAAAGCTCTGAGTGGTTCAGGTCACATGGGTTGCAAGCTTCACAGACATGACTCAAACTCTCGTCTTCCGCAACATTGTACTGTTTCAAAGAACTGAAGAGAAAATACCTCCTCCTACAATCTGAGTCTCTGTGTAGCCTAAACTATGTGTGTTGGGCTGGTGGGAGGACTTAAAGGAAGAGAGAAGAAAGTGGCAGGGGAAGAAGAAGAAGAGAGGAGAGAAAAGAGGTGCACCTACCATGATTTAGATGTCGAATGCAGTCATTCAGTAGAGCGCTGAAATGTTTTTGATCTCCTGAATCTTGGAAACAGAAGTAGTTGTGTCTGAGGAAGGGCTGCCACAGATACACTGGGAACTCTTTCGGCAAAACGACAAAGGGCTGAAAATTCTCCTTTTCGCTGGGAGCTGAAGAATATTTAGGGGGAAAAACAGACACAAAATAAAAACTTGGGAAATTTCATTTAGAACATTGCTGTCTCATATTTTTTGGCAAGTGATAGAAATTTAAGATAGTGGGAAAACCAAAATCTGATCTAAGCTATTTCACAAAAGAAAGAAAAAATATCAAAGTCTCAAGTATTATCAAGTCATTTAGTCCAGTGAAAAGATGGCACATGACCATCATTTTGAACCCGCAGGATGGAAGAACTAGTAGCTATGGGTGGAAGATATAAAGAGGTGGATTTGGGTATAAAGAAAAACTTCCCAATAATAGGAAAAGTAGGAATATACCACCTAGGGAAATAATAAGCTCTCCCCTACTTGTGATCTTCAGCAAAGGCTAGATGAACACTTGTCAGAAGTGGATATAGTCAAGGGGATTCTAGTTTGGGTATGAATGGGACAAGGTGACCTTTGAGATTCCTTTCAGCTCTTGAGATACTAGGATCCTATGCATACATATATATAGACTCTAATGTCTAATGCTATTCAGTGCAGTTTTAAAGGATCTAAATTTCCCTTAAAAGGCAATTTCCACAGCAAACTGATGATAATCTTACCTACTATGCTGTCTTCCTTATTAATTGTGATTCCTCCTGCCCATTCAGATTTGTTAGTGTACTTGAATGATTCCTTTCTTTCTGTAGTGATTATACAGTTACGGAATACTGGGTGGCCTTCTAGTAATGACCTTTCAAAGACATTTTGTATTATTTTGCATTATAATCACTTGTGTATGTGTCATATTTCACTATTAGACTGTAAGCCCATTAGGGCAAGGATACTGTCTTACCTAAACTCGGTATGTCACTCAAAGACTACTGCAAATCTTACCCAATGAAGTCAATCAACAAGCAATTATTAAGCACTAATGATAAGCACGGGAGATAGAAAAAAGGGCAAAAACTATCCCAGCCTCCAAGGTGCCTCTATTCTATCCCATAAAGTATTATTAGCACCATTTTTATAGATGGAAAAACAAGCCCATTTTTAAAATGAAAAAATACAGAATCAAAGAGGTGACTCGCTTGGTTAAGGTCATATTCTCAATTAAGTTCAACAAGTTTTCATTAAAGGCCTCCTACATGCCATGTACTATGCTAGGTATAGGAGATACAAAGACAAAAAACAAAAAACAAATGGTCCCTGCCCTCAAAGGAGCGTATGTTCTATGGGAGGAGAAACAACATGTATATCAATGAGTAAATAAATCTAAAACATGGACAATGCATATATAAAATAGCTGAGGAGAGAAGTACTAACACCAAGGAGAAAGTAGTCAGGAATTGCTTCACATAGCAGATGACACTCAAAGTGAGCCTTGAAAAGAGTCATGGATTCCACGAGTCCGAGAAGAGGAAGGAAAGCACTTCAGGCATAGGAAGGAATTTGGAGAATATGCAAAGGCGGAAAGGAAACAAGACCATTGCTTTTTGCTACTGATATCATGATCTATCTAGGGAACTTGAAGGATGTAATGGAAGAGTTAATAGAAGGTCTGAGGCACAACCTCTACAATCCATGTACAGGGAAAAGCAAATAGGGCAATTTAGCTGGAATACAGAGTGCTTAATGAAGAGTAATCTGAAATCAATCCAGCAAGATAAGTTGGAATCAGACTGTAAGGGCTTAAAATGCCAGACAGAGGAGTTTGTATTTTATCATAAAGTCAGTCTGGAGTTATTTACTGAAGCTGCTTGTGTAGGAGAATGACCTGGGTCAAACCTGTGCTTTAGAGATATCAATGTGGCAACTATGTGGAGGAAGATTGGAAAAGAGAGACTGGAGTCAAGGACACCAGTTAGGAAGCATGGCTATGATCTAAATGAGAGCTGATAAAGGCTAGGTGACACATTCAATTGGGTATGGAAATCTGTCTTACCCTATAGGAAAATAGGGGGAGAAGGGGACAAGAGAGCAGGAGGGTGATAGAGAGGAGGGCAGATTGGGAAAGAGGGTAATCAGAAGCAAATACTTCTGAGGAGGGACAGGGTCAAAAGAAAGAATAGAATAAATGGGAGGGCATGATAGGATTAAGGGAAATAGAGTTAGTTTTTCACAACATGTCTACTAAGGAAGTGTTTTGCATAACTGCACATGTACAACCTATATTGAGTTGCTTGCCTTTTCAATGAGGGTGGGTGGGGAGGGAGGAAGGGAGAAAATTTGGAACTCAAAGTTTTAAAAACACATGTTTAAAAAAAATGTTTTCACATGCAACTGGGAAATAAGAAATACGGGAAATGGGGTACAGAAGTCTATCCTGCTCTACAGGAAAGTAGAAGGGGAAGGGGATAAGAGAAGGGAGGGGGAACAGATAGAAGAGAAGAAAGACCAGGGGAAGGGGTATTCAGAATGCATGCCATCTTGGAGTGGGGGGAGGGGTGAGAAATTTGGAACTCAAAAACTTGTAGAAGTGAATATGTTCCCCCTCCCCTTCCTGCACCTGTCTCCCGCCATCTTCAGAGTCTTCCACCCGGCACCCATGACAGTCTGCCTTCAAACCAGGTCACTGGTGGGGTAGACCCGACAACCCAGCGTGCATCCCAGCCAGAGGAGGACCCTGGGGAGCACATGGCTACAGCTTGCAGCCTCGAGCCCCTGGCTCATTTATTGGAATAAAAAGTTAAAAATTAAAAAAAAAATTTTTAAAGGCTAGGTGAAGGGTGTCAGCACGTAAGTTGATATAAGGAGAAGGATGCCAGAGATATTAAGGAGATAGAATCCACAAGACTGAGTAATTGACTGGTATGGGGTAGTAATGGGTGAGGAGTGGAGGATGACTTTAAGGTTAATGACCCAGAAGAATAGAAGAATGGTGGTCGTCTTGATAGAACAAAGGAAGTCTGGAAAGTGCCTGACACATAGTAGGTGCTAAACAAATGCTTACAGATTAATTGATTGATCGACTGAAGGATAGGTTTAGGAGAAGATTATGTTAATAAGTGTTAGAGTTGAAATCAGGTCTTCTGACTCCAAGACCAAATGTTTTTCTACTATTCCATACACAGTTAACTCCTACCAAAATTATTGTAATCGTCATTTATAAAATTTTATTTAATTGACTTGAATTCTGTAAGATTCTGGTGGCCTCAGGATATACTTATTCTAAAAAATGCTGGTTAAACTTGAAGAGGACATTAAGGGACCCCATACGATCTCAGTTTATTCCCTACTTTGATCTATAATGAGCTCCTGGACTGTTCACTCTGATCCCGGACCAACTGAAGGGGCCTAAATTATTCTGTAGTAGGGATCTACTTATGAGTCAGACTAGCTCCAATGGCCCAGAGGATAATCAGGAGAACAAGTTAGCTCTGCCTCTATCATCACATTCATTCAGTACCTTGTACAGCAGGAAGCGCTTAATCACCATTTATTGATTTTGCATCATTATCATGTCTTTGTTAAAGGTGAAGTCACTGGTTGTTTAAAACACAGTTCCTTCCCATTCCCTCCCATGACATGGTTAACAATTTAAATGGTCAACAATTTCACAAGTAATTAAAAATAGCACTGACCTTTTACATGCAGTTGTCCTATTAAGCCACAAGCTAATTCATCATTACTTTGCTAGACAATTCTCCTTCACTTAACATTTTGCATCAGCTTCCCAGAAGTATTTATTTGCATTCTTTCTGAGCTGAGTTGTAAGGCCATCATAAGAGAACCACTGTATAATTTTTCAATTTGTAATTTTAATAATTATAATTTCTGTCTTTCAAGATCAAGAATCCCATAACATGAGATAAATAATAATTCATATATACTCTTCTGAAGCTTAGGGACACTTGAATCACTCACAGCAGCCTATAAAAATCATTCAATTCCTTCAAAATTATTTCACCCATAATTATACATATGCCAAAATGGAAAGAGCCCTAGCACTGGAGTCAAAAGGACCTGGGTTCAAATACCACCTCTGGTGATTACAACCTATGTGATGACTTTGACGTCCTGGGGCCTCAGTTTCCTCATTTGTAAAATGAGGAATCTGAACTAGATGGCCTCTCAAGGTCTCTTCTAGCTCTAGACCTATGATCTTATGTCATCTAATTCCAAACAAGTCTCTAGGTTTTCATCACACTAGAGCAGAAACCGTCTTTTACCTTTCTTTGTCTCCCCAGCACTTGGCAAAGTGCCTGGCACATTGTACGTCCTCAATAAATGTTTGTTGACTGACTACAAGAGTTCAGCTATGGAGGTTCTGAACACAATGAGTGCCTTTTAGTATTCATACCATAAGCTGCATCTCTCCTGAAGCCAAAGAAATGTTTAAGTGTAGCTCAAGCAAAAGGGGGGGGTGTTTTTCAGGCAAGGGTTTGGGGTTTGCTGGGGAGGCAGGGGAGGAAGGGGGAGTTGGCTGTTTTTTGTTTTTGTATGCATTACTCAGTAATGACTTGTTAGTCTTTGCTCATGATCTATATACCAATCTCGGTGCCTTGTTATTAAAACTCTTCCACCAAGCATTTCAGCCCAGAAATAACAAATGCTAAGAAGATAGCCTTCTCCATAAATTCTGACCAAAGCATTATAGCCATTAATAAGAGTTAGGGCTCTCTGAGAAACCAAATAATTACTGTGGAGTGCAATTCACACAAAGCCAGATGGAGTTATTACAGTGTCTACAGCTCATAAATCTCAATGAAATATCCCTATTTGGTCTGTATAGCTCCAGTGGCTCCTTCTACACAGGCAAAATGAGGTACATTAGAATCATAGAATTTTAAAGCTGGAAGGAACCTTGGTGATCATATGGTTCAATCTCCTCATTTTATAGATGAGGAAAATGAGGTTTAGAAGATTTAAATGACTTACCCAAGGTCACACAGTTGGTAAATGAAAAGACCCATGATCAGAACTCAGGTCTCCCAATTCCAGGGCCAGTCATCTTACTACCACACCACAGCACTGCTGTTTGTACACATTGTACACAATGATGTATTTCCCTCCTACTGTGACTGAGCCAATGACACTCCAGTGGAAACTGTTATTCAATGAAACCTAAGGCTCCCCCTTCCTTCAGGGAGGGAGGAGGAGTAAGATAGCCAACAGCTGAGCTAATTGAACATGCCCAAACGTGCAGTGAGAGAAGAGTTCATTGTCTCCAGTGGCAAAAAGGACTGCTGAGGACCAAAAATCCAAATTACCTGTCACAGATTATTAACTTCTTTAAAATTCGTACAAAATATAATGATAAACTGATATAAGTCATCAGCGTTGGCTTTCTGTCTCCATTATATCATAGGATCAGAGATTTAGACCTGAAAGGGATCTTGGAGACTGTCTAGTCTAATCCCCTTATTTTACAGATGAGGAAACTGAGGCACAGATAAATGAAGTGATGGGTGCAAGGCTACACAAGTTGCAAGTGGAGGAGCTGCAATTCGAATTCAGGACCTCTGACTCCAAATCCTGTGCTCTTTCCTCTAAACCATACTGCCCATTACTATCAAGTGATGCTAGATAAAAATGGAACAGAATTCTGAGGAATGCCATATTTTCCATAAACTCTACTAGATTACTCCATCAGTCCAAGGTTTTAAGTACTACATCCCACAGAGGTGTCACCACTGAACGTAAGATTAGTGGATCAGGGACCAAAGGGTTTGATTGGTCTGTTCATGGTGGAAAAGTTAACCCTGGGCCTTTTCGTGATTGAGCCATGACAGTCTATTTCTGCTACTTCAGATGGCATTCTCCAAAGACCCAGCTCACCACAAAAGGTCTCAGGGTCTCCAGAGCAGTAGTACAGTTTCTGAGCACTGAACATAGACTTTCAGTCGTGTCCAACTCTTCGTGACCCCTTTTTGGGGTTTTCTTGGCAAAGATACTAAAATGCTTCATCATTTTCTTCTGCAGCTCATTTTACAGACAAGGAAACTGAGGAAAACAGGATTAAGTGACTTGCCAGGGTCACAGAGCTAGTAAATGTCTGAGGCCAGGTTTGAACTCATGAAGATGAGTCTTCCTGACTCCAGGCCTGGTGCTCTATCTATCGCCACACCTGGCTGCCCCAAAAATATAACGGGCAAATTGTATTCTGTTTTACATCCATGTCTAATGGAAAGAGCCCTGGATCTGTTATGTGAAGACCTGGCTTCCTGTCCCTTCTTTGTCTCTTGCTAGCTGAGTAACCCTGAACAAGTCATCTGATGTCTGAGTCTCAGTTTCCTCCTCAGAATAATTTGACTGGCTCAATCTACTTTGCAGGGTTGTTGTGATGAAAGTACTTTGTTACATGTAAAGCACTACATGTGGCAGCTAGGTGGCACAGTGAATAGAGCTCTGGCCTTGGAGTCAGGAGGACCTGAGTTCAAATCCAGTCTCAGACACATGATGACAATTTGCCGTGTGACCCTGGGCAAGTCACTGAACCCCAATCGCCTCACCAAAAAGCAAAAAAAAAAAATTTAAAGCACTACATTAATGTAATGTTTCATCATCATTACTATTGTTCAAAATCATAGCTATTGGGTCAATGATGATGTCATTTACCCAATGTCATCTAATGAGATTATACATACAAGTTCCTTTGCAAATCTTTGCTACATGAATGCAAGTTATCTAATATTATCATAATAATTATTATTATAATAACATGTGGAATTGAAACCAAAGCAAACTCTATCTTTCTGACTTGGAAAGATGCTAACCAACTCACCAATAGGGTCAGGAAAATGTCGGTCAGATAATAAATTGTAATCTTCTTCAGAAGTTAAAACTTTGCCGCCTGCTGGGAGAATTCGACTTTTAGGATTGGCTCCTTTCTGATAGGCCTAGGCAGAGAAAAGTTAAAAAAAAAAAAAAGAAGAAGAAGAAAAGAAAAAATTAACAATTTCTTCATTTGGATTTTAATAAAAATCAGAGTTAACTTGGAAAATACAAAAAACAAAAAAACCAAAGGTGTATAACACACTGTCTTATGATAAAAAGAATAATAGCTAGTGTCTACATTGCACTTTAACATTTGCAAAGTACTTGACAAATACCTCATTTTATTTGTACAACAACCCCAGGAGGTTAGTGCTATGATTATCCCCATTTTCACAGATAAAGAAACTGAGGCTGACAGAGACAAAGTGATTTGACCAGGATTATGCTAGTAAGTCTCTGAGACTGGATTTGAACTCAGGTCTTCCTGACTCCAGGTTCACTCCAGGTCCTCTCCCCCATCTCTCTCAGAAATGATGATTAGCACTAAAAATTATTACATATGAAAACTCGCTTGACTTGATGGCAGGATGGAATGCAGCTAACAAGGTAACAGAATACTTCATAATCAGATGTCATCCACCAGCTTTAATGATTATCAGCAGCAATAATAACACCACTGAGATTGTATTCCCAAGCTTTTCCTACACATAAGAATATGTTGTAACAGCAAAGCATACTGGGATAGAACTACGATACAAGATACATTCTAACACATAAGAAATTCTGCTTGTTCATAAGTTTCATAAAATCACATAACTTAATGAAAAGTTAACCCAAGACAAAAAAGTACGTAGATGAGGAAGAAGCATTAAAAACAGATGGAAGAACAAAGTACAAGCAATTCTTTTGGCAATGGAGATGTTCTGTACGTATTAGCCAAGTAATTAAATGGAAGATTCATTATGCCCTGGCACAAAATCAGAAGTCAACATTGCACCAGGAGGATCATGGTAATAACAATAAATAATTTGAATTTGTCCACCTTTTGCTGGCTAGAAAGCAATTTGTCTGAAAAAGTTTGGAGGGATTTAGTGGATTCCATGTCCAATGTGAACATTGAGAGGCTGGATCCCTGCCTTATTCTGCCCTAGTCATACGACCCTTGGAAGATTGTGTTCCATTGTGGGCACTTTATTTTAGGAAGGACATTAATAAGCTGGAAAGTGTTTGAAGAAGGGTAGTTGGGATGGTAAAAGACCTCAAGTTCATGCTTCTGAAGATCAGCTGAAGGAGCTCTGAATGTTTATCAGGGAGGAGAGAAGAGTTTGACAGGGGAATGATATTTGTCTTTAAGTAATGGAAGTGCTATCACATGCAAGAAGGAGTAGACTTGGGGCAGGTAGGTGGCGCAGTGGATAGAGCACGTCAGGAGTACCTTAGTTCAAATCTGGCCTCAGACCAAACACTTGACGCTTACTAGCTGTGTGACCCTGGGCAAGTCATTTAACCCCAATTGCCTAAAAAAAAAAAAAAGAAGAAGAAGAAGAAGAAGGAATAAACTTGTTCTGCTTGGCCCAAGATGGATGAATTAGAAGCAATGAATACAAGTTGCCAAGAAGTGAATTTAGATTTGAAGTAAGAATTTAAAAAAAAGAACCCTCAATAATTAGAGCCAACAATTCCAAAAGTAGAATGGGCTGCCTTGGGGGGTAGTGGGCTCTGCCTAATTGTAGATCTACGTCATCAAGTATGTTGTAAAGGAGATTATTACTCAGGCATAGATTAGGCAAAATGGCCTCTGAGCTCTCTTCTAACTCTGAGATTCTGTGATTCTGCTAAATAAATGTAGAATAATATACAATCATTCAGAATTTACTCATGTGTAAAGTGAAGGGGTTGGGGACTACAGTATTGTATCATGGGAACTAGAACCAGAAGGAACTAGTCAAGTCAACAAGCATTTATTAAGCACTTAGTATATGCCACACACTACACTAAGTGCTAGAGATACAAAAAAAAAAGACAAAAATATGGCACCTGCCCTCAAGGAGCTCACAGTCTTATACAGAAGACAACAAGCAAATAACCATATACAAACAAAATATATACAGGATAAATTGGTGATAATTTCAGAGGGAAGGCACTAAGATTAAAGAGGACTGGGAAAGGCTTCTTGTCAAAGGTGGAACTTAAGGTGAGATTTGAAGAAAGCTAGAAGACGGAAATGAAGGAGAGAGTTCAGGCATGAGGAGAGAGCATGTGAAAATGCCCAGAGTGAGGAAATGGAGTGTCTTGCTGAAGGAAGAGTAAGAAGGCCACTGTCAGTGTCATGTAACAGGGTGGGGATGGGATGGTGATATGATCAGATCTATACTTTAGGTCGACTGCTTTGACAGCTGAATGAAAGATGGACTGGAGTTGAGGAAAGACTTAAAGCAGGGAGACCAACCAGTAGGCTATTGCCATAGTCTAGATGGGGGATGACAAAGGTCTGTACCAGGATGATAACAATGTCACAGGAGAGAAGAAGGCATATACTAGAGATAATGTGAAGGTGGGATCAGAAAGACTTAGCAACAGACTGGCTACGAGGGGATGAGAAAGAGTGAGGAGTTGAGGGGGATATCTAGGTTCTGAGACTGGATGACCTAGAACATAGCTATACTGTCTACAGCAATAGTGTCAAACTCAAATAGAAATAGATCCCTATAGCAGTATATTGACTTAGAAAATTAAGAGTATCTGTGTTGTATTACATTTTTATTTAGTTTGTTAAACATTTCCCAATTCCATTTTAATCTAATCACCTTTGGTCTATTGTGATAGGAAATTAGAAACAGGGGTAGGTGTGGGCAGGGAGTGGGGGGCTAAGATACTGAGTTTGGTTTTGGACATGTTGAGTTTAAGATGTCTGGAGGACATCCAGTTCAAGATGACGAACAGAAGTCATTTAGTCATCTAGTCGGAAAACCATCTGTTTTATAGATGGCATATATATAAAGTTTGTGATTCTTCCCTGACTAGCTAGATCTTCAATCTGATGAACTTTTACTAAGCACCTAATCTGTGCAAGACACTGGGTAAGATAGGGCTACAAAGATGAACTACTAGGTCAGGTACAACATGTATACAAATAAGCATGATACAAAGTTGAGTGTGATGGGGTCCCACAATGCCAAAAATTTGCTCTAGGAAAAATCAAGAAAGGATAGAACACTATTAACTTAAATTATATTAATAATAGCACACATTTATATAGCGCTTTAAGGTTTACCAAGTGCTTTACAAATATAATTCATTTGACCTTTACAACAACCCTGGGATGTAGGTGCTATTATTGTCCTCATTTTACATTTGAAGAAACTGAGGCATATATAAGTAACTTGCTCAGGGTCACACAGCTAATAAGTATCTAAGGCTAGATTTGAACTCAGTTCTTCCTGACTTCAAGCCCTGTACTTTATCCACTGTGCCACCTAGCTACCTTCTTATTTCCTGCCTAGTAGCAGCAAAGCATGGTAAACCAAGTGATGGATTTGAAGCCAAGAAGACCTGGGACTGAATCCTATCTAACACAACCTAGCTGTGTGACCCTGAGCAAGAGACTTAACTTCTCTGAGCCCCCTTTATTTCCTTCATCTGTAAAATGGAGATAATAGCTATAAAACCTTACATAGTAGGGTTGTTGGGAGGATCAAATGAGATAATGTATTTAAAGTGCTTCAGAAAAAGCACTTTACAACATCAGTTATTGTTATTCTCACCTCGATTATTGGCCTAGACTGAAAGTAGGACCCCTGAACTGCAATGGGCAACATGTAAGTGCAAAGCACATATGAGAATATTACAATACAAATCAAAAGTATCATACAAATATTATTCAGAACATGTTCTAAAATGGTAAGCGACCTAAACAGACGCGGGACTCTGAAATAAACTTTGCTTTTTTAGCATCACTCCCACAGTCAAAGCAGTAATCATCACCATACCTAGTAATCACCACACCCAAACCACCTGAACATTCTGAGAATGGTAAACAAACAGGAGAAAATAGCTCATCAGTTCAATTTCACATGGAAGGGCAGCTTTAAAAAACGGCTATGGTTGTTTGTAAACACAGAGGCCAAGATCAACATAAAACCAACTAGTGCTAAATGTAGGGGCCATCCTGAGAAAATGACTAAACTGTGTGGAGCAGATGGTGCCTGAGTTTTGCAGTATGCCCTTGCTGTTAATTTGCTTCAGGGAGTCAGTCATGTGTTGAATCAAGTCGTAAATGACTTGGACAGATGGGCAGAGACAGAGTCTAGTGTAATGAGTCCTGACTAGGCACAGCTCTACACCAGAAGTCATTTGGGAATTTACTGGTGGGACTGTGAGCTTTATTTCCATTCTCCAATAGGCTTTTGGAATAGAGATTATAGGAGCAGAATCCCATTGTCCTACCAGCCCTGAACACTCAATGCCTAATGGATTGGCGTGATGGGAACTTGTCTGGTCTGCTTTGCAGATATTTCCTAACCAGTACTGTACTGAGACTTGAGTTGTAGATTTGACCTTGCCTTTGTATGAATTGGGATAAGCTATTACTTTCTCTGTGCTTTCATTTCCTTATTCATAAAACTGGAATAATGAAAAATGTACACTTCCCCTCACCATGAACAGACATTATAAATATACAAATGGAGGCAGCAAGAACATTATAAGTAAAAAAAAAAAATCTATAGGGAAAGTAGGGAGAAGGGAAGGGAAGAGAAGGAAGGAAGGGAAAGAAAGAAGGGAAAGGAAGGAAGAGCTGGCTTTTGAGTTTCTAGGAAGTTTGACTTAATTCAAACATAAATATATTGTATCAAAGGATTTCAAAGGTACAAGGGACATTAAAGATCATCTAGTATAAGGGTTCTTAACTTGGGGACTCTGAACTTATTTTTTAAAATATTTTGATAACTATATTTTAATATAATTTATTTCCTTTGTAAACCTATGTGTTTTATTTTATGTATTTAAAACCATGATTCTGAAAAGGGGTCCATAGGTTTCACCAGACACTGCCAAAGGGGTCTGTGAAACAAACAAGGTTAAGAACTCCTGATCTAGGCTAACATCCCACACCCATACACATACTTTACAGATGAGGAAACTGAGACTGAGAAAGGTTAAGTGACTTTCTCAAGGTCAAATAGATAGTAAAGAGCAGAGTCAGAATATGAAAGCAGATCCTCTCACTCCTAATCTAATCCTTTTTTTTTTCACTCCATCACAATCTCCAAGATCTCTCATAGCATTAGATGCCTAAGAGCATACAGAAGCAGAAACCCTAAAGCAGAAAGGAAAAACAGGGGTGGGGCTAGTGAAGGCTGGTGGACAGATTACAAGGAGACTCAATGGAATCACATGAGAGAGCCTGAGGCTGACTTGGCACTAGAGAGGCTACTGTACCCCAGATCTGGACACACTCACTAGTACCATTCCCTTCATCTACGTTTTACTTTCCTCTTTCCTACTATATCAGCTAATGGAAGCTGGTGGAAGTTACTCCCCATACCTATATGAATGTCTAGTCATCTATAGCTAAAACACTAAAGTCAGTTTTTCTCAAGAAAATGACTCCTGCCATTTATAAATCTGAATGGAAGTAACTGAGTTTTGGAGCTCAATTTCCCTTTCCCAACAGAGCCTTAATTAATTGATCTATGGGGCACAGTACAAGAATTATCAGGGAAAGATGAATTTCATTGACTGAATCAGGAAGGAATGGGCATCCCGACTCACCCAACCACTGTCCAAGAAAACATCAAAAACTGGTGGTAACAAGTTTTACCTCTTTGTTCTCATAGCTCTCCACTGCAAAATCATTTTTAACCACAATGTATCTGTCTTTCCATTTCTTTAGGTCATCTGCGAAGTGGGACAGCTCTCCTTCATACAAGACTGTCTCTGTATCCAAAGATGGCTAAAAGAGAATTAATATAATTAGTTCTTTTTTATTGATTTATCATGAGCTCCATATTATTAATCAATATAGATAAGGAAACACACCTTACAGTTATTTACATTTAAATAAAATAATTTCAATGTATAAACTGTAATAACAGCTTTTGAGTCACTCTCTCTAAGTCTTCATCTGGATTCTTTGTCCATTCTTTCCCATCCACTACTGTTTCCAATTTCTTGCAATTATAAATAATGTTGCTATGAAAATCATGAAAAGATAGCTCCTTTTTTTTAACTTTTTAGAACACTTCCAAGGCATATTCTGAACAATGGAAGTACTGGACCAAAGGATATGGTTTTGGGGTGGTTTGGGGTTTTTTTTAGCTTTTATTGCATACTTCTAAACTGTCAGTAGGCATTGTTTCATTCTTTGAATTTGTATCCCCAACATCTAGCACAATGTTTTGCACATAGTAGGGGCTTATAAATGCTTGTTGATGGATAGCTCTCCAAAAGAATTTTATAAGTTTGCAATTCCAAAAGCAATGAATGTTTATAATTGTTTCTTCATAAGTACACAAGCAGTATTTTGCTAACTCAAATGGGTGTGAGGTGGTACCTCAATGTTGTTTTAATTTACATCTCTGTGATTACTAGGAGGTTATAATTAGCTCCTGTGAAGCAAGGACTCATGTCTTTTCAAATTAATCCTGGACTCAATATTAACAGGAATCTTAAAAGAAATCATCTCTCTCTCTCTCTCTCTCTCTCTCTCTCTCTCTCTCTCTCTCTCTCTCTCTCTCTCTCTCTCTCTCTCTCTCTCCCCCCCCCTCTCACTCCCTCCTTCCCTTTCTCTTCCTTCCTCCTTCCCTGTGTCTCTCTCCACTTCTCCCCCACCCCAATCCTGATTATTCATTATTTACCTCTTCTCTTTGCTCTGTATTAGATTAAGAAGTAGAATTGACTGAGCAAACAGACAGATTTCCAGTTGACCCCCCTCTTTGTTTAACTATACACAATATGCATACACAATATGCCTGGTCTGTAGATACTCAGGGGGATTATTACCCCTTCACTATTTGTCTTATAAAAAATGATGAGTCTACTGTCTTTTACATATTACGTTGCAGTTTTGTTTAAAACTTGTGTCACAAGGTCATAGAGTTAGGGCTGAAAGCAGGCCAGAGATCATCTGGTCCAACTCCTTCATTTTACAATCAAGAAAACTGACACCCAAGGAAATGAAGTGACCTAAACAAGGTCTCACTGGTGAAAAGTAGCAGAGGGGGGAATCAGACTTACGTTCTCTGACTCCAAATCCAGAATTCTTCCCACTGAATCATAAGTTATCCAATCTATCCCTTTGCCTCCAAATAGAATTTTAATCTAAATCATTCTAAATAATTGGCATATAATCCTACTTTAAATATATCTTGGGGAGAAAATCCTCTTCCCCTCCCTAATTTTAATGTTTAAAGGCTCTCATTACCTTACCAATGATTATTTGTTAAGTACATATTAAACAATACCCTTTTTGGACTCCTGAAAGGGCCAAAAGAGATGCCCCTTCATTCTCCTTCAGAGGAAGGAGCCCCCAAATCCAAAGCAGAAGCTGAACCTTACAGCTCTATAGGGACATCAATCAGTCTCCAGGGATGTCAGCCTAGCTGAAATTTTCAGTCAAAACAAGACTCAATAAGCGTTTACGGTCATGGGTTATGAATATAAATGAAAAGGGGAGAAAGGGCATATAGTCTATTTGTATTCAAGGGATTGAAACAGAAACCCAGGGGAATCTATCAACAAAATGAAAATCCTAATAGTGTTGAGGCACTGAAACCTTGACATTTTTACTAATGCTCTACACAGCAATGCAAATTTCCTGATATCAAACCATCAAAATGAAAATATATATATATATATATGTAATGAAAACAGAAGAGTGCCATTTTTCTTTTTATATGGGCAACTCTGTCAGCAGGAAATCATATGCTCTGGCTTCCAGACAGATTATGCTGCTGTCTTCCTGGGCTCTAAACAATTTTAGGACAAATCCCTATTTTATCCGCTATTCCAAGTTATTGGTTATTTCAAAGTTTCCCCAGTGGCAAATGTAGATGTATGAATGAGAAGGCCAAGAAACTGTTCCTAGACCTAGCGTTCTATAAACATTTCTCCAAGACTTAGGTTACCTTGGTTTTTAAGAACTGGGACCTCAAATCTCTATGCTGTTCAACTTCACTCCGAACATCATTGCAGAAGGCCACAGAATATTGGCGACGATAATGTGGGCTGAAGTTTTTGACAGCAGCTTCAGTTTTGCCTGGGAGGAGGGGGGGACATAAAAAGAAAAATGACAATTCTTATGAGATCATCCAGCCCTCCTGGCATAGACATATGGCCAACTTATAAAGTCATAAAGTAACCCTCCCCTCTTCCTTCCCAGATACCAATCAAAGGCACCTAAGGATACAAGGCATGGCCTGAAGCTTTTTCCTAGATATAGTCAGGGATAGCTCAAAGCCAAAAGCCATACACACACACACACACACACACACACACACACACACACACACACACTATAACATAATATATATTGTATAATACAGGCATATTCTCTCATTTGATCCTTATAACAACCCTGTGAAATATGTGTCATCATTAACCCTTTACTACAGACAAAGAAACTGAGGCTGAGAGGTTATATGACTTACACAGGGCCACCAAAATAGTGTCTGAGGAAGGATTTCAAGTCAGGTCTTCCTGACTCTAAGTCCAGCACTCTATTCGTTCTGCCATCTAGCTGCCTCATCTTGATTATCTCCCATTAGATTGGGTGTTTTTTGAGAGAAGGGACTGCTTTTTGCCTTTCTATTGTATCCCCATTGCATTCCTGGAATACAGTCAAGGCTTAATAAATGTTTACTGATTTTCTGACTTGATCAACAACAAATGACCAACCAACTTCCATCTGTGGGCTGGTAAGCCCAAGAACCCCAGAATAGCAGTGAGCCCCTCCCCCTTTGATCACTGGGCTGGGCCTCCAGCCCACCTTCTGAGGGTATGATCTGGGGAATCAGCCTTTGCAGACCTGAAGCCTGGCAACTAACTGCCTCTTCATGTGCTGAAGACATGGAAAGGAAAGTTCTCATCACCAAAGTCCTTGGCACTGTGGAATGATTCAGCATCAGAAATAGATACAGTTTTATTGATGGAAATACTTTAAAACATCTATTTCCATCTGCTTTGCTATTTCACGCTAAAGGACATGAGGTGCTTTATAAAACCTCCTTATATGTGATGTCTTCCCCTATCAGAATGTGAGCTTCTTGAGAGCAGGGGCTGTCTTTGTGTTTGTTTGGGTTTTTTTTTTCCTATTTGTGTCCCCAGAGCTTAACACAATGACTTGCACATAGTAAGTGCTAAAAAAAAAATTTTCATTTATTCATTTATCAATGTAAGTGATGGAATGGTAAGACTTGAGTTTGAATTCTGACTTTGACACCTACTATCATTATAACCTTGGGCAAGTCACTTAACCAATCTGAAACTTAATTTTCTAATCTGTGAAATAGAACCCATCTCATGCTATTGTCAGAATTAAATGAGATGATGTTATGTAAAGAATCATATAAATATTAGCAATAATTATTATCTAACTCATAGGATTGCTTTTAGCTCTCGAAGGCTACAGAAAGTGAGTTGCTATTGTTGTTACTGTTGAAGTTATAGTGGTTTCATAATGGAGGGAGAAGGGGGTTTCCAGGGAAAGCATTGGACTTGGAGTCAGAAAAGACTCAAGTTTGACTCTCCCCCTTAGCCACTTATTACTAATCAGCAATCATTTATTAAACACCTACTGTGTACCAGGCTATGGCGAGCCATTGGGGATAGAAATAGAAAAGTGATTTAGCTTCTTCCCTCAAGGAGTTTACATTCTATTGGCTGTATGACCTGGAAGAAATCACTAAGCCTCTCAAGTTCAGTTTCCTAGTCCATATAATGGGGATTAAAAAAAAAAAAGCTAATGACTTTACAGAGATGTTGCAAAAAGTAAATTATATAAAGTATGTGAAAACTCTTTGGACATTATGAAGCGCTTTAAATGTAAGTTATTATAATTTCAATACTACTCCTTCACATTTCAAACCGCAACAGACACTATACAAAAAATATAAAACTTTGGACTGAAAGTCAGGAAGTCTGAAAGTTCAAGCTTTGACGTTAACTATTTGTGTGAACTCCCACAAACCACCTTCCTTCTCTTCCGGTCTTAGTTCCTTCATCTATGAAATGGGGTTAACAATCCCCATAGCACCTACTTCAAAGGGATTATCATAACACTCAAATGAGAACAAGCATACATAGGAAGTGTTCTGCAGACTTTAAAATGATATGTAAATGTAGTTATTATTACCTCAGCTCAAGCTGTTGGATGTGCAAACAAGTAAATAAGGCCCCTCCCTGAATAGTGAGCATAGGAACTAGTGAGGTCCTTGCATAAAAGAATGGTGAGGTTGTCGCTGCCTTGAAAATCTTTGCAAAATAATTTATTTTTAAAGATACTTTCATGAGAACTTGATTTCATCAGCCTAGTCTTTAAGAAGGCTCGTTCCAAACCTGCTGTACCAACAAGGCCTTTTGTTTCCAAATTACACACAGCAATCAGGGGACAAAGGGATGGAATTTAACATGCCAGTGAATTCCTGTTGGGGATATTAAGCATGTAGAGCTCCCGAAACAAACTCTTGTGTTCTAATACTGTACAGAGAGAAAGAGTAAATTGAACCACTCTCCAGGCTAGCAGATAAAACAAGAAGAAACACTGGGTTTGAATTCATGAGTCAGCTTCGGGGACTTATAAAACCCCCAGTGAAAGAGAGTCCTTAGTCCATAAATATCCTCAGTATAAGTAGTTCTTAATTTGCACATGGGCAATTAGGCCTAGAGCTATTTATGAGAGAGAGGGGATTCTTGCTTATTCCCTCAACAAAATGCTATTTACTTCTCCAATTTGTGATAGGGGTTAATAATGATTACTTATAAAGCATATTAAGATCCACTAATAACAGGTTCTGTAGAAATGCAAATAAAAGCTACTATAATTTTGCTCGACCCAGCTTTTATTTGCTCTGCAGATTTACAGTATTACTATTAGTCAGTATTTGCATAATACTTTTTACAGACTCAAAGACTTTATCATCATTTAATTGGTTAGTGTTTTTTATTAGCTTTAGGTTGTGTAGAGGCAGTAACATTCTCTGGCCATTTGGGTAATTCTCCTGAAAGAGAATAAGAATCTTCTTGGAGTACACCCAAGAATGAGAAATGAATCTCACCTCAGAAACAGAAAAATGAGCACTAGGATTTGCACTGTTTGTGTCTTCTGAGGTCCAGGCAACTGTTTTGTCTATCCCAAGAGAAGCCTGCAGGTGTTTGAAGTGGCTTCTAAGATGTTTGCAAACATTTGGGATGAAAGACTATTCTGTTTTGTAGAGACTAGAGCATTGATGAGGAACTTGATTTCCTGTCCCCATTACAAAGCCTTAGTCAGGAATGCCTGACTAAGAGGAGGTGGGGGTGTCTTCACAGCCGCTGGTTTGTTTGTTTTTTCATCCACGTGACAAATGAGTCCAGAAGCAGGATTACTGCTTGGAATAGCACCATCGGCTCATCAAACAATGTGTAGGAGGTCAGAATTGCATGATGTGATTAACCCAACAACTGGTTACAATACATGAATGAAAAAGGCTTTCACCTTTACAAGGAGGCAAGGAGTTACAGGTGGAAAGAGTATTGGCACTAGAACCCAGTCCACTCCTGGGACCTGCGTTCCAAACTTGTTCTGATGCCTACTACTTGTGTGACCTTGGATAAGTTCCATAACTTTCCTGGGCCTCAGTTTTTTCATCTGTAAAATGAGGAAGGTTGGACTATATGATCTCTGAGGATCCTTCCAGCTGTAGACATATGACTCCAAATTGGGTAAAGGGAAAGAGACTTCCCCAATGTAGGAAAATTTGAGAATAATCCTCCCTCAGAAGTTAGGAGTACTCTAAACACTGGGCCTGTAGTCAGAAAGCCGTTAAGTCATTTTTTGGTGACCCCATTTAGGGTTTTCTCGGCACAGACGCTGGAGTGGTTTGCCATTTCCTTTTCCAGCTCATTTTACAGATGAGGAAACTGAGGCAAACAGGGTTCAGGGTCACAAAGCTAGAAAGTGTCTGAGGCCAACTTTGAACTCAGGAAGGTAAGTCTTGTTGACTCCAGATCCACTGTGCCACCTAGGTGCCCCAAGAGTCAGGAAGAACTGAGTTCAAATATGACCTCAGACACACTAACTGGGTGACCTTGGGCATGTCTCTTAACCTCTGTCTGCCTCAGTTTCCTCAACTGTAAACTGGGTTTAATAATAACATCTAGTATTTCACAGGTTGTTGTGAGGATCAAATGAACTAATATTTGTAGAACACCTAGCACAGTGTCTAGCACATAGGTGCTCAATAAACATTTATTTCCTTCCTTTCTTCCTAGGAGTAATCATAAGGTAATGAGTTTCAGATGGGCTGTATCTTGTGCCAAGATAGAATTGTTTGTCAGACTGTATGACCTGGCTAAGGCTAGATGGAAAGGTATACAGGAAAAAGATGAAATGGAGAAACCAGTTCAGAGCGATTTCACTGAGTGCAAGAAATAGCTCCATTTTGGGTTTTCAGACCTACCAAGAAGAAGCAGTGCTTTTAGGCCAGAAGCAGAGGGCAGTGGGACCCAGAAGGCTATTCTTACTCAGAGATAATCATTGTTCTAGTTTGGATTAAGGCTATAATCTTTATATAAGTGTGGAATTATCAAGGAAGGATTAAGAAGAAATTGGCCAGCCTAAGAGGAAGACCACCACCAATTAGCCTATTAAGAGCCTGGTTAAAAAGTTAAAATTACATAAACTTAAGTAAGGGGAAAGGGGAAATATAACTGTAATTTACCTATTCTGTGCAGAATGAGTATCCCCCAGGATTCCCTCTCCCTCATAGGCTTGAGAGTACTTTATCTAATTTATCTAATAATAATAATAATCTATCTAATCAAACCCTTCAATTTTACTGATAAAGAAACTGAGGACCAGAAATGGAAAGTGACTTGACCAAAATCACACGGAAAGTAGAAGAGCTGAATTTGAACCCATGTCCTCTTTCTAAGCCAATCAATCAATCAATATTAATTTACTGAATATTTATCAAGTATCAGGCATTGGTATAGAGCCAGCTAGGTGACACAATTAATAGAGTGCTGAGCTTTAGGAAGACCTAAACTCAAATCCAGGCTCAGCCATTAACTAGCTGTGTGAGCCCTCTAGCTATCTTAGTTTCCTCAACTATAAAATGGGAACAATAATAGCACCTACCTCCCAAGGTTGTTATGAGGATCAAATGAGATACTATTTGTAAATCACTAAGCATAGTGCCTAGTACACAGTAGATGCTTAATAAATGCTTGCTTCCCTCCCTTCTAAACATTAGGGAAACAAAGAAAAACTAAAAAGAATTCCTTTCTGACCTTACATATATATATGTGTGTGTGTGTGTGTGTGTGTGTGTGTGTGTGTGTGTATATATGAGCTTAATATATCCTCATGGATGTATTGAGTTAAAGGCAAACACACAGTCCACAGTCCTCTCAAAGAGCTTACAATCTAATGGGACAGATGACGTGCAAACACTAGGCAAGGATAAGTTAATCAAGGGATCCCAAGTCTCAGTTTTGAATTATGAAAGCCTGACCTATGAAAGAACTGCACCAACACTTTTGGGACACCTTGTATACAAAAAGACTGGAAGGTACTTTGAGCAGAGAAAGCATTGGAGGGGGTTGTAGGGACTGAGAAAGGCCTCCTGGAGTAGGATTTGACTTTAGTTTTAACAACAAATATCTATTTGTGCAGAGGCAGGTGGTCAGGAGATATTAAATTTAATTAGAGATGGTACCCTGTCCTTAAAATATACTAAGAGGAGTCTTTGGAATTGTCTTGGGTAGTTTGTATGTTGTCCTATTGCAGAGATGATAACCTGTAGTTTAAATGGACAACCTATAGGGCTTCTCCATCAATATACGCATCTTGGAGAAGTACTACAATGTAGCGAGTTGAGTCTAGAAATTGAAAAATAGGAAGACAGTGGGCTGAACTGTCTTTGGGAAATTGCAAAGATGAGGTCATTTAATGGACCCTGTGGTAGGCAATAGTCAGGCCTTACTCATTACAAGGGAAGAAACAGGTCAGAAGGAGCAGCTAAGATTTTGAGGGAGACTCCCTAGTCTATAGAACATATAGAAATTGCAAGCCACTGGGAGTTGGGGATGTTAATGGACAGCATTCCCTTGATACCTAGGCAGCTAGAGCAGAAAGGTTTCTCTGTTCATGTGTAACGGAAAGCTCTGCACTAGTAACATGGTGTCTGGTAGTTTTCTACCTCAAACTCACACACATACAAAAAACTACCCAGTATGAGGTACGCAGTATCTTTACTACCTCCCCAGCCTGGTCCCCATGAAGAAAATGGGAGCCCAGAAAAGTTCTTGATGATCCATTTAAGTAACCCCAAACTGTCAACATACATCTTGCTCTGTTATTCAACATCTTACCTTTAGAAGCTAAGTAAATCTATTCTTTTCTGACCCATCTTTGCTTGTGTTGGGTCAGTCATTTCCACACCATCATAGTACTTGGATTATACACAGTAATTGGCTTCCTAAGCTTCCTAAAACACATCCCAAGCATCTGCCAGAAACAAAGGCCCACCTTTCAGTATTGATACTGCTATTGAAACATTCTACTGATGTTGTTGTTGGGTTTTGAGTCATGGAACACTATAGTCTCTGAAGAATTAAAGACAAGGTATCACTCAGAGGACAATGGAGAGATGAATGGTAAGAACGAGAAGGCTATTACATTACAAATAAAGAACTGTAAAGCACTGGGGCAAGGATTTCATCAAATAAATGTATGATCTAAAAAGACAGACCAGTCACATGGTGAGATTGAGGGACAGACTGCCTATGGGTTCCACTGGTGTTCTCATGGGAATGTCTCAGAATGTTTGGTGGACCTACCTGGGGCAAACTTATAAGAGCTGCACAGGATGGGTAGATAGGGATGGGTTACAATGTGCATAGGAGGAAGGAACATCTACACCCCCAAGATAACAGATCAATTCAAGTATGTGAGTTTGTAGGTAGTCTAGTGATGATGGGGTATGGTCCCAAGCCAAGACTTTTGCCCTTTGCTCCAAAAAGACTTTGGCTCCCATTTGTTTACAGGCCCCAGAAAACCCTTAAACTTTTAGGTCCCTTATTGACTCCCTTTATCTCCCCTTGAAAGCCCCAGCCCCACCTTTTGATCTTATGCAGATGCCTTCCAGTTCCCTTCAGTATCTATTCCCATTGTCCATTCAATCTCTCTGACCTTCCAATTGGGATTCTTACCTAGACCCATTTCCCATCCCCCTCCTCTGGCCACCCAAAGTTACTTTAGTGTATATAAGATCCACCCTGGCCCCCATTCAAACGCTGAGACTTTCTCATGCCCGCTTGTCCCCATGGATGTTACTAATGTTCAGATTCCTTAAGAGTCTGGCCTATATGTTTTATCTCTAATAAACTTTTTCTCTGGCTGGAAGATTTGAATTGAATTCATTCAGACAGGGCCCGCGTCACGATCTTGGGGTTCCAACACCCCAAACTTCTAGACCTCTTCAGTGACAACAGCATAAAACTTCAGATGAAGAAATAAACAGGGAGACGCCAGTTTGAAGGTGATTCAGACCCATATTTTCCTAGGCTCTGAAATTACAGCAAACTAAAATGAATAAAAAAATCTCTGAAAACAAAGAGGGTCACCTACAAGAATTATATAATCAGGGCAAAAATTGAGTTATCTCTTCTTAAACTTTATTTTCAGAAATAATTCAACATATCATCAAATCAGGTTCAGTATAATCATTATCATACTTTCCTTCCCCAAGAAACTGATCACTGGGAAACCTCACCATTCTACAAGGTTGGATCTCTCTGGTATTCACATTTCATCAGTATCTGTGTCTGGAGAACAGGGCTAGGGGCTCCAGGGCCTCCATTTAACAAAGGGGATCAGCACAGTCTTCTCCCCATTTCCCATTAGCTACACTATTTTTGGACTTCTTTGGATTTTCCCTATTCTCCTCTCTTTCAGCCTCAACCCACCCCACCTTGCTTTTCAACTTCCTTTTGTGTGTTGTTTCCTTGAGGGCAGGGACTGTCCTTTAAAAAAAAACAAAACCAAACTTATATTTGTATCCTCAGCACTTAACATGATATTGACAGACCATACAATGGTAGAGCCTGACTATCTATTTATAATGGGTGTGTCCAACTATTGTCCTGATCTTTTGTAAGTCCATTGATGATGTCTCCTGGAGACATGCTCTCATGGTCTAAATACCCTGCCATGAGCCCCACCCCCAAGGAATTAACATAATCTTCTGGATTTACAGCAGTCGCAAAATAGAGCCTCCACCTGGCCATATAAAGTCTCTTCCAATGGCCCCTTTTAAAATCAAAATTCAGGTGTATGAACTGATGTGAGTCAATCATCATTCATTAATCAATGGCCATGAATGTGGTGTCACCTGGACAACAAATATATGGTATAAGACAAGGAACTGTCATTGTCCATGACAGAACAAAGGTCCCCCAAGTGGAACAATGAGAATTTTGTGCAATGTCAAAATGAAGATCCAAGTCAATGAGGCAACAAGCACCCAGTATAATGCCTGGGTATAACCCCTACACATTATGTCAGGATACTCAGGAAGTATTTGAAATGCTGTAAAATTTAGTTACCAAGAGTAGGAAACCATTTGCTCCCCAAACAAAGATTTTCACCAGAATTTCCCAGCTTCCATCCTGAAGTCCAAAGGGCAGGCTTACATAACAGAATCAAATATTCTCACCCAGTCCACACAGAAAGAAGAAAAAGTCAAAGACGGCCTCTCAATCTTCTCTCTCTCCTCTGTGTAACTCACATTGAAGTAAAGTGGAAAGCAAAAATCTCACTTTGAAAAAGGCAAAACTTCTGGATCTGTGCCATAGCTTGTACCAACTAGCACAATAAGCTTTCCGAAACCCCCCCCCCACAAAGAGGATGGTAAGGGGCCTTAAAATCAAGACTACGAACAGGAAGTCTTGAACAATAGGAAGCCCAGCCACACACTGCCCTAAACAAAGGCCTTAGTGTGGGGCAGGACATTTAGTAATGAGGTGGTTAAGCCAGGTGTTCAGGGAAGGACAGTAAGCAGGGGGAGGGGACATAACCCAGAATATGGGGAGACCAGGAAGAAGAGCTTGCTTACTGCAACATTTTCTGTGGGGCCAGTCCTGTACTGCTCCACTCAGGGGAGCTTCCCCTCATCCCCCATACTTGCTCCTATAACCCCAGGATTATGTCTCTGATGTTCATGTTTACATGCATTTCAAGGATATAGTACCAGTTGAACAGGTTGGGTCCAACTCTTCATGATCCCTTGGCAAACATACTTAAGTGGTTTGCCATTTCCTTCTCCAGGTCATTTTACCGATGGGGAAACTGAGGCAAACAGGGTTAAATGATTTGCCCAGGGTCATACACAGCTAGTAAGTATCTGAAGCTGGATTTGAATTTGGATTCTCCTGACTCCAGGGCCATACTAAGTATATAGCAGGTACTCAATGTATGTTGCCTGGACTGAAACCAAATAAAGAAGACATTAAAATGAATAAAACTGAGGATCCTTTCATGCCAGATTCACAAAGATGGCCCATTGGACATACATAATGAAAAGCGCACTGACTTTGGAATCAATCTGAAAGCCTGGATTTGAATGTTATTGGCTTTGCTTCTTACTGTGACTTTGGGCAAGTCACTTAACCTTTCTAGTCCCCAGTTCCCTCATATCTAAAATAAAAGGATTGGACCAGACTGCCCCTAAGGTCCCTTTCATTTCTGGATCAAAGAAAATAACCAGCCTAAGCCATTTGGTTTTGCATAAGTCTTAATGAATTTTTGCTGAAATGAATTTTCAGGATGTGTGAGAACTGAATTTCTTCATTCTTTTCCAGATTTAGTGGAATTTTATTCCTCTTTCCCATCCCCTTCCCCATGCACACCCCTCCATTGTTTGCATGAGTCAGAGCTAAGTCCCGCACTTGGCTTGTTTGAAAGAACTGAAACTCAAGCACTGAAAAACGAAGTGTGTTTTAAAACCAAATCTCCTCGCTTTTTCCTCCCCCCAAAACAATGAGAACATACACACCAAATCTGACTAATTCTATTAGGAAGCTAATCAAAGACAAAGCAACACAGAGATGACAGAAGTTAACATCAAGACTCTGAAAACACAAGTAAGTTCAACACAGATGGATGGTTCCCTTCCATCAGGGCTTACATCACTCTCCAGAGTAATCTCAGCTAAAGCTACAAAAATCCCCTTTAATAGCCATCTTTCACACAAAAAATGACTTGAGCTCATCCTCCTTAAAGCAAAAGGTGAGATGTGTTTGGCCTTAGTTTAAATGCCAGGAACCACTTATATTTAAGACGAAGGCACATTATAATCTATCTAATAAGGAATCTCCACTGGAGTTATCTTCTAATGCCTCACCATGACATTGAGGGGAATCCTAGGTTCCCCAAAGCTATGCCAGCACAAACTGACAAATCCAACCACACTGGACAGGCTTTGAGTAAGAGCCAGCAATGGATTGTGTGCCTGGCTGCCCAAGGCTCCCTGCCTCACTAACTTCAATGACTATCAAGGGTGAGAGAGAGACAGAGAGAGACAGACACAGAGAGACACAGACACAGAGACAGAAAGACAGAGAGAGACAGAGACAGAGAGTGCTTTCCTCACAGCAACTCTAAGAAGGTATGGAAGTGATTGTGATCTTTGCTGCTCAACTGAGCAGCCATTTGGATGAAAGCATCGATCCTTGATACATTAAAACAAATGGAGACAGTATGGTACAGTGGACAGAGTGCTGGACCTGCAGGCAGAAAGATCTAAATTCAAATGCCACCTCTGATATTTATAAGCTTTGTGACTACAGGCAAGGCACTATATCTTTCCCAATCTGTTTCATCATCTACAAAATAGTGACACCTGTAGTACTTACCTCATAGGCTTGTCTGAGCCGCAAATGAGACAGTGTATGTGAAGTCCTACATAAATGTTAATTATTATACCAAAGAAAGATGTGACACTGTCTTCAGGAAAAGAGGGAGTCCTCTGCCTCTCATTCTTAATGCTTTTATTTGATTTTAAACTTCTGTTCCCTCAGAGTCTAACCCTTAGAACATAACAAGATCAGGCTTCAAGGTCAAGTGGAGGGTTTTTCACACTGTTGGTTTATAAAACAGATGGAAAAATTGCTTGGAAAATTGTTTATCAAAATCCATTCCCTCTCCCTCCCCCCTCACCCACTTCTTCTAGCCAATCTGAAAATGAGAGAAGTATTTGGGGATGGAGATAAGAGTTATCCAAAGTCTAGGGAACATGACAGATTTGTATATTTTCTCATTCCTGCATATCCTTTTTATCCTCCTAGGTATCCAGCATCTCCAGGATGTTTTAAAACATGGTTAATCACCCCACATTATGTTGGCTTCCCTCAAGTCTCCAAAACAAAGTGCTGTTGGACTCCTCGGGTATGATATCATCCCCAATGCAGCTGATTAGAAGTTGTAGGTTCTAATCTTAGCTCTGCCCCCATTGTGCTCTCAGCTGTGACCCCAGAGAGAAAGGAATCCAAAGATTTGACCCTTCCCTGGCCCCATTTTCATTACTTGTAGAAGGAGAAAACATTAACCAACCTCAAGGGTTACTGAGGGGCAAAACAATATAAATGATTGTGAGACTCCGCTAAATTAAACTGCAGAGACTGTTTTATGAGGCTGAGCAAGGTGCTAAGGCTTTCTTGTACTATAAATTGTTTCATAATATGTATAATAATGCCTTTTGAAAGCCAGCCAAATAATAGGTTAAGCTCACTGCCCCCAAACAAAATGAAGTTTGTTTTTACGAAGGTCACTGGGCTATAACTTGTCATTATTATTTCATAATTTTGTTTTCTTTATTGTTTGACTCTCTGTTTACTTCTCCTGGATAATTTGATTATTTCATTATAGAATCATGTCCCATCAGGAGAGTTACTGCCTAAGTAGCCCGAACTGGCTTGGGAGCCCATAGATAATGCAGACAAGATGTTGTCAAGAGACAAACAAATCTCGAGAACTGGCTTTTGCATTCACTTTGCATTTACCTCTCTGTGTAGGTAGTGAATCTCTCCCCATGGCCCAAGAATGTAAGCTCTTTGTGGGCATGGGATGTTTCTGGTAGCATGGCTCAGTAGGGAGCGCACATGGAGTCAGGAAGACTTGTGTTCAAATCATGCTTCTAAAATGCTACCTATGTGACCCTAAACAAGTCAGTTTCCTCACTTATAAAACTGTCCTTCAGTTTCCTCATCTACAAAATGGTCTAGAATCTAGATGGACTTTTAAGCCCTTTACCACCCAAATCTATGCTCCTTTTTTCCCTTTGTTCCCCCAACACTTAGCATAATGCCTTACACATAGTAGGTACTTAATAAATGTTTAACTCGGATTGTGAGAACTACATAAATATGAGCAATTATAATTATCAACCTATCTCATATATTAGGATTTCTTAATCTTTTTGTTTAGCATTTTGGTAAAGCCTAGGGATTCCTCAAAATAATGCTTTTAAATGCAAAAAATAAAATACACAGAATTACAAAGGAAGCCATTTATATTGAAATATAGCTAACAAAATATATTTTTAAAAAGATAAATTCATGATCCAACCATTCTGGAGAGCAATTTGGAACTATGCCTAAAGGCAACCAAACTGCATACCTTTTGATCCAGCAATACCACTACAAAGAGATCGCAAAAAAGGGAAAAAGGACCTACATGCACAAAAATATTTATAGCAGCTCTTTTTGTGGTGGCAAAAGAAAATGGACATTGAGGGGAAGCCCATCAATTGGGGGAATAGCTGAACAAACTATGGTATATGAATGTAATGAATATTATTGTGTAGTAAGAAATGATGAGCAGGTAGATTTCAGAAAAACCTGTAAAGACTTATATGAATTGATGCAAAGTGAAATGAGCAGAACCAGGAGAACATCATACACAGTAACAGCAATATTGTGTGATGATCAACTATCACTTAGCTCTTCTCAGCAATATAGTGATCCAAGACAATTACAAAAGACTCATGATGGAAAATGCTATCCACATCCAGAGAAAGAATTGATGGACTCTGAATACAGACCAAAGCATACTACTTTCACTTTCTTTATTTTTTCCCTCTTTTGGTCTGTTTCTTCTTTCACAACAAGATTAATATGGAAATATGTTTTACATGATTGTACATATAACCTATATTAAATTGCTTACCATTTTAGGAAAAGGGAAGGGGAGGGAGGAAGAAAAATTTGGAACTCAAAATTTTGTAAAAATGAATGTTAAAAATTATCTCTACATATAATTGGAAAAAATCAAATTCTATTAAAAAACAAAGGACAAGCTCATGGATCCTAGGTCCTGCTACGTATCTTGTCCGTGGTGTGTGTGTGTGGGTGTGTGCATCTATGACATGTACTTCATATGGAAAACAAAGACAACAGGACCAGAACTGAAAAGAGAGAGGAAAGCAAGCTGGTTTGCTTTCAGGAAATTGCAAAGCTCCTCCCAGAAACAAAGGTCCATCTTTTAAACACCAACATTCTATGTCTGTTAATCTATGTCTGGGAGTCCTAGAACTTTACAGTCTTTGAAGAATTAAAAATTAGTATGACAGAGACATCAAAGGAGAGTCACACCGAATGTGTGTGTGTGCGTGTGTGTGTGTGTGTGTGTGTGTGTGTGTGTGTGTGTGTGTGTTGGCTGTAGCACTTAACAATTAAGGAACTCTGAATAAGAACTGGAGTAAACAGTGTCATCAGGAAAATACACAAAAAGTACAAAAGTATATGGTCTGGTCACATGGCAAGAGTGAGAAATAAAATACCCATGAGCTCACTGGTCTGCTCCTGTTGTAAAGGGACGCTGATGAAGAAACCCAAGGCACACATGTATTGCTCATGGTGAATTTATGGAAGGCCAGGCCCAAGGTCTACACAAGAGAAGGAAGTATGGAGGGGTTGACATCTGTACCACTTGAGAAAACATCTATAACCTGGAGATCCAAGATTCATTTAGTTTCATGATCATACCTGAGGGAAGAAATAGCCTCTACTTACTTCAAAGATTCTGCTAATTCAAGAAAAAATAAGAGATATTCTTATCTAACTCATCTAACTGCCTTGACTAACTACAGATGAGAAACTTAAGGCAAAGAGACAAAGGTGGTCATGATACAGTGGCAGAGCCAGAATAAGAATGTCATGCTCAATACACTGTTGTATCACTTCTATAGGATCTCAGGTGGTGTAGCAGAGGGACTACAGGCCCTGGTATCATAAGCAGACCCGGGTTCAAATCCCAACTTTGATATTACTTTTGTGATCCTGGGCACGCTCACTTACCTTCTATCGTCTCAGGCAACTCCCTAGAGCACATCCAACATGTCAGAGTCTAGTTTTGAGCTGCTATTGATGAAGGGGGGGTCCCTAAACAGAAATCACAGACCCTTCCAGTGCATCTTTGTCTCCAGTGGTTCTAGATTTGGTCTTCTCAACTGCAAAGATTGCAGCAAACAAGGAGAGGAGAATCTGTAACAGATTCTAGGACATCAGCAGCCTCAATGAAGGGACTAGTTTCTATTTAATTGCAAACCTGGTCACAACTATAATCTCTTATGCATATTATAGGCCAAATGATTCTGTTTATATAGATTATTTTTCAGTTTCCTGATTTTTCTGGGTTTCTATAAATCAAACTCAGATAATATCATCCCCTTTTAAAGTTCTTTCAAATATATCATCACTTTCTACACCTTATTCTCCCAATTTACCTTCAGAGACCCAGCTTACCTGGCATACTCACCCATGAAAGGATATTGTATTTAAAGAGCTGGGGTGAGAAGGAACAGAAAATACAAAGATATTTCTATTTATTTGCTACATTTTGAGTTTCAAGCTGTCAACCTCCCTCCCCTGTACTAGAAAAGGCCAATATTTGACACAGATATGTGTGTGTGTGTGTGTGTGTGTGTGTGTGTGAAACCATACAATACATACTTCCATGCATCAGTTCTTTCTTTGAAGGTGGATAGCATCTTCCTTCAAAGGTCCTTTGTATTTGATCTGAATATTCAGATGATTCAGAGTAGTTTAGTCACTCACAGTTACTATTTGAACAATAATGCTATTACTGTACAACATTCTCTTGGTTCTTCTGGTTTGACTCTTCATGATTTCATGCAAATCTTTTCATATTTTTCTAAAATTAAGCTGCTCATCATTTCTTACAGTACAGTAGCACTCCATTACAGGCAGATATTTCTATTTATAAAACAATTGTACCCATAGCTTAAGTCACATTCCCAGCGCCACTTTCCTAGAGCTGGGGCCCAATCATACAATCCTGGTGCCATCTAACTTTGGCCATTGCCACCTGACTGTTTGTATCATTTGACACAGAATAATTTTGTCAACAACTAAAATAAATGCTAGCAAAAGGAACTCCCAGGTGAGTCCCCCCCAAAAAAAATTAGGACCTTCTCTGTAACTTATAGTCTTGGAGAGCTGCCCAGAGCAGTGACAGGTTAAGTGAGTTGCCCAGGAACACACAATACACATGTCAGAGGTTGGATTTATTTTACTGGCCAACTCTCTAATCGGTACAGCAATGGCGTCAAATTCAAACATAACCAGAGGCCACTAAAACGTACACGAGGATCCCTGTAGGCCATATGTTATTTTGGAAAACCATAAATCAACACTGTTTTTGTTAAATGTTTCCCTATTATATTTTAATCTGATTCAGGCTGCACTGAGTACGTTATGGGCCATATGCCACCTGCCAGCACTGTATTTGATGCCTCTGTACAACAGGATGCTGAAATGATTGTGGTTTTAAAAGTCAAGTAAAATAATAACAATAAATAATAATAATAATAATAATAATTTATGTAGCACTTACTATGTGCCAGGCACTGTGCTAAGCACTTTACCATTATTATTGCATTTGATCCTCACAATAACTCTGAGAGGTAGATGTTATTATTACCCCCAATTTACAGATGAGGAAACAGAGGCAAATTTGTGATTTGTCACTTGCCCAATATCACACAGCTAGTGTCTGAGTCCACATTTGAACTCAGGTCCTCCTGACTCCAGGCTTAGTACTCTACCTACTGTGTCACCTAGCTACCCTACTGTGTCACCTAGCTGCCCTAAGTATCTACTATTACTTGTTTTCTTCTCCTTGCTAAAAGCTTCATAACCTCCCTTTACCTCCACAAATATTGTAGTTTTAAAGCAATATTCCATTATCACTTGGGATCTACAGTTCATAAGCATCGTCACTTTTCACATTAGTGCTGAGGGCTAGGAAATCCCAGTGCACAATTCAAAGGTGCAAAAAATCTAATTACAGAGAATAATGCCCATGGACTCCTTCCTTCTCTAATAGAATGAATGCCTTAGAGAACGAGAGTAAATTGGTTTCCCCTTAATTGAACTAGGGAGTGTGGCTTTTTTTCCCAAGCACATTTCTTATTGGTCTATAATGCTAGGCCCTGAAAGGGATCTCTAGAAGTGAATGGTACAAACTATGTATTCAATCTCAGTCTTTCTATGCAACAGACTTAACAACACAAGGCGTGCCTCAAGGTGGCCTAACCTAAATTAGCAGAGTTGAATTTAATGTTCCTGAAATTTGCTTCAGATTATAAACTCTGTATTGGAATACTATTGTGTCAATAATACACAAGACTGTAAACATCGACAGTTTCAAAAGACTATGGAACTCTGGTGAAAGCAGTAACCAATCGTGATTCTAGAGGTTCATGATGAAGCATGCTACCCACTTCTTGACACAGAAGTGATGGACTCTGGATGCAGAATGAGGCTTTTTTTTGGACATGGCCAATGTCCAAAACAGTTTTGCTCAGTTATACATATTTGGCATAAGGATTTTTTCCTTTTTTTTTTTTAATGGTGGCGGTGAGAGGAAGAGAAAATAGATAATTGTTCATTGGAAAAAAATCAAACCAAGATTACTCCAAACCAATTAAAATTTTTTTCTAAAATGTCTACAATTCTTCATTAAAGTCCCACTTAAATGTTTCATCATGGTAAGATGACCCTGGATTCCTAAGGGCTATGCCAATATAACACAAGTGATGGAAAGCCAACCTAGCTTAGTTTAGAAATCCTAGTAGAGAATGCAATGGTTTTGAAGTCCTAGATTTGAATCTTGACTTTGTCCCTTACTAGCTATATCAATTTAAGCAACTTATGTGTTCCTCTGTCCCTCAGTTTCTTTGTCTGAAAAATGATGGAGCTGAATTAGATGGCTGCTACAGTTCCAGTTCTCAATTCATAATCCTAAGGCCACGTGGTCACCAGGCTATAAATTTTGTGACCATGCCAATTCAATAAACCAGCTACTAAGGCATGGAAGGATTGTCATCTGGTCAACAGGAAAAGTACCCACAACAATAAAATCAGGGATTACTTAAAGTATAAAAGAAGAATAGTACAGAGAAAATTATTAGAAGGTTAGTGGAAGGACAGGTGCAGTAATCCACTGTAGATAGAGCTAGTAAGTAGCCCAACCTCTCTGAAAAATAGTGTGGCACTATATCCCCAAAGTCAATAAACTGTGTATACTCTTTGACTAAGAGATAATACTATTAGACCCCTACTCTTAAAACACAGGAAAAGGACTTCCACGTACAAAAATATTTATAATAGCATTATAAATATAATTTTGTTGTCAATCAACTAGCATTTTTTAAATACCTACTATGGGTCAAGCAATGTGGTAGCAAAAGACTGGAAACAAAATCGATGTTTGCTGATTGGGAAAGGACTGAACAAATTGTAGCATATGAACGAGATGGATTATATTGTGCCATAAAAATGGCAAATATGAAGAACACAGAGAAACTTGCAAAGATATGTATTGATACAGAGTGAAATGAGCAGAATCAGAACAGTTTTCATAATTATGACAATACCATAAAGGAAAACAATTTGGAAAACTTACAGAACTCTGATCAACCCAGTAATCAATTATAACTTCAGAAGACTGATGAAGCATGCCCCCTACCTCTTGAAAGTGGTGTGAAAGGTACAAACTGAGGCTTTTGTTTTCAGCTTTGATCAATATGTTGACTTGTTTTGCTGCACTGTGATTATAACGAGGGAGGAAAAGAAATCTTCTACGGGACTACGGGTGGTGGTTGTGTTGAGTTAAGGGGTAGTGACAGAGAAACCAAAAAAGAGTATTAACAAAACATTACAAAATTAACAGAAGAAAGCAAAAAAAATTCAGAAAGGAATACAAATAAGGCCAACTTTGTTACAGACTGTAGTTATTTACATGTTGCCTCCCCCATATGAATATCAGCTCCTTGAGAGCAGGAACTATTTTTCCTTTCTTTTTAAAAATCTATGCTGCTTAACAGTTCCAAACACACAGTGAGCTTGTAGATTGATTGATACACAGATAGACTTCAGCAATCACAGAATGATAGAGCTAAAACGGACCTCAGAAATCATCTCGTACAAGCCACCTCCCATTTATATAGATGTGGGAATGTGTTATTATAATAATTTACATTCTAAAACATCCTTCAGTCATGAAGAGAAATGGATGGTAACTTTAAACATCGTCTTCCTTCTCATCTGCAAAAAAAGCTGCAAGGATTATGAGACAGTTTTACCATTGCCTCACTGCATGCCTCTAGTTTTCCCATTACTCATCATCTGAGAAGACTCAATCTTATTTATTTGGCCACTTTCTGAAGGAGTCTACTGGGCCTTGTGAATCCGATGTTGTATGGGTGGTATTTTACATTTTTTTAAATGACAGATTTGCTGTGAAACACACACAAAAAACAAAAATCCATTACACTGAGCTAATCTGATCCAGCTGTTCACAAAAAAAATGTCACTAGAATACTGTACTCAGTCTCTGATGAACTTATAATGCTTTCACCTTTGGGATGACCCTTCATTTTTGGGGGGAGGGGGGCAAACAGCCAGACTAAGATACTAAAGGGGTCCTTTTTCGGGAAAAGGAAATAACAAGCTTTCGTGTGCTCTTTTGTGATCTTATAATAGTAATTAAATATCTGCCTATAACCCAATTTTTTTGGGGGGGGTTTAGGCAATGGGGTTAAGTGACTTGCCCAGGGTCACACAGCTAATAAGTGTCTGAGGACAGACCTGAATTCATGAAGATGTCTTCCTGATTCTAAGCCCTGTACTCTATCCACTTCATGATATAACTGCCTCATGTGTACTCAGTGGGTGCATATGTGTGTGTGTATATGTACTCATACTCTATAGTTTATCCTTCTGATACCACAGAGAATTCAGTATAAAGTAGTTCCATTTATCAGACATTAGTTTTAAGGACAAATAATATTCTGTAGTACAGGAGATTTTTTTAAAAACTTATCTTTCAAATTAATAATATTCATTAGTTGAAGGTATAAACTCTCCAATCAATTCTCATAAGAACATAAAAAAGAACCTACTGGCTCTGATCAACTATTCATCTACCCTAGTACTCTGTCTGTAACTGTTGTACCATGGGATGTCTGGATAAAGAGAACCCATGACTGCTTTGATACCTACTGACAGCCCTAATGGACAAAATTTAGCCTCAATATCTTTGTATATACAGCCTCATTAACTAGGTCCTTAATAAATGCTTGTTGACTGATTTTAATTTCCTGAGCTAGCTTCCCTGCATTAGATATTTACAACCCACCTGACCATGGGCAAGTTACTTAACCTCATTGAGCCTCAGTTTCCTTATCTGTAAAAATGGAATGACACTAGCACCTACCTCCAGGATTGTTGTGAGGATTAAATGAGGTAAATATATATGTAGTACTTTTCAAAATTTAAAGCTCTATATACTAGATTATTATTATTTTTTTAATATCACTGCAGTCAATCTTTTAATGCAGCTCATCACTGTATCAGGAAGCTTCTAGGTAATATCCATTAAAGGCAGAGCACACAAAAGCCACTCAGACAGATGTTCCAGGAAAAAAAATTTGTAAGCTGAGTCATGAGAGTCACAGGTGCTGAATGTTGCACCCATCATCAGACTTAGGTTCTCTCTTTATCAGTTATTTTTAACTTGAAATAGATTTTTTGGGGGATGAGGCAATTGGGGTTAAGTGACTTGCCCAAAGTCACACAGCTAGTGAGCATTATGTGTCTAAGGCTGGATTTGAACTCAGGTCCTCCTGAGTCCAGGGCCGGTGTTCTATCCACTGGGCCACCTAGCTTCCCCTGAAATAGATTTCAAGACAGGGTTCAGTGCAAGAGGAATGCATTGAGAAATGATTTATGTTGAAAAAAGGTTTCTATACAAAGTTAGGACATGAAATTCTATGTATGTACCATTTCCCCTATTAGACTTTAAGGAGGACTTGATTCCTAAGATCACTTCAAGCTCTAAATCCAATGTTCTAGAAGTATAGGAGCTAGCACCAGGCTCTGAACACAGCAGGTGCTTACTAAACGTTTGATGACTCAAACTGAAGGCCCCAACTAGAGAATTTAAAGAACCTGAGAATAGAGGCACTGTCCAGTCCTTTCTGCCACAGCAGAATGCCATTCAAATTCCATGCTACGACAGGGCCATTTTTGCGTGATCCAGAAGCTGGTCAGATAACCAAGATAATTACTGATATTTATAGGGTTTTTAAGTTCATACAGCACTGTATAGGTGCATACACACATGCATACACATGTGTGTTATGTGTATGTATATGTGTGTAGTTATACATTGTGCATATAATACACATACCCTTGTGTATAAAATACATACATATATGTGTATATTGGTGTATCTGTATATATGTACATAAACATATGTATCTAGATGTATACACACAGACAATTTGAGCCTCACAACCATCTTGGCATACTATTCCCATTTCACAGTCTCAGGAAGGTTAGAAGTCTTGCCAATGGCCCCATAGCTAGCATGAGTTAAAAGTGGAATTTGAGCGCAGGTCTTGGGGGTGCCAAGTTAAGTGCCTGATCCACTACCACAGCTGTCCCTTAAGAAGATTCAACAAGTATAAACAAATGAACTTTAGAGACACTACAAACTAGACGTTAGCAAAGGTTGTGACCCCTTGATTTAATGTACAACACAGCCATGTAATGAATATTTTCATCTCAACAATTCCCTGGTGAAGAAGAAAGGTCTGAGAAACACCTGTTTCACAATTTTCCATAAAGGAATCTTATCTGATCTGGAACATTTAAGAAATCACTGAGGTCTCTTCCCCCTTCTAAATCTATTATGCTATGAACAACTTCTTGGCCATGAAAATTCCTCCTTCAAAAAGTCTCATATCAAAGGCCTTTAAATTAAACAAAAAGTGGATGACTGAAGGATTAGTTGACCCTTGAAATAATTACTGAATTACTATGTTTAATTCATATTGAACCTCCTGAGAAGTTACAACTGAAAAAGTCAGCCATAGCTTCATAAAGGATTTTTCTTTAAACCCGTCAAAAGAAGCAGTACACCTGTGAGTTTGGGATGTTCCTATAAAACCCATGTGGAATTAGTGACTCAGTCACCCAATTCAAAAACAAAAAAGAAACAACAAAAAAGAACAATACTAGAGTAAATCAGAGTCTAATGTTGGAGACTGATTCCCAGAGGTCATTTACACTTTTTATTTCATTATTCCATGGACATTACTTTAAGAAAAACCTCCCAACATATTTTAGGTTTCTTCCAGCTGTTGATAAAAAAGTTTCCAGTTCTTTTACAGGCACTTCCAATAGCAATACCTTTGAGTATTGCTAAATGAAATACAGAAAATACAGCTGGTATTTCATCCTATCAAAAAATATAATATAAAACATAATCACAGGAACCTATGAACAGATAATGCATAAAGCACTTAAATAGCCCTTTAGTTCCTGTCAGAAAGAAAGCAAACTTGAGCAGCCCTGGTATTCCAGTGTATCCTTCTTTCCCACAGGGTCCTCTATAGTGCACACACACACCTCCCAAGACTCATGGTACCACCCTGTGGTTCAAGCATCCCACAGAAGTTAAATATAGTTTGGGGGTTAATGATCAAGGCAAGGCAACAAGTATTTATTAACTATATTTACTATGTACCTGGCATTGTGCTAAGTGCTGGGGATACAAATACAAAAACAGAAAGTTGTTGCCCTCAAGAGGCTTACTTTCAAATGGAGGAAGACAACCCATAAAAAGAAGCTGAAAAGGGGAAGAAGGGATCTACGAAGGAACATGATGGAGAAGTCCAGAGAGATAGCACAGCTAGCAGAAGAATGAAGCATGGTCACTTTGGTCCTGTCCCCAAAATGGAGGCACCCAGAAGGAACTCACCAATGGGAAAAGGGGACCAGCATGGCAGAAGAACTTTCCAGGGTAAGAAGGCACCAGGTATTGAGAAAGTAGCTGAGTCACAGGGGCATTCTGGAGAGTCAGAAGTACTACTAGGAGGGGAAAAAAGCAATCCCTTTTCTATTGGACCTACACTGTCTAAATAGCTTGTTGTAATGGGGTGAAGAAGGGTTTTGCAAGGTTCCTGCTTCTCCATGAAGTGTTTTTAATCCTTTGGCTACTTACACCATTAAGGCTATCTTCTTCTTTCTCCAATACGCAATGTTGCTCAAGAAATCCTCCTTTCTCCAGAAGGCCCAATGCTAAAACTTTTACATTTGGCATCTCTTGAACTTGGGATTTACCATGAGGCAATTCCCAAAGCTTTCACTGCTTAGGATATCTCCCTTCTCTAGCTAGAAAGCTGGATTCTAGGGTCCTATTATCTAGGAAGTTCAGATCTCCCCTCCTCTACACAAGAGGTTGGGGTTCACCAATATCGTCCACGAACTATCCTCTCAGGACATATGGAAAACTACATCTTATTCCTTTATGTATTTCTACAGTAAATCTACCTTTTCCCTCTGTTCCTGTCATCTCTATTAGAAAAGTCTCTGGATCTCAGCATTCTCAGCATCTCTCCTCCAAGGACTTGTGCAAACATATGAAATGACAATATGCCTCTAACCAATATAGCCATTTCCTACTGCTGGAGGGCAGAGGCTGAGGAGGGGGAATTGTGAAGCAGGCAGGCTTCTCTGTCCTCAAGCGGCGTGGTGCTCATCTGTGTTCAGAACAAGAAGCTGAAGAAGGCCAAAAGGGTAAAAGAGAGCAGAATGTTACCTGCGCTTTCCTTTATAGACCAACAAAAAGAATGACTCTTGATAAACACACATCCTCCTGAGTTTCAGCCAACGAATCATCTAGGCTGCAATGTGAAACCCAATCAATAGGTCTGTCCTCTAAGCAAGGTGGCAGTGGGCATGCCCACCCTCTCTATGGGGATGCCTCCAGATACAGATCCACACCCAGTAATCACATCGTGTTGGTTGGGGACGTCCTACCACTTATTGGGGATGGAGTGATCAGGGGAACTATGGATCAACTCCCCGAAGAAATGAAATTAATTTTCAAAGCACCCCACGAAATGACCTATAAAAAAAAATTACAAACATTTGGCTCTGATTCATCACAACTGGCCAAGACTATTTTCAGAAAAACGGAACCAGAAGGCCTTTGGGCATCAGAGAAACCAGCTAACCATATCTGAGTACCACTTAATCCCATTCAGGTGTTCCAATTAAGTGGCATTACCATCTCAATTAAAGCTGCAGTCTTTGCCAGTTAAGTACCATTAGGCTTAAATCAGTTCCCTGGGATATATCCTAATTAAATAGATTTTCCTATTAACTGAATCCTGATGAAGAGTCTGGGCCCTCCACTATAAAAGGAGTGTAAGGCACTGTTGTGGACAGCAGGCTCAGGATCTGCACAAGGATATGTGGCACTTTCTCCTTGGGAGATCTGTTTTCTGACCCAGGCCACGATTTATGCGGCCTGTAGAGTAAGTTTCAATCTTGTTCATTTATATTCTAAGCAGTTTGGGGTTTGATGACTCCCAAGTGGAAGAATAGGGTTATTCTTTGAACAGAATCAAACAAAAGGATTTTTTTCTGTTTGATCTGGAAAGTATTGTAATGTTCTAGTTCAACAGTTTTATATCCATTCATAAAATAGACATTTAACATATACATAAAATGTATGTTTGATATACACATTTATAAAATACACATAAGCTATGTATATGAAATATGCATTTAGCATATATACTAAAAGTACATGAGTGTGTAAAATAAAAACATCCTAAGATATCACTTGATCATCAGATATGTCAGTTAACAGCAGCCCCATCTTGGCTTAGCTATATACAACACATGTGTGTATTTGTGTATGTGCATACAGGGTGTCCCAAAAGTCTTAATGAAATCTTAAATTTTAATAGCTTTATAAATTTTGAGACATCCTGTGTGTGTGATTACACATATAAACATATGTGTATATGTAAATATATATGTATATATATATATATATATATATATATACACATACATAACATGAGAGAGTGTTTTAATACCAGTTCAAACTGAGTAGGAGTAGGATTGGTTTTTGTTTGTTTAATCTGTGATTTAGTTAATTAATATTTGAATTTTGCTAAGTTTTAAATAATTAGCGTTGTTTATTCCAGTTTGGTTTCTTATTTCAGTTCATTTCAATTCCTTGATTCTATAAAAATATTATGTAAAAGAATTTTCAAGAGCTGCCATAATATAGCCTTGGAGTCAAAACTAACCTGGATCAATCCCATTGACAACATTTAACTAGTTTTTGTGATCTTGGGCAAATAATACAACACCTCTGAACCTCAGATTTCTTATGTGTAAAATGGAGATGTTAAGACATTTACCTCATAGGGTGGTAAGGCTCAAATGAGATAAGGTGTATACATGTTCTTTATAAGCCTTAAAGTAAAAAACTGTCAGCTATCATTATTATTAGGGGCAGTTAGATGCTGCAGTGGATAGATCACCCGACCAGGAGGGAGGAAGACCCAAGTTCAAATTTAGACTAGGACACTTTTCTAGCTGTGTGACCCTGGGCAAGTCACTTCACCCTATTTGCCTCAGTTTCCTCATCTGTAAAAGGAGCTGGAGAAGGAAATGGCAAACCACTCCAGTATCTTTGCCAAGAAAACCCCAAGTGGGGTCATAAAGAGTCAGACATGACTGTAAAATGACTAAACAACAATCATTATCATACTTAGTTTTTCACATCATCACTACTATGGAAGTGTTTTGCACGACTACCCATCTATAACCTGTATCAAGATGCTTGCCTATTCAATGAGGGTGGGTAGCGAGGGAGGAAGGGAGAAAATTTGTAACCCAAAGTTTTTAAAACACATGTTAAAAATAAAAAAAATTTATGAAAAACCCTGTCATTATTATTTAAAATTTCTGCATTTCATAAGACTTTCATTGATTACTGGAAGCCACCAAGGCATCCTCTCATTTCTTGACTGTGTGAACCTGAGGGGTAAATCTCTCATATAGAGCAGGTGTGTGGATCTGTCAGAGACATTCAGCTTCTACTCTATTCTACAAGAATTGATTAAGATCTTACCCCATGCCAAGCACTGTGGTAGACACTGGGGATACCAAAAAGAAAGAAATCCTACCCTGAAGGAGCTTAAATTCTAGGTAGGAAAGGAGATCAATTTTGGGTCACTTTCTTTTGCATGCCTCCAAGGCATAGTGAGCATTAGATAGCAAAACATGCTCACCAAAATTGGGTCCTAGAGCACTAATGGTGTATCAATATCTAAGCATTCTATGTCTGGCCCAACAAAGCCTTAACACAGAATGTATGCTGAAAAACAGCTGATGGAGATATCAGAAAGTAGTTGTAGGGTGAGCTGAAGGGATGGTACTTTCAAGTAGGAAAGGGAACAAGCATTTATTACATGCCTACTATGTACCAGGCACTGGTCTAAGTGTTCTACAAATATGATCTCTTTTGATCTTGACAACAACCCTGGGAGATTGGGTCCTATTATGACTCCCATTTTATAATTGGGGAAAGTGGAGCAGACAGAGGTTAGATAGCTTACCCAGGTTCACACAGCTGTTAAGTGTATATGGCCATGTTTGAACTCGGATCCATATATATACACTTACAGTTTTTTCTATGCAAACACATGTATGTGTGAAGAGGCAGGTGTGATGTAGACAGAGGGCCAACTTTAGAATCAGGAAGACCTAGGCTCAAATTCTACATTTGACACACATAAGCTGTGTAATCATAGATAAGACTTAACTTCTTTGTCCCCTAGGCAACCCCTTAAGCCTTTAAATGATAGCCAATTTGTCAATCTGCATTGGTAAAAGAAGGCTCCATATCAAGAAATCCTTACATTTATGAAATCACAGGTCCAGACCTGCCCCCACCCTATATATACATCTGGCTATAGTACATACTACAGCTGATATACTGACATCAGCAGTATCCATTGACTAACATGCAATAAGCCAGGAAGTTAATGGTTCTATTTCCAGACTTCCAAATTCAGCAAGCCAAATTCTCTGACCCTCATGTCAGAGCCCTTTCCCTGAACATCACCTACTCTCCCCCATCCCCAATTCCCCAGACAGAGGCCTGCTCCCAATCGTCAGACCCAATGACAGGGATAACAATAAAGCTGGGAGTAGTAAGCTAGGTCAGCACTTTATCAAGGGGAGAAAGGCAAGGTGAACTACATTCTACTTCCATAATGGGTATATGGAAACAGTTTATGGCAGGGATATTTGAGATGTTAAAATATCTCCATGTCTCCATTTTGGAAATGCCTTCCTTGACATGAGCATTTCTTTCTATGTCTCTCCCAGTGCTCTAAGCCTTGGAAAGATACCTTGGGGATCTATGTGTTATGGTTGTTTCCTCTCCCCCGGATATAATTTTCTGAGGCTTCTAATATTTCTCCAATGGCTAGGAATCATCCTTTGATTGTGGCTCACAATCAAAAGTGGTATAGTGGAAAGTGCCCTGGATTTTGAATCACTATTTCAAATCCCAACTCTGCTACTCACTCCTTGTGTGATTTTGGGCAAATTACAAACTCTTTGCATGTCAGTTTCATCATCTATGAAATAAAAGAGGCAGACTAGACATCCTCTTAATCTGTGATCTCAAACATGTGACATGATCTTCCTCAGCCTAGGATGCACTAAGTGTAACAGAGTAGTAAACTGAATTAGGATGATCTGGGTTCAAATCTTGCTTCAGACACTTACTATGCAAGTAATAGAACCTCTCAGCCTCAGTGTCCTTATCTATAAAATGATGGGGCTGGATTTGAAAAGGTCTAAAATCACTCCTAGCTCTAAATATGTGAACCTATTATCTCTGAGACTCTTAGATGCTGCACCCTCAAGCTCAGGACAGATAGAAGAGTTTCAGACATGCAGAATGCTATTACTAATACTAGGGCCACCTAGGTGACACGGTGGCTGGAGTGTTGGGCCTGGAGTTCAAATCTTGTCTCAGACACGAATTAGCTGTGTGACCCTGGGCAAGTCACTTAACCCTGTTTGCCTCAGCAGCAAAATGAGCTGGAGAAGGAAATGGCAAACCATGCCAGTATCTTTGCCAAGAAAACCCCCAAAAGGGACCATGAAGAGTTGGACATGACTGAACACAAACAACAACAGGGAGCCAAGACTGAAGGAGATAGATGTGTTCCAAGAATCCCAAACTGAAACTCATAATATATTTTCCCACAGAAACAATGTTAGATTCAGATGATACAGTACTCAGTGCCATATTTCCCTTCAGTTACATTATGAGTTAAATAGACTTTTGTGAGCTGGCCTGGGAATATAACCACTATGTACAACTTTGTTTCTATGGGGGAAAGCATTCCAAATTCCAAAGAACTGACTTATAAATGAACTTTTGGAACATAACCTGTTCATAAATTGAGGATTGAGTGCTGAGGAGAAGGAAGGAGAGAAGGGGAATAGAAGGGAAAGGGAAGGGAGAAAAATACATTTACTGTTTCAACCTTAAAAAAGAATAAAAAGTTGAAAGTTAATTATCTTTTGCATCATATTATAATTTTAAGCTGGGGTGGGGAGTAATGGGAGGGTAGAATAACTGGAGAAAGAAGGGAGGGGAAGTATCATGTCCACGTAGCCCCACGGATACCAAAAAAAAAAAATACGGTTTACAGCCAGCCTGTCAATGGCCCCTGATCTACACCAACTCCCCATAACCAGTTGGGCAACCAACTAGCAGTTTCAGATCAAGGCCACCCCCAGAGGTCCCTGCTCTACTTGACTTCTGTCAGAAGCCCTCTGGGCATTCAGATAATAGTGCATAAGACTGACTCAATCTCAGAACACTGCCTGTCCCTAAACCTGCTCCCTAAAAAGACTAATTTTTGTCATGGGGGCGGGTGAAATTAGGGAGGGAGGGTTACAAAACAAACTTGCTTTTTTTGGTGGTTACTCCTGTAGGCCTAGTGTTAAACCTGATCAGATCTCCAAAGAATGCTTAAAACCTGCACGATAGGTAGAGATGTGGCCCAGACTCTAGGGAAGCAAGTAAGGGAGCCCTTGAAGCCTGCCTGCTAGTATAGTGAGCACCCCACGTCCAAGGGCACTCACTTCACCGTCTTCTGATATATGCTAAGAATTGCAACACCCCTCCGGGACAACCAGAATGCTCAGTGCACTTTATCAGATGTATTCAATCATGCTTGAAATGTTTATGTTTTGCTCTAACACGAGTGCTCCATCAAAATAATTGAGAGGATGAGATGAAAAGTTAATCAGTATGCAAGGTACTTCCTTAATGTGGAGGGGAAGATCTGGTTGTTTCTGGGTAATTGAGGGAGGCAGAATGATCACAAGGAGAGATCAAAGCCTGACTTGGCACATACCCTGTCTTCAAGCCAGCCTTCCTTGAGCTTGCCACTACTTCCATAAACTCTAAGAAACAGTTCACACAGCACAACCATTCTATAGAATCCTGGGGTTGAAAGACAAGTTCAGAGGTCAGTGAACATTCGCATTCTGCAGATGAAGAAACCATCTGTTCTTTTACCTCTCTCTTCAGAATATAATGCCTATTTTTATATGGCATTGGAAGACCTTCAGATGAAAGGGGTACTATGATTACAAGAAACTGTTGTTATTATTTCAGTACCAGAAACATTACTCTTTGGGGTGGGGATTGGGGGAGGGGTGTTAATGTGACCATTATGGCTCGCGTGGGCTGCTGTCAACTGGGAAACCAGTCTGGATATTAAAAATAAAAGCTGTTGGGTCTGAATACTTAGAAGAGATAGCTGGGGGAAAAAAGAAAAAAAAAAGCAATGTAACAGCTGCCTCAAAGTTGGCCAACAACAAACAACAAAAATAGACAAACTATTTAGGCAAAGACTAAATATATATGTATGTATGTATACATATGTATATATACAAATATATATATAAAAAACCTTATTCTAAAATGGAGGTGTTTAGTTGGAAAAATTGAGATTTTCTCTTGTAAATCCCAAATGGTTTGATCATCTAATATGTATATGATATATTAGGCTAACACCTTTGTTCTTTTAAATGGCATTTCTCTTAAAAATATTATTAGAGGAGTTAGAAAAATAAACCCTTCCCCATGAAAGAAAATCACATTAAAGGATCTAAGCAGGAGACTTCTATTTACTTACAGGGGTCACGGAGAAATTACCTGGTTCTAAACAAATGCATTGTAAATTAAGTACTTAAAATTGCTCCCAAATTTTTATTTCTATTTCTACCTTAGCCTGGTAGGTTTGGAAAATAAATCACCTGTAACGTGGCTGAAGCTTTCAAGTGAATGCTAATGCAAAGAATAAAGTTTATGTTTAAATTTCAACCCAAATCTGAAGGTTACTTCCTGTGATTTTAAATAGCTGATGCTGTGATAGATATAAGCTCTGGTTGCAATCTGAGTCTTCCCAGCCTTCTCTACCACCCCTATTTGACACTGGAGACCAGATTGAAAATTAATGCAGTTAAAAAAATGCCAAACATTTCAAGGGTTAAATTCAGAAAATTTAGCCAGAGTTGGACTTCCAAGTGCCCCTGTGCATCTTTGGGAAAGTATTTTCAAGGCAGTTCTAACATCTATTTTATATATGATGTATTTTTATTCTTCTATGACCTTAGTAGTTGAGGCTTAAACATGGAATTTTTCCAGCTTCAGAGCTCATCAGCTTTCATTTATTTCCCACCTGCTCTCTTTCCCCAGGAGGTGATGGCCTTTTGTAACATAACAGGGTAACTGGAATTGTAATAAAAATAACTCAGACATAAAATATTAAATCTGGAAGGGGCCTTACACATCATATGGTTTGCCCCCTTCACTTTATTTTTTTTATTTTATTTTATCTATTTATCTATCTATTTATTTATTTATTTTTAAATATAAATTTATTTATTTTTAGTTTTCAACATTCACTTCCACAACTTTTTGAGTTCCAAATTTTCACCCCTCCCCCACCCCAAGATGGCATGCATTCTGAATACCCTTCCCCTAGTCTGCCTTCTCTTCTATCTCTCCCCCCCCTTCTCTTATCCCCTTCCCCTTCCATTTTCCTGTAGAGCAGGATAGACTTCTGTACCCCATTTCCTGTATTTCTTATTTCCCAGTTGCATGTGAAAACATTTTTTTAAAACATGTGTTTTTAAAACTTTGAGTTCCAAATTTTCTCCCTTCCTCCCTCCCCACCCACCCTCATTGAAAAGGCAAGCAACTCAATATAGGTTGTACATGTGCAGTTATGCAAAACACTTCCTTAGTAGACATGTTGTGAAAAACTAACTCTATTTCCCTTAATCCTATCCTGCCCTCCCATTTATTCTATTCTTTCTTTTGACCCTGTCCCTCCTCAGAAGTATTTGCTTCTGATTACCCTCTTTCCCAATCTGCCCTCCTCTCTATCATCCCCCTGCTCTCTTGTCCCCTTCTCCCCCTATTTTCCTGTAGGGTAAGACAGATTTCCATACCCAATTGAATGTGTATGTTATTCCTCCTTAAGCCAAATCCTATGAGAATAAGATTCCTCATTCCCTCTCACCTTCCCCTGTTTCCCCTCCACTGTGAGAGACTTTTCTTTTCTGTTTTTTTTGTGAGATAATTTACCCCATTCTACCTCTCCCTTTCTTCTCCTAGTATCATCCTCTCTCATCCCTTAATTTTATTCTCCAGATATGACCCCTTAATCTTCAACTCACCCTGTGCCCTCTATCTATCTATATATGCATACATATAATTTTTTTCCTTCAACTACCCTAATACTGACAAAGTTCTCATGAGTTACAAATATCATCTTTCCATGCAGGAATGTAAACAGTTCAATCTTAATAAGTCTCTTATGATTTCTCTTTCCTGTTTACCTCTTCATGTTCCACTGGAGTCCTGTATTTGAAAGTCAAATTTTCTATTTAGCTCTGGTCTTTTCATCAGGAATGCTTGAAAGTCCTCTATTTCACTGAATGACCATTTTTTCCCCTGAAGGATTATACTCAGTTTTGCTGGGTAGGTGATTCTTGGTTGTAATCCTATCTCCTTTGCCCTCTGGAATATTATATTCCATGCCCTGCGGTCCTTTAATGTAGAAGCTGCTAAATCTTGTGTTATCCTGATTGTGTTTCCACAGTACTTGAATTGTTTCCTTCTGGCAGCTTGTAATATTTTCTCCTTGACCTGGGAACTCTGGAATTTGGCTACAATATTCCTAGGAGTTTTCCTTTGGGGATCTCTTTCAGGAGGAGATCTGTGGATTCTTTCAATTTCTATTTTGCCCTCTGGTTCTATATCAGGGCAGTTTTCCTTGATAATTTCTTGAAAGATGATGTCTAGGCTCTTTTTTTGATCATGGCTTTCAGATAGTCCAATAATTTTTAAATTCTCTCTCCTGGATCTATTTTCCAGGTCAGTTGTTTTTCCAATGAGATATTTCACATTGTTTTAATTTTTCATTCTTTTGGATTTGTTTTACAGTGTCTTGATTTCTCATAAAGTCACTAGCTTCCAATTGCTCTATTCTAATTTTTAAGGAAGTATTTTCTTCAGTAATCTTTTGGACTTCCTTTTCCATTTGGCCAATTTTTCTTTTTAGGGCATTTTTCTCCTCATTGGCTTTTTGGACCTCTTTTGCCATTTGGGTTAGGCTATTTTTTAAGGTGTTATTTTCTTCAGTATTTTTTTGGGTCTCCTTTAGCAAGCTGTTGACTTGTTTTTCATGATTTTCTTGCATCACTCTCATTTCTCTTCCCAGTTTTTCCTCTACTTCCCTTACTTGCTTCTCAGAATCCCTTTTGAGCTCTTCCAAGGCCTGGGACTGATTCATATTTTTCTTGGAGGCTTTGGATGTAGGGGCTTTGACTTTGTTGTCTTCTTCTGGTTGTATATTTTGATCTTCTTTCACCAAAGTAAGATAATATAGTCTGACTCTTTTTGCCTGCTTGCTCATGATCCCAGCCAATTACTTGAGTTTTAAACTCTTTGTTAAAGTAAAAGTCTGCTTCCAATGTGGAGAGTGTACTGTCCCAAGCATCAGGGGTTTGGATAGCTGTTTTCAGAGATACTTGTAGGGACCTGTAAATTTTCAGTTCTTCCAAGGTGGTATGATAAGGGGTGAGGTGTTTACTCCTTTCCTGGCCTGTGACCACAAGTACTCCTTTCTGTCTTGTAACTGTGAGGAGGGGTTTCTCTCTACAGCCACTACAAGCTCCACTATGCCAGTGCTCCTCCTCACCCCAGCACTGCTGCCCCAGAACTGTGACCCAGATCCACACACAGGCAAAGCAAGAGACTCCTGCCTCAGCACTGGCTAAGAGATCCCTGCAGTCCCTCTCTGATCAGCCACTGGATTCCCCCTCAGTCTGTGGGCTGGAAGCTTGGGAAGCAGCTGCTCCCCCCCCAGGGCCACGCTCTTGGGGAATGGAGTTGAGACCCTGCCTTCCTGTCTCAGCACCGACAGAAACAGACTTTTCCCACTGACCTTCTAAGTTGTCTCTGGCATTCATGGATTGAGGAGTCTGCCCGAGATTCAGTCCTATGAGGCCTGCTCCAGATTTGCTGCGGCCTGCGCACCCACGCTGCGCTGCACTGTGCTCCCAGCCCGGTGCAATACACCTTTCTGATCAATCATCCAGGTTGTCTTGGGCTGGAAATTTGTTTCACTCTGTCTTTTTGTGGGTTCTGCTGCTTCAGAATTTGTTTAGAGCCATTTTTTATGAGTATTTGGAGGAGTTTGGGGGAGAACTCAAGCAAGTCACTGCTTTCACTCAGCCATCTTGGCTCCGCCCCAACCAAAAATGCCCCCTTCACTTTAAAAGGGATGAAATAGGGACTGAAAGCATGACAGTGGAGAGAGCACCAGATTTGTAATGGAGGCCTTGGGTTTGAATCTTATGTCTGCTACTCATTACCTTTGTGATCGTAGGCAATTCACAACCTCTCTGGGGCCTCAACTCCTCATGTGTAGAATGAGGGGGTTAGCCTGTGTGGCCTCAAAGGTCCCTTCTAACTCTAAATCTACAATTCAATGATAAAATGACTTACCAACAGTTATAGAGAGGGGGGAATAGAAGCCAGGTCTCCTGACTCTTAGCACTGAGCGCTCCTTTCCACAATACCTACCATAATGCCTCTCCAGGGAGCCTCATGATCCTAGGATCTTCAGATAATGAACTACTTTGTGCACTGGGATAGGAGACTCTCTACTCTGGGTGCACTAATTTGTAAGTTGTGTGGATAGAAAGACCTAGAGGAGATAATTTGTCAGAAGGACTCATCCTACACTACAGCACTATTAGTGGAGTTGTGAACTGATCCAACCATTCTGGAGAACAATTTGGAACTACGCCAAAAGGACTTTATAAACTCTGCATACTCTTTGACCCAGCAATACCACTACTAGGTCTGCATCCCAAAGACATCAAAGAAAAGGGAAAAGGACCTTTTTGCACAAAAATATTTATAGCAGCTCTTTTTGTGGCAGCAAAGAACTGGAAATTGAGGGGATGACTATACATTGGGGAATGGCTGAACAGAAGTTGTGGTTTATAACTCTGATGGAATACTATTGTGCTATTAAAAATGACAAGAAAGATAAGATGCTTTCAGAAAAACCTGGGAAGATTTACATGAATTGATACAAAGTTAAATGAGCAGAACCAGGAGAACATTATAAATTTTAACAGCAATTCAATTCTGAATGGCTTACCTATTCTCAGCAATACAATGATCTAAGACAATTCCAAAAGACTTAGGATAAAAAATGCTATCCACCTCCACATAAAGAATTGATGCAGTCTGAAGCACACTTTTTTTTAAACTTTATTATTTTGAGGGGTTGTTGGTCTGCATTTTCTTTTGCAATATGGCTAATACGGAAATGTTTTATATGACTACATATGTATAATCTATGTCAAATTGCTTACCTTGTCAAGTTGGGGAGGGAGAGAGAAAGAGAATTTGGAACTCAAAATTTAAAAAAGTAAATATAATCTATGGCTGGCCTATAGTAGGTGCTTTTTAAGGGTTTATTCCCTCCCTCTTTAGTTCAATGCAATTCAACATGCATTTATTAAGATCTTCACTAGACTCTAGGGATACAAAGAAAAAAATAAAAAACAGTTCTCTGTACTTAAGGAACTCACAGATGAAAGGTTGAGAATAATAGCAATTAATAATAATCATAATAATAACACTCATATAGTGCTTCAAAGTTTGCAAAGGGCTTTACAAATATTATCTCATTTAGTCCTCATAATGACCCTAGGAGGCGAGTACTTTTATTATCTCCATTTTACAGATGTGGAAACTGAGGTAGCCAGAGATTTAGTGACTTGCACTAGTAAGTGTCTAAGGTCATATTGGAACTCAGGTTTTCATGATTCCAGGTCTAGAACCCTATCCACATTAGCCATTTCATTGGGAAAAATTTTTAGTTCTTAGGACAATGAAAACTAGGCAAAAGAATGTACCAGAAGTAATTTTATAGAAATTTACAAAAATCTGGAGCTGGAAAAAATTTAACCTTGTAGTTAAATTTTTTTCTGTCTCTAATTAATGATTTCTATGCTTCAATTTTTGTATATTTGGATCACTCCAGCAAGTAAGGAATAAAAAAACAGCTGCATATTAACTCATCGGAATATAAGACCCTCTAAACAACCTAGGTAGTGAATACAGACCATAACTGAATATATAATGCTTTCTATGAGTCACTGGTTCTTTTATAACCTTCAGATTAAAAGATAATCCCTCAGGAGAGCAGATTAAAATCTTGTCCCATGCTTGTATATACCCACACACACATACATCACAATATTATATATATAGATAACAGATAATATATCCATGTGTATGAATACATACATATATGAAATATATTTTCACATACATGACTCATTGTTGTAGCTTTGAATACACAAAACTTGTCAACCTATGCTGGGAAAATGAATGTCCAGGAAATAAGGCAAACTTTAAAAAGGAAGTTGTGTTAAGAAATCAGATGGTGCTGGGGATAATACTTAAGGAGTAGAAACCCACATAAATTGAGAAATGAAATGGGAAAAACAAGGGCCTCATAGTTAGAAGGAACGTTAAAGTCAATGACTAGTTCCCTACTAACAAAGACTCAAAGCTTACACAGTAATTCTTACAAAATATGAAGAAAACACAAAGTAGATTCAAGGGGAAGTGGCCAAAGAAAGCAAACAAATTTTATGGTCTATCCTTAATTTATTTCCATCAAAATGTAATTCACTTAATAATACTGGTCAGAGAGAAAAGTTTTGGCATTAAATATGGGCAGGACTTCTCAAAGATATACATTTCTAACAATATATTCATTTTAACAGGTGACACATTGGACAGAGCACCAGGCCTGGATTCTGGAAGACCTGAGGTGAAATCCAGCCTAAGACACTCACTAGCTGCATAACCCTGGGCAAATCACTAGACCTCTGTCTGCCTCGCTTTTCTCATCTATTAAATGGGGATTATAATAGCACCTACCTCCAAGGGCTATTGTGAGAATCAAGTGAGATAATAATGTACAATGCCCTGCACATAATAAATGGCTGTATAAATAAATGCTAGCTGTTATTAAGCATTAATTATCTGCAAGGCACTGTTTTAGGCCTTGGGAATGAATTTTTAAAAACTCAATTGATAAGCATTTATTAAGCACCTACTAGATTCCTGGAATTGTAGTAGACATTAGAAATACAAGGATTAAAAAGTGAAATAAGGAGCTACATTCTGTCAAAGAAAATATAAATACAATCAAAACATATACAGAATAAATACAAGGCAGGAGGGTACTAGTAGGGGAATTGGGAAAGGACTTAGCTGACTCTTTATAATAATATTAATAATGATATCTAGTAGTCATATAGTGCTTCCGGCTTTATAAAAAATACACATATTGCCTAATTTGCTCCTCACAACTATCCTGAGGGTTGCTGCTATTATTATCCTCATTTTGTAGATGAGAAAACTGAGGTTAATGGAGGTTAAGTGACTTGCCCAAGGCTGGATTTGAACTTGGGTCTTCTTTGCAAGTCTAGCACTTGAAGGAAGGGATTTTATGAGATGAAGGGGAGGTTAAATTGACAAGCAGAGTCTGGCAGAAAGACTACTGAAACTAGAATCAGGAAACCTGATTTTGAAACCTGGTTCTGCAACTGTATGAACCTGGATAGGTCACTTAACTTCCTGAACCTCGGTTTCCTCATCTGTAAAGGGGGCAGCTAAGTGTCACAGTGGATAGAATGCCAGGCCTGGAGTCAGGAAGACTCATCTTCCTGGGTTCAAATCTGGCTTCAAGACAATAACTGTGTGTGACCCTGAACAAGTGACTTAACTCTATTTTCTTATCTATAAAATGAGCTGGATAAGGACATGTCAAACCACTCCAGTATCTTTGCCAAGAAAAGACCAAAATGAGGTCATAAAGAGTCAGATATGACTGAAATAACTGAACAACAATGATGAAAAATGGGAATGGTGATAATAATATTCTTACTACCAATCTCACAGGATTATTGGGAGGAAGGCACTTTGTAAACCTAAAAACACCATTATTACCAGCATATTGGTTGTAGTGTGACTTTCACAAAATCTTTCTTGATTTCATTTGGGCAAGAAAAAAAAAACACCCGTCTCTAAGGTAACAATGAAAATGAAAACAGACAAACAACATAAGTGTTATCTCTACCTATGTAACCACTGAAGAAGATCGTGCTAACTTCAGGAATCTGTGATTTCATCAGTGCGGTTCTCCCTCTACCAACCCAGAGGGAACCCCTCTACAATGCAAAACATCTTAGCAAGGCTGAGTTGTGGCTGAAAAATTCACCTTGTGGCCAGACACGTGATGAGCCATAACTCTGCTAGCATTTAAAACTCAACACAAATAGGCCCCGTTCACATGTAGCTACAAATGGTTGACTGAGAAATATCTAGACCTTTCAACTTTTAACGGCAGTGTTCTTCTTTCGGTATAAATGTCCAAACATCCTGCAATGGTAATGCAAAAAATATTTGAAAATGATGTGGTTGTGAGGACTGCCAATTGAAAATTAATCCAACTCTCTTCCTACTTCATTTTCCTAAATATCTGTGATAATAGCTCATGCTTTGGTATCACTTTCCAGTTTAGAAAGCATTATCTTAACAAACCCAGGATAATTTTCTAATTCAATTCAATGAACATTTATTAAGCACTAATTATGGTGCTATAGGAAATATAAACTGGAGTTATTAAATCAAATTTCCCTTCAAGAAAGAAAAAATACAGAGTAGGAAGACATACCTCTAGTTTCAGGGTTGCAAAACCAATTATAAATGTTTTCTTCTGAAAGTGTCACCCCATTATTCCTAACTATAGAATGTTTCCTCTAGGTACATTTAAAAAATACAGTTTTATTTTCTTAACTCCTTATATGTTAACTTATATTAATGTTGCTTGATTATTTCAACCCAATTAAATCCCATCTAGAAATGTTAGGTAGTAAAGTGGTAAAAAAAGAAATAATAATAATGATAATTGTTCATGAAAAGAGCGTTGAAATGAAGAATTCGGAGAAACTTGGGTAGACTTCTTTGAATTGATACAGAGTAGACAAAGCATAACTGAGAACAATACACATAGTAATGTAAAGCAAATTATACTAAAAGACATGAGAATTCAGATCAATACAATGATAAATCTCAATGTCAAAAGTCTAATGATTAAATACTTTTCTCCTCTCAGTAGGAAAGTAATAAACTATAAAATGACCATTAAATATGGTCACCACATCCATTTGTTTTAGTTAGTTGTTTTTCCCCTTTGTTATATAAGAGCGTTTTATTGGGTATAGAATATTGGGAATTAACCACAAAAAAAAAATCTAAAGATGCATGATTACTAGAAAGATGCGAGATTTTGTCAATGTGGAGAACTTTAGTGGGGAAACTTGCTACACTAAAATAAATTAAAAACAGACAGAAGCCTACCATTTGATTTGGTAGATAATTCCTGAATTGCTTGAGGCACATAGATGTTAATAGATTTGCCCATGATTACAAAGCTAGGAATTGTAAAAAGCTGGATTTGAAACCAGGTCTTCTGACTCCATACCCAACGCTTCATCCACTGTCTCATATTGTCTCTTTTGTAGTTAATCTGCTTTGACACCAGTAAATCAGATAATGAAAATCACATCCCGTCAATAGTGGGGCTAGTAAATCTGGACACAAGACTAGATGAAAGGAAAGCCAGTAAATGGGAAGATCTGGTCTACCACCTGAGAGGACAAATTCCAAGGTGGCCAGGATTTCATGTTCCTAAAATGGGGCCGTCAATCAACAAACATTTATTAAGCACCTACTACATACCAAGCGTTGTGTTGATGCTAAGGACATAAAGTCAGAAATGAAACAGTCCTGCCCTCAAGGAGGTTATATTTATGGAGGAAGACAAGAAATACATATAAGAGTATATCTGAAGAAATATATACAAAATAAGTGCATTGTATTCCTGTCCCAATCTCCTAATGCAAAATTACTCAAAACAGGTAATTCTTTCACTTAATTCTCAGCTAACTCTCCATTTTCCATCAACAATTCTGCTTGGTTTGGACTCCATGGAACACGATGCCCCTGCATTGGGTACTTGCTACTGACTTTCCCCTTTCCAGCTTCCTTTTTTCTTCTTTCATTAGATTGTAAGCTTCTTGAGGATAGGGACTGTCTTTCTTTTTCTTATTTGTATGTTCAGCACTTAGCACAGTGCCTGGAACATAGCAGATGTTTAAAAAATGTTTGTTGAATTGAATTAAACCTGTACAATTCAACTTCAGATTTTCAGAATTATCCATTTGGGAGGGATTACCCAGGTTCCAGGTTTCACTGTATCCTTTTCCCTACCCCACAATTCCCAAGGTCCCCTGCCTGTGAGTGATGAAAAAAAAACAAACAAACTTGAATGATAGTAAAACTCAAATCTACCAAACTTTTGACTTGTCAGCAACAAAATAAAAGCCTACAGGAAAAAAACCATTTTAATGTAATCTTAAATGTGATGTTTGAAATCACCCCTACTCAGCACGAAGGTTCCCAAAGCACAGACATATGGATCATCCTAATGAAGGTCCACGGTGATCTTACTGTTATTGCTCAGTTGTTTCAGACACTTCTGACTCTGTGGCCCCATCTGGGGTTTTCTTGGCAAAGATACTGGAGTGGTTTGCCATTTCCTTTTCCACTCATTTTACAGATGAGGAAGCTGAGGGCAAATGGGGTTAAGTGACTTACCTAGGGTCACACAGCTAGTAAGCATCTAAAGCCAGATCTGAACTCAGGAAGATGATTCTTCCTGACTGTAAGGTCAGCACTCATCCACTGAGCCACCTAACTACCTTAGCTGTCATCAATGGTGATGATATGAGTTTATTTCCTTTGGCAAATTTTCTACAATTCACTTTCTCCCTTGCACGCATGCAAGAGAAGAGTCTTTGCTCAAATGCACATGTGCTTGCAGGATTAAAACACCCTTGGTGAAAATGACTTGCTCTGGTTTCAATTTATAGTTTCTGGAATAACTATTGAGAGATCTGATTTCCAAAGAAAAGACAATCAAAAAGAAAATATGTCAGGCATGAACAAAATGTGATGGGTAAACTCCCTCAATGGAAGTAGAGAAAAAAGTATCAAGAAGCTTTCTGCATAATTTTGGGTATTGATTCTCAAAGCCATCTTCACGTGGGTACCCAGGTAGACATGTACCCAGTCTCCCACTAAGGGACAAGAAGCCAAACATAATGGTCTTGGTGTAACATGGCATCAGAAATTGTACTTTCACATTGGCCATAGATAACATGTTTCAAGGGCTGAAGCACACAACATTGGGCTGAATTGTGTAACGTACACAGCCTACTCTTGCAGCTCTGGCAAAATAGATGGGCAAACAGATGACTATTGTATTTGTGACCCTCCACACACGTGTGCATGCATGTACACATATACATACACATACACACACATACATACACACACACACACACACACACACACAAAACCATCTAAAACCCTGAATTCTTCCTCTCTGCAGGTCTGAGTCAGAGATAGTTTCCTTTGGTTTCTGTGACCTAGATATGATAAAACTTACCCATGAAAATCTGAAAACTGCTCACAACATTTTAAAACACTAATAAAGAAACAAACAGTGTGGCCAGAGCCAATCAAAGTCTTCTCAGTCTTAATTCTATCTCAGGGTCAATTTCTTCACATCAATAAATCAATGAGCATTTACTGAGCCCTTATTATGTGCCAGGCACTGTGAGTAAGTGCTAGGGATATAAAGGAAAATCAAAGGCAATTCTACCTCAAGGTACTTCTATTCTAATGGAGGAAGCAACTTATCAGAATATACAAAATAAATACAGAGTAGTGGGAAGGTAGCCCTTAAAGAGGATAATGGAGAGACCAGAAAATGCCTTTTGGAGGAAGTTGAACTTTAGTTGAGTTTCAAAGGAAGCCAAGGATTTTAAGAGTTGGTGTCTGGGAGGAAGAACATTCCAGGAATGGGGGCGGGGGGGGGGAAGACTTGAAGCAGAGACCAAAAAAAAGGCGATTATAATAGTCCAGATGAGAAATGATAAGGTCCTTAACTAAAGAGGCACTTAAGTGAGTGGAGAGAAAGAGCTATGTGAGAGCAAGAAAATACAAGATATGTGGGGTCAGTGAAATAGTAAAGTTAAGAATAACATTGAAGCTAGGTGACTAGAAATATAGTGATTCCCTCCACAGCAATAGGGAAACTCAGAAGAAGGGAGGTTTTAGGGAAAAGATAAGGAGTTCTGTTTTTGGACGTGCCAAGTTTGAGATGTCAGTGAGATATGGCCAATGGGCAATTGGTGATGGGGAATGGAGTCAAGAGAGAGACTAGGGATGGATACATCGATCTAGGAATCAACTGCATAGGGATGATCATTGAACTCATGGGAGCCCATGATCTCATGAGGTAAGAGTATGAAGAGAAAAGAGAAAAGGGCCTATGACAGACTGATAGGGCCCACTAAGAGTTAGTGAGAATGACATGAATGAAGATTCAGCAAAAGAGACTGAGGAGACAGACACAAACAGAACCAAGAGAGAACAGTCATGAAAAACTCAGAGAAGAGAATATACAGGAGAAGGCAGTCAGCAGTGTCGAATGTTGCAAGACATCAAGAAGAACGAGGACGCCATTAGATTTGTTAATTAAGAGGTCACTGGTGTTTAAAACAAAGTGAGAAAAATTAAAAAAATAAAATAAAAAAATCTTTTTAAAAAGCGAGAAAACTAGAGGTATCCCATCATTTGCTCTTCACTCCACAGGAGAATGGCCTTTACCTCCCTTAAAGAATGACTAGTATGACTAGTATGATTGTGCCTCTGCCCCAAGAACAATGAGTCTGTCATTGAAGCAATGTGGAAGCGATAGTTAGATACATAGGTGGATAGACAGATGGGTAGATGGACAGATAGATGGAAAGAAGGACAGACGGATAAATAGACAGAAAAAACCTTTATTAATCACTTAGTTTGTGCCTGGCACTGGTGCTAAACACTGGGAATGCAAAAACAAGAAAACTAGGCACATTCTACTTTCGAAACAGTAAAAATAAACAGTAGAAAGATAAAAACTAATAAGGACAATAACAATGGTAGGCCTCTTCCACTGAAGAATAGCATAGTATAGTGGCTAAAGGGCTGAAATTAGAGCCAGCAGATAATTAGAAGAGCTTATGTCCTGTCCTGAGGCTTCACTGCTTATTTATAAGAAATGGTATCACAGGTTATAGTAGGCTGTTCTAGTCCTTGCTAGAGAGGAAGCCACTATCAAGGTCATCCCCAAAATTAGATATTGGGGGTGGGAGTATTTTGTCTCAAATTTTGTTTTATTACCTTCTTCAACCACTTACACCACACTTCAAAACTTTTTGTTATTCCTTGACCCACCTCCACAAAACCCTGACCTTCTAAGGAAGCTATAGTAAGAAAGTACTGATGACACTATGTATTCTACCTTACTGCCTGTAAACATGATTCCCAAGAGATTATAAGCAGTAATGGAGGACACACAGCATGAAAAATATGGGGGTTCTTAATGTGCCTTGGTGGGCCTATTGATCCCAGAGAGGAGAAGGAGAGGATCCCCACGGGGAAGCTGCAGTTCTTCTCAAGGGAAGAAAGAAGTTCTTAACGAGGAGGAAGGTTGTGGAGACAGCACAAGGGAAGTAAATTCTAAAAATGTATAGTCCTAGGGATTAGCACAAAAATTTACCTAAGAGGGTGGTCAAATGCCCCAAATGGGCTTTTAAGAGTACATTCCTTCAGCAAATTTACAATAAAATGCAAAATGGAGGAAATTCACTGGACTTCCTAGAAGGCCTTCATTTTTATTACCAGGTTGAAGACAGCCTTAAGACACACTGCATTCAACTGAGATTTTTTTTTATTCCTAGTTATTTTCTTGCATTCAGGAGAAATGTCATTTTGAAAAGAATCACATTTGTCTTTTCCCTGTCCACTGATGTGTCTCCTCCTCCTTTTCCTTCTCCAGTTATTTTCAATCCTGTCCAACTCTTTGTGACCGCATTTGGGGTTTTCTTGGCAAAGGTACTGGAGCGGTTTGCCGTTTCCTTCTCTGGCTCATTCTACAGATGAGAAAACTGAGGCAAATATGTTAAATGACTTGCCCAGGGCCACAAATCTAATAACTGCCTGAGGCCACATTTGAACTCGAGGAGATGAATCTTCCTGACTCCAGACCTGGCACTCTTTCCACTGAGCCACCTAGCTGCTCATTGTGCACCCTTAGTGAGTTAATTTAACTATATACTTAAACTATATACATATATATATACACAATTAATTTAACTGTAAGAATCCCCTTAGAGCTTAAAAAAGAGAGAAATATATTTAAATCTAGCACACTAAGAATTCATAGCAGTTCAACTAATTCTAAGCTAGGGCATGGTTTCTCTGTCTTGTGCATGTGGAGTAACAGAAATCACGTCAAATGGACAAAGACTGCCATCTATTCAAATGCTGCCTCTTCTTTGAGGCCTTACCTGATACACACACACACACACACACACACACACACACACACACACACACACACACACACATCCTTCCCCCACCCCACAACCCTATCAAGGGCCACCACAAATCACAACAAAGAACTTTAGAGTGGCAATGAGGTTTGGTAGAAATCCTTTGCTCTGATTATAAAAAGTTCCATGGAATGATTCCATATGACTTCCCACATCTGATAGCATTTTTGCTTTAAGAAACAGAAGTAGCTTAGCCAGCAAGGAAAAAAAGAAGACAGCTTTGCTCCAGCAGGCACCAAATACAGCAAGCTGTCAATCATATGCTCCTTTGACTTGCTCTTCCTCTACTTTCTTGCACCCTTTACCTTATTGTCCTTCCTTGTGTGCCCTGGCTTGTACTTCTACTATGGACTCTTCTCTTTGACTCTGCAGTTTCCTAAATATTTGGCCACCATTTGCTCTCTCTTCTAACTGAAGGCAGATGCCCACCTCTCCCTCCCTGAACCTCAAAACACACACACACACACACACACACATCCATGGCAACAGCTACTTTTTGCCACCAAACACCAACTATTTTTCTGTGGAATCAATAAGATGATTCAAGTGGTTCTTATCTTTAAAAAAAGTGATTTCTTTCTAATTCCAGCTTAGAAAATCTAAATTTAAATTAAAGATAATTTCTATCTTTAAGGATTCAGAATTAAAGCCAGAGTAATATGGTCAATTACTATAAGTACATTGTGATTTACATTAGACCAAGATTGGTTCAAAAAGATTCCTACACCAATGAACAGATGGAAAACCCATAGGCTTGCTTTGGAAGGGGACAGGAAGAACGGTTACTTAATTTTACAGATGGTTCAGTTTCAGTTCTTGAACAGTTTTTAAACAGTGACCCCATTGGGATCAGCATGGACACCTGGGTCACTGCAAGTTTAAGGCAGCAGCAGCATTCCTTAGAAGGGCATTTGTTGGACATGGATAGAGGCCTGAGATAAGTTAATGAAACTAACACCTGTTAATTCTGAATAACACAGGAAAAGTCAACCATATTATTTTAGCAGTTGATCACATTTCCTGCTGCCTGGAAATTTTAGAGATGGTAAAGAAAAACTAGTGCATCAAAATGAATAATTTAAGAACCACAATGTCTTACTCACAAAAAAGGGCCAAATATTTTTTATTCACAATCAGTGGAGTATTGTATTCTTTCTTTCATTCAAATATTCAAACAAGTCTTTATTAAGTATATACTCTAGAAGCCCAGCACTGTGATAGACACTACAGGGAACACAAAGGAATATGTCTTATGGTCCCCAACTTCATGAAGGGGCCCAGTCTCATAGAGCAAGTAAAATTTTATTCTCCTTTACTTTTTAGACATATATAAATAAAAAATTACATGATGAGTCTAACCATAACAACATAAGAGATGTCACAAGTCATACATATATATATACACACACATATGTGTGTATATATGTACACATACATATACATATATGTGTGTATATATGTATGTATATGTGTATATAGATATAGATAGATATATAGATATAGATATAGATATAGATATAGATATAGATATAGATATAGATATAGATATAGATATAGATATAGATATAGATATAGATATAGATATAGATATAGATATAGATGTAGATATAGATGTAGATGTAGATGTAGGTGTAGGTGTAGATGTAGGTGTAGATGTAGGTGTAGATGTAGGTGTAGATAGATGTAGATATAGATGTAGATATAGATGTAGATATAGGTATAGGTATAGATATAGATATAGATATAGGTATAGATATAGATATAGATATAGATATAGATATAGATATAGATATAGATATAGATATAGATATAGATATAGATATAGATATAGATATAGATATAGATAGATATAGATCTTACATGATGCCCTGGGCCTTTTCATATCCTAAGTTTTCAGTCTACGGTTCTTTTTTTTTTTTAAGAAATAGAGTGTCTATTTCATAGGACAAAAAACACAGTTATCCCTTCCATATGGAAGGGGTTAGGGGCATGGTGCCCCACAATCTGGAAAATCCATGTAAAATTTTTTGGCCTTCTCTTCACACCAGACAAGAAGTCTGAATGATTGTGGTATTAAAAGATAAAATATGTTGATATTATATAATACTCCACACACATTTTATGCACTTCTGGGTTTCTAAACTTTTTCTGTGTCATCTGCTGGGCTTCATGTGTTATCTGTGGCTTCTGCAAAACTCCCCCCAAATTCAAATTTAATTTCTTATGCCAACCCGCAACATATTGAAACCGGGATGAGGAAAGTCTCAATGTGAAAAGGCTAACTGTATTCTGATTTTGAGTTCTCCAGTCAATCTTTATCATAATCAAAGGCTAGATAGAGACAGTAAGTACTGTGAGTTTGGCTATGTGGGGGGAAGGGGGGAGAGTAGCATCAGTTGTGTACTGGGATATTCACTTCTATCTTTACACAGAGAAATTTTCAGTACCCTAGCAAAATTCTGTATCAGTATTAGCCTCACTAGCTAAAAGGCTTTCAACATTTCATTCAATAGGGAACATAGCTTTAAGCAGGAAGGGTCTTTGAAAATCATATAATTATAGTATCAAACAGGACTTGTTCAGCTATTTCAGTTGTGTCTGACTCTCCATGACCCCATTTGGGGTTTTCTTGGCAAAAATTGCCAAGGTTTGCCATTTCCTTCTTTTTTGGGGGGTGGAGGGATTTTTTTGGGCTAGGCAATAGGGTTAAGTGACTTGCCCACAGTCACATAGCTAGTAAGTGTTTTGTGTCTGAGGTGACATTTGAACTCAGGTCCTTCTGAATCCAGGGCTGGTGCTTTATCCACTGTGCCACCTAGCTGCCCCACCATTTCCTTCTCCAGCTCATTTTGCAGATAAGGAAACAGGGGCAATCAGGATTAAGTGATTTGCCCAGAGTCACACGGCTAGGAAGTATCTGAGGCCACATTTGAATTCAGGTCTTCCTGACTCTAGGCCTAGCACTCTATCCACTGTGCCACCTGGCTGCCCTAGGTCATAAGTGACAACTCAGATTACAAACCGAGGTCTTCTGACTCCAAGTTCAGTGCTCATTCCTCTGTACCATGTTGCCTCCCTCTTTTAGGGAAGTATTCCTTGTTATGATGATCATTTCCAGAGATTCATTAAACAATGCACCAATCCTTTGCTTCCTCAAATTTGACTGTTGTAAGAGAAACTGATAGTTCTGATATCATAGGGAAGGATGTGGCCATTCTAAAAAAAATTAGTACTAGATAATACTTCCCCTCAGTGAGAAAAGCTAGCACTTGATCTTATATTTAGGACTCCCACTGCATCCAAAGACCTTGTTCGCTGTTACTAATTTAAGTGGAGAGAAGTGGGGAGTAAAGGGTAGAACAGGGGACGGGAGTAGGGAAGACATTCCAAATGTAAATGATTTTTTTTATCCTACTGATGTTATAGGTGACAGGCTATAAACTCATATACTTTTGCTAGAACCTCTCTAAACCAGCATGGAAATAATATTATACAAATGGTAGTGAGAAAGCCAAGCTAGCAATAGTAGGAATTCTATACATCTTGTATCTCTGCATATCTAAATCACTCCCAGATCTGAGAGAGAAAGACGTAAAGAAAATTGTCAGAGAGACTTGTTAAACACCAGAATAAAGCTCAAGAATTCTTTTTCCTAAAGGTATTTAAATATACAATTCTCATCCAATAGGTTTTCAGTTTTATCTGAGTGTAATTTTGGACTCAACAAAATACTATGATCACATGATTAAAACAGCTACTAATGAAGCTATTGTTATTATGACCATATTTAAAAAAAAACAATATACTCTATCCTCCTGAATGGATTCAGGTGATGTTATGTGGCTGCAAGTCATGGAATAATGTTCAGTCATGAATATGTTCAGTCATTTCAGTTGTGTCCAAACTCTTTGTGACCCCATTTGAGGTTTTCTTGGCTAATATACTAGAGTGGGTTTGCCATTTCCTTCTTAGGCTCATTTTACAGATGAGGCAACTGAGGCAAACGGGTTAAATGACTTGCCCAGGATCAAACAGCTAGTAAGTGTCTGAGACAGGATTTGAACTCAGGAAGGTAAGTCTTCCTGACTTCAGGCCTGGTCACCTGGCGCTTTATCCACTGAGCCACCTAAGTCATCCTTCATGGAGTGAAAGGTGGACTGGAGAAGAATGCTACACATTACCAGGCAAAAACTGAACGTGAAAAAAAGCAAAACGGCCATCAACAGAGAGATGTCAAACTCCAAAAAGAAAGTGGGTCCGTCGCGGCAAAAGTAAGCAGGTAGGTATTCCCTAGATCTTTGTCATTCAAAATGGATTGATTTTTCACAAAACTTGACCAATGCCAATAACTGGTCCAAATATACATTGAGAATTAGTCATTAGGACCAACGTAAACTTGTGCAGAGTAAGGTAAACAGAATTAGCAAAGCAATATTCACAATGACTAAAACAATACAACTGGAAAGAAGAAAAATATGTTGAATGCTATGTAATTATAATGGCCAAGCTTTCCCCAAAAAAGAGATGAGAAAATATTCCTTCCTCTCTTCTTGGCAGGATAGTAGCTGGCATTCATATAGTGCCTACTATGTGCCAGTGGTCCTCTTCGAAAACAAGGACGAACAACTACCATGTACCAGACACTGTGTGAAGTGTTCTATAAATACTATCTCACTTGATCCCCACAACAACTCCAGGAGGTAGGTGCTATAATTCTTCCCAGTTTACAATTGAGAAAACTAATGCAAACAGAGGTTAAGTGACTTGCTCAAGGTCATACAGCTAATAAGTGTCTGCAGCTGGATTGAAATTCAGGTCTTCCTCACTCCTGGCCCAGCTGACTGCATCAGGGAAAGGTCAGTGTACAAATTAGCATTGCTCAACTTTTTACCCTTCTCTTTTATTCTTTATTATAAGGAATGATTCCCTCTGAGAAGGACATGTATATTCAAAAACAAAGGTAATGTTAAAACAAAAGATAGCAATAAAATTATTTTTAACAGGAAAAAAGTTAACAATTAGATGGTACCCTTAAGAAACAGATGGAATATCGGCGCTAATGTGTTCTGCTTCACTATATAGAACCAAAAGAATAAATCACGTTAAGCTAATGTTACAACTACAATATTAAGATGGTGGTGTTACTTCTGAATTCCTATACTTCTGCAGTACCAAGCATTTCTCCTTTCATGATTGCATACATACATATGCACATACACACACAGGAGAAGGCATACTCCTTGGCTTCTTGCTGCCTTCAGGAATTTCCTCCTGCTGCTATAACTCAACAATCTCTTTTCCTTTGAGGTTTACTCTATCTAGTCAAACCACCTGATCCAGATTCTTATTGCAGTTATATCTTGTTGCAGGTTCTAGGGCATCTCCAAGGAGTACAGCACCTGGCACTGTCTTTCTTTCTACCTCAACCCCTGCCCTTATGAACTTTGACTCCCAATTCATCAACCCCTCTGATTCCCCAGACCTGCACCACCTCCATCACCCAAAAGGACAGTCATGCCCTTGGTTTTACCACTCATCACACATGTTCAACCTCCATAAGAGATAACTCTGAAATTCCTCTTTCTGATCACAACCAGCCATCTTTCTATCTATCCTCCTCTCCCTTACTCCTCTCAAACCTATTCTCTGTCAGCCCTCACTTTGACATGCTCACCCTTTCTTGTTCTCCCAGTATATTACTCCTGTCCTAGCCTTCATAGTATTGATCCTCTAGTTAACCAGTTCAAGTGTACGCTGACTTCTAACCTGGAATTCCTTTCCCCTTGTTAAGTTACTAGTCATGCCTGGCTAAAACTCCAACTCTGGGTTACCCCCCCCCTAGGAAATCACATACCAGAGCTGATAGGATTCACTAAATTTTATTTTATTTAATCTCTGTTGTGACCTCTTCACCTTGATACATGGCAATCATTTTACGTTTCCCTGAATGACTTTTTCACATGCCCCACAGCTACTGTTCTGAACCTTTTCTTCTTTCCTTTGGTGTCCTCTATCTCCCCTCTCTCTCTCTCTCAACAAAGGACCTTTTTTCCTACTTTATTGAAAAATCAAGGCCATCTGATTTGTGTCCTCCCTTCCACCTATTCATATTTTAATGCCTCCCCATGTTCTCTTCATTTTCTCCTTCTTTGCACCAGTCTTTCACGAAGCTGTGACCCTTCTCCTTGCTAAGGCCAACTTCTGTATTTGTGTCCTTGATCACATCTCCTCTTGTCCTCCAGGGCCTTATCCTTTCAACCCTCCCACATTTCTCTAAACCTCAATCTTGCCCTATCTACTTGCTCTTTCCCACAGCCAATAAAAATGTCCAGTCTCTCCCATCTTTAAAAACAACAACCACCACCTTCATTTGACCCTGCCATCCCCTCAGGCTATTATTTTGTATCATTCCTTTTTTTTTCCTCAACCAATACTTCACATTCCTAGATGACATATACATTGGTTACATCCACTTTCTTGCCTCCCACTGACTTCTCTACCTCTTATAATCTGACTTCTCTCCTGACTGAAATTGCTTTCTTCAAGGTTAACAATGATCTCTTGATTGCTAAATTTTATGGCCATTTCTTAGTTCTCTTCTTTCTTGACCTCTCTGAACTTTTTGACACTGTTGGCCACCCCTTCCACTTGGACATTTTTTCTTGCCAGCCTTCTCTAATACTGTTTTCTCCTGGTCTCCTATCTCTCTGGCTGCTTCTACTAAGTCTCCTTTCCCAGAATTTCTGTCTGGTATTCAGAGCCATTCTTAACCTAGCCCCATCCTACCTTTTCAGTCTTCTTATACTTTATTCCCCTCTACAGTGACACTGGCCTCTTTTCTTTTCCATAAAGAAGACTCCATCTCTTGGGTTTAGGCCATTTTCTCTTGCTGTTCCTCATGCCTGGAATGCACTCCCTCCTCATCTCTACCTATTGCCTTCCCTGACTTCTTTTAAGTCCCCACTAAAATCCAACCTCTAGTCCAGGAAACTTCTCCCAATACCTCTTAATTCTAGTGCCTTCCTTCTCTTCTTTATATATTTATTCTGTCTATATCTTGTTTGTACAGATGTTTGTTTTCTCTCCTGATAGATTGTGAGCCCCTGGAAGGCAGGGACTGTCTGTTTTGCTTCCTTTTGTGTCCCCAGCATTTAGCACAGTGCCTGGCACATGGTAGGCACTTAATAGATGTTTATTGACTAGTAAGATCATCATTCATCTCCTACCTCCTGACAAAAGTTCTGTTCAAAAGGCAGGACAGTTATATATGTATAATGGGAAAAGCACATTTTGAAGTGTGAGGACATGGGTCCACACCCTGATTTTGCCCTATGTGACCTCATGCAAATCACTTGAGTCCTCTGAACCTCAGTGTGCTCATCTGCAAAATAAGGAGGTTAGCCTAGGTAACCTCTAAGTCCCTTCTAGCCTAAATTTATGACTATGATCACTGTGGACCATCAGTCAGTCTTCCGTGACCTCAGAACATACAGGGCAAAGCTTCACTGTGCCAAGTCATTAAACAGAATTTCCATGATAGCAACCCATTGTTACATGTTTTGTTCTCCTGAAAAAATACCCCAAATACATGTTATCCCTATAGTCTACCAAAAAATTAACACTAATTCCCTTCTTCAGAAATCTGATTTTCCCAATAAATCACTCCTTCCTTTGTCTATGTTCAGCTTACAAAATATAATTCCCAAGAGCTTAAGGAAAACTTAACTGTACCTTTTGTGTGTTGGGAAGGGGGGAGATGTTGGGCTTACACAGTAGAAGAATTCTGCTGATAGATGAAATTGTTGTTGTTTCCGATGAAATTACTGCTGTGTGATTTTTAACTCTAATGTGCTTTGTTAATATCTAGACAATACCAAGAGCTGTAAGAACAGCCGCCAGGCCCCTGGGTAATTAATGCACTGTGGTGACTTTACCAGAGGACAGTAAATTTGTGATCTTACACCCAAGATAGATGAGAGTTGCATAGGATGAGCAAGCACGGATAGGGTGCAATATGCATCATTATAGAGAATAACTGCATCATGAGAACCCAGATCCCCTGGCATAGTACAGTGCTTTTGTCTACAGAGAGCTTTTAAAAGAATGCTCAGGATGGTGAACTTGAGGTTTCATTCATTTAGAGTAAGTCCCACGCCAAGAATTGAGATAAATCAGCCTGAAGCTAAAAAAGTAAACAGAGCTAAGCCTGATTTAGGCAAATGGGTCACTTTGGGGAGGCAAATATGCTCTATGGGTCCAACCAGGTGGCTTTTAGTCCCCTGGAAGCAGTCATTAACCACATAATGCCCCACAATGCCTGAATGCCTGAATGATCAGGAAGAGTGAATGTAGCTAATTCCCATGCAGACAGGCAGGCTCTGGCCACATTGCCTTTTCCCCAGCCATCATTCTTCTGAAATGTAACAAGGTCCATTAAGCCAGGTAAGAAGATGAATGGCCAGAGGTGATTATGTCTGCCTTCTGCCTCCCATAAAAAAAAAATGCCAGTGAACAATAAAAGGAGCTGATGCCCTGTCAGGGAGATGTTTATGTAAATGAGAACATCACAATTATCTTTCTGCTTGTTCATGTGCAAGACCATCATGAAATGTGAATGGGCAAACGCAACTGTTCAGCAGCATTGGACGTAAAGGCTAGTTCCACAGCTAAAACTACATTCTGATGATGGAAATTGGACTAAAGGATGTAAACCTGATTGAGTTACAGAAAAAACAACAGCAATGGACAGACATCAGCCTCCAAGCCTTTCTCCTTTGAAAACAATAATTTTACTAGATGACAGTTATCACATCCTTCCTGATTATGGCACTGGGAGTTTTTTAAATCATTTTAATCCTTAGAAGCGTAATATGTTATTGTATAATATACGTAAACAGCATCTTTCATCTGCTAATATAGAAACGGCCTGTCAACCAAATGCCACCTCCTCCAGAAGTCTTTCCCCAATTCCCCTCCTTGTCAAAGAAGGTGATCAGGAAACAGAACAGCATTCTGTGTTTCTCATATAGAGTTATCGTTGTCTATTTGTACTAGTTATTATTGTACGTGCTCTATGTCCCTGGTAGAATATAAGCTCTGTGAGGACAGAGCTTGAGGTTTGTTTACTTTTCTGTCTACCCCAGGGCAATGCGGGTTGGGCACAGGAGGCTGGCTCTAGAGTTAGAAGGCTAGGATTCCCATCTTACCTCTTCTAGTCCCTTCAGGACAATTAAGTGACTAACATGTCACTTGTCCCTTCTAAGTCTCAGGCAACCCTGACAGACTATATATTATAGATAGCTTGTAATCAGCTTCTGTGAAGGGAGCTCCCAAATGACTAGTGCCTAATGATGCTCTATACACTATGGGGGTTGAATAAGTGTTTATTTGAATAAACTTTCTTAGGTAATTAACTCAAATAAGTAGTAAATAATGTCGCATAGTACTGCCTCCATTTTACATCCACCCCTCAGTACTTTTACCACCTATGGTATTACCTCCCTCTACTGAGGAAGATAAACCCCTCAAAGAAAATGAAAGTGTCATGCAAGTAATAAGTCTTAAACTTCCATTTAAGCACACAAAAAGCCAGACTTGGAATCTTTGTGCTGAGATCTAGTACACTGGAAAGGGAGGAAAAATTCGAGAAGAAAAGTGCTGGAAAGAAGAGGTCAGAAGAGGTTTCAAAAAAGCTCTTAAATGTGACCATGGTGACTACAGTGGAACACAGGGATAGTAAATGGGCAAAACTAAAGCCTATCATTTATTTCCTTTTCCCAAATTCATTTCTGAGGTCCGTTATCACTGAGGGAGTAGCCATTAAAATTATCTGCCTCTATCCTTCTAAAGACGAAAACTAAAAGAATAGGAATATAGCAACAATCACATCGCACATGCTGATAAGCATTTACCAGAGGAAAAAAACTGAAGACTCAGAGGCATAAGAAAAAAATAAAATAAAAAGGCCTCATGTATCTGGCTATTATCATTTAGGGAATAAGTGAACCTTCTGGATAAGCAAGGGTTAATCCTTTTAATCTTCACTTTGGTGAACTTCTTTTTAAAAATCCCAAACTATGCTTTTGATGTTTTAACAAAACATCAGAATTTGTTTTAGTTGAAATAGGGTTTCATGGAAATATTTTAAAATATTGGTGAAAAGTTCTCTAAATGTATAGAAGGGAGCCCAACTTATGTCCCTTACCTATGGACAGCTCCAATCAGACAGCACCACAAGTTCCCCTTGCTTCCTCCTGAAGCTAAGAATTTCCCATCCTTTCTGAGGGAAAAGAAGTTCCCCATTCTCATACCACGTCAAAGGCTGCCGCAGCCTGGAAAACCCTTACTTGCAACTTGACTCAAATCTCTGTCCCTCCATTTCACTTTCACCCAACATCTTTTGACAACTAGGGGCAAAGTCTGTTGGTGGCAATCAGGATTGAGAAGGAGCAGAGGAGAGAAGAGGGGAAAAAAAGAAAGGAGAGAGAAGAGGACAGAAATTTAGCCCATTAATTGTGTATTTCAAAATTAAGGGCAAGACTCAATCACCCCCTCTAAGGTTCCTTTGAGATCAAAATCTATGATTCACGTGTGATAAGGAAGGGTGGGTATAAAGGAGAACTGGGACCTCTGTCTTGGTGTGTGTTATGCCAGTGAATTGGATCTCAAGGGAACTACAAAGAAGTGTCCTTCTAAGGAAAATGGCAAAGTGGGCTAAAGACTCAGTGACAGAGCACTCTGGGATAGACAAGGCCTGAAGTTCCTGATACAGAGAGAAAAGAAATCTCAGGGCTTGCAGAAGAAAAGAAGAACTGAAGCAGAGAGAAAGATCAGACCCTACCTAATACCTCCCCAAGTCCCATCACCCTCCTCACCAACAAAGCCCCTGGAATTCTGCCTCCTTTTCATCCTTTATCCCTTCTCTGCTAGACCTCAACAACTCGTGCTTAAGAGCTGGGAGTCATACCTACTATCACCTCTTAGGTAAGGAAGTAAGGAATTGGGGGAGAAGGAAGCCTATTTTGTATCAAGAGGGATAGCTCTAAAAAACAAAATAGTAACAATGTGCCATAATGGTTTTAATATAGGTGGCACTGATTTCTAGACTTGCCTTGTTTCCTCCTATACCCCTGTCCTACATGAAGAGGTGACCCTTCTTACTAAAGCAAACCAGTTTGCATCCACCCATGATCCCATTCCATCCTGTTTCCCCCAGAAGATTACTCCTTTGATTCCTGACTCTCACTTACCTTTCATCTGATCCTGTCTACTGGCTGTTTCATAGCCATCTACAAACACACTCTTAAGGATATCTCCCCCACCCTTAAAAAACCCTCATACCAGGGGCAGTTGGTAGCACAGTGGATACAGCTCCAGCCTTAGAGTCAAGAGGACTGGAGTTCAAATCTGACGTCGGACACTTGACACTTACTAGCTATGTGACCCTGGGTAAGTCACTTAACCCTGATTGCCTCACCAAAAAGCAAAAAACAAAAAACCAAACCCTTATATCATCCAAGGAATTTTCTTGGCAAAGATACTGGAGTGGTTTGCCATTTCCTTCTCCGATGAGATAAAATCAATACAATGAGCAATTCTGAAAGATTTAAGAACTCCAATAAATACAGTAATAATAACTAACATTTATGTAGCATTTAAAGGCTTGCAAAATGTTTCATAATTATCCCATTTTGTTCTCAAGCATTTATTAAGTGTCAACTATGTGTCAGGCTTTATGCTGTTTTGCACATATTACCTCATTTGGTCCTTACAATAACCCTAGGAAGTAAGTGCTGTTATTATCCTCATTTTATAGTTGGGGAAACTGAGGCAGACAGAAGTTAAACTTGCCATGGATCATACAACTAGTAAGTGTCTGAAGCAGGATTTGAACTCAGGTCTTCCTGACTCCAGATCCAGCACCATATCCACCCAAAACCACCATAACTGCCTTCCATAATGATCAACCCCGATTCTAGCAAACCAGTAATGAAGAATGCCATCCACCTCATGACAGAGAGGTGATAGTATGAGACACATATTATTTGGACATGGCCAATATGGGAACTTCTTTTCTTTGACTGTGAGTATTTGTTAACAATAGTTTTGAATTTCTTTTGTGGGGGTAGGAGGAAACATGGATAAGAAAAAATGTTTGATAATTGAAAATAAAATATAACATTAACAAAATCTATAATTCAAGTCTAAAGTGATAAAACACCACTAGAATTTGGTGGTGTGCGTTATTTATCTGATTGTTTTTTTTTTATTTTGGTTTAATACTTTTCAACAAGCAGACAAATTCTTAAGGTATTTTTAAACATAATGTTTTGGTAATGGTTCATTTTTGTGAAAAGGCATATAACTTCATTTTTTAAAAAGCTTTTAAGGAATGATTGTACTGTACAGCCACTATTCATACCAAGATTTTGTACAGATGAAATTCCATGTATTGAGAAGAAACTCATTCTTCAAGTTTCCAATTTAAATAATCACTTAGAAAATAGGGAATTACCTTGTAAAAAAATTTCAGTGCCTTAAAAAAAAAACAGCTCAAATCCTACTTTCTGCCTTTCCTATAAGATTACCTCCAATTTACCCTGTAAATATCCATATTGTCTCCTTTATTAGAAAGTTAGCACCTACAGGTCAGAGACCATGTTCTTACCTTTGTCTGAATCTCCATCTAGAGCTTAGGATAATACCTAGTTCATAGCCCTTGATAAATGATAGTTGACTGACTAATTTGAATTAAACAAGATATGTTTAAAAGCTTTCTCTATAAATATACTTTTACACAGTAATTTTGTATAATCATTTTTCAGTGAATGCTGGGTCTTTTTTCTTTTAATAAAGATCTCATTTTAGGACTAAGCCTATATTCAGCGCAATATTATAATCACCAAGTTTTCACAGTGAAAAAGAAAAGGAAGAGACATCTAAAATTCCACATGGATACATAGGAAGGTCTGTAAGAAGCTCATATTTTTAAAGCACTAAATTTCTAAAGCAAAACAAAGTCACCAAAACTGAGTAGACAATCTTTCTCAAAAAAACCCTAGTAACACCAAATTTATTATAACATTAAATTGTTTTCATAGTATGAGTAGTCTACTATATTTTAGACACTAGAGTCACTTCTCTCAGCCTCAGTTTCCTCATCTGTAAAATGGGAATAATAATCCTTGCACCGCCAACACAACCCCATCTCCTTGTGAGGAAAACACTTTATTTAGTACTATGCATATGTGAGGTATTATTATGAATGAATTTTTAAATGTGTTAAGCACTTATGTGCCAAGCATTGTGCAGAGCCCTAGAGATATGAATAGAAAACCAAGACAATCCCTGCTCTCAATGCATTCTCATTTTAGTGGGGAGAGACAACACACAGAGAAGAATCCAACTGTTAGGTAGATGGCGAATCTCAGGAGTCTTTAGCAGGCAGCAGCATATCAGATGCTAGTATCAGGAGGCCTTAGCAACATATCAGAAGGTAAGGCCTAGTGAGGAGCAGTTAGGAGGTGCAATAGATAGAGTACTGGGCCTGGAGTCAGGAAGACTCATCTCCCCAAGTTCAAATCTGGCCTCAGACACTTACTAATCGTGACCCTGGGCAAGTCACTTAACTATGTTTGCCTCAGTTTCCACATCTGTAAAATAAGCTGGAGAAGGAAATGGCAAACCACTCCAGTATCTCTGCCAAGAAAATCCTAAATGAGATCACAAAGAGTTAGACACAACTGAAAATGACTGCACAAAAAGGCCCAGTCAATCTTTGGAGAGTGGATGGTAAGGCCTAGCAGTCCACCAGAAGGATTAGAGGTTGGCTTTGTTCTATGGTATGAGCGATCATTTACCTGGCTCATCAGTGTTGGGAAGGGATAGTGGATTAGAGTTGCAGTAGAGTGGGGTTAACTTCCTTAGGGATGGAAATGGGGAGAACAGTATTTGTAATAACCAGTAACAAAGCTTATGATGATTATGATCATGTTTCATAGTATAATGAACAGAGCATCAGACTGAGGATCAGAGGACCTGGGTTTGAATCCTGACTCTTCCACTTAATACCTGTGTGATCTTGGGCAAATTATTAAAGCCTTCTGTGTCTCAGTTTCCTCAAATGTAAAATCAGAGGATTGTATTAAATGACCTTCCAGTTCAAGATCTATGATACTATGAATAAAAATGGTCCCCAGGTTCTGAGATGGTTGAACTCTATAAATTAATATGTTCTTTCCAACTCTGAATTTATTTCCCCACTGTCATAAATGATGATTAAGTTCTTAAGATAGTCCACAAAAGTTTACTTAGCAAATGATGTAGCTCAAAGAGTACCAAGAACAGCCTTGACCCCCTTTGAGTCCTGAGGCAGGCTGGGAAGGGGGACTGGGCAGAGGCCCAGAGAACTGAGCATCAGAGATGGGGAAGATGTCTGGAGGCAGAGAAATAGAGCTCTCTGGATAGGGGTTACTAAGGGAACCTGGTTTCTGGTTAGAAAGAAAAAAGCAGGAGCCCCAAGAGGCTCCTTAGATTCTGTGGCAGCCTTGGGAAAGGGCTCTGGCAGCAAGGTTTAGAGAATTTGGAGAAAGTGAATCTTTGGGAATAAAGGTTCCAGGAGTAGCCATTTATTTTCAAGACAATAACAGGTGTATGATTCTTTTCAGTGACAGTGAGCAGGGAGTGGCCATTTTTACATACAGGTGTTTGTAACCTGAAGGGTACTTGGATACCAGATACAAACAGTACCTTCTAGAAGCTCAGAGCTCAAAAAAAAACCTTGCCTCAGCATATTTATTCTTTGTCCACAACTTTTTATTTACTTAAAAATTATATTACTATTGGAATTATGTTGGAAGGAAGGAAGGAAGAAAAAGAAAGGGAAGAGGGAAGGAAGGAAGGAAGGAAGGAAGGAAGGAAGGAAGGAAGGAAGGAAGGAAGGAAGGAAGGAAGGAAGGAAGGAAGGAAGGAAGAAGAAGAAAAGAAGGAACTTACTAAACACCTACTATGTGTCAGGCCCTGTGCAAATATCTCATTTGATCTCTCAACAAACTTGAGAGGTAAGTGCCATTATAATCCCCATTACCTGAGAAAACTGAGGCAAAGAGAGGTTTAAGTGACTTGCCAAGGATCACACAATTAGTGTCTGAGGTCAAATTTTAATTCAGGTCTTCCTGATTCCAGGAATTCTATCCAACATTCTATCCACTGTGCCTCCTAGCTGCCTGAATTAATGAATTTCTAACTGTAACCATTCAGGTGTAAAATACAAATTAGACTAATCAGCACTGTAAGCTTTTTGCAAACAGAACTAAAACTAAAAAAACTTATAGACAGAAGGCATATCTTTTCCTTTCTTTACCAGACTTATGATTTCATCAGTATAGAGACCTCCTGGAGAGAGATTTTTTTCTACCAATAAGATCTGCCACTTCTCTGCCTCTTATAATCTTATAACTTCTTGGACACGAAGAGGCTAATGGGTTTGCCCAGAGTTACACAGAGCAAGGACTGCTGTAGTAAGGCATGCAAGTAGGTCTTCCTGCCTCAGAAACTAGCTTTCTAGCCACTATATAATACTATCTCTCAATACTTTTCATCTGATAATGGATTTCTATTTTTGTAACTCAACAATCACAAAAATCATAAGAACCATTCCATACTTTATGGGTTTCTGATCAGACCCTATGACTTGGATTTGCCATTACTAAAAACAAAGAAGATCACCATCTCAAGAGTTATCAGGACCCTCAATCTACCACATAGTCTAGTCCATAATGACTCTGAAAGTCAATCCACAATTACATGCTCAATGTGTAAGTGTCCTGTCCCAAAAAGAGGTGATGCAACTTCTACTGGAAGGCCACTAATGAGGAAAATCCACTTCTATATGAAGAAGCCCATTAAACTTAAAATTCAAGGATTTTTCATCTTTTTATGTCAAGGATTACTTGAACAGTTTGGTGAGGCCTATAGACCCTTTCTTGGAATGATGGTTTTAAAGCATAAAATGCATAGGATTCAAAGACATACCCCAAAAAGGAGAAAGGACTTATTTATACAAAAATAGTTACAGCAGCTCTTCCTATGATGGTTAAGGATTGGAAACCAAAGGGATGCCCATTAATTGAAGAATGGTTAAACAAGCTGTGGTACATGATTGTAATGGAATTTTATTGTGCTATAAGAAATGACAAGCAGGATGATTTCAGAAAAACCTGGAAAGACATTAACTGATGCATAGTGAAATGTGCAGAACCAGGAGAATGTTGTAAACAGTAGCAACAATATTGTTTGATGAAGAATTGTGAATGACTTGGCTATTCTCAGCAATGCAATGATCCAAGACAATCCCAACATAAGGAAACAAACAAATATACTAGCACAATGTTAGTTAAAACCAAAGACCCTGGGTACTGAAGCCATGACAAAAATTGCTGGAAAACTGGAAAGCAATCTGTTTGGTAGAAATTAGATTTAGACCAATATATCATAACAAATGGATTCATGATTTACAGATAAAAGATCAAGTCATAAACAAATTAGAGGACCAAAGAAAAAATTTCCTGTTCAATCTATGAACAGGAGAATAGTTTCTGGTCAAAGGCTAGAGAGGATCACAGAAGATAAAATGGACACTTTTGATGGCATAAAAAAAATCCATTTAGACAAACCCAATGCAGTTGAATTAGAAGTGAGGTTTTTTTTAAGGGGGGGTGGAGCCTTTGAAGAAAGTTTCTCTGATAAAAGAATATCTAAGGAACTGATTAAAGTATTTAAGAATAGGTGCCATTGCCCAATTGATAAATGGTCAAAGTATATAAACAGGCAGTTTTCAAGGGAAGAAAAATTTTCTAAATCACTAATAATTAGAGATAAGAAAAATTAAATCAACTCTGAGGTTCCCTCTTATACCCATCAGATTAACAAAATTAAGAAAAAATGAAAATGACAATGTTGGCGGGGAAGCTTCAAGAAAACAAACACATTGATACATTGTTGGTGAAGCTGTGAAATAGTTCATTCTGGGATGAAATTTGGAACTAAGCCCCCAAAGTTACTAAACTATGAATACTTGTTTGACCCAACAAATCCCACTATGAAGCCTAAACCCCAAAGGGAGAGGAAAAGGTCCATATGCACAGAAAAATTTATAGTTTCTCCTTTTGTGACAGCAAAGAATTGGAAACTAAAGGGTGTGCCTAGCAATTAGGGAATGGCTAAACAATTGTGGTATAAGAATGCAGTTGGATATTATTATTTAGAAATCACAAAAGGCACCATTTCAGATGAATCTGGAAAGCCTTGCATGAACTGAACAAGAGTAAAATGAACCATATTCATAGAACAATTATATAATAACAATACAAATGCAAACTATTCTGAAAGACTTAAAAGCTCTAAACAACAACTGATGAATCATAATTCCAGAGATGACCAAACATAATTCCAGAGGACCAGTGATAAAGTGTGCTACCAAATCCTAACAGAGAGGTGATGGCCTCAAAGGATGCAGGAAAAACAACATACATTTTTGGTCATGGCCAACACAGACATTTGTTTCACTTGACTGCATATTTGTCATAAATGCCTGGGTTTTCTTTCTTTCTTTCTTTTTCAACTGGTGGGGGAAGTTGGGAAAGAAAGGAAGGCTAGGGATAGGATTCCCAGCACACACACATATACACATATCAGAATTTGAGAAGAGAACAGAAGGAAGGCCATAAGGAATCACAGCTTTGGAAATTACTTGTTGAATTTATTATATGCTTTAAAAGAAAAGCAAGCTCCACAAAACAGAGATTCACAGTTTCATGTGTAAGCCTCTCCTTCTGTACCACACTGGATATAAAAATGTTCATTTTATTGGTGTTTGTTAATCTCCAAATAAAAATAAAAAAATAAAGTCTACAGAGATGGCAGCCTCGGAATTATGGTAACAACTCAGTTAATTTCTTATTTAAAGAGTTAGAATCATAAAGCAAATATCTATCAAGGAGTGACCAGAATATTTCAATTTCCTCAAAGAAATACTTTTTATTTAAGACAACAAGCTTAAGAGGCAGCCTAGTGTAGTGAACAGAGTACTGAACCTAGATTCAGAAAGATCTAGGTGTGAATTCTGCCTGAAACACTAGTATCACCCTCGGCAAGTCTCTTAACCTCTCTCTGACTCAGTTTCCTCATTTCCATGCCCTCTTATGGAACAAAATATTCATAACAGTCTTCGAAAAAGAAAAGGATAGGACAGAAAAATAAATACCCAACCATTAGAGAATTACTAAAGAAAACTGATATTTGAAGGGACTGGGATATTATTATAGAGTAAGAAATCAATGACTCAGTCACAAGCATTCATTAAGTATCTTCTACTATCAAGCACTGCAGTAAGTACTGGGGGTAAAAATACAATTCTTTTGGAGGAAACAACATATACATATGTAATGAGGAAAAGAAAGGGAGTAAGCATTTATTCTACCAAGTGCCACGCACCGTACTAAGCTCTTTCTTACAAATATTATCTCATTTGATCCCCACAACAATCCTGGGAGGTAAGTGCTATTATCACTCTCATTTTACAGTTGAGGAAACTGAGGCAAACAAAGGTTAAGTGACTTGCCCAGAGTCACACAGCTAGTTAATGTCTGAGGCTGGATTTGAACTAAAGTCTTCTTAACTATAGGCCTAGCATATTTTCCACTGTGCCAACTAGCTGCCTCTATAAAAATATATACAGCATAAATATAAGGATCATGATAATGATAATAGCTAGCATTTCTATAATGCTTTAAGATTTACAAATAACTGCAAATATCTCTTATGTCTTCATAACAACCCTAGGAGGTTGTTGCTATTATTAACCTCACTTTGCAGATAAGGAAACTGAGGCCACCAGAAGTTAAATGATTTGTCCAGGGACAGTAAAAAATATATTTACTGAGCCTGTGCTCTACTGCAGGGATATAAAGATGGGTGTATAGACTAGTCTCTGCCTTCAAGGAGCTAACAGTCTATCAAGGGAGCTAGAAAAGAATAATATACAGAATGTCATAAATACCATTTTTAAAAAGTACAGTGCCATCTGAGTTTTAAAAGACAGAAAAATTCCTCTAAGGAATAAGTTACTAGGGTATACAGGGTGCTTTTTTTCAAAGCAGGTTTAAAGTGACTAAACTGTCTCATCTCTCTATCACCACTGTCAAAATCCTAGCAAATCGGATTTATTATCCTTCCAGCCTTCTGAGGCAGATAAAATACATTTTTCCAAGTACAGAAGAGATTTTGAACATTTAAGATTCTGTTACATTTTCTCTGAGACATTTTTATAAACTTCCTCAACCAGCAGTTATGCATTTTTGGCTCATAGCTAATACCTGTTTATATCCCTGGGACTCCTGCTTTTTATAACATTCTCATTCGTTTACTTTCATTATAAACTGCATATTTGAATTGATCTTCACCTATTTAATCATTTTAATCAAGATCAGTTTTCATACATTTTCATCTTTTTATAAAGACTTGGCACTTCTGTTACTGTTGCTAATAAAGTTTGGTATTTGATTCTAACTCTAAGCTTATGTCTACATTACCAACCATATATTCATGTTTGAGCAGTTATTCCGATTACTTGGTTGTATTCGCGTTATGCTTCCACATATGTTATTTGTGTGTGGGTTTCACCATCACTAGGATGTATTTCTATTTGTGGTAATCAGCTCCAAAGAAATAGACTCTATTAGGTAGAAATTAGGGCTGAAGAATTCTCGATCTTTTCTCATTTACCTTTTTAATGACTCCTTCCAAAGTCTCAAGGGTAGGCCAGTAACACTTTCAACCCAATCTCTAGATCAGGGGTTCTTGTGACATGGATCCCTTTAGCAGCCTAGTAAAGCCTGTGGTACCCTTTGTCTATAGAATGTTTTTTAAATGCATAAAAGAAAATATATAAGATTACAAAGCAAATCAGTTACAGTGAAATAAAAATGTCATTTTTTTTCCCCATCCAAGTTCGTGGATCCTTTGAAATCTGTTTATGGACCCCAGGCTAAGAACCCTTGATACTGGATGAAATAGAAATCCACCTTTGGCACCTGGCTGTGGCCCTTAGTGGTTTCTTTTTAGAAATTATGGCTAATTTTCTACCATTCTTGATCACGTCATGTTTGGGATGCTACCGATCTAAAGCACTGCTGACCATATCACTCACTCATACCCCAAAGATAACAGCATTTTTTCATTTTTCCAGAATCTTACTGTCCTTCTGCTACTCTAGTTAGTCCCCCTGAAGAAAGGAAAAGGAAAGACCTATCCACTTGCTCCTGACCCTTAACATCACACCTCTCCATCATGGCTATTCTCTCAATTCCAATTCTGATTAAGGGGGCAGAGGAAAATTCTAGAAACAAGTACAAATGGGAAAAGAGATTTTCATTAAGTGAATGGATTGAGCAGTAACTAGACTCTTAACAAATAATAACTCTTGTGAACTGATCTAACCATTCTGGAGAACAATTTGGAATTATGCCCAAAGGGCTATAAAACTGTCCATACCCTTTGATCCAGCAATACCACTACTACCTCTGTATCCCAAAGACATCATAAAAAATGAAAAAGGACCCCCATGTACAAAAACATTTATAGCAGCTCTTTTTGCAGTGGCAAAGAATGGGAAATTGAGAGGATGCCCATTAATTGGGGAATGGCTGAACAAGCTGTTGTATATGAATGTAATAGAATACTATTGTGCTATAAGAAATGATAAGCAGGAGGAAAACTGATGCTAAGTGAAGTAAGCAGAACCAGGAGAACATTGTACGAAGTAACAGCAACATTGTGTGATGATTAACTTTTGATAGATTTAGCTCTTCTCAGTAATACAATGATCTAAGACAGTTCCAAAAGACTCATGATGGAAAATGCTATCCACATCCAGAGAAAGAACCATGGAGCTTGAATACAGATCAAAGCATTTTATTTTCTTTTTTTCCTTTCTTGCATTTTTTCCCTTTTGTTCTGATTCTTCTTTCACAAAATGTCACAACATGACTAATGTGGCAATATGTTTAATATAATTGTACATGTATAGCCTATATCAGATTGCTTGCTGTTTTGGGAAGAGGTTAGGGAGGGAGGGAGAAAAAAATTAGAACTCAAAATCTTATAAAAGTGAATGTTGAAAAAAAAAAGTCATTATCCTTTAAAAAAAATTAAAACTTATTTGCATAAGAACATTTCTAGACCAGGATATATACCCGTCTAAGGCAACCTCGTCCCTCTGTTCTGGAAAGGGATTAAATTAGGCTCTACTCCATGGGAACTACCTTCTTCCACTGAGCTGGAGGCACTAAAACCCTCCAATTCAATTTGGATTCTCCTTTTCAATCTATGAGAGGAACCCCATTGATTCCTTGAGGAGAATGGTTAGGATATTTTTTCCCCTAGAGTCAGGAGGACCTGAGTTCAAATCCGGCCTCAGACCAAACACTTGACACTGTGTGACCCTAGGCAAGTCACTTAACCCCAACTGCCTAAAAATTTAAAAATTTTTTTCTCAACACTACCACTGTGACCCTGAGCAAGTAATTAACATCTCTTGACCTCAGTTTCCTCGTATCTAAAATGAAGGAACCAAATTAAATGATCTAAATCTATGGTCTTGTGAATATGCTTGGCAGGAACCTCACAGACTTGATAAAGAGGACTTTAAATCTGAATTTGAAGGAGAAGGGGAAAAATACCCAGATAAAGTTGTATAGGCAGAGACTATGACAGCCAAAAGGTAAGGTACAGAAAGAAGTATCAAACAGGTACTCTCTTGTGAGATGAAAAGGGACGCCTTTCTGCTAACGTCATCACTCAGAAGAGAAGAGAAGGAGCTTCTATTCTAGATTTAATTTGGACCAACACGAAGAAACTGGATGGTGATGCGGAAGTGATACTAATCTTAACAGAAAGTGACCATGCTGTTGTAGAGATTTTAATAGCAAAGAAAGGGAATGCTGACTACAGCAGACACATCATTTAGGACATGTTTATTTCAGGAAGTGGCCTAGAAATTTAAGAGAAAAGATGGGATTTTATTTATGCCTAGAAACTCTACAGGGAAAGTGGCTTAGGAAGGATGGGAGATGCTAAAGAATAAAATTCTCACCATGTAATCAGGAAAAAATGCCAGTGAGGAAGAAGAGGGAAAGAGATCTAAAGAAACCAAGGTGACAAAGCAGAAAATTCTCTCAAGGGTTCAGATTTTCAAAGGACATTTTAGTTCAGTTCTATTAAACCAAGATTCATCAAGTGTCTTCTACAAACACTGTCCCCTACTACAATCCTGATGCTATGCCATATCTGAAAGGCAGCATGTTGCAGTGGAAAGAGCATTTGATTCAAGGACCTCAGTTTGAATGAGTCCTGGCATCAAATCTTGGTTTTTCAACTTGTTACCTGCTGTGCCATTGGGCTAATCATTTAATTTCCCTGGGGCTCAGTTTCTTCTTCTGTAAAATGGGAGATTAGGACTAGATAATCTCAAAGGACCCTCCCAGATCTAAATCTATGCTCCTATGATCTGTGGAGTGTTCCCAGTTCCTTAAAGGTACTGCGAGCAGAGCACAAACCCTGGCAAGACTTTGACAATGTCTCCAGTAGACTCATCTGAGAAACAGCTGAGCTAAGACCAGAGAGGCTTACCATCAGAAGTTTAGCTATCAGTTACAATAGAGTTGCATTGCATTCAGGAATTAGTTTTAAAGTTATTATATAAACCAAAAAAATTATACATAATCAAAATTACCTTCCCTTTCAAATCCCTTAAATCTCCTCTACGGTACAGCATACATAGCATTATAGGCAAAATAAAGCAATAAGCCAGATCTGTATTGGAGTGATATGAGAAGATTTCTGAGCTGCAATCTGGCTTCAGATACTAGCTGTGTGATCCTGGGCAAGTCACTTAACCGTATTAGCCTCAGTTTCTTCATCTGTAAAATGAGCTGAAGAAGAAAAAACAAATCACTCCAGTATCTTTACCAAGAAAACTCCAAATGGGGTCACAAAGTCACAACTGAAATGACTGAATAACAACAAGAGAAGGTTTCATAGTAAAAAGTAGCATTTACTTTTAACTATAGTGTCAAAAAGACAAAAGCCCTTGAGGTTTCACAGAGATTTGTGAAAAAGATTATCACAAAAGGGCTTACTGAATGATATCTGAAGGACTAAAGAAGTGCTGTTGTGGCTGTTATTGTTGTATATCCACTGTGCCACCTAGCTGCCCCAAAAGAGTAACTAATGTTAAAAATGAAGGAGTGGTCAAAAGAGTATATGCCTAGATACTTTAAAGGAATTTATATCTCCATTTCAGATAAATTGCATTGAAGGGCACTGGGAGAACTGACATATGGGTCCAGATAACAAACCAGTCTTGGCAACGTTTGAGAAATTATGGGGATTAGAAGTATAATGGAGGGTGGAGGTCTGCTGCTTGTACAGACCACAACAGCTTGTTCAGCTAATGGAACCTCTCTATATGGCTGCTAAGGTGTTTACTTCTAGGAGAATGATGACATACATGTAAGTGAACCGCCCTGTAGAAGCTGTGCAGGATGTATGGACATTCTATAATTGGTTTTGGTTGGCTAACTGTGTTTGGGAGAAGCCCTTTTCCATCGGCTAAGTAACTAGAGCTGTAGATATCTTCAAAAAGCTGCTGTGTGTCAGTTTTGGCCAGGTCTGTTGGCTTTAGCCAGTGACTCCTTTAGCCCATGATGTCCACTGAGATGCAATGCAGTAAGGGGAAGGACCTTAGGACTTTCTTCTACTCTGAGGTCATATGGGAAATGGGCCTCAGCCGTTGGCCTTTCCATTTGTTCTTTTCCACTCTAGATGAAGGAGGTAGAGTCTCTGACCTTAAGAATTTCAAAGGTCAGAAGAATAATCCATATGAATTGGGGAGTAGGAACCCAGGACAGGTTCTGGAACCAGTGCAGCATTGATGCCCCAAAGAGCTATCTTCAGGAGTGATCTTCAGGACCCTAACCCAATGGAAGGACTCATTTAGAAGTCATGCCACATCTGGACATGAACTTGGTAGAACCAGTGTTATGTAGGAACTGAACTAGTTTTGAGCCTACTTCCCCAGAGACTGAGGTAGTGTAGGGGAGAATACGCCCCAGAGGTATCGGGGAGAAACATTTGTACATTTGTTCTTGATACATGTATCTTTGTAAAAAATATCGGCTTTATAAAAGCTACCCAATGTTAAGTGCTTATAAGTAACTGGAGTATTTGTTACTCGCCCCTCTAAAAATGGATGGAAAAAAAGCTGATTGGCTTGAGCCAGTGGTAGTAGAGGAGAGATACTCCAATCCCTCAAAGTGCTCCCCGGGAACCCTGAGAAAGAGATATAGCAGATCCGGTTATGGAAGACAGCACCAGAGTATGTGTGTTAGGGAAGAATGCCAGAAGACTGAAGCCAATTTTCATAGAAGAAGAAGTGGATGAAGAGGGAAACTGATTCTATAAATTCCATAATCAGCCAACTTGATGTCAGTCTGCACCAAAATGTTAGACTGGCTTACTAAAAACAAATGCTTTTCAAGTATTTTTAAAAAAGAAAGTAGTGATAACTAAGAATTAGCATAGGTTCACTAAAAATGTCTTCCCAAACTACCCAATTAACTTTTTTACACCTCTTAGACAGGTAGGCCAGGTAGGCCAGAAGATTTCCATAGAGACGCTATATCTTAATTTCAACAAGGTATTTCAGCAGCTCTCTCATGACAGCCTTCAGACAAGCAACAGATATGCACTACTAATATCAAACATTAATGGTCTGTAGGAGTGCCACAGGGCTCTGTCTGTGGCCTTGTTCTGGTCAATATTTTTATCAGCTTATAAATTTTAGTGGTGCAAAGCTTGGATGAACAGACAGTACAACAGGCTAATGAATCAAAATGACCTCAACCTGCTGAAATACTGGGGAGTTTTATTTGATTGCAAGTGCAAAATGAGATAAGGCTGAGAAGCATTTACTAAGAAAACTACAATTTTAGGCTGTATTAATAAAAGCATAATAAAAGAAAGGACTGCAATTGTTAATCTCAAAACACAACTGATTATCTTCACCCTAAATTTTCTTTAAGTGCTCAGCACAATGTCTAGTAGGTGAAATAAAAATGTTTATTCCCCTCCCCGCCTCCTAAAGACTTCCCAATTTCTGTTGAAGATACCATAATCCTTCCATTCAGGTTTACAGCCTCAAAGTCACACTTAACATCTTCCCATGTGTCTCTCTCCCTCTATCTATCCAACTTGTTGCCACATCTTCTCAACTCTATTTCTCCCACACAGTTTACATATATTCCCTTCTACACATTCATATGGCTACAATCCTAACTCAAGCCATTTCCTCTGATCTGAAGTATTGTAATAGCCACATAATTACACTCCTAGATTCTCTCCTCCCTCCAATCCCATATCCACAAAACTGCCAGAAATGGTCTTCCTAAAAGCATAGGTCTGATCACATCACTCCCCTACTCTAAAATATTCAGTGGCTCACTATTGTCTATCAGATATGACACATCTTCCTCATCCTGGCATTTAAAATCCTTCACAATCTTGCTCCAGCTGACCTTTCCAGAAATGTTTTACATGACTCTTCTTCATTTCACACAAAGTGACCTATTTGTTATTCTCTGATCTATCTGGCACTCTTTTTCCCACCTCTGTTTTTTACACAGATTCCTCTCAGAATTCTTACATTTCTTCCTGACTCAACTCAGGTGTCATCATCTTTGCAATACCTTTACTGATCTCTCCAGCTGCTAGTGTCTTTCCCCAAAAAACAACTTGGAGTATGTGTGTATGTACAGTACACATATTTTGTATGTATGTGCACACATACACACATACATATACATGTACACATGTAAATACTTATATTCATGTGATAGTGACAGAAAACACATTCCTTGAGAGCAAGGGCTATTTCATTGTTGTCTTTGTCATTTTTGTATCCCTCCTCCTCAACCTAAGACGGTACCATAGTTGTCACTTAATAGATGCTGGCTGATTGACTATACTCCCTCCATCCTCAAATTATATTCTATTTATTTATCTCTTTAAATGCTGAACCCCCAGTAGATTAGACGTTTAAAGTTAAGGGACTGTTTTTTGTGTTGTCTTCGTTTCCTTGGCATTTAACACAATGTTGTACATATAGTAGGTGCTGAATAAATGCATGTTGAATTGAGATGAACCCTAAAGGCAGTAAGATGACTTTGAAGACATTGGCTTCAGTTCTATTCAGTTCAGTTTAAAAGGAACACTAACAACCTAGGACAGGTCCAGAGGAAGGCAACAGTTGATAGTAAGGATCATGAAGGGTCTTATGTCTATATCATATGAATCTGGATTGCAGAATTTAGGAATATTTAGCCTGGAAAACACTACACAGAGACATTTTCAAATATCTGAAGGGCTTTCAATGGGGTTTTCAAAATGTATTGATTAGGCATTCTACCTGGATCCAGAAGGCAGAACACAAACCAATGGATAAGAACAACAGTTAGACTGTACCTTGAAAAAGAGAAGAGCCATTTTTAAAATGAAACTGGCTATTTCACAAAGTAGTGGAATGTTCATACGAAGCCTGTTTGGATGTTATTGATTTGTTCCCCAATCCAGGGGAAGGTTATTCTAGATGACCTCTATGGTCCCTTCCAAGTCCAAGATTCCATAATTATATTTTTTTTCCTCCATCATGAGATGTAGACTGGTGAATCTGAATCCCAAATCAGGAGGAATAAAATAAGTTTAGCGCTCTTGATCCAAATTCACTTGAGTACCCAGATCCTGTTTTACTGTATACTGTACACCTAAGTAGCTTTTTTGAAATTAATTTTATTGATATCTTTTGTTTTTACAACACCCATATTTCTCCATGCAGCCCTCTCCCATTTTCCAGAGAGCCATCATTTATAACAAAAAAGGAAAAAAGAGAGAGAAGAAAAGAACAGTTCAGGAAAACTAAACAACATTTAGAAAAGGTACTACATTACATGTAGTGTTCCATACCAAATCCCTCCTCCCCACCTCTGGAAAAAAGCAGAAGAGGTGTCGAATCAAATCAAGAAGCATTTATTAAGTGCCTACTATGTGCCAGTAACTGATAAGCACTGGGGACACAAAGAAAGGGGGGAAAAAAAGCACAATCCCTGCTCTCAAATATCTCACAGTCTAATGGAGGAGACAACATACAGACAACTACATATTTGTAGGTCATATTCTGGATAATTTGGAAGTAATCTCAAAAGGAAGGCAAGAAAACGAGGAAAAGGGCTTTCTCACATCTTTTCTTTGGTGACCAAGTTTGACTATTATAATTTCATGGCATTAAATTTCAATTGCTTTGTTACCATTGTTACTGCAATCACGGTGTAGGTTGTTTTCCTGGTTCTGCTTACTTCACTTTGTATTAGTCTATATAAGTTTTCCTATGCATTTCTGTATTTATCAGATTCATCATTTCTCATAGTACAGTAATATTATATAAATTCAGGTGCCCACAACTCAGTTGGCCATTCCCCAACTGATTTAGCCAGATAGCTTTATACAAAGTTGGGCCTATACCAAGGATAAAGACACTGACAAAAGGGGCATAGGCACATCTCTTGGGGAAACTGTGCCTGGCACAAACCAGATGAGGACTGAAAGTTGTTTCTTTGAGAGGAAGGGAAATGTAGGCATATGAAAATTGCTCTACCAAGGTGAAAAAGTGAAACTGGATAGACCTGCCATGACCATGCTGTATCAGGCATGTGGCACATTCTTTGCCCATTTTTCTACTTGACACGGAAGGCATGGCCACAAAACTATCCCTACAAACCAAGGCTTCTCCCTAAGGAAACGAATTTGTAGGGGTTAACCCTTCAAAAATCCTTCTTCTTAGCCCTACTACTGAAATTCTCAGTGTTAGAAACATGAATGGGTTAAACAATAAAGGCAAAAACATCTAGTATGACAGTCCATTTTCCCAGCATTCCTTTAACCCCTTAAATCTCTTATGTCTTATGCCTCTAGATGTATATATAGGAAAAGTTAGCTGAGAAAGCAAAGGGAGAGAAGGGGGACCAGGAGCTATAAGTACTAAATGAGGAGTGATGGACACAGGTTCTTCCAGGACCAAGGAAGTCAAATCTAGGGAGACGGGCCTCTAAAGCTCTTTATTATTATTATTTTTTTAATTTTTAGGCAATTGGGGTTAAGTGACTTGCCAGGGTCACACAGCTGGTAAGTGTCAAGTATTTGGTCTGCCCCAATCTAAAGCTCTTTAGACCAAGCAAATTAACAGAATATATAACCAAAAGACGGACAGCTAGAGAGTTGGAGTTTTTTCAGCCAAAAGAAGAGAAGGAAAGGGAAAGAGAGATCAAAGGCCCATCTTTTTGACACACAGTCGTACTCAGGGTCATTCCTGTACAATCTCATTGGCATGATCGACTATCTTCCTGACCTGGCACCAGATGTGGCATTGTTACTATTCTTCAAATTTCCCTCAAACCATTGCTTGCTCTTTTTTTTTTTTAACATCTGGGGTCTCCCTGGATGAGGAAATTCACATTGTAGCTTTCCAAAAAAAACTTTTAATGTCTTTTTCTGGACTGAAGACCTACAAATTTGAAAAAAAATGTATTAAAGACCCTGCTTTTGTAACTTTAATGCTCCCTCCTACCCTCACCATTCTCTCCCCTAAAGAAAAGAATACACAGTGATACACAGTGCAGAGAACACTTTCCAAAGTTGGCATGAATTTTTCTTATTGGCAGGGACTTGCCTGTCTCTTGTTAAATTGAATTTTCCATTTTCAAAAGAGAAAAATCTGCATTGCATTTAGAGTCGTGTGTGTATGTGTGTGTGTGTGTGTGTGTGTGTGTGTGTTTAAATTTGGAAGGTCATCCCGGAACTATTAAAATTTTAGTTACTGTGACCTACTTATAACTCATGTGTTTTAATCAAAGTGTAGCAGATACATTATCTCTTTGTATATCTCTCCTCTTCCACACAATAGACTTCAACCCCTCCCCCCATTCTCAAGTTAAGTATTATTTATGACAATATAATAATAGATGACAACACTATTGTGCTTCTACCATGTCACATGTACCATGTGCCTTTGCATACTCTTATTTGTTTGCTATTTTTGTTTGTTTTTTATTTTGCCAGTTTCACTGGCAACAAATTTAAATTTCCAAGCTGGAGAATGAAATGACAGCAGCATTCTGTCTATGTAATTATCATACAGCAACTTTTAAAATTAGATTTGGAAGAAAATGTTTCCATTGGTTGGCATAAATAGGGGAGCTGTCAGAAGAATGTTGCCCTTTACAACTTTAGATCATCCAATTTACACCTTCCCAGAGTTTTCAATGGAAGAAAATTAAAGTCTGTTTCCTAGTCTATAGCAAATGAATCAGTGCTGTCAGTCTGACAGTCTCCACAGTATTAATCATTCTCTGGATTTATGCAATTTGGCCTTCTTAACTGCTTCCATTGGTTAGTCATGAACTAACTTACTATGTCTCTCCAAGGAATTTATCAAGGTTGGCACTGGGACCCACTAGTGTGGAGCAATGGGGAGGGGGCTGAGTCCCATACCATACCTCATGGCCTGGCATCTCTGTCCCCTTTATAAATTTCTTCAGGATACTCTCCTTTCATTAAGGCAAGAAGACTAAACAAGTAGGTATTGAGATGTCCTTGGTAACTCTATCCAAGAATTGTTAGGTTTCCTTGAAAGACACTCACCTAAAGGGATAGAAAGCTAGAGCTGTGATACAATGAAATAGGGAACTCTCTGGGTGAAGAAATTCCCTCTACCATTGGAGGTCTACACTTTGTCTACAATTTATAATCCTAGAGTTACCTAGAGCAGAGGAGTCAAACATGCAGTCCAAAGCTCCAGAACCAGATTAAAATGTAATTGGGAAATACTTAACAAAATAAATAAAAATATAATATTATTGTTCAGTCATTTAATTGTGCCTGCCTCTATGTGACCCCATGGACAAAGTCCATGGAATTTTCTTGACAAAGAGACTGAAGCGGTTTGCCATTTCTTTCTCTAGTGTGTCTCCATTTTACAAATGAGGAACTGAGGAAAACAGGGTTAAGTGACTTGCACAGGGTCACACAAAAATACAATAGAACACAGTTAATGTTAACATGTAGTTTTCTAAGTCAATATGTGGCTAGCAGGGATCCTTATATAGAGTTTAGGGGCCAGGGTTTCTATTTGAGTTTGACACCACTGACCTAGAGAACTGAGAGGTTAAATGATTTGCTTAGGGTCACACAGCTAGTGTGTCTAAGGCAGGTCTTGAACCTGGGTTGTCTTGGCTTCCAAACAGCTTTCTAACCATTATACTGCAATGTCACGTACATGAAAACAGAATTCACCCTAAACATTTCTTCACTGTAGCAGTTACCACCCTTCAAGAATGCTTCTCATTCCAAATTTCCATTGGCTTCATCAGTATCTCCGTATGTACAAAGAATGAAAAACAGCAAGTTAGAAATCCATACAGGATGTTTCAAAAGTCTTAGTATAGCTATATGCATATATATAATATGTGGTATAGATACAGATATATAATATGTCTATATGTATGTATTTTATTTATATGTGTATGTATTTATATTACGGGGGCAACTAGGTGGCACAGTGAATAGAGTTTCAGGCCTGGAGTCAGGAAGACTCCTCTTTCTAAATTCAAAACTGGCCTCAGACACTTACTGGCTGTGTGACCCTGGGAACGTCACTTAACCCTGTATGCCTCAGTTTCCACATCTGTAAAATGAGCTGGATAAGGAAACGGCAAACCAGTCCAGTATCTTTTCCAAGAAAACCCCATATAAGGTCATGAAGAGTTGGGCATGACGGAAATCACCGAACAACAACAACATTTAGTAGTATATATTATATTTATTTAATGATATTATATTTAATAGTATATATTTGTTTATCAGCTGAGCTGGGCCTTCTCACTTTCCCTCCCTTTCCTCCTTCACACTTCCACTGGGTCTTGGGCAATTCCAAGCTCCAGGACTATCCCAGCCTGGCAGAGGACGCCCTCCCCATGGCAGTTAGAACAAACCTCCCAAATTTATAGGCACATACACATTCTGGGGAAATCTCAGGAACCTAAATGGAGAACTGAAAAGGTCCACAGAAGTCACCTAGTACAACCCCTAACTTTACAGACAAGGAAACTGAGGTCCAGAGAAGTTACACGATGTGCCCAACATTGCGCAGCGTGTAAGAGGATGCTGGGATTTGGACCTGCCTTCTGATTCCAGATCCTGCGCTTTCTACTCCTTCCGATCCTCCAGATCCTAACTCTCTTCTCCCTCAGATGGAGACGTTCAGACCGGGCTAATTCTTTGGATCACAGAGTTACAGAGCTGGAAGGGGCTCCCTCCTTTTACATATGAGGCCCAGAGAAGTTAGTGCTTTGCCCAGGGTCACAGAGTAATAGGAAGCAGAGATAAGATTTGAACTCAGGTCCTCTGACTTCAAAAGACTCAGCCCCATCACAATAGTGTCAGCGCCCCTGAAAGGTCTACTGTACTTCATTCTTGCAGTATTGGCTCTCTACCTAGTATCCTAAAAGTAAAAACTTCTCACCTTTTGAATATAAGCTTCTTGAGCGCAGCAACTTTTGCTGTGGTCTTTTAGTAACAGTGAATGCCTACTAAATAGGCATACTATGGAGCTTGGACAGGAGCTAGCATTTATATAACATCTTCATGTCTGCAAAGAATTTTACAAGTATTATCTCATTTGATCCTCCCAACAACCCTGGGAAGTGGGTGCTATTATTATCCCCATTTTACAGATGGGGAAACTGAGGCAGACAGCTGTGATGTAACTTGCCCTACTAGACACATATGCTGTGTGGCTCAGATAATACCTAGCATTTATACAGTACTTTCATGTTTGCAAAATGCTTTACAAATATTATCTCATTTGATGATAACAACAGCTAACATTTATGTAGGGCTTATTATGCAATCAGGTACTGAGCTAACTCTATGAACTTGGGCAAGTCAGTGCCCCCCCTCTTTAAAACTAGTATAATAATACTTGAATTTGGCTATTGGGTTGATACGAGGAAAGTGCTTTGTAAATTCTTACTAGGAGTTATAAATGTGAGTTAATTATTTTGTTGTTGCTGTTTAGCTGTTTTTCAGTCATGTCTGACTCTTCATGACCCCATTTGGAGTTTTCTTGGCAAAGATACTGGAATGGCTTGCCATTTCTTTTGCCAGCTCATTTTACAGATGAGGAAACTGAGGCACACAGGGTTAAGTGACTTTCCCAGAGTCACACAGCCAGTAAGTGTCTGAGGCCAGATTTGAACTCAGGAAGATGAGTCTTCCTGACCCCAGGCCTAACACTCTACTGTACCACCTAGCTACCCAAGATTTAATTATTAATTAACTTAATTGTTCATATGTTGAATTACCCCGTCCTAGGTTATAAGCTACTTAAGGTCAGGGATGAAGTAATTTGTTTTCATTTTTTTATCCCCTATACTTAAAATGTAATAATTGATCATTACATTCAACTGAATTGAACTTCAGATGAGGAAATGGAGCTGCTGAGGAGTAAAATGACTTCTCCAAGATAAACACTAATCCATTGCAGAGCTAGGAACAGGTGCCAACATTTTTTTTTGTCAGTTTCTACCACCCAGTCTAGAAACTTTGCCGGACACTTGGCAATTGGTGGCTGCCCTCCCCCAAGGTACATTCCACATAGGACAGAACTGAAACATTAATACGTTAGCATTTTCTGACCCTGTACTTGAATTATTCAAGAGCTGTTGGTATTTTTATTTCCTTTCTGTTTCATTTAAAAAATACAGTGCCAACAAAAAAAGGAAATAAAAGTATTGCTAACACAGGAAAGTGATTCTTTTAGAAACTACCATATGGTTTTAGGCAGCTCCCAAAATAAAAAAAAAAAAAGACTGCTGTTGCTGCTGACCTGGCCTCTGCAACATTTTTGCACAAGTGATTCTGCACAGAAGAAAATGCCATAGACCAACCACAGTGCATCATGTAACTTGTCTTCTATTAAAGAGGCTCTGATGTGCTGATGCTAAAGAAATCGTCCCTGTGTGATTACTCTTAGGACTTGTTCCATGACAGTAACCACAAAGGAAGTTACAAAAAAAAGATTTGGAAAAGATCAATGAGGGACTAGAGAAGATCTCTTCCATTCAGAGAAATTGGAGTGGAAGGGACTGCACATACATCTCTTAGAAAAGGACTGATACAGTGAATAGAGATCTGGCCTTGGAGTCAGGAGGACTTGAGTTCAAATCCAGCCTCAGACACATAACACTTAGCTAGCTGTGTGACCCTGGGCAAGTCACTTAACTCCGATCACCTCACCAAAAAGCAAAAAAGAAAAAAGAAAAGAAAAGAAAAGGAATGATAACAAAACTTCACATTTCTAAGTCCCATTTTTACACAGGGATTTGAGAGTGCTTGGGATAGGCTGAAGTATCCTAACATCCATATGTGGCAGCTCCTAAATATTATAAAGATTTAGAACAGGCCATGAGCAACTAGGGGGCACAGTGAATAGAATGCCAGGTCTGGAGTCAGGAAGATTCATCTTCCTTAATTCAAATATGACCTCAGATACTTACTAGCTATGTGACCTTGGACAAGTCACTTAACCCTGTGTGCCTCAGTTTCCTCATCTGTAAAATGAACTGGAGAAGGAAATGGCAAACTATTCTAGTATCTCTGCCAAAAAACCCAAAATGGGGTCACGAAGAGTCAGACACAAATGAAAAATGTCTGAACCACAAAAGAACAGGCCGATAGAATGAAAAAAGCAATTATTTAACCAAGAGCAAAAAAAGATTCAAACTCAAATATACAGATACACACAGCTGAAATCCCACAGCCCCCTCCTCAATTCTTATGTATCTATATCACTGAGAAAGTCTACATGCATTAGACATTTATAGAATGAGGAAATACAGCTTTTAACCCTCATTCAAACACATGAAACTAATCTTTTTTTTCTTTAGCCCTACCTTAAAGAAAGGTTATCATCTCAGTGACAGAGATCTAGAAGGAAAATCCAGTGGTTATCTCAGCCCCTTCATTTTACTAGGAAGAGAACGAGGACCAGAGAAATGAAAGTGACTTACCCAAGGTCACACAGGTGACAAGTGGCAGAGCTGGTATTTTTAATTCTAACTCCAGCTCATTGCCACTACATAGCACTGCCTTTCAAATCAAGGACCCCACTGGCAGCTTTGTCAAGGAAAAACATTCATAGATGTGTACTTAAGCTTTGCCGTAGACCATCCATCATCCTGTAAATTGTTCTGTCAACAACTAAACTAAAGTTTCATATGCCCACCAGGTGCTCTATACAAGGAGGGAGTTGGTGGATTCAGAAACATAAGTAAATGTACAATCCTGTGGTACTCACTTATTTATGCACCATTCGTAAACCATATCAAACATTTGTTAATGGCACTTTCCTTTTTGGGTGGAAGGGGAGTGAAAGACCAATAGAGTCATATGAAGTAACAATTCATTTTCTCCTCTGGCATTTGGTCTTTCTCTTCTCTTCTCCACCGTGCATATGTTTGCAAAAGATCTACCCATAAAGAGTTCTGGGACAAATGGAATGGGACTGTGTGAGTCAACAAGATGTGCTTTTAGAGTATATAATTATATAAATTTTATATAAGGGGCTTCACATTTTGACAATAGTAATGTGTGCAGTGGAGGCAGCTAGGTGACTCAGTGGATAGAGCACTGGGCCTGGAATCAGAAAGATCCGAGTTCACATCTGACCTCAGACACCAGCTGTGTGACCCTGGGCAAGTCACTTAACTTCTGTTTGCCTTAATCCACTGGAGAAGGAAATGGCAAACCATTCCAGTATCTTTACCAAGAAAACCCCAAGGACAGTATTGGTGTGCTATGGTCCACAGGGTCACGAAGAGTCGGACACAACTGAGTAACAACTACAAAATGGGTACAGTGTCCTGGTAACAGCTAACTTTGCAAAGTGTCAACTCTACTTCAAGTAAATAATAACAACTAACGTTTAGGGAATACTTTACAATCTACAAAGCATATTTTCTACATTATCTCATTTTATTATCTAAACAATCCCATTCTATGGATGAAGAAACTAATGCTCAGAAATATTAAGTGTGTTAGCTAACAAGTAGCAGAAAGTGAATTCAGCATTCTCTTCAGTGAACCACAGATGCCTGCCAATAATAGCTCACTTTTATGTAGCATTTTGAGGTTTATGGCATACTTTTCTCACAGCAACTACATACAGCAGATAGCAAGAATTGTTATCCCCATTTCATAAATCAGAAAACTAAGGGAGATGAAGTACTTTGCCCAGGGTCACATAGTTATGAAGTGTCACAGCTGACATTTGAACCCAAAACCCTGTGACGCTAAGACCACTACTCTTTTCCACTAACAATCCAGGAATTTAAATAGCAATTATAATATGGTGGGCAAATAACATCCTGGACTTGAATTAAGGCAGACCTGGGTCCAACTCTAACCTGAGACACTAACAGCATAACCTTGTGCTAGTCATTTAATATCTTATTCTCAGTTTCCTCATCTGTAGAATGGGAATACTGAATAGAGCGCTAGGCCTGGAGTCCTCTTCCTAAGTTCAAATCTGGCCTCAGACATTTACTAGCTGTGTAACCTTGGGCAAATTACTTAACCCTGTTTGCCTCAGTTCCTCATCTGTAAAATGAGCTGAAGAAGGAAATGGTATATCGCTTTGGTATCTGTCAATAAAACCCAAAATGGTGTCACAAGGAGACCAATTGGGACTGAAAAATGAATGAAAATGTCAAGTGTTATGTAAATATCAACTATTCTAGTCATAGGCACATCTAATCTTTCCTGAGATAGTCTTCCAAAATTTAAAGCCACAATATAATTTTCCTAACAAATAAACATTAGCCTCTTCTCACTGTTTTGATTTATATTTCTGTCCACCCCCCCTTCCTAACAATGTTATGATTGTTCTATTTCTTTTGTTTATATAAATCATTCATATTTTCCCCTTCTTATAAGCAATTGCATAAAATGTAATAAATATTGTATAATATTTATTGTATATTATAATAAATATTGTATAATATAATGTATAATAAAATTGTGTTAATGTTTCAAGGAAAGGCCAGGTCTTAGCCTCTTGTCAGACTGTACTATCTATGCTCCCCTTCTTTCCTCTAAAAGCAAAACATAACAGTGGTCCCCCTTCTGTGGACTTACAGTGCTTTTCCCACAGAATGCTCTTATTAAATGATTGTTGAATTGATTTCTGAGCTTAAAAAAAAACTATCTTGGTCCTTCATTAGATTGTGAGCTCTTGGAGGGAAAGGGCTGTCTTTTGCCTCTTTCTGTATCTCCAGCACTTAGTACAATACTTGGCACACAGTAGGTGCTTAATAAATGTTTATTGACTGACCTTCCTTAAAGTGTTCTGGATTGACCTTGTCCAAAGACTCTTAATAGTGCTATGCTCCAAAATGAATATGGGGAAAGAACAAACTAAACATTTTCCTCTTAAGAGATGTAAAAGTCTTTTTTTTTGAAAGACAGAGTGAAGTGTCAGAAATAAGAATCAGTCACAATTCAGGCTTTTCCTAAAGTGGTCTAGAGTAAATTACAGGGTTTAATGTTTGTTTTCCTACTCCCACTTGACAGAAGACATTTCTGAGACCAGAAATATTAGCTTCAGTTTTAACACGAAGAAGATGTGTTTACTTAAGACTTGGCATCCTTGGCCCTCCTGAGAGAGCTGTCCCCTTCTTTTGAGGATGCTATGCCCAGAGTTCTGACGATACCTAGAATACCCAGGAAGGAGAACAGGGGTGACTTCTGTCAGATGAACAGTTTCTGCTCGGGTTTGTTACTGTACCAAAATCTTTCCAGAACCACCTTCTCGCATCCAGGGTCTACAAAATCCTCACAAAACATAACTTCTCCTTATCTATAAACTTTTGCAATGGTTGCAAAATAGGAGACTGTTCCTCTTTTGCTTTCCTTTCTTCTGGCGCAAGGAAAGGAACCTTTCAAACCTGGGAAAGTAAAGACGTCTTTTTTCTACCTCTGAGGAAATAAATCCATCAGCGCTAACAGAAAAACGACCACCAATCCCACGTCGTAGAGAAGGGAATATTGTTTTTATGCTGAGGATTCCCGAGAACTTCTTGGAGGCAAAACGGTACTCCCCTGCTCTCTCCCTGCCAAAACAAGCAGGATCGACCTGTCTCGGAGCCAAGACACGTCGGGCAGTGCCGGGGCACCACAGAGATGGTTCTTGGATAAGAGCGCAAAACACCGAGCTTCTAGGGCAGGGGGCAGGGCAGGGGGCAGGAGCAGGGGGCAAGGGGCAGAGGCAGTCTCTACCTCCCACCTGCGGCTCCCCTTGCAACTTTTCTCCCTTAAAATCGTCGCCTATCGCTACCCATAACATCTCCATTTTTTCTCTCTTACGCCTCCAACTCAGACTTCTATGATCCCGATAGGGGAATCCAAGAAAGACCTTGAGTAACCCCCCTGGCTCCACCTGGGATCAGGGCCGATCTGACGTCCCCACACACCCAAGGATCCCCAAGCAGGGAGGGAAAAAAGTTGAGAACGCCAGGTGGGGAGATCCTGACGCCAAGCTGGGGTGAGGGAATCTAGAGGCAGCGCCCCATCCCTGAGTCCTGCCCTAGCCTCCTGGGGCTGGGACTTAACCCATATGGGTCAGGAGCCCAAGGAGCTGTCTTAGGAGTCAGAACCTAGGAAGCGCTGCCCTCCAGGGGAAAGAGTCTCTTGGAGAATACCTTGGATATAAGTGCATTTGCTCTCATCTAGCTGGCTGGAAGCAGATCCGCCCATGGTGCTGAGGCTGCCGCTGCTGAGGCTGCTGCTTCTGGAGTTGTTGCTGCTGGGACGGCCCCGGAGGCTGCTGAGGACGATATCCCTCTGCTCGGGACTCGCTGCTGCTTCCCAAGCTTTCACCCCACCCGGGGGCGGGACAGGCTGCTCCCACTGGGCAAGCCGTTCCCCCCTGGGTCACCGCCACACGCCCAAGAGCAGCCAAGCAACTGGAGACTGGTGGCTTCTAGGTGTATGGATGTGACCCAGTACTGGGCTTTGAGTTTTCTCCTCTCTGTTTCTTCAATTAAAATGTAAACTTCCTCCAAGAGGCGCCGCCTTCTCAGACGCCTCCTTCTGGTCCTCGCCCCCTGGCAGTGTGAGGCATGCAGGCTGGGCTTTCTCTCTCTACACGAATCTACAGATAGTTTTCTCTCTGTGTCTCAGGCTCTTAACTTTGTTGTTCTTCCTACTCATCTCTCATCCCTCCACCCCAAGGTGGAGATGCTCAAGGTAAGGAGGTACTTCTTACTTAGTCCAGAGCCTTTTTTTCCCCCTGCAGGGAAAGTAAAATTACAGCTTTAGGAGAATTGTGGGGTTTTCCCATTCCTGTATGAATAAGGTGCCAGGTCCTGAAAGTATTTCATTGGTTCTCAAATAGTTATTTATTCCAGAAACTGCCAACTTCTACCTTGCACACCTCCTAGTCTCTTTTCCTTTCAAAAAAGGAAGGGGAGGGAGAAGAGGGACACAGAAAAGAGAAAGACACAGACACACAAAAAAGAGAGAGAAGAAAATTTATTGCAAGAACAAAAATGGCACAGTCTATGAGATTCTGCTCCGTATAATCTCTTAATTAAGGCATAGATATGTTCATGGAACCTGTAGGGATTCCATATACTATCAACATTCATTTCAAGTCATCAAAAACCTACTATGTGCAAGGCACTGTCTGTCTTAACCAGTGGTTCATCTTAATCAATCTGTGTCCAGGGGAAATGGTGAAAATGACTCTATTCAAATAAATACCAAAACTCTTAATAATTATTTATGATTTCTTAACAAGTAAGACCCAGTCCTGGTGGAGCTGTCAGTTCTGGGAAGCGGAAAACCTTAGCAAAGCTCTGTAAAGGATTTTACCTGGCCACATTACAACAGTGTCTAGTAGCTACTTTAACCTTAGCTCCATTTTTTTTCTTTTTAATTTTTATTAATAGCTTTTGTTTTTAATTTATGTTTAATTCTGAATGTATCCATGCCTCCTCCCCTTCCAAGAGACATCTCTTGTAATATCCCTCCCTCAAGTCTTTCCCTACTGTAATCCATCCTTCACTCAGTTGAAAAATTGTTCCTAAACTTACTAAAACTGAGGTCTGATTATATTACCTTCCTATTTGGTAAAGTCCAGTGGCTCCCTCTTATCTCCAGGATCAAATATAACATCTTCTCTTGGCTTTTAAAGCCCTTCATAACCTAGGTGACCCCTTCCTATCTTTCCAGTCTTCTTACACCTTACTCCCCTCCACATAAGCAGCAGTTCAGGGACACTGGCCTCCTTGCTGCTATTCATCCCACAGTATACTACATCACCTAACTGTGCATTTTCACTGACTCTCCTCCAAGCCTGGAGCGCTCTCTCTCTCTCTCTCTCTCTCTCTCTCTCTCTCTCTCTCTCTCTCTCTCTCTCTCTCTCTCTCTCTCTCTCATTCTCCTCCCCTCTTTCCCTTCCCCCTCTCTCCCTTCCCCCCCTCCTTCCCTCTCTCCTTTTCCCCATCTCTCTTTCTCTTTCTCTCTCTCTCTCTCCTTCCTTACCTTCTCCTCTCTCTTTCTCGCTTTCTCCTTCCCTCTCTCCCTTCTCCCTCTCTCCTTCTCCTTGTCTCTCTGTCTCTCTGTCTTTCTGTGTCAGTCTGTCTCTGTCTCTGTGTCTTTGTCTTTGTCTGTCTCTCTCCTCTTTTCTATAATTGTGTGCATGTTGTCTCCTCCATTAAACTAAGAGCTCCTTCAAAGCAAAGACTTTTTTTCTTTTTTTGTCTTTATATCCCCAGTATTTAGCATAGTGCCCGGCACTATGACTCGCTGGTGCTTTGACTAGTAGACCGGTTGACTTGACACGAAGAATTTTTAAAAAGAGTGGGAGGGGAAGCAGCCTAGCAAAACTAACCAGTACAACAATTGAGTTTGACAATATAGCCAATGTTCCACATTCATAGCCCCTCGCTCCTGCACAGAAAGGAGGAGGTGCATTTTCTCATCTCTTAGGACCTAGCCTTGGTCTCAGTGCTCACTTTTCGTTTTGTCCTTGCTCTTTTCATTTACGTTGCTATAGTTCTGTATGTCGCCTTTCTGGTTCAGCTTGATTCATTCCACTTTCATTCATATAAAGTCTTTTCATGTTTTTCTGTATACTTCATGTTCATTGTTTCTTATAGCACTGTAATATTCTATTATAATCATGTACCGCGTATTTAATCATTCTCCAATCTGTGCTAAACCCCCCATTTTTATGAGTACTTCCACAAAAAGAACCATCTGCATCTCCAGCCCTGCCCTCTAGACCCAAATTCTTCAAGGATAGCTCTACCTGGAGGTCCTTATAGCTCTTCAATCTCAACCTGTCCCAGACTGAGCTTGATCATCTTTCTCACCTGCTTTTCCTTCTGACTTTACTAATTCTACCATTCACTCCATTTCCGGTGTTCTTAGCCTTAGAGTTCTCTTTGCTTCTCCTCCCTGCCCCACCTCTCATAATAGTTAGTTACTAAATCTTAATGATTTCAACCTATGCAACATTTCTCAAATCTGTGTCCTCCCTATTTCTGTTGCTGCTATCGCATTACAGGACTGAATACTAATACATTAACCACTTGGGCTACTGCAATAGCCTTCGGCTAGGTCTTGTTATCTGATCTCTCTTCCTCACTTGTAATCCTGCTGGAATAATCATCCTTATCTATACAACTGCTCCATGTTCCTCCTCTGCCCAACACCCACCTAACTGCAAAAGTGACAAACTGTGAAAATGGCAGTCGTTTGAGGGCTTCTGGAAGGATGGGCACATTGATGTAATACTAGTAGAGTTGTGAATCAGTCAACCATTCTGGAAAGAATTTTTGAACTATTCCCCCAAAGTCACTGTGCATCCCATATATCCCAATACGCATATATCTGCAAAGAGGTCAAACAAGAGGGTAAGCACCCATATGTATATAAATATATGTATATTGCTACTTTTGTTATAGCAAAAATTTAGAAACAAAGTGGGTGCCTATCAACTGGGAAAAGGCTGAAAAAAATGTAATAAGTAAAGGTAATAGAATATTATTGTGCCATAAGAAAGGACAAATATAATGAATCCAGATGAAATTGTGAAGGATTGTATGAACTGATGCAGAGTGAAATGAGTAGAATCAAAACAACTTATATGATGAGCACAATACATAAAGAAAAACAACTATGAAAGACCAAAACTCTGAAAAGGCAGTGACTAATCATGATTTCAGAAAATGGATGATGAAACATGCTACTGACTTCTAAGCAGAAAGAGGATGGACTAAAAGTTTAGAATGAGACATCTACAGATATTTCCAATATGTCAACTTGTTTTGCTTGACTATAAATATTTGTCACAAAAGAAGACTTCTATTAAGCAGAAGGGGAAGAGTTAAAACAAAAGAAAAGAGCATCAATAAAATACTTTAAAAGTACACAGAAGGGGCAGCTAGGTGGTGCAGTGGATAAAGCACTGTCCTTGGAGTCAGGAAGACCTAAGTTCAGATCCAGACTCAGACACATAACACTTCCCAGCTGTGTGACTCTGGGCAAGTCACTTAACCCCAATTGCCTCACTAAAAAAAAAAAGTACACAGAAGAAAAAAAGAGTTCAGAAGGGGACATAAACAGGAAAAAATTGTTACCACAAGTAAATTCAGAAGTACTTCCACAGAAAGAACCATCTGCATCAAAAATTGTGTTACTGCCTATTAACTTCAAGTTAAATTTAATATACACTTTTTACAAAAGCCCAAACTACACATTCACAGTTTCATGTGCAGCCTACTTTTGGTTTGTCATATATTAAAAATTTTTTGATGATTGCTAAGTTCATAATACTTTTTTAAATCTTGAGTGGCTTCCTGTTTTCCATCAAATAACATACACACTCCTTTGCCAAGGAGGCACTCAAGGCCCTCTATTTCTGGTGCTATCCTACCCTTCCAGTGTTATCTCATATTATTCCTCTCCACGTCCTCCATGCTCCAGCCAAATAGGATTGGTTTCTCCCTCCCAAACAGGTCCTTTACTCTACTTTCTCCCAAGTCTTAAGTCACAATAGAATGTCTTCTCTCCTGCTCTTCACCTCCTGTATTCTCACTGATAGCAAAACCCAACTCAACTGCCATCTCCTCCATGAATCCTCCTTTGATACCTGCTGTCAATAATAACTTTTCACCTTAGATCTTACATAACACTTTTTTGTACAACTTTTTAATGCACTTACCATGTGATACTATGTTTTATAGTTATCTGTGTTTATGTCTCACCTCTGTTAGGTTATAAGCTCTAAGAGCACAGGCACCATGTCTTAGCTATTGAATCTCCCTGAGCACCCAATATAGTGCTCTTTACATAGTAAGTACTTGATAAATATGTGTGAAATGAATAAAGGACTGAAGATCAATCTATGAACTTATGACTGTCCAAGGTGAATACCTGCCTAAAGATAGGGACATTAGCTAAGTGACCACTTGAGGTCTCTAACACCTTTAAGAGTCTATAGAAAAGATGTGTGTCTAGCCTCATCTTTGGGCAAATGGACAGAAGAGCTAAAAGAATCCAGAGATGAAACTTTATCATTCTACCACAATAAAAATCCCTAAACAGTCATCATCCGGAATAAGAAAAGCAGCAACAACTCGTCACACTTGAACATGATGTATCAATAGCATTTCCATACCTGAAAGCTCCCCAGATCATTTCTTCCTAACCTTAAAGATGAATTTTCTGAGTGATTACTCTCAATGGGAATGATAAGGCCTAATTGGCTGTGTATAGGACAAGGATGATTCTACCTCTTCTCATCTGTGAGATGCTGCCCTCATGGCCCCAAGTGAGACAATTTCCACTTTAATCTGAAAAAGCCATAAAAACATTTGAATTTATTTAACAAATGACGAAGTCATCTGGCACATAAGAAATATTTTCGGACAAGAATGCCCTATAATTTAACCTATTAGATTGTTTGAATCATTTCTTAATACTCCATTCAGCTGATAAATATGGTTAAGTGTAGACTCCAGGAAAACATTCTAGTAATGATACACCCTTTGTCTATTCACAGAGCAGTGATTCTTTCCATTATATTAATTGCTTTTCATGTACCCCTGAATGATCAATAGCTTCATTGTTATGGAAAAAAGTTAATTTGCTTTGCCATCATGATTTTCCCAGCTATCAAAATCAGCTCTTCACTCCTCAGGGTTTCTCAGAGAAAAGAGGTCATTTTAACCTCCAGTTCTTTTGCAATGTTTAAAATTCATATAAGAAACTCAGCAAGTTGTGGTGAGGAAAAGAGGTAGCCTTGAAATAAGGAAGACCTGGGCAGAAGTCCCTACTCTGGCACATATTGGCTGTGTGACCCTGGGCAAGTCACAACCTCTCACTACCCTAGGCAGCTAAGACTTACAGAGAAAATGCTGATCTGCATTGGAAGAGAGAATGCCACTTCAGGGGTTCCCTATACCAATGAAATCACAAGTCCAATCCCTATTTCCTAATATTCCCTTAAGGTGGAACTTTGATCTTCTCAATTTTAGGCTTGGGCTGTATTCTCCTTTCCTCCTCCTGTTGAGGACATCACCATCTTCCCAGCTGTTCATGCTCTCAATCTCAACTCCTCACTGGCACTTAGTCCACATAGCCAATCTTGTCAAATCTTGTAGTTTTCACCTTCACAACATTTTTCTCTTTTTTTTTCTTTTAAATAGTATTTTATTTTTTCCCATTACATGTAAAGACAATTTTTAACATTCTTTTATTTTAAATAAAATTTTGAGTTCCAAATTTTCTCCCTCCTTCCTCCCTAAAATGGTAAACAATTTGATATAGGTTATATATCACAACATTTTTCTCAAGGTTCCCCTTCTCTTCACTCATACCTTGACCTCAGGCCTAGACTCTTATAATAGACTTTTTTTAACAAATAAACAAAATTTATTGATATCATATGGTTTTATATCATATTAATTTCTCTTCCCACCTCCATGTTTTTCTCCTTCTCTTCCCAGAATGCCATCCCTTATAACAAAGAATTTTTAAAAAGAAAAAAAGTAAAAAGAGAAAAAATCAGAAAAATAATCAATATATTGAAAAGTATTAAAATATATGTAATATTCCACACCTATGGACCTCTGACCTCTACAAAGGAGTGGAGAGGTGTGTTTTCTCTCTTCTTTGAAGCTAAGCTTACTCTTGGTCATTTTAATTTGTTTTAAAGGGGTTGTTGTTGTCATGCAATAATGCTGGAAATCTCTCCCCTTGCAGTATATCCTCCACTCAGATTTTCCTAAAACACAGGTCTGACCACATCACTCAATCCCCTTCCCTTACCTGTTGTTGTTGAACTTTGTCCAACTCTTTATTACTCCCATTTGGGATTTTCTTGGCAAAGATACTGAAGTGGTTTGCCATTTCTTTCTCCAGCTCATTTACAAGTGAGGGATCTGAGACACACAGGGTTAAGTGACTTGCCCAGGGTCACACAGCTAGTAAATATATGAGGCTAAAGTTGAACTCAGGTCTTCTTGACTCCAGGCCCAGACTCTCTATTCACAGGCCCAGCACTCTATTCACTGAACCACCTAGCTGCCCATTCCATAAACTCCAGTGGTTCGCTGATACCTTCTGCATCAACCAATAGGTCTTCTGACATTAAAAATCCTTCACATTTTGGTCCCTTCTCCTCCCCTCCGCATTCTAGTCTTCTTATACTTTACTTCTTTGTAAGTCTCCCTGCAATCTGTCAACACTAAGCTACTTCCTTCTCCTCTTCGGCTCCCCTCTCTGTTCTCTCCTTGTTAATTCAGGCTTTTGGACTGGCTGTCACCAATACCTGGACAGCTGTCCTTCTTCACCTCTACCTCCTCGCTTCCCAGGCTTCCTTCGAGACTCAGCTCAGATCCCTCTGGCAGGAGACCATTCACACTGCCCCCTGCCCCTTGAGTGTCTTCCCTCTGAGATTACTCCACCCACTCTCTATACATCTTGTAAATGCATACTTATCTGCAGGTTGTCTCCCAGGCTTCAATTTAAAGTCCTGGTGGGCAGAGATTCTTTTTGTCTTTCTTTGTATGCCCAGAACTTAGCAAGATGCCTGGCACATGGCTTTCTAAACACTTGGATGACTGAAGTGACTATTCCCTAGAATTCTTATGAATATCTTACTACTTTTTTTTGATGTAGCTGGGTCGTGCAGTATATAGAGCACTAGACCTAGCATCAGGAAGACCTGTATTCAAATACAGCCTCAGATACTTACTGTGTGATCCTGAGCAAGTCATTTACCTTCTGTTCGCCTCACTTTCCTTATCTGTAAAATAAGGATAATAATAGCACCTGTTGTGAGAATCAACTGACGTAATAATTATAAACTGCTTGGCACAGAGCCTGGCACATAGTTGCACTCTATATGTGCTAGCAATTATTATTATTTTCTAGAATACTCAACAGCCACAAAAATCAGAATGGTGTATAATCAAATCTGAACAGTGTTTTTGACGAGTGCCTTTGAAAAAAAGAAACCCTAGAAGATACTTTTGAGTGGGCTTGGTGTCAATAACCTTCAACAAGTTGATAAATGGAAGTGATTTGCAAAAAGCACTCCCCTTTACTTCCCTGTATGATTCTGCAGTGCAGTCATGAAGCATGTGTTTCTGCAGTATGGTGGCCAGACAATCTTTTTGCTTTTCATTGCTCCTGGGCTAGTGCTTAATGAATGGCAGAGAGACACTGAGAAATGATGGTTTGTCTGTGAAAGAAGCTATTTTATTGACTGCAGCAGACTCAAGCTTGTAATGTTGCAGTTATTACTGAAGGACAGAGCGAGTTTCATTTAACCTTCTGCCTTGTTCTCAGCAATTGGCTGTCTACTCAAACACATGTCAAATAGCATTTTCAAGATTTAAATGGTTTGGATGCCAAGTATTCTGTCAATGACAATAATCGTTTTTAATAATAAGTCATGTTTGAATTTTTTAAAAATGCTTTACAAAGTACTTTCCTCACAGGTCTGTAAGATACTGAGTGCAAATATTATCCTCATTTCACAGATGGGCAAACTGAGGCATAGGAGGTTGAATGATTTGTCTTGGGTCACACTGATAAGAATAGGAGGAACTGGGACTTGAACCCATGTCTATTGAAGCATTAAATATTTGACAGGAATTTTAAAAATCTGAGATCTCTTTTCTTGATCTCTCCTCCACACTCTCATACTCTATTTAAGCTCCCATACCATAGGGAGCATAATCATAGACTGGGTTAAAGAAAACGGAAAATAAAGAGAAGGCAAAACTATTTAACTTTTCTTTTTCTTTTTTTCTTCCAAAGAGAATCATCTCTACATTGAGAAAGATAGGGAGAAAATGGTTAATGATTAACAAGGAGTTGAAAGCCAAGAAAAATGAGATGGTAATTCAATTCAGTTTAATTTAATTCTATTTAATTTAAATTTAATTCAACAAACATTTATTAAATTCCTACTGTAGACAAGATATTATGCTGGGATATGTTTGAGATGTGAAGACAGAAAAAGAAAATTGTTCTGACTCTCAAGGAATTTATATGATCCTGTCATATAGGGAGGGGGGGAATGCCTCATGTATATAAAAAAGTTAACACAAAATATTTTTTGGAATTAGACCTGTGGTTATATTGGTATAGGAAACTCCCTCTCCTGATGGAAATGGACATTTGCTCAGCAATTTAAAGTCTTAGTTGCCTGGGAGCAATTAAGAGGTAAGGTGACTTGCTCAGGGTCGTAGGTCACTATGAGTCCAAGGCAAGACAAACCCACTCTTTCCTGCTTTGATGGTGACTCCCTAGGCTACAGTGCCATTCAAATACAAGTGTATATAGAGCATATCTTAAGTAATTTAAAGATAAATGTACATATATTTATAATTTTTATCAATTTGTCGTTTTAATAAATGATAATTCATAAATATAGTTCTTTAATCTTAAATAAGTAAGTGGTTGATTTCAAGATAAAGGATAACTTGTTATTGCTGTTGTTTGTTGTTTGTCCGTTCTAGAAGAACAATGATATCAGGAGGCAAGGTCTTGACTTGCAAATGACTTGGATTTCAGTGAGGCAGGGCTATGCAAAATCATTAGCCTCACTCTCTCCTCCCAAAGGGTAATTTAAAGATACATAATACTACCAATTGGAGGGTTCCAGAAAGGCCTATTGTAGGTTACCTTCTGACAGCTCAGTCATGCTATAAAGAAAATTAGAGATTCTAAAAGGCTGAAGTGTAGTTGGAGGACACTCCAGACTTGAGCGGCACCTTCTGTAAATACACAGAGACTGGAGTTGAAATCTCATGGACCAACTACTTTAACCTGAACAGAGAGAGAGTGAAACAGATTAATACGTATTCAAGAGTTGTGATGGGGGCAGCTAGGTGGCTTAGTGGATAGAGCCCTCAGACACTTCATACATACTAGCTGTGTGACCCTAGGCAAGTCACTTAACCCCATTGCCTAGCCAAAAGAAAAAAAAAAAGAGTTGTGATGGCAGAATGAAGAGACATGGCAACTGACTAGACATAGAGAGTAAAGGAAAGGGAAGAACTGAAGATGGCTCTGAGTTTTCTAGCTTGAGTGACTGGGGAAACGGTGGTGCCTTCAGCAGAAATAGGGAAAGTCAGAGGAGGATATAAGCTTAGGGGAAGATATGAGTTCCATTTTGGACATTTTTAGTTTGAGATGCCCATACAGGTGGAAATGTCCAGTAGGCAGTTGGTAACGTGGACTAGTTTTTACCTTTCTTTGTATCCCCAGTGCTTAACACAGTGCTTGGCACATAGTAGGTGCTTAATAAGTATTTGTTGACCAACTGATTGGACTGGAGTTCATGAGAGAGATTACAGTTGGATACCTGGGCTTTCCCTCTCATGTGAACATCCAGAAAAGCTAGCATATGTTTAAGGCACTTTATGGGTGAGCACCTACTCCAAGCTACTGCTTATGAGCAATCTCCCTTGCACCCAGCTACCCCACTCTCCCAGAAATTATCACAGCACTAGAGAACATATGTGACCAAGGAACATACACAGAAGGTACATAGGGATTAAGTGTATACAAGGAATAAGAGTGAAGGCAAAACTATACACATACAGGGCTTACATGAAGCAAACATGTATGGCCAGAACACTTTCAAGGAGAATGCCTTGTAGATGCATATGCAAGACTGGGGCAACTCAACTCATATCTCAAACATTACAGTGTTGCTGATACCAGGGTGCTGTTCTCTGCTGCTCTTTGCAAAATGCTGCTTCTATATTCACCAATGGGTATTTTGTCTTTGTTGCCTCTGCTAGGTATATCACCTTTGCTAGGCATTGTATGTTTGGACTGGGTGCCATGTCTCCTTTTTTCTATCTCCACTGGGTATTTACACTGATTCTATGCTTCCCAACCTGCTCTCTGCTGCCATTTGTACCAATGACTCCAATGTATCCTCCAGAGAACTGACAAGGATTTCCTTAAGTGCACATCTGACCATGTCACTTCCTGACCCCTAACCCCCCATTGCCTATAGAATAGAATATAAATTCTTCTCTTCAACTTAGAAATCTTTTCATCTTCATAAATAAATAAGTGACTCCATGGCAGCTAATGAGATCATGAAGAGAGAATACAAAGAAAACAAGATGTACCAGCATAGAGCCTGGGAATATGCCAGATATGGAATCTAGCTGTCCTCTATGTGTTCAAGTTATCAAACCTAATCATTGACTGACTAATGGGAAATTTACATTGACTTCTGTTTTCTTCACTCCATATATATCTATGATCCCCATGGTATGCAAGCTTAATTAGAGTATAAGAGTTTGGAGGATGGATCAAGGAAAGAGAGCTCAGATTTTTTAAATCTAAGGACATTTAATACTTTTAAAATATGTAGAACATTTAATATTTTAGAAGCCCTGGATTCTTCTCCCAACCACATGGTAGGTCAACACAGAATGGCCACATGTGCCAGTTCTCCTGTCTCTTAGGAGCAGGTCCCAAGGGTCTCCCATGTGGGTAATGACATTTTAGGCAGTTGAAGCATATGCCAAACCTCATTACACTGTACTATACCATTCAATCAATTGTGTGATTGTAAAGATGCATCTGCTATACAAAATTGTGTCCTGTTTCCTTTTCATACTTTTAGCAAGAATATCCTCAGTATATGTGCCTGTTATTTTCATCAGCATTTTATAAAAATGAGAAATTAGGCATATAGGTCAGTGGTTGCTAATGCCCTCTAGATTGATTTAAAAATAATAATACCTTCCACAATTTTTTCCAGTCATTTGGCATCCTCCCTCTTTGAAATATCTTGAAAATCAATCCCTTAGTGCTTTCAAAATTGTACCACTTCCATATATCTTCTGTATATTTTTGGTCTGATCTTGTCACTTTTCACCACTTAAATCTTACTAAGTGTCACTTTTAATTTTCCATCCGGTACTGAAATGTGAAAGTTCAAATGTTGTCGTACATAGTAAGCATGTAACAAATATCTGTGGAATGGAATTCTTCTGAAAAAGCCAATTTATGTTGCAGTTTTAGTGTTTTAATAACTGAAATACTTTAAATATCTTAAGTCATTCAATTTACAAGTATTTATTGAGAAACTTGCTCTGTATCAGGAGCTGTGGGAACCACAGAAGAAACATAAATCATTGTTTCTACCTTCAAGGAGTTTATAAGTGCTATAAAAATTCAGAGAAGGGAAAGAAAGATCAGTGGGGGCTGGGGAAGCTGGGGGAAACTTGTCGAAAAAGAGAAGGAACTGGACCTTGAAACTCATCTATATTTCAGTTTATCAACAACAATCATGCCATTTCTTAAAACAAAATTTTCTTTGTAGAAAGATCACTGGATTTGGAATCAAAAGATCTAGGTTTTTCATTCTTGGTTTGCTGCTTACTACCTGCATGATCTTAGGCAGATTGTTTCAACTCTCTATGCCTATGTTTTTTTTTTTAATAATATTTTTCCCAATTACATGTAAGGACAATTTTTAAAGGCAATTAAAAAAATTTTTTTGAGTTTGATATTCACTCCCTTCCTATCTCCCCACCCCCTCACTGAGTCAGTGAGCAATTTGATAGATATGCTTAAGTTTCTTAATTTTTCATCTGTAAATGAAGGAGTTATACTAGATGGTACCTAAAGTCCTTCCAGCTCCAAATCCAAGAATCCTTAGGGGAGGGGAGATGAATTTTTTTAAATTCTGGAGAGAGAGAAAGAGAGAGAGAGAGAAAGAAAACGAGCATTTCCATACACACAGCAGAATGGAAACAACAGATCTCCGCTTCATTTTGTTCAGTTGTTTCAGTACTGTCCAAAACTTCTTGACCTGACCCCATTTTCTTGGCAAAATACTGATTTGCCATTTCCTTCTCCAGCTCATTTTATAGATGAGAAAACTGAGGCAGAGTTAAGTGACTTGCCCAGGGTCACACAGCTAGTGTTTGAAACTGGATTTGAACTCAGGTCTTCCTGACTACAGGCCTGGTGCTCTATCCATTGTGCCACCTAGCCGCCACCCTCCATTTCATACTGCTTGCTTTAAAAAATAATAATCAATTTTACATATTACTTTCAGAACTGCCCTGCTTGTCTTTTGTGCACAGTGCCTGGCAAATAGTAGATATTTAATAAATGCTAGTTGACTGACTGATTGATGGTTTCCTTCTGAACTTCCTTCTATTCTGTGCATTTAAAAAAAAGAAGTCACAATGACCTTATTTTTGATGCATCACTTTTGCTAATTCCCTCCTCCTCCCTAATAAAAACTGAAAGAAACAAACAAAAAAAACTTTTAAAAATAGACATAGTCAAGCAAAATGAATCCTTACAGTGGCCACGTTCAAAAATGTTTGTCTCTTCACCTTCTGTCCATCACCTCACTGTCAGGAAGTAAATAACATGAATAACACGTCCTCTAGAGACATAATTATTGCATTGGTCAGAGTTCTAAAGTCTTTCAAAGTTGTTGTTTTTTCCAACATTGTTGCCCTTGTATAAATTCTCCTGGCACTACCCTCTTTGATTTCTGTCAGTTCATACTACCCAGGATTCTTCTCTAAAACAGTTTCTTTTGGCATTTCTTACCACAAAATAATATTCCATTACATTCATATACCACAATTTGTTCAGCTGTTCCTCAGTAATCTAATAGGCCATCTAAGGCACCCCCTTAGATTCTAGATTTTTTCTTTTCTTTTTTTCCCCACCTTTCAATTCCACCCCTTAGGGATAAGAAGTACATTTTGCTTGACTATTAATTCCTCAGTTTTATCTTTTCTCTGATTCCCATCTCTACCCCCACTTGTTTCTGTGTTGAATTAGATGTATTTCTACACTAAACCTTGTTTGTGTGTGTATAAATGTCCTTTGACCGTCTCCCATAAGAGTGAGGTTCCTCTATTTTCTATTCCCCCATACTTTTCTCCATGTTTATATATTTTTCACATACTCCAAATACAAGAAATAGCAGATCTACACCGCCTTCTTCATCCTTTCCATAGTAGAGGATTTCTGCTTTTACTCTCCCTCATCTTTCCCCCTTTAAAATCTTCAGAACAAAATCAACCCACTCTCAGGACCTCTGCTTTTCTTATGTAAGCTGAGTGCCAAAGCCCTTTGGTCTGGGACTCTGTCTTCATTAGAAGAGATCAGTGTGCACTGATGTGCTCCTGTGTGAGGGGCAGGATGAAGCAGATCTCAAATCTCTGGATTCTGCAGTCACTTCAGGCACTTCTGGCTTCCAGAGTGAAGATGAATGATGCAAACCCCAATTCAGATTGCTAAAGGGAAAATTGAGAAGAGAATTGAGAAAGGGAAAATTCTTCAGGGAAGAAGTCAATGTGAGAGGAGCTAGCCGTTCTCATTATGTCTTTATCCCCAGTTTGCTATACTAGAGAATTCAGGAAATTTCCCCTTTAGGTGAGATTTGGGACTCTTTTGGTTAAGTTGAGATACCCTGCTCCCAGTGAGAGAGCTCCTTCAATGGATTATCTAGTGTATATTCTCTACTTTCTCTGATTTCTGTTTTGCTATTGACTTGAAAAAAAATGGGTTTCTTTTCTAAGTGTGTTCATTGTGAAACTAGCACTTGATGGGAAAGGTGTCAGGCCTTTGATACAAAGCTTGGGTCCTTTTTTACATTAATGAAGAGCAATCAGAATTTAGCTTGAACCTGAAAACTACTTCCCCTACACCAGGGGTGGGGAATGTTCAGCCTTGAGGCCACATGTGGCTTTCTAGGTCCTTGGGTGCAGCCTTTTGACTAAGTCCAAGCTATACAGAACAAAACCTTTTATGAAGGGAATCTGTTCTTTAAAGTTTGGATTCAGTCAAAGGATTCAGTCCACACTTGAAGACCTAGGGTGCCACATGTGGCCTTGAGGCCACAGGTTCCCCACCCCTGCCCTAGACTAATAATATTTAAGGCAGCAGATAGATATAATTTTAGCCCAGCACCCGATTTCTCTGAGGAGAGCAAAGGGGCTAAACGTCAGTCCTAAGCTGCTGCTTCTTCTCCTGACAGGAAATAGTCTTCCTTGAAGAAGAATGTCGGGGGTGGGGGAAAGTAGAAGAGGCTAGAGATGTCTATCCTGCCTGCTTTTGAGCCATCCAACACTTCCATGATACATGTAGGGGACAGCCCTTTTCACATTTATTTAACTCCCTCAGTGCCCTTTGAAGACATCAATGTTCTGAAGGCATATGTGTTTCTTCTCCCTCTATTAGAATGTTAACACCAAATCATCATAGAGTTCCTTCCAGTTACTTAAATCAATTTGCCTTTCTAGGTTTCTCTGGACTGTTGTGTTTGTATTTCAATGTTCCTACTCAGCTCCTCTATTTCATTACAAATCTCTCTTTCCCCCCCCATAGGTTCAAGATGTTATTCTATAGTTGTAAACCAATCTCTTTTGCCTTTTGCAATACTGCATTCCAAAATGGCAGCTGGGTGGTGCCATAGATAGAGTCCTGAGCCTGGAATCAGGAAGACCTGAGTTCAAATCCAGCCTCAGACACTTACTGGCTGTGTTTCCCCAGGCAAATCATATAACACTGTTTGCCTCAGTTACCTCATCAGTAAAATGAGCTGAAGAAGGAAATGGCAAGCCACTCCAGTGTCTTTGCCAAGAAAACGGGGTCACAAAGAGTTGGACATGACTGAAACAACCAAATAATAACAATAACTTCAAAATCTCCTCTCATGTATTGTAGAAGCTGCCAGATCTAATGTGATCCTGTCTATAATTCCATAGTACTTGAACTGCTTCTTTCTGAATGCTCATAGAATTTTTTTTCTTTGACATGAAAGCTTTGGATTTTGGCTGTGCGTTCCTGGGACTATTTGCTTTTGGCATTCTTTTTAGAAGGTCATCAGTGGATTCTCTCTAATTTTATTTTGCCCTCTGGTTCTAATGGGAAGTTTTTAGTTATGATTTCTTGAAATATAGCATCTGGGCTTTTTTTTAAGCAAGATTTTCAGCAAGTAGAATAGCTCTTAAATTATTTCATCTTCACCTGTTTTTAAACTCATTTTTTAAAAATATCAGACATCTTATATTCTCTTCATTTTTAAAAATCTTCTGGTTTTGTTCTAATGTTTCTTACTATCTCGTGGAGTAGTGGATTTTTATTTGTTCTTTTCTATTTTTAGAAGTCCATTTCTTGGGAAAGAGGTACTACTTTCTCTTCTAAGTTACTTATTCTTCTAATTCTTTCCCTAAAACCTTTTATTTCATTTTTTTTATTTCTTGCATCATTTCATTTAGGTACTCATGCAATCCTTGTGGAAAATCCATTTTTTCCTTTGTGTTTCTGCTTACAGTTATTATAGAGTTCTATTTGCAATTACTTTGGATACTAGTTAGTTGATTTCTTCATTTCTCCAGCTTTAGTTCCTGAATTAGGGCTTTGTGCCAGGGCCAATTTCTGTCCTCTGCTGCAATTTTGGGTGGGATAGTAGACTCTGTTTGGTCTCATTTTGAGTCATTTGGGTTCCTGCTCTAGCCTTCACCTCCTGGAGTTAGGACCCCTTGGGTCTTTGAAGTTCATAGAATTAAGGACTTCAGAGCCCCTGGTCTGAGGTCTGCAGCACAGCCCTCAGCAGCACCATATTGGTCACCATGCACTCTTGGAGTTTCTAACTACTCTTTGCTCTTGCTGCTTCAGGATGCAGAACCCTGCAGACTACCTGTACGTGTCTCCAGTCATGCTGGTATTTGCTTTGGTGGAGATTCTCCCCTTTCCATGGCCCTGATGTTTTTGTGCATTTCTGTGGTGAAAAAAGTTACTATAGTTTCTCCTTGGATTTCTTGATCATTCTTCATTCTGGTGTGAACTTCAGAGGGTTGCTGGAGTAGACAGTCTGCCTCTCAGTCAGACAGCCATCTTGGCAGGACGGCCCCAGCAATCCTTGTTGGTCTACCTATAGGGGATAGACAGATCATAGAATGTTAGAGCCAGAAGGGACTTTGCAGAACATTACTCCAACCCCTTCATTTACAGAAGAAGACACTGAGGCTCAGAGACCTTAAATGAATTGCTCAAGGTCACCCAGAATGGTGAAGCAGGCACCCAATTCTGATAGGATCATAGATAAAGAGTTGGAAGCAAATTTAAAGGCCTTTATCTCATATGTGAAGAAACTGAAGCCCATAAAAGTTAAATGACTTGTCCAAGGACACTGGTAGACCTAGGATCAGAAAAGTAACTGGAAAAGGGCAATCAGGAGGGCTTTTTCTGAGGGCACTGGCATCTTGAGGGCACTGAAAGCACTTGTAATCTTTCAACATTTAGAAATAACGTAGGGCCTTGTTAGCAAAATCAAATAGTTAAAATAATAAGTTACCAGATGGTAGGTACTTCCTCTATTCCCTTGTTGGGCTCCTCCCTAGCCCAGCCCTCTTGACTCATGGTCAGAGGCTCTGGCTAGTATTCAAAGTCAGGGTCTTTTTACTGCAAATTCAACACTATTCCCATTATACCTCAATAATTCTTATTCTAATGTTCTTTCTAATATTAATCTTTTTATGATATTTATAACTCATGAGACCTTTGTCAGTATTAGGGTAGTGGGAGGGGAAAAAATTATATGTATCGATAGATAGATAGATAGATAGATAGATAGATAGATAGATAGATAGATAGATAGATAGAAGGCACAGGGTGAGTTGAAGATGAAGGGGTGATATCTGGAGAGTAAAATTAAGGGGTGAGAGGATTATACTAGGAGAAGGAGAAAGGGAAAGGTAGAATGGGGTACATTATCTCACAAAAACAGACAAGAAAGGTTCTTACAGTGGAGGGGAAACAGGGGAAGGTAAGAGGAAATGAATGAATCTTATTCTCACCGGATTTGGCTTAAGGAAGGAATAACATACACACTAAATTGGGTATAGAAATCTGTCTTACCCTACAGAAAAATATGGGGGAAAGGGGACAAGAGAGCAAGGGGATGATAGAGAGAAGGGCAGATTGGGAAAGGGGTAATCAGAAGGAAGTACTTCTGAGGAGGGACAGGGTCAAATGAAAGAATAGAATAAATGGGGGGGCAGGATAGGATTAAGGGCAATAGAGTTAGTTTTTCACAACATATCTACTATGGGAGTGTTTTGCATAACTGCACATGTATGGCCTGTATTGAGTTGCTTGCCTTTTCAATGAAGGTAGGTGGGGTGAGAGGAAGGGAGAAAATTTGGAACCCAAAGTTTTAAAAACACATGTTTAAAAAAATATTTCCACATGCAACTGGGAAATAAGAAATACAGGAAATGAGATACAGAAATCTATCCTGCCCTACAGGAAAATAGAAGGGGAAGGGGAAAAGAGAAGGGGGGAAGAGATAGAAGGGAGGGCAGACTACAGGAAGGGGTATTCAGAATGCATGCCATCTTGGGGTGGGGGGAGGGACAAGATGGGGTGAAAATTTGGAATTCAAAATCTTGTAGAAGTAAATGTTGAAAACTAAAAATAAATTTATTATAAAAAAAGAAAGTATAGGAGAACATTAAGAATAGGAAGCAAAAAATATATAATAGAAAAATAATATTGATCTTTTTAGTACAAGTTTTAATTAACACCTACATTTTTCCAAAGTTACCTAATTATTATAAATCCTTATAGAATTATTCTCATGGAAGAGGTATATAGTTTTTAGTGTTGGGCTTTATACAGATCAAATAATAAATATATCTGATGGGAAATCATATGATAACCAAATCCCTTTTATTTATATATCATATGTCCTTGAGAATATAGCAACAAACATTCAATACTGTAACTTTGTAGTTTGCTTTCATAATATGAAAAGGCTCATCTTATAGCTTGAATATGTGTGTGTGTGTGTGTGTGCGCGTATGGAAAGAAAGAGGAGAGAATTTTAAATTTATAAAACACTTTATATACACTTAAGCCTCATAACAACACTGTGAAATAGTTGATACAGTTATTATTATGCCCAGTTTTACAGATGAGAAAACTAAGACTTAGCTGAAATAACTTGCCCAAGACTACATACCTAGTCAGTATCAGTGGCAGGATTTGAACCAAGCTCCCTTGGCTCCATGTCAAGCATTCTATCTACTACACTAAGCTGACCCTGGGAATAGAATTCCAAGTACTTTTATAAACACCTGCAATAGTTTAAATTGAGTACAAAGACACTGGACCAAGGTGAAATTGCCCAGTAACATTTAGATGAGCAGATACCAATCTTAACACGTCTGAAAAAAGAAAATGGGCCAACATAGTTATCCTTACTAAAAATTGAGGCTGTCTTCATCATCACAAATGAACTGATTTTATAAGCCGTACAGTGCCCAGCCAACTAGATCTCTGGCTTGGTGCTAGGACATCAAGGGAGCCACCTACTGGATAACTATTAATACTCATTATATAGTATAGTCTCTCTAGGTGTTAAGGAAATGATGCTGGTGTTATGGAACTCATGCATATCCAGATTGGTTTAACACTCCTTGTTGATGCTATTCAGGTGTTCCTCATAAGTAATGATATCTAAGACCCCTTTGCTCAAGAAAGAGTGGCTAAATATAAGGGAACTAGAAGTGAATTATTGTGTTAGTGTTGTTAGTAATAAAGAGAGGTAGCATGGTATAGTGAGCATCATGCCAGCCTTGGAATCAGGGAGGCCTTGGTTCAAATCCTGCCCTGACATTTTACTTGATGTATGACCATGGAAAAATCAGTAAATCTCTCTGAGCCTCATGTAACTCTATGAGATTATAAATGAAGGGTATCACATGTCATTAATATATTGGTATTAAAAGTTCTCAGATAATCTGAAGGGAAAAAACCATAGCATTATACTTCCTTCTCATTGGTCAATTTACATTTTAAAAATTTTGTTGATGCCTCTTGTTTTTATATCCAGGGTCTTTCCAGATATTACTACTGTTACCACCCACACATACCACATAGCAATTGAACCCTCCCTGGTAACAAAGAATAACAGTTAAGCAAAACTAACTGACACAGTAGCAACTCCCTTTGCAGTAAATGAAATATTATCTACCCGTAATCCTGCACCTCTTAACAGAGAGAAAGATGTGTTTCAACATTTGTCCTCCTCGGCCAAGATTGATCATTAAAATTAATCAGATCTCAACTGTCAGGACCATAAGACTCAAAGAGGGAACCGTCAGCTTGGAAACATAGCCTGGCAAAACTGGAAGGAATGGTAGAGGCCATGTAGTCTGATCCTATCCTTTTAAAGAGGTAGAAACAGAAGTCTGGAGAAGTTGGGACCCAGTCCAAGGTCAACTAGTAGTGACAAAATGACACATCATCTAGACACATTTTTGGCATGTAGTTATATCTTGAATTATTATCTAATTATTTCATGTGTTAGGTTAACAACTCATTTTTCTCATTCTTCTACAGATGACCAACATAACTCTGCTAAGTGAGGGGTAACTTTTTGAAATTGGCCAGTCTTTCAAGGTTCTGAGCCCCTGTATTTTTTAAATGTTTTTTCAAATAGAGAGCCATCTTCTCTTTCTCCCTCCTCCTCCTTCCCTTCCTCCCCCCACCATTAAGAAATCAGGGGAAACAAAACCCCTGTTATAAACATATACAGTCAAGCAAAACAAATTCCCACATTGGCCATGTCCAAATACACACACACACACACACACACACACACACACACACACACACACGTGTGTGTATATATATATATATATACATACACACACATATACATATATATGCATACATACCTATGCATATGCATACATATATACATGCACATACATATATGCATATGTATACATACATATATATTTCACTATACTCTTAGAGTCAATCACTTCTCCATTAGGAGGTAACATGCTTCATCATGAGTCCTTTGGAATCATGGTTGTCTATTGTGCTGAACAAGATTCTTTTAGTTTGTTTTTTTTTAATTTATATGGTATTGTTGTAATTGAATAAAATATTCTCCTGGTTCTGCTCACTCCACTTTGTATATTTCATACAAGTCTTTCCAGATTTCTTTGAAACCATCCCCTCCATCATTTCTTACAAAACAATAGTATTCCATCACATTTATATACCATAACTTGTTCAGCTTTTCTCCAATTAATAGAAACTCCCTTGATTTCCAATTCTTTGCTCCCACAAAAAAAGCCACTATGAATATTTTTTTTACATTTGAGTCTGTTTCCTATATCTTTGCTCTCTTTGGAGTATAAACCAAGTAATGGTATTGCTGGGTCAACGATTATACACAGCTTAACAACCTTTGAACATAATTCCAGTTTTCTTTATAGAATGGCTGGATCAGTTCACAGATCCATCAACAGGACATTTATGTACTTGTTATCCCAAAACTCCTCTAGCATTTGTCATTTTCCTTTTCATGTCAGCTTTGCCAATCTCATGGGTGTGAGATGGAACCACAAAATTATTTTAATTTTCATTTCTCTAATTATTAGTGACTTAAAGCATTTTTTAATGTGGCTAATGAGAATTTGGATTTCTTCCTCTTAAAACTGTTCATATCCTTTGACCATTTTCCAGTTTGGGAGTATGAACCTTGCATTTTTTAATGTTCTAGGGAAGACAGGGTTAAGAGACAGGACCAACATCACTGGTAAGTGAAGTTTTTTGAAGGAACTCTAGAAAATTTTCTCTCAAAAGTAGTCTTATCCAAATAGATTGAAATTTCTTCAATTAGAGATTCACATTATGATGGAAGTTAGTTTGATTAGATTGCTTCTTAACCGTGTTTATAAACCTTGTCCCTTCTCTGCTTTCATTAAACAATATGTAAATATAAAATAATAATTATGTGTATATATGTATGCATATGTACACACATGTACACATATATACTATATATGTGTATATACTTTATATGTATTATATACATATGTATGTGTGTTTATATACATATATGTATGTATACATATATGTGTGTGTGTTTACATGTGTATGTATGTCTATATATATTTATGTATCCACTGCAGCTAGGTGGCAAAATGGATAGAGGCCCAGGGCTGGAGATAAGAAGACCTGACTTCAAATCCAATCTCAGGTACTTATTAACAAGACCCTGGGCAAATCATGAGCATAAACATTACTGGTGTGCTTCTGTTTTCCAGCAAAAGGAAGTCTTCCGTGTAGGAGAGCACTAGATACCTAGAAAGAAAAGGCCACTGAGACGTGGGAGTGGGGAAGGGAAGCAATCAAAGCAAGTAAGGTGAGAGAGCAAAAACAAAATGTGACTGATTTACCTTCTTTGCCAAATGACAACTTGTCTGCACCACAACCAGCTGTGTTTCATCCGCTTCTGGCTGCTTCCTGCTTTTTGACTTGCCTCATCTCTTTGTGACTTCCCTTGCCTATCCCAAGATCTTGTTTGGTCTCTAGTCCTTCCTGCTTCCTTGGGTTTGAGTTTACACTCTCTTCTGTGATTGTTGAATTTTCTTTTGCTGATGTATGATTCATGGACATCACATGCCTCAGTTCTGGTCCCAAGGTAGCAGCTGCTGGCAGAGTCGCTAAATTAAATTAGTCTTTGGGGATATAAAGACAAAAATGAGAGCATCTGTCTTCAAAGAGCTTATAATCTGCTGAGAGGATGATAGCATATATACAAGATAGCAAATAAAATACATTTTTGTTGTTGTTCAGTCATTTCAGTTGTGCCCAACTCTTAATGACCTCATTTTGAGTTTTCTTGGCAAGATATTGGAGTTGTTTGCCATGTCCTTCTCCACATGTATATGTATATGTGTATCTATATGTACATGCATGCATGTATGTACATATACACATATAAAATATAATATCTTATTAAAATATAATATCTTATTATTTACAGTTATATACTGTTTAATATTATTTATTTTATATTTATGTTACATATTCATAATTATATGTATATATATATCTACACCCACAAAAAGTGATTCCAAGAGTGAGCACTGACACTAATAACTAGGCGATATCAAGAAAGACCTTATGTAAGAGGTGACACATAAATTATAAAAGATTCATGATAGAAAATGCTAGCCCACATCCAGAGAAAGAACTATGGAGTCTGAGGGCAGATTGAAGCATACTATTTTTTCTTTTTTTTTCTTTCTTTTGTTTTTTCCCTTTTGTTCTGATTCTTCTTTAACAACATGACTAATGTGGGAATATGTTTAATATGATTGTACATGTATAGCCTATATTTGATTGCATACCATCTTGGGGAGGAGGGGGAGGAATTTGGAACTCAAAATCTTATAAAAGTGAATGTTGACAACTAAAAATTAATTTAAAAAAAAAGAAGAGGTGATACCTAAAATATGCTTTGAAGGAAGTTAGGGATTTTAAAAAGTAGAAGAGGGAGTGTATTCTATACCACTGGTACAAAGATAGAGGCAAAAACAAAAACAAAAAACAAAACCATGGCTAGTATAGAAGTAATACAACTTTCTTCCAGGTTGCCAACCTAGTGAGGGCTATACTTTCTCCTATGGTGACTACTGCACCCATAGCTCACCTGGCAGTCCTAAAAAAGTCTATCTTTTCTCTTAACCTTGCATGACTACTGTTGGACTATATTCCATGCTGCTGCTATATATAAAGAACTGAATTTTTCCCAAAGCAAGAATTCCTAGTTATGGCACTGACTGCTGATCACTGGACCTTCATTTTCTATTTGTCAGAGTTTGACAGGGAGGAAATAGGAGGAATATTTTCAGGGAGTCTTGCGGGGGAAAGATGAAGAAGGATAGGTCATTTTGGAGCATGGGACAATTCAGGTTACCCTGAAAAGACATCACAGCACCACAACATGGGATCTTCATAGGGTCAATGAATATGAAAATGCTGGACATTTTAGCAGTGAAAAAGAACTTCCAGCCCTGGGATAAAGTTTAGGTTGCCTTGCCTTAGGACCCTGAAAGTGCTATATAAATTTGAACTAGTAAATATAATTAAAGTTTTCTGTTAATGATTTTCAACACAATGAGTAGTGGTTATATTGTAAATAATTTTTACTGTTAGTCATCTTTTTGTATGCCAGGCAACTTTAAAGAGATTTATCAAACAATAAATATTTTTTGTTGTTGTTTAATCATTTTTCAGTCATGTGACTCTTTGTGAACCCTTTTGGAGCTTTCTTGGCAAAGATACTGGAGTGGTTAGCCATTTCCTTCTCCAGCTCATTTTACAGAGGCAAATGGGGTTGAATGACTTGCCCAGGGTCACAGAGCTAGTAAGTGTCTGAGGCCAGATTTGAACTCAGGTAGAGGAGTCTTCCTGACTCCAGGCCTGCTACTCTATCCACTGTGCCACCTAGCTGCCCCCCACAAACATTTATTAAATACTTATGTTTTGAGCACTGCACTGTGCTAAGTTCTGGGTGCATTTCTTTAAAGGCAAAAAATCAGTCCCTGTCTTCAAGGACCTTACATTTTAATAGAGAAGATTACTTAGAAATAACTATCTATGTATAGACAAGATATGTAGATGAAAGGCACTCTCACTAAGAAGGAATGGGAGGGAAGGTCTTAAGTAGGAAGTGAGATTTGAGCTGAGTCTAGAAAGAAGTCAGGAAGGCTAGGTTATTAGGGAAGGCATTCCAGACAGGGGTGACAACCAATGAAAATGCATGGAGAGATAAGATGGATGGATCCAGTGTCACTGGCCCTTAGAGTACAGTCGTCCCTTCCATATTGCAACTTTCCCCTTGGGGTTTCAATATATTACGAGTCAGCATAAGAAATTAAAAGGGAATTTTGGGGGAGTTTTGCAGAAGCTGCAGTCAACTCGCAAGGGCCAGTAAACAACACAGAAAAAGTTTAGAAAGTCAGAAATGCATAAAAATACATGTATGGTACTATAGGATATCAACATATTTTATCTTTTAATATTGTAAACACCCCATAAAAGTGAAAGAAAAAATTCAGATTTCTCTGGTATGAAGGGAGGGCCAAAAAATTTTACATAGATTTTCCAGGTTGAGGGGTATCCCTAACCCCACAATATAAAAGAGATGATTGTACTTGGAAAGGAGTATAAAGTGTAAAGAGACTGGAAAGGTAGGAAGAGCCCAGGCCAAGGGCGGGGAACCTGCGGCCTCGAAGCCATATGATCCTCTACGTCCTTAAGTGTGGCCCTTTGATTGAATCCAAATTTTACAAAACAAAGTTCTGCCAAAGGGCTGCACTTGAGGACCTAGAGGGCCACATGTGGCCTCAAGGCCACTGGTTCCCCACCCCTGGACCAGGCTATAAAGTCAAAGATTTTTATCTTTCATGTAGGAGGGAACAACTGGAGTTTATTGAGTAGGAGGCTGACATGGCCAAGCTTGTGCTTTATGAAGATCACTTTAGTAGCTGAGTAGAAGATGGATTAAAATGGGGAGAGACTTGAGTTTATTGCAGCGATCCAGCCATAAAATGATGAGAACTGCACCAGGAGTTTGATTAATTTGATTAATCACTGGTCACAAAGATACACTAATTTTTAGTCACACTTAGAGGAAGTTAGTTGGCAAAGTGAATTCGTTTTCTATCAACATCACGTCCTGAATTCAAACTCAGAGAGGTGAATAATTAAATCTCAGCCCACCCTTTCAACCCATAATTTTTTTTCAGCCAAAGACAAGGTTTATTAGAACATAGATTGGGGGTGGGTGAGATTTAAAGAATCTGCCATATTGGCCAGACTCTTAAGGAATCTAAGCATTTGTATTGCTAATGCAAGCAGACTAGATCTTAAGAATCTGAGCTCAACACATAATTTTTAAATTAAGGATACACAATAGGAAGTTTCAATCCAAGAGAGAAACATAATATGACCTTGAATATTCTGTTCTACCTAGCTATCATAGAATTATTACAATGTTCAGAATGCATTATTATGGTAGAAATTTTGTTATTTAATTTGAGAATTCTTGGAAATAATTGTATGAGAGTACATAAAGTTGAAATGCCTGGAGATAGCCTAAGGTAGATAAGCTGAAATGAGTTGGGCTCCACACTCCCACCCACCCCCACCCCCAACCAATAATTAATGGCAGGTTTAAGCTTTAACAGCTTTAAGTAAGAGGGACCACAGCATAGGGGAAAGAGAGCAGGGATCAGTCAGAAAGTCCAGGGTTCAAGTACCCACTGTGACATATACGGCAATGAAAGTGTGATCCCAGACAAGTCACATAACTCCTCAGAGCCTTAAGGAAACTAAGCTAGAAGTTATAAGCGTTACTGATTTGCATTAGTAGAAGGGATTTTCTTCACTGGGAGTTCACTATAGCAATGAAATCACAGTTCCAGTCAAGTATATTAGTACAAATGTATTAGAACCTCAATATTAGGGACAAGAATAACAAGTGCTTCCTAAGCTTCTCATACTATAGGGAGTGATGCATTATCTGCTTGGCAATATGGCCTAGAGTCAAACCATAGGGAGAGGCATTTTATAATGAGATTGTGCTTTAGTTGTGGGGCAGCTAGGTGGCACAGTGGATAGAGCATTGTGCCTGGAGTCAATCTGGCCTCAGACACTTAACTAGCATGTGACCTTGGGCAAATCACTTAACCTGATTTGCCTCAGTTTCCTCATCTGTAAAGTGAATTGGAGAAGGTAACGGCAAACCACTCCAAATGGGGTCATGAAGAGTTGTATAGGACTGGAATGACTAAATAACAACAAAACCTCTAAAAAAAGGCAGTATGGGACTTTTCCATCTGACTTATAGCTGAAACTTTCCATATGTGTTGTCTCCCCCATTAGAATGGGAGCTCCCTGAAAGCAGGAATTGTCTTATTTTTTCTTTATATCTCTAGCACTTAGTGCAATGATTTGCACTGACAGGTAATCACAATTTCAAGAAACTTACATGAAAACTAGGTTTCTTACAAGAGGTATGAATATGCAGCAAAGGAGATGTTAAAGCCTCATCTTTAGTGTCATTTCCATTGATAGTCATATAAGTTTCTGATGTTGAACTATCTGCAGTGCCAAATACTTTGCTGGCAAAAACCTTCTTTTGTGCTTCTGCAGTTGTGGCTACTGAAGGAGAAGTTGCCTGATCATATCTCCACAGGGCCTGCTTCTTATTAGGATGATGGCTGAGGGCCTTGGGAAGGAAACATTGCTATTCCCAAGACTGCTGGGTTCAGAGTCCTAGGCTGTCTCCATCAGGACCTGAGAGAAGATGGTGGTCAAGGTGGAGTTGGTGATTTGAATTGTCTGATACATGCTCCCTCTTGCCTCTCAGAATATCTTGTTCTGTCAGCAAGACTGGCTTGTCTGCCCTGTATAATTCTCTCTCCTTTGTCCTCTTATAACAACTTTGCTAAGAAATGAGTGGTTCGCATGTATTTATCTTGAGTATTAAATCAACTGTGAATTCATTAGAGGGTAATTTATAGGATATTATTGGGGGGGGTTAAGTCTCTAATCTACATGTGGGGGCAGGAGACTCAGAAATCATGTTATATTTTTGATGCAAAATTTGTCTTAATGATTTCAAAAACTTAGATCAAAAGTTTTTCTATCCTATCATTTAAAGTGATGGTGGGAACAAGGTGGGAACCAATCCTTCAAATACTATCTCTCTATTCCATCATAATTCTATGCTTACAACAATAGAAGATTTTCAAAATAAAATTCATCCAATACGATCCTTGCTTAGGTTCTTCAATTGCTCATCTGGATAGCTAATCAGCACTTAAGGCAGCTAAAGCTCAAATGTCAATTAGGTAACCATGTGATTCTGAAAACTGGACCCATTGGAATAATGGATGAAACATGATATACTAAAAAAAAAATACCATTGGGGAAAAAAGGAAGTCAGTAGAAAAATATAGTTCCACTATCTATGGTTCTTTCTTCACATTATTAATGTGTTATATTTTCTCTGGAGCTATAAAATGCATTTAATGGTGTCTTCAGCCATAGATGTATCCATCCTGTCAACTACTAAAAGTATTTGTATGACACGCTTTTTATATTGAATTATCAGCTATACCTTATGTCTATTCCCCTGAAATTCATCCAGAACTGTAGATTTTAACACTTGTCTGAGTGTTCAGATATAAATGAGTAGGAAAGAATGTTCCCTTTGTCTTTATAATAATAATAAGAACAGCTTGCATTTATGCAGTTTTTCTGATTTACATAATAATGAGCTAGCATTTATATAGTGCTGCAAGGTTTGCAATGCTTTTTATATTTGTTAACTCATTTGAATTTTACAACAACCCTGTGAGGTAGATGCTATTATTTTCATCTTATGAAAGAGGAAACTGAGGCAGAGTTAAGTGACTTGCCAAGGGTCACACAGCTAAGCTAGTAAGTGTCTAAGGCTGAATTCAAACTCAGGGCTTCTTGACTCCAAGTTCTGTTCTCTAATCACTGAAACTACAGCCCAGAAAGGTTAAGTCACTTGCCCAAAGTCAACTGGCAGAGACAGGATTTGCTTCCACTTCCTCTGACTGCAAATTAAGCACTCTTTTCACTGCACCACACTCTCTTTCTACACCACGTATTTAAGCTTTACAAAAAGCATGTGAGATAAGCTGTTATTAACTCCCTGCTAATAAATAAACTGAGCCTCAGAAAGGTTAAAGGACTTGATCTTTGAGGGATATAAAATAAAAAAGAGGAAAAGAAGGAGCTTTCTATAAATGACTTAGTTTTTTTTTTCTTCAGGGAAAGACATTTACTAGCTGTGTGATCCTGGGCAAGTCACTTAACCCTGTCTACCTCAGTTTCCTCATGTGTAAAATGAGCTGGAGAAGGAAATGGCAAACCACTCCAGTATCTTTGCCAAGAAAACCCCAAATGTGGTCTTGAAGAGCTGGACACAACTAAAAACAACTGAACAACAACAACAAAGAGAAGACTAGGTTCTCAGATGAGAGACTGAGGAGAGGGATAGCTATGGGAGTTTGGAAAGGGAATGAAAAAGTTTGGGAAAAGCCACTGTGATGAGTGGGACCTTAAGTCAATTGGAAAAGTATAAAAAGATTGCCTTGCTGCAATGTGCCCAGTTGAGATTACATTACATAAATGTATAATGGTTCTAGGTAGCATGATTTTGTGATTTTCTATAGCTTTGTTCATCAACTTATAAGTACTAGAAAAGGCCGTGAATACTGGGAATGTTCATTTTTTTCTGCTCTTACCTTTTTAGATAATTTGTTTCATTACCATTGTACATTTTCTCTGAGGATAACAATGGAAAACATTTTTTAAAATAAGAACCTAACCAAATATCCACTAGTTAACCATATTATTATAATAATTAAAAATAAGTATTAGATGGAATTATGTTTTGCATGACTTCACATGTATAATGAATACCATATTGCTTGCCTTCTCAATATCTCCAGAATTAATTTTGAGGTATTATTTTGTTGATGTAAGTGTTTAGAGATATAAAGTTTCCCCGAGGCTGCATCACATAAATTTTTGTATATTGTCTCATTGTTGTCATTCTCTTTAAAGAAATTATTTGTTATTTCTGTGATTTGTTCTTTGACCCACACATTCTTTAGGATTAGATTATTTAGTTTCCAATTAATTTTTAATCTATTTCCCTGAAAAAATGTAGTCCATTCACGGAGAGTGCCTTCTTCTCTTCTTTTCATTTTATATCCCTCGAGGCTCTAGTCCTTTAACCTTTCTGAGACTGTTTCTTTATTTATATTTCTAGGGGCCCTTTGCTGAATATAGTTTTTATTGCATTATGATCTGAAAAAGATGCATTTAATATTTCTATTTTTCTGCACTTGGTTGTAAGGTTTTTATGCCTAATACATGGTCAAATTTTTTGTGTAGGTGCCATGTGCCACTGACAAAAAGGTATATTTCTTTGTATTCCCATTCACTTTTCTCCAGCAGTCTATCATATAAAATTTTTCTAAAATTTTATTCACCTCCTCAACTTCTTTCTTGTTTATATTTTGGTTAGATTTATCTAGTTCTGAGATGAGAAGTTTGAGGTCCCCCACTAGTATAGTCTTACTATATCCTCCTGTAACTCATTTAACTTCTCCTTTCAAAATTTGGATGCTATACCATTTGGTTCATGTATGTTTAGCAATGACGTTACTTCATTGTCTATGGTACCTTTTAGCAAGATGTAGTTTCCTTCTTTATCTCTTTTAATTATATTTATTTTGTTCTTTTGCTTTGTCTGAGATCATGATTGCTACTCCTGCTTTTTTTTAACTTTAGCTGAAGCATAATAGATTCTGCTTCAGCTCCTTACCTTTATTCTATGTGTGTCTCTCTGCTTCAGATGTGCTTTTTGTAAACAATATATTTTAGGATTCTGTGCTTTATTTACCAAGCTGTTGATGCTTTCTTCATGATCCTCTTGCATCACTGTTATTTGTTTTCCCAATTTTTCTTCTATCTCTCTTATTTGATTTTTTAAATCTTTATTAAGGTCTTCCAGGAGTTCTTTTGGGACCTGACACCAATTTACATTTTTCTTTGAGGCTTTACATGTAGTTGTTTGACATCATCCTCTTCTGAGTTTGTGTTTTGATCTTCTTTGTCAACATAGTACCTTTCTATGGTCATGTTCTTTTTGTTGTTGTTTTTGCTCATTTTCCACAGCCTATTTCTTGACTTTTAATTTCATGTTACAGTTGGATTCTGCTCCTGAGATGGAGGAGGCACTGTCCCAAGCTTCAAGTTTTTTGTGGTGCTATTTTTAGAGCTAATTCTGTGAACTTGTAAGTTTTCAGTTCTTGCAAGGTTGTATGATCTAGAGAAAGGTGTGGTAACTGCTCTCCTGGTCTGTGCTATGGTCTGTGAGTGACCACAAGTACTCTTCTCTGACCTAGACCTGTGACCAAGGTACCTGCTTCCCTGTGACTGCATACTGTAATGAGCTAGTGTTCCTCCTCATCTTGGGGTTGTGACCTGGGTCTGTGAACCCAATCCCTGTTTCAACAATGCAACAAAATGCTAGCAAAGCATCCCCTGTAATCTCCTGCTTTTCAGTTGTCTGGTCCTCCTACCATCTGTGGGCTTAGAGCTCTGGGAGTCACTGCTGCTAATTTAATTGCCCCCAAGACCTGCAATGGCTTGCTGGGGCAGGACCTACTACCAGCTTGTACTGGGTGCTAGGTCTCACAGTTGCTTACCCCAAGACTGAGGTGGAGGGAGGGTGCTTGGGCCTCACTGCTAGCTTGCTGGGGCTCAGCTTGCTGCTAGCTTTCCTGGGTCACTTGCACTGGTCTTCGATCAACTCTCAACTCAGTGAGACTGACCTCTCCTGTCAAACTTCTAAGTTGTCTTGGGCTAGAAAATTGTTTTGCCTCAACCTTTTGTTGGTTCTGCCACTCCAGGATTCATTTTGAGATGTTATTTTAAAGTTGTTTGGAGGGGAATTGGGGAGAGTTCAGGTGATTTCCTATTTTACTCTACCATCTTGGTTCTGCCTTCCAAGCTCCTAATATAATAAAGAAATATTATGGGATAAATCTAAGGTTCCAAACTGTGTACTGGGATGCCATTACAAACTCACAGGAACACCGTAAGATATTTGATATTTTCAACCAAACTATTTAATAAATGGAACTATTAGGTTTTTCTTTTGACTTAGGGGTACTATGAAAAAATTACAAAGACCCTAAAGGTACCATGAACTGAGAAAGGTTGGAAACTTTCTAAGAGTAAATGAAACAAGAGAGAAATATCTACTGCTGCTGTTACTGCTGCTGCTACTACTACTTCTGCTATTGCTGCTGCTGCTGCTGCTACTATTACTACTACTACTACTACTACTACTACTACTACTACTACTACTACTACTACTACTACTTCTGCTGTTGCTGCTGCTACTGCTGCTGCCTATAAATACTGCTGTGCTGTAAAAATAACAACTAGATCCCAAAAAATGGAACTATTGCAACATAGAGTGGTTTGAAAAGCTGATGAAAAAATTACAAAGGCACTAAGGGTACCATGAACTGAGAAAGTGCTGAAACTTCTAAGAGTAAATGAAACCAGGGAGAAATCTCTAGAAGATAATAATGCTATAAAAATAACAATTCAATCCCCAGAAATGAAAATGGAACTACTACAACATAGAGTGGTTTGAGAAGCTGATTAAAAGAATTAAAGAAAGAGACAAGGAAGAAAGTTAGAATTCTTACAGAAGATTTTAAAAAGACAAATAAAGGACCTGACATTTTAGAAGAGAAGGTGGAAAATCTTGACAAAACAGTAAATAGTCTGACAAAGAGAATGGCAAGGAAAGAACAGAAAAATTCACAGATGCAACAAGAAATTTAGAGCAAAGTCGAAAGCAAAATTGGAGGAATAATTAAAGTCTCTACACAACAAGCAGCAGACCTTGGAAAATATAGGTCAGTAAGATAATATAAGAATTATTGGCCTCTTATAAAAATACAATGAAACAAAAAGCTTGAATGCTACATTTCAGAGAAACATACAAGAAAACCATGTGGAAGTATTGGAATTAGAAGACAAAAAGCAGATCAATAAACTCATAGAGTACATGATAGCTCCCTTCAGTATTTGAAGGGATATAATGAGGTAGAGAGGTTAGATTTCTTCTGCATGGCCCCAAAGGACAGAAGCAGGAGCAATGAATAGAAGTTAAAAAGAGGCAAATTTAGGGATAACAATATGAAAAACTCAAAGAAACATAAGAAAATTTGTATGAAGCAACTGAGAGTGAGAAAGGTGAGCCAAAAGAACAACATCCATAATTCATTCATTCATTCAATCAATCAATAAACACTTATTAAGTAACTAGGTGCCAGCCAACAATACAATTTTTTAAAATTACTAATGGCCAACAAAATTAAAATTAAATAGAAAATGTCGGTGCCTTACTACTAAAGTCACAGGACACACTTTTCCTTTCTGTTAGCAATCAATAAACTATAACCATGGGATGAGACATGCATTATCAGCCATAATCACCATGTATTCAGGGAATGTACAAGAAACATTGTTTGAGTGTTTGTTGAGAAGGGTCTATCATGCCCAAATAAATGATAGCAATAAAATGGTTTTTTGTTTGTTTGTTTTGGGGGTTTTTTTTTGGCTAGGTGATGGGGTTAAATGACTTGCCCAGGGTCACATAGCTAGTAAGTGTTACGCGTCTGAGGCCACATTTGAACTCAGGTTCTCCTCATTCCAGGGTCAGTGCTCTATCCACTGTGCCACCTAGATGCCTCCAATAAAATGTTTTTTTTTAAAAAGAAAAATAGCAAATAAAGAAAAACCCTGCATCAGAGAATTGCTGCATCAGACATTTACACCAGTCCAAAGCACTTGGGGTACTTTAAATTCTCTAGAAAAAAGTCACTTCAGTAAATATTACTATTCCTATTTCAGCATGAGGCAAGTGAGGCTGACAGAAATGAGGTGACTTGAAGAATATATATATAACTTTTATAAAGACCAAACGAATAGCTGAAATGTTAACACTATTATTGTCTTTTGGTTGCGGTTTTACCCATTCTAACAAGTTGAGAAGCAACATGGTGTAGATAAACGGCTAGTCTGGAAAACCTAGAGAACTATCTCCAGATCTCACTTCAGACATCTACTAGGTTCTGTGACTCTGGGCAAGTCACCAAACCTCTCAGTGGCCCAGGCCTCTCTAAAAGACCACAAATTTCAGAGAAAGTGAGGATCTGGCTTGGTAAAGGGAATTTCTTAATCTTGGAGTTCCCAATGAAATCATAGGTCAAATCCCCTATCGCTAATAACAAGGTGATTGTTATTCATGTTATTTGACACATTCTGCAGATTATGTCTCTTCGCTGCATGAGATGACTTCTTTATTTCATTGTGCAATGTTGCCTTTTTTCAAAATATCAGGGAACCACAGAAAGAACAAAATGTAACCTTAACATGACTAAGTAGCATTTTTCTGTTCAGCTAGAAAAGAATTGTAGTGAATAACTTAACAAAGATCTTGCTCACTGGGCTTCTGAGCCCATGTACTCATTCATTAGACAGGGATGCCAAGCCCTAGAGATAGAAACTAAATTTATCTTTGTAAATATACTTACTGGAAAGACCATCTGTACTAATAATTCTGTAAATGTGCCTAAACAGTGTTGGTTTTGGCTACTTAATAGAAACAGGGAAAGTATTTCATACTTACAGGGATTTTTTTTTATCTGAGGAATTTTAATATTTATCTAATTGGAAAACTCCATTGTAATTATTTTTACAAAATTATTATTATATTCACAGACAAAGACAGTCAACCTAGTCAACCAGTCTGTTAACAAGTATTTATTAAGCACTTAGTATGTGACTGGCCCTGTTCTGAGTTCTGGGGGATACAAATATAAGTAAAAAGAAATGGAATCTCTGCCTTCAAGGAGCTTATAGTCTAATTCAGGAAGACAACAAATAAAAGAAAGCTAAAAGCCAAGGAAGAAGGGAAAGGGAACATGCCCATACCTAGAGCATGGTGCCAAAGTCCAAAGAATAGAGGACAGCTAATCTGGGCCCTTCCTAGGGAGGTTCTAAGAACTCACCAGTGGGAGAAGGAGGCTGCAGGTCACATAATCAAAACAAGTAAGTCCAAAAGAAAGGTTTTATTGGTAAAAGCCACTGTTTAATACAGTTAAAAAGTAATTTATCCCATGCATCAAAAGATGTTTGAAAAGTTACTTATTTCATTAAGTAAAATGTGCCAAAACTTCAATGAATCCATGATGGATATGAATATTTGCTCCATTACAATATATAGGAAACTGTTTCTGTCTTTTCATCCTTTCAGATTCCTGCCTATATTCTCCTTTACTCAATGTGCTGGAGGACTTCCTCAAAATCCTTTCGCATATTTCACGTACACAAGAGTAGTATATGAGCTGTCCATCTGGAGGACTTCCTCAAAATCCTTTCGCATATTTCACGTACACAAGAGTAGTATATGAGCTGTCCATCTGTTATATCCCATCTTTGCTAAGTCAATCAGCTCATTTCCTTTTCTGATCATACATTTCCTTGATAATATCCCTTACTTCAATTCTTATATGTGTGATATATGCTGAAGACTCTGTGCCCACCATCTGTCTCTACATTCCCTTTCGGGCCACCCTCCCAAAATGTTTGGTATGTGGATTTTTCTAAAACATAAAATGTATTTTACTTACTGACAACCCACTAGAAATAATGCTCTATTAAGCTGTCAGCTCCTTGAGTACAAAGACTGTTATTGCCTCTTTTTGTATCCCCAGAGCTCACGGTGGCGCCTGGTACATAATTTATTGACTGATTGATTGAAGTGGTTCACTGGGTTAACTAAAATATGTTACCTACTTTAAAAATGTCCAAGGCCCTGAAGGCCAGGAAGTCAGTGTTGAAGGATGTTCATAGCCACCAGAAGAAGAAAATCCAAATGTCCCCTACCTTCTGGCAACCCAAGACATAAGACTTCAGTGGCAGCCCAAATACCCTCAGAAAAGTGCCCCTTGGAGAAACAAGCTTGATCACCATGCCATCATTAAATTTCCCTTGACCACTGAGTCTGCCATGGAGAAGACTGAAAGCAAAAATACCCTTGTCTTCATTGTGGACATCAAGGCCAAAAAGCTTCAGATCAAGCAGGTGGAAAAGAAACTATAACATTGACGTGACCAAGGTCAACACACTGATCCGGCCTGATGGAGAGAAGAGGGCCTATGTCCAACTTGCCCCAGACTCTGATACTTTAGATGTTGCCAAGAAAATTGGAATCATCTAAACTGTGTCCAGCCATCCCACTCTACCTACAATAAAAAAGTTTTCCAATATAAAAAGAGAGAAAGAAAGAAAGAAAGAAAGAAAGAAAGAAAGAAAGAAAGAAAGAAAGAAAGAAAGTAAACAAATGAAGGCCAAATATGTTTCCTGACTAGCTGGTAAATAAGCACAGTGGTTGGTAGAAGTTTATGAGTTAGGATTTTGAGTGGGTGCTGAGCCACAAAGTATCTCAAACCCAGGTTTATTTTCCTGGGCCTTCTTGTGAAAGAGAGGGTTCCCCAGGTGCTACACTACTCTACTTTTAATTTCATACCTCATAATAATATGGGGTGGTGATAACCTGTTATAATTCAGTTCCATGCAACAAACATTTATTAAATTTCTCTGATATGTGTGACAGAAATTGTCGGGCATCTGTCGATAGGTAATACTGCCAATTATACCCTCAATTACCCAGAGATATGGGGTGCAAGGGGGGAATGGTTTATTTTATGCTCAGAGCATAGACTCACTATATAAGATGGACAGCCTAGAACAAGCACTCTTTTATTTTTTTTTTTTAGGCAATTGGGGTTAAGTGACTTGCCCAGAGTCACACAGCTAGTGTCAAGTGTTTCGTCTGAGGCCGGATTTGATCCTCCTGACTTCAGGGCGGGTGCTCTATCCACTGCGCTACCTAGCTGCCCCAAGAATAAGCACTCTTAAGCTACATTGTATAGGTTTTGGTTACATAGGTAGGATGGGTACCAATAGAATTTTACAGAATGCAGAAGGGGAAAGTAATCATTAAAGAACATATAGCAGAAGGAGAAGGTCTATATCAGGTAAAACAGAAAACTTGTCAGTAAACATGGGGTATGGCTGGAATTAAAAAACTAAAGATTAACACCGGAGCTAAAGTTAACGTGTCAGCTTGATTTTGCACATCCTAGCTAGTTGGTAAATGATGTGCTGGTCTTAAGTAAATGGTGATAATAAAGCTGAGTCAGAAACAATCTTATCACATATTCAAGGTACTGTGATAGTCAATAGAACACAAAAACAGAAATGAAAAAGAACCTACCCTCAAGGAGCTTAAATTCTATTGAGAGACACAAACAAGAAGCATAAATAAAAACAAGGAGAGAGCATTACAAGAAGGAGGGCTTAGAAAAGTTTCCAAAAAGGCAGAAGTTTCCATTTAGTGGTTTGTGAACCCCCAAAGTTCATGACAATGGTTAAAGAGATTTTTGCTAGAAATTCTTTAATTTCTCTTTAAGCAGAATATTAGGAATAGTGTATTAAATTAATCTAACAGATTGGCTAAAATGATTGAAGGGGAAAGTGACAAATTTTGGAGGGGATGTGGAAAAATTGGGACACTAATTCATTGTTGGTGGAACATTGTTGGATCCAAAATGATCCAACCATTTTGGAGAGCAATCTAGAATTATACACAAAGAGTTATTAAACTGCTTCTATACACTTTGACTTAGCAATACCACTACAAGGTCTATTTCCCAAGATGATTAGGGAGAAAGGAAAATTACCTATATCTTCTAAAATATTTATAGCGGCTCTCTTTGGATGGCAAAGAACTGGAAATTGTGGAGGTGCCTGTCAATTGGGGAATGGCTGAACAGGTTGTGGTATATGATTGTGATAGAATGCTACTGTGCTATAAGAAGTGATGAGCTTGGTGATCTTAGAAAAACCTGGATAGACTTGCACAAAATAATGAAGAGCAAAATGAGCAGAACCAAGAGAACAATGTATACAATAACAATAATATCATTTTTAAGAACAACTTTGAGTAACTAAGTCATTTGTACTATTATAAATATTCAAATTAACTACAAAGGACCTGTGAAGGAAGATGATATCTGTATCCACAGAAAGAACTGATAAATAGAAGTATGTATAGAATGACTTTACACACACATATATGTATTTGTGTCTAATGGTAGCTATCTGTAGGATGGGGGGAGGGAAAGAAAAGAAGGAAAAAAAGTTATAAGACGTTATATATTTGAAAGGAATAGCCAGTTGTACATAATAGATTTGCAGTTTCATGTACAAGCATTTTTTAAAATTCTACTATGTTAAGGAAATGCTTGTTTTATTTCTTAAGTTCATAATAAAATAAATAAATAAAAATTTCCCCAATTTTATTAATTTATTGATTTATCAACAATCACTTACATATGCTTTTGAGTTGAAAAATTTTCTCCCCTTTCCTCCCCCCCAACCTCCCCAAGACGGCGCACAATCTGATATAGGTTTTACATTTACATTCCTATTAAACATATTTTCACATTAGTGAAGTTGTAAGTAAAAATTAAAACCAATAGGAGGAACCATCAGAAAGAGGAAACAAAACTCAACAGAAGGTAAAAATAAGTGATAGTGCTTCGACTTCCATAGTTCTTTCTTTGGATGTGGACAGCATTTTCCATCCCAAGGCCTCTGGAGATGTCTTAGATCCTTGTAATGCTGAGAAGGGTTCAGTTTAACAATATTAGTCATCGCATAACGTGGCTGTTATTGTGTACAATAACATAAATAAAAATAAATTTTAAAAATTTTAAAAAGAATTAACAGGAAAAAATTACTCTGGGGGTTCACAACACATTTTGTTGTTGGAAGGGAATCTTGGGGTAGGGGGAAATATTAGGAACTACAAAGGGATATAGTACATGAGCTGAATCTTGAATCAATCGATCAAATGTTTATTAAGCACCTACTGTATGCCAAGCACTGGGAATACAAATATGAGGAATAAAACAATCCCATGCTGGGGTAAGACTGCTAGTGAGGAAGTGAGGCAGTCCACTGAGTGAGTGGAGCTAGAAGTGCCCTCATGCACTGGTAGTCCAGCAATCATGAGATCAGGCCTATGGGCAGAGAGACCTGCTTCACAGGCAAGGAGATTAGCCAGCGTAAAAGGTACACAGAAGGAAGGTGTAATGTCCTGTGTGAGGAACAGAGAGAATGCCAATTTGCCCTGGATGACAGGGTGTGTGGGGTGGGTGGGCGAAGTCAGGTACAATAAAGAAAAGCAAAAGACTGAGATCCCAATTCTGCCACTCACTAGCTATGTGACTTTCACCAAGATATTTTCTTTTTTTGAGCCTCAGTTTCCTCATAATGCAACTCAGCAAATGAATGACAAAAAGCTAAATCATGACTAGGCAGTCATATCTAGGTAACTTTGTCTTGGGTCAGTGACCTCTTGACTAAGATCACTAATTAATAAACACAACTGCTTTTCATCTCATTTTCCATATTCAGATCTAAGGTAATTTTACTTAGAGTTAGGAATGAAAGGAGCAATTTTGTTGGCATTTTAATTTAATCTACTAAATGAATATGACCAAAATTGCATTAGAGACCAATTTTTAAAAACGATGTTGCCAGGTATTGTAATACATATTTTACACATTGCTGCTGAGGGCCTATAAATGTTTTATATTCATTATCTACTGGATTCTGAATTTTTTTTTCCATCTTCAAATTTAAAACATAATGAAAAGGGAAAAAATGATAATTTATTATATAATTTCTATCCATATCATAGGCAAACTCCATTTTCTTGATTTATGTAGAATTCACTCTTCAATTATAGTACTAACCTTTAGCATTTGTCTAATAAAGAAGCATAGTGATTACTCCTACAGTATATAAAAAATAATTCATTACTCCCATTCCATTTATCCTATCCTGTCTAATTAAAACTCATCTCGTTTCATTTTTCATTCTTCCTTTTGCTGAGTCTATCACTACAATCCCCTTTCTGCCTTTATACTTAAAAAAAAATACATCTGTACAATGCAAATTTTCTTTTGTTCAGTAGGGATATTTAGTCAGAACAAACAATTTGCTAATGGCAACAGAACACTAGTCTTTGACTAAAGCTGGTCTCTAGATCTGTTTTTTAAATAAGTACCTGGACCTATTAATTTCCACATAAATTTGCATTTTGAGTTCAAAAGGGTCTAACATGAAGTATTACAGAATGAATTTTAATGAATTGGATGACCTTATGTAATTATATTCAAAACTAGTATCAGGGCAAGACCCTCAATAAGAACCTTCAGAGACTCATCCCCAGAGAACTGCACATTAGGACAGTTGCCCTGCTCCTCCTTTCAGGGGCCCTGCCAAAGTGATGAGAGGAGGGGTAGATCCTCCATCTGGTACTAAAAAAGGAAAAGCCCTGGGGCTCATATAACAGTCCACAAAACACACACACAACACAATCCACAAAAAAGGAGAGGGTAGTAATGAGTGAATGGTTGGTGGGCAGCAACACCTTCCACCCTCTTTCCCACCCCAAGAGCTGGTTGTATGAGTCCTCTTTGCAACTTTTTGCCTCTTCAGCTCTATCTTTGGTATCCATTTTAACAAGCAGTTGACATTCATATTTGCTTGTAGAAAACACTAGGGAGGATAAATGTCAGCTATTATTCTTATAAACCACAGCTCTGAGATGAAGCTTAGGGTTCATATGGACTGGATTCAATCCTGGAGGGTCCTTATACAAACCACACTCTTACACTCTCTGCCTTATGCCTTCACCCAGCATTTCCCCTGGGAATATAAAAATTTGGTTTATGTATATATTCACAATGAAAGGAGAAGTTCTCAGTTTCCATGCACCTCTGCCCTTTGGACTTCTCCTATTGGCTAAGTCCCCAATCAGGAACAGCCCCAACCTTGTTTACCTGTCTTCCAGATCAACTTTTCACTCTCTGGACTGCAGCTCTCTAACTGCCTCAGCTTTCCAGTCCCTTTTTTTCTGTGTGGTCTTCCTTCATTAGAATGTAATCTCCTTGAGGGCAAGACTCTCTTTTTCTTCTCTCATAAAGTTTAGCCCCAGGCATATATTAAGAAGCTTGATTGATGTTATCAATTCAATTCAATAAAACATTTATTAAGCACCTATTATGCCACCATCCCAACCCCAACCCCCCCACAATGCTAAGTGCTGGGAATTTTGTTGTTCAGAAAGGATTAAGGAACTTCTCACCCTCTCAAAGGTTCAAAGTTTGTTCAGTCATTTTGGTTCTGTACGGTCCAACTCCTTGTGACCTCATTTGGAATTTGAGTGGTTTGCCATTTTCTTCTCCAGCTCATTTTACAGATTGAGGAACTGAGGCAAACAAGATTAAGTGACTTGCCCCAGGGTCACACATCTAGTAAAAGTGAGATTTAAACTCAGGTCTTCCTGACTCCAGGCCCAGTGCTCTATCTACTGCACCACTTAGCTGCCACATACAGGGGATACAAATAAGAAAAAGAAGGCAGACCCTGCCCTCAAGGAGTTTACAATCTAACGAAGGAAGACCTGACATCTAAGGAAGCTGAAAAGGAGCTGAAAAGGGAGGGAAAAAGCTCAGGTTATTGAGCATACTGATGAGGAGGTGCTGAGTACCAAAGCTAATGAAATTAAAGATATTGAGTTTCCTAAGGATTCAAGCTAAGGAACCATTACATATAGGACAGGCTTTAGTGAATCCAACAAAAAATGCAAAAGGACTTAGACCCATGCTCCTACAACAGTTAAAACTACTCTGCCCTCCTCTCTGATGACTCCACCTTCCCAAAGACCTGTACTTCAAACAGCATTACCTTAGGCTGGGCTACACCAAAAGGGCAGAGAATTAAGGGATATATACATGTGTATATGTGAATGTATATATACTATAAGCATGTGTGTATACATATGTATGTGTGTATGTATGTGTATGTATACTATATGTATGTATATATGTGTGTGTATGACTAGAAAAATAAATTGAGGAAATAAGAATGAGTAAAGAAGAAATAAACCCCAAAATGGGGTCATAAAGAGGTAGATACAACTGAACAACAAAAAAGAGGCGATGTAACTTCTGAAATATTCCTTTTTTTAAGGCATGGCTAGGTGGTGCAGTAGATAGAATGCCAGGCCTGGAGTCAAGAAGACTCCTCTTCCTGAGTTCAAATTCTGCCTCAGACACTTACTAGCTGTGTGACCCTGGGCAAGTCATTTAACCCTGCTTGACTCAGTTTCCGCATAACAAATTCCAGTGTCTTTGCCAAGAAAACCCCACATGGAATCACTAAAAGTTGGACATAACTAAAATGACAACAACAAAAAAGAAGAAACAGAATTACTACTTTTTGCAGATGAGTCAGAATTAATTGAAATAACTTCAGCGAACTTGCAGAATACTAAGTAAATCTACGTAAATGCTTAATTTATAAATATATTTAAATATATTTATAAATAATTAATTTCTGCATATCAATAATAAAATCTAGAAGGAAGAGATGGAAAGATTAATTTCATTTAAAATAATTATAAATACTTAGGAGTCTAGCTACCAAGATAAACATTGGAACTATATGAATACAACTATAAAATACAATTCATGGAAATAAAACAAATAAATAATTAAAGAAATATTAGTTGTTTATAGTGTTGAATGCAAACACCGGAAGGGGTTACTTGACTTTGATTGCAAGTGCCCCCATGATTGGAGCAAGTCCAAATCAGTTTTCCTGTTGCTGAACCTGGAGCCCTGGCCTGCTGTTCTGACCAGATGTCACACCTCCCCCCAGACTCCCTCAGTCTTCTCTATGGATTTTCAGTTGTTATGCCAAACAACTTATGGAACAGCTTCTCTAAGCTGTGCCTCTCATGAGACTCCCTCCATGTTGAAATATATTTAACCCTGCCCACCTCTGCCCCTCTTGGGTAGTCCAGAACTTCTGTGCTGCATTGTGCTCTGAATCACAATTCCCTTGACTCATTAAAGATCCTAGTTTTTACTACTTTGGTAGTCTTTATTTCAGGTTGACAATGGGTAGGCCGAGCCAATATAATAAAAGTGGCAATGATACCCAAATTAATTTACTTATTCAATGGCATCCCAATCAAATTGTTGATTACTTTATAGAAATAGAAAAAATAATAATGAAATTCATCTGGAGGAACAAAAGGTCAAGAAATCTCAAGGGAATAATGCAAAAAGTGGGAAAGGAGGGGATCTAGCAGTACCAGATCACAAACTGTACTTTAAAACAGTAATCATCAGAATGATTTGGCACTGGTGAAGAAACAGAAGTTGATTGGTAGAATAGATTAGGTATATAACATACAGAAGCAAATAATAAAACCAAAGACCCCAGTTACTAAAGTAAGAACTCAGTATTCTACAAAACCATTTGGAAAACTGAATAGCAGTCTGGCAGAAATTAGGTATTGACCAACATCTAATACTATATGGCAAGATAAGCTTTAAAAACATGATTTGGAGATAAAAGGTCAGATAATAAACAATTTAGAGAAGCAAAGAAGAAATTACCTTTCAGATCTCTGGACAGGAGAACATGAACATGAACAGAGTTCATGATCAGATAAGGAATAGAAAGGATCACAGAAGATAAAATGGACAATTTTGATTATGTAAAATTAAAAAGCTTTTTGTATAAAGAAATACTATACCTAAGATGAAAAAGGAAACAGTTAATTAGGGGAAAAACTTTTTGGCAAATTTATCTGATGGAGGCCTCATTTCCAAGATACAAAAGGAACTGATTCAAATTTATAAGAATAAGGGCCATTCCCCTATTGACAAACAGTCAAAAGATGGAAAAAGGCAAGGGAAGAAGTACAGGCTATCTATAGTCTCCAAATCACTAATCATGAGAAAAATTAAAATTAAAGCAACTCTGAGGTTTCAATTTATACCTATTAGATTGGCAAAGCTAACAAAAAAAGGAAAATGAAAAATGTTGCAGAGATTATGGGAAAATAGGCACATTAGTAAACTATTAGTGGAGCTGAGAAAAGGCCCAGACATTCTGGGAAGTAATTTAGAGCTATGCCCAGAAAGTTGCTTACATGTATACCTTTTGACTTAGGGATACCATTACCAAGCTTATAACTTGAAAAGGTCCTATAGGTACAAAAGGTTTTATAGGTTTACAAGGTACAGATAAAAAAAGATGTTCATAGCAACTCTTATTGGTGGCAAAGAACTGAAAAGTAAGAAGGATAGCTGAACAAATTATGGAATATTAACATAATGAAATGGACAGCTAGGTGGCACAGTGAATAGAGTGCCTGGAGTCAGGAAGACTCCTCTTCTTGAGTTCAAATCTGGCCTTAAACACTCAGTAGGTACGTGATGCTGGGCAAGTCACTTGATTATTTGCTTCTGTAAAATGAGCTGGAGAAGGAAATGGCAAACCACTCAGTATCTTTGCCAAGAAAACCCTAAATAAAATGTGGTCACAAAGAATCAGGCATGACTGAACAACAACAATATAACAAAATACAATTGTACTGTAAAAAATGATGATTTGGTTTTAGTGAAACAAGGGAAGACTTGGGGCAAATAAGTGGCACAGAAGATAGAGCTCAGAGTCAGGAGGACCTAAGTTCAAATCTGGCCTCAGACACTTGACACTTACTAGCTGTGTGACCCTAGGCAAGTCACTTAACCCCCACTGACTCACCAAAAAGGAAATAAAAAGTTTATCAACAAGGGAAGACTTTTATGAACTGATACAGAATAAAGTGAACAGAACCAGAAAAAAAATTGTATTATAACATCAATATTATAAAAATGAACAATTTTGAAAAATCTAAGGCCCTATGTGATCCTTGGCTTATCTAAGTTATTGTATCTCCAAAAGAGAATGAGTGACGTTTGCTTCCTAGTCACTCATGTGATGTTCTTCTCCATCTGTCTATATTTGTACTTTGTCACTAGTATCTTATTATATATTCTTCTGTTTTATGACTGTATACTTCTTTATCTCTGCTCTATCTCTATATAATTTACGATTTTATTATTTGTTGATCTTGTTCATCAATAATTTTGCATATATGTTTTACTTCACAAACTAGATTATGAATTCCTTGTGGGCAGAGACTGTGTCTTATATTTCTACGTCATCCCTCTTAGCATGTTGCACATAGGTACGTAGTTGCTTAATAAATAGTTATTGATTGATGTTCAAAGTCTCAATTTTGTCCAGAATTACCTGGAAAACTGAACAAAAGTTATATTTGGTCCAGAAGTTTAAATAATTAGATCATTAGATTTAGAGTTGGAAGGGACCTTAGATATCATCTACTTCAACCCTTTCAATTTACAGATGATAAAATTAGGGCTCAGAGATATCTTACATGAGGTCATATCATTACTAATAGCTAGAATTTGAACTCTGTTCAAATTTGAATTTGGACTCTAAATCTGGTGCTCCAGTCCAAATAATTGGTCACTTCTTTTCTTTTGCTTTGAGCACGAAGCCAAATAGTACTTTCATTTCCTCGTTTCATCTTGTCTTGCTTTATAAGAGAAGGATCCCTATCTTTGAATGGGATGTCAAAAATACATCTTGTCTCTGCATCCTAATATTCCTTTCTTTCTGTCATTATTCATCATTTAACCCTGAAACTGTATTACTTAATCTGGTAAATCCAACTCTATGATACAGTGTATATTAAAAAGGCTATAGAAAATTAAATTGGATTGAATTTTTGGCTTTTGGCACAGTTGCTTTGCTCCTGCTGTTTGTTCTTCACTTAAATTCATAAGACTCTTTTTTCCATGACATGATAATCATCTCCACAGCAACTAACTATTATATCACAAAGGAAGATGCCTATGAGTGAAGAATGATCAGCAGGAGCTGTGGAATGCTTAAGCAACAAAGATTCTATTTTCATACAAATAAACCCTAATTATAATAAGCCTAGGGAGAAAAATATTCCCCACCCCCCAAAAAAACTAAGCTAAGCAGAGCTGTCTCTAAGTACTATCTCAAAAGAACAGAATGCTTTACGTCCCCAAATTGTTTTCATAAGAACATATTCTTAAGGAGAGATAACATCACTTGTTATTGCAAGGCAACCATGTCTGTTTGGGCTGAAAAAGAAGCAATACTTAAAAGCACCAAGAAATGCAATGTGTTTGGGTGTAGGATATGAGGCAGAATGTGACAAAAACAAACAAACAAACAAACAAACAAAAAGCTGTAAATTCTAGCAAAGCTATGAAAATTGGCTTTAAACCAAGATAGAATGATTGCCAATGCTACTCTTATGAGAAAAACTGGAGGCGAGGTTGGATTTGTTGACTGTAAGAATAGTGAAATATATTCAGAGTTAAAGGAGTTGGGCCACTTTGACACAAATTCAAAAGACAACACCCTCAGAAATATCCTGAATTCACAAGAGATATTGGGATTCAGGAATAATAGCCAACTATTATATAGTGCTTTATGATTTGCAAAATACTTCATTTGATCCTCACAGCATCTCTGGGAAGTAGACATTATTATTATCCCTATTTTATAGAGGTGGAGAGAGGTTAAGTGACTTGCCTGGGATCACATAGTTAGGAAGTAATTGAGGCAGGATTCAAGCTTAGGTTTTCCTTACTCCAAGGCCAGCACTCAACCCACGATGCCACCCTGATGTCTCTGGGAATCAAAAATAAACATCTTACATTGAGTGCCTAACTACTAGTGCCTCTTCTAGACATACTTCCAAATCATCTTCTTCTTGTGGTGGTGGTGGTGGTTGTATTAACAGAAGACCTCTTACCAAAGTATTAACTTTCTGACTTTATGTTGATTTAATGGTATACAAACCACACAATTTCATATTTGATCATATACTCTCCCGTTGTCCTCTCATTGTTTCATGCAATGGTAATAGCTAATATAAAATCAAAGAATTTCAGACTTGGAAAAGACCTCAGAGGCCAACTAGGCTAAGGATTCCCCTCTCCCAATTCTCAGAAAAAAAAATCTCCAAGATACTCCCAGCATGAGCTCCTCCAGTCTTTGCTTGAAGACCTTCTGCCTCTTGAGGAAGTCCATCCATTCCATTTTTGGATAGCTTTAATTATTAGGAAGTTTTTCCTGACATCAAAACTCAATTTGCCTCCTTGAGGCTAAAGCCTATTGTTGTAGTTCTACTCTCCGAGGCCAAACCAAACTAATCTAGGCTCTCTTCCAAGTACATCAAAACAGATAGCATGCTTTCCTAGTCTTCTCTTCTCCAGGCTAAACATCCCTAGTGCTTTCAAACAAACCTCATATGGCATGTGCTCAAGACACTTCATCCCTCTTGCCCTTTTCTGGACATCCTCCAGCTCATAAGTATCCTTCCTAAACGATGATGCCCTGAATAGAACACAATATTCTGGAGACGTATTCTGACCAGGGCAGAATACAATGGGACTATCATATCACATTCTTATTTCTGGAAGCTATAGGTCATTTGGGCCAAGTAGTTTGACAAGGGTAGCAGAGTGATTTCTTACTATCTCTTTATTTATAGTCAATATCAACTCCTTAGTGGCCATTTATGCTGTCTGTTCACATCTGAAACATCATTCTTCTTGGCAAGAAAACAAAAGTAAAAATAATAGACTACTTTTGACTTCTCTCCATTATCAGTTATTTTCATCATATCCACACTGAGCAATGGTCATATTCCTTCTTGGATCTTCCTCATTACCTCAAGTGTAGTTAAAAACCTCTCTCTCTCTCTCTCTGTCTCTCTTTTTTTTTTTTATTCTTAGCTTTTCTTGATAACCTCAGCTCATTCTGAATTTTATCACTCTTGACAGAATCCTTAAGGCACCAGGCTATTGCTTTTGTGTTCATCCTCTTGTTATCTGTCCTTGCTCCCATGTTCTGTGTGCATCTTTTAAAAATTTTATTTGATTGGTGAGTTATCTGTGCATCCACATTGACTCTCTTCAGACAATTCCTATTCTTCCTCCTTGTTGGAATTGTTTCCTTTTGGATTTTCAGAATTTCTAAAGATTTTTTCCAGTAGAATTTTGTCATATTAATCTTTTCTATCCTTGCTCTGATTCATTTGCAAAATACTAACTCAATATCAAGGGTACATATCAGACTGAGTGACTTTCCTTTTCTCTATCACAAACTCAAGATGGGAATGGTCACTTTTCCCTCATGTTCCCATCATTTTTACCACAGAAACCAATTTTTCCCCATTGGTCAAAATCAGATCCATAATATTATCATCTTTTGATGGCTCCTCCAACTTTTAAGGGATGAAATTATGATTAGGCAAATTCATACCTTTATAGCACTTAATGTTCACAAAGTACTTTACATTGATTCTCTTAATAACAACCTCACAACAACCCAGAGAAGCAGGTAACATGAGTATTATTACCCCTATTTTACAGATGAGGATACTGGGGCTGAATGACTTTTCTAGTCACTCAGCTAGTAGAATAGGCCTTCTGATTCCCAAATCCAGTGCTCTTTACATACTGTGTTGGTCATTAAGTCTTGCCTACCCATAATGATTATAAACACTCTGAAGGCAGAGACCATGACCTTCTATTTCTTTTATATCTCTTACAGGTATAATCAGTAATACATTTTTATTTCATACTAAGCGGTGAGTTAATTGTCTAATGGAGAATTTTTAGGACTTGGTATGAGAAAGACCTGAGTTCAAATTCTCTTTCAGATATTTAGATGTGCACAATTGTGTACATCACTTCATTTTTTTTCATCTCATTTTCTTCATCTATAAAATGAGGATAATAATAGAATCTACTTTACATGTGATTTTGAGGATCTAATGAGATAACATAGGTTAGGTACTTTGTAAAACCTTAAACTTGAGAACTCTGATCAAGGATCAGATGATTCCAGACAGAAGTCTAATTATGAAGCACGTTACTACTTCTTAACGGAGAGTAGATAGACTTAAGATGTAGAATAAGACATATATTTTCAAGATACAGCCAGGGTACTTGACTACGAATATTTGTCACAAGGACTTTTTCCTATGGCAGATGAGAGAATAAAGCTTTTCTTTTTTAGCAAAAGAAAAAAGAGTCAAAAAGGTCATGGAGACATCTTCTTTAAAAAATAGAGAAGAGAGAATAGAAGGAAGACCAAAAGAAGTATAGTCAAGCAAGAGAGTTTTGAAAGCTACAGGTTGAACTTAAAAAGAAAAGCAAGTTGTACATTAAAGAGTCTTGCAGCTTCATGTATAATTTTCTTTTTCTGTTCTACTATGTGTATGGAAATACTCATTTTATTTGATTCCCTCTAATAGTTATTCCCAACCTTTTCAAATATCCTTACTAGCCCAGTTCTGTCCAATAGCCAAGCCCTGGGAAATGATTTGTTCCCCTATTTAAATAAAGGGGCAGCGGGGTAGCGCAGTAGATAGAACCGTGGGCCCGGAGTCAAGAAAACCTGAGTTCAAATTTGGCCTCAGACACTCACTAGCTGTGTCAGCCTCAGCAAGTCACTTAACCTCTGTTTGCCTGAGTTTCCTCATCTGCACAATGAGGATAATAGCACCTATTTCCCAGGGTTGTTGTCAGGATCAAATGAGATAATAATTGTAAAGTACTTAGCACAGTGCCTGGCATTCAGAAATTGCTATATAAATATTAGCTATCATAAAGAAATCAAGGCTCCACTTCTAAATATCTGCCCTCTTTTCCTAGATCAGAGAAATACCTGTCTCTCTTCATTTCTGTAATGACCAGTACTAGTCTCCCAGCCCTGCTACAGGAAGCATGCCCAGGGAAGCTTAAAATTCCAGATTTCAGTCTGTCAGAGAAAGAGCAGCAATGATGGCAGAAAGCCTCTTCTGACCAGTGAGGAGTCTGAATATCAACCAGCCTCCGATTCCTCAGGGGTCTACTCTCCACTCATTAGCATGAATCAGCACCAGAATCCAGGTCTAGGCTCCTCCTCCTTTCCCTCAATACTTTGCCATGCTAGACACAGGTAAGAACCCTATAAACACCCATCAGACTTTACTGGTTGACATGTCCTGTTCCCTTCAGGACCTCAGCGACTTGTGCCCAATTCCACTCAGGTCTCAGCTGATCTGATCTGTTTCTACCATTCTCCCTGACTGCCCTTCATATTGGAAGTATGTGCCTTCAACAAAGCTCACTTGCTTTACTGTTTTGCTGTGTATATCATGTTTCCTTGTATTGGATCTTGGTATCTCGAACCTTCCTCAGTCTTCTTTAAGTCACTTCTTTAAATCACTAAGTCTTTTTTAAGTCACTTTAAGTTCCAAGACTGATTCCTCCACAGATCTCTGCTCTGAATTCCCATCCTTTCTTCAGGACCTGTGCCCTCATTTATTCTCTCTTTAGCATTTTGAATCTCTCTCCTTCACTTTTTTTTTTTGGTTTTAGGCAATTGGGGTTAAGTGACTTGCCCAGGGTCACACAACTAGTAAGTGTTAAGTGTTTGGTCTGAGGCCAGATTTGAACTCAGGTCCTCCTGACTTCAGGGCTGGTGCTCTATCCACTGTGCCACTTAGCTGCCCCTTCTCCTTCACTTTCACCCTCAAATGTGTACAGGTTTTCTGTACCTTGGAAAAAATCTTCATTTGATCTAAATGCTCCTGTCTAAACTACTGTCTTTTTTTAATTCTTCTTATCATTGCCAATGCCAAATTGTTAAAATGAGTATATACACTTTCTTCATTTTCTTACTGCCTTCTCCAGGGGTGGGGAACTTACTGCTTTGAGGCACATGTGGCCTTCTTGGGTGTGGCCTTTTGACTGAGTCCAGCTTTTACAGAACAAATCCTTTTATTAAGGGGATTTGTTCTGTGAAGTTTGGATACAGTCAAAGGGCTGCACCTAAGGACCTAGGGGACCACATGTGGCCTTGAGGCTGCAGGTCCACCACCCCTGGCTACTCCATCAACCCTTTGCAACTGGGTTTTCATCCCACCACCAAAGTGAAACACTTCTTTAAAGGGTTAACAATCACTTCCCACCTGTAATCTCAATGACCCTTTTGGAGTATTAATTTACCTTATCTCGCTGCAATAATGACTCTGTGGACACTGCCTTTCTTTTTTCAAGTTCTCTCTTGTTTTAGATTCTACGATGCAGTTTCATCGCATCGTCAGTCTCCTAACCTCTCTAACTGATCCATCTCCATCACCTTTACTAGCTCTTCTTCCTCTTCCTCCTCTCCACCCCCTCCTACATATAGCCCCTCTCACTTAAAGATCTTGTCTCTCACCAGAGTTGAAAGTTGAATGAAAATTTTGACTGTATGAAAGGAGAGGGAAGATTAATAATTTTGCATCATGGAACTGAAGAATAAGGCAGGCCCAGGAAGACAGAAGCAGTGGAGGGATTAGGACAGCTTGAAGCCACTAAAGGACTTAAAGAAAGAGAGAATGGAAAGTGGGAGAAGTGTAGAAAGGAAGCATGCTAAATACACATTTCATCTGTTTCAAAATTTTACTTAAATCAGGCATTGTACCTCTACCTCTAAGACAAAGGTTCCTAACTTTTTTCTGCATTATGGACCCCTTCCATGGTCTGGTGAAGCCTATAGACCCTTTTTCAGAATTATGTTTTTTTTTTAAATGCACAAAATCAAATTAATAGAATTACAAAGAAACCAATTATATATATGTATATATACATGTGTATGTGTATATATATATCCATGCACACATATATGTATATGTAAATATATAGTTATGTATGTGTGTACATATGTGTGTGTGTGTGTGTGTGTGTGTGTGTGTGTAGTTATCCAAATTTTTTTTTTAAGTTTAGTGGAGCCCCAGGTTAAGGTTCCCTAAGAGGAGAAAAATTTTCTTTCCTTTTCTTCATCCAAGGTTTGTTACATTAGTACTCAAGTTAATCTATATTATGGATTAAATAGGCTATTACTGGCTACCCAGGAATTTACCACTATTTATAACACTTTTTATAGGAAAATGTTCTCCCAGTTCCAAACATCCTTTGACAAATGAACTTTTAGAATACAATCCATTTATCATCTGAGTACTGCCTAAATGTGGACATTTTTATATTGTATTGAAATGTTATTGCTCTCTCATTTTGTTATTTAAATAATACACCAATGCCCTTCCCTCAGAGCTTTGGACAATAAAAGAGCTAAAAGCACGTCTGGCTGTGGGAGGATGGAGAAATCTGGGACTGGGGAATTTAAAAAGGATTAGTTTTGACCCTGAGGGGAAAAAAAGGACATTGTTTCAAATCCCATCCTTGATACTTAATACCTGTGTAAAGTAGAATAAGTCACTTAGTCTTTCTATAACTCAGTTTCCTCATGTGTAAAATGAGGAGATTGGATTAGATGGTTTCTGAGGTCTCTTCTAGCTTTAAATCTCTGATGCAATGATTCATGCCTAGGAGAGGCTAACATCCTTCCTTCTCTAACAGTCTGCTCTGGACTAAGCTAATCAGGCAGTTCTCTGGGAATATGGGAGGAGACTCCCTATATACGAGTTTCCTGAATTCTCCTCTATAGGAAGTCTAGCAACCAGTGTGAACACTGGTCTACTGGAAGGGTTTTGCTGTGATAAAAAAAAAAATCATGGACAGATATCCTTGCTATTCTCCTATGAACTGGGAGGGAAGAAATGAACTTTGGGGTTTAGGGGCCTACCTGCTCCTGAGGAATTGATATCTGGTCTAAGAACATGCAAAACAAAATAAATGACAAATTCCTGCATTTTTTTGTTGTTTTTCAGTCATTTCAGTTGTATCTGACTTTTTGTGACCTCATTTGGGACAAAATACTGGAGTGGTTTGCCATTTCCTTCTCCAGCTTATTTTACAGATAAGGAAACTGAGGCAAACAAGGCTAAGTGAGGCCAGATTTGAACTCAAGAAGATGAATCTTCCTGACTCCAGGCCTAGCAATCTATCCAATGCACCACCTAGATATTTTTTTTGCATGCTACCTTCTATGAGTGACTTATTCTCCTCTCCTCTCCTCTCATTTCCCTTGTTTTCTTTTCTTTTCTCTTCTTTTCTTTATTTTGTTTTCTTTTCTTTTCTTTTCCTTGTCTACATAGGGCAGGGGTGGGGAACCCGTGGCCACACTTGAGGATCTAGAGGGCCACATGTTGCCTGGAGGCCCCAGGTTTCCCACCCCTGACATAAGGTCTCATACCCTTACCTGCTGGTTCTGTGACCAAAGGAATGTAAATTTTGATCTCTGAAACTTTTTTTTCCCTTAAGGACCATGCCTTAAACCCAAATCAGTTGGGCTCTGAGTCCCAGGCCAACCCTGACTTGGCTATTGTTTGGGCTTGAATAGCTCAGAGTGAGTGTAAATAGCAATTGTTTCTGTTTTGGCCAGAAACCCTGAGGGTCTTCCCCTCCCAGATTGTGGCTTCTTCTTCTTCTTCTTCTTCTTCTTCTTCTTCTTCTTCTTCTTCTTCTTCTTCTTCTTCTTCTTCTTCTTCTTCAAGAGGCCATTCTTTGCCTCTTTTCTTACCTATCCTTAATCACTGAATGGGCATTGCCTCAGTCAAATTGAAACTTGTTAAAGACCTTAGCTTAAAAAAGCCAAGGTCTCCCACTGCATTTGGGACTGTCTCCACTTTTCCTAAGCTTATATCTCCTCCCTGGACTCAGATGGCTCTGGAGGAGAAAGTGAGGATGGTGACTTTTCATAGCCCTCCCTTACCTAAATCCAATTCACTTGCATGTCATAACATCACCTCCCTGATTGTCAAGGTCCTCTTCAAGAACAAAGGACAAACAACAATAACAACAATTGTTTTAACTAACTTTCAGTTGAATCTTTAGGATTTTCCAAGTATATCGTCATATTGCCTGCAAAAAGAGAGTTTCATTATCTCATTGCCCATTCGGATTTCTTCTATTTCTCTTCTTCTCTTATTGCTATTGCTAGGATTTCTAATACAATATTGAATAATGTTGGTGACTGTAAGCATCCTTGTTTCACACCTGATCTTCCTGTGAAGGCTTCTTGCTTATCCCCATTACAAATAATGCTTAATGATGCTGATACATTTATACCTATACTTTCAAGTGTTTTTAATAGAAATGAGTGTTGTAGTGTATCAAAAACTTTTTCTGCATCTATTGATATAATCATGATTTTTGTTACTGTTATTATTGATATAATCAATTATGGTAATAGTTTTCCTTATGTTAAAACCATTCCTGGTATAAATCCTGCTTGGTCATAATGTACAGTCTTTGTAATATATTGTTGAAATCTTTTAGCTAGTATTTTATTTAGGATTTTTGCATCCATATTCATTAATGAAATTTGTCTAAAATTTTCTTTCTCTATTTTTACTCCTCCTGGTTTAGATACCAGTGTCATACTTGTTTCATAAATAGAATTTGGTAGGATCCCTTCTTTGCCTATTACTCCAGATAATTTATTTAATATTGGAATTAGTTGATCTTTAAATGTTTGACAGAATTCACTTGTAAATCCATCTGGTCCTGGTGCTTTTTTCTTAAGAAGCTCATTTATGGCCTATTCAATTTCTTTTCCTAAAATAGATCTATTTAGATGTTCTATTTCTTCTTCTGTTAATCTAGACAGTTTATATTTTTGTAAATATTCTTCTATTTCACTTAAATTGTTAAATTTATTGGCATGTAATTCGACAAAATAACTCCTTATAATTGCTTTGATTTCATCTTTGTAAGTGGTATATTCACCCTTTTCATTTTTTTTTTTGAGGCAATCAGGGTTAAGTGATTTGCTCAGGGTCACTTTTCATTTTTAATACTAGTGAATTGTCTTCTTTTTTTTAATCATATTAGCCAATAGTTTATCTGTCTTATAGGTTTTTTCATAAAACCAACTTCTAGTTTTATTTATTGATTCAATGGTTTTCTTACACTCAATTTTATTAATCTCACTTTTAATTTTTAAGATTTCCAAGACTTCTTGATATAATCGTCTTTGATCATCAACCCAACATGGAGCTTTTAAGTTTTAAAAAACTGACGTGGGCCATGGTTATCAATGGATTTTTATGCTACCAGTTGTAGTCCTTCATGTCCTTCCAAGCCCTTCACAGCCTCATTAATCTAAGAACTCTGACACAGTCAGCTCTTCACTTCCCATTCCTTATTTGCCACCCAGCTCTGCCCTCTTTTGAACTTCTCCATCATGCTGCTGCCCAGTACCTTCTCCCCTCCTCATGTGTCACTCCCCCCACCAACTTCTATATTCTTTTATGTATCGTCTTTCCTCATTAGATTGTAAGCTTCTTTGAGGGCAGGGGCTGTTTGTTGTTGTTGTTGTTGTTGTTGTTGTTATCCATTTAACAGTTCTTGGCACATGCTATGCCCTTAATAAATGTTTGTAGATTGAGTCACATTGTTATTATATTACTGTTATGAAGGGGCTAATATGTAGGTGTTAAAGGTTTTATTTAATTTAAGTTGCTTAAGTCTTAATGAGTCTTAAGCATGAATGTTAAGGTATAATGTTCAGTACAAAGTATTCTGGGTTCTGAATTGGCTTTTGTCAGTTTCAGATTTGTGTGGTTTCTGTCACTAATCTGTGGTTAAATATCTTCCGTTACTGCTCCCTCAGCAATGAAAAGGTAATAAAGATAGCATTTTTCCTACAGTTACTAACATTCACACTGATAAACCTGTTCCATACCCTGGGTTATATTTCAGATTCTATCCTTTATCAGTAGTCTATCTTAAAATAGACATTTCCAGATAATAACTTTTTGGAAGTTAGGAAATTTGTCCATTTTCTAGCTTGGTATCATCCATTTTGAAGGAACAAGCACTTGGAATATACTTTTCTGACCAGAGCCTTAACTAGGATGGAACCATACAGGCTTTTCCCAGGGACCTGAAATTTAATACTGAGCAAGTAAAAAAGAACTCAGCTTAGCACCTAATTGGCAAATATAATGAGTTAAAATACAAATCTAACAAATAGCTACCAATACCACTTCTTCAATAATGATGGTTGCCCACATGGTAGTGAACACAGGTGTTGTCCTGAGACTGGGCTCCAAATTCTGGCTACCTCTCTGCTTTCCACTTCTTTCATGGATCACAGGAATGGAGTCCATGAGATGGATGTTTTTAGCTTTGGTGGCATCAATAAAATGAGATGGAATTTGTAAAATGGTTGGCAAATCTTAAAGCTCTATATAAATTATCTCAAACATCTGAAAGATGAGGAACTTGTGGTGCTGCTACTTGCCCAGTAGTAAGTAATCCTGAAATGATTTCTCAAAGGAGAAGATGATCACTGCCAGGAAGATGTATCCAAACCATATCATGGCTTGCCAGAGGATATGGACCTTCAGTGAGTTCATCAGAAGTACAGATCTGAGGTGAAAGTAAAATACCTGTTTAGCATTCCCATAAAGTGTTTCCTATTTTGATATTTTAAGAATATGTTTGATAGCTTAATTTATTTTGACTTTAGGATATTTTGTTATTTTAAAAATCAGCCTCCCAGGAAAGTATAATAGAAATTATGATTAATTGTTTCTTGCTTTAAGTATTTTTCAATGTACATTTATGAGTCTTTGTTGTAAGCATTTCTTTTGTAGTAGTGGAAATAAATAGCTGCTCTGTGCTAAATACCTTTCTAGAAAGGATCCCTCTTAATCCTCTTTAGGAAGACTGTGTGGGAGAGGTGCAGAAAGGGAGAATACTATAAACATATTTCATTTCTTTCAAAATTTTTCTTAAAATCAGACCCTTTGCTTCAAAGACAAGAGTTCTTAATCTTTTTTGTGTGTGTGTCATGGACTCCGACAATCTGGTAAAACCTATAGACTCCTTCTCAGAATAATATTTTTTAAATGCATAAAATGAAACATATACACTTTTATAATACATAAAATACTCACAAGGTAACTATGAGAAAAGTACTTTTCAGACCTCAGAGTGCTGTGTAAATGTGAATTTCTGTTATAGTAACAGTTAATTGCCTTCAAAGTTCAAGGAGAATTTTTCTAGGTATGTATGGCATTGCCCAATTGATTCAACACATAAATGAATTTCATCAAGCAGTAATGTCAGATTGCATTAGAGTAATATTTCTGCACCTTTCACATTAGCATGCAGCTTCCTCAGCTAAGGGACAGAATATGATGAATGAACAGGCTTTTTTATGTGAAAAATTCTTTGTCTAATAATTCATAGAGAACACATTGTTTCTTTTGAGGTTATATCAATGTGGAGTGAACAGATCAATTGTGTTTTCTTTTTTCTTTTTTTTTCTTTTTACTGAATTGACTGTTCAGCTTACAAATAGATTAATTGACTTTAAAAAAAAAGAATTAACCTGTTGTTTGATTGACTTCACTAAAATAACCACTTATTTGGGGTTTGGAGGAATAGGGCCTGTTCTGCACAGGCATTCTTCAATGAATAAATAATCCTCCTTCTGCTCTTTTACTAGATAATTTGTCAACAGTGGCCCTGACTCTGTTCAAATAAGCTCCCTTGCACCGACAGCAGAATTACAGATGTGTATGCATAGCTGTTCAGTAGAGTAAATTGAGTCTTGTATTGCTTCTCCATGTCTGAGGCTTGGCCAAATTGACTGATTATTCAAACAAGATCTATTGTATCATATCAAAAGCAATTGAGCATTAAATCAAAAGCATACTCAAGATAGGCATTTTTCTCAATTAACAATGCTTCTGAAGATTCTATTTTACAAAAGCAGTGGGACTCCTATTAAAAAAAAACCCCAAAACATTTTGTACTCTTTTATTTATGTATGTATTTATGGGGGGGGGAGTGAGTTTCCACACGTAAAGTGTAAAGTTATAGGCTATTAGGGTTGGTTTTTTTCCCCTTAAGTGAATAATTATAACCCTTTCTAAAAATAAAAGACTATATAATTACACAATCATAACTTCTGTTGAATTTATATGAAAAAACACTTAAATTTTTTTCATACACTCCAAAGTCATTGAAATGAAATTACTCAATATTTTAATGTGATTCGAAAGAACAGAGGCGTTAAAAGCATTAATTAAGAAAAGCAGATGGCAAAGAAAGATGTGTTGGTTGATTCTGGCTGATTTTATTTGTTAAAATGTAATGTATAATTTGCAGATGATAATGGAGTTAAGGGGAATATATAAATGTTTTCATTTATGTAGAATTTTGTTGTCCAAGAATCCTTTGCTTTAGGCTGCTTAAAATAACTCAGAAAAATCTTAAATTCTAATAGAATTGTAAAATTCTTATGTTGCTCCCATAAAATGTTTCAACTTTTTTGTTGACTAAGACATTGGAGAGCCATATATAGCATCATAGAACTTTATAGCTGGAAGGTACCGCTAAGGTGATCTGGTCCAAACACTTCATTTTACAAAGCAAAGACTGAGGCTCAGTAAAGGTCATACAACTTATAAGTAGCATAGGCAGGACTTCACTCAGGTCTTCTGATTTAAATCCACTTCATTTCTCATAATCCTACACTAACTCTCACAGGGCTCTCTTCTTTGGGAAGAGAGGAACAGGGGGGAAAGAGCACCAATGGAAAAACTGGAAAAATATATTCAAGACAGAGGAGGAAATTTATTTGGAAAAGATCTAGGGGTTTTCATAGACTGCAAACTCAACATAAGTCATCAGTGAAATATGGCTGCCAAATAAAGCCAGTGCCATCTTGGGTTACATTTAAGAGAGACATAGCTTCCAAGAATAAGGACATGACTTCGTCTGAAATATTGGGTTCAGTTTTGACCATGACAGTGTAAGAACAGCTGCAGAACATCTGGAGGAGGACAACCACAAGAGTGAAGGACACTGAGCCCTTATCTTACGAGGTGATAGCTCCTGAGTTCCTGGAAGCTGCACCCACCATGGAATAGTTGGTATAACTAAGGTTTGGCGTGGGCCTGCTGTGAATGCCATCACTGAAACAATTCCCCACCTCTGTGGGTGAGATGACTGTCTACTGAAGCTCCTACTAGTGACCATCCTGAAAAGTTGAAGACACAAGGACCTTTTCAGGAGAGCTTTACCAGACTCTTCCTGGGTGTAATTTTTATGCTTATTTTATCCTTACCAACCCTTTGGGGAGGTTTCCTCTGGGAACTCAGAGTGAGGCTAGTTACCTCTTCCTCTCAGGTTCAAGAGGAAGGGCTTGGGGTGTCCCTTCTCTAATGCTATTTACTGGCTAGAACCATCACTGATTATGTTCCCTCCATCTTTAGCCAGTGACTATTATCCCAATTCCATTTAATCACTAGCTTTGGCAAATTGATATTTACTTCAAAGATATAACAAAAACAAACATTATCATTTCCCTTCCTCCTGCTCTCCCCTATACTATCTTGGTCTCTGGGGAGAGTAGTCTCAGATTTAACATAATTTCTATACAATGTTGGCCCTACCAGGTTCAAATCCAGATATGGCATGACTGCTGGATAAGTCCTTATTTCAACTACTGCTGGTGAGAGTCCCAAACGTCACTCCTCAAAGTTCACTTTTTTTTTTCCTTGGGGTATTAACACAGGGCAGCTAGATGCCTCATTGGTAGAGTGCTGGGTCTGGGATCAAGAAGACCTGAGTTCAAATTCTAGCTAAGACACTTGCTAGCTGTGTGACTCTGAGCAAGTCACTTAACCTTTGTTTGCCTTGGTTTCTTCAATGCAAAATGGGGACAATATTAGCATCTCCCTCCCAGGACTGTTATGAGGATTAGATGAGGTAATAATTGTAAAGTACTTAGCACTGTGCCTGACACATAATAAGTGCTATGTAAAAGTTAGCTATTATTATTATTATTATTAGATGGACTGGCTGTAACACATAGCATAGATTAAGACTCTCAGACTCCTGGAGGCGTACTCTTCTGACCTGTTGAAACTTTGTGAGGTGGAAGCTTCCAGATTCATCTCTTTCACCTCAAATGGAAAATAACAAATGCTGAAGTCAAAGGACCGAGGTCCCTTTTTATGGGGCTGGCTACACGTCAGCTTCAGAGGTCAGAAGGCCTCGAGACCTTTCTCTTACAGCATTGTTTCTCACTGGATAATGTCAGAAAAGTCAAACCAGGAGAGAGGAGCTGAATGAATCACCATGGCTCTGGTGCTTTCTGAAGGCACCCGAAATTTCTGCTACATAGCCAGTAAAGGGACTGCCATTAACCACATTGGCCCATATCCAGTACCCCCATATTGTACATTACATGCTTATGCGAAAGCTGGGACTCACTTTTGGGGACATCTCAGATAGGAGCATATTTAAGCTGTATTGAGATTTCCCCGGAGTTTTCCTTTGGTATTCTGGCATATGGAACATAGGAGGATCAACCCCCAGAATAAGATCTAGTCTGACCAAATCCAGAGGCCTAGGGGTGAGGGCTGGAGGGGGAGGGAAGGGGGCATCTTGGGTCACAGTTCATACTTTTTATTTTTGATGTTGAGTTGTTTCAGTCATTTCTGACTCTTCATGACTTCATTTGGCATTTTCTTGGCAAAGATACAGGAGTAATTTGTCATTTCCTTCACCTCATTTTATAGAGGAGGAAATTGTGGTAAACAGAGTAAAGTGACACAGCTAGTATCAGCTTGCTCAGGATCACACAGCTAGTATCTGAGGCCAAATTTGAATTCATTTAGACATCTTCCTGATTTCAAGCCCAATGCTCTATCTACTATGCCACTTTTTATCTACTTTACATGTATATGTGTGTGTGTGTGTGTGTATATATATATATACACATATATATTTATACACACATATGTATATATTGTGAATATATAGGTATGCAGGTATGCACACACATATATTTTTATCTGTACATATTTCTCACAATAGAATATAAGATCCTTAAGGGCAAGAACTCTTTGATTTTCTCCCCATTGCATCTCTAGAGTCTAGGAATGCATCTGGCATATAGCAGGTACTCAATAAATACCTTTTGAGTGATTGATTCCTTATAGACTTAGCAATTATTGCTGGGCAGTATCTTGAGCAATTATCTGTTCCAACCCCCTTATTTTACAGATGAGGCTCTCTTCTTTCCCAGTACTATTACTACATGGTGAAGAAGGAAATACATAGACAGGCAACTTGGCTGAATTAAAATATTGGACAGCCTGATCAGTATGTCCCCACTAGACTTCCAGTCTTCTCTATGAAGACTTTAAATTGTCTTTTGTATCTGAAGTCAGCTTCCTGGTAGGATTCAGAATTGTCTTTGTAAAACTTAATTAAAGGATTATACAAATGTGAGTTATTATTATTATTGCTATTCCAAATACATTAGGACTAAGTGCAGAAGCCCAGCTCTTTTTTTTGTGATGATGTTTTCAGCAAGTAAAAGTTTGAAAGCAAAAATGTACATATACCGCCCCCCTCCTCCCAATATTGAATGGAAATGAATTGTCTTCATATTAGAGTCTAATAACAATAAACATCATGTTATGCTTTATTTTATATTTGAAGATGGTCTGCCACACTAATTATAATTAGGTAATTGAGCTGAATTTAAATGAATACTTTAAAAAATTCTCTCAGTTACTCATTCATAGTCTGGTTCATTATTTAATGAAATGCACTCACAGATGTTGTACAGACCATGACCACATCTGGGACATATAAAATGCTATTCTCTTTCCATACTACAGAGGGCCGAGGGTGTCCGCTCCTACCCCAAAGTCCCCCTGCGAGGCTACCATTCCCTACTCCACCTTTTCTAAAATGTTGCCATTTATCAGTGGAAACCAGTAAGCTATCGGGAGCAAGTGCCAATTATTTTTGTTGCCTCTAGAATCTACCAAGAGAAAGTGAACTGATATACTAAAAGAATTGTCAAAGGCTCCAAGGCAGGGCAGGATGCTGAGAAGCAAGCAAATAATTCAGCCACATTACTACAAATAAGACTACCCTGCTGCTCGTGAGCTACAGCGATTGTTTTTTCAGCTGGCTCAAGGAGGGGTTGTCATAAACTGTGAGCTGCCTGCTTCCTGAGCCTCTTTCACATAGTCCATCATTTCAGGCCTGTTCCATTCTCTCTAGGCCTACTTGGTTCTCCCAAAGGAAACACATGACGTAGGGTCTACAAAGTGAACAAATATTTTGGTATAGGTCTACAAGGTGAACAAATGTTTTGGTATAGGAGAAACTATGGCAAAATGCTATAGATGGTAGTGCCTTAAACCCCAAACCAGTTTTAACTTGCCTTTCCACCCCACCCCACCCCCCACTCTCCAGCCTGCTTTCCAGGAAAAAGTCTCTTGATTGCAAGCTCTATGAGGGCAGGGTCTAGTTTCTGATTTGTCTGTCTATCCCTAGCACTCAGCACAGTACCTGGTACAGAGTAAGCACTTAATAAGTGCTGACTGATTGATTGACTATTTCTCCATGATTCAGGTCTACAGCATAACTTATCTTTAGCATCTTCCCATGTCTTAGAGATTGTTGTTGTTATTGTTGTTATCGTCGTTTGTCCTTGAGGGCCATGACATCTGGAAAGTGATGCCATGATGTGCAAGTGAATTGGATTAAAGTGAGAAAGGGCTATGCAAAGTCACCAGCCTCACTGTCTCCTACAGAGGCATCTGTGTCCAGTAGCAAGATATAGATCAGGATGACTAGGGATGACTCTTAGAGATTGACCACGTTGAGGATGTTGGAGAAGGTGTCTGATTCAAGTTTTCCTTAGACACTGGAAACTGGAAGAGTATTGTTGACTCCGCTATAAGGTTTTTGGTGGCCTGAACATTTATTTTTCTTTGTCTTTAAATATAATAATCTGTCCCTTCCAATTGAACAAATTAAAAAAAATGAAATATAAAATCCTCATTATGAACATGCATAGCCTAGCAAAACAAATTCTCACATTGACCATGTCAGGAAATATATCTCTTCCTGCATTTAAAGTTTATCACCTCTTTGGCAAGAGGTGAGTGGCATATTTCACCTTTATTCTTTTGGATTAATGGTTTGGCTTGTTTGCTAGCTGCTTTCTTACTGCTTACAAACCTGTGTCTCCCTCATCCTTAAAAAACCCTCACTTCGATCTCCATTAACTGGAGTTAGTTAAGTCATTTAAGTCATGTTAAGTTATTTTTCAGTCATGTCTCTGAGCAAATTTGAGGTTTTCTTGGCCAAGTTACTGGATTGGTTTGCCATTCCTGAGTTTAGGCCAACATGCCACCTAGGTGACTTCATAAAATAATGTATGAAATTATTGTTCTTGTCTGATTCTTCATGACCCCATTTGGGGTTTTCTTGGGAGAGATATTTGAGTGGTTTGCCACTTCCTTCTCCAGATCATTTTACAGATGAGGAAACTGAGGCAAATGGGGTTAAGTGACTTGTCCAGGGTCACAAAGTTAATAAGTATCTGAGGCCAAATTTGAACTCAGGAAGAAGAGGCTTTTTTTTTTCTGAGGCAGTTGGGATTAAGTGACTTGCCCAGGGTCACACAGCTAGTAAGTGTCAAGTGTCTGAGACTGGATTTGAACTCAGGTACTCCTGTCTCCATGGCCAGAGCTCTATCCACTTCCCCACCTAGCTGCCCCAGAAGAGCCTTCTTAACTCCAGGCCTGGCACTCTGTCCACTTCCCCACCTAGCCACCCTAGATATTTATATCTTTCTTGTCCTTTGTGGTTAAACTCCTTAAAACAGACTGTTTATCATGGGTTCCTTCATTTTCTCTCTTCTCACTTTCTTCTTAGCACTTTAAAATCCAGCTTCCTAAACTCATCATTCCACTGAAACTGTTCTCTCTAAAGTTACCAATTATCTCTTAATTCCCAAATCCATTGGCTCTTTTCAATCCTCATTCTCCTTGACCTTTCTGCATCCTTGGAAAACAATTATCACCTTCTCCTCCTTGGTACTCTCTTCTCTCTAGATTTTTGGTACACTATTCTTTCCCAGTTCTATCTATCTGCTCCTTCTCAATCTCCTTTTCTGGATCACACCCTCTAACATAGTTACCCCAGAAGAGTTCTGTCCTTGGGCCCTCTTCCATCTTTATACTACTTTACTTGGTGATCTGATCAGCTCCCACGGATTTAATACCATCTCTGTGCTGAAAATTCTCAAATCTGCACTTTGCTGACCCCAAGTCTCTATCTCCAATTGTCTTTCAGATGTCCCAAACTGGATGTCTAGTTGATATCTTAAACTCAACATGTCCAAAACTGAACTTGTTATCTTTTCTCCAAACCCTCTATCTCTCTGACCTTCATTATTACTATAGAGGACAATACCATTCTCCCAGAAACTCAGGCTCACAATCTAGGAGTAATCCTAGCTACAGCCTTACTGTCCCTCATCCTCCATATCCAAGATATTGCCAAGTCCTGTCAATTTCACCTTTGCAACATCTTTCACATACACCTCTTCTCTCCTCTGACACTGCTACCACTCTCGTTCAGGCTCCCATTCCCTCAAGCCTGGACTATTGTAATAGCCTGCTGGTGGGTCTGCCTGCCTCTCTCTTATGTCCAGTCCATCCTCCATTCAGCCACCAAAGTGATTTTCCTAAATCATGAGTCCAACCATGTCACCCTCTATTCAGTACATTTCATTGGCTTCCTATTACCTTCAAGATACAATACAAAATCCTCTGTCTGGCATTCAGAGCCTCTCATAAACCTAGTCCCCTCCTACCTTTCCAGTCTTCTTATACTTTACTCGCCACCACACATTCTTCAATCCAGTGATTCTGGCCTCCTGAATGCACCATGAACAAGACCTTCCATTTCTCAAAGGTCGTCCCCTGTGCCAGGAATGCTCTTCCTCTTCATCACCTACTGGTTTTCTTGGCTTCCTTCAAGTCCCAACTAAAATTCTAAAATTCTGTCTTCTACAGGAAGCCTTTCCCAACTCCTAATTCTAGTGCCTTCCCTTTGTTAATTATTTCCTATTTATCTTGGATATAGCTTATTTGCACATATTTGTTTGTAGGTTGTTTCCTTGAGGGCGAGGATTGTCTTTTGCTTTTTTTTGGATTTCTAGCATTTAGCACAGTACCTGGCACATGGTAGGTGCTTTGTTTATTGACTAACTGGTTTGTCATTTCTTTAGTCCTAGTTCTAGTTTTTCAAAGTGGCATTTCTCTATAATATCTTGATTATAACCCCAGATCCTTAGTTCAGAGAGTGGGAAGAAAATGCAGTTTGTACTTTGTCTACTGTTTAACCCTGAAAAGCTGAGTCCCTAGTGTTTCTAATTTGTGAAGCCAGAAAAGAGCAGTGACCTAAAAGAGGTACACTTCTTTAAGATCTTCTACAGGAAACCTTTCCCAACCTCTCTGAATTCTGGTGTCTTCCAATTCTCTTAATTACTTTCCATTAATCTTGGATAAAGCTTGTTTCTACAAATTTGTTTGCTTGTTGTCCCCTGCATTGTAATGACTGCAGGGACTATCTTTTGCCTCTTTTTAGTAGGTGCTTAATAAAAGTTTATTGACTGATTGACTGGAAATACCAACTTAAATCACATTATTGCTTAGTACCTTGAAGATAGAGCTTACCTATACAGAACTATAGAATATTAAGTAGATACTAAATGCTATCAACTTACTATTTGCTTTCCCACTTTCAAATAGATTTTTAACATGCTTGCATGCCCCTAGTAGGGGGAAAAAAAAACTAGTTGTCACAGGTTAATAACTGATAATAGCTATATTAAGAAACTAACAATGGTGAAATATTAGATCATGTCACCTTGGCACACTGATTATAGATGCTGTAAATTTTTAGTATGTAATTAAAACAAAATGGTAAGAGACTTAGAAGCCAATTTTGTTTGTAGTTGATTGATAATAGCTAGTAAGAATTCTAGCATTCAAAGAAATAATATATTTTTGAAAAGATGACTTTCCTATTTCCACTCTAATATTGAGCCAATATTAAAAGAATGGAATTTGGGATGTATGGCAGGGCTAGGTGAGAACTGCTTCAAAGGTGACCTTTTTGGATAAGGGTTTAAATTAAGGTTAACTGGTTATCATTTACAGTCACAGAGTGGAGGGGGACTTCAGCCTAATATGACCCATATTTGAACAAAAATGCTCTCTACAACATACCTAACCAAAGGTCATATGATCTTTTCTTCCTTGTTAGCAAATTTAATACAAAACACACAAAAACCTGTACCATGACTTTTCCATTTTCTCCATGATTGTCCTATGAAGTTCCTATAAACACTATATTTAACTTGGAGTTCCTGTGGTTTCCACAAATCATTGCTTTCCTTAGCATCAATTGAACTGCTTAAGCATCTCACCACAGATCATGAGTTTCACAAACATTTTAACTATAGTGAAAAAGAGTCTTAATTAAGAGTGTGCTGTTTCCCTTTGATTTGACTGGTAAGTGCATACACCTACCTGTAGGATTGTAAAAGGAGATGGCTTCAGTTTAGTCGTTGCACAGGAAATGTATCTTGCACTCACAGTTTTTGTCAGGAAGGTACACTGTGGTCAGAGTGGAGGAGTCAAAAAATTCCCATTAGCTCTGATCTTTCTTGGTTAAAGAGTTCATTGATCTTGAGGAATTTGTAAGGTGAGAGAATTTAAACCCCTTATAAATTTACCAGATGGAAATTTGCAAGTCACTGAAATGAACTGAGTATTTTGACTCAGACATCTTTTATTAAGGCTTTCAAGCATATATTGGATTGCTTTTGTATCTATAATACTTAACTTCTCCCCAAAGTTGCTGGATTGTTTTTTTTTTCTTTTGGTTCTTATCTGTGATTTCATGGGTCTTTCCACTGATGAGAATCTTGTCTGTATCCTGTAACCCTTAGCAAGTCCCTTGAGTTTGATGGACTTGATCACAGCTAGTATGTTTCAGAGGCAAGACTTCAACCCCACTCTTCCTGTCTCCTAGGTCATGCTGCACTTCATCCAAAGCTTAATCAAGCTTGAAAAATCCAACTCAAATTCCACTTCTTCCTGGACGCCTTCCCTGACTATCCTAGCTAGAAATTACCCCGCCTCCTTCAGAACTCCCATAAGAACTTTTTGTTAGTACCATTAATAGAGATCATAGACTCATAAAGTAGGAAAGAATCTTAGGAATGAATGAATGAATTAACAAAAAAGCATCTACTAAGCATTTACTAGGTACTGTACACTGTGCTAAGTGCTGGGATACAAATAGGAAAACAAGACAGTCCCTGTTCTCAAGGAGCTCAGATACTAATTAGGGGAGACAACACATAGTGGAAGGTCAATATGAGACCACACAGGTTAATATGTAGGTCACGTAGCGATGTCTGAGGTCTGAAGGCTGTTGCAGCAGGGTGTTTAGAATAAGGCCCAGTGGTCCACCATCTTCATAGTTGGTGACTTCTTACTCATCCAGTGGTATGAGCGGCTATGTCCTCAATCCATAAGAGAAGGCTTAGTGGTCCCAGCTGAAGCAAAGATTCTGAGTTGCCTGGTGGAGGAAGGGAGGTAAAGGAAAGTTACTATCTTGCTAAGAGGGAGCATGCAGTGTTTGTTGGAATCAGGCAGTGGGGACTAGGACAGAGGAGGAAAGGGATTCTTGAAGCTTCTTCCTGTTGGCTGCCCATTGGGATCTGAGATCATCTAGTCCAACTCTTTTATTTTATAGAAGATCCCTCTTTTGTCCCAGAGAATAAAAGTGAGCTACCTCGTATTAGATAATTAGTGCCTGAGCACAGTTTAGAACCTAGGCTTATTAACTCCAGTACACTCTCCACTATACCAAACTGCTCAGTCTAAAGCTGTAATAAAGCACATCGTTTATATTTCATTTATAGCCACATCAATAACTCTGAGCTTATTTGCTATCTGGCACTGCTAATTATTTTTATCAATGTGCATAAATCTTATATCCCCAACTTAATTTTAACTTTCATGAGATAAGGGTTTGAATTTTATTCCTTTGCATTCCCTTTGGTACACATAGCAGGTACTTTGCCCACAGTATGTGCTCAAATATTTATTGACTGAGGGCTTTGTATACATAACAAAGACTTTAGGTTTAGGCAGCTATATTAGAAGCTTTTAAATACATTTATCTTAGTTGTAAACTGAGAAGTTGAATATTTTAATTAAACGCAACATTTATCAAGTGTCTTATAGGTGGAACTACACAGATGAAATCATAAGTCCTGTAAACATGTAAACAGTGTGGATGTCACATAGAGTGAATAAGCATGGACAGATTTCCATGTGCATCACTTGAAGGGAATACATCCAAAGATGACATGGAGAGCCACTGGAGTATGTTTGTACGAAGTACAGAGCTAGGTAGGCACTAAGGAGAATTTATCTTCAGGATCAGATAATGGTCTCTGGAAAGTGTTAGGATAGGTGGCATCAAAGTAAGTATTAAGGGTTTAAGAGAACACTTTAATTTTTTTCCAATTCATCTTATTTTATAAATGAAGAAACTGACAGCCAGAGAGGCTAATTGATTCATCCAAGGTCATACACGTTACTACAGAATCAAGATTCAAAACCACGTGGTCTGGTACCAAATCCCATAATATTAATTAGGTTAATAGTTGGCAATTTTAGACATTTCTTAGACTGAAGGTCATGACCCTCTGGGGGATGGGTGCCTTTTGGCACACATTCCTGGGTTTTTCTTGGGAGTGCAGCTGAGCATCTATTGGGTCAAAGGGAAAGGGGTGGGGTGGGAGTGGGCAAAAGGCCATACCAAGCAAGAAGTCAACTCCTTACACGTCTGGAGAGGAGAAAGTCTTTGCTGCCCTAAAAGTTAGGACATCTATGCTATGAATCCATGAGGAGAGGTGGGAAGAATCAAACAGCTGCCATCTATCTTGGTTCCAGGACTCTGAGCCCTCCGGACAGATGCAGCTTGACACACCTGTTCCAAAGCGGGGCTCGGGGGTAAGGTGGGGGCGGTGATTTCGGTCCTGATAAAGTGACACCTCTAGCACCTTGGGGTGGTGGAGAATGATGATGTCAGGGCGGTGACGTCCTGATTTCATCATCTGTGGTGGGGAGGGGCCTGGGGGAGGGGGCTCCGCGGGCAGGAGGGGGCGGGGCGGGGGGCGGGGCGGCAGCGAGGGGGGCGGCTCGGAGCCTCCAGGTGTCTCTCCCCCCGCCGGCGCCGGCGCCGCCCCCCTCCCCCAGCCTTAGCCTCCCTCCCGCCCCGCGTCCAGCCCCTGCCGGAGCCGGCTCGGGCTCGGTCTCTCATGAATATTGAGCGGCCCCTGTTGGATTTCCCGAGCTCCATTGCGGAAGCCTCGCCTCGCCATATTGTGCGGCGGCGCTGCCGGCGGCGGCTGGGGCCCTCGGTCGCCCTGTGTCTCCCTCCGGCTGCTGCGACGAGCGGAGCCCGCGGAGGCTCGGGGCGGGCGCCGGTGAGTGAGGGCGGGGGCAGGCCCAGGGCCGCGGGGGGGCGGGGAGCTGGCGCCGTCGCCCCCGCGGTCCCCTGCGCCCGGGCCGGCTCCAGCTCCTGCTCCGGCTGGGCTGGGGAGCGCCGGCGCCGGCGGCGGGGATTGCTCATTGTTCCGGCGTCTCTTTCGACTTGGGGGTGGGGGTGGCGTGTGTGGAGAGAGCTGGGGGCGAGGAACATTTTGGGGGGGCCCAGGTCCTTGGAGAGACGGGGTGCACCCCCTCCCCGCCACTTTCCCTCGTCTTTCTTCCTTTCCTCCCTCTTTCCCCCTTTTCTCTCCTTTTCCTTCTCCCCACTTTCCTCTTCCCGCCCCCTCCCTTCCCCTCTTTTCTTTTCTCTGCTCTCCCCGTCTTCTCCCTTCCTCTCTCGTTTTACCTCCCCCCTTCTTTCTCCTCCCCCCTTTCCCCCCCCCCTTTCCCCTCCCCGCTTTTTCCCTCTTTCCCCTCTTTTCCCCCTCCCCCTCCTTGTACTCTTCCTCTCCCCCTTTCTTCCCTCCTCCTCCTTCCTTCCTCTTTTCCTTTTCCTCCCCCTTCAGCGCCCATCTCCACAAGGCAATGACGGGGGGGCGGGGGGGCCGGTTCTGCTCCCACGCCCCTTGCACACTCCACCAGGCAGCCCCCCGAGGTTCTTGCCCGGGAGACACAGCTGGAGGGGGCGTGTGGCTCCTTCCCGCCCCCCGCGCTGCCGAGGGGAGCTTGTGTTTCTGTGCACGGCGGAGTTGGAGGTGATGTTCTTTGTGCTAGTAGCAGCCCCTGGACTGTGCGGCCGAGTCGGGGTGCTGGGGGGGGTGGGGAGGGTGGAAGGCTGTGGGGTGCTTGTGCCTCAAACATCGGGGTGATTTTGTAAGCTGGGGAGACGTTCTTTTCCTCATCTCGGGTGTCTTTCCTGCCCTTCCCATAGAGGGAAGGATCGTGTGTGGAAAGGGGGGAAGGTCTTGATTTCTGGGACCCCCCTCCGTCCCCCGGAGACTAGCCTTGGGCTTTAGGTTGGTGGCGCTGGTGTAACGGCTTTGAGGTTGTCAAATTTCTCTTTTCATGCTGAAAGTATTTTTTCAGGTACTGTTAGAACTGAATGAATCTACAAAACTTGTCTCAACCCACTGAAGCCAGACTGTACCTTTTCTCTGTAAGGCCCTTTGTGAGAAAATTGTATAAATTTAGAGGTGACTAGATTTAGATGTCTACCGTTTTCAGATTTTGATTGTTCAGTTCCATTTTTAAAAATTTTGATCATATTTATTTGTCATGGAAGGAATAGACTTGAATTCACAGTCAAGGCCCCGTATACTCTTGCATTAAGTTACACTCTTCTCCCTCCCACCCCTTGACTAACTGCCTTTTTATAATGTGGAGCTCAGTTTGGAAGTTACAAGACCTGATTGGGAATTCCAGTTTTTTGGCAAACTATTTAATCTTTCTGGGTCAGTGTCCTCAGTTTCCTCCACCATAAAATGAGAGGTAGATAACCTCAAATGTCCCTTCCAGCTTTCTGGCTATGGTAGCAAGGCAAAATTAAAGCTTGGTTTTCTAAGCTGTGAACTGAAAATTCTAGGGCAAAGATAGATGGGTCAGACATCATGTAGTGTTTTCATAATCCAATTTATTTTTGGTAAAGTTTCAAGATAATTTTGGTTTGGAAGGCAAGCCAAGTTGCTAAGCAGCTACCCATATTGATTTATTCTGAATTCCTATAACATTAATTATGGCACTCAATCATATACCTTTTTGGCATTGTGCCTTAAACATTTCTTGAGTTTCCAGAATATCTTGTTCTTTATATCACCAGTCATTTTATAAGTACTTGTTGATTTGTTTGATAATTGGATTTGAGATAGTAAAATGATTTCGGCCTCTTTGTTGAATGAGTTTATTGTACTTAGAGATATTTCTTGTTGCCAGGATTGCCAGAATAAATAATAGCTGACGTTTTTATAGTGCTTTAATTTTTTCCAAAGTATTTAGGATGCATTAATAAATTTGCAAACTACTTTACGAATATCTCATGTGATCCTTGCAACACTGGGAAGTAGGTGCTGTTGTTTTCCTCATTTTACAGATGAGGAAACTGAGGCAGACAGGTTAAATGACTTGCCTATGGTCACACAGCTGGTAAGTGTCTGAAGCCACATTTTGACCCACATGGACCTGACTCCAACTCCAGTGCTTTATCCCACTGCACCATCTAGTTCCATGTATTATCTCACTTGAGCCTCAAAACAATCCTTTGACCATTAAATAGTATTTATTAGCTCCATTTTACAGATGAGGCAACTAAGGCCCAGAGAAGTTAAGTAACTTGCCCACACAGTGGTCATATAGTGAGTGGTTACACAACTAGTTTCAAGCAGTTGCAAAGCAAGTTTTCAATCCCAGATCTTCCCTACTCCCAAGTCCAGTGCTCTATCCCTCACACCCTGGAGGAATTGGGTGAGAATTGATTTTACAGATGATTAGGTGATTGAAGCTTCTCATCATGAATAAGTTTATTCAATTATTATTAGTTATTCATTTATTATGTAAGAGCTAGGAATAATGCCCTGGGGTTTTTTGGTCCATTACTCATTCTACCAGACCAGTGATTCCTTTTGATATTTAAAGAAAATCCTTGCCTCTCTACCAACACTTAAAAATTATTATACAACCTTGAAATAGCTTCCAGTTCTGTAAAACTTGTGCAATTCATACTGCATTTTTCTTTACTTTTCAGATTAATCACTTTTTTTAAATACCAAATGTTAGTCATTTATCTGCATCTTTGCTCTTTCTTTTCTGATCCACAACTTTGTGGAAGGCAAAATACAAAGCAATTCATTGCCTTCTCTAAATAGAAAAGCATGAACTTTAGGGGTATTGCCATTATTTGCAGTAAACTTGTTTCTCAATTACAGGTTACTGGTTTTCCGAATATTGATTTAATATGAGACATTAATACTTAAGGTTTTAAAGGTGAGCACCTCTATGCCAGTGGAACTGCTCAAGAACATTTGTCAAACTCAAATAGGAACAGATTCCTGTGGATCGCATAATGACTTAGAAAACCACAAATTAACATTTTCTATGCCATGTTTTTATTTTGTTAAACATTTCCCAATAGCATTTTAATCTGGTTGAACTTGTATACTCGTGCCTTTTTTTTCCTTTCAGACTGCATGCTGTCCCAACTGCTAGTTGACATATTTGCCCTAGAACAAGGTTTGCTGTAAGGTGGAATTTGGTTACAGCAAATCTTGTTCTAGAGCAGAGCTCCCCTCCCCCACCCCATCTCTTCCCCCTTCTCCTTTGAACCCCTAATGCAGGTTTCTCACTATGTCAAGTATCTAAAGGACCTTAATCTTGCAAAGAGAATTTTGGAAACTCCAGTGCTTTTTTCTGTCTGGGTTAAAGTTTGCCATTTGTGTTTGTTTTTAATTTAAAATATGGAAAATTTTTTATTAGTAGGTAGTGTACTCTGTTCCTGAAATTTTTATGACTTGTGGTTAAATTGATTTTTATCACTTTTTGTTAATGGTAGCTTTGTTTTCATTATTTCTTCCCTCCCCCAAATTCTGTTAAGGAAACTTATTTACATAGTTGAATCTGTAGAGTGATGGCAACAATAATATAGAAGAGAGCTTTATGCCATTGAAAGGTATAGATTTCCTACGTCTTCATTATCATAAGGACATTTAAAACCAGAGTTCAAATAGTGAGAGAAATATCAGAAAGCTGGTCTCTTTTGGGAGTAGATTATAAATTTGGACATTTTCGTTTAGTTCTTACCTCTTCATGACTGTCCTGTACCTTTCAACAGTGAAATTATTGAGAAGGCAGATTTAACAGTTTAAAAAATGTATTTAAACAAAGTGAACAAACAAAATAGGCAGAATAGGTAGCGCTTTGATATAGAAGTTGAAGGGAAAGGAAAATATGGTAGGTGGGTAGAAGGAGCAAATGTATTTTTAAAAATGACTTTACTTGTCTGTGTAACCCATTCAAGCCTCATGTAGGATGTGATTATTCAGAAACTCTTGAAGTGATATTTCAGTGTGGAAGGCCATTAATTTTTCTAAAACTTTATGTTCATTGTAAAAATAATCTTTATATTCATGTAAAAATATAAAATGTATGCCTCAAATAAAAATAAATTAAAATAATTGTAGCATTATTGTCTAAAATTGTGGGATTCAGGAACTAAATTTTTACCTGCTAAGTTGTTAGCAGAGACCTATAATTAAAACTACGTTTCCCGTTCAGTGCCTTTTTATGAAAGTGTGGGTGGTTTTTTTTTCTTCCACTTAATATGATCAAATTTTTTTTGGGGGGGTGGGACTGGTGGAGTAGAGGAAGAGTACTATTTCCATAAATAGATGGCATGCAATAAAAAAGGTTTTGTAGCATTTAAATTTTTAGTCCCATGCCCTGCCTAGTTTCCCTAGAAAAGATTAGAATAATCATGACTCGAGCCTGTTTTTTAGAAGCAATTAGGATTTTCCTTATAATCAGTAGACATATTTCAAACTGTTGTATATACATCTTTTGTCTGGTGATATTATAATTGCTAACATTAGAGTAAAGTAGTGCTACCTATTCATTTCACTTAGAGGAAAAACAAAAGTTTGTCTCCTGTAAAAGTTTGATGCAGAATGTTCAAATCTAAGACTCAACTATATTGTCCTTCAGTGTGTTGCTGAGTGATAGTCTCCTTTTTTCAAGAGAAACCACTATTGTTTACTGTAACAGAGTGCTTTTTAAGCCAAACCTGAACATTCTTTTCAAGAAGCCAAATTCAGATGGCTGGTCTGTAGGTCCTAAATAAAACAAGCTGCTCTTTTAAATTAGAAGGGGGGGGCGGTGGAAGAGTTTGCATCCATGGTTAATAAAAGATCAACAGTACTTTCTTCCCATTAAGCCTTCTTTCCCCTTAGATAAAATTACTTTTTTAAGATTGACTTGTCTTATTCTGTTTCTCTTCTCACCTTAAACTTATCTCATTTGGAATTTAGGACCCTGCCCCATATTTCCTTTAATGTGGGTGCTATGCAACAGCTTGTTACTGAAAGCCTCAATTTTAGTTTGCAAATTCAAGGGGAATAAGCATTTATAATGTACCTACTATCTGCTAGGCACTGTGTTAAGTGAGTTTACAAATATCCCATTTGATCCTCACAACAATCCTTTGATCATTCTCATTTTTCAGTTGAGGAAATGTGAGGTTAAGTGATTTGCCCAGGGTCACATAGTAAGTGTCTTAAGGGTCTATTTGAATTCTGGTCTTCTTTGACTGCAGACCCATTGCTTCTGGTCCACTGTGCCACAAGCTGTCGCAAGTGGGAGGGAAATAAATAAGGTGGGGAAACAGGTTATTTGATATTTTAATCAGAAATAACTTAATCGTGGTTTGGTTTAGTTTTATTTCATTTTTGTTTTTGCTTATATCTGAAAAGTCACTAAAGATACATGACTTACAGTAAATTATATACATAGGTCCTAGGCCATTATATTGAATCTTTATGTGTGAAAATCTAACCCAAAAGCTAGTTTTTTTAGGGCCCCCACATCCCACCCCTTAATATAATGATCTTTGGGGTCTTTCCCTGCTGGATTTCACATGGCATTTTACATGCTCATCTCCTAAGTAGTAGTTAGTGTTTTGTATTATAGTTAATGGTCTATGTGTCGTCCTTCTTTTGACTTATAAGTTCCACAAAAGCAAAGACAATCTTATCTAAACTTTCTATGCCCTTGTCTACCATGGTGCAGTACTTGTAGCAGGCACTTAATGCTTGTTGATTTGAATTAACAACAAGATGAAGATTATTTTTGATACTTGACAGAGTTTAGGGAATTCATCTCTGATCTTAAAAGTACTTAGCTAAAATTTTGAAGAAACCTGAAGTTTTAATTGGTCTTTTCCACAGTGAAAATAGTGAACAACCTTGTGGTCCTCTGAGAAAGTTTGCTCCCTGCTTCTGTACAAGAGCAGTATGTGTTACTTTTATGTACTGCTGGTGGTGGCTGCTAAGTATGAGAATTTTTGTGGGTATTATGGGCAAATGACCTTATTCTTAATGTTAACATTTATTTTGTTTAAGTGATAAATTATTTGCATTTATGTTAACACTAGTTCAAAAGCAAATTTCATTTGTCAGTTTAAGTTAGCAGTGACTTACCTATGTAGCTCATTTCAGTAATTGTTCACTTCATGAGTCTTAACCATTTTTGACAAGCTAATATTTCTGTTAGGCAAACTATAGACAGCTTGTCAATTCAGTTTATTTTGAATTGTATGCTTGGAGCTCTCTGTTGGAATATAGGCTATCTATGGCCAAATAGAGATGTCAATTAGTTATTAGCATCCTACCAAGTTGAAACAGTTTTGTGTTTTGTTTTTGTTTTTTTAACAAATTCTGCCAAGGTTCACCCACTATTATGTGACCCTGATTAGTTTGAATCAAGTATTTCCATGCACCAGGGGTTATTTTGTGCTATCATACGTCTCCTAAGATACAGTGGAAAATGAGGAAGTTGTCAGTTAAAATTTCTGCTACCTAATTAGATATTTAAATGATAATCTAAGTTGAGATGTTTTGATGTTGCTCACAGATGTGTAACATTCATTGTAATAATGCCTAAGAAATAATGGATGAAGATATTTTGTTGTAAGAGTGGGCTACGTGGGCTGGGGGCAAAAGTACAAGACTGGGAGCCAGAAGTGTTGGGCTGTTACTTTTAGATCTACTAATACCCAGTTGTGTGACCCTAAAAAAAATCACTTAACTGCTTAGGGTGTCAGTTTCCTTTTGAGACAAAATGATGATGATCTCTAGATGTTCTTAAGGCTCCTGATAGATCTGTTGGCCTATAGTTCTCTTCTACTTTGCCTCCTAGGCAAGACAAACTTTTTTTGCTGGTTTAGCAGGTGACTTCCTATACCAGGAATTAATATAAAACAGAAATTAGTGTAATTTTGTGTAATTGAAAAAAAAAACCAAACAAACCCCAAATCCTTGTAACGTATGCAAAGTTAAGCAAAACAAAATCCCTGTGCGGGCCATGTCCAAAAAATGTCTGCACACTGAGTATATTACTTACCTGTCAGGAGGTAGGTAGCATGTTTCATCATAAATGCTAGAATTGTTATTAGTCATCACATTGATCAGAGTTCTCAAGTGTTTTAAAGTTGTTTTGTCTTTATAGTGTTATTGAATAAAATGCTCTCCTGATTGTGCTCACTTTGCTTTACAACAGTTCATACAAGTCTGACCAGTTTTCTCTGAAACTGTTGCCTTCATCATACATCTATAAATGTTAATTTATTCAGCTACCCTCCAAATGATGGGCACCTCTTTAGTTTTCCGTTTTTTTGGCACAAAAAGAGGTGCTATAGATATTTTTGTATATTGGACCATTTGCTTTTTCTTTGATCTTTTTAGGGTATAGACCTAGTAGGTCCCAGCTGCTTTTCAGAATGGCTGGGACTCCTGCTTTTCTCTTGGCTACTACTGCCTACCTACTTAAGACATTACTGAAACCAGAAGTGGTTTGGACTCACACTTTACTGTGCTGAGAGTGCTTAGTTGTGAGGATCAAACTTGGCTTTGGCTACATGACTGTTGCAGTTGGTAGGCATACTTGGAGTTCAGCTCATTGCTGCTATTTGTCTTTTCTCTCTCAATCTCTGCCTCAGCTCAAAGCCTTTCTCTAACTGTACTTACTTTTTGCTGACCAGAAGGAAAGGAGAGCAGTACTGTACTAAGACAGAAGGATGTAGAGTGGAAGCAAGATAAGCTACATTGGGTCATTTGATTTTGAGCTGGAAGGGACCTTTTAGAAATCATCTATTGCCATTCATCCATTTTACCTGTGTAGAAACTGAGACCTAGAGAGGTGAAATGACTTGCCCTAAGTCTTACAGAAATTAAGCAGCAGAGCTAGGATTCAGGCCCTGTGATGCTTGTTCAAGGGCAGTAGACATGGAGCCTTATTATCCTTGGGCTTATGTTATGCAATGTAGAAATTTATAAATTTGAAATTGTAGGAATACGTAAACTATACAAAAGTGCTTATTGAATGGAATATTATACTTCATGTACACCTATTCATTTATTCTTATTATAGCCTATTATTCTTTTTCAGTTTCCTTTGAGAGCCCAAATTATAATCAACTTGTCACTGATTAATTGCCCACTATAGAACATGTCCCAGACTAGCCACTGGAGATAAAAATATAAAAGTGAAAATTCCCTGCCCTTAAGAAGTTTATATGGAGGAGGGAGTCAGGCTGGGGACGGGAAAGGGGACTGAGGGGAAGGCACATAATACATGTTCGTAGATTAGAGCTAGAAGGGATCTTAGAAGCCATTGAATTTCTAACCACTTCATTTTACAAATATATTGAGACACAAAAAAATAAATAACTAACTTGTCTGCGGTCATATAGTTAGTAAGTGACAAAAGCAGGATTTGAACCTGAGTCTTCTTGACTCCAGATTTGCAGCCCAAGTTTGAAGAGGAGGACATAGCTAAGGTGCAGTGGACAGAAAGACTGGAGGCTTAACTCAGTCATTTGGGAGCTCTGTGACCTGGGGTAACTTAACTCAGCCTCAGTTTCTTTTTCTGTAAAATAGAGATAATAATAATGGTTTGGCTCAAATGATATTACATCTATACATAGATATGTATGTGTGTCTATAAACATATGTGCTCTGCAAGCATCAAAGTGCTATGCAAATGCTATTATTATTAGCTATTTAATTATAAAGCTAGTTATTTGTATTTGAGTTTGGAGCCCAGTTCTAAGGCTTGCTCTTTCTAGAGTCTATTAGCAGAAGTGATGAAATGGGTCCATGTTTTAGCTAAACTCATATGATCACCCCCAACACATAGTATGTTTCTCTAGAGATAACATAGTGCTTAATAAACTTTCAAGTGTTAACTTTTTTTGTGTATGGACACATTTGTCAGTCTGGCAAAGCCTATGGACCATTTTTCAGAATACTATTTTTAAATAATTGAAAAAAATGCTAAATTTCAGTTAGAGATTAGTAACAATAATGAAGTAGTTTTCCCCCCAACCAAGTTCATAGATCTCCTGAAATCTAGCCTCAGACTCCAAGTTAAGAATTCCCGGCATAGTTGAGTCCATGAAATAAATCAATGGTTGCATCTGACTAGATGGTTTGTGTTAGAGTTTCTCAAAAAATTGTGGTGTCATCATCTCTGTTCAGGAAGAAAAGGGATTGATATTTAAAGAATCTGGTGTCATTGAATGGTGACATCGTTGGCAAAGTCAGTTAAAAAGAACACATACAAGAAATGAAATTAAATTTAGGTAACTGAAGACAAATGCTTTAAAGGAGTGGCAAGACTTTATAAAGACAGTGTCAGGAAGGCTAAACTTTAGTTTAGTCACACTCAGTTTAATTGAGGCAAGTAGATAATTGCTAAAGACTAACTTTCTAGTCAAGTTGCAGGTAAGAGGAAGATTAAATAAAAGTATAGGACCCCTACATATAATTGGACTTCTGCCTTTGTCTCTCCTTTCTTTGATGTATCTTCCATGTAGCTTTCAAAAGAATCTTCCTAAAGCCTATGTCTTTTCCCTGTTCAAGAACCTTTAATGGTTCCCTATTGTTGTTTGTCTTTCATTCTTGAAGAATACCATGACATTGGATTTCAGTGAGGGAGGGCTTACAAAGTCACCAAGCCTCACTGTCTCCTCTGGAGCCATCTGGATCCAGGGGCCAGATACAGATCAGGACAGCTGAAGATGCCCCTGGATGCAGTGGGGTGACCTTGGGGCCTCTAGGATAAAGTACAAACTCTTAAGTTTGGCATTTAAAACCCATGAATATCTGGCTGTGGCTTAACTTCTTAGCTTTATTTCACATAATTCTTCCTTCACACATTCTTTATTTCAGCCAGACTTGCCCAGTTCTTGCCCCCTGCCTTTCCTTAGAGTTCCTGAATCCCTCCACCCCCGTCCTCAATAATGCCTTGGGATATACTTTCTCATGTGCCGTTTCGTACGTTGGTGTTCTCTTCCACATTATATTACTGTGCATTGACTTATCTCTATCTGTTGAATTCGTCTCCGGTAGAATATAACCACTTTGAGGTCTGGTATATTTAGTTAATAAAGTACTCCTATCTCCATTAGTTCATTTGGATCCTTATAACAATCCTCTGGAGTTCGGGCAGGTATGAACCTCATTTTACAAATAAGGAGCTTAGCCTGAAAAAGGTTGTTACTTGACTAGGGGCACAGAACTAAAATCTGGACATAAACCCAAGTCTTCTAAGTCCAGTCTTCTTTCTGCTGCATAAATGTGGTAATACATTAAGTTAATGAGGCTGTGATCTCAGAGTTTTAAATATACAAGACCAGAGGAATCAAGTAAAACCTAATTATTTTAAAATATATTGCTGGTCAGAGGAACTAGGTTACTTTTTGTTACCTTGAGCAAGTCAAGTCACAGTTTCTTATTTGTAAAATGGGGCTGGGATTGGATCATTTCCCCTTCCAGCTATAAATGTAGGTAGGATTTTATGATCCTAAACATTGAAGTTATATAACTTAATTTTGTTGTTTAGTCATTTCAGTCATATCCAACTCTTCATGACCCCATTTGGGGTTTTCTTGGCAAAGATATGGGAATGGTTTGCCACTTCCTTCTTCATGTCATTTTACAGATGAGGAAACTGAGGCAAACAGGGTTAACTGACTTGTCCAGGGTCACACAGCTAGGAAGTGTCTGAGGCTGGATTTGAACTCATGTCTTACTGACTCTAAGCCCAGTGCTTTACCCACTGTGCCACTTACCTGCCCCATAACTTAATATAATTGAAATAAACTTTGTACACAGTGTGTGTCTCATATTTTTGAGTGAAATAAGAATACTGAGTTCTACTTTTAGGAAATTCCAGACTTTTCGTGAAAGGTGGTAAAGTGTTTTACTAGGAATTCAAGACTAAATAATATGGGCTATAAACAGCTATGCCATATATGCAAGTTAATGTACGAGTTAATGTATTTAAAAACAGTAAGTAAAACTTTTGGCTAGAGAGAAAGAATGGGAATATATGCCTTGAAGGGTAGGTGTGTTTTGAAATGGTAGGTTGTAGATGGCCCTTTTCCTTGCCAAGGCAAACCCCTCTATGTGCAGAAGTAATCCTGTCTCATCTTCTCCTGCAGTTTGCCCCATCTCTCATCCCAACTATTTCACTAACTTTGTGTCTCCCTATCTAGGGTTTGCTTCCCTAGTGTTTACAAACATACCCATGTCTCACTCATCCTCAGAAAATCCTCACTCGATTCATCCATTCCTAATATCATCCTGGATCTCTCCTCCTTTTCATGACAAAACTCCTTGAAAAGGTTATCTATAATAGATGCTTCTATTTCCTTTCTTCTCTCTCTTCCTAACTCTGTAGTCTGGCTTCTAACTTCATCATTCGACTGAAAGTGCTCTCTCCAAAGTTACCAATAATTCTTGAATACCAAATCCAGGGGCTTTATATCACCTTTCATTCCCCGTGACTTCTCTACTGTCTTTGACACTGTCAGTCATCCTCTTCTCCTTGGTGTTCTTTTCTCTCATCTCTGTGTGTGTGTGTGTGTGTGTGTGTGTGTTGTGTGTGTGACATTTTTCTCTCCTGATTCTCTCACCTGTCTTACTTTTCCTTCTCAGTCTCTTTTGCTGCTGGTGCACCTTCTTAAGTTCTGTTTTCTACTCTACCATTTCAATTGGGGATCTTAACAGCTCTTATTTTTTGCAGGAGGCCTTTCCACAATGTTTCTTTGTTATCTACTCTCCATGTATAGCGTATGTGCTTATTTGTCTGCATATTGTCTCCTGCATTAGAATTCAAGCTCCTTGAGGTCAGGGACTATTTTTGCTTTTTTCTTTGTATCCCCAGCATTTAGAATAGTGCCTCATGCATAGTAAATACTTAAATGTTTCTGGATTGATTAATTGGTAATATCATTTTATTAAATGAATTGAAAATGATCAAGTAAAATTCTTGTCTCATAAAGAAAATTCTTCTCTAGTGTCATAATTTTTCTCTTGACAGAGCATATTTTTGCAGCTTACTTGGCAGATTGTGACAGTAAATCAAAATACAGTCAATCACCATAACTCTTCTCACCAGTTAGCTCTATTCATATGTACTGCTTTTTCATTGCAAATTGTTCATTATCTCCTGATTTTTATTTGCTACATATTCACTTATCATTTATATATGGAGAATAGCTTATTGAAATTTTTTCCTTCTGATAAAAAATTTTGAATGAGTAAAGGATTTATCTTTTTATCCAAGTACAAAATGATTTAAAAATTGCTGTCTTATTCTTTACTAAAGAAAAATGGATTGCAGATTTATATGAGTAACTAGGGCCGTGAAATTTGAAACTGGTGTGTGAACAATAGAAATGATGACCATGGATTGAGATTAAATGACACCATATCAAAATTTATATGTATATATGCATTTAATAGCTAAAGTTAAATGATGGTATTTGTCTTCTTTTGTCATACTCTTAGCTTTCTTTCATTTTGCTTAATAAAATTACTTTCTGTCTTCAAGAGGTTTTTCCCCCTTCTGGGAATATCTAAAAAAACAAACAACCAACTAAAAGTATAAGAACCATTTTATGTATGGAATATGACTATACATTTAACATTTTTATTATGGTAATGAAGGGCTATGTTAAAGTGGTATACATATATTTATATATCATTTTTTAAATTGACTTAGAGAAATGTTTTTAACCATTATTAGAGAATTATCTAAGAAATACAAAATCTGCTGATCATCACATTTGAAGAGAAAAGGAGCAACTTTGGCTTTTAAGATCATTTATAATTTCTTATTAACAAACAAAAGTTTCTGAATGATTTTTTTAATGTCTTTCCCACCCTCAGTCCTTTCCCTTTTTTCAGTGTGAAGAAACCGTTCTCTAATTTTTGGAGTATACTAAATATTTCTTAGGTAAAATTTGAATTCTGACATTTAATGAACTTTTTAAACCACTTGTTATTGGAACTTTAAAGAACTTTTATAAAGTTGATTTTTTTAAAAAGGATTATCTTTTGCCTTCAGTTACCTATATTCAAAAATACTTTTTGGCATTTTTATCTGCTCAAAAAATTAAACTTTTGCTCTTCTCATTTTATTTTCAGCAATGTCTCAGGCTGTACAGACAAATGGAACTCAACCTTTAAGCAAAACATGGGAACTAAGTTTATATGAATTACAGCGAACACCTCAGGTAATGTAAAACAAGATAAAATTTTAATTTGAAACATTGAGAGATAAATTTGTGCACTTATAAGACATGACTTAGTTTACAGAGATATCTACATATTTACTATTTTTAACATTTAAAAACCTAAAATAAGCCTACATTTTGTTGACTTGACCACTGGCATTTTGCCGTATCCTGATAACTAAAGCGTTTTGATCATTGATAATGCAGAATAAGATGGTCAGTGGTACTCTGAGCCAAGTGTCCCTTGTAATGCCATTTTACCTAGTAATTTTTTTTTTGTAGGGTTAATGATGTTAGGTAGAGCATGCCTTTATGGGATGTATCATTTTATCACTGTTTCCCAGTGTACCAGGCATATGTCTTATCAGTATGCAAAACTTTTATTACTGAAAGCCCTAAAACCATTGAACTTAAGATGACTCTCCTCCTCCTCTTCTTTGTACCCTTTTTCTCCTGTCTTAACTGTCTCCTGTTCCTTGAGCTTCTGGGTCGAGGTTGTATAAGGCAAAGTAGTTTGTAACAGAGGATTTAGATATTTCAGTGGCCTGTGGTATGGTTGTGAACCCCTTGTTCAGATGATAGATGTTTAAAACTGGAAAGGATCTTATCTAGTCCAATTACCTCATTTTGCATAGGAGAGAACTGAAGCCTAATTAGTAGGAGAGCCATCACTGTGAACTTAGGCTTATAAGTAGTCTTATAGCTTCCAGCTCAGTGCTCTTTCTGCTATATTTTACTGCCTCCCATTTAGTTGTCTTTCACATATTTACAGAAATCAGTAATTATAGGGATTTACAAAGAAAGAAATACGAGCATTTCACTCAAGTGGCTTCTTTTTTTTTTTTAATCTATAGGAAGCAATAACTGATGGCCTGGAAATTGTGGTATCACCTAGAAGTCTACATAGTGAATTAATGTGCCCAATCTGTTTGGATATGTTGAAGAATACTATGACCACAAAAGAGTGTTTACATCGTTTCTGTGCAGACTGTATCATCACAGCCCTCAGAAGTGGGTATGTTGTATATAATTTACATCAAATTGCATGCCGTCTCAGGGAGTTGGTAGGGGAGGGAGGGAGGAGAGAATTTGTAACTAAAAATTTAAAAAAAAGGAATGTTAAAAATTGTTTTTGTATGTTTTTGAAAAAAATGTTATTCAAAATTTTAAAAAGAGAGGGGTATGCTGAAATATTTTTTAGGCTCTTAAGTTGTGTTAGGACATTGTTGCATGGGAATTAGAAAGCCCTTTAACTATTAGAAAGTATTCTGGTGTGGGGCAGCTAGGTGGCGCAGAGGATAGAGCTCCAGTCGTGGAGTCAGGAGGACCTGAGTTCAAATTTGGCCTCAGACGCTTGACACTTACTAGCTATGTGACCCTAGGCAAGTCACTTAACAGTGATTGCCTCACCTAAAAGCCAAAAAAAAAGAAAGAAAGAAAGAAAAGAAAGTATTCTGGTGCCCAAAGAGTTAATGAAATTGCAATTTTCATATATACAGTATACAAGAAGAATTGTTCTTTTTAGAACTAGAAAGAAACATGTTTTCTGGGCATGTTTGTAATAAATCAGTAACTTTATGGATCTTGAAATGAGAAAAATATTAAAAATAAATATTAAGAGTTGATTCTGATCTTAGGAGACTGTATATATAAGATTCATGTTTCTTGGGAAGGTTGAGAAGAAAGCAAGCCATATTTTTTTTCTAGTCTTTAGGTGGTTTAAAATCATATCCCTATGGAGCATGGTGTATACCAGTATATACTATTTTAAGACAAGAGCTGATAACAGGTTTTAAATAAATCCAGACATGAGTATGTTTCTTGTGCTTTGTGTAGCAGTATGGGAAAATTAATTATGAGCTAAATTCTTAAAAAATTTCTAACATTGTATCTAGTAAGCATAATTTGTTCATAATGACATATAAAATCATGGAGAGTTCTGTAGATTTTTATTAGTAAGAGTTGGTGCAGTTTTTAAAGTCTTTGTTTTGGGGGTAGACCAGCAAAAGGGCAGAATGGTTGCTATTAGCAACCCAAAAAACTCAGAGAAAGGAGTTATGTACCAGAGACATGAGAACCTGAAGCTGAATCTTCATAAGAGAATGCAAACACTGAACAGAGTAAAATCTTATCAAATAACATTTGCAAACAAACATTTAGCACTCCCACTTAGTGTCCCCCATCTCCCAGCCCAGTCTGTAGTAAGTAAAAATTCTTAGGCTTGTGATTCAGTGAATGGCTGTGAGAAATCCCTGCCCACTTTCCCCACAGTTTGAACCTTCTCTAACCCCATCCAACGAGAAGTAGAAGACACCTTTTCTGATCATTCATAGGAAAGAAAGAGTAAGTGACTGTTTGGGAAATTGCTGAAGAAATTAGTAATTCATGCTATCCAACTTAACTCAGCCTTCACTGCAGCAAAGGAATCCATTTATTCCACCATTTGATTCTCTGTTTCATTTCCCTCAAAAGCTATTCCAGAACTGCTTTTTTCTCTTTAAGCCTTCCCTCCCTCTTCTCAGATGAGGACCTTTCCTCTCACTTTACAGAGAAAATTGAGGCCATTTGATGTGAGCTTCTTCATCTCAAAAAGACCCCTTAACGTCATTCTGCACTCTACCCTCCACACCCCCCTCTTCCCATGGTCTCTACCACTAAGGTTGAGGTGGTCCCTTTCCTGGCCAGGACCACAAAGCTATCTATACCTGTTGCCTCTGCTTCTCTCCTCACTCCTCAACCCTTTGCAGTCTCTTTTCTGACATCATCACTCAACTGAAATTGCTCTTGCTGAAGTTACTAGTGAGCCTTTCATTGGCAGATTTAATGAGAAGAGATCTTAGTACTTCTGGATCTGTCTGCTGCATTTGATACTGTTGACCACTCTCTCTTCTTGTATACCCTCTCCTCTATGAATTTTCAAGTTTGCTTTCCTACTATGATGATCGCTTCTTGTGGGTGTTCCCCAAGGCTCTGTCTTAGACTCTCTTCTCTTTTTGGTCTTATCTCTTGGTAACCTTACCTACCTATGTAGATAACTCCCAGACCCACCTGATCCAATCTCCCCTAGAGCTGTGTTCCTATATCATCAGTTGCTTATTTCAGACCTGATCTCACAACATCTCAAGCGCAATGTGTCCAGAATAGAACTTATTTTTCCACCAAACTTGCCAATCTCTGTTAAGGTGCTGCCATCTCCCAGTCTCCCATTTTAACAATTTCAGTGAAACTGTTGAATCCCTCTTCTGCACTTTATCCATCCAAACATTTGCCAAATCCTTGTTTCCACATCCACAACATTCTCACATTCAACTTCTTGCCCTGCTTATAGCTACTGCCTTATAGTTCATGGCCTTAGTTTCCTGTCACATCTTGGATTATCACAATCATGTGCTAATTTGTCTCTCTGCCTTAAGTCTCTCCCCACTGCAATCCATTTTGGGCTCTACTGCCAAAATGATTTTCCTTAAGTAAATATTTGACTATTATCACTTCTCTATTCCATAAACTCAAGTGGCTCACTACTACTTTTAAGATTGAAATATAAATTAATCTGTTTAACTTTTAAAACTATTTACAAGCTGGGCCCAACCTATCTTCACCTTCATTGAGTACTACTGCTGCAGTCTGAAATCCAGCCAATTATTTAAAAAATTGGGCCTCTCAGTGTTGAATTAAAAACCACCAGCAACAGAGTGGGAAAGAATGAAGTCATGATAGAATTTCTCCTAAGTAGAGTCTCTTGAGAGAAAATAATATGTGTGGAACAGGAAAATGCTGAAGTGGAAGAATATTTTGCTGGAGAAACCAAAGGCAACAATATTAAAAGAATATTCATTCTCTGTAAGGCAGTGTAAGTGATCTAAAAGACAAGATATAAAGAATAATTTAAGCATCTTAAGTCTAATAGAACAGGGGTCAAGCAGTTAGGAGAAAGACCTTTAAATAAAAGGAAAGGCATTTTAAATAACTCAAGATTATTCTGTAGTCATAGGAAGTAGAAAAAAAATAGAGGAATAGTATTCTAAAAAACGAAGGGCCATAAACTGACCTAAATGCGAGCCCCATAATTAAAAAAAAAAAAAGACTTTCAGCAGAACAGAAGTGTTTGAGGCATTTGTTGGTCAGTCTTTGCAGGTGTGTCCTACTCTTCCTGACCCCATTTGGGGTTTTCCTGGCAAAGATACTGGAGTGGTTTGCCATTTGCTTCTCCAGTTCATTTTACAGATGAGGAACTGAAGCAAAGAGGGTTAAATGACTTGCCCAAGGTCACACAGCTAGTAAGTATCTCAGACCAGATTTCAGTCAGGAAGATGAGTCTTCTATCTCTAGGCCTGGCACTTTATCCACTGCACCACCTAGTTACCCCCACTTATTTCTTACTCCACTCTGAAATGGAACAGTCGTTTTAGAAAAAGACTTTCAACAGAAGAGAAGTGTTTGAGGCATTTGTTGAAAAAGAGACAAACAAATGTTTTCCTCTTACAAACATCCCAAACAACAAATAGAAAAAAGGTAAAATTAATTAAACTTATTAATATTTATGAGCTTTTGTTTTTTAAAAAATCAGTTTGTGAGGTAAAGCAAAGAACAGAGCTATTATCAGGACAAAAAAAATTAAAGGACTGAAGATTTAAGGGGAAATGAAGGAACCTAGGGAAGGAAAGGGAGAGTTGAATGAATACCCCATGAAATAAATATCCTTATCCTTTGTAAGTGAATCAGTATCTTTTGTAAGAGGGAACAATAGCATAGTTAATTAAGCAAATGGAGGGAGGAGAGATAAGTAACAGGGAATCAGGTCACTGCATCTCTGCCTAGCCCACAGTTTAACAGTAAAGGGATAAGAATTACTTTAGTTTCTTAACAAGAGTGAGGAGCTGTGGAAGAATAGGATAAAAACAATGGACGGGTGGTGCTAGGATGAGAATGAGGGAATGGAAAGGTGAAGTCTTGTCCCAGGTGGGAAGAGGAAAGGGTTCCACAAAAGAACTTTGCTCTTATCTCTTGGTAACCTTATCTAAGGGACCTTGGCTTTTTCAAACATTCTTTGCCTCATCTTTTTATTTAAAAAAATTATTTATTTTTATGTATTTATTATTTATTTTGTTATTAAGCCTTAATCACTGAATGGGCACTGCCTCACTCATACCGAGACCTGTTAAAGACCTTAGTTTGAAAAGGCCAAGGTCCACCACTGTGTCCTGGGCCATCTCCAGTTGTCCAGATCCATATCCGGCCACTGGACCCAAATGGCTCCAGAAGAAAAAGTGAGGCTGGTGATTTTGTACAGCCCTCCCTCACTGAAATTCAGTTCAGTTGCAGGTCATGGCATCACCTCCCTGATGTCATGGTCATCTTTGAGAACAAAGGACAAGAAGCAAATGTGAATGAATTAAACCATTCACTAAAATTCAAAGAGCCTGGTAAAATGGATAAGAACAAACCCTACCTATCTTCGCTAAGAAACACTTCAAAAAACTAAATATACATACAGAATAAGAAATTAGGACAAGTTACTGTGTAGCAAGTGATTACAAAAAAACAGATGTTGGAATCATTCTGAAAGATATTTCAAAAATGAAAACTCACAAAATTGAGAGATAATTTTTGGAAATTACAATATGCTTAAAGAAATAAATAATGAACCAATATTAGTGCCAAATGTATATGCTCCATAGCATAATATTTAACTTGATAAAGGAATCATAGAAATTGGGAGTTGAAAAGGACCTCAGTAGTCATTACATAAAAGAAATCCCTATTATGATATACCTGAAATGGGACTGTCCAGCCTCTGCTTGAAGACCTCCAAGGACAGGGAGCTCACCACTTATGGAGGCAGCCCATTCCACTTTTGCATAATGCTAAATTGTTATGAAGCTTTTTACTGATATCAGCCCTAAATTTGTCACTTTGCAGTTTTACCCATTATGCCTATTTTGGCCCTATGAGGGCAAAAGAATGAGTCCAGTTTCCACCTGCACGAAATAGTCCTTCAAGTACAAGACAGCTATTGTGTTTCCCTTCAGTTTTCTTCAACTGATAAGATGCCAAAAAAGTAACTAAATTGCAAAAAATGCACATAACACAGTAATTATGGGAAAGTTTGATTTTATTTTTCAGAATTTTATAAATCTTATGAAGATAAATAAAAAGAAAACTATAGATAAGGAAGAACCAGAAACCACTGAATTGAATTACAGTGTTTGAAAGCTCATTGGATAGATTGGTAGACATAGAGTTGGGAAGAGTTCAAATTCTGCTTCAGATACTTCCAAGTGAAACTGTCTCAATTTCCTTATCTGTAAAATGAGGATAATAATAGCACTTACTTCCCAGGGGTTTTGTGGGGATCAAATTAAGTTATATTTCTAAAGTGCTTTGCAAACCTTGAAATACTGTGTAAATGCTAGCTATTGTTACAAACCCAAGAGCATAAATTACTTAAAGAAGAACTTTCTATTTAACAAGAACTTTGGGGAAAAATTAATGGCAGTTTGGCAGAGATTAGGTTTAAACCAACCAATACCATAAACTATAATAAGCTAATAATAGATGTGTTACCTTACTATTAAAGGTAACACCATAAAAAAGAAAATTAGAAGAGAACCAGATCAATTACCTTTCTTAGCTGTGCCTAGAGGACAGGTCTTAAGGGACAGAGGTGATCACAAAACAGTAAACACATAATTTTGACTCTGTGAAATTGAAAAGCTTTTTTATGAACAAAATCAGTTAAACTGGGATAAGAAGGGAAGATGTTGCTTCAGGAAAAAAATCTTTGCATCAGATATTTCTGATAAGGATCTGCTAATCAAGATTTATAGGGAACTAATACAGATGTTTAAGACCAAAGGCTATTTCTCTCTGGATGAGCAGACAAAAAAAAACCTAGGAACAAAACAATTCTCAAAAGAATTGCAAACTGTTAATATGAGAGGTTATATAAAATCACTAAATTGCAATAATAAGAATGCAAATGAAACAACTTTTTAAGTTTTACCTTGCACCTAGCAAACTGGGAAAGATGACATAAGAGCGGGATAGTCAGCATTGGAGGGACTGCAGAAGGATAGGTGCACTAATACATTGTTCCTGGGACTGTGCTTTGAGCTAAGTAGTTTGGAATTATGCTAAAAATATGACTAAAATGTCCCTGCCTTTTGATCAAAAGATTTCAAAGCCTAGAGTCATACTCCAAGAAGGTCAACAATAGAAAAATTCCACATACACTAAAATATAAATTCAAAAATAGCTTAATTTTTTGTGGTAGTAATGAACTGACTCAAAGTAGATGTAGATCGATTGGGGAATGACTAAACAAATTGCAATATGTGAATGTAAAGAATATTATAGCAGTATAAGTAGTGGTGGATATTTAAATTCAGAGTAGCATTGGGAAGACTTACATGAATGGATTCAGAACGAAATAAAAAAAATATACACAGTGACTATAAAAATCTTAATGGAAAGAACAGAAATAGGAAGCTGAATAAAGCTTTATCAAGCTTTATCCTGGAGAAAAATTGAGAAAAATTACTTTCTTCCCTTCTCTGAAGAGGAAGAGGACTGTAGGTATAGAATGTGGGTCACATATTGATTTTAGTTTTGCCAAACAGTTGGGTTTTTAAAAATTGTTTTAAAATCTTTGTCATAAGGAATGACTTCATGGATACAGAATATTTAAAAATTAGCATGACATATATGTATATATAAATATAAAACATAATTATATATCACTTAAAACCTGTTTTCTAGGCATAGTTGTGAAAAGTAACTAATATTGATTTTCTATTTTTATGATGTTACCTTAAATAACTAATACATCTGATTTGAACTTATTGTAGTTTATAGTATAAGTAGTGAGTCTAAACCTAACTTTCGTCAAACTGCAAATTATTTTTCCCAAAAGTTCTTGTCAGATAGAAAGTCTCTCCAAGTAATTTGCATTCTTGAATTTATAATAATAGATTGTAATATAATCTATAACATTTTATGTATAATACAATATAAATAATATTTGTAACATGTCTGAAAACAAAAGACCAATAAGTATGATTAAACAAGAATTTTAAAAAATATTCTTCTTGAAAGTATTTATCTTGATCTGTTTAAATTTTTTTTTCTTTTGAGGCAGTCAGCATAAGTATCTGAGGCCTGGATTTGAACTCAAGTCCTCCTGACACCAGGGCCAGTGCTCTGTCTGCTGTACCACCTAGCTGCCCCTCTTTAAATTTTTCTAACTCATTCCTGGCAATTGCTGATTGATAGATCGTGCCTTATAAAGTTAACAACCAGATATTTTTCTTTTAACCTAAGGATATAAGCATTTTATAAATTAATTTTATTTCTTTTCATTTAGGAACAAAGAATGTCCTACTTGTCGGAAAAAGTTGGTTTCCAAAAGATCGCTAAGGCCAGATCCAAATTTTGATGCTCTCATCAGTAAAATTTATCCAAGCCGTGATGAATATGAAGCTCATCAAGAGAGAGTGTTAGCAAGGATCAGCAAACACAATAATCAGCAAGCTCTCAGTCACAGTATTGAAGAGGGACTGAAGATACAGGCTATGAACAGGTATGTGGGGAAGAGGATAGTGAATAGTTGGAAACTGATGAATTTTTGTGGCTTTTGTCTTTTTAAATGGTTTATTGTGGAGATAACTATAAGTAAAAACATTTAAACATGCTGGATGGATATTTACATTTGAACAAATGAATTTTATCATAAAATATTGATAATAACATTACTTCCTCATTTTTGATATTTATGTATATTTCTTCTACATTAGTTACTGTGCTTATGTTTGATTCTTCTTTCTTTGCTTGAACTTATTTCTTGTAGATATTTTCATTCAGATTTCTTTGAACTCCTCTTACTTTCTAATTTTACTTGCATCATAATATTTGATTATATTTGTGTGCCACAATTTATGTAGCCATTTTCCAATTATTGAATGTTGTTTCCATTTCCCCCCAGTAACAGATATTTGTCTTTGTTTTTTTAAAATGCTTTTTGAGTTGTGGTCCCAGTAATGGAATTAGAATTAGTGTAACCTTCATTTTGAAACTTTTGAGAGTGTGTGTGTAAGAGTATACATTTAATAGAGTTTTTTTCCTCCAGTGTAATTTATGGAGATTACCTTTGAATTATGCTGTATCCATCTTGTATCTATGTACATGGTCGTTTGCATTTGTTTCCACCAGTAAAAGTGAGCTACTTGAGGGCAGGGATTGTGTTTTTGCCTTTCTTTGTATTATAGTACTTGGCACAAGACATGGCATTTAGTGTCTGATAAATGCTTATTGATTGATTCCATTTTGAGGATTGTTGCAGTCTCTTTGGAATCCAAATTGCAGTCCAGATTTGCCAACTGTTGCACATTGAAAGATGTTTTCCATTATTGCTGTGAGGAACTAACATAGTAATCTTTGTATCAAAGTGAGAATAAAGACTAGCTATTGTGTTTTATTAGCAGAATCGTGGAATCTTAGTGTTTGAAGAACTTTGGAGGTTATCTAGTCAGCGTCTCAAAGCAGGAGTCTTCTCAACTACTGACAGATGATTATCCTGCCTCTGCTTGAACACCTTTATTGACAGGATACTCACTACCTTTACAATGCACTCTTTTGGTCAGCTTTTGTTATAAGAAGGTTCACCCTTCTACTGAACTGAAATAATATTTCTGTCTGACTTCTACTCATTGATCTAGATTTGCTTCCAGAAGTTTCAGAGAGGCAGTGTTTTGTTCATTTAGTTGAATACAAGTATTATGTTCTCCCAAATCATTTATTTTGTAAGGTAAAATTCACTAATTTTTTTAACCATGCAATCATATTTGGTTTCCAGATTGCTCATGAATTTGCCTTTTTCTGGCAATATTCTGATTTAACTAATGACTCTCTTAAGATATGGTACTCAAAATTGAATAAAATATTTTAAGATGTATGTAATCTGGCTACTACCAAATAGATGGAAACTATTCTCAATCTGGACGGACATATTAATATGTCCGAATATTATAAAAAACTTTTTTTAGCATAACTGTTGGCTCATGTTGAGCATAGTTGACTAAAAACCCTAGTCTTCCTTTATGTTGTACTTATTTTATGCAACAAACTATATATAGGATTTTAAGTTTATCCCTATTGGATTTTAATCTTCTTAGTTTTGGCCTATTATTTCAAGCTCAACCTTTAAAATCTTTATTTTGTCATCCATGGTATTAAGCCATCTTTGGCTTTCTCATTTACCCTCTTGTTAAGCATATATGTTTTCATCTAAGTTGTTGGTAAAAATGTTGAAGAGAGAGAGGCTTTGTTTAGGACCCTGCAGTGTATCAGTGGAGATGTTGTTTTAGGTTGGTGATAGGTGTTTAAACAATCCTCAAACCATGTTTCTCAATTCATTCTCTTTATATATCTCCTGTTCAGCTTATTAATTAAGCATTAAGTATTATTACTATGTGCCAGCCAGCAAGGATATGAAGACAAAAATGAAATAGTTCATGCTCTCAAGTAGTATACATTCTACTGAGGGAGTCAGCATATATGTATATAAGTTTATACAGACTAAATACAAAATAAAAAGAAGGTCGTCTAGGGGACAGGCCATTAGTTGTTGTTGGCAAATCATTTAGCAGAAGGCAGTGCTAACTTACTTCCTGAAGGGATTCTACAAGGCGAGAGTGTATTACAGGCATGTGATTGCATCTGTAGATTGTTTTAGGATAATTGAGATGGCCTGGAGAATTGAACCCGTTTATATTGGCTAGGTATTCTCTTACTCTTTCCTCTTACTGATATTTATTTTACTCTTTCTAATTTTCAATATCATTATCTTTGAAAGAGAAGATGGATGCAAAAAAGGAGACTGAGTAGTTCTAGTCTTTCTTTGTCATCTGTTAACAGTATGTCAGCTTTTCCTCAGCAGATAGAGCAGAGCCTCTATCCTTTCCTTGTTCTTAATAAAGTTATTTGGGGACGGGCCGTGTATTTCATCCTGGGCTCAATGATTCTTGCTTTACAGGTTTTTGCCATTCATGAGAAAGAGTTATTCCTCCCCTTTCTTCCTACAAGTGTTCCCTCTGCCCTTCTTTTTATGGTTTTATATTTAGATTTGTTTAACTATTGCAGTTTAGAAGGAAAAGTCACAATACTTTCACTTTTTCAAAGCTGTTCAGCTAATTAAAGGTCCTAAATTCAGATCAAGTGAGTTAGTCTAACAACTAGATGAAGAACTGTCATTGTGACAGATTATAGTTTCAACCTGGATCATTGTATAGTGGTACCTTCCATTTTTATAATACTTAGCATTTTACACAGGTTATAAGAATACAGATTTTAGAGCTAGCGAGTGCCTTATTGGTCATCTAGTCATATCCCCTCATTTTACGTATGAGGGGAACTGAGGCATAGAGGTCAATCCCCAAGATTGGTAAAGCAAGTAGGTAGTTACTGCTTTTAGTATAATTCCTTAAATGTGAGCTGGGCTGTTTTACATATAAATTATGATTATAAATCACTTATGTCCAGTGTTGCACAGCTTTTCAGAAGCAGAGGCAAGACCTTAAAGCTTATCCCTTGACTGTGACTAGTATTCTTTCTGTTATATCACCTTATCTCTGGTTTGGATATAACAACACCTGTTGTTTGGATATAAAGTCACTAAGACTTTCCTAGAACTGGGAATTTCCTAAATTGCCTGCAGTTTATGTGATTGGATCAGAAAGCTTCATGGAGAATACAACTATGCCAAACTGATTTATTTATAATCTGAACTAAATAGATAGTTAAATAGAGCTTCTGCTTACTAGACTGACAGACTTGTAATCTCAGCCATTAGGTAAGCTGAAAGGGAAAAGCCCTGTGAATCCACGGAAAAGCTTCTTTTATAAAACTCCTGTATTTTGTTGGATAGGGGAGGGATAGAGCCATCCTGTTCCCTTCTCAGGCACAGAGCATTATTTATCTTAATTTCACACAGAATGCTTTGGTTGTCTGTTTTCCCCTGGCAACCTTTAGTCCTGGGTAAAATTACAATCAGAGATGGAGGAGGCAGGCAACAGAGATTATTACATAGGTGATATTTTAAGAACTGTTAAACCTGGGGGAAAAATAAGACCCACTAATGGCAGTGAGGTATGAAGCCAGAAAATGGGATCACAGAGGGAGAAGACACAAGAAATGATAAGGAAGAATGGCAGTAGTCTAGGGTAATTCAAGGAAAAGACATGCTAAGTCCAGTATGTCTAAATGGTTCCTGAGGATATCACTCTTATCAACTGTATCAGGAGATGATGCTCATCAATCTTAGTCATCAAGATAAGGTTAAATTGTGTTCAGTATACTTTGCTTAATTACTCAGGCAGGCTACGATGAAATATCTCTGTTTAAAAGGGAAGTGGGGGCAGCTAGGGGGCAAAGTATGTTAAATGTCAGATTTGGAATGATGATGACCTGAATCTAGTTCTTGGTTCAGACAGTGACTTGCAAGCCATTTAACCTTTTGAGTTTTATTTTTTTAATGTAAAAATGGGTTTAATAATATCACCTATCTCACTGAGTAGTTGTGACCCTCAAATGAGATAATACGTGTAGAGCATTTTTCAAGCCTTAAAATAATATGTAAATATTTGTTGTTGTTCAGTCATTTTTCATTCGTTTCTTCCTGATCCCATTTGAGGTTTTCTGGACAAAGATACTGGAATGGTTTGCTACTTCTTTCTCCAACTGATTTTACAGATGAGGAAACCGAGACAAACAGGGTTAAGTAACTTGCCCAGGGTTGCACAACTAGTGAGGCCAGATTTGAACTCAGGAAGATGAGTCTTCCAGACTCCAGGCCTGGCACTCTGTGCACTGTGGCGCCACCTAGCTGCACCATGTAAATATTAGCTATTTGAAAAATTCACTGGTATCACTAAAGAATTAGGATTTCTGAATATGTCATTATATTATAGGCAGTTAGAACACAATATCTGCATGTGAACTTTCTACAATACCTTTTTAAATCTCAGGTTGCTGTTAGGATGTTTCTAGCCTCCCTTTTCCTGCTTTGCTTATAGGTAGCTAGGTGATGCACTGCATTTGGAGTCAGGAAGAACTGGATACATGTGTTTTCCTAGCTCTGTGACCTGGGCAAGTAACTTAACCTGTGGCACCTTCAGTTTCCCCATTGGTTAAATGGGGATAATAATAGCGCCCACTTTTTTATCAGGATCAGATGAGATATGTAAAGTGCTTTGCAAACCTTAAAGCCCTATCATCCTCATCAGTTGGTTTGTACTCAGAATTTAAACTCATTTTAATATCCTTTGTTAAATAGAAATAGATATTAGAGGAAACATATTGGTTATAATTTTTAAAAAATTAAGTGTACTTTTTCTTATAATAATGTTGGACTTGAGTTGTTTCAGTCTTTTAAAACACATAATGCATATAAAGGAAAACTAGTTTTCCTGGAAATTCTCTTAGCAATTTTAATATTCTGTCACTTGTAATGTAATAATGCTAATCTTTAAGTGCTATTTTGTGTTTTTTAATCCTTCTAATTTTTCTAGGGCATTTTTTGCAAGCCTGTGGTGGGGGAGATGTTTTTTTATACCTTTAGGTCAAGATATGTGTTAAAGTATAAAACTTGCTACTTTTTTGTTTTGCTTTTAATAATTAGTGGTTAATTAGTAATATATAACTTTGTTCATTAGGCTGCAGCGAGGCAAGAAACAACAGATTGAAAATGGCAGTGGAGCAGAGGATAATGGGGACAGTTCACACTGTAGCAATGCATCAACACACAGTAATCAAGAAGCAGGGCCTAGTAACAAAAGGACCAAAACATCAGATGATTCTGGATTAGAACTTGATAATAACAATGCCACTGTGGCAATAGATCCAGTAATGGATGGTGCTAGTGAAATTGAATTAGTTTTCAGGCCTCATCCCACTCTTATGGAGAAAGATGACAGTGCACAGACAAGGTAAGTATGCTTTAATTTCAAAAGATCTGAACAGTATTTAGAATTCATTTTAGAACGGAAATGGACTCTAAGCATCCTGTTAACACACGTTGCCTTGTACATAAGAGGTATTTAATGCTTACCGAATTGAATCCTCCTTTTAATTTTTATAAGTGATGTTGATACATAGACACTTTCTAACAGGGACTGATTCTCCATGGAAGGCAGTGCTCTTCTTCCAGTCATAGAGGTTTTCAACCTTGCATCCTTAAATCTTTACTCCTTTATTGCACATATTCAGTTCCCAGATTTTATTAATACGGTCTCTATAATATCTCTTGCATCAGCTCCATTCTCTCCACTCAGTAGTCATCAAGCTAGTTCACCTCTTTCTTGGACTATTGCCTGGGCAGTAGTCTCCTAGTTGGTCTCCTTGCCTCTAGTCTTGCCCATTTCCAATCCATTTTCTACATAGTTGCAAAGGGAATATCTCCTAAAGCATAGGTCCGATTATATCTTTGTTCAGTAATTTCCAGTGGTTCCATGTTACTTTTAGACTCATATACAAAATCTTTATATTTGGCTTTTAAAAACCTTCACAACGGGACCCCAGCTTACCTTTCTATCCTTATTATAAATTAATCTTGTTTATGCACCTTTCGGGGCAGTTTGGTGGCACAGTGGATAAAAGTACAGGGTCTGAAGTCAGGAAGAGTCCTCTTCCTGAGTTCAAATCCAGCCCTACATATTTACTAGCCATGTGATGCTGGGCAACTTACTTAACCCTATTTGCCTCAGTTTCCTTATCTGTAAAATGAGCTGGAGAAGGAAACGGTAAACCTCTCCAGCATCCTTGCCAAGAAAACCCCAAATGAGGTCATGAAGGGTTGAACATGACTGAAAGAAATTACTTCACCACCACCACTACTACCACCACATGCACTTTACAGTTTAGCTTTTTGATGCTGCTCACACCTGATAACCCACCTTCTACCTCTTTCTAGTTGCGCAGCCTGGAATACAGTCCCTTATCACCTCTAACTTTTAAAATCCCTGGTGTCCTTCTAAGCTTAGCTCAAGTAACCTCTCCTACATGAGACTACTTTTTATCTCCCCATCAGCTACTTATACATTACTTTGAATTTACTCTGTGTATACTTAGATATGTGCATATTATTTTCTATATGCAGTGAAAGCTTGAGGGCAGGAAATGGTTTGGTTTTTTTATATTTGTGTCATTTACCCTAGCAGCTAGCCTGTTATGTAGTAAATTTTGATAAATGCTTTTAGATTGAGTTTATCAATAATTTTGAATTTAGTAAATTGGAAATTAAAGTAATTGAGTTTATGAGACTTAAAACTGTGATATAAAGATGATGTAGGAATTCCAGAGCCCCTCCATCCTTTGCTCACTCTACTCTTGTTCTTTTACCAATGGGAGAAATCTGACGTTTTGAATACTAGCTGGTAGAGAGCATGCAAGACAATATATTAGTGTTCTGATTTTTTCCGTTTTGTATATATTTGTATTTGGAATCTGTGTTTGCACTTTGCACTGTTATTGAGTAGAGCATGTGGGGGGACCAGTTAAAATGAAGGTAGATAACATCCAGTACTTGATGACTACTTTGGGAGGGTCCTGCTATTATCCCTACTTTTTTAAATTTGCCAAACATTTGTTAAGCATATACTCTATGCAATTAATTCAAGGGTATTCAAGGATAAAAGAGATACCTATAGTCCTTATCTGCAAAAGCCTTATAATTGGGAGAGGAGCAAAGGCACATGTAGATAACTATAATACAAATAAGAGCAATAATAGCCTGTATAAGAAGAGTATAAATGACTGAAATTAAATGAAGGAAAAAGCGTTCCCAGGGATAGGGACTTGGAAAACTTTGTGTAGGTGATATCACTGAAGTTGAGTTATAAAGGAAGTATAGGATGTTGATACGGTGGATGGAGTAGAGCCAGATAGGAGCTATAGGAAATGCAGAAATATATCTTAGAAATTATATGTCAGAAATTTGTTTCATAGTCAGCATTCCAGGTAGTCATTTATTTTGTACCTCAAATTATAGATATACTCTTGAGTAGATTTTGTGGATTGCTTTTGTTTTCAGTACTTAACCTCAGGCTTTTAAAAATTCCTACTCTTTCAGGTATATAAAGACTTCAGGCAATGCCACAGTTGATCACTTATCCAAGTACCTAGCTGTGCGATTAGCTTTAGAAGAGCTTCGGAGCAAGGGAGAAACAAACCAGATGAACCTTGATACAGCCAGTGAGAAGCAGTACACAATTTACATTGCTACAGCCAACGGACAGTTCACGGTGAGTATCCGAAGCTACTTTTTTGATTAATATGTAATCCTATTAAGGTATAGTTTTAGCAACATAATCTTAAGTGCACCCCATCCCCCTTGTACAGAAGGTATTGTTACTTTCCTTTATTCTAGGGAACCTTTTCTTATTTCATGAACACCTAAGATTTTTGGAGGGAATTATTTGTTATGTGATTCTTGAATTCACTTCAAGTCTTAATGCCCTTATAGAAGTTGCCACATATTTCATATGCCCTTTGAATACTTGATTACTTTCTTTATACTGAATACTTAACATCAGTTTTATGAGGAATAAAGATGAAGGATAGGAGAAGCTACAGCAACAAATTATACATTTTTTAACCGAGAGACTTGAACAGTATAACTTGGAGAGTCTTTGGAACTCTGTACTTGAGGTTTTTTCATCTACTCTAACATAAGAAAATTTATGGAATTTATTTTCTAAAGAATGGCAGTCTTTGTTGGATTCCTTTACAACGTTTTAGTGATCTTATTTAAATGCCTCGTGGATCTGAAACATGTGGCTATGCTTCTATAATCACACTGACCCAAAGAGGACAGAAGGAAGTTTAGTGAATGATGGATACAAAATACATTTTGATTCATAAAGGGGGGTTGGAGCTAGTTTTATTAGAAGCCTCAGTGTCATGATGTTTATCCATAGCCGATGTATGCTTTAAAGCATTTGGAAAAATGAATGTGAATAAAGGGGAAAATATGGGTTAGTGAAACAGTTTATAATTTCATTGTTTTAGAGTGATTTGCCTAGAGAATTTCCATAAGTATATATCTTCCCTTATTGAAAGAAAATTGTACATACCAGGTCATTGGGAAAAGAAAGAAAAATTTCTCTATATAGAAGGTGATTTTTATGGCCTTTATTTCTTATAATATGCCATGCCAGTAGCAAGGCTGTTTTTAGCCAAAGTAGCTTTTAGACACAAGAACTAATTTATATTTTGTTTTTCAATATTACTGTTAAATGTCTTTGGGCTGTTTTCATATTCTCAATTCTTATAATATTCTTCACCCCCAATTATACATATTTTTCTCTTTGTTCTTAGGTATTAAATGGTTCTTTTTCCTTGGAACTCGTCAGTGAGAAATATTGGAAAGTGAACAAACCCATGGAACTTTACTACGCACCAACAAAGGAGCACAAATAAGCTTTGGAAAGATGGCTTTGAAAATAACTTTTTTTTATAGCTCTGATTTCTTTAATATTAAAGATGCACCATCATTGTTTTCATGGACATAATCTTGGATTTGTGTTCAGTTTCCTTGCTGAGCCAGACTTGTTTACACTATTAGAATTCGTGTTTTGTTTGTTTTTTTATTTAAGCTTTTCTTTTTCAAAGGGACTGAATGAAGCTATCCAGTGTGCTCTTTTGAAATTAACTTGTGTCTCTTCACTGACAAAGCTTTGGATCCATTTGAGGCTCTCATCTGGCAAAGGAAGAGTTAATGGGTCTTCATACATAATGGCAATCTTTAATTAGTGTTTTTTTTTTCTTCTCCAAAGTTTTTTAAAGCTAAAGAATGTTAAGGTTGGTTTATGGTGATATTTTTGCTAGCTTAAGGGTGTGATTGTGGATTATGCATTTTTTTGAGGAACATATATAATTTAGGATATAATCTCCTTCCCGAAGACCTGATTTATTTAATACAGTCGTAGGTGAAATAGGTTATCTGTTTCACCTGAAGACCAGGGCTTAATGAATATGCTCAAATTTTTGTTTCATGGTATTCTCTTTATTATACAAAATTTCTTTGCTGGCATTTTTGTTTAAAAATTGACGTTGCTTATTTTACTGTCAAGCTGTCATTTTGTTTGTTCGCTTTTCTTCCTGTACCAGCCTTAGAATTCTTGCTATAGTTGGTGAATTACACAAATCAACATTATAAAGAGACACTGGTTATAATATTTGAAAAATCTTGGCAGGTGTGGGAGTTAAATTAGCCCTAAATAGGTAGTCCTCACATATAAAACTTAAGGGATCACTTTTCTGGTCATAACTGAAACATCTTTTTTAGTCCCTTGTGACAGTCATTTTTTTATAGTATTTGATAACCCTCGTGTAATACCAGAGATTCTGGGATATACTTACTTGCACTTTAACCTTGATGAAAAATACTGTACTGTTTCAATAAGCTGCCCTCACTTCTTTTTTTGTGGCTGTGGGTTTTGAGATCAGCATGACACTGACAGAAGGAAAACTAGGATGTACTTTTTTGTTTGAAAAGTTTGTATTTATCATTTTGTTTTCTAACTTTACCCCAATGGTTGTTTTTTGGGTTTTGTTTTGGTTTGTTTTGGGTTGTTAGAGTATAATCTGCAATTCCTGTTGAGCCACAGAAAAATATGTTAGACCCACCCAGAGCTTGAGCCCTGGTCTGCTAGAGTGCAGGATATTTTGTTAAAGGAGTAGTAGCACCACCTAAGAGGAAGCTGCGCCTTGCTGCTCCTAGTTGGGTGCTACTGTGATATGAGGTACAGTGTTAGGTGTTTGGGAGTGACAAGGCTTTGTGTTGGTGGTCAAAAATGAGGAAGTTTTTGTGCTATTTCTCATTCCTACGACATCCAGGTATGTTTCTGAGTTTTTAGTGTTATGGTATTTGCAGAAAATTATTAACATTGACAAACCAAACCCTGTAAGGTTTTGAGACAAAGAAAGGAATCCTCTACTTCCCTTGTAATTAAAGCCTAATACTTGTAAATATTTAGCCGTCTGTTTTGACGGTTGGGGTCGGTTTTAAGTGCTTCAGCCCTACACGAAAACTCAATAGTTTTATTAAATAATTTCTTTTTTTACCATTTCTTTCTAATATTTAAAACCTGTTTTTACAATTTTTTTTTTTTGGTAATGTGCCATGAAATTGAGAGCCACCACAATTAAGAGAAATTTTGTATTTGGTACCTTTTTGGTGAAATGTTCAGTTGTATATTAATGCATGTCCACTGACTATAACCTGGGTTTTGTGATATAAATACGGAAAAATACTAGATTAGTGGTTGCATCAAATAACTAAATTACCATTGTGTGATTTTTAATAGAACTTTAGTCTTGAAGCAAAAGAGGTATTTGTGAATTTAAGCTATGTTTATGTTTAGAGAATGTATGTGTGTGCTCATATCTCAGCGTGGGAGAATGTAATCTCTTTACACCATTAGTGAATTTATTGACTGTTGTCCTTTACAAAATATAATGTAAGCATTTGATAAATCATTGAGTGTACTGTCTTTATTTTTAAAAAATGACCAACTCAAAACTTGTATGATTCCAAAGCATATATATATTGGCTCCTGGTCCGACTTTGAATCCTTCCATCTAAGAGAAATAGAAATGGCTTAATATAAAAATGAGAAATGTAGCACTGCAAAGCATACCCAAAATGTTTCAGCTTATTGTGCCATTTACATACATATCAACAATGAAATGAGTGATTTGCAGGTCTCGTTTGCCTCAATAATAATCTTATTCCCACCCAAGTTTTATAGTATCTGCCTTATTTTGGTAGATGTTTAATCACAGCAGTGTAAAACATAGTAAAACCTCATTAATTCAAATTGAGAATTTTTTTTATTTCAAAAGGTGATGTGCGTGAGGTTTACCAAACCAAGAAAAAGATTACTTGTGTAAATTGAGTGTGATGAGTAAAGGAGCAAAAGGTTTCAATATACTTATTTACTTGGAATTTATAATTTTTTCATAGCCTTTCAGTTATAAATTTATTAAAGTAGTTCCATCTCATGGCATCTTACTAGGTAATACTTTGACAATTTATTCGTACATTCAAATAGTAACAAATATGCTATCATTAGATTAGCTTCACATTGTTAAATTTGTGAGGGCTTATATAGTATGTGGAAACAGTGTGAGGTATTAGAAAAAAATAGTAGGAGCTGGGAAACTTTGATTTAAACCCCGAATCCATTTATTCGCTAGTAGTTAGGCAAGCCACTTAATTTCTCAGCTGTTTCCTTACCTGTGGTACAGGACTGTTTTGAGGATCAAATGAAATCAAGTGTGTGAAAGCACTTGGTAATTGTAAAGTACCATTGGAATGCAAGCCATTATTGCATTATAGAAGTTTCAAGTTTTTAATGTAATGATGTAAGTCATCCATCTGCAGTACAGTAATCAAGTTCCTCAAGGGCTTGGTCCATTTATTTATGTTTTTAATCTTCTTTGGTGCTCCACACATATTGTATATTTAATAAATACTTCAATGAAGCAGTATTTGAATGCCTACTGTGTCATCAACACTGTACAAGAAAAAGTAGCCTAAGAAATGTGTGTACATTTGTATCTACTTCATATAGGACTATAAGTATTTAAAAATTTATGTCAGTAAAATATACTTGTAAAAGTTGGATGTTAAAGATTAACTGTTAACACTTCTTGCTGCTCTTCTACTATTCCCCCCTGCCCCCTTTTGCTCTTCCACACTTATCCCCTGCTGGTCAGCTTTTCAGCTATATAGCTGCTTCCTTAGAATTAGTTATTAGATATTCGAGAAATCATCCTGGGAATCATCTGGTTCCAGTGTCTGGTTACATTTCTATAAAAAGACCAGTGGTAAGATTATTGACACTCCACTGAAGCCCTCTGATACCTCGTTGTGATCGGGTGATGATGTTGGACTCTCAGCTATGTAAGGACACAAACTCTTCTCAGCTGCTGCCAAGTTGGGAAAGGATTTGAGCATGAGCCCAGAGGACTGGCCTATGTGCAGGGAGACTCCTCACCATGTTATTGACTGCAGTCTACTAAGTCTCAGAGGGCTTGTGATTTGCTTGGAAAAACAGAGATTAAATAGCATGTGTTTGCCGTACTGAAGAAAGATCGGTGGTAATGATTTATCCATAGCATCACCATGATTCAAGGCATTCCCATTCCATCAATAAGAAGTTAATAAACATGAGTAACTACACTAGTTCCCTCCACAAGATGGTATTAACGATTACATCTTGACTGACAGTACGATTCTTCTGTTCCTGTACTGTGAGTTTTTGTTGGAGCCTGAAATCTTTTGAGAATTTTCATTTGCTTAAGAGAGAAGTATAACACCATCATACCAACTTGAATAAGAATTTATTTCTTTGATCTTTTCCTCAGGGAAGTATTTGCTTAACAAGTGTTTCTACTTCTGGGATACTGCTAACAAAACAGCCCTAACTTCTGTACTTCCGTCAGTGGGTAAGACAGGACTTAATTATACTAATGGCATCTCAGTATTATAGCACAATAGAAGCTATTCATAATGAAAAGAATTCTTAAGGTTAAATATAGTATACTCTGTTTAAGAATGCGAAGAAGTTTATGAGAATGTTTTAGAAGCTGTCCAGGTACTGAAAACCTGTTATTAGGAAAATTAATTTACATGGCTACAGTCTACCTTGACAGAAAAAGGCATTAAAAATGCAATTATCTTCGTATAGCTTATGCACAATAAGCAACTAAATTCAAATCCCACCACTTACACTTATAACCCATGTGACCTTGGGCAAGCAATTTTAACCTTTTGGTCTGAATTCCCTCATTTGTAAAGTGATGGGATTGGACCAGTTAGTTTTAGGGGTGCCTTGACTGGAGATGGAGTTTAGAAGACCTGGGTTCAAATCTCAGACAATAGCTCTCTAACCATGGGCAAGTCACTTCTTTGCCTCAGTTTCCTCATCTAGAAAATAAGTGGGAATTGCACTTGATAACCCCTAAGGTCCTTTCTTGTTGCCTATTTATACTCTTGTGATCCAGGTCTAGATTTATGATCTTATGAACAAGTTGTAAACTTCAGGCTAGAAGTGAGATAAATAAGAGTAACTTTTGGATGTAAGAAGTGATTTGTAGGAGACTTTAAAATCCGGTATCCAGATGTGATGCTTCCATACCAAACACTTGGAAAAGATCAAGGACCTAATTATTTAAGGGAAAAAAAAGACAGCTGAGAAAATATCAGTGAAAATATCCTATAGTTCAACTTTACCATCTCTACAATATTTTAAAGAAGATGTTAAAGAAGATAAGATCTCATTGTAAACATTGTGTATGGACTATATTTGTCTTTTTTTTTAAAGAGAAAAACATCACCTTAGAAGTATTCAATAAAGCTGTCTTGCTGGTATATCACTTCAAAAGATTGGAAGATTTAGAGATAACCAATGACCTTTTAATGACTTATCAAGTGAAGTGTAAAACGGGTAGACGTGATTGCCAAACATGTTTGACTCTCCCATGTAATGTGTCTGTTGTGGAGTCCAAATGAGAGATCATTTTCTTATAGGAACTTATAGCCTCTACATGCTGTTTGTGGATATTAGATCTGCACTCTAGATATTATCTTTTTAAAAACTTCAGCCCCCCAACCCCCAGAGAAGGCAGTGGCTGTGCCCCAGTTCCAGAATGAACAGAGACCAGAAATTAGTTTTTGCCCAAGAGAAGCAAGACTGTTCAGCATTTCTCCCAGATTGTAAAGATACTGACAGAAGATGGGATGGGGCATCCTGAGGTGGGAGATGCCATAGCCAGGCTCAAGAAGGTCCTAGAGTACAATGCCCTTGGGGGAAAATACAACTGAGGCTTGTCGGTGCTTGTGTGTTCTGGGAGCTGGTGGAACCCCCCAAAGCAGGATGCTGACAGTCTACAGAGAGCACTAGCAGTGCGCTGGTGTGTGGAGCTGCTCCAGGCTTTCTTCCTAGTAGCAGATGACATCATGTATGTTTCTCTTACTTGCCGGGGACAGCCATGCTGGTATAAGAACCCTGGTATTGGCTTGGATGCCATCAATGATGCCATGCTGTTGGAAGCCTGTATCTACCGCCTGCTGAAGCATTACTGCCATAGGCAGCCCTATTACCTGAACCTCCTTGAACTCTTCCTACAGACCACTTACCAGACTGAGATTGGCCAAACCCTTGATCTTACCACAGCCCTTCAGGGCAAGGTTGATCTTACCAGATTCACTGAGCAAGCGATATAAGAGCATTGTCAAATACAAGACGGCTTTCTATTCTTTCTACTTACCATTTGCTGCTGCTATGTTCATGGCAGGCATAGATGGGGAGAAAGAACACGCCAATGCCAAGAGCATCCTTCTGGACATGGGGGAATTTTTTCAAATTCAGGATGATTACCTTGAACTTTTTGGTGACCCCATTGTGACCAGCAAGATTGGTACTGACATCCAGGACAGCAAATGCAGCTGGCTGGTGGTGAAGCGCCTTCAGCTGGCATCATCTGAACAAAAAAGGTGTTGGAGGAGAATTATGGACAGAAAGATCCAGAGAAAGTTGCCAAAGTGAAGGAACTGTATGAGAAACTTGAATTGACTGCTCATTTCACCAAGTTTGAAGAAGAAAGTTACAGTAGACTGATGGGGCTCATTGAGAAGCATTCATCTCCCCTTCCCCCATCTATCTTCTTGGAAATGGCAAAGAAGATCTACAAATGTCAGAAGTGACTAAGGAGTTGGACCTGAGGAGGGGACTGGGAGGGCAGGGCACCCCTGTGTGGAGTTTGGAGAGGATGTACTCAATAAATTATGGCTCTTTTAAAAAATTATATAAAAAAACCTTCAGATTATTCAACTGTATATTTGTAAATGGTCCATTCGGTTTTTTCTACCTTCCTCTTTTTTTGACATTGCCTCCATATGCTTCAAATAATGTTTTAATTCAGTAAGCCCCATTTATCTTCTTGTGAAACAAATCAAATTTCAGATAGATTTAGAGTAATGAAGAAAAATTAGCAGAAGCAATGAGGTAAGGAAAGAAACAAGATGGAAAGTGGCTTTCCTTTATGTGACATGGATTCCAACTTACCTCTTTTCTGACCCCAAGATGAGCATAATGTCTTTTCAGAAGTTGATAAATTAGAGAGACTTCTACAGTTTCCACTGGAATTATTTCCTATCAAAATACTAGTTTGATATTTTTAACCCCTTAATATTTCTCCCTGGATCATGGGATTTAGAGTTGGAAGGGGCTTTAGAGATCATCTAGTCCAAACCCTCATTTTACAGATAATGAAGTTAATCTGTATCCTAAATCTTTAGTGAATTAAATATTAAACACCCAAATTTTCATAGAAGGTAAGGAGTTACAGAAGTCAAATCATATCTGGGCAAATACCAGTTAACTAGATTGTAGCATTTTGAGGGCAGGAAGCTTATTTCTATACAACTAAGGACAAATGAAATTGACTGTTATGTATATGGTCTTGTTCTAAAAGCTGAAGGTTTATGGAAGATTTGAGCTTATCCTTGAAGGATGATATAGATCATAGGGGTGGGGGAAAAGTAAGTCTATTGTTAATTTCAGGCAGAGGAAATATGAACAAAGGCTCTTCTGAGACTATAAATATAAGCTACATACAGGATAAATAGGAAATAATTTAAAGAGGAAAGGCACCAGAATTCAGAGGGCTTGGGAGAGACTTCCTGTAGAAGGTGGGATTTTAGCTGGGACTTTAAAAGAAGTGAAAGAGGTCAGTAGTCTATCATTGGTTGATTCTGTAGGGAATGGCATTTTAGCTTGAGTAGAGGATTTGTGTAAAGGAGTAATGAGAAGATAGGACATTCAGATTGTGTATAGGGGCTTGGATCAAGAGTAATAAATTTGAATTCTATCCTATCCACTGTGGTGAGCCATTGAAGCATTCTGGGCAGGGGAATAACGTGATTTGTGTTTCAGTTCTTCTATCTGAATCTTCAACTTTCAACGTCAAGCTTCTTTAAGGAGGCCTCTTATAGCATTAACTCAATCTGGTTGCCTACCTCAGATCATTCTCCAACTTGGTAATGTCCTTCCCAAAATGTGGTACCCAGACCTGCACACAGTACTCCAGATGTGAGGAAAAGCCATAGACAATAAAAGTTTTGTAAACTATATTGGCAAAGAGTAGGAGCAAAAAGGGATAGGACCACTGTTTGAGGTGGATGGGGTCATGATAAAGAAGGTAAAGGTGCTCAATTCCTAAGTTGCTTTTGTGTCCTGACAAGGAGAAAGACCTCTGGACTAGAAAACAAAGAACAAAAGTGACTAATAGAAGGTTGAAGTTAGATGGTAAGAGTATACCTAGGGGCCCTTGATGGAGTTAGTCATCAAACTCACATGAGCCATATCTTGGTGTCTAGAACTGAGATGTCAGTAATACTGAAAAGAATATGGAAATAACAGAAGTAATTCAGGATTGTGTAAGGCCAATGTCTCAAAAAATCTTTTTTAATAAGGAAAGAATGGAAGCAACAAACTACGAGTTTATAATAAGCTTGATTTAAAACTTCTGGCAAAATTCTAGAACATTATTGGTGAAAAAATTGTTAAGTGAACATCTAGTAAAAAAAAATGGATCATATAGAGCTAGTATAATTTCATCAAGAATAGGTCTAGACTAACTTTATTTTCCCTTTTTTTGACAGTATTTGTGAACTAATACTTCAAGGAAATTATATAGATGGTTTACCTAGATTTATCAAAACATTTAATCAAATCTTGTGCTTTTCTTGTGGAAAAGATGGAGATGTGGGTTAAATAATAATATAGTTAGATGGATTTGTAAGTGGTTGCATGGCAACACCCAAAGAATAGTCATTCATAAGGTTCATGCAGTCAATAAACATTTATTAAGTGCCTACTGTGTGCCAGGATTGTGCTAAGTGCTGGGGATACAAAAAGAGGCAAAAGACAGTCCCTGCCCACCAGAAGCTCACAATCTAGTGGAGTAGACAAGCAAACAAATACCTACAAATAAGCTACATATATGATAAATAGGAAATAAGAGAGGGAAGGCACTAAAATTAAAAAGGATTTGGAAAGGTTTCCTGTAGAAGGTGAGATTTTAGTTGACACTTATTTAAAGGAAGCCTGGGAAGTCAGTAGTTGGAACAGAGGAGAGCATTCCAGGCATGGGGGACAACCAGAGAAAAACCCTGAGCCCGAGAGATGGATTGTCTTATTCATGATACAGCCAGGAGGAGGCCAGTGTCACTGGACTGAAGAGTATGTGGTGAAGAGTAAGGCGTAAGAAGACTGGAAAGGTAGGAGTGGGCTGGGTTATTAAGGGCCTTGAATGCCAAATGGAGGATTTCATATTTGATCCTAGAGGTGATAGAGTCACTAGAGTTTGCTGAGTGGAGGGGTATGGGTCAGACCTGCTCTTTAGGAAAATCACTTGAATCCAGTAGGGAGAGACTTGTGTAGGCAGACCCATCAGCAGGCTGTTGAAGTAGTCCAGCTGTGAAGTGATAAAGGCCTGCACCAAGATGTTGGCAGTCTTAGAGGAGAGAAGGGGTATATTTGAGAGATGTGGCAAAGGTGAAATCAGCAGGCCTTGGCAATAGATTGGATTATGAGGGGTGAGAGATGGTGAGGGGTTGAGGATAATACCTAGGTTGTGAGTCTGAGACACTAGGAGGCTATAGTTGTCCTACAGTAATAAGGAAGTTTGGAGAGGTGGGAGTATTTAGGGGGAAGAATAAGTGAGTTCAGTTTTGGACATGTTGAGATGTTTACTGGACATCTACTTTGAAATGTCTGAAAGGCAGTTGGAGATGTGAAAGCAGTTAGCAGAGAAGGTAGGAGAGGTAGGTTAGAAAATCGTCAGCATAGAGATGAGAGCTGATGATATCACCAAGTGAAATCACATACAGGAAGAAGAGAGCCTAGGACAGAGCCCCATGGGACGTGGTCAGCATGTATGACCTAGATAAAAGATACAGCAAAGGAGACTAGGGAGTGGTCTGATAGGAGAAATAGGAGACAGCAGTGTTCTGAAAACCTAAAGAGAAAAAAGCATTAAGAAGAGGGTGATCCACAGTGTCAAAGGATTGCAGAGAGATCAAGGAGAATGAGGATTGAGAAGAAGTCATTGGATTAGGCAATTAAGAGAATTCTGGCAACTTTGAAGAGAGTAGTTTTGGTAGAATGATGAAGTCAATCCAGATTGTAAGGGGTTTGGAGAGCGTGAGAGGAGAGGCACCTATTGTAGATGGTCTCAAGGAATTCAGCCATAAAAGGCAGAAGAGATATAGTGGGGATGAAAGGATCAGTGAGGGGTTTTTGAGGAAGAGGAGACATGGACATGTTTGTAGGTGATAAGGAAGGACCCAGCAGACAAAGAGAAACTGAAGATAAGTGATAAGAGTGGGGATGAAAGAGGGGCATTTTGTTGGAGGAGATGGTATGGAATGAGATCACTAATGCAGGAAGAGGGGTTCGTGGGGTAAGGAGTAAGGTGACCATTTCATGCGAGATGGGGGTGAAGGGAGAGATTCTGACAGAAAGCATATGGGCGATAGGAGATGAAGAGAGTAGAAAAGGGAAATCATGGTAAGTGGTCTCAGTTTCTTTTTCTGTAAAATGAAGCAAAGTTCTCAGCTGAAAGGGTCAGAATAGGGGGATCTAGAAGAGGTCGGAGGAAGGATGGTTTGGAAGAGCCGTGATGGAGAGTGGGATATTGAGTTCATAAGGGAAGTAGAGAAGGATTGCCCACTAGCAGCGAAGACCCAGTTGAGGTTGCGTAACAGAATTTGTAATGGACCTAGTTAGAATGGTTGTGTGATTTTCTCCACCTTTGTTCAGCAGTATATGTAGAAACAAAGGCAGTAGATGGTGGGAGTGATTTAAAGCTGTCTTGATAGGGAACAATCCAGGGACTCAACAGAAGAGGGCAGTGTGGAGTTGAAATGGTTCATCAAGTGGTCAAGATAGGGAAAAGAGGAGAGAGTGGCTAGTGCAGCAGTGATTGCCTGGGAAAGAACTGAAAGGGTGAAAGTATTGGAGCTCATGGTGTGGACAAAGAGTAGGGTTTAGTAAGGGAAGGCTGAAAGAAAGGTGGAAAACCTATAGAATATGGCCAAAAAAGGGGATTCAGAATTCTTTTTATTTTTTTTTTTTGGCTAGGCAATGGGGTTAAGTGACTTGCCCGGGGTCACAAAGCTAGTAAGTGTTATGTGTCTGAGGTTGGATTTGAACTCAGGTCCTCCTGAATCCAGGGCCGGTACTCTATCCACTGCACCACCTAGCTGCCCCAGGATTCAGAATTCTTGAACATGGAGGTAGTGCATTTGTGAGTGATGGCAAGACCAAGAACATGACTTTCTTTTTGTGTGGCTGAGGTGAGGTGGAAGAGTAGATCATAGGAAGTGAATAGGTCAAAGAACTGACTGGTTAGGTGGTTGAAAGAGAGTCTCCAAGTAGGGGAAGAACTCCCCTGTTTCAACCTGAAACGGGAGAGAAATGAGTGAAAATGCAGCCAGTACAGGAAAGGGTGTCATGGGGATTGGGGAACAGGGACTAGGTCTTGTTGATTGCTAGAAGATGGAAGGAGGGAAAGAGGAAAAGATTTAAGATGAAAGGCAAGGATGTTTGTTGTCTGTGGAACAGGCACCCTAGAGGGTACAATGGAAGAGGTGGGTAGCATTTTGTTAGGACTTTGGAGTGGGAGGTTTGAGGGGGATGAGAATAAGAATTGTGGTGGGGGGATGGCAATGAGTTTGGGTGATAAACTATAGGGTTTCAGGATCATTTGGGATTTCAGTCAATAAGAATTTATTAAGCACTTACTTTGCTTATCATGTGTGAGGCACTAGAGATACAAAGAAAGGCAGTCATTAATTGTTCATAAAGTTCTTTAGTGGAGTGTTCTAGGATCTATAGGACTATTCCAGTCTGCTGCTAAACATCCTTATCAATGACTCAAGAGGAAGCTGTGCTTAATTGGACAGAGTGCTGGACTCAGAGCCAGGAAGATCTTTGTTTCAAGTCTTGCCTCTGATATATACTGGAGATATGACCCTGGGTAAGTCACTTAATCTTTCAAGGCAGCTAAGACTATAAATTGCATAGAAGGTACTAACATGCACTAATAGAGGGAATCTCCTTTTCTGGGAATTCTCTATACCAATGAAACTAAAGGTCCGATTCCTATGAATAGCTTAAAAGCATTCTCAGATGACAGCTAACTGGGAGAGATACCTAACCCTGGATCACAGAATCCAAAAAAAAATCATGATAGGCCAGAGCAGTAGGCCAAACTGGGTAACATGATTAGAGGACGGAGCAGCAGGTGGGACCTGTAATTTCATACACTATGTGACCAATATAAAGTGATGAACGTGTAGGTCCCCAAAATGGATCTTAGAAGTTGATTTGAAAAAAATCTGGAGGTGTTGGTGGGCCACAAATTCAATGAGTTAGTGTTAATACTGCAGTCAAAAAAGTTAATTTTATCTTAGCATGCATTGAGATGCATAACTTTCAGGAATGAGATGATAGTCCTACCTTGGGCTCTGCCCTGGTCAGAACATATCTGAGATGCTGTGTTTAATTCTGGGCACATCTTAGGAAAGGCAGAACATTCAGTTTGTCCTTTGTTTTGAAAAGGACCAGTGACATCACAGTGACATCCTGTGTGAATTTGATTTAAGGAAGTGAGAGCTGCACAAAGTTGTCAGCCTCACTCTCTCTCCCAGAGTCATTGAAGTCCCGTGGCAGGACAAAAGTCAAGATGACTGGTGAAGGCCCAGGATGCAGTGGATGACCTTGTTATCTTTGAAGTCTGATCAAGCTCTAAGTGCTCCACAGCTTCAGCTGCCTTCATGGCTGTTGGAAAAAACTGTTCTCATCCACCCATTCTGCCAGGGGGTTTTCACATGGTTGGGGTAGACATCCCCCAACTCACCCATAGGTTTGAGGCCGGTAGGTTACCCTTAACCTGGTTCACCCCATCTGCTGAGACGGTTTTACCAGGGTGTGGCTGCTATGCATGCTGCAGCTTCTTGCAGCCAGAGGTGAGAGCTGAGTGACAAGTGGACCCCAAAGGTGGATGAGTGGCTCTGAAAAGGGCTCAGCAAACCCTCATACCAGAGTTGCTGGTCCTCCATGAACACCCTATAGACCCCACATCCAGAGCAGAGCAACCATGTACAAGTTGAAGAAACAGGATTTTTTTTTTAGCCTGAAAAAAAGATGGGCTTATTTATCTGACCCAATGCTGAAGAGTTACTGTCTCAAGAGGGAAGAATTAGAAGGGTATTTAAGGCAAGTTTAGGCTTGATGTTAGGAAGAATTTATTAGTTATCCTCAAGCAGAATGATTTACTTTGGGAGGTATTGGGTTCCTCTCATTGGAGGTCTTCCAGCCACTCTAGGCAGCTTACTGGATATATTGTAGCAGGGGTCCTTTTTGGTATATGGATTGGACTAGATGGCTGTTGAGCTCCCTTCTAACCCTGAAATCTAGTGAAAAGTAAATGCTCACAAAGTATGAAGGAAGATGAAATTAAGCTTGGTGGCTAATTTGGATACAAAAGAGGAAGTAGTTAAGGACAGTTAAAAGTTTCAAGAGTTGAAGTATTACAGTATTATAAACAGCTGAATACTAGATGTGGGTGGAGGAACTATGGAGAAAGGTGAGTTTGAGATGACAGCATGGCATATCCAGGTGGGAATATCTAGAAGACGTAAAAATCAGACAGTGGAGCCTAGAAGATATAAATGTGGCACTGGCTCAGTAGAGGTCATAGCTCAAGCTATCATGAGTGTTCATGAAAGAAATGATGAGAATGCTGCATCGTGTAGCATCATGATTTGCAAGTAGGTACTTAAATGGTAGTTATGTATTAGTTTTCATACTAATCCATAGACTTTTTTCAAGCTGTAGTTAACTGGACCACTTTTTTCCTCTAACAAGCTTCAAGAAATTATAAAGTTATTCTGTAACCATTTATTTTACTTACAACCATTTGAAGCACCACACTGTCAATATAAACTGAAGCTAACACTTCAGAAAACCTGGGCTTGCAAAATAAGAATGAACACAGGAATGCTTTTTGCATAGTGAAATGATTGTTCATTAAATATGACAATTTTGAGAACTTGGAAAAGAACAATGCATTGAAAATATGTGAAGTCCAAGTACCTAGACAGTCTTTTTTGAAATGTCAGAAGCTACCACTGGATTTTCTCTGAAATTCACTGAATGTTTATATGTATGTAAAACCTATTTAGCTGATTTTATGAGAGGGTGACATAGTAGATGGAGCACAGGGTTCCAGTCTGGCCATCGACACATTCTGCCTACGTAACCCCAAACAAGTCATTTAATGCCCCAGTGCCAAAGGCAATTGTCTAAAAAGTGCAGTTGTACATCTGCATTGGTAGAGGGAGTTTTCCCACCAAGAGTTTCCTCCACCAGTGAAATCACAAGTCTGGTCCCTTTCTTCTTCCTATCTCTGGCGTCCTCACCCCTCTGTCCCATTCTTTTAAAGCAAGCTCTAATATTTTGGGGATTTAAAAAAATGTGGAAAAATATTTCAATAACCTTCAAAAAAGAGGTGAGAGGCTTACAGTTTTGGAACAACTTGTCACATTACTTAAGTCTTAAAGTTAATGGTCCTAAAAAGCTCTTTCATGAGTAAAACACTAATTTTACTAATATTCTCTTAGAAGTAACCCAACCATTTAAATGGATAAAATAAGACCAGAAAAGCATATTCCAAACCTTTTTGACCAAAATACTCTTCAAATGATAGAGGGAAGAGAAAAATTAAAAAAAACACCTTCAAATTTTTAAACCTATTTTTAGCCTTTTTACTCTGATGCTTATATAAAATGCTTTTTATATAATGCTTAACACTGAAAATGAAAAATCACTTCATAAGATTACATATTTTACTTTTAGAAGGCAGATTACAACCAAATTAATGTGTTTATGCAATGTGTGAGGTAATGAGATCATTCACCTGTTGATCTCTTACATGTCTAAGAAGTCTGGTGCCTGATGGATTAATTACATTATAATAGTAATAATTTTTTTAAAAGCCTCAAATGCATAAGAAAAATTTGCTGCACACCAATCCTTCTCCCCTTTGCATGTAAAATGTTTGTCATTTCTACCTTTAGCACAGATAGACATCTGACTGAGCAGCTGGTTGGTGGGACTGTGTGAGCAATGCCGATACTTTTAGCTATTTAATTGTGAGAGACAGTGTAGGTTCAGAAGAAACACTTGTAAGCTCAAGGTCATGGTAATGCTTAAAGGCTTCTGGTTCCTTGTGTCTGCCCTATAAGAAGTTGATTTACCATAAACATGGTGAACAGGCTCAAGTGGTAATGTGCAATTGAGAGCATTTCAAAACTGCTACGAGAAATGTACACAACAGTCAGCTGTGAAACTCTGCCAAGTTATTTAACTGCACGCGCGCGCGTGTGTGTGTGTGTGTGTGTGTGTGTGTGTGAGACATCAACCACAAAATCTGCATCACATGAAACATCTGTAAAATTCTGAAACTGTCTCCTTTAGAATAAGAAAGTTTCAAAGCACAGCTCTCCAAACCAGCATAGAAACCAATTAGAAACTGCTGAGGTTTCTATATAAAAATATGACTGCTTTATATTTGTTACATCACGAGAATTAAATCACAGAACAGGAGCTCTTCAGTCATCTGTCAGGACATCTGGGAACAAGCTCTCGTCACTGGATTTATCATTGCCTGTAAGCTCGTCAGCTCTGCCATCCGCTGACATAGGAATGGAGTCTGTTCTTGGATCAGCTGTTGACTGTATGTGGCCCTCTGACTGTCCTCCAGCATAGGTGGGCGTGCTGTACTTCATAAGGATAGCTTTGAATTGGCTCAGTGGTGCATCTGTACGGACTCCCATGGGATCAAAATGGGTGCGGCTCACCCGGAAGCCTGCTTGGGAGAGATACTGCAGAAACTTATTTAACCTGCCAAGTAGAAAAAAAAAGTTATGAATACTTCCCTTTCCATTCAAATCAGATGGCTTTCAAAACCAGCCACCGAGATCCCCTTTAGCATCATGAGCCCTCTTACTTTGGCATATTCATTCCCTTGATACTGTGTCTATGGATGTTGTAGTAGAAGGAAGGATGTTCAGCATTGACTTCAGCCTTTTGTTTCTTTGTAGCATTTCTGCATATTTCATTACTTTTCCTCTTTCCTGAAATAGAGAAACATTGGTCTACTTAACGACATGAAAAGCATGTTCATGAAAGATCCTGGAAAAGCATGGTACAATGCCTTTAACAATAAAGATATATTTCTGCTGTGCCACTTAAGCCTTTGTTTTAAAATTGCCCTCTTCTCATTCCTTAAATGTCATCTAAGAAAAAATTAATCCAGTAACTTCTTTAGGAGATACCAGCAATATACTATGGTATTTTTATATAAAATTGCTTGGATTCAAGAGACACAAGTCCTGGCTTAAGGCTGGATATTGTAATTTAACTCCTTATGCTATCTGAGCAAATCATTTAAGTTCTAGTCCTCAGTTTCCTCATAAGCAAAATGGGGATGATACTTGCCTTTCCTCACAGGGCTAATGTTGTCAATAAATGAAATAATATAAAGTTATTTGGAGATTAATTACTATTATACCATTTGCTGCTGTTTCATGTCTCTCTTTCCAACTGGATTTTAAACTCCTTACAGCTAGATATGCTGTCTCATATATTTCATCTTTCACAGTACAGCATAATAAATAGAATAATGTCAATAAAACTTGTTTGGTGATAGATTCATCAAAAACCACAATTCACAAAAATATCTAGGGGTTGGAATAAGTAAGTAAAAAATGCATGGGGCAGCTAGGTGACACAGTGGATAGAGTACTGGCCCTGGAGTCAGGAGAACCTCAGTTCAAAACCGGCCTCATACACTTGACATAGTAGCCGTGTGACCCTGGGCAAATCACTTAACCCCACTGCCTAGCCACCCCCCCCCCAATGCTTCCACTGTGATGAACTAAATTGTGATGTATTACTACTAAATACAATGCCTAATGCTGCATGCAGAGGACAGATGATGAAATATACCTCCTTCTGAATATTCACTGCTTGTGGCTGGCCTGTGGCAACATTAAAGAGATGAAAATACTTCCAAGGGTAATTTACAGATTTAGTGCTATACCAATTAAATTACCTAGAAGATACTTTAAAGAGCTAGACAAAAAATAACAAAATTCAGTTGGAGAAACACAAGATCTAGAAATATTAAGGGAAATGACTGAAAAATGTGGAAATGAAGCAGAAAAGCACTTCCAGACCTTAAACTATCTCATAAAACAGTTACCATCAAAAACATTTGGTACTGGTTAAAACATCCCAAGCTGCCTTGATATCACTAAAACATTATACATATAAACACCCTCCCCCCCCAACACCACCACTTTCCTCCTCTCTGCAGAGGAAATAAAAAAGAGTTGGGACATAAACCTAGATCTCTCCTTTCCTAGTTTAGTACTATACTTTTTCAGGAAAAAAATGAACACTTTTCTCTGTGCTTTTTTGTGGGTGTATATCCAAACAAAACATTTTAAAGTCTGAGATTTTATATAATGAAATGCTACATATGGTTCATTAAAAACAGAAATCTGGCAAAAATAATTAAATCTAAATTCTCCAAAGAACTTGCATTGCTTAGAATAAACATGGACATGTAACTCAATTAATTAGCATACAGGTACACTAAAAACTCTCAAGGCTGAGGAATATGGTATTTTGAATAATCAAATGCTCATATTAGAGAGTTCTCATAGCACATACAGATTACTTATATTTAGATAACCAGATTACAATCACATACATAGCTGATATACCTTGCCAAATAAAATTAAATCCTTCTTTGATCTGAAGGGCATTTTTGTCTCTTTTAATACTTTCAAATGTCATTAGGCTAAATAAGCATATAATTGCTAGTAAAGTATTTTCAATGAATATGATGCCACAAAAATAAGCCTTTTCTCTATTTTTTGATAAATAAAATACATACCATGTACAACATAATAATCTGTTCCAGTATCTGGAGTTTTAATAACTACACCACATTCCTCTAAAAGATAAAGAGCAAATGGGAATAAAATATTTTATAAAATGATAGCAATGACAAAAATTAGATTAAGTATGAAATCACTGATGCCCCCACCTCCCCCCTGATTTTTTATCTGAATTACCTTTGAATTTATAGATGGAGGAAAAAGTGGGGATAATAGTCTCAGCTCTTAATCAAGGGCTAGCCAGATTATACCATGAACACATTTACAGAAGAAAGTAGCACAAAAGGATGAACAACTTTTTAGAGTTACTTGGATAATATGCAAAAAGTCCTATAGAAATTTGTGGTCAGACTACTCTTAGGACAATCCTCAATAGTACTTTTTCTACAGGTCAGAAAAAGGGGTTAATCAAATAACAAAAAACCTCTGGATTCTAATTTAAAATAATCTACCAAACTAAAGCTATACGAACACAAATTATATGGTGAATATACTGATCTTAAACCAACAATTGCGACTTGAAACAAATAAGAGGCATTTAGTTCTATATTTTTTAAAAGAATTTTTGTGGCATAGGCATTAACTGTTCTTCAAAAATATAACAGAACATAGATAATGTTAACATCAATGTGCAGGCCTGAAGTTTAGTGGCCCTGTTTCTATTTGAGTTTGACACACCACTCCTGTAGACAATCATCCACTTCCTTTGAGTTCTCAGATTTGCTAGTGTATAAGCATATGTAGTAGTTTCTGATAATTTTTAAAATTTCCCCTCTGTTCATCGCATCATTTTTAAATTATAAAACTAATGCAGATTCCAATAAAGATGAAATATTTTTAGTGAGTGCGATGTCATTTCCTTAGTCACCTTGCTTATTGAGACTTGTAGGTGCATGAATTGGAAACTGTTTTAGAGTGGTGCACTCTGCCTCACAGATTAAAGTCTTTATTAGGGGCTGAATGTCGTCTAAACCATGCTGAACCGCTTCAAACAGCATTCTTCGGAGGAATCCAGTATTAAAGAGGGAACCTGACCTGGACAAATAAAGAAAATAAAATGAACACTGAGCCTGAAAAATGCATATAGTCTTTAAAGGAAAAGAACTATATTATTTAACCATCGACTGATCTATGTAATTATGTCATACTGGGAGGGCTAATATTCAATAGACAGAATTTATGATCCATTTTTTAATTTGCTTGATATTAATCTGGGCTAGTTTTTTATGATCTCAGTTCAACTGCTTAATAATAAACCTAGTGTGATTAGTTGAGAAAAATAAGTCCATGTTTCTGCTATGTGTAAGGTACCCTTCTTTTGGGTACATGAAAAAGATACAAAGAAATGTAAGACACAGTTTCTGCTTTTAGAACTCAGACTAAATGAAAGGATACTATATGATATACATGAAATATATAGGATACTATATGTATGTATGTATATATAGATACACATACTATACACACACACACACACACACACGAAAGGATACTATACATGATATACATGAAAACATGACTAAACCATACATGGCAATAAATGCCAAGCAAGTGATGTGGAACTTGAAGAGAGGAATTACTGTTGGGTGGTGCTCCTAAAAAGTTAAATAATTAAAAGTAAAAAAACTACCTGTGCTTGAAAAAATAATTTCAGATGCTTAATATAGTAGAGTACTGGATGGTTACACAAGAGTCCATGTGAAAAAGCCGTGTGTGTGTGTGTGTGTGTGTGTTTGATGGACTATAAACTCAATGAGTCAAAAGTATAACATGGCAGCCACAAAAACGAATGTGATTTTAGGCTACACTGATAAGGTAGAATATTCAAAACAATTTAGGTTGCTGCCCCATTGTACTTCTCTCCAATAAGACCAAATCTGGAGTATTTAGTTCTGTTGTGGGCACTATGTTTTAGGAATGATGTTGACAAGTAAGAACATAGTGAAAACAGGGTGATTAAGATGGTGAGGGGCTTCAAAACCATGCCATACAAGTATTTTCTGAAAGGAGTATAAGGTCATATGGAGTCAGAAGGGAATTTAGGTCATGTAATACAACTTGTTTAATTTACAGATGACAAAGATGTGGCACAGAGTGCCAAGGTGACTTGCTTAAGATCAGATGGGTAATCAGCAAAACAGCTAGGATTTCAATCCAAGTGATAGGATTTCAGACCCTTAGCCTTTCCTTTGTACTGTGCTGTTTTTTATGGGGGTTTAACCCAGAGAGAAGACTTAGGGAATATGTGACAGCTGTATTCAAGTATTTGAAGGGTTGTTATATCAAAGAAGAATTTTAATTTTGTTACTTGGTCCTAGAGAACTAGCAGCAACAGGTATTAAGTTTAAGAGGCAGATCTATGGATTTGTACAATGAAAACACATACAGTCAATTCTGACGTAAAATGTATTTCAAAAAATGTAAATTTGTTTCAATGTGACTGATACATGATGGAACATTTTGAGCATAATTTGAAGTTGCTTGTGTCATTTTTTCCATGAGAAAGTGAGATGAACACAAAGAATTGTACCATTTCATAATAACTCTCAAGGGGCTGCCCTTCCAATGTCCACTTTCATAATCAAACTTCAAGTCTTTGTCAAGGTAAAGTGTCATATTTATTGTATATTTTCTGGTGCAGTAGGAACTGTGAGCTGAGGAAGGCTGGTCTCCCCTTCTTCCCCTCTTTTCCCACGACCTCCAGAGTGCAGACCAAGTAGCATTATTTATTATTTATATATTTTTTAACCATTTCATACATGCTCCTACTTGTATTAGGTTCCTATCTTTTTTAAAAAATGAGACATTAATGTGTCATTTTGGAGTGTTGTATCCTTAAGCCCATTTCCCTTGTAAATTCTGTGGTTTGTATTCACTGATTTTGTGTTGTGCAGTGCTTTTCAGAGCTGAGAAACCTTGGGAAACAGAGAGTTCGAGGAAGGCTAGATGACTTGGGGATGGTGCTAGGGATGTTGCAGATGAAATTCCTTTTCAGGTGTGAGCTGGACTGGATGACCTCCTGAGGCTCCTTCTAACTGAAATTCTATGATGAGAGTGACAAAAACACCCAAACCAACAAACTACATAAAATCCAACTCATCATGTTCCTCTAAATTCCATCTTTTTATTATTACTTTTCAGAAGTAATAGATTATGTCTATTTTCACCTTGCAGATGGCAAAGAGGCTTGCTACGGGGCCTGTGGTATTTCCCAGGGAAGGCCTAAAGTGAAGATTTTGAATAAAAACTTAAAACTGTTAAGACTCCTACAACTCATAACTGATTTGTGCATGAAAAGTAGCATTTCCTGACATGATGGTAGAAAGTACGGCCATCGTATTAGATGTATCATAATCACACTTAAATAGGGCATTCAGGCTTGCAAAGTACATACATTTTAAAGGTAGAAGGGACCTTCAGGAACATTCAATCTAAACCTCTTTTTTTTTTTTTTACAGAGAAGAAACAGAAGCTCTGAGAGGTGAAGACTGTCCGAGGACTCAAAGGGAATCAGTGGCCTGGGCAAGATGGGGAGATGAGCTCTCAATTCCTCATTCAGTGCTTCTCCTCCAGCCATACCCACCATATTATATTATCTGACCCTTTCCCAAAGCCTGGGAGGAAAGCTTAGCATTGTTATTATTATTATTATTATTTTTATTCTTCACATTTTGTCCACATGGAGTTTGAGGCTGACAGATGTTAGATGACATGCTCAAGAAGTGAGACTCAAACCCAGGTCTCTCTGGACTCCAGGCTTAAATCCTCTTTGCACAATGTCATGCTATCTCCCAAATGTCAGTGGTAGAAGATACTTTAAAAACTGCCCAATCTTACAACCTCACTTTGTGGCTGAAGGCCAGAAAACCTAAGTGACTTGCTTGAGATGACTCTGCTAGTTATGCATGGGGAGAGTCAGCCTAGAGCCTGGTCTCCTGACTTCTGGACTGGGGACCTTTCTACTATGTTACGTGACATGCATTTCATGTCTCCTGTTTTGATGTACACCCTTTTCCACTTCAACTTCTCCTATGTCAGAGGTGAGAGAGAACCTTTAAAAAGTAAATTTTAGTTTTACAATTATACATTTTTAAAAGCCTCTCTCTAACATATACAGTCAACTTCCAATTCAGGGATTAATTCTCTTGTTCATGAATTACAATAATAATGATAAAAGAGAACATTCAAGTACTTTATACTTATCATCTCATTGGATGCTCACGAGAGTCCTGTGAGGCAGGTGCTATCACCCCCATTTTACAGATGAGGAACCTGAGGCACACAGAAGTTAAGTGATTTAGCTAGGGTCATACAGCTAGTAAGTATCTGAGGCAGGATTTGAACTTAGGTCTTTCTGACTGCAGACTGCGACCTCTCTCCACTGCACCCCCTAGATGCCCTAGGCAGTGCATCCAGGCTCTTTTCGTCTTCTAGTATATAACCTTTTAGCACTGATAGCAGCTAGGGAGGTCAAAGAAAGGAGTGAATCTCAAATCATGCTACTTATTAACAGGTGAGTTCTAAAGAGAAAGGGGTGGCCATATTTTACAATCTTTAAAATTTTTTAATGTGTCAACATGATGGCTGCACCTATCTCTGATAATTCAATCTCAGCTATGATAAGCAATTGTGTATATTGTTTTACTCTTCGGTACATACCATAAAGGACCAAGTTCTATTGCTGTCTTTCCAGGCATGCTTCCATGGCAGTCACATGGCAGCTGTCTATATGGATTTTCTGTACAAAGAAGAAAGAGGTACAGGTGTAATTTAAGTAAATTAAAATATACTCATATTAGAACAAGAACATAGCTTTTGCTGGGATCTGGAAGATCCAAAACAAAACTACAAACTGCCATCTGAAAACCCAGCCCTCCATTCTATTAGCTACTTCACTTGTGGCATAAAGTCAAAAGGGGGGGACCTAAAAAGATCATAATTCAGATTAAAACCCTAGGAGATCTGTCATCATCTAAGGTCATCTCTGGTTTGGAGGACAAAGAGACTGTACTGGTTCCACTGCTACTGTGGGGAACCATGGCAAACTGGCAGTTGAGTTTAGCACCTTCCAATCTACTCTAGAAGAGCCAAAGCCTCCAGAGAACTACTTGAGGTAAGACATACTTTAACTCCTCCCCAAACTGGCCTAGGCATATGGGTCCATCTCCCCCCCCCAAAACATGCTTGACCTCATAATCCTGCTCTTAAATTCTCCTAGTTCTATGCCAATACCAGCCATGAAATGTTCGAAGTTGTGGGGATATTGGTTCAAGTGTAGTGGTAGCACTTAAAGGACAGAAGAGAATTTTCTTATACAGCTAGTATTAATTTTAAATTTTTACACCTTTTGTATTTATATCCACTTTATTTTCAAATACATCCTTCACCCACCTTGTGAGCCATACTTTACAACAATCTGGCCACACTAAACAACACATCAACTGAGTGTGATGGTATGTGCTATGTAGCCAAAGCCCCCCATTCCTGCAAAGAAGGGAGGGAAGTTCATTTTCTCATCTCTTTTGGTTATTATAATTATACAAGCAGCACAGTGGACAACGTGCTGGACTTGAAGTCAGGAAAACCTGAGTCGCAATCTTGCCTCAGACACTTACCACTGTATGACTGGGCCAATTCTTTCAAACTTTCTTATTCTTCTCAAGGGCACCACCATGTTATCAGTCACCTAAGCTCATAACCTAGGTCATCTTCAAATCCTTACTCTTTCTTACCCCCTCACACCCAATTTGTTGCCAAGTCATGTCAATTTTACCTTTGTAACATCTCTGAAATATGCCCACTTCTCTCCCCTGACACTGCTACCACCGTCACGTGAGCACTCCTTATATCATTCCTGGGACTACTGCAATAGGCTGCTGGTGGGTCTGCCTGCCTCAAGTCTTTCCTCACTCTAGTCCACCCTCCAAAATAAGTTGTCAGATACATCTTCCTAAAGAGCAGGTCTGACCATGTCAATCCCCATTCAATGAACTTCCTATCACTTGGGAGTTCAAATATAAAATCCTGTTTGGCTTTTAAAGCCCTTTATAACCTGGCTCCCTCTGATCTTTCCTGTGTTTTTTATGTCTCATTCACCCCTCACACACCCTGAGATTGGGTGACACGGGTGTCTTTTGCTGTTTCTTAGACAAGACGCTCTACCGCTGGACTGTTTTCACTGGCTGTTGCCCCTCTGTCTCCTCATGTCTGCCTCCTGGCTTCTTTCAAGTTCCAGCTAAAATCCCACTTTGTTTTACAAGATATCATTATTCCTGGTTCCCCTTAATACTAGTGCTTTCCTGCTCTCTATCTATCATTTACATCTTGTTTGTATGCTATTTCCCCATTAGACTGTTAGCAACGATTGCCTTTTTGCCTTTCTTTGTATTCCCAGTGCTTAGCACAGTGCTTCATAGAGTAGGTGCTTAATAAAAGTTTGCTTACTGATTGACTTAAACTCTCTTAACCTCAGAATCCTTACCTATAAGATGGAATCAGAATAGCATTTTCCTAACAGGGTTGCTATAAGGATTCAAATGAGAGAACACACACACACACACACACACACACACACACACACAAACACACACACACACGTAAATAATGCTTTGCAAACTTTAAAGCGCTACATAAATGTAAGATTTTGTTATTATGATGGTAATTCCAAGAATGAGAATCACAAGGAAAAGGGATATCAGCAGCTGGGGATCAGGAAGGCTTCTTGCAGAAGATAGTGCTTAAGTAGCATTTTAGACAAAAGGGCTCATGAGGCAAGGGGAAGAGGGAGTTCATTCCAGGTCTCAGGAACAGCCAATGCAAAGGCAGAGACGGGAGATGTGTGGCATGAGAGGAACAGACGGAAGGCTAGTTTTGCTGGATCATAGTATGTGGCAGGGAGAATAATGTTCAATAAGGCTGGAAAGACAGGTCGAGGCCAGGCTGTGTAGGGATTTAAAGAGCTCAGCAGAGGAGTTTATGGGATCCTAGGGGTAACAGGAAGCCACTATAGTTGACTGCATAGAGGCGTGACATGAGAAGATCTATGATTAAATAGAATGACCTTAGCAGTAGTGTGGAGGATGGACTAGAGCACAGCAGGAAGAACAATTAGGAGGGTGCTGCAATCACCCAGGTGAGATGAGATGAGAGATAAGGTGGTGACTATGTGAGTGGAGAGATGGGGACAGATGTGAAAATATTGTGAAGATAGAAATGACAAGAGCTGGCAAGTGACTGGACATGTATGGGAAAGGGATGATGGAGAGTGAGGTGTCCAGGACCATGTTAAGGTTATGTACCTGGGAGTCTGGAAGGATGATGATGCTTTTGAAGACAAATCACCAGAAATGAGGTGATTAGTTTACACAGCATCTGAGATTCCTCTTGGCTACAGATCTATGATTCCACGACTAGACACCTTTTGGCAAAAAAGCAATCTGATCTATTTTACTTAGACTGGTGAAGTTGAAGTGATGGTATGGTTCAGATGAAAACACACAGAACTGGAATTGAGAAGACCTGGGTTCTACACCTTACCTATGTGACTTGGACAAAATCACTTATCCTCTCTGAATCTTTGCTTGTTCATATGTAAAATGAAGATAAAATTACTGGGATCAAAAGAGATAAAGGACATAAAAGCTCTTTATAAACTACGCCCTATGCACTGTGCTAAGAGCTGGGGATACAAAAGGCAAAAAAAAAGGGCACAAAACAGTCCCTGCTAACAGTCTAATGGGAGAAGATGCCATATTTGTGCAAACAACTATGTACAAATAAGATACAGAGAGGATGGGGCAGCTAGGTGGCACAGTGGATAGAACACTGGCCCTGGAGTCAGGAGGACTTGAGTTCAAATATGCCTCAGATACATGACACTAGCTGTGTGACCCTAGGCAAGTCATTTAACCCCAATTGCCTCATTAAAAAAAAAAAAGAATACAGACAAGATAAACTGGGCATATCTCAGAGAAAAGGTTGGTTGGTGGTTGTCCTTGTTCTCAAAGAGGACCACAATGACATCACTATGTTAGAGTCAAGTTATAGCACGTCTGACTGTGGCTGATCAGACCAATAAGAGCTCAGAATGCTCTACCACAGGTTGGGAACAAATCGTCCATGTGAACATTCAGGGTGGATTCTCTAAATCTGTGCATCTCAAGTTTCTTTTGAGCTACTTCGATTCTGCTTTGCTCACAGAGCACAGCCCCTTCTCTGATAAGGGTATGCCACGTGGGGTGGTCCGGTGCCAGTGTCTCCCATGTTACGCAATCAATCCCAAAGTGTCCTTGTATTGTTTCTTCTGACCACCATGTGAGCACTTGCCTTGTGTGAGTTCTCCATAAAATAAACAGTCTTTTTGGCATGCATATGTTTGGCAAAACAACATGGCCAGCCCATCGGAGTTACACTGTCTGCCATGGAGTTTGAATGCTTTGCAGTTCAGCTCAAGAAAGGACCATGGTGTCTAGTACCTTATCTTGCCAGATGATCTTCAGAATCTTCCTAAGACAATTCAAATGGAAGCCATTCAGTTTCTTGGCATGGGGCTAGTATATTATCCAGGTTTCACAGGCATACAACAATGAGGTCAGCACAATGGCTCTGTAGACCTTCAGTGTGGTAGTCAGTCTAATAACCTCTTTTCTTCTCTCCCACACTTTCCTTTGCAGTCTCCCAAACACCAAGCTAGCTGGCAATACATTCATGAACCTCATTATCAATGTGTATATTCCTGGAAAGTATACTTCCAAGGTAAGTGAACTTATCCACAGTACTCAAAACTTCTCCATTTGCTGTAACCAAATGCTGTAACCATCGCTGTAACTGATGGTTCCACATATGGATGATGTGGTGCTGCCTGATGGAGCACCTGTGTTTTCTCGATGTTAATTGTTAGGCTAAAATTAGCCCAAGCAGCACAGAATCAATCCATACTTTGTTACATCACAGCTTCAGAGGCTGCACTGAGTGCACAATCATCTGCAAACAGAAAATCATGCACCAACACTCCCTCCAGCTTGGTCTTGGCTTGTAGCCTTTTCAAGATGAAGAATTTCTCATCAGTGTAGTTGTTGACATTGATGTTATGTTTGTCCTCACTACAGGTATTTGACAAAATGGCTGAAAACATCATGCTAAAAAGCATGGGAGAGGAGCAACTAGGTGGCGCAGTGGACAGAGCACTGGTGCTGAAGTCAGGAGGACCTGAATTCAAATCTGCCCTTAGACCAAACACTTGACACTTACTAGCTATGTGACCCTGGGCAAGTCACTTAACCCCAATTGCCTAATTAAAAAAAAAAAAGCACAGGAGCAAGCACACAGCCTTGTTTCACTCCTCTGGTGACCTGGAAAGTGCGAAAGCATTGTCCATTATCCAGAACCCAGGCAAGCATGCCATTGTGAAACTGATTTACAATACTGATGAACTTCTCTAAGCAATCAAATTTTGACATAATTTTCATGAACAATTACTGAATCAAAGGCCTTGGTTAGATCTACAAACGTTGTGTAGACCTCTGTTCTGCTCCTGGCATTTCTCTTGGAGTTGTCGCACAACAAACATCATACTGACTATTCCTCAGCCCTTTCTGAATCCATGCTGGCTCTCAGGTAGATGACCATCTTCCAAGCGAAGGATGAGCCTATTAAGGACTCTCGCAAGAATCTTGCCAGCATTCACTAAGAGACAGACCCCCTGTGATTGTCATAGGACAATCTATTTCCTTCACCTTTATAGAGATGGACAATGGAGGCGTCCTTGAACTCACGGGGGATAACTTCCTCTTGCCACATTACCTCGGAAAATTTCAGTAAGCTTTTGTATGAGCAAAGGATTCCCCACCTTGTAATTTCAGCTGGAACACAATCAGCATCAGGTGCTTTGCCACACAAAAGGAGCTTAATGGCATCAAAACCTCTTCAGTTGGAACTTCAGCTAGGCAGGGACTGACTTCAACCTGAAGTAAATGGTTAATGGCTTCGGCATTGATTGATGACAAGCTGTTGAGAACACCATGGAAGTGTTCAGCCTATCTCTCTAGGCTCATGTCCTTATTACTAATCAATGTGGCTCCATCAGCACCGAGTAGTTGAGGTGCACCATAGGTCTTTGGCCCATAAATAGCTTTCAGGGAATCATAAAACTGCTTTGGATCATTACTATTAGCATGAAACTGCATATCTGCCTTCTTCCTGAGCTAAGAATCCTGCACCTTTCTAAGCTTTGCTTATCCTTTACTTCTGATGGAATTATTTGTTGCCTTCTTCGAGATGGATGAACTCTCCTTCTGGCGAACCATGTGGAGTTCTTGTTTTGTCATTTATCAGCTTCTGAACTTCCCCATCATTTTCATCAAACCAGTCTTGATGTTTACAAGTGTTCTGACCCCATGAACAAATGCAGTGCTGTGCACCAAATCTCTGCAAGCTGCCCACCCACTGCTTTTCTGTTTCACTGTTGCCAAGATTTTTTTCAGCCTTACTGCTTTCCTTCCTACACTCTGCGATACAACCTTCTTGATGTATCTCACACATGACACTTTTTCACCTGTCCTTACATGTCTGTCCTTCCGGCCTGGAATGCTTTCCTTCCTCACACACATACCTTTATTACAACGAGTTGCAGCTCTGTAGGAATGAGAAAGAGGAGAAGTTGCTCTTGGAGATCAGCTATAGTTTTACTACTTGGATAATGCTAATTTGGATGGTGTAGATTGAGAAGAAAGAGAATTCAACTCTTATCAAAAAATGCTTCACAAACAGAATTACTACTATTACTTTCACCTACTTTTAAAAATGGAGAAATGGGACAGCTTGGAGTGTGAGGCAGGGATCAGAGCTGCCCCTCCTCCCCCTTTGCTGACTTCTGTCAGCTACTTTCACAGCCCATCTCCTTTCCACCTTCTCTGCCCTATGCTTTGCCCTGCTATTACCTTTCTATCCCATTACTTACTAGTCTGATTTTGTTGTCTGATTTTGTGTGTGAAATTCTCCTTACTTAGGAGGATATGTTTTTTCCTTTAGTAATGTGTGTGTGTGTGTGTGTGTGTGGTTACATATACATACATACATAGCATTTACTATATGCATAGCATTTACTGTATGCTAAGTGCTGGGGGAAAGATATAAAGACAAAATTTTTTTAGCACTCACAGTAAGACAGATGAGTAAACAACAATAATACAAATTATATTTAAGTGTATAGAGTGGTACAACCACATTAGCAACAAATTATTCCCACTCAGAAAAGTGCTATAATATGTTGACATTAATTCTTCTGGTAGTCATTTTGCCTTGGGGATATCACTTTTGTTGGATGCGAATATTTAGCTTGGAAAGGATAAATCTATGATCAGTCCAGCACTCTGTACCACACATTGCCTTCGTCACCCTCACATCCTGTCTATCTCTTCTCCTTACAATCACACAGTCAACTAAATGCCAATGTTTGCTGTGAGGGTGCATCCACAAAGTTTTATTGCATTTAGGTAAACAGTGTTGGTGATGAGAAGGTCATGAGATGCACATAGTATGTGACTACTGCTGTTGCTCTTTCCAACTCCATTCCTCCTCTGCTGTGTCTGGTAGTTTGGGCCTACTATAGCATTAAAGTCATCCAGAATTATAAGCTTGTCATCTTTTGGCACATTGATGATTAGGGTCTCCAGGTCTTCATAAAATTTTTCTTTGACCTCATCAGGGTTTGTTATGGTGGGAGCATAAGCACTGATGATGGTAGCATGATGTTTTCCTGCAAGTGGCAATCACTTTATCACGAGCCTGTCACTGACTCCTTTTGGTAGGCATACAAGCTTACTGACTAGGTTAGTTTTGATTGTAAAACCTACACCAGTTTTATGGTGCTCTCCCTTCACTGCAGCCACTCCAGAAAAAACATGTCTCCAGCTCCAACTTCAGTAAGCCGGCCTTCATTTGCCAGTCTTGTTTCACTCAGGGCTGCTATTTGGATACAATGCCTGCTGAATTCTGTTGCAACAAGAGCTTTTCCTCTTTCAGGTCTACTATTAAGATTAGGAAGGACTGGTAAAGGCTTCTTGCTGAAGGTGAGATTTTAGCTGAACCTGAAAGAAGCCAGGGAAGCCAGGAGGAAGAAATGAGGGAGGTACAGGAGACAACCAATGAAAATCCTATACAAGTGGTTATTAGGGAGAGGGTTGGGCTAGATAGTATATATTTGGTAATAAAAGCAAATACCACTTTAATAAATTCATAGGAATGTTCTAACTGCTAAGGAAGGGAATTCTAACACGGGAAATGAAACAAGTAGTGTAACCATATCAAATATCAATAATATGTATGGTAAGGATGTAGTTAGTACTTATTTACAGATTATATTAGAAATACACTGAAAATTAAAAGTCTTATTTACCTTCTACCATATTACCGTCCTTCTGAAAAATCCTCTCTTCACACCACTGGGCAGTGAATCAGGTACCGAATTTTCTTTGCTGTTTCATCAGCTGGGGTAGGACCCCTCAAAACTCTCACAACCACAAGGACAAAATGTTCCAGGGCTACTGCAAATAATACTTCTATACCTTTATTACAACGAGTTGCGGCTCTGTAGGAATGAGAAAGAGGAGAAGTTGCTCTTGGAGATCAGCTATAGTTTTACTACTTGGATAATGCTAATTTGGATGGTGTAGATTGAGAAGAAAGAGAATTCAACTCTTATCAAAAAATGCTTCACAAACAGAATTACTACTAGTACTTTCACCTACTTTTAAAAATGGAGAAATGGGACAGCTTGGAGTATGAGGCAGGGATCAGAGCTGCCCCTCCTCCCCCTTTGCTGACTTCTGTCAGCTACTTTCACAGCCCATCTCCTTTCCACCTTCTCTGCCCTATGCTTTGCCCTGCTATTACCTTTCTATCCCATTACTTACTAGTCTGACGGTCTGTGTTGTCTGATTTTGTGTGTGAAATTCTCCTTACTTAGGAGGATATGTTTTTTCCTTTAGTAATGTGTGTGTGTGTGTGTGTGTGTGTGTGGTTACATATACATACATACATAGCATTTACTATATGCATAGCATTTACTGTATGCTAAGTGCTGGGGGAAAGATATAAAGACAAAATTTTTTTAGCACTCACAGTAAGACAGATGAGTAAACAACAATAATACAAATTATATTTAAGTGTATAGAGTGGTACAACCAGGTGCTTTGTGAGGCCTGAGCAAGAAAGTGTTGGGAAAACTTTCCTGGAGAAGGCGATACTGACCTAGCCATCGAAGGATCAGGCAGACTTGGATGGTAAGGCATCTAAGGTATGGGGAATGGCAAGAGCAAATGTATACAGAAGGGCAAAAACAGTATGGAGACATGGATGGCGATAACAAATACCCAGTTTTATTAGAGCATAGAGTGCATGCAGGGCATGAGATAAGACTAAAAATGGAGGTGGTATCAGATTGTGGAGGGCCTTGAATGCCAAGCTAAGGAGCCTGGATTTCAAGCAGTATATAAAAGGAACAGCTGAAAGGTTTTTGAGCAGAGGAGTATTATGATCATATTTATACATCAAGAATATTATTCTAATAAGCATCCATTGGAAGAAGGTCAGGAAAGTCAGGAAGGTAACATCCTAATTTAAACTGGCGGTAATGAGAATCTTCACTGGGGTAACAGACCTACCTAACGGATCTGACAGTGGAGGTAGAATCTCCACAAGACTTCACAAATGACTGGCTATATGGGGTGATGGAGCAAATTTTCTCTTCCTTTTTTCTACTAATTTAGATCCATCACAAAACCCATTTGTCTTCACCAAGCCTTCCTTGATTAAATCCACCTGAATATGATTAAAAATTACCACACTGTCGTCTTTGCAGTATTAGTTTAGTTTGCACATATTAACTTACATTTGCTGATTTTTCCTCAGAAACATTAAGCCACTTATTCTGTGCATGTTTTGTCTCCCTGAATTAGGGTAAGTGCCCCAAGCAATAGTGAGTCTTCTATTTCTTCTGTATGGGTACCTACTGTAGCAACTTGCACATGATGCGTGATTGATAAATGTTTAATGAATAAAGCCCTTCACTTCTCAGCTGAATGAAGAATCACTGCTTGTAGCCAAACCAATTAAATAAAGGAGGAACAAAATAAAAAGGACCAAAAATAATTTAATAAGCTTTCTTCCTGTTCTTCTTTTCCCTGTTGCTTTTGTCCTCCACTGTCTTATCCCTTCCTATCTTCTACAATGAAATATACTAGTCTGAAGTTATCTTTTACTTCTCCCTCCCCACAGCTTCAATTGTCTTTTCATAAGCGTTAACCGGAACTTAGGTAACAATTTATACATCTGGTTTTTGTCTTTTAAGATAGTAACTCTTTATAGGAAACTCCCAACAATCAGAAATTACCACATAAAATGAAACACATAAATCATTATCAATTCAACTCAAAACACAGAAATACAACGTATACTGCATGGATATTCTGGTAAACTAGATAGTAAACCCTACTGTACATAATTACATGAGATACTAGAATACTACAAGGTGTGTTGTTAGTAATCAGTACCTTGCCACGGCAGCTACAACAATTCTGGCTGCCAGTTCCTTGTAGTATTCAGTTCGAACAATGTTACAGCCATAGTGGCGCCGAGCCACATGTAAAGCCTTTGCATATAAAGAACTGATGTCTGTCGAAGTTACTGACACTATCCCAAGATTTCTCACATTTCTGAAGGCAGAATCTAGATAATTCACTGATGTTCCAAATGGGTCCAAGTGTCTAAAATCACAAACGACATGTGAGCACTTAAAAAAATTCATTAATAACCACAAAACCCATGAGACTCAGATTTCTGGTTAGCTTATCAGAGAAACTCTGGCAAAAGATACACATTTAGTCACGTGAAGAGCTGTAGAAGAGATGCTCTTATCAAACTGACTATTTCATGGATATAAAAATATTTTACACATCTATAAGTTAGACATGGAGCTCATCTTTAAAAGTACGTGAAAATCAAGTGGATAATCTGAGAAAACTCAAATCAGAAACAAATAAAATAAAGTTAGGCTTAGGAGACCAAGTATAAAATTTAGGGCTAATAAATTAAAGTTGTTGATGCTTTTTCTTAAGCTGTATTTTTCTGGACCTCTGATTTAACTGGCATAGGGATCTACCAGAGAGGAATCTCCCTTTAAGGACTGATACAGGCCACTAAGATTCTTGGAGAACTGCCTGGGGCACTGAGAGATTAAGTGACTTGCCCAGGGTCACAGATTGGAGATGTCAAAAGTGAGACTTGACTCCTGACTGAAGCCAGCTCTTTATCTACTGTGTTATGTAATGCTGCTTCTCTTTTCTTATGCTAACACAGAAAAATTCCTCAATTAACTAGCATCAATAGTAGTAAAGGAATAACTATAAATAGTAAGGAAGAAACAAGTACAATGTATTTTTATCTTACATAAAATCAAATGATCTCAAGTGCATTAGTACGTTGGCATCCATTTTGGTCACTTCAATAGCACCAACATTTTCCTCTCCTTCTTCAAGAGCTTCATCACACTCATCCTCTTCTTTACTGTCCAACATCACTTTCATTTTGTTTAAATGGCAATTTTCCTGAATCATTGTCACAGAGTTTTCATTAAAATCATTAATAGTAACCTTGACTGCATTCCCAAGGTGTTTTGCCCATTGTAATCCCATTATGCCTTAGGAGAGATGAGGAAGAGAAGATACTTTATTAGCAAGAAAATAACCATGAATAAAAAGAATACCAATTATGCTTGTTGCAAAGAGTACAATTTTAGAAACATTAAAATACATGTTTCAAATTTCGAATGTTTTCATAAACAATTTTCGGAAGTCTGTTAAAACATTTTTATTCAACATCAGAAAAAGCTACATATTTCCTAATGTTAACAAAGAAAGTATGTTTTCATTCATAGCCCTATTAAGGTTTTTTAGATCCCAGTTGAAAATAAATGCACCTTTCTTATACTCAGGGAGTGCTGAAGAAAAGTGGTGGGGTACCAAGAATTTCTTTGATACAACAGTCACCCAGTGAGAGATGGGGGTGATAATCTTTGTCATGAGGTACAGGCCTGACCCAGGAAAGGGTGGCCATCTGGTTTGGGCGCTTAAGTGTTATTCCCAGACAATTCAGTGCTGGAGACACAGCCTGACCAACACTTCTGGATGTTATGATCTATCCATTTTCTGCAGCAATGCTCCACTTTACTGAGAAACTTGAAATAAAACTTCTGAATATGAGGAAGAAACACAAGATTGTAAAGAATTGTTTCATTAGTAAAAAACAGTAGAAAATGGAGGGAGAAACAGGACTGTTACTGATTTCTGGTTCATTATTTATCAAACAATGATTTATTAAGCACTTGTTACAGGAAAGGCCGTGTGGCAATTAGGGGAATAAACAGAGTATAAAGCAATCCTTGACCTTAAGGAGTTTATAGTCTGCTTGTGGGAGAAATAATAGTGATAATAATAGCTAATACTTACATAGCACTTTTTACGTGCCAGGCACTGTGCTAAGCACTTTATAATTATTTTCCCATTTGATCCTCCCAACAACCCTGGGAGGAAGGTGCTATTATTATCCCCATTTTACACATGATAAAATTGAGGCCTACAAAGGTTAAGTGTCACGCTTTGAACCCAGGTGCTCCTGACTCCAAGCCCAGTATTCTATCCACTGTGCCACTTCGCTGCCCTGTAAGTCCCAGAGTCCCACTACGACCCCTTTGTGGTTGTAGATGTGATCCTATGTTTTTAAAGGCTGAGCTGTACTGAAAATTCTGCCAAGTCCTACAAAGCAGACCCATATTGTCTGGAAATTATGTACTTGCTTTCTCCAGAACCAGCCCAACTAGGGACAGAGAGACTAATCACCAGTTTCTAGATACTCCTATCTATTTAACAATAAATTCTTTGTTCATGGCAACCCATGATACAAAGAAAAAGGCAAAATGGTCCTCAGCCCCCTTCCAATTTGGAAGGAATAGTAGTCGAGTGGTAGAAAAGGGGGCAGAGGGAGCTAAAAATCACACACTTTTTAGACTATCTACCAACACTGATATTCTAAACACTGGATACTTGTTCAGTGGAGCAACTGAATTCTGTAAATCTTGATTTTCTTACTATAGATGAAATCAGAAGATGGAAGGAGGCTGTAAGTGGTTGGCTCACAGCTTCTCCTGAAGAAGCAAATAACGCTAGTGAGGTTGGTTTTATCATATGTAAAAAAGCAAAAAACCCCATAATTTCATGGAACATTTAGTCATCTCATAGCGAAGTGCACATGACAAGTATTTTTAAAAGACTACCAAATAAATCATGAAAAGCTGCAACTTATGGATGAACACCCGTTGCAGAGGATGAAGAAGTAGGGAAATTATATGACAAACTTGTTTTAGTATATTATAGGAGGTAGGATTTCTATAATAGTTTAAGTATGAGGTAATTAGGGAACGAATTAGGGGCTGAGGAAATGGAAAAGGAGTGAGAATCACTGACAGAGGAACTTAAAAGAGCTGGTGATTGGTTGGCTGGGGTGAAAGGGAGAGAAGCAAGGAAATGAAAGAAAGGGAAAACTGGTGACTGAAAAATCTTGGCATTTTATACTCTATGTTAAGGCTTCTTAATCTGGGTTTCATGAACTTGTTTTAATAGATATTGTGAGAACTGTATTTCAAGATAACTGGTTTCCTATGTAATCCCGGGTATTTTATTTTATGCATTTAAAAACATCTTTCCGAGAAGGGGTCCATAGACTTCACTAGACTGCTAAAGGGGGTCCATGTCAGGCACAAAAAGCTAAGAGTCCCTGCTCCACACAAAAACATCATTGGTCAGGAGGATGAAGATGACAAAAGGGTCAAACTTTCACCTTATCAGGTACAAGGTGTCCAAAAGAACTCTGACTAAAATAACTTCCAAGAACCAGAATGAGCCTTGAGTACAACTGGGCTATTTGACTTGACATTACTGGCTTTTGCCACTTTCCTTCTGTGATTGTTGTATCCATATTTGGGGACTTTTGTTCAGTTTCCCGTTCTCCATTTACCATTATCTTAGATTTTCAATTTTATGTCAAATCTTCCATGTTAGATACACATGCGTCTTATGTAAGAACCACTCAAAAAAAAATAAATAAAAGGTAACACAAATCTAGCAAGTAAAATTAGGTTTTCTTGGCCTTTCTTTAAAATTTCTTTTCTTACCAGTGGCTCCAAAAGCATCCAAACACTCCAAAGGCTTTCGTTCCTCAGCCAACACAGCCAGCGTAGAGAATATCAGTTGCCTGGAAGAAAGTTTCAAAGTCTGAAATAATTTTACTTCTTCAAGGGCTCCTTTACTGCTTTAAAAAGTCCTTAGGATAATCAAACAATCTTTCTGAGGAGGGAGCTCAGAGAGCATCTGATTTGACACATGCCTTAACAGGAATCCCTTCTACACTATCCCTGACAAATGCTTATCTAACCTTCATCTGAAGGCTTCAAATGGTGGGGACCAACTATATTCCAGAGTAGACTATTCTATTCTTGGACAGTGATAGTGTTTAAGGAGCTTTTCTTCATATTGGATCAACATCTCTCTCTTTGAAACTTCTACCCATGTTCTAAGTTCTGTTCTTGGGGTCAAGTAGAAGAAGTCAAATTCTTTTTTTATATGATAGCCTTTCAAATTCTTGAAGCTTTATTACGAATCCCCTAAAGGTTTTCTTTAGTGGGCTAAACATTCTAAATCGTATGAACAAGGCCCTTAACCACCTCGATTGGGCCACAGCCCTTGAACACAGCAGTTCACTAATGTCCTTCCTAAAACATATCATCTACAACTACACACTACTCTAGGTACAGTCTGATCAAGGAAGAGAAAAAGGGGAACACTATCCCCCTAATCCTGTAGACTAAGTCACTCTAAATGGAGCCCAAGATTGCCTTTTGGTTTTGGTCAACACACCCCTGTCCTCTGTAATCTTCAATTTCTCTATACCTGTTGGTTCCTTACCCACTGCACACAAATACAACTATATTTTCCCCAACCTTGAAAAACTTAGACTTGCCACCTCCTCAAGTTACAGTCTCTAAGTTCCCCTACTTTTTACGACCAAACTCTTAGAAAAAGTTGTCAGCACTAATTGACTCCAGAGCTATGCTTTAGGAAAACACTTTGGTAGCTGTGTGGAGGATAGATTGGAGTGGGAGAAACTTAAGGTAGGCAGATAGGAGATGATGACTGTGTAAGCAGAAAGGAAAGGGCAGATGCAAAATGGCGTGGAGGCAGAAACAAAAAATTTTGATAAATGACTGGATGTGCGATTGAGAAGTGATAGGAATCAAAGAGGTCAGCTAGGTGGCACAGTGGATAGGGTAACAGGCCTGCTGTCAAAGAAGACTCATCTCCCTGAGTTCAAATCTGACCTCAGACACTTCCTGGTTGTGTGATCCTGGGCAAGTCATTTGACCCTATTTGCCTTAATTCCTCATCTGTAAAATAGGCTGGAGAAAAAAAATTGGGAAACTACTCAGGTATCTGCCAAGAAAACCCCAAATGGGGTCATGAAGAATTGGAGATGACTGAAAAATGACCAAACTGAACAAGGAATCAAAGATGAGCCTGCAGTTTTGGAACTTGGGCAACTGGAAGGATAGTGATACTCTTGACACTAAAAAGGAAGTTTAGAAGAGTGTGATTTTGGAGGGGAAGCTACATAGTAAGACACGATGAAAATCACAACCTATCCATGCCTATTCATCCTGTGTGATACTGTCCCTGTCAAAACAAAAAGAGACGGAGATGGAGCTCTTATTTACTGGCCCTTTCTTGGAGCACAGAACCCATTCTCTGAGGAGCAATCAGAAGAGCCACAAAGTGATCTAGGGAGCAGGAGTGGGAATGCTAGGAGAGCAGAATTTCTCCAAAGACACCTGGGTAACTGAAGCAACTGGATAGCATAGGGATTGTAATTACTTTGAGGAGTGACATATGAAATTAGGAGAAGCAGCATGGTGGGGAATAAGGGCGGGTGTGGTTGTGTTGCAGGTAATCCATCATGGGAAATAAGCCCCATGATCGGCTTCTGCGGGGAGAGTGGAATGTGACTCATATTCCCATCCTATCATTAATGGCTCACATGACCCTCCTGGGCCCAGGTTAGAGCTCCGACTTTTGGAGATCACTGCTCTACTTTTTCTAGGTGGCCTTCCATGGGTTTCATTATCATCTCTATACACATGATCCCATGACCAGACCTGGATTCTTTGCAGCAATTCAGTTCCATAACACCAGATGTCTATTAGACATTCTGAATAGATGTATGGTAGGCATCTTAAATTAAACATGTCCACTGTTCTTCCTCCCAAACTCACCTTCTTTGTATTTATTTCTTTTAGTAACCCAGATTTCTGACCTCAGTTATCTTTCACTCCTCAATTTCCCTTTCCCTCACATTTCCATATTTTTTAAATTCTCTATTTCTTGGACCTGTGCCCTTCCCTCCCCCAACATGGCCATCACTCTACTTTCACGTCTTCATCAGCTCTCATCTTAATTACTGCCTTACTGCTACACTGCACAAGCCATTGAACTGGGCTGCTTCATTCAAGTTCTTCCCTTCTCTAATCCATATTCCACACAGTTGCCCAAGCGACAGTTCTAAAGCACTGCTCTAACTGGGCCACATACTTATCACTAAGTTCTAGTGGTTCCTATTACCTCTAAAATTAAGTAGATTAAAAATATACACAAAGTACATATGCAATGATTTTGAAGGGAAGCCCTAAATACTACTTGGCATTAAAACACCTTTATAACTTAACTCTAACTTACCTTTGCAGTCTCATTGTGTATTATTCTCCTTCATTTACTGTACAGTAGCCATAGTGGTGTTTTCATACAAAGCATCCCATCTCCTGTTTCTGTGTATATCAGGCTGTCCCTTGCCTGGAATGCTGCCCCTCCTCACCTCTGCCTCTTAAAAGTTCTCATTTCCTTCAAAGCTCAGCCCAAACATTGCCTCATTCTAAGAAATGTGAGGTCTTTCTTGATGTCTTCAGCTGTTAGGGCTTCCCCTCAAATTTATTACATATGTAATTTGTGAATATTTTTAATTTGCTTATATTTGTTCTAGTCCGCCCCTACTGAAGAAGGTAAAGCTCCTTGAGTGTAGAGACCATTTGACTGGTTTTGTATCCTGAGAGTCCAGCATAGTATAGATACTTCTCTCAGATAGTACATCATACAAATGGCTGTTTAACCACGCTTCTTCTGCCATGTACTTGTGAAGTTCATTTTTTGAATATAAGCATACTTTAGGAATGATCTGCTCAACACAGAGAATAGAGGTTCAGTCTGGATAGTACATCTCTACTACTGTACTCTAAGATTACACTTGCTGAGTTTTGTGGCTGCTATAATACATCACTGACTCCTTTTAAACTTATAAAGAATGAAGAAGGGGCAGAATTAAGATAGTGGAGAGAAGCCAGGAAGTTGCTTGAGCTCTCCCAACTTTCCCTTGGAAGCAATGTTAAATTGAGTGCGAGTGACAGAACCCACAAAAAGACAGAGTAAAACAATTTTCCTGCTTAAGATAACTTAGAAGGACTTCAGGAAAGGTCTGTCTCATTTGGATAAAAAGGGAGCACAGCCAGCCTACACAGTATCCAGGCAAGTCAGTGGGAGGCTGTTAGCCACAGTACAGATCAGCAACCAAGGCCTCTTCGTTCTGGCACATCTCCCCCCACTCCCTTGGCCCCCATACAATAGGCGGGACTTGGCCGGGCCACCCCAGCACAGCGGGCAAGTTGCAAATCCCAGAGGCCCCACGGTCAGTTACCAGGGCCCTGGGCCCCCAGCACAAGAAGCTTGGGATAGTGTCTCCTATGCCCCAGGGGCACAGCTCAACTTTAAAAGTCATGAAACAGGCTAAAAAAATCCACAAAAATCAGAAAAGAGCCCTGATCATAGAAAGCTACTCTGGCGATAGGGAAGATCAAAACACAAACTGAGAAGATGACAACAATGTCAGAATGCCTATATGCAAAGTCTCAAAGGGAAATATGATTATCCAGGAAAACTGCATATCCTAGAACTAGAGGGTAAAACAATCACTGAAAGAATCCATCAATCATCTCCTGAAAACAGATCCCAAAATAAAAACTTCATGGAATATTGTAGCTAAGTTCCAGAATTATGGGGTCAAGGAGAAAGAAAAAGCCAGAAAGAGACAATTCAAATATCAAAGTGCCACAGTCAGGATTACACAGGACTTAGCAGCTTCTACATTAAAGGATCAGAGGTCTTAGAATATGATATTCCAGAAGGCAAAGGAGCTTGGATTACAACCAAGAATCAACTACCCAGCAAAACTGAGCATAATCTTTTAGGGGAAAAGATGGAAATTCAATGAAATAAAGGACTTTCAAACTTTCCTGGTGAAAAGACAAGATCTGAACAGAAAATCTGATCTTCAAATACAAGACTCAAGAGAAGCATAAATAGGTAAACAGGAAAGAAAAAACAACAATATATAAAATTTAAACTGTTTTCCCTACACAGGAAGGTGATACTTGTAACTCTTGAGAACTGTACCTCTATTAGAGTAGTTAGAAGGAGTATACATAGACAGAGGCTGTGGATATAAGTTGAATTTGATGTGATGACATTAAAAAAATTAAGGGATGAAAAAAAGGATTGTACTGCTAGAAGAGGAAAGGGGGAGGCAGAATAGGGTAAATTATATCACATGAAGAGGTGCACACGACCTATTATAGTAGAGGGAAAAAAGGGAGGGGATGATGGACATTGTTTGAACCTTACTCTCATTAGATTTGGCTCAAAGAGGGAATAACATACACACTCAGTTGGGTATAGAAATTTATTTTACTCTATAGGGAAATAGGAGGAGAAAGGGGAAAGAAAAGGGAGGAGGTTGGAGCTAACAGAAGGGAAGACAGAAGTAGGAGGGGAAAGGAGAAAGAAATAGGGAGGTAGAGCTGATAGAAGGGAGGACTGACTGACTGAGGGAAGCGTTAGAAGCAAAACACTGTTGAGGAGGGACAGGGTGAAAGGAGAGAGAAAAGTATAAAAGGGGAAATAATAGAATGGAAGGAAATATAGTCAGTAATCCTAACTGTGAATGTGAATGGGAATGAGCTCTCCCATAACATGGAAGCAGATAACAGTACGGATTGAAAACTAGAATCCTATGATATACTGTCTGCAAGAAAATCATTTGAAACAGATACACACAGAGTAAAGGTAAAAGGCTGAAGCAGAATATATTGTGCTTCAGCTAAAGTAAAAAAACCAGGGGTGCAATCCTGATCTCAGACAAAGCAAAAGCAAAAACAGATCTACATCTTGCTAAAAGTTCCCATAGACATTGAAGTCATATCAATACTAAACATATATGCACCAAGTGATACAGCATTCAAATTCTTAGAGAAGTTAAGTGAGTAACAGGAAGAAATAGACCGCAAAACTATACTAATGGGGAATCTCAACCTCCCCCTCTCTCAACTACATAAATCTCACCACAAATTAAACAAGAAAGGCGTTAAGAAGGTGAATAGAATTTTAGAAAAGATAGATATGATAGACCTCTGGAGAAAACTGAATGGGAATAAAAAGGAATATACCTTTTTCTCAGCAGCACATGACACCTACACAAAAACTGACCATGTATTAGGGCATTAAAAACCTCACAATCAAATGCAGAAAGGCAGAATATTAAATGCGCATTAAATGCACAGATCAAGATGCAATAAAAATTACATGTAATAAAGGGTTATGGAATGATAGGCTAAAAAATAATTTGAAACTAAATAATCTAATCCTAAAGAATGAGTGAGTCAAACAACAAATCATAGAAACAATCAATAATTTCCTCAAAGAGAACAACAATAATGAGACAACATACCAAAACTTATGGGATGCAGACAAAGCAGTTCTTAGGGGAAATTTTATATCTCTAAATGCTTACAGCAATAAAATAGAGAAAGCGCTGATCAATGAATTGGGCATGCAACTAAAAAAGCTAGAAAAAGAACAAATTAAAAATCCCCAATTAAATGCCAAATAAAAAATTTTGAAAATCAAAGGAGAGATGAATAAAATTGAAAGTAAGAAAACCATTGAACTAATAAAATTAAGAGCTGGTTTTATGGGAAAAAAAATCCAATAAATTAGGTAAACCTTTGGTTAATTTGATTAAAAAAAAGAAAAGAAAACCAAATTCTCAAATGAAATAAAAAATATATCAAAAATGAAAAGTGAATTCAACACCAAATGAAGAGGAAATTAAAGCAATAATTAGGAGATATTTTACCCAATTGTATGCCAAAAAATCTGACAATCTAAGTGAAATAGATGAATATTCACAAAACAATAGACTGCTCAGATTAACAGAAGAAATAAAATACTTAAATAACCTCATTTTAAGGAAAAAAAAATTGAACAAGCCATCAATGATCTCCCTAAGAAAAAATCTCCAGGGCCAGATGGATTTACAAGTGAATTCTACCAAACATTTACAGAACAATTAATTCCAATACTATATAAACTATTTGAAATAACAGGTGAAAGAGTCCTATTAAACTCCTTTTATGACACAAATATGGTGCTGATACCTAAACCAGGAAGAGCCAAAACAGAGAAAGAAAATTATGGACAAATTTCCCTAATGAATATTGATACAAAAATTTAAATTAAAATATTAGTAAAGAGATCACAGCAATTTATCACTAGGATAATATACTATGACCAGGTGGGATTTATACCAGGAATGCAGGGTTAAATATTAGGTTCAATATTAGGAAAACTATCAGCGTAACTGACCATATCAATAACAAAACTAACAGAAATCATATGATTACCTCAACAGATGCAGAAAAATCATTTGACAAAACATAGCACCCATTCTTATTAAAACCACTAGAAATTAAAGGAATAAACGAAGTTTTCCTTAAAATGGTAAGTAGTAGCTACCTAAAACGACCAGCAAGCCTTATATGCAATGGGGATAAACTAGAAGCTTTCCCAATAAGATCAGGGGTGAAACAAGGATGTCCATTATTACCACTCTTATTCAATACTGTACTAGAACTGTTAGCTTTAGCAATAAGAGGAAAAAAAAGAAATTGAAGTAATTAGAATGGGTAATGAGGAAACAAAACTGTCACTCTTTGCAGATGATAGGATGGTATATTTAGAGAATTCTAGAGAATCAACTAAAAAACTACTCGAAATAATTAACAACTTTAGCAAAGTTTCAGGAACCCAAATAAATCATCATCATTTCTATGTATTACCAACAAAGTCCAGCAGCAAGAGATAGAAAGAGAAATTCCATTTAAAATAACTGTAGGCAACGTAAAATATTTGGGAGTCTACCTGCCAAGACAAACTCAGGAACTATGTGAACACAATTACAAAACACTTTTCACCCAAATAAAGTCATATCTAAACAACTGGAAAAATATTAATTGCTCATGGGTAGATTGAAATAATATAATAAAAATGACAATACTACTTAATTTACTTATTTAGTGCCACACCAAATTAACAAAAAAATTATTTTATAGAGCTAGAAAAAAATAATAAAATTCATCTGAAAGAACAAAAAGTCAAGAATATCAAGAGAATTAATGAAAAAAAAATGCAAAGGAAAATGGCCTAGCTGTACCAGATCTAAAACTATATTATAAAGTGGCAATCATCAAAACTACTTGGTACTGGCTAAGAAACAGAGTAGTGGATCAGTGGAAGAGGTTAGGTAAAAAAGACAGAGTAGTAAATAGCTACAGTAATCTACTACTTGATAAACCCAAAGACTCCAGCTTCTAGGATAAGAATTCACTATATGACAAAAACTGCTGGGAAACCTGGAAAATAGTATGATAGAATGTAGGCACAGACTAACATCTCATCACACTGTATACCAAGAGAAGGTCAAAATGGGTAATGATTTGGACATAAAGGGTGATACCATGAGCAAATTAGGAAAGCAAGGAATAGTTTACCCATCAGCTATGCAGAAGGGAAGAATTTATGACCCCAATAAAAAGTGGAAAACTGACTTCTTTGCAACCCACCCTGGCCATGAACATATTTTGCCTATACCTCCCAGGACTAGCAGTATCGAGATGCAGTTTGATTCCCTTAAAAGTTCCCTAGTTCTTCCTTGGCTTTTCCAGTTAGCCAAAGACATCTGAAATATTTGATTAGATGTAGACAAGTGCAGAAAGAGATCTCAACAATGGTATCTGTTACCCTCCAATTACTGCCTTGGGTTTATTTGCTGGGAAACTGAGCAGCAGGACTTGGCCTCAAATGAGACAAACCTATGGGTTCCTCCTTTCAGTTTTAAAGTGAGGTATTTTTCATAAGGATCTTAAAATATTGAAAAGCAGTTTAAGAAGCTCTCTTAAAAGAGACTGAGAGACTCTGGGCAAGTCACTTAACCCCAATTGCCTAAAAGAAAAAAAAAGAGATTGAGAACGTTATGAAATGCAAAATGGATAATTTTGATTAAAAAAGTTTTTGCACAAACAAAACCAATGCAATCAAGATTAGAAGGAAAGCAGAAAGCTAGGAAACAATTTTTAGAGCAAGTGTCTCTAATAAAGGCCTCATTTCTTAAATATATAGAGAACTGAGTCAAATTTGTAAGAATACCTGTCATTCCCCAATTGATAAATGGTCAAAGGATATGAACAGGCAGTTTTCAAATATAGAAATTAAAGTTATCTATAGTCATATGAAAAGATCCTCTAAATCACTATTAATTAGAGAAATGCAAATTAAAATAACTCTGAGGTACCACCTCAGACCTATCAGATTGACTAATATGACAGAAAAGGAAAATGATAAATGTTGGACATGAGGTGAGAAAACTGGAACATTAATGCATTGTTGGTGGAGTTGTGAAATGATCCAAGCACTCTGGAGAGCAATTTGGAACTATGCCCAAAGGTTTATAAAGGGTCATATCCTTTGATCCAGCAATACCACTACAAGGTCTGTATCCCAAGGGGATCATAAAAAAGAGAAAAGGACCCATATGTACATAAATATTTATAGCAGCTCTTTTTGTGGTGGCAAAGAACTGAAAACTGAGGGGATGCTCATCAATTGGGGAATGGCTGAACAAGTTGTGGTATATGAATATAATGGAATACTATTGTGCTATTAGAAATGATGAGCAGGTATATTTCAGAAAAACCTAGAAAGACTTACAACTGATGCTGAGTGAAGTGAGCAGAACCAGACGAACACTATACTCAGTAACAGCAACAATGTGTGATGACCAACTTTGACGGACTAAGCTCTTCTCAGCAATGCAATGATCTAAGACGATTCCAAAAGGCTCATGATGGAAAATGCTGTCCACATCCACAGAAAGATCTATGGAGTCTGAATGCAGACAGAAGCATACTATTTTCTCTCTCTCTCTTTTGTTCCTTTCTTATGGTTTTTCCCCTTTGTTCTGATTCTTCTTTTACAACATGAATAATGTGGAAATGTTTATCACAATTGTACACATATAACCTATACGAGATTGCTAGCTATCTTGGGGAGGAGGGAGAGAAAGGAAAGAGGGAGAAAAATTTGGAACACAAAATCTTAAAAAAATGAATGTTGAAAACTATCTTTACATGTTATTGGAAAAAATAAAATACTATTAAGTGGAAAACAATAAGAATGGGAACCCCTTGATCGTCTTCACCCATAACCTAGCTGTTGTTTAATCTGTGCAGCTAAAAATTTAAATCCCATGGATAGTACTTTACTCAGGTTAAATTTCCATACATTTAAAGATCCTAAAGAAGTGCAAGATCCAACTACATTCTGAGTTATGAAAGAATTAAGATATGTCAAGCACAGTTTGAGTAAGAATTTTAAATATTCAAGATATTTTATTGTGACCTAATTGCTAGGAAATTGACAAATCATTTATAGTACATGGTTGGCTTCCATCTATTATCAGAACACTGGATTTGCCACAATACCCTATTTCTTGAAGGGGCAGCTTGGTGGCACAGTGGATGAAGTGCTGGGCCCGGAGTCAGGAAGACATCTTCTGGAGGTTCAAATCTGGCATCAGACACTTCCTACCTGTGTGACCCTGGAAAATCACTTAAGTCTATTAAGTAATACTTTCTCCATCTGCAAAATGAGCTGAATAAGGAAAGAGCAAACCACTCCAGTATCTTTTCTCAGAAAACCCCAAATGAGGATGAAGAGGTGGATATGGCTGAACACACATCTATTTCTTTCCTATGTTGGATGACAACAATTTATTTTCCCATGAAATAAAAAAATATTTTAAAGAAAACATTATTACCTCAAACATCAATAAATTTGTCAATACCTCATTTCAAATTTTCTTACCTGTTTAATTTCATTTTTGGATTAAAATAGGAATCTGTTTTCTGAGGTGTAGAATAGTTAGGAAGAACTTGTATGTCAGTGTCTGCTTCTTTCAACACTTCACGGGGTGGTTTAGCAGCAGAGGCTAAAAAACAAAGATTTCCAGGGACTCAGAGCTCAGGTGCTGAATGTGCAAGCCTCTGACTTATATTTGGGAGGACAACCTCCCCACATTAACATGCTACAAAACACTTTAAACTTTACAAAATGCTTCACTCGTTATATCCCAATGAAGGAAGTAGTGCAAAATCTCCATTTTACAGACCACAGAACTAAGGCTCAGGGAAACTAAATGTCTTGGTCTTTGGTAAGCAGATCAATCAATGACAAGATCAACAAGCAAGTATCAATCAATAAGCATTTATTAAATCCCTGCTGTGTGCTAGGGAAAGACAGCATATACAGTACGACTACATACACAATATAACGATCATGGGATCACTGATTTCATTGGTATAAGGAACTGCCAAATGAGGAAACTATCCATCAAGGCAAATGGGCACATTCTCTCTAGATTACACCAGCCTCTTCTTGCAGAACAGGCGAGTTCTTTCTTGGGGCATCAATTTTGGGGATGGGTCCAGGTCAGATATGCTTCATTCCCCTCTTGCTGACTGTTTGGACTTTGCCACTGTCCCCTCCATGGACAGGTACCTTCCCCATCACCTCTGTTTCGCTTCCTTTTATGTATTTTCTCCTTGGGTTAGAATATAAGCTCCTTTAGGGCAAGGACTGTATGCTTTGGCTTATATTTGTATCCCCAGGGCTTAGCACAGTACTTTGCACACAGTGTTGCCTGCCTACCTACTTGCATCACTGTAAGGTCATAGGCAGAAAAAATACCAAATTAATATATAGGTTATTTCAATTCAGCCTACAAGAGGGCATTACCAACTAGGAGGATCAGGAAAGGCTTTATATAGACGGTGATATTTGAAGTGTATCTTAAAGGAAGAGAGAGATTTTATAAGGTGGAAGTGAGGAGGGCGTGTATTCTAAGTGTGAGGGAGGGCCACTGCAAAAGCAGAGAAATGGGAGTGCTATGTGTGACAAACAAGAGAGACCACTTTGGCTAGAGGGTAGTACGTCGGAGTCTTCGCATTCTCTTTTCAACTCTCTACATTTTGGCTTCTGACCTCATGTAATCAAAACTTCCTCTCTAAAGTCACCAATGATCTTTTAGTTGCCAAATCCAGTAGCTTTTTATCAATGCCCATTCTCCTCCACCTCCATAGTGTTGATCACTTTCTTCTTGATAACTCTCCTCTCTCAGTTTTTGGAATACCACTCTCTCCTTGTTTTTCCTCCTAACTATCAGACAGTTCCTCCTCAGTCTCCTATGCTAAAACCTCATTTAGGGGGTGTCCCCACAGGGCTCTGTTCTCTTTTTCCTCAATACTACTTCACCTGGTGATCTCATCACCTCCCCTGGATTTAATTATCTCTATGCTGATGACTCTCAAATCTACTTATCGTGTCCAAAGCTCTCCGCTGACATTCAGTCTCCCATTTCCAACTATCTTTCAGACCTCTTGAAATGTATGTCCAGCAGACACATACTCAACATGTCCAAAATTGAACTCATCTTTCCCCCTAAACCTTCTCTTCCCTCTAAACTTCCCTATTACTGCCAAGGGTACCATTATTCTCCCAGTCCTCCAGGCCTGCCACCTAGATATCATCCTTAACTCCTCCCTCTCTCACCACCCACATCCAATCCATTGCCAAGGCCTGTCAATTTCACCTTTGCAATATCTCTTGAATGCGCCTTCTTCTCTCCTCTGATCCTGTCACTACCCTGGTACAATACAGGTCCGCATCACCTCACACCTTGAAAACCACATATATTGCTGGCTGATGATCTGGGCCTGCCTGCCTTAAATCTCTCCCTGTTCCAACCCATCCTCCATTTGACTCTCAAAGCAATTTTCCTAAAGTACAGGTCTGATCATATCACTTTCCTACTCAATAAACTCCAGTGGCTCCCTACTGCTTCTAAGATCAAATATAAAAGCCTGTTTGGTGTTCAAAGCCTCATAAATATCCCACCATTACCCTTCCAGTTTTCTTACATCTTTTCCTCCACCATTTATTCTATCATGTTTCATGAAGAAGATACTCCATTTCTCTGTTCTGGACATTTTCTCTAAACTGTGCCCCATGCCTGGAATGTTCTACCTCCTCAATTCCACCTACTGACTTTCCTGGCTGCCTTTAAGCCCCAACTAAAATCTCATCTTTTACAAGAAGCCTTTCTGAATCCCTCCTAATTCTAGTGCCTTCCTTCTGTTGTTTCCTATTTATCTCGTGTACAGCTTTGTGTGTGTGTGTGTGTGTGTGTGTGTGTGTGTGTTGTGTGTGTGTGTGTGTGTGTATCTATCTATATCTCTCTATCTCTCTATCTCTCTATCTATTTTGCATACTGTCTCCTTCAGTACATTGTAAGTTCTTTGAGGGCAGGGGACTATCTTTGCCTGTTTTTGTATCCCAAGTGCTTAGCACAGTCCCTGGTACATAGTAGGAACCTACTGACTGATAAATATCACTGTAAAGACATCCAGTAGGTGACCTGAAATCACCTGCCAAATGATTCAGAATTTTTTTACCTCTTTCCCCAACATAGTCTTTATATATGCATCAGAACCAGAATAATTATGAGGTGATTAAATCTTATTAGCTATTTCTTTTGTGGTTTTCAGTGACAATGATCAACAAGTATGTATAAGTTTATTGTGAATTAGTTTCAATAGCAAGGTAAGGTGCTATTACACTTTCCTTTAGTGCAAGAGATATTACTCCCAAGAGATTACTGGTCAGAATAACTATTTGCAATCTTTTTTTCTAGTTCAATTTGTAAGAGGTTCTATGAGGTAAGATAAGCCCTCAGGTAAGTAGTTTTGCATCTTTTTGAGTATGCTAGTTCACTATGGACTTTAACCTGTACTTCAAAAAAAGTTTTGTTTCATATGTGAAAACAACAATTTTCCCTATCGTTTAATGATTTCTTAATAGACAAATGAAGTTATTCAACTTACCTGCAATATACCTGGATTCAGTTTCTCCTTTGTTCACATGCCGTTTAATATGTCCTATCATATCAGTTCTTCGCGTGATGGTTGCTGAACAAATGATACAGTGATAATGGGCCCCCATTTTACTAGATGTCTATGAACAAGACAAAGTTAATTAAAACACATGATACTAAACCTACATCAAAGCAATTTGAGATCGCAAGTGTGTATCAGCTAGGAATCTTGAGGACCAAAGTTCTAACATGGGGTGGGGAACATGCAGCCTTGAGGTCACAGGTTCCCCACCCCTGCAGTAGAAGCTCTAACATCCCTGTGATTCCTTCCTGTTTTATTTCAATATGCAATCTTCACTTTACTTTTCCATAGACTTTGAATTTAATTTTGTAGTTTATTTTTTCCTTCCTCTAATAAAAATTGTGCCTTACTTTCTCTAAAGACCACCTGTGCCTTATGGAAATATTGCTATTGGGACTTTATTGAATACCTTTTAAAAACGTACAGTAAATTAATATTGTTTGTGACCTCACATAATAAGTGTTCAGAATTATTACTTCTACATCCAATAGACCCAGTTGGGTTTGCTGTATTAGCCCTCTTGTTAGAACACATTATGAAATGAATACTTACTAAACTACTTTATACAAGTTAAGAAATTAATAATTTATTGACTGAGCACTGGCTATAAATTAACAAATGGAAGCTAACATTTTATTTATTTATTTTTAGAACAGTTAAATTTTATTTTCAGTTCCAAAATCTCACTTTTGAGAAGGCAAGAAATGACAATATTCAATGCACATATGATATTATCCAAAACACATTTCTGTATCAAGTCACATTCCCAAAAAAATAAAGAAAAAAAATATGCCTCACTCTGCACTCAGAGTTTATCATTACTCTGTGGAGGTGGACAGGATTTTTCATCATGAGTTCTTTGGAATTGTAGTAGATAATTTTACTGATTAGAGTTAGTAAGTCTTTCACAATTGCTTATCTTTACAATATTGTTACTATGTAAATTGTTCTGGTTCTGCTCACTTCACTTTACATCAGTTCATATAAGTCTTCCTAGGCATTTCTGAAACCATCCTATTCATCATTTCTTACAGCGCAATAGTATTTCACCACATTCACTGAACATCCTCTCAGTTCCCAATTATTTCCTACCACAAAAGGAACTGCTATGAATATTTTTGTACATATGGGTAATTTTCCTTTGATCTCTTTGGGGTTTACACCTGATAGCAGTATTTCTGGGTCAAAGATTATTCAGGGTTTTTTTTTTAAAGGCAATTGAGGTTAAGTGACTTGCCCAGGGTTACACATCTAGTGAGTGTCAAGTGTTCGGTCTGAGGCCGCATTTGAACTCAGGTCCTCCTGACTTCAGGGCCGGTACACCACCAACTCCCCCTGATTATTCAGTTTTTTAGCTCTTTGGGCATAGTTCAAATTTTTCTCCAGAGTGACTGGACCAGTTCACAGTTCCAACAGAGAATTACTTATTTTCCTGTATAGCCTCCAGCATTTGTCATTTTCTTTTTCTGTCATCTTAGCTAACCTAATGGGTGTGAGGTGGTACCTCAGAGTTCTTTTAATGTGCAATTCTATTATTATTAATAATTAGAACTTTTTTTAATATGACTATTGATAGCTTTGATTTCTTCCTCTGCAAACTGCCTATTCATATCTCTTGGCAATTTATTAGTACAGGAATGACTTTTATTCTTATAGCTTTGGCTCAGTTCCCTATATATATTTGAGAAATGAGACCTTTATTTGACAAACTTAATGCCAAGATTTCCCCCCCTCAGTTTCCTGCTTTTTCTTCTAATTTTGGCTGCACTGGCTTTGTGCAAAGACTTTTAAATTTTATGTAATCAAAATTATCCATTTTACCTCCTGTGAACCTCTTTATTCCTTGTTTAGTCATGAACTCTTCCCCATCTGTAGATCTCACACACAGTGTCATCCTTTATGTCTAAATCATGTAATCACTTTAAGCTTATCTTAGTATAGGATGTTAAGATGCTGGTTTATGCCTATTTTTGCCAGACTACTTTCCAGTTTTCCAAGCAATTTTTGTTGAATACTAAGTTCTCGCTCCAATGGCTAGAATCACTGGGTTTATCAAACACTAGATCGTTTGCTTCTGTATATTGTGCACCTACTCATGTTCCACTGATCAACCACTCTATTTCTTATCCAATACCAGACTGTTCGGATGATTACAACTTTGTAGTCTAGTTTGAGATTTGGTACGGGTAGGCCCCCTTCCTCCCCTTTCCCTCCTGTCCCCCCCCAATTAATTCCCTTGCTATTCTTGACCATTTGTTCTTCCAGATGAATTTTGTTATGAATTTTTTTCTAGCTTTAAAGTAATTCTTTGGTAATTTGATTGGTATGGCACTTATCAAGCAAATTAATTTAGGTAGTATCATTTTTATTACATTGGTTTGGCTTATCCATGAGCTATTAATATTTCTTCAATTATCTAGATCTTTATTTGTGTGAGAGTGTTTTTAATTGTGTTCATATAGTTCCTGTGTGTCTCTTGACAGGTAGACTACAAAGTATTTTATACTGTCTGCAGTTATTTTAAGTGAAATTTTCTTTCCATCTCTTCTTGCTAGGTTTTGTTGGTAATATTATATAGAAACAGTGATGATTTATGTGGGTTTACTTTATACCCTACAATTCTGTTGAAGTTGTTGTTTCAACTAATTTTTGAAGTTAACTCTCTAGAGTTCTCTAAGTTAAGAGACATAAATTGTTTAACATTATGTACACAAAAGGTTCAACTCCTATAACATTAGAAATAAATATTTCACTAAGATTCCAAAAGAGAATTAAAAAAATTAAAATCATTTCCTTTTGTATAATTTAATTTAAATGAGGGAAATGAAACATTCTCTAACTCTAAGAGTTATTTCCTTAACTCACATTCAAAATTTAAAAGAATTAAAAATACGTTTTCCCTTATATTCTTAATAATTAACTACTAGAGGGGCAGTTGGTGGCACAGTGGATAGAGCTCTGGCCTTGAAGCCAGGAGGACCTGACTTCAAATCTGACCTCTGACATTTAACACTTAATAACTGTGTGACCCTGGACAAGTCCCTTAACTCTGATTGCCTCACCAAAAAGTAAAAAAGCAAAATTTTACTGATTTTCAGTTTGAAGCAGTATGGCTTAGTAGATAGAAGACCTGGGTTCAAGACTTTCCTTTACCACATACTGTTTATGTGACCCTGGGCAAGTCAGTTAATTTCTCAGCGCTATAGGTCAGTGAAGACAAACGCAAATAGAAATGGTTCAAATAAAAATGCAGGGGGCATACTGACTTAGAAAACAACAAATTAACATTATGTTGTACTATATTTTTATTTATTTTGTTAAAAATCTCACAATTACATTTTGATTTAGTTAGAAAATTCTAGACAACTCTCTAAGACTTTAAGTTGCACTGAAGATGCTGACCTGCATTGGTAAGAGGGAGTTTCCTCACCTGGAAATTCCTTATACCAATGAAATCACAGGCCTAGTTCTTATCTCTATTCCTAATTTTCAATTCATGGATAGCAGAGGAATTTGTCAGCTAGACAACAAAAATTGTGGAAACCTAAATAGCAATTATAATAGCTTTTTAATTATATCCAATATAATGCTAGGAATTAAATGGAAACAAGACTTAAAAGTCTTAGCTATATAATAGGAAAAGTAAACTATGAAATATGAGGCTTGACATTTTTATCCTTAGGAAAGGAAAACAAACTTGAATTACTATAACAAAACAAGTTTTATTATTCTAAAAAAGCCCAAAAACTATTACCTGGTCTCCAATGAGGTTTGATTTCACTGGTCGACAAGGTAAGTGACAGATACACATCCTGTAACCTAAAATGGAGAATGGTCTTTAAATAAACATTATATACTTCAATTTTTTCAAAAGAACTCACTTTAGGTACTCCCTCAAACCAATGTACTTCAGAATTCCTCAGTAACTTGGGTGATGGTTTCATGAGTTGACAGGGCAAGGAGAATGAATCTTTATCACTTGCCAGGCCAGCCTTCTAGTAATGAGGCTCTTCAAATTTATCTAGACTGTACTTTGTATAACAAGCATACAACTGGTTGGTGGGCAAATGTGTGAAGCCCTTCCAGTTTGTTAAGACCTACTAGAATTCGTGCTCTGCTGCCATAACCCAGGGTTGGAGAACCCAGGGTTACCTCCATATCATGGTTAGAACAGGACTTTAGAGAGGGAGTTCAACATGTATGTGTGGTTGAAGCCCAAATGTTCAGCTATACAGGAAGAGATAATAGCAAATTCACTAACTGGAATCATGATCAAATTTGTACCATTAATTAAATTAATTCCTTTTTGCATGTGTGCTGGAGAAAGCAGAATACAGTCAAGACACTTGAGTTTTGATCCTGGCTCTACCACCAACTAATTGGGTGACTTCAAGAAAGCTACAACCCTTCCTGGGTTTCAGCTTCCTCATTTCTAATCTGCTTTGCCCACTCTGTTGGAATTGCTCTCAAAAATAAAATTCTTCAATGTCCTTCACAGTTCTGTACCATATGATGCTTTTAACTATCTTTCACTTCTTCTTGAAACTCCTTCCTTTTCTGATGGCTTTTTTTGGGGTCTACTCCCTCCTCTTTCTCTCCTAGATCCTAAATGAACACACTTCCCCAACAGCCATTCTTTATTTAAATCTGTATTCTTTCCCTTAACTATCTCTTCTGTTCCTGTGGTTTACATTATTAATGCTATGCAGATGACTTCTACTGAGCTCTAGTTCTATATTTCTAATTGTCCATTAGACATCTACACATGTATATCCTTACAACATCTTAAATTTAATATGTCTAAAACTAAACTCCATCATCTTTCCTGTCAACTAGTTCTTCTTCAGGCCTTTCTTATTTCTGTTCTGTTGACGACCAAGCCATTCTTGCAATTACCTATACTCAGTCACTTTCAACTCCTTTTTCTACTTACTCTCTAGAAGCAAGCAGTCACAAATTTCACCACCATCATCACAAAGTCATTGCTTATGTGAAGCTTGAAAAAAAAATAGCTGAGAAGAAAGGCAGCTAGTTTAAGCAACATTAAAAAGAAAAACCTAATGCCATTCATAAGAACAAAAAAAATCCCCCAAACCAAAACCACAAATATTCTCTGTTTATTAGTCTCTACTTGACAAGTAAGTAGCTGTTTTCATTCCTACCTAAAGCAGTGCATATTTCTCTGCTGAAGGTTTTTCTTTTTTTAATTCATTTTGATTGGCCAAATCATGGCAAACTAGAATCATACATCTGGAAGGGAACTTAGAGACTACAATCACAACTGCAGAGCTGGAAAGGACGACAGATTCTACAGGAACTGCTTCTACATCCCTAAGTAGTGATCTAGCCTCTGAAGACTTTCAGTGATGGGAAATGATTCTTGCTGAGGTAGCACTTTTAATTTTTACAAAGCTCTACTTATTTGGAAGATCACATAGCTTAATCTTTATTCCGAACATAAGGAAGCAGAGGTCCACAGGTTAAATGACAATCAAGATCACACAGCCAGCGTTAGAGTGTGACTAAAACTCAAGTCTCCTAATTCTTGACTACGATATTGTTTTCCTTATAATCAAAAAGTGTATAAACATGTTTGTCTTGTCTTTGTGGCATTCATTCTAATTCATTTGTGCCATAATCCAATTCAACAAAAAAAGGAAAATTATATTTTCCTTAAGAATCTAGACTTCTTTATTAAAAACTAACAAAAACCTAAGATGTTAACATATCTAAAATTATACAAATTTATGCACTAAGGTATTTGAGACTACACTGCTAGATCAAAAATGTTAGAAATAGTAATATTTTCCAATAAGTTATTAAGGAAAATTCTTGTAAAGCTGTATTTTTCATTTATTACTTAATTTTATTAAGTGACAAAAAAGCTGCAGTAACTTTATCTTGAAAATGCTTAATTAAAAATATGCCCTCTCCCCCCAAATACGGCACTAAATGCTGTATCACATACATTAAATATCTTTTTTTAAAAAAATTAGTTTTGAAATTACAAACCTTCAAATTCAACAGAAACTTTCCAGTGTAAATTCTGAAGGTGACGATGAAGTTTATGGCTATAACAAGCTTTGAATTTTTCCTCAGGGCATAATGGACAAGGTTTTTTACCAGCTAAAAAGGAAAAGACATAAAAAAAATGAACCAGTTATTAAAGAATAGAACTGTGCTATAATTCAGCTGAAACTTCTGCCACCAAGTAACAGCCTTTCCTTGTGGTAGCCTCATCACTGGGGTCCTTGCCAATAGTTATGTGACATTTGCAGTCTCCTGTCCAGGACCTCTTATTTTCAGCTGTCTTTATCACCTAGCTCCTCCCCTATATGTAGCTAATATTTTTGCTGCCATCAGTGAAGGAAAAGAATGGTACTTGTAGTATCTTGCATGCACTTCTCATATTATGACTGCCTGCTGGTAAGTTAGTGCGAGAATCACTTCCTTAGTTGGGCTTATAAGGAGTAACAATTCTCTCATACAGGTAGAACTGGCAATAACCGACACACTTGCTAAACATAGAGAGGATCCTTAGGGAGGAGAAATTATAATTGTAACCAAAAAGTATTTATTAAGCACCTACTATGTGCTAGGTACTAGAAATCTGAAGATTTAAAAAAATGAAACCATTCCTACTCTCAAGGATATCACATTTTATTAGGGGAGACCACATGTACATATATCACATATAAAGCGATACAGAATATATTCTGAACAAATACCAGTTGGTTAGAAAAGTGGGATGCTTAAGAGGTCTAGGAAAGGCTCCATGTAGAAGGTGATACATGAAGTATAAAGGAATCTATGAAGTGGAGGGAGGTAAGAAGGCATTGGAGATACCCAGTACAAAGGCAAGGAGATGACAGATGGAGTGTCATGTATAAGGAAAAAAGGGGGCAGGTAGATAGATTGGAGAAACTGAGAAGAAGAGTAAACACTTAGAAAGTCTGAAAACATAGGTTGGGGTGAGGTTGTGAAGGGCTTTAAAAGATAAACAGAGAAACTTCTACTTGACTGTAGGAGCAATAAAAGAAGCCCCTAGAATTTACTGAATGGGGAATACTACTGGTCAGCTCTGCACTTGAGGAAAAATATTTTGACAGTGTGTGGAAGATAGTTTGGATTAGGGAGGCTTGATACAAGGGGCCAAATTAGAAGGCCACTGCACCAGTCCAGACACGAGGCAGTGAACTAAGGTTCTGGGTATATAAACAGAGGGAGATCAAAGGTTGAAAGGTTTGGCACCTGACTGGAAAATGTAGAGCAAGAGAAATGCTGAGGAACAGCTGTATGTTTGACAGAAATGGAAAAGTTTGGAAGGTGGTGGACTTTTGGGAAAAGATAACAAGTTCTGCTTTGGACATCATGATTTGGGGATATCTAGTTTAAATGCTGAACAGGAAGCTGGATGTGGGATTGAATTTAGGGGAGAAAATGATGCTCCACATACAGATCTGTCGGTCATCTGCAAAGAGATAACTAAACCCAAGGGAGGCGACGAGGTCACCAGTAAAGTATATAGAAAGAAGGTGGTCCATGATCTAGCCTTAGGGAACACCCACAAATGGAGATGAAGGTGGGATGATAAGGATGATTAGCCGGAGCCTAGGAAGCTATGGTCAGACAGTTATTTTAAAAGAACCAAGATAGAGCGGCATCATAAAATCCAGAAGAGAGTAGTCAACAATATTAAATGCAGGAGACAGGTCAAGAAGGAAGAGGACTGAGAAAAGACCATAAAGTCTGGTGACTGAGAGATAGTTGGTATCTTTGGAGAAAGCAGTTTCAGTTGAGTGATGAAGCCAGAATGTAAAGGGTTGAGGATGGAGGGAGGAAGGATGTAGAATGATAACTACAGGGGCTCTTTGGGTCTAGTCTTAGGAATGGGGCATGTAATGAGATTAATAATATAATTATTATTGAATATAAACGCTAGCAATATGCCTGGATCCACACTGTACCTAGAACAGCAGCAAATGAACGGCTACAGCACTTTATCTGGTCCTTTATAGCACTGCATAAGTTGCATTTTAAACAATGCTTTTGCATCTATTGGGAAAAAAATACATAGTAGTATCCAAATATTAATTGTATATCTTTAGTCACTCTGTATGTCTGTCTATGGACATGGAATGGAGACTGGTCCTATGATTCCATTGGCATAAGGAACTCTCCAGTGAGGAAACCCCTTCTACCAATGCAGACCATATCCTTTTCTGCAATTTAAAGTCTTAGCTGCCCGTGGCAAAGGCGTTAAACTCAGAGCTGGCCCAACCAGAAGCGTCATGTATGATTTAGTACATGCTGGATGAACAAGCACATCATTCCCATTTCTACTTCCCAAATTCTTGTTATTTGTAATGAGTTATATGTGTGATTTGGGCATTTAATTTTTGTTTAGATTGACTGATGCCTGATGTGAGAAAAACTAAAAGTAAAGAGTAACTTATTTCAAATGAGATAATAATTGTAAAGCACTTAGCATTGTGCCTGCCACATAATAAGCACCATATAAATGTTAGCTATTTTTAAATACTGTTATTTGATGGCAGGCAAGATGAATGTTCAATTTAATTCTTTTTTTACTTTTTACCCACAAATGACCAAGGCCACAGGTGTTAAACTCCATGGACTAGATTAAAATTGGGAAAGGTTTCATAAAATAAATAAAAATACAACACAGGCAATGTTAATTTGCGGTTTTCTAAGTCACTATGTGGCTGCAGGGATCATTTCTATTTGTGTCTGACCCCACTGATCTAGATCCTGTTAAAAGTACTGCCTACTTTTCAAGATCAAATTACCCGTCCTCTCCTAGCCCTAGACTGATCCTATCCTCACCATCCCAGTACGGTGCACAGCACTCTTCAAATCTTGGCTCTGAGCAAGTCATTTCATCTTTCCCAGCCTTGGTTTCCCATGTGTAAAGGTGGAGGTCAATGGCTTTCAAGGTCCCTTCTCATCCTAAATTCAGGATCCTATGTTTCTGGTTTTTTTTTTTTATTCTTTGAAACATCTCTCAGATTTACCTCTTCCTTTCTATTCCCAATACTATCACCCTTGTTGTAATTTATTACAATCGTATTGCAGTTGATCTTCCTTCCAGTCTTTCTCTTAATTCAGTATACACGTCACTGCTAAAGCTAATTTTCCTAAATATGCCTTTTCTTTTCTTTCTTTCTTTCTTTCTTTCTTTTTTTTTTTGGTGAGGCAATTGGGGTTAAGTGACTTGCCCAGTCACACAGCTAGTGAGTGTTATATGTCTGAGGCTGGATTTGAACTCAGGTTCTCCTGACTCCGGGGCCTGTGCTTTATCCACTGCGCCACCTAGCTGCCCCTCTAAATATGCCTTTTAGCTCACCATGCTCTTGCTCAAAATTCTAGAATGGCTCCTTCAATTAAGTTTAAACTCCTAAGCCTGGTATTCAGGGTCCTTCATAGTCTTGTGCTGGCAAAACCTGACTAAATTTCTTTTCCACTACTCCCCGTAAGTAACTTTCACTTTAGGAAAGCTGGTTTCCTTCCTATACTCTCACACTTTGTATATTCCTACCCCTGCCCTGCTATTCCAGCTATTTCCTTACCCCAAATGCCCTCCTTCTCCCTTGTCCATTTCTCCATTAAGTCTTCTCTACCTACTTTAGCCTACTTTGATTTCTTCTTTTCTTTGAACTATTGAAATTATACTCAGTAAACAGCTTAGCATTTAGTTATTTTAATTGTTTGAGAGATCAATCTTTCCTCCCTAGATTAAAACCTTCTGGTGCATAGGAATGGTGTTTTATATTTGAATGTAAAATAGTGCCTAGCCATAATGTTATAGAAGACTGTAACATAGCCATTATCATCCTTAAAACACTAGGATTATAAGAAGCTAGCATGAAACAGTGAAAGAGCCCAGTCCTGAGAATCAGGCAGGAGCAGAATCTTAGTCACTGCTCAACCACTAGCTGAATGACTGGGAACAAAGAACTGAAACTCTCTGGGGTCAGTTTCTTTGGCTGTAAAATGGAAGTGTTGGGTTACATTATCTTTAAGGTCTTTAAATAATACATGGTCTAATAATAAAAGGAAAATTTCCCATCACTAGAAAAAGTCAGGACCAACAAAAACACCTGCCTCATAGAGAAATAAACTGACAAATCATATTAGAATCAATATTTAATTGAAATGAAAAAAAAGAAAAAGGAGGCAGGGAATGAATCATAGTTATAGAAGGCAAATGACCAAAAGTTAGGGTAACAAATTTCATGGGCTTTATTTTAAATTCAAGTCAGGTTTATTGTAAAGTAGGAAAATTAAATTATTTTTTCCAAATTAAAATTTTTTTTTCAAACCAAAACATCGTTTCCAATGTAACACTCATTTATAATTTAAGTGCGCTATCATCAAAAGTATTTGTAAAGAATTCTATTAACATTTTTGTTTATTCTTTAGGCATAGAATATTAAAAATTTTTTTTTAACATTGAGGGACAAAGAGAAACCTACAAACAGGCTTTTATTTTCAAAAAAGAATAAAAAAAAAGAAATGGAACATAAGGATACTAAAAACCACTACTGGACTTGATGATGATTCTTTTCACCCTTTTGTCTATGCCACTGTGTCACATGGCAGTCTTTAAAATTACTCCTCAATCCAAAAAAGCCCAAAAAGCAATAAAGCAATCAATATAACCAGAACCATGGAAGAGAAAAGGGGCAAGGAATACTTGGGCATCACCTCTTTGATGCTTCACAGAATTTTATTTCACTTGCTAATTTATTTCCAAGAAATAATTCTGTTTTGTGTTCAGTTCTTAGAGACCATGGGGCTACACTTTTCTATATCTTCTGACTTTTAGAAAACGCTAGCATAAGCTACCACATCTAAAAGCTGGAGAACAAGATTTCTTAAAAACTGTAATTTAAGGATAGGTTGTAATTTAGTAAATTAATTTTTCTACATTCTGAAAAATAAGAGGTTGTTAGTATGTGCTATTTCTTCAAAAAGTTAGATAATTTGTTATTTTTGCTTATGTGTAATTAAATACATATAAAACAAGTAAGACATAATGTGGCCTAAAAGGTAGAGAGTTGGCCTTGGAGTCAGAAAGCCCTGGGTTCAAGTCCCACTTCTGACAAAACTGGCTGCATGACCCTGGGCAAATCACTTAACTCTATGAGATGGAGAGCAAGAGCCAATCTGCATCAGTGGAGGAAATTTTTCTGCAAGTTCTCTGCACAGAACAAATAACAGCTCTAAACCAAAAACAAGTTAAACTTATTTACAGAGTCATTTTTACTCTTTTTGATACTAACAACAACAATAACAAAAAAGCTGAATGGCTCACAATACATTTCAAAATTTAACTGCTTTTTCTCATCAAGATGCTTGAAAAGTATTTCTTTGTGTTTTCCATAAACTGCATCCCTAAGGCACACTAATTTCTGTTCTCCTACATAAAGAATATAACTTAAGGGCATGTTGTAAATTAGTGAGCTAATTTGTTTCCTTAGAAAGCAGTTAACTAATCTGTCTATACAAAACAAATGGAGAAATATTATTAGCACACACAAGCAAAACCTTATTAAAGTGACTACCACCTACCACAGTGACTACCACGAAGCATGAAGTGTTCGGTAAAATCGAGGAATTTCCATGTTCCTACAAATGATTTTGTTATTTGACTGCAAGGAATTTCCTACCACAAATACTTTGTTGATCCTGGCTTCTGTAATGTACTACATAAGAAGAATACCTAGCTTGGTACTGTCTATCTTTGGAGGGGGAATAAGACAAGTCATGGCAGAGATTATTACCCTTTGTTTCCTTTCACTTCTTCCCCCTCAGACATTCTAATAACCACCAGAACTACGGGACCCTCATGCCCAGCTCCCCAGATCCTTCCCCCTCCCAAACAGGGTACATAGAAAGATCTAGAAGCATGGAAGAGGTAAAGGGTGAGGAAGGTGTGTCTATCATACCTCCCTCTTTTCTCTACTGGGTTCAGGGCATTTCATTTCACTCGCTAATTCACTCCTGAGAGGCTGAGTTTCAATTCTGTTTTGTCTCCAGCTCTTGTAGACCTGGAACATGATTTTTTAGCAAATTCAATTCAACAAATATTTGGGTGTCTATTATGTGCAAGATTCATGTTAAATGCTATGGGTGATAAAAAGATGAATAAACCACCAAGGAATTTACAGTTTAGTAGGGAATACTAGATATAACTTGTATACAAGAAACAATGGGGGTAATCAGCCCAAGACATTGGGCCACAAAAGCAGAGCACTAAAGCGGTTCAAAGAAAGCATAGAACTTTTCTAATGGGGGGGGGGAGAGGGGCCAAAGAAAAAAATTCATGAGAATACAAGAAAATATGGAAACACTTATATGAAATAATGCCAAGAGAAGATAGCAGAAATAGAAAAAACACACACACAAAGCACAACTATATTTAATTAGCTGAAATAAAACATTGGCAACATTTTATAAGTACAAGGAAGGAAAGATCAGGATGGGTCACAGAACAAATAAACTGTTATATTAAAGCTTATATCATTATTTTAAAAAATATAGATTACAGGCTATGATTTTATTGGGGATTCAATCCCATACTTTATTTGTTTGTTAAGTGAGTTAAATTTATAATTTTTTTTTTTGGTGGGGAAAAAAGCTTCAGGAAGGATACTGCATTTGTTTTTTTGTTTGTTTGTTTTTTGATGAGGTAATCAGGGTTAAGTGACTTGCTCAGGGTTACACAGTTAGTAAAGGATACTGCATTTGCAGCAGATTTTAGAAGATAAGATTTCAACAGCTATATATGGTAGGGAGAGAAGGATGGAGTATTTCTTACAAGAAAACACATGACAATCATTCATAATTAAGTTATAAAATACCTAAATTGAATGGCTGTCATGTGTTTCTTTATAACAAGTACTTTGTCTCCTCCCCACTGTCACCTACATATAAAGTCATTGAAATCTGGATCTTGCAGGTCACATGACTTTGTAAAATTCATACTTGGAAGACGCTGAGTATGAAAACTCACTCTCAAAAATGACGCCTTTGTCAGCTTCAGAGAGCTACTACACAACACTGGTGGTAATTTAGCACAGCATTATATAAATCCAGAAGAGGCTACTTAAATGGAAATATAGAAACATTTCAATGAAAGACTAAAAAAAAAATTCCTAATAGGTTAAGCAAATTGAAAAGAAAAGCATTACATTTTGTCATAGAGCCACAAAAATTTGCTGCTAGAAGGTATCCTGAGCTGTTTCCTTTTTCAAAAATCATGTAGGAAATTTGATAACAGTTAATCTTTAGTAGAAATCACAAGTGAGAGATCATACAAGCAAAGGTATCAACATGTGGGTTTAAAGTCAACAAGAAAAGGTAATGTTACTGTTACATTCAGTTGTTGAATAAAAAAAAATACCTGTAGACCCAAAGAAAGACTACTGAGAACTTTTCCTGAGGAACAATTTTTTTGCTAGATTTTGAGGGAAAGACACCCCCCACCCCATCCAGAAGGCTAAAGATTACTGCAGAATATAGTCACTTACCCAGTTTTGGAATGTATGGAACTGGGGATGACAGCCCTTGGAGAGCAAAAGCAACCTTTTTATACTCTGCTTCTAATGTCTGTTACAAAAATTTCAACAAGCAATGAAGCTTATACCTGTCAGGTTCTTTGAGAGGCCCAATTCAGTATAAAGACAAAACAATATAGAAAGAAATCAAACCTGTCATAGAAGGGCTTGTGGCTGCAAACATACCTGCATCAAGCTGGTCTGTGTTCGACGAGGACACGGCAGAGGCAGATTCACCTTCACTCAGGTAAGCTAACTTCTCTAGATCAATCAGCTGTCTTTGAATTGAGATGTGTTTTTCTGAAAGGGTCCATTTAAAAGAATGACTTAGAAAGGGGCACTTTAATGACATTTCCCAATTTTTAGCCCCCTTAAACTAGATTACATAGCACTTCACACATTTTCTATGGCATAATTCCTCACCAATCTCCTGGGAGATAGCTGTGTTTTCATCACCAAATAGTAAAATTACAAGTACAATTCAGCAAATTTATAAATTAACAAGTATGCTACAAAATACAAAAGGGTGCAAAACACTACATACATCTTTAACTGCATTTACCTAATTGTTTTACTTATACTACTAATAAGGAGAGTTTGTATTTTCTAAACATCAGCTGAGACGGGAAGGTAAACTGATACCATGCTTAGTAAGGAGAGAACATGGCCTGGTTTTAAAAGCCAATTACAGAAATTTAATAAGTAGACTCTCCACCTGTGGCGGATAGTCTTTTTGAGTCAGTAGGATGTATGGATTGTGATGACCTTGAAGTCAAGAACCCCGTGTGCTCATTCTACCTCTAAATACTCCTAAATCTTGACCATGGGCCTGATCTTTAGCATCAGTTTCCTCCCCTGTAAGCTAGGAATGATATTAACAGCATTCTCTACTTTACTGAGAATTAGATGTAAAAGGCTCTGCAAACCTTAAAGTGATCCATATAAATGTTAAGATATATATATATATATATATATATATATATATATGTATATATATATATATACATATATATATATATATTTTTTTTTAACCCAAGAATTTTTTATTGTTTTCATTTTACAGCCATTTATGCCATGAATTTGTAGGGGATTGGTTCCAACAGCTCAGGCTCCTTGCCACTGGTTCTCACAAAGTGTGCTTCTCTGGATGGAGCAGGCTGGTGCTTCAGTTGAACCCAAGTGCCTTTTTCTTTGGCTTCCTTCTTCTTCTGATCATTTTCCTTTACCCGACTCAGGAAGCTATCTCTGCTCCTGGAATGCTTAATATGCTCAATACGAACATTACTTCTCTTGCCCTTAACCTGTTTGTTTACAACAATGCCTACAGCATGTTGAGTAACATTATAGACCCGTCCAGTCTTGCCATGGTAACATTTGTGGGGCATTCCTTGCTAAACTGTGCCCATACCCTTGATATCTACAATATCACCTTTCTTGTATATTCGCATATATGTAGCCAGAGGGACAACACCATGTTTTCGAAAGGGCCTAGAAAACATGTATCGAGTCCTTCTCCTTTTTCCTTTTGTGTTCGTCATTTTGGCAACTCAAATATGGCAGAACTGGTGGAAAGCAAGATATATTTTTTTAAATGACCACATTATTACCTATACTTTTCTCCTAATTCCTAATCTGTTTGCTATACAAAAAGCTTTAAAACATTTCTAAGTTTGTCTGTACTTTCACCACAATGTACATGTAAGTATGTCTTTTCTGCTCTTTTAACCACCATATAGGGAACAATGAAGAACATATGGATTCTTAGACATGGTTAGATGCGCCATCTATACAGCCTTCAGCACTGTCTTTTGTATCAGCACATGCAGTTATGTTGTTTGCAAGCATGATGGTCTTCCCTGAGGTCAAACTTAAAAGATCACGAATGGATCCTCGTGTGTCTGAATGTCTACTAATGACCCTTTACAGGAATGCTAACAGGCATTTTAATTTTGTCCCAACTCAGTGTAACAAGTTCTTGAAGTTTATATAACCTTCTTGCCTAAGCTGGCGCTCCCTTTTACTCATTCTAAATTTAAACTTCTTTAAAGTACAGGTGTTTTCAGTGCATCTGTCCCTCCTTTATGCTTCTGTATCCCTCAGCAAGTCACCCAGTCCCACACGTCCTCTCTTTCCTGGGGTCAGTGTCAGGATTTTTAACACTTGTTTGTCCCTATCAGTCCATCTTATCATTTCATGGGGCAGGAGAGCCACATCTTTTTGAAGCTCTAGTGGTTTTGATTTTCTTTTTTTCCCCCCTCTGTATCAGGTTTTTCTTGATGACCTCTTAACCCTATTTTTGATTCCCTTCCATCTCCTTAGAATTATTTTCTTCTACTTTCCCCTTCTGGATTTTTCTTTCTATCCTGTCTAGTAACTCGTTCATCCTTTCTGTTAAGTCTGAGCAAGAAGTACTTCTTGAGACCTTCAACCTTTTCTGTAAGATGGGCAATAAGTTTGCATTTAATATACTCAGTGATTGCTTCCAGGAGGAAAATAAAGATAATGAAATCCTTACAAGCCACTGAAGCATATCTCCTAGCTTTCATACACACTAGTACGTAAAGGCTATGTCAAGTATGTTAAGAAACAGAGTCCTGCAATGGATACTTCTGAAAACTTCTTCTGCACACTGCCATAGCAACCTATCTGTTTAATGCTGCTAGTTGCTGCCAGCCCCAGACATCTGACTAGATGCCTGTTATTAAATAGATCTAATCAATCTCTTTTTCAGTGTTAGTACTTGCTAATTTTCCCCCAAATCAGCATTAGTCTATTAATCATTAGAAGGAAATATGAGACTCCAAATAAGCAAACACAAAGAATACTTGTTAGAAGTTTCAAATATTCCAAAAATTTTCATCTTTTTGCTTATTTTCCTGATTCTTCACTACTAGAGCCTTTGGCTTTATCTAGATCTTTTCTGGCTCTGTCACATGTTTTGTAAGGAGAGTGAACAACAGGACAGTATTATGTTAATTTGTCCTGGTGCAGGTACAAATATACCATGGTTCCATATAAAAGTAATGTTGTTTTGTTTCCAATGTCTTTCTTGATGATGTCTATATCATAACCATAGAAGCACAATGGATTAATGACTAATTAATTAATGGATTAATTTTTATAACTGGTTAAAATTAAACCATCAACCCAGAGTTGCAGAGGTCTTAATTTCTTTTTAATTGATCACAAGCAGAGACAGATTCAGAATTAATTCCTTGTGCACAAGTACATTTTTATATACCTTGATCATTTCTCATTTGGTCAGAAGCTTCCATTTATAGACTTTTAGCACTCGAAGGCATTGACTATTAGGAAACCTTAGACTCCACATAGTCCTATACTATTAGGATGTGTTTAAGGCCTCATCACCTCTTGGCATGTTCTGGTTCTCCATCACTTCATGATCTCTATTATGTTACATAAAGATTACACAGTCCAAGCTTCTCGTTTTACAGATGATGAAATTGAAGCCCGGAGAGGCTAAGGTCACACAGTTAGTAGACAAGGTAAGCCATTCTTTAAAATACAGGCAGTTATTCCACAAATATAAATTTAGTCTAATAAATTGGTAATAAAAAAGATAATATGGATCTTACATTCTCCTGCAAGACTCATCCAGTGCACATGAAATACAGAGTATTATGTAAATATGTGGTACTTTATATTATGTTAGCCATAGGGGTTCATATTTAGATAACAAAGATAGACAAAGTAATTCAGAATTAAAGGACAAAACACAATTCTAAGATTACAAGCACTGGGTAGAAAGATACTTAAAAATATTTCAAGATGTTTCAAACCTGCTGATGTATGACCATGGATAACAAAGAATCTGACTTAAATACTTCACAATCACTTCCTACTCTACACCATAATTTCACAATCTGATGTGCAAACCTCTTGATAAATCAGATGAGGCCAGGATGCTGTAAGGCTCTTTCAGGACTTCCTGTTCTGCTTCTTTCTCACCAGTCTTCAATTCCATTTCAGATACAACATCTTTATCATAAATGTTGCTGCTTAATTTCATTGGATTAATTAGTCCATCTAAAGAATGATGAGAAGCAAATTTGTTTATATAGCCAGTTAAGTGCTTGATATTAACTAAAGCATTTTATGAAACCAATGCATTTTAAAATTTTCATTCTAAATTTCTTCTCTTAATCACATAATACAAAATCTTTACATAAGATAAACTCAAATACCCATATAATTTATGAATTTAAAAAGGTAAAAGACATCAGAGACTTTCTAGGCCAACTTCTTCCTTTCACAGATGAAGCAACTAAGGGTCAGAAAGATTAAGTGATTTGTCCAGGGTCCCACAAATAACATTTATACTGCAATCTAAAGTTTGCAAATGCTTTCCATTAATTATCTCATATTGGCCTTATAATCCTGTGAAGTTAGTGCTACAGGCACTGCTAATTCCCATTTTCTGGATGAAGAAACTGAGGTTCTTTGAAGTTACATGAATTGTCCATGGTCACACAGCTGGTTAGTCTCAGAGGCAACATGTGAATTGAGATCTATGTACAGCAATGAGCTGCCTCAAGACAGATTTAATATGGCTACAGTTAGAGCAAAGGGAGCAAATAGTGTACCAAGCCGCTGTCTTTCTTGCTTGCCATGTTTAAGGCTTCTGGTAATATTGAAGTACCTCTTACCGGTACTCTTGCTGCTGTTCTTGGGACTGCTTCTGTTACTGACCGACTACCAGCAACTAAACCTCCTCTAGAACTGCTGCTGTATACTATAAGGATATTTATTGCCTTGTCAGTGTACGTAGGGGGTTCATGGAGGACAATGCCTCCGGTATGAGGCTTTGCTGAGCCCCTTTCATGGCAGCTCATCCAATTCCCACCCAACTTTCACCTGTGGCTCCAAGAAGCTGTAGCATGCAGGTCACACCCTGGTCAAACTGTCTCAGGTTGAGGGTAACCTACAGTCCTCAAACCTAATGGTGAGTTAGGGGGATGTCTACCCCAAGCGTGTGAAAACAGTGGAATGGGTGGATAAGAACAATTTTTCTAATGGCCACCAAGACAGATGAAGCAGGCGCCGTGGAGCAAGGTCATCCACTGCATCCCAGGCCACTGCCAGTTGTCCAGACTTTTGTCCTGCCACTGGATTTGGATGACTCTCAAAGACAGAGTGAGGCTGATGACTATGCAACTCTGCCTTACTTAAATCCAATTTCACTGTAAGTCAAGACATCACTGCATGACGTCACTGGTCTTCTTCAAAAACGAAGGATGAACAACTGCCTCGTCATCTTTTGGTATATGCCATGATGGTCCTCCCATCACTTCATGATCTCTGACAGTTATGTTAAGCTCATCAATTGAGGGCTTCTCTTCGATTCTTCAGGAAGCCCAACATGACTTCCGGCCAACCTCCTCTTTAGATATCACTGTTCAAGATACTTTCTCATAAATAAACTCAAGCCAACCGTTTACCTTATTGAATTACACATATCCTACCAGGAGTTTTATAATTTTGGAATACTGTAAATATACATTATTTCATTAACTTCTTTAATATTTCAAGAACTGGTGATTTCATCTGTATGAGTATTCTCTCCACTACTGTGCATTGCAAGCCCTTATGACTTGGTAGACTGTCCTACAGAGGCTGAAAAAATTCATCAGTGAAACCAGACTGGTGATAAATCTTTCTAAACTTAATTAGGCTGCTCCTTAGACAGACATACAGGGTGTCCCAAAAGTCTCAGTGCAGTTTTAATCTTCAATGCTATTAACATTTAATACTGAATTAAATTTATTATTCCTTGAGTAACAGCACTGCCAAGCCTCTACAAGCCTTTCTAGCTTGTGCTCTTTCAAAGCCCAAAGTCATTTCATAGCATAATCTGAGAGGCTTTAATCTATAGTAATGAATAAATGGGCTTTTGAGAACTAGCTTGAGATTACAATCATCATTTATATCAACGTCATAAGAAAATGCACCCCAAATTCCAATGAATGAATTTTGGAAAATCTTTTTTATAACCAGTTATTTGTCTATGCTTATGTAGCACCTCTTCCTTGAGATGCTAAAACAAATTTTTCAACAAACTTGTAGGAAACTACACTGATGCCTTGACAGTGAGTGGTAAATCACCAAGTATTAATTTTTCCATTTCTTTCATGGCTCTCCCTACTCAGTATCCTTTTTTGGATTTTACTTGTTTTTATTTCCTCCAGCCCCAGTCTTAACTATACCCATATTTATCACTGGTTTCCTGCTTACTATGATGTACAGCAAAAATTCAATTACATATTGAGTTCAAGGAACTATCAATATTAACTCCTCACAACAGGGCCGCAAACAGTTGTAGTGAATGAAGGGCTAGCCAAACAGTCAGGTTCAATCAATCAGTGCCTACCTTTTATATGAGATTTCTTCAGATTTATAAAAGTTTTCTTTAATAAGAAAAAACTACATAAGTCTTATTTCCCTTATCCACATGCACCAAAACCCCAATACATAGAAAATGTGCACTTTTAAAAGCAGGGAAACTTCACAACAGCATGGCAAGCCAATCTAAACAGTCAATTACCACTGTTAAGAGCAAATTGAAAGATAAATTTATTATAAACCTATAAAGGCTATACATATAAACATTCTCAACAGCCTAAACCATTAGAGTGTGACCTTCTTGATGGCAGGGGCTGTTTTTTCACTCTTCTTTGTATTCCCAGGACTTGGCTCAGTGGCTGGCACGTAGGCACTGAATAAGTGGTTGTAGACATAATGCATCCTTGTTACATCCATTCATTACATTCACTACCACCAAGAGAAGGTGAAATAAAATGGACAGAACCTTCTTGACCCAGCTAAGTGCTGTGGTAGCCAGTAGACTGAAGGTGTTTAATATATATAAATCTTCAAAAGATTCAGAGGAAGATGAAAATCCAATAACTTGTCAGGGAAACTACTCATTTGGGGCTTCAAGTCTGATGATCAATTCTTATTTCCCTCCTCAAACCCAATCAGCCAATAAAATAAAATGCCCTTTTATGATGCCTCCAAATTTCAGAGGCAGCTAGATGGTACAGTGAACAGAGCGCTGGGTTCAGACGTTCAGAACCCCAAAGTTCAAATTGTGCCTCAAATATTCTGTGACTCGGTTTCCCCGTCTATAAAATGGGGATCATAATAGCAGCTAAGTCTCAGGGTCGTTGTGTGGATCAGAATACTAAATTTTTTTTAAGCAAACTTTAATTCGTGGTACATGTATGTGTATACACGCGCGCACAGATAAACACATGTGTAAAGCATGTGCGTATACACACATATAAATTCAGGCTTGGAGGAAACTGATCATCTTACTGTTGCTCCTATCCCTTCAACTGGCCGCCTGCCGGGCTGCTCCGCAAGCGCCACTCCAAGTCTTCTTTGGCACGTGGTGCTGCCTCAATTTCCCCCAAGTCTGAAAGGCTTCCGGACCCCATCGACCCGCCCCCATCACCCCACAGCCCCTCCCCTTACTGCTCTCCGCAGCAGGCTCCGGCTCCAGCTCCAGCTCGAGCTTCGTTTCTGGAGGCGGCAGTCGTGCCGCCTCCTCCGCCATATTCTCCATAGTTACCACTTCTACGCCCAGCCCAGTCTCGGGCCGGGGGGCGCCGAGGGGGGCTCTGCGGCGGCGCTGCTCCCTACCGGTCACGCGATGGAGGGTGGGGGGTAGAGGTGCGGAGGGGCGGAAGATGCTTGCGGGGGTGGGGTAGGGTGGGGAGAATGGAGGAGGGTGCCCAAATTGCTCAGGCGGAGACCGAGGGGAAACACCGGTATTCCGTGATCCTGGAGGTTCCCAGTCCCTGGGGCACACTAAGCTTCCACGCGCCCCTGCGTGTTGACGTAAGGGGAGCACTGGCCAATGAAGTAAAAGTGCTCTGTCTCCATGGCACGTTTACAGTCACTCCGATTCTATTCTTCACCCTCTGAACAATGAACGAACTACAACACCCAGGCTGCACTGCGAGGCCAGTGAGTGAGGAGGCCTAGGCGGAGGGAGGGTGGTGTTCTAAGCTTGAAAGGGGAAAGCAAAGCAAAGCAAACCAAAACAAACCTTGCGCGCGAGCTTCCCGGGAAGGCTAGGAAAGAACTACAATTCCCAGGGGGCATTGGAGCAGAGAGACGCCTTGTAGGGGCCTGGGCCTTCGGCGCTGTAGCCCGCTGGGGTGAGTAATGCGTCTCTGGGGAGAGGGGCTGAGGTGTGACGGGGTTGCGGCCCCCCAAGGCTGGGTCAGCACTGGTGACGACTTAGAAGTCCCTCTTCGGTCAGGTAGCCTCTCTTTTTTGTTTTTATTGTTGGTTGAGTTTAGTCACTCTCGCCCTCTCCCACCCCCTCTTCTCGGTGTTTCCTGTTGGTCTATCTCCTTCAGCTTCCTGTGACTGGCAGAGTACCCACTCCTGGAAAAATACAGCCCCCGCCCTCGGGGAGCTTACAGTCTAATGGTGCTGACTATATCTTGTATGTATGTACAAGATGCGATGTGTTGGGGGAGAAACTCAGAGAACGCACCCAGATTAAAGAGGACTGGGGGGGGGCGTTGGCGGAGACTTGAAGGAAGCCTGGAGGGGGAGAGGAGGAAGGACCAGGTCCTGGCCGGAGGGACTACCGGAGAGATGGAATGCCTCGGGGGAGGAGGAGCGAGGAGGCCGGCGGCCCTGGATCAAAGAGGACGGGGGAGGGGGGGGAAGGTGGAAGGTGGAACGGCAGGTTACGAAGGGTTTTGAACACCAAGTCGAGTGTTTTGTATTTTAGCCTGGATGCTTGCGGGTTGGGGTGGGGTGGGGAGCATGGCGGAGGGCGCTGGGTCTGATTGGGGAGATGGGGTCAGACCTGCGTTTGAGGAAGATTGATTTGACACCTGGGCGGGGATGGACTGGGGTGGGGACAGACGAGAGGCCGGAAGACCCTCCCGCAGGCTGTGGCAGTCAGTGGTCCAGATGGGAGGTGATGAGGGTCTGTACCGCGGTCGTGGCGTATGGGATTTCTCTTTCTTTGTAACCCTCCCAAGGGTGCTTTCCCCCCTCCCCCAGTGGCTCCGAAAATGTTAGGCCTCTTCTACCTTGGATTGTAAGATGCGGAGTTGAAAGAGAGCTTAGACGTCATAGCCTTCTGAGGCAGCTGAGGCCCGAAGAGACTAGCCAATGTGAATTCAGTTTCTCAGACTCCAAACCCAGTGATTTTGTCTTCTATCGCTATTTTACTTTTACTTCACCAACTATATAATCTTCAATCAACAAATATTTATTAAGAGCCTACTTTGTGCCAGGTGCCATGTGTATTTGGTGCTGGGGATACCACTAAAAAGAATGAAACAGTTCCTGCTTACAATACGTTTGGATAGGGGATGCAAGCACATATAACGAAATATACAGCATAATATGATTATTATGTGTATATATAATGGTATATGTAGGTGTGTGTGTATAGAGATATGTATATCTGTATACTACTCAGTGCATGTGTATACATATATACTCATTTAACTATACACACCCAAAGTAGTTAAATACAAGGTGGTTTGGGAATGAGGGAATTAGCAGTTGGGGGATCAGTAAAGGCTTCATATGGAAGATGATGCCCGAGTTGCATCTTATATAATAATAATAATGATAATGATAATAAATGGTAGCTAGCGTTTATATAGTCTTATATAGTGGGAGTGTATTTCAAGTGTAGGGGTCAGTCAGTGCAAAGGCGCCACCTAGATTGGAGATGGCCAGTCTGTCTGGAGTGAAGAGAACAGTGAGAAGGTCATTTTGGTGGGATCGCAGTGTGGGGAGGGGAACAAAAAGAAAGAAGAATTTCTAGGGACCTCTGAAATGACTGCTTTGTTTGCCACTCTGAGGAAAGGAGTAAATGTATTGCATTGGTTTTTCTCTTACTGTAAAAGTTACTGAACAGAATTAGATCCGGGCTAGGCAAACAAAAAGAGCAACCCCACAATTCCTTTTCCGCACTTCCTTCACCCCCACCTGCCATGAGAGCCCTCTTCAAAAAGAACGAAGTTTATTGGATTGATGGGATAGAGTTGATGTAGCTGACCTTGTCTTTTGGCTTTGTGATTGGATGGGTCTGCTGCTTGGAGTTAGGATGGCTTGGATTTAAATGCTGTCTCTTAGGGTTCATCTTAGAGCATCATAAAGTTTGAGCTGGAAGGGACCTTAGAGAACATTTGATCCAAACCCCTCATGTTCAGGAGAAGTACAGTGGCATGAAGAATTAAAGAAGTGACTTGCCTGAGAGTTGAACTCATGCCCTTGGACCCTAAGTTCAGAGCTCTCATTCCAGGGTACTTAAGAGTTATGTGACTTAACCTCTCAGCTTGTTTCCTCATCCATAAAATGAAACTCACACCTGTTATACCTGCCTTACAGAGTTTCTAGGCTCAAATGAGATCATGTGTATAAAATACATGTGAAGGGTTAATGTATAAGATCTTCCCTAGGAACTTCCTAACATATTGTTCTGGGATTTGTTTCAACCCAGACCCACCTTGGAGAACTATTCCTTAAAAAACAGATCTTGAGGTAAACATCCAGGGACTTGGCCAGTTCCTGGGTATGGACCCGAGACATGTTTGACATAACAAAGATTGTTCATGAGATCGGAGAGTTTCGGCCTAAACTTTCAGGTCCTTAGGATCAATCACCTGTTCCTGAGCTTCCTGCCTTATTTGTGGAAGGTGATAAAAAGGGTCTCTCTTAGGAAAGGGACTGGGAGTTTCCCCTTGGAGAAGACGCTATGCCGTAGGGACTTTTCCAAGCGAGACCCCGAGGGCTGTGATAAAGGCACCTCCAGCCAGATGTTCAGGAGTTGGTGCTTCCTCAGATTGGTGATGTATTTCTTCCTCTTTATCTCTCTATCTTTCTGTTAATAGTCTGTTTCTAAGATTGTATAATCATATGTAATCACATTTATGTGCACATAGGTTTATGATTATTATCATTATTAAATAATTTATATGCTAGGAAAAGTGGGAATGTGTCTTTGTGGGTACAGGTCTGAACCTGTGAAACAAATTATAAGTGCTGCGCAGCCTGTAACACCTTACTGTTACAACATGGCAAACGTAAAAAGCGCTATACAATTGTTAGTTGGTGAGGATGCTGTTTTATCAGATTCATAGAAACATAAACTATTTTGTGAAGCATGGTGGCAAAGGAATTTTAATCATGGGGAGCCAAATGATAGTCAACATTTATACAACATTTTAAGTGCTTTACAAATACCTTATTTGATTCTCACAACAGCCCTGGTAAGTGCTATAACTTTTGCCATTTTACAAATGAGGAATCTGAGGCAAACAGGTTAAATGTCTATATTACAGGTTAGGATACTTGTCCAGGCTTACACAGCTAAGTATTTGAACTCAACTTTTGCTGGCTCCAGGTTCAGGGCTCTCAAGAAGTTTTATGTTCTATATCTGGCTCTGTAGCTAATTCACTGTTTTTTTATTTTTTTATTTTTAGGCAGTTGGGGTTAAGTGACTTGCCCAGGGTCACACAGCTAGTAAGTGTCAAGTGTTTGGTCTGAGGCCAGCTTTGAACTCAGGTCCTCGTGACTTCAGGGCCGGTACTCTATCCACTGCCCCATCTAGCTGCCCCTAATTCACTGTTTAACAGTGGAATCACACTATTGACTAATAACATGGGAATGTTCAAAGAGTTAACTATCTAGTATTTTGGAAATATAAGTCTGAGGCTGGATGAATATGTAATAATAACTATCATTACTTAATATATTTAGATCATTGTGATAAGGTCTAGATCTAATTCTGTTCAGTGACTTTTACAGTAAGAGAAAAACCAGTGCAGTAGATTTACTCCTTTCCTCAGAGTGGCAAAATCATGACATGAGGGTCCTGGCCAAAAGAATTCGACCCAAGCCTTCTTTCAGCCAAAAACAAGGTTTATTGAAGATTCGCTGTATTAGGCAGACTCTTAAGGAATCTGAGCATCTGTGGGCTATCGACTAGATTGTGAAAATCTGAGCAGTGGCTAGATTATAAGAATCAGAGCATCTTAATGGAGACAAGATGGACCTTTTATACAGAAAGCCTGTGGGAGGGATCTAGCCCAAGTAGTTTGGGGTGGTGGGAGGAGGGGCCTCGGGAGATCTGGTTGGGAGTGGCCAGTAAGCTGGGGTGAATAGAACTCCTGGGACCTGGACAATGGAACCTAGCTAGGATTAAGGGGCGGGCATAGGGAAGTAAGACAGTGGAGGGGAGATTGAATGTAGCCGCAATGAAAGGCCAGTTGTTGGGATTATAGCATCAGGCAAACGCTAGGGATTTGGCCATGTGGGAAAGTCCAAAGTTTTTCCTTTTTAGGATTTAGCTCCCATCCTCATCATTAGTATCATAGAATTTAATACTAGAAGGGTCTCTTGAGATCATTTAGTACAAATCCGTATTTTAAAAATTAGGACAAGTCTAGCCCAGAAAGAAGTAGAAGGAGGAAAAAGTATGGGTGGGGGGTACAGGTACAAAACTGGGATTAGAACTCTGGTCCTCTGATTCCCAAACTTGTTCTTTATACTACATTAGCAATCTGTTATAACCTTGGACCAGTCATATTTAAGGGATCAGGTGCTATAGGGAGTTTGGAAGTTTGATTCTTCATTTTAAGACCCTATTATATCATGTGCACAGGGGAGAGAAGTAGGAATTTTGAAAACATCAAGGATTGGATTAAGTTTCACATTTACTGAATGAAGCCTCCTCATTCCCACTGAAGCAGTTTTATATTGAGAGAAATGATTATTTCTTTCATGTATTAGTGCTTAATTATTGAATTAGGACCAAGGATTCTTTTCTGTTGCTCATCCAGAAATCAGCCAGTGTGGGAAATATTACTCATACCCAGCCAGGATAGCTAAGATCTGATCAAAGACATTAAAGAAATTCTAGGTTTAGTGGATTCCTGCTCATTGTGTTTACTCTGACTGGTCTGAGAAAATGTGGATTCTACCTTTTGTCAGGCAGGTGATACGGAAATTAATAAATCTCTTTGACCAAGATTTGGGTGCTCAGTGTTTCATACCCCAAGACCCTCATTGGAATATAGCTCACCTCATAATATTAATTCTTTCTCATTAACCAGTCAGAGTTGATTTTCACCCTCAGGTGCATGCCTTTTCTTTTTTTTTTTTCTTTCAGTCAACATGTCAAGATTTATTTGTGAGGCCAATAGAAGCTGGCTAGATTCTGAGTGAATCTGTAATTTAATGGGGGTAAGATTGGTACTTATATACAAGAAAAGACAGAAGATCTGGATGGGATTAAGGAGTGGGTAAATAGCCTGGAGTGGTCCAGGTGCATACAATGAACTGAGTTAAGGTGGTTGGAGAGCCACACTGAAAGGGCAGTTAAAAGGATTATTGAGTACTGGATGGGTTGGGATGGGCCAGATGCCTGAAGCAGACCACCAGGGACTGGGTTGTGTGGAAAAATTCAGGGGAACTACTTCCTGCTGGCAAGGGCCTTAGCTTTCAAAGACATAGTCTTTTCCTTTTAGAGGTCCAGGTACCATCACCCCATGAGCCTCAGACACTTGTATTTGGGTTTGTTGAATACTACACTGCCACATTTGTTTACTTTCAGATGTTATATCCACTAATTGACCACTCTGATTTTTAACAAGTAGTAAATTGGTTTGGTGATAATTGCTTTGTAATATAGCTTGAAATCTGGTACTGTGGTACTTTTAGGCCCTCTGTTTTCCTTCTATTTCTCATTATTTATTTATTTATTTAATATTATTATTAGCATGTTTCAATCTGTATTCAGTCAATACCAATTCTTTCTATGGAGGCAGATAGCATGCTTCATTAGTCCTTTGGAATTGTCTTGGATCATTGTATTGCTGAGAATAGTTACAGTTCTTCATTGAGGGCAGCTAGGTGACAGAGTGTATAGAGCACTGGCCCTGGATTCAGGAGGACCTGAGTTCAAATCCGGCCTCAGACACATAACACTTACTAGCTGTGTGACCCTGGGCAAGTCACTTAACCCCATTGCCTAACCAAAAAAACCCCCCCAAACCCAAAACAGTTCTTCATTGAACAGTATTGCTCTTACTATGTACAACATTCTCTTGGTTCTGTTCACTTTACTTTGTATCAGTTCGTGTAGGTCTTTCCAGGTTTTTTTCTGCTTGTCTTTTTTTTTTTTAATAGCACAATAATATTCCATTACAATCATATACCACAGCTTGTTTAGCCATTTCCCAATTGATGGGCATCCCTTTGATTTCCAGTTCTTAGCCGTTACAAAAAAGAATTTTATTTTTTTTCTTTCCAGCCAGGAAGGTGGAAAGTGGGAGGAATAGGAAGTAAATGTTTGTTAATTGAAAAAATTTTACTAAAAGGAATGGAAAACCTTCTTCTATAAAGATCTCTAGTGTCAAGGGTTGTAATAAAACTAGAGGACCTCATGCCACAAGCTAGCCAAACGTATGGTAGCTGGGAATATAGGTATGTTTTTATGGGAAATGATGTATTGTGAGAGGTTTTTTCAAAAATCACCAAGTTCTCTTCTGTGTGATCTTTTTTTTTTTTTACAGGTTATACATATGCAGTTATACATATGCAGTCATGCAAAACACTTCCATAGTAGTCATGTTGTGAAAAACTAAGTATATTTCCCCTCATCCTATCCTGCCCCCCAAGGTGTACCCCTTTTCAAAAGACTTATAAATATGGAAGTTTCGACTATATCAGTTGAATGCTTTCTAGACATACTCAATAAAAACAATTTTAATTTACCCAGAAACTCTTGTCTCCTGGAAATTTTCGGTCCTCACCATATGTTGCTCTTAGTTAGAAATTGACACCACTGCAATTAGCCTCTAACTTGGCTTGGTTTAGCATTGGGAAATTTATACTGTTACTTTTCTTGAAAAAAGACTATTGTGAATCAGTTTACATTGTTAAAGTTACTTTGAAATCAGTTTGTCACCAAACATAATTTCATGGACAGCAGTGCTTTTTTCTTTTAATTAAATTTTATTTTTTAATCAACAATAATCCTTTTTTCCCTCCCACTCAAATTCCCTCACCCCTATTTGAAAAAGAAAGGCAAAGCTCCTATTACCAACATGTATAATCAATAAAACACATTTCTACATTGGCCATGCCCCCCAAAGAGTGTCATTTTACACTTTGAGTGTTTCACTTCTTTATAAAGAACTGTCTGTAGCATGTTTCATCTATGGACCTCTGGAATTATGGTTGGTCTTTATGTTCATCAGAATTCCTAAGTCTTTCAGAGTTGTTTGTTTTTACAGTATTGTCATTGAATAAATTGTCCTGATTTTACTCTGCATCAGTTCATACAAATCTTCCCATATTCTGAAACCATTCCATTTATGATGTCTTACAACACAATGGTATTCCATCACGTTTATATACGATAAATTGTTTAGCCATTCCCCAACTGATGGGCACCTGTCAGATTCTAATTCTTTGCCACCTCAGAAAGATTTACAAGTATTTTTGTCTTCATTATTTAGAGTTTGTTTTACTTAGGGCTAATCCCTCTCCTAATCTGCTTTCCTTCTGATTCCTTCTTCTCCCTTCAGTTTACCTGTTGAGTGGAATTTATTTCTGTAGCCAACTATTTGTGTGTGTATGTATGTATGTGTATATATTCTTACCTCCTGTGACCACTTCATTTTCCTGAATTAGAATTCTTAGGAAAAGAAAGGGAAAAGAACTTAATCAAGGACAGAGATCTCATAGGTCAAAATACTCTTTTTCTTTTGTTATCTGAACTCTTCATTTTATTTTTTAATTTTTTAGTATTTTCCCCTAATTGCACATAAAAACATTTTAACATTTGTTTTTAAGAATTTTGAGTTCCAAATTTTATCCCTCCCTCCCACTCTTTTTTCCTCAGTGAGAGGATAAGCAATTTGATATAAATTATACATGTACAATCATACAAAACATAGTTCTATATTAGTCATGTTGTGAAAGAAAACAGACAAAAAATACTCCATAAAAAAATGAAGTGGAAAAATAGTATGCTTCAGTCTACATTTAGTCTCCATCTGGTGGGGCTGATGGGGGCAATGTGACCCCTAAAAAAAAAGGTCCTTGAACTTTTCCACAAACTTCAGGAACCCAGTCCCTGACTCATCTGTCCCATCCCAGTATAATCCTTTCAGCTGACCTTTCATTGTGGACCTCAGATCCAGCCCCAACCTTTCATTCTCTGTTGCCTCTGGACCACTCTGGGCTACTTGCCACTCCTTAATTTCATCAAGATCTTTTCATTGACTCTTTTTCCCATTTTCTCTTTAAAAGTAGCCTTCTCACCTTTTAAGAGCACACTCACCCATCATGTGTCAGAATAAACTTGATACTTGAACTGAAAAAAGGCTTAAGTGATTGATTTCTTTGGAGGCAGACCCACCCTTTACCCTTCCATTTTGGGGTTCCTAGCACCCCTAGACCACAGCATCTATTAGTTCATTGTCTGGAGGTGGATAGCATTTTTCATCATGAGTCCTTTGGAATTTTCTTGGATCATTGTATTGCTTAAAATAGCTAAGTCATTCATGCTTGATCATCGTACAATATTGCTATTACTATGTACAATGTTTTCTTGGTTCTGCTCACTTCACTTTGCATCAGTTCATCTAAGTCCATATTTTTCTGAAATTATCTTGTCATTTCTTCTAGCACAATAGTATTCTATCACAATCATATACCATACTTTGTTTATCCATTTCCCAATTGATGGACTCCCCCTCAATTTCTAGTTCTTTGCCACCAGAAAAAGAGCTGCAAATAAGTCCTTTCTCCTTTTTTTAGATGAAAATATTATTGAATTGCTACTATGAATATTTTTGACACTTTATTAACTATATAGTAGGATTCTAAGTATAGCTGTTTTGTCTTTCTTCCCCAGGTTCTCTCTCCTCCCCCCCTCTGAAAGGTTTGGTTTTTTTTTTGCTGTTATAGACTCCATACCTAAAGGATTTAGATTCCTTTTATCTCATACCACACAAATACTCATATAGATCCAGATTGAAGACCACTGTAACTGAGAACTTGCTACTATCTAAGACATCTCATTAGATTTGTGGACACTATTAGGAAATTATTCCTTTATACTGAGCCTAAATCTGCCTCCTTATAACTTCTCCCTATTTGTCCTAGTGCTACCTTGAGGGGCCAAGTAGGAAAAGCCTTATCCTCCTTCTATATGACAATTACTAATTTTTTTTGAAGTTTGTGATTATGTTTACTTTTGAAGCAGCGGTTTTCTAGGGTTCTGTTTAACATTTTTAGAAGTTACTTGGATAAATGCAGAGATGGCTTGCTAAATTTTCAGATAAAGCAAGAGCTGGGAGGATACCTTTTGAACTGAGTGACAGAGGCAGAATCTAAAAAGATTTTGAAATGCTTGAACTTTGAACTGAATCTAATAAGCAGAAGTTTAGTAGGGATAAATGGGGAAATCATTTAAACTCTCAGTGTTCCTACAGCAATGAAATCAGGTCTGAACCAAAAAAATTTTTTTTTGAGCTAATGTGTATTGTTGATTGTTAGTAGTATTGTATACATGAAATAATTATTAAAAGCAAAACGTGCAGGATTCATGAATAAGCACAGTCAAAAGTGGAAAAGTATAACTTTCTGTTTTGTCTATATGCTTTAGTGGGCATTAGAACCACTTAGCCTGAGTGACTCCATATTGAGGTTCTGTCATTATGTGACATTAAACTGTAATCAAAAAGTTTATAATTACCACATTGGTCAAGAGTGACACAGAGATTTTGGATTACTGTAAGGATTGTGATACCCATGGTAGATAGACATAGGGAAGTTTAGAAAAGGAGTAAATTCAGCAGAAAGATGATGAGATCTGTTTTGGACAATAAATCATATCATCTCTCTTAGGTGATAAAGGGCTAGAACTTAAAGTAGATAAAAGGACCAAAACTAGAATCTTATTTTCTCAACAAAAAGTAGAAGTTCTATATTGGTAATCTTATTGTAAGATCTGGAGAAATGTAATTTCTAATTATTTTTTTATCTTAACTTTTCTTTTTAGCTTTTCACAATGTCCAAGAAAAGATCTAATGGCAAACAGGAAAAGTCTGAAAGAAAGGGCGCGTCTCCTTCACGCAACGTAGATGAAAAAGTAAGAAGTCTATTTCGTGATACAAATGTAATATTTTCACACTTTTATTTTTGTATTAAAGGGGGAAAAATCAGTTTTTAGAATGACACATAGAAGATGATTTTTTCTTTTTGTCAAGGTTTGCTTATCCCAGGACAGTTATGTTATTTTCCTCATCCTTTTTTTCTTAAAAAAGGAACTTTAATGAAGATGAAATGGCATGATATTCTAATAATGTTATTTCTTAGTTTCTGTGGGTATTGTTTAGAATGACTGTAGCTTAAATTTGGGAGGAATTAGGGAGATTTGTTTACTATGTATCTCATTATGTTAGAGACTAGTGATTTAATTGACCTGAAGTGGGAATGTAAGATATTAGATGTGTAGTTTCAAAGTTTATGTGGATAAGAATGTGGAAAAGCCTTGGAGGTGGCCATCAGTGATACTAGCCAAGGTGAAGATCATTTCCTGATATGGGCAAGGTGGGTTGTTTAAAAAAACTCAAGTTGTTTTGAGTCCCTTGGAATGAATCAGATTCCTGGAAAGAAAAGGAATGGAAATAGTGTTGGTATTATAGCAGATAGAGATTTATTGTCAGCACCTCATTCAAGGTATTTTTAAAGTAGGGCATACCTCTAATATACTGGTTATGCTATTGATGGCCATAGACCTGGCACTAGGACACCAGGCTAAAGCTTCAAGTTTTGAGTGTTTATATGAACATCCAACTATAGTCACTTTTTTGTTAATGATCCCATCCTTGGTTCCTTCTCAGTAGTTTATTTTGGGAAGGGGTCCTGGTTGAATGCATGCTAATTCACTATTGGACTTGACTGACACAGTAAGGTATCAGTACCATTCTTTAACTTTTTCCTTCAGGAGAGATTTGTATGTAGCCTTCACCCTTTTCCTAATCATCATAGAAAATATGGATGAAATCCGGGAAGTTCCCTAAAATCAGTTATTCAATTAAATCATTATAGGTAAAATTATCAATTAAAATCAGGAAATTGTTAACTATTGACTAAGCATAAAGTGCTATTATATTAATAACCAATTATTCATATTGGGATCTAGAGTTTTTTCTCTTTTTACTTCCTTATTCAAAGCTCAACCCTTGTGGATCAGTCTTTGAAAAATACTTCTGATAGATGAGTTTGCCTAGGAATCCTCCCCACTCAGAAAATCTAATCTCAGTGAATTACAGCCCTAAAAGCATTAGACTCATGCATTTAAACTGGGGGGAAGGGCGGCAGGGCCATTGTTCAACTTGAGTGGTCTGAGTGGAGATGGATTCTTTTGCCCTTTGTGCAAAAGTCTCAAGCCACAGAGAAGTCTCTGCTGAAGGGATTGAGGGCTTTTAGCCCGCCCCCTCATTAGAAAAAGTCTACCTACTTATTAATAGTTAATCAGTTAGGGTTGATTTTCACCTGTCAAGGGCAACCCACTTTTCCTTGATCTCCCTGGTTTTGTCTTTGGTTAAGAGAGACTACTAACTGTCAATTTGTTGATTATTTACTAACCTAATAAATTATTAATTACACAGAAACTCTGTCTCTTGGACTTATTCATCTCACCTGGGAGGAAGGTGCTCTTATTATATCCCATTTTATAGATGAGGAAACTGAGGCATACAGAGATTAAGTGACTTGTCCAGGGTCACACAGCTAGTAAATGTCTGAGGCTGGATTTGAACTTAGGCTTTTTTGACTCCAGTCCAATGCCCTATCACCTTCACCACCTGCCTGCCTAGGTTAGCAATTGTGGTTAGCAATCAAAAGATTCATCTGAGAAGTTTTTTTTCAGTGCAGAACATTTGTTGATTTAGCTTACTAGAAGACAGAAGGACCAAGGTGAGAGCCATAGTAGTATATTGTATTCATTCACAAGTTAATGTGGACTACTACTGACTGCTGTTGCTAATTTTGTAATCAGAAGTCATGTATTGTATGCTGACTTTTGTTGTGTATTTGTGATTTAATGAAGGGAGATTTTAGTTGTTCATTTACAGTTGCTAACAAGGATCAATAAAACAGGAGTTCTTAACTTTTTTGTGTGTCATGGGCTACTTGGCAATGGTGAAGCTTTCTTATGATGTTTTAAAATACATAGGGTTACAAAGAAAACCCATTATATTGAAATAAAGATGCAATTTTTTTCCCATCCACGTTCATGAACTTGCTGACATCTATTCAGGAACCCTTTTTTGGTCTAGAAGCCCCAGCAGGGAACACCTGCTCCTAAGCATCATTATCCCCAGAGAGTGAATTTCTAGGGGATTCCTGACTTGTTCAAAGTGACAGAAGCCACACAGTAGACCAAGATTACTGTTTTGAAAGATTTCCAAACTCAGCATGAAGACAACCTTGTTTCTCCTGGTAAGCAGAGTCTCCTGGCTTTGTGACTTTGGGCAAGTCACTTCTCTTCTGGGAAATGAGGAGGTTGAATTTAATGATTTATAAAATCCAGCTCTCAGTCTGTGATCCTGTTAGTGCTGGGACCTAGATTGACTTACTTAGGGGCTTCAGCATGAGAGAACCTTTTGTTAACAAGATGACCACTTATTTTTAGGACCTTCTTATGGGCTGCCTTATGAGGAGCAGTTTTGTCCACTTTTTAAGTAAAGCCTGGATGACCACTTGTTGGGAATATTATAGATGGGCTTCTTCAGGTATGGACTAGGTGGCCTCTAAGATTCCTTCTGTCACTGAGGTCCTGTGATTCTTCCTGTCAGCTCTTCCTGTTTATATAAGGTTACTTACTCTGAGTGTGGGGAGAGAGGTGACTGGGAACCATATGTCCTCATCTGCCGCCATCAGTAGATCCTATTGGATTCATTCATTTTTTAATAAACATTTATTAACTATTACTTGAAAAGTCCTTGAGGGCAAGAATTTAGTTGTTTTTTGTCTTGGTGCACCCAGGGCCCTGCACAGACTAGTCTCTTAATGCTTATTGAAATGGATAGACTAACCCTGAAGGCCAACTAAAGCTTAAAGAATCATAGACTCTTAGAATGTTACATTGAAGTAACCTTGGGAGGTCATTGGATATACACTACTCACTTTTACATAAGAAATCAAGTCTCAGAAAAATTGTGATGTCCTCACTGTCATAAAATAGTTCTAGGTCTAGGAGTAGAACTCAGGTCAGCTGCATTTCAAGTTTGTATTGTTTTCTATCTCACCTGCTTCCTCAACTTACCTTTTATGTAACTTCTGCATCATTACATTCTTATACCTCTAATATCTCACAGGTATTATCTGTTGAGCACTAATAAGTATAGAATAACTCTTTTTATAGCATTTTTAAAAATTGAATCTTCTCCTCCTCCCTTTTTCCTCTTGGAATTCTTAGGAAAAGAAACAGAAAAGAATCTCTTCGAAAGCACCAAGTCCGAGTATCTTGTCTTACTCCAGATGTTCAGCTTCCTTAGGGAAGAGAAAGTTGGTGAGTTTTATCTATCCTTACTAATTTTCTTGTTTCTTCCCCTCATTCTTTTTTGTTAATCTTTTCTTTATAATAATCTTGTACTTTGATTTTCTTTTTTTTTTCTTTTTGGCTGTAAATTTTAACTTTTTCCTCATCAAAAGCCATATATTAATAGCCTAACTGCATTTATGTATACTAATTGTTGTACCTGTAGGACTAGCATACACGTCCACATGTTTAAAGAAAACCCCAAAGTGTAGTAACAGAAATGATAAATGAATTCATGAAGGGACATGTAATACTTACCTAGTGTATGAACAGTAGGTACACAAGGGATTGAAAGTGAGGCATATTACTTTGGTTAATGCCAAGAAGAATAGCTGTGAGAACTCCATTATGTGTAATGTAGAATGCTTTAAGCATTTTGGCTTCATAGAACTTAACTTTCATTCCAATTTATTTTTATCAGATTGATCTTCATATCATTCTTTAAAAAAAAAACCAAACTTCAGTGGATCTCTTGTTTATAGGTTAAAGTATAAGAACTCCCTTTTCTGGCATCTAAGATTTTTTTTAACGGATCTTATCCAGCTTATCCAACATTATCTCCCATTATTACCTATATGTATATTCTCTTCCATCTTGCCTAGTCTCCTTACTATATGCACCATACTTGAACTTATCGTGCTCATTTCCAGTTCCAAGACTTGGAAGGCCTTCACAGTTTACCTATCGATGTCTGCGATGTTGTATTGAAATAAGATTTACCACTTATCAGTGGTGTGACCTTAGATGAGTCACTTAAGTTCTGAGCTTTTCTTTTTTTTTTTTGTGAGGCAACTGAGGTTCAGTGACTTGCCCAGAGTCAGACAGCTAGCGAGTGTTATGTGTCTGAGGTCGGATTTGAATTCAGGTCCTCCTGATTCCAGGGCTGGTGCTCTATCCACTGTACCACCTAGCTATCCTGAGCTTTGCTTTTCTAAATTACATTTGCATTATGTACTTTATAGGGTCTTTGTGAGAAAAGCACTTTATGAACAATAAAGTAATTAGCTATTATTGTTATCCTTCAAAGCCCAGCTCTAGTTCTAATCAATTCCCTCCCACCTACTTAATTTCTCTTTTCTTTTTTTTTGTGAACTATTGTAGTAACAGTGACCCTCTTATCTGAGAGCCTTGCCTCCTATTTCACTGAACAAATGTAGGCCATTCACCAAAACCTTCCTCTTCTTTATTCCTCCTCATTTTACTTCACTTACATGATGAGTTTAAGATATCTATGGGACATCCAATTTGAGATGTCCAACAGGCAATTGCAAATGTCAGACTGGAGGTCAGGAGTGAGGGATCTGAGCTAATGAAAGAGAAGAGGGATAGGGTAGCTGAAGTAGATTGCATCAAATCAAGAGCACTGGTACTAAGCACATAACTTTTCTCTCACCACCCTCTTCTTCTTTATAAAGAGATGGCAGGAAACAAAGAAAAAGGGAAAATTCTTGATCTATCCATTCCTGCTAGCATTCAGTATCTCTCTTCCCTTTCATGGCTAAACTCCTTGAGAAAGCCATCTAGAGTTAGCAAGGTGGCACAGTGGATAGAGCTGTTGAACCTGGAGTCAAGAAGGCCTGAGTTTATTTCCTGCCTCAGATACTCAGTAGCTGTATGACCCTGGACAAGTCACTTAACATCTGTATGCCTGTTTCCTCAGCTATAAAATAGAAATAATAATAATGATATCCACTTCCCAGGATTGTGGTGAGGATTAAATGAGATAATGTTTGTAAAACACTTAGCGCAGTTCCTGGCACATAGCAGGCACTTAATAAATGTTTGTTTCCTTCTGACTATAATCTATGCTTTCACTTCTGTCTTCTCTCTTCTGAAGTTTCTGTAATCTCGCTTCCAACCTTATTCAACTCAAACTAATCTCTCCAAAGTTAGCAAGGATCTCTTAATCACCACATCTAATGGCCTTTCCTCAGTCTTTATCCTCCTTGACCTCTTTGTAGCCTTTGACACTGTCATTCACCCTCTTCTTGATATTCTTTCTTTTCTGTGTTTTCATGACATTATTCTTTCCTGTTCTATATGTGTGACCTTTCCTAAGTCTCCTTTGTTGAATCTAGGTCATGCCTCCTAACCAGGGGTAACCCCTAAAGCTCTGTCTTGGGCCCTTTTCTCTTTTCCCTTTGTACTGTGTCATTTGGTGATCTCCTCAGGTCTCATGAATTCAATTAACATCTCTGTGCTGATGATTCTCAGATCTGTTTAACCAGCCCTACTCTCACTTCTGATCTCCCATCTGGCATCTCCAGCTGTCTCTTGGACATCTCAAACTGGATGTTTCATAGATATCTTAAACTCACCATGACCAAATTGAACTCATTCTCTTTCTCCCCAAGCACTCTCCTCATCTTAAACTCACCATGACCAAATTGAACTCATTCTCTTTCTCCCCAAGCACTCTCCTCTTCCTAACTTTCCTCTTACTGCTAAGGATACCACCATCCAGTCCTAGGTGTCATCCTGAACTCTTCAATTTTTTTTTTTCACTCCTTCATATCTAATATGTTATTAAGCCCTGCCAATTTTGCTTTTACAGCATCTCTTTGTGTATTCTGTCTTCTTCCTTTTGATACTTGGGCTGTTTTGGTGTAGGCCCTCATTACCTAATGGCCTGGACTATTGTAATAGCCATTCCAGTACACCTTCCATTCAGCTGCTAAACTGATCTTCCTAAAGTACAGGTCTGACTATGTCACTTCCCTATTCATTAAACTTTGCAGGGCTGCCTATTATCTTCAAGACCTAATACAAAATCCTCTTTTTTCTGCTTGGTTTTTAAAGCCCCTTTTTAACCTGGCCCCTCTTACCTTTCCACTCTTTTTATACTTTACTCCTGTCCATGTACTCTGCTAACTAGTGACACTGTTCTCCCTGTTCTCTCTACCTTTTGATTCTGCATATTTACTTGTTCTTTCTCATTCCTGGAATGCTGTGCTTGCTTATATCTACCTTCTCTTCTGGCTTCCTTCATGTTTCAGCTTATATCTTACCTTCTGCAAGAGGCCTTTCTTTATCCTCTCAATTGCTACTACTTTCTCTCTAGTTTACCTTATATATAGCTTGTTTGTACATATTTGTTTGCATGTGTTCTCCTCCATTAGAACATAAGTTCCTTGAGGACAGAGACTGTTTTTGGCTTTCTTTGTATCCCTGGTGCTTAGTACATTATTTGGAACATAGAAAGCACTTAATAAATGCTTATTTATTTGGCCATATTCTCTAAACCAAAAATGGGCTTGTGTGGCGTGACAAATTAGAGTAATTTTTCAAATCATTAAATCATTTAAAATAAAAATCAGAAGTATCTTAGATTCAGAATATTTGATCATTTTTCATAGGGTCATTGATATTGATAGAACTGGAAAGGAGTTTAGAGATCATTTAGTGCAAACCCATCATGTTATAGCAAAGAAACTGAGACCTAGAGAAATTGCTGCCTTGTTTTGCTGTCACACTGTTTTTTATATGTGTCTTGATTATTCCCAACTAGTCTGTAAGCCCCACAAGGGGAGGAAACTTTTTTTTAAAAAATGTTATCAGTGCTTTGCATAGTTTGTGCTCATTCAGTTCTTCTGATGCATAGATTTCCTTTTTCAGAAATCTGATTATACAAACATTTTATGCTGTGATCCAAAAAAAAGAGAAGACCTTCAAAGGTAAATTCCTTATTGTGCTAACATCTTTATACTTTTTTGGTTAATATGAATGGTGAAGCCCAAGGTAAATAAAACTAAGAATAGATTTTGAATTTGTGTAAGATGTGGAAAATCCTTTATTTAGTTTTGGTTTAACTATTTTCTTCAATTTTTGCACATAAATATTGTCTCTTACTGACATTATACAGAAATTCTGGTTGTAATTAACAATCAAGTTTTGTCAGCATCACCTTAAGCAAGAACATTTTCAGTGAAGTAAAAATTCCATCAGTTAAATATAGATTTCAGTCATAAATAATTCAACTTTGTTTCATCCTTACAAAATTTACTTAAAGCACTAGCGTGATAATTTAAAAAGCAAATCTATAAAATTTATACTATATCTGTGAAGTCTGTATAAAATTTATATTGATATCTTTGTTGAATTGCTTGGTAGCAGAAACAGCTAGGAGAACTGATGAGATAGCTATGGAGCATTGTACAAATAGAGGGTAGAATTGTAATATATGGTCAAAGGATATAAGCAGGCAGTTTTCTAAGGAAGAAATCTAAATCAATAGCCATATGAAAAAATGCTCCAAATCATTAATAATTAGAGAAATGCAAATTAAATAAACTCTGAGGTTCTGTCTCCCACTCACTAGGTTGGCAAAGTTAACAAAAATGGAAAATGACAGATGTTGATGCACTCTTGGTAGAGCTGTGAATTGTTTGACCATTCAGGAAAGCATTTTGGAACTGGCCAAAAAGTTACTGAACTCTGCATAGCCTTGACCTAGGATTACCACTACTAGGCTTATGTCTCAGATCAAAGAAAGAAGAAAAGTATCCATGTATACAAAAATATTTATAACAGCTCTTTCTGTGGTGTCCAAGAATTAGAAACTGAGAGATTCCCATTAGTTGGGGAATGCCTAAACATTAAATTGTGGCATGTGATGTAATAGAATACTATCATGTTCTAAAAAAATGGTAGATAATTTCAAAGAAACTTGGAAAGACTTACATGAATTGATACAGAATGAAGTAGGAAGAACAGAAACAATTTATACAACAATTTTAATAACAAACAGCTTTGAAAGATATAGGGACTGATCACTTCAATGACCAGTTATAACTCAGAGGACTTATGATAAAATGCACAACCCAACTCTAGACAGAGAGGTCATGGGACTCATTCAGAGGGAGACATATAATTTTGGACATGGCAAATATGAAATTAAATTAAAAACAGTAATATAAATTAAATATTTTATTTTCCCCCCAATTACATGTAAAATTATTAACATTCATTTAAAAATTTTTTGAGGGACAGTTAGGTGGTACAGTGGATAGAGCACCACCTCTGGAGTCAGGAGGACCTAAGTTCAATTCCGGCCCCAGACACATAAGACTCTCTAGCTGTGTGAATCTGGGCAAGTCACTTAACCCCAATTGCCTTACCAAAAAAAAAAATTTTTTTTTGAATTCCAAATTCTTTCCCTTCCTCCTTCCCATTGCAGTTTGATATAGGTTATACATATGCAGTCATGCAAAACATATTTCCATGTTAGTCATGTTGTGAAAGACAACACAGACAAAAAAAGTCCAAGAAAATAAAAAGTATACTTCTGTCTGCATTAAGATTCCATCAGTTCTTTCTCCAGAGATGGAAAGCATTTTTCATTCTAAGTCCTTCAGAATTGTCTTGGCTTGTTGTATTGCTGACAGTAGCTAAGTCATTCACAGTTGATCATCAGCCAGATTTTGCTGTTACTATAGTGTTCTCTTGGTTCTTCTCATTTCATTTTGCATCAGTTCATATTAAGTCTTTTCAGGTAAAAACAATATAAATAGGGTAGGAAAGAAAAAATAATCCTCTGTTATTTGAATAGATTGTGAAGGAAGTTTGAGAAATACAAAAATAAATAAAAAAATCATGAATGCCCTAAGACCGTAAAGTTCTTTGAGGGCAGGATCTATTTACTAAACTTCTTTGTATGCTTCATCATGACTGACACCATACTACACATTTTATATATACTGAGTTAAAACTTGCTGAATTGATGTGGACCTCGAACCATACGAGTATTACACCTCTAGACTATTAAGAGATATAGAACTAATAGAACTAGCATTCTAGTGGAAACAGTGTATCTGAAATCCCAAAGGTTTTCCCCACTATTCTTTGAGACATTTGTTATATAAAATGTATTTCTTATTTAAAAAAACCTTATTGATATATATATATTTTTAATATCACCTACATTCCTGAATATATCCCCTGCTTAATGAGCCATCCTTTAGAACAAGGAATGAAAAAGAAAAAGAAGGCAAAAGCAGTTCATCAAAACTTAATTCTTACAGTCTGCACAATGAATAATCCACGCTCATGATCTCCCATCCCTGCAGAGAAGGAAAGGATATGCCTTTTCATCTCTTCTCAACTAAGTTTGTACACTATAATTACATGACAGCTTCATTTTTGTTGTCCTTTCCATGTATGTTGTTGTAATCATTGTATGCTTTCATAAGTCTTCCCATGCCTCTCTGAATTCTTCATATTTGTTGTTTCTTACTGTACAGTACTATTACATTCCCATACAGGTTTGTTTAGCCATTAGACCATAGATCTGGTCAGTGGACAATTACTTTGTTTACAGTTTATGCTAGTAGAAAAAATAGTGGTGTGACTGTTTTGTTATATGTGGGACCTTTCTGTCTCTGACCTCTCCCTGGAGTATATGCCTAGTAATGGGATCTTTGGGTCAAAGGTAGTGGGCATTTTAACCACAATTTTAGCTTAATTCTAAATTATTTTCCAGGATGGTTGGGCCAATTTATAGCTCTCCTAACACTGTACTAGTGTGCCATTCTTTCTCGAGCCTTTCTAGTATTGGGTAAGAAGGAAGGAAGGAAAGAAGGAAACATTAAGTGCTTATGATGTGCCAGATAGACAAAGATACTATAAAGCCAGGAATAAGTCCAGGAGGGGAATGAAGGTAGGCATGGTCCCCTCCACAGAATGGAGGTCTCAAGAGGAATTCATCAGTGGGAGAGAAGGTTATTTCCATCTTTTGTCATCTTTGCCAATTTATTAGTTGACAGGTAAAGTTGCTGATTTGTTTTGCTTTGCATTTCTCTTGTTTTTTTGGTATTTGTAGTGATCTTTCATATACTTATTAGTAGTTTATAATTCTTCTTTTGGTAACTCTTTGACCATTTGTCCCTTTGGGATATTTGGGTTGGTGTGGATATTGGACCCTTATCAGATATTTGCTACAAATTTTTTTTTCCAGTCAACTCCTTCCCTTTTTGTCCTAGAGGATAGATAGAATTCGTGCAAAAGCCTTTCAATTAATATAATTCAGATTATTTTATCTTTTGTGATCATTTCTATTCCTTAATTGTTTGAGAACACTTTCTGAGCTATAACTGAAAAGCATTTCATCTTCATTTGATTCTCTATTTTTTTTTTCCTTTATGGCACATAAAATCCATTTTGAGTTTATCATGAATAGAATTTAGCATTTTGGTCTAAATCTAATTTTTGCTAAACTGCTTTCCAGTTTTTTCCCAGTAGTTCTTGTCAGAGAGGGAGTTCTGCAAATAATTTATGTTTTCAAGCTTATTGTACACTGAGTTATTCCTTATCTAGTCTCTTCCACTGATCTACTTTTCTTTTTTTTAATCTGCACCAAATAGTTCAAATGATAAGTGCTGTATACTATAATTTGAGATCTGAAAGTGCTATTTTCCCTTTCATTTCTATTTTTTCTTAATTCCTTTGCATTTCTAGACCTTTTATTCCTCCAAAGAATTTTGTTATTTTGTTTAGCTCTTTAAAGTATCACTTTGATTTCATTGGCATAGGACAAATTTTATAAATCAATTTAGGTATTGTTGTTTTTAATTATGTTGGCATTTATTTGTGTTTAGTAGAGGTTTACAGTGTTGGATCTTCACTGGTTATGAATACGTAGCGTAAACTGTGTACTTAGATATCATATGTCTTTGTGAGTGACCCAGGGACACATGTAACCTCTCGAAGTTTTAATTTCCTCATCAGTAAAACTGGGATAAATAATACCTATAGTACTCATTTCCCTGATTTGTTGCAAGGATCAAGAGAAGTAATGCACATGAAGCACATTATAGGCCTTAAAGTGCTACGTCAGTGTAAGACATTACAATATATTGTTATCAATTGGATGTTAATCAGATATGTCTACTTTGATTTTGAATTGTTATAATATTCAGTGGAATTTGGTAACCATGACTTAAATTCATCTTATGTCAGTTTATGCTTTACACTATTCCAGTATAAGTTTGAGAGTGTCATAGTGTATAAGTCATCCTGTAACTTAATTTTTCTGCACCACTTTGTAGGTTGGATGTAGAAACAGGCACTCAAAAGAAGAAACAAAAAATCAGTTCTTTTTCATCCCAAGAGCCTGATAGACTTCAAAAGAAATCATTTGATGACAGTCAAAGTACTTCTCACAGTCAATCTTTAAGTAGAAGTGAGAAAGGAATACAGAAGTATGATTTCAAACATGAAGATGTAAAATTGAAAAATGGGAACAACCAGAGTGATTATGACCTCAAAAGTAATAGCCTCACGTTTGCCAAGAATGCACAGCCCAGGTCTGAAGCTCCAACAGGTGAAAGGAAATGGCCTCATTATCTTGCTCAAAGGGAAAAGGTGAAAGGATTAAAGAAGAGAGAAAAGATCAATAAAGTCAAAGATAATTTAGGAAAACCTTCACTTGAGAAGTACATCAAAGATGAATTTGCCAAGGAATGCACTTCCAGAGCCTTGAGTAAAGAAGTACTTGAACCTGAAAGATGCAAAATCAGTTTCAAAATTGCTACAAAATCCAGTGGTAGTCTTCAAAAACCAGTAGAGGATAATGTTTTAAATTCTAAAATTCATAAACCAAAGCCTTCATGTGAGAAAAAAGAGAGCCTTCAGAATCCTCCAAGTTTTTCTAGACACAAAGTTAAACATTTATCACCATCAGATTCTTCATATAAGTCGTCTCACTATAAGTGGAAGGAAAAATGTCATCCTGATCATTCCAGCCAAAAAAGAAATAATTCACAACCGGAAGAAACTTTCTTTCCTGAAACAGTATCATTAAAACAGGTGGAGTGAATAAATATTTTGGTCAAAATATTTTGATAGTAGAGTAAGCTTTAAAAGTGGTTCTGTTTTGGAGATATTTCCCACTTGGAAAGTTGGTTAATATGAGAGTTGCTGAGAATTTTCTTGTTTTTAGGCCTTAAACATCATTACATAATAGAGTAAAGTGTGGGAAAGGAGGGAGCCCACCTGTCCTTTCTTCCTTAATTGTGAGGGGGTTGGTTCTTTTGTGCTCTTGTAGGGCTTTTATTAGGCACTTGAGTAGGTGTATGTTTTCTACTTTGGTAAAATTTGCTTTTACAAGGTGCTGATGAATGTATGTTCCGAGAGGGAAGGGAGTGTTTTACTTTTATCTTTGTATCCTTGAACTTTGCACAGCACGTATTAAATACTTTATAAATGCTAGTTATTAATTAACTGATTTGGTGGGAAAGGTTTTCATCAAAGTGGTCCTTTTAGCTATTTTACTGGTAGCCAGCTGCCAGAAAAAGACAAAAGATGAAAACAGGAACCCTAGTATCCCTTAGCCCCTATACAGGGCAGCTTTCAGTTTTCCAGTGCATCCAGTTCCAGTGCAATCCAAATTACAATTTATATTGATTTTGCTCTCTCAATTTCCTAGTTCATTTTTAGAAATGAATGCTTTTCCTGCTGGATTCTGTTCAATTCAACAAGCATTTATTAAGCAACTACTATGTGTTAGAAGGCACCAGAAGTACAAGAAGCAGTTGCTTCCATCTAGGAGCTTAAATTTTCTTGAGAGATACGACATGTAGGCATATAAGTAAATGAAATGTATAGAAGAGTAATTTCAGAGGATGTTAGGGGAAGATCCCTAACAACTAGGGGAACAGTAAAGGCCTTCTGTAGGAGTTGATACCTCAACTGAGCTTTGAAGGAAACTAGAGATTTTAAGAGGTGGATGAATATGAGGAAAGAATGCTTGGAAAGCATAGGGGGAAGACAGCAAGTGTGTGTGTGTGTGTATGTACACATATATATACATATATATATATACACATATATAATTTTTAGTGAATAAATACAAATACTTAAAAAGTAGTTAAGTACAATGTAGTTCAGGAGGATGGGTACTAGAAGTTGGAGGGATTTGGAAGGGTCATGCAGAAGATGGTGTTTGAACTACTTAAATGAACAGAGGGTCTTTGAGGCAAAAGATTAGGAGAGAGTACATTCCACGAATTGGGTGATAAATCAGTACCAAGGCATGGGGACAAGAAGATGAGGCATTGTTTGTGAGGAACAGAGAAAAGGCCTGTTTGGCTGAACCGTTGAGTATGGGAAATTGGTTAAGTGTATATTGAGGCTGGAAAGATAGATTGGGGCCAGGTTGTAGGTCTTTAAGAACTCAACAAAAGAGCTTATATTTTCCCTACCAAAAAAATAGGAAGCCACTGGAATTGATTGAGTAGGGAAGAATGGTCAGGTCTGTGATCAAGGAAAGTTACTTTGGATGGACTGAAATAGTTAAAGACTTGAAGCAGAGATGACTTAGGAGGCTGTTGCAATAATCTGGCCATAAGGTGAGGAGGAGCTGATCTAAGGTGGCAGCAGTGTAAATGGAGAGGAGTTGGATGAGAGAGATGTCATGAGGGTAGAAATGGCAAGGTTTGGCAACTGGTTACGTATATAGGGTGACAGAAAGTGAGAAGCTAAGGCTATTGCCAAAATTATGAACCTGGGAGCCTGAAGGATGATAGTACCTTCAACAGAAGTAGGAAAGTTTTAAAGAGACAGTTTGGGAGGAAAGTTTGAGGTTAGTTTTGGACATATGTTTGAAATGTCATCTGCATAAGGGTGATAATTGAACTCCTAGGGGTTGAAGACAAACCAAGAGAGGCAGTGTAGAGGGGAAAGAGAACATGGTCTAGGATAGAATTTTGGAAAACACCCACAATTATTAGCATGATATAGATGATAAGTATGGAATGGAGGAAAACACAACACTGGGTCATGAAAACCCAGAGAGGAGAAAATATTCAGGAGGAGAGGGTAAAGGATGGCTACTTGGTTGTGAACCTGGGTGAATATAAAGATACTGGTACCTTAAACAGACAAGGTGAACTTTGGAGGAAGGATTGGTTTTGGGGAAAATATAATAAGTTCCATTCTGTATATGTTGGATTTGAGATTCCTGTGGGATATCCAGGTTGACATCTCCAGCAGGCAGTTGATAATGTGGAGCTGAAATTCAGGAGAGGTATAAAGGCTGGGCCCATAGATTAGGGAGTCATCTGCATAGAGATGATAATTGAATCCTCTGGAATTGAAGCTATCTCTACTGGAGAGTGTAGAGAGAGAAGAGAAGGCCCAGTACAGACTACAGATTCTTGGGGGACACACCTACAATAAAGCCATTGAAAAAATACTACTGGTTAGGATGTAGTCTTAGAATCTGGTATATTCTTTATCATTAACTAATAGAATTAATTTTTATTTAGAGTTTTGAAGCAGCGCATTCTTCTAATTCGAGTGATTGTGTTCAAGATACAGATCAAGAGGTTAGTGTTCTTATTTATTTCTAATGTATTAAATATATTTGCTAAATTGAGTTGTTCTTGGTTCATTGATACTAAAAATGATGTGAATATAATTTTAAGACAAGTTTGATACTGTTGTTGCTATACTATAATCATTATATATAATTATGTACTATATAGTCATTGAGAGAGCATTATGTAGTAAAAGGACCTCTAGATTTGCAATCAGAGGACATCTGTTCAGATTCAGCCTCTGTCATTTACTACTTGTTTGACCCTAAACAAGTTACTTTACCTCTCTGGGCCTCAGTTTCATCGTCTGTAAAATGATGAGGTTAGACTAAATGGCCTCTAAGGACCCTTAGAGCTCTAGCTCTAAATATATAATATGTGATTTATGAACCTATGTAATTTTGTGGTATAGATTCTTCCAAAGGCCTTTATCTAGAAAAACATTTTAAAATGTTCCTACTTCATCATCTGATTTTTTGCCTTTATTATTTTAACAGACTGCATGTGTCTTAAGCTTTTATTATAACAAACACTGAAAGATATTTCCATTTGTACTTGTAGTTGCAAAAATGTAGCATGGCATTAGAATATTTTGGCTACATTTATTATCTTAAAAGACAACAAAATGAGGATATTGTTCTTGGAAATTATATGCATGTCTGTCACCATTGCAATATGGGAAGAGGGAAAGCCCGGTGCATTTCTCCTTTAATTGGCTTCAGTTTAGTCCTGAAATAGGTTTTTAGTTATTATATTTACTTAATGGAGTTTATTTCTTAATCTAATAATTATAGGTACATAGGATGTTTTTAATTTTTCTTTTAAAAAGTTTCAAACTTCATTAAATTGCTGATTATTTTTATGACCCTCAATTTTTTATGGTCCTCCTTGTAGTATAAGAAGCCTTTTTTCTTTTTCCTGATTTAAATTTATTATACCTTTTAGCTTCTTTGTTTAGTTTTCCATTAGGAAATTAATTTCTTCAAATTGGTCAGGCCTGAAGATCCAGTTTGTAATCCGGAGTTGTTCTTAAACTTTTTTTTATTACTCTGAGGAAAAACATCAACCAACTACATTTCAATATATTAGGATGTTAAAGTTTTAAACTTTTTTTCTTTCTATACTTCCTATACACAGATCTTCTGTCTTGAATATAGATGGTTTTCATTTTCTTATTACTTGGAAGTTGTAAACTCAGAATACATTTAAATGTGAATCTTTCTGCAATTCATTAAAAAAAAAATCAGCTTCACAAATGCAAGATTAGGAAGGCATTACTACACAGCAGTTAGTCTGTAAATGATCTGAGGGTTTTAGTGTACTACAAGAATAATGTGAATTGGTATGGTGATTTGGTAGCCAAGAAAGCTAGTGTGATCTTGGGCTGCTGTGAAAGAGACCTAGATGCCAGGAAAAATAAAGTGCTAATTCTGTTGTCTGCAGCCCTTGCCTGACCACATTGGGAGTATTGTGTTCTATTCTAGGAACTGTTATAGGAAGGACATGGATAAGCTTGTAGAGGAGCGCAGCCAGGAGAATGGAGGACTTTGAATTCATGCCGTATGAGGATTAGTGGAAGGAATGGAATCTTTCACTTGGGAAGAGAACACTGGCTAGTGGGGTGGAGAGGGTGTAGTGGTATAGGGGGAACAGAGATATGAGAACTGTCTTGAAATATTTGAAAGGCTGTCACCTGGGAGAGGGATTGGCCATGTTCTGCTTGGTCCCAGAGGGCAGAACGAGGAGCAGTGGGTACAAGTTGTAAAGGTCCATTTTGGACTTGATGTAAGGAAGAATATCTTAATAATTAAAATTGTTCCTAAGTACAGTGGGCTGTTTTTAATGTGGTGGGTTCCCCTTCACTTGAGATCTTTAAGTAAAGACTAGATGACCACATATCTGTTATAGAGGAGGTCCTTTTTTCAGGTACAGGTTGGATTAGATGGCCTCTCAGGTCCCTTCCAACTGTGAAATTCTGTGATTCTGTGATAGATGCAGATAGTAGAAGAGCTTCATGCTGCTCGTGTGGGGAAAAGTATGGATTTGCCTGTGGTGCCAGCTTCTGGAGACTGACAAGTATGGAAATTGACTTGGCTGAAGATGATGTGCATCCTTCTGTTGGTATGTCCTCTATGTTAATGTTGATGGTTTCACATGGTCTCTTAGAATTTCTGCACATTAACTCATTATTTTGACTACATTAACATCAGGAGGAAATACTGAGTCCAAATTGTTTTAAAGAAATTGTGCATTTAATAGTCTTCAGTGACAGAGGGTAATGTATTTCCAATATTCTGCCATGTCATAATTTGTTATATTCTTCAAGTTACAAGGCAGTTAGGTATGGTTTTTGCTTCCTGACACAAGATTTTTATTGTAATATACATATTTTTAATTATAGTTTTTACTTAATTTGGGTAAGGGATAGTCATCAAAGTTTTGACCTTTCAGTTTTTCCTTCTCAACTGTAATTGTATACTAATGAAGATTTTTTTTTCTCTGTTAAGGCACTGACTAGATGTAATGTGAATTGTAATGTGTGGAGAAAGTGTCATCTTGGATTTATCCTGGCTATACAGTCAGATCTTGTTTATCCTTGGTAATGGGAAGGAATAGTGGTATAGATAATTTCCAAATCATTTGTTAACTTTGGAATGTATATATTATATTGTTTACCTTATTAATTATGTTTAGTTACAGACTGATTTTAATATTAGATTATTATTGATGTACATACCAACTGATGATAGGATAAGTTGGTTTAAAAGCATGATAAGCGGCAAGAGGAAGTCCATTTAATTCAACAAACATAAGTATCTGCTGAGGGTAAAACGCTGTGATAATTGTGAGGAGAGAGAAAATTTTAAATAAGGAAGCATGTTTGTTGCTCTCATGGACTTTGTAGTATAGAAGGCAAATAAGATACATAGGTAACTCTAATATGTAAATAATATGTGATAAGTTCACTGTAGAGTTACAAGTCAGAGGTATAGAGCTGTTATCAGCAGGATGCATTGGGGAAAGTTTCACAGAGGAGATGGAATTTGAGTTGGGCTTTAAAGAATGGCTGTTGATTCACTTGGTGATTGGGGGGGCAGAAACATTCCAGGAGAGGGGGATAGCATAGGCAACGACATGGGAGCAACAAAGAGTTGGGTATGTTTGGGAGATTGACTCTGTAGTTATTGAGAGACTGTGTAGTTGGACTGGAGTGAGGAGTCCATTCAGGGATATAATGTGAGATAAAGCTGGAGAGATAGGTTGGTGCCAGATGTTGAGGTTCTTAAGAATAGGCAAAGGAATTTTAATTTTATACAGTAGTGAATAGGGAGCTAGTAAAGATTGTTAGTTGAGGCATGATTTGACCAGATCTTTGTACAAGGCAGTGATATAAATAGTGGGGCAGAATTTGGAGGTAGGAAGACTTATTTGGAGACTATTGCAGTAGTCCCTGCAGGTGGTAAAGAAGGTGTATGCTAGAGTCATTGCTGTGAGAATAGTGAGGCTGCAGTAGTAAGATGTGGAAATTTAAATAACAGTATAGGACTGTGTCTGAGTGAGGCCACCCAGATTCTGGAACTGAGAGACTGAGTGAATGCAGAAGCTCCTAATAAGACAGTAGAATTGTAAGGAGTAGCAGGATTTGGGTGAAAGTTGATAAGCTTGGTTTTGGACTGTTGAACTTGAGGTGCCTGTGGGAGGTCAAGGTAGAGATGTCCTGTAGGCAGTTGAAGCTATATTATATATCTAAATCTCAGATAAAGGATCTGAGTTTGAGATTTATATTTGGAAACTTTTTTTAAAAATGGCAGGTGATGTCATGGAAGTGAATGAGATTGCCAAGGGGAAAAGAAGATAAAGGTCATCAGAGGGTTAAAGACAAGACCTTAGAGAGCATTTATTAGAGGGTGTAAAAGAAATGAGGAACCTGTGAGAGAAACTGAAAAAAAGTATTTATAAAAATAGGAGGAGGACCAGGAGATGGTAGTATGTCTAATGCTAATGAAGGGTAGGAGTACCTAATAAAGAAGGGGTTGTCAAAGGAGGATGCCAAGAGAATATGGGCTAGGAAATGGCCACTGGATTTGCCTTGTAGGATGTCACTGATGTCTTTTGAGAGAGCAGTGAGATGCAAATTAATTCAATTCAAGAGCATTTAGTAAATACTTCCTATCTGCAAGACACTGGCCTAGAGTTATAGATAGGAAAATGAAAATCAGACCCTGACCTTGAGGCGCTTATATTCTACTTGAGCCACAAGGTCTTATTGCAAAGGGGCTGAAAAGAACGAATGGTAAAGATGTGGAGGTATTGCGTGTGGACTTTTTTTTCCCCCCAGAAGTTTGACAGTGATGGGGAGGCAGGAGGAGAGGATGATAGTTGGATAATATAGAAAGTCCAAGGGAAGGCCTTTTTTTTTTTCATATTGAGAAGAATTGAGAAAGTTGGGAAATATGGGAAAGAGCCAGTGATGAAGAAGAGCTTGATATGCATGAGAGAAGGGGGAGTGATTGGTAGAGCAAGTCTTAAATCAGTCAGGAGGGAATAGAATCAAAGATATAAATGAGGAGTAGGGATACTTTTCAGTCTTGGATTTGAAATTTGCTGTGGGTAAATAAATATAAATAAATGGTTGGGTAATGGGCATTGATTTCAGTGAAATCATTGTCTTATTAAGGTAGAAGACTTAATTCTGGAAAACTACATTTTTTTGGTTAAATTCAGCAAGTAGAATCTTATACATTATGTAGAGTATCAAGAATAATATAATCTTAAAATAAAATATTAAATATTTTACTAAAATATTTAATTTATTAAAATATTGGTGTGCCTTTTTCTTCTATTCAGAGAATACGGCTTCAGATACAAAACTTTTAATTGTTATTGACACAAATATTCTGATGAATCATCTCAAGTTTCTTGGAATTTTGAAGACGATGGATATCCCAGGTATTCATAAAGATATTTTCTGATTCTTACTAAAGTATATCTGACATATCACTAGAGATCATAGGATCAAAATTCCTATTTGTGTTGTGCTTCAGGGTTTAAAAAGTACTTTACTCAACAACCCTTTTGAGGTAGGGGGTGCAAGTATTATTCTCTTTTTACAAAACAAGGAAACTGGAGCCCAGAAAGGCTGAATAGGGATTTTCTTGCAATTACCCAACGAGGAACCATTGACTCAAACTGAGGTCATCTGAAATCTTATTCTGAATCCTTCTTTCTGTCACACTGCTTCCCTTCAATTATAATATGAACTTGTGGGCTTCCCAAAGAAGGAAAAAGTGTTTTCTGATGCTTACTGAAGTAATTCTAGCTAGTAAATCCTAAACTTGCTATTCACAATAAAATGGGATCTTCAGAAGTTGACTTAGCAATATAACATCTCACTCTTTTTCCTGTTTTGTAAAAAAAAATATATATATATATATTTATTTGTTTGTTTATTTTTAACATTCATTTTTTAAAATTTTGAGTTCCAGATTCTCTTTCTCCTTCAAGCCCCTCCCCTACCCAGTGAGAAGGCAAGCAGTATATCATTTATATGTGTGAAGTCATGCGAAACATATTTCATATTAGCCATATTACCCCCCCCCCCCAAATCAACCAAACAAAAAAATAAACTGAAACAAAGTATGCTTAGATCTGCTCTCTGAATTCATCATTTTGCTCTTTGGAGGCGAATAGCATCATTCCTTGTGAGTACTTCAGAATTGTTTTGAATCATTGTATTGATCACGGTTGCTAAGTCCTTCCCAGTTGATCAGTATTGCAATATTGGTGTTACTGTGTACAGTGTTCTCTAGTTTGTCTCAACTTCACTATGCATTAGTTTGTATAAGATTTTTCAGGTTTTCTGAAACCATCGTCATCATTTTTTATAGTACAATAGTATTCCATCATAATCAGATACTACAACTTGTTCATCCGTTTCTCAGTTGATGGGCATCCCCTCAGTTACCACTTCTTTGCCAACACAAAAAGAGCTTCCTGCTATAAGTATTTTTCTATATGTTTTCTTTCTTACTTTTTCTTTGATCTCTTTGGGATACAGACTTAGTAGTGGTATTGCTGGATCAAAGGGTATGCACAGTTTTATAGCCCTTTGGGTATAGTTCACTCTCTTTTCTGAATTCTTTTTAAACCTATTTGACACATTATTTGCTGTGTGGATAGTTAACCTTGACTAAATTATAAGCTCCTTGATGGTAAGGAAGGTTTCTTAAATTTCTTTATGAAGTGCCTAGCACAGATGTCAATTTATATATTTCTTGATTTGATAAGAGATTTGAATTTTCCAGGCTTCGATAGACTTATATTGATAATTCCCTGGGTGGTTGTGCAAGAACTAGATCGTATGAAAGCAGGGAAATTGCTACAGCATGCACAGCACAAAGCTATACCTGCAGTCCATTTTATCAATGACTGTCTCAGAAGTCAAGATGGAAAGCTGTGGGGTCAGTCTATTCAACTTGCTTCTCAAAAACTTTGTAAGTACCACATGAAGAATTGAATGGGGTGTGGGTACTGTATATTTTTAGTCTAAAAATGTCCTCAGATTAAAGGGGAATGGTTCAAAAACTTAATTTTCCTTGTAAAGTGATTTAAAAAATTATTCTTTCACATCAAAATTCAACAAAACATACATTTTAAATTTTAACTTTTTATTTCTCAGGCTGTGTCATTACTACAAAAAGTGAAATAGAAATTTAGTAAGAAATTTTGTGCTGTATAGCTTTCATTTTGCATTCTTATTTGGAATTTCATTTTTCAAAATCAAAATTTCAAAATTTCATTTTGCATTCCTTTTAAAAATTACTACATAATATTAGTGTTGGGTGACAAGGCTATTCTGCACTTTTTTTTAATCATTTTTCTTTTATGTGTTTCCTTCCCTCACACTGTGAGCTTATTGAGAGCAGGAACTGTCTTAATTTTTCTTTTTGTGCCCCCAGTGCTTACTGTAATGCTTAGCACATAGCAAATTCTTAACAATTTTTTTTTTATTTATTTATTCGTTCATGACAGGTTTTGACTATGTAGTTATTGGTAGGCATATGTTTCAGTTGATAATAATGAATTGTTGTATAGTATAAATTTTCACATTTTTTCTCTTTTAATTTATTATAAAATTAGAATTTTTAGACAAGTTGTAAAAGACACATAGAACACTTATACTGATGTCCCTACCAAATGAAAATAGATGTTTTTCTGGTGTTTTGTTTAATTTTCCAAAAGAATCTCTTTTTTTCATAGCTCAGTATCTTTAATTCATGGATTTTTAAAAAAATATTCTTCAAGATGTGATAGTTTATGAGTCTATTGCAGTACAGTTTTGTCATATTACCTTACTTTAACATAGAAAATGATTTAATTAGAGATGTTTGGTCTCTAAATCTTAGGGTCAGGAAGAAGTTTGTTCATTTTGGGGAAAACTTAGGTGAGTTCTTTAAAGAGAACCACAAATCACTAGTATTACCAATAAGTAGAATTTTAATGGTCAGGTAACTGTAGAATGAATATGAAATGCCGTTAAATTGGACCTGTTTAAAGAAGTCATCTACATAGTTCATATTTAATAGCCATGAATGGCAATATATCAGAAATACTGAGATATAATGTACTATTTGCTTAACAGTAAACTTCTTCTTAACATTTTGGAAACAAGATAACAGTGATACATATTGATAGATAGTCCTTAAGGATTTACAAAGCTCCCTTCTTCATGTAGTGCCTGTGAAATAGCTAGTACACAGTCGCCATCTCCATTTTATGGAAGAGAAAATTGTGGCACAGAGACATTAAATGACTTGCCTCTAAGTAGTAAGTGCTGGCTAGCTCACTCGAGTCTACTGACTCCAAGACCAGTATCCCTTCTCTTACACCACCCTGTCTCTATTTAAGTCATCATATGTATTCTGTACAGCCTCTTACATAATCTCTGTCATGCAGAATAAAATTATGATCATTGTCATTAATTTATATAGAAAGGCTTATTCTGAAACCCTAAAAGTAGAGATGGTTTGTTTTGTGCTTATTTAGATGTTCTCTCTTTCTTCATCTGTTTCATCACATTTTAATCCATCATCTGCATGTGCCCCTGATATTTTTTAAAAATGATTTTTAATTTCACTGGCTCCTGTAGCTATATTATTTTGATATGTAGACTTAGGGATCCTAGTAGAGGCTTCAAAAGCTTTTTGTTTATTGCTTCTAATTTGAGGATGTCTTTTTTTTGAAACTCCATTTTCACTTCCATTTCAGTGCTCTTTTTTATTGTAACATTGCTTGATTTTTTTCCATTGAAGTGGTATTCTCGTAACCCCTTACAGTGTGGAGTTAATCCTGGGTTCTCAAAGTCCATGCTAGGAGAGCATAAACTCTAGCAGGAAATGTCCCTGGCAACAAATTTTGTGACTGTCATTCAAGAACCAGTTGGAAATTTTCTTCAGTAGAAGGTTGATTATTGAATAATGAATTTTTGTTGGCTAGAGCAACTCTTCAAAGCATGTTAGAGGGGTTGTAATTTGTATGGATGGAGGGAACACTGACACTGATGAAATGATAGAGTTTTTTAAATGTGTAAGTAAAGTATTTAGTAGCCATGGTAAGTTGCTGAAATTTCTTATTTGTAATAGATATTTTTCATGGTTTTCTGTGCCTCATAAGTAGTTTTATATGTTTATCTGAATGAATGTTATGTCTTGAAGATTGCTTTAGTGTTCACACCTAACTTAATTCATATAGAACCTCAGCATGTAATGCTTTTTGTTGACAGTGATAGTGGTGGTCAGTCATCCTCTCTAACATCCTCTTTACTTTGGGGTTCACAGGCCCACAAAGGTGCATGGATAGGTTTTAGAAAGTTCACGGACTTGGATGGGAAAAAATTATATCTTATTTTCACTCTACTTTAATTGCATTTTCTTGTTTAAAAATATTAGTTTAAGAAGTAATGCATAGGCTTCATCAGACTGCCAGAGGACTTCACTAAGCAACAAAAGGTTAAGAACTTTTGCTTTAAAAATAGTTTTAATTTCCTTTTAAATTATGGAATAAGATAATTTTTTTTTGTTTTTCTTGCTGATAAGCTGAGCTTCTTATTAGGAAAACTTGATTTGTTGAATTAGCAGATTTAAAGTAAAATTATTTGTTGGGACCAAGGCAAGAGCAGTCGTTACAGGAGCCTAAAATGTTGGGGTTGGGAGGAACCACAAAAACTATTCAACCTAACCTGTACCTCTACCTGAAAAGAAGTCAATCCGGCCTCTTATTGAAGACATCTGGTGATGAGACCCAGTCATCTCTGAGGCTGCCTATTCCATTTTGGGGCCTCTATAATTGTTGAAAAGTTTTTCATCCTCTTGAATTGAAATCAACCCCTTTCCAACTTTTACCTATAGCCCAGTCTTCCTCCTCTCTCTCTTTTTGCAAATAAGGAATCTAAATCCCTGAGCTGTTTATTGATTTGCTTAAGGTCAGGTAGCCAATAAGTAGAGTATTTGGAGTTCAGATCCAAGTCTTCTTAATTCAAATCCATTGTTATTTTCACCAAATTACACTTGAAGCCGATCTTGCAATCTTTATTTCATGAGAGTTTTTTCTCTTATGAGTCAATGAAGCTTTGTGAATACTGAGACTTTATTTCTATGTTGGGTAGTGATTATGGGAACTTTGAAATATGCACATTATACTGGGAAAGTACAGATTGGAAATGGAAATGTAGATTCTTCTTTAGCTCTCTTAATAGCCATGGGACAGAGGGCAGGTCACTTCACATGCTAATTTATTTTCCTCATTTGTAATATGGAGTTGATTGAAATAGTCTCTAAGATTTATTCCAGATCTGACATTTCGTGTTTTCTGTGTTGCTCCAATCACACAATATTATGTCCTGGGGTACGTGTTAAGTAGACTGTGTACAGAAACCCCACTGCATTTTGTTTCCTTCCCTTCTTCTTTTTTTCATTTAAAGACTTTTCATCTATACTGTTAGGATTTTTAGTGTATTAATTGATTTTTACTTTTGTTCAATTTGCAGATGGATTGAGTGATGAAAACAATGATGACCGAGTCCTGAAATGCTGTCTTCAGTATCAGAATTTATTTCCTTGTGCTCTTGTCATATTGTGCACGTGAGTTCTCTGAACAATAGACCTTTTTCAGTGTAAAACTGCAGTAATTGCATGAAATGAAAGAATGAGGGAAAAAAGATAATTTCTTCAGTCTTTGGAAGACAGTCTAATTTTCAGTGTGGTCTCTTTCTTTGTTTGTGAAGTCATGATCAGCATGACTTGTTAACTTTCCCCCATCCGCAAGTGGGCATATTCTTTTTTAAATTTTTTTATTTTAGACTTAAATACTAAAACTTAAATACGCAATAGAGAAAAGAAAAAGTAACATATTATAAACTTCAGTATTGAAACTTAAATACAAAATAAGAAAAGCAAAAAAGCATGTCATGTGCACAGCAGAACATAAAAGAGGATTCAAAATATGTAGCAATAAATTTCTGTTTCAAGAAAGCCTGTATAATAAATACTACATGTTATGTTGAGAGCTGTCTTGTTATTATTAGCTGGTGGTCTTAAGTAATGCACTTTGGAGAATTATAGTGAAATTAAAGGTATTGTCTAAATAAATGAATTTAATATTACAGTTACAAAGTTTGAATAATATTCAGAAAAGTTAGAAAATACTGGGGAAAATACCAGTGTTATCGGGTAAAATATAGGCAGTTTTTAGCTTAGGTACCTCAAAACAACCTCCCTTTTCTCTCCCAGTGTGGAATTTCTTTTCCCAGTTTATTCTCCTGCATGAAATAACCAGGCCTAATTCTTTTTATCTGATAAATTGATGAGTCTTTGAATCCATCATAGACCCAAAGATTTTGTAAGTGTCTAGATTGTATAAGAAAAGTCGCATGTAATTTAAGTTCATAGGGGTCAGGGCCAGGAAGAAGTGATACGAATAAGAGAAGGGAAGTATTGCTTACTTACCCTCCTGATTTCCACAGATAGGAGGGAATCTTAACCCAGTGTCTGTTTCCATTGTTTATAGTAATACAATTTTTTAGGTAACCTGTAAATTAATTTGCTGCTTCTGGGATAAGAGAATAAGGTAGCAGCTGAGATTGTGTCGTTAGAGGCAGCATGTGAAGTGGATAGCTGACCTTGGAGTCCATAAGATAGGTTCAAATCTCATTTTGACACTTACTAGCTTTGTAATCATGGGAAAGTCACATAGCCTTATTTTACTTCAGTTTCCTCATCTATAAAATGGGAATAGTGATACCTTTACCTACCCCATAGGATTGTTGAGGCTTAAATGAGATTGTGTATGTAAAATGCTTTGCAAACTTTAAAGTGCTGTATACATGCCAGATATCATTTGTTATTGTTATCTTATTCTCATTTTTTTTTTAACGGGCTCCAGATAGAAGGGGTCCTTGGACAAGTAACTATCTTGTTATTATTCCTTTATATTCAGTGTTACATGGATATGACACACTTACATTAGGATTTCATCTTATACTTCATCCTATTCCTATATGATTTTTTTCCTCATTGGCCAGCTCCCTACTTTGAAAATGTTTTATTCTTTGTAGCCGAAAGATTGAGTATTTGGAGTGATAACATTTATTTAAGACGTCTTATGGATTATTTTGTCCAGGAGATAATAGATAACAGTTCAGTCTGTGATAGTGCTGTGGGTCCAATAGATTATTGGTTGAATTTACTAAGATATTCTAAGGCCTGTATTTGTTAATAGAGATTTGTTATCTGTCAGCCTGTGCAATATTGCAAACTACTGATGTGTAATTCTGACCATCATATCATGTCTTACTGGGTATTCAGTATGGTGCTACATTTTTACAGTCTGCAGTGATGTGTTGTAATGTTTCTAACTTTTCCTTGCATAATTGGCAGTGATAACTAAGTTTGTGCTTTTTAATGGTAACTCGTATATAGTTTTTGGTGCCAGTGCCTAGGATATGAATTGCTGTTGTTAACCCCTCTGTCACTACAGATAAATCTGTATGACACAGGCATCGTTTGACACTTCTTTGACCTGTTGTTGTCTGAGTTTATGTGCACTGCATGCCCTATCTCTATTAGCTTTGATTTCATTCTTGGGTCTTAGTCATTTAATGGACCTCAAATAGAGATTAGCTACCTTTGTTTGCTTTCAAATAGTTTATTGGCCTGTAACTGATATTACTCAATGAAGTGTATTCTAAGAATGTCTATCATTCTTCCTCCTTTTTGATGTCATAGTGTTGATGTTTTTATAGTTGCCTTACACTGATGGATTTTTGTTAGGTTACTTTTCAAATCTGTTATGGTCCACTTTGTAGTTCTAAAAGTATACATTAACATTACTATTGTATAAATATTATTTGCTTTAAACTTGTTCATCCCATTCAGCTTTGATATCAAAATGCCAGTAAGTTTCTTAAAATATTCAGCCATCTCTTTTTTTTTTTTTTGCTTGATGTGTCTTGTGTGGGAGAGACTAGGCTCTTTTGTAGGTATCATCTTCACCTGCTTGTTCAGCGTGAGCTTTGGATTCAAGCTTTAAACCTTTCATCTATATATCTTTCTTTGGCATGCATTAAGGATTTTACACTATCAAGTCCAAATCATCCATCTGCATTAAGTGATTAATAAGATGTTCTGGTTCTTTATTTTGGGAGTCATGCATAGTTGTACTTAGAGAAATTATAATGGACTTAAGGTTGGGCAGAACCATCAAGGCCCTAAACTATCTCCTTGAAAAATGCCACATTTTATATTAATTGTTCTTAACATTCCTAAGTTGGTAACACATTTTAAACAGAGAACAATTTTCTAGTAGATGTGAAATACTATATATTTATAGTACATGAATGAGCCATGAGTGCAGAACTCATTTGCAATAATTAGCAAAGATATTATATATGTTATTGGTGCTTTGGGTAGCTTGTCCTTACACAAAGATATGGGCTAAGCAAGAGCCCTGGGGGCTAGGGACAGTGGGGACAGATGAAAGCTAAAGAAGGCAGTGGGCAGAGCCTGGAGGCAGAGGTGACAGAAGCAGCCTAGTGGAAGGTGATGATAAATCATTAAACATTTATTAAGTACCTAAGATATCATTATGCTTAGGCAGTGGGGATCCAAAGACAAGGATAAAAGAGTCAATGCCTTTGAGGAGCGATATTGTGTGCATGTAAAGTTGTTGATGTGATATATACAAAATAGAGGCCAGATAATGTTGGAGAAAGATACTAGCAGCTAGATAGGATCAGGAAAGCCTTTATATAGAAGGTGGTGCTGGATTTAAGCTATGAAGGAAACCAAGGATTGCCTACACAAATGGTTTTACACAAATGGTGTACACTCAAAAAACTTGGAGAATACTGATATAAACAACCAGAAATTTACCATGTTTTCTTCTTTAGGGGTTCTATTTTTACCCTGATTTTTTAGCTACTCAAGCTTCTGAACTAAAATATTTGATTGGTGTTGATTTTTTGTGTATTTTGTTATTCTTCTACTCCTTTTCTGATCTTAATTTTTGTAAGGGGACAGATTGTTCTGGCCTAATTATGCCAATTGTAGGGTGGCACACCTTCCCAGAGAATACTGAGATACCAAAGAAAAAGGAGCTCATACTAGCTTGGTCATTTAATAGGTTTTATTAGGGTTAATTAGATTGACTGGGTTGTTTAAGGGAGTTTACTCACAAAAGGCCAGTCATCCTAGGTGGCAGCAGGATAGAGTAACGTTGTGGATCCCCCACACTAACCCCAGGTCAGGTATTAATAGAAGCATAATAAAAAAGCATAGTGCAACTTTTCTCGTGGGATAATTGGAGCTTATTTTGCTGTTTACATTTACTCAAGGTAGTTTATATTCTCTGTGAGACTCCTTAGGCTGTGGCTTACTTCCATATAACTTTATAACTTTTGCTTTCATGTGCCAATTAAGGGATCTAGAATTTTTGATATGCTTTTGGTTTTTGTATTCCTCCTTGTAAAAAAATAAATTTGTTGCCCTTAAATGGGTGAGATGGAGTTCAAATTTTCTACTTTGCATACCAGCTCAAATTGATGTCGGTCTTCTATTTCTCTTTTGCAGCTCTTTCAAGTCACTTCTTCCATGGTATTATTTACTGTAAGTTGTCTGTACAGTTGTCCATAGCAATGTTGCTTAATAGTCCTTCTTTTTCTTGGCATGGCATGGCAACTAGCTGCCATTGGTTAGTAGTTCTATTTGCTATATTCTTTGTCAAATGCTGTAAGAGAATGCGTTTATCATGATGCTAGGAGATGCCATCCTTTTTGAATTACTCTGTTTTGGTATTATTGGTCTGCTAATTAGATTCATGCCCTCAACCTCAAAAAGGCCTTTTTGGAATTCTAGTCTAAGTATGCCCGTCTCTTTTTCAAAGTAATTTGAGATTTTGGTTCTACTTCTACCATCTATTTGCTAGTAGATGTAGTTTCTAGAGTTCTTCTTAAGTGAAGATTTTCAATCATCTCTGGTCTTTAATTTTCCCTTTTATAGTTCCTCAATTTCATTCTTATTTTCTGTAATCTAGGCTTAGGAACGAAGCTATTTTTTAAAAAAAATGATTGGCCTTTAAGGTTATGTTATTATTTGGCTTGGTCTAAGGGTACCTCTTAAAAAAGCTGTTTTCAGTTTTGTTATAATATAGTATTGGCATATAATGAAGACATATATGTCTTCATTTGTTCCAGTGTTGTGTTGTGTTTCTGGAATGCAAAGGAGGATCTCTTATTTTGATCTTCTTATTGTCAGTGTGATCATCACTGTGGTTTTGAGTAAGCTGAGATTTATAGTAGAAGTTTCATCACATTTGCTGGGGTACTACCCTACTCAAGAGTATCCCCAAAACCTAGCACCTTGTCTGGCATTTCCTTTGTGTTTCTCTCCCTTCCCTTTGCCTGCCCTCCTTATGCATGTTGGGTTGGTCTTTGAGAAGGTTATAATAATAACAAATATTATTATGTATACTGGTGGCCTTAGGAGAAATGAAATAAACCAGAAAGAAAGCAATAGGTGTTGACAAAGGAAAATATATGGCTAATCCCTGGGACTTGATAGAAGGAACAAAAATGAGGATGATTGGAGCTAGCTCAGAACCAAGAAAAATCCCTCTATTTTTATACTTGTGAATTGTCTTGGGATCTTAACTACTGTTTATAACATTTTAAAGAGAAAATGTGTTCAGCTACACTTGATTTACAATCAAACTTTAGGAATATAAATTGTAGGCTATTCTATAATAAGCAAGTTCTAGTAAGATTATTTGATCTTGGGGCAATAATTCTCTTGTTAAATACCTTGTAATTGTGTTTTAGTTGGTTTAATTTTGCTACTGTTTTCATGAATCAATCTTTGGTAAACAAGAAGAAAACAAATTTAGATAGGTGGAACTATCTCCAAGTAATAACTTAACATTTGCATTTATATAACCCTTTAAAGTTCACAAAGTTCTTAAAAGAACCCTATGAGTCTGATAGTTAGTTTTTTATCATCTCCATGAAGGTAAACAAAATAAATTCAGAAAGGTTAATGACTTGCTCTGAGGTAACACAGCCAGCAATACAGCAGGCATCGGAGCTATGCTGGGATTCAGACCACCTGCCTCCAAATCTAGAACTATTTCTTCTATATAGAGTTTTTTCTTCAATTAAATGAAATCACCTGTAATATGTTATTTTATTTTATTTATTAGCTATCTTACTCTTATCAACAAACATTTATTGAATGTCTGCAGTGTCTAAGGAGCTGTCATGGGCATTTCTTTGTGCAAATTGAAGAAGAAAGGTTAACTTAAAGTATGGTTTTGGAGGCCATAGAAGTGGTTTTTATAAGTTATGAATTTTAGTCAGAGTTTCATTCCCAAATTGAGCATTTAAATATTTAGGGATTGCAGTTCTCTACAAGAAATAGTCATAGAAATTGAACAGCTTTTTGAGATTTTCCTATGTGGTGGGCCTTTTCAGTGCATATTGTTGCCTTTTTGCATATCTTGGAAGAAACTGATGTTTTTATTTTGAAAATGAAGGAAAATTAATAATTGATTTCTATATAGGACATATTCATTATTAGTTTTAAACCTAGTCAGATTCTGTCATTCTCCAGTTGTTTTTGGTGCACATTGAAATCAAAAATAGGTAGTCAATATCAATCATTAAGCCATTTAAAATTTCATTACTGAAAACAGCAACCTAAAATCTAAAAATTTTAGATGTTTATTTAATTCTCACCCTTATGCACAACTACCATTTTAGTAAGTAAAAATTTCAAGGGAGAAAGAAAGAATGTGGAAAAATACAGTAATATTTAATGTAAATATTTTAAATTTATTTTATTTTCAAAAAACTTTGTAAATATAAAATCATTGTTTTTTAGCTTAATCTGTTTGAAAAGGTGCTATTTGTTGGAATATTAAATGAAGCCTTGGGAGGCACTTTGGTGTAATTTGGAGACTTGATTCTATGAGACAAAGGAAACCTGTTTTTCCTAGTCCTAGTTTAGCTACTGAATTTATAAGTGGCTTACTCTTAAATATTGTAGCTTTTAAAAACTCTTGTTATATTTACTGTACTTGCTGATATTCCCCAGCATCAGCAGTTCTGGTTAGGATGTTAGAAATGCCTACCATTCTACCTATACAGTCCTCATTATGGTGTCTTTTCTTATTTTCATTTCCTTTTTTTCAAATATTTTCAATTTCTGTTTTTACTTTTTATATTTGCATGCATAAATAATCTTTGTGATCTTGCATGTTTTCACCAATCTGTTGTTCCTGTTACTTTTTAAAAAAACTTATTTATTTTTAGTTTTCGACATTCACTTCCATAAACTTCTATTTTTTTAGCTTTTTTGGTGAGGCAGTTGGAGTTAAGTGACTTGCCCAGGGTCACACAGCTAATAAATGTCAAGTATCTGGTCTGAGGCTGGATTTGAACTCAGCTCCTCCTGACTCCAGGACCAATGCCCTATCCACTGCATCACCTAGCTGCCCACTCCATAAATTGAGTTTTGAATTTTACCCCTGCCTCCCTCCTCTCTCCTCCCTGCTTCCCAAGATGGTGTGCAATCTATTACAGGCTCTACATATACATTCTTATTAAACATATTTTCACATTAGTCATGTTGTAAAGAAGAATTAGAATGAATGGGAGGAACCACGAGAAAGAAGAAACAAAACAAACAAAAAAGAGAGAAAGCAAATAGTATGCTTCGATCTACATTCAAACTCCATAGTTCTTTCTTTAGATGTGGATAGCATTTTCCATCATGAGTCTTTTAAAATTGTCTTAGATCCTTGTATTGCTGAGAAGAGCTAACTAAGTTTTTCATAGTCAGTCATCACACACTGTGGCTGTTACTGTGTACAATGTTCTCCTGGTTCTGCCCACTTCACTCAGCATCAGTTCATATAAGTCCAGTTTTTCTAAAGTCTGCCTGTTCATCATTTCTTATAGCCTTGTTAGGTTTTTTAAAAAATTTCTCTTTTGTCTTAAAAAAAACCTTCAAGACCTTGCCTTCTAAAAGTTACCCAATTTATCTTAGTATTTTAAGGGTTCATTTTCAAAAATACTAAGTCTAGTTGATTTGCTTTCTTATAACTTTATTGAAAAATATATTAGTTGCATGTTGAAGAGAGATGAAATAACAAAACTCTATCAGTTGCCTCTTTTTACATTCACAGTTTTATTTTTAAGCATCATCTTTTTCTTTTTTTAAGAATCATTGATCCTATCTAAGAACATTTGGTTTCTGAGTTCTATTTTGTCCTGTTATTTTATGCTATGTTATGTTCTATTTGTAGTACTTTGTTATACTATAACAAGGAAAAATATAATTGTTCCCACAGGGATGATAGAAATTTACGCAATAAAAGCATAATAAGTGGTATAAAATCACTCAGTAAAGCGGAATTAAGTGCAGAGTTACTGACTCTCAGTCCCAAATCAGTAACTGTGGACAATCAGCCACATATTTCTAATCGGCACATCAAAGCAGGTTAGTGTTTTTATGTTTATATTTCAATAAGTAGCATATAAATCCAAGTACGATAATTATTGATAGCCTTCAACATTTGTAATTGATATTTATTGTCTAACTGAACATAATAGAGATTCGTATAGAATCCTCTTTTCTTAGTATAATGAGATGCTTATGTAGGTTGAGATCTGTTAAGTTCATAACATAAGAAGAAATTTTGAATTTACAAAATAAGCCTAAATTGGGTGGTTGTTTTTAAAGGCATATTAGCTACTTGGGCAAGTTCAATTGAGGTATAAGATTACTTTCCATAACCCTCTGAGACAGGATATGATTGAACATACAGTTTGAAAATAGTTTAAATTCTATGGAGGTTCTAAATTATGCTACTTTCAGTTTTAACAACTTGCTGTGAATATTGTACTCACTCAAATTGGAGGTTTTTGCAGGAATCCTATAATAGTACTACTTTTCATGCTGAATAAATAATGTAAAAACAAGGAAGGTAGATGCTGTTGCTTTATTTAGTACTCATGAGGTAGTATAATAAGTGTAATGTTGGACTTGGAGTTAGTCTTGCTTCATACACATAAAATGGGAATCATTATATCACCTACCTCATAGTATTGTTGTGAGGATCAGATCAGGTAGCTCATTTACAATGCTTTGTAAACCTTCAAGCAATATATAACTGCTAGCTATTACTGTTTACTAATGATAGTAATAATGATTTTCCTATTTTTCTTTGACAAAATAATTTTTTCAGCTCTATCGAAATACATGGTGGAATTCAACATCAAACCAGACCATGAATAATATCATTATGTATATGGCAGCCCATCCCCCAATCTTTAATATGACCGCACATATTAAATTTTATTTATTTGTGGACATGTATGTGTGTGTATTCTGATCTTTTACCCTTGAGGGTGAAAATTTTCAGTTTAACAAAGTGGGAGGTACAAATTTTCTTAATTTATTATATCTATAGGATTATCATAGGTAAACTTCAAATGTTTTGAGTTTGACCATAGAGAAATTATATTTGAGGTTTTTAAAAAATATATCAATTAAATGGTGTCAAGTTAAGATGAAGAAAATTATTTTAGATGAATGAATTAGAGGAATGGAGGGAAATGACATCAAGTAACAGATTTGTGGATCTTTTTAGACAGGTCATTGCTGTGGGCTAAGATCATAAAGAATACATTTTTCATAGCTGAAGATTCATTAAATAAACATCTTAGAAGAAGTTTCATAATAATCCAAAGCATATGTATTAATTCTGATACTTTTACTAAAAGATTAGATAACTTTTGCCAACTTTGGAATACCAGTGATAGTAGTCTAGAATCTAGACGCATTTGGGGTTGTGACCCACACTTTAAGAAGTGCTGGAATATATAATGTACAGATCTTAGATATCTAGAGTAGAGTAACTCCATTCAATTATACTTTTTAGCAAAAAAAAAAATTAAAAAATGAAACCTGTTTGTAACATTAACATTTTAATTGCAGTTGTTATTTCTACATCCTATGCTTAAGAGTATTAAAAAAAAATTTTTTTTTTATTTTTAGGCAATTGGGGTTAAGTGACTTGCCCAGGGTCACACAGCTAGTGAGTGTTATATGTCTGAGGCTGGATTTGAACTCAGGTTCTCCTGACTCCAGGGCTGGTGTTCTATCCACTGCACCACCTAGCTGCCCCCTTAAGAGTATTTCTGATGTTCTCTGGGTGCTGTATATAATAGGCTATTAGAAAAAAGAGATGTATTATGTTTTTAGTATTTTAAAAATTATGTCAGCTTGTCTGTTACTAACTACATTGTTTGTGCTCTTAATACCCTCTAACTTTATTTTCCAGATATAAAACCCTTGGAGAAATGCTGCAGGGGAAATACTATATCATCTGGAATGGCTATTCTACTTGAAAATATTATTTCCGAGCTTGAAAAATGTCTTGGAACAGCTTTGTCTTCTATATTAGAAACAGAAATGAAAATCGCTTTTGGAGACCTCTGGCTAGAGGTGATTATTTCAGCTATAATTGTCTGAAAATTTCTGATCAGAGTTTAAGAACATTGTAATCAAGAAAAATTACTTAAGTGAAATGATGCTGACTTTAGTGTTATATTTTTCTAGAAATTTTAAAATCAGCTTTCTGAAAAGAAACAATACTCTTTTTTTAAAGATACGTTATCTTTTGTCGGAAGAGAATTGAATAACTGAATGACTTGCTTAAAAAAAAACAAAAAAGTAATCTTTTTTAAAAAAATTATTTTTCTCCAGTTACATGTAAAAACAATTTTTAACTTTCTTTTTTTTTTTAAGTTTTGGGTTCCACATTCTATCCCTCCCTGAGATGGTAAGCAATTGATAGAGATTATACATGTGCAGTCTTGTAAAACATTTCCATATTAGTCATTTTGTGCAAGAAAACACAAACAAAAAAAAGAAATAAAGTGAAAAATAGTATACTCTGGTCTGTATTCAGACAACATCAGTTCTTTCTCTCGACGTGGATAGCATTTTTCATCATAACTCCTTTGGAATTCTTCTGGATCACTATTGCTGAGAATAGCTAAGTCAGTTATAGTTGTTCATTGTACAGTATTGCTGTTACTGAGTACAGTGTTCTTCTGGTTCTAATCACTTCATGTTTTATCAGTTCACGTAAGTCAGACTACCACTGTCCTTCCAAGTTTTGTAACCTTGGCTTTTCCCTCTTACTTCTGATATCTAATCGATTGCCAAGTCTTACAGATTCTACTTTCATAGCATCTGTCACATCTGCTGCCTTCTCTCTATTCACATAGCTGGTAGCTTAGTTGATGGTCCTCATCACTTCATCACTGGACTGTTGTAATAACTTTCTAGTTATTTTTCCTGCTTCATTTCTCATCTCTCTAATACATCTTCCATGTAGTTGCCAAATTGATATTTCTTAAATTTGAATTGATGAAGTCACTCCTCTTCCTTAAAATCTTCAGTAGGTCCCTGTTACCTCTAGGTAAAATACAAAATCCTTTGTAGGACAGAACATGCTCTATAATATAGCTTCCACTTACCTGAGTTTTATTTCGTGTTAGATCCCTTTATCTACTTTCTCTTCTAGTCAGACTTGGCCTGCTAACTGTTCTTATTCTCAGCATTTTAGTCCCTGCCTTTCAATTCTTCTGTGGGTGGTTCTTCAGTATCTGAAATACACTCCTTGCTTAGTTCTCCCCCTTTGAATCCTGAGCTTCTTTCAAAGCATAATTCAGGAATCAGCTATTAGATTGCTCTTAATCTTTCCACATTGATAGTACTCTCTGCTCTTGAAATTACTTGTTGAATATTTTTACAGACTTATGTGTCTCTGTATTGACTTGTAAACTTCTTGAGGGGAGGGACTTATATTTTTGTCTTTGTGTTCCTACTACCTAGCACAGTGCTTTGCATACTGTAAGAGCTTAGTCAAAGTTTATTAGATTGAATTAAATTATTGGATCTAAGATAATTCACAAGAAACTAATTTATTCTGGGCCTTTTTTGGGGGGAGGTTAATCAACAAACACAGCAGAATTTTAAAGTCTCTGCACCTTTCTGTCAGTTGTGTGTCTGTAAATGTGTGATCAGTTATAAAAAAAAAATTGCAAAAGTTTACTTACTTCATTATATTTTTATCAAAGCTACCTTTGATACTTATGTTCATCTTGAGGAAGTAGGTATGTGGATTGGTAGCTTCATTTATTTTTGTGGTGGCCTTGGTGCTTATGCTTAAGAGAATTAAAAGACAAGATGACAAAGTGTCACATGAAATTGTTTCTTATTGTCTTTGAGCTTATGATGAAACCGCCTATACCAACTCTTGTTTGTCTTTTCAAAATGAACCTCTGAGATTTTCTTCAGTTAACTACAATATCCTTTTGTTTATGTAGTATTTTCTATTCTTTTACTATTTTATTATCCTTGAGTTATGTTGTAAAACAAGCCTTCAATTCTTCTAAGAGTTGGGTCTCACACTAAGCTTTCTCTGACTCATTTTGACTTTGACTTACTGTTCAGAGTGAGACAATTCATGATCTTCTTCCTCCTCCTGTGTATTGTTATGTAAATGAATCTGAATTATAAGCCATTGGTCTCCAGACTTTGTTAGTCACTTGTCCCTAATATGTATATATTTACTCATTTATAAGTTATATATAGAGTGTTATATATTAATAATCATGTACACTATACAATTTAAGCAAAAATAGACATTAAAAAAGGATGAGATAAAGATGAAATGGTATTTGATCCTAGAGTCAATATTAGTTACTAAAGCTTATAACTGAAGTAGGAGAGTGATATGCTCAGACCTGTACTTAAAGGGCAACTTCGATGGATTGGAGTAGGAAGAGATTTGAGATAGAAAGACCAAATAGGAGGATGTTTGAATGGCTCAAGTGAGAGTTGATGAAGGCCTGAACTAGGGTGATAGCTGTGTGAGAGATGGAGGTAGAAATCATAAGATTTGGCAACAAATTGAATATGTGGGTTGAGGGAAAGAGAAGAGTTGAAAATGACACTGAGGTAATGAACATGTGGCTGAAAGGATAGTGTTGCCCCTAGTAGAAATAGAGAAGTTGGGAAGATGAATGGGTTTTATGGGAAAGATTATGTAATGAGATCTGCAATGCAGATTGATGCCCATTCATCCTGTGGTACTTTGTCCTGCACAAAACAAAGAATGGGGGTGAGGGTAGGGTTAGGGGATTTGTAGACGGGAAGGGAAAGGAATGAGAGGGTTTCAGAGCCTGCCCTTGAGGGTAGCAGACGGGGGACCTGCCAGAACCTTGAGGTGGTTAGGGGCAGAGGTGGGTACGTAGGGAGAGGTAGGATTTCTCTAATGGCACCTTCACTGCTTCATTCTGTGCATGTCTGGATAGCTGTTCTGTTATTACTTACCTGAAAAATGAGTATGACTTAGAAGGTCAAAGTTGAAAGTTATTATAGCAAAGGGAAGAGTTGGAATGGTGTACTGTAGGAAGATAATGGTAGATGTGGTTGTATTGGAGACAATACCCATGGTTAGCTATTTCAGAAGAGTTGAAATGGAACCAATCATCCCCATCCCTTGATTTGTTTATCACATTCTTCTTGGGGTCAGTTCTTCATGTGGAGACAAGTGTTCTGAAATATTCTTATGAGTTTTCTCTCTGGAGACTTTTAAGCAGTGGCTAGATGACTACTTAGGAATGTTATAGAATGGATTATTTTTGAAGGTATGAATTGTTGGACTAGATGGCCATTGAAATCCTTTCCAGCTCTGAAATTTTGTCAGGCTGTGGTTATCCTTGCCCAATATGCCTGTTTGGGAAGGATATTATTGAATATTTTCTGGCTAAAGTAATTTCTATTTATTTTATCCTCATTTATCCTCATTTTACAAATAAAGAAACAGACTGAGAGAAGTTAAATCATTTGCCCTGGGTCACACAGTAAGTATTTGAGGCAGGATCCACACTCCGTTCTTCTGACTCTTGAGTCCAGCACTCTTACCCATGGGGCCACTAAGCTGTTTCAGTGATCTGTTTCGATAGGTCACTTTGAAGCTGTTATTTCTCTGCAAGGTCTTTATCCTTTCTTTTGATCTGGTGTTAATTTTGACCTTTAGTCCATCTAGTTGATGATTATACACAGCTTGATTCTGATATGATTTATAAAATCAACTTATCATTTTCTATCTGTGAAAATATCATATCATTTTTGAGATTGTTTGCTGCTTGTCATGTCTGTTAACTTCTGATTTCTTTTTTAAAGAAAATATTGATGATATATAGGCCTAAGGCTTCCAAATAGACTATAAGCCTTAGGTTTCTTTCATTTCCTTAACCGGAGTCATATTTTTCCAACATTCCATCCTTCACTATGCCTAACTTTACATTGAAGTCAAAGAATTTCAAAGTACATGTTGATTTGTTTTCTCCTTTATCTATTGTAACAGATATGGGCACTTAAGCTTCATTTATTTTTGTGGTAGCCTTGGTGCTTATGCTTAAGAGAATTAAAAGACAAGGTGACAAAGTGTCACACGAAATTGTTTCTTATTGTCTTTGAGCTCATGATGAAACCGACTATACCAACTCTTTTGTTTGTCTCTTCAAAATGAACCTCTGAGATTTTCTTCAGTTAGCTACAATATCCTTTCAATATTGACTGTTCTAAAGAATATGATAATTCTTTGATCATTGGATATAGATTTTGCATTTAAAGTTCTATTAATGTTTATGTACCTTGTAAAAAACTATGATTCTTAGCACCCTCTGCCCTTTTCTGCTACTCTTATTAATAATGATAATGAGAAATATTTAATTTTTTTTACCATTATTGTAAGGTTGTATAAGTGATAATTTTGCTAATTTTCACCATTGTGGTGGTTAGTTTGCCATATGATAGATTGTTCAGTGTCAAACCCAGCAGGTGAGCGAAGGTTTCTAAAGATGGATTTTGGAGAGCCAGTTGTCAAACAGTAGACATAGGGGATGCCTTTGCTTACTGATGATTTAGAAACATAAAGTACTGAAGGAAAGCATCCATTTACCGTGGATTCATGACATATTTGCCATGCATGGTAACTGGTAGGCAGTCAGTAACCTTAGTCTATAAAGACTAGTGTTTTTCAGTGATTATGAAATTTTGAAAGTTGTTTTCACTAAATTAAGCAGATGAGATGTAGATTAGTACTATGGGAACTAAAATGATGGTAGAGAGACTATTCATAGTAACAAAAGCTTTTAAAATATTGAAGTTTAATAATCATTCAATAAGCAATTTATTAAGCATTTATTATGTGCCAGGCACTGTGTTAGGTATTGGTGATACAAAGAAAAAGCAAAGACATTCCCTGTCCTGAAGGAGTCTACATTTTAATGGCTGAAATAACAAATGCATAAACCTCCTAAAGATACATATAGAATAGATTGAAGGTAGCTGTAGAGAGGAAAATATTAGCTCATGGTTAAGGGTAGGGGTAGGAAACCAGGAAAGGCCTCCTTCTGGTGGTGGCGCTTGGAGTGAATATTAAACATACTCTGAATATATGTTGACTTTTTTTTTTTACACTACAGACTTTTTTTTTTTACACTACAGATGGTGTACTTAAAGCCCCCTTGGACACTTGCACATTTATTACAGTGTTTTAAAAAACACTGGTTAGCTGTTTTTGGATTGGTTGTGGCGAAAAACTTGCTTATGACGATTGAGAGCCTATATGAAAATCTTTGTAAAGGTAGGAATCTTTCATTTTTCTATACTACATTGATGTTTTTCTTAAAATGTTTGATTTAAATTGCAGTTCTTTTTTTTTCCAGCCAAAGACAAGGTTTATTAAAGATATCCACCATATTAGCCAGATTCTTAAGCAATCTGAATGTCTATGAGCAATTGGCTAGATTGTAAAAATCTGAGCAGTGGCTAGATTTTAAGAATCTGAGCACCTTAATGGTGACAGAATGGACCTTATATACAGAAAGACTGTGGGAGAGATCTAGGAGTGGCCAAGTAGTTTGGGGTGATGGGAGGATCTAAGGAAGAACTGAATGGGAGTGGCCAGTAAGCTGGGGTGAACAGAATGCCTGGGACCTGGACAAAGGAGAATGGAATCTAGATAGGGTCAAGGGTGGGAAATAGCCAGGGGACACAGGGAGATAGATTGGGGGTAGGAGATAACGAAAGGCCAGTTGATAGGATTATAGCATCAAGCAAATGCCAGAGATTTGGCCTTGTGGGAAAGTCCAGGGTTTTTCCTTTCTGGGGTCCAGATCCCAACCCCTCATAGCCCCCTCAAACAAATGAGACCCAAATTCTTTTGAAGTAAGGGGCGAAGGTCTTGGCTTCTGAAGCTGCTTCCTGCTGGCAAGGGGCATATAGCTGTCCCTGACTCGAGGGGTTCCCAAAGAGGAGGTTGACTGGAACCAAACACAGGCTGCATCCAGGGAACAGTGAGGGGACATTGGGTGGTACCTGCTGTTTGCTATGAATTGTAGGTGAATGGCCTGTAGTCTGAAAGACACAAATCTGAAAGAAAAGACTGCAAGGCCCAAATGACAGGTTAAAGCATCCTTAGCTGTGTTTGGATTCAGATAAAACAGTTTTTCAGCCATGCAGTATCAGATCCACCTCATAGCCAGACTTAGGAATAGCCAGGTGGGTAACATGCCTTTTCAAAGGAACATAATGGGGAAACTGAGCCAGAAGGATCCCATCTTAGACTGAGGCTAAAATTGTCCTCTCAGCTTTTCTTGATGCTGACTTCCCACCAGTATCACATTCTGTCTGAGTAGCTTGTGACATTTTTCAGATGGTGGATTATTGATTTATCGATGGATTATTGTGATCCAGTAGACAACTCAAAATAAAATGATGAACTTTTTTACCTCAAACAGCAAATTTTACTAATCACATCTTAGGAAAAACTTTTCCAGGATTTACATCTCAAATTTAAATTTGTTTTGGTATAAAAAGCCAGTCGTTAGAGATTATTTCTAGGTATTGCAAATTCTCAGCAAAACAAAACCCCAACAAGCTTTTTGGCAAGTTTACACATTAAAACAATAACCAGCAATAGCCAAATTATTTTAACGGTAACCAAATTATGAAAAGTTGCTTGACATAATTCCCTGATGCCAAACAATTAGCTCAACTTTCTCCCATGCTTCTGGGGGAACGTGGGGAGGTCTGGTGCACAGAGGGAAAAGGGAGATGGGAGGCTTAACTAGAGAAGGTTGGCTCCCCAAATTCACCATCAGGTCCCTTCCCAACAAAGGGACAGGGCAATAGGAGAGCATAAGGAGGGAGTATTCAAACAATTCCTCAAATAGGCAGGGGAGTGGGTATGTCTGGAGACATCCTTTAGTGTTCCCTTCAATGCCCATGACCAGATAGGTTGAGGGGTGGATAGGGCCAGAGTAATTGGTTAAAACAGAGAACATAGCCATGATAAAGTAGGTAACCTTACCTTCGGCCTCGATTTTTGCCCACGGCTCAGCGAGAGCGATGGAGAAGGTGGGAGTGCTACCAAGCCCTGGGCTTCCTTGTCATTCCCAGTTTTGGGGGGAGAAGAACTTGGGGTCAGGCAGTTTTCCCCATACGGGCCACCAAAATGTTGAGGTGTAGAGGTTTAGGGGTATAGGGACCTTAAAATCAGAACATGTGGGTCATGTCCGAAAGAATTCGACCCAAGCCTTCTTTCAGCCAAAGACAAGGTTTGTTAAAGATCCACCATATTAGCCAGACTCTTTGGGAATCTGAGCATCTATGAGCTATTGGCTAGATTATAAAAATCTGAGCAGTGGCTAGATTTTTAAGAATCTGAGCCAATTGCAGTTCTTTTCCAAAGGATTGACAGATAAGTAGATCCTTGGTCCTCTTTTTCTCCTGCTTTACACTGTCTTCCTGGGTAATATCATTTATTCCCATTATTTCAACTGTCACCTTTGATGGAGATGGCTTCCAAATACATACATCTAGCCCTGATCTTTCTCTTAAACTTCAAGTACACATCTCCAATGGCCTGTGGGAAATCTCTGCCTAGATGTCCCATTGACACTTTAAACTCCTTATGTCTAAAACTGAAATGAGTATCTTTCCATCAAAATCTTCTTTTCTTTGTAACTTTCTTATTTTCATTGTTACTACCATTTTCTGAGTCATTCACATTTTAGATTTCAGTTTTAACTTTGATTTTCTTCACTTATTAAATCTTGTCAACTCCACTGCTGCAATATCTCTTACATCTCTCCTCTTTCCACTTCTGCTGTTAACAGTCTAGTATGGGCCCTGATTACCATTTACCTGGACTATCTTATTAGTATCCTACTTGGTCTTCCCATCTTGTCTTTCAATTCCATTTTATTCTTCATACTCCTGCCATATTAATCTTTTAATCTGGGCAGATCACATTACTCCTCTGCTCAAAGTCCTTTAATGGTTGCCTCTTTCCTTTTGAATAAAGGTTATGCTTCTCAGCCTGGTAAGCCAGAACCTTATGCAATTTGGAAACACCCTACCTTTCTAGCCTTATCTTTCCCCCATCTAATCAGTGCTATATCCAAAGTAAATTGTATATTCCACCTATGTACTGCTTATACTATTTTACCTCTGTGCCTTTACTTGTGCTGTTTCTGATGCCTGGAATATCTTTCTCCTCACTTAATACTGCCCTCTCCTCCCCCCCCCCTTCTTAGCTTATCAAAATCCTACCTTTTAAAGCCAGCACAAATACTGCTTTATTCATGAAGCCTTCATTTGTTGTTCCAAAAAGTGATCATCTTATTCCAAGTTCTTTCTCTACCCTAGACCTTATATAGAATTTATTTTCTTTTATAATTTTTGAATTGTAGTTAATCTGTATATATGTTTTATCACCTTTTTATACTGTGAACTTCATGAAGGCAGAAGATCTTTGTAACCACTCCCCTTAACCCCCACTCCTAGCACCTAACACAAATACTGTCTTTGCACATGATAGCTAATAAATTATTGTATAGGCCAAGATTTGGGAATGCACATTTACTCTAGCCAGACTGAATGCAACAAACATTTATTAACCACCTACTATACACAAAGCAATGTGTTAGGTTTTTGGGCTACAAAAACACTACCTTTCCTCAAAGGGCTTATTATGTTCCATTGGGGGTAGGAGTGGAGAACTTAAATGTACCTTGTTAAGTGAATAGATATAAATGGAATGTACAGTTATCCCTGCCACATCACAGGGGTTAGGGGTGCAGTACTTCCGTGATTTGGAAAATTCAGCTCGAATTTTTTGGCCCTCCCTTTGTCTCAGAGCTGAGTTGTGAAGAAGACAAGGAAACTTAAGAGATGGATGAGTGGACAGAGCATTCTGAGCATGAGAGATAGCTAGTACAAAAGCACACATGTAGAAACTGAGGTATTGTTTGAGGAACAGTAAGTAGGCCAGTATAATTGGATCAAAGAATGTGTGGAGAAGAGAAGAAGATTGGAAAGGTAGGAAAGGCCTAGGTTTTGAAGAGCTTTAAATGCTGAACAGAGGTGGGAGATTAGATTGAAGGCTATTGAAATAGTGCAGGTGAGAGGCAATGAGAGCCCAAAGTAAGGTAGTGGCTTTGGGAGTGGAGAGAAAGGGGACATATACAAAAGATTTTGTGAAGGTAGAAATGACAGGATTCAGCAACAGATTGGATATGAGAGGTGAGAGTGAGGAATTGAGTGTGATATCATGTTGTTGGCCTGGGTTACCAGGAGGATGGTGGTGCCTTTAAACAATAGTGGGAAAATTCAAAGAAGGGTAGAGGTTTGGGAAAAAGATAATTAGTCCCATTTTGAAAGTGTTGAATTTGAATTTCATTTGGGAAACCCTGTTTACATTGTCCAAAAGGTAGATGGTAATATATGACTAAAGCTGGAGAGAGAGAGAGAAGAGAGAGAGAGAGAGAGAGAGAGAGAGAGAGAGAGAGAGAGAGAGAGAGAGAGAGAGACTGAGAGACTATAGATATTTGAACCCATGGGAGGTGAGGAGATCACTAAATGAGAGAGTATAGAACTAAAGAGAAGGGGCACAGGATAGAGCCTAGGCGAAGACACTTAAAAAGACAAATTTTTTCCAGAAATTTGCCTGAGAAGGAGTGGAGAGAAAGAGGATGATAGCTTGCACAGATGGTAGGGTCTTTATTTTCAGAATGACCCAATTACATAAATGTATACGTTACTAAAACATACCTCCAAAGCAACTAACTCTGGTGATTCTTTGCTTACTTATTTACTTTTTGACACTAGCTGGATAAAGTTGGAATCTAGTACAGATTTAGTTTACATGTATCTGTTTTTAAAAAATAATTAACGTTAATTAGCTTCCTGAGTATCTCTCTGTCATAGATTTATAATATGTAGGATCTCTGATAACAATTTGTTTTTTAAAATTTCTTGACATCAGCTAAGACAGTGGACTTGGCAACAACTAAATTTCTGCTTCAGGATTCCAAACATTTGTTACATGCTTTTAGTACAAGGTCAAACTATGATGGGATTCTGCCACAGGCCTTTGCTCAGGTGAATCAATTACTTCAAACACTCTCAGAGGTAAGATGCTTTTGGAATGCTTTCTAAAACACTGGTGCCAATAGATGCTTAAAATCTTTCCAATTGCTATAATTGATAAATAATAAATGAAATATTCTTATTCTAACTTGTTCTGTCGCCCTAATGGTAGTTAGGAAATATTAGGTGAATTAAAGAGTAAATAGGCAAGCAGCTGTAGGTTTTAGTTGTATTATACATTTTATCCTTTCAGGAAAGAGGAGTTCACAATGTTTGTTAGGAATATGCTCTAATTCATTTTTGACGAGAAGACAGCTCTGATTATTTATCATTTTATTGTTTCTTGTATGTAAGAAGCCTATTATCAATTTAATTCTTGAGTTAGAATGTAAATCCCTGCCTTTCTGATCCCAAATCCAAAAAACTGTAAGAAATTTGAAGCATTTAAAATATATACAAGCTAGAGGTAGCTCAATGCATCATATCTTTTAAGTGAGTCATAGCACGTGCAAAGTGACATTGCCTTCTTTGTATGTTGGTTTTTTTCCCTTTCATAATTATGCCTCAACTTAACTAGTTTTTCTCCTTGATTTTCATAGCCAGTTAAAATCTGTTATTTACCTTCTGTGCTAAAGGAGGCAGTGATGATCATAAACCTTATCATAGTTGGTGAAGGAGGAAAATATTAACCAAGATATCATTTTTATATTCTTGGAGGAGATGTAATATATTCTGCAATGATTTAGAAAACAAGTGTTTTGGTTTGCTTTTTAAAAAATTTTCAGTTGGTCTCTGAGATCATCATGCTGCTGGTGTGAAATGTATTTTTGGAAAATAAGACTTCTGTAGCCTCTTGTAGTGAAGAGCAGAGCCAAGACTATAAGAGGTTATTGTTTGATTTTTGTTTGTGGATTGCTTTTAGAATACTTCATTTCCATTTACATCAGTGTCATAAGAACAGGGACTAGACCTGTGATTTCACAAGGGTGGGGAACTCCTGAATGAAGAATATTTTTGTACCAGTGCAGATAGGTACATTCTTTTCACCTTACAGGCTTCAAGAGTTGCCTAGAACACTGCCAAAAAATAGATTGGAAGATAGGAATCAAGGATACCTGATGAAAGAGACCAAAACTTGTAGACTTCAGCAAAGCCTCATGCCTATACTTTATGAATACTTTCTCCAGGAAAAGAATTGGAAGTCATTGAACATGGGTAGCACTGAGTAATATCGCAAAAAATGGAATTGGCAGGAAATAGGACAGGAACAACTCATTGTTTGACATCAGACTATCAGCTTTATAGAGTAAAAATCAACATTTTGTACAAAGCAAAAAGAAAGAATAAAAATGTGAAAAAGACAATTTCAGCTTAAGCTAGCTAAAATGAGTTGTTGATGTTATAAAAGATACTATATGGACAGAAGAAGTGATAGACACTAATTACAATAATTCTCTATGGAGGAAGTTCAACAAATGTAAATTATTTGCAATAATGAAGAGACCAAAAGAGACTAAAAAGTATGTTATCAGTAAAACATTCAATGTACTTTCTAAGCACCAAGCTTTTGAATCCAAGGGCAATACCAGTTTTCAGTATACATAAAATCTTAGGCGGAACGATGTTGGAAGATTACGAACAATATTGCCATATACAGCAGAAAACACATCTTTACCTAAACAATCAGTTAAAATATGTGGAGACTATTAGCTCTTGCCTTGCTTGTTCTATGGTGACTCTTCAAAAAACCTTTGACAACCACCGCCTTAAAGACTCTCTTCCAACAAAGTGTCTCTGGTACATTGGTACAAAGTACATTAGAATTATGTAAGAAGCTTTGAAGTATAGAATGGTGGAGATAATCTCATAAAAGAGCTGCATACTTGCTGAACGTATTCACTTCTGTCATAGAGGAGGTTTAGCTTTTATTCCAAATTGTGGGTTCTCTAGGTCCTACTGTTTGCAGATTATATTGTATTTATTGTATCAACCCTGCAGTATTGTAGAGCTTTCTGAATGGGATGCCTTGCCATTCAAAAAAAATTGGCTTTATCATCCATATGTGGAAAATCAACCAGGTGGCGAATACTTACTGTACAGTTTGTAAAGTTCAGTTAGATAGAAAACTCGTAGCAATCATCTGTTATGCCTTGGATAGACACTGAAAATGGATAATGGTTTGGGCCTATAATTAAACAGGAGGAGGAGAAAGCTCATTTACTGGCCTTAAATGCCTCCCAGAAACAAAGGCCAGTCTGGTTAATACCAGTATGTTGCTGGTGGTATTCTATATCTATGAGTCATGTGACACTATAGTATCCAAAAAATAAAGATTGATCACCCAGAGGGAAGTGATGAGAGACCACTGTTGTACTTGTGGGTAAGGAGGCTGCAGTAAATAAAAAATAAGGACTTATGAAGAACTGAAGTGAAGAATGTCATCAGAGAAATATGTGACCAGAAAAGATGGCCTAATCACGTGGTGAGAACAGATGACCATTGAAGAGTCTCTGTATCCACAGAATGTCAAGAAAAAACAAATATGACTCCCAGCACACTGGAAGGTTTCCCCTGTGGTAAACTTACCGGGGAATATTGTTAAGAGTCACATGAGAGGCAGTCATGGATGAGTTGCTATCTGTACCACTATCAGTAATGTCCACATCAGTGAGATCACAGATCTCTTCGAATAATGGGACATGACATAGCCTTTTGATTTGAGACTATTAAGTGGAACAATTAATTACTAATGATTTTGATGAAGATAATATTGATTAGTTTAACAGGGTCAGTGGTAAGATTTAAAAATCTTGTTCTTTGAAAATACAGTGTAAAACTGTAGTTATTGTAATGGAAAAGGGTATGTGTGTTGCTTAACAAACCTCATCGGATAACTATTTTAAAATACTTAATTGGGGGCAGCTAGGTGGTACAGTGGATAGAGCACTGGCCCTGCAGTCAGGAGGACCTGAGTTCAAATCCAGCCTTAGACATATAACACTAACTAGCTGTGTGACCCTGGGTAAGTCACTTAACCCCATTGCCTAGCCCCCCCCCCAAAAAAAAATCTGGTACTGCTAAAATACTTAATTAGCTGACATTTAGTTAAGTATTTATTCTTAGATGTTGCATTCCTTCTTGCTGCAGTGGCTGAGAAGCTTGTAAAGATGAATGGCAAAAAAAAAAAAAATGAACAGTTGCTAGATACTATTGCCGGTGTTTTTCTCATTACTTGGTATTGATCTGACTGACTGAAATAGCTTATGCTTCTGTGAATTGGAGCTAATTATTGACACCTTATTTTCATTTTTAGAAACAGTTGGGCATCTGGATGCTGTCCAACACTGTTTTTTGCTCCAGTACTTTTAGTACTCTACTGGTATAAATGGTTTTGTTGAAATGATGTTAGATTTGACTGACATCCATCTCCAAAAATACAGGACAAAGGTTCAGTCTCTTTCTAACCCAATAGTGTAGACTTGCTTCAATTGAAAGAAAATCAGAGATGAAGTGATATGGCAGTACTATCAATTTCAATCTATTCAGACAGATAAACAGTTCATCTAATGCAAAAATCAAAAGAGAGAGATATTCATGAAGTTTAGTTACAACAACTGAAGAAACAAAGAAAGGAACACTGAGTCTGAGAGACTTTAAACTGTTTTGTTGTTCACAAAACTGTGAAAAGCCTGCAGACAGCTTGGCCATGGGTCCAGTTGAACCATATGATCTCAAGATCACTTGTACATAAAATCAGAAGGAGAACAGATAATGCTCAAAATGGATCTTAACAGGTTTTTAATAATCCTGTTCTCATCAGATATCAGCCGTATTTGAATTCTCACAGGAAGTAGCAGTGTTACATGTTGAAAGGAAGTCAGGAAAAGAAACTGGACCTGACCAAATACAGAGAAAATCAGTGGTACTACAGTTTTAAAGTCACAGAGGTATTTTCAAAATTTCTTCACAAGGAAGGATTCCCTTTTCCCCACCCTCCAGGGAAGAACTGATATTTATTTTACTAGAACAAAAGTGACTTAGAAAACATCAGTCACTAACTCATATATTGACATTCTTATCTCTGTGAAATCTTTAAGAATGGTCTTTATGTGTATGTGAGAAAAGAGAGAATGAATAATGGTCAAATTCAGTGATTTTATATGTGTATGTGTGTGTATAATATAAAATATGTACACATATACTTGCAGGTGTATACAAATATATGTATTTATGTAGATTTATGTATGTGTATTTGTGTATATATGTAGATTTATAGAAATATGTAATATGTTTATAATATACATCTGTATGTGTAGATATATATATGTATTTCGTAAATATATCTATACATACATATACATAATCATTGAATTCTTCCATTATTCATTCTGTATGTATATACACACACACAAAAAAACCACTGAAGGTATAATTAAATATGTAGCTCTCAGAATTGAGTAGTAGTAGAATATTAAACTGGGTGGAATTTGGGAAATTATACAATGCTTTCAATAATCTCAAACTTCTTCCTGAAAACAACCTTAACACTACTGTTTTCCACATGGTGCTATATGGTTAGAAGTCATGTAACATCGTGATCTTGGAAGAATCAAAATTTCATTTAATGGCACTGGAAAAACATAAAGTGTGTGTAGATTGTAGCATGTTGACAGTGTCGGTTTACACATGAAAGCATAAAAGATGTTATCAAGGACTTGTATTACTGAAAAAGTCAGTCACATAGGATTACAGCCGAAAAATGGACATTCTGCATGTGCTGTAATTGTAACCTTGAGATACTAAAAGAACCAGAGGAAGTGTCCTAGTGAGTTGCATAGAAGATTTTTAGGAAGACATGGACAGGATACCATTACCAGATGGAATAGCTTGGAGAGGTTGTGATCTGTAACAGCCGAAGGAAGAAGCTCTTTGCCAGTGAGATCACAGAGCCATCTAAGTGAGTGAGTGGAAGCGTGCATTTTATCGGTAGAAGACCCAGTGACTTTTATGGTTCTGCCATTGGTTTACTCTGTGGCTGTAAGTTTTTCTTTTCTTGAGGCTATTGTATCCTCAGCTCTTAGCACAGTGCTTTGTATGTAATAAGCACTTAATAAATGTTTTTTCATAAATTCATTATTTCTGAAGAAAAAAAGCCAAAAAATAACTGGTGTCACTTAATCCAAGTTTTTAGTTTAGGAGTAGGGCTAGAAAAGAGGCAGATAAAATACAGAATTTTACCCTATCAGCCCTTTGGCTATGGGTTGTTGTTGTTTTTTTTTTTGGTGTTAAAGATTAGGTCTTCCTATATTGCTGTAGGCTGGAAAGGCAGGAAGGCGTCCCCTTCCCCCATTTCCCAACCCCCTCACAATGCCCCACTGGTTACATGGGCTAAGGAGCTTTGGTCTGCTCCATTTCTGACCGGGGCAGATCAGAGGAGAGGGTTTTCCCTCCTTAGGCAGCCTGTTGGCTGTTCAGGGCTTACCCTATTGATGCTAAACTTAGTGTAAGCACTAAGGTCACTGCAGCTCAGAACTCATGAGTTTGAGAGATCCAACAGCCGCATCATCCTCCAGTAGCCGGGATTACTGGCATGTGCTACTACTTCTGGCAGGAAGTTAGAAGTATAATATCAAGATAAGAAAATGAAATCATTGTTGAGATAAGATTTAACCTTTCATTGCTTCACTACTCCTATTTATAAATGGGAAATGATACTCTTCAAATGATATATATATTCTCTGAAGATAACAGTTCTATAAATAGTAGGTTGAATTTCTGATTCATTATTTACTTTAAAAATGTAAAAAAATGGAGGACCTACTTTTTTAGGGAGAAATAGAAAGGTCTAAGAGTGATATGTGAAAGTAAAAAGAGACCACAGTTTTCCTAGTACATATAATCTGACTGTTATTTTCTTTTCTTCCTGTATGTTTTTTTCTCTTTATTTCCTTATTCTTTGTTCACTTAGCCTTACAGGACTGTGCAGTGGCAAATTTTTTTTTGGTTTATATCTGACAACTTTAAAAATTTTTTTTCAGTCACAAGATTTAACCTGTCAGTTTGCACTCTTGGATTTAGTTTCTGTTCTGAGGATATGAGAAGTATAATTACCAACCTTTGCTATTTTATAGTCTTATATAAGTTTATAATCTGGAAGCAAAGGAAAAGGCCATGTCTTTTTTTCCAGGTTAATAGTGAAATCAGTATATTAACTTTAAAAATTGCTTGTTTTATTGTTGCTTCATTAAACAAATCAGTAATCCTATGTGATTAAATAGAAAATAGTTGGAAAAGGGCAGTATTCATTCTAATGTTGACACTTGCCTGTAAGTATTCTATGTACAATAAAGTACACAGCACTTCACAGAAAACTGTAACTTGAATAGGCACAAGTAGTTGGCGCTCCATTTTGGACACTTGCTAGTGTCAAAACTAGCTGCATCTTATGCAATTCTTGTTTCCCCAGGTCAATTCTAAACATAAGCCAAATTCTACAGAATCAGTTGAGTCTTTTTCAAAGAACACAGCATATAAAAACCAGGAGGAGAATGCACTGCTCCAGCGCAGTAATCAGGAGAATCCAACAGTGTTGGGCACTCAGCTTCCCCAACCCAACAGACATCAAGAAATCTGGTCTGTCCTAGAGAATGTTTGGACCACGATATATCTGAACAGGTACCAAAATTAGCAAAGATAATTTGAGCTCTACCATCAGTAGTTGTTTTTATAGCTCTTTTCTTTCTCTCTGTCTCAGTCTCTTTCTCTGGCTTTTTCTCTTTTCTCATCAGACATTAAGTTCCTACCATGTATGATGTTAGATATTGAAAGTGAACCAGAAATTTTTTTTAAAGTCTGGCTGTTTTTTTCAAAGAGCTTACGTTCTTTATGCAGATGATTCTCAGATTCATTTGTCCATCCCTGACTTCTCTCCCGACCTCCAGTCTCATGTCTCCAACTACCTGTTAGACATCTTGAACTTCATGTCTCCTAGACCATCTTAAGCTCGACCTGTCTAAAACTAAATTCATTATTTCTCCCCCCTCAATTCCTCCTTTCCTAACTTCTCCGACATCTTCCCAGTGACTCCAGCTCATAACCTGGGTGCAGTTATCAACTCTTCTCTCTTATGCCCCATGTTCAGTTAGTTGCCAAGTCCTGTTGTTTCTATCTTTGTAATATCATCTCATAAGCTCTCTTCTTTCTTATGACACTGCCACCATCTTGGTGCAGGCCTTCATAATCTCATGTCTAGACTACTGCAGTAGCATGGTGGTTGGTACCCTGTCCCAAGTCTCTCACCACTCCAGTCCATCTTCCACCCTCAAATTGTATCAGCTGTCAAATTGATCATCTGAAGTGCTAATCTGATTATATCACCCCTGTTTTCAAGTTAATTCCATTGGTTCTCTGAATCAGATATAAAATGCTTTGAAATTTGCTTTTCAACACTTTTATTATCTTCATTATTCTACCTTTCCAGCCTTATATTTTATACCCTGCCACATACTCTGAGTCCTAGTAACATTGGCCTCTGTGCTGCTTTGGACACTTTCACTGTGTGTCTCCCAAGACTTGAACATTCTTCCTCCTCATCTCTACCTCCTAGATTTCCTGACTTCCTTGAAGTCTCAGATCAAGTCCTACTTTATGCAAGAAGACATTCCTATTCCCCCTTAATTCTAGTGCCTGCCTTCTGTTGATTATCTCCAATTTCTCTTCTATCTTGTTTATACATAGTTGTTTGTATGTTGTCTTCCCTGTTAGACTTTGAACTCCCTGAGAGCAGGAACTGTCTTTTGCTTTGTTTGTATCTCCAGAGGTTAGCAAGTGCTTAATAAATCCTGAGTGACTGAATCTCATGAATAATTCTCTCTCACACACCGCCCCCGTCTCTCTCACAATGTAATATGTAATGTACACACACATAGATAAACATAATTCCAAGTAGAATAGGTTAATAAGAGCTATATCAAGTGCTCTGAAATCAGAGGAGGAGGGAATCCCTTCTGATCTGGAGCGTTCAGGGAATGCTTCTTTTGGCAGGTGTTTGAAAGGTGCATTGGAAATTGGAGCTACTAGAGGCAGGAAGACCAATTAGAAAACTGTTGTAATAGACCAAGCAAGAGGTGAAGAGTCCTATGGTAGGGTGGTGGCTTTGAGAGTGGAAAGATGCAAGTGACACTGTGAGGTGGAATCCACATTACTTGGAAACTGATGGTGAGTGAGGGAGAGGGAAGAGTCAAAGATTATTCTGAAGTTTTAAATTTTGGGAGGATCATGGTACCATTGACAGAAAATGAAGAAGGAGGACAGATGTAGTGAGGAAGATGATTTATTCAGTTTTCAGTGTGTCAAGTTTGAGACAAGCTTATTTGCCATCCTTGGCTGGAGATGCCTATTAGGCAGTTGACTATGTGAGACCAATGTTCAGGAGAGGTGGGGCTAAGCTCAATTTAAAAAAAACAAAACCAGTTGATCAATTTTTGTGTTTTTCTTGGATATTGTTTTTTAGTAGAGATTAACCTTTTTAACTTTTTTTTGGTTAGTTTTCAATAATATTGGAGCAGTTTTTTTTCTATGTAGCACTATTGTTTTGTATTGTATCTTTCTATTTTTTTAGCTCAGTTCTGCATAATATATACCAGGTGGTAATTTGATATTTTAATCCTTATCAAAGAGGATGTTTATATTCTTAGCAAGGTATTTTAAGTCTTAGCACAGAGTTTGTTATACTAGTTAGGTACCTGTTATTTCAGGATAAGCATATGCATTAGTTTTTCTCTTGCCCTACGTGCCATTGACCTATTTTGGTGTAGTTAAATTGTGATAAAGGTAGTTTTCTCATCTTTCTTCCACCTTGAGGTGAGTAATATATTTTACCCACCAGGTTACTATTTTCTTTTATATGCAATTGAAATAAATTTTCCCAAACTCTTGGAGTTGGAAGAGACCTCAGAGGATATAGTCCAGTCTTCGCTTATGCAGGAATATCCTTTAAATTATCCCTTAAAAGTGTTCATCCTATTTCCACTTGAAGACCTCCAGTGTTTGGACTGCCTCAAGAAGTAATTAGTTTCCTTTATACTTTTGGAGCACTTTAATATAAGAGGCAAATATCTGCCTCTTCAACTTCTATCATTGTTCCCAGTTACTTAAAATAATACTCACAGAATCTTAGAGTTGTAACTCAGCTAGGTTATGTAGTCTAACCTGTTGTGGAACAAAAATCTTCTTAGCAACATACATGATTACTGGTCAAACAACCTGTGTTTGAAGACTTGTGGTAAATGGAAAGTCAATGTCTTTTAGTACTGTCTCATCCTACTTTAATTATTTGTTTTGCTTTTTGGTGAGGCAGTCAGGGTTAAGTGACTTGTCCAGGGTCACACAGCTAGGAAGTGTCAAGTGTCTGAGACCAGATTTGAGCTCAGGCCCTCCTGACTCCAAGGCTGGAGCTCTATCCACTGTGCCACCTAGCTGCCCCCCACTTTAATTATTAAGAAAAGTTTTCTTATATCAAGCCTAAAATTTCCTCTTTGTACCTTAAACCATTGCTCCCAGTTTTAGTGTCTCATATACCAAGGGGAATATGTATAATCTCTCTTCCACAGGATAGCTTTTTAAGTAGTTGAAAATCGCTCTCTTCCCTACTTCCTGAGTACTTTTTCCAGGCTCCCATTCTTCAGCTACTTTTTGTATGACATGATTGTTTCCTCCCTCATTCGCATTTTAGTTGCCCCCCTCTGGATGTCCCTATAGTTTGTCAATATGGTGTCTAGAAATGGCCTTCATCACCTCTTTCCCTGACCATTGCAGTGGCCTTGTTGATCTCTCAGCCTCAAGTCTCTCTGTCTTCCAAACTGTCTTCCACTCATTTGCCAAAGTGGCTTTCCTAAAACACAGATATGATTATATCATTTCCCTACTAAATAACCTCCAGTGGCTTCATTGCCTCTAGCACAAAACCTAAATTCCTCTATTTGGCCTTTAAAACCCATCCCAACCTGGCCCCAGCTGACCTTTGCAGCCTCGCTGAATGTTACTACACCTCTCAAACTCTGCAGTCCAGCCACACTGGCCTACTCTTTGTTCATCACTCTTAGCATTCTATATCCTATCTTCATGCCTTTGCACTCACGTGTAAATCACCAACCAGAATGCATTCAGTCCACACCTCCACTTAAGAGACTCACTTTCTTCAAGATAGAACTCAAACACCACTATTTATTTGTTTATTTGTTACATTTTGAGTTCCAATTTCTTCCTCCTTCCCAACCCTACATTAGAGCAGGCCTGCATTTGATATGGATACATATATGGAATGATATAATACATATTCCATACATCAGTTCTTTCTTTGGAGGTGGGATAGCATTTGCCTTTGTAAGTCCTTTGTAGTTGATACGAATAATCATATTACTAGCATGGTCATTCACAATTACTCTTTGAGTACTTTGTTGTATACAATGTTCTCTTGGTTCTGCTTTATTTTATGCAAGTCTTTCTATGCTTTTCTGAAATCAACCAGCTCATCATTTCTTATAACATGGTAGTATTCCATCATAACCATATACCACAATTTAATTCATCCATTCCCCAATTGATAGACATCTCCTTAATTTCTAATTATTTGCCACCACAAAGTGAGCTGCTGTAAATATTTTAAAACATAAAAGTTCTTTTCCCTTCTTGATCACCTTGGGAAAGAGATCTAATAGTGTTATTGCTGTGTGAAAGGGCTTACACAGTTTTATAACTCTTTGGGCATTATTCCAAATTGTTCTCCAGAATGATTGGATCAGTTCAGAGTTCTACCAACAGTGTACTAGTGTCCTGATTTTCCCGCATTCCCTTCAGCATTTATTATTTTCCTTTTCTATCATATCAGCCAGTCTGATAAGTGTGAGGTAGTACCTCAGAGTTGTTTTAATTTGCATTTCTCTGATCAATAATGATTTAGAGCACTTTTTTACATAATTATTTAACTTTGATTTCTTCTAAAAACTTCCTGTTCATATCCTTTGACCATTTATCAATTGGAGAATTATATTCTTATACATTTGACTCAGTTTTCTATTCGAGATATGAGGCGTTTATCTGAGAAATTGGCTATACAGTTTTTTCCTTAATTTTCTGCTTTCCTTCTAATCTTGGCTACATGTCCCCACAAAGCTCTCTTATCTCTTGTTTATTTATAAATTCTTCTCTTATTTATAAATCTGATAGTTAATATGTTTCAAGCTCCTCCAATTTACTTGTGATATTTCTGTTTATGTCTAGGGTAAGCACCACTTTCTACACCAGACCTTACCTGATTCTCCCGACTGCTGGTGCTCTCTCTCCCCCTAGTTACCTTGTAGAGTTTTTATTTTTCCTGTGTATACTTATTTTTGTATGTGTTATCTTTCCCAGAGCGTAAACTTTGCTGAGAACCCAGGTTCTCCAGTGTGCTATGATGAGGCATCTGAGTAAGACTTTTGACTTTGCTGGAGACCCATCTTAGTATCCTTAAGAAAACTGAAATAAGATTTGTCAGATGTGACACATTCTTAATGAAACCAATCTTGTACTTAATGATAACTGTTTTCCTTGGGTTTGTAATCTCTGTTGGCCTTCATTTGCTAATATATAAAAAGTAGGGATTAGACTAGATGAGATCTTAGCTCCCTTCTAGAAACTCAAAAATCCATGATTCTAAAGTATCCCTTTTGTAATAGTTTGTAGAATGTTGTCAGGGATCTGTTTCAAGTTGACTGGTGTTTAGACTGAGAATCTGCCTGCTATCCTGATTTGAAAATTGAGATGTTTGAATATCCACAGTCCTGAGCACCTCTCCTGTGCTCTTAAGAGTTTTCAAAGATCACAGTAGTTACTCAGATATTCTGTAGTATCCTAGTACGTAGTTTATGTGTGCTCGGTGTTTTAAACTCTTTGAGGGGCATCTAGGTAATCTATTGCTATTTCTTTATGTTGGCTTTTAATTTTGTGTTATTTTTGCTCTGCCCTTCACAAGTCTGAAGATCATTTATTTTTATTTTTATTTATAATCTGCCTCTCCAACTGCCCCCACCTCTGACTGAACTAAAAGAGAATGAAAGAGAAAGAAAAGAAGGAAGGAAAAAAGGAAAGGAAAAAAAAGGATACAGAGAGGAAAAAAAGACTTCATAATAAATGTACATTGTTCAGCAACACAAATCCCCACATTGGTCATGCCAGAAAATGTATGCCAATTCCTGCATTTTAAATTCATCACTTTTCTGGTAGGAGACAAGTGTCTTGTTTCATCTTTAGTCTTTTGGGCTCATAGTTTGTTACTGCATTGATCAAAGTTCTGAAGTTTTTCAAAGTTATTTTTCTCTATAATGTTGTTATTGTATAAATTATTCTTCTAGTTGTGCTCAGTTCTTTCTGTGTCAATTCGTATAGGTCTTCCCTGATTCCTCTGAAACTGTCCATTTCATCATTTCTTATGGCATAGTAATATTTCATTACATTTGTATGCCATAATTTATTTAGCCATTCCTCAATTGGAGGACACACCTTTAATTTCCAGTTTTGGGCTACTATTAAAAAAGCTGCTCTAAATATTTTTGTATATTTTTTCTTTTTTCTTTGATTACTGTGGAGTATAAATTTATTGGTATAGCTGGGTCAAAGGGTATGTATCTGCACAGTTTGTCAGCTTCCTGAGCATAGTTCCAAACTACTTTCCAGAATTGACTGAATCTATTCAAACCCCCATGAATAGTGCACTAAGGTACCTGTTTTCCCACAACCTCTCCAACAGTTGTCATTTTCTTCTATCATTTTTGCCAGTCTGATGTGTATGAGGTATAATTTGCATTTCTTTGGCTACTAGAGATTTAGAGAATTTTTCATGTTTGTCAGTAACTTAGATTCCTTTATTTGAAAGCTACTTATTCATATCCTTTGACCATTTCTTTATTAGAGAATGGCACTTATTCTTATAAATTTGAACCAGTTCCTTACATATCTTAAATATGAGATCTTTATCATAGAAACTTGCTGCATAGAAAAGATTTTTTCCCCATTCATGTTTCCCTTTTGATTTTAGCCACATCAGATTTGTTCTTGCATAAACTTTTAAAATTTTATATAATCAACATTGTCCATTTTATCTTGTATGGTTCTCTATGAACTCTCCTCATCCGTAGATCTGAAAGATAATTTCTTCCTTTTCTAATTTGTTTTTGGTGTGACCTCTTATATCTGGGGCATGTATTGATTTGGAGCTTATCTTACTTACAATGTGGTATAAGCTGCTGGTGAAAGCCTAATTTAAGCCAGAGTACTGTCTAGTTTTCCTAACAATTTTTGTTAAATAATGAGTCCTTTTCCTTAGTAATTGAAGCTTTTGAATTCATCAAACACTATGATACTGGCTTATTTGCTTTTGTATGTTGTATATATAACCTTTTCCACTGTTCTACCTGAGTGGTTATTAATCAGCGCCAAATTGTTTTAGTGATTACTGCATTGTAGTATAGTTTGAGATCTAATACTGATAGTCTTCCTTCCTTACTGGGTTTTTTTTTCTTCTTAATTACCATTGAGATTCTTGACCTTTTGTTCTTCCACATGAATTTTGTTATTTTTTTTAGCTTTATAAAATATTCTCTTGGAAGTATGGTTTTCATTAATTAATTTAGATGTTTTCATTTTCATTATAATGGCTCATTAACAATTAATGTTCTTCCAATTATTTAGGTCTGTATTTCTATAAAGAGTGTTTTATAGTTGGATTTTTATAGTTCTTGGGTATATCTAGATAAACACACTCCATTTCCTGTAGTAATTAAGAGTTTTCAGAACTCTTGATTCACAACAATAATGGATGCTAAGTCTTTAGCATACATTTCAAAGTTCAGTTCATATTAAACTTTAGCGTTATTGACATTCTTATTGGATTCTGTATTCTATATTCTCTCTGTTACCTGCTATCACTTTCGTATTTTCTACATATCATTACAAGTTGGATAATTGAGTCCTCTGAGTATCCCTATCAGTCTCTTTAGTCACCAGTCTCTTTTCTTTCTCATCAGAAAATTTGTTGTGTAGTAATTTTATTCTTGAAACCATCCTTTCCATCTTGAGCCAACTTTTGCTATAGAATTTTAGGCAATGAGATCCTGCCTACCTCTTCCTTGAAATATCTGAAATCTGTTCTCCCAAAGTCTTAAGGTATTTCCTTGTCTTTTACCAACTCTAAATGGTATGGTCACTTTACTGTTCTTGTACCTTTTGAAGACTGAAATTATAATAAAAACACTTCAGCAATTTATTAGCAGTCTGTCTCTATTTCCTCGCCACCTATTCACTTCTCAGTGTCTTGTAATCTGTCTTCCAACCTTAGCATTCTAATGAAATCACACTTAACAGTAATCTCTCAGCTGCTGAATCTAATTTTTCTTAGTTCTCATTCCGCTTGACCTTGCTCTTGATCAGTATCTCCTCCTAAATAATTTTTTTTTTGCTTCTAATACTTTTTTCTCTTGGTTCTTTTATCTTTTTGGTCAGTCCTTTTCAGTTTGTTTGGGTTTTTTTGGGCTGTTTTGTTTTTGACTTTGTTAGCTCATTATCTCCTGCGTCCTGTAGGTTTCTTTCCGTTAAGGTTCTGGTCTGGCCCTGGGGCCTATTCTCATTTTACTTTTAGTGAATCTTTTCAGCTTCTATAGGTTCAATTCCCATTTTTATATAATATATTTGGCCCTGTTTTATTTCTTATTAATGACTTACGTAAAGGCATGCTCTTCAAATTTACAGATGATACAAAACTAGGGAAAGAATAGCTAATGTAGTAGATGACAGAGTTGAGACCCAAAAAGATCTTGACGCGCCGGAGTGTCAGGCTGAATCTAATAAGAAAAAGTTCAGTAAAAGTAGATGTAAATTCTCCCTTTTAAAGCAACTTTGCAAGTATAAGATTGGGGTTGGGAGAAGGAATGGGTAGACAGCAATCTTTATGAAAAAGATCTTGGAATTTTATTGAACTACAAATTCATCATGCATCAGATATGTGATGTGGCTGCCAGTCTTGGGCATTTAATCAGGGCAAGTAAAGGTGATAGTCCTTCTACATGTTTTTGAGGTCAGATTTCATCTGTATTGCTGGGTTTGGTTCTGGGCACCACAGTTTAAAGACGTTAACAAACTGCAGAGTTCAGAAAAGGGCAACCAGGATATGAGGGAACCTTAAGTCCATGTCATAGAAAGATTGAAGAAATTTGTGATGTTTATCCTGGAGAAAAGAAGACAGAAGGGGGGACATAATACATTCTAGTATCTAAAAGGCTATCATGTGGAAGAGGAGTTAGACTTTTCTGTTTGGCTGCCGGGGCAGAATTTGCAGCAAAGACTTAGAAGCGCCAGAGAGGCAAATTTAGGCTTTATATCAGGAAGAACTTGCTAACAATTAGAACTGCGCAAAAGTAGAATGGACTTCCAGGTGAAGTGGTGGGTTCCTTTTATTGCAGGCATGTCTAACCTTGGGTTCTTGAAGTTGTAAAATTTTTTAAAAATTTTGACAACTCTATTTCAATATAATAAATTTCCTTTGTAATACTAAGTATTTTACTTTATGCTTTTAGAGTCATTATTCTGAGAAGAAGTCCCTAGGCTTTACCAGAATGCCAAAGGGTTCAGGGCACAACAAAATTAAGAACTCTTGTAGATGTCTGTAGGCAGAGACTGGATGACCTCCTGTTGTGTGTGGCGCAGGAGGGATTCCTCTTTGGGTATGAGTTAGACTAGATGGGGCCTCTGGGATCCTTTCCACCTCTCATTCTTTCTTGTTCCATCTGCCTTAGATTCTCTGTGGAAATTGAACAGAATTTGTACAGTATTGCCTTCGCTTTGCATGGCTTCTCATCTACCCCTCCTGCATGCCCATCAGCCCTAAGTTTTATTACACTATCCTTCATTTCCATTATAGATAGTACTGTGTGAGATAGAAGAATAAACCTTAATAAGTTTTTTAATATGTACAGCAAAAATATAATATATGAAAATGTAATAAGTGTACATACACGTGTAACATGAATCTTTCCTTTTGTTTCTTATCCTAGCACGGATGTTTTCCAAAGTTTGGATTCTAGCAATACATCGAGCACTCCAAAGATTGCATCATTTGAAGAGGCCTTTGTATATCTTCAGAAATTGATGGCAGCTGTGAAAGGTGTTCTTGCTGGAATTCAGAGGTAATAAATGCTAAGTTCATTTTAACTTTGAGCTGTCATCTGTACAGTGATTGTCACCTTTTGGAATTGTTATTTGTATAATTTTTTTTTCAATTTTGAGATGTACAATTACTGTAGAATAACTAATTGAAAAGTAATGGTATATCTTCTGATTGAACTAGTGGAGACTCATTTTGTGTGTGACATATTTAACATCCATGAACTGGCTAGGATATACAAATGTAAAATAACACACTCTCCTGTCCTCAAGGAATATGGGGTGAGGGAAGTGGGGTGTGGTAGAGCTATGTACAAAATAACTATTATACAAGGTAGAAAAAGATAGGTAGGTAGGTGCAAAAGATAGATGTGGACATAATGCTATAGTGGTGTTCAAATTAAATAGGACAAAGTGAAGTAATTAAATGTATTGACTTATAAATTAACCTTACAGCTTTTTATATCTTTAAAAAAACTTTAATATGCGATGTCTTTTTGCTGCAATCACTTATTTTACAGAATTTGGCATGGGTTCACAAGATTTTGACATGTATTCCTTAATTCTTCATCTTGAAATCACATTTTTATCGCACTGAATATTAAGTGTATCTTTGACAAATATTCTGTTTTTTCAAATCTCATACTAATTATAACCCACAGGTTTTCAAGGGGATTTAAATCCAACACCTTTGAAAACCTATAGGCTACAGTGAGATTTAATAAGGCAGAAGCAACATGGGATAATTAATAGTTAGCTTCTAAGCCAGGAAGTCCTGGGTTCAAGTGTTGCTTCTGACATTTATTGGTGTATATGACCCTGTGCAAATTATTTAACCTCTCAGTGTCCCTAGGAAACTCACTAAGACTGAAAGTTGTAGGGAAGGTTCCAACCTGCATTGGTAGAGGGTATTTCCTCATCCAGGAATTCCCTATATTAATGAACTCACAAGGCTAGTCCCTCCTACTCATCCTCATTGTCCCTTAAATCCGGTTAGTTTCTAGGCCTTTGAGGCATATTTATCACTGTCTCTTGTATATATTTCTTAACCTTTTGTGACATGTGACATAGTACAATGCCAAGTTGTAGTATTCTGTCTCCAGAAACTTCGGAATTTCTGTAAATCCAAAACAATTCCCTTTCTTAGCATATCAATATATTTATCAAAGTTCATTATTCCCTCAATATAAACAAGACTTCTAGGCTAACTCATAGTAAAAAAAAAAATCCCCAAAGCATTTTTGAATGGATCTTTTATAGTCTTTTTTACAGATCTTTTAAAGATGCCCAAATCTTATAAGTGAAAAAGTGAGTTTCATCAGTAGGGTTCTTTTCTAGTGTTAAATCTTTCTCATTTGATTTTGATGTTCTTAGTTAAACTACAACTAACTTGTCATAGTTTAATTTATTCTCTAAGAATTTGCTTTTTAGTATTACCAGTTTTCCCAGATTTGTTCAAACCTTCTGGAATTGTTGCCTCCACTCTAGATAATAATTTATTTATGTCTCCATGGCTCTATTCTGCTTGCCCTAAAACCGTAGGAGAAATACCCTCAAAATATTGGCCTTTGCCTATTATCTCATACTCTGTTTATGGTACAAATAGGAATTTATTAAATTAACTTTTTTAGTAACACTCACAACACTTAACCAGTTTTCCTTGTTGGGTACGTGATTCTCCTTCATGTGATTTGACTGGTTTAGAAATTTGTAAGAGTCCCACAGAATAATAAAGTTTTGCAAGCACTGTTATAGTCCTTGTAGTGTGGGCCCCACTTTTTAAATATTATGTTAAAAGAATAGAAAATGTAGTCTGGTATTATCTTTGTAGCTTAATAATATGTGTATTTCTTCTGTTGGCTATAAAGGGAGCCCATATTCATATTTTTTCAAAATATCTAACAATTCTCTGAGAAATCTTATGTCTCAGTTTCTACCTGAAAAGAATCATATTCCCTCATTCTATAAAAGATAAGGAAAACATCGAGTTTAGGACCCCATATCATTTCTGAAATGTGATTTTCTAACCCAGTCAACATTGTTTTTTTTCTTTTTATCACACGGATTGCCTGTATGAAATTCATAACTAATTGTTTTCCAGAATTACCTGTTTGGGGTAATTATTTACTTCTCCCATTCTTTTAGAAAATAACTGGCAACGTGACTTCTGGAGTGAAAAGTTGTCAGAACCTTATATGGATCATCATGAATCCAGCAGTAATGATCGGGTTTCCAGTGAGAGCTCCAGAAAAAGATAGGGCCTTTACAGTTTTGCAGTGATATAGCCTCAACACACGAATCAGCTTTTAGTTAGAGCTAGAAAGTTTCACTTGTTTAGGAACCATACTTGTTAGTGCCTCCACTAAATAAACCTAAATACCTTAGTTACTAGGGGAAGAACACACTTTTTAACAGCTGTTGGTAGCAAAAGTCTAGTAGAAATTAGGCATAGACCAGCTCTTCATACTGCATACCGAGATGCTGCTGCTGCTGCTAGCAGTAACATTTATATAGCGCTTACTCTGTGCCAAATGCTGTTCTGAGCACTTCAGAAATATCTTATTTAGTCCTCACAACAACCCTGGGAGGTAGGTACTATTATTATCTGCATTTTACAGTTGAGGAAACTGAGACAGACAGAGGTTGCTGCTGTGGATCTTACAGCTAGTAGTATCTGAAGCCAAATTTGAACTTAGAAATTTGAACTAAGGTAGACCCTTCATCTAGGCCTAGGTGTCTACCCACTGTACCACCTAACTGCTCCAAATGGATGCATGCCTCAGGTATAAAAGATCACATCATAAATAAATTTTTAGAGGAAGGAAAAAGTTACCTTTCAGATCTGTGGTTAGGGGAAGAGTTCATAAAAAGAGATAGGGAGGATCATATAAAATTGACAATCTTGATTATACAAAAATAAAAAGTTTTTGCACACCCAGTTTAAAAAGGAAACCAGTTAATGAGAAAAATCTTTTCTTTGCCGCAAGTTTTTCTAATGCAAGTCTACATATATAAGGAACTGATTCAAATTCGTAAGTCTGAGAGCCATTCTGCAGTAGATAAATAGTAAAAGGATATGGGCAAGCAGTTTTCAAATAAAGAAAACTACGTTACTAGCAGTCATGAAAAAATTCCCTAAATCTCTAATAGAGAATTGCAAATTAAAGCAACTTTGAGGTAACATTTCATGTCTATCAGACTGGCACTGGAGTTTATTGCATAGAGGAACTATATGGTCAGACTTGCACTTGAGGAATATTACTTTGTCAGCTGAGTTTAGGATAAACTGGGTAGAGAGATATGAGGCTGGCAGACCCACTAGCAGGCTATTACAGTAATCAGGGGGTGATGTGATAAGGCCTGTATCAGGAGGGTGGCAGTGTCAAAGGAGAGAAGGGAGACTATATGAGAGATGTTGTGAAGGTAAAATCTATAGGACATGGCAACAGATTGGATATGGAGAAAGAAAGAGAGTGAGAAGTCAAGGGTGCCACCTAAGCTGGGAGCCCGGGTGGCTGGGGTCATTTTAGTGCTCTTGAAAGTAATAGGAAAGTTAGAAAGAGAGGAGGATTTGGGGGGAAGTTAATGAATTCATTTTTGGACATGTTGAATTTAAGCTGTCTGGAATATCTGCTTCCATTAGCCACTGATAATGTTCATTAGCCACTGATAAATAAGACATAGATTCTGCCATCAGGAATATGATTTAATTGTTGGGGGTGAAGAGAGGAATATGTCATGTATAAAAAAAATCTAATATAGCTACAAGTTAGAATATGCTAAATACAAATAAGGACAGAACTTTGAATGCTAATTTTAGGTGATCAGAAGATAGTGTACAAGCAGCACAGGAGAATTAGTACTCCATCACAATTAAATACCACAACTTGATTGGCTATTCCCCAATTAATGGACATCTTTTCAATTTCCAATTTTTTGCCATCCAGAAAGAATTGCTATAAATATTTTTGTATACATGTAGGTCCTTTTCCTTTTCCTTTGATCTCTTTGGGGTACAGACCTACTAGTGGTATTGGTGGGTCAAAAGATATGCACAGTTTTATCATCCTTTGGATATAGTTCCAAATTATTCTCCAGAATGTTTGGGCTAGTTCACAACTCTACCAACAATTCATTCATCTACCTATTTTCCTTATCACTTACAGAATCTGTCTTTTCTGATAGGTAGGAGATGCTGTCTCGGAGTTGTTTTAATTTGCATTTCTCCAAACAGTAGTGATTCAAGTCATTTTTTGTATGAAAATTACTACCTTTCATTTTTTCTTCTGAAAGCTATCTCTTCATATTCCTTGACAGTTTATTGATTGGGATTCTTATTTTTATAAATTTAACTCAGCTCCCTGTATATGTGAGAAGAGGCCTTCAATAGAGAAGCTGGCTGTAAAAGTTTTTGGTATTACATCATTATCTATGGTACCTTCTATTAAAATGTTTTCTTGATTATCTCTTTTAATTATATTTATTTTTACTTTTGCTTTGTCTGAGATTGTGATTACTACCCCTGCATTCTATTACTTCAGCTGAAACATAGTATATTGAGCTCCATTCCCTTATTTCAGTTCTCCACGTGTGACTTTCTCTTTCAAGTATAAACAGTATATTATTGGATTCTGTCTTCTATTCCATTCTGCTCTCTACTTCCTTTTTATGGGTGAGTTCATCCTATTCACATTCACAGTTACGATTACTGGCTGTGTAGTTCCCTCTATCCACCCTTCTGTCTTTTTATCCTGGCCCTCCTCAGAAGTCTCTTTTGCTTCTGACTGCTGCTTTCCTTGATCTCCCTTTTATCATTGCCCTTGTGGTTGCTGATAGCTTGAGTTTCTTCCTTTGAAAACTGCCAGTTTATTTTCTTTGCCCATTCTTTTTGTTAGATTTGTCTAGTGGTGACAGAGGGTCCATTGAGGTCCCTCACTAATCCAGTTCTGCTTTTCCTGCCTGCAATTTAATTGACTTTTCCTTTAGTATTTTTTAATATTTTCCTTAGATATTTATCTGCTCTGTTATTTGGTTTATGTATATGTATGTGTGTATTTATGTTTACCTATTTTAAGCTTTGAAATTTATTTGTTAGATAAAACATCTTTAAGCAATTTCAATTTTTCTGCATCTCTTATCATTTCTATTTTTATTTTTGTCTGAAATGATGATTATTTCTTATTTTTTTTAGTTTACTTGAAGCACAATTAATTTTGCTTTAATCTCTTGTTTTAATTCTCTGTAAATCTTATATTTCAGATGTATTTCTTGTAAGTAATGTTGTTGGGTTTTGCTTTTTAGTTCCTTCTGTTGTCTTCTTCCACTTTATGGGATAGATCATCCCATTTATATTCACGATTGTGATTGTTAATTGTGTAATTCCCTTCATTCTGTCCTTTTGACCCCCAAACCACCATTTAATGAGCTATTCATGCCATGTTCACTTCATTTTACTGTTCATTCTCTCGATTAATCTACCTCCTTTCCAACAGCTTTTGCTCTGCCCCAGTAACCTCCCTTACCAACATCTTGAGAGTAGGAAATGTCCTCTTTGTTTATATTTGTATCCCCAGGGCTTAGCACACTTACTGACACATAGTATATGCCCAATAAATGCTTTATTTCTCTTGTATTTTTTCCTCTTTTTGCATTTCATAGAGAAAAACGTAGTTCAAGAAAAGGGGTTTGCTTAATACTAGTGATCTATAACTGAAGTGTTCACTTTTGCTCTCATGCACCTCTTTCTATTGCCTTGTCCTCGTCACAGGTTTTTAACTTCTTTTTTCCTTTTAATTCTCCCTTATACACCAGCCTCTGATGCCGGGTTTGGTTTTTTTTTTTTTACTTATGAATACTCCTTTACCTATCCTGCACTCCTTCTTTAATTATCTTCTCCCCATGTAGTATCCTGTTCAGTTTCATGTAGTTCTACATCAACCTCTGTGTGTGTGTGTGTGTGTGTGTGTGTGTGTGTGTGTGTTAATCTTCTTTGCCCTTCTTTTCTTTCTAGAGGTGATTTTCTTTATTATTGCTTTTTATATCTTTTTCAATAACTTCTTTTTTTTAATTACATGTAAAAACAATTTTTTACATTATTTTTTAAAATTTTGAGTTTCAAATTCTCTTCCTCCTTTCCTTTCCTTTACCCTCAGTGAGAAGGCAGATAATTTGATATCGGTTATACATGTGTCATCATGCAAAACATTTCCACATTAGTCATGTTGTAAAAGAAAATACAGACCAAACAAAAAATCAAGGGAAAAAAAAGTAAAAAAAGAGTATGCTTTGATCTGCATTGAGACTCCATCAGTTCCTTCTCTGGAGGTGGATAGTATTTTTCATTATAAGACCTTTGCAGCTGTCTTGGATCATTGTATTACAGAGAAGAGCTAAGTCATTTACAGTTGATCATTGTACAATATTGCTGTTACTGTGTATGTTTTTCTCCTGTTTCTGCTCATTGCATTTTGCATCAGTTCAGGTAAGTCTTTCCAGGTTTTTTCTAAAAGCATCCTGCTTGTCGTTTCTTATAGCACAATAATATTCTGTTAGAATCATGTACTACAGTTTGTTCAGCCATTCCCCAATTGTTGGACATCTCCTCATTTTCCAGTTCTTTGCCACCATAAAAATCACTGTTATAAATATTTTTGTACATATAGGTACTTTTTCTTTTTCTTTTTTTGTTTTAATCTCTTTGGAGTATAGATCTAGTAGGTGGTATTCTGGGTCAAAGGGTATATACATAGGTTTTATTGCCCTTTGGGCATAGTTTGAAATTGCTCTCTGGAATGGTTGGATCAGTTCACAACTCCACCAGCAATGCTTTAGTGTCTCAATTTTCACATATCCTCTCCAACATTTGGATTTTCTTTTTCTGTCATATTAGCCGACCTTATAGGTGTGAGATGGTACCTCAAAGTTGTTTTAATTTGCATCTCTCTGATCAGTAGTGATTTAGAGCATTTTTTCATATGACTATAGATAGCTTTGATTTCTTTGTCTCAGAACTGCCTGTTAATATCCTTTGACCATTTATCATTTGGGGAATGACTTTTATTTTTATAAATTTGACTCAGTTCTCTATATATTTGAGAAATGAGGCTTTTGTCAGAGATACTTGTTGCATAATTTTTTCCCCAGTTTTCTGCTTTCCTTATAATTTTGGCTGTGTTGGTTTTGTTTGTGCAAAAGCTTTTTAATTTTATATAATCAACATTATCTAATTAACATTTCGTAATACTCTCTATATCTTCTTTAGTCCTAAATTCTTCCCTTATCCATAAATCTGACAGATAAACTATTCCGTGCTCTCTTAATTTGGTTATGGTATCACTTTTTATGTGTAAATCATGTACCCATTTTGACCTTATCTTGGTACATAGTGTGAGATGTTGGTCTGTACCTAGTTTCTGCCATAGTATTTTCCAGTTTTCCCAGCAGTTTTTGTCAAATAGTGAGTTCTTATCCCAGAAGCTGGGGTCTTTGGGTTTGTCATATACTAGATTACAATGGTCTTTTACTATAACATAATTTGCCTTATCTGCTTCACTGATCTAGCACTGTATTTCCTAGCCAGTACAAGATTGTTTAGATAATTACTGCTTTATAATGCCATTTCAGATCTGATGGGGCTAGACCACCTCTTTTTGTATTGTTTTTCATTGATTCTCTTGATATCCTTGAGCTTTTGTTCTTCCAGATAAATTTTATTATTTTTTCTAGTTCTGTAAAATAATTTTTTGATGGTTTGATTGCTATGGCACTGAATAAATAGATTAATTTAGGTGCATTTGGCATTTTTATTATATTGGCTTGACCTACTTATGAGGATTTAATATTTTTCCAGTTGTTTAGATCTGACTTGGGTATCAGCACCATATTTGTGTAGTAAAAGGAATTTGGTAGGACTCAGTATTTGCCTGTTTTTCCATATGTTTTATGTAGTATTGGTATTAATTGTTCTTTAAATCCTTGGTAGAATTTGCTTATGAATCCATCTGGCCCTGGGGATTTTTTCTTAGGAAGTTCATTCATTGCTTGTTCAATTTCTTTTTCTAAAATGAGGTCATTTAAGTATTTTATTTCTTCTGTTAATCTAGGTAATTTATATTTTTGTAGATATTAATTGGTTTCATTTACATTGTCAAATTTATTGGCATATAATTGGGCAAAATAGTTCCTGACAGTTGTCTTAATTTTCTCTTCATTGGTTGTGGCACCCCTTTCATTTTTGATGCTAGTAATTTGGTTTCCTGCTTTCCTTTTTTAAAATCAAATTAACCAATGGTTTATCTGTTTTATTTTTTTTCCCCCCACAAAACTAGTTTCTAGTTTTATTTATTGGTTCAGTTTTTCTTATTTTCAATTTTAGTGGCCTCCCCTGTGATTTTCAGGATTTCCAATTTGGTGTTTTATTGGAGATTTTTAATTTGTTCTTTTCTAGTTGTTTTTTTTTTTTTGGTTGTATGCCAATTCATTGATCTGCTTTTTCTCTATTTTATTGATGTAATTAATTACAGATATAATTTTTTCCCTGAGTACTGCTTTGGTTGCATACCATAAATTTTGATATGTTGTCTCATTGTTGTCATTTCCTTTAATGAAATTATCAGTTGTTTCTGTGGTTTGTTCTTTGACCCACTTATTTTTTAGGATTAGATTATTTAATTTCCAATTAATTTTTAATCTCTCTTTCCATTGTCCATTATTAAATATAATTTTTATTGCATTATTATCTGAGAAGGATGCATTTACTTTTTCTGCATCTGGTTGTGAGGTTATTATGTCCTAATACATGATCAGTTTTTGTCTAGGTGTCATATATTGTTGAGAAACAAGTATATTACTTTCTGTTCCCATTCAGTTTTCTCCAGAGATCTATCATATCTAACTCTTAATTTTATTCAGCTCCTTAATTTCTTTCTTGTTTATTTTTTTGGTTGTATTTATCTAGTTCTGAGAGGGGAAAGTTTAGGTTCCCCACTAGTGTATTTTTATTATCGATTTCCTCCTGTAATTCATTCAACTTCTTCAAAAATTTAGATGGTATAATATTTGGTGCATATATGATTAGTATTGATGTAACTTCATTGTCTGTGGTACGTTTCGGCAAGATATAATTTCCTTCTTTATTTCTTTTAACTAGATCTATTTTTGCTTTTGCTCTGTCTTGAGATCATGATTGCTATCCCTGCTTTCTTTGCTTCAGCTGAAGCATAATAGAATCGTGTGTATCTCTGCTTCAGATGTGTTTCTTGTAAACTACATATTATAGGATTCTGTTTTTTAATCCATTCTGCTATCCATTTCCATTTTATGGGTGAGTTCACATTCACATTTATAGTTATGATAACTGTGTATTTTTGCTTATCTTGCCATATAGAAATATAAACAGTTTAAACTTCTTGAATTTCTTGTGTTTTCTCTTTCTTGTTTCTTTTTTACTTTTTTATGTTTCCCTTGAGTCTTGTATTTGGAGGTCAAATTTTTTATTCAGCTCTGGTCTTTTAATTTGAAATGTTTGAAAGTCCTTTATTTCATTAAATGTCCATTTTTCCCCCTTGAAAGATTATATTCAGTTTTGCTGTGAAGGTGATTCTTGGTTGTAATCCTAACTTCTTTGCCTTCCAGTGTATTGTATTCCAAGCTTTTCATTTCTTAATGTGGAAGCTGTCAAATCCTGTGTAATTCTGACTGTAGCTCCATGATATTTGAATTGTTTCTTTTTGGCTGTTTGCAGTACTTTCTCCTTGATCTTTGAGCTCTGGAATTTGGTTATGATGTTCCTGGGAGTTTTCATTTTGGAATCTTGTTCAGGCAGTGATCTCTGGATTCTTTCAATTTCTGTTTTGCTCTCTGATTCTAATATATAAGGGAAGTTTTCTTTGATAATTCCATGAAATATGTTGTCCAGGCTTTTTTCTTCTTTTTTTCTTGGCTTTCAGGTAGTCCAATAATTCTTATGTATTATCTTTCCTGGATCTGTTTTCTTTTTCTTTCTTTTTTTTTAAATTTCCACATTAGTCATGTTGTGAAAGATGAATCAGAACAAAAGGGAAAAACCACAAGAAAGAGAAAGCAAAACAAAACAGAAAGATGAAATAGTATGCTTTGATCTGCATTCAAACTCCATAGTTCTTTCTCTGGATGTGGATATCATTTTCCATCATGAGTTTTTTAGAATTGCCTTAGATCATTGTATTGCTGAAAAGAACCATGTTTAACAAAGTTGATCCTCTCACAGTGTTGCTGTTACTGTGTACAGTGTTCTCCTGGTTCTGCTCACTTCACTCAGTATCAGTTTGTGTAAATTTTTCCAGGTTTTTGTGAAATCTATCTGCTCCTTATTTCTTATAGAATCACAGTATTCCATTCGCTTCATATACCACAACTTATTCAGCCATTCCCCAGTTGATGGGCATCCCCTCAATTTCTAATTCTTTGCCACCACAAAAAGCTGCTATAAATATTTTTGTATGTGTGGGTCCTTTATGATCTCTTTGGGATAGAGACCTAGTAGTCTTATTGCTGGATCAAAGGGTATGCACAATTTTATAGCCATTTGGGTATAGTTCCAGATTTTTCCTGGATCTATTTTCTTGGTCAGTTGTTTTTCCAATGAGAAATTTCACATTTTCTTCTATTTTTTTTTTTACTTTTAAAATTTTGTTTCATTGTATGTTGGTGTCTTATAGAGTCATTAGTTTCCAGTCATTCAATTCTAATTTTTAAGGAATTATTTTCTTCGGTGTGCTTTTGTACTACCTCTTCCATTTGGTCACTTTTATTTTTTAGGGAGTTATTTTCCTCAGTAAATTTTTGTATGTCTTTCTCCGTGCTATTGACTCTTTAAGTTTCATGATTCTCTTGCGTTACTCTAATTTCTTTTCCCTATGTTTCTTCTACTTCTTGCTTTTTAAAATCTTTTCTTAAGCACTTCTAGGGATTCTTCTTGGGCCTGAGAGCAAATTAGATTTTTCTTTGAGGCTTCATATGTAACCATTTTGACACTATTGTCCTCTTCTAAGTTTTTGCCTTGATCCACCCTATCACCGTAGTAACTTTCTATACTGAGGCTCTTTTTTTGTTTTTTGCTTGTTTTTTCTGGTTTTTTTTTTTTTTGTGACTTGGTGTTTTTATGTGAGAGTTGGGCTCTGGTCCTGCACTGTCCGAAGCTTTTTGTGCTGGGACTCTGGGTCTTACTGCTGGCTTTCATTAGGCTTCAAAGCTTAGCTTCTTGCTTTCTCTGGAGGATAGGCTTCCATTCAGGCTTGTACTAGGGGTTTTGGGGGCCTCCCTGTTGGCCTTCTCTGGGTATGGGGTTTAGCTGCTGATCTGCCCTGGGGTGGGACCCTGCTGCTGGGTTGCTATGGAAATAGGGCATCTCTGCTGGTAGGCTCCAGGGGCAGGGTTTTGCTGTTGGCCAGCCCTGGGGCAGGACTTTACCACTGGTCAGCAATGGGGTCAAGGCCTGGCTGGTAGCTTGTTTTGGAGGTGTGAGGTCAAAGGGGTGAAGCCTTACTGAGCTGTACAGACTGTTCGCTTGCCTATGGGGCTGCTGACTTGTAAGAGGGCAGGGCTTTGTTGGATTGCCCTAGGCTTGGGTCTTTGTTACAGGCCCCTGCTGTGAAGCTGGCTGCTGCTGCTGCTCTTGGACCTTACTCCCTTCCTACCTCAGTGAGACAGACCTTTCGTGTTGGGCTGGTAAGCTGCTTCCCTGCTCTTAGATCAATTCTGAGGTGGTTTTCTAGTTTTTTGGAGGGGAATTTGGGAAGGTTTCAGAGGGTTCCTTCCTCATTCTGCCATCTTGGCACAGGAAGTCTTGGTTTTCCTTATAATTGTTCCTTGTTCCTGTTAAGAGCTTTATGGGAGTATTTGTGGAGGATCAGGTCTCCTCTAAGGCCTAACACTCCACCATCTTTCTAAATTTTGTCCATTTTAACATTTCCCACAATTTTTAAAAGATTGCTGACAGTGACTTAGCAATAATAGTGCTGCTTTTTCACTGTACTGGGAAATAGATACAAGGTAATTATGTAGGGAAGATACTAGCCTCTGAAGAAATTGGCAAAAGACTTCATGTAAAAGGCAGTATTTCTTCTGAATCCTAATTTTAAGATTCTAGGGTGGAGGTGGAGTTGAGGAGTGAATGCATTTAGATGTGAGGGATAGTGGATGGGAAATAGTGTGTCATGTGTAAGAAACAGTAAATATGCTAGTTTGGCTTGACCATAGTACATATGAAGAAATGCGTGTAACAGGGTTGGAAAGATATGTTGGGCCTAGGTTGTAAAGGGCTTTAAAGTGCAAAACAAAGGTCTTTATATTTTGAGAGGCAGTAAGAAGCCACTGGAGGTGATTGAATAATGGAGTGATGTAGTCACACCTGCGCTTTTGGAAAATCTTTTTGCAGCTTTGTGGAAGGTAGATTAGAATAAAGAGTCGTGAGACAGGGAGACAGATGTGGAAGGTAAATTAGAATGAAGAAGAGACATGAGCCAGGAAGACAAATTAGGAGTCTGTTGCACTAGTCCAGTTAAGATGTGATTAAAGCCTGAATTAAGTGAATGGAGAAATATAAGATATGTTGTGGAAGTAGCGATGATAATGTTTAACAACTGATAGGATTTATTGGGTAGGAGAATGATAACCTAGGTGACTAGAATGATGGTGGTGCCCTGACAGAAATAAGGATAGATTTATTGTTGTTTTTTTTAATGAAGTTTTTTACTTTATTAGGCTAGTTTCAACTAATTTGATGAATTCAATTTGATGAAAAGACCATGACCACATAGGATATGTTAAAATAGGTGTATTGGGAACGCCTTAACTTTTCTTATAACCTAGTAAAATCTTCTTCTTATAAATAATAGCTTTTGCCTGATAGTTAGTAGAAGGAAGTAGGCCATCCTTTATTACCAAACGATCACATGTTCATTGAGCACTTATCTTGTGTTAAATGCTCTAAAGGGAGCAAGAGAAGCAAGTGAGACACTGCCACTGGCTCTTTCAGTTGCTCTCATTTTGCAGCCATTCCTTGTGTTCACCAGAGAAGGCTAGGGTCATAAGCGGCCAGTTCAGGAATCATCCTACTTGTGGGGAGTGCTAACAACGTCTACCATACTGGCACATTTTGCCAGTACAGGTAGGTGCAGCATTTGGAAGAGAAGTAACAGGTCTGAGCTTCATCTCAGATTAGTCATAATCACCCTTGTCTGGATACAGGGTGGGAGGTGAAGAGTGAATTGGAAAAAAATTTTTTAAAATAGGAATTTAATAACCTCAGCAGAAATTTGTTGAGTTCCTGATATGTGCAGGAAAAAAGGAAGATTGGCATATACCAAAAGTCTGTTTATTATCATTTGACAAAAATTTAGCTTGATGTTTATGGGTTCATTTGTACCTAACAGTTAAAAAAAATAATAACTGCATTTTATGAGTGGTTTTCTTTGATCTTGGACAGTCTAATGTCTAAAGCTTTTGGGGTTGTTGATTAGTAGGGTCAGGTTAGAAATTAGGTGGTTGCTTTTTTTCTCCTAGATGTGCCAGTAGAGGGCAGTGTGAATAAAGAAGTAAAGACACTTGCTTATTTGTTAGGAGCTAAGCATTCAACTACTGTCATTATCTGGCTGCTTTTGTTTTAACTGGCAGACAAAAGATATTTAAATCAGCATATTATGGGAGTCACAAATTTGTCAAAAGCCAGATACTTTAAGTTCTTAAGTAAATTGAATCATGCCACATAATTTAATTCTTAAAAGCCAAGTATTTAATTTTTTTTATGAAAGTAGGTGGATTTTTTTATTTGCAAACTCTAAGAAGTGAGCATGGCATTTATAATTATGAATATTTAAGAATTTAATGGTACTTATTAAAATAGGGATACTATTATTATTTTTTAAAGTAATAAATCACACGAACCCTTTGTGGTACTTAAAGTAGAATCAAAAATGAAGAATAAAAAGCAACCAAATCATTTAACTAAAGAACAGAATAAATGTATGCCTTAAACGAAAAGCAGTAATAGTGTCGTAGTATATAGAATTCTTTTATATATAATCTAATTCTGTCTTGATGATAAAAACAAAAATATATGTGCCCGTTATTTTGTCAGCTCAAAGAATTAAACTGTTAAACTCTAATCAGAAAATAAAACTGTTCATAACATGTCTGTGGGCTGAAGAGTATTAGGTAAGAATAGGAAAGGAAACTAGCTGGACAAAAGCTAAATAAAAATAGGCTCATATTTTCCGTCTTTTTTCCTCTTTTGCCAAATTAATATGTTTAAACAAATTTATAAGCAACCTATTTAGAAATTATCTTCCTCCTTCTCATCTTTCGCCTTATGTATATGTAAGAACAGCTACACTTTTACCAGTGGTTCTTTTATCTGAAAATCAGAGAACAAGAGGCAAGGTTCTTTCCACGTAAACTTTGTATCTGATATTCCCTTCTTCTCTTTGTCTGATAAGAGCAAAGTATGTTTGTCCTTAGGAGTAGTGCAAAACACTCATCTTTCTAAACCGGCACATGTGGAAGGGTAGAACATTTAGTGTATTTAGATGAACTTTTCCCCTTTTTTAAAGATTTAGGATTTTATAAAAAAAAAAGGTTAACACTATTATCTTTAGTTTTTGTTTTGCAGATGAAGAAATTCAAGCCTTTTTTAGTTTAAGCATTTAAACTTAGGATCATTGTCTTTTGCCGAGGATATGAAGTAGTAGATACTGAGTTTTACTTAAGTCACCATAATTTTAAATTTCTTTTCAGATTATGTATTGTAAAAATAATTACAGAAGATATTTTCTAATTTAGAAATTCTTCTTTCTCTTCTACCCTTCCCCCATAAATTTAGAAGGCAAAAAATTTGATACTCATTATACATATGGAATCGTGCAATATATTTTTACTTATCCATGTTGCAAAAGAAGTAGCAAGAAAAATAAAGAATGTGAAAAAATATGCTTCAGTCTGTGCCCATTTTATCAGCTCCCTCATTGGAGGTGGATAGCATTTTTTATCCTGAGTCCTTTGAATTGTCTTGGATCATTGTATTTATCAGAGTAGCTAAGTCTTTCACAAGTAATCATCATTACAATTACTGTGTGTAGTGTTCTCCTAATTCACTTTGCATCAGCTCATATAAGTCTTTCCAAGTTTTTCCGAAGCCACCCCCTTTATCATTCCTTGCAGCAAAATAGTATTTCATCACAGTTACATACCACAACCCCTTCAGCCATTCCCCAGTTGATGGGCTTCCCTTGATTTCTAATTCTTTGCCAGCACTCAAATTACTGCTGTATTTTTGTACTTATGATTGCTTTTCCTTTTTCTTTGATCTCTTTGGGTTGTAGACCCTGTGGCAATGTTGTTGGGTCAAAAAGTATGCACAGTTTTATAGCCCTTTGGAAATAGTTCCAGATGTTCTCCAGAGTGACTGTATCAATTCACATCTCCACTACATTAGTGTACCTATTTTTCTAAATCTTCTGCAGCATTTGTCATTTTTTCCTTTTCTGTCATGTTAGCCAATCTGATACAGGTGAGGTGGTTCCTTAGATTTGTTTTAATTTGCATTTTTCTAATTATTAGTGATTCAGAGCATTTATTCATGTGACTATAGAGAGCTTTGATTTCTTCATCTGAAAACTGTCTGTTCATATCCTTTTACCATTTGCCGGTTGGGGAATGGCTTGTATTATTATAAATTTGGCTCAGTCCCCTATATATTTGAGAAGTGAGGCCTTTATCAGAGAAACTTGCTATAAATTCTTTCCCCCATTTTTCTGCTTTTCTTCTAATTTTGGCTGCATTGGTTTTGTTTAATTCCATGTAACCAAAATTATCCATTTTACCTCTCTTGATCCTCTCTATCTCTTATTCAGTCATGAACCTTTATCCATAGCTATGATAGGTAATTTTTTCCATTCTCTAATTTGTTTATGATATCACCCTTTATGGCTAAATCATATAACCGTTTTGAGGATGTCTTGGTATACAGTATGAGATGTTGCCCAAAGTCTGGTTTCTGCCAAACTGCTTTCTAGTCTCCCCAGCAGTAGTTGCCAAATAGAAAGTTCTTATACCAATAGCTTGGCTCTTTGGGCTTATCAGACGCTAAGTTACTGTGGTCATTAACTTCTGTACATTGTGTACCTTATCTAATCCATTGATCTTCTACTCTTTTTTCTTATCCAGTATCAGATTGTTTTGATGATTACTGCTTTGTTAGTATCGTTTGAAATCTGGTACTACTAGGCTGCATTCCTGACCATTTTTTTTACATTGGCTCCCTTGATATTCTTGACCTTTTCTTCCTCCAAATAAATTTTGTTAATGATTTTTTAAAACAATTCTTTGGTAGTCTGATTGATATGGCATTGAATAAGTAAAAAATTTAGAGAGCATTGTAATTTTTATTATGTTAACTCAGCTTACCCATGAGAAATGAATAGTTCTCTAATTGTTTAGATCTGTCTTTAATTGTGTGAAAAATATTTTGTAATTGTGTTCATGTAGTTGCTGTGTATCTTGGCAGGTAGAATGCCAAGTATTTTATACTGTCTGCATTTATTTTAAATGGAGTTTCTCTTTCTATCCCTTCCTGATGGGTTTTGTTGGTAATATGTAGAAATGCTGATTATTTGTGTAGATTTATTTTATATCCTACAACTTTGCTGAAGTTCATTGTTTTGTCTCTTTTTTCAGTTGATTTCTCTTGAGTTCTCTAAGAATATCATCACATTTATGGAAAGTGATAGTTTTGTTTCTGCATGTCTGTTCTTATTCCTTCAATTTCTTTTTCTTATAGATCTGGCATTTCTAATTTCATATTGAATAACAGTGCTAATGGATATCCTTGCTTTATGTTTGATCTTATTAGAAAGGCTTCTAATTTATCCTCATTATGAATAATGCTTTCCTCTGTGCTTTAGATAGATACTACTTGTCATTTTAAAGAACTCCGTTGATTTCTGTACTTTCTAGTGCTTTTAATATAAATGCTGTCTTTTGTCAAACACTTTTTCTAATAATCATAATTTTTGTTGTTTTTGCTATTAATAGTTTTCCTAATATTGAACCAGCCCTGCATTCCTAGTGTGAATCCAGCCTGAATCTTTGTGATGTATTGCTGTAATTCTCTTGCTAGTATTTTATTTAAAATTTTTCATCAGTATTCATTAGTGAAATTGACCTATAGTTTTCTTTGTTTTTGCTGTCTCTGGTTTAGGTATCAAAATCATATTTGTAATATAAAAATAATTTGGTTGCATTTTTTCTCTACTTATTTTTCCATATAGTTTAAATGGTATTCAAATTAATTGGTTGTTACATGTTTGGTAGAATTCGCTTATAAATCCATCTGTTCCTGGGAATTTTTTCTTAGGAAGCTTATTTATGGCTTGGTCAATTTCTTTTTCTAAGATAGAGTTATTTAAGTATTCTATTTCCTCTTTTATCTGGACAATTTATATTTTTTTAAATATTAATTTCATTTAGATTGTCGGTTTTATTGATATATAATTGAGCAAAATAGCTCCTAATGGTTGATTTGATTTCAACTTCCTTGGCTGTACATTCACTCTTTTCATTTTTGATACTTGTAATTTGGTTTTCTTCTTTCATTTTTTAAAAATTAAGTTAACCAATGACATATTTTATTGCTTTTTTCATAAAATCAATTTCTAGTTTTATTAATTCAGTGGGTTCTTTTTTTTACTTTCAATTTTACTAATGTCTCCTTTGATTTTTGGGATTTCTATTTCGGTGTTTAATTGGTGATTTTAAATTTGTTGTTTTTCTAGTTTTTTTCTTTTAGTTGTATGCCCAATTTATTAATCTTCTATTTATCTCTTTTGAGTTTGGCTGCATCCCACAATTTTAGTATGCTGACTCACTTTTATCATTCTCTTTAATGAAATTATTGATTGTTTCTATGATTTATTCTTTCACCCATTTATTCTTTAGGATTAAATTATTTAGTTTCCAAAAAAATTTTAACCTATGCTTCCAAGACCTTGTATTGAATGTAATTTTCATTGTGTTATGATCTGAAAAGGGTGCATTTGATATTTCTGCTTTTCTGTATTTGTTTATTACATGGTCAGTTTTTGTAAGGATGCCATGTATAACTATGAAAAAATATTTATTTTATTAATAATTTTTTCCTGTTCAATATTCTCCAAAGTCCCAGCATATCTAGCTTTTCTTAAATACTATTTATCTCTTTAACTTCTTGGTCTAAGAGGGGTAAATTTTGGTCTCCCGCTACTATAGTTTTATTTTCCCCTGTAATTAATTTAACTTTTCCTTTAAGAATTTGGATGGTATGCCATTGGGTGCATATAGATTTAGAATCAGTGTTAATTGTCTATGGTACCCATTTAGCAAAGTGTAATTTCCCTGTTTATCTCTTTTAATTAGGTCTATTTTTGCTTTTGCTTTGTCTAAGATTATGATTGCTAACCCTTTTTTTGGTTTTACTTCAGCTGAAATATAATAGATTCTGCTCCAGCCCCTTTTTGAATTCTTTGTGTTTTTCTGTTTCAAGTGTATCTCTGTAAACAATATATTATTGAGTTTTGGTTTCTAATCTATTCTGCTATCTGCTTTCTTAAAAAAATTTCATTCACAGTTATGATCGCTAACTCTATCCTATTCTCTTCTGTTTCTCTCTCTTTTTCTCTCCCTCCCTCCCTTTTTTCCTCCCTTCTCCCTTTCTTTTCCTTGATCTCTTCTGAAAAGTCTGTTTTGCTTCTGACCACTGACTCTTTTAATTTATCCTCTTTGTTATCACCACTTCACCCTTCTCTTAGTTCTTTTCCCTCTGACTTCCCATTGGGTAAAATGAATTTCTGTACTCAATTTTGTGTGTGTGTGTGTGTGTGTGTGTGTGTGTGTGTGTGTGTGTGTTTTGAACCAGTACAGATGAGTGCCTTTCTTGTATAAGATAATTCCTCCATCTTCCTCTGTTTTCCCCCCATCTCCTAGTACATCCTTCTTTCTCAGCATGCCATTTGTTTCTTCAGATCATCCCAACATAATAGACTCACATGCATGCCTTCTGTCTGACTCCTATTAATTGCCCTAATGATGATAAAGTTCTCAGGGGTTACATGTATCACTTTCACATTTCAGAATGTAAACAGTTTAACCTTATTGAGTTCCTTATGATTTCTCATTCATATTTACTTTTTCATGTGAGTCTTGTATTTGAATATCAGATTTTCTATTCAATTCTGGTCTTTTCATCAGGAATGCTTGGAAGTCCTCTTTCATTTAATATCTACTTTCTTCTATTTTTGGTCCATTCTTTTGACTTTGTTTTATTGTTTCTTGTGTCTCATGGTGTCATTAATTTGTAACTCAATTCTAATTTTTAAAGAATTATTTTCCTCAGTGAAGTTGTGTACCTCTTTCCCCAAGTTAATTTTCTTTTCATATTTTTAATTGTTCTCATTTCTTTTCCCAGTTTTCCTCTATTACTCTCATTTGCTTTAAAAAATTTTTTTTGCTTTTTTAAAAAATAATCTCTTTAACTCTTCTAGGAATTCTTGTGCTAGTGTCTAACCTACATTTTTCTTTTAGGTTTTGCTTGTAGATATTTTTAAGTCATGTCTTCTGAGTTTGTGTCTTGAGTTTCCCTGTTATCATAGTAGCTTTTTATGGTCGATTCTTTTTCTGTTTGCTTATTTTTCCAGCCCATTTCTTGACTTTGGACCTTTATATTAAAGGTGGACTCTATTAAAACCGGGGTGGTGTTGTGGGGCAGGCAGGATGGTGGTGACTATCCTGAGCTTCAGGCTTTTATACCCTGCTGTTATCATAGTTAGTTCTGGAGGTCTGTAAGTTTTCAGTGCTTTTAAGGTGGTGTGATCCAGGGAGAGGTCACTGCTATCCTGGTGTGCTTTTTGTCCTTATCCACATAGGTTTCTTGTTTCTTTACAACCATAAGCACATTTTACTGCCCTACAGCTGAAGGCTGGAATGGAAGATATGGAAAGGAGGAATACTAAAAAATTGCTGTTTCTGTTCTAAAGAAGAGTTTTGTGGAGGTGGTGATAATTTCATGTTGCCTAGATTTTCTAATCAGGCTTGCTATTTCCACTTAATAAAACATAATTGAAATTAGAGAAACTTTTCATAGTCTCTTAAATCCCAGAGTTTGACTAATTTATGCCCCCTGATATATGCATTGTGCATTCATGAGGCAAATAGTCTAATATATAAGGGTACATTTATTAGAGTCTTGCTGTCATGCCTTAGATTTATGTGGACTTGAGACTGGCTGTTAGTAGAGCACAAACTTTGGCAGGCCTTACTAACCTACAGAATCTTTGAGTACAGCAATAGATTGTTAGCCCCAAACCAGTCTTAATTAAATTTGTGAAGACTCATTTCCAGAAGATTGGACACTAGGTTGTGAAAGTTTTTAGTCCTATTAAGTCTTCAAACAGTCTACTAATGTGTGCAGAGATTTTAATCTGTGACATTGGGAAGCAGTATACACACGGGTGAAGTCATAATTGTCATGAACTTTTGAAATGTTTAACTATATACTTGCTTACATAAATAAGAATTCAGTTAATAGTAGATCAGTGTTTGAAGTATGTTCAATGTTTGAGTTTAATTTTATTCATTGTAGTCAAAGGAGTAAATACATTAGTCTGTATAGTTTGTTTTTTTAAAATAAAAAGAAGCATAATTGACAAGTACACTGTATATCTCAAAACAAAGTGTGTATGGGGGACAATATATTCATTTCAGTCTTTTGAAAACTCTTTTAGAAGTCTGGTGGAGGCAGAAGAAAAAAGTTTTTAAAACAAAGGAATCTTACAGTCAGAAACTAATATTTTCTGGGTGTGAAATATGCCTAACTATTAATGTTGTTCTTTGGTTAGAATTTAAAAATGAAAATGATATATCAGGATTTGATTGTTGTATTCTTTTTTAAAATTTAATTTATTTTTAGTTTTCAGCATTCACTTCTGTAAGATTTTGAGTTTTAAATATCCTCCCCCTCCCACTTTTCTCCCCCCCTCACCCCCGAGATGGTGTACAATTCGATATAGGCTCTACATATACATTCATGTTAAGCATATTTTTCCATTAGTCAGTATCTTAAGAACAATTAGAACTGTTGGGAGGCACTTTGAGAATGAAGCAATAAAACAAAACAACAAAGGAAAAGGAGAGCAAATAGTATGCTTCCATTTGCATTCAGACCCCATATTTCTTTCTCTGGTTGTGAATAGCAATTTCCATCATGAATCTTTTGGAGTTCTTGCATTGTTGTAAAGAGCCAAGTCTATCAAAGTCAGTCACCCCATAAGGTGGGCTGTTACTGTGTACAGTGTTCTCCTGGTTCTGCTCATTTCATTCTGCATTAGTTCATGTATATCTTTCCAGGTTCTTTTGAAGTCTGCCTACTCATCATTTCTGATAACACAATAATATTCTATTCCATTCATACATCACAACTTGTTCAGCCATTCCCCAATTGATGGGCATCCCCTCTATTTCCAATTCTTTGCCACCACAAAAAGAACTGCTATAAATATTTTTGTACATGTGGGTCCTTTTCCCATTTGTATGATCCCTTTGAAATACAGCCCTGGAAGTGCTATTGCTGGGTCAAATTGCTCTTCAGAATGGTTGGATCATTTCACAACTCCACCGAAATGTTAAATTGAAAAGTCTTTGCACAAATAAAGCCAGTGCATCCAAGATTAGGAGGGAAGGAGAAAACTGGGAAAGAATTTTTACAACCAGTGTCTCTGATAAAGGCCTCATTTCTAAGGCCTCATTTGACTAGAATTAAGTCAAATTTATAAGAATGCAAGTCATTCTCTAATTGATTAATGGTCAAAGGATATGAACAGGCAGTTCTCAGAGGAAGAAACTAAAGCTATCTATAGTCATATGAAAAAATGTTCTTAATCACCATTGATTAGAGAAATGCAAATCGTACACCTGTCAGAATGGCTAACGTGACAAAACAAGACAATAATAAATGTTGGAGAAGATGTGGGAAAATTGGAACACTAATACATAATTGTTGTATTCTTTAGGTGTCACCTAATTACTAATAATAACTAGGTGCATGGACATGATAGTGAAAAATGGCATAGCTACGTAGTTTTAGGAAAGGATGGTGATTAATTTTTCTGAGTTATTTAAACTCTTAACCACTAAAGTCATACTCTAACATCTTATAATAACATGGAGATTACCCTCTGTTATTAAATTTATCCCATCAGAGCACAACATGTGGCAGTTCCTACTAAGCTAGGGGTTTGCATATGAGCCTGATATAAGACTGTGTTATTGAATGACTGATGTAGGCAAGTTTGGAGAAGGTTATTACTGGGTTGGCTGTAGAACTATGGATTTTTTGGACACAGCAACCCTTAAAAATCATCTACTAAATTATAGATGGGTTGTAATCTTCTGTTGGAGGAATGAGCACTCATAATCATGGAATTACAGAGCTTTAATGCAGTTAATCTCTACTCTAAGCATTGGTTCCTATTAGACTTCTTTGGCTTTCTTTTGAAGTATTTTATTTTCAGAAACAGTTCTTAAAATTTCCAGTAATGTCTTCTAAAAAATCAGAGAATAAGATTCTGTTGTGATTTAAATATTATGTCCATTAATCTGACCTAATTTTAGTATCAGAATAAGCATATGACATGAAGTGTATATGAGTCATGGAAAAAGCGAGTATAAGGTAATTGCGTCTTCAATACGCCTATCAGTTAGTTGTCTCAAAGATATTGGTTTGCACTTGAGAAAATATTTTATTAACTGCATTTTTTACTTAATAATGCATATTCCATTAGATAATTTTCTGAGCTTTTAGAAAAGCTGCTAAAGGCATAAAACAAAAGTAGAAACAAGTAAGGAACAAGAATATAAAATATGTAAGCTGCATTTATTTGTAGTCAGGTGGAAATTGAGATGTAAGTTTTTGAGAAGAACATATAGACAGAAGCTAAAGGCAGATTTCTTTTTGCGGTTTACTGGAAAGAGACTCCCTAGCATCTGAACATATTCCAAATGTAGAAGATAATTCTGTCACTTTAAAAATAGTACTTCTGAACATTGTGAGCTCTCATTTCCTAGAGACTTTCATCTTATGATTTCTGTAATAATATTAATAGCTGACAAATGTTCTATATTGCTTTGTTTATAATTTACTTATATTATCTCATTTGGTCTTCACAGAAATCATATGAGTAGCTATCTCCCTTTTACAGATCAGGAAACTTTGGATTAGAGAGCTTTAGTTTTATTTTTTTCCCCTTTAAGGTTTTCACAATTCTCTATACTTTTGGAAGAATCCACCAAAAAAAAAAAAAAGAAAGAAAGAAAGAAAAATTTAAAAAGTGTTGGGGCTGGAGGGAGAAGAGTGATAATGTACAGGCTGGAAAGGGAAAGTAACCAAAATATATTTCTTTACTTCCTCAACTTGAGAAATAATCTGGTTCTCACCTAAACAGTGATCGGTTTTAGGGATGGCAACCTTTTTTAGTTCACTAATGAGTGTACCTAAAGGATAACCAGGGGATTATTACAAAAGCATATATATAAAAAAGGGAAGGAGATAAGCAAACAGGGAAAATAACTTTTTAACTTACGTGTAAAATGATGTCATGAAAGTTCATAGAAAAACCAAACTCTCTCACAGATGCTTCTAAAAGGTCACCCGGTAATGATCAAGAAATCCAGAGAAAAATGACAGTAAGTTTCGTCCATCCCAGGACTGAACAGAAAGACAGGTGGAAACCTGTTGGCACTGAGGAAGGGATTAGAAGCCAGAAGTAAGAATTCTGTTCCATGGGCACTTAAAGACTAAGGCACACTGTTCCTAGAGGAGCTGGGATAGGCAGGAGGCCTACAGTACTCAGACAGGGAGATTCTAGGGGAAATCAGAAACTGACAATACTCTTACTACAGATAGAGGCCAGAAGTTGTCAGCATTCTGACCTGAGATGTGTTAGAAAACCCTAAACACCAAGCACTTGGATCTCAATCCAGGAGGCTCTGAAACTTGTCTGTGCTCTTGGCTCAGACATAGCAAGGGAGATAGAAGCCAGCAGCAGAAGCCCAGTAAATCAAGATCAAGACCAAGTAAGATCTGACCACCATATCCAAGAATATGAAAAGAGCTAGAGCTTGACTCTGGCATGAAGTCCCAAATCAGGAACTAAGGCAGCAGATAGGAGAAAACAGAAGACAGTGAACACTGTGAAGAAGTATTATAGGTAAATAGATGTCCAAGGTAAACTCAGAAGAAAAGGGTAACTTGATAACTTATACAAGTAGAGAGTATGGGAGGGGGTGGAGAGAAGAGGGTTTGGTGAATAATGTGGAGAAGCTTATCCACAAGAACTTGTTCAATCGTTCAGTCATGTCCTACTCTTTGTGACCCTGTGGACCATAGTATGCCAGGTCCTTCTGTCCTTCACTATCTCTGAAAGTCATACTATCTGAGAGAAATGATTTTCTCTTATATTAATAACCAATTATTGATTAACATCATGATTTTTTCAGAAGCCTATGAATTGTTGAGTCTCTGAAGTGCATTGTTGATAGATGAGATTAGCAAATCCCTGGAGTAAATGCATTTTGATCCTGAGTGGGAAACCCCACACAAGTAATTCTTGTCCTTCTTTCTTAAAGAGGAACAGAGTGACATCACTGTTAGAGTTAAGTTACAGTGTGATCAGAGCAATATGAACTTGGAATGCTCTACCACAGGCTGGGCACAAATAGTCCATGTGAACACTTGGGGTGGATTCTCTAAATTTGCACATCTCGCTTTTCTTTTGAGCTACTTCAATTCAACCTTTTACGATGAGGACACGCCATGCTGGGCAGTCCTGTACCAGTGTCTCCCATGTCACACAATTGATTCCAGAGTTCTTAAGAGAGACCTGGAGAGTGTCCTTGTTTTGCTTTTTCTGACTACCATGTGAATGCTTGCCCTGTGTGATTTCTCCATAAAATAGTCTTTTTGGCAAGCACACATTTGGCATTCAAACAATGTGGCCAGCCCATCAGAGTTGTACTTTCTGCAGTAGAGTTTGAATGCTTGGCAGTTTAGTTAAAAAAAAAATCTCAGTGTCTCGTGTCTTATCTTACAAGATGATCTTCAGAATCTTCCTAAGACCATTCAAATAGAAGCAGTTCACTTTCCTGGCAAGGTGCTGGTATACTGTCCAGGTTTCACAGGCATACTACAGTGAGGTCAGCACAATGGCTCACTCCATCCAACTAGAGTACCTTACAAAGAATTTAGTCTAAGGTGAGTTCCAGCCTGTTGTATTCCTCTCAGCCAGGTCTGAACAGAGGTCCACCCCCTTTTGTCTAGATTACTCTAGGCCTGGGTATTCTGCATAAGAGATAAGTCTCTTAGTTTAAGACTGAGTGATCAGAGTCAAGTTTCCTAGCCCCTTATTAGAATAAGCCCATCTTTCATTATAATCTTCATTCATCTCATTAATTATTAACCAATCAGAGGTGATTGCCACCCTCAGGAACACCCACTCTGCCAAGGACATATAAGCATTAAGTAGGTTCCATGAGGGATCTTTGGTATTTGAGAGTGTTACTGACCTATTTTGTTAATTATTGCTAGCATGAGTAATAAAATGATAAATTACCCAGAAACAATGCATCTTGAACTTTTTATATGTCACATATCCATGAGGTTTTCTTGGCAAAGATACTGATTACCTTTTGTCACCTCTACACTATGATCTGTCTGTCTTGGGTAACTCTGCATTGTTTCATTGAGCTTTGTAAGCCCCTCTGCCATGACAAGGCAGTGATCCAAGAAGAGGCCACAAGATCTATATGAGTATGAACTTATAAGTGAAATGAGAGCTCTGGAGAAAAGACTAAATAGGTTAGAATATAAAGTGGAAAACCATACCTGAGTAATCATCAGTGTTTAAGGTCTGGGGTTTGAGAGGAATAGAAAAGAAATAATAATGTGAAAATAAGAGTTTCTTACTTATAAATAACTAGTGGTAATGATGTTTCTTCTTTTTTATCACCTTCATTATAAAGAGGGGTATGAGGAGCAAAAAGAAAAAAGAAAAAGTATGATGGGATATTTTAGAGGATGATACATAGTTAACAGGCATAATCCTGGAAGTGAAAGGGATAAACTCACCTCTAAAATGGAAGAGGTTAGCAGACTGGATTAGAAAGCAGAATATGACAATGTGTTTTAAAAAAAAAGACCTTGAAACATAAAAATTAACAGAGTTAAAATGGTTAATTTATTATGCTTCAGATGAATTACAAAAAAACAGAAGTAACAACTGTATCAGGCAACAGTAAAGACAACAGTACAAATAAGCATTGCTAAAAGAGATAACTAGGAAAACCATATTATGCTTAAAGGCACCATGGATAATGACATAATATCAATGTTTAGTGTATAAGCAACAAACATTATAGCATCAAAGTGCTTAAAAGAAAAATAATCATTTTACGTTTAAAGAAAAGGACAGCAAAACTATGATTATGATACCTTGGGGACCTTAAATCCAAACTTTCATTCTGGCAAAAGGTGTGTTGATCAGTTGCTCTTTGGTTCCATTCACCATTATTATGACTTCCCTGACCAAAAATACCCCTCCTTAGCTACCATTAATGTCTTTGTATTGTCATTCCCCCATTAGGTTATTTTTCCCAGGGTTAATGGTGGAAAGTTAGGGTAGGGATATATGAATAGCTTGGTGTCAAGATGGCCCGAAAAGAGCTGTGTGAACATATAGTTTGGGCTAAAAATAGTGACCAAGGAACCCCCAGTATATATCGCTAGAGTGCCAGACTTCTGGTGGAATCTGGAATGCAGGAATATGGCATGAACGTGGGTGAGCAATGAAATGAAAATGAAAAAAATGAGAATTCACAACAAATGAAGGAATTTATTTTTGCCCAATTTCATGCCAACAGAAATTAGATCAAATGGATGATTTAGAAAAATGTAAAATACCCAGATTAACAGAATAAGACAAAAAATTTTAGCATTCTAGCAAGAGAAATTAAACAAGGTATAAATGAATATCCCCCACCAAAATCCCCACGACCGTGTATCAAAGTGAATCCTATAAAATGTTCAAAAAGCAGTTAATTCTAGTATTTACATGAACTGTTTGCAAAAATAGGAAGAAATCATGCCACACTCCTTAATTACAAAAATGATGCAAAAAATGGTCTTAATGCCTAAACCAGAGAGAGAAAAAACAGAAAGGAAACCATGGATCAGTATTTCTAATGAATATCTAATAAAGGTAAAAGGGTGGAGTAGAATATATTATGCATTAGCTGAAGTAAAAAAAGCAGGGGTAGCAATCCTAATCTCAGACAAAGAAAAAGCAAAAATAGATCTTATCAAAAGACATAAGAAGGAAACTACATCCTGCTAAAAGGCACCATAGACAATGAAGTAATATCACTACTAAACATGTATGCACCAAATGGTATAGCATCCAGATTCTTAGAGGAGAGGTTCAGGGAGTTACAGGAAGAAATAGACAGCAAGACTATACTAGTGGGGGACCTTTACCTCCCCCTCTCTGGGTTTTATGTGCCAGCCTGAGGAGCTTATATTTTATCCTGTTGGCTTTATGGAGCCATTGGACCTTTTGAGAGACAATGGTCAGAACTTTGTCTTAGCAGTTATGATGAAACCCTTCACAACAAGGGCTCCAGACCACCTTTTTGAGCACATTACACATTACTGCCCTTCAGGCAGTCTAGGTTCTGGCCAAATTGGTCTACTTGGTATTCCTTTAAATTCCAGTTTGAGTGTTCTACAAGGGCTAATTGTACCCCACACCTTTTTATGCCTGCTTCTTAGACTCCACAGCGTCCTTCAGAGTTCAGTTCAGGTTCCATCTCCCACATGAGGCCTTTCCTAATGCCCCTTTAGCTCCATTCCTCATTTATAAACTGGGGATCATAATATTTTCACTTATAAGGTAGGTACCTTCAAGCAGTAAAGAAATGTGAGTGATTATCATGTATGCCCTGGATTACAAAGGCAGCTCCTCATCACACGTTTCTTGTGGCAGAAGGTGCCCTCATTATTAATCAATAAAGTCATTGAACCACTCTTTGTTGTTCTAGGTAAACAAAGGGCATTTTTAAACATACCTCCCAGTAGCTAGCACAATGTCTGGTACACAGTCGGTGCTTAATAAATGCTTACAGGCTTGGTCCTTATAATAATTCTTTGAGGTTAAAGTAGTTAAGACAAATATTATTATTAAGAAGTAGTTTAAGATTATATCTCCTTAACAGATGTAGACTCTGAGAATCAGTGAGATTGGGACTTGCTGAAGGTGATAGAGGTAATAAAAGCTTGTGGTAGGACTGGAACCCAAATCTTAGTAGCATAGAATTTAGTAATGGAGGTTATTTATCTTTTCCAAGGCACTTATTTTATATAGATGTGAAAACTGAGGCCTACAGAAGCTAAGTGACCTGACCAAGGTAGTAACTGTTAAGCATCTAGATTTGAATGTAGGTACTCCAATTTAAAACCTACAGTTCTTTCTATTGCCTCTAGAAAGGAAATGGGAGAAGAATCAGGACAAATAGAAAGAAAAAGGAAAAGATAAGTATCACAGGATGTCAAACAGGTTGTAGTTAGTAGTGCTGGTATCTGAACACTGGGAAGGTACTCAACTAGGTAAATAAGCCACAAGCAGAACAAAATGATGGTTGTGGTCAAAACAGAGGGCTCATGGTGGAAGGTAGGAAATAACCAGACATACAAAGGAAATGTTTACAGCTTACCTTGCTCATGGTTCTCTTTCTTGGGGCCATCTTTTATGTGGACTTCTTCTATTCTAGTAATGTCATCCTTCTCGCTTTTAGTTGGAGGCTACTAAAGGGTGCAGTAAATAGAGCCCTGGACCTGAAGGCAGGAATACTTGAGTTCAAATCCAGCCTCAGACACTGAGTAGCAGTGTGACCTGAGCAAGTCATTTAACCTCTGTCTGCTTCAGTTTTCTCAATGTAAAATGGGGTTAATAATAGTACCTATGTTACAGGGCTGTTGTGAGAATCAAATGAGATATTTAGCACTTAACACTTAGCACAGTGCATGGCAGCTTAATAAATGCTTTTTCTTTCCTCCCTTGTCTCGGCTTAATAGCTTGGCAGGATAGTAGAGTGCGCCCTCAGTTTGGCACTTAAGCCATCAAGTGCTCCTTCCTGGTCTAGTTATACTTACTATCTAAATTTGAAGCCAGGCAGAAGCCAGGCAATGAGAAGTGCAGTTAAACAACAGATACACATATTTAAGACAATGTTGAGGAAGTTTCTGTGGAGGCAGACCCCTAGTTTGAGAAATGTGGTTTTAGCTTAGTTTAATATTAACATAGAATATGTTTAGTAATTAATCAAAGGGCTGCTATTCACCTATCAGTTTAAACTGTATTACATTAACACTAGCAACATGAATATGTGTTTCCTCGCCTAGCCCTTTTAAATGGTCTAATAATTCACATTGGTTGATCTTCTGTAGGTTCACTTTAGAATATTCTGTTAAGCAGAAATGATAATTAATTATACTTTACAGTCAAAACCCTTATCCATGCTTTTCAGAAAACAGATTTTTTTTTCCACAAAGAAACTTTTTTTTCCTCAAAGAAGGTTGAACTATAAATTTTGGATTGGGAAAAGGGACTTTTAACTTTGCCCTTTCAGGTCAGTGACCAGTGCCAAGGGTGTTTTCAAAATTAAAAAAAAAAATTTTTATCAAATGCCAGAGCATTGACAGTCGCCAGGAAGATCTTGTTTCAGCTAGTAAAATTAATTTTTGGTGGCCAAAGTCAAGTTTATCTTACTATGAAGCCTTGGAAAATTGTTTACTCCAAAAATTTCATTTGCATGGAAACAGATTACATTTCCAGTAGGATTTTTTTTATTTGGAATTTTTTTTTCATGCCAGCTATCTTTTGTTAAGTGTATATAAATAAGTATTTTTCTTTGTTTTTCTTTTGTGTGTGAATATGCATTTGGACTTTTTTTCTCCCTTCTGAATTTCTATCATCGTTGTCAGCATGTTATACTAGCCTTGAAGATGGCTATTTCAAATTAGATTTGCAGTGTCTTTAATAATGTATGTGATGAGAGTTCTCAGTTATTATCACTGTACGTTGAATCCTTTCAGTTCAGTAGCAATTTATAAGGGAACAACATACTGTTTCAGTATTTGGTATTGTCTGTCTTGTGGTTTTGTGTTCAATTAAGTAAGCAAAAATTCATGCTTCTACTAATAATTTTTACCGTTTATCAGTAGGTAAATTGAAAGGAGTTAAAGTACATTATTTTCTTTGAAGATTACCCAGATCCTGCCTGGGTTTATATATCATTAGATATTACTAGAAGTACAACAATCTGAGTATTATTGTTTGTTGGCATTGACTCATTAGGAGGAGTGAACTTCAGGATAAAGTATGGACGGCAAATTTAGAAAGAATATGTTTTTTAAGTGATGAAAGATATCCCATGTTTATTTTACAAATAATTTAGAACTGTTTCTCAGAAATGGAAGTACATGTCTATTTGAACATGCAAAGAACTGTGTTTCTTTTTGAATCTTCTCTTAACCTTACTTGCTCTTGTGGGTCAGTAGGTATTTATGTATCTGTACAGTGCATGGTATACTAGGAATTACCATTGCTATTCAGAAGACAGAAAGGAAAGGAGAAAAAGAGCAGGCACTTGACCAGTCTACTTGAGGAAAGAGGAAAAAACCTCACTGGAGGTAATGTAAAATAAAGGGCATGTAAAAAAATGCCCTTTGTTTATCTAGAACAACAAAGGGTGGTTCAGTGACTTTATTGATTAATAATGAGGGCACCTTCTGCCACAAGAAACGTGTGATGAGGAGCTGCCTTTGTAATCCAGGGCATACATGATAATCACTCACATTTCTTTACTGCTTGAAGGTACCTACCTTATAAGTGAAAGTATTATGATCCCTAATTTATAAATGAGGAATGGAGCTAAAGGGGCATTAGGAAAGGCCTCATGTGGGAGATGGAACCTGAACTGAACTTTGAAGGACGCTGAGGAGTCTAGGGGATAAAGAGGTGTGGGGTACAATTAGCCCTTGTAGAACACTCAAACTGGAATTTAAAGAAATGCCAAGTAGACCAATTTGGCCAGAACCTAGACTGCCTGAAGGGCAGTTATGTGTAATGTGTTCAAAAAGGTGGTCTGGAGCCCTTGTTGTGAAGGGTTTTATCTGCCAGCCTGAGGAACTTATATTTTATTCTACTGGCGTTATGGAGTCACTGGACCTTTTGAGAGACAATGGTCAGAACGTTGTCTTAGGAGTTACCATTCTAAAAGCTCTGTTGAGGATAGAGTGAAGAGAGACACTTAAGGCAAGGAGACCAGGTAGGAAGTTAATGAGGGCCTAAACTTGTATTCTCTATTAAAGGTATGGAAATTTTGAAAGTATAACCTCATAGATTTTCATAGGATTTTAGAACTGGAAGAGACCTTTGAGAAAGGTCATGTGGTCTAATCCCCTCATTCTGTAGTTGAGGAACTAGAGGTACATTTTGAGGAACTGGAGGTACATTAAGATAAGTGATTTTCCCAAGGTTATACAGCAGGTTATTATCAGAGCCAAGTTCTCTGGTGACAAACTCAGAACTCTTTTCACTACACCATAATGTCATAGTTAATGTTGATTTTATTGGAAATATCAAGACACTCAGATCAGTTGACTTCATTTATAGATATTGGTAATGATCAGAATTAAAAACTACCACCCTATTTTTGTTTCTCAGAAATCGTTCCAAAATCCTACTCTATGTTCCCAAGATGGTAAATTTTCTTGAGTATTTGGACTTTTTCTTATCAACTAGTCCCTCTCCCCTCCACATTTCTATATAGTAGCACATAGAAAACACTTTATTAAAAAGTACTTTATTGAGTTGAATTTATTTGCCTTTATCTCAAATACAAAAACTAGAGTTACATATTTACAAGTAAAAACTGGCTAATCCTGAAGAGGCGGTAGAGTTTTTATTTTTTTTTAAATGATGTTTGTTCTCTTATTTGCTGTTGCTTAAAATATTGCCAGTGCAGAATCTTTTTTAGAAGGAGTTTTATTCTAAGAATCTTTTGTTTGAAGACTAGTGGAAGAGGAGTAATGAGAAAGCTTATATACAAGACTGACCCCTAAAGAATTTTTGTGTGGGATATTTTTAAGGCATATAAGTCTGTAGAGTTTTTTCCTCCTGTTTTTAATTTTTTCATATAATTTTTAAAACCTGTATCTGCAGTGAAGAAGCTAATTTTTTTTTTTTGGCTAGGCTAAATTTTTCATTTATAACATTCAAGAAGAGCTGGGACTGCATGATTAGTAAACTTGACCCAAAGTTGAGTACAGTGATACCAAGACTAAGTCAAGTCAGTTGTGTCTGATTTGTCTCAAAATGCTTCATAAAATAATTTATATTTGTTTCTGAATAATTTTTTGGGAGGAGCAATGTGATAATAATAGTAATAGCATTTTCTGGTACCTACTATGGTCTAGGGCCTAGGCACTGTGCTAATAAATGCTTTACAAATATTATTTCATTTTATTCTCAGAACAGCCCAACACTTATTATTGTCCCAATTTTACTGTTGAAGAAACTGAGGCAAATAGAAATTAAATTACTTGCCCGAGATCATACAGCTAATAAGTGTCTGAGGATGGATTAAAATTCAGGTCTTCCATGATTCTAGGCCTATCTACCACACCACCTACCTCCCCAGCAATGTTTTCATGATTATCAGTTAACAGATCTTTGAAGAAAGACCCCATTAAGATGCTGTCACATGTTTATGTTAACTTTGAAAGTATACTCCCCAAATCTGCCTCTTTTAACCCCCTGATTCTTCATCAGTTCTTTTTCTGGAAGTGGGTAGCATTTTTCATCATAAATACTTCAGAATTGTTTTTGATCATTGAATTGCTAAGAATAGCCAAGTCATTCACAGTTGATCATTGTATAATATTTCTATTACCATGTATGGTGTTCTCCTGATTCTGCTCACTTCACTTTGTGTAAGTTCATGTAAGTCTTTCCAGGTTTTTCTGAAACCATCCAGCTTGTCATTTCTTACAGCATAGTTCCATTACAATTGTATACCACAATCTGTTCAGCCATTACTCAATTGATGGGCATCCCCTCATTTTCCAGTTCTTTGACACTACAAAAAAGAGCTGCTATAAATATTTTTGTACATATATGTCCTTTTCCTTTTTTAATTAAAAAAAAAATCTCTTTGGGATATAGACCTAGCAGTGGTATTGCTGGGTCCAGGGGTATGCAGAGTTTTATAGCCCTTTGGGCATAGTTCCAAATTGCTCTCCAGATGATTGGATCAGTTTACAACTCCACAAAGAGTGCATTAGTGTCTCAAGTTTTCCATATCCTCTCTAACATTTGTCATTTTCTGTCATAATTAGCCAATCTAATAGATGTAAGATGTTACCTTAGAGTTGTTTTAATTTATATTTCTTCAGTCAATAGTGATTGAGAGCATTTTTTCATATGACTATAGATAATTTTGACTTCTTCTGAAAACTGCTTGTTTATATTCTTTGACCATTTATCAATTGGGGAATCACTTATGTTCTTATAAATTTAACTCAGTTCTCCATATATTTGAGGAATGAGGTCTTTTATCAGAGCAACTTAATGCAAAATGTCCCCCACCCCCAGTTTCATGCTTTCCTTCTAATCTTGGCTGCACTGGTTTTGTTTGTGCAAAAAAAAAATTAATTGAATGGATTGAAATTTATTCATTTTATACCCTGTAATACTCTCTTGTCTGTTGTTTGGTCATAAATTCTTCTCTTATCCATAAATCTGACAGGTAAAATATTCTTTGCTCCCCTAATTTGCTTATGATATCACCCTTTATGTCTAAATCATGTACCCATTTTGATCTTATCTTGGTATACTATGTGAGATGTTGATCTATGCCTACTACTTGCCAAATTGCTTTCAGTTTTCCCAGCAGTTTTTTGTCGAATAGTAAGTTCTTGTCCCAGAAGCTTGAATCTTTGGGTTTGTCAAACACTGGATTAATGTGGTCATATACTCCTGTGTAATATGTACCTAATCTATTAAACTGATCCACTGCTATTTCTTTTTTTTTTATTGATTTATTTTGATTTGTCAACAATCACTTCCATAAGCTTTTGAGTTTTAAGTTTTTCTTCCCCTCCCTTCCCACCTTCCTCCCCAAGACGGCATGCAGTCTGATATAGGCTATACATATACATTCCTATTAAACATATTTTCACATTAGTTGTGTTGTAAGGAAGAATTAGAACCAATAGGAGGAACCACAAGAAAGGGAAAACAAAACAGAAGAAAAAAAAATAGCAAATAGTATGCTTTGATCTGCATTCAAACTCTATACTTCTTTCTTTGGATGTGGATAGCATTTTCCATCATGAGACCTTTGGAGATGCCTTACATCCTTGTATTTCTGAAAAGGGCTAAGTCTATCTACGTTAGTCATCAAACAACGAGGCTGTTACTGTGTACAATGTTCTCCTGTTTGGCTCACTTCACTTAGCATCAGTCCATGCAAGTCTTTCCAGGTTTTTCTGAAGTCTACCTGCTCATCATTTCTTATAGCACAATAGCATTCCGTTACATTCATATACTGCAGCTTGTTCAGCCATTCCCCAATTGATGGGCATCCTTTCCATTTCTAATTCTTTGCCACCACAAAAAGAGGTACTATAAATATTTTTGTACATGTGGGTCCTTTTCCCATTTGTATGATCTCTTTGGGATATAGCCCTGGAAGTGCTATTGCTGGGTCAAAGGGTATGCACATTTTTATAGCCTTTGGGCATAGTTCCAAATTGCTCTCCAAAATGTTTGGATCATTTCACAACTCTACCAACAACGCATTAGTGTTCGAATTTTCCCACATCTTCTCCAGCATTTATCATTTTCTTGTTTTGTCACGTTGGCCAATCTGATAGGTGTGATGTGGTACCTCAGAGTTATTTGGATTTGCATTTCTCTAGTCAATAGTGATTTTTTTTTTGGCAGTTGGGGTTAAGTGACTTGCCCAGGGTCACACAGCTAGTAAGTATCAGGTGTTTGGTCTGAGGCCGGATTTGAACTCAGGTCCTCCTGACTTCAGGGCCGGTACTCTATCCACTGTGCCACCTAGCTGCCCCTAAGTCAATAGTGATTTAGAGCATTTTTTCATATAACTATAGATGGCTTTAATTTCTTCATCTGAGAATTGCCTGTTCGTATCCTTTGATCATTTATCAATTGGGGAATGACTTGTATTCTTATAAATTTGACTTAATTCTCTATATATATTGGTTGTAAAAATTCTTTCCCAATTTTCTACCTTCCTTCTAATCTTAGTTGCATTGGCTTTATTTGTCCAGAAACTTTTCAATTTAATATAATCAAAGTTATCTATTTTGCTTTTCCTAATGAGGTCACTGAAATCTTGATCAAAGAGATATCAATTTCCATATCACCTGTCTTGACTATAGGGAGAATCAACATTTTCCCAGACCTGTCCAAGGAAACACAATGAGCAGGAATACAGCCCTTAGCCCAAACTTAGAATTTCTTTTACTGTCTAATTAGATCTTGGCCTGAGTCAGTCTTTAAGGGAGTGTTCCTACATTGGTTGGTTTCTGGATGAGCAAGTAGAAAAGGAGGGAAACCTTGGTCCTAATACAACAATTAGTTATGCAATACAAGAGAGAAATATTAATTTCTCACATATCCAAAATTGAAATGAACTACATTAGTCAGTAACCTCCCCATTGCTGAATATGTCCACTTAGAAAACAAAAGATTATACATTTATTGAATGAATGATTAAAGAATTACTACCTTTGTGACTGATCCTTCTTTTCTGATAGAGAAGGAAATGTTCTTCATGACAAAAGAATTAAACATTACTATCAGATTATAAAAAGTTGACTCTTTGGCCGCCAATAGACATCACATATCCAGGATTACTCTTGCTTTGTTGTTGATTTTGTTCAAGTAATGTATTTCCCCATGAATTAATATAATTTTCCACTCTTTTCATAGTTAAATTCGTGTTGAGCCTTTCATTAGAGGACTTTGTTGTTAAGTAAAGGAGAATCCCTGTATTCATTTGAATTTGGCTATGTAATCTTTTATTGTTAACTAGCTTTTTTTCTTTGGCATGTGGCGTAGTGGATAGAGGGCCAGCTTTGGAGCCAGCAATACTTGAGTTCAGATCCTGTTTTAACAGACTAGCTTTATGATCATGAACAAGTCGCTTGCCTGCTATGTTTTAGACAGTCCTCTAAGACTCTAAGTTGCAGAATTGATAGATGGACTTTTCTTATCTGGTAGTTTTCTCTGTCATTGAAATCACAGTGTCTTTCTTAATAGTAAAGGAATATAATTTTGAGTGTGTTTTGGGGAAAATTTTTTATATGAAATCATTAAACTTTATCCAAATTTTGAAACATGGAATATGATATATTATAGTTCATTTATCCTTTGATAAATATTGTAGCTTTGATAAATATTGTAGCATTGTAACTCATTTCATGTGGAAAAATGCCTATGTTGTAAAGTTGGTTTGATTTTTGGATTTCATATGGTAAAACAGAATCCTTAACTAACAGTAACATTTTAATAGAATCTGATGGTAAGCCCTTTTGGTAATTTTTAATGTTTTCCCCCTAACTCTTCTTTCCTCTTCATGGGCATTACTATGCTCCTAGTCATCTAGGCTCACAACTACTGTTGTTATCTTCGACTTTTTACTCTTACCCCGTATATCCAGTATGTTGCCGAGTCTTGTCATTTCTGTTTTGACATCTCTTACATATGTCTTCTTTCCATTCATATGGCCACAATCTTAGCTCAGGCTTTCATCACCTTTTGCCTGGACTACTGCAGTAACTTTCTGCTTTTCTTCTTGTATCAGATGTCTTCCCACTTTATTCTGTTTTCCACACAGCTCCAAGATGATTTTTCTATAACCAGGTCTGACAGATCAGCTTCTTGCTGAGTGCGCTCCAGTGGCTTCCTCTTAAGTTCAGAATTAAATGTATTTTCCTCTGTTTGGCAATTAAAGTTCTTCACCTGACCTTTGTAGCCTTCTTAGACCCTAATCTCTTGCATGCATCCTATGATCTAGCTCCACTGGCCCCCTTGCAGTTCCTACAATAAGACATTCCTTTATCTCCATGATTTTGCATTGTTTGTTCCCCATGTCTAGAATGCACCCTGCACCCTCACCTCTGTTTCTTAATTTCCCTGGCTTCCTTGAAGACTCAGCTCCACTCTGACCTTCTTCAGGAAGCTTTTACTGCTTCCTCCAACTGCTAATGCATTCCCATTTCAGATGATCTTCATCTACTTTGTGTATGTATGTATGCATATGTATATACATATACACATACATACATACATACATGCATACCTATATAGTATGTACCTAGTTATACATGCTGTCTCCGTTGCTAGAAAGTGTATTTCTTGAGGGCAAGGACTTTTTTTTTGCCCTACTGACTGAATGATTTAATTGATAGAGTCAAGAAAGTTCATAATTATACAACAGTATTTTTGTGTGGCCTAAATGACATTATGTGTATAAAGTGCTTAATAAAATGTAAAGTGGTAAATGAATATAAGTTAATATTGCTTTCGTGAAAATATTATTAAGAACACCAAACAACTAACTGTACTGTTTGCAGCCATGTTTGTCAGAACCTGTACACCATCCTTTAGAGAAAGTACTAATTTTGTTTTTCCCCATTTCAGAATTTTGGCCCCACACAGTTGTTATCAAGATATTGAAACTCTTTATAACTTCCTAGTGACTAATGAGGTATGAGAGATTCTTTATATTTTTATCTCTTTTTCAAAACAAATGGCTTTAATGTGATATAAAAGCAAAAAAATATTGTTTAGGTTATGGATATAAGTTCTAGAAAGAAGAAAACTGATGGATTTGAAAGTGTTTTCCTAGGAATTAAAAGACTTTTTAATTAAAAGACTTGTTTTGGGAGTTTTGCAAACTGTATGACCTTGGGTAGACTGCTTATCTATGCCTCAGTTTCCTTATCTGTAAAATGAGAAGATTGGATTAGATTATTTCTGAGATACTTTCCAGCTCTGAAATGGTTTTTAAAATGCAATAAAAGCAAATAAATTCATTCTAATATTAATTTAAAACTTATTACTTTGAGTGTAGGATGCTTGAGTACCTTTTATTTAATCATCAGTCACATAATTCCCACCTTCACTGCTTTCTTATTAGGATATACATTGGAGCCTTCCATATAATACAATTAATTTTCTTTAATAGAATTTTTTGGTTATATGTTGATTTATTTTAAAGGTTTGAGTTACTAGAAATTCCAGAAGGACAATAATAATATTTTATGGTCTCACCTTTAAGAGCAGCATAGATCCTGAGAGTAACATTACAATGAAAATCCAGAATGTTCTTTGAGTTTCACCCCCAGGGTGTTTCTTAAGTCTATTTATGTGCTTTCTTTTTCATTTTTTGTTCTAGGTATGCTTTATATTGTTTTTTATTTCTCTTTGCTTATAGGTAGCTTAGGTTGCCTTTGTATTCTAACATTCCAAATTCACAATCATGATTCATTTTTTGAAAAGAATTCTGCACAAGAGTGGGAATAAAATGTTACATGTTTGCGTAATTTATAGTAAGTTTTAATTCCTTCATTGTTTGAGAGCATTTAGGTAGAGTTAGAGCTAGGATTCAAACCAAGGTCTCTAAATTTAAAATATGTTTTTCCATTGTGTTACAGTGTTGCAATAAATACTTGGCATGATTCTCAACTCCTCACTCTCACTCACTTGACAAATCTTGTAATTTCTCCCTTTATGTTATCACTCATGTACATTCCTTTCTCTCCACTTACATTGCTGCTACTATCCTAATTTGAGTGCTTAACACCTCTATCCTTAACTATCGTAATAACCGTCTAATTGATCTCCCTGTCTCAAATCCTTCCCAGTTTCATTCTGTCCTTACTTACCTGCCAACATGAGTTTTCTGAAGTGTAAATCTCCAAACTCAGTGAGCTCTAGAGGCATACTGTTACTTGTAGGATCATATATAAAGTTTTCTATTTGGCATTTAAAGCTCTTCATAATCTGGCCTTTTCCTACATTTATAGTCTTCCTACATTTTACTATCCTGTATGCCAGCTACTCTGGCCTTCTTGTTATTCTTTGAACACACACTCTGTCTCCTGTTTCTATGCTACTGTCCCCTGTGCCTAAAATAATTGGCCTCCTCACCTCCACCTCTTAATATCCTTTCCTTTCTTCAAAACTTAGGTCAAATCTGACCTTCTATAGGAAGCCTTTCCTTGTACTCTTAGCAGTTCCCTCCTTCCCTCTCTCCCTCCCTCCGTCCTTTCCTTCCTTCCTCCTTCTCTTCCTTTCTTCTTCCTCCTACTCCCATTACCTTCTATCTGTTCTGTGTCTAATTTGTATATACTTATTTACATATTTACATGTTATCTCCTCCATTAGAAGGTGAGCTTCTTGAGGACAGGGACTATTTTAGTCTTTGCATTCCTAGTACTTAATTCAGTGCCTGACACATAGAGAAAACTTAAATTCTTGTTGAGCAGCTGACAAATTAAGTCAAAATCATATGTGCTACTCTATAACAATATCTAATACTTGATATTCATAATATTTTCATATTCCACAAGCCAGACATGAAAATAAATCCTGTTACTTAATATCATAGAGTTTCAATGTTGCAATAGACCTTAGAGGTCATCTCATCTAACCCTCCCAAAATTTAATTACAGCACCTCCAAATTTGTAGTCACACTGAATATATTTCCTAACAATTTCATTTTGTAACAGAAATGAAATTTCTAGTGTGTTTGAAAATATGTCAAATGAATATTTTAATCTAGCTATATCCTTTGTGACATCTGAGCCAGTAAATTAGGGCCACTGACTGCAGTTAGAATAAGGGCTCCCTGAGTTCAAGTTTAAAAATAAGGAAACTTGATCACTTTCTCCTATTCACCTTAATTCCTTTATTTATTGGCAAATGTCTCTCCAAATGAATGATCATCTGGTAACCTAGTGTCTTCACTAGAAAGAGTAAAAAAACCCTACATATAAGACCTGTGTGTGCAAAAGAGATTTACAAAAGTATATCCTTTACATCCAGTTAGAGATTGGAGTGTGATGTTGTAGGCCACTAATCTGTTTTGGTTTGAACGGTGTGGCAGTGCTAAAGTTGGCTTCTTTGCTTTCCCCATAAGTACAGGAAAGGTCCCATCTCTGATGTATGTTAGAAATGCTCTCTCATTTTTAGAAGTTCAAGGGTAGTGATTTGTGGGAGTCTGGGTGCTGTCAGCTACCTTTATTTCCAGAGCTATGTTTTGGAATCGTTGAGCTCACTAATTGTTTGTGGAGAATGAGAGTGAGACTGGAATGTTTCCTAATTTGTTCATGATTAGCTAATATGAGGGATGTGGAGGGTTTTCTCTATGATGCTAGATGTGTTATGAGTACTAAATGTTATAGTTTAGTCATTTTTATTGAATATCCAGATATTTTAAATCCTCCCACCTCAGTGTATTGGGCAGTTCTAATTGGATTCTCACTAGTCATTTGATTTAGTGTGCAATTTTAATAATTACGCTTTTGCTCTTTTTGTTAGGTCAATAGCTGTATCAACTTTACTGCCCAGGAACTTTACGAATGTGTGTCACAGGCTGAATATCGGTAAGTCGTCTATGGTATAAATCTGTAATCAGAGTAAGCCTGTTGGGAGTAAAAGTTACTTGGAGCTTACCTTGAGCTGCTTTGATTTTAGACTCTTCTCATCTTATATTTAATAAGTCATTCCTTCTCTATGCTCTAAATCTTGAAGTTAATGGGTCTGTTTTGTGATGAATAATTGACCTTGACAGAAAATGCTGAATAATAAAGCAGATTAAGCAGTTGTCAGATCAGTATTATGTAGTTTTTGTTTTCATTTTATAGTTGGTTCTAGTGTTTCTCCATTCTAATTATTTGTACCTAAATTTTCATATAGGCTTGGAAGCCACTAAGGAAGTCACTGTTTTCCTTGAAATGGTGCTTCTTCTGTACAATATTCTGGCTCTGTTTACTCACCTTTTCTAAACTCACTGAGGCAATTTCTAAGATACCAATTCTTCACTCGAAAAATTGAAAATACTTTATTTAAACGTTTTTCCTTCACTCTTAAGACAAACTGAATAGTGTTTTTACAAAAGAACGTTAAGGCCTTTTGTTCCTTATGTTATTAGTTTGGATCTGTTAAATGCCTAGATTCTGCAGTAATAGAAATGATAATAATCACTTGTGTGTATATAGCAGTTTCTACCTTAATGGCACACTTTGCATGCGGCACCCACATGGATATTGGTTGGCACACAAAATATTAATCTTACGGATGAGGAAAGTGAGCTCTAGAGAGGTTAAGCGACTTGACTAGGAGTTGTACCTCTGGAGCTTAATCTGGGGAGTTCTGGTTACAAGTCCAGCACTCTTTGCAAAGAGAAATCTAAGAACATAATCTATATTATATCAGTTTTAACTTATTAAAGGGTGAGTTTAGGGAGAGGTGTTATGAAAAGAGGAATATTCTTAAGGCCTATTAATTATTGAAAGGCAGTTTCAGGTAGTGAATAGAGTTGACCTTGGAGCCAGGACGATCTGGGTTCAAGTCTTAATTCTTATACATACCTGTTATGTGACCCTGAGCAAGTCATTTAAATCTCTCAGTTCCCTTGGCAATTCTCTTATACTATAAGTGACATATAAGGTGCTGGCCTGCATTGGTAGAGGGAATTTCCTCACCTGGGAGTTTAGTCCCTATCCCCCATTTTTTATTATTTAAAGTATTATATTCTGCTTTCTTTCCTGGGGAGAAAAAAGGAAGAAAAAAAGAATAAACATAATTGACATTTTCCTTTTTTCTTAGGAAATAAATTTTATTCTATGGCATTTTGGTAATATGGTTCTCTGATTTGTCTTCCTCAATTTTGCTTTTTTTTTTTATAATATGAAAATGTAGCTGGAACTGTATGAGTAGATGCAATGATAAAGTTAAATGAAAGGTGCTTCAATAAAATGTAGGCTAATAAAACAAATGAATCTGATGATTTTAAGCCACCACAATGACAAAAATGCATTAGTCTTTTTTACATAATACAGTTTATTCATTAGAGACCTGACCACATTACCAACTTTCAATCCTAGGTAGTATGAAAGTAATTTTCTGTTATTATAGCTCAGTGGAAAAGATATTCTTTTATGACCCTGTAACACATCAGTCTTTCTATGTAGATATTGTGTATTTGGTGGTTTGTGGATTTAGGGCTCATTTGGAAAAGCATAATGTGTCTTCTAGTTATTCTGTCATTTCTGAAGCTGATAAAGATATGGTAGGTGGTTCCGTTATTATTATCTTAAGTAAAATTACAAGCGATTTAGGTTAAAAGGGAAATTCCTTAAAGGAAAGACAGCTTTCTCCAACATGTTTAAAATATTTGGATTTTAGTTTTCCTTTTTGACTAGTGTCTTTTTGCATTCATGGATTTCTTTTATGTGAGCTGTATTTTTAGGATAGCAGTCACCCATCTTTTTTTTTTTTTAATTGCTAGGCTATGTGAGCTAACAAGCTGACTGCTGGACTAGAGGCTATTGGGACTGGGATGGTAGGGGTGGGGAGGAGGTGTGTAAAAGAGAGAAAGAGAGAGAGAGAGAGAGAGAGAGAGAGAGAGAGAGAGAGAGAGAGAGAGAGAGAGATGTGTGTGTGTGTGTGTGTGTGTGTGTGTGTGCGCGCACATGCGCATGTGCATACATAGTAGTTGACCTTAAAAAAATTTGAATAGTGCCTAAGTTCTGTGTGAAGCAGCCCTGATGCTATTTAAAAGCAATTGGATTTTATGGCAACATTTCCATTTTGCGTAGTTTTTCATAGACTATAAACTCAGCTTTCTGTGTCAGTTTCAGAAAGACTCCATCTTTCGGTTTCTCTCCTAGGACCTCAAAAGATGAAGTAGAAAGGGAGATTCTCTTTTCCCTTACTTGAGATAGGGCCAAATATGTTTGATAGGTGAGGTTGAACAGACACCCCCCTTTTTTTTTTTTAAGAATTTTAATAGAGTAATATTAGTGCCTGCCAGTTTCTCTGTAATCCAGTGGGGGAAGCAGAAATAGTTCACATTTAGCTGGGCATACGTATTACCTCCTTGGGAATGTTAAAACAAATAATAATTTAAAGTGCTTGAGTTTTTAGTTCTTTTATGATTTCTTGTCTCCAGAATTGACTATAAAGGAGGGAATTGTCAATGTGGAAACCAGACATGTGTAGAAGGGCCTCTGTTTTAATTCTGTAGGGAGATTATGAGTGCTTGGGGTGGGGGGACGAGGGTGGAGAATAAGGGACTGTGTATAGAACCTGATACAGAAGAAAGATAATGTCTCAGGTTGAAAGTATCCTTGATTAAAACTTGCACTTAGTAAGGCAAGGGAGAAAACAGAAAATCTCATTATGTGATTATAATTCAGGTTGACTTTTAAAATCTCTTGCAGTCAAACTCATGTTTTTTCAGTTCTTATTAGAGGGACACTTGCTTACCTACTCCTTTTTCAAGGTCATACGGGAATTTTATTCAGAAGCCTAGAAGGGTACATTAACCATTCTTAGCTATTATAAAAAGGAAGTAGATAGAGTAAATTCTTATTGTCTGTTGTTCCAGTTTTAACTTTAAGGCACAATCATTTTTTCATTATAAATTAAATACTAGTTTATGACATGAAGTTCAAAAAGTACCTGGCAAAGCCAAATAACCTTCCACCTCTGGCACGTACAAACCATGCTGCCATTTTCTCATTAAGAATGCTTTCGGGGGCAGCTAGGTGGCTCAGTGGGTAGAGCACTGGCCCTGGAGTCAGGAGGCCCTGAGTTCAGATCTAGCCTCAAACACATGATAGTCACTAGCTGTGTGACCCTGGCAAGTCACTTAACCCAGCTGCTTCACCCCTCAAAAGAAATGCTTTTTGAAATGTGCTTGTTTTGTGAATATGGGGACTTGTTCAGTAGTTTCCTCAAGATTAGACTAGACTAGAGTTCCTGGTCTGTAACACAGAGCCTCCAAGACACAACCTTAGATTGAAGACCCAAATATACTGTAGACGACTTGGATTTTTTCATTTTTAAATGAGGAAGCATGTTACATGATACATAAATAATAAAGTAAGTTTTGAACATCAAAAGTTCTTCAAGTGAAAGGATTTAGCAGAAATAGCCCTTAAATGTACACAAATATGCATCTCCATCCCTTTAAGAAGAATTTTAAGGAGGCTGTGTCAAATAGTGAAAACTTTGGCTGTTTGTTTTTTAATCAATATAGTTGTTTAGATAAAATTGAACTGGTAAATACAGTCAAACATGCAGCAAGATAGCTTTTTTTTTAAGTGACTCAGTCAAATCAGTCAGTTGTTTTGGTTTTTGTCTCGACAGCCAAATCAAGACTGGGGCTCTTAACTGGATTATTCATGGGAAAACACATTTCTGTCACTTGTTTCAATACAGTGTATTCACTTGTCCTTTTGCCTAATTAATAACTTTCTACAGCTATGCATATAAATGAGGAAAAAACATTTCTGTATTGACTAAATTATATAGAGAATTGTGTCTTTTGACTTTTGCCATGGAACCAGTCTAACATAAATGTTCATAGTTTGACTATGTGCCCTACATTCTCTAATTTTTCTTTGAAAATAGGTTAATGGTGATAGAGGGCATATCCAGTAGTAAAATTGTTCTTGAACTTAATGTTAAATGCTTTTTTTGAAAAAAAAACCACCTTGAAAAGTAGATAAAGGTCTAAATTAGAGGAAACTAAGACAGTGGAACAAAAAGCTTTACTAAGGAATTTCACTATACCTCTGTTTTGCAACTTGGTATTCATTGTGTTTTTGTTTGAGGGTCTGCTAGTGAAATGACAGTTGACTCTTTCATACAGTAGAATAATAATAAAGAAACAGGGACTGTTTCGTTGTTGTGTTTGTATCCCCAACACCTAGTGTAATGTTGGGCACATAGTAAGTACTTAGTAAATGTTTGCTATTGTTTTGCCTGCTTCCTTTTTCCTACTTTTTTTTTTCCCAGACAGACACTTACATTGCTTGTTTATAATCATAGCACAGTGCCTGACACATAGAAAGGGTTTTTTAAATGCTTTATCATGACGTGTAAAGGAAGTGTCTTCAAAATTATCTTTAAAAAACGAAAACAAAGCCATACCTTTAACATACATGCCACAATACTAAAAAAAATGTTTGTTTTGTTGTGTTTACTTTGAATTAGGAAGAAAGTTATGGTGGGACTATGGAATGGGAAGGAGACAAAGAAATAGAAATAAAACAGAAAATAGTAATAAAAATGTAAATGCGGACCTAAATTGGCCTTTTTGGGCCACTTTGGCCTTTTTTGGTAGTTAACCATTAAGTTTTGGTTAAAGCAATAATTGTGTGCATCAGCATATTTAAACAACTCCAAAAATTTGTGGCTTTTCTTCCATTAGTCTTAGTAGTTTGTATAAGATAGCTAATATAGTAAGTAGTATGTTATATTTCCTTACTCTATTATCTGTACTCCCTTGTTTCTAATAAATCAGAGCAGAGTAGGACTGATAGAATGGCAGAGTAATCCAATCTTTGAAGCTAGAGATGTAACAGACACAGTTATTCACAGTACATAGTTCGGTGATTGGCTCTGAGCTCCAGTCACATTCTAAGTTAATTCAGTCTGCTGACTGAAATGTTGTCCATAGTGTGAATATAATGAGAGTACATGTTTTGATGAATTCTGAAAGTACAGAGATAACACATTTTAGCTTTGAACTTCCCATTTGATTCTTTAACATCAAGCCTCAATTGTAATAATAGTAAACTACATTTTCTACTTAATTCTAATGAGCATATTATTTCAGAGATAATGTTCTGTAGAAGAGTGCTAGACTTGGAGTCAGAAATACTTGGAATCAAATCCTGCCTGTGACACTTAAAAGTTTTATGACCCAGGAAACATCACTTCTATGTTTTAGGTAAACCCCTGGGACGTATATACTAAGTCATGAATTGTGAGTTAGCATACCATGAGTACTTCACAGATTATTCATGACTCTTATTTCTGCCAAAAGTGGAAATAAATTAGATGCTCATTTTAATAAAAGAAAAAGATTTTGACATTTTTAAGATCTCACTCAAAAAGAATTGCATTTCTTTGAAGCAGAAGAGCCAAGAAGGATACTTCAAGTAGATGGATACTTTAGCAAAAAGCAGGGTTGTGTCATTCCTTCTGGAATAGTCTAAGCTTCTTAGGAAAGCAATCAAAGCCCTTCACAATCTGACTTCAGCCTTCTATATCATTTCCTATTCTCCTACTATTCCAGAAAGATTTTTTCTTTAGATTCTACTCGAATCCTGCCTTTCCGTCTAGGTGCAACATAAAGTCTGTGAAACCTTCCACATACAACATAAGGCTGTGAAACCTTCCACAACCAGTCCAGGCCATCAGTGTTCTCTCCCTTTATATTTACAGAACTAGTCTACACCACTCATTTGTAACTTACTTCCTTGTAATGTTTTTTTAAAGATACTTTATTTATAGAGTCTGTCTCTCAACTTGAAGTGTAATACTCTTGAAGATAGTGACTGTATCTTCTGCTTTGTTAATATCTCCCACGGTGTTTTTTTCCTTCCTCTGTGTGTATTCCTCCACGTAGTCGTATTCCAAAGCCTTATTTACAGTTGGAGGGAGAGCTCCTGTCAGTGAGATCACAGATGGTGAAGTATCCAAGTATGTGCTTAGTAAATAACTATTGGGAACTCTGCCACAAGATGTTGGAATGGTGTTTCATCCCTGAACTGAGGTAATAATCATAGGATCATATGTTTGCATCTGGTAGTATTTTATTAGGTCATCTAGTCTAAGTCCTTCATTGCAAAGATGAGGAAACTGAGCCCCAGAGAGATCTTGCTTGAGATCACAGACATAGCGGAACTGAGATTTCAACACAGGTCCTCTGTATCACACAAACTAGTAGAATATACAGAATATTGGATTTGGAGTCAGAAACTGGTCTGCATTTGGGTTTGAACTGGACCCTGCCATTTATTAGCTATGTGACTTGAGGCAAGTTATTAAACTTCATCTGTAAAATGGAGATAACAGAATTTGAATGATCTCCTTCCACACAGTTGTTTAAGAGTCAAACGTGATCAATATAAAGTGCTTTATAATACTTAAATACTCAACGAATTTATGATTCCATTGGTGTAGGTTTTTCTAACACCAATGCAGATGACCAGTCTCTAAACTAGTAATTTCAGAGTAGCTCTGGCTGAAAATATTATCACCCCTGTGGCTCACCTGGGTTTACACCTCTCTAAATTTAGCTAGGTTGATCCTTAGACAGCACATTTCTAGTTTATCACCAGACCATTACTGAAGCCTTTCAAGTTTTATAACGTATATCAGAACTTATTTCACTGGCAGCAAAGCCTTTAAGAACTCATGGTCACCTCTAAACCACATGAAGCATATGAGTAGACTTTTAGGGGAAGCTTTATACAGTGATGTATGGTTATCAGTTGTTATCATTTATTCTGAAAGCTTCTTGACCAAGTTCTGCTCTGTTGCAGATAACACCAGAGAATAAGATTCTACCATGGGAGAAATGCTTTTTAAGACAGTGCTGGCAACAGACTATTTGCTTTTCATGAACCAGCCTAGCTAATTGTGGAGAAGCACATCCCTAGTAGGATGGCCGCTTGATGATGAATTCTTTGGTCATGATAATACATGAAATAAATGAAAATACAAAATAGCTCTCAGTCCTTTGTGGTCCTCCTCTTCTGCTTCTCCAGTGATAGTGGCAGAGTAGAAGAAAAGGAATCAAGGCATAACAAGGATCTTAAAGTTTTTAAACCATCTATTAAAAGGAAGTGCAACAAAAAGGAAGGACGGCTCACATACTCTCCTTGGAGAAGTAGATAAAAAGAATTAGTAGATTTGTTCATAGCATATATCCAAAGGGCAGAAGAAAAATTTCATGGTATACTTAGTCATATCATATTTCAGTGCTTATGTTAAGCATTTTCAAAAGGACTGCTATGAATATATTGACGGCCAGCAACCTGAGGAGGAAAGAGAGTCTATGGAGAGCTTGATATAAGACCTTCTAAATTAAATGAACACATGATGTGACACTTGGTAACTTCAACACAAAGGTTAGCACAGAAGAGGAAAGTAAAAAACATGTTGGAAAATATTACTAAGTATCAAGAAATGAGAGACCTAAGTTTTAGAAGCCACGTTCTTTATGTCACAGAAGGCAGAGCCATGATGGCTTCAGGATGCAAGTAGCAGGATGAAGTACAGTGAGCTCCCCTTCAGAACTCTTCCAAAGATGTCAACAAAACAAATCAATCCAAATCTAGATTGTTAAATCCAAAAAAAGGCACAACAAGTCACTTTTTCAGCACAGGTTGGAGCAGGGAGACAGAACTTTGGACACTTGGAACAGGGTCTGACCAGGAGTGGGCAGCAAAGAGCACTTTAGTGCAGGGGAGAGGCTGTAAAACAGGGAAAGAGGAGGTCCCAGATCCATACAGGGCTTCTTGTACCAAAATAAAAGCAAAAACAAACCAGAACTACTTAGAAACTTTGAAGTTCAGATGGGAATTTAGAGAAATGTAAAAAGGCATCAGATGAAGTCTAATTCTAGACAAAGGCTTAACGACTTAATCTAAATGGAAGGATGGAAAGGGAAGGGAAGATGAATACACTTGGGTAGGGAGAAGAAAAAGGAGGGTAAGGGGGAAATTATCTCACAATTAGGGTGCACAAGTAGAAGTCTATACAAAGAAGGAGGTGAATGTTGCATGGAAGCGACTAATACATAAATTTCACTTATTTGAACTGGTCTAAGGTGGGGAAAATACACACATATATACAGAGTTGGGTACAGAAGTCCATTTCACATTATAGGAAAAAGAGCAATGGGGGAATTAGAGGGTAGATTATCAAGAGATTAATCCTAGGCAAAACATATTCCAGCTAAGGATATACCAAGATATTTATAGCTCTTTTTTTTGGTGGCAAAGAATTGGAATCTTAGGGGGGGTAACCTATCAATTGGGAAAGGACAAAATGAATAGTGGTTTATAAATATGTTAGAGTATTATTTTCCTGTAAGTAGTGATAAAGAGGATAATTTCAGCAAAACCTGAGAAGACTTACATGAACTGATGCAGAGTGAAGTGAGTAGAACTAGAACAATTTGTACAGTAACAACAGTATTGAAAAGACAGTCAGCTTTGAAAGACTTAGGCACTCCAGTCAATGTAATGATCAGTCACAATTCCAGAGGTCTAATGATGAAACATATTACTCACCACCTTATAGAGAAGTGAGAGACATGGAGTACAGTACACACACACACACACACACACACACACACACACACACACACACACTCTTTTAGATATGGCTAATCTGGAAATTTGTTTTGCTTGACTATACATGTTTGTAATGGGATTTGTTTTTCTTTCATTCTCAGTTGGGGCTTAGGGAGAGGCGAGAGAGAGAAGGTAGGTTTTTGTTGATTGAAAAAAAAAATTAATTTAAAAAATATTCTACAGCACACTAAATCTTTACAACTATGTAGTTGACCAAAAGGTGTAGTAAATACAGGATCCTACTGTGGTTATTTATGATTATTATTATTACTACTATAAAAATCATTTGATTTAGTAGAGCACAATATCTTTTTTCCAGTAAGGTGGTATCTTCTGTGCATATGTCACAATCATACATGATTCCTTGAAGCATAATGATACAGATAATTTTACTCAGTAACCCTCTGATTATTAATATCAGGGAAACAAATGCGTACTTGCCAAAAGTGTTCTCTCTTGTCAAGGAGGATGTTTGGTACAACGTTCAAAAGAAAAAGGATTCCTTATAGCTAGTGAGGTCTTTTACATGCTCCCTTTTATAACTGACATTGTGCGATTTGCATCAAGCCCTAGAACATTGCTAACCTTCTTAAATGAGATCCATAAGCACTCAAAAGAATTCAACATAACTATACATATACTTAAAACAAGTAGATGAATATTTGTTATCCATACTATGATACTTGAATGAAAAGTTCATAGCTGTGGTCCATCAGTTCATCTGTTTTGGACAAGCTTTGCAGATAGCTTATGAACTGGACCCAGTATGAGAGAGGAAGAGGAAAGTGAGTTGGATTAAATTTGGAAATTCTGTAGTGATTTTAATGGCCCAGGTACTCTACTAAAACAAAGGCCCATCTTACTAACATCAGTATTAGTGATTTTAATGGTCCAGGTACTCTACCAAAACAAAGGCCCATCTTACTAACATCAGTATTAGTGATTTTAATGGCCCAGGTACTCTACTAAAACACAGGCCCATCTTACTAACATCAGTATTAGTGATTTTAATGGCCCAGGTACTCTACCAAAACAAAGGCCCATCTTACTAACATCAGTATTAGTGATGATCTATAACCTCAAATTGCAAAATACTACAGAATTAAAGTTGCAGGTCACTAAGTGGGCGGTGGAGTAGGAATGACTAGACTAGTTATATTGTCAATACAAAACTGTTTTGGAAGAAATGGCATAAAAGATGGGTGGGTAGGTCCAGTATATGGAAAGATGAAGAGCCTATGTTCTTTATTGGTATTTGAGCAATATCAGGTGAACTGCTGGAAGACTCCCATTGTGTTGGGTGGAATTCTTATGAGGGGTTTAAAGGAAGAAATAGAGCAGAGTTGCAAAACATGAGAAGATATTGATAGATTATGATCTTCGTAATTGGAGGAACTGCTCACATTGATAAGATCAAAGGTCTATTGTAGTATTCTTTTTATTTTGATTTATCAACATCTCTTCCAAATGCTTTTGAGTTTAAAATTTTTCTTCCCCTTCCTTCCCACTACCCTCCCCAAGACGGCACACAATCTGATTTGGCTATATATATATACATTCCTATTAAACATATTTTCACATTAGTGATGTTGTAAGTAAGAATTAGAACCAATAGGAGGAACCACCAGAAAGAGGAAACAAAACTCAACAGAAGAGAAAAAAAAATAGCAAATAGTATGCTTCGATCTGCATTCAAATTCCATAGTTCTTTCTTTGTATTGCAGTATTCTGAAGACTCACCATTGAACTAGTTTCTTTTTCCACATAAACATAAAAGTTTAGGTCTGCCAAGTTGTATCCAGACTTTTTCCTTTGTGGAAGGTAGTTTGAATAAAATTTTAGTCAAAGGACTAGCATTTCTCTGGGACTAGACCTGTGATTTCATTGGTTTAGGGAACTCCCAGGGGAGAAAACTCCCTTTACTAATGCAGGTTGGTACCTTCTCTGCAGTTTAGTCTTATAGAGTTGGCCAGAGCACTGACAAATTGTCATTTACCTAGGGTCACAGGCCAGTATTTGTCAGAGGCAAGGCTTGAATCTAGTGTTCTAGGCTTTGAGGCTGGCTTTTTAGTGACTATGCCACACTATCTATCCCCAGGTATGAATGTAGCCAAATCGTTTTTCTAAGAGTGAGGGCTAGCTACACGTTTCTTTAGTTCATTAGTATTGTTCAGGTTTACTTTGAAATTCATTGAGTCAAGAGCCTGTCATAACATGTCTTGATTATTCTTGTGAGAAAGCTTGGTAATGTATTACATCTTTCTTTTGTTAATTGGCACAGGAATGACTGCAGCAAGATTTTTAATTTAATAGATAGGATGTTAAATATTCATGAGCTATGAATGTTTATATTGTCATTAGCTTGTTGCTTTTGAAAAAAAACTTATTAAAATGTGTCATGAAAATGGTCCAGTCATCTTTGCAAGTGAGTAAATATGTATCAGGAGTCATTACAGAATGTTACCAGTAAAGATACTTGAAGTCTGTTATTAATGGAGATGATTGATTTGGTATTCAGTGGGAATTGCTTCTTGCTATCTTGTGATTTATAGTCAGCAGTAAAGTGTGTCTGATCATGCTGTGAGGTGTAATATGGTGTAACAGAGTTTGTGTATTGGGTAGTTAAAATGTCTTGATTGTCTTTGCCATTCAGTAAAGTTGTGTTACAGATGTATATTACTCCCAGCTCCCTGCAAAATGGAAATTCAACCTAACTTATTCATTGATTGAATTCATTGCCACATAATTTGAACGTGTGACAGGCAAAGCCCATGAGATGTCATGAAGCATGCGAATGTGATGGAAACCTACAGTCTCTTCCTAACCTACGCTTCTGGTTTAATATAGAAAAGAGCAGAAGAAAGTCAAATGCCCCCAACACAGTGTAATATCTTTTAGAAGGAACTCTTTTAATTACGTATGGGTATCAAGATACTTGAGGAAAAGATGCAACTGCATCTTTTTTTCATTGACATTGAGCTTAGCTTAAGCTAGGGCAATTTTATTCTTAGTCTTCATCTTTAGTTTCTTTCATGTTAATTCTTACCCAGCAAGAATTTATTAAGCACCTTTTGTGTGCCAGGTACTGTGCTAGATAATGAAAATGTAAAGAGAAAGGAAAAAACCAGCCCCTGCCCCCAAAGAGCTCATATTCTAATGGGGGTGGAGGGAGATAACATGCAAACAGCTACATACAAACAACGTATATACAGCATAAATTGGCAGTAATCTCAGAGGGAAGGCACTAACATTAAGAGTGGCTAGGAAAGGTTTCTTGTAGTAAATGGAATTTTAGCTGAGACTTGATGAAAGTTAAGAGATAGAGGTGAAAAGGGAGAGAATTCCAGGCATAGGGAACTCCAGACAAAATGCAAAGTCAAGAGATGGAGTGTCTTGTACAAGGAATGGAAAGGAGTCCAGAGTCACTAGTCAGACAGCAGAGTACGTGGAAGGAAGTAAGGTATAAAAAGACCGGAAAGGTAGGGATTTGACAGTTTATGAAGGGCTTTAAAATCCAAACAGCAGATTTTATATTTATTCCTGAGGCAATAGGGAGCTACTAGAATTTATTGAATAGGAGAGTGACGTGGCCAGACCTAGTTTTAGGAGATCATTTTGAGAGCTATGTAGAGAATGGACTGAAATAAGGAGAGAATGGAAGCAGAAAGGCCAGCTGTAAGGCTGAGGACTGCACCAGGGTGGTGGCAGTGTTAGAGGAGAGATGTTTGGAAGGGAGAATCGACAGGTCTTGGCAACAGATTGAACATGGTGGCGAGAGAAAATGAGTGACCAAAAAGTACATTGAAGTTGTGAGCCTCGGTGGCAAGGAGGATGGTGGTGCTCTTAAGAGTAATAGGGTAATTAGAAAAAAGGGGAAGCTTTGGGGGAAAGAGAGCAAGTTCAGTTTGGGATATGTCGAGTTTAATACGTCATTGGGACCTCTAGTTTGAGACATCCAATAGTCAGTTCGAGATATGAGATTGGATGTTGGAAGTTAGGACTGGTTATACAGATCTGAGAATCATCTGCACCAGGCACCTCCAAAATGGTATCTCATTGTGACAGGCATTACCACAGAAACAAGCAATTTTTGTTAGCTTTCAAAAATCTTTTTTGCCTGTTTATCTCCTTTTAGAATTGAAAGTATGTACCAAATTACTCCAAAACAAACCCAAAACAACTCTATGCTTACAATACAATCTCTTTGAAAGTGTATATGTGTGTGTTCCATATATTGTGTCTATTCACATTAAATAACACTAATTTATATTATTTACTCAGATTTTATTTTATATTTGAGGGAAAAGCATGGTTTAAATTTGGACTGGATTTAAATGATGGGATCTTATATAGAGGTGGCCAGGGCACACACTGTTCTAAGAATTAGAAAAGACTCTCTTTTCAGAAAGTTCTGACAATTCTATTTCCTGACAGTCTGTAGCAGCCAGTGAAGGCAGTCAGGGCCAACAGGTAAGAGTGAAATTCTGAGAGTTCTGTACATTTTTCTTTCTCCTATAGCATCTAGCACAGAACCTCGAAAATAGATTATTTGCAGTGCTGTTAAAGTATACTTCTCTCTTTCAGAGCCAAACTCCTAGAAAGTCATCTATATTCATTGCTTCCAATTCTTCATAACCTATTCTCTTCTCAACCCTTAGCAAATCTTACTTCTCTTCACACCACTTAGATTGCTCTCTTCAAGGTTACCAACGACCTCTTAATTATTAAATATAATGACTTTTTTTCATTCTTACCTGCCGGGAGTGCCTGCGTCCCCGGCTGTGGTCTGATGCCGGCAGAGTGTGAAGAGAGAAAGAATCACTGGCCAGGTGAGAGCAGTGAAGAACAAACTCTGTTTATGGATCTGAGGGCTCAGGCTTATACAGTACTGGATCAAGCAATAGTAACATTATTATTCATGAAAAGTACAAATCTAATTAAGTGATTTCCTTACTTCCTTGTACCTTGCCTGTTACCTTCTTTCCTGCATCCTGTCCTGTACCCCATCCGTTTCCTCCCTCCCTGCATCCTGTTCTCAAGAGACGGAACAGGAGGGTGGTGAGCCGACGTCCTGAGTTTTACAGCTGTCAGGCTTAGTACAATCTACAGGTAAGACCCGGGCTGGCCTAAGCCCTCCAACTCCCCAAAGCTGGCCCTCTACACTTACCCTATTTTGCCTTTCTGTAGCTTTTGAGATTTTTTTTTTCCTTTGGCTTCCTTGACATTGTATTTTCCTGGTTCTTTACTTTTGATCCCGCTCAGACTTTTTAAGTAAAGCAGTATTTATTTCCCACTAGCTAAACCTGGAACTTTTTCAGTTTCTTGTTCTCATCCACTCCCTTTGATTCACTTATCATCTCTACATATATAACTTTATCATCTTCACACAAGTAGCTCCCAAATTCAACTCTGTCAATAAGCATCTAGGTGTTAGTATTTTTCTTGCATTTCTCTTTTACATCACCAGCTGTCTGCTAGAGAGCTTTATCTTGATGTTTCAAACAAGTCGGCAAGTCATTGTCTTTCACATTCATTCTCTTTTCTCTGCTCATTCACTACTTTAGTTCAGATCCTCATTACCTCTCCCTTGGACTATTGTAATCACCTGGTTAGACTTCCTGTTTCTACTTACTTCCCCTCTGTGTGCTCACCACACATTTGCCAAAAGTTATCTAAAACAGAGGTTTGGCTGTGGCATTCCTCAGCTCAAAAACCTTCAGCAACTCCCTATTGTCCCTAGGAAAAAATAAATTCCTAGTCTGGAATTTAAGGCCTATCTCCTCATCTTGCCAGACTTATTCGATGTTGTTTCCCTATATTCCAAGCAAATCAAGCTACTAAATGTTCCTGGGAGTTTGCATTCTCTCTTCCATCCCTATGCCTTTGCACACACTACCACTCATACTAGTAATACACTTCCTTATTACCATCTTCATTTTCTTCCAAGACTCAATTTAGGTGCTAGCTTCTACTGATTTACTTACTGATTTAGCTCCTTTCCTGATTACACCCAGTTAGGCTTCTCTCCCTTCTGAAATTGCCTTATATTTCATTATCTCTGTACGTGCTGTATTTCCTCATAGAATTTCAGTCCTTTGAGGGCTGGAAATGTTTAATTTTTGTCTTCATATGCCCCACAGCCTAACACAGAGTAGGTACTTAAACAGATGTTTGTTAAATCTTCTGTTAGATTTTTGAGTTGTGGTGTTTTATAAAGAAAGTTAAATACTCAGTTGGTATTAATTTCTTTTGGACAGGACCTGTTATTTCATTAGTATAGAGAACTTCCAATGATAATTTTTTTTTTAAGGCAATTGGGGTTGACTTGCCTAGGGTCACACAGCTAGTAAGTGTCAAGTGTTTGGTCAGAGGCTTGATTTGAACTCAGGTACTCCTGACTTCAGGGCCGGTGCTCTATGCACTGCACCACCTAGCTGCCCCAATAAAAATTCTTTTGCCAATGCCGATTGACATCTGCTCTCCAACTTGAAGCCTTCCAGAGTTGTCTGAGGCCCTGAGCAGTTCAGCAACTTGCCCAGGGTCACAGAACCAGTGTGCATTAGAAGCAGGTCTTGAACTCAGGTTTTCCTGATTTTGAACCTGGTTCTTTATCTACTATACTGCACTGCTTCTCATCTTAATTAAGTGGGGTGAGCAAGAACATTATACACTAACTATATGAAAAACAGGAAGGAAGGAAAAAAGAAAAAGAAAGCCTTCTTGTGCTAGGTTTAAAAATATATATAAATGAAAATTCAGGGGGATGGTTATACCAGTTCAAATTCTAAAAATCATAGAATTGAAAGGATGATATTGCCTAATAAATCGTATCCCAAATTAATAGTTCTGTACATTAGGGATCCATGATTTCAGCATTGTATATAACACCTTCTACCATTGCATAGTGTAACCCCTCAGTACATTAGTTAGATGGTTTGACAAGTTTCCATGGCCCCAAAAATATTGACCTGGTGGCTAACCCTTTGATGATGATCTTTTCCAAACTTAGATAGTCTTGTTCTCAGACAAAACACATACTGTCTATCCCTGGGCCTGAAGGTTTTCCAACATATCAAACCAAAGATTGTTCCACTGACACAGCCTTCAAGAACACAAGTTTATATTTGTGCCGCAGTGGAGAATAGTGTTAAGACTTTAGTGGAAATACCTGAATTTATAAGACACAAATTACACATCACTCGTCATAGAAAATGACTTCATTGTTTTGTATCATTGAACTATTTTAAACTTCTAGCTGATGGTATTTCATGTTTCATATATATCTCAGCTGAGCTTGAGTAAATTTGCTTGTTACCTTCAGTGCTCCCAGTAACACCTTTGTTGAGCGATACAAACAAACCTTAATCCTTGTGGGTTTTGGTAACAGGAAATTGTGTTACATTTCCTAGACTGCATTTTGAAACATGACTGGTGTATATTGTGGTCTAAATTAAGAAGGCTGTGAGAGGGAACCAAATTGAAGAAGTTTCTGTTACTGGTTAGAACTGTAGTAACTATATAAATATGGTGAAAAATACATCAGACTCATTTATTAAACTACTTTCAATATATGGCTGTTGAATACCAAAAACTGTATTTTAAAAGTGTTAGCTGTGACTGTCAAATGAAGAAGAAATGTCAAAAGGTCATCTTTCAGGATTGCTGTGGTTTCTGATGCAAATGAAAATATTAATGTGTGGTTTTGAGCATAAAAATAAAATCATGATGCCTTTATGAGAACCTTCTGTTTCCTCTTAGTCATATCTCTTGAATGGTTGATAAACAGAAGTTGCAAGATACTCTGAGAGCTTGAGGGGCAACAAAGGTTGAGTCTAGCAAATTTATTATAGATGATGCATGGAGAACATAATATACCTCAGCTTCTTGACTTATCTCCTTAGGTTGGAGTTTAGGATGAATTTTAAAACTTGAAGGGGTTTAATGTTGAAAGGAAAAAGATTATTCTTAACAATTGTGTTTTTATAATTCCTCATCCTTTACAACACAGTACAGAATTTATGGCATAGATATGTAGGTCATAAATTTGACTGTGATACTGCATTGACCGTCCCAAATTAGAACTTAGGATAGTTACAAAATCTTCAAGGGGTAGATTTGTTTTCAGTTAATCCGTGAATAAACATTTATTGTAAGATACTATGAGAGAATATAAATACAAAAAAAATGAAATAGTTCCTATTCTCAAGGAGCTTCCATTCTATCAGAGGAGACAATATGCACATACATAAGTGTATACAGAATAAATACAAAGTTAATACAGGATAGTTAGGAAGAGAAGATACCCACAAGTGGGGGCGTCAGAAAAAATTTTGGGGTGGAAGGTGGTACTGAGGTGCATTTTGAAGGAAGAGAGGGATTCTATAAAGTAGAGGAAGGAGTAGATTCCAGGTATGAAGAATGTCCAGTAAAAAGACATGGAGGCAGGAGAGGGAATGCCTGCTGACTGTGAGGAATATGCAGAAGGTCAGTTTGGCTAGACCACAGATTGCAGAAAGAAAGGTAATGCATAATGAGGTTAGAAAGATAGAGTGGGCCCAGATTGTGGAGAGCCTAACACAGGACTTTATATTTTGTCCTAAAAGCAATGTGGAGTCAGTGGAGTTTATTGATAGGGGAATGACATAGTCAGATCTACATTTAAGGAAAATCATTTTGGCAACTGAGTGGATGATAGAGATCAAAGTAGGAAGAGACTTGACTCAAGAAAGCCAATTAAAAAGTCTGTTTAATAGTTTAAGAGGTGATGAGAGCCCAAACTAAGATCGCTGTATGAGGAAAGAGAAGGCATCAGATATAAAAGATTTGACAAAAGATGGCTAAGTCTATATATGTGGGGTAAGGAAGAGTGAGTAGTTGAGGACGACACCAAGATTCTGAAATTGAAAGACTGGAAGAATGGTGGTACCTTCAACAAAAATATTGAGGTTTGCAAAAGCGGTGGGTTGATGAGAAAGATGAGTTTTGTTTTGGACATATTGAGTATGAGACATCTAATAGGCAGTTGAGCTTGAAGCTTAGGAGAAAAATCAGCTTAATATATAGATCTGTTACTCATCTGTATAGGCATTAATAAACCCATAGGACTTGATGAGACCACTAAAAGCAGAGATGGGCAGAAAGAAGGCCCAGGACAAAGTCTGGGGGGGGGGCAACATCTGTAGGTACAGCCCATATTAATTTTAGTGCCTTCCTTCTGAGATTGTCTCCATTTTATTTTGCATGGTTGTTGGTGGTTGTCCTTCATTGTCAAAGAGGACCAAAATGACATTACAGTGTTAGAATCAAGTTACAGTGTGTCTGATTGTGGCTTTTCAGACTAATACAAGATTGTAATGCTCTACCACAAGTTGGGCACAAATAGTTTATGTGAACATTTAAGGTGGATTCTATAAATTTGCATCTCAAGTTTCTTTTGAGCTGCTGCAATTTCTGCTTTGCTTATAGAGCACAGCACCTTCTTTGATGTGGGCATGCCATGCTGGGTTGTCCTTTGCCAGTGTCTCCGATGTCATGCAATCAATTCCAAAGTTCTTCAGAGAGATTTTCTATATATTCTTTTTACATGTTGTCTTCCTGTTAGATCATGAACTCCTTGAGAATAAGGGCTGTTTTCTGCCTTTGTTTGTATTCCTAGTGCTTAACACAGTGCCTGTCACATAGTAGGCGCCTAATAAATGCTTGTAGACTGATTTTGTATTCATTAGCTTAACAGTTTAGAAGAATGTATTTAATGAACAGTGAGATGTTACTGAAGTGGAGGTAAGGATTCATTATGTTCCAGAACTTATATTACAATGGCATATCCCTTTTTAGAACAGGGTCACTTCCATTTCATGAAGCACCAGAGAAGGATTTGAACTGTCCGTATTGTATATTTTATTTTGGTTACCAATTAGTGCTGTTTTTGATACTTAGATGTTATAGTAAAAAAAAAAATTGAGAGAGTTCAGATTTAGGTGTCCATGAAACTCAAGTATTCAACTTAATTATAATTTCCAGAAATTTAGATCTTTGTGTGTGTGCGTACATACGTGCTTGCACGTTTTAAGTTTTCTTAGAGCTTAGTAAATGAAATGGTGCAAAACTTATCATTTTTAGACACCTTGTGGTAAATATCCTGGCCATCTTGACATTGACCTTCTTTGACCTTCTCCTCTGTTTATTCAGATACTCTTCATAGTTGGTTCCAGGTCTAATAATCTTGATTCCCCTAACATTTTGGGAATTTTTGAAACTTATCTTTAGATGTAGGCCTGTTCTAGCACATACTCTTGGTGCAGTTCAGCCTTCAACCCTAAACTTGGCCAGGATCAAATTCATACCTTCAAATCATTCTCAAAAGTGACATCTTTCTGGAGCCCAACTTACGGAGGCTAGCCTAAAGCCAATGAAAACCCCTTTAGATCCATCATATACATTGTACTTGTATTTATAGGAACAGGGAGAGGAGAGCAGGGCATCTTACTAGGCATTCACTTAATTTAACACTTCATGGATCTGTTTTTATCCATGTGCACTATGAGTTTCTGAGCTGAAAAAAAGTCACTGGCAGGGGGGCGGGAATGGTAGTTGGTGGTTTCGTAGTTATCCTAGGGGCTTCTTATTCCTTAAAAAGCTTCACTGAGAATGTTGAGGCTCTGCTTTGGGCCTCTGTAGAAAAAAGATGCTGCAGCTTAAAGGTGTTTCATTCAAGTTGGAACTGCCCGGCCCCCTGGCCATGTGGAAACTTGCTACTATGAATGACCCCTGGAAGTGCACTGGCAGGAAGCTGGCCTGCCAAAGTCTGATTCGAACTGTCCTGTGAACCAGGGGTTCAACGGCCAAATTCTTCGTCCCATGAGCACCCACTCTGTATCCCTGGTAGATAAGAGAAGTGGTGGTTCAGAGTTGAGTTGGAGTTATTGACTGCTACTGGGTTAAACTGTAAGGAACGCTGGGAAGATGCAGGGGACCCACCTTTGGTAGCTATCCTACCTAGTGGCTGCCAGCCCCATCAACTATGGAAGACCTCCCCTCCAAATTGTCTTTTATGGAGACTTCTGCTTTTTTCATTCTGGGCTTTTCTGATCTTTCAAGTGGGAAATTCAAGTGGGAGAAATTTGGATTTTTGGACTTGGAACAGTCATCTTCTAGATAGGATGCAGCCAAAGCAGCTCTGAGGAAGAACTATAGCCAAGAAGTTCCCAGCTAGTGCCACTGAGAAACCTGAGGATGAAGAAATAGATCCATTTGATGTGGATGCAGGGTGAGAATTCTCAAATCCTAGCAGGCTTGTGGTCAGTGCCAGGATAACTAGACAGTGAGGAGGAAGAATCAGAAGATGAGGAAGGAGGATTTATGAAAGAGAGGAAGGGAGGCAGCAGTGACAATAAAAGTCCTAGTGAAAAGAGTGGAATGGTATTGACTACCATTGTGAGACAGGGTTTGGAAAGGAATGAAAAGACAGTGAGACTAACTAATGCTCAAAAATATTTTCCAAAATGGGGTGACAAACCCTGACATAGACAACTTAAGAACCATTGGTCTGCCTAAAAGCCATGGACCAAAAAAAAAAAAAAATTTTTTTTTTTGAGAACCCAGGATTGCCTCAGCACCATAAGGTTTTAGGATTAAATACATGTAACATGGATGATTGGCTACAAATGACCAGCTAGCTGTAACTCTGACTTTTTAAGAAGAGCCCTGTTTTGTTTAAAAGCCCACTCTGGCATTCTGGCTGGTGAGTGTGACCTATTCCAGCTCTTTAACAAACCCCATCTTTATTGCCTGCCAAACAATTTCGGGATTTCTTAGAATGCCCTTTCCCATCCACTGCCTGTTGAAATTCTTCATAACATTAAAGGCCTAGTTAAAATGACATCTCTGGTAAGTCTACTCTGAATTCTCCCTCCTTTGAATTTTCTTATTTATCAGTGTACTTTGTATTATAATTATATAATACTCATTTAAGCTCCTAGGGCAGGAACTAAATCTTCTCTTGTTTCTCAGAGCATGATACAGCACTAACTGCATAGTAGGTGCATATAAATAATAGCTGAATTTGAAAAAGAAAGTAGTGAGTTCTTCACCACTGAAAATGTTGAGGCTAGATGAGTGTGTCAAGCATCATGTACAATGAATTCCTGCATAGACTAAATCCTGTGATTTTAAGTAAACCCAGTAGCAGAAGGACTCTTAAATACTGTTGCCATGACCTGGTATATAGAATGCAGTAATAACATCTCACATTTGTTTAGTGCAGATGTCACTGCCTGCACTTTACAAATGAGGAAAACAAACTTCAGTAGGGTGTGGAAAAAGCTCCCCTTCACAGCTGGGGTCTGGGCTAGGATATGAGCCAGACATTTTACTCCAAATTCACGGCTAACTATTCTACTATATCAAAATTGAACCAAAATGCCTCAGAAGAGAACAAGTATTTCACACATGTAAAATGTTTTCTGCAATTTAAATCGCTCATTTGAATATAGAGGCTCTCTCTCCACTCAGACATGACCAGACTCTTTGCCATAGGAGAATCCAATGCCAAAATCCTGAATCACGCTAAAAAAGTAATGAAACTAAAGATGAGGAGAGATACTGCATCTTCACCACAAGAACCAAATACAGAAATAATAGCCAGAGAACCAGTCATCAGGAGAGTCTTTTTCACATGTGGACTGATCAAAGAAAAGGAACATTTACTTGTATACTTCTTCCTGTGATACATTAGGATTTAATTTTTTTGTTTTTGTTTTTGGCTAGGCAATAGGGTTAAGTGACTTGCCCAGGGTTACACAGCTAGTAAGTGTTATATATCTGAGGTCAGATTGGAACTCAGGTCCTCCTGAATCCAGGGCCAGTGCTCTATCCACTGCGCCATCTAGCTGCCCCAGGATTTGATTTTTTAAAAATTAATTAGAACAAGACTGAATATCTGCTATGATTCTGGGTACTGCAAGGGGGTAAATGACACATTAGTCACAAAAAGTTAAGTATAGGAAGAGCCTGAGAAATTACACCCCTCCAAAAACAAGCATCTGATCAAAAGTAGTTTCTTGTATTCCTCCCTAAAATTGCTTTCTGACTCTCTCCTTTCTGTTTCTGATGCATCCAGCCACAGGGGTTCCAGAGAGCTTATTTCAATCATTGTAGAGATGACCTGGGCCAATACAGTAGGTCCAGAAATGGGGGTGGAAATTCTACATAATGCCCAGAAGTTGGTAATTCAAAACCTTAGGTGGGACTGTGAGACTGTATTTTCTCCCTCCTAGTAATTATTACCACCCCCAAGTATGTATCTTTCTTATGTCCCGTTCCGATTGTCAACTAATACCTACAACAACCTATATCTTATCAGAATTTTAAAAGGGTTTACACTTTGCTACCCTCCATTTTTATTGTTTCTTTTTGGAAGTTTTTTTTTTGGCTGTCCCCTTCTGCATCTCTGCCTGCTCTTTAGGGTTAGTGCCAAGCATCCCTTTCCTATTTTTGCATCCTTCAGAGAATCAGTTAAAAGATATAGAATACCACCTCTCAAAAACTGGAGATTTTTAGATTATTCTAAGTGTTTATTGAATTGAAACTGAATGAATGTGACAGCCCAACAAGGTTCTGGGGAGGCTATGGGTTGTATTGATTTGTCCTAATCATATAGGAGGGCTTTTTTTTTTTTTGATGTCCAGCTCTTAGGAACACCTAGAAGTGTGCTTCTGTAGAAAAAATGCTGGGTTTGCCATTAAATATTCCTCGCTACCAGTACTATCAATCTCAGTATTGGCATTTATAGCCATTTCAAGCCTGTCATTCCATATGGATTTATTAAACACCTACTATATGTAGCCACTATTTATGCTAGGCTCTGGTGATACAAATATAAACAGCATATACTTTTTCATTGTTCAGAGACTACATATTGACACACAGTGCTTTCCCTCTTTTAATTATATTTGTCCTGTATATGTTTGTTTGAATGTTATCTCCACTCCATTAGATTCTGAGTCCCTTGATGGCAGAGAACGTCCTCTTTTTGTGTCCCTGTGCTTAAGCACAGTGCCTGGCACATAAGTAGTTACTTAATAAATGTTTATTGAATGAATACAAAATAAATACAAGATAGTTAAATACAGTGTTTTGGAAGATCAAGAAAGACTTCAGGGAGATGGTACTTTGTTCTGCAACAGGATAAAACAACAAATAGATGCTGGATGTGGGAATCATAAAGACCCGAGTTCTAATCCAGCCCCAGATACTCACTAAATGTTTGGCCCTGGGCAAGTCACTTTAACCTCTCAGCTTTCCCCTATCAGTTTGGCTGTATTGTAAAGTACATGGAAGAGGGGTTATGTAGAATAAGGTAAGCTGGGGCTAAATAGTGAAGAGCTTTGTCTAGTACAGTAGGAAGCCCTATTCTCATGTCCTGGCATAAATTGTTCTTAAACTAACATCTTCTAATGTATCATAGAACACATACATATATCACTCTGTTGTAGCTTTTCTGACCAACTGCCTTGTCATGTTTTAATCTTTTTTCCTCTAGGGAAAAGTTAAAAATTGGATGTTGTCAGCTGGCCCAGATGGAATTCACTATGCAGCAGTGCAATGCCTCTGTCTATATGGAAGCCAAAAATCGGGGGTGGTCTGAAGACATGCTCAACTACAGGACTTGTTAAATGTTTTCTTCCTGAATCCTTTATTTATGAGTTGGACTAGTTGAAATAACAGTATAATGTCGTTTTTGTTTTGTTGTGGAGTCTGCTTTTGAGCCAAACCCAAAACTGGACCAAGAAGGGTCCTCAGGTTTTCATATTTGACTGCCTTTTCCTGAAACAGCCGAGACTTGACGAAAGTTTAGTGCTTACGTCCTGGGACAGATGCTACTGTGTAGGCTCAGTTCTTCTGGAGCTACCAGCATCCCCTACCCTATCCCTAGATTACACAGATGGAATAGTGGTGGCTTTTCAGCAGTCATCTCAGTCTGAACTTGCCCTAAGTCGGCTTACGTTGTCATAAATATATACTTTTAGTTCAGTCAGACACAGGACCAGGCATACAAAACCCAGTCCCAACATGGCCACATCCCACAAACTGAACTTAAGCCCCCAGGACTGTTTGGGCTAGGTTTACCCTGCAGGCCAGGGAACTAATACACATTTTGATGTAGTCTTTAACATGCAGATTCTTGGTTAAGACAAAAAGCATTTATTTTGGGGTCATTCTGCTTTCAGTTCCTACCCCAAGCAGTGAAGTTGAGCTTCAACTCTTAACTCTACCTCTTCCAATCTTCAGTTCTTGCATCCTTTATTTCTAGAAGAGGGTTTGTATTTTCCCCTGAAATGCAAGTCTGCCCTAGTTTATTGTTTTAGCAGTGTTAGCTCTTGGCTGAAACTCAACATCTAGTCTTCTGAATTATTCATTTGTACAATGAATTGGAAATGTATTCTAACATTTGGTAACAAATCCAACTTAGGCATTCTATTCCAAATACGTATATGTCTTCTTTATTTTAGAAAAATTAAATAAATTTTTTTTTGGTAAATTTAAATGTTTCTTGCTTTACTTTAAAACTTGTATAAAGGACAGGAAGGGACCTTAAGTTGCTAGTTAGGGTAACATTTTCAAATATAAAAACAGGACTTGTAAATGTTTCCACTCCAAATACCCAGTTTTGCCATAGCTTTAAAAGCATCTTAATTTGGTTCCTCGGTTCGTGTCTTTAATGGAAGTGGCTAAAACTGAGCTTTTACTTTGACAGTTTTCATTAGTTTCAAAATACTTAAAACCTATGCACACCTAAACATACATAACCAGGATAGTTGTCTAAGGTCCATTCCAGGAACATGGAGCAGTCAGAAGACATGAGGCTACTGTATCACAATCATAGGCAATCTGATAAAATCTGAATACTAGTGTAATATGGATTTGAATCCTAGCTTTGTTACCACCTGTGTAATGTTGGGCAGCTCACTTAAATGTTCTTTCCAGTTAGGATCTTTTTCATCTCTAAATGCTATGAATGAAAGGATTTGGAGTTAAAAGGGACTTAATTTCATCTAATCCAATTTCTTCATTTTGTAGGTTTAAAGACATTGAAACAAATTCCCTTTGCTTTTGTCAAGTCACAGCTAGATGAGAATTGAGGTTGTCATTCCAGAATTAGGGATGCCTACTACCCTCTCCATTCTCAGATGAAATAGCATAGATGCCTGTCCTAAACATGAATTGGGAAGGGGAGAGATACAAAGTTTCCTTATACGTTTATCACGTTTTACCTTCCTCATTCTTCGTAAGCATTCATCAGAAACTAAGGAAATAATACACAAACAACAGTGTTCTGATATTAATCCCATGGTACAAGGAATTCCTGCGAGGTATCTTTAATGTGTTTGCATCAGCAGTAAAGCATTAGAAAGTGCCAATTTTGGCACCTTAAGTTAGATGTGCAGCACTACACATTAGACACCAAGTATTCCAAGTTTATCCATATGAACAAAAACATAGTTCAGCTTGAGGTTGTTTTCAAAAACCTAGTAGAGTGTGCATTAAATATTTCATGAGCAAGGGCTGCCATTTTGGATTAATTGTACTGTTCAAGATGAACGATTTATTTTGAAAAGAAAACATTTCACTATCTTTCACTTAGTTTAAATGAGTCTTGTACAAAACACACCCTCCTCAACCCAAGTCAAAATACTTAAAAGCCAGAATTATTTTCACCTATTGTAATCACAGCTATGTTACTGTTCAGAACCCTACTCAAATAATGAAAGTGTTGTATACAAAAACAGTATTGCAGCTGAGGCCAAAGCTTAGAAGTTGGCATTCTAGGAGTCGAAGGGAAGCCTCCCTCTCAGCACATTCTAAGACTCTCCCTCTGCTTCAATAATTTGAATCTGCCACTTTTCACATCAACAGATAAAAGTACTCTGCTGAGAATATAAAAATTTTTTTATAAAAAGGCAATCATAAAAGATTAAATTTTGGTAGGCATGTCAGCTTTCTTATTAAAAAAAAAATAGCCACTGCAGTATATTTAAATAAAGAATTTTTTGTTAAGACTGTTCCAGTTACTGAAAAGGGGCCTGAAAAAAATTAACTGCTGACATTCCAATACCTTACCCCCTCTCTTGCCCCCATAAAACACATTCAAAGGAGAAAGTCATTTCATGTGCAAATTGGCAAAACAAATGTGGAAGAGAGGGAAACTCTTGAAATGATATGCCCAATCAATTCTTAGTTTATTTTTTTTTCTTACAATGTCAACTTCCAAAAAGATAAAGTAACCAAAAAAAAAATTCTAAAAATACACAAAACAAACCTTCATGTTGGCATTCTTTTCAAATAAACACAAAAAATTATGTACAGCACATATTATAGTATGCAATATGCAAAAGCTTTTTGTTGCTGTTAGCAACTTCTCTATACCCTCCCCCACCCCCACCCCCACCCTATTCACAACTGTACCTCTACTAAACACAATTACATCACTAAGCCTGTTAGTTTGGAAAGGGCCTTAAATTTGTTAAAATTGGAAAATCCTGGTATAGGGGCTCCATTCATTTGACTCAGGGTTGTAGACTTCCACAGTAGTCAGGAATTCATTGCCATCAAATCCTCCCACCGCATAAATGGTCTTCCCCACGGCAACAATACCAGCGTTGCTCCTTGGTGAAGTCATGTTTCCCATTATCTTCCATTCGTTTCTAGCTGGATCATACATCTCTACACAACTGACAGCATGAGAACCATCAAAGCCTCCACCAACAAAAAGCTTTCCTAAAAGAGAAATGTCGGTAAGACTATCAACATGAGCAAATACAAAGGAGTAAAAGTACAGATGCCAGAGACACAGCAGACAAAATCTGAGGGGATGCCAGAATCTTAGCAATTCAAATGCATTACTGTTACTTAATGTATGTCAGACTACTGAAGTGATCAATTTAAATTTATGAATTTTAGAAGGGTGACAACGAAATTAAGATTTCAAAGCACCAAAAATTCCTGAGGAAATGTTAGACAGCTTGTTTAGTCTAAAATTGGTTAAATTACAATACAGAAACTGAATAGGAGGAAAAACAGGTTTAATTTACAGGTAGTAGGCCAGTGACTTAGAAAAACCACAGACAACTACTGGATGCTTAAGATCATATGATTTCATAAAATTCTCTTTCCCATTGGGGCTAGGCATATTAACTCCTGGATTATGTTGTATGTTCTTTGACATTCTAAATTATATTATTTTAAAAGTGAATTCTATCAATCCAAATCCCAAACAGTTCTTTATGACTGACACACAAAACTACAATAGACCTGCAACCTAAAGAGTTAACCGAAATATATGCATATATGTATGTATATATTTGGTTAGCTATTATATATACACATATATATTTATAGAGAGAGAGATATATAGATAATTCCAGTCCTTGGTGTACTCTCTACTCACAATCTAATACAACTAGAAAACTTGTATAAATAATTGAAACAAGGAATAAGGAAGTTTCCATTTTCTCTTCAACTTTGATGAAAAGGTTCTTATAATGACTCACATTACTCATACACATAAAATCAGGATATAAATTTTCTTGGACTGTGTTATTCATGCTATAAATTATTATGTTCTCACAAACTCATCCACTATGTTATAATGTAGTCTCCAGGTAGAGCTGTATCTTTTGCTCCTTTGTGATTATTATCATTATGATAAGTTACCTCTAGATAACTCTAAGATGAGTTATCTTTATTGTTTCTGTAAAGGATCTGTATCACTTTTTTTTCATTCTCAATTTCTGTAAAAAATGCTGAAATATGTATTCATTAATATTCCCATTCACAAGGCAAGCCATTTAAATTTGTTTTTCCAACACTTTGTTTATCTTCCTACTGACCTACTTTTACATCATGCCATTATATATATATTTTTAATGATTTTTCATTATCCATCAAAGTATATTATTTCTCAGTTTGTGCCTCTTCACAGTATTGGTATATTATTGCCTCATCTGAAATTATAATTTTGTTCCCTTTCTTCATTTTACTCTGCATGTGCTCATATGCCATTTAAAATCACAACTCACTTATGAAATTACTGTTATTCCAAAATGAGAAAGCATTAAGGTCTTTTTATAAGAGTTTCTCCTACAACAAAGAACTAATTGAATTAATGGCTCTTTAAAAATCTATCCTCTTCATATTGAAATTTGTAGTTACTTTAAGTATGTAATAGTGGAAGATACGGAAATTACATCACAAGAAATACAAAAAGAACTAAGGTTAACATATTTTAAATAAAGATTTTTTTTCAAATTTCTGGAGTATTCTTTTGTTTTTAAACTTGAATTATAAAAATTATCTGAATCTATGGAACTTTTGGAAGCTACCAAACTTAAGGTACCAAGTTTACTTGCATGTACATAACCACTAAGAGTTGGATGAGACCCAGCATCCAACCTGTGCACAAAAGGAAACTCCCTTATAACATGTAGTCAGAGTCAACAAAGAGTTTTTGCTTCTTTGAGAGTTGGTTATGGGAACTAGTTTCATTGTTATTTACCTATGATCACTGACATCTTAGTAGAAAGGAAAAATACTCACCATTATGAACAGCTACTCCAGCTCCCCGTCTAGCCACATTCATTGGTGCAATCAGTGTCCAGGTATTATTTTCTGGATTGTAGCGTTCTACTGTGTTCAAGCAATTCCAAGACTCGGCCCCTCCAATTATGTATAAATAACCACTAAGTTCACATACTGCTGATTGGTGTCTGCCTACAAAGCCAAGTGAAACTAGTGTTATTACCTAGTTACTCAAACTCTTAACATGCACACATTTACTACCCTGGGAATTTATTTCAAAGAAACCCAAGTAAACCTGCTTAAAATATGAATACCACCAACTTACGAATGTTAAGGGGAGCACAGCTGGTCCATGACTTTGTTACAGGATCAAACACATCACAATTTTTCAGTCCTTTCTGGCCATATGGATCAGAGCCACCAAGGATGTACAGTTTTCCATTCAAAGCACAGACCCCTATATTCCAGTTGTTGGGAGGGGAAGGAAAAAAAGCAATTATATGCTATTTTAAAATTCTTAATTATCCAAAACTTTCAAAGCCCTGGACAAAAAGAATGTACCTGCATTACATCGGTTGGTTCTCAATTCAGGAACTTGAGTCCAGTCATCTATGTTTGGATCATACATCTCTCCACAACTCAGGTCATCAGAGTGGCCATTTGAACCACCCACCACATAGAGCTGGCCCTAGGAAACGATAAGGAAATTATTTCAGTCTTATCTGTGTGAAAATTCAACTTAACTCAAGACTACAGAATTTCAATCAATTCCCAAATCACAAGGAAAGGCTAAACAAATAATGGTCTCTTCCATATATTGTGGGATCAACTCAATTACCATTAATACTGCCATTTGAAACCGGGCTCTTGGTGTTCTCATGGGAGCCAGGAAGGACCAATGATCTGTACGTGGATCATAGCATTCAACTGTGCGAAGACATTCCTCTCTGTTGTAGCCACCTGAAAGGATGATAAAAGATTTATAATCCTGAACTAAAAATTAGAATAAATGGGGAAAAGCGAGTCATTCATATTCCCCACACCAGTTAGATTGTTTTTAAAATCATAACCTCAACTAATGACTGCTGGACAAAAGGCAAGAGCATTTACGGATGACTTCCCTCCACAGGCAAGAGTGGGCACATCCAGAGTAAATTAAGAGGAAGCAGTAAATAAACATCCTTGACCACCAATGGGATTCAGCTTTCACTAGCAATATCCCTAATATCTTAATAACCTAATATCTATTATTAAACTTTGCTAGGCTTCTAAATATAAAATGTTTCTAGGTAAGTAACTTACCTGCAGCTATCAGTTTGCCATTCAGTTCAGCTGTTCCTAGACCAGATCGAGCATACTGCATGGGAGACATGGGCTTTTCTACTGGGCCATCTGGTTGTAATTCAAAACTTAAACTTTTAATCAGTCGTGGAGTACTTGTTGGTGAACTCTGTGGACTGCTGCGTCCATGAAGAAAAATTACACAGAATACACCATCCAGCACAGCAAGACACAAGTAAGTATTATCTGCAAGCACAAGAACTTGGCATTAAAAATTCTACATCTAAACAAACATGGCTCCCCAAACAGGTGAGACAACACTCCCTACTCCATTCCTTTGCAGAAACATGGGAAGGTCCACTTGTGTGGAACACAGATTTTCAGACTTTTTAAATGTATGTCATCAATTTTGCTTGTTTTCACTTCCTCTTTTTTCTTCTTTAGGGAAAAAATATTATGTGGGATGGCTTTCTGAGGAGAAAGGATACTAGGAGAAATTTTGGCAATAAAAAAAACCTTTAAAATTACTTTGGAGTGAAAGTTTTTTCCTCCCTTTCAAACCACTAAGAAAATTGTGCTACTCAATAGGGCAGTCCATCAGTTTTCATACACTTACTTGAAGTCTTTTCTGAAGCAACGATTTTCCATTCATGTTTAGGGCTTTGTACCGTAGCATTTGGAGAAGAGACACATCCAGTTGAACTGCTACTTATCTGCTTGTGGCCATTCTCACGTGGGGGCTTTTTCTGCAAAATCAAAAGGGAGCTACAGAAACCTAGCCAAAGACCACACACTGAACTGCCTCTGTTCCATTGAGCCATTATGAGGGAAAATACGTGATTCCAAAATCCATGACCTATGTATGTCATTTATAGCACACCTAAATTTAAAAAAAAAAAACTACTTACTAAACACTGACAACTTTACTTGCATACCTAGTAAGCATTCACTTCATAAAAGAATCACTACATCTAAAGACAAGTTAAAAAAACCCTCTGATTTAATAATTAAGGAACTAGCTACAAATGAGTGTCTACTTAATAATTTAAATAAAGAAATATTCTGACAACTTTTTATGTTTAATGCATGAAAATCTCCAAAAGGGACTGGAACGGGTGAGGAACCTGCGGCCTCAAGGTCACATGTCGCCCTCTAGTGCATGACTGCACTCGAATGCAGGACTTTGACTGAATCCAAACTTCACAGAACAAAAGATTTGTTCTGTAAAACTTGGACTCAGTCAAAAGACCATACCCAAGGACCTAGAAGGCTACATGTGGCCTTGAGACCACAGGTTCCCCACCCCTGGACTAGAAGATACATTTGGCACACATTACTGGCTCACAAAATACATTTTACAGATGTGTTAGAAGATATTTCCATTCAACGAGGGAGAAACCTATAATATCTATGCAGTGTCTCTAAGGCACAATGGCAGGTAGAGTTAACAGATTTTCAAAGGAAAGAAGTTAGTGAGAAGACTTGGGTTCAACTCCCAGCTCTGACTTGGGCAAGTGGCCTCTTTGGACCTTATTTCTCATGTCTTTGAGGAATATTACTTGAAGTTCCTTCTAGCTCTAAATCTGTGATCCCAAGTATCACTGCAGCCATATACTGTCAGAGGCAAGTAATAAGCCCATCTTCTAGCAGCTAGGAACCTATCTGTTAACATTATTGAGCATTATGCAAGATAGGAGCACAAGTCTGATCACATCCGGAAGCTATGTCAGGAAACAGGATTACATAAGAATGTGACTCAATTTATGGGCACGTGAAGTCTGAACTGCTACAAATCCACAGTGATAGTACTTCAGCTAGCCTTAATTTTAATTTTTATGATGGTCAGAGTATAGTGTTAATGTTTTGATATAAATCTCTATAAATGAATATCTCATTTGACCTGATAAAATCCATAGGCTTTTCAATGAAGATGACTATGCACAGCTAAAAATGAACATATAATCATTTCTTCACCACTTGTTATCATCATCTCTATTAATTAAATCATTCAAATCTGGCCTTTCTCATTTATGATAAGTATCTGGGATATCTGATCACTTGGAATAAAGTCTCTATATTCAGAAAAAACAACAAAAAACAGAGAGACTGAGGATAATCAGTAAAAGTAAAAGCAATGAACTTCTAATCAATATGAATGAAGCAAGAGGTACATTGAAATTAACCAAATTTCTCCACATTCATCGATTTAGAGAAGGTATACTCCTTAATATGCAAAAAGACTTTTAAGTTTCATCATTTTTTTAAGGTTCTGGTACCTACACACTGTCATTATAATTTGCTATTTATGACACTATCCACTTCCAAACTATGCCATTATAAACTCACACATTAAAAAACCAAACACTACATGCTAAGAAACATGTTCAAAACTTCTTAAATGTCCACACAGCCAATCACCTGCCTAGAAGGATCAAGACACCTCTTTGTATATCCTCAAGTCTGACTGCATTCTCTCTATTCAACATGCTAATTCATCCTAATACAAAAACCCAATTTTCACCAAGTCACTATACTTTCATTCCTTCATTTTAAAAGCCCTTTGTCTTATTTGCAAATCTTAATTTAGGGGGAAAAATCCAAATGAGACCCCTTGGCTATTATTTAAAACCTGGGAGAGGTACGAATTAGCATTACTTCCACGTCCACAAATGTGAAGATCCTCTTTCTTCCAAATACAAAGTTATGCCATAAAAAATTCTGCTACTTTCCTTTCTTTACCAGAGCAAAAGAAAATTTCGGGTGTGCTATAAAGTTTACTATCAAATTTTAACCTGCAGTTACCTCCAACTCTGCAATGTGTACCTGAACAAACTGAATGTGGTCATCATCACTGCCAAACACCTCAGCCTGTCCATCTAGTAGATTCCCATCAAGCAGCTTGTGATCAGCTGAGTAGTACAACGTTTGAACCTGCAAAACAGCAACAGAATACCCATGTGGTAGCTCTTGTCTCCATAACTACTCTCCTATTAGGTAGAATACAAAGACTCCACAAGGGAACCTCCAGTGAGTGTGCCTCTTGATATCTCACTCTGGCAAAATTACAAATTAAAAGAAAAATACAAGTCATGGTGGTAAAAAAAGAAAAAAAGAAAAAAAAGGAAAAAATTAAAAAAAAAATCTTCCAATACTGGCTTTAAGAATCCTTGGCTTGTTCTGCTTGAAAGAAATCTTCATTTTTCATGACTCCTAATAATTATTAGCATTTCTAATATAACATTAAGAGAGAAAGCATAAAAGTACAATATACAGGATCTTGAATTATATACAGATTCACAATCACATACTAGGGTTTACCCCCTGAAAATAAGCTTGTTTCCATGTACAACAATACTTTCCTCTTGGGCAGGATGTAAATTGCCAACAAAAGTGAACTTTAAAAAAAATTCAATTCCCAAGCCCCAAAACAGAAAAAATGTGAACATGCAATACATTATTACTAAAGGCAGCCAAATAACAAGTGGCAATGCAGGTCAACTAAGAACATAAATAATAACACAATGTGTTGGTTTTTTTTCAAAGGTCTCTTAGGCTTATATCTTTAACATATTATCTAGCTTCAGTGGAAATGCTACAATTGAGCAATTAATTGCAGAATGCCTTTAAGGAAAAAAAATTTCCAAGTTTTCTTTCATTAATATTTTAGGCTTTGGGGGTGTGTGTGTGTGTGTGTGTGTGTGTGTCTGTTTAGGGGATTGTTGGGGGTGTCTTAAAAAAAGGTGGCCCAAGAGAAGTTTAGAGGTATGCATGAATAACACCAATGAAAGACACAAAGCTTTAAAGAAAAGAATCCTGCAAAGGAGTAAACACCATTAAATCATCATCGCTCTCTGCCCACAGCGGATTTTTCTTAGGAGAACTGGGGCAGGACTGCTGCTTCTGTACGTGTCAATACACTTGAGGTTTCTTCTTGTTTCTTCAGTCTTGGGTATCCTAGTTTTGTTAATAAACCTATAGGGAGATAAATCAATGGGGAGGAACAACCATTAGAAGCTTTTACCCAATTTTCATATTTAAAGCAAAAACCTGTGAAAGAAACATTAAGAATCTACAGAAAATTTCAGTACCACCTCCCCATTTCTAAAGCAAATTACATGCTACTTTAAAGAAAGTTATCAGCACATAATGAGCAAAGAAAAAAAAGAAAGCAGAAGACCAGACTGAACAGTTCATTCAGCTCACCTGGACACCCCCCCTGTTTCTCAGCTTAGGGGTACCTACAGCAAAATTTAAATTCTTTAGGGTCATGGTTATAAAATAAAAATGAAAGGGAATCCTTCATGTCAAAGCAACTTAACTTTAAAGAACTGTTTAATCCCATTTACTTAAAAACTAACCTCTTCCATCAGCTCTTCCAGACTGTCTCCATTCTCCCAGATGCTACGCTGCACCCAGTTGATTACCTTTGTATATAATTTGCCATTGCTAGGCAGGCAGACATTATCTTCAAGCATGACCTCCAACTAGAGTTCCAGGAAGAAAAAAATAACCGTCAAAATATACTTTAGTGCCCAGTCTTTAAGAAGAAATTCTAGATTCACAACTAATTGCATGAGTTTCTATAACAAAATTATGTTAAGACTTCAACTTCTCATGTTTATTCTAAGTAAAGCTTTTTGCTACATTCCATTAAAAACTGTACTCATGTTAAAGCAGACAAAATTCAAGGAGAAACAGGAAAAAAGATACTCAGCCAGATGTTAACATACAACCACTTCACTTGACTTTTACAATCTTCTTTGAAATACACCTTTTGTACCACTTCTTTAGCATACAGGGATAAGAGGTAGGAAATAATATATTGCTACAAACAAAGCAAAACAACACAACAACAACCTCAACCTGATAATGGAACTAAAGCATTGATAATCTTGGACACAAGACAGGCTGAAAAAACATACCACACTCCTTTCATTGGGACAGGTGAGAATTATGGGTGTGGAATGTCATAAACACTTAAACACAGCTGCTCTACTGCTCTGTTTTGCTGTCTTTGTTTCTAAGGGGAAAGTCCATATCTAGAAATGCTATGAAGAAAGCACAAAACTTAAAAAAAAACTTGTCAAAATAATTTGTGTTTTTCTTCTTACTTTTAGCCGTGGAAGTTTAAGAAATTCCTCTTCTTCTGAAATTTGTAACAGGTGCTCCTGGATGTAAACATCAACCTTATTCAACAAACGTGAGTCTCCCATGCAACTTGCAAAATTCCGGTAAGAGATACAGCTTGAAACATCCATCCTGGATAGCAAATAGTCACCACAAACCTTTGGAAAAAAAAGATGCATATTCAAATATAGCTATATTTCACAACTTTTCTGTGAGTTTGTAAGGTACCCTTTTCAATAGTAAATCTTAAGAGGAACAATAAAAGCTCCAGAGAGCAGAGGATGCAGGGTATATTGTTGGTGTATGAATGAACAGGGGAATGTATTAAAGTCATTTTGCCATAAACTAGAAGGGCCCCTGAGATGAGAGCTGTAACCTAGCCTATTAAGTATGAGCCTTTTCATTTCACCACTGCCTGAGACAACAAAGAAAGCTTCAAATTTATTTTCATTTCCATGAAGCAATTATCTTTGTCAATTAACTACGTGCATTTCTTCCACTTGTGAAAATTTCCATTTGCTCCATGACAATAACTTTCCAAAGTTATGCACATGACTAAAACCAGAGTCATATTGCATTCTGGTTATATAAATAAGACTGTACCTGCTTTACTCTGTCCATCTTTAGCTTCTTAGCTGCAGAATAAACATCTTTTACTAACTCCTTATCAGCTTTCAATCTGTTAAAAAAAATTTCAAAGGCTCATTATGGTATGCCAATATCAAGGTTTCTAAGACACATACAGAAATTGTTTTAAATTAGGTATTTCAGGATTCTGATATAGAATCTCACTTTTAGTTGAAGTACTTACTGAGCAGTGTAGGCATAATTCAACAAGACTTCAACTGCTTCTGGATTGAGATCGTCAAATTTAACATGAGAAACTCCATGAGGATCGCTGTCACTATTGAAGATTTCAAATAAGTAGGGACTGCAGCAAGCCAACACTGCTCTGTGTGCCAACATCTCATGCCCACAAACCTTAGATTATAAAGAATTACAATTAGAAATATGTTAGATAACATCTTACCAGCAAATTGTTACATAATATTCAGTTCTCTTTTTTTCCCCTAAGTTATATGTTCTCAAAGTAGACTTTATAAATGCCTTTTATGGAAAATGTAATCCCTAAGTCTGGGAATCTTTATGACTCAGCAATAAAACGTTTAAGTCTTTTTTTTTTTTTAAAAAGACTCAATCTCCCTATACCTGGGCATATTTATCCCTGTTTAGGCAACCTAATAGTCCGAGGAGACTGTTTCCTATATTAATGCCATTTAGCGTATATACCAGACTGGCTTAGCCTACCGTAGCTTATAACTCCACCACACCACAGTAATCACATTTTAAGTACCTGAAGTCGAACATCACAGAACTGGCCACTTTTTCTCAAAGCATTTAATTTGGCAACGGAAGACTCAATGAAATTTTCATCTTCAAACATTAAATATCCATTGGGAATCATTTTTAAATGTAGGTTTGGCTAAGAGAAAGAAAACAGCTGTTATTTTTTCTTAGAAAATAACCACACACTTAGAACAGCTTCATCTTGCCCGAGATACCTTTGGGACCTTTTAGTACCATAAATTAATTAATTAATTAAAAAAAAAAAAAGAAAATAACCACAAAAATGAACAATTTTGTTGCACAGTAGGATAATGTCTTATTATATGAATCCTATTTCACCCAAGTGGGATACCCTTAAATTACCATGCATATTACATGTAAAAGTACATTCTATACAAACAATATAGCAAAAGCATGATCAATAAAATGTCCCAAACCAATTAAGACCCACCTATCCATATCCCTTAATCTTAAGGGTTGGCAAACAGAGTGACTAGATATCAGGACCACTTTCAGATTTCCATCCTGGTTAACAATCCATTCTTGAAGAAGGAAAACTCTGAACTCTTGTACTGTCTTGTCCCAACCTGCAACTAAAAGAACTGCCTAATTTAGACTAGACCCCTCCCTCTAATTCTTTTTCCTTTTTTTCCTCTTCTCCCCATAATTACATGGGTAGGTTACAGATTTACTTTAAGATTACACAGAAAATCATCAGGTCAGAGACTCTGCCACCTTATAGCCTTGAGAAAGTCATGTGCTCCTCTTTCTGGAGCTCAAATTTCCTCACTGTCAAATGAAGGGCTATGACCTAGGCACAGAAGTCTCTTTCAGCTCAAACTCCTGAGACAATGCAATTGAAAAAAATCAACAAATGGCCATATTCATGCATTATGGCCTATTTAAAAAATTATTTTATAGTCATTAACTGCAAGCTAATTTTTAACAATTCAATGAATCCCTAGAACTATAACCTTTGTAAGCTAAATTTAACTTTCAAATTCTGTATATCCTAAAATCACCTTTACTTTAAGTAAAAACTGGTTTACCAAGGTATATACTTTATTTCATCTACCTGCTTTAAAAAACAAATGAATAGGGGCAGACAGATGGCACAGTGGATAGAGCACTGGCCCTGGAGTCAGGAAGACCTGAGTTCAAATCTGGCCTCAGACACTTGATACTTATTAGCTGTGTGACCCTGGGCAAGTCACTTCATCCCACTGCCTTGCCCCCCCCCCAAAAGGCACTAAAATTCTACTTATAGAAACAGAATAAAATGTGTCATTGAAATAAACATCAAAATATGATTTTCATTTTTTAGTCACTGAAATTTAAAATACTGACATGTGTGGCATAATTTAAATAATACCAAAAAATTCATATTCCTAATGTTGTCAATAAGAAATATTTAACAATTTGACGGTGGAATGAATATATAATATGAAATAGGACAACAGCTTTTTACTTTTGACTTTGACGGAAAGCATTCGCAATGCTTTAGCAAAAGTTCTAAAAGAAATTCTTACCTAGCAAAGTTTTTTTTAGCAGAACATCAGTGTATTATATTTAAAGTTTCTTCAGGTATTAAACTTTCACTCACCTAATATATTTGTGAGAATTTATGCCAGAAGATTTGCAAATAATCCAAAGGAACTGGAGTATGAAAATGCAGCACAGGATTTTGTATCTTCTTGTACAAAGACGGGGGGCTGAATGAAGGCAGACGTGTTTAAAGCTGCAATGGTGATTCCAAAACTATCAGGCTTGAAAATGATGTAATCAAGTCCTTAAAAGCTATAGACATGAATTTCTTCTGTGATAATCATGCATCATAATCTGTAAGAGAGACAATTTTTTTTCTTAGACAAGTTAAGGTCTTGCTCACCAGGAGCTTATGAACACAAGACATCAGCAACATTTTTTAAAAAAAAAACTGACTCAGCATCAGGTGGAAGATTCCATGTACAATGTTGCAAACTCAAAAATTAACTGATTTGAATTCCCTTCCTGATTCCCACACTTGGTTCTATTACTTATTTGCTCCATAAGTGATAATCTTATTTCAAGATCCAATAATCCTTGAGTTTGGGAAATTCTACAACCCAAATAAATCTTTATATTGTTAAAATGCTCATTATTTTTTTCCTACTAAGAACTGGAAAAATGTGACAATTTATGGGCACCCTCTTTAAAAAAATTTTTCATTCCTGATTATATCCCTCCCCTACATAGGCAGTCATCTCTTGTTACAAAAGAAGTTTTTTTCTTTCCAAAACCTAACCAACTTTTAAACAACCTATTCTAACAGCTTATGCATCATTCCACCTATATCCATAATCCTTCCTTCAACGTTTTCAAGGCAGAGGGCATTTTTCTTCTCTGGCTGGTGATGTGTATGCAGTTTTCTGATTACTTTTATTGTTTTTAATGTTTACATTGTTGCAGTCATTTTGGATGCTGTTTCTCTGGAACTGTTTATTTCACTCTTCACATAAATTTTCCCATGCTTCTTTGAATTCTTCATACTCATCATTTCTTGCAGCATAGAAATAGTGCACAATATTCTTATACCACAATTTGTCTGGCTCTTCTCCAGTCAACAAAGAGAAGGCCTCAAAGCCAGGAAGACCTGGGTTCAAAGTCTGACTCTAATAAGTACAAGCTGTGATCTTGGGCAAGTCACTTAACCCCTTGGTACTTAGTCTAGCCCAGTGGGCATCAAACCCAAACTAAAAGGGGGGGCCACTAAACCATACATAAAAACCTCTGTGAGCTGCATACGGATTTAGTTTTAAAATTTAACATTATCTATGTTTAATTATATTGTTATTTAGTTTGTTAAATATCACAAGTCCACGTCTCATCTTATTCCAATCAATAGCCATCTACTTTCTTTTCTTTGCTACCTCAAAATATGTTACTATGACTATTGGTATATATGGGATTTCTCTTTTTGTCTTTGACCTTCTATGTTTGGGAGTGGGATCTCTGAGTTAAAAGATATGGATATTTTAGTCATTTCTTGAGAATAATTATAAAGTGATTTCCAGAACGGATGGATCAATTCACAACTCTAGTGAGTATATTAGTGTGGCTTTCTGCAGCCCCCTTGGATACTAGACTTTTTTTTTTAAAAGCTGATTCTGAATTCTGAGGAACAACATTTAAAGAATGCAGATACCCGCTGAGATGTCCAGAAAGATCTGAAATTTTAAAAATTCTTAATGTGCTACCAGCAGACAATATGAAAGTACTTAAAAGGATTGCATATGCTGCACTATTCAAATAGATTAAACTCTCATCTTGTCATCTCTTCTAGGCACATTTTAGGAGACATCAACATATCTGAAGCATGTCCAAAACAGTATGGGGATGACAAATGAAGGAACCTGGGATGTTTAACCTAGGAAAGACGTAAGGAAGACATCCAACCAAGAGTCACCATGATAAAGAATTAGATTTATTATGCTTGGCTCCATAGCAGAAAACTAGGAACAACACCTAGAAGTTGCAGAAAAGTAGATTTCAGGTCAGCAAGACTTTCTAATAAGTAAGGCTTTGTACTAAGTTATCACTGGATGTCTTCAAATGGTAGTTGGAGAAAAATATTTGTTTAGGTATTTGATTTACATACAAGTCTGAGTATATTATTAAGTAATATTTTGGTACTATAACAACATAATGATGGTTATTATTTCTTATAATTTCCTCAGAACTCCAGACATATTTTTCTACACACATGAATGATCTGTCACATGTTACAAAATTACCATTTCTCCATAAAGGGTATATTTGAGGGTTCAGATTTGCATATCACTCACATGAACTAGTCCTACAAACTACTTCAGTAGTTTTGTTATAAACTGTTACAAATGCCCAGAGCTCTCAACTTACCATTATTCCAATTTAAGTCAATGAACCACAAGATAATCTTAAGTATTTAACATATTAGAAACAAATGATATTAATTTTTATTACCAGCTGCCATTCATAAAACTTACAGCTATTAAGAACAACAACTACAAAAAATCTAACCAAATGAATGTTAGTTAAATTTACTTTAGCTCTGTGTCAAGTAATAGATACTGTCTTTCACTCTAGCTACACAGTTCACATCTGGTTCAAAAAATCTGTTTTTCTGACAACAGCATTCTCCATACATAAACTAAACTTTTCAGGATATGTAAAAATTCATTTTAGTGACACATGTCTCAAATGGGAGCGGAAGCTCCTAACTGAATTTCACTGCCCTAGCAACTTTTCTTGGATATGAGACCGGGCTAACAATTCAACGAAATACCTGTCCATATCAGATCACCCCATAACCACTGAAAAGAAAATTTTCCTAGGAAAAAATGAGTAGCTGAACAAAGGAAAAAACCAGAGTATCTCTGGAAAATCCTAATTAGTTTTTAGTCGCTGCTTTTTACCACAACTGATAAGAAGACAAGCTTTTTGATTAATTCTGATATATCCATATCTTAAAAATCAGACTTGTTCAGAAACTTCACAACATGTGGGGAAATTCTAGCATTCTGAACTGTGATAGATTATGCTATGATCAAAGTTTTTATAGATTTATCCATTAATGAGAATTATAAAGGAAACGAGAATAAGAAAATTGGTTTTTAATGTGGCTCTACAAAGCATTTTTTTATATAGCCAATTCACATGGCACATATTTTTTCCACTGTGAAAACCTATTACTTAAAGCAAGGGTGAACATATCCAGAAATATGATTCAATACTCTGAAGCCATTCAGATGCAACCATTAATTGTCCTCTGACTACGAGGTTTTTGCTACCCAGCATGTGCCTGCAGAGTGAACTTGCCATGCTAGGCCACAAGCCACTCTTCAGAGTATCACATGTAACTCAGTAAAAATATACCAAGATGTGGCCATGTTATGAGTAAAATGTTCCTTTAAAGTTACAATGATCTTACAATGTGAACCCTCATACAATATAATACAATATAATAACTGACGTTTAATTAACTATGGTTTAATTAGTTAAGGTTTATAAAAAGCTTTACATACTTTTATCTCATTTTCACCCTCCATAAGCAAATTAGACAGGTACTGTCTTTAATTTATACTTTATTATTACATTAAGATAAAAACAAATTTCAGCCCTTTGTAAATTTTGTGATGTGTGGCTCCCTCTTTGATTTAATTTTTTTTATTCTACACATCTAATAATATTGCCTTAGATATGCTGTATCTGAACCAGCATCCTTTTTCTAAGTCTTTTTATATATAATAGACAGAGGATTGATTCTTCAGTGACCCACGAAAACCACACTGAGCACATCTTCAGTCTGTGCAATAGAGACATAGTTCTATTCAGAAGCTACAGGTTTAGAATTCATGCCTGTACCCTGTATGTAATGTGCTCTTATCACATTCTAGGATATGAAGTGAAATGCAAATTTCTAAATTCAAAGATAGATTAATTTGCCTCAATGCATGTGGAGTTATTACCCTTTTCAAGTTCTACTTACTTTTCACTCAAAAATTTTCTCCACAAACTATTAATAATACTAATTCAATTCATTCAGTCTTCTTCCAATTTGGAGGGTTCAAACAGACCTTATACTCACCCTTTTCTTTGAGAACTCAAACATACGTATTCCAGAATACCCAATTTTTAACTGAAATAGAAATGAATATGACCAAACTAATAAAACTCAATGGAAAGACTGAATAAATGTAAAAAATAGATAATCAAATGTAATAGCCATCAGTAAGTAGGAAAAATGGAAACTGGAATAAGAAAAATTTTCTAGGCAAGTTCACTAATATATACATATCAGTTCAAGACTCCACATACAAAGTACTCTTCTTTGGTTGTGCCATCAACTTTACTCTAAATGAGTCAAAAAAATAGGATTATGGACAAAGATGGGGAGAGGGAGCAGACCACAGAGAAAAGGGATAGATGAAGATAAAGTATAAGGGGAACAAGAATCTGAGAAGGGTAGTAGTAAAAACAGTTTCAGTCATATCTACTTGGTGTTCCCTTGAGTGGTGGCCAAGCAAGTAATCACTGCTTTTCAGTGGAGAATTATTAGAGAGGCCACTCTTTCTTGTAAAGGATAAAGTGAAGATTAGAATTGTTACTTTTTTTTAAATTTTTTTTTAGGCAATTGGGGTTAAGTGACTTGCCCAGGGTCCCATGGCTAAGAATTATTACTTCTTGTTAAAGAATTGGCTAATTAGCTATTTAGCAAGCAACAAGGCTTTCAAATTGTTTAAATATCTAACACTTGGTAAGAACAGCAGCTCACCTCCCTGATCAATAAATTGTACCCTCATCTCAGGTTTCCCCACAACTTCTTTCCCCATGGAGCACCCTAGTGCCTAAGCTAGTGACTTTCTCTGCTAAAAAAAAAAAATAGCACATTACCAACATTACATAAGAACATTCTTGAAGGAAATTAACTCCCACATAAAGATTTAAATCATCTAGAGATCAAGCTAAGAAAGGTGCTTAATTCTTTTATATTCCACAAAAAGTCAAAGTTGTCTGTTTCACCCCTTTTCAGGTAACAATTCATACCTAGATCTCTAAAAACCAAAGGCCATCATTTTTACTATCTTTTTTTCCCAACCTAAAGCCATCCAACAACTAACTATGAAACCACCACTTAAATTCTTAACAATGGACAAATTCTTTGGGATTCTCTGACAGGGGCAAGAAATCTATTTCCAAAAGGACTTAACATTAGTACCATGCTGCCCAAATGACAAGAAAGCAGTTTAAGAAAGCATTCAGCTTGGTCAATATTTACCTCTTTTATGAGAGAAAACAACTTTTTAGTAACTCAAACTACATATGCCAGATGAGAGAAATAATCACTGCATCTACTAAAAGCAAATCAATAATCCCTGACAAGATATTTTAAAGCGCTTAGACTTGCTAGTAAAATTTAATTTTATCAAATATTTGAAGCCACATTCAAACCCTCAAATTAGGAAGAAAAAAGTCCACAAAGATACCTAATTAAACCAAGGCCTCCACCAAATACATTGGCTGTTAAAAACAATAACCTTAAAAATTCAAACTAAAAATCTAGGCTGTTCTCTCTACTGACAAACCTAGTAAAATGAACCTATAAAGTAATAGAATTACCACAAGGTTATTAAAAGATGTCACAAAATGGAGAACAGAACAGCTTAAAGGCTCTTCCCTTGTCACTGGCTCACATCCAGCTTACCTATAGTGACCAAATTATTACCATCTGGGATAGATCTTCAGTAGGTAACACAAATTAACTCAAAAGCACAACTTTTTCACTATCCCCAAAATTACTAACATTTACATTTATGAAGACATAAGGCCCAAGAAAGGCAGTAATTAAATTACTAGTAGTATCTCCCCATTCCCAGGACCTCCAGAAAAAGAACTAGTTCAACAAAATGTGACTTACAGCAGGGTCCCTGCGGTACTTATTCTACAGATAAAGAACTTCTGGATTTCCTGTAGTGAATCATTAGCTAAGATGAGCAACCCCACACCTAGAAAGTGCTGAAGCAATGCCAGTTTGTTCTGGGCCTATTTCACTATTTATTTACTGTACATCACAAATTAGAAAACAATGAACGATTCAATGAAAACCCTTGGAAGAAAAAGCTGTTCTTTCAAAAGCTCCTGCTGTCTTTTTAACTGTCATCTACCTTTATCTACTACTTATAAACTGGCGTGTATGAAATAAATCAAGGAACACTTAAATAGTACAGTTCTCTTCTGAAATTAACATCCCTCTAACCACGTGTAAAAAACGCGACGATTTTATTAAATGTTCCACGGCGTAGGATCGTCTCCCACCCCCGGACCAGCGGGGCGCCTGGGGCTGGGGGGAGGGGCAGCCCAAACCAAACCCTCCAGGCGTAAGAAGAGGTCCTTCTGCTCCCCGCGTGGCGCTCCCGGCCTCCGGTTTCGCAGCCTCAGTGCCCTGGCGCAGGGAGGCTCGGCACCCCGCCGCCGGCACACCCCCGGCTGGCGATTGGACGGCCTCCCAATCAATCAGCCGCGACACGTCAGGGCAGCCGATGGCTGCCTCCTCCCGCCCCCTCTTCCCCTCCGCTTGGCAAGAGGAGCGCGCAACGTGGAGTGGGAACAAAGGAGCCCCGAGGCCGGCGGCTCCGCGCCTTCCGAACCCGGCCTAGGGATGGCAGCTCGCTCACATCCTGCCGGCCCCGGGCGCGCCCTCGTCAACCCCAGGCCCCGCTGTGGGTAAAATGGGCAGCGGAGGCTCGCGCTTCTGACAGCGGGGACAGGGGTCGAGCTTCCCGCGCCTCGTTCCCCGGGCGGGAGGAGTTGGGGCGCGGGCAGCACGGCCGCCGAGTTGCCCCTCCTCCTCCCGCAGGTGACAGCTCCGAGGGCCCATCGAGCGCACCCCCGAGACCGGGGGGCGGGCTAAATCACCCCTCCAAGCCTCCGTTTCCTGATCTGTAAATGAGGTGGGGGGCCGCGGTGGCCTTCGAGTCCTTCCAGCCCTACAGCGACCACCCTCCCTCTCTTTTTGGGCCAGACAGACAACACAAGTGTCCCGCCCCCTCCTCGTTCCCTGGCATCCAGGGCGACCCCACCAAGAGCGCGCGGGACCAATCCTCGCGGGGCTCGAACTCTCCTGGTCTGGTCACCGCTAGCGTCGGGGTACCTATCTCACACGCTAGGCAGGCGAGGCGGGGCCGGGCTCCGCTTCCCTTTGGCCATCCTCTCTCCGGCCCCGATCTCTGGCTGACCCCGCAACATCCCTTCTCCCCGCTCTCCACCCCTCCCTGCTCTCGGACGTTACCTGGTTCCTCTGAGAAAGGACGAAAAAATTCATCGCTGGAGTTTCGGGGGGATCAGGAGGAAGCGAAAGGGAAGCGGCCCCAACGGAAAGCGCCTCGAGGCAAAGAAGGGAGCGATCGGAGACGGAGGGCTGGGTCGGCCGACGGGAGAGACAGGCGGGGAAGGGTATCCGCACGGGCTGGATGGCTCGCCTGCCCGCCCTAGGGAGGAGGAGGAAAAAGAGAAGAAAAAGATGGAGCCGCTGCCGCCACCGCTGCCACCACCGCCGCCGCCGCCGATACTGCCGCTGCCCCCAAGCCCGCCGAAAACACACGTCCGTCCTCCGCGCGCGCCAGAAGACACTGCCGCCTTCCGCTCGGCCTTGGCCGCACCCCCTTCCACACGTCACCGCGTGCGCACGCGCCTCTGTCGCTGCCCCCTCCCGCTCCTTCTTGCGTGAATCCCTCGGCGAATGAGAGCCCGACACACAAATCGCCTCGTTCCCTCCTTCCAACTCCCGCCTGAGCCGGAGCCCAGCCTCTCTCCTCCCCCTTCCGCTCTGCTCCCCCTCCCGTCCATCCCTTCCGCAGCTGCGCTAGGTCAGTGCAAGGTGATGTGAGGGCGAGGTACTGGGCAGAGGTGGTTTGTGCGCTGCCTTCTGCTGCTAACCCTCTTCCTCCGCCTTTAATCCTCAGACCAGTCTCCACCTGTGCGCGCTCTCCTCGCCCACTCTTAACCCGAGGCTGGTTCTTTCCAGCCCTCGGGAGGAAGGAGCTAGCTGGGCAGGCAGCCCTTACCTGTCCTCCCAGATCAGACTTTGGAGATTAGTTTTCGCCCCCCCACGAATTAGAGCTTCAGATTCCCTGTCGCGTTCCAGTGCCGCACCCCGGGCCTGGGCTTAACTGCTCTAACTCGCTGGGGTCCAGTCCACACAGTCCCATTATTATTGTTAATTGTGTGTCTGGTAAGGTTGAGGACCGAGGGTGTTGAACTGAGATAAGGAGCTGAGAAATGCACACCCGCCTGGCGGTATCTTAGGTGGAAGGCATTCGGCAGCTTTTTGTTTACACCCAGGTTTTGTTGTTGGATTTGTCGGCTTTGTTTATTTTTTGCTAGAGCATGCTCATGAAAGGACCCGACTTAAATGTAGTTTAAATCATCTCTCAATAACTTAGAATGATGGAGCTGGAAGGGTCCAAAGAAGCCATCTAATCCAGCCCCAGAGTGAAGAAATGACTTGGCCATGGTTACACGGCTAGTTTTGTGGCAGAACAGGGACCAGAATGGAACACGGGCCTCTTGACTCCTGTTTACTTCTTACCTTTGAACCCCATGGGTTCCTGTTTTTCTCTCTGTCGTGCCGTTTTCTATTTAGACACTGGAACAATCTTTTGCTGGCCCTACCCCTATGTGTCTGGGGAGGAGGAGCAGGAATGTGATATGCTTGAAAAATTTGAAACCCTTCTACCAGCCTTCAGGGACCTTCCAGACTTCATATCACCTGGTTCATCCCTTCTCCACTCTGAAGGGGAAATGACATAGGAAGATGAATGGGGGGGAAATAACTTGCCCGGTCGAAGGGGAGGAAGCTTTTTAATGAAGCAAAAGTTAAGTCCAAATAGGAGTCTGAAGGAAACATCCAGGTGAGTGACCTATGAAAGGCTTAGTTAATCCTAATGGAGAAGGCACTTGAACAGAAACCAGACTTGACCTTATTTTCATACTGATTGGTCATTAGTGTGATTTCACAGATGTTCTCTGCTAGGAGATTTGGCACTTTGTTGGGCATAAGAGTTTATATTTTTTGGAGGAAGTAAAACACATTCCTAGTTTTCTTTACAGTGAAAGTTTAGAGGTTCTCATTTTAAAATTCATAAGGAAAGGTGAATTATTTTCTACTGAGCACACAGGTGGACGCTGGTCTGGGCAGCTAGGTGGCACAGTGGATTGAATTCCAGGCCTGGAGTTCAGGAAGACTTCTCTTACTGAGTTCAAATGTGGCCTCAGACGCTTACTAGCTGTGTAACCTTAGGCAAGTCACTTAACTCTGTCTCAGTTTCCTCCATTGTAAAATGAGCTGAGAAGGAAATGGCAAGCCACTCCAGTGTCTTTGCCAAGAAAACCCCAAATGGGGTCACAAAGAGTCCAATGCAACTGAACAACTGAAGGAAGAGAACAGATGGCAAGAGGTCATACTGTTAGTGTCTGCTTAATATGCAAAGTAAAAACTTTAGTTGATAACTTGCAACTGAAACTCTGGATGAGAGCAATGTTAACTTTTAGGTAAATTAGAAATATAACATGAAACTTTTTTTTGAAAAACTGTGGTGGACCTCATACTTCCAGAAAAAGGTGGCCAGTTGTATTTAGCAAATCACCATCTCTGGTAATCAAGTATACTAATGTCACCCTGGTGATCTGAGAAAAATGTCAATTCATAGTGTTAACCCATAGTTCAAGATCCCAGATGTGAGTAAACACTGACTGGTTTCGATCTTAGTCGTTTGTCCGTCTTATTAAATCTTATGGTTCATCTCCTTTCCCAAACAAAACCCTGAAATCCTAGGAACATTGGAATGTCTCTGTAAGGGGCCTGTCTCCTCCTATTTGCCAACACTGAGGCTAATAAAACACTAAACAAAGAACAAGTTTATTAAAAATAGTGAAAACTCAGGAAAAAGAAAGAGAAATAACTCCCTCCAGAGCTCTGCTCTCTGAGAAGTTCAACAACTCACAATCCAACACTTAAATAAAGTCCAGTCTTGGGAGCCAAGATGGCAGAGTATAGACAGCAACTCGGCTCAACTTTCTCAATATTCTCCTCCAAACAACTTTAAAATAATGCCTCAAATGAAATTTTGAAGTAGCAGAAATAACAAAAGGTCAGGTTGAGACATTTTTCTGGCCTCGCAAAACTTAGGAGGTCAGCAGTAGATATCTTTGAAAGGCCTGTCTGGAGCACATGTGGGGTGGGGACTGGGATGGGAGACAGCAACAGCAAGAGCTCTCAGCCCAGAGATGGTAACTAGTCAGAAACAGATTACAGGGGACCATTTGCTGACATTGCATACAGCTGGCACTGATTGGCAACTCTATTGTCCATATGAAGTTCTAGGTCCAAGTTCGAAGGTGGAGAGGAGCACCTCTGGTCAGTAACAAAGGAGCAGGGGCTCTGGTCTCATTTTTAAGGCAAAGAGGCAAGCACTACAGGGGACTAGGGGCCTTTCCTGGGTAAAGACCAGAGCAGAGACCAGGAGAGCAGTGACCATTCCTCTCCCAAGATTACAGCACCTTGGAAGGACCAAAGACTTGCAGACCCCCAAACTAGCCCTGAGAACAGCAACATGAAAAAGCCTGATGCCTTGGATAGTGCCTCCGTACCCCCAGAGTGAGCAGAACCCAATTTTAACATAAAGTTCAAAGTCAAGAAGTAGGCAGGAAAAAAATGACCAAACAGCAACAATAAAAAACAACCTGATCATAAAAAGCTACTGTGATGGAAGGGAAGATGAAGACATAAACTCAGAAGAAGACAAGAATGTAAAAATAGCTACAAAGATTTAAAATGCTAATTGGACCCAAGCCCAACAAGAATTCCTGGAAGACTTAAAAAAGGAGAGAGATAAGAGTGGCAAAAGAAATACTGAGAAAAGAAATGAGTGATGCAAGAAAATGATGAAAAGAGAAGACACCTTGGTAAAAGAGGCACAAAAAATGCTGAAGAAGATACCTTAACAAACAGAATTGGCCTAATGGCAAAAGAGGCAAAAAAAAAAATCACTGAAGAAAACAATTCCTTAAATGCAGAATAGACCAAAATGGGAAAAGAAGTACAAGAGCTCACTAAAGAAAATACCTTAAACATTAAAATTGAGCAAGTAGAAGCTAATGATTCCATGAGACATCAAGAAATACTAAAATAAGGTCAAAATGATTAAATTAGAATATGTGAAATATCTCATTGGAAAAAAAATTGACCTGGAAAATAGATGCAGGAGAGATAATTTAAGAGTTATTGGACTACCTGAAAGCCATGATCAAAGAAAGGACCTTGACACATTTCAAGAAATTATCAAAGAAAGCTACCCCAATATCTTAGATCCAGAGGGTAAAATAGAAATAAAAATTATCTATCTATCACCTCCTAAAAGAGATCCCAAAATGAACACTCCTAGGTATATTATAGCAAAATTTCAAAGCTCAGGTCAAAGAGAAAATACTTTAAGCAGCCAGAAAGAAACAATTCAAATATTGTGGAACCACAGTCAGGATCTCATGAGATTTAGCGGCTTCCATTTTAAAGCATACGATATTCCAGAGTTCAGAGGAGCTCAGGATACAACCAAGAATCTTGCCTGCCTAGCAAAACTGAGTCTAATTCTTCAGGGGGGAAAATGGGTATTTAACGAAATAAGAGGACTTTCAAGCATTCCAGATGAAAAGATCAGAGCTGAATAGAAAATGTGACATGAAAACACCAGACTCAAGAGAAACATAACAAGGTAAATATGAAAGAGAAATCATAAAGGACTTTAATATGGTTAAACTGTTTCCAGTTCTATATGGGAAGATGATGCATGTAACTCCTAAGAACTTTATCATTATTTTTATTTATTTATTTTTGGTTAGGCAATGGGGTTAAGTGACTTGCCCAGGGTCACACAGCTAGTAAGTATTGTGTGGGAAAGTTTTCTCATATAAGAGAGGCACACAAGGAAGAGCTTTTACAGTGGGGAGGAAAATGGGGGGTGGTGTGAAATGCTTGAACCTCACTCTCATAAGAATTCGTTCAAAGAGGGAAGTATGTATATATACACACACACACACACACATATATATGTACAAATATATATGCATATATATATGTACATACATATTGAGTATAGAAATCTAAATAGAGAAGTAGAAGGGGAAGGGGTTATATAGACAAAGGGGTATGATAAAAGGGAGGATGGTTTATGGAGGCAGTGATTAGATGCAAAATAGACTTTTGAGGTGGGACAGGATAAAGAGAGAGAAAAATCTCAAGTTTTCTTGGCTATAAAATGAGTGAGTTGGAGTAGGTGGCCTTGATAATCTAATTGTACAGGATTCTGCACTTTAACGAAATGATTTTAATCATATATAATTAATAATTTTGATTAAGGGTAATATGATTATTAATAATTTTTATTCAAGAAAGAGGAAAAGGTGAGGGTCAAAAATGAACATCACAAATTACTGTCAACTACATAGTAAGAAATAGGTGTGGTCATACCATCTTTTACCTATTCATGATTTTTCAGTTATTTTTCTTTCCCCATGATCCTCCTTCATGTATTTTTCCAATTCTCAACTCTTGTTTTTGCTTCCCCATTTTCTGATTTATTTTCCTTTCACTTCCCAGTTACTAAAGTTCTGTCTGGTCACATTCATAGGTTCCACTTCTCTACTACACATCTGCCACTCTTAAACCTTTATCATCTATGTTAATTGTGATGAAAGCATGATATTTTGGTTGGTTGGTTATCATTTATGCTCGAAGAGGACCAAAATGACATTACTCTGTCAGGGTCAAGATATAGTGTATTTAACCAGGGTTGATCAGACTAATATGAGCTTAGAGGGCTATACCACGGGTTGAACACAAACATGTCCCATATGAACATTTGCAGTGGCTTGTCTAAATTTGCACATCTCATTTCTTTTGAGCCACTGTACTTCTGCTTTGCTCACAGAGCGCAAGACCTTCTTTGGTGCAGGCACACCATGCAGGGTGATCTTGTGCCAGTATCTCTTGTGTCTCACAATTGATGCCTGAGTTCTTTAGAGACCTTCTCAGTGTCCTTGTATTGCTTCTTCTGACATCCATGTGAGTACTTGCCTTGTGTGAGTTCTTCATGAAATAGTCTTTTCAGCAGATGTATGTTTGGCATCTGAACAACGTGGTTAGCCCATCAGAACTGCACTCTCTGCAGTAGAGTTTTAATGCTTGGCATTTCAGCTCGAGAAGGGACCTCAGCATCTGGTAACTTATCTTAATAGGTGATCATCAGAATCTTCCTAAGACAATTCAAATGGAAGCAGTTCAGTTTCCTGGAATGGTGCTGGTAGACTGTCCAGGTTTCACAGGCATACAACAATGAAGTCAGCACAATAGTAGATCTTCATTTTGGCAGGCAACCAAATACCTCTTTTCTCCCATGTTTTCCTTCAAAGCCTACCAAACACTGAGCTAGCTCTGGCAATTGTGTGTCAACCTTATCATCTATATGTACATCCCTGGAAACTTACTACCAAGGAAAATGAACTTATCCATAGCACTAAAAGTTTCTCCATTTGCTGTAACTGATGGTTCCACATATGGATAGCATGATGCTAGCTGATGGAGAACCTCTGTTTTCTTGGTGTTAATTGTCAGGCCAAAATTAACATGAACAACTGAGAATCATCAAGCCATACACTGTTGCATCTCAGCCTCAAAGGCTGCATTAAATGCACAATCATCTGCTAACAAAAAATAATGCACTACCTCTCTCTTTACTTTAGTCATAGCTTATAGTCTTTTCAAGTTAAATAATTTACTATCAGTGCAGTAGCTGACCTTAATGCCATTTTTGTACTCATTGAAGGCATTGGCCTCATGAGACCAATGAGATCTCATGAGAAGGTCATGAGATGCAAAATCTTCAGTAGTAAGTGATCGCTGCTGTTGCTGTTTCTGACTCCATTCCTCCCAAGGACTCCCTGCTGTGTCTGATAGTCTGTGCCTTCTCTGGCATTAAAGTCACCCAGAATTACAAGCTTGTTTTCTTTTGGCACCTTAATGATGAGGGCCTCCTGATCTTCATAAAATTTTTGTTTGACTTCATCAGGATTCATCATGATGGGGACATAGACACTGATGAGGGTGGCATGGTGCTTTCATGAAAGTGGCAATCACGTTGTCATGAGCCTTGTTGCTTGCTCCTTTTAACAGGCATACAAACTTGTTGACTAGATAGTTTTGATCACAAAACCTACACCAGCTTTACTACACTCCCTTTTACTGTGGCCACTTCAGCAAAACACGCTTCCAGCTCCTCCTTTGGTAAGTTGGCCTTTATTTGCCAGCCTTTTTTTTTCCACTCAGGGCTACTATTTGGACATGATACCTGCTGAGCTCTCTTGCAACAAGAGCTATTCTTTCAGATCTACTGGATGTTGTGTTGTCAATAAGTGTGCACACATTCCATGTACCAATGTGAGTGGAATCATCTTTACAAAAGTTTTGTACATTTTTTTATGATTCAACCATAGAGTAGGATCCTTGCCTGCCCTGGTAAGTCCAGGTTTAGGTTGGGTGAAGCAGACAATTTTAGGGCACTTTTTTCTGGTCTCTTCCTTGTGCCAGGAGGTGAGCAGTGGGGAGGAAAATGGGGGGGGGTGTGAAATGCTTGAACCTCACTCTCATAAGAATTGGTTCAAAGAGGGAAGTATATATATACATATATACATATATATGTATATATATACACACACATACATACATATATACATACATATTCAGTTGGGTATAGAAATCTAAATAGGGAAGTAGAAGGGGAAGGGGTTATATAGACAAGGGGGCTGCCGAATCTAAATGCTACTTCAGTTCAGTGAGCAGGACCCTATGGCCTAGGCCTACTGTGTGCAGGGTTGTGACTATAGCTCCCAGTGTATTCATAACTGCTGGTTCATCACTTGTCAGTTGCCATAGAACTTTGAGGTAGGTAAAAGTGGTAAAATGTTATGGGTGATATTTTTTGGATTTAAATGAGACAGAGTTTCGCTAAATTGTAGGCCTCATTCTCTCTTCTAGAGTCATGCAAGTCCAGTGGCAAGACAAAAGTCAAGACTACTGGCAACGGCTTGGAATGCAGTAGATGACCTTGACATCTTCAATGTCTAACCAAGCTCTAAGCCTTCCAGGATGTCTGCTTCAGCTGCCTTCTTGATGGTCAGAACAAATTGTTCTCATCTGCCCATTCAGTTGGGGGAAGTCTTCACATGCTTGGGGTAGGTACCCCTTTAATTTACTGATGGGTTTGAGGCCTGTTGGTTACCCTCAATCTGATTTAGCCTATCTGCTGAAATGGTTTACTGGGGTGTGGCTGCTGTGCAAGCTACTTCTTGGAACCACACGTAAGAGCTGGGTGACTGGTTGGACACCAAAGGTGGAAAACAGCCTTGAAAGGGGCTTGGTGGCCCTCACCTCAGAGGTACTGGTCTTCCCTGACTACTGGTACACCCCATTTTAATAATTTTAAATATTTTTAAATTGTAAAAATTTTTAATTTTAATGGATCTATAAATTATAATACACAATTACATATTTATTTTCTCATGCCTCAAATCAGCTGCTTTATACTGCATTGGCAATTTAGATAGCTAGCAAGACTAAAATCTCATTTTATTATTAATTTTATTTGAAGTATTTTTAAGATTTCAAAACAAGTATGGTTTATTTGCATGAATAAGTACTTATTGATCTATTTTCCTTTGTATATATCTGCCCAATAAAAATGGATATCTATGATTCTATATTTTTCAGTTGTTCCTGTTCACATCTCTGAAAGTCTAGGGATTGGAAGTTGTACTGGATTTGGAGAGAGAAGACATGAATTGGAAACCCAATGTCTGTCATTTAATTCCTTTGAAATCTTGGGCAAGTCTCTGGGCCTATTTTCTCATCTGTCAAATGAAGTGGTTGGACCACATGAATCTCAAGATCCCTTCTAGTTCTAAATCCTTTGAAAACAGCCAACTATTTTGTGTAATCTCAAACAAGTAATTTATTCTGTTTGGTCTTTGGTTTTCTCATCTATAAAATAAAGAAATTGGAATCAAAGATGTGAGGCAGAATGGAATCAGAGTATAGACACCTGGGTTCAAATTCTATTTCTGACAGCTTAACTAGCTGTGGGACCATGGGCAAGTCAGTTAAGCTTTCAAAACCTCAATTTCTTCATCTATGAAATGGAAATTATAATATCTATTGTGCCTACTTCACAAGTTTAGTTTAAGGGTCAAATGAGATGTTCCATAAAGTGCTTTGCAAGACCATAAATGTCTGCTATTGTTCTTACCTTTAAATCTGTAAATCCATCTCTAAAGGTATATATAATTCTATGTCTGGCTTCTATTCAGTAGTTTACTCTTCTCATTCATCCCTTTCATCTCCTTTTCTTATTCACTGTGGAGATTGCAGTGTATTTATAGTAAAAATATTGGGGTTCCAATTCCAGTCCTAGCATTTATTCACTATGTGAATTTCAGCGAATCACTTAACCTCTGTTGTGCTAAGTTTTTTCATCTTTAAAATGGAAATACTAATGCTTGTACTACTTATCTCATGAGACTTGTGAGGAAAGTACTTTGTTAAATGTAAAACATGATATAAATGTGAGTTATTGTTATTATCATCATTCAGTTCATGTGTTCTCTCATTGCTAGATGGCACTGGACCTGGGATCAGAAAGACGTGAGTTCAAATCTGGCCTCAGATGCTTCCTAACTTTGTGATCCTGGGCAAGTCACTTAACCTCTGTGTCTCTCAGTTTCCCTATATGCAAAATGTGGATAAAAGTTGCACTTCCCAGTCTAGTTTTGTGGATGAAATGAGATAATATTTATAAAGCATTTGCAAATCTTAAATTGCTATGTAAATGCTATTATTATTAATATAATTTTCCTTTTTCCTTTTAGACTTTGGACACAAATATATGCAGAGCAAGCAAAAAGGAGACTACACATAGAGAGGTAAAGTAAGGGAAACTTTTTGTACTTTCCATTGAATTATGTCATTGGAATTACTTTCATAATACTTTAATATATAATAAAATTAAAATTATGTAGATCTTCAAAATTATTTCATGAGCTAATATTCCCTTTTACTAACAAAGTTAAAAAAAAAACTCAAACCATGTATTAAGTGCCAGGCACTGTGTTAGTTATACAGATACACAAGCAAGATAGTAGCTGATACAAAGGAAATAACATTCTAATAACCAAATCTGACTCACTTTTTTTCTTTTAATGGCAAGGACTCGTGCTTAATTCTTGAAGCCTAGAAGGAAAGGAGTTTGCCTCAGGCATCATTCTCAAACAAACTAATCTAGTTGTGGCTCAAATAGTTGGAATCCGTGGGGGTGGGCTCTGGCCTCCTAACTTAGCTTTACCTGTCAACTGGGTCTTGCTTTAAGCTGACTCCTCCATCTTTTAGTTGGGAAGACAGGAAAAAACCCTCAGTCAGTCATCCTTGAGCCTTCTCTTTTACTCTTCCTCTCTCCCATTCACAGATCCTAATAATTCTACCCAGGCAGTAGCCCTTACATCTTATCTGTTGACTCCAGTCTCTAACTTTTGCTCCTGCTCCAATGCACTCCTCCCCCATCCCAGTCTGAGGGTTAAAGAATTTTCCTTTCGAGGCCCAAATCAGATGTCATTGCTTCCTTCTAGTAGGAAATCATTGCCACTGGCTCCTCGCAAAGGGAACTCACACTCAAAGTTCTCATAGCATTTGGTCTGGACTTCTCCTTTTCATTCAAATTTGAAAAATAAAGCAAAACATTTATGCATTGCCTTCTCTGTTCAAAGCACAGTGCAGAGTGCTAAGAATACAAAACAAAAATGAACCTTTTTTGGGGGGGGGGAGGCAATTGGAATTAAGTGACTTGCCCAGGGTCACACAGCTAATAAGTGTCAAGTATCTGAGGTCAGATTTGAACTCAGGTCCACCTGACTCCAGGGCCAATGCTTTATCCACCGTGCTACTTAGCTGCCCCCATAAATGAACTTCTAATTTTTTTGTTCAAGTCTGCACAGCCAGAGGTTGCAGAGCTTGAGCCTCCAAATTAAAATCTCTATAGCATGAAAGATTGAGTTTTCCTTATTTGTCTCTATTGCTTATGCTCACTACCTGATTATCATGCCACCCTCCATTTATTTTCAGCTGGAGTAGATAAATGAGGTGGTCTAATGTTTCTACTACTGGTTTTTGGCATAAGTTATTTAATATTTAATTCAACAAACTTTTCTCAAATTCCTACTACATACAAGGTTCCAGGGAAAGTGCTATGAGAGGATGCAGATAGCAACCCAGCTGAACTCTCCCAATATTCCCCTCCAAACAACTTTAAAAGAACTCAAATCAACTTTCAGAGCAACAGAGCCAACACAAGGTCAGAGGAGGACTTTTTTGCAGCCTAAGACAAGTTAGGAGGTCAGCAGGAGAAATCTGTAACCCTTGGATGGTTGCCGACTTGGAGGGCAGCAGGAGCACCAGCAATGGGCCTTAGAGGTGGCCACAATTGTGGGAGCAGCCGCCGCAGCTTCAGGAGCTCTCAGCCCAGAGATAGTGAGGGGTTGGACAACTAGTTGGAAAGAGATCACAGGACACCCTGTGATGGCATTGGGTTGCAGGCAAGTCAGTTGCCTATATGCAGTTCTGAGTTACAGTTTCAAAGCAGAGAGGAGTGCCAGTGCTTTTGGCTGTAGGGTTCTAGGAGCCCTGCCCAGGTAAAGACCAGAGCATAGACCAGGGGAGCAATTACCACACCTTTCTTTAGATCATACCACCTTGGAAGCACCGAAAACTTGCAGATCCCCCCAGAACTAGCTCTGAAAACAGCGACATTAAAAAGCCTGAAGCTTGGGACAGTACCTTCCCACCCTTGGGTGAGGAGAGCCCAACTTTAACGTAAAGTTCAAAGTCAAGAAATAAGATGGAAAAAATGAGCAAAAAACCAAAACCAAAACCCAACATGACAATAAAAAGCTATTGGGTTAGAAGGGAAAACCAAGACATAAACTCAAAAGAAGACAACAATGTGAAAACAGAATAGAGGTAAAGCCTCAAAGAGAAATGTTAATTGGGCCCAACCCCAACAAGAATTTCTGGAAGTGTGATGGAGGAAAATTTGGGAAAAGAAATAAGAGTGATGCAAGAAAATTACTAAAAGACAATTAACAGCTTGGTAAAAGAGACACCAAAAAAAAAATAGAAGAAAATAACACCTTAAAAAACAGAATTGGCCTAATTGTAAAGAAGGCACAAAAAAATCACTGAAGAAAATAATTCCTTAAAAATTAAGAATTGGGCATGTGGGAAATAATGATTCTATAAGACATCAAGAAACATTAAAATGAAACCAAAAGAATGAAAAAAGAAAAGAAAATGTGAAGTATATTACAGGACAAATAACTCATCTGGAAAATAGATTGAGGAGAGATAATTTAAGATTTATTGGACTACCTAAAAGCCTAATCAAAGAAAAGCCCAGACATCATATTTCAAGAAATTATCAAGGAAAATGGCCCCAATATCTTAGGTCCAGAGGGTAAAATAGAATCAAAATAACCTACCCATCACCCCTTGAAAGAGATCCTAAAATGAAAACTCCAAAATTTGAGAGCTCCGAGGTCAAGGAGAAAATACTTCAAGCAGCCAGAAAGAAACAGTTCAAATATTGTGGAGCCAAGATCACACAAGATTTAGCAGCTTCCACATTAAAGGAGCAGAGTGTTTGGAATATGATATTCCAGAAGGCAAAGGAACTAGAATTACAACCAAGAATCACCTACCCAGAGAAATTAATTGTTCAGGGGAAAAGATAGATTTAATGAAATAGTGCACTGTAAGCATTCCTGTTGAAAAGACCAGAGCTGAATAGAAAATTTGACATTCAAACATAAGACTCAAGGGAAATATAAAAAAGTGAACGTGAAGAGTAATCATAAGGGACTCAATAAAGTTAAACTGTTTACATCCTTATATGGGAAGATGATACATGTCACCCCTAACAACTTTACATTGTTGTTAGAATCAGTCTACGTAGAGAGAGAGTCTGACTTAGGTATGAGTTGATTATATTGGGGTGATTTTCCCCAAAAATGAGGGAGTGAGAAAGAGAGATGCACTAGGATAAGGGGGAAGGAAGTAGAATAGGGAAAATTTTCTCACATAAAAGAAACACATGAGGTAGAGCTTTAGGGGAGAGGGAAATGGTGAGGCTGGTGGGCAGTGCTTGAACCTCACTTTTATAAGAATTAGTTCAAAGGGAAGAACATATATATATATAAAATCAGTTGTATATAGAAATCTATTTTGCTAATAAGGAAATAAGAAGGATGGGGATGATAAAAGTGGGTGAAGGAAGGGTGGGAGGGAGGGAAGGAGAGAATTTGGAACTGAGATTTTTGAAAAAAGAATGTTATAAGGGGCAGCTAGGTAGCGCAGTGGATAGAGCACCAGCCTTGGAGTCAGGAGGACCTGAGTTCAAATCTGGCCTCAGACACATTACACTCACTAGCTGTGTGACCTTGGGCAAGTCACTTAACCTTGATTGCCTCAGTCAAAAAAAAAAAGAATGTTATAAAAATAAATTTTTTTTTTTAAAAGAAGGTACTAGGAGAAATTTGAGAGTTATTACTTTTGCCTTGAATTGGGGGTGGAGTTGGGAAGGGTTAGGAAAGGCTTCAAAGAGGACCTAACTTAGCTGGGTCTTAAAGAAAGGAAGATTGGGGTGCCTATTACTCATACCTCTTTAGAATTAAACCTACATTTCCAAAATTCTGGGTATTTGTTTTGTGAACATTTGTTTTGCTACTTATTGTTGTGATTTTAGTGATTTAGTGATTTTAGCTCACTCATGAATAAATCAACACATGTTGACTGAGTTTCCCTTATTTGCTAAACCTGTATAGTACCTGCACTCAGAAAGTTTGCAGTCTGGTTGGGCAAAGGGATGGGGTGGGACATAATTAATACACATGAAATGGCAATAAGCAATATAATATACTTCACTATCAAATTATGAGGTACAAGTCCTAAATTCTAGAGGAGTTCTGAGGATGCTGTAAGCAATGAGGGCTGCAATGACCTGGGAAAGGTTCAGGAAGAAAGTGAGACTTGAGATGGGAATTAAAGGCTAGATGGAATTTAGATAGGTGAAGGGGGATCATATTCTAGGCGGGAGGGGGGGAACCAGTGAGAGGAAAAGATAGGTAGAAATGACATATGTTTAAGAGGCATTCTTTTTTTTTTCTGTGAACATTATTAAGTATCTACTGTACAAGACCAGTGCTGGGGATATAAAGGTGGAAAAGAGAATCTGCTCTCAACGAACTTACTTTCTGTATAGAAAGTCACAAGAAATTCAGATAAACTTGCTTTGAGAGGAACTAACTTCTGACTTTAAACTATCTGGATTCTGTGGTTAAGACAGATCTTCATACCCAATTATTGTTAGCCCTGAAGTTCTACAACACAGTGTAGAAACTACGGGAACTTTCTCAAATGTTTTGAAATCACTTGTTTTGAGGTAAAGGAATGAAAAGTGCCCACATGCCTAAGCATGGAGAACAAGTGTTTAAACAAATCCAGCAGCCAGTGCAGCAACTCTTGTCCTATCTAGAAGGTGATCTCTGTCATCCTCCTGTCCTCAACGTGACACCTGGTGAATGAAAGTTACCTGATCGAGGGGAATTCTCCCAGCAAACCAACTGTTCCCAATGTAAACTGATAGCTTCTTGCATGAAAAGTCAGACTGTGTCAGGATGGGGACATACAGTGGCACAAGGCCTCCTGTTTTCCATGAGAAATGTTTTCAGATGTCTAGAAGACTGAAAAAAGTAATTAAATGGAAAATATGTTAAAGAAAAATCAGCAAATAACGAGGTTATTTTGACCTGAACTCTCTTATCTCCAAATGCTGTAGATGAAGCTATTAACATAGCCAACCCAGCCCAGCTGGACCTGGATGGAGGAAGGCAGCCAGTGACTCTCTGCAATCATATTCCTGCTTCAACAGTTTGCTGATTGGCTCTGAAATGGGGCGTTTACTTTTTAAAGGCTTTTTAAAATGTTATAGGCAAAGTTATAGCATGAGTTATGGCTGCACACACCTGCTAACTTTTTATACTGTTTTCCTTGCCTATGATGCCTCCAACTCCCCTCTTTCAACTCAGCCTTATCTGTTTTTCAAGGTCCTGTTCAGTGCCCACATTCTCAACAATACCTTCCCCAGATAGTACAACTACATCTCTCCCTTCTCCAAACTTCAGTGGTATTTATTGTCTGTACCAGTCAATGTGGCCCTTGATCAAACAAGAGGGTCTCCTTTGCTGGAAGATTTGTGGTTTTCGCCGTGCCAGGCATCAGCTATGCAATATACAAAACCTTGTTACATTTAGGAGATTGAATGTTGAATAAATAAATGATGAATAATTGTTATTAGTAATAATGGTAATGTAACCCGCTTTTTGAGTTCCTTCCAAAAAAGCAAGAGAAGACAATGATGGGTTGTCTGGTGGAGGGCAGTTCCCCGCCCACTAGTTCCCCACTCACACATTTTCTAAGCTCTCTGGGGCTTCAGGCTTCATCTGGGGGCAGACTGCCCAGAGTGGAGCTGATTCTGACTTTAGGAAGGCTTTTGGGAGAGACAAGTGAAGGAAAGCTAGCAGGAAGTATGAGGAAGCAGAACCTGTACGTAAAGAAAAGAAAGGAGTGCAGGCATGGAGAGCAAAGGGTAAAGGTCTATCTAGCAGATCACACCTTGATAAAACCAAGTGAACTATGGCCTAGTCAAATACTGCACTGCTTATCCAGTTGGAGGGGCTGATGAGACAATGACATACCCTTCCTTTCCCCTTTTGTCCCTCTAGAGAGCTGAATGTATTTCAGGTAGTCTCTACCCACTTTATATTTCTACTTTCCTTCCTAAATACCGATCTTATTTTTTAAGCTGTTAAATACAATAGGGTAATAATAACTATCATTTTATTGTGCTTTAAGGTTTGCAAAGTGCTTTACAAATATAATCTTGTTTTATCCTCACAACAATTCTGGGAAGTAGGGGCTATTATCTTCCCCATTTTACAGATGAGGAAACTGAGCCAGGCAAAGGTTAAATGACTTGCCCAAAATCACAAAATCAGTAAATGTCTTAGGCTGGATCTGAATTCAGGTAAAATTGTTGATCAATCAAGAACCAAACTGACTTTGGTAATTTTACCTAAGATATCTCATGATCTCTTTCTCTCTCTCTCTCCCCTCTCTCTTCTTTCTGTCTCTCTGTCTCTCTCTCTGTCTCTTTCTCTGTCTCTCTCTCTGTCTCTCTGTCTCTCTGTCTCTCTCTCTCTCTCTCTCTCTGTCTCTCTGTCTCTCTGTCTCTCTCTCTCTCTGTCTCTCTGTCTCTCTGTCTCTCTCTCTCTCTCTGTCTCTCTCTCTCTCTCCCCTCTCTCTTCTCTCTTTCTCTTTCTCTCTCTCTCTCTCTCTCTCTCTCTCTCTCTCTCTCTCTCTCTCTCTCTCTCTTCTCTCTCTTTCCAAGAGAGAAGGCAGGAGAAAGAATTCTTTCTTTTAGAGATGAACTGTTTGGTTCAGAAGGAACCTGGAAGTGAAGCCATTAAGGCAAAGTAGAGGTAAGAGTATTAGATTATTATTACAAGCCTGATAGAAGAATCTGAATCCCAGATATCCCTTGTTTTGTTTTTGTTCTTAAGTGGGCTGATAATAACCCTAGTCTGTGAGCAAACAAAGATTGACATTTTCCTTTCTCTTTTTTCCTGGATGGAGCCACTTAGACAGCTGAGTTTGAAAAACAAGCCATGTCCCATATGACAGACAAAGGAGTGAGTTGCTTAGAGAAAGGGAAAGCCTGTCCCTGAAGGGGACTGAGCTGCCAAGGAAGCTCTACCTATGTGAAGAAGGGAGAGAGAGTTGCAAAATAGGACCTCTGGCTCAAGGGATGATTGACAGCTCAGTCTGCCTTGCTCACCAGCACCACTTGGTCAGTGGTAATAATAATAATAATAGTAATAATAACAGTAATCAGTTTGATTCACAGCAGTCCTGTGACATGATATAGTATTGCTACCCTAATTTTAGAAATGAGAAAGTTAAGACTTAGAGAGGTTAAATCCCTTGGATAGAGCCATATCAACAGTATATGTCAGAACCAGAATTTGAACCTATGTCAGTTAATCAGTCAATTAACGTTATTAGGTGCCATGCAGAGTATCGAGTGCAGGGGATATAAGGAAAAGCAAAACAAAATTCCTCTTCTCAAGGAAGTCTCAGTCTAACGGAGAAGACTACATTCAAATTTAGGAAAAATAATTCATTATATTGTTTGGAAAAATTATTATGCTGTTTGAATACAACCTTATATGATTAAAGGTCTATACCCAGAATGTCACCTGACCCCAGTAGTCTCTAGGAATGCTGGAGATGGCTACAAGGAGTTTTGGGCTACCCCAGATCCTGGATCCACCCAAAGTATTCTTGTTTTGACCACATCCAGATCTTATTTTGGGTCCACCCAAGCTTGCGCTTTGGGGTGCCTTGTGTTTTGGCTTTGCCCAAATTTTATGGAATGTTTACATTTACTGATATCCATCTCAATCTATCTTGCTTTCAAGTTGCCCGCTCAGGAAAATTGTTTAACTGTGTGCATGTGGTTCACGTATTGGTATCCTTGTCTAAATCATATATAATGTAAAACTTCTAGAGTCTAGAAAAGAGGGAACCACATCTCTTTTCCAGCTCTCTTTCCTCTACCAAATGATCAATTTTTTTTCCTAAAACTATTTCAGATTTTGAGGTTTTATCTTGTGGACAACACAAACATCTACAATATGATAAATATTTATTAAACATCTACTATGTACCATCCACTGTGTAAAGCACTGGAAAGACAAATAAGGGAAAGAAAGATGACCTCTGCCCTTAAGGAGCTGATAATCTAGTGGGAGAAAATATGTCTAAACAAGCTACGTCCAGGACAAATAGGAGATAATCAACACAGAGAAGGCAGTAGCATTAAGTGGTCATTCTAGGTTTCCTGTAGAAGGTGTGATTTTAGTTGGGACTTGAAGGAAGCCAGGGAAGCCAGGAGGTGGAGGTGAGGGAGACAGAATTCCAGACAATAGAGGATAGCCAGAGAAAACGTCCACAGTAAGGAGTGGCTTCTTCTGTGCACGGAAGAGCAAGGAGGGCCAGTGTCACTAGATTGAAGAAGATGTAGGAGGCTTAAGCTGTAAGAAGACTGGAAAGGCGGGGGGCAGCAGGTTACAGGTTACGGAAGATTTTATATTTTATTCTGTACATGATAGAGAGCCGTTGGAGTTTATTGAGTAGGAGGGTAACATGGGCACACCTGTGCTTTAGGAAGATCATTTTGGCAGCTGAGTTGACGATGGACTACAGTGGGGTGAGATTTATGACATGGAAACCAACCATCAGGCTGTTGCAATAGTCCAGGCATGAGGCGATGAGGACCTGCACCAGAGTGGTGACAACGTCAAAGAAGAGAAGAGAGCATCTTCGAGAGATGTCATGAAGGTAGAAAGGACAGGACTTGGCAACTCATTGGGTAGGTGGGACAGGAGGGAAAAGAGACTGAGGAGTCAAAGAATGACAACTGTAGGTGGTGAGCCTGGGTCATTGGGAGGAAGGTAGTACCTTGGAGAGTAACTGGGACATTAAGAAGAGGAGAGGGTGAGGGGAAAAGACAGTGTCAGTTTGGGGTAGGTTGAGTTTACAATATCTATGGGATAGCCAATTCAAGATATCCAGTAGGTGACGCAGAGACAGGAAGTCAGCAAGAGAGGTTGGGGTGGATGAGGAGATTTGAGAATCATCAGTATAGAGAAAATAATTGAATCCATGTGAGCTGATGAAATCTCTAAGTAAAAGAATAGAGAGAGAAAGTGGGAGAAGGTCCAGGACAGAGCCTGTCCATCCTGGGTTAGCAGGGAAACTCCTGCTATCAAGTCCAGAATTCTTTTCACTGACTTAATGAAAGAACGAATGACTTTGTGGCATTCAGTAGCTCCCTCTTCCAAAATCCATAGGCAATTATTTTCAAGTGGAGAATATAGTCTCTATTTTATATTCAATCAGTAAGCTCCCTGGGGCTTCAGGCTTGACCCGGGACAGATTGTCCAGAGTGTAGCTGATTCTGGAGAGACAAGGGAAGGAAAGCAAGCAGAAATATGAGGAAGCAGAGCCTGTGTGTAAACAAAAGAAAGGAGTGCAGGGTGTGGAGAGCAAAGGGCAAGGCCTGTCTAGCAGATCACACCTAGATGAAACCTGAACTAGGGCAGTGTTGATTTAAGATGCTGTGTGTCACAGTGTATATAGAATGTGGGGCCAAGAGCTAGGCAGATGAGTTCAAATCTAGCCTCTGACACTTATTAGCTATGAGATCCTGGACAAGTCATTTAACTTCTGTCTGCCTCATTTTCCTCAGCTGTAAAATGAGGATAGTTAACAGTACCTACTACACAGGGTTGTTGTGAGAATTAAATGAGATTATATTTGTAAAGCGCTTAGCACAGTACCTGGCACATAAGCTGCATATATGTTATTCCCTTCTTTTTCCCCCTTCCCATAAAACCTTGAAGGCATGGCCAAGGCAACTTTATGTTTCTTGAGATCGCTGGGGTTTTTTTTTATGCTAGAACTGAAGTCCAGAGAAGTCAACTAACTGGTCCATGGTCACACAGCTAGTAAATAGTAGAACCAGTATTTGAAGCCAAGTATGCTGACTCTGAATTGATACTCTTTCCACTGGACCATAATCTAATATTATGCTACTTGCTTTTGGGATATGTAGGTAGAACCTGGCCTTCACTGCAACTCACAGTAGAAGCACAAAACACTGAGATCTCAGCTGTGTTATAAAAATTTAGGATGAATATTGTAAGGTTATCCTAATCTGAAGTTTTTGATCTCCCTCGAATGAGGAGCTAACCAGTGTCAAGTGAATAGAACATTTAATCAATACTTATGGGGAGTATACTTCCCCTACCCAAGGCAAAAGGGTGACTAGATCATTAGGGGGAGTTTTTTGAGTAGCTTTACTAAGAGTAGCAATGCCTTATTTACTATTGCTCAAACTAAGAGTGGGAATGTCTTTTTATTAATCTAGTCAAAAAAGGCATACCTTTTCAGGTTTCTACTAAAACTGTTATCTCCAAAGTTACCAATGATGCCTTAGCTTTTGTGGGCCTCAGTTACCTCATTTGTAAAATGAAGGGCCAAACTACATAGCACATGGTCTCTAAGATCCCTTTCAGTGCTAGAACTATGCTCCTAAGTAGCATAGGATACCCAAGGGCTGGACTGAATTTCTCTTCATCTAATATAAAATAGAAACTCTCATGAGTTCAGTTATCATTTCTAGTGGATGATTCCCTAATTTATATATCCACACTGATTCTATCTTCTGAACTCTTGCTATACATCATCAGCTGCCTATTAAACATCATTTGTATGCCTTGTTGGCTTCTTGATCTCACTCAGGCAATAAACATTTATTATTAAGTACCTGCTATATGCCAGGCCCTGGGCTAAGCATTAAGGATACAAAAAGAAAGGGCAGCTAGGTGGCACAGTGGATAGAGTACTGGCCCTGAAGTCAGGAGGACCTGAGTTCTTAGACCAAACACTTGACACTTACTAGCTATGTGACCCTGGGCAAGTCATTTAACCCCAATTGCCTAAAAACAAAACAACAACAACCACAAAAAAACGATACAAAAAGAGGCAAAAGACAGTCCCTGTCTCCTAGGAATTCATAATCTCATGGGGGAGATAAGAAGCAAATATGTACAAACTTTATACAGGATGAATAGAAAATAATAAAGAGAAGGAAGACACCAGAATTAAGAGAGGTTGGGAAAGACTTCCTCTAGAAGAATATTTCCAAGGCAGAACTGATTGTCTTCTTTAAAATGATTCCTTTTTCATACTCACTAGTTTCTGTTCAGGGTCCACCTCTCCTTTCAGTAACCTGAGTCACGTTCCCTGAGTGACTTGAGCTCTTCTTTCTCCCACCCCGTTTTTTGACTTCCCCCTCATATTCAATTAGTTGTCAGCTCTTATTCTACTTCCACAACGTCTTTTACTTCTGTTATTTCCACTCACAAAGCTGCTGCCCTAGTTCAGACCGTCATCACTCATCACCCTAATTACTGTAGTAATGTCTTAACTGGTCTCTCTGCTTCCAGTTTCTCCTTTTTCCAGCCTGTACTTCACAGTCCTGCCAAAATAATCGAAGGTACAAGCCTGAACGTGTCATTCCCTTCCTTAAAATCCTTCAGTGGTTCTCCATTGACTCTGGCATAAACTGAAAACTCTTGAACTTGGCATTGGAGACCCTCCACAATTTGACTCCAACTTACTTTTTCAGTCCTATTTCATTTTAGTCCCCATTAGATACTCTGTATTCTATCCAAACTGGACTACCAACTCATTCCCAAACTCTACATTCCATTTCCTGTACTCATGCATATATTGTTCCCACATGCTTCCCTTGCAACAATCCTCTTCACCCTCGTCTCTGCCTCTCAGAATATTTGTCTTCTTCAAGACTCAGTGCAGAGACTGCTTCCAACACAGACTTGTATGCTCACCCTAGTTATTAATGCTCAGTTGCTCCTCAAATTACCTTGAATTTGCTCCCCATTGTGCAGAGTATCATTGGATTGAAGTTTTAAAGTTGGAAGGGGACTTTAAAGATTGTCTAGTCTAATTGTTTAATTTTTTTGCACGTGAATTAAATTTCCTTATTATTTTTCTTTTAAAAAAAGAGCATTTTGATGCTTTTGTTTTTATAACACAGTCATTTCCAGATATCAGAATATATTCCTCTCTCTACTTTCATCTTTCAAAATATCTCTTCTCAAGTATGCTGCTTTTTACACATAGCAGGTACTCAATAGGTATTTGGTCAATTTAATTTTTGAGTTGAACAGTGGAATAGCATTACTTTTTGCTCTTTTTTTTTAAAGTTAATTTTTTTTCAATCAGCAAAACTCTGCCTTCTCTTCCCTCCCTCCCACCAAGTTTCACCTCTTGATAGGAAATGGGTACAATGTTTCATCATTAGTCCTTTGGAATTGTGGTTAATCATTACAAAATCAGATTCCTAATTTTTCAGAGTTGTTTCCCTTTACAATATTGTCATTGTATAAATTATTCTCTGTTTTTTAAAATAAGTTTTATTGATATCTTTTTTATATATATCATTATAGCTTTCCCCATTGTTGCTGTCAATATTTTGGTTTATATATGGAAACGTTCTTATCAATGGCCTCCTTGGGGTTTAAGCCAAGTGATGGAATCTCTAGGTTACGTCTCACTTTTAGTCGAAGGAGATACTCAGAGAGGGAGAGTTTATTCCTTCTGTGTTAGAGGAAACAGTACTAACATTTTCCTATTTGTGAAGTAAGATAATCATTGTGCCTCCATCCACCAATATTCTACATATTACTCCAATCCCAGTTATTTGAGTATGTTTCTTATGACTCACCTATTTTGTGGGTTGCCATTGATCTATCTATCTGATCATCCATACTGGGAAAACAAAATAACTAAAAAAAAAAATATTATCTAGACTACAATATGCAATTGGATGGACAGCCTGACTAATTACTTCCTTTTAGAGGGGTCCAGGAGGTCAAAACCATTTTTATAAAAATATTAATGTTTTCATTTTGAACATTGTAAACACTAATAGATATAGTCTATATAAACAAAAGCTATTTTTTCTTTATGGTGGCAGTTGTCCTCAATAATTTTTAAGAATGGAAAAAGGTCCTGGGACCAAAAAATTTGAGAACTAGGAGATTAGATGAAATCTAGTCCCTTCTAGCTCTACATAGAATTTATGATCCTATCACAGTGTAGCACCAATGTACGGTATTAGCTTAAGAAATTCGATAAGATCTTACCCAGAGGAATATATTCACGTAGGCATGCCTTCTAATTATCTTGAACTTCTTTTAGGACATACATCAGAGAAACTTGTTAAATACAGGTGGTAATATCCTCAAAGACACTTAACAACCATGGTAGCTTCCTTTGTAAAGTGTATTTATAGAAAAGTGACAGAGAGAGTACTTGGAAGAGAGAAGCCAAATATACAAGAAACTAGGGCACATTCAAATAAGCATAAGGTTTGTTCTTACATTGTGTGGTCTCTACATGGAGCAGTGCATTAATTTGTAAGTTTATTCCAAGTTAGCCAATTGTTTGGAGTAAAAATAAAAGGTGTGTTTCAGTGTGTTTCAGATTTTTTTTTTGGTTAGGCAATGGGGTTAAGTGACTTGCCTAGGGTCACACAGCTAGTAAGTGTTACATGTCTGAGGCCAGATTTGAACTCAGGTCCTCCTGAATCCAGGGCCAGTGCTCCATCCACTGAGCCATCTAGCTGCCCCAGATGTTTTTCTTAAAACGTTTTCTCCCAATAACTGAAACTCTACACCCCCCAAATTACAATTCTTAGTACCCTCCCACAAGCAGGGTGTGGCAACAGAGAATAAGAGTTCTAGGAGAGCAGATGATGTAGCAAGGAAGTTTGGCCCAAATAGCCTGCCCCTCCTCCCACGGCTACAGTGGAAAGAGCCAGAAGACTTGACTTTGAATCCTGATTCTGCTTTTTATTACCTGTGTGACCTTGGGTATGACACTTTGTTTTATTTGTTTTGTTTTGTTTTTGTTTTGTTTTGTTGGCTAGGCAGTGGGGTTAAGTGACTTGCCCAGAGTCACACAACTAGTAAGTGTTATGTGTCTGAGGTCGGATTTGAACTCAGGTCCTCATGAATCCAGGGCTAGTCCTCTATCCATTGCGCCACCCAGCTGCCTCGGCGGGTATGACACTTTGGCTTTGAGCTCCAATTTCCTTATTTGTAAAATAGTCATAATAACCTTTTTCTTTTAATTATAAAGTTGATAGATATCAACAAACGTAACATGACCATGAAGAACAGAAAAAAAGAATATATGAAGACATGAATTTCTATTGTGCACAGCTTTTAAAACAAAAAAGGCATATAGCATATATTACATTGAACATGGTAATAGCTAATGCTGCCATACTTGTCTGTGACCCATTCTGAACTTACTTCTGCATTCTTCTGTGTATTTCAAAAGTATTTTGTTGCTGCTCCTTTCTTTTCTTTTTTTTTTGCATTACTATCATTCCTTACTGCTTTACTTCACTGCTTCACTTCTCTGAATAGATATGTCCAGCATAAAATTTATATATACATATACATGCATACATATATACAAATATACATGCATGACCAATTCAAACAAGTTCTGACCAGTTCAAACCAGTTTAATCCAGTTCCAGCCAGTTCAAACTGGTTCTGATCAGTTCAAACAGGTGCTTCTTAGTGGATTTCCATTACAAAATGGTTAGACTTTACATACTTTTTTTTTTAATCCTCACAACTTTTTGAGATCGGTTGTACGAATTATTATTTTTACTTCCATTTTATTGTAATCTTTACATTACTACTATTATTATTGTCTTCATCTTAAAGAGAAGGAAACTCAGGTTACTTTACAAGAGGCATCCTGGATCCATTTTATTTCATTTTTTAATGGATATATTTTGCTTTTATAATCACCTTCATTTCTGAATACATTCTTCCCCTTATCCTTAACTGTTGCTTTTCCCCTCAGCAAACCATCTTTTTTAACAAAGAATGAAAAAGAAAGAGGGGAAAATGTTGAACAAAACTAACCAACACACCAACTGAGTCTGACGGTGTCTGCACACCTATAATCCCCCACTTCAAGAGACATTTTAAAAGATTTCTTTTGTTTTCTTTGTTTTTCAGTTGTTTGATTTCTATTTCACATACCACAGCTGCTTTGATTTCCTGTACTATATTCTTCACAAACGTCGAATCCATCGAAACTGGATAGGAAGCAGGCAGCATCATTTTGTGCTTTTACTTTTCCTGGAAGGCAGAATGTTGTAGTGGAATGAGCACTGGAACACCTGGGTTTGAATCAGCTTTATCCCATACTAGCTGTGGCCTTGGGTAAGTAATTTCTTGTTTCTGAGCTACAGTAATCTCAGAATAGGGATGTTCATACTTGCACCTGCCTCTCAAAGTTGTCTTGAAGGAAAGTGCTTTATAAACCATAAAAGTGTTATTTAAATGAAAGCTGCTGTCATCATCATCATTGTCATCATCATCATTATCACCATCATTATAGACAGGCTTTGTTCTTTAGAACCTTGATTAGAGTAATCCTGTCTTGTAATTTTATGAGACGTCTGTCTCATAGGTAACTCTGAGACAATGGCAACTTCTCAGGAAATCAGACGCTATTGAGGTTGTATTATCACATGCCAAGAATTAGTTAGGCGTCAAGGCAACTTCTCTGGATACCTTTACCCTGGGCTGTAGCTTAATAAGACATTAGTATCCTTTGACCCAGAAATACCACTTCTAGGTCTGTATCCCAAAGAGATCATAAAAAAATGAGAAAAATGCCCACATGTACAAAAATGTTTATAGCAGCTCTTTTTGTGGTAGCAAAGAATTGGAAGTTGAGGGGATGCCCATCAGTTGGGGATGGCTGAACAAGTTGTGGTATATGAATATAATGGACTAGTATTGTGCTATAAGAAATGATGAACAGGCAGACTTCAGAAAAACCTGGAAAGACATACATGGACTAATGCTGAGTGAAACGAGCAGAACCAGGAGAACGTTGTACACAGTAACAGCCACACTGTGGGATGACCGACTTTGATAGACTTAGCTCTTCTCAGCAATGCCAAGATCTAAGACAACTCCAGAAGACTCATGATGGAAAATGCTATTCACATGCAGAGAAACATCTATGGAGTCGGAATACAGATGGAAGCATACTATCTGTTCTCCTTTTCTTTTATTGTTTTGTTTTGTTTCTTCTTTTTTGTGGTTCCTTGCCATTAGTTCTAATTCTTCTTTACATCATGACTAATGTGAAAATATGCTTAATATGAACATATAAGTAGAACCTATATCAGATTGCACATCATCTTGGGGAGGGGGGAGGAGAAGAAGGGGGAGAAAATTTAAAACTCAAAATCTTATGAAAGTGAATGTTGAAAACTAAAAATAAATAAATTATTAAAAGATAAAAAAAAGACATTAGTATCACATTATTTTCCCAACCTTTTCAAATTTGTTTGCTTGTTGTCTTCCCCCCATTAGATTGTGAGCTCCTTGAGGGCAGGGACTCTCTGTTGCCTCTTTTTGTATCTCCAGCACTTAGCACAGTGCTGGCACTTAGTAGGTACTTACTAAATGTTTACTGACTGTCTGAAACTTCTTTATAGCATGCATTGACTTTGATTCAATTCAATTTAGTTCAACAGGTATTCATTTGTTAAGCACCTACTATGTCCTATGTTGCTAAGTGCTGAAAATACAAAGAAGATGACAAATAGTTTCTGCCTTTAAGGAGTTTATATTCTCCTAGAGGGATACCACCTACTTTTTATAGAACACTTTGAAGTCACCCACACTAATTATGGGGGTAACATACCTATATCAGAGCCCTGTGGCTTGAGGCCTAGTCTATAGGATTTAGGAGTCTTATAATTAATTACATAGGACCATAGCTTCAGAGTTGGAAGCAACCTCAGAGGTCAGCTATTCCAACCCTCTAATTTTATAGCTGATGAAACTGAGGCTCAGGAAAGTTAAATAACTTGTCAAAGGTGACAGGTAGATCCCACATAGGTGGGCTTTGAATTCAGGTCTCCTAATTTCCGAACTAGTACTCTTTTCAATATACCATATTGGAGGAAATATTAAGTTAAATTAAATACTTGGACGATGGGTGGCCTGCCTTTGTCAACCTTGCTGTGCTACTAGCACATCTCTTACCTTTTGGAATTCTTCCAGGGCTTTTGAAATTTTGGAGCAGTTATTAATGTGCCATTGGGAAGTGCTTCTGGTCACTCTGTATACTGGTGGAAGGATTGCTAATAGGTGTTCTCACAAAAGGAGCAACGGGTCCTGATCAGATGAGTGATGTACCCTATCTGTATGCGTGGTTGTGCCTGTGACCTTGAATTTCACTTCAATGAGATGAGCAAAAGTAATGCATTTTCTATTCATTTTTAAAAATGACTCTCCTGCCCTGTAGACTTACATTTTGTTTTCATCATTTTCATTAGCTATTCTTTGGAGACAGTGTATCCAGTAACTATGGCCAAAAAGTGGGTTTTGTACTCCCTTATAAGATAACAGCTGTGGTCTCTAAGGATTATAGGCTCATGGAGTCAGAGCCAAAAGGGACTTTAGAGGTCATCTAGTCTGACCCCTCTTTTCTCTAAGAGACAAAAAATCCTTTAATCTTATTAGAGAGACCTGCTGGAGTCCAGCCACAGGAGAAGCAGAGACGTAGAAGATGGTGAAACAAATTGCTGAACAGAGATTAGAGGGAGATCCAAACAACTTCTGACCCTGAGCCCTTTGAAGGATTATTTATGAATCAACTGGGGTGTAATGAGACAGTATATTCTACCACTCTATGACTGTGACATTAGGAATCATCCATAGAGAGGTAACAAGTAATAACTCTTCTCTCAATGGATTCTGGGAATGCAGGTTCCCTTGGGAAGAGTAAATGTGTCTCAGCCATTAACAGAATGGAAAATACCTAACACTTTCAACTGAGTGACATGAGGCTTCTCGGGGAATCTTAGTAGTATATTTGTTATCTTTCTATTTTGTGTAGCAAGTGTATTTTTGAGTATAACGTGAGTGTGTTTCCTTTGGATGAAGTAGAGAAGTAAGGAAGGAGGTTGAAGTAGGGGAAGAAAAGAATGTTAACACTGTAGTGAGATTCTGGACTTACTCTGGACACGATACACGAACTATACCTGTTTTATGTGGAGATTTTCCTGAAGTAAATTATAGGTTGGGGTGGAATAGTAATCCAAAGTTATGATAAGTATATAAATTACTATGTATTATTGTAAAATTTGAAAACCCTACAATGAAGCTAGAAGAACCTAGGCAGGGTAGTAGCCCCTTGCTGCACTTGGACCAGATCTCTTATCTGGCTGGAGTTACAGTCCTTTGCACATGGAGGGTGTCTAAATCTCACTTATCCTACCCGACTGGTATGATTATACCTCTCTACTCTCCTTATGTATTTTTATACATGGGGATCAAAATCCTCATTTCAAAAAGCTCAATTTTTATGGTATGTACAGTTTATAAAACATTTTGCCTGCAACTTAAATGATGAAAGAAGTAAAGATATAAGAACAAGAAGATGGTTATTAAGGTGATAAGATATAATGTTCATGAGGAAAGGATCTGGAAAAGAGGTTTGTGTTCAAGTGTATGAAGGAAGAAAGTGGTAAATTCTTCATCAGAGGGGAAAATAATCAAGAAGTAATCCTCAATACAAGAGTAATTGCTACAAGAGAATTTGTTTGGTCAGTCGTAAGGCATTTTGCCCTGTGACTTATATATACTTTACCCAAGTTCAGGCTTCATTATTTGCCTTCTTGACTATTTCAAAAGCTCTCCAACCAGTCTACCCACTTTCAGTCTTTAATGTATCTTTAACTCTCTTTAATGAATCCTTCACATTTCTGGGAAACTAATTTTTATTATGCACAGATCTGATCCTGTCAATTGTTGGCTCAAAATACTTTAATAGCTTCCTATTACTTATTGAATAAAGTCCAAACTCCTTAGTCTGACATTCATAGCCCTCTATAATTTGGTGCTACCTCACCTTTTCAGACTTATTTCATTCCACAATGCCCCAATCCTATACTTTGCGCTCCAGTCCAATTGGAACCACTGTTTCCCACACGTGTCCTATGATTTTGTATCTTTGTTCACATTTTGCCCTCTGTATGGATATGGAATGGCCTTTATCTTCCTATTCTGAACTGACCCCAGTCTCTATCTGTTGAAATTCTACTTTTCCTCAGTGGGTATCCAGTCACAAATCCTCACAAGATCAAGGGTGATATCTTGTTTATCTTGCTATCTCCTTCCATGCTTAGCAGTGTGTTCAGCATATAGTAAGTGGGTACTTAATGAATGATTGCTGATTTGAACTGTTGAATTTGAACAGGCTTCTAAAGGAAACTATGCAGGCTGTATTCCTGTTCTGCTCTGACATACCAGAGGTAGCCTAGATGACATCTCATAAGCCTTTCTTTTAAGATTCCACATTTCTATGCATTTTCTTTCCCCCACCCCCAGATGGCTAAAATTAAGACTGTTACTTTTTGGGTAGTCTTTATCAATGAATAATTAAATAATTATTTCTCTTATGAAGTAATTTAAAAGAGAAAGTGTGCTAAACTGGGTAGAGGATCTGGAGACAGGAAAACCTTAGCTGAATCCTTGCCTCAGCCATTTATTATCTTTGTAACCAAGGGCAAATCACTTAGGCTTTCAGTGTCCCAGGCATCTCTCTAAGTTACAGAGGGGTTATAAATCTGCCTTGGTAGAGGTGGTTTCCATGCCGGGGAGTTCTCTATGCCTCTAAAATTGAAGCTCTAAATGCCTCCCCTCTGACCTTAAATAGTCTTGTACTATAGTCAGGAGCACATAGGTTTAAATCCTGACCTGGATCCATACTAGCTGTTTGACCTTCAGCAAGTCACTTGATCTCTTGGTGGCCCAGACGACACTCTAGGAATTATCTACCAAATCAAAGACAGTACATGGGGTTTCCCACACTGACAAAGACTTGTATGATACACCTTGCTTTAGAATGCTGCAGTGAATTGTACAATAAAATGTTTATTTTTAAACTTTCCCTTTTGCCATTCTGACTCTAACCTCTTAGGGAAAGTATTGTTTAAAGAATAAGCAAAGCTTCCCCTATCTTGTAGCAAATGAAAGTGTTAAAGGCTTATTCCAGCCATTTGATGACACAGTCCCAGAGAGAGAGATTGGGTCATTGTATCTTTGGATCAAAGGCAAAAAGAGAAGGAGGAAAGTCGAGACCATTAGAAGAATGGGAATGTACTCTTCTACATCACAAAATATCTAACCAAAAATAGGCCTGCTGTGTATTAAGAATCCCCTTAAAATTTCACTGAGTGATTCATCTGGAGAGTCAATGATAAACACAGAACTCTGTACCTAGGTTTCTGTCTTTAATTTTTAGCCCCACAATATTAAAAATAACAGCAATAATTCTTGATAAAGGTTCTATCATTATGAGAAAGTCTATTTGCAAAGTTTTAGCTGTTGTTGTTGTTCAATCATGTCTGACTCTCTGTGACTCCATTTGAAGTTTTCTTGGCAAAGTTACTGGAATGATTTGCTGTTTCTGTCTCCAGCTCATTTTACAGATGAGGAAACTGAGGTAAACAAGGCTAAGTGATTTGCCCAGGGATCATACAGCTAGTTGCTGTCTAAGGCCAGATTTGAACCCAGGTCTTCCTGAGTCTAAGCCCACTGTATCTACCACACCACCTACCAACCCCTGCAAAGTTTTAAGTAGGTCTTAAAGTAGACATTGAATCTGAGATCTGACTTTTCATCTTGGTTCTATCACTTACGCACCAGAGATAGGGAATAGATCTATGATTTTTATTGATATCTGCAACTCCTGAATGAGGAAACTCTCTCTACCAATTCTCTGCAACTCAGAGTCTTAGAGAGTTGCCTAGAGCACTGAGAGGTTAAATACATTACACCACCAGCATGAGTCAGAAGCAGTTCTTGAAACCAGTGGCTCTTCAAGAGGCCAAGGCTAGCTCTCTGTCCACTACAATACCATGTGCTTAAGGAAATCACTGTTCCTCACATTCTCATCTTTCCCAGAGGATAAGAACTTTATCTGCTCTCCCCAAAGTTACTAACAGTCTCCTAATTGCCAAATCTAATAGCTTTTTCTCAGTCTTCATCCTTCTTGACTTCTCTGACACCTTGGACATGGTCAATCACCCTCTTCTCTTTGATACTCTCTTCTCTCGAGATTTTCATGACACTGCTCTTTCCTGATTCTCCTTTCACCTCTCTGACCTCTCCTCAGTATCCTTTGCTGGATCTTCAATCAGCTCATGCCCACTAACCTTTGATGTCCCGCAGGACCCCGTCCTGGACTTTCTTCTCTCCTCTTTCTGTACTATTTCAGTTGATGATATTCTTAAATTTACACATTCAGCTCTAACCTCTCTGCTGACCTGCAGTCTGTTTCACATCGCCAGCAGTGCCTAATGAACATCTTGAATTAGATATATTGTATTTTATTTCTTCCCAATTACATATAAAACAAGTTTAACGTTCTCTTTTTTTCTTTCAAACTTTGAGTTCCAAATTGCCTCCCTTCCTCCCCTGCACCCTCATTGAGAAGGGAAGCAATTTGAAATAGGTTATACATGTGTAGTCATACAAAAGACATTTCCATGTAAGTCATGCTGTGAAAGGAACACCAACAAAAAAATCCTCAAGAAAAATAAAGTAAAAAAAAAAGTATCTTTGATCTGCATTCGGGCTCCACCAGTTCTTTCTCTGGAGATGGACAGCACCTTTCATCATAAGTCCTTCAGAATCGTCTCGGATCATTGTATTGCTGAGAATAGCTAAATTATTCACAGTAGATCATCATGCAATATTGCTGGTATTATGTAAAAATGTTCTCCTAGTTCTGGTCATTTCACTTTGCATCAGTTCATCTAAGTCTTTTGAGGTTTTTCTGAGAGTATCCAGCTTGTCATTTCTTATAGCACAATTGAATTGGATGTCTTAAACTCAGTATATCCAAAAGTGAACCATTTTCCCCCTTCCCTCCCCTAAACCCTCCCCTCTTCCTAACTTCCCTATTACTGTTGAGGGTACCACCATCTTACCAGTCACCAAGGCTTGCTACCTGGGTGGAACCTTGACTTCTCACTTTCTCTTATCCTCCATATACCTGTTGCCAAGGACTGCTGATTTTACCTTTATAAAGGTAAAATCATATACATATACATCCCATAGACAGCTCTCCTATACATCCCATTTTCTCCTTTGACACTGTCACCACTCTGGTGCAGCTTTTATCACTCTATGCCTGGACTGTCTTTCCTTAAGTCCATTCTGGCTGGGGTTGGAGAGGGCAAGGATAGAGGAGACCATCAATATTTATATTTTCTTTTTTTCTCCCTTGGACCTGAACCTAGTTGTGTTAGTTGTTAATTCCTTTTTCTTTTTGTCTCAGTGATTATTTTGGTTTCTGTTCTTTCCCAGACTCCCTCAGGGACTTGGGTTCCTACAATTCCTTCAATCTTTTCCACCCCCTTCATCTTCTCTCCCACAGGGAAGGTGTGGAGGGGTGAATGGGAGCAAGCTGGTGGTGGAGAAGATCAATGAAGAAATCACCAGCTTAAAAAAAAGCAGCCTGTTATTTGGTCTCCTTGCTACATGTCTTTCTCCACTCCAGTCAGTCCTTTACTTAGCTGTGATCTTCCTAAAGTGCAAGTTTGACCCTGTCACTCTTCTCTCCCCCCCTTACTCAACAAACTCCACTGGCTTTCTATCATGTCCAGGATCAAATATGAAATCCTCTATTTGGTATTCAGAGTTCTTCATAAACTGCCTCTTCTTCAACTTTCCACTCTTCTTACACTTTATTCACCCCCACTTTTTGATTCAGGGACATTGACCTCCTTGCTGTTCTTGTGCAAGATTCGCGTGCGTGTTCTTGCGCTCCTAACTCTGGGCATTGTCATTGACTGTCTCCAATGCCTTGAATGCTCTCCTTCTCCATCTCTACTTCTTGGCTTCCTTCAAGTTCCAGCTAAAATCTTACCTTCTATAGGAAGTCATTCACAGTTCTTCTTAATTCTAGTGCCATCTCATGGTTGATTCTTTCCCATTTATTCCATATATAGTTTATTTGTACAGGTTTTTTTTTTTTTACTTGTTGTCTCCCCTATCAGACCGTTAGTTTTTTGAGAGCAGACACTGTTTTTTTTTTAAACCCCAACAACTTTTCTTGGTATCCCCAGTCTTAGCATAGTACCTGGCACCTAGTAGGCACTTAATAAATGTTTACTGACTGGCTGATTGATTCTTACTAATATTGTGAAGAATGAGAGGGTAATGAGTGTGGGAGTGCTTGAAACTCTTTGTAAGAAAAGTATTATACAAATATATGCTTTATTATGTTCACATCTCCAGCTCCTTCAGGCATTGAAACTTTTAACATTGAATTATATGCTTCTTTTGATCTCATCATTTTGATCTAGGGAATGTGAAGATACAAATGATAACTTGAGTTTTGTTGAGGCTTCTTAATATAGTAGAGGATAATGGTATGTTTTTCTACTGTAATATTCTGTATCTGTATTCACATTCCTTTAGATGGCTCCAGGAAAGGCAACAATCTTTATCATGTTTTTATAGTTCTGAGAGAATGGATTCATTTGGAATGGAACGTAAGCAGGTGATGGAGCCACACAGTTTCTTTCCTAGAAATTGTCATAGAGAGGCATTATCAATTTAGGAGGACGTTGGAGGATAGTGGAAAGTGTGCTAACTCTGGAGTAGGAGAAGTGTGAGGTTCAAATCTACCTCTAACACTCAATAGTTGTCTGACCATGACCAGAGTCAATGTATCTTTAGTTTCCTTGTATGTAAAATAGGGATAATGTACTTTATAAGGTTTTAGTGAGGTCAAGTGAGATAATATGTGTAAAGGAATTTATATACCTAAAAGTATGTAAATGTCAGTTATCCTAATCTATTCTTGGAAAATGTGGGCCATAGGAGGGCCAGACAGAAAGAGAGAGATGAATATTCAAATAAACAGATATAAGGACTAAAATTATTCAGTGTCAAAATGAGAATCCTATGCATGATTGTTGCTAAGTTAATCCACCAAATCCTTGTGATTATACGAACTCCTTTATTCTTTCCAAATGATTTTTTTCTCTGTTTTTGTTTTTGTCTTGTTTCTTATCCTGTGTTGACTGAATGCCACTATGGTAATTTACATTTATTACATTTTTATCATTTGTCCAGAGCAAAGGTTATAGACCGTAAACATCTTTAGCATTCAGTGCTGCTATTAATCTGCTAACATCTCAACCTTTTGAACAAGGTTTTGCAATATATTTGTTGTTGTTTTATCATATATTAATAATAACAACATGTTAAGAGGCTTGAAATTCAATTGATTTTAAAAGTTACTTCTTATATTGGCTAGGGCTACAGAGTGAAACTGAACCTTAATAGCTAAGCGGAGTCAGACCAGGAGGCAGAGATTTCATAGGTAAAATTAGGTGACAAAGCTATTTTTTCAAAGTACTTCCAGAATTTAGGAGATTTAAATTGGTTTCTTGAAAGGTTAGCTTAAAGGAGGCCTGGGTCTAAACTGAAAATATACATAGAGAAACACACTGAATTACTTAATGGCCTACCATATTACTCAATTTATTTAGATAAAGTAATTCACAAAGCAGTGTACTACACTTTGCAATTTGTTTTCAGAGCTAGTTTTGGGACATTTCCCAGTGCTTTAAAAGTTTATTGCAACATGGAGGTTAAGATTGAATAGATACGAAGTCAGCTCCCATCCTCTGTATCAACTCAGTCACTAGATGTTTCCATTTCTACTTCTAAAATGTCTCTTCTATTCATTTTTTTTTATTCACATAACCACAACCCTAGTTCATATTCTCATTACACTTTCCTAGACTGTTACAGTAGTTTCCTAAATGATCTCCCTACATCATTTCACCCCATTCCAAACCATCTTCCATATACAACTTCCAAAGTGGTTTTCCTAAGGCACGGATCTGACAATATCATTTCTGTACTCAATAAATTCTAATATTGCCTTCCTGATCAAATTGTAAGTCCTCTGTTTGGCTTTTAAATCCTTCCACAACCTAGACCCCCTCTCTGCCTTTCGAACTCTATTATACTTACTTTCCTCACACTTCATGGTTCTCCCAAATTATCCTTCCTACATGACAGTTCATCTTCCATCCCTGTCCCCTTTGCAGTGGTTACTTGTGATAATTGGAATGTACTCTTTCCTTATGTCCACTCCATAAAATTCTTTACTTTCTTCTCTAAGACTCCACTCCAGTACCACCTTCTCTATCAAGTGATGATCTTCTCAGGTAGTAGTCTCCTCTCTTTTTACTTTGTATTCACTTTATATATATTTTGTATACATGCTTATATATATACCTGTTGTCTCTGCTCTCCCTGCCTTCTAGAACATAAGCTTCTTGAGGGCCAGGATTTTCATTGTTCTCTTCCTATCTCTGGCGCTTAACATTGTGCCTAGCACATAGTAGGCACTTAATAAATGCTAGTTGATTGATAAAGCCCTGTTTATGAAAAAGAAAAGAATATTTCCTCAAATTACCTCCAAATATTTTGAAATAGGTGTCTTTCATAGATCCTATGACTTTTGTAAACCCAAGAGAAACACATATCTTCCAGTATTGGTCAGTAATTGGGGAAGTTTTTTGGGGGACTTGAGAAACCTGCTCAGATTCTCCACCTGGCCTGTTTCTCCGCTTATTGCTTTCATCTTCTATCATGTAATTTTAAAAAATTGTTCATTTCTTGGACAGCCAGAATTAGTTTCAGCTTGATAATCTTGGGACTAGAGGTTTCTCTTTTGTTCTTACTACTGTAAGATTTTTGTAGGGTAAATTGTTAATTTCCATTTTAATGGAAAATTTCTTCACAAAAACCATACTTAGATGCTTCATCAGGATTTAGAGGTACCCCAGGTTTCTCAGATACTATGCTAATAGAACACAGATTCTGATAGGTCTTGCCAAATTGAGAAGACTTCAAGGATATTCTTGGAAATAGAAGATTCTGTTTGTCATCTGAAGACCAGCCTAGGTAAATATGGACAGACTTACTTCAAGAACGTCACTAGTGATGAGGATTTTGGCCATGGTGAACCATAAAACAGATAAAAATACCAAACAGCACTCCCCTTTCTTTTTGTAATTGTAGCAGATACTCTTCCAATACCCTCCCTCTTTTTGGGTATGACTGCATGTTTTATGTTTCTTTGTAGCCTTAGCACTTTGCATAGTGCCTGGCACATAGTAGGTACTTAATAAATGTTTATTGACTGACTATGCTATTCTTAGAGACTTGAGCATGCTTAGATATTCTCTGCTTACTTCCAACTGATAATGACAACCCTGACTTGATTTCCCCTGGTGGAAGCTAAACTGAACTTGATAGATGTACAAAAGGGGCAATCCACCCTTCAATGTTTTTCTTCCTTTTAAGCTTCAGCTCTTGAGGACTATTTGGATCTGTATTTGGGAGGGTCAGGTAGGGAGATGGCAGAAGTTTTATCCTCTACCTGGCCTCATGGAATAGTGAGCACATGTCCTACCTCAGCAAACCTGTGCCTAAGATGGGGCTACCTCACTTTTCTTGTTTTTCCTTCCCTGATGAGGTGACGAAGCATCAGTCTTGAAATGGATGAGTCCAGACAATCTTATGTATTTCAGAAGGTCATCAGGCCCTAGAATGTACAGGAAGCAGCTGCTGAAGTATCCACTGGAACAGTTGATTGCCGTTGTAACAGAAGCAGCAGGAGTGGGCTAGTGCCAAGTTAAGAACTGTCATTATGGGGGAACACCAGAAAAGAAGATGGAGCTTGGATTATGAGTATTATTTGATCAGACTATGTTCAGCAGAGGTAAAAAACCTAATTAGCAGAATTGCTAAACTGTATTATATCTTAATGAGGTTTACTATGAGCCTCCCAGTAGATTGTAATCTGGTTATAAGTTGAGTTTTTGTATAATATTTAAATCATTTCATGTCACATATTATGATTCTTTTATTTTTAGCTGTCCCTCTTCTGTGTGGGAATAAACTTGTTCCAAACCTGATTCATATTTTTCCACTGGTTATTTTTCACTGCTTCCTCTTTTTTTGATGTAAACCCTAGGTTAAAGTTTAAAAATAAAATTGTCCTGAGAAGGGAGGAAACAAAAAATATGGAAAAATAAGAAGTCTACTTGTCCAATTGAGAAGTCAGGTAATTCTAGAGCAATGAACCCAAGGAAAGTGTGATGGCAAATAAAATATAAGAACTATGCCTGATCATCACCCCCTGTGGCCAAACAGTACCTAGCCATCTACTGTGCTAGATAGTGATGGAAGATTAGTGGAAGAGGGGAACAGAGGATTCTGAGAATCACAGTTTTAAGGTCATGTACAAACATTAATTAAGTTGTTAAAAGATTAATGTGTTACCTTGGACAGAGAGGATTCTGGGAAGATGGCAGAGTAAGGCAGGAAATTACCTGAGTCTTCCAAATTCTCCCACAAATAATTTAAAATAATGCCTCAAAGTGAACTTTAGAGCAGCAGAAATAATTAAAAGTTAGGGTAAAGCAGTTGCCCAGCCTAAGACAACTTGGGGGATGGTAGAAAAGACCTGACCTCCTGGAGTAGTGGTCTGGACTGATTGAAATGAAGATACCTTTGGCCAGATACCACCAAATCAACAAACAAGCCTTGGGAGCAGCTGTGTAGGTAGCAGACTCAGCTTTAGGAACTTTTGCCTCATGGACTGTGTTGGGGTTGGGAGGCTGATCAGGGGGAGATTATGGGACACTTGGTAGGCTGGTGTTGGATGCAAGGCCCAGGTGTGCTGACCTAACATGGTCCCAGCCTGTGGCTGTGAGTGAGGAGGAGTGAGTACATGCCATTGAGTGGGATGTCACAGAAGGATAGGGGCCCTGCTGGCTGTGGTCACTTGTGGGAAAGGAGAGTCCCTGGTTTTCATTCCAGAGCAAAGGGATGAGCTGAAGCTTGCAGCTTCTGGTGGGGCCACAGGGAGTAAGGATACTTGTGGTGACAGCATTGCTGGAGGCCCTGATCTTGGCTCAGGGGCAGAAAGGAGTACCTGAGGTCAGGAGGCCTCACAGAGCTCAGAAAACAACAGCACAAAAACCTGAAGCCTGAGACATTATCCCTCATACCTCAGGACTAGATCCCAAATCTAATATAAAGTAAACAGTTAGTAAAAGAGAAATAACCTAACTATAGATAGCAAATATGGTGATAGAGAAGATCAGGGTTCGAACTCAGAACAAGATGGTGAAGTCAATACAGCTATTTCTAAAGTGTCAAAGAAAAATGTAAAATGGTCACAAGACCAAAAAGAGTTCTTGGACTAGCTTAAAAAGGACTTTAAGGGGCAGCTAGGTGGTGTAGTGGATAAAGCACCAGTCCTGGAGTCAGAAGGATCTGATTTCAAATCTGGCCTCAGACACATAACACTTACTAGCTGTGTGACTCTGGGCAAGTCACTTAATCCCAGTTGCCTTGCCAAAAAAAGGACTTTAAAAATCAAATAAGAGAGGTTAAGGAAAAGTTAGGAAAAAAATTAAGAGTAATGCAAGAAAATTAAGAAAATTATGAAAAGAAAGTCAATCAATTGGAAAAAGACATCCAAAAACTTACAGAAGAAAAGAATTCCTTAAAAATTAGAATTGGTCAAGGGCAAGCTAGTGACTTTATAAGACACCAAGAAATAATAAAACAAAATAAAATGAATGAAAAAATGGAAGAGAATGTGAAATATCTCATTACTAAAACAACTCACCTGGAAAAATAATTGAGGAGAGACAATATAAGAATTGTTGGACCATCTGAAAGTTATGATAAAAAAAAGTCCGGAACTGTATTTCAAGAAATTATTAAGGAAAATTGCCTTGAAGTTTTAGAACTAGAGGACAAAATAGAAATTGAAAAAATCCACTGATCACCACCTGAGAGAGATCCCAAGATGAAGTCTCACAGGAACATTATAGCTAAGTTTTGAAGCTTCTAAGTCAAGGAGTAAATACTGAAAACAACTACAAAGAAACAATATAAATATTGTGGTGCTACAGGCAGGATAACACAAGATTTAGCAGCTTCCATATTAAAAGACTGAAGGGCAAGAAACACAATATTCTGAAGAGAAAAGGAGCTTGGGTTTGCAACCAAGAATAAGTTACCCAGCAAAACTGAGTGTAATACAGCAAGGAAAAAAATGGAGACTTAATGAATTGATGGGTATTCTTGAAAAAAGGCCAGAACTGAACAGATAATTTGCCTTACAAGAATCAAGAGAAACATAAGAAGGTAAAGATGAAAGACCAGTTATAAGAGATTTGATAAGGTCAAACTGTTTACTTCTTATATGGGAAAACACTATCTGTAACTCTTAAGAATGTTATCATTACAAGGCTTGGGGTTGAGTTGAGTATGATGAGATGAGCCTAAAAAATAAAATTGGGTTGGGAGAGGTAAAATGGAGCAGTTATCTCATACAAGCAAGTTGTGAATAAAAGAACTGTTACAGTGGAAGGCAGGAGATAGTGGAGAACTGGTAATGCTAAAATCTTATTTTCAGGGACCCCCTGTACAAAAATATTTATAGCAGCTCTTTCTTGGGTGGCAGAGAATTGGAAATTAAGGGGATGCCCATCAATTGGGAAATGGCTGAACAAGTTATATATGAATGTGACGGAATACTGTTGTGCTATAAGAAATGATGAGCAAATGGACTTCAGAAAAACCTGGAAAAACTTGTCTGGACTGATGCTGAGTGAAGTGAGCAGAGTCATGAGAATATTGTACACAGTAACAGCCGTGTTGTGCAATGGCTAACTTTGATAGACTTAGCCCTTCTCAGCAATGCAAGGATCTAAGACATCTCCAAAAGTCTCATGATGGAAAATGCTATCCACATCCAGAGAAAGTACTATGGAGTTTAAATGCAGATCAAAACATACTATTTGTTCTTTTTTTTCCTTCTGATCTGTTTTGTTTCTTCTTTCTTGCGATTCCTCTTATTAGTTTTAATTCTTCCTTACAACATGACTAATGTGAAAATATGTAGAGCCTGTATTAGATTACACACCATCTTGGGGGGGGAGAAAAATTTAAAACTCAAAAGCATATGGAAGTGATTGTTAAAAACTAAAAATAAATTAATGAAAGGATAAAATCTTATTTTCATCAGAACTGGGTTAAAAAGGGAACAACATATATATCTAGAAGGGTATAAAAATCTTCTTAACTTATGGAGAAATAGGAAAGCCAGGGTTTAGGATAAGGAAGGGACTCTTAGAAGAGTGTGCAGATTAAGAAATAGGAGAGCAAGGGTAGAGGACAAGGCAGGGGCTCTTAGAAGTATGAGTAGATTATGGAATAGGAGGGCAAGAGGAGAAGATAAAGGAGGGACTCTCAAAAAGGGTGCAGATTAGAGGCAGTGATCAGAAGTAAATTAGATGTCTGAGGAGGGATAGGGTAAAAAGAGAGGGAGAGAAGGGTAAACAGTGAAGAAAATAGGATGGATGAAAATACGCAAGTAGTAATTATAACTTTTAATGTCATTGGGATAAATTTACCCTTAAAATGGACATGGAAAACAGAATGGATTAAAAACCAGAATCTGACAATATATTGTTTACAAGAAACACTTTTTTTCTTCAATTCATTTGTTTATTTTTAGTTTTCAACATTTACTTCCACAAGATTTTGAGTTCCAAATTTTCTCCCCACCCATCTCCTCCCGTTCCTGACGGCCTGTATTCTGATTTCCCCCTTCACTCAATCTGTTCTCCCTTCTATACTCCCTTCTCTTATCCCCTTTCCCTTCTGTTTTCCTCTAGGGTAAGATAGATTTCTATACCCATTTGCCTGTGTATCTTATTTCCCAATTGCATGCAGAAACATTTCTAGCATTTGTTTCTAAAACTTTGAGTTCCAAATTCTCTCCCCTCTTCCGTCTCCACCCAACCTTATTGAGAAGGCAAGCAATTTGATGTGGGCTGTACATATGCAGTCATGTAAAACACTTCCGTTAATGGTCATGCTGTGAAAGACTAACTGTATTTCCCTCCATCCTATCCTGGCCCCCATTTATTCTATTCTTTCCTTTGTCCCTGTGCCTTCTCAAAAGTGTTTGCTTCTGATTATCTCCTCCCCCAATCTGCCCTCCTTTCTATAACCCCTCCCTCTCTTATCCCCTTCCTCCCTAGGACAGATTTCTATAACCAATTGGGTATGTATGTTATTCCCTCCTTAAGCCAAATCCAATAAGAGTAAAGTTCACTCATTCCTTCCCATCTCCCACCTCTTCCCCTCCACTGTAAAAGGGTTTTTTTGCTTCTTTTATGTGAGATAATTTACCCCATTCTACCTCCCCCTTTCTCCTTCTCCCAGCACATTCCTCTCTCACCCCTTAATTTTCTTTTTTAGATATCATCTCTTCATAGCCAACTCAACTTGTACCCTGTGTCTATACATATTCCCTCCAACTACCCTAATACTGAGAAAGGTCTCATGAGTTACAAATATCATCTTTCCCATGTAGGAATGTAAAAAGTTCAACTTTAATAAGTCCCTTATGATTTCTCTTTCCTGTTTACTTTTTCATGCTTCTCTTGAGTCTTGTATTTGAAAATCAGTTTTTCTATTTAGCTCTGGTTTCTCAAGAATGCATTAAATTCCTCTATGTCATTGAATATCAATTTTCCCTTCCCATTGATTACACTCAGTTTTGCTGGTATACTTGGAAAGTCCTAGAGATTCAACTAAAAAGTTGGTTGAAACAATTAAAATCTTAGCACAATTACAAGATATGAAATAAAGGCATGAAAATCATTAGTGTTTCTATATATCACCAACAAAATCCTGCAAGAAGAGATAGTAAGAGATACCCCATTTAAAATAACCACAGATAGCATAAAATACCTGGGAGTATATGCGCCAAGGCGAACCCAGGAACATAACTTAGACATAATTATAAAGCACTTTTTATACAAATAAAGTCAGATTTGTACAATTGGAGAAGTATTCATTGTTCACGGGTTCATGGCCAATATAATAAGATTACAGTTCCACCAAAACTAATCTACCTATTCAATGCCATCTCAATTAAATTACCAAAAATATTTTATTGAGTTAGAATAAAACAATAACAAAATTCATTTGTAAGAACAAAAGGTCAAGAATATAAAAGGAATTAATGAAAAAAAAATAAAAGAAAGGGGTTTAGTAGTACCAGATCTTAAACTGCTTTAAAAAGTGGTAATTATCACAACTATTTGGTAATGGCTAAGAAATAGAAAGGTGGAACAAAGCAGACATGTAATACACAGTAATAAACGTTCATAGTGACCTTGTATTTGAGAAATGTAAAGATGTAAACTTTTGGGCTAAGAATTCACTATTGGGTAAAATTTATTGGAAAAACTGGAAAATAGTCTGGCAGAAACTAGATCTAAACCAATATCTTATATCATTTACCAAGATAAAGTCAAAATGGATTCATGACCTAGATATAAAGGAAGATGTAAGTAAACTAGAACATGGAACACATTGCCTATCAGACTTAAGGATAGGAGGATAATTTATGAATAAACAAGAGACAGAGAGCATTGTGATATGTGAAAAGGATAATTTTGATTATGTTAAGTTAAAAAGGTTTTGTACAAATAAAACCAAGGTAGCCAAGATTACAAGGAAAACAGAAAATTTGGGGGAAATTTTTATAGACAGTTTCTTGGATAAAGATCTTGTATCTCAAATATAGAGAGGGCTTTGTCACATTTATAAGAATATGATTCATTCCCCAATTGATAAATGATCTATGGATATGAACAATCAGTTTTTTGATGAAAAAATTAAAACTATATATAGTCATACAAAAATGCTCTAAATGATTATTGTTTAGAGAAATGCAAATTAAAACAACTTTGAGATATCTCACACCTATCAGATTGGCTAAAATGATAGAAGGAGAAAATTACAAATGGCGGTGGTGATGGAAAAAATTGAGACATTAATACGCTTTTGGCACAATTGTGAACTGATTTTTGGAGAGCAATCTGGAAGTATAACCAAAGATTTATAAAATTGTGTATATCCTTTGAGCCAGCAATACCACTATTAGATCTGTTTCCCAGGAAAAAAGGAAAAGAACCTATATGTACTAAAATATTTATAGTAGCTCTTTTTGTGGTGGCAAAGAACTGGAAACTGAGGGGATGCCCATCAACTGGGGAATGGCTGAAAAAGTTGTGGTATATGATTGTGACAATACATGATTGTGATGGCATATGATTCTGTAAATATACTACTGTGCTGTTAGAAATGAAGAGCAAATAGATATTAGAAAAACATGGACTTACATGAAATAATGAAGAGTGAAATGAGCAGAACCAGGGAATGTTATATACAGTAACAACAATATTGTTCAAAGAATAATTGTAACCATTCTGAGTACTATAAATACTCAAATCAACTATAAAGGACCTATGAAGGAAGATACTATTTACCTCCAGAGAAAGAATTGATAAATAGAAGTACACATAGTTTTACATGTATTTATAAATCTGTGTCAAATGGTGGCCTTCTCTAGTGCTGAGTGGGGAAAGAGGGAGGTAGTTCAGAACTTAAAATGTAAAAAAATTAAATTAAATTAAAAAAAAGAAATCTAAAAGAACAAATCAAACCAAAAACCAAACAAATATTTTCCTCTCTGATCTTATTGGGTTCATGATCATCCATTATTGCTTTTCTTGTGAAAGTAGAGCATTTTAGGGACTTGTGAGACTCCAGTTTCATTGGCAACAGGAGTGTGTGTGTGACAGAGACAGAGAGACACACACAGAGAAAGACAGAGACAGACAGAAAGACACACACACACACACACACACACACACACACACACGCAGAAAGAGAGAAATGTAAATTGCAACTTTTCCAGATATTCCCCTTCAAGTTATAGCATAAGGGCAATAGTTTCTCCACATGTGTACTCAGAGACAATTTCACAAAAGTATTATTTATGTGAAGCATTGAACTTTAAGAGAAACAGATTAACTGTTCAGAAATGAGATACCTGTGTTGATTTTAAGACCTCTAATTAATTTGGTGTATGGCACTTGTTTATTTTCTGCTTTTGTTTTTTGAAGAGCAAAATTCTTCAAACCACAGAGCTGCATACTGAAAAAAAAAACACATATGGCTAAAAATATAGTCCTTTTCCTTTTTAGGCAATTGGGGTTAAGAGACTTGCCCAGGGTCACACAGCGGTGCTCTATCCACTGCGCCACCTAGCTGCCCCAAAATATTTTGAAGAAGAAATTAACCCTACCATGAGGTAATAGAACTTTCCACTTTTTGTTTTGCCATGTTGAGATATTTGCTACCAGTGGGTTCAGTTATAGCAAATAGAAACAAAGGTTTCTTCCCACAGAAAAACCTTGATAGGACAGGCCTGCACTGGCACAGTCTCTGTGAGCTGAGTAAATTTAGTAGAAATGCTGCAATTGCTAGGGAAGCAATAACACACAGTAGGATGTACATTCATTAGTCAATATATTCACAGTCTCAGTAAGCCACATACCAGAGGTGTGTATCTTTATAACAGAGCAGCTTGCAGTGTAATATTGTTTTTATAAAATGGTCACTTTAATTAAGGCAAAATTTAGCAGCTTGTTTTCAGGTTTCAGGATTTGTGTTTCTCCTATTGAGAGAAAGAGCCCCCTTAATGAAACAGTCAGTCAGTCAATAAACATTTATTAAGTGACTACAGTGTTCTAGGCACTGTGCTAAATGTTGGCATGTATTTTTACATCTACTTTTAAAATTTATTTTCACAATCAGTTCAGATGTGGATATGGAAGGGGGGTTGTGATAAACAGGCTATACAAGATTCTATCACATTCTGTTTTTTATAGCCCTGAAAATCTGTACACTTTGGGGAATTTATTTTCCCCTTTTGAAAATTTTTATAGTGTAACAAACACTAATGTGCTATAATTATTTCTCAAAAGTCATACTTCTGTTCTCATCAAGAAGGGTGATGAGGCAAAATATGAATGTGTTTTTACTTCTGTCTGGCTTAACACCTTAATTTTTCATTCATTTTGATTTCCATTTCTCTCCTTTTCTGTTCCTTCCTTCTTTGCCTCCCTCCCTCTCTCCCTTCCCCTTTCATTATTATGCTTTTTATACACATGATTTTAAGCCTGTAACCCTATGTTCTGTTATACTTCTCCACTCTGGATCTCCACTCTTTCTCAGAATTTTCGGGATCCCTCTTTTTCCTTTCCTCTGATTTTCGCATTCCCCATGCTGCCACAGAGCAAGGGCACATTCCTCCAGAATTTGTATTTTAATGACTGGAAATGGAAAATGCTCTAAACTGGATCCCTTCTAGTAATAAAGTAGGTGGTTCAATGTCAAGATGATTCAAGCAATTCAATTGAACTCATATGTTGATCAATAATGAAAAACAACTGATGTTTTGTAAGCTTCCTTTATTTGTTTTTGTTTGTTTGTTTTTTGGCTAGGCAATGGGGTTAAGTGACTTGACCAGGGTTACACAGCTAGTAAGTGTTATGTGTCTGAGGCGGGATTTGAACTCTGGTCCTCCTGAATCCAGGGCCGGTGCTCTATCCACTGTGTCACCTAGCTGCCCCTTGTAAGCTTCCTGAGGGCAGAAATCAAGCTATATTTACTTTGGCAGCTTCCTCAGCTTATCATTCAATGCTTTACATGGTAGACATAAAATAATCATCTGAAAAACTGCAATTGTTATTTGAGTATTTTAGTATTTCTTCTGCATCCTCAGCCTATACCTTTAATTCATTAAGCCAGATTAATACCTCTCTTTGCCTGGTCTTGCAATGTTTTACTTTATATGTTTCACTTGGACTTTTTTCAATGCTTTATTGATAGTGTCTTTATTTCAGCAATGTGATACAGAGATTCTTTCAATAATTTGACTTATATCTTGGACATGTTTTTGGAACTTGCCTGAAGGACAAGAATCCAAAGTGGATTTGAGATACTTTGAGAATTGCTTCTAATTTATATTTGAATGGTGCTTGTACCTTACTGTCATGTGTAGCTGGTAGCAACATGAATGAATGAAAGAAAAAAAAAACAACTTTATCAAGTGTTTATGCCAGGTACTACACTAGAATGCTATTGGCCTTGTGCTTTTGCTCTGCTTCTGGAAAGATGGTATGTATCCCTTTCAGTCTTTTGTATCATTGCTTCTCAATCTGGGCATTGTAAAATATGGTGCTTAAGATGACTTTGGTGTATTATAACATCCTGGGCTTCTTCATATCTCTTTGCTTGTTTCTGATGGAGGATTAATGGGGAGTAGCAGGTGAAGGGTGGGAAGCAGAGAGTAGAGGGAAAATGGGCACTGTATATATTGTAACACAAATGAATTCACGTGTGTGCATACAGATGTATATGTACGTACACACACATTCCACAGAGATATAAAGAAGTAAGACTGCATTTTTAAAAGCTTGGAGTGACATTAGTAGGGATACTTTGTATACGAACTTTTAAAATGGAAGTGTATTGCTATAGTATTCAGAAGTACTACTTTGATACTTCAATATTGTTACAATATACAGAGGTATTACATTGTCTTTGAAATTTTATTTGCATAAAGCAAACATTAAACCGAACACTGTTTACAAATAAGAAAATTGTAGATGGGGTATTTGAGAACTATTTTGCTGATTTTAAAGCAGTGACAACTGTGGGAATAAATATGGAATTTTGTAATTTAAAAACAAATATAATACATTTAATAAATATTTATATTATTCTAAATATTATTGGCATTTTGAGCTGTTTTTCATTGTTATTAGATACATCTACTTTAGAATCTATAGACTTGCTGGCTGTATAGATGGAACATCGATTTTTAGTCTCAGGTGGTTTCCTAGTGAGTTAGACAAGGACTACAGGTAGAATCTATAATTTTAGTGAAATGACAACTCATTGTTTCGCAAAGCTTTTATTATTATTATTGTGACCAATATCTATAATAATTCAAGGAAATACCAACAACTATGAAAGAAGAAAAATGAAAGTTTCCCCTTCTAGTTAATGTCCCCAAATTGTTTAGGCACAAAGTATGGTGAAGGCAGCTAGGTGGCTTGGTAAATAGAGCACTGGGCCTGGAGTCAGAAAGACCTGAGTTCAAATCCAGACTCAGATACTTAACTAGCTATGTGACCCTGGGCAAGTCACTTAACATCTGTTTGCCTTAATCTACTGGAGAAGGAAATGGCAAACCACTTCATTATCTTTGCCAATAAACCCACATGGCATGGTATGGTCCGTGGAGAAATGAAGAGTCAGTCATGACTGAACTACAAAGTGTGATGCTTTTAACTGAGAATAAATCCTACATTATTAGGTGGATTAAAAATTACACTGACTCTAAAAATAGAGGCAGTGAGGTGGTGTAGTAGATAGAGTGCTTGACTTGGAGATAGGAAGCCTGAGTTCATATCTGGTCTCTGACAATGTTGCTGGACAAATCACTTAACCTTGGTCTGCCTCAGTTTCTTTATCTGTACAAAAGGAACAATAATAGCACCTACCTCTAAAGTTTAAAGTAAGCATAAAATGATATACTTGTAAAGTGCTTTACAAACTTTAAGACACTATATAAAATCCTAGCTATTATCATTAGTATTATTATTAAATTGTCAGTCAACTGTCATTCATTAAGGACCTATGATGTGCCACTTACTATAGTGCTGTGTAGTTTCAATCTTTGTCACATCTGGAATATCATTTAGGGGAATCTTATAAATTTTGGGGTCATTTTGCTTTGGACTCCTAAGTTCAGCTAAGAATATTGTTTTTCAGTTCATCAATACTGCTTTTGAAATTAAGATTCTTTGGCATGAAATTTATGTAATGCTTTAAAGTTTGCGAAGTGCTTTACATACATTATTTCATTTGAATCTCTTAACAACCCTGTGAGGTAGCTGCTGTAGCTATTATCCTTCCCATTTTATATAGGAGGAAATTGAGGGTGGCAGAGGTTTTGTGTCTCTTCTGTGATCATTAACTGTCAGAGGAAGTCTTTGAACCCTTGCCTTCCTGAATTCAAGTCCAGAAAGAAAAGTCCTACACTGATGACAGAAAGGAGTACTTTGCCACACTGCAGCTCACAGGCATGAGCTGTTTCTGTGGTTACTTGGAGTGTTTTTCTCTTTGTGTATTTTGTCATTTCAGACCCCTAAGCAAATCAAGCACTGTGTATGTATTTAACTCTACAAAAACCTCAACTGAAGACTTGTTCTAAGGCTTCATCATGGCATGGAGAGAATCTGGGGTTCTGAAAGGCTCCACCAATTAATGGATCAAACAAGAATTTATTAATTGCTTACTATGTTCCAGACACACTCCTAGACATTGAACACACAAAGAAGAAAGCAAAACAGTCCCTGCCCTCGAGGTGTTTGCATTCTAATGGAGTAAACACCACTTAACTTTTTTTTGGCTCTTGCAGGCTGAGTCAGGATGGCTGTCTAGTACCCTTAGGGTACTATAAAGTAACCCTGCATGGACAAGGTTTCTGGAATTATCAATCATGAGCCCTAGCTGGTGAACTCTGCATTGATAATCAGCCAGTAGCTTCAATTAACTTTTAGCAAAGGACATTTACTAAGCAGTTATAGTTATGATAGTACAAAACATTTTCACCATACTAGGGGCACACTCTGTGCTTATAGTTATTGTCCCTATAGAGAGTGGGCTCAATTGTATAACAAAATATTGGTTAGGCACATATGTAGCAAAGCAGTACCTCACAGCTCCTTTTTTTTTTCTCATTGTGCAGCTCTCATGAGGTTTCCTCTCTAACAGACTTTGAAAATAAGTGCTGTTGGGGAGTCCACAGCTGGTGATTCTTTCTATCCAGAAGCATCGTGATAATCCCTGAACTTGCTGCCATCTTCCGATGATTGTCTTTCTACATTTGTCTTCAGGTATTCATTCTATTGTTAGCCACTACCTCTTCATCAGACTCTGTTACCAGCTCTTTTTTGGGGGGAGTAGGAAGGGGGATGAGTAGAGAAGAAAGAGAGAAACTTTCTCGTCACTCTCCCTCCCTGTACCCTCTCTTACTTGCTGACCAATTTTATTTTAGGGCTTGGTGGGAGCTTCCCCCTTCTATGCCTATATTGGCCTGCCACTAGATTTTACAATATAGGCCTAGAGGTATTACTGATCACTTTTTAGCCAATTAAAAAAAAGTATCAAATAATCAAAGTGCTTTATTACTCTCAAACTCATTAAGGACTTAGTTGCACTTAGTTTATGCACATATACATACATACACACACATATATGTGTATGTGTGTGTATATATATATATATATATATATATATGTATATATATAATATGACAATATTGGTGTGTTATGTTCCATGGAGTTATGAAGAGTAAGACATGACTGAATGTTTGAGCAATAACAACAGCAATAACTCAGGGATAGATGCCCTTTCCTCTGGATCTAGTCTTCCAGTGGAAAAAGGCAGTTTCCTTTATATAGGTTTTGGGTAGCATAGAACAAAGGACAGAGCAGGGTAGATAACACCATAGAATTAATGGCAACATGACTGGTTACAGAGCTGAGGCTCATGGAACAACACTGGAAGTTTGGTAATAGGGACAAGCAATGACCCCCCACCCTGCTTCTTCTTTCACGAGAGTAAGAAGTGCTCTTTGTTGTGAGATAGTGGCCCAGACTTTTGGATAGCAAACCAGACATCCTTGAAGGATATCTTGGTGGAGTAAAGCTATCAGGCCCCACTCCCTTTCTTTTCACATCCATTCTCCAAGGTCGGTTAAATTCCTTGAGCAGGAAAGCTGGATTTTTAAACTTAACCCATTATAGGCCATCTGAACTCTGAACTAAATTCAGAGACAAAGAATCATGACTTAAGCAGTTATGGGACAAAAGCAGTTACTTGTAAATAGGATCAATAAGGAAATGAGACTGAATCAATCTTAATCTTCTCACATCCCTGGGCACATTTTAGGTAATTATGAAAAAAGAAAAAAAATGTTTTTGAGATTTCAGAGAATTTATTACCTAGAGTATGGTCTGGGATAGCAATTCTTTTCTTAATTCTATTATTGTCTTATGAGCCAGTACTTTAAATTTCTTTAGGCCCTAGTTTTCTTCATTCTAAGTTACAGGGGCAGTGTTCATATTTCTCTTAGAGGATTTCAAATTTAAATTATTGAAAACTTTTTGGGAGCTTTGAACAGGAAGTGATATATTGGCCCAAATAGATGCATAAAGAAATTTCAGTAATAATAACATTACTTATAGATCCTGGTTCACTGGAAACCACCATTTCTTCTAACTGATGCCTTAGAATTCTATGTTTATCATTGCCTGCATTGGTTAAAGACTATATTTCTTACTATATTAATTATAGCCAACTAAATGTAGTGAAGCTATAAACATCCCTTTGGAGACCCAGATCCTAAGATACTGTAGCTCTTTGGTGGGAAGAAGCTAAGCTATGAAGTGGATACATTGACTGACTATATTAGAAAACAATAGGAAAGCCTAAGCAAGACTATCATTTATATTCCTCTTGCCTTTTACTTTAAACACAGATTGGAGATATCACAATAAATAGAAAACATTTTCACTTAGAAATAGCTTTGATTCTTTTGATTAAATTCTCCAAAAAAGGACAACTATCTGTAGTTTTATAACTCGGATTTTTCATTTTAGTTATCACTTTAGCCAAACAGTCACTTTTCACATATTTCTTAACAAGGCATTTAATTCTCACTGGAAGAGGTCACCTAAGCAAAGAATGAAATTGTTACTTTACGTTGTAAGTCTCAGCTTTGCCTTAACTTGGTGTCTCTCTCTTTCCCCGTATTTATATTCCTTTTCTCAAGCTTTTAAAATTGAGAATTTGACCCTGGTCACAGACTCTCCTTGACCAACTTTGCTTACCAGGACTTTGTTTTAACTTTTGATATGCTTTTGCTTTGAGGATGTTTAATAAATTGAAGATATATCTGTGGTGTCACAGACTGGTATTTGTAGAATCTTCTTAGACTGAGAGAGCACATTGCTATTAGATTGAAATCCTTTCTTTAAAAGATCAGTATTTAAAAAAATGAATCAATTTAAGGCTTAAAATGAAAAAATATCATGCTTTTGGCAAGTTTGTGTTTGGCAATTAAAGGGAACTCTTTAGTGTGTTCATGCCATATTGTGATATAGATGTGTTTCTTCATAATTTTTTAATTACACAAATCAATTTGCTTTTATTCAAAAAGCAGGGTCTAAGTCAATGCTTTCTATGTGGTAGGTGCTTAATTAATACTTCTTATATTTATTAAATTAAGAGTCATACAACCAAGACAAAAAGGTTGTGTATGTACTGTTTCTTTGAAGAGGGACTTGCCATGGGGTAGTCCTAAAGTTGAGCAGGTCCCATTGCATAATTTGAAGATCACTCCAATGAAGTTCCTTAGCAATCATGGATGATAAAGTTTTCATTCCATGCTTAAGTTGGTAACTTGAATAGGGCTTCCTAAGCCTAGGGACCAGAAGTAGAAGAAAGTCAAGGACAAAGTCTGGAAGAGCATATGAAAAGCTGTCATTCAGGGTCAAGCTTCAGAGGTTTAGAACTGAGATAAATAAATATGGGTTTGGTACTTTACTTGATTTGCTTGACTAAACTTCGTCTAGTTGTAAATGAATATTTTTATATCTTTTTGGGTGCTTCTGCTTTCCAGCTTTGAGAGAGATGATGGATAATGCAAAGCCCACTTCAGGTTGCTGAAGGGAGAAAAAGACTCTAGAAAGCAGCTGACGAGAGAGGGAACTAGCACTCTCTATTGTATCCTTATCCCCAGCTTGCTGCACCAGAGACTTCAGGGAACTACCTCTGGGGTAAGATCTGGGACCTCTGGGTTGAACTGAGTTATTTCAATGGGAGAACTCCTTCATTCTATATTGTCTAGTATATGTTTTCCTATGTATACTTTCTCTGATCTCAGTTGTACTATCATCTTGATTAAGTGGGTTTCTTTGCTTAAAAACTGACTAACCTCTCTGAGGTCTAAATTTGCTGCAGCTGGCCAGGCAGGGTGGTACACACATAATCTCTGATGTTGAGGAGTCTGAAGATGGCATATCTCTTGAGTTTGGGAGTTCTGTACTAAAGTGGACTAAAACCAATGAAGTGTCTACATTAAGTCCAGCACTAGTTCTTGATAATGGGAGGCCACCAGGTTGCCTAAGAAGGAATGACATGGCACACTTCAGAAATGGATCAGTTAAAACTCTAGTGCTGATTAGTTGTGGGGTCAGGCCTGTGAATGCCTACTGCATTTCTCGTCTAGATGAGATGGGGAGACCCAGTTTCCTTTGTTATTGTTGTTCAGTCATTCAGTCATGTCTGACTCTTAATGACTCCATGGACCATAGCATACCAGGCCCTTCTATCCTCCACTATCTCTCAAAGTCTGTCCAAATTCATGTTCATTGTTTCTATGACACTATCTATCCATCTCATCCTTACTCATCCCCTTTTCCTTTGTTCTTCAATCTTTCTTAACATCAGGGTCTTTTCCAATGAGTCCCATCTTCTCATTATGTGGCCAAAGTATCTAAGATTCAGCTTCAGAATTGGACCTTCCAGAGAATAGCTTAAATTAATTTCTTTAAGTATTGAATGATTTGATCTCCTTTCTCTCCAAGGGACTCTCAAAAGTCTTCTCCAGCATCACAGTTTGAAAGTCAATTTTGAGGTGCTCAGCTTTCCTTATAGTCCAACTGTCTATATACTGCTACTAGAAAAAACTATAGCTTTGACTATACAGACCTTTGTCAGCAAGGTGATGTCTCTGCGTTTTAGTATGCCATCCAGATATCCCGTAGTTTTCCTTCCAAAGAGCAAATGTCTTTTAATTTCAGGGCTGCAGTGATTTTTGAGCCCAAGAATATAAAATCTGGCACTGCTTCTGTATTTCTTCTCCCTCTATTTGCCAGGAAATGATGGGACCAGTTGCCAAGATCTTAGTTGTTTTTTTTTTTTTTGCCAACTTTTACACTCTCCTCTTTCACCCTCATCAGGAGGCTTCTTAATTCCTCTTCACTTTCTTCCATCAGAGTAGTATTGTCTACATATTTGAGATTGTTGATATATCTCCAGGCAACCCTAATTCTAGTTTTTGGTTGATCCAGCCTAGCATTTTGCATGACATGCTCGGCATATAAGTTAAATAAATAAAGTGACAATATATAGCATTGTTGTACTCCTTTTCCAGTCTTAAACCAATTAGTTGTTCCATGTTTGATTCTGACTGTTGCTTCTTGGACTGCGTACAAATTCCTTACGAGGCAAGTAAGATGATCTAGTACTCCCATCTTTTTGAGAACTTGACACGTTTTGTTGTGATCCACACAGTCAAAGGCTTTAGAGTAGTCAATGAAGCTGAAGTAGATGTTTTTTCTGGAACTCCCTTGCTTTCTTCATAATCCAGAGAATGTTGGCAATTTGGTCTCTAGTTCTTCTGCCTCTTCAAAAACCAGCCTGTTCTTCTGGTAATTCTCAGTTCACACATTGCTGAATCCAAGCTTGCAGAATCTTAAGCATAATCTTACTGGTGTGTGAAATGAGCACAATTGTTCATTAATTTGAACATTTCTTGTCATTGCCATTCTTTAGGATTGGGATGTAAACTGATCTTTTCCAATCCAATGGCCACTGTAGTGTTTTCCAAATTTGCTGGCATATTTAGTGCAGCACTTTAATAGAATCATCTTTTAGGATTTTAAATAGCTCAGCTGAAATTCTGTCACCTCCAGTAGCCTTATTGTTAGCAATGCTTTTCATTTGACTTCATTCTCCAGGATATTTAATTCTAGATTACTAACCACACCATCATGGTTATCAGTGATGTTAAGACCTTTCTTGTACAGTTCTTGTGTATTCTTGCTGCCTTTTGCTAATCTCTTCTGCCTCTGTTAACTCCCTACCATTTTTTTCCTTCTCCCCCTAACCAAAAATAGCTCTAGATGGATAGTCTTTGCCATAACTTTCTATATTTCTCTGTGTTGGTACTTTGCCCCCAAGATTCTGGTTGTTTCCACTTCATCAACCACTTCCACCTTTTTGGTCAGAATCAGATCCAGAATAACAGTTACCCTTATAATTTCTTCTGTATTTGGCAAGATGAAATTAACAGGGAAGCAGTTCAAGAATTTACCAGATACCCTGATTTTTAACAGAGATCTCTAGCATTTAGCTTCATAATCAAAGCCCCCAATCACAACTATTTCCAATTTCATTGTCAGTATTGTGATCTACATCAAGAATCTTTCATTATTTCCTTCACCTGACAGGGCAGACAGAAGTATAATTTCATAGTGATATAAAATTTCTCCTGCCCTTTCCTCCTTTATTTAACTTATTCCTTTTAAATATTATATGTCCTTTCTACCTAATCTCTTGAACAAAGTATATACTCTTTAATTGCTACAGTCAAATTATAAACCCTATACCACCAGGTTTCAATAGTGCCTATGAGGTTATATTTACTTTTCAAGTTCTTTTATCTTCACTCTATGCCTTGCTGTAGACATCTAAGACTGGATAGTCTTTCCACCCTTCTTCCCAATTGAACAATTAAAAAGCAGAAAATAAAAACCTAGAACAAATATGCATAATCTGTCAAAACAAATTATCACATTGGCTATATCCAAAAATATGTGTGTCATTCTGCATTTTAAGTCCATAGCTTCTCTGGCAGAAGTAAGTGGCATGTCAAACTCAAATAGAAAGAGATCCCTTCTGGCCTCATATTGACTGAGAAAACCACAAAATTAACTATCTATTTTGTATTATATTTTTATTTATTTTGTTAAATATTTTCTAGTTACATTTTGATATAGTTTACTTACTCAGGAATTTTGACTAGCCCACAGATCCTGAATTTGATACTCCCACTCTAGTGTCCTGGTTTATCATTGTGTTGTAAGAGTGCTAAAGTCTTTGAACATTGTTTTCCTCTATAATGTTGTTGTAATTTCTGCTCGCTGCATTCTGTATCAGTTCATAGAATTCTTCCCAGTTTTCTCTGAAACTATGCATTTTATAATTTATCATGGCACAATGTTATTCCTTTGCATTCTTATATACTAATGATTTAGCCATTCTTCAAGAAGAGGGTATCTTCTTAGTTTCCAGTTTGTGGCTACTACGAAAACAGTTGCTACACATATTTTTGTAAATATGGATCTTTTCCCTCTTTAGTTTCTTTGGGGATTATATAAGACTTATTTCCACAGGAAAATAGTTTGGCCAGGGGGAAGGAAATACAGTATTGTCTGCAAGGGAACTGGAAAGAGAATTTGCATATCTAGTATGTGTCTGTGATATTAGTATGATTGCCAAATCCAATGGCCTTTTGCCTACTAATGTTTATCCTTCTTGATCTCTTCACATCATTCAACACTATTAACCACATACTTAGTTTTTCTGCATATTCCAGTTTCCAGTTGACTTTTGAAATACCACATGTTCTTCCTCTCCACTCTAATTTATACTCTTTTGTTTGCTATCTCATTATTTTCTTTCCAGTCCCTAATGGTGAACATTCCCTGAGGTCCTGTACATTGTCTTCCTTTCTTCTTTACCTACACTCTCTTTGTTGGTAATCTCACACCCATGGTTTTAGCTAAAGTCACTCTGCATAAGTCTCCAGACCTTACCTCTTTTCCAAGTTCTAGACCAGTATCTCTAGTTTCCACAGAACATTCTTATTTAGGTGTCACATCAACATTTCAAAATCAACATTCCTTGAACTAGTCTTTTTGTCTTTTATCTAAAACTAGATCCTCTTTCTGACTTCACCATTTTTGATAGTAGTATCACCACTCAGTTTCCCATGATTGAAACTTTGGGCTTCTCTTTGATCTTTTACTGTTTCTTGCATTTTCTGTCCAATTAGTTACGCTATTTTGTTCATAGAATAAGATAATCTCAATGTTGCAAGGGACCTTCGAGGCCTTCTATTTCAACTCATAAAATGATCACTGAAAGGGCTAATTATAAAACCTAGTATAGGGTGGGGGAGGGAGAGGACACACAAACAACTCTGTATGAACGAGATATACACTGGATAAATTGGAGATAATCTTAGGAGGAAGGTGTCGCATTAAGGGGGACCAGGAAAGGCTTCATATAGAAGGTGGGATTTTAGCTGACCCTTAAAGGAAGCCAGCAAAGTCAGAAGGTGGAGATGAGAAGGGATGACATTTCAGGCAAGGGGTCGGTCAAGGAAAATGTACAGAGTAAAGAGATAGAGTGTTATATATCTATATATCTATCTCTATCTCTATCTCTATCTCTATCTCTATCTCTATCTCTATCTCTATCTCTATCTCTATCTCTACCATCTCTGTAATATCTTCTCTCACCCAAGTTAATAATCATCTTTTAGATGCAAATAAACTGATAATGCAAATGATATTTTCTTTTTTGTCCACAAATGATGGGTAGCCTGTGTACTGCACTGACCTCCACAAAATAGCAGAAGGACCAGACATATGTCACTAGTATATTGGACAGATCTTTTATGGAGGATCTGGGGAAAGGGAAGTATAAGAATCACAAGAGGATAAGAAGGTGTGGATGGCTCGCTAATATGGAGAGGGGGGGACTGTGTTGATAAGACTACAGATCTTTCAAAGTAATAAAGTATTTTCTTTCAGAAAAATAACTATCAAATGTATTTTTAAGAAACTTAGTAAGTTATCACAAAGTGCTAAATTTTCCAGTTGGTTGTAAAAGATAAGTGCTTTTTTCCTCAGAACTCCAACTATGTAGTTTAAAACTTGGATAAATGCCTTTTTTTCCTGAAGGATCCCCTCCCTTACCCCCATAACAGCTTATTATCTCTTTCTGTGAGTCAGTGCGTGTTCTTTAGGGAAACATTAGCGAATACTTTATAATTACTATGGTCTGAGATCACCTCCATCACATGGATATGTTGACATCGTGATGTGGAATACAAAATCATTACTAGATGGTCACTATCCTAAAGTAGCTCACAGTGTATGTACTATGGAGAGACAATATGAAGAACAGCATCAGAAAACTCAAGGAGGGAGTGAACTAATGAAGGAGTGCTGGTAGTGGTCAGGAAAGGCCTCATGTTGGAGGTGGTAATGGAGCTGGGTTTTGAAAGAAAATGGGCATTGTAAGAGGTGAAAATGAGAAGAGAGTGAGTTCCAATCATATAGGATGTCCTGTGGAAAGGCACAGACATGGGAGATACATGAGAGCTAGTTTGATTGGAACAGAGAGTGTGTGAACAACAGTAATATCTGATAAAGTTGGAAAAGAAGGCTGAAGCCAGGTTGTGAAGGGCTTTAAATGCCAAATGGATGATTTGATTCTGAAGGTAATTGGAAATTATTTGAGTTTATTTAATAGAGGTGTCACATGGTCAGACCTGAGCTTTAGGAAAATCATTGTGACAGATGTGTATAGGTTGGATTGGAGAGGAGAGAGATTTGAGGTAGAGTCCAGGCTAGAGGATCTCTCCCTACACTGAATGGTTCTTCCCTGTCCCCCACCTCTCTCCAGCTGTTGAATATTTCCATATCCTTTAAAGCTTATACCTCCTCCAGGAAACCTTTCCTCATCCCTCTTTTCAGTAATAACTATTCTTCCCTCTGACTTCATGCAACATTTTGTACCTTCCTTATACCTTTACCATATGCTATTTGAATGTAACACAGAACTCAAGTCTATTAGCATGAGACTCTATTGGTGGAGAATGATTGATTACTTGATGCTCTATGGGCAGAGTTGGTGAGTTTGGGGAGGATAGAACCTATTTCTTATTTATGACTTCCAGCTTCAAGACAGAAGATACTCAGTTCCAGATTCTCTTCAACGAAAGGTCCTTGAAGAGAGATCAAGACTCCAGGAAAAAGCCAATGTGTAAAGAAGCTAGTGCTCAGATCATGTCCATATCCCCAGGTTACCGTGCTAGAGATTTCAGGGAATTTCCCCTTGGGTAAGATCTGGGACTCTCTTTCTTTCTTATGGTTGAGCTGAGATATCTCATTCCCACTGGGGGAGCTTATTCACTCTGTGTATTGTATGGTATGTTATATTTTGTAAACTTCTCTGATTTCTATTTTCTCTTGGCTTGGACAAATGGGTTTATTTGCTATTTGTTATGTGTGATTTTTTTTTTTTTGGAACTGGCATTTGGTAGAAGAGACTCAACTCTTTGGTTATAGAGCTTAGATCTCTCCTGCTCCATTAAAGTGATAGCAATCAGCAGTACAACTTGAACCTAAATGATATTATCTCGACAAACAATATCTGGGAGGGGGCAAATTGATATAATTCTACCACAATATACCCTCTCTGAGAAGGGCAGGGTGGCCAGCCTTATGGCCCAACCTTCTACTCCCTTTCTGGTAGTGATCAAAGTCTCTCTTGGAGAGGGGTAGGTGGAGGAGATTCTGGAGATGTCCATTAATATCTTCCTGTGAGCCACATCTAAACAGCTCTATGTGGTCACATACAACCTACAAAAGGCAACACAGAAACACACCCTACATTTAAAAATGATGGTTCTCTCTATGTGCATCATGCCCAAGTACTAAATCCTAAATTCCATGAGGGCAAGGACAGCGATATGGAATCAAAACCTTGTGTTTTCCTCAGCATATAATATAATGCGCTGCACATGACAGGTGATTAATAAATATATCTTGATTTGAATTGAGTCCATGAACATGAATCTATGTACACTAGAATTACAAATTTTTTTTTGAAGAAGCCCACCAACATATGGGCATTTCCCCTCTTCACTTGAAACTTTTGTTTCACATTGGTGTGTTTTGTGAATTTTTTGTACTTTAGCTGTCATTTGATTTAACGAGTAATTCTACACTCTTCCTAGATCCTTGAAGACAAATAAACATTGAGAGAGAAAAAAATTTTTCAAGTCAGTCTAGTATGACTGAGAAACACTGTCTTTAGAGCTAGGTAAGATTGGGGAGAAAGATTGAAAGAATTTAGGTAAAACAGAATTTTTGTGACTTTTTAATTTGTTTGAAACATATAACACCATATACTAAGGAAGGAGAAATTATTTTGCAAAGATCATTTAGTATAATGTGATTTTAAATAAAATCATTTTTCCCTCAATTCTCATCTTCCTCTTCTTGATAAACTTTGACCCAATTTAAAGAATCAAAGAATTGCCTAGAAGAATTAATTCAAATCCCAGAAGTAATATTGATTGAAAGAGACCCCTTCTAGAACCCCCATAGTTACATGATCAATTTTTATTGAAGTATAGTGATTTGCTGCAGGCTCAGGTTGGATAGCCATAGTTACATCTCTGTTGACTAAAATTAGCCCACATATTGCTACTCACTGCTTGTTGGGTTATTGCTATGTTTTGGAACTTGTGGATGAAGTATGCCTCCTGACTCCTCCGTGAATAATCATGAAAAGTTGAACAAAGTTAGTGTTGAAGGCTATAATAAATTGAAGCTTCAATATAATTATAATTCCATATGTCCTAAAGTAGCAGAAATTCTAACCATGCCAGTGGTATTGCAACAAGAATGATAACAGAGGTGATTAAAAGCAATGATCAGGGGAGTGTTGACAGGAGAAGGGCTTTGAAGAGGCTAGAGTGAGAGAGGAAAACTGGACTGGAGGGAAGGGAAATGATAATTCTGGTATGCTAGTGGGATCAGGAGAAATCTGATTTACAATTAAGTAGCCATTTTCATTCACTTTTAGCCATGCCAGGTGTCAGGGCTTTAAGTATGGCTCTTTTATGGGAGTAGAAGACTAGGGCTATCACTATGTCAGGGAACAGTGGGTTTTTTGTTCAGATTTCTGCTTCCAAAAATGGAGGGTAATTTCCAAGGAGTAGGTTCAAGAGACAGCATTATGTAGTGGAAAGAACCTTGAATCCTGAATCAGAGAACCTGGGTCCATTCTCACCTGTGGGACATCTACTTGTGTGATCTTGGGTGATTCACTTAACCTCAATAATTCTCAGTTTCTTCATCTATGAAATAAAGGGGTTGGACTAGATGATTTTTGAGATGAATTACTTACAGTTCTAAATCTGTGATCCTTTTAGCTCCCAGTCCTATGATCCTGTAATAATGTATTAAGCCTGACCTGATTAAAATTATTTATTTATTAAAGTATGATATTATTTATTTATATTTTAGTATATGACAATTTTATTATGATTATTTATTATTTTTATGGTACACTATTTAAAGTAATTCCTCAAAATTAAATTGTTCTCAAGCCTTTGTCCTTGTATCAGTTAGTTTGTGGTCTTTCAGGCAGCTCAGCTAAGTGCTAGAAGAAAGTATTAGGTGTTAAAGGAAGAATCTAGAGATCAAATTCACTCAGTATTCACAGACTGCCATTCTCTATTCAACATGCATGACATACATTCTGCGCCAGAGCCAGACCATCAGGGTGGGTCTCTCTCTTTACCTTCATGTAAATAGATAGTACATTTTAAAATGGCCTCCATTCTCCTTTTTGTCTTTAAAAGGAAAATTGTCGCTTAGCAACCAGTCATTTTCTGCCTGGCTGATATGTAAAATGAAAAGCTAGGCAAATCAGAAGCAAATAATTTGGGCCTTTAGGAGTATTATTCTGGTTATTCCTTAGAATAACTAAGATGACCCCCATTGAACTGGAGCATTCCTTATCACAATGTCAGCATGTCCATGTTATAGAGATATCAGACCACAGCAATTACATGGTATTTACCAGTGTTCCCTAAAGAACACATGCTGACTCTTAGTAAGCTGCTGTGGAAAAATAAATCTCTCAGGAATAAAAAGACATTTACTTAAGTACATGGTTAATGTCCTAACAAGAAAACACTCCCCTTTAATTACTGAAGGGGAATAAAATTAAAATATATTCATTCTTGAATTGAGTTTCTGATAGTTTTTCATTGTGATATATATTAAGCCTCTTAAACACTTTTAAAGGGGCATTTTTCCAAAGAGAATATTTGAATATTTAAAGTTCTGTGATCTTAATATGTTCTGTTCTCTCCACCTTGGCAACCCATCCATGCCTTCTCAGCATATGTGATTCTAATACATGTCTATCCAAAAATGCTTCATAGAACTGTGCAATATACTAGAGGCCTTGATCTGGTAATTTTGCTATTTTATGGCTGGAGAAAACAAGTTTAATACATGAGTCTGGACACAGAGAAAATAGCATTTGCTTCATTATTTTGCTTGCATCTAAATGAAGATTATCAACTTGGGTGAGAAAAGATGGTGCAGTAGAAAAGGGCAAAATTTGGATTCAGAGGATCTACATTCAATGCTAATTCTGCAACTTAACACCTCTGTGACCTTGGTCAAGTCACTTCAGTTGGTCTAGCTTCAGTTTCTTCATCTGTAAAATGAGAGAATTGGATTAGATGACCTTTAAGGCCCTTTCCAACTCTAAGTTTATGATCCTATGCTCCCTTGATTAGGATATAAAATGCCACTGTTAGACAACGAAGTTCAGGAATTGTATTCATAGAGTTGTGGCATATGGATTTGGAAGAAAGCACAATGTAGTTGAATCTAGCTCCTCTCAGGATGTAGAAGCAATTTAAATGAGCTCAACTAGTTCTTTTGATTGATGCTTTTTTAAAAAAAAGGGTAAGCATATATGATGAGGGAGACTACACAGGTTCCTTTGGTAAATTTCCCTTGGGCTTCCCTTACTTGATTTTCGGAAATGTTTTTTTGTCATTTAACTTAAACTCTCCTTGTTGCACTTTAAGTCCAATACTATTAGTTTTGTCTGTAGTAGCCAGAGAAAACAGCTGACCAACCTTCCCTCTCCTGGAATAATCTTGTCCTTATTTTACTGGAGCTAAATGGAAAGAAAGTTCTCTTACTTTACAAAAACCAAACAACTTTCACACTCCTACTCCCTTAATCAAATAGTTGAATAGTATAAAACATTAAGTCAGTTTCTCCCAGTGAACACTCCCAGAGAGTAAGTCAAACAATTTCCAGTCAAGGCTCTTGAATGACATTTGGCTCACTGATATGAGTGTGAATAGGGATATCTTGGTGGCCTGAAAGAAGTCAGTGATTATTAAAATTTCCAGAGAGCAGATGATAACCTAGGATGCTGGTTTTCTGAACTATGTAACCTCATTTGTTTGTTGAAATTCTATAGAAAGGTAGCAATGGATTCTCAAGATAAGACATGTTCCCCAAGATGAAGGAGTTAGAGAAGTTTGGGAAGACTTCTATGAACTAATACAGTTAGGTAAACAGAACCCGGACAACAATGAAGACAACGGCCAAAATAATGTAGAGGAAAATAGCTTTGAAGAACTTCAAAATTCTCATTACTTCAGTGGCCAATTGCGATCTCAGAGGATTAAAAGTGAAACATGCCTCCTACCTCTGTGCAGAGAAGTGGTACTCTGTAGGAAAGGGATGAGGCATACATTGTCATTACATGACCAATGTGTTTATTTGCTTTGCTTAACTACCCAAGGGGAGGCTCTATTAGGGAGAAGATAATTGAAGAGTAACAGAAGTGCTAAAAAAAGGAAATATCAATAAAACATTAAATAAAGTAGACAGGGAGCCCAATGATCTGACTAAATATGGAACAGGGCAAGAAAAGTGTCAGGCAAGAGGGGATGACAGCTCTTAGATAAAGCTCCTTCTCAGTTACCATAGAAGCAATTAGGGATATTACAATCATCATATAATCCTCATTGAGTATATGCTAAGGACCCAGCAAGTTGACAAAAGGAAAGAGAAAAGGGAAGTTTTGGAAACAGGGCATTGGAGACAAATTTTGTTTATGTTAATATTTAGCTTAAGGCCATCTCTGGTGCTAGGCTCATTCAATAAATATCTATTGACTTGACTTTTGGGTTGATAGTATTTTCTCATTTAAAATACATGTGTCTACTGAACTAAACTTTAGTTTGTGTAAGACACTGAAAAATAGAGTTAGCATCCCTACTCTTAATCAATCAATAAGCATTTATTAAGCACCTTGAGTGTTCCAGACACCATGCTAGCCACTAGAAAATACAGAGACAAGAACAAACAACACTTCCTGTCCCTAAATGAATGAGCTCATATTCAGTGAGGGAGACAATCGATTGACCAATAAACCTCATTATATACTTACGGTGTTCCAGGCACTGTGCTAAGCTTTGGGGGTACAAAAAGAGGCAAAAGACATCCCTTCACACAAGAAGCTTACAATCTAATCATAACCATATCAGTAAATCATGTAATAGAAGAGGCAGCATGGTAGAAGCACCAGATGTAAAGTCAGGATAACTTGTGTTCCAGTTGGCCGCCAACTTGCTGTGTATGATCTTCAACCAACAGCAACCTTTCTGGGATTCCATTTTCTCAGTTATAAAATTGGGGGCTTACATTAATTGGCTTTTCAAAATCATTCAATGAATCCAGGAAGGAAGAAATGAAATTGAAATTCTACAAAATCCAAGTGAAAAACTCTACGTGGAGGTAGCTGAGAGTTGAGAATAGGAGAGTATGATGCTTCCCAATTTTTCAGATTGAAAGTACACTTGAATGGTTAGCCACCAGTCATATAAATTCCATAACTGACTCAGAATAGAGCCAGCCATCATTTTGTAATAATACTGGATTTATGTCAAAAACCCAGGGTTCAAATCCTAGCTCTATTATTTACTTGCCTGTGAGCAAGTCACTTAATCTTTAAGATCTTTTCTAGCTCTAAACCTATGATCCTATAATTTTAATACCCATGGGACCAATGAGTCTCTCCAGGCTTCAGTTTTCTCATCTGTATATAACATTCCCCTTGGGCTACTTTTCCTACTTGGGATATGTATCCAAAGGGTAGCTGTTACCTTGGATTCTAGGTTAACCCAACACATCTACACTGTGAATGCGATAGCTCATAAGCCCCACTGGTGTACTTCTCATTAATTATCAGCCAATAGATACAATTAACTCTTAGAAAAGGTATTTCCTAAGATAGATCACTTAGTAAAAATACTAGCTGTAACTCCTTTATCCAGCCTTCGTGAAAAGAATGAGAATAATCTTACAGTACAATGGTCATGAAACATACCTGTAGTAAACACACGTACCCAGACAACTTGTGACTCTGGAACTGCCCTTTCTCTCCTCCTGAAGTTTTATTGTTGGTGCTATTCTCTTCTTGGTTGCCAGGGCTCACACTCCTTGAAACTATTTCCTTCTTCAGTTGACTATCTTTATCTTTGTCTGTCTAGAGTGTGTCTTTGCTGCTTTTGGGAAGCAATAACTCCTATTGGTCAGGGAGTTCCACTTCAAACCAACATGATTGATGAGGATGGGGCTGGTGAGGAGAGACCTCCACTCTTCTCCCATAAGAGTAATTCTCTATCAGGGGTTAGGTTTCTTTTCTATTGCTTGCTCAAAATGATAAACTCTCAAACTGCTAGATAGGGTGTTATCCTTTGGGAAAGTTGCTGATAGATGTGAGAGAAATCTCCTTTTCTCCCACCCTCAAGGGTTTCCTCCACAAAGTTCTCCCCACACTGTATACCTTGCTTGGAACCCTCACCAGAACTTAGTTACTTAAAGGCCTGCAAAGTCACGTCCATTTTTTGTGTCCAACTTTTGCTTGTCTAATGAGGTTGTTGCATTTAATTTATCAGAGAAATGGGTTCATCCTTCATAAAGTGATCTCTGGGTCACGGTTTTATAGTTAGTTTAATTCCTTAAAACCTCATTATCTCTGAATAAAACCTGTGACTACACCAACTGAATAGAGGTGGGGATTATATTACATGTAAAATGAAGAGCTTGAACTAGAGGACCTACAAAGTCCCTTACAACTCTAAATACTATGTATGAGCTTATATAATATAAAATAAAATAATATAATATAATATATAAATATATGCACACACTATATATCTATATATGAGTATGTATACATACATACATACATACATATATACACACACACACACATGTACATACATACATATGTACATACACACACTATACTAAAACTGCTGATGTGGCCTGAGTTCTAGGAGAGTTTTCTGGAGCAGACCATGGTTTATGTGGTCTGAGAGTTTCATGGACAACACCAGGACTGCCAGGAAAATTCTATATTGATTTATGCCCCTCATGAGTATCCCTAGTGAACCAGTGCCTCTGGTACAGAACTGAGTTAGACCTAATTCAATTCAACAATCATTTATTAAATGCCTTTGATGTGCAAGGCACTATTTCAAGTTCTGAGATTTAAAAGATTAAAAAGAGCAGCTTCTGCTCTTAAAAAGGCTATTCTATTGGGGCAAAGGAGAATGTTTAAAAAACTGCTTTAGGAAAATGTGAAAGTGTTTGCCTGAAGACCAGGGAAAGCTTTATAGAGGAGAAGGCAACTGAATTGAGCTTTGGAGAAACGGAGGGATTCTGACAAGCAGAGATGAGGATTATGGTCTAGTTATGGGGGATTGCCTGAGTGAATGTGAACAGAAGAGAAATGGAATGCTGAGTTCAGAAAATAATTAGTAGCCCTGTTATGATTGGAGAGTATGAAGAGGGAAATGGGAAATAATACTGGAAAGAGAGGTTAGAACTAGATTGTGCAGAACCCCAAATATCAGGCAAAAGAGTTTATATTTTCTTCTTGGAGAAAAAAAAGAATGATCAAATGTTTTTGAGCACAGGAAGTGACATGGTCAAATCTCTGTCTTTGGAAGATTATTTTGGCAGATGTATGGAGTACATGCTAGAGAGGAAAGACACCAGAAGTAGGAACACTAGTTAGGAAGCTAGTACATTAGCTTAAATGAGACATAATAAAGACTTATACTAGGTGTGGTAATGTAAGTAGAGAGAAAAAAGCAATACCAAAGAATTGGCAGGACTTAGCAACTGATTAGATATGGGCAATGAGGAAAAGGTAAGAGTACAGGGTGACTCCAGGGTTTTGGATCTAGGTGGCTGAAATGATGATGGTACCATCAATAGAAATAGGGAAGGTGGGAAGATGTATGGGTTTAGAAAATAAGCTGATAAGTTAATTTTTTGAAATATTGAGATTAAGGGGTGAAACACATAGGTTGATAAGTTGAGAAGGCATTTGGAAGAGTGGGACTGAAATTAAGGATATATAGATTTGGAATCCATGTCTGTAGAGGCTGAACTCATGTGAATGTATGATAGAGCAACAAAGGAGAGAGTGTCAAAGAAGAAAAGGGAAAAAAAGGCTTGGAAGTTGGGAAAGAAACCTGCAAAGGAGATTGAGGAGTATTCAGAGAAATAGAAGAAATAAGAGAAAAGAATGTCATGGAAGTCTAGAAAAGAAGACATAATAATAATAGCTAATAATTATAAAGCACTTCAAAGTTTTTAAAGCACTTTGCAAATATCATCTCATTCTATTCTCACAACAATCCTGGGAGGTAGATGCTGTTATTACCTCCATTTAAATATGAGGAAACTGAGGCAGACAGAAGTTAAGTGACTTGGCCAGGGTCACACATCTAGTCAGTGTCTAAGGAAGGATTTGAACTCAGGTCTAGGATTCTAACTCCAGTCAGGTCCAGTGCTCAATCCAAAAACTAGGAGAAGAAGTGGTTAATGGTGTTGTGTGCTGCAGAAAGATCTGATAAAAGACTATTTGGTTTGCCAGTTAAGAGGTTTCTGGTTCCAAAGATTTTATGTCAGATTTTGCTCCTCACTTTGTTTGTTTATTTGGTTGTTTTATTTAATTCAACAAATATTTGCTGATGATTGAGTCTGTAATACATTATTTTTCTTTTTTTCATGGCTGAAACAAATAAAAGTCTTACTTTTGAGAAATCAATTTTTATAGGTCAGAATCTCGATTGCAAGGAGTTGAGGAATGAATGGATGATTAAGGAGGTAGAGACAAAGAGTCTGGGATATCAATGAGATTGGTAATGAAGGGGAGGCAAGACGAAATGTAATGACTTAAAAGGGATGCCAGGGTCAAGGAAAGGTTTTTAAGAATAGGGGAAGCCCAAGTGTATTTGTAGACAAGCAAAGAAGGAGCTAGTTAATAAGGAGAGATTAAAGATGAAGGAGAAAATGGTTGAGTTCTTGAAGAATAAAGGAGAGGATGGGATTAAGGGTATATCACTTAATCAGTTGTGCATTTCTTAAGTATGTTCTACCTATATGCCAGGCACTGTCCCAGGTGCAGGGGATTACCAAGACAAAAATTAAATAACCCTTCCCCTCAAAGAGCTTGTAGTCTATCAGAAGAGACAAAATGTACATAAATTTTATATGTACTTACATATGTATGTACTAAATATGTGCACAAAATAAGCACAATGTAATTATTAGGGTGGAGAGAAGGTACTAGGACCTGGGAGAATCAGAAAAGGCTTAATGAAGAAAGTGGTGCTTGAGCTGAGTTTTGCAGGAAATAGGGAGTATATTAGTTGGAAGTGAGGAAGGAGTATATTCCCATCATAAGGGACAACTAGTATGATGGCACAGAGATGGGAAAATTGGGGTGTCTCAGAAGTCTTTCTGACATTTTAAGCTAATTAAAATGTCAGTAAACTTATGGGACATTTTATAGAGTATCATGAATGAGGAACAGCAAGAGGAGGAGGGATTCGCTTTAGCACTAAATAGCCTTACCAAGAAGGATCATTTCTTCCGTTCAGGATAGAACAAGAGAGAAAACAAATGATGATTTGGATAGGTTGTGAGGTATGGAGAAAGATGAGGGAGTTTATAAATATATGGCCACAATGGTCCTAGTAAAGTAGGGTATGATGTCAACTGCTAAGAGAGAGATTGGGTAGGAACTCAAGATTTTGTATTTCCTCATCCTACTTTGCTCCCAGCCTGGAACTCACCACTTAGTGTGGAAAAAAACAAAACAAAACAAAACAAACAGTAACAACAACAACAAAAAACCCCCCTAGCATTCTGTGGTAGTGGAAACCAAAAATCTTGGTGGGGCTTAGGTGTTTTGAGTTTGGGGAGAGAGGCGAAATGACTGCCTGAAAAAGGTCGTTATTCAAGTTCATCTATCTCTACCTTAATCTCCAAACTTCCTACTCACTGAATAGTTAACTTCCTTACCAATGTTTAATTCTTGGGTAGGTCTGAACCTGATTAACCTAGATCTCAAAAGAGTTTTCTCTTCATAGTAATAAAAGTTAGAAGATACCTTCGAGAACATTTAGTCCAACCTCATTTTACAGATGAGGAAATAGTACAGTGTTTGATAAGTGAAAGCCTTGGCATCTTTGCATTGGCTCATATGTTTATCTCTTTGAAGTATGTTGGGTGAAAGTGACATCATGGGGACATTCGCTTGCAGTTTCAACTCCACTTCCCCTTGCCAGTGCCAAAATGTTCTATGATCTTAGACATTTAAAATTTGTTTTGGAGAAAAAAGGAGTCTACTTGACTGTGTATTGTTAAAGTTTTATAGCACAAAGGGACTTGTTGTAAGAATGTGAGGTTTGTAGGATCACAGGGTTGTCCTGAGGAATATACTTTGTAAACTGTAAAGTGCTAAATAAATGTGAACTATGATCTCAATAATATTGATATGAGGTCATTATCATACCTGACAGTTGCATGGTGCTTTATAGTTTCATAATGATTTTTCACATACCTTGGAATGGAAATGGAGAAAATAATTTTCTTGAAGTTAGAAAAAAAAGATTGTTTCCTTTTTGTTCAAAAATCATGTGAAAAAAACCCATCCGTTGATTTTCATAGAATCATAGAGTCTCAGACTTGTAAAGGACCTTTGGAAGTCATCTGGTCTAATCTCTACTGGAATGAGAATATCCACTATATCACACTTGACCAGATGTCATCCAGGCTCACCTTAAAGATCACTGACTCTAGAAACAGCACATCCCACCCTCAGTTAGCTCTGATTAATGAGATATTTTTCTTTACCTCAAGCCTGAATTTGCCTACATTGGAACTTAAACCTGCTGCTTCTGCCTTCTTCAATCAGGCAGAACAGTCTGATCATTCAATTATCATGTCCTCCCTAAGCCTTATCTTCTCAGGCCAAATATATCAAATTTTTCCAATTGATTCTTATGTGGCATAATCTTGAGGCCCTTTACCATTTTGATTGTCCTCCAAGGAAGACCCCCTGTTTTATCAATGTCCTTTTTAAACCATGGTGCCCAAAAGTGAACACAGTACTCCAGATGGAGTATGAACAGGGGCATGGAATGGTGGAATAACTACTTCCCTAATCCCAAACACTCTGCTTTTCTTAATGTAGCCTAGCACTGCTTTAACTATTCATTTTCTACTCTTTCTTCATGTTTCTTTGGTCCTGGAAATTGTCCACCAGATGATCTTTGGCCTCCAGGTTTTCTACTGCTTTTTCTATAGAGTCCAACAAGATTATTGGATGATCTGGGAAGAAACAATTTGGGTTTTTTCTAGGAATGAATATGATTTTATATGATATGATATGATATATGATATGATACTATTATACTATACTATGCTAATATATCATGTCATATCATATCATATCATATCACATCATATCACATCATATTAACCAAATAGACGCAATACCCTGGGCTAGCATCTCAGTCTGTTGATCCTGATTCTTTTTTTTAAAACAATTTAACAAAATTTTGTTGATGCCATTTGTTTTGACATTACAGTCATTTCTGGATCTATACCTCCCTTCCCCAGCCCCTATGAATTATACCTTTTATTTGTTTTTTTTTTTAACAATTAAAGAGTTAAGCAAAAACAACTAACAGCATTATATCTGTCAGTGTATGTGAAACTCTACATCATAGTTCCTTACCTCTCTGTGAAAAGGAGGGAGCTGCATTTTGTCAGCTCCTTTGGCCATACTTGAGGGGAAGAGTTTCAAAAGGCTTATTCTGAAGATAGAGCAGCGGACTATCCAAGCTCATCCCTCTTACCTTTTGACTTGTGAGAGCAAGAAGCAGGAGGAGCAGCAAGAACTTTGGGGAATCATGAGCCAAGGTTGTGTGGATAGATAATGTGAGCATGGACCATGTCTGAGGCAGAACCCATGGTGTTAAAATCTGCTTGGGCTAAAGACTGAGGCCAAGTAAACTTTATTCTTCTCCCCTTTTTTTCTCTCTATAGAAAAGTGCACTTTCTTTGGACCCCATGCTTCCTTTAAGGTTTGGGAGGAATTTACCTTTTTTTTTAAAATTTTATTGTGTTTCTTAAGTTGGCAAATATGGTAATTCAACAGAATTGATAAATTGTGGATCCTCTTGCTTGAATGCAGGATTGAGAGGCAATTGGGGAAGGACTAGAAGGCAAGAGAAATGGATGTATATATCAGAATACAATTTATGACTAGAGACTTATACAAAAGAACAAGTTATTGATTTATTTTAATTTCCCAGGGCAGAGAGTCTACATTTGGTGGAGGGGGTGGGTTTCTGGGCATCAAAACAAATTAGTAACTGTGAGAAGCTAGTTGACTGGCAGTGAGTCAGGTATCTACTATTATTCTCTCTAGGCCATGTGACCAGATTGAAAGGAAACATTTCCCTGAAAGAGGAAGCCAGAGAGTGGCAAGATAGAGATTTGTGCCCCAAGAGAGGAGTGAGTCTCTGGATGGTCCTGCTCACAAAAAGTTTGGGATGATAAAGTGATTAACATCTCTACTTATCAACCCAGCAAACAGTATTGGAATTATAATTATATAGAATTTGGCTTAATTTATATTAGTCATTTTTTGTCATATTATTGTAATGATTTCCCCCAGTTCAGCTCACTTCACCCTGCTCAGTTCATAACCTTCCCATGTTTGTATTCCACATATTTGTGTTTCTTACAGCACAGAGCCTGATCCTTTCAGTGTTCTCATGAACGAAGAAATGTGTATGATACTGAACAAGGTGTGGGAGTCTCAGTTTCCCATACTAGGGGAAATCTGAAAGTTAATCAGAAGGGTTGTCTTGAACAGAAAAAAATGTGCCATTTTCAAAAGTTATCATAATCTTTTAAGAAAAAATTGCTTATATGTGAAAGCCAAAATTAAGGTTATTAATTTTCATTGTGTTTGCAGATTTGATAGATTTTTCTTTATTTTAGCTATTAAACTCTACTTTCCCCAGTCTTCACAAGGTTGGTATCAGAGAAGACCTTTACATAAATTGAGATTCCTGTGATGACTCTAATCCCTAGAAGGAAGGAAACAAATACTGTTTATGGCAATGGAAACAAACTAAAACAAAATGACAGGAGACACTTTGTTCAGGGATGGAATTTGCATGGCTTATAGACTCATACAATAGCTTTCTTGAAGGATATTCAAATATTCATGGAAGAGGTTAATACCATTGATTTGCCTGAAAATATTCCCTAGTGAATAAATGCAGTCTATATGCTTGTATAATCTCTAACAAAGTGATATATTTCAGCAAAATTACTATAGAAAATTCATCCTTATTTGAAGGTAACCAGGTCACTGTTAAGAATGAAGTTGGGATAATACTTGACCAGAGAGATTGAATCCAAGTTTAGGAAGGGAATCGACTGTATTATTGGACAGTGGAGCTAATGTGTTTAGGCAGATCCTCCTTAGAAAAATAACATTGCATTTATACAATGCTTTGCAAAGAACTTTCATATACATTATCTAAATTTTGTTGCTGTTCAGTTGTTTTAGTCAATACAACTCTGTATGACCTCATTTGATTTTTAATTTTTGGCAAATATACTGTAGTAGTTTGCCATTTCCTTCTCCAGCTTATTTTAAAAAATAATTTATTTTCAACTTAAATATACAATAAAAAAGAAAAGAAATATATTATAAATTTAAATATTAAAACTTAAATACAAAGTAAGAAAAGAAAAAAAGCATTGTCATGTGCACAGCACAACTTAAGAGAAGATTCAAAATATACAGCAATATCCACCTCATTTTACAGATGAAGAAACTGGGACAAACAGGGTAAGTGACTTGCCCAAGGTTACACAGCTGGTAAGTGTCTGAGGCTGCATTTGAACTCAGGTCCTCCTAATTCCAAGGCTGGTGCTCTATCCATTGTACCACCTGGCTGCCCCCCATTATCTGAATAAATACTCACAAATCTGTGTGGTAAGTAGGGCCAGTAATATCATGCTGGTTCTGATATAGACACCAAAATGAGATATCTTTGAAAAGAAATACATACACACACACACTTACATTGCCAATGCTAGTGGGATTTTGGATATTGTCCCAGAGGGATTAAAATATTATATATAAAAGATGTACCCAAAGTCTTAGGGCAGTTTTAAGCCTTAATAGCTTTTAAAAGTTTTTTTTTTTTTTTGTAGAGCTCAGAAGTGCTATTTAGGGGGCAAGGCCAGGGCTTTGCAGGGAGTGCTCTTAGGGTCTGGGGCTGTCTCCCTGGGAGGGTGGTTGGGGAGCCCTGTCCATTCCAGGGAGCTATATGGTCCTGGCCTGCTTCTCTCTTTTCAGAGTTCAAAGGCTATTGCCATGTCAACCCAGGCCAAGTTTGGTAGAGAGCTGAGGCTGCAGTTTCAAATGGGCCATCCAGCTTTGTGGCCCAGGAGGTAGCAGCAAGGGTGGAAGTGACTGAGGAGTTGATCAGGGAGATTCCTGGTTACCTGAACAAGCAAGTGCCAGATGCCAGGGTACAGGAGACGGACAAGATCCTGGCAGAAAAGTGTGGCCTTGGGTCCTCTTAAACAGATTCCCCATGAATCTTTTCATCACGTACATGGCAGGTAGCACCATCCCCATCTTCTCCACCATCATGGTTTGTATAATGGCCTGATGGCCCGTTCAAGCATTTTTGGCTATTTCAGTCACTTTCAAGATACTAGATAGTTCAAGTCAGAACTTCACCTGAAGCTTGGGCTATTTCACTAGGAACCTCATGAGGTTGGCTTTAGCTTTCTATAAGTGCCAGTCCATAGGGCTGCTGCCCACACATGCATCAGTTTGCTTGGCTTTCATTGAACCCTCTGAGAGAATGGAGTTCAGTGGTGGTGGGCTCCTCTTAAGATCAGGGGAGAACATGAACCAGCACCCCTCTTACAGTTGGATCCCATTTGATTTTTCTCCGTTGTCCCTTCAGTAGCACCCCTGTCCATTCTGTTTTGCAAAGATCTTTTGTGCTGAAAAGATTAAAAAAGCCTTTTCTTCTTTCAAAGGTAAAAAGGAACAAAGCTTATAGGAGCACAGTTCCACAGAATACCACCATAGAAAGACTACAGGGATGTTCCTGGCTGAAAATAAGGTAAAAAAGTTTGTTTATGTTTCCAATACAGAGTAAAAACAAGAGTGGTTGCTTTAGCCTCTCCTCTCAATAATTTAAATTTCTCAGACTTGTTTTTGGGAAAGAAAAAAAAGTTTAAAAAATAGATTTAATAGCTTAAAACTACTAAAATTTTTGATATTCTGTATATGTATATATACATGTATGTATATATGTGCATATATAATATACATATATATGAATGTATGTATGTGTGTATATATATATGTGCATATGTGTGTGTGTGTATATTAGAAAATCTTTTAACCCCTCTGGAATACTACCTAAGCTCCCATTAGCACTTGCTGGCAAACTAGCTCCCCTGAGTTGGCTGACTACTCTCAGGATCTAGGTATAACAACCTGGTGGGGCTGTACTTCTAATACTTTTGTTCATGATCCCCTACCATAGTGTTTCTCATGAATCAGCAGACCCAATTAGTTTTTGGCAAGGCATTTACTAAGATGGCATAGTAAGAACAGCTGGTATAAAACATTGCACTCAAAATCCTAGGTGCACTTTCTTACAAAAATAGGATTCCCATTAGCAGAGAGGAATAAAAACTCAAAGTATATTGGTGGAGAGATGCCCATATAGGGAACACATATGGCAAAGGAGAGAATCACATCTCCTCATGTTTGAAGTCCTTACTTCCTCCCTTGATAGAATCTTCATGCAGTTCCTCTTGGATAGAGTTCTGTGCTAGGTGGGCCAGTTAGGTGGGCTCCACTTCCTTTTTGGTTCCATAGCTAGAAGTTCTGTCTACTAGGAGATGTCATGTTTCTCGAAACTTCCTCTCTCCTAAGTTGACTGTGTTTATACATCTGTCTGTCTTTGGTGTTTTTCTCTTTATTCATAGTTAGGAGCTCACTGTCTGCTACTCCGGTCTCTCCAGTGATGTGGTCGATAGGGAAGGGCAGAGAAGTATAACACTCCCTCTAGGCTCTTTCCCCCAACATTTCTACCCCTTGGTGTAGGTACAGTGAAATGTTCTACCTCCATAACTCCTGAACGATCCCAAACTTGGTATCTTCAGCTAGTGGGCTATCACTGCTTCCAGACTGTCTTGCTGTTTTTACTTATAGACCCAGGAGACATGACTGATTTTCTCAGCTACTAACAAGATATCTCCTGTATGATGTTAGTTACCAACACATTATGATACTCTCAAACTGACTAAGGACTTATTTACACTTATGGTGAGGTTGTAGGAATGTTTCTTAACACCTACTTTATATTTTGTGATTATGTTCCAGGCCTGCTGATTGATTGAACAGGTATCTAAGCCATTTGAGATTAATTAGCTGGGAGGGTGTGAAATATGTGTATATAAGGTATTTTATCCTTTAATAGGCGTCTCAGATTATGTTATATCTCTACATATCTCTATCTTTATGTCCATATCTATATTCTTATCTATACTTATATCTATCTCCTCAAATGATTATATACTCACATCTTTCTCTCTGTATATATACACACACACACATACATACACATATATGTATTTAAAATACATATACTGTTTTCCTTTCAAAGATGCTTCCTTTTAGGAATGTAGATTATATTCAGGGATTTTTTTTTGTTGTACTTGGGGTTTCATTTGTAGATGGAATTCTGGGTAAAGAAATTCATTCTTCTGACATAAATAGTTCCTGATCAATTTGATAAATTCTCTAAGGCAATCTAATGAAATTACAGGGAATACGCATTTTTTTTTTTGGAGATATATTGGATGCTCACCTGCCTTCCCATGGAGAGTAGGCATGCTCACTCTCACTTTGCTAATAGAACACAGTGATGCCAAGATGACTGAATACATGGGAATAAAGAGAACAGATTCTGTTCAGAGGTGCCAACAGTATCTGTGGTCTATAAAATCAATCAACCAAGAAACATTTATTAGGTGCCTCCTATGTGCAGGTACTGTGCTAGCTGCTTCCAATGCAAATACAAAAATGAAATGATCCTTGCTTTAAGAACCTTCTTTTCTCTGGGAGGAGATAACATATGGACTACTAGAAAAAACTCTGGTTCTAGAGTCAGAGGACCTAGGTCCAAATCTGGGCTCTGCCACGTCATACTTCTGTGATCTTAAGCAAGTCACTTAATATTGTTACATTTTATTTCCTTATCTTCAAAATAAAGGGGCTGAACTAGATGGCCCCCAAACCCCATCTGGTTTTAATTCTACTATCCTATGTACACATGCAAGTTACAAATCAAGGTATAGTAAAAATCATGTATGTCATAATGTTTAGTAAAACTGAAGCAATGATTACAGAAGCAAAAATGCTGCAAAAAAGGGGGCTAGTATTTCTGCTTGTTCTAATGCTGTAATCATAATATATAGGAATAGGGATAAAGAAATTTTATTCCCAGATTATTGTTGTTTAGTTATTTTTAGTCATATCCAACTCTTCATGATCCCTTTTGGGGTTTTATTGGCAAGCATATTGGAATGGTTTGTCATTTCCTTCTCTAGCTCATGATACAGATGAGGAAACTGAGGCAAACAATGTTAAGTGAAATGTCCAGGGTCACATAGATAGTAAATATCTGAAGTCAGATTTGAACTCAAGTCTTTCTGACTCCAGGCCCAGGGCTTTATCCACTGAGCTACCTAGCCGCTTTTTTATTCCAGCTATTCTAATTTTCTAGGACTAATTTGAGAGGAAATAGCCCCTAAAATGTCAGCCTTAATCTTATAATAATTTTCACTTCTTGGTTTTGAGACCTACTGTGACTGATGCATTGACAGACTCTGTAGGAGGCAGCTCCCTTTGATAAGTAGGCCTTACAGAAACAATGATGCATGGGGAAGGAATGACATGGAAAGGTGAACATTCAGTATCTTTCTTAGTAACCCATTCTTGATGTCCATTTCATGAGCACATTATATCTTAGGGCTCAGATGTCTGATACAGTCATCTGTTTTCTGAAAACATCTCCTCTTGGGCATTCTGGAATGGATCTATTCTTAGAGCAGCTCTGAAGAGGAGATTCTCCTAGAAGATCTGCTTCTCTGGTTCAAGCTACTTGTAGAGATTCTTAGATAGTTCTTCCAAAATTTACAAGTTATAAGACTAAATATAATTTAGTACAATCTCATAAATTTTGCTTTTCTAATGCCCTAGTTCATGTAGTAAATACCAGCTCAAACCTAATGGTTCTAATCCTATTGACAACATAAGAAGAAAAGGGACTATTAGGTCGTGCAGTGGATAGAGTTCTGGGCCTTGAGTCAGAAGCACCTAAGCTCAAATCTGGCCACAGACTTAGTAGCTATGTTACCCTGGGTAAGTCATTTAGCCCTGTTTGCCTCAGTTTTTTGCTCTGTAAAATTAGCTAGAGAAGGAAATGGCAAATTTCTTCAGTATCTTCTCCCCAAATGGAGTCATGAACAGTGCAAAATTGCTGGAATGACTGAAAAAAAGAAAGAATGTCTAATTAGGAACCCATAGTTCACTTGAAACTTCAGAGAATTTTTTACATATCCCTTGTTGTTTCTATCTTTATCTAAACCTTATACCTCATATAAATGCTGCCAACAACAGACTGAAGGAAGAATCTTAAAAAGAATCTAGGAGAATCTGACCTATAAAATGAGCCCTTTTGGTTAAAGGTTTAATATTTACCAAAGTAGACATGTAAAATAAGGTTAAGAGTGCTTTTCTAAAATGTGAACTGATGCTGAGTGAAGTGAGCAGAACCAGGAGAACATTATACATAGTAACAGCCGCATTGTGTGATGAATGACTTTGACAGAGTTGGCTCTTTTCAGCAATGCAAGTAGCTAAGACACCTCCGAAAGACTCATGATGGAAAATGCTATCCACATCCAGAGAAAGAATGTGGAGTCTGAATACAGATTGAAGTATCGTATTTGCTTTCTTTTTTTGTTGTTTGTTTTGTTTTGTTTCTTCTTTCATGTGGTTCCTCCTATTGGTTCTAATTCTTCTTTACAACATGACTAATATGAAAATATGTTTAATATGAATGTGTATGCAGAGCCTATATCAGGTGGGGGAGGAGGGAGAGGGAGAAAATTTAAAACTTCAAAGTTTATGGAGGTGAATGTTGAAAACTGAAAATAAATTAATTAACAATAAAAAAAAGACCAAAAAAGAGTGCTTTTCTAAATTGGCATAAACTCCTTTATCATTTAACTTTTTAAAGACTGGTGTTCTTTTATTTCATTCAGATTTAAACTTCATAAAGGGAAAATGTCAATTTTACTATTTTTATTTTACTATTTTACTATTTTAACTGCCTTGTGGTATGTTATCAAATTGTTACGTTGATATGTTTAAGAAATTTAAATAATGACTGAGAAGTCAAAAACTAAACGTTCTAGAGTACCAGCTTGTTCAGAGGATGAACAATACAATTTTATGTGAAGTCCTGAACCCAATTTTTAGAGCACTATTAGAGCATGCTCAAGCCCTGTATATCTTATTAGAGTCACTTACATTTGACATATATAATTGTCTGATCTTGCTGTTTTCTAAAAATTTTCCACTACAACTTATTCCCCCCTCTCCCCCACCCTAGGGGCATGAGATAGCACCATATCAGCTTGAATGAAAACCTATTTTCATACATGAACACACAATTCCCAAGAGAGTGACAAGCTCAAAAACGTTTTTATTCAGTTGGTTAGGGAATTGATATTCCCTGCTGGATCTTAGTGTTTTTAATATAAGCCAGTAGTAACTCAAATGTCTTACTGGCCACTTGCTCTGACAGAGAAACTTGGTAGAAAAGGAGAAAAAAAGGAGCGACATAGTTACATTGGGGAGAAAATATTCCCCAATCTTTGACTTCAGACACAAGTTACTTGATAGCCAATAAGACTATGGAAGACAGCAGGGTAGCTAGGTAGCACAGTGGATAAAGTTCAGGGCCTGAAGTCAAGAAAACCTGAGTTCAGATTTTGCCTCACACTTACTAGCTGTGTGACCCTGGGCATCCCCCTTTTGGAGCAGGGTGGCACCTTTAAAAGTGATAGAAGCTAAATTTTGTTGTAAATTTGAGAAAACAAACACATACCAATGTGATGGGTAAGTCCATGCCACTGTGAGTTCTTCTTTCGTGTGGTTCCTCCTATTGGTTCTAATTCTTCTTTACAACATGACTAATATGAAAATATGTTTCTTCCAAGTAAAGGCAAATGGGTGCTAAGATATGGGTGAATGGGACACTAAAAATGCTGAGCAAAGATCTATCACTGTAAAACAGGTAGGTAGCCTCACAAGGAATTGAGGAAACGATTATAGCAGAGTTGGGTACCACTGGATGTCTGAGTATAACATAAGCATTAATTATGTGCAAATCTTTGATAAAGTGAAAAACAGACTTACTTTCTGGAACTATCTTAGCTTTCTTAACAGAGAGAATTGGTGTATTGCAAAATGACTTGCATGGTATAATAATACCTTGATCTCTTAGACAATCAATGATGGGTGAAATGCTCTCTGGATAAGGGGTACTGAGAGACAGATGGGGGAGGGCCTCCTCTACCTTTGATGGTAATTGAGATGGCTGGTTTTAGGAGGCCTACATCCAAAGATGAAGAAACCCATAGGGAGTCAGGGATGTCAGATGGAATGTAAGAGCATACTCATGTGCCCCCTAATCATTTTGGATGAAAACAGGGAATAAGGAGACAGAGTCCTAGGTAGCTTTAAAGACAGAATGCCATCAGGAGAACAGGAAATAGTAGCTCTAAGTTTTCATAAGAGATCCTGTCCCAATAGATTCACGAGGGATTTAGGCACAAGGGGGAAGGAATGTTTGACAGAAAGGGGGACAATGGATTCAGTGCAATGAGACTATCTGGGAACAATATGAGACCCCCAAAACATTTAAAGATCTAATAGAGACACCATTGGAATCAAGTTTACTCATTAGAAATGAATTAGGAACTCCAGCATCTAGCAAACAATCATTGATTGTATCACCAACTTTTAAAGGTGACATAGGGCTCTCCAGTGTGGGAAAAGGAATGGACCAGAATGACAGAACATCAGTTCAGGAAAAACAAAGAGTTTCTTGCTGAAATCCATGATCCCTCTCCCTCCCCTCTACCTTCATGAATCAGATTTTCCCTTGGAATCTTAAGGGCCACTTTTCCCTCCAATTTCTGAGGTCCCACTTTCTCTTTCTACAGTATTGGGCAATATGGTCCTTCTTGTGGCAATAAAAGCATTCACTTGACTCATGAGTTTCCAAAAAAAACCTGTACAGGAACCAGAATGGTTTGTATTAGGTCAGTCTGTACTGGGGCAAAAACAGTTGTTTGTTTTTTTTTCCATAGGTTTCCGTTTTTCCTGCTTCTCTGTTTCCTTGTCCTGTCCTTCATAGACATGCAGGTCAATGCCCTTAGTCTGGCCTATAGGTATTATCATCCAGGGAATCTCTTACTTTTGCTTTTGTATCTTGGGCAGGGATTGACTAACAAAGTGTGTGCTAATGATGGGTGCATCTCATGAATTAATTGGATCTAATTCTGTATATAGTTAGGACTTTTGCACCATTGATCATAAAACTGGTTAGGGTTCTCATTTTCTTCTTGGAATTTGCTCCAATTTTCTGGTCTGGTGGTGCAAGCTTCCATACCAGCAATTAAAGTATCTTTGTTTTGTACCAACCTAGTATAATAAACCTGAATATTAGGATTCCAATGGGGATCTTGTAGTGGCTAGCTGGAAGATCTGAAGTATCTTGAGGGCTCCTTCCAATACAGGCTAGTCCATTGTCTCTATGATTGTAGTCCTTTCTCTGGGGAGAGTAGAGTCTCCAAAAGGTTGACAACATCTTCCCGGGTGGAATTATATCCCCTAAAATGACCCCAAACTGAGTAATAGCCCTAGGGTCTTCATCACATTTGGGGGTATCCCTTCTCCATATGCAGAGGTCAGGGGGACTGAAAAGCTGATGGTATTTATGAATCTTTATGTTTCCTTTGGGTTCATAATAAAGCCTTTCTTGAAGAAGGAAAATACTATTAGGCTGTTCCTCAGTTTCAGAGGGAACCAAATCTCCAGATGATTTAGGAGGAGAATAAGGGTGGTGCAGAGGGCAGTGGAGGAGAAAGAGGAGGAAAAAAAGAGGGGGGAGGAAGAGGAGGAGGAAGAGGAGCAGATGGAGAAGACCAGGCAGCAGTTATAGAAGTAGCCAAAAAGGGCTGCAAAGTAGTGGGAGAGGGCAAAGGAGTGGGAAGTGATAAAGGAGTGAGAGGAGATATTGGCAAGGCAGGTAGAGAGAAGGTACCACTGAGGGAGTAGGGCAAGGGTTATCAGGTAACTCAGATTTTTTTTGTTAATGCTGTCCAGCAAAACCAAAACTCCATTAGATCTGGATGTTTATCTCCTATGGCTAGCCTTAAATCTTTCAATTTACACTGCTCAAAAGTACCAAATTAAGGTGAAAATAATTTATCAGCTCAATTTTTAGCTGTCTTTGACCAAATTCCACATTATCTAATTGCACTCTTTTTTTTTTTTGGTCATTCATGGTTTAACTGGGAGCTTTCCCTATTTCCAAACATTAAGGAGTTCTTCTCGTGGAGTTCCTTTTGGCATGCTATTATGAGATTTGCTATTATTAGATCCCATTATTCCAAATTGTTTCTTAGATTAAGCCAAAAACTTTGTAAGGTATAGAAACTCAGAGGCACAAATAAACAGGCACAAGGGGATAGAATTTTGTAAGGCATCCTCCATGAGTCCTAGTCAAGACAAAAAATGCAAGGATTCTTCACTGAATTTAGATAAGTTATTATTCTACTACAATTTTGGATCTTTAAGAAAGATAATGATCTCTGGAACTACCCTGCTATGTGTCCCACTAAGGTTTTAATTTTTTGGGAAGGTAGATTAAGGAAAGGTTTATGAAATATACCTTTGACTATCATGAAAAGAATGAAGAGTCTTCCTTTTTCCCTCACTTCTTTCTTCCCTCCTTCCTTTCTCTTCTTTCCTTCCCTCTTTCTTTCTACCCCTTCATTCTTCTATCTTTTCTTTCTTTCTTCCTCTCTTTCCCCATTAAAACCCTGGCAGATCTAAGGAAATGTATTATAGGTCCTAACCATGATCTATGAGAAATAACTCTTCAACATCACAGACAATAAGGTTTTTACTCTTATTTCTTGGGTTATTTTCAATGGGAGGTTGTTTGTGATGTAACTATTCCACTGCTATTCAGGCATATCACAGTCTCCTTTTAATGGCAAAGAAGCTCTTGAACATATTATAGACAATCTTTAAATGGAAGGGTTTTTTTTGTTAATTAGATGGAATTGTTTTAAGTAATTTGTGCTAAGTATACATTAGAATGTAACATAAAGGGCAATTATCATTATATTGACAAGAATAATTTCCATCTGGGAAAATCATTGTATTTGTCTTAAAATAGAGTTCTTATTATGGAGATGTGTTGGTAAAAGGAAATATATACTAGTTGTACTGGAGGTCAGCCTAGAGAAGGGAAATAACTGGAATGAAGCTTTGGATCTATATCATAGTAACATAGGCTTTAGAACTTAGAGATTGACTGTGTCCAGTCTCCTCATTTTACAGATAAGGCTACAGAATCTCAAAGAGGATAAATCAGTCTCAGTTTCCATACTACTTTCCTTCTCTACAGCTTTCTATAGCCTACGAGCAGGGACAGCCTTAGTCTGGTATGTTGTGCTATTTGAGGGACACCAAAAGGGGACACTCCCTCCCAAGTGCCTGAGATCCCACCATCAACATTTTATCTTTCTGTGTTAGTCATTGTGATCTCTAACTCATGGTATCACCGATTTAGAACTGGAACAGACCTTAGAGGTCACTGAGTGAAACTCCTGCCTTTTTCAAATGAGATAATCAAGGCAGAGAAAGATAATGCTCATAGCTAGCATTCCTATAGAGCTTTAAAGTTTGCAATGTGCCTTATGTATGTTATCTCATTTTATCCTCACAATAACCCTAGGAAGTAAGTCCATTATTTCCCCCACTCTACTGATGAAGAAACTGAGGGTGAATCAGTCAGTGTCAAAGTCAGTTAACATTTTTTAAGTGCTTACTATGTGCCAGACACTGTGCTAAATGCAGGGGATACAAAGAAAGGCAAAAGATAGTCCCTGCCCTCAAGGAGCTCACAATCTAATGGGGGAAACAACACATAAAAAGAAGCTGAAAAGTGGGGTGAGGGAATTAGGGAGGGGAGGTAAGAGAGGGGAAAAAGTGGGGGCAGGATAAAATCATGTGACCAGGGAGGAAATGATCTGAAGAGTTGATTTCATCTTGAAGAATGAATTAGTTTTTGGAGATGATGAAGTCCAGGAAAGTAACCAGGTAGGAAGTGATGAAGGGAATTCTCTGGGTACCAATGGCTAACTGACTCACTCAGGGTCGTGCAGCTAGTAAATGCTTGAGGTTGGATTGGAACTTAGGTCTTCTGATGTCGAGTAAATGCTCTATTCACTAATACCAATTTGGTTGCCTCTTACTTTTCAGCATCTTCCCCTATATTTTCTGAAGGTAGCAGAGATTTACCTTATGGTAAGGAACACTGATGATATGAATATTCATGTTTTTCCCCTCCTTTTAAAGCCCAGGGCCACACCTGTATTCCTTGCTTCCCACCCCATCCTTAACCCTGGTGATTCTAGAGACTGAGTTACATCCTGGGAGACCGATCTCAACGGGTCAGTTTCTCTAATTTGTTATGCCCCCACCTGAACTCTGGGAAAATCCCCCAAATATAGCTTAGATATGTGTCTAGCTTTACCCAAAAGTGGACAGCAGGAATTCTACTCCTTCACAGGTATTCAAGGCACAATACGGGTATTTGGGATGGGAAACCCACTATGAAAAATATGTAAGACTCCCAAGAATCATAAGCACCCATAAACAAATATATGAACATAAATCACTCAAATAGCTCATTAGATTTCCCTAAATGTAAAGTAGGACTGTTAAAACAAATACTTCTTATTTACGTTAGACCTGTACCACCAGAGCAAATCACAGCAATGTATAGAGAGTGAGCAAGGTCCAGAATTCCTGGCACCCCATGGCATAATACTAGGCCTTCTATTGCAGGGCAACTCTGTGATAAGGATCCTATTCCTTTTGTAAACTGCAGGCTATCACAGAAATCTAGGCTGTCACTTCCTAACCTAGAACCTCCCAAACTCCTCAGAAGCTTCAGAATCTGAAAAGTTTTGAACTCAGGATTAGCCATAAGGCAAATCCTAAAATTGGAAATGTCCATTGTCAGGATTACTAGTCTCTGATCTGTGAGCAGGGGAAAAAACCCAGAAAGGGACAAGGCAGGCAGAATTGGAGTTCCAGGAACTCCTCTTCACTCTCCTTATGCTTCTCTTGAAAGTTGCCATTTCTGTTCTTTGGGTGGGAAAAAGAGGAATCCATTTTTCTTCCCACACCTTGCTATACTCCAACCTGGATGTTCAAGGGAGAGAAAGCTATGGTAATGAAAAGGGAAAATGGGGTAACAGAAGTGAGCTGGTTTGAAAATTCCTTCTTATAGATAATGATAATAATAGCTAGCATTTATGTAGTGCTTTTAAGGTTTGCCAAGTGGCAAGTATTTGTAAACAAGTATTTTCTCATTCAGTCCTCATGACAACCTTGGAAGGTAGATGCTATTATTACCCACTTTGTGTAGGTGAAGAAACTGAGGAAGACAGAGATTAAATGACTTGTCCAGGGTCGACCTGAGAGAAAATTTGAACTCAGGTCTTCCTGACTTCAGGTTGAACATTCTATCCACTGTGCCACTCAGCTGCCTTTATTTTTGGAGTCTGTCTAGCATTCTAGAATTTGTCTTCAGTTAGAAATATCACAATTTGTGCCTAACCCCGACTTTGGGACATTAGCTCAGTCATCCATGAAACTGCTTAGCTCCTCTACTGAGTACATCTTTCAGGAGGCATCCCCAGTCATGGTTCCTTGGAGCCAGTTCCAGAACGAGAAATTTGCTGTTGGTTTTCTACAAGGAGATACAGGGAATATTGACTTTCAGAGGCTGTGTCCTTCTAACAAAGGCAATCTCATCAATTGGTTGGTTGGGTGGGTGGGGACTCAGAACATTGTGCATTTTAACTCCTCTTATCACCTCTAATACATCTGTACCTTTGGTAGATATTTACCATATATTGCCTTCTTTCAGCAACTGCCTTTTTATACCTGTGCTTTGTGTTCTTAACTATACTGTAAGCTCTTTGAGGGCAGGAATCACACCTTTTATTTTCCTGGATCCCATGTAGCACCTAAAATAATGCTTTGCACATAGTAGACACTCAGTAAGTACTTGTTGGCTGGTGGACTCAACTAAGATGTCCACTCTGTACACGTGATATTAATATATCATAGAATTATACTTTCTAATTTAGGGCATTTGTTCAACACAATTCTTATGCATTTGGAAATTTCAATGACAATTATTTTATATGCATATAGCCTATTTCCTTTGGAATGTTCATTCATTCATTTATCTGTGCTGCCTTCTGAGCAATGTGGAGATTAGGAATGGTAAGAGGAAGAGAGAAGTATAAGAGAAAAATATCTGCAGAGTATGGGAAAGTAATCCCTTTCCCACCTTGGCTTATCTTGTTGAAAGCTCTAAAGGGGCCCTTTTCAATTGTACCTTTGTTCAGAAAGAGAAAAGACTCTAGCTTTTTATCTATAGTACAAAAATATAAGCTAGATGGAAAGGACCACAGCTGAATTGGTGTGAAACACTCAATACCCAGAGTGAGGGGAAGGCCAAGGCTTTGCCTTGAATTCTCTGCATATGTTCTATTTGTCACAGCCTAAATGTAAGTCCTGTTATTTAGTCACCTCCACACATAGCTATTCCGCACCTGAACTATTCATGAATATACTCTATCTTCCTGATAACTTTGGTTGTGGTGGTCATATACCCAAGGAAGAAATATGGTTCGGTGGCTAAAACAGATACTGCCCACTGTACCACTGAGCTACTAGATCACTGAAGCCAAATCATTTCCCCATTTTCCTTCATACATAATAGGGGGATGGTAAACCTCACCCTTGCCCATCCCACAGGGCCATTGGAACAGGAAATGAGTGAATTTGTAAAAGATGTTTTGAGCTAATGGATGGGAGATGATTTATGCAGTACTTGTCCTCACCAGTCCAAAGACACAGGCGCCCTTTCTATAACTGGTTTTGCCATCCACACCACCCATGGGAGGTTCCATTAGGGGTGATCAGCAGTTTTGGCAGTGCTGACTTGTTTGCTGTGGAATAAGAACCAAATCCTGGGTTAACCGAGTTGCGTCCACATGTTGACTCACTTCCTTACCTTCCTTCCAGCTGCTAAGGCAACAGGGCAAGATGCCAGATAACTTATTTTGCCTCACCAAAGACAGGATGGATGACTTTTTTAGAGTCTAGGACAGAGGACTCAGTGTTTGTTCTATCACTCCAGTTGTCATTTTAGATCAAGCCCACTTGTTTGAACTATTGTAATAGCTTCCTAACTGGTCTCACTTCCTCCTGTGTCTCTCTAAAAACCATCCCTCAGACCTCCTGCCAAAATAGCCTTGCTTAACGAGGAGGATTGGTTTAGTGAAAAAGTGTTAGTGTTGGGCTCAGGCTGGGATTGACAGAATGACAGAATTTGAGAGCTGAGAGCTCAACAGCTATCACAGGCTGGTGGTATGGTGGATAGAGTGCCAGGCCTGGAGTCTGGAAGACCTGAGTTCAAGTCCTGCCTCAGATACCTACTAGCATCTGTGTGACCATGGGCAAGTCACTTAACCTCTGTTTCCCTGAGTTTCCTCAACTGTAAAATGAGGATAAAAGTGCTTACCTCCTAGGGATGTTGTGAAGTCAAGTGAGATAATATTTGTGAAATGCTTAGCCCAGTGACTGACTGGCACAGAGAAGCCTTATATAAATACTATAATTATTCCAAGTTGTTATTATTATTATCATATTATTCCAAGTCACTGCTTTTTAAAAAAATTTATTTATTTATTTTTTGGCTTGGCAATGGGGTTAAGTGACTTGCCCAGGGTCACACAGCTAGTAAGTATTATGTGCCTGAGGCTGGATTTGAACTCAGGTCCTCCTGACTCCAAGGCCAGAGTTCTATCCACTGTGCCACTTAGCTGTCCCTAAGTCACTGATGTTAATGTTAAACATCTTAGGGTCAAGTACAGATTCTCATGATTCTCTATTGGAGAATTCTTGCCATATTGACATTGAACCATTACCAACTGTTTTTTGAATCCAGTCATATAACCAGATCTGAATTCATTCGATTATATTATAATCTAATCCCTGTCTCTCCACTTTTATCCAAAATTTTGATAAAATTTAGGTAAATGATTACCCACAACATTCCCTACATCTACTAGTTCAATACTTCTTTTAAAAATGCAATGAATCTGGCATGACCTACTGTTGGTAAAACTATGCTGGTTCTTTGTAATTACTTCACTTTTTAGATTCTCACTAATCATCTCTTGAATGATCCCTTCCAAAATTTTTGCGTCAGTCAAAGTTAAGCTCACTAGATGAGTTGATATACTCTTCTCTTTTTTGAAAATCGGGAAAACATTAACCTTTCTTCAATCTTGTGCTTTTCCATGATTTTTCAAATGTCATAAACAATGGCTCAACAATGACATCTGCCAGGTCTTTCAGTGTTATTGTTCAGTAATTTTTGAGTTGCATCTGACTCTTTGTGACCCCATTTGGGATTTTCTTGGTAAAGATATTGGAGTGATTTGTCATTTCCTTCTCCAGCTCATTTTACAGATGAGGGAACTAAGGCAAACAAGATTGACTTGCCCAGGGTCATACAACTCGTAAGTGTCTGAGGTCGGATTTGAACTCAGAAAAATGAGTCTTTCTGATTCCAAACCTGGTATTCTATCCACTGTATTACCTAGCTGCCTTGTACCTGCACAATCTTTTAGTACTAGAGGATATAGTTCTTATTGATCAGGTGAATTGAATTTTTCAAAGATAGCTAGATTTCCTACAGTCTTCTTACTTCTCTTGGGTATCAATTCCATGTTAGCTATTTTCGTTCTATCATTTCCAGTATAAAGGTCATTTTTCTTTTTTTGCAGAGAAAACAGAAACAAAATATAAATCGAGCATCTCTGTCCTTACCCGTTAAGAAACATATTGATGTATTTTCTTACATCACCATAGTTTTCTCCAGAATCTTTTTTTCTCAGAGAGTCATCTCATGTTATAAACAGTATTTCTAAAGACAAAAAGAGAAAAAAGAAAATGAAATAAACCAGTATAATTGATCAATAAATTGAAAAAGTTTGAAAATATGTGAAATATGCAACATTTTTGAACCACTTCTGCAAGTGTGTGGGATGGGAAACTGCTCTCATACCTCTTTTTTTTCAAGCCATGTTTGTTCTTTTTTGTTCTTTATAATATTGCAATATTCACTTTTGATTTTTTGTGGTTCTTTCTGTTTGCATTGTTATAATTGTGTACATTATTTTCCTAGTTCTACTTAATTCACTGTACATCAATTCATGTTGATCTCTCTGTGTATTTCCATAATAGCATTTCACATTAGTTTAGCCATTCTCCAATCAATGGGCATCTACTTTGTTTCCAATTCTTGGCTGTCACAAAAAGTGCTGCTATCAATATTTTAGTGAATATTGGGACTTCTCAATGGTCTCTTTGGGGTATGAGGCCAATAATAGAATCTTTGGAATGGACTCTTTAGTCACCTGCCTTTACTTTTGTCAGTTATCATCATCTCAACTACCCCAAGCACAGGTCCTATCCTTTCTTTGATTCTCCTTTTTCTCCCATTATGGCTAAAAACACTTTTTATACATCTTAGCCTTTCTCGCTATCCTCAGCTAATTTTGAGCTTTAACGTTCCTGGAACTTAAAAGAAATAGGGTTATGCCATGCTCTTATATTTGTCTTCTAATATGTTGCCTTCAAGTTTGCTTTTCAAGGCTAATTACTTCCACCTTGGAATCACTCTTTGCTCACCTCTTTTCAGGAAGGAAATACAAAGCAGAGAAGATGCCAGGGACTCCAAAGTCCAATCTCTGCTCACCTTACCCAGCTCCTTGCCTTAGCTGCCATATGCTGACAGACACCCTGTTATTGGGATAGGGAAAGGGTGTCATCTCTCCACTTAACACTTCATGAGGCATCTAGTAAAAGAGACCTACCTGCCACATGGGAGAAATGAAGGGAGCAGAGAGAAGGAGGCAGTCACTTCCTTTTTAAGGAATGGGCCACTCTCCCTGATTTAGTGGCTAATCCTGTTTGAGGAAGCTTTCATATTTATCATGCCCCCACCCTTCAGCCATTATGGGATGGAGGACCAAGGAACCACTCAAGATTTCTAACCTCATCCCAAATTGGCAAATGCTTTTTAGAGGCAGACACATTTCCCTGAAGGTGGCTGAGGCAACTTAGTACCTGTTTCATGGGATGGCAGAAAGTCTCTGTTAAAAAAGGGGTAAATTAATATAAGGTTGTAAATCTTAGTAGCATATTTTTACTTTTCTTAAAACATCATTTTTAGGTCATCAGTGGAACTAAATAATGACTGCAATGGCCTGAGATTCCTTGGAAAAAGAAAAAAATTTTATCTATGCCTTAAATTTTTATAGCAGGGCAACTTTGGTTTTGTTGCTTTCTGTAGCTATCTCCAGCATTAATCTGTGACTTTAGCCTTGAGATAGCCGGGTGCATAGGGTGTTATACCTGGAGTTGGAAAGACCTGAGTTCAAATTTGGATTCAGACAGTTATTAACTATGTGAGCCTGAGCAATTCACTTAACTTCTGTCTGCTTCAGGATCTTTATTTACAAAGTAGGGATAATAACAGCATCTACTTTGCAGAGTTGTGAGGATAAAATGAAAGAATATTTGTAAAGTTCTTTGCCAACTGTAAAATGCTACATAAATGCTTGCTATTATTATTATTCAGCCAAAATTAAATAGAATCTCAGATCAGCCCTTTTTAGGAGCCATACATACTTAAGGGAAAAAGAAAAATATTGTTTTAGTTTGGTATTGGGGAAAAGGAGAAAACCATATATATATATATATATATATATATATATATATATATATATACACACACACATATGAGTATGTATATATAATTCATGTATATATTATATGTGTACATATATATATTTGTTTGAAATTTTAAAGCCACAATAGGTCTGTATTAAATTACTTTTTGTTGGACTCATAAATTTAGAAATGACTTCTTATAAACATGGGCAAATGTAAAGAAAATGCTTAGAAATAATTTCCAATAAAAATAAATGGTCTCTAAGTGGATTGATATGAAAAAAATTAAAATAGATGATTTGGCACAGGTTATAGATGTGCTTGTCTAGAGTCCTTGTTGACTTCAAGATTAGTGATGCAAAGAAAATTAATTAGAGAGGTGGCAACTCAAGATGCCCTGGAGGAAAGATAAGGCTTATCTGAGCTTTCAAGGGGACAGGAAGAAATGCTTCCCTGGTGGGTAATGTCAGCTATGTAAGACGTGCTTTAAGAATATTTCTAAGGAACTAATACCATGTACACATTTCCCACTACTTTTAAATTCTTGAAATAACATATTAGCTTTACTAGCAATAAATGTAAAATGCCATGAAAGATGCCACCAAGAAAATAACCTAGAGGGCACCTTTTCGAGGGATGGGGGATGGTGGGAGCTTCGTTCAATGCAGAAAGGGTATCTACCTAGAGAGGGACTAAATGGCTAAGTTGTTTGTGCTTATGATAGATAATGGCAAATGAAGTACAATCAGGTCATCATGACCTGATTGTGAAGACAACAAAAATGAATTGATTGTCCTGTTGAGACTCAATCAATTGATCCATCAACAAGCATTTATTAAGCTTTTTGCTGTGTGCCAGGAAGTATGCCAGACACTGGAGATATACAAAGACAAAAATGAAATTGTTTCTGACCTCAAGGAGTTTACATTTTATTTGGAGGCTTTTATAGTCTATTGGTGGTCCATTCATTTCACCTGCTGGTGATTAACTTAAGGAAAAAAAATAGAGGGGGCATTTTTTATATGTGCCATTGGGGAGGATGGGGATACCATATTTGGATGGGTTAAAGGTAAATGGGAGGGTATGAGATCTGATGCAACATGTAAAGATCTATGTTATGCAAGGATACATATAATCTAATGGAGTTTTACAGAGTAGGCTGGAATTGTTGTGGGTCAGGCTCTTTTTAATCTGTTTAAATTTTATACTGGGAATGATTTGTCATAAGTTTGCTACTTTTCATGAGATGAGGAAGGCTAAGCAGCCCAGATATTAGTAGTCGTTTCATAACTAAAATATCATTGGAGGTGATTGATAAACACACTGCTTATAGCCTTTGGAAATTACCATTAGGTGATAAAGAAGAGAATGCAGTTAAATGCACAGTGTACATCATGATGAAGGACAAAACTAAGCACGTAAATAGAAGGGATTCTGGATTATGTCCCAGCATTGTTCATTTCACATGTTTCAGACTCATCATTTACAGTAAAAGAAGGAAGAAGTAAATCCTAAAAAGAAAACTTACATCACAATTTCTTTTATCTTTGGCTCATAAATTTATTTCTTTTTTGTATTTGAAACTATGGCTCCCTATCAGTATGGATTAGTTTTATAAAGTATATAACTCATTTGACATAGTGGTTTAAACATTGTTCTTGTCTGTCTCCACCTGAACTTCCATCTGCTCTCTTTTGAATATCATTATTGTTTCAAATAGTTCCCTAATGTTTTAAATTTTTAAAAATGCATTTTTGTATTTACTCCAATGGATCTATGATCTCATCAATTCAGAATTTCCCTCCAGTGATGCAGACTGATAACCATCCATGCCTGCCTGTCCTTTATAATTCTTGTCTGCATCTTTTCTAAGTTCTTCGCAAGGTACAGGAGACCTTCCTTTGTTTCTCTTAACATTTCTTCCTATCATATAATTCCTGCATTACACCTTTTATTCCTGTTCTTTGGAACTCTTCATTGGTTATACATTGCAGCCTACTCACATACACATCATGAGCTTCTCCATTGCTCTCTGTGGAATACTCATTTTTAGTTCTTTGGAGGCAATTGTATTTCATGTCTTGTTGCCATATAGCAATCCTGGCAAAATATTTGTATTGAAAAGATGGGCCTTTGCTTTCCTAGGAAGCTTGAGGTCGGTAAAGGAGCTCTGTAACTTCCTAAAAGCAATCCAGCCTACTTTCCTCCTACTGTTCAACTCTGGGCCAAAGCCTTTGTCCATCCATACTGTCTGTCTCAGATTGTTGGACAAGCTCAATAGTGTGTTCATTCAAATCTATGTTGAAATCGGGACAATAGATATTCTTCATCCGTTTTGTCTTTCTTGTGTAGATGGACAGGCCACACTCCTTTGAGTGATTATAAATCTTTTCCAGGAAGCTCTGCAGTATTTGGGGGCTTGATACAGTCAGCCCAATGACGTCTTCAAACAGGAGCATGTAGAAGACATCACCGTCCACAAGGAATTCCATTTCCACCTGTCCTCTGTGCTGAGCCTTATGCATGATAGTTGCATATACCCTGTGGTGAGCTCACATCTCCTTGTGTTATGCTTCATCTGATGTTTAATATTAAAGAGTTGCTGAACAGGGCCAGTTCTATTGTTATATGTGTTAAGGACTCTTGAATGATTTTGTAATGTGGATGAGATACACCTTGTCTTAAAAAAGCTTGCAAGGTGAGGTTTTGTTTTACTGAATCAAATGCATTTTTGTAATCAATGGAATGAGATTTTATCTTCTCTACATCTTTCAGTTAATTGCAAAATGGTAAAGATGTGGTCTGTTGTTGGACAACATTTGTGAAAGGCTGCTTGTTCACTACTAATTCCTTCATCAAGGATGTCCTCGATTTGTGTATAGATGGATTTGACAAAGATTTTGTATGGGTTGGAGAACAGGCATGTAGGTTGGTATTTATTTTTCTCTTTGTCTCCTTTTTTCCAGTATTAATGAGGTTTAAGAGTTTGTACATCGTGTGAATAGGTTTTCCTTCTTCAGCTACCTTGTATCCAAAGTCCTTCATTGCCCTCACAAATGTTTTGCCTGTAGCATACATACTCTTTCTATATACTTGGTCTAATCCCACTGATTATCCCATATTCATTCTCTTTAGTGCTCTTTATATCTCTTCTATAAGCATATGTAGGACTAAGATTTTAAGGTCCAAGGATGGTGATTCTACTGTCCTTGTTAGAGAAAACAGCTTTGCAAATCTTTTCCATTTTCATTTTACTTTGTTTGTAGTGCTCTTTCTCTTTTCACATTTGAATAACCTTGGGATGACTTTGCTTTGTTGGATATTTTGCCAAGCTTTCTTCAAACTGTTTTTACCCTTTTTTGCTTCTCTCTGCTTTATGAGAAGATAGTTCTACTAATCATCCATCATCCTTCTAGGTGGTGCAGTGGATAGGGCTCAGGATCTCAAATCTAGGAAGACCTGAATTCAAGTCTTGCTTCAGATACTTATTAGCTCTGTGGTCCTGGGCAAGTCATTGAACCTCTGTTTGCCCCACTTTTCTCAACTGTAAAATGGAGATAGTAAAAATCTCTACCTCCTAGCGTAATTGTGAGAATCAAATGAGATAATATTCATAAAGTGTTTAGGATAATGTACTATAGTACACTGTAGTACAATGTAGTATAGTAGACATAGCTTAGCACAATAGGTGCTTAATAAATACTCCTTTTCTTCTTTCATAAGATTTTACAAACGAGTTTATATTTAACCCGATGAATATTACATTTGGCAACCATCTCCATTTTTCAAGTGAGCCAGATGTTTTCTGACTAACACATTTTCAGGGTGCTTTTGTTCCTGTTGCGATTAATTTGCATTGGTTATAGTCAGTGTCAATATCATTACCATTTGTATTGTCCATTTTTCATTTGCATTGATTTGTTTATGTTTTCAAAGTTAAGTTGCTTCAATTGTATGCCATATCTTCTCATCTTTACTCCTTCTTCTCCTACTCTTTCTTCTCCTTTTTCTCCTTTTCTCCCTCCTCTCTCTTCTTTTTCTCTCTCATTCATTTATTCACTCACTCATTCATTTATTTATACATACTAATTCTGATCTTAGCTCTGATGACTCTTTGAATACAGTGGCATCAGAAGTAATTTCCAAATCAAAACCAAGTATTTTCTTTTGTTAAATAGCACCAATTTCATTCTTTATGGTGTTATTTGATACCATGACCAGTGTCTACCATTTTGTTTTCAAAGAAATTGTCTGTGAATATTGAGGCATGAGGCTTCTGTATAATCTATAAGTCTGTCTTTTCTCATTCCTTCTTCCTGAACTGTACTTTCTCATATAAATCTCTCCATCCTCAACTTTTTTCCATTTTTGCATTGAAGTCTCCAAGTGTCAGGGTATCTGTTAATTTGATTTGGAGGTTTTTATCAAATTCTTCTTTCTCTACTTCTTGGTCCTTAGCTGCTGATAGTGATGCACAACCTGCAATTATTTTCATGGTGATCTTTTTCTAAATACTTATCATTAATGCTTCTATGTATAATGACCAAATTTAGTCCATGAAATAATATTTCTTGTTCTCTCTGAGCATACTTATATATGTACATACTCAATCTTATTTTTCAGTCCTGGCTATATAACTGCATCTCTTCTTCAGGAACAGAATTCTTTTTGAATTCAGTGAGTGAATTGTAAGAGGAAGACATGCCTTAAGGCCTATGTGAAAGGGATAAAAATAAAACTGATTATTATCTCATTATTATGACTTAAATTGACATACTGAACCTATGAAAGAACTTACTGGTTATATTTATAGTCACATGGAGATATTATTAAGTCTCAAAGACTCTCAGAGCCCTTTAAAAAAAATTAAAATTCTAGCCTTTCTACTTGCTTACCTAAAAGGTCAAATGAAAAGGGAGCCCATGCTTGGGAAACAGCTATAGAAGTTCCCAGGAATGCCACCATTTCACTAAAAGTAGGAAAGAAACTAGGACACGGGACCATTTTATCACGTATGCCCATCTTGATCCTCTTAGAAGTCAGAGACCTGGTCACAATGTCACTAAAGTCTGAAACTTTATCTTGTTTTCTGGTTCTAGTGAATTTTGGTTAATTTTAATGGCAGGTCTAGAGAGAGCTCATGAAGCTATGTACCTGTTAGGCAGGGGCATGCTGGTAAATATTCAACTACCCTCTTTCCAGGAAAACCTTTTGTACTCAGCACATACTCTTAAATTTAATCTGAATGAATATCTTCTCTGTTATGTTCTTAAGTCTAGAAAATTAACAAAATAATAGAGCAAGCTTTGATTTGTAGCATTTGGTGATTTTCTAGGTATGAATACTTAGCTGAAAATTTAACAACAGTCTCTCCTGAAGCCATTGGACCTGTTTCCAGCGTACCACTGTTGTTAGGTTATGAAGACATGGGAGATACTTTTATTTAAACATACAACTATGCAATAGTACTTACTATGAATGGAGGTGAGCTATAGGCTTAAGAATTCATAGAATTTAGAGCCGGAAGGGACTTAGAGATCAATTAATCCAACTCCTTCATTTTATAGAGGACAAAACTGGGATCCAAAGAAGTTAAATCCCATGCAAATCCTTGGGATTATTGGTGTTTAAAAAACCTTAATTTTAATTAGCCTTCCATTGCAGATAGATTATTATAATCTAATTTGTTTATTTCTGGCTCTTTTTCTTTACTGAGCAGTGAGAAGAGAGAAGATTATATGGGATGTTTGACCATGATGAAAAAGGAAATGTATTCTTAGGCAACTGAGTCACTGTGATGAGGCTGGTAAAAGAATAAGGGACAGGACTATGAGCCCAGTTCTCTTCTAGGCTTGTTAGAAAATTGTGAAGAGATATACCAGACCCTCCTTCATTACTTTGTGAAATAGGGATGGATGTGGAGTGGGAGCAGTTCTTCTTCATGGCTTAGGGCACATGATCACTTTTGGGGGATGTTGCAGAGGGGGCACCTCCTTAGATATGGATTGGCCTGGAAGACCTGTGAGGTCCCTTCAAACTCAGAAATTATACGGTTATGACTTATGCAGTTACATGCAAGAAGACCTTATCTCTCAATTTCCCAATGTCAACTGTATGTAGGAGGGAGAGAGGAAGAAAGGAGTGGAAAGAAGGAGGGAAACAGAGGAAGGCTCCTCTGCCTTCTGAAACTCAGGAGGATGTATCCAGAAGGGGAAGGCTCAAGCTAAATGGGTTGGATAGTGTGTTCTTTCCTATACATAACATCTTCAGTGAATTGGTTACCTCTTTATGTGAAACTGACTGGCGGTGGAAAGAATGATCGTGGTGCTGACCTCACTACATCAACCTGTATTGCCATCATTCTTTTCAGGTTCTGACCAAATGAGGGGGTTAGATTTGACAGTCTGTAAAGTCTCTTCTAGCTCTAATTCTCTGGTCTTATCAAACTAGACTCACATGGTCAAGGGGTGAGGTTGGTGTATTCCTTGCTTCTGTCTGTTGCTTGTGTGCTATTTTCTGATCATGACTTAGCAGTGTCTCTATGTCATGCATAAAACCCTTTCCTCTCACATTCCTTGAGGACTTCAGCCCATTGCTCAGTTCTTTTTCTTCTCCACTCCCTTTCTGTTCTGACACCATGGACCATTTTCAACATTCAATTTAACATTCAGTTCTGCACAAGGCTTTTTCCAGTCCCTCCAGCTGCTCGTGCCTCCCTCTCTGAGATTACCTTCCATGTTGTCTTTACATGTTCTATGTCCCTAGTAATTTACATAGTGTCTTCCTCATTAAAATGTGAACCTCTTGAAGGGAGGGACTAACATTTCTTTGTATCTTCACTGAAGAATGCCTAGTACCTCGCATACAGTAAGCATTTAATAAATGCTTGTTGACCAACAACTATCCCCCAACACATGTGGTGCTTTCACGAACTGTGTTAGCTAATAGTAGTCAGTCAACAAACCTTAAGGTTTGCACGACACTTTTCATATATTATCTCATTTGATCCTCACAGCAACAAGTGAGGTATGTGCTGTTATCATCCCCATTTTACAGATGAGGAAAGTGAGGTTGATGGAGGTGAAGTTACTTATTCTGGGCCATATACCTACTAAGTGTTGAAGGCAATATTTGACCCAGGGATCCCTGACTCCAAGTCCAGCACTTTAGTCATTGTGCTGTCCAGCTGTTTCTCCCCTGTACAAGGCACTTTGGGAATCTTTTGGGATACCCAGACGTACACCACAGGTCTTTCTCACAAAGAGCTTTTAGTCTAATGGAGGAAGTACAAGTAGACAAAAAGCTATGATGTGAGGATGAATGAGACAAATGCAAAGGAGAGGCTCAGGTAAAGTGTATGGGAACTTTGAGGAAGAAGCAAGCACTTTTACCAGGGGATGGGGGTAGGGTTTTCAGACAGGACTTCACAGGGCAGATAACATCTAGGTTAGCCCCTCAAAGAAGGTGAGGACTTCAACAGACATTGATAGAGGAGTGGAGGAATCCTTCCTTCCTTGTCATTCACACAGATACAGGAGACAGCAGGACAAGAGGAGGATGTGGTGTGTAGTCCAGTTTAGCTGTGCTGTAGAATGCATGAAAAAGAACAGTATGGGAAAAGGGAAGAGAAAATAAGAGGAATAAGCATTTATTAAGAGCCTACTATGTGCCGGGCACTGTGCTAAGAGTTTTATAAATAATCTCATTTGATTATCATTATGAGTTAGGTACTGTTATTATCCCCATTTTTCAGTTGAGGAAACTGAGGCAGACAGAGGTTTAGTGACTCACCTAGGATCATACAGCTAGTAAGTTTCTGAGGCCAGATTTGAATTCATGTCTATATAGATTGGAGCCATACTATGGTCAGCCTTGAATATTAGGATTGTTAGTTGATATTTTATTCCATGGGCAATAAGGAAGATTTGAATGGCTCCTCTTCAAAGCTACATGGTCAATGTCAGAGGCGGAAAAAGGGAGAAGGAAATCCCTTGCCCCATCCCTGCAGGGGTCTCCTCCTCAGGTCACTCCCAGCTTGTATTCTCTCCTACTTTCAAAGCTATTGTTCTATCTCTTTCCTCTAGACATTGTCTGGAGACCCATAGAACATGAGGAGTATCCACTGGTTATCTCATTTCTTGCTGTGATAGCCCTTTATTTTTCTCCATTCATTTTTCCAATGGCATCCTTTATAGTACACCATTTCTCCAGTATAATTCTTTGTGTGTAATGTGTTACTGTCTGATCATGCCTGTCATGCATCTTTCCATTGGCTTTTGGGTGATCCTCAATTTCAAGCCTGTAATATTCCATGACTCACAGTCATACCACATCACCAGAAGAATATTAGTATTAAAATCCAGGCCTAGGTTTCACGGCGAAATTCAGATTTATTAAGAGAATTGTGTGTTTTCCCAAAGACAATCTAGCCTATTCCCTTTCCTCCTTTCCTCTTTTACATTCTGGACCTCCCAAATGAAAGCCATAAGCTCTCAAAATATTTCAGTATAGCTGCCTATGTGGGAAAAGCCAAGTGGATGAAAATGCTTGTTCTCTAGACAATGGCATGCAGTTAGGAGGATCACCCATAAAACTCATCCATCAGCACATGTATCTTATTCAGACGCTATAAATGGACAATGAACTGGACCCAGATTTGAAATAAAAGACATAAGACTAATAAATATTGGAGATAAATGAAGAACTAATGCTTTGGCTGTCTGTACCTAACAGGAAGTAATTATGAAATAATGAGCTGCTATTCCTTGCAGGTAAGAACAAAGATTCTATCTTCACTCTTAAAGTAAGTGCTAAATCTTACACTAATATTTTATTACAATGGACTTATTCCTGTTCCACTAGCTATTGACATAGCTTTAATAATTATTCATTTAGTTGTCAATGATGTAATAGACTGACATTTATTTTTTCCTTGATTAAACAAAATTGCCTTTCTATTATATGTTTAAACTCATCATCACACTTTATGATAGGTATGACGTCTTAAAAATAATTAAAGGGTTGACTAGCTGATTCATCTTGAATTTGGATGTCAGTTTCACTGAAATGCAAATCTGATCTTCAAAATGGTCACTTTCCAACTTCATAGCTCTGAGTAGCTTCCTTCTATGGTATTTGATCTCTTTTCTTTTTCCTATTAATCCTGGAGTCTTGTGCAGGAAGTTCTCTGTCTCTGGTGTCTTGCACTGTCGTCATGGAATCAAATAATTTTAGAACTAGAAGGGACCTTAGAGATTGTCTGGCCCAACCTTCTCATTTCACAGATGAAGAAAATAAGGCTCAGATGGAGGAAGTGACCTATTTAGGGTCACTCTTATCTATTAGTAGTCAGGACAAGTGCCAAAACAATGATTACTACTATCACCACCCTTCCCATTTGTATAGCTTTTTTCAAGGTTTGCAAAGCACTCTGCATATGTGATATCATTTGTTCTCAAAGTCTCATTTTATCATATCTCCTCATTTCTGAGTTCAGGGCTTCTCTATCCCTTTACTTAGTTTGTTCACTTCCCTCATCATGGGATTTACTTTACACACAGTGATCACAGTTTTGGAGCCTATGTCAAGATATTGTCAGGTTTAAGGAGGGCTTTTTTTTGTGAGGCAGTTGTGGTTAAGTGACTTGCCCACAGCTAGAAAATGTCAAGTGTCTGAAGCCAGATTTGAACTCAGGTCCTCCTGACTCCAGGGCTGGTTCTCTCTCCATTGTGCCACCTAGCTCCCCGCTCCCTTTTTTTAGTTTTTAAATTTATTTCAAACTTAAATACAAAATAAGAAAAGAAAAAACATTGTCATGTACGTAGCAGAACATGAGAGGATTCAATATAAAGCAATAAATTTCCATTTCAAGAAAACCTATATAATGAATACTATACATTAGTTTGAAAGCTGTCCATCTTTTCTTTGCTTCTTTGTAGGTTTTCTTTTGTCCTCTGCTATGCACTTTTTACTTTATTTTTTTCCTCTTCCCTGCCCCTGGAGGCCACAATTAAGTGTGTGTATACATACATACATGCATACAGGCATACACACATGCACATATATGTGTATATATGTGTGTATATGTATCTATGTATGTATATATACAGGAACATATATACATATATAGATACATGTACACAGATATCTATAAACATACACATATTGCACATATGTAAGACCACATTATACTTATTTCCACTTGTCATCTGTTTCTCTGAAGGTGGATAGCATCTTCCTGTATAAGTCCAAGTCTTTCCATATTTTTCTAAATCCACCATCTCATCATTTCCTATACCACAACAATATTCCAACCCAATCACATTCTGTTTGGGAGATTGTCTATGAGAGTTTTTTTTCCCCAGTTTCTGCATTTCCTCTATTCCTGGCCACAAAGGTTTTACTTATACATGAAATTTTTAGTTTAAAATAGTCAAAATTATCCATTTTACATTTTGACACTGCTCTCACCTTATAATATGGTTTAAGGTCTGACACTATTGAATCTAGTTCCTTCACATATTTTCCCTCTGGTTTCCTTGAAGTTCCTGACCCTCTGCTCTTCCAAATGAGCCCCGTTATTATTTTTTCTGACTCAATAGGATAATTTTTAGTAATTTAATTGGAATGGCATTACATAAAGGAAATGTTTTTTAAGGATGGGGAGACTTGGGTGTGTTTGGGCAATGAGTAAGGAGAAAATGAAGATTAGAGAGAGTGAAGGGATGATTGTGGTGTGGTCTTCTGAAAAAGACAGAAGCAGGTGGGATCAAGGACACATGTAGAGGGTTGGCCTCACTAGAAGGGCCACCTCTTCATTGGAGATTGGAGTAAAGGAGGAGAGAGTGGGGGATGATGTCAAGAAGTTGTGGGATAAATAGAAGGGAAGAAGAAGGCACTCAGAAATGGGCTCAGCTTTCTCTGTAAAGGATGATGGGAAATCCTTAACTGGAAGTGTGAGGGGTTGGATTTGAGGAGAGAAGGGAAACTTTAGAACAACTTCTAGTATGCATAGGCTACAGAATCAGCTAGAGAGGGATGGAAGCCCATGCAGTCCTATGATCTGATTTGGCTGGGCTTATAGAGGCCTGGTCTCAATGTTGCCACCCTTCTATATTCAGATAGACTGTCTCCTGCATAGTGAGATGCCTATATTGAAGGTTCTGTAAATTATTGACTCTGCCTCTTTAACATATACCATCAGCTCTTTTTCCTCCATCCCACAGTTCTGTTTTGTATTCAGCATTTCCTGGCAATTTTATCCAATTGGATTCACTGAACCAAATCATTAAGGATTTAATGTATTTTCCTGAAGTGGGTTTTCCAAATCTAAAGTGTTGATGAATAAATTAGCTTCTGACAAATCCACAGCTTATATTCAAACTTTAGTTGCAATTAATCATCAGAAATGCTAAATACATTACCAGTTTGTCAGCATCATACATATTATTGTACATGTATTTGACCTGTAGAATTCAGAGCCTTTTTTCAATAGCAAAATAAATAAACAAATAACCCTAAAACAGAGTTATGTGACTTTCTTGTCGGTACTTTTGCAACAAGCCTAATAAGAAACAGGTAAGCAGGACAGCTTATAGGGAGTGTTTAGAACTAGGTTAATATAAATTAAGTCAGCAGTGGCTTAGAATTTATACTGTCGAGATGTAAAACCATGTAGAAAGGAATCAATTTGTATTTTTCAGGATATCCCAAAATTAAGCATCATTGATGAAGGGTACACATGTTAACCCCAAACACTTAAAATTGTGATGTATACTTCCTAACTGTGTGATTGTGGGAAAATCCTTTTCTTCTCTGAGCCTCAGTTTCCTTATTTGTAAAACAGGGATAATATCACTTATTCTGTCTTTCTTTGTACCCCAAGCACTTAGTATATAGTACCTGACACATAGTAGATGCTTAATAAATGTTTGTTGACTTTAATACCTCAAATCAAGTGACACTACATCTGTATTTTGTAGACCATATAGCACTATATAAATGGCACCTATTATTATTATTTGGTTGGAACTGTGATTTAATCTGTGCAAGGAACTCCTTGATATAGAAACTCCTACCAATGAATTTGAGCAGTCTGTCTATAACTTACAGTCTTGGGGAATTTTCTGGGACAAGGTGTTTTGTGCACAGTAGGTACTCAGTTAGTGCTTATTACTTGATTGACATCGACAAGTTGAGTGACTTGGTGCAAGGTCACACAGTTACTATGTGTAAGAGGTAAGAATTGAATCCAGGTTTTTCTGATTCCAAAGCCAACTCTCTATCTATATACCCATACTGTCAAGTATTAAGCACTATATAAATGTGAGTTATTATAATTATTCTTATAAAGAAGGAAGAATGGTGTTTTCGCATACCCTTGGGACTTGAAGCTGATTTTAAGCAAAATGTAGTTGTGAAAAACGTTTGGTGAATTTGTTTCAACTATTATAGCTAGGTGTGAGACTTATGAGAAATGAGATTTCTGACTTAGAGTGCTCTTTTCTTCTCCAGTATTTACAAATATGTTTTCAAATAGCTTTGGACATGCTACTTGGGTATAAAAGACAGTACTTTATTCAGCCATCAAAAACCAAGCAAAAGGGCCGGTAGGTAGGGATTGGGTATTTGAGGGGCTAGTAGCTGGCCAGCAACATTTTGCCTCCAAGTCGTAAATTCCAATCTGGCCCATAGTGGTAGTTATAATTAAAGGGTTCATTTTTTCCCCTTCTCCTCTGCCTCTGACCAAGGTTACAGCAGGAACAGGCAATTTTGCACCACCCTTTGTACCTTTTGAGAATAATTATAAACCTTCAGTAACCAAGGCTGTCAGTCTGGCTTCTTTCAGAATATAATGAATAAACAAAATAGAAAGGAAACTTCAGAATATCTTATCTAGCATTAATGATATTTTTAAAATAGGGTCTTTGTAGAAAGAGCCTGGTCTCTTCCCTCACCCTGTGCTCTTTTAACTCTTTTTTCAGGTAGGTCTATGTAATCATTTAAATAAGAAAAGAGTTGGGGGAAGCTTTCTTGTGAGAGTCCCCCGTGTATAACGGCAATGCTAGATTACTGAATAGTCAGAGTAGGTACATGCCTAGAGCCCCCCAGTGTCTGGTTGTTCCTTAGGCTGTTGGAAACAAGCTAGTCAAATTTCTACCAAATTGGGAAGAACATTTTCCCCTTTTTATAGCTCAGGGGCTGCAAGACTAGAGCTTGGGAACCAGAATAATCCTTGACAATCTAGCCTCAATTTACCTTTTTAGTCTTTTTTTGGGGGGGGAGGCAATAGGGATTAAGTGACTCGCCCAGGGTCACACAGCTAGTGTCAAGTGTCTGAGGCTGCCTTCTTAGTCTTATTACACATTCCCTCTAAGCACACTACATTCCAGCCAAACTGGTCACCTAGCTATTTTTCCAACATGGAACTCTGGTTCCTGACCCTATACCTTTTTGCACTGGCTGCCTCCCATGCCTGGAATGAACTCTTTCCTTACCACTGACTCTCAGAATCTGTGATTCTGAGTCTGACTATTCAACCAGTTAGGAATCCATTTATCTGTATTATCATCTCATTATCATTTATAGCATTCCCCTTGAAGTTTTCTTTAAGGCTCAGCTCAAGTACCACTTCCTACAAGAGGTTTTTCCTGATTTCCCCATATACCAGTGCCTTTCATCCAATATCACCATCTATCTGTTTTGTATTTACAAACACACACACACACATATATATATACGCATACACACATATATTTTTGTTCTTAACCCAATCCCCCAGACTATATAAGTTCCTTGAAATCAGGGAATATGTTTTATCTTGTCTTTGTACCCCTAGCACCTAGCAAAGTGTCTGGCACATATTAAGTGCTTAATAAATACTTGTGGATTGATGGAGTGATTGAAGAGCATCTTTTCCCTCTGTTTCTGATTTTCCTAGAAGCCCAGATCCAATTTCTAAAGTAACAAGAATTGACTAAATTCAGAGGGCTTATGGATTGGGATTAAGAGTGGGACAAGGGATCCCTATAATACTCATCAGAGTCACGAGTAGGAAGAAGATGCTAGGAGAAAGTCAGATATTTCATTGTCCCCATGAAACAATATGAGAACTCTCCAGGAATCTCCCATCACCTTGGTCCCATTGGGGATAGAAATGGCAAGAGGGGAAGTGAAGAGCCTGGTGTCTTCATACTTATCCACTGAATGAAGAACATGAAACAACTATATATCACTTCTATATTTCTGACCACAGATGAAAGTAAACAAGGCCAGTTTTACACAAAAAGGGGGAAGTTGTTAGAATTTGTAATCGGTTTTTTGAGTCTCCCCTTGTCTTTTCTTTTTAGGGACCTTTCCTTCCCATGTTCAGATACCAATACATAACGGTTGTTTTTTTTTAACTGTCTTCTATCAGCAGTGAGGAGATATTTGGATTTGAACCCTCCCTCTGCTACTTAACTAGCTGTGTGACCTTGAGCAAGTCACTTAACCACTTTGGGTTTGAGTTTCCTCATTTGCCAATGAAAATATTGGCCTGGATAGTATGTAAGATCTTGTGAATCTGAATTCATGATACCTTTTGAGTAAGAATTTATTCACATCTCTCTGAAGGTTATTTCTATATTAAACATTTTATTTCTAATTGTAGAATAAGAGGTTTGATATCTTGATAAAAGAATTAGAGGCATCAGTGAGTAAGATTTATGGGAGTTGGATCATGTAACAAGAAGATCTTTTCTTTGATTCGGTTGTTTCTGAGTGCCCGGAGAGGCTGGGTCAAAAGGGAATTGTATCAACACAAGTCTGTCTCTAGAACAGAAAAGTATTATTTGGGGTTTCTGAAAAGTATTATTTGGGGTTTCTGGTTTGTTATTCACAGGGCTGTGCTGGCAAATATTTAATAACTGGCTCTTTGAAAAAAATATATGCAGGACCACTTTTAAAATTAATAGGCATTATTAACATTTTCTCCCTCACTTTCTTAAGTCTAGACATCAACAAAATGATAAATCAAATCCTGATTTATAATGTTTTTTTATTTCAGAGGTAGAAATGCCCACACTGAAAATTTAACATGTCCCTGATTACTCTCCAGGAGCTTCTAAGAGGAGGGAAAGGAGTGTATCTCAGCATTACCGATGTTTTGCTCTTGTAGCTTTAAGACCTGGAGCCTGATCTGCTTGATAAAAAGTTTATGTGATGCTTCCCTGATGCATCCACTTCTCTTCTTTCCCTTCCCTGAAGTAAAAAGCTTCTTGAGGTCACTTTCCATCTTTGTATACCTAGGAAAGGGATCAAGTCAGGGATAAAAGAGGAACACAGACATATGCTTGCCATATAATAATAGTTCTCATTGAATCACACAATTTGAAAGTTGGAAGAAACTTCAGTTATTGTCTAGTTCAACCCATATCTGAAGGATATCCTAGTTTACTGACCATGTCAGAAAAAGGACTTATGATTGGTCTTGGCTTGTCCTGTTCCTGATGAAAACACACTGAAAGAAATTCCCTACTATATCCAATCAATGCTTGACGACCAGAAATGAAGGGAAACCCATCACTTCTCAAGGAAGCCCACTCAACTTTTGGGCTGTAATAGGGAATTTTTTCCTAACATCAAAGCCTAAATTTTCCTCCCTGTGATTTCCACCCATTGCTTTTGTTGAAAAAGCGTCAGACAAACAGAACAAATCTAAATTCTTTCTTCCATGACAGCCCTTTAAATGAAAGAATGAAAAAGAATTTATTAAGCATTTATTATGTGCCAATTACAAGGTGCTAGGGATACAAATTAAAGAGTAAATAGTCTCTGACCTCAAAGAGCTCACATTTTAATAGAGTAGAAAATACATATAGGGGATTGATGGCCAGGGAGGGCCATTTTTTGAATGTTAAAGGAATACCAAGTAGAGTCATAGGGGGATAGTAACATATCCTTTCTAGCAGCAATGTTCTGAAAGAGGTAGGGAAGACAGGCCAATGTAGGCTAAATGGAGCAACAGGCTGGCCAAAAAGTGACTAGTAAGTCAAGCATGTCACTGGTAAAAATACTAAGCAGAATAGGGTAAAGTATTCTGAGGGCCCTCCACTGGAGACCTCCTACAAAACTGACATTGAATCATTAATGTCTACTCTTTGAGTCTCACCATTCAACCAGTGAGGAATCCATTTGTGTATTAACATCTCTGTATATCTTCTCCGCAAGAAAAGTATGAGATAAGATCAAATGTTTTGTTAAGACATATGCAAGTTTTGGTTTTTTTTTAAATAGAATTCCCCTGGTCTACCAGTTTACTAACCATGTCTAAAAAAAGGAAATAAAGTTGGTCTGGTATGTCCTGTTCTTGATGAAGACATACTGGTTCCTTATTATCACTGCTTCCTTTTCTGAATGTTGACTGTTCACATTTATAATAATCTATTTTACAATTTTCCCAGGAATTGAAGTCAGGCTCATTTCTCTAGTTTTCATACTCTGTTTTCTTTCCTTAAAAACATGATGACATCATTTACCCTTCTTCAATCTTGAGTTACCTCTTTTGTTTTCCTCAACCTTTCGAATATCACTGACAGTTGTTTCAGCAATCACAGCAGTCACATATCAAAGTACTGAGGTTGTAGTTCACCTGGACCAGGTAACTTGAATTAAATAAAGATAACTGCTGTCTTACTATCTTCTTACTTATCTGTCAAATACTGCTATTATTGCCTTCCCAACATCTTTTGAATCTGAGTTCTTTTCTCTATTACCACCACTATCTACCACCTTAATTCAGAGCCTCATCACCTCTCACCTAAATTATTGCAATGACTTCCTAATTGGTTTTTCTACCTCAAATTTCTTTCCAATACAATTCATAATACACACCATAGCTGAAGTAATTTTCCTTAAATACAAATCTGACTGTAAATACAAATCTCTTAATCAACTCCAGTGACTTCCTCTTGTCTCTAGTGTAAAATAGAAACTCATCTGTTCAGCATGCCTAGAATCCGCTTCCTCCTTATCTGCACTTCACAGAATCCCACTTTTCTTTTAAACTGTAGCACAAGCAACAGCTTCTGTAGAAAGCCTAAAAGTGTCCTCCTTCCCAAACTACCATGTATTTAATAATTTTGCATTTATTTGTATTTATATACTTTACATTTCTGCTGCATGTACTTGTACATGCACTTGTACATGCACTTGTCCTGACAAATAGCGGGTACTTAATATATGCTTGTTAAAGGATATTTATAGCAGTTTTTTTTTTGTGGTAGCAAAGAATTGAAATTGAGGGGATGACCATCAGTTGGGGAATGGCTGAACAAGTTGTGGTATATGATTATAATGGAATGCTATTGTGCCATAAGAAACAATGAGCAGGATGCTTTCAGAACAACCTGGGAAGACTTACATGAATTGATGCATGGTGAAGTGAGCAGAGCCAGGAAGACACTGTACACAGTAACAGCAATATTATATGAACAGCTGTGAATGACTTAGCTATTCTTAGCAATATGATGATCCCAGACAATTCCAAAGAACTCCTCATGAAAAATGCTATCTGGTTCCAGAGAAAGAACTGATGGAGTCTGAATGCAGACCTAAGTAGTATACTATTATTCCTTTCTCTCTCTCTCTCTCTCTCCTCTCTCTCTCTCTCTCTCTCTCTCTCTCTCTCTCTCTCTCTCTCTCTCTCTCTCTCTCTTCCTTCCTTCCTTCCTTCCTTCCTTCCTTCCTTCCTTCTTTCTTTCTTTCTTTCTTTCTTTCTTTCTTTCTTTCTTTCTTTCTTTCTTTCTTTCTTCTTTCTTTCTTTCTTTCTTTCTTTCTTTCTTTCTTTCTTTCTCTCTTTCCTTCCTTCCTTCCTTCCTTCCTTCCTTCCTTCCTTCCTTCCTTCCTTCCTTCCTTCCTTCCTTCCTTTCTTTTTCTTTTCTTCCACAAAATGACTAATATGGAAATATATTTTACATGATTGCACAACTATAACCTATATCAGATTATTTACCATCTCAGGGAAGGGAGGGAGGAAGGGAGGGAAAGAAATTGGAACTCAAAATTAAAAAAAAATGCTACAAATTGTCTTTACATGTAATTAGGGAAACTAAGTATTATTTAAAATAAATGCTTGTTAATTTTTTGATTGCTTGATCCTAGCTATCAACTTCCTGTTAGTCATTTTTGTTTTGTTGTTTGTAGTGGGAAGGTTATTCTTCTTGACAAAGAAAACAGAAAAAATAATAACTGAGCCACTCTGTTTCTCCTCTGTTAGTTATCTCTGTCCAATACACCCCAAGAAGTAGTTTTATTCTTATGTTGATCCTCCTCTTCTCCTCAGGATATAAAAAACAAACAAACAAACAAAATAACCCTCCACGCTTTTGCTGTCCTTAGCTTCCCTTGCTTGCCTCAGCTCACTGTGGTAACAGGACATGAATATGAGTGTTATTCTCTTACATTCATCCTCTCTCTCCTGCCTTTGTTTCCATTCCCCGTACATATCTTTCTGAAATCTATATTCTCTGTTCCCCAGCTCCAGTAGCCTGCTGGTTGATCTCCCTGCCTCAAGACTATCCCTACTCTAGTCATTTTCCACTCAGCTGTCAAATTAATATTACTAATGTGCAGGTCTGACTCCCCTCCCCCATTCAAATAATGTCAGTGACTCCCTATAGCCTTCAGGATCAAATATAAAATCCTCTGTCATTCAAACATTTTCACAACTTGTCTCCTAAGGTACGAGAAGACCTTTGCAAACTTTTTATGCCTAGGTGTCACCTATGACTCCAAGAAGCTGTAACATGCATAGCAGCCATGCCCTGGCAAAATTGTCTTAGCAGATGTCAAGGCAGCCTGCCTTGGTAGGTTGAGAGTAACTGACAGGCCTCAAACGTGTCGGTAAGTTAGGGGGATATCTACCCTAAGCATGTGAAGACTTCACCTGGCAGAATGGGGGTGAAAACAATTTGTTCCAACTGCTATGAAGGCGGCTGAAGCAGGTGGAACACTTAGAGCTTGATTAGATATTGAAGACGCCAACGCCATTCACTGCATCCTGGGCCATGGCCAGTAGTCTTGACTTGTCTTGCCACTGGACTTCAGTGACTCAGGAAAAGAAAGTGAGGCTGATGACTTTGTGCAACTCTGCCTCACTTACATTAAATTCATGCGCAAGTAAAGACATCACCTTGCGATGTTATTGGTCCTCTGAAAACAAAGGACAAAGACAAGGCACTGAGCTCCCTTTCATGTACCCTATGATGGAATGACACTAGTTTCCTTGAGTAAGACACTCCATTTCTCTACTCTGCACATTTTCTTTTTCTTTTTTTCTTTAGTATTTTATTTTTTCCCAGTTACATGTAAAAACAATTTTAAACATTCATTTTTAAAACTTTGAGTTTCAAATTCTTTCCCTCCCTCCCTCCCTACCCCCTCTCATTGAGAAGGAAAACAATTCAATATAGATTATACATGTGTATTCATGTAAAACATATTTCCGTGTAAGTCATGTTATGAAAGAAAACATAGAACAAAAGTAAAAAAAAACCCTCAGAAAATAAAGTTAAAAAAAGTATACTTCAATCTGCATTCAGACACCATCAGTTCTTTCTCTGGGGATGGAGAGCATTTTTCATCATAAGTCCTTCAGAGTTGTCTTAGATCATTGTATTGCTGAAAATAGCTAAGTCCCTCACAGCTGATCATCTTACAATATTGCTATTACTTTGTACACAGTACATTTTTCTTTGTATCAGCTAAAGTCTCTATAGGCTTTTCTGAGAGCATCCCAATCATCATTTCCCATAACACAGTAGTATTCCATCACAATCACATACCATAACTTGTTCATCAATTTTCCAATTGATGGGCATCCCCTCAGTTTCCAGTTCTTTGCCCCCACAAAGACAGCTGCTATAAATATTTTTGTATGTATAGTGTACGTTTTCATGGGCTGCTTTCTTGCCCAGGAAACTCTCACTTGTCCTCTCTACCATCTGGCTTTCCTGACTTTCTTCAAATCCCAGCTAAAATCTCATTTTCTACAAGAAAATTTTCTGATCCCCCTTAATGTTTTTGTTGATTATCTTGAATTTATCTTATATATATGTCTTGTTTATATATATGTATATATATGTCTTATTTATATGTGTGTATCTATCTATCTATCTATCTATCTATCTATCTATCTATCTATCTATCAATATATATGTATAGTTGTTTTCATGTTATCTCCCTCATTAAACTACAAAATCTTTGAGAGCAGAGGCTATTCTTTGGCTTTCTTTGACTCCTCAGTGCTTAGCAAGTGCCAGGCATGCCAAAGGCACTTAATAAATGTTTATTGACTAACTGTCTTGGTTGGTTGCTAAATCTCTTGCGGACACATTCATCTCTTGCGACAATTCTAATTTTCCCTCATTGTATTTCACTAATATGTCCAGAATTTCACTCCTGAGAGTTTTCCATCCCTCCTAGGCTGACTGCAAAAACTTTTAGTATGTAGGAGACTATCTAGCATTGTTCTGAAGGCTTTGAAATTTGTTTTCCCAAGACCTAGAATTCAGGTTAGACTGTGTCTGGCCTTTCTCTCTATCACAAATTCTAAGACAAAGTGGTCAGTTTCCTACAAAGTTCCTCTCAGTTATATTCCAGTAACCAATTTCTCTCTGTTAATAAAAAAATCTGATTTACTATAGAAATTTCCCATTGCTGATTCCTCCACCTTTTGATAGATATATGATATATTATTTATATGTGATATATTATCGTAATATTAAAGCAAAAAATTATTTGTTGCTTTCAGAGAGAGACAGAAAAAGGGGGAAGGAGGGAGGGGGAGAGAGAGTTATAGAGATAGAGATAGAGAGAGAGAAAAGGAGATGATGGAGAAGGAGGAGGAGGAAGAGAAGGGAAAGGAAGAGGAGGAGGAGGGAGAGGGAGGGGAGGAGCAGGAGGGGGAGGTGGAAGAGGGGGGGAAGAGGAGGAGAAGGAGGAGGAGAGAGTACTCTCGTAGTTGTCTGGGTAACTGAAGTCTTCCATTACTACTCTATCAAATATCGGTTCTGGACTTGTGAGCTGTTTCCCAAACTTCTCATTTATTTCCTCTTTCTGTCTGTGTTCTGTAGTACATTTTGATGACAAAATTACATCTTTTTCTCTTTTCTTCTGTTTGCTACTAAATGTTCCCTGTTATGCTTTCACACTCTTGTTCTTGGATTTCTTCCCATAAGTATGCCTTCTTAATATATGTTGCCCTCCTTCCCATTTCATCTATCATGTTTCTTTTGAATAATGTATGCCTTTCTTGAGCTTTATTACAGTAATGGGTTTTATCCCATCAAGTCTCAGTGATATCTATGATGTCAAATTCTCCTACTTGTATTAGGGCCTCCAGATCCTCTGCCTAAACTTTGGCCATTTGTATACGTACATTGAGGCAGTAGGTTTTACTACTGGTTTATTTCTTGAATTTTGCCTCCTTTGAAATTTTGTGTGACTCAGCTGCTATTGGCAACTAGGTGAAGCAGTGGATATGGTGGACCTGCAGTCAGGAGAACCTGAGTTGAAATTCTGCCTCAGATACTTGCTAGCTATGTGATTCTGGACAAGTCATTTAACCTCTTTCTGTCTCAATTTTCTCATCTATAAAACGGAAGTAGTAATAGTATCTACCTACCTTCTAGGGTGGCTGTGAGGGTCAAATAGATAATATTTGAAAAGTGCTTTTTGTAAACCTTGAATATATACCTATATAAATGCTAGCTATTGTTGTTGTTGTTATTGTTATTATTGTTATTCCTCATGATATCTAGCTCATTGGATGCACATAGATAGCTTTTGCTCTTCCCAGCCCTTTCATTTAAAGCCCTGGGTGCAAGGCACCCAGAAAATAACTTCTTTTACCAGCCTTTTGTAAGATATACACCATCCCTGGCCAACAGTCTTTCACCTCAATATATTAAACCCTGGACTACTTTCTTAGCCGGCAGTTCATTTCCCAAATCAATTTTTCTCTTCCATGTATTTTGCCTACAATAGGCAGCAGTGAGCAAAATACAGATTGTTCCCCTAAGATACTTAATTTCTTGCCTCAAACTTTATAATTGTTGGAAATGCCTTTTAGGTTACTTCTGGTCATATCATGAGTCACCAGAAATGGCTAATAGCTGTCTGTTTTGCTAAGCCTTGGTAGCTTCTCTGTCATATCTTGGGCAAATACTCAGGGAAAACCTCTTTTTGTTATGAGGTCAACAAATAGCTCATGAGATACTTCTCAACCTGGAATCTCCTACCACTGCTTCTCTTTTTTTCTTCCTCTGACTCTGATGGGATGATCACCACCTTGATGGCTTCTCTGTCTTGGCTGTATCATTCTTTTTTGTACAAGCAGCTACATTTCCCTCAAAGCACCTTCTCTTCTGTGCAAAGTATAAGCAGACAAGGAATCTCCTAAAGATAATGAAATTCTTCAGATGCTCCTTTTTGAAAGCAACATTGGACTGATGGTCCTGAGCCCTGAGACACTGTAGGGCTTTATCAATGAAATCCATATTCACTTTACTCCAAGACTTAGCACAGTGCCTGGCAAACAGTAGGAACTTTGCAAATGTATGTTGATTGATTGACTTTTAAAAGAGGTTGGTCTTTCCAAAGTCTATGTAGGAAAAATTAAGTGGGTACAGACATCATTTGTCAATATGCATTTGGATGGGCAGACTATTTTAATCCCCAGTATATATATATACACATATACATACACATCTATATCTATCTATCTATCTATCTATCTATCTATCTATCTATCTATCTATCTATCTATCTATCCATCTATCCACCTATCTATGACAGGCTATGAACTGGGCCAAAAGTTGAATAGGTGGTGGCAATGAGGTCGAATTGAATTTGGGAAATTGGCTAACATTTTTAATGATCCAAATTAATGTCATTATTCTCCTGTTTTTATATGTGGTTATGAATCATAGAATGCTCATCTGAGAAGAATTAGAATTTTCATACCTCAAATAAGAATGTAAAGATGTGTGATACATGTAATTAGGTTTCAGCCTATTGCCAATGGCAACATATTCAAAGAGTTGCATAAAAGATTATTAAGGATATAGCTGATTAAAAAAGGAAGCAGGCCAATCAGATAGCATGATTGCAGGATGATAGGTGAAAGTTTGAGCACTTTATTGCCATCCAAAAAATAAAGGAAGGCCTCTAGCATTTTGCGTAAATCCTCTGAAGGATTTATGGAAAGACATAGGGACATGAATCACACAGAATGAAAAGACAGGGAAGGATTGGGATTTTTTTCAGTGGACAGGGTATTTACAATTGTCAAATCATGGATTATCCAACCAAAGACATTTTAAAAATACCTATTAAGTGCCAGGAATGTCTATCACATGAGTACAATATTAATCAAGGTTAAGTATATAAATATTTCCAGTACCTTGTGTGTAGTGCCTTAAACCTCATTGAATGTGAGAAATCCTGATATGGGAACTGCCTCCACCAAAGCAGACTGCAATCTACCTATGACTTAGTAGGTCAGTCTTAGTTAGTTGCCTGAAGCATTAAGAACTGAAGTGACTTCTCCAAGATCACACAGAAAATCAGTGTCAGAAGAAGGATTTGAAACTAGATCTTTCTGACTAGAAGCTGGCAGGTAGTTCAGTGGATAGAGTGCTGGACCTAAAACCAGGAAAACTGGAGTTCAAATCTAGCCTTAGACACTTACTAGATGTGTAATCTTCTGCAAGTCACTTAACATTTGTCCGTCTCTACTTACAAAAATATAAATTGCCCAGATTAACAGAAGAGGAAGTAAAATACTTAAATAACCCCATCTTAGAAAAAGAAATTGAACAAGTCATTGATGAACTCCCTAGGAAAAAATCTCCAGGGCCAGATGGATTTACATGCGAATTCTATCAAACATTTAAAGAACAATTAATTCCAATACTATATAGACTATTTGGAAAAATAGGTGAAGAAGGAGTCTTACGAAATTCTTTTTATGATACAAATATGGTGTTGATACCTAAACCAGTAAGAGTCAAAATAGAGAAAGAAAATTATAGACCAATTTCTCTAATGAATATAGATGCAAAAATTTTAAACAAAATACTAGCAAGTAGATTGTAGCAACTTATCACAAGAATAATACACTATGACCAGGTAGGATTTATACCAGGAATGCAGGGTAGGTTCAATATTAGGAAAACTATCAGCATCTTTGAGCATATCAACACAAAACCAACAGAAACCACATGATCATCTCAATAGATGCAGAAAAAGCTTTTGATAAAATACAACACCCATTCCTATTAAAAACACTAGAAAGCATAGGTATAAATGGAGTCTTCCTTAAAATAATAAATAGCATTATCTAAAACCTTCAGCAAGCATTATATGTAATGGGGACAGGCTAGAAGCATTTCCAATAAGATCGGGGTGAAACAAGGATGTCCATTATCACCACTGTTATTCAATATTGTACTGGAAACCTTAGCTTTAGCAATAAGAGAAGAAAAAGAAATTGAAGGCATTAGAATAGGCAAAGAAGAAACAAAGCTATCACTCTTTGCAGATGACATGATGATATACTTAGAGAATCCTAGAGAATCAAGTAAAAAACTACTTGAAATAATAAACAACTTTAGCAAAGTTGCAGGCTATAAAATAAACCCACATAAATCATCAGCATTTCTATATATTACCAACAAAGCCCAACAGCAAGAGATAGAAAGAGAAATCCCATTTAAACTTACTGTAGACATTATAAAATATTTAGGAGTCTACCTCCCAAACAAACCCAGGAACTCTATGAACACAATTACAAAACACTTTTCACACAAATAAAATCAGATCTAAATAATTGGAAAAACATCAGTTGCTCATGGGTAGGCCGAGCTAATATAATAAAAATGACAATCCTACCTAAGCTAATTTACTTATTCAGTGCCATACCAATCAAACTACCAAAAATTATTTTATAGAGTTAGAAAAAATAATAACAAGATTCATTTGGAAAAACAAAAGGTCCAGAATATCAAAGGAACTAATGAAAAGAAATGCAGGGGAAGGTGGCCTAGCAATTCCAGATCTTAAATTGTATTATAAAGCAGCAATCATCAAAACTGCTTGGTACTGGCTAAGAAATAGGGAGGTGGATCAGTGGAATAGGTTAAATATGCAAGACACAGTAGTCAATGACTATAGTAATCTATTATTTGATAAACCCAAAGACCCCAGCTTCTGGGATAAGAACCCACTCTTTGAAAAAAACTGCTGGGAAAACTGGAAAAGAGTATGGCAGAAACTAGGCATAGACCCAAATCTCACACCATATACCAAAATAAAGTCAAAATGGGTTCATGACTTAGATATAAAGGCTGATACCATAAGTAAACTGGGAGAACAAGGAATAGTTTACCTATCAGATCTATGGAGAACAGAAAAATTCATGACCAAACAGGAGATAGAGAACATTATGAAAAGGAATTTTTGATTACATTAAATTGAAAAGTTTTTACACAAACAAAGCCAACTAAGATTAGAAGGAAGGTAGAAAATTGGGAAAGAATTTTTACAACCAGTCTCTCTGATAAAGGCCTCATTTCTAAAATATATAGAGAATTAAGACAAATTTATAAGAACACAAGCCATTCCCCAATTGATAAATGGTCAAAGGATATGAACAGACAGTTCTCAGATGAAGAAATTAAAGCCATCTATAGTCATATGAAAAAATGCTCTAAATCGTTATTGATTAGAGAAATGCAAATCAAAACAACTCTGAGGTACCACATCACACCTATCAGATTGGCCAACATGACAAAACAGGAAAATGATAAATGTTGGAGAAGATGTGGGAAAATTGGAACACTAATACATTGTTGGTGGAGTTGTGAAATGATCCAACCATTTTGGAGAACAATTTGGAACTATGCCCAAAGGGCTACAAAAATGTGCATACCCTTTGATCCAGCAATAGCACTTCTAGGGCTATATCCCAAAGAGATCAAACAAATGGGAAAAGGACCCACATGTACAAAAATATTCATAGCAGCTCTTTTTGTGGTGGCAAAGAATTGGAAATTGAGAGGATGCCCATCAATTGGGGAATGGCTGAGCAAGTTGTGGTATATGAATGTAATGGAATACTATTGTGCTATAAGAAATGATGAACAGTCTGACTTCAGAAAAACCTGGAAAGACTTCTATGGTCTGATGCTGAATGAAGTGAGCAGAACCAAGAGGACTTTGTACACAATAACAGCCACGTTATGCAGTGACTAAGATTGTTAAACTGAACCCTTCTCAGCATTACGAGGATCTAAGACATCTCCAGAGGCCTCGGGATGGAAAATGCTGTCCACATCCAAAGAAAGAACTATGGAAGTCGAATCGCTATCACTTATTTTTCCCTTCTGTTGAGTTTTGTTTCATCTTTCGGATGGTTCCTCCTATTGGTTTTAATTTTTACTTACAACTTCACTAATGTGAAAATATGTTTAATGGCTACGTAAACGTAAAGCCTATATCAGATAGTACTCATCTAGGGGAGGGTGGAGGGGAGGAAGGGGGAGAAAAATTTTCAACTCAAAAGCGTATGGAAGTGATTGTTGATAAATCAAAATAAATTAATAAAATAAAAATAAAGTAAAAAAAATTTCAAAACCCAAAACAAAACATTTGTCTGTCTTAGTTTCCTTATCTGTAAAATGGGGATAATGATAGCCCCTACTTTCCAGGATTATGTGAGGATAAAATGAGATATATTTGTAAAGCACTTTGCAGGCCTTAAAGTGCCATATGTAAATGCCAGCTACTATTTTTAAAAGCCTAGTGATCTTTCCAATAAGGCACACGCTCTCTTAAATGTAACTCTGCCTTAAACACAGTAGGTGTTTAATGAACATTTGTTGTGGTTTTGTTTTTGTTGCTGTGGCTACCTTCTTTAATCTTTAGTCTCTCCCCTGTCTTTTATCCAGTCTCCCAGATGTTAGGGATCCAGAGTCCACTCTCACTTTACTTTCCACAAATACAATCTCACTCTCCTCACCCATCTGGGTATCTACCCCACCTCCACTACTGAATCATAGGCACCCATTGTCTCTCTTCAACTCCAAAAGAATTCACAGCCTCAGGGCTTGATTTCTATTGTCTTGAGTCCCTGGTTACCTTGGACTCTGGATAGGGTGCAGGGAAGGGCTTGGTGAGCAATGACCCTTTAGGTCAAAGGGGAAAGCAGCAGAGAGGCTTTGTAGAAAGAGAATGAATGAGTGAAGCAAGAGGAGACTTGGCCTAGTAGGAGGAGAGGGCGTTAGCGTGTCAACAGCGTGATGTTTAAAAAGTCAGGAAACAATTCCATAAGCCTCTCATAAAAGCCAGTTTCTTCATAGTCGCAGCAGCTGAATCTGAGTGCTGAGTCTGCACGCCTTGTTTCCCATGAAACACCATCATCTGCTCACCTCTTTAAAACATTCGAGAGAACATTGGATGGGAAACTTCTTTTTTTTCCATCAAAGGCATCTTGATCCACAGATGGAAAAAAAAAGTTAAGGGAAACATATAAGAAAAAGCCATCTTAAGCTATTTAGCTTTTAGTTTTGAAGGTTTTTTTCTTAAGAGAATTATTGAAGAAATTCCTTTTTTTTTTTTTAAATTAAGACTAAGGAACTTCAGTGGGTAAATAAGGGAAATAAAGACCCTCTCTTTTCCTGTCTGTCCTTAACAATCAAGGAGACACATCAATGCTTCTCTTTACTTAAACTGTCTTGTCTTGTATCATATTTCATAAGCATTTCATAGGTTAAAATGGAGATTTGAGCAGATTTTTAGCTCCTTGAGAGAAATTACTCTCATTATTCTTCCTGCCTCAAAGTATGCCTACCACAGGATCCTGTACATGATAAGTGTTCAGTAAACATTTATTGAATGAATAAATGAAACCTAAAAGGGAAAAAAAGAATTAAAAATAGCAAAAGCAAGTAAGAAAGGCATAAATAATCTCTTAATCCTGGGAAGGAGATCCTTGTACTGCCTTTTTCTGAACATATTAGGAGGGAAACAAGCATCCACATAGCACCTACTATGTACAAGGCACTATGCTAAAATCTTCACAAATATTATCTTGTTTGATCTTCACAACCCTGGGAAGAAGATGCTATTATTATCGCCATTTTACAGTTGAAGAAACTGAGGCAAGCAGAGGCTAAGTGACTTGTCCAGGGTCAGGTAAATAGTGTCTGGTGCTGAGATTTGAACTCATCTCTTCTTTATTCTAAGACCAGGCTGTAACCACTGGGCAACCTAAATGGTGGTTCATTTTGAAGTATTGGTAATTACTTTCCACATCTGTCAGTGGATAGAGTACTGGAATTGGAGTCAGAAAGACCTTAGTTTGAATCCTGCCTCAGTCACTTACTAGCTGTGTGATCTTAGGCAAGTCATTTACCTTCTATTTCTTTCATTGTTCCCATCTGTGAAATGGGGATAATAATAACACCTACCTCCCCGGGTTGTTTTGAAGAACCTATAAGATAATATTTGTGAAGTGCCTTACCAAAGTTTAAGGCACCATATAAATTCTAGCTGTTATTATTAGTTTTGTTTTTATTTTAATGTGAGTCAGTACTAGAGAGTAGGGAAGTATGAGGAAGATGAATAAAAAATATGGGACTTTAACCCTAGGTAGACACGTGAAAGATGAAGAATCTTCACTTGTTGAGTTAATGTGCGCTGTACAGATGAAGAGATAATAGATGGAGGAGTACCCTGAAACCCAATCCCTGTAACCAAGTAAACTAAACCCTTTTCTAGTGATCACCTTTTTTCTTTCACCAAGCACCAATAACAGGGTTGGGTTTTTCCTTTAAAATGTATAGGAACAAGTGGAGTAGCAGTTTTCCAGTAACATTAAACAAATGGCAGTGCCCAGAAAATATCATCGTAAGTGCTTACTCAGTCTCCAGGATGTAGTCCTTTGCACTGACAAGAATTCATTGAGTAAGCATTAGCTTTACACTGAGCTCTGTAACTCTGCTGAGGCGTCATACATAATTATCTTATAAAACCAAAGCCCTGCCAGGCTAATACATACAAAACATCCCAGGAGCTATAGTCACTGAGTCTTAGAAGCTGGAAAGGGTGAGGTCCCTTGTAAGTCTAAAATCAGGTCTATAAGGTGTACCTAGGATGGGTGGATTAAAACCAGCTGAAGACATTTATTGGCTCAGAAGACAAACATGTTGTCAGCCGTATCTTAACTGCCTTTCTTCTTCTTCAACAGGGTTGCCCACATCATATAACTGACATTTATAATTTGTGTTAAGGTTTGCAAACTGTAGCATTGTGAAAGGAGTGCTGATTCTGGAGTCAAAGGGTCTGGGTTCAAAACCTACTTCCTATGTTTACTATTTGTGTGACCTTGGGCAAGTCACAATCTCTCTTGCCTTCAATTTCTTCATTTATAAAATGAACTTGAACTAGATGGCCTCTAGGGTCCCTTCTAGCTATAAGCTGACTATCTTATGATCCTATGATTATCTCATTTGATCCATAATAATCCTGTAAGGTAGGTACCACAGGTATCATTCTTAAGGAAACTGAGGCTCAGAGAGATAAAGAGATTTGCCCATAGTCGTACAGCTAGTGCTGGATATGGAATTTGAACTCAGGTCTCTTTTGACTCCAAGTCCAATGTTCTTTCCATTATACTAATTCTGTCTCTTCCTAAATAGTTGTTATCAACAAATATTGGCAGCGAGGTGGCACAGCAGAAAGAGTGCTGGCCTGGACTCAGGAAGACTTGAATTCAAATCTGGCCTCAGACTCTAGCTGTGTGACTCTTGGCAAGTCACTTAACCACGTTTGCCTCAGTTTCCTCACCTGTAAAATGAACTGGAGAAGGAAATGGCAAACCACTCCAGTATCTTTGCCAAGAAAACCCCAAACGGGGTCACAAAGAGTTGGACGTGACTTAAACAATGAACAATGAACACATTGACAAATAATAAATAAAATTCCCTACAAATATATTGTTCTGGCAATTGATTGGATTTTGGAAGGTGAGAAAAGTAAGAGAAATCAAGGTAGAAAAACAAGCCAGAAAATGCTAGGGGCTTGTCTTAAGGGTTAGAACATTGTAGGATAAACTCAGAGAAGGGAATAAGAAATACAATGCAACCTGCCCTTATATATTTGCTTTTTTAACTCTTTGACATCCATCTTTCAGAAAAGAATTACTGAGGCATTATATTTTAATGGCTAGGGCTTTGCACTGAGAATCTGGAGACTTTTGCTCTTTTTGTTCAAATAATAAGTAAATTTTTTTTAATAGTAAATTACTATAAGAATCACTATGGCATGGTAGCTAGAGAGCTGGCCTCAAAACTGTGAAGACCTGAGTTCAAGTACTTCCTCCGCTACTTCCTTGTCGTGTTCCTGGGAAAGTCACGACCTCTCAGAGCTCTAGGTAACTCTCCAAGATTCTAAACTGCAGACAACCTTGTTGGTAGAAGGTATTTCTTCACCACGGAGTTCCCTATGCTAATGAAATCACAGGTCCAATCCTGGCTCCTATCCTCTAGTTAATTAATGCTGCCTGATAAACTAACCACATGAACTAACTGTATGAGGTTGGGGGTTTAAGGAAAGAAAGCACGTTAAAAGGACAGATATAGATTGGCAGTGGAATGTGAAAAGACCTGTAGACATCCTTTAGATTGTGAGTTCCTTGAGGGCAGGATCTGTCTTTTGCCTCTTTTTTGTATCCTCAGCACTTAACACAATGCTTAATGCAAAATTAATGTTTAATTCGGTTGACTGATCGATTTAATTATGGGTACTTTCGTAAAGTTGAAGCACAAACTCTTCTGGGGAGGGAAGCAAAATAAAATTGATGAAATAGTGAGAGACGATATGGGGAAAAGTCTGGACGAACCAAGAGAACAGCCTGGGTTTAAGAGGGAGCTCCCGTGAGTTCTAGAGCAGGATGGTAATTAGACACATAATACACCAATGTTACTCTGTAGGATGTTATATGTGTAGGAAAGATTTGAAAGGGGGGATGGTGAGAAATCGTAAATGTGCTGGTTGCTTTTTGATGATTCTACTGTCTTCCACATCTAGGTTCTCAAAATCAGAGGCATTCCTGATCTTCCTGGCCCATCACTTGCCAAATCTGGTGAATTCCCCACTCCATTTTCACAACTATCACCCCAGTTCCAATGCTAATCATTTCTCTTTTGGATTTTCGTAATATCCTCTTAACTGCTTCCAGTCTTTCCCTGCTTCGGTCCTTTGCAGAGCTGACAAAATAATCTTCCTATAGCACAGGTCTGACCACGTCACTGCCTTGCCCAAGAATTTTCAATGGCTATTACCTCTAGGATAAAATTATAGACTCCTCAAGCTGGTGTTTAAAGCCCTTCATAGTCTGGCTCCAGCCTACCTTTCCAGACTGATTTTATATTACTCCCTTTCATACACTCTGTATTTCAGCCAAATTGATCTACTTGCTCTTTCCCCAGATCATCATTCCATTTCTCACCTCCGTGCCTTTGTACAGGGTAATCCATATGCCTGGAATGTTCTCTTACTTCATTTTAACCCAGATTTCCCCTCCTGATCCTCCTGGTTGTTAATATTATCCCTTCAAATGACCTAGCATTTATTGATCTGTATAAATGTTGTTTCTTCCCATTAGAATGTAAGCTCTTTGAGACCAGGGCCTGATTTTGTTGTCATTTTGCATCCCCATCATCTAACACAGTGCCAGTGAATCTTGTATGTACTTAATAAATTCTCAGTGAATAGAATAGATTAGGATGGGATAGAACAGAATAAAATTTCCTCTTAGTCATATTGACATTGTTTTACAATGCAATTTTAAAGAGGCAGAAATTGGCAATAGCGACAAAAATCAGGTAATTAAAAAAAGGAAAGGTTTAACAAGGACTCTATCCAAAGGAACATATGGTGATTCAGTAGTAAAACTGGGGAAAGAAGACAGATATGACTCATAATCCAATATTCTAGCTATTAGAAGATGGTGCCTTAGCGATTCTTTTATGAAGGTTGGATCAGAAACAGCTAAAAACATAAGTAAACAAACCTCAAGGACAGGGTTCTTTCCCTCACTATTTCATTTACTACTTTTTATAACTTAATTTCAGGCTGTTCCCATACTTAAAAGAAACTCCTGGACTTTACAGGCTTCTTTTTCTGCTTTGAGTTACTTTATTTATTTTTTTCCATCTTTTTTCATCTTATCAAACGCCATTTCTTCTTTTGAAAGTTTTAGATACCCAGACCTCTGTTCACGGTTACATGATTTTGTAAGTTGCCATCCTTGATCACTCTTATGATAACATCCCGTGTACAAATTAATTTTCCCCTTCTTAGTGCTTGTAGGGAGGAAATGTGACATAATTTGACAAAAACAGACTGTAAGACTTTGGGCAGGTCACAACCTCTCAGTTTCTCAGAAAATGCTCTAAGACTAAATTATAAATAAGCTATATCTTGTTATATTGTATATTCTATATATTGTATATATAATGTATATACATAATATATTTGTTATATCATATTGTACATATAATATGTACATTATATTAGTTACATTATAAGAAACAGAGTTTCTTATATCCCTGAAATCACAGGTTCAAACCAAAAAAAAAGGGGTGGGGGGAGAGTAGCCTATATACTACATTAGAACTTAATATGGTGCATATTTTTCATTGTTTAAAATATCTACCCCTGGTCTGACATTTTCTCTGCTTCTCAGTCCTGGTCTCTAAGTGCTCTGTTTCTTCAGTCTACTTCACTTCCTTTAGTCCCTTCTCCTAAAAGTGCCCCCAGGAGATCTCCATCCTTTCATTGGATAGGCAATTGCAGTGGTGGTAGCTTAATTTCAGATCTTTGAAAACTTGCCTTCCAGTCCCAGAAATATTCTTACAATATATGTATTGGGAATTAGACTCCTTTCTGAGGAGACAGACCAGCCTGTTGCCAAGCAGAAGGCATCTTAGCATTTGCTGGTGGTAATTTTCCATTGCAACTGCTCAAAACATCAGAAATTTCTTCTCTTTATATTTGACCTTGGAACCATGGACTTCTTGTCCAGCAAGATGCATGCTCAGTCATGTAGAGTATAAAGATGCTATTCTACTACATGAATCAGGATTGGTGCTCACACCTACCTGGTGCCCTCTTCCCTTCTGATTGGAGGGCAGAGCAATGAACCGTCCCATTCCCCCTTTTAAAGAGACCAGCAAACTATTATTTACTTCTGTGGGATTTCTCCACGATGCTCCATTCCCTTCCTTCTATTGGCCCTCTTTCAGTTTTCTTTTGTTTGTTGTCTCCTACCATCGACTATATGCTCCTTGAGAACAGAAACCATTTCTTTTTTCTATTTATATACTCAGCAATTAGTACAGTGTACTTAGCACACACACACACACACACACACACACACACACACACACACACACACACACACACGGTGCTTAATAAATGTTTATTGACTAATCTAACTGCTTTAGTCCTTTCAGGTTAACAGTCATTTATTGAGTATCTACTGTGTGTCAGGCACTTACTAAGTGCTAACTCCTTTCTTGCTAACCTCTATACGCCTTTCATTTCAGGTTGAATCTATTCTGCCTTAAGCCATTTAAACTTAAATTGGTGGTTTTCTTTTGTTACTCACATAAAATGGATTTTACAGAATGTCAACATTATTGTGAATTCTTCATGACATCTTTTTGTTAAGTATACCTTCCCCAGATGACTTTTGCCTGGAAAAATAATCCTTTCAGTGGTTGTTCTTTTAGTGGTACCCTTAGGGGCTCCCCTCACTTCTGAACCTCATTCCCCCAAAACTACCCAAGGTTCAAGGAAATTTTAGGATAGCCTCTGCTGAAAACCATTTCTCGTTAGTCCTTAGTGATATTTCTTTTACCAAACCAAATGGAAAAACATAAGTCAAAGCAAAAAAAAATTTAATGAAATTTAATGAAAATATCCAATGATAAGAACAGTCTCCTATAGATATGGATGTCATTGTGGGAATTAAACAACACGATATGATATGAAGGGCATTGGTTCTGGAATCAGAAGAAGTAGATTCAACCCCCTCCTTTGATGTTTACTAGTTTACCAAACTAGTGACTTTAGTCAAGTCATTTAATCTCTTTGGGTTCCATTGGTAAAATGAAAGTGTTGTCCAGATAGCCTCCGAAGCCCCATCTAATTCTATTTAATGATATTATGGATGAGAATAAGTGACTGGGGAGCAAAATCAGGTCAGGGCATACCTATGAGAAGCAGCATGGCTCTGTGGAAAAGGTATGGGTCTTGGAGTCAGTAGGCAACTGGATGCACATCTCACATTTGACGTCACTTACTAACTTGGTTAATGTGGCAAATCATTTCAATTTCTCTAAATCTTAGCCTGGGGTCTCCCTTATTGCTTTACTCTGAGGAAAAATTAATTCAATTCTGCAAACATTGATTAAACCCATACTTTGCTTAAGATACTGTATGAGGATCTGGGGTTACAAACATAAAAATGGAAAACATTACTAACAACCTGAAGGATCTGGGAAGACTTCACGAAAGAGGTAGCATTTGGATGGAACCTTCAAGAAAGATAAAAATTTGGATCAAGTTCTTAACCTTTCTGTGTCATGAACACCTTTGTTAGTCTGATGAAGCTTATGAATTAATTCTTCCTCAGAATAATGTTTATAAATGCAAAAAATGAAATATATAGATTGCAAAGGAAATAAATTATATTAAAATTCAGTTTTCAAAATATTTTTTAAGAAAGTTCATAGACCCCAGGCTTAAAGTCCCTGATCTAGAGAGCTGGTCTACAGAAAATTCAGATAAATAATAATTACTTAAGAAACTTTTATCAGGCTGGGATTACATCTCAGAACTCTAGCTCTGTCATCTGTTAAACCTTTTAAAAAATGCCAATGAAGCAGACTTAATGACTTAGGGATCTAATTTGGCCTGCCTAGCTGGACTGGAGAGCCATGTGTTTGTCTATCTCTGCAAGTTTTTGTTCAGGTAGAGAGGTGGGGCCGGACTATCCTCTACCTTACTTCCTTTGCTATAGGGCTTCACGTAAACTCGGTCTTCCTCTTTTAGTCTTGTCTACACCTGACAGACATCAATATCAAATCTATGTATTTTCTTTGTTTGAACTATCCTGTCCTCAGTTTTATTCCAATTTTCCTCAGGCTTCTTCATATTTCTCTCATACTCTCCTTTTCATATGGTCAGTTCTTATATTTGCTGCACCACATAGGTGCAATTCCATAATGGGAGTGAGAATGGAAATTGATAATAGAACTAAGAAGTGGAGAGGTATAGGGTGAGGCATTTTAAAAAGTTGCTGCTGGGGGCAGCTAGGTGGCGCAGTGGATAGAACACCGGCCCTGAATTCAGGAGGACCTGAGTTCAAATGCGGCCTCAGACACATAACATTTACTAGCTGTGTGACCCTGGGAAAGTCACTTAACCGCATTGCCTAGCAAATAAAAAAAAAGTTGTTGCTGGTTTTTCATGACTTGATGAACAAGTTATAAAAGTAATAAACTAAAAAGGCTGAGTATTACTAAACAGAGAATAATGTTATAATAAAATAAAATCTATAGTGGATTCAATATAATATTAATTAACTGAGTTAAAATAATTTAATCATAATTATATATTAATATAGCAATATTATTCATTGTTAATGTAACTAATAATCACATTTATTAATATAATTAACATGGCAATGATAGGAATTATTATATTAATATAATTTAATTATTTTAACTCAATATAATAACATAGTTGAATGTATATATGTATGTAAATATACACATATATAATCACTTTTGTGATAATAATGTGGGACATATACTCTGGCCCTACCTTTTCAGGGCCAGACTGCTAAATCTCCCACTTAGGGTTCTAGAGTACTCTGATGAAGTTGGAGCATCTCTCTTCTCTAATCCATCAACTCAAGCCCCCACTGGTGATACCCCATTTGTTAGGGAGCTTGGTGATAGCCCAAGTTACCTTTAGCCACCTAACATCAAATTAGCTCTTTACAAAGGAATATTTACTTCAAAGATATAGCAATAACACACAAACATTTTCCCCAGTGCCTTGGAAGTGTAATACCCCCATACCACTTTGATCTCTTGGGGAGGAAGTAAGGGTCACAACTTAGCTTAATCAGTTTCTACATAGTATTGGTCCCAGCAAGTATATACCCAAAGGTGGCATAGCTGCTATTTTATTTTTTTTTGCTGGCGTGGGGGGCCTGAAGTTCACTCCAGATGACTAGTTTCTCCATGCTCCTCAAGGCATCAGATTGGCTGCAACATTTGGGCCAGACTCTTGCGGCTCATGCTTCTGGACTTGAAACTCTCAAGGACAGAGACTCCACTCCCTGTACCTAGAATGCTAAGGATCCAGGTTTATTTCACAGAGAGGCAGATGGCCTTGGGGAGAAGAGAGAAGGTCCCATTACTCTTCCCTTTATAACGCTGGAAGCCATGAGTAAAGAAGTCATCTCACTCCCTCAAACACACATAGAGCAAAAAGAAGTGGCCAGAGCTGATTCAGGCCCTTTAGAAGATGCTAACAATGGAAAAATACTCCTCCCAATATGTGGTAGGCCAACCAGAACCAGTTGTAAGATATATACATGTGCAAAGCAGTGGGGTAGGGAATTCTCTTATATCTCTTCTTGGGGCTATACTTATTCTTTGTAACTTTGCAACATTCTTTTTTCATTGTTTTGTGGATGTTATTCTTTCATTTACATTTTTTAGTCATCCTCCATATATGGGCTCTGATTACTTCGCAATGCATCAATCTTTCCATGTTTCTCTATATTCATAGTAATCATTGTTTCTTATAGCACAATAATATTCCATTACATTCATTACGTACCAGTTTGTTTAGCCATTACCTAAATGATGGGTTTCTACTTTATTTCCAATTCTTTGCTACCAGAAAAAGGGTTGCTATAAATATTTTAGCATATGTAGGGACATACTTCTTATCAATGACTTCTTTGGGGAGCATATGCCTAGTAATGAAATTTCAGGATCAAAGAGCATGGGCATGTTAATCATTTTATTTGCATAATTCCACTGTTAGTCAGCCAACATTTATTAAGTACCTACAGTGTGCAAGGTGCTATGCTGCAATGAGGATTAAACTAACTATAAATGATATCAGGGAAACGTGCTTATTTCAACAGTGCCTATAGGCATCAAAAAACTAACAATGGAATGAGAAAAGGTATAACTATTTGGTTTTCCTGTATAAAAGTCACATAACATTGTTGGTAGGGCTGTGAATCAACACAACCATTTTGGAAAGCAATTTGGAATTACGCAAAGATGTGTAAAATCTTCAAGCTAGGTAGAGGCGGCCATTAGCCCTTTCTGCTCCTGATATTAATTTCAAGGACCCTTTGACACTTTAACTGATATCACTTTATTAACCTCTTCCAGAAATGAACTTACTAGCCATAGAACGCTAAGGGAAAAGGCCCCAAATAGCTTTGAAAAATATCAGAGGGTAATTTGTCAAAGAAAATTATTTCTTTCCATTCAAAGTCATAGCCTTTTGCCCTTGCTCGCCTGGTAGGGCACAAAGTTTCTGTTCTTCTTAAGGCATGGTTAATGTTTGCCACACCACCTGACAAATAAGCCCCACATGTCTATGTGCAGTTTGATAAATGATTTGACCTTAGATGTTCATCAAAACTGACCGTACCCCCTGACTACATTCCTCTTGTTTTTTTTTTTCCTGACCTGTTTTCTGATGGTTACAGGTACTGGGGGTGACAAGGAAATATAAACAGCTGGGTCTGAATGTACAAGAAGGGACCTGTGGGACAAACACAGTGGCAATCCAACACTAAGTCTTTTGAACTGGGACTAGCTCTGCATCCTGGGGAAAGAGAGCAGTGCTGAGCCAAGTCTCTGGGAGATGTGTGAACTATGTGGTACAGTTTTACTTATTTTTTACTTATTTAGGATTTAACTTTCCTGCCCCCATCCTCTCTTCCAAAAGGATTTTGCCATCATTGATTCAGATCTGAAAGAGACCTTAAAGGATTCTAGTCTAACCTCTTTATTTTATAGATGAGGAAACAGATCAAAGAGAGGTTGAGACTTACCTAAAATGACCCAGTTAACCCATGTCCTATGACTCAAGACCCAGAGCCCTTTCCTCTGGTTTTGAAGCAGCATGATTTTGTGGAGTTTTTAACTCATTTGGTATACATCTTAAAATGCCTGGAGGCTCACTTTCTTGGCAAATGGGAGGATGCAGTGTGTAATTAGGGAAAGTACTTTTCTTTGCTTTAAAGGATATCCTTCCTAATGTGCAGTGTGTTGTGCTGCCTCTGGAGCCAAGGAAAATAATCTTCTTCTCAGGTCTGTGCAATGGGAATCAGACAAATCTGGGGCAATTATGGGGCTGCTAGATGGTGCAATGGATGCAATGATGGGATGTGGAGTTAGGAAGACCTGAATTCAAATCCAGCCTCAGACACTTACTAGTTGTGTGATTCTGGGCAAGCCATTTAGTCACTGTTTGCCTCACTTTCCTTATCTACAAAATGGGGATAATAATAGCACGTACTTCCCAGTGTTGTTGTAAGGTTCAAATTATATAAGAATTGTAAGGTGCTTAGCATGGTGTCTGACGCAGTAAATGCTAAATAAATATTTATTTCAAGCCTGGAAAGACTTCCATGAACTGATGCATAGCGAAGTGAACAGAACCAGGAGAACATCATACACAGTAACAGCAATATTGCTCAATGAAGAACTAAGAATGATTTAGCTATTCACAGTAAAACAATGATCCAAGACAATCCCAAAGGAGTAACAATGAAGTATACTATCCGCCTCCAGAGAAAAAACTGATATTGATTGAATACAGACTGAAGCATGCTATTTTTCACTTTTTCTTTCTTTTTTTTATTCGAGTTTTCTTGTACAAAATGGCTAATATGGAAATGTTTTACATAATTGCACATGTATACCCTTTATCTGATTACTTACCATTTCAGGGAAAGGGGAAAGGAGAAAGGGAGAAGGGAGGGATAGAATTTGGAACTCAGAATTTTAAATAAAAATGTTTAAAAACTAGAAAAATATTTATTTCATCATCACTTTATTATTATTGTTATTACTTAGTTTAAGATATGATCAAACATGTTGGCAATTGATATACACTGTTGTCACCAAGTGTGCCAAGGCTATAGGAATACTGAATACAAACAGCTTTTGTAACAGAAATGGTAGGTCAGTAAGAATAATGGTTCATATTTCCAGAGTGCTTCACACCATACAAAGGACTGTCTTGACAACAATCCTGAACGGTCAGTCACTGTTTAATAGATAAAGAAACAGAGGTTCATAGAGGCTACCTTACTTCCCCACTTTCACAGGGCTAAATGGCAATGTCATTATATTCAGGTCTTTTGCCTCTAAGTCCAATTCTATGGCAGTTATACCATCCAGTTTATAAAAGAATGTGAGTGGGATGGGATGCTGAATGCTTAGGAATCAGGGCAACTTGAACACGTCAATCAGATGTCGGCTAAAGGAAAGTTGTTACTGTACCAAAATCTAGCTCTTCTGACCTGGAAACAAAACCTACTTGGCCTTAAAGGGCTGGGACAAACAAGGCTTGTTCCTAATGTGTGAAAGAATTCTCCCCCTCTCAAGATCATACCCTTGATCATACCATGTCCTCTGGTTAAGTTTGAGTCTTTCTTGGGGGTTTCAATATGTCTTAGACTAGACAGAGGAAATATTCCCAGTAGAGTGTTCTATGAATTGTAAAGTACTACATTAATGCAAACTATTATTATTAATATTATTGTAATGATGGGACTAGCCCAGTCCCAATGAAAGTCCAGTCCTTAGAGTATGTACAATATGCTCGTCCAGGGTCCAATCATGGGGAGGCTTGATGTACCTTGCTTGTGAAATGGAATTCCCTCCACTTTAGAACATTCATAAGTATCCTCTGACTATTTCCTGTTGGCTTATTGGGTGGTGATAGAAAGTCTTTTAATTGGCTACTGATCCAGAATTGAGTGTGCATACAAAAGGTTTGAGCAGACAACTTTCCAATCTCTTTCTTGGTATGAATGAGGCAAGAACTGTTGTGAGTTGCTAGGTGGGGCTGTCTCTCTCCATTTTGGCTGCCATGTGACCATGAATGATTGATGCCTTTGTAGTGTGTGTGTGTGTGTGTGTGTGTGTGTGTGTGTGTGTGTGTGTGTATGTGTGTTTATTTCATTCACCTATGAAGGAGTGCCTGGAAGCCAAAAGAGACCAGATTATGACACTGTGAACTTCAAATGGTCAGAAGACCCATCAGAAATTCCACAAATGGATTTGGCCAGCAAGATCTTCTTGTAGCCACAACCTCTGAATCCAGTGAGAGGCCATCCCTGAGAAGGGTCTACCCTGCAAGGAGCAATTCTAGGGAAGCAAGGAATAATGCTCCCATCTTAAAGCTGTACCGCACCCAGTAGTGAACTTGGAGTGGCTTCTCAAGGGAAGAAAAGGCCTACTAAGGGCTCTTCCCCTACTCCTCTTCCCCTTTGAGACCACTCTCTGTAAGGACTGTGTGGGTGTGGAGAAGGGAAGGAGAACACACTTTTCAGTTTTGGGAGATATTGTATTTCATTTCTTGCTACACCTTCTCAATAAATCTCTTTGTAAAATCTAATAGATACTAATTGGTTAATTGGTATCAGAGAGCACACTGGAAAGAAATAATACTAGAAAACTAAAACCTTCAGAATTACCCCTAGAATCCTGAGAGGAGGAGTATTCATTTGTCTTCTGGGGACCCACCCTGCCATTTAATGGGAGGTCAGGAGAGTGAGCACAGAGAGGGTGTTGTAATGATCTGAGAAGTCTGGCTCTAGAAATTACTAGTTTTGTGACCCCTTAAGTTTCATTTTCTTCATCTGTGAAATAAGGATAATATTGCACCACAACCCTTAAAAGGTTGTTTTGAAGTAAAGCATTTTGTAAACCTTAATACGTTATATAGGGCTTCCAAAAATCTTAGCAAAACTTTCAGCTGCTAAAGTTTTGGGATACCTTGCATGAATGTGAACTTTAAGGGATTTCCTACACTGATGGAATCACAGAATCTCACCTTGAAGTGTCAAAGAGATATGAATGTATGATAAACCTGTGAGGTTTAGGAATCAACCAATTAATCAACAAGCATTTATTAAGTGACTGAAAAATTCCAGGCACTGTGGTAGGTGGTGGGGACGCTAATAAAAAAGCAATATAGTCTAACTCTACTCAGAAAGTTTATATTCTATTGGAAGTCAGAGGACTTTAGTTCAAATCCCATCACTTCCATTCCCTGTCTTTGTGGCTTTGGTAAAGTCACGACCTCCCTGGATCTCAGCTTCTTTATCTATATAATGAGGGTGTGTGGGTTAGGTGACTTCTAAGGTCCCTGCCAACCCTAAATCTGTGCACGATCCTCTGTTCTATGCTAAATGTAGATGAAAAGAATCCTCCAGTTGGGCAATAGAATTAGCTTCCAGAAGAAAATCAGCCATTCTCTGCTTCTTTCATTCCTTACTAGCTGGAGGCATCATAGTGTGGGTCCATCTAGGTGCCAGAGCAGTGTGGCATAATCAGTCAGTGCTACATGTCTTTTGCAACTTCCTGTTTGTGCCAGCTCAGAGCAGCTGGATATAGAGCAAGAAATATCTCCCTCTCAAAAATGAAGGAGTTACTTAACTTTGAAGGACATAGACCTTCTCTGCAGGAGGACGTTATAGGCTGTTTATCTTTTTATCTTTGATTTTTTTGCACATGAAACTGCAAATCTATTATGTACAACTTGCTATTCCTTTTAAATATATAATAAAGTTATCATATAAATTTCATTTCCCCCCTTCTCTCCCCTGTAATTGCCTGTTCCTCTTACTTATTCCCTTAACTGCTTCTCTAGAAAAGTACCTATCAGTCATACTCTCTTGGTGTCACATGGCTTCACCCAAAATTGAAAGATGGGAAATGGAAAGTGTCGGTCCGTGACTTATTCTTTGACTAAATGCAGTGTTCCTTCAGATGTGAGAGGTAGCTTCATATTTAACTGACAATTAACTCCTCCAAGTTCTATCCCCATTGAGTTCCCCAAACCTTTCTAAGAAATCTGAGAATGACATTTTTAATTGAATCACATGTGCCTCAAAGCCTCTGAGAATTTGAACAAAGATCAGGAAACAAAAAAGTTGCTGTAAGTACATTACAAAAAATTAAATATACATTTTAAATTATCTATTACATCCTGAGGGACTGAGGTGCAGTCAAGATAATTAAAATGCAATGTTAATGAGCAATAAATGATAAAAAAAAAGCACTAAATGGAAATGAGGGGTCGATATAAATCCCACTTCTGCTTGATTGAATTTAACTCACTTCAATTCAACAAGCATTAAACATCTCCTTGGTGCTTGCTAGGTAGGCCTTAGGAAATGCCTAGTAATGAATGAACTAAAAATATAATCTCAAGTTAATGGAATACATAATTAATGTCACTCTGTTGTTATACATTGCTTTGTTTTACACTTTCCTTTTTAGAACGTCTTCCTAATTTTGTGCCAGTATATCATCAAATACTTGAGCAGTGAAGAAACTGAAGAATATATTTATTGTTATTATTATTATTTCATGTGAACAATCAGAACACAAAATACTGGCCAAAAAAAGAGAAAGAACAAAAATGGAAGCAGGTTTTTAGAAAGCTGATAGTTATATGATGCTTTAATGTATGGAAAGCACCTTTTATACACTATTTCATTTGATTTTCCTACTGGCTTTATTAAGGAGGGCCATTATCATCATCTCCATTCTACTGATTAGGAAGTTGCCTCGGGTCACTCAACTAAGCCAGCATTTGGATCTAAGTCTATGTGAATCCTAGCTCAGTGTCCTCTCAGCAAAACTAAGCAAAACCAACCAACAAACAAACAAACAAAAACCCCACTAGCTGTCTATGTAGCAATGGGCAAGTGTCTCCACCTCTCTGGGCCTCAAGTTTCCTCATCTTCAAAATTAAGGGGTTGGACTCAATGTCCTTTTAAGTTCCCTTCCCAGTCTAAGAATCTACAAAATGAATTCTATTCATGTTGTGTTCCTTTGAGTGTGGCTACATAGCCTAGCACCAAAATATTTATCTTGTCTGACTCACTGGGGCAACTCAGTCCTGCTATTTGAATGCTGTGGAGTCGCCAGTGAATCAGGCTGAAAGAACATTTCCATTCTAGTCCTTTTTGTTAATACTCTGCCTCAGACTCAGTGAGTGCACCAAATTTCAGTGATAACACATGGTATTCCTTCTTAGCTTCTTGCTATAAGTAAAATCTCACCTTTAACTCCAGGCTCCCTGGTGAGCAGTTTTATTTTGGTGCCTAATCTAACAATGACTGCATCTTTTCTTACTTAATGATAGCAGGGAGGACTCTGTTAGGTCTTTCCCTTCAAACGCTCTCAATTCACTGCTCTACACCAAGCTCCCTTTCCTATCTGAAGGATCACTGCATTTAGTCAAGAGAGGATGAAGGGAAAAACCTAATATGGCTATTCCTAATATGACAATATACCATTAATATGCCTTTCCTAATATGTTACTGATTCCAGAAAGCACCTACTGTAGTCCTTATTAATAGTCTAATATGCTACTGATTTCAGGTCCTTTTCTTTTCAGGAAAGACTTTGTTCATAAAACTGGAATGCATCAAGGGAAAATGCCTTTAGTCTCAGAAGATGGAAAAGCAAAATGATTATCAGCTCAGAGGGAAATGCCATAATCAGAGGCCCTATGTGGTAAAATCATCGGTATTAAATAATGCTATTGCAGGTTAAATCAAGGATTCTTAACCTAGTGCCTCTTAGGAATCCATGAATAAATTTCAAGGGATCCGTAATCTTGGATAGGAAAAAAAATGCATCTTCATTTTCACTAACATCTAACTGAAATTTATTATATTTTTTAATTTGTTAAAAAATTTCCAAAAAGTGTTCTAGAGACTTTACTAGAATGTTAGAAAGGTTTAATGATACAAAAAAAGTTAAGAACCCATAGGTTAAAGGAAAAGTCCTTCATAGGCAAGGGCCAATGGCTGTTTTTTTAATCTCTCAGCCACATCCTGTAGAGTCAGCTAAAAGACACATGTCCACTGAGGTCTGAAGATGAGAACTGTGGACACACTGACCTTATAATAACACAGAGCAGGCAGCTAAAGGTAGTAATAAAAGGCAGAAGAAAAGCTTCCTCCTCCACCTGCAAATAAATTACCTCGTTGGCCTGAGAATGAGAGAATTTTTTTTTTTTTTGCAGAGGGAGGGGTTCTCTGAAAACCTTTTGTTATAGGATCATTGATTTATGGTTGGAGGAGACCTCAGAAACCATTTGGTAGGTACCACTCCTACCTCCATTTTATGGGTAAGGGACCAGAAGTGTAGGAAAATTAAGTTACTTATCCAAGATCACACCCATTTATAATCATCAGAGGTGGTATTTGTACTCAACTCCTCTGACTCAATCCATATTGTTTTTCATTAAAATGAAAATTACCCTGGGAGCAGGCAATACAGTCTCAGTCTCCTATGTTTGGAATTCTTTCCCTCATTATTTCACCTGTCAGAATCCTGATCTTTTCTTCATTCATCAGTCAATCAACAAACATTTGTTAAATGCCTGCCATGTGCCAGGCACATTGCTAAACACTAGGGTTACAAAAGTAAAAATGTAAACAGTCTCCACCCTCAGGAGCTAATCATCTAGCCATCTCAGGTGCCACAACTTTCTTCTCAGAAGCCTTCCCTGATCCCCTGTCTTTTAGTACTTCTCAACTTCAGTAGTGTAATGGGATCTGTGAACTCACAGATGTGGGTATTCCTTCCCTCCATCGGTCCATCCAGTGCAACTCTTGTTCTTATCCTTCCATTAGTTCACTATAGACATTCTGCCCAACATGCCTCAAGGCTGGTGGTTCTGGTCTGTTTTCATATTTACACTTAATTTTATACATGTTGCATTTCCAGAGGAGAATGTAAGTTCCTTGATGAGGGCAGGGCCTATTTGTCTTTGTATCTGAAGAGCTTGAAATAATACCAGAACAAAACAGTCACCTAATAACTATTTATTGAATGACTTGTCAGGATCAGTTCCCTGTGGAAATTAGGATCTTCTAGGAGAAATCCACAGAGGAATTTTGTCTACTTCAGTTCTGCTCAGGTCCAGTTTTGAAGTGAAGGGATGGATGGCTCTAGCTACAGCATGAGGGAAGAAATCATTGAGCAGAACTTACCGTCAGGTGGGTGAGACTTTTAATTCAGCAGTTGGTCTTTCAGTGGTAAAGGGGGTAGGAGGCAGGAGATAGGAGATGTGGGGCATAGTGATTGCTTCATCATGGCTGTCCTTTGCAAATAAGACTTCTGACCTCTCTTCTCTTACTTGGTCCTCACAGAAACTCTCTTGGACCCACCAATAACTTAATTCTTGCTCTTTGACTCTAAGGACCACATCTGGGAAAGGAAGTTTGGTAAAAAAAAAAAACAAACATCCTGGGTCATGCACAGTGCAGAGAAATGAAGCTTCCTGTTTTTCCTCTAAAATGCCATTTCCCCCCTTTTTCTTTTCATACTGACTCCAGAAGCTTGGTTTTTATAACTGGACTAAGATATTTTGTACCAGATCATTGGGTCTAAGAATGAGCACACTAGAGAGCCTTCTTTAGCCTGCCTAGCTTGTTGAAGTAGCCTTTGTCAATTTCAAAGATGTAGATGTGCGCACTGAAAATTTAACAATTAGCTTTAGAAATGAGCTAACACACCCCTAATTATGGCTTATGGATTATAGGAAGCACATCACTAAGCAGGTAAGCAGGTTCCCCATCTACATTTGTAAATATATGCAATATTTACCCTCAAAAATAGTCGTTATCTTTTTATTTGCCATTGTTTGTGAGAAGGAAATAAATCTGGTCCAAAATGTATTGGTTAGTAGATGTCATAGGCAAGAAGGTATGTCCATATTTCACTGATGTCCTATAGTGCTTGTATGTGTAGAAGAAATATCTATCAAAAGGATGGGAGGAAACAAATATCTTTTTTAAAGTTTTATGTCTCATTTCTTGTGATGGCAAGATAATATGTCTTGTGTCTAAATAGATAGCCTGAAGGTGAATTGCTTATTTCCCCTAAAGGTAACAAGTTGGGGAATATGGAAGGTAATTAACTGGCCCATGAATGTATTAAAAGATTCTGGTTTTTTTGATGTAAAGATGGTGTTACTGACCCACTGTCCATTCCTGGGCAGGAGAGAGCCCTTTTGGCTAGCTAGGCCATTTCTAGGGAGAAGTGGGACTCTGGATCATCTCTGGGACACTGTAGTCAACAAACATTTATTAAGCACCTACTATGTGTCAGGCATTGTGCCAAGGACTGGGGATACAAAGAAAGGCAAAAACTAATCCCTGCTCTCAAGGAGTTCACAGTCTAATAAAGGAGATAACCTGTACAAACAAGATACATATAAGATAAATTGGAGTTAATCAGTGGAGGGAAAGGCTTCTTGTAGAAGATATGACTTTAACTGGGCCTTGAAGGAAGCGAAGGAATCTAGGAGAAGAGATGAAGAGGGAAAGAATTCAAGGCATGGAGGACAGCCAGTCAAAATGTACAGAGTCAGCAGATAGAGTGGTTTAAGAACAACAAGGAATCAGTATCACTGGATTGTGGGGTAAGGTATGAGAAGACTGGAAAGGTTGGAGGGGGACAGGTTATGTAGGGCTTTGAATATTTTGTGTTTGATCCTCGAGGTGACAAAGAACCACTGGAGTTTATTGAGTAGGAGGAAGACACGATCAGATCTATGCTTTAGAAAGAGCAATTTGACAGATAAAAGGAGGATGGACTCTGGGGAGATATGATTCAGGGAGACTAACTAGCAAGGCAGGGGGCATATTCTTTGCTCTCTTCTTCCCTTTAATGTGTTTTTTATAAAGGAATGTTATGGAAATGCTTGTCTTATTTCCTAAGTTCAGAATAAAAAAAAGTTTTAAGAAAATTTTAAAAAAAGGAAGTCACCATCTTTTACTGTAATACAATGGTGGAATTCAAGACTCGAACTGACTTCCACATAAATTGTGATATAACAGAGGGTTGGTTAAGAAGCAGCTTAGAGGAGATAGAGAACTGGCTTTGGAGTCAGGTAGATCTGGGTTCAAGTCCTGTCTCCAGCATATACTAGCTGTGAGATCCTGGACAAGTCACTTAACCTCTCAATGGTCCAGGTATTCTCTAAGATCGTAAAATTACAGAAGAGTTACTGATTTGCAATGGTGGAGAGAATTTCTGCCTTGGGAGCACAGACCTACCTAAACAGATGAAATCGTAGATCTGATCAGAGGAAAAATAGAGACAGAATTCTGAACCAAAATCTTCACATCAAATAAATGATGGATATGATAAATGATAGATCATAAAGGCTAGAAATAATAAATATCTATAATAATATAAATGTTAAAGTTATGCTTCAGGCCCTACCAAATGTACATAATTATAGGAGACAAATTATTTATGTTAAGTCCCATTTTACGTAACTCTACTATATCACGAATTTTAATAAGCATAATGAATATTATTAATAATAATTTTGTTTTTTATCTTAGCTTAGAAGGGCCTTTAATAATGACTTAGATGTCTCAGGTCTCTGAACTAAGGCTATCCAAGGAAGTTTGAGGTGATGCCTTCTTCTTCTTCTTTATTTTTCTTGATTAATTTTCCTGTAGTTAGAAGATTTTCTCTAGTAAGGCATTCAAAACCATTTCAATGACCTTGGAGCTAACTCAGATATCCATAGTAGATACTCAATATGTAATGGTTATGGTGTTTCTCTAGCTGAAAAGTACTTTAAAAAGGAAAGCCTGACAAAACCCTACTCTCTCTCTCTTGAACCTTTCCCTTATTCAAAGCTATAAATAAAACTGTAGCTTTTCAGTATTAGACCAGCAAAAGGGGTCCCAGGAAATAATGCCGTGAAATCATTCTGCCTGACATTCTCCTGATAGCTATTGGAACACTTTGTGCTACCTCAGTAAGCTAGAAAAACAATGATTAGCTCATGAGTCTGAATGTATTGGAAGGAATTTCAAAACATTTCTCACATAGTTTTTATAAGAGGCATAAGACAAGTCTTTTGTTGTCGGGCAGTAGGCCCACCTGTGTTCACATATTAGCAGATGTGACAGAATGAGCAGATCAAGTCAGTGAGCATTTGAATCATAGAACCTCACGGTGGGAAAGGGCCTCAGAGGCCACAGAGTCCAGACCTGAACAGCCTTACCCTTCACCCTCATCAATATCTCTGACAAGTGGGTATCTTGCCTCTGTTTGAGAAAGAGGAAAATGTCATTCCCTCACTCGAGCCTATAGTCAATCAGTTGCTAAATCCTATCAATTCAACTTTCCTAACACCCCTCTTCTTTCCTCTGACCTCGCCACCAACCTGGTGCAGGTCCTTATCACCTCAAACCTAGACTGTTGCATTAGTCTACTAATCGGTCTACCTGACACTAATGTTTCCTCTCTCCAGTTTGTCCTCCACTCAGTTGCCAAATTGATCTTTCTAAAGCACAGGTTGGACTGTGTCATACTCCTTCTCTCTTATGCCCATACAATCAACTCCACTGGTTTCTTTATCACCTCTAGGATCAAATATAAAATCCTCTACATTCAAAACCTCCACAGCCTGACCCCTAAGGTGTAAAAGGTCTTCTTATACCTTATTTATTAACCTTATTCTCCCCACGCTTTCCCAAATCCCATAGACCCTGTTTTCCAGTGATATTATTTTCCATGTTCTTCCTTGAATAGGATACTATCTGTTGATTGCATTTTCACTGGTTGTCCCCCATGCCTGAAATTGTCACCTGAAATTGTGTCCCTCCTCCTCTCTGTTTCCTGGCTTCCCTGGCTTCCTTCAAGGCCCAGCTAAAATCCCATCTTCCTCAAAATGCCTTCCCTGATTACCTTTTATACTAGTGCCTTCCCTCTGTCGATTATCTTGAATTTATCCTATTTATCTATCTTGCTGGTAAGTACTGTTTGCATGTTGTCTTCCACATTAGATTGTGAGCTCCTTGAGATTAAGGACTGTTTTTCCCTATCTTTGTATCTCCAGCACTTTACACAGTGCCTGGCATATATTAGAAGCCTAATAAATCCTAGCTGCCTGACCGACTAATTGAAGAGAAGGAGCCTGTGAATTTTTTCCTTACAACAAGCCTAAATGTGTCTCTTTGCTTCTAGTTTTTACTTCTAAAGGCCAAGTCAAATCTCTCTTCTCCTTGACACCCCTTCAAATAGTTGCCTATAGTTATCTTTTATTCTTCAGGTCTTTAATGGATACCTCTATGGCATGGTCTGTAGTGCCGCTACTACCCACTGCAGACATGCTGCGCTGATTGTCAGTGTCTTTTTAGAGGTGATAACTGGCATTGAACACATCTCAGATATTGTCTGACTATGACAGAGGGCAGGCAGCAGGATCATTGGACACCATGTTTCTTGATGTAGCCAAAGATCTCATAAACTTTTTTTGGTTGTCATATTGCACTGATATCTCTTGTTGAGTTTGTAGTACCCTGAAATTCCATTCCTTGTCACATAAACTGTTGTCAAACCATAAGTCCTCATCCTGTACTCAACATTTATTTTTTTTAACCTAAGGATAGAACTTCAAGTCATCCTAATTAGATTCCATCTCATATGATTCAGCCATTATTCAGAGGTTCCCAAACTTATTTGGTCTACGCCCCTTTTTCAAAAAAAATTGCTTAGTGACCCCCTTATTTTTATTCAACACCCCCCCAATTACACCTGAGGCTATTACAGGCCCCCTGGATAGTATTGCCCACTTTGGGAACCTATGTTTTTAGATCCTGACTATCGTCTAATGTATCAACTATTTCTTCCTGGTTTGTGTCATCTACAAATTTGTTGAGCATGCCATGTACAAATGACAGGACTCAGAGACACCTTGCTGACTTATAGTTTGAAGACTAAACTGCTTCCCTTTTTTGAAAGTTGGTAAAACATTTTTCCTTTACCATTTCTGCATCATATCTCCCATTCTCTGAAATCTTTCTAAGGTCAGTGGCAGCTCCTCTGTAAACATATCTGCCATCATTCCTCCCCTATCCCTCTGTCCCACCCCAGTGTTCTGGAAGGTAGTTTTTATCTGGGTCTGATGACTTAAAGTTTTTGAGGGTAGCTAGGTGAAATTATTCACATTACTTCCATCACCTTTTGAAGAAAGAAATTACCCTTAAGAGAAGTAAAAAAAATGTTAGTGAGTCTGATTTTATCAGAGAGCTAAGACAAATGTCCAAGTATTTGTCACTGTATCACCATCACTATAATTTCATGCCTTACTAACAGGTTTCTGATTTTTCCCTAAGCTCCTCATCTAATTTTTCCTCATGTCTAAGTAGTCTGTAGTATATTCCTGGGATAATCACTTTTACTTTTTCCTCCATTGATTTTCATCCAATGCTTTCCATCATACTTCTCCCTCCCATTCTTAGGTTTTCTTACATGAGTATAAGTTCTTATCATTTAATACTTCCATATTGGAGAAGGAAATACTAATATACATTAGTGGAGACATGAATTGGTTCAGCTGCTCTGGAGAAAATTCAAAACTATGCCACAAAAGTAATTAAGTTTAATAACCATTGAAAAGATTGTATATATGCCAAAATATTTATAGTAACACTTTTTGTGGGAGGAAAAACTAGCAACAAAAGTTAGCAAACTATTGAGGAAATGGTTGAACAAATTGTGGTATATGAACATGATGAAATATTACCATACTGTAAGAAATGACAGATATGAAAAATTCAGAGAAACTTGTGAAGAACTGAATATAATATTCAAAATAATTACAATAATGTAAAGGAAATCAGGACTAAAAGATATCAGAACTCAGATCAATGCAATTGCCAATCTTAACTGATGAAGCAAAGATCTCTCTACTCCATAGAGAGATGGTAGACTACAGGCATGGAATGAAACATAGGCAGTTAGACATGGTCAATGGGTTGGTTTGTTTTGCTTAACTGACTTTTTTTGTGGTTGTTGTTGCAAAGGAGAGTTCTATTATAGGTGGAGGGGGGTTATTGGAAAATAATAATAGCAAGCTAAAAAAGCAACAATTATAAAATATAATGCTCCATAGCTTTTTATTCATTCAGTTCCTTTTGAATTAGGTATAACCTTCATAATCGTATGCCACTCCCATTTCCCATCCCCTCCAAATCTCAGTCTAGTTTATCTCCTTGCCTTAGTGTTTCTAGCTCACCCCATTAACCCAAGCTTTGTGCATTTTTGTATAGACTATAGATTTCATTGTTGTCTTCTGAGTTACCGTCCTATGTGAATTTCTCTTCATCTTTACTGCTCTTCCTTTTTCTTTTTTTTCAGGTTCCTTTTCACAGTACCTGACTTGGAAGATATATTTGGGGAGTTGTCTATACATTCTTTTTTTTTTTAAGTCTAGAATCCCTTTGTTCAGATTTAAAAGACTCCATGAAAAAATATTTTTGCCATCCCTCGTTAGGTACTTTCTATCCAGGACCAAGAGCCCATTATTGCTATATTTTAAACAGTGGGCCAGGAATCCAAATCACTGTCTCAGACACCACGTCTTTAATCAACTGTCAACTTCCTGAATCAGGCTTTTTTCTTCCAAAGCTCTACTTTTAGGTGCCAGTAGATGAAAACATTGCCCATTGCCCTAAATTCCTCATTTTCTTCCTCAGGTCTTTATAATCCCTTGTAATGAGTTTAGGTTCCTTCTGGTGTTATCATTTGTCTCCACATGAATCACCAGAAGTTGTCACAAGGTTTGAGGAATCTTAGGTATCTCTCTGAGGCAGGTAGGTGATGGAATGGATAGGGCATGGTGCTGGAGTCAGCAAGATCTCAGTTCAAATGCAGCCTCATATCAGCTGTGTGACCTTGGGCAAGTCAATTTCTATTTGCCTCAGTTTCTTCAACTGTAAAATGGGAATAATAATAATACTTACCTCTCAGAGTTGGTGTGAGGATCAAATGAGAGAATATTTGTAAAGCCTTTTGCATAATGCCTGGCATATTTTGTTTGTTTTGTTCAGTCATTTCAGTTGTGCCCGATCTCCATGATCCCATTTGGAGGTTTTTTGGCAAAGACACTAGAGTGGTTTGAAATTTCTTTCTCTAGCTCATTTTACAGATGAGGGGTACAAACAAGGTTAAGTAACTTGGCCAGGACCACACAACTGGTAAATATCTGAGGCTGGATTTGAACTCAGGAAGATGAATCTTCCAAGCCCACAACTCTATCCATTGGGCCATCTAGCTGCCCTTCCTGGCATATGATAAGTACTAAATAAATTCTTGTTTTCTCCCTTACTTTTTTTTAAGGGTAAAAAAAAATTTCTAGAGATACAATAATTCTCCATCATTACAACAGAGCAATGAACTCAATGATGAGGGTCTTCTTTCCAAAGATGTAGGCCAAAATACATTCTTTCCTGCTTGTCCTTTGAAAGTTTTTTCATAATCCAATGTATTGAGGTTTGTCTTACATCTTGAGTATACCGTTGGAGCACATGGGACCGTCCATTGATTATTGTTCACCCTCTCCATGTGACCAGCCCATCTTCTCTGTTGGTTACTTATTTCTTTGAAATGTCTTTTATACCATATTTTCTGTGTAATTCCTTCTTGGTGATGTGTTTCAGCCTTCTCATGCTCACCATGCCCCTCTCCATTGCCATCCATGGATGATATGTTATTAATTAGGCAGTGTGAATGGAGCAGTATAAAACTATGGAAACTGGGGAATATCTGCTTGGGTGAAACAAAGTTAAAATGAACTTCAATGGAAGTCTGGTAGGGGAAAAAATCCCCACAGGGCACCGTGTATGTATGTATGATAGTGGATGGCATTCTAGCCTTTGAGTAAGAAAGACCTGAGTTCAGATCCTGCTTATTGACTGTGAACCTGGGCAAGTCACTTAACCCTTTCTCAACCTCATTTTCTTCATTTGTAAAAGGGGAATAATAATATCACCAGCCCCACTATTGTTATAGGGCTTTTGAGAGGAATAAATGAGAAAATATGTAAATTGCTTTGCAAGCTTTTATTATTATTAGCCTTATTGCTTTGTTCAAATGATACTCGGGAGGGTACATGGATTGACTACGCATTTCTAGCAGCTGGTGTTGGAGCTACCTTCTCTTGCTCAGCTGGCTGTCTCTACCCCTGCCCCCCAAGTCCCTTTAGCCTCTAACCATTGGGAGTGAAGGAGCTTCCCAAAAGAATTAAAGCCCCCAATGGAGGTTTGCTCTTATTTCATCCATATTTTTAAGGTCTTTCTCCCTTATAACTCTGATCATTGCTCTTTTGTGCTTATGTACATATATGTTAATTTACCTGTCTATCCATTTACATATTTTCTCATTTATTAATTTTCTATCCATCCATCCATTCATTTTAAATTCTTTTTTATTTATTCATTTCTCTCTCTCTCACACACACACACACACACACATACACACACACACACACACACACACACACACACACACACACACACACAAAAGTGCACTTCATTGCCCTGTCCCCAGAAACAATTTATTTTAGGCCAAGGCTCAATGCATAACCAGAACTCCCCAGTTCAGTGTTTGGCCTGGCACTAAATGAGTCACCTCCCCTTCTCCTCCCCTTCAAGCCTCTCTCCACATTCACTGATTCTTCCCTTCACTAACTCTTTTTCAGACTCTCCTGACCCTCCCCAACGTGTTTCCAAAACAAATGCCCCAATCAGCCTCCTGGTCTCTGCACAAAGCTAGCTTTAGGTCCACATTCCTTCCTTCACACACCCACACCCACATCACTTTCCATCTTCCAAAATGACCGACCTCAAGCCCTGAGGCTAATTCTTGATGCTCTTAAGTAAGCCATGGAATATCTGGCAGCTGCAAACCCATGTGCCCAGACAGCCTTGGGCACATAGCTGCTTTTCCTTTCCATGAACAGCCCCCAAAATATCTTGAACTTCTGATACACAATGCACAAACTTTAAAGCATTGTATATTATGATTTAACAATGGGAATAAGTAGTGCTAGATTTAGGATCGAAAGACCTGGGTTCAAGTTCTTGATTTGCCATTTACTAGCTATGTGACTATGAGCAAGTCAGGGAAACTTTCTGAACCTCAGTTTCTTCATCTATAAAATGGGAATTGTACTATAACGCTGAGTTGTGAGGAAAATGCTTTTGAAAGCTTTTTTAAAAAGTAAGTTATTATTATTTCTGGCATCTCATTGATTTGAGGCATCATTTAAATCTTTTTATTATTATATATATGTCTGTATGTACACATATATATGCATACAGACATATATACATACATACATAGACATATATATACATACATAGACATATATACATATATACATAGACATATATATACATACATACATAGACATATATATACATATATACATAGACATATATATACATACATACATAGACATATATATACATACATACATATATATATTCACTGTGGCTACGGTTAGGAGGTATTTGGCTGAGTAGGAGAAATAGCTACTTCCTCTCTTTCTCTTCTTTCCCAGCTCCTTCCTTCAGGGAAAACTCTCCCTCTAGTCCAGGCCAACAGCGCCAACCCTAAGGAGAAGAGAAAGTTAGCCTCAGTGTCTTTCTTTCAAAGCTTCTCATTACCAAACCTTATTCTGCTGACTCATTTGAGCCCAGAGAAATCTGTGGGAGTCTGGATTCATGTGGCTTTGGGGAAGTTGTGATAATACTTATCCATAAAATCTCTTAGTTTTGTTTTGAGCCCTGAGCTGGAGAATCCGCAGCAATTTAGAGTGTTTCCTTCTCTTTATAAGTAGCTGACCATAAGCTCCTTCTCAGCTGACTTTGAGCAGAAGAAATATACAGATCAATAATGCATTGGATTAGCCTCAGTTTTATCATAATATTAGCTTTTTAAAGACTAAGTGAAAAGTAGTGCAAAACGCAAATTAGAAAGAAACAGATAAGCTTTGGAACAGATCCTCTAGATAGGAGGGTGAGGTGAGTTTGTGGTTGCTGACAAAGACAGCTCCAGTCTTTCCTTTCGGCGGCTCTGCTCCTGGTGATCTCTTTTCTCCCATCCGATTGCAGCAGCAGCATTAGTAGAGATGGCACTCAACCCCGGGAGTTTCTCCTTCTCAGTTATGTCATAGAAGCCCCTTGGTTGTGGAGGTGGTGGGAGGTGGGTGGCAGCCCCCTTACCTTCACACACAGTGACAGTGGAGATTTCTGATTTGTTGTGGTGGCAGGATGATCGAGGCCTTTGACCAACCTTCAGCTTGCTTGTACTCTTCTTCCAAAAGATTTCAGTCATTTCCCCCCACTTTCCTCTGTGTTTGGAAGAAGGAAGAAGAGACTGCTTTTTTAGGCCCAGTCACAGCGATAATCACCAGGCCTTCAGATTTCCTATGCCCCACTACATTCACATATCCTGCTTCTTTAGTGTGAGGACTGGGTCTCAAGTAACTTTGCATCCATCTGTCCACAGCAGCAAGGACACTGCCTTTATAGATTGTTGGTACTCAATTAAAGCACAGTGCCTCACACATAATAGGTGCTATATAAATGGTCCTTTCTTTTCCTCCCTTCAATAATTATTTATTAGTTGATTTTAATTTGTGTGGTGTTTACTATGCTGGTTGATTTAACATGAAGGTTACAGTCAACATTCTTCTTCCACCCAAATTGTAGGTATAGCCCAAGACAAACTCTGGAGATGATCCTTCTACACTCAGACCCAATTCAAATTACACTTCAGATCACACACCCACGTCACAGTACCTTGATATGAAAATAGGAGACTTTTTTAGGCAGTTGGGGGTAAGTGACTTGCCCAGGGTCACACAGCTAGTAAGTGTCAAGTCTGAGGCCAAATTTGAACTCAGGTCCTCCTGACTTCAGGGCTAGTGCTCTATCCACTGCACCACCTACCTGCCCCTTAGAAGATATTTTTCCTGAGGATTAAAGACCCTCCCTCCTCCATTCCATCTATGACAGATGCCTCCTTGGGACCAAATTCCCCCAGCATAATTACCCAAGCCTTCCCTCCAATCTGAATATCGCCATCCTCCCAGTTGCCCAAGTTCACCATTTGGGAGCCATCTTTCACTCTTCTTTTTCTCACTTCCCACATCCAAATCAGTCACCAGGTTTTATTGTTTCTATCTCCACAACATCTCTCCCATTCATTCTTTTCTCTTCCTTCATACAGCCACCAACCTAGCTTAGGTCCTCATCACTTTTTTTTTTTGATGGTTTAACAGTGGGAATAAATTCTTGCAAGAGAAAGAAAGGAGGAATATAAGAGAAGAGGGAGAGTCTGTGGATCTGTACAGTCAATGCTGGGAGCCGCAAATTGTGGGGTGCTTTAGATTTTAAAGTAGACCTTAAAATTGAACTATTGGGTCTCCTGCCAGCTCAAGCACACCACTGATGCTAAGGGTCTCCAGGCCCTACCATTAGTCCTGTGCCTATGACCTGCAAGACTCCTGGCACTGTGATCTGACCTACTGATGGAACTTAAGAGCCTTTGGGTCTTGCTGTCCACCCTGTCCCTGAGTCCATAGGGCCTCTGGGACTTCACATTATCTCTATAGCTGAGCACTGTTTTGTGCCGTGTCTGCTGAGCTTCATGAGAGAGCAGAGATTACCTTACTTTTTCTATTTATACTCCAAGTGTTTACTATAATGACTGGCTGTAGTCAGTGCTTAATAAATCTTCCTTTCTTCCTTTCTTCTTTCCTATCTTCCTTCCTTCTTTCTTTCCCTGTAAAAGAACAATGAGAAGCTAAGATGTGATATCTTGTCCCAGTGTGATGGAACTAGTTCTAACCGCTAGAAAATTGTTAAATTTTCATTGTAAGCATTTACACCTCAGAAATCAGCAATCACTATAAATCAAGGCTTGATTGATTGCTTTATCGATTGTCTAGATGTAATAAAGTCTTAATCATGCAGATTAAATTGAAAAAATGTGTGTGTACACATCCCCTCCACTGCCTTCAAACAGGTTGTTAAACATTTATCCCTCCACTGCTTGTATTGCTCTATAAAAATGCTTGAGCTCAGCAGGAGTACAGTAGAAGACTCAGGGAATGAAATCATCACTAGACTAGAGGCCTAGTGACTATAGGATAATGATGATGTTGATAATAATAATATAATTATAAGTCTAGATAATAATAATAGTAATAAACTGGCATGTGGCTAAAAAAGTACCCATTATCTCACTTGAGCCTCGCAATACCCTTGTGCCTTAGGGACCCCACTCTTCCCTCCACCCCTAGAGAGTTTCTGGCATGGAGGACAGCCAATGAAAATGCTCAGAGTCTGGAGATGGAATGTCTTGGTTAAAAATGCAAGGAGTCCAGCAAAGAGTCAAGTGTCAGTAGATTGAAGAGTATATGTGGAGATGGGGATAGGGAGGGAAAGCTGTAAGGTGTAAGTTGTAAGAAAACTGGAAAGTTAGGAAGGACCAGGTTATAAAGGACTTAAAAGCAAAACAGAAGATTTTATGTTTGATCCTGGGAGTTTATTGGAGTTTATTGAATAGGGAGGTGTAAGGAGTATTAAGGGAGGACTAGTATCTCTGGTGTGAGGACTTGCTGAGCCCTTTTCAGGGCTGTTCATCCACCTCTGGTGTCCACCTTTCCCTCAACTCTGGCTTCAAACCTATTGGTAAGTTAAGGGGATGTCTACCCTAAACATGTGAAGACTTCCCCTGGTAGAACGAGTGGATGAGAGCAAGTTGTTCCAATGGCCAAGAAGGTGGTTGAAGCAGGCACTGTGGAGCACCTAGAGCTTTGTCAGACATCAAAGACACCATGGTCATCCATTGCATCCTGGGCCATCGTCAGTCATCTTGAATTTTGTCTTGCCATTGGATTTTGATAATTCTAGAAGAGAGAGTGAGGCTGATTATGTTGTGTAACTCTGCCTCACTTAAATCCAATTCACCTAGCAGTCGAGACATGACTCTGTGATGTCATCGCTCCTCTTCAAAAACAAAAGATGTACAACAATGTGGTCAGACTATTTTGTTTTAGGAAGATTAATTTGATGGCTGAGTATAGCATGGACTGGTGTCCAGGGAGACAGTGAGACTCACCAGTAGGCTATTGCAATATTCTAGGCCTGAGGTTATGAGAGCCTTTACCAGGGTGGTGGTTGAGTCAGAGGAGAGAAGGAAAATGTGAAGAAGGTAGAAACAAAAGGACTTGGCAATTTAAAGGATATGGGAATAGGGTGTGAAAGAGAGTGAGAAGTCAAGGATGACCCCTGGGTTATTATAGTCACAGATAAAGAGGGAGTACCATAGGGTGAAGAATGATGTGGATGAAACTTGCTTTTCCATGGATTTGGGGTTTTGTGTCTTATACCTCAGCAACCTTATCCTGACCAGGAATGACTGACGGGTGTCAATTTGGATGTTCAGACTGTGGTTTTTAGACCAGGTCTTTAGACCTGACTTCAGGGAGCTGGTGAACTTGGATGGGAAAGAAAAACACACCAAAAAATCACACCTTTATTGTCATTAACCTTTCATTTGAAAGGTAGCATTTTCTTCAATTGCTTAAAAACATTATTCTGGAAAGGCATGCGTTAGGATTCATCAGACTGCTCAAAGGGTCTAGAACCCAGTAAAGGTTAAGAGCTTCTGACTACAACTGAAGGTTACATAACAGGATAGAATAGAAGGGTATGGCATAGCCTGCAAAGGGTTTCTGGAGTCTTCAGTCTCAGAATGAGCCGAGGTTGAGGAGGGAAGCTCAGGAAAACAGAAAGGTTTTTTGGGTGGGGACTTTGGAGAGGAAATTGGATCAGTTCTTAATTTTGCTTCTCTCTCCTCTCTGTCTCTCTCTGTCTCTGTTTCTCGGTCTTTCTATCTCTGACTCTCTCTTTCTCTATCTCTCTGTTTCTTTGTCTGTCATCTCTCTCATTCTGATAAGGAGAAAGCCTTTTGTACTGAAAATGACAGAATGAAAATCACTAAAGGTGAAGGGAGAGAGATTTATCCCTAAGATAAGTAAGGCAATTGTAAGAGTGCACCTAATTGCTCTTGATGAATTCAATTTCCCTGGCCCAGAGGAACTACAGTCTCAGATACTAAAGAAGTGGCAGATGTGATTGTGAGCCATTGTTAGTAATATTTGAGAAATCACAGAAAATAGAAAAAATACCAAAAGTTTGGAGAAGGGCAAATATTCCAATTTTCGAAAAAGAGATGAGAATTGATTTGGAAAACTATAGTCTTACGAGTGACTGATTCCTGGGGAAAATTTAGGGTGGATTTTAAAAACATTCAACCTTCACTTTGGTTTATTGGATTCTTTAATGTATTCACATTTAAAGTTATAACAGTGAGGCTCCATTTATCCCTATTTTTTTTCCTTTTCTAAATTAAGACTCCCGCCCTACCTTCTTCTCTTCTATAAAGATAATGCTTTGTCTCTTCTGTTATTTTTGTTTGATCAGTTTTAAAGCATTCTAATCCCCACTGTTTCTCATCCCCTCATCCTTAATCTCCCCTCCCATTTTTCACCTTTTTCTTTAGTTTTGCTTAATTTAATTCCTTTTTCTTTTTTTCCCCTTTTTACTTAATTATCTAATTTTTCTCCTATGTTCTCTTAGTTAAGTAGTCAAATATAATTCTCCCTTCTACTGCAGCCCTTCAACTTGTTTTGTTAGTTTATTTCATTTTTTGTACATTTTTCTAAAAAAGGTCTCTTTCCTTCATTCTCTTCCTTTTCTGTCTATTCTAGACGTTTATATCTTGGACTTTATATTTTTTATTTCTTCTTAAACTTCCATATTCCTCATGAAATTAAAACTTCTAAGGGAGCTATTTTGAGACCCTTCTTCTAAACAGTCTCGCCCTTGTCTTCCTTTCTCTGTCGGTCCTCACTTTTAGAAATACCACTTTCTGCAGGAGATAGAATAGAAGAATTCCTCCCTTGTAGCTAAGTGGTTTAGTAGAGAAAATGCTGGACCTGGAATCAGGGAGAACTGGGTTTAAAACCAGTCAGTTTTCCTTAATATTTTTTTTAATTACAAAAGAAGGTTCAGTCAGTGAACATTTATTAAGCACCTACTGTATTACAGGCAGGGAAACTAGGTGGTGCATTGGGTAGAGTGCCGGTCCTACTATCATGAAGACCTAAATTCAAATCTAGCCTCAGACACTTACTAGCTATATGACCTTGGGCAAGTCACTTCACCCTGTTTGCCTCAGTTTCCTCACTTTTAAAATAAGCTGGAGAAGGAAATGGTAAACCACTCCAGTATTTTTGCTAAGGAAACCTCTAATGGGATCTCAAAGAGTCAGACATGACTGAATAGCAAATTCAAACCCCTGGAAGAGATTGTAGGCCAACTGAAACTGAGATCTGTAGGAAAGAGAAGTATTGTACTATCCTCCTCTCTCTCTTTGGAGACAGCAGATATCAAGATTTCTCTATTCTTTCAGGCACTTTTATTCCTGATTTTTATAGTAACTTAAAAACTGTCTTACTTTTATTATAAAATTATGTCCACTCATAATTGTTCTAGGTGTGGCTATATCCTTAGTTGTGAATATTGAGGCTATTAGAGAAAGAGCCAGTGAATGTCTTGTGGTATACAGACACAAAACAGGACTGAGGTTTGAACTTTGGTCCAAAATGCTAGGGTTTTCTCCTAAATGGGGGCTCTGAGTTATGAAAAAGGATCTTGTGATCTTAAATTTATTAATAAAAACTTGCAAACAGCAGAGGAAATTATGCCATGTGGAGCCTTCATTTTTTTTTCCCTATAGGCTAAAACTATGAGTGAAGTGGTCTTGGGGATCTGGAGAGGGGTGTGAACCACATATTAGAATGTGCTAGCCCTGTTTCCAGGGTCAAATGAGGTCAAGTATGTAATGTGCTTTGTAAACCTTAAAACAATACAGAAACATCAGCTTTTATTACTATTTCCACTAAATCCTAAATTGAAAATTACTCAGAGGCATGACAATCTTATGAGAAAGCTAATGGTGTGAGACTTGTACAGGTGGAGTTGGGATATATACATCTAGCACATTACTAGTGTGAGACAGTAGAAGGAATATAAATTAAGGATGATGAGTTTCTCTTTTATTATTTCTACTTTATTTGTTGTCTAGTCATTTTTCAGTTGTGTCTGACTTTGTGACTCCATTTAGGAATTTCGTGGCAAAGATACTGAAGAAGTTTGCCATTTCCTTCTCCAGTTCATTTTACAGATGAGGAAACTGAGGCAAACAGGGTTAAGTGACTTGCCCAGGGTCATACAGACAATATGTGTCAGATTTTGATGTTCTTATTCATTTGTTTCAGTCATGTCTGACTCTTCGTGACCCCATTTGGGGTTTTCTTGGCAAAGACACTTGGAGTGTTTTTGCCATTTCCTTCTCCAGCTCATTTTATAGGTGAGGAAACTGAGGCAGACAAGGTGAAGTGACTTGTCTGGGGTGACATAGCTAGTAAGAGTCCGAAGCTGGTTTTGAACTCAGGTCTTCCTGAATCCAGGTCCTGACTTCCACTGCGCATCTTATATTACACTGCATCATTCTGGAAGATTGAGGCCCAGACAGACATAGTAAGGCATTTACTACAGAGGCAGCAAGAATTAGTGGAAAGAACACTGGGTGTGGAATTGGATGACTAGTGTTCAAATTATTGCTCTATCACTTATTACCTGTGTGACCTTGAGCAAGTGACTTCTGTTGGGATACTCATTCCTTCATCTGTAAACTTTCTGAGTCATATAGCTTCAGTTAGTAGACAGTGAATGGGCCTTTCCCCCAAGGTGCTCCCATCTGGGTGGGGCAGCCTCCCTGGTGGATTTGTTCTCTTTACACTGACCACAGGGATGCCTAAGTCATCTCATGGTCTTCTGCTTCTCTGTGCTGCATTTGGCTTGGATCTCCTGAGCTGACGCCTCCAGGGGGTGGTTGCTGTGGTGCCCCTCTCCTGGGACTGAACCTTCAGTTGCTATGACTGCCCAGGGGAATGGTCCTTGGTATTGCTGCCATCTACATCCCTCATCGTTTTTTGCTTCTGCTGAAATAGTTTCTGGTTTTGGCTCAGAGACATTTTAGATGGTCCTTTCTGAAACGACCTTGTATTTAACTACTTTGTATTTATTTGCATGTATTTTCTTCATATTTATATTTATATATATTCCATGTATACTGATGTATGTAGTTCTTGGGTCTATTTGAACATGAGCTCCTTGAGGCTAGAGATTATTTCATTCTTTGAACCTGTATCCTCAGGTGCACAGCACAGGCACGTGATATGAGCTCAACAAAAGCTTACTGGTTTATTATTTATCCTTAGGGTCCCTTTCAGTTCAAAATTCAATGACTCTCAAGTGGTGTCAGATGTGAGTGTGGCAGGACTACCTCCATACTACTTCTCCCCAATTCCCATTTGTGAACATGTTCTTTTTTCTGTAACCCAACAAAACATTTTTTCCCTCCCCCAAGCCCCACGTACATAGACTTGTTATAGGCCTGGGGTCTATATTCCCATCATGTATAGTTCCTTGTATAATAATGACACCTACCTCACATAGTTCAAATGCTATAACATACAAAGTGTTTTGCAAACCCTAAAGTGTTTTTTTGTAAATACTAACTTTAATTAGTATTACTTCAGAGATGCACAGTATAATGGAAAGAATGGATTTCTTTTTAAAGAAATGGTCACATTAGTATTAAAAAGTTTAAATAATTATTAGATTATCGATGGAAATTAAACTCCCTCAGATTTCTACAGTGGATCTTTGTAGTGGTTATTTCATGTCAGAACAAAGGTCATTTCCACCATGAAGTTTTTCCTGAATCTCTAGGTTATGTGGCAGACTGTGCTATACATAGGGTACTCAGGGTCAGCTTGATACCCTTTTGGGAAAGGAAAGCTAAGCAGGAAAACAAAATCCATTTCACACGTCAACTGCTATTTTCTCCCAGCCTGGTGAGTTGTTTCCGGCTTGAGTCACTTCCTTGAGTACTGCACCCCATGGCCACTCCCCCTTTTTTTTCTGAGGACTAGACAGAGGCCGTGTGGGAACTGTATCAATGAGGATCATGAGATGTAAACAAACATCCTTTCATCCCCTGCTCCTGCTTACCTCTCTCTGGAAAGAATGTGTAATACAAACTGCTATAATTTACCATCTTACTCTTGGCCGCTGTAAAACCAGAGGAGGCTGGTGTGGGCCTCACATGGGCTGATCTGAAGTAAGAAGAAATTTGGGCGACACAAAAGCTCGTGTTTTTCCATCTAGGCTCTTCATTGAATTTAGTTTCTTCTCTTACTCATTCACTCCCTGGTAACTTTTGGGAATGGAGAGATCACTGCAGTGCTATTTGACAGCCTGGCCCTGCCTTTTGAAAGGAACACGTCCATTGCCTAACAGGGTTTACTTCCAAATTTGTCCTGGCTTTCAGTATGTGCTGGCTACCTACTGATTTGTTTCAGTTCCGCTTAGCTTGTTGATTTAGAGCTTTTAAGGTTTGTGGTTTAGAGACCCAAGTACTTCCCTTCTGGCTCTCCACCCCTTTGCGCTGTGGAGATTTGCTAATATGCAAAAAGATTTCAAAGTTCAAGGTGTGAATATCAGGTTGATGGGGGAGTTTTCCTGGATATTCTATATGTTTGGAGTTTCCTTGTCTGATTGATTGTGGCCCTAAATTACTGGTTTCTTGGTGGCATAGATGTAAAATATTAATTAATGAGGATTTCCATAATTTTTGGGTGGAAAGATGGACTACTCTTGTGGTTTGTTGATACAAATACACGGTAACTTTAAAAATGTATGTTTATACATCTTAAAAAGGAAATCAAATATTTACTATGAATTTGAATAGTGTTTCCAAGATATATTTGAGCTTTGTGAATTTGGCAGTCCAAGTCCTAAATAGCATGCTTATGAAATGGTTTATCCTAAAGAGGGTTAGAGGTGTTTTTTTTTTCTGAAAATTTTCCATTGTTAAGTTTGCCACACATAATAACTCACGTTAATATATAATTGTAAGTTTTAATTCTAGTCAATTTAATTCAACAAGCATTTAATAAGCATCTACCATGTACTAGGCATGGCAGATACAAAGTATCCTCCCTCTCTCCCACCTCATTGGCTAGTTGGGTCCAAGAGGATGGTTTACTACTTTTCTCCTCAGAGCTCTAGGAATAACTCTTAGGCTGCTGGGAATAGTTTTCTAATAATACTTTGCTCATGAGCCTCCATCTTGTGTGTTCCCTATTAATTATCAATTAACCAGCCAGAGTTAATTAGTTTTTAGAAAAGATTATTTACTAATGTGGGGTAGTAAGCACTGTTTAGGCAGAAAGTCACTCAAAAGCCTGACGCACTCTCTCAGAAGTACACACAGAGCCCAAAGGAAAGTGGTCTCAATCTTAGAAAGCATATTTAGCAAAAGAATAACTCATCTCCTGGTTGGATGGAAATCCTTTTTTCTCTTCTTGGAGTCTTCATGAAATTCCCCTATAGTTTGCATAGCACCTTCCTGGGCTGCAAGGGTTGGAGCTCTTGCAGAATCCTGAAGCTGTCTCTGCTTCTGAAGCCACAAGTACTCTTTGATCCAGCAGAACTGACCTCGCTGCTGTTCCTCAAATAAGACACTGCATTTCTTGAGCATTTTCTCTGGATATCCCCTATGCCTTGAATACTTTCTTTCCTCATTTCTGCTTACTGGTTGCCCTAGCTTCCTTCAAGTCCCAACTAAAATCCCATCTTCTACAGGAAGCCTTTCTCAATCTGTCTTAATTCTACAGCCTTCCCTCTATTGATTATTTTCAGTTTTTTCTGTATATAGCTTGTTTGTACCTAGTTCTTTGCTTATTGTTTCCCTCATTAAATTGTGAGCTCCTTGAGGGCAGGGATTATCTTTTGCCTTTCTTTGTATCCCTAGAGCTTAGCACAGTGCCCAGCACACAGTAGGCACTTAATAAATGCTCATTGACTACACTGCTGTTCTTGTGACACCAATTCTGATGCAGAAGGGAAGTCTAAATCTATTGACCTTTTTTTGTTTGTTTTTTGTTTTTAGGCAATTGGGGTTAGTGACTTGCCCAGGGTCACACAGCTAGTAAGTGTCAAGTGTTTGGTCTGAGGCCGGATTTGAACTCAGGTCCTTTTGACTTGAGGGCCTGTGCTCTATCCACTGCGCCACCTAGCTGCCACCTAGCTGCCCCCTAAATCTATTGACCTTTTGAAGTTCACAAGGTCATCCCCTGGTCAAGGATGGGGAAGAGTATTCAATCCTCTCCATCACAGGGGAACCATCGTTCAAGTGTTTAGTTGCTGAAATCTCTTGTTGGAATCATGCTGCTAGAATGCTGGATTTGGAATTGGCTCAATGTACTTAAAATACAGCAGCCCAAAGGTATGCTCCATCAAAGCACTTTGCCCCTCTCAAATTGACTAAGCACTTATTCATTTCTAGTTTAATACTTTTAATACTTTTGATTAATGGATTCAGTAGAAGTATCTAGGATTTGTTCACATCTAATTGATACCATTGATAGATTGAGTCTATTGAGAAGACTGAGTCAGTCTTCTTTGTTTATACTAATTCATTGGTGGTATAAAACACTGTTTGCCATACCACCTTAGAAAAGACAAAAAAGAAATAGTCCCTACACTGCCCTCAAGTAATTGACATTCTATTATGCTCTTATAAAAACTTTCCTCACAACAACCCTGTGAGGTAGGCAGTGAAGGTATTATTATCCCAATTTTATAAATGAGAAAAATGAGACTGGAAAGGTTGTAGCTTGATCAGGGTCATATATGACATCTTTTAAGTGTCAGAATCAGAATTCACAACCAGGTTTCCTTACTTCAAGTCAGGAGCAGAAGCTGAGAACCACAAGGTGGAGCATCAGCTTCTCCATAGAATCATTGCTGAACCCTCTTCCTCCTCTGACCAAGGCCTAAAGATGCCTGGCAACCACTTTAATCTTAGCCCTTCCTTGTTGTCCCTGGCTTGTCATCCTCTCTGTCCCTTTAAGAAACATAAGCCTTTTTTTTCGAGAAGGAACGTGATATTTTTAATTTAAAAAGCTATTTACATACATCTACATATGTAATATTTAGCCAATGGTCAGTGTTGCAACAGTTGAGAGCATGTTTTCTTCAAAACAGTCTGATGACTTGCCAATTTTTGGCAATGTTTCTTTAATTTTGGGAGGAATGTATCCACTGAGGCGAGAGGCCAGGCTCCATTTGCCCAGAAGTCGTTTCACTTTAATCTTCAATTTTTTCTGGTCAGGATTGTGTATAACAGCATGTCTGGTAAGACTTTGTTTCATAGCAAATGATTTTCTACAGTCACATATTCACAAGTAAATGGGTGCTGTTCCTCATGAAAGGAAAGAATATGGCTTTGAAGATTGAACACAGCTACGTACAATCTGCCACAGCCTTCTCTTGGGCGTCAGCACACCTCCCGTTCTGGAGTATGAATTTTCTTACGGTGCTTAAGGTAGTCTTAGCGTTTAAAGGTTTTCCCACATAGGTCACATGCTATCTCCTCTTTATGAGTTTCCTTCACGTGTTTCAGTAGCTCCGTCCACGTTTTTGCTACGAAAGAACCACCCTTTTGGCACATACAACCTTCATGTATCTTGTGTCTTGTTAGATGGCCAGGGGAAGAAAAGGGTTTTCCTCAGCCTCTGTTGTTACATTTGAATAGTGGTCCATCAGTATGTTGGCACTGATGGACTTTTAGCTGCTGATGTTTCTTAAAAGACTTGCTACAACCTTCAAAGTCATATGCCTATTGTTTTTGTTGATTTTCATGTTTGCGATCAATATGTTTCTTCAAGTTCGATTTTGTGTTGAATTTCTGACCATAACCAGTAGCAGTACAAACGAATAGCTTCTCTTTGGTATGTGTCAGCACATGGCGACTCAGATGGTGGTCTCTGATAAATGCTTTGCCCACAGCCTTCATAATCACAAACACATGGTCTCCCGCAACCCCCTCCTTCCCCACCCCCTTGCTTGCACAGGTGCGAGTCCAGCTTCCAGGCCTTGTTGTAGATAATGTTGCAATCAGGAAACGAGTAGAAGGGCTTCTTACAGACGATGGCCAGAGAAGACAGGGAGGCTGAGGCCAGCTGGGGTAGCCGGGGGCAGCTGGGGGCCTGCTGGCCTCTCCACTCCCTGCCATGCTTCACAGCAGACCTAAGCACTTCTCACCAGAGCGCAAGTCTGGATTTGCAAAACAAGCCCTATAAGCCTTCTCTTACTCAGAGTTAAAATAAACCCAATAAAGGCCTTTTAGCATGATTGACCTGTCTGACTTTTGTGGATGCTTGTAAGTCCTTCAAGTGGAGTGGTATAGGAAAACGTATGATGACTTATTTATCATTTATTAAACACCTCTAATGTTCAAGGCACCAGACTTGGTGCTGGGAATGCACAAATGAAAAACTATACAATCCCTTACTCTTAAGGAGTTTACAATCTAGTGATAGTGTTGAACTTCAGGTTGGTTTTAGTTGTACCTGAGACCTGGAAGTATAATTTACCAGAGAAAACAGTGGAGCAGTAGGGGCAGCTAGGTGGCAAAGTAAATAGAGCTCTGGCCTTGGAGTCGGGAGGACCTGAATTCAAATCCAGCCTCAGACACCTAACACTTATTAGCTGTGTGACCCTGGGCAAATCACTTAACCCCAGTCGCCTCATCTCCCCACCCCCACAAAAAAAAAAGTGAAGAAGTTGCCAAGACTCTTTAGAAAATTGTAGAATTATTGCATTTTAGTGCTAGAAGGGAATAATAATAATAATACTAAATAATAATACAATTTTCATAGTTATTACCACAAAAGTATTCATAACCTCGAAATTCATAATTCCATTTTAGAAGAAAAAGCTCTCAGAATATTAGAGACCTAGCAGAAGAAATCAAAGCTGTAGAGGAACAGGATGAAGGATATAACATTCCTATTGTCCTGTCTGCAACTGGGTGGCGCCAAAGATGCTTTCAGAGAGCCTATAGAACATGAGCTAACATCTCAATTATAAAAAGCAATCATTTTGCCAACTACATAGTAGTTCCCCCAAACATTAAACATAAGAGAAGACTAGGAGGATAGTAACTTGTCCCAGAAACAAATGGTTCAATCTGAACTTCATCAAATATACTGTAAGATGAGAATAATAAACAAACAAACAAATAATGATAATAGCATTCTTAGAATTGGCAGGAGTTATTTAATCTAATTTCTTACCTAGGTCAGGAATCCCTTCCAATTCCCCCAATGGGTTTATTCAATCTATGCTTGGACCCTTCTGGATAGTCTTTTCAGTGTTGGATAACCCTAACAATTAGAAAGTTCTTCCTGATAGTGAGCTGAAATATGCCTCCCTGTAACTTCTATCGACTGGTTCCTTGTTCTTTGTCTAGGTCATCAATTATCAAAGTGTGTTTCAGGGACTCATGGGGGTCCCTGAGATCCCTTTAGGGAATACTAGAGGTTAAAACTATTTTCACAGTAATACTAAGATAGTTTACTTTTTAATATGGTAAATATTGACAAATGTAATCCACATAAACAAAAGCTCTTTGGGGCTTTCAATAATTTTTAAGAACATAAATGGATCCTGAGCCCCAAATTTTTAAAAGTCCTGCTCTAGATCAATATAGAAGTAAATTTCCTCTTTCCACATGCTAGCACTTCAAAGATTTGAAGCCAGTTATATCATCTACTGAATCTCCCACTCCTCATATACTATGATATTTCTAGACCCTTTTCTATGCCCTGGACACATTCCCATTTGTCAAAGTCTCTCTGTCATATAGTTCCTTCTTGACCTTTTTGCTAAGATTGAACTGAACACCTTTCTAGATGTAGTCTGACATGTGCAAGATGTGTTTGGATTATTAAATTCTTTGATTAGGTCATTGTAAGTCTATTAATGCAGCCCAAGATTGTGTTAGATTTTTTAAAAGTAGTCAAATCATGCATCTTGACTCACATTGGATTTATCTTCAACTAAAGTCTGCCAAACCTGGTTTCTCCCATTCTTTACTTGGACAATTGAGTTTTTGAATATAAGTTTAGAACTTTATGTCACTGTAAAGTTTTATCTAGTTAGTTTTGTCTAGATAATTTTGTGTCTTGATTCTATTATATATTATGTTAGTTAAAGCTTCTAACTTTTATCATGTGAAGTTTTGATAAGAATGTTGTCATTGAAATAATTAATTAAAATGTTGGGTAGGACAAGAGTTATGGCATGCCTTTGGAAGCTTCCTTTCAGAAGGTGAATGTTGATAAGCACTTTTTGGATATGGCTGTTCAGTTATCTGTAAGTATGCTTAATTTTGTTACTGTTGAGCCCATGTATCTACACCTGGTCACTCAACGCAAAAATAATTTAATAAGTTCCTATCCCGGGCAAGTCACTTAACCCTATTTGCCTCAGTTTCTTCATCTGTAAAATGAACTGAAGAAGGAAATGGCAAACTATTCCATTATCTTTGCCCAGAAAACTCCAAATGGGGTCATGAAGAGTTGAACACAACAAAAATAACTGAACGACAACAACAAACTTTGTGTAAGGTACTCATGAGAAACTAAAATAGAGATACATAGAACTAATCACCTAACCTTGAGGATAGCCTAACCAACTCACTCTCATTTACTATCAAACAGTGGGGAGAAAAAAAGAAAGTGTCTTCAAACAAACCTCACTGGAAAGAATGGGAAAGCTGTTGCTTCTTTGGATGAGATAACAGCACGATGATGTCTGACTTTTTTTAAATTAAATACTCACCTACTCAAATGAATCTGTGATCTTTTTGATGAAGGTCCTCTCTCCAATAATGTAGACCAAACACCTTCTGTACCTGCTCATCTTGTGTGATTCTTATGAACATCGTATAAATTCACCATATGAGCTCCATTTAACCTACCAAATATCTTTTGACATTGCCGAGATACCACTGGAACATGCAGACTCTCCATTGCTTATCTTTTCACTCTTGCCATGGGACCAGTTCCTATTTTTTTTTCTGGTCAAACATCTTTCTGATACCATTCCTTATGTCATTTCTCCTATATATTTCTTCATTTGTAATATGTTGCAGCCTGATCATGCCCACCCCCACCTGCACCTTTCTATTGCCCTGAGAGTAATCCTCAACATGAATTTTTTTTTAAGAATAACTGGAAATTGCACAGATTGTGTGCAGAACAGAACTTACTCATTCTTACTAGCTACTTGGGTGATTCAGTGTTGAAGGGCTTGTGTTTTGAGCTGATGGAATCATCCCCTTAATTGTTCACTGAGCAGGTCCATAAAGAGCTTATGATTCAGTGGACCATTAAAAAGGGAATGACTTGGCCTCTGGATGTCCCTTCTTTCCTCTTCCCAACGGTAGATTGAATCTCTTTTTATGAGACATAGGGGAAGGCCAGATCACCCTATCTCCCAGTCTGACTGCCGAGGGGCTATGATCTGATAAAGTCCCTGTACTGTCTAGGCAAGCCTAATCCTAGGTTTGGGGCTACTTCTTTGTTTGTTCTCATGAAAATGTATGGGCTTGGAATCCATTTTGTGAGTTTAAGAGTTCAACTGTCTGGAGTCTTTTGGTTAGAGTTGAGTGGGGATAAGAGGAGGAGTCCCTGGGAATTATTCTAGTGCTCTTGGAGAAGATGACCATCAACCAGAGAATGAGCCCGATGCCTTCCCTCATCTGCCAGCAGGTGTGGACTTTGTAGGGAAGTGTAGAGTTGTAGAAGAATGTAAAATATATAATTAGCAGCACTATAATCAGTTTCAAGTTTAGGCAATTTTAAGCATCAACCTCTTATTTATGAGGTATCTAGGTGTCACAGTGGATAGAAGGCTGAGTCTGGAGACAGAAAGATCTGAATTCAAAACCAACCTCAGACACTTACTAGTTGTGTGATTGTGGGTAGGTCACTTAATTTCTGTTTGCCTCAGTTTCCTCGAATGTAAAATAGGAATAATAATAGTGCCAACCTCCCAGAGTTGCTTTGAGGATAAAATGAGATATTGTTTGTAAAGAGCTTAGCACAGTGTCTGGCATATAGTGGGTGCTTAATAAATGCTTGTTCCCCTTCTTCCCCTTTCCATTGCATGGTTTATAACTGTAGTTAGTAATGCTATTTGTCTTTTTAAAATGTATACTTATGATTATTTTGCATTTAGCATTTGCTTGTGTGTGTGTGTGTGTGTGTATGTGTATGTATGTGCAGGAAACACATACCTATCTCATACTAGATTTTAACTGTACAGTAGGAGCCTTTCTACTCCCACTTTGTAGAGAATCTTGATCTGAGTCAAAACCTAAGCCTTAAGCAATTTTATTTGAGGATGGATACCAGAGTTAGTGGAGACAGGCAGGGCATAATGATCTAAATGTTATGAGAAAAGGGAACCTAAGTCTTTTCAAAGGTTAGGCTCCCTCAGGACTTAACACAATCAGACTACATATGTGGATGCAAAACACAAGAGCCTCTTAGTGGAGAAAAGATAAGGGCCAGTACCTCAGCACCTCAGTGGTCCTCATTGTTATAGGAAATAATGGTGTTCCGTCACTCACAGTCATATATCATCACTAGAAGAATATTGGTGCTAAAGAAATGGGCTTTTTTATTTTTTGGCTAGGCAATGGGGTTAAGTGACTTGCCCAGGGTCATACAGCTAGTAAGTGTTATGTGTTTGAGACTGGATTTGAACTCAGGTCCTCCTGAATCCAGGGCCAGTGCTGTATCCACTGTGCCACCTAGCTGCCCCCGAGATGGGCTTTTTCTTCAGGGTGAAGCTTGTGGTGGGGGGATCATTAAAATAACTTTGCAACTCATAGGACTTGTCTATTTGTACATATACATTGTATAGACCTTGAAAATGGACAATAGGCCTAAAATTGAGCAAGAGGAAGACAGCAAGCTGTGTTGTCTTTTATTAAACATCAGAGGTAAATAATTCATGCCTGAGACAGAAACATAGATTGGCAGTTATTGATATGACCACTGTTAAAAACTCTAATATTCAATGAACCACACTTGGAGACTCTTCTTTCCCTATGTTGAGCCATCCAGGATCTTCTCAGTCACTTTTTTAAAAAAAGGCAATTGGGGTTAAGTGACTTGCCCAGGATCACACAGCTAGTAAGTGTCAAGTGTTTGGTCTGAGGTCGGATTTGAACTCAGCTCCTCCTGACTTCAGGGCCGGTGCTCCACTGCGCCACCTAACTGCCCTGTTCTCAGTCACTTTTTTGAAGACCTCTAGCAAAGGATGAATGAATTCCCAGATGATGGTTGGTCAATGTTTCTAAGTTAACGTTTAATTTTACATTCAGCCAGAGAGAGTCACTTTGTAATTTTTTCTCCATAGAAGGATGAATTTCACGTTCAGGACTAAAAATATGTGGGGCCTATTTCCCCCCCCCCAAAACATCAGTATCCATGGAAAAACTGTACTATTGCAAATCAGATAGAATCAAGTATCACTCCTTTGCCCACTGTGTTGTCTTTATCTCTCCTCTTCTTTCATGGAAACCAGCATTTGTTTTCAAATCTGACCTAGTAACAGTTTATTATAGAAAGGAAAAAAAAAGTGGCTTCCTTGTAAAATGCTTACTCTTAAGAGAAACTTTTTGTTTAACTCTTTAAGAAACAGAAGCCTTTTGGTGCCTCAGTGCAGTTCCTTTCTACGATTTTATCTTTTCTTTTAGGAGTTTAAGAACAGGGGGTATGCTGATAACTGTTTAACAACTGGTTCTTTTTTTTGAGGGGGGAATGTATGCTTGACAAACTTCTAAGTTTAACCTGCATTATTAACACTTTCCCCATTGCTTTCTTAAGTCTAGAAATCAACAGAATGATAAATCATTCCCTGACTCACACCTTTGATAATTTCCAAGCTATAAATGTCCACACTGAAAATTTAACATTTGGCTCAATCTAGTACCAACTGGTTCTGGCACCCCTTTGAAAATGGCACTATGGAATGTAAGTTACTACCAAAAACACAAGGGTTGGAAATCAACTGGATTCAAGATTCAACACAACAATTCCTTTGGGATGAGAATAATCACTCGGCCAGAAAGAATAGGATTATAGAGTTAAAGGTAAAGGTTATCTGGTCAAGTCTCTTCATTTTACAGACGAAGAAACTGAGGCCTAGAAGCTTTGGTCATAAAAGTAGTAAGAGACAGAATCCAAATTTGAATCCAGGTCCTTTGATATTCTTTCCATTCTTCCACCCTGCCTCCCCAGCTTATATTTATGTAACACTTTTAGATTTAGCTTAAAAAGTCCTTTTGCATTTGTTCTCATTTGATCCCCATAACCTGTTTTAAAGTTGTAGATACTAAATTCAGAGAAGCTATGTCTTACCAATGGTCACAGTGAATAGTAAGTAAGTGTCAAAGCTGGGTCCAGTCTTCCACTCTAAGTCCAATGCTCTTTTCATTATACAGCATTACCTTTCTGAGTGTCAGTTTTCTCTTCTGTAAAATGGGAGTAATACCCATACAGGACTATTGTGATGATAGCACTTTTGAAACGTTTGAGCACTATATAAGTGTGAATTCTTCTAATTATCTTGTACTGCCATAGGAAGGCAAGCCTATGATTTCTTCTTTACTAATTCATTTGTGCACATCTTAATGCTTTTCTTTTGCATTTGTGGCGTGTTCTCATGTCACAGCATCCCCTCTGATGTTAGCAAGAAGGAGAGTAGAGGGAGAATTTTTCTATCTTTCTCTTTTCCTATTCTTTTCCTTGTCCTTTTCCTGGTAAACCATCAGATTCTTGACTATGTGCTTCTCTCTCCATACTAATAAAAAGAGAGAGATAACTATATATAATGTATTCATACATATATTCATACACATATCCACATATCTGTACATATATATATGTATGTGTGTGTATATATGTATATATCCTGCCTATACCTATTTTTAAAAAGTAGGTAGGAAGAAGACCTTGAGACAACAAACCACAGAGCTTGTAGCTGTTTATGTCATGGGCAGGGTTGGTATTTGGTAGTATCCAACTGTAGTCATCTTCATTTCTCCTGACTGGACACACTGGCACTGAATCTACATTTTTCACATATGTTGAATTCTTGCTGTGTCTCAGGGCTAAGCAGTGTACATTAACAACTGTTAGCAGCCAAGGACTCTCATGGATAAGTAGTGCACATTAACAACTCTTGTAGCGTGAAAGCAAAATGAGGTCAGACATCTGGGTCTTCTCATTTAAGCAAATGTGTTTGTACAAGTGATACAAAATATTTCTTTTGTAAAATTGGTCAAAAACTTCTTATTTTGTGTCTCCGTATCAATGTGTTGGTTGGAAGCCGGTTGGTAGAAGGAAAACCAATAGGATAATAAAGCTGAATAGAGTCTCCATTTCAAGAACCAATAGCTAAGTTATCCCTTTATCCTGGTGTTCCCTCCCTGCCATCCATTAAGTTGCTATCATCAATGGAAGGTCCAGTTCCAGTTTCCGCTGTTAGTTTTATCAGTGGCTACAGGAGTCCTGTGTTCATATCTTTCTGGCCACATGGTTCTATGGAATTGCTCTTGTTTCTGTATGCTTTTTTATGGGTAACTTTATCTCATTAAATATGGAGGCAAATTATGAGCAGCACGGTGGTATAGTGGATAGCATGTTGAACTTGTAACCAGGAAGGCCCTTGGTTCAAATTTTGGATATTATATATATTAGTTATATGATCATGGGCAAGTACTTTAACCTCTATGAGCCTCAAGTTTTTCATTTGTAAAATGAGGCTAATAATACCTGTGTAACACCTCCTTTAAAGAATTTCCCCTCCCAACTTGTACTCACTTGGATGGATTGGGTCCTCAGAGGAAAGCTTTAGTTTGAGGTACCTGGTGGGTAACTACTTCTAAAACTATAGCTCATGAATATTCACTGGTATAGTTCCCTTGAACACTTAGCCAGTAGACACAGTTAACTCTTAGCAAAAGCATTTATTAAAATTACATAATAGGAAGAGTAACTACAAAACAGCTCCCATATATCTGGGGAATAGTCTGCCACAAATACATATAATATCCATGAAAAGAATGAGCACTTAGAGTACAATGGTGGGGAAGCATGCATGTAGGGAACACTTGTCTCGACAACTCACAACACCAATCAATTAATCTATCAATAAACATTTATTACATACCTACTGTGTGCCAGACACTGTTCGAAGCTCTGTGGATACAAAAAGATGCCAAAGACAATCTCTGCCCTCAAGGGACTTACAATAATATAATAGGGGAGACAACATGCAAACAAATACATACAAAGCAAGCTATGTACAAGATAAACAGAAAATAATTAGCAAGGAAGGCAGTAGAATTCAGAGGGATTGGAGAAGGCTTGTTATAAAAGATTTGATTTTAGTTGGGATTCAAAGGAAGTCAGAAAAGGCAGTAGGCTGAGATGAGAAGGGAGAGCATTTCAGGCATAGAGGACAGCCACAGAAAAGGCCTGGGGCTGAAAGATGGAGTGTCTTATTTGTAGAACAGCCAGAAGACCAGTGTCACTGTAGCGAAGAGTGGCAGGGAGTAACGTGTGAGAAGACTGGAAAGGTAGGACAGGGCTCAGTCATGAAAGGCTTTAAATGTCAAATGGATCCTGGAGGCATTAGGGGGCCGCTGGGGGATCAGGAAGTCCTTCTTCTCCTTTGTGGTCCTCTCTGTGGCCCGACTCTCAAATTGCTTGTACTAATTCTCTTTTGAGTCGATAACTCTTCTACTTGAAAGGGTCATGCTCTTTGAAGCCACTTCATTCTTTGGGTGATGGTTTCTCTATAGCCTTGTCCAGATGAAGTGGGTTACAATCACTATACAATCTTTATTCCTTTATTATGAAACCACATATCATATTGGATTCTGTAAAGCTTTTAAAAAAGAAAATTTATGTAGAAGACATAGCAGGAACAGAAGTTACAAATAGCCCGCCCCCAAAAAAAAACTGGGGTGGAACAAACTCTCCCTTATACCACCTTGGGTTCTGCTGAGAGTGGGCTCAAATTTAAAGCTATTTCTACATAGGATCATCCCACCAAGTTCACTTTCAAATGTGGCATAGCCGTGAATGAATGAGTCCATATTTCTTTTACCATTGGGCTGGGTCAAGCTGGTCTTTCTTCAGCTGTTGCCTCACATGATCAGCCTTTCATAGATACTGGCATAGACTCTAGACGCTAGACTTCTGGTGGCTTGCTCTCCTGACCCTTTGAAGCTCACAGGATTGTAGCCATCTCCAATTCTCCTTTGTCTAAAAGCAGGAAAAAATAGGCACGACAGCAAGACAAGAAATAGCAGGGCCAGGCATGCGCAGTTTCACGCCAGCTCCAGGTAAAAGAGTGAATAAGGCCTCTCCCCAACTTGGAAGCCCATAGCAGCTCATTCTCCTTCTTGATGCCAGCCAGGAAAGAAAGAGCTAGATGAAGAGCTACAGTGTTGGATATCAAGCATTCTTTTAATGAACAGTCCATTTTTCAAGTCTGGCCTTGTGTATAGGGCATAGGTTTTCAGTAGGGTTCAAATTAGGGTAGTCTCAGGCTGTTGAAGCATGTTTATCACCATCTAAGATAAATTTCTTAATTTTTCATAGTATGCAGCACAATGACAAGTTGCCTTGTAGTATTCTATCTATATTTGGGAATTTCTTTAATTCTGGAATAATCCTTTTTCTAAGCATACTAATATATTTTTCAATTCATTATTCCCAGTACGACTAGGATTTCCAGGCCCACTGGCAGTAAAAAATTCTCTGAACATTTTATTGGTCAGATGTTCTGCAGTCTGGTGAAGATGACCAAATCCAAGATGCTGGACTTCTTTTGGCAATGAGTTTTCATATTGAAAAGAAATGTTTCCTTGTAAAAATTAAAATTTTCTACTCTTCAGTATACCAGTCTATGTATATTTTTGCCCAGGACGAACAAGACAAACAATTTGTATTTCTTCAAAGAAACAGATTTCTTTTTTACTGTTCTCACTATTCTTCCAACCTCAAGTGTCCTATTTTGCATTATATTGCATCCTTCGAGCTTCTAGGTGCTTCTGAAGGTCTATGCTTGTTTTCTGAGGATTAATTAGGCTGCAATAATAGTTTTCCAGTTCTTGACATTGTCTTCTGATTCTGATTGTTTTCCTTTGTGCTTCAGTGTGACTGATCCTGTTTTGTCATGGGCTTCAATGATCCTTAAACTCCTCGATTTCCCCACAGCAATAGCCGAGACAATATTTCTAATACTCATTGACGTGTATTCTTTAAGAGCTACAATTTTTGCCCATTTCCTCATAGTAAATACCCATTTAAAAATTACAGAATTAAAAAAAAACAACAGAAGAGAGAAATGAAATGTGAATGACATAAAATCTAGCACTCAAATGACAGAGAACTATAGCAAGTTTGGGAAGCCAACACAACAGTTTCCTGTGTTCAAAGTCAGATGTCCTGAACCAGCTTAGTCTTAGTAGAGTCACGTATGCCTGACTATTGCTATCACGCAAGGAAATTGTAACAAAATGATGTTTTGCTCCAAGTAATTCTATTTTTGCATACAGGTGCAAAGTGTTTGGCTGATTCTCTCAGCCAATTACTGGTGGTTTTCTGGATGCTGTTAGCTGTCTTCATAAAATGGCAAAGACCCTGTAATTCTCTCATTAATACCTTGTTCTCTGGCTGTGGAAAAGCTCCTTAACAACAGTTCCTTGGCACATACCTATCACAGCCATTTCAGGTTATGAAGTTCAGGTAAGAATATATGTCAAGTGTTTCACAAACTTTGAAGTGCTATATAAATGCCATTTATCATTATTGTCCTCCATGTGCCATCCTATGACCCAAATGCCATGGGTTAGGCTTGGCCAGAATCATCAGAGATGGCCCTTTCTTGTGTTCTATATATGTCTTCAAAGCTAACACAGCAAGTAATCAGATCCAGGGCAGTGCATTCTGATGACCAAAGAAATAACATTTATTAGTGACAAAAAAAAAATGAAAATTGTTCTTTTAAAATAGACTTCTTATTGCCTCTACAATAAAATGAAAACTCTACTTAGCTTTTAAGCCCTTCAAAATCTGGCCCCAATCTCTACCCAATCTCATTAGTATCTCCCCTTCTCTAGCTCTATGATTCAGCCAAGCTGGCCTTCTCTTTGTTCCTCACCCAAAATACTGAGTTCCCTGACTCTGTCTATGTCTTTGCACCAGCTATCCCACATGACTGGGATGCACTCCTTCTTCACCTCACAGAACCGCCCTCTTCTTTTAGGATACAAGTCAAGCATCATCTTCTACATGGAGTCTTTAGTGCCCTCCCCTAAAACTCTCATTCTTGCTTGCTTTAGCCATTTGGCATTTATTTTTCATTATATTTATTATGCATCTATTTGTATGTGTCCTTGCTGACTCCCATGTCAGAATGTCATTTCCTTGCAAGTAGGAATTGTTTCATTCTTTTTATTTGTATCCTCAGTGCTGGCACATAGTAGGTACTTAAGAAATGCTTTCTGATCAACCCAATGAATCTTAAACAGTGCTGGGGAAATTGAGAAAGTGTTAGACTGGTTTTTCGAAATACCCATACATCTCTACTTACAAAGATAAGGGGGCCATAGATCTAGCTGCTATCGATCTTGCTACAGGGAAGACCTTCATTGATTAACCAACATTTAGAATTTTAGGAAATTATGTCATAAAATGGAAAACATAAGAGAGTGAAAAGAAGGTGGGACTTAAACTGATGTGTGCAAAAGTATGTTAAAGGAAAAGGGAAATACAGGAAAATTGAATAGAATGAATGGAAATTACACCATGCCCAGGTTGAAAGAAAAATTGGAAGACACTATAAAATTTCTATTGGGAGCTTAGAAACTCCCAAATATCTAGAATGGTAAAGATGAGTTAGCCTTTCTTTTGAGTGAGGATGTTGCTTATTATTTCAGGGCCAACAAGACATAAAGGCTATGTGGCTGGGGATACTAGGGTGTTTCTTTGTCCTCTGTGGGAGGCAGTGGACAAAACCAGTGAGAGTAGCCTAGAGAAATAGCAGCTCTTCCTATTGGCTCCCTTTTACGGCTTGCAAGAGTTTCAAGTTCCAATTTTCTTAGGGTTAGGGAGCTAAGCATGCTTCTGTTCCACATACCCTGTTCTCCCCAATTTCTCTCTCTCTCTCTCTCTCTCTCTCTCTCTCTCTCTCTCTCTCTCTCTCTCTCTCTCTCTCTCTCTCTCCTCTTCTCCCTTTGTCCCTCCCTCCTACTGGGGATCAAACCCTGGTATCATTGGGATGGTATTATTATAACATCAAAAGGATCAGTAGCTCCCCTGCCTAAGTAATGACTGCTTTGTTCATGTGGCCATTTGGAAAATTTTTTTCTAGGTTCCTATCTGAAAATGATGGAAAAAACTCAATATCATCGGTTTCATTTACTTGGGAACCTGCTTGGTCTCCTCCATACTAGCTAAGAAAAACCCATCAATCTCATGGTGATTTTTTTTGGAGCTCAATCAATTTAGCCATGGTCTTACTTGTAAAAACTGGTATCAAGGTAAGGGTAGGGCAGAGTCTGGGACTCAGAGTCAGGCTATTGACGCTTTGGCTGATTGACTAATAAAGGGATTATTTCAATCTGGCTGAATCCTATTTAGCTATCACAAGCACTAGCAAGCCATCTGATATGAAGAGCCTTGGGAGAAAATGAAAAGGACCTACTGGTAGTTATGAAAATCACAGTGAATAGAGCTCAGCTGGTGGCTGTATTGTACTTGGGATGTTCTGGGATTAAATCTCCTACTTTGTTGAAGTCCAGGCCTTTTGTGGGATGGATATGAAAGATGGAGGAGCAATTGAGAGGAAAGTGGGAGAGAGAGAGAGAGAGAGAGAGAGAGAGAGAGAGAGAGAGAGAGAGAGAGAGAGAGAGAGAGAGAGAGAGGGGGGGGGGTTTGATCTAGCAGGGTTCAGCTGTCGAAGAAAAAAATAGAAAATTGGGTTGTCTTCATCACTTTTCAGCTTCCTATGGTCAGTTCCCATCTCCCAATCCCACCTGAGGCTGGCCATTCTCCCTTATTCCTTGTTGATACTCTGCTTCCTCCTCTTGCTTCCACCCCTCAAAGAAGTTTATGTGTACATATCTCATTCCCTCTGAGACAGGCTTCAAGTCACTAATCTGTTGCTGTGTTCAATATTGTCCTGGTACTGCTCACTTCATTCAGCATCAGTTCATGTAAGTCTTTCCAGGTTTTATTGAAGTCTGCCTGCTCATCATTTCTTATGGAATAATAGTATTCCATCACATTTATGTACCACAACTTGTTCAGCCATTCCCTGATTCATGGGTATCCCTTCACTTTCCGATTCTTGGCCACCACAAAAAGAGCTGCTATAAATATTTTTGTACATGTGGTTCCTTTTCCCTTTTTTATGATTTCTTTGGAATACAGATGTAGTAGAGATGTTGCTGGGTCAAAGAGTATGCACAGTTTGGTTGCCCTTTGGGCATAGTTAGAACACACTTCTGACCATGTCACTCTCCTATTTAATAAACTCCTTAGTGCCTTTATGATAAAATACACATTCTTCTGTTTGGCATTTGAATCCATTTCCAGTCTGGTTCCATGCTACCTTTTCAGGCTGAACGCACATTATTTCCAGACTAACTAGCCTACTTGGTGCTCCCCATTTACCATACTCCACGTTTTCATATCAGTTGAACCCCATGACCATAATGCTTTTCCTCCTCATCTCTGCCTCCTGGAAAACTCAGCTCCCTTCAAGTCTCATTTCCAGTTCAACTTCCTTCAAGAAGCCTTTGCCAGTACCCCTAGTTGAGGTCTTCTGGGGCCAGCTACAAAACTTGCCCCCACAAAATGATCAAAATGATTTCAAATTTATTGTGCATATATCCTATATTTAACTATATGAGGGTGTTTAGTGCCCCACAAAATTATCAAAATGACTTTGAATTTGTTTTGGGTATTTCCTTTACTTAACTATGTGAGATTGTTTTGTACCCTTCAGTAGAAGGTAAGCTCCTGGAGAGCAAGGACTAATTCAATTTTTTTTTGTACCTTCTTTGCCTCAAACAGCACCTGACACAGACTAGGTGCTTACTAAATGTTTAGTGATTGATGCAAGGTAGAGGTCAGGCCTAAAAGATCGAGATCCCTTGGGCCGAATCTGCAGGACTCAGAATCACTGCTCATATCCATCCTTTGGTGTATGCCGTGGGTTTAATACAGAGTAACACAAGGTCTGACTGTCGACCACACACACTGCAAACATTTAGAGAGAACGGACTGGTCATCTGATCTCTTTACTCTTTCTCCCAGCTGTAAAGCAGGCAAGGCCCCACAAAACAAGGAAGAGAAGCATGAAGGATGGCCCAGACCAGCATGGCTGAGCCTTACCTGGCTGTGTCCTCTAATGCTCCCCTGAACACCTGAACACCATGAACCCCACAAAAGATATACCCCTTTGAGTGTTGTACAAGTAGTAGAGTGAACTTAGCTTAAATACCTCCTCTACCCTGTATCAGGCCAAGGGGAAGCCTCAGAAACCCATCCCTAGCACATATCCAGAAGCAGCTAAGTAGAGCAGCGGCTAGAATGTTTGACTTGAAGTCTGGAAGACCTGAACTCAGCCTCAGTTTCCTCATCTGTAAAATGGGGATAAAAATAGCACCTACAGGAGTCTTAGGAGCAAAAGAAATAATATCACCTTAAAATGCCACCTAAGTGCTAGCTTTATTCTTCCACCCCCAGGCCTTTTGTGAATAGCTTGTGATATTCTTCTGTAACCCTTCTCCAGAGATGGTCTGAGGACTATTCTGTGATATAAATTGGAATCTCTCTGGCTAGAGAATGAGAGGGTCATAGCTGGGGATTTTATACACAAGGAGATGCCAGCAATATTTTTGAGACTTGGGGATACCAAATGCATGTTGAGCTGAGAGGCTAGAGGCAGAAATGGTAGTCTGGATCAGAAGCAGTATCCCTGCCAGGATAAAAATAAGATCATGATGTAGGGCTCAAGTTTAAGATAACAGGAGTTGAAGTTTAGCAGAATTAATTGCCTCAGTTGGCCACACTCAGCTTTCTTTAGGCATTTGTATTTTTTTAATGCTTGGTTGTGTGAAGTTAGCACAGAGTGGGCTGTCATTTCCTCAAAGTCAGAATGTAAGAGCTGGCAGGTTCTACTAAGGCTGCAACCATGGTGTTGGTGATAAATTATATCTGATACCCAAGGACCAGCCTAGGTAACTGTGAGAGGCCTATTAGCAGTGGACCAATACTTAGCTCATGGATTCTGTGATCATGACTATTATTGAAAAAAAAAGACAGATATAAAATGGCCCTCAGTTCTTGAAGGCCCCTTCTACTTCTATTATACAAAATAGTGGTGGCCATTATACGTAATAGTGATGGTAGAGTCTTGGAAATGAGAGTGGAGCATCCTTCTATCGATCCATCTGTTAACATTAATTTATCCGTTGTTATTCTAAATATAAGGTCTGTGTTCAATGATCAAGAAGCCAACATATTTACTGTATCATAAACGCTAGCATTTTTACTATAAATAGAGGCAGAAGGAAAAAAAGAAAGTTGCTACTGTGGGGAAGGATAGCTATGCAAATTCTTGGAAGAGCAAATTGAGGGCTGGATGGAGTTTAGCACTTTATGCCTTTCACGGTTCTGCCTCTAGTCTACGTTTCTAGGCTTAATGTGCATTACTCATTTCATGGACTCCCTGTTCTTATCAGAGTGTTTACTTGCTGTTCTCTGTACACAAGACTGCACTTCTTATCTCATCGTCTTTGAACACGTTGTTCTCCAGGCTTAGAACATGCGCCTTCCTCACCTCCGCTTTGGAAAACCTTGAGCTGACTTTCAAGTACTATGGCTTACAAGAGGACTATCCTGATCCCCAGAGTTGCTCATGCTTTCCTCTCTGCCTCTGAAATTACTTTGTATTTACATGCTACATATATTATATTTACTCGTTTGTATGTATGTGGGTTCCCCCATAGAGTGTTAGCTCCTCAAGTATATTCCTATGCGATTATATTGCTTGATTTTGGTAATCTCACTGCTAAAGCGAAGGTGGAATACAGGGGGTAGAGATCTGGCCTCAGAGTCAGAGGTCCCTATACTAAGATAATAAGCCATGACCAAAAAAGAGCATATGTTTGAGGAAGAAGAAGGGACAGAGAAAGAAGAAGGGGGAGAAGGGAGAAGGTGAGAGGGAAGAGGAAGAGGAGAGAGAGACACAGACAGACAGACAGACAGAGACAGAGAGAGGAGAGAGAAAGAGAAGGGGAGAGAGAAGGGGATGAGAAAAGGAGGGAGAGAGATAGAGACAGAGACAGATAGAGAGACAGAGAGACAGACAGAAAGAGAGGGAGAGAGAGAGAGAAGGAGAGAGAGAGGTGAAATAAAAGAGTATTTAGAAAATTGATCAAGTAGGAATCAAGAATTCTAATTTATACTCCTTTCTCCCAAATGACTCATGGGATAAGATGTTGTACTCTTTTTATGCACTTACATTCTAATTTGTATTCCATTTATCTATATAGACATCAAATCACTTATTTATGGCACTTATTTTATGGCACTCTTACTTCATTTTTAGAAGCAGCTGATGGCTCAACAGATAGAAAGCTGGGCCTGGAGTCAGGAAGACCTGAGTTCAAATGCAGCCTCAGACCTTACTAGATATGTGACCCTGAGCAAATCACTTAATTGCTGGTTGCCTCAGTTTCCTCAGCTGTAAATGAGCATAATAATAGCATCTAACTTCTAAGTGTTGTTGTGAGAAGCAAATGAAATTATATTTGTAAAAGTGCTTGGCACATAGTAGATGCTATATAAATGTTTATTCCCTTTATTAGACTGTAATGAGAGTGTGGGGCCATCCATGTCTTTCTATTTCCTTCAATACTTAGCACAATGAACATACATAGAAGGATCTTTAATGCTGTTCATCCTTCATTCTCGAAGAGGATCAATGACATCAAGAGGGTGATGTCTTGATTTGCAAGTGAATTGGATTTAAGTGGGGCAGGGCTGGGCAAAGTCATCAGCCTCACTCTCTCTTCCAGAGTCATTGGGAGTCCAGCGGCAACACCATAAGTCAAGACAACTGGCGATGGCCCAGCAGGATCTTTAATAAATGCTTCTTGAAGGAAGCAATGACTAGTGGTCAGTTATTTTACTTTTCCCTCTTTGTTTTTTGCTTATAAAACTGTAATATGTCTGGGAAATTCAGAGTAAAAGGAATCTTTTAGTCATTTTTAAGGATTCTCTGCTGTTAGTGTCATGGGAAAACTGAATGGGGTGAATTCTCCTTTGTGCTTTATATTATAATTTAACATGCTGTACAGTGGGGACTGTCAAGCAACAGATGTTAAATATTCTTGTCACCCACTTGGGAATCATTGTTAGTGACTGCTGACAAATTTTGCCATTTTTCAGAAGGGTGCCAAGTACCAGCTGGAAGAGGGTGAAGTGATAGACGTAAAGTAGCAAATGAAAAATCAGGAAAATTAACTTCTTAGGTAAACAGAGGAATAGAGAAGAGATAGTAATCCTTTCAGTCTCTTATACTTTGAAAGTCTGAGCTGCAATTTTTTAGTATGGGCTTTCTGATTATACTATAAATGCAATTTCTATTGCTAGTAAATGGGTTTTTATCCACAAGGAATAAATTTGTTGGAATTGTAATATTTGGGTTAAGGCCTTCAAGGTCATGTTTGGACTATTATTAATATCATTATGTTAAATTCCTCTTCATGTCTTTGAATAATGTTTGTATAAGCCCTTATAAGGGACAAGTTAAGACTTGGTTGGATCGGACTTTCTATCCACTTTAAAGTGATAGTTGAATACGAGCTGTTGTCATTACTACCCATGCAGCATTGTGGCACAACTAGGCTGAGCCCCCTGAGGCTGGGACTCTTATCCCTCCCTGACTTTTACCTAGCCATGTGGTTTGAACAGGGTTTATCATCGTGGTCACTGTTCTCTAGATACCTTTCAGTTATCAATTCCTTTCCTCCAAATCTGGCACCTATAGCTAAACATAATACCCCAGAAGTGATCTAATTAGGAAAAGGTTCAGTCACCATCCTTTTTCTGGATATTATCTTTCTTTGTGTAGCTAATGATTATATTTCACCTCTGTTCCTGTTTCCTCACTCACAAAATCAGGTGGTTGCAATAGGTGACTTCTAACTTCCCCTCTGGCTCTAAATTCTAAGGTCCTGTCATCTCTACTTCATGGTACAATTAATTATTCTAAAGAAATGCTAGTCATCAACAGGGAAATACATTTTGTATGACCGCACATGTATAATCTATATCAAATTGCTTGCTTTCTCAATGAGGGGAAAAAGGGAGGGAGAAAGGAAGAGAATTTGGAGTGCAAATTATTTTTGAATGTTAAAAATTGTTTTTACAGGTAATTGGGAAAAAATATTAAAGCACTTTCAAAAAAGAAATGCTAATAATTCAGCAGGCACTTCTAAAGCAAGCTACTCCTTGTTGAAGGCAGGATTTGAGGTAATGTGGGGTATACATCAATGAAGTCAAGTGCACATGTTGTTCCAGGAACTACGCTAAGTGCTGGGAGGACAAAGAAAGGCAAGAACAGTCCCTGCTCTCAAAGAGCTCACAGTCCAATGGGGCAGACAATGAGCAAACAAATAAGACATATACAGGTTAAGTTGTTGACAATCTCCAAAGGAAGGCACTAGCATTATGGGAAACGTATTTTTTTTCCCCAGAAGGTGGGAGTTGAGCTGAGTTTTGAAGGAAGCCAGGGAAGCCAGGAAGCAGAGGCAAGGCGAGAGAGAATTCCAGATATTGGGGACAGCCAGTATAAATGCATTCAATTGGGAGATGGAGTGTCTTATGCTAGGAACAACCAGGAGGCCAGTGTCACTGGACTGTAGAATATGTGATGGGGAATAAGGTATAAGAAGATTGGAAATGCAAGAGGAGGCCATCTTATGAACTTTAAAAACCAAGCAGAGAATTGTATATCTGATCCAGGAGATAATAGGGAGATATAGAGAATATATTCCTTGTCCTCAAGGAATTCACAACCTAGTAAGAAAGATAAATACAAATACTATGATGAAAAGTAGAATATAAGTGCACAAGAGAGTTGTAAAGTTCCTTGGGAGCTCAAAGATATGAGAAATCACTTTTGGCTGGGAAGATAAGGGAGGCTTTATGGAAGAAGTGGCATTTGAGCTGGATAGGTAGGTTTTCAGCAAGTGGAGATGAGGGAGAAGGCATTCTAGATGGAAGGAGCAGACATCTGGAGACATGATATGATGAGATACGTTTGAAGATTAGTATGTTTTTGATTGCATATGTATAAGCCTATATCAGATCACTTATGTCTTGGGTGGGGGGAGGGAAGGAGAGAGAGAGAGAGAGAGAGAATTTGGAACTCAAAACTTAAAAAAAAGTTATAATTGTTTTTACACTTCATTGGGGAGAAATAAAATATTATTGGGAAAAAAAGATGAATGTGTTTGACTAGAATGTATGGTACACAAAGGGGAATAGCGTAAGGTAAAGCTGGGAAGATAGGTTGTTGTTGATTCATGGAGTGACATAAATGCCAAGTTTAGGAGTTCAGACTTCATTAGATAGGCAAAGGGAAGGAGCATTGAAAATTTCTAAACAAATGATTCAGTTGAATGTCTCTGCATTAGGAAGATCAATCTGCTAGTAGTGTATAGGTAGATTTGATAGGGGAGACACTAAAAGTAGGGAGATCTGTTAAGGATCCTGTTATAGCAGCCGAAACAGGAAATAATGTAAGCCTGAGTTAGTGTGGGTGAATGGAGTAATGGGCATGATGGGACAGATTAGGTAGAGAAACTACGGAGGTAGGATTGACAGGACTAGACTAATTGGAAGTGATGTGGCTAAGGGCAAAGTCAAGGTTTACAATTCAGAAGCTTAGGTCTTGGTGACTGGGAGAATGGTGGTGTGATTGCCAGACATACAGATAGAAAACAAACTATTGAGGAAAAACTACCACACATGATCAGGTATACTAGATTTCTCTTTATTAAAAAGCCTTCCTCTTCTTGGCAGAGAGGTTTAGATTGCTTTTTAAATTCAGAATTATCTCTGAGTAGCCTGGTACTGTATGGAGAAGGCCAAATGACTTGGAATAATTTGATCTCTGGGACACTGAAATTTACTGAGACCCGTTGGTCTAAAGCTATCACCCTTCTATTGACCTGACCTTCTTTAACCTAGATCCTGAACAGGCTGTATTCTTTCACAGTTCTTTAGCCAGACAATTGGTTTATTAGAGCTGTCAATACAACTCGTGAATGCAGGCTTTGCAGTAAATTCTTTCCTTATTTTAAAGGTTTATTGACATCTGTGGCGATAACAAGACAGATACAGAGGGTGTGTTTGCTTTATAGGATAATTGTAGAATATTAAAACTGGGCTCTTGGCAAAGGTCACTGTGTCAGTAAATTACATCCATCTGATTCATAGAAAAAAGACATACAAGTTTTGATTAGTTATTGGGAAAATAAGTTATACACACAGCTATTATTTCTCTTTAAAAATATTTTCATCAGTATCTTTCATTTTATGTAGCCCAGATTTCCTGTCTTCCCAGAACCCTCCTTTTCCCCTCCCACAGAGCCATCACTTACAACAAAGAATTATTTTTAAAGCTGAAGAAGGAAAAATAATCCAGCAAAACTAGTCAACACGTGAGGGAAAAATGACATAATATGCAGCTCTCCCCATCTGGTAATCCCAACCTCTGCAAGAGTGGTGGTTCCTATTTTCTCTTGAGGGCTTTAGAATGAAATTGTGTTTGAACCGAGGAATCATTGTACAAGCAGTAAAATCCACCAGATTTCCCTAGAAACACTGATTCTGAATTAGAGAACAAAGCTATCTGTCTCGTCAGGCCATACATACACTTTGTGGGTTGAGGCAGTCTGGCAATGCAGTGCCACTTTTAACATGCAGAATTGACAAGGGTGAGTCATTGGTTTTAAACCCATTCTTTTATTCTTTTTTAAGTTTTTCCAACAATAGTGATAAAAGACATTGGACTGTGGAAAGGCACATATGAAAACAAAAGTGAAGGACATTATGAGGAATAATATAAGAAGTAAACCCTTTCAGAATTCCTTCCCTTTGTAATTAGCAGTTAATGACTCCTTAATATCTAACTTGCTGCACTTTCAAAATTCCTTTTAGTGTATTTGTGATATTTTAATTGTACGTGTTGTCCTGAAAGGCTTTGACGGGGAGAGGGACAAAAGTGTTCAATGATTAAAAAGTAACATTATTGCTACATGGAAGAAGGATATTATTGCAGTTTTTAAAAAAATACTGTGAGGACTGAAGTTCCACATCGACTCTCTTTGCCTCTCCAAATAGTTTTATGGTATTCATTACTCATTAGAGTAAGCTTTAGTCAAATATGATTAGCTGGTGAAACAACATTATTTTCATTTAGCTTAAAAATCTGTGATATTCTCCTTGTGTCTGTAATTTAACAGTAATACTGAATTTATCCAGCACTGTTAATAAGTGAGTTGCTTCTCATATTGGAATTTTTCAGGTAATTAAAATTTACCCTTTAGCCTCAAAATCTTAAAAAAAAAATTAAAAATCACTTTGAATGGAAAATTGTCAAAAATGTGTCATATACTTCTCTGCCTATTTAAAGAGAGGATAATGAGGATAATCTAATCTTTTGATGACTCAGGGCTGTCATTATGAATGTCTGCTCTTTTGCTATACATACTGCACAGTTCTATGTCTGCTTTTTAGTTTTTCTGTTTCTTCTCTTGAGGTCAGATTATCAGCTGTCAATTTCAACTACTTTCATAAAGCCTCTTTTTAATAGGTCTTCTTCATCCCTCCCTATAATCATTGTTTTAATAACAAAAAAGTTCCCTTCCCCATACTGGAGGAAAAAGCCCCTCATAAAACTATGTTGGGGAAAATTGGAGGATCAGAGAAAGGATAGAATTGCTGCTTAGGCTGGATAAGACAATGATAACTGATGACAGAAAGATGGCAGAGCTATTCAATTTTTATTTTGCTTTTTTTTTTCTGTGAAGAAGAATGACATTTGAACAGAAACAGACAGAACAAAAATGGTTACTAGGGAGTTGGTACCCAAGATAATTAAGGAACTAATGAAAACACTTAGCTGCTCATAATGAGTTTGAGTCACCTGGCCCACTTGAGCTACTATGTCATGGGAGAACCAAAAGGCCTGGCAGGTGTGCTTCCTGAGACCGTGTTAGTGATATTTGAATGTTTATGGAGAACCAGGAAACGAGCCATAGATGAGAGATGGACAAATGCTGTTCCAATTTAAAAAAAAAAAAAGAAATGGAAGACAATAGAGTCTACAAACCATAGGCCAGAGAGTCTGACTTCAATTGCTGGTAAAAGACTAGAATAAATTGCTAAAGAGATGATTAATGAATATTTAGACAAGGAAATGATGATCATAAAAAGCCAAAATGGTCTCATTTTTTGATGAGGTTATTAACTGGGAGATCAGAGAAATGCTGCAGACCAAGTTTACCTAGATGTTAGCATAAAAAATTTGATAAACTATTTCGTGGTATCCTATGGAAAATATAGAGATATGTGACCTTGAAAGACTACAGACAGATTCTGAACTGTTTGTGTGACTGGATTCAAACAGTCATTAATAGGTCTATGGCTCCTTGGCAGGGGGTCTCCAGTGGAGTGCCCAGGAATTTATGCTTGGCTCTAGGCTGTTGAACATTTTTATCGATAACTTGGAAAAAGTCACAGATAGCACGCTTATCACATTTGCATATGACACAAAGCTGAGAGGGATAAATATAAAGTCTTACACTTGGATTTAAGAAATCACTGTCATAAGCACAAGATATGGAAGGCATGGTTGGACAGTCATTTGGCTGAAAAAAGATCACGGGGGTTTTAGTGGATTGTAAGTTCAGTATAAGTCAGCAGTGTGATGTGAAAACCCACCCAGAAAGGTAAATCAGTTTTAGATTACATGAAAAGACGTAGCTTCTAGGAGTAAGGAAGTGATAGTCCCACTGTGGTCAAGCCCCATTGAGAATATTGTGTTCAGTCCTGGGCTCCATAGTTGAGGAAGGATGTTGGTGAGCTACACAGTGCAGAGAAGAAGACAACCAGGGTGGTGGAGGGCCTTAAGCTTTTTTCATGTGAGGATCAGTTAAAGGGGATGGAGACATTTAGGTGAGAGAGGAGAAGATGGAAGTATGGGGAGGCGGGATATAATAGCTGTGGTCAAGTATTTGAAAAGCTATCACCTGTAAAAGGAAAGAGGGAGAATTCTGTTTTGTCTAGTGTGGGGATAGAACTAGGAACTATGGGGTAGATATTACAAAGAAGGAAGCTTAGGCTTGGTGTCAGGAAGAACTTCCTAACAGTTAAAAATATCAAAGGTTGAATGGCCATTTTGGGTCCTACCTCATCAGAGGACTTCAGGAAGAGCCTCCACGAGCACTTGCTGAGTTTTTAGCACTGTCAAATCCTTCAGAGGGTATGGGTTGGACCAGATGGCTTATATTCCTTTCACCTGTCACAGTCTGTGAATTCTGTGAATCCACCCTCTCTGCCTTATTTCCCACTTTGACTGGATTGTCTTGTACTGGACATTCCTAATTACATCCAATGCCTTACTGAGAAGGTAAGCAAAGCCTAATACTTTAGATAAGGATATGGCAGTCCATGAAGGGGAGTCCTGCCTTTAGGGTGAAGAAAATTGCAAAGAGGCAAAATTAGTCAAGGCAAATTCACAAGGTACAAGTAGAAGGAGATTCTTGGAAAGCTAACCAGATTGCAATATTCTAGGCAAAGGCAGATTGAACCCATGGGTTTACAGATATTAGAAGCAACTATTTGATAAGTTCACTTTTAGCTTCATGGCAATTCCTATTTGTACAGGGATGTGATACCCTACTTCCCTCTCTTCCTTTTGGTGACTGCTAATAGCTCAGATACCTACCTTCCTGTGCTCTTTCTGAATTGCTCTATGTTAGGATACCAAACAACTAAGTTTGTAAAAAATATCTTAGGGCAAATAGGTCCTAAGTAGGGGAAGAGGAAGGAAAGGGAAAGAAGTGGAAAGGGGAAGGGAATAAGTATTTACATAGCACCTACTATGTGTCAGGCCCCATTTTAAGACAGGATTTAAGGAGTCATACTAAATAAAGAACATGGCTTTACTGATAGCTCAGAATCTGTCTTCATTTCTGAGATTTGGTATTTTTTTCAGAGTATAAGGTTGCTGTAAATCTGATCTTCAGAGAAGCTAGGCTTTGTTATGCTATCTTGGCTTGATAGTCTTTCCCTTTCTTGAGCTCCAAATATCTGCATTATTTAATTCTCTGATTTTATTACATAACTGTGGTGATAGCCTGCTTATTTAAGTGGCAATGGAATGAATGAATTAATGTTGTGTTACATGCCAGCTGTTTAAAGAGGGTCTGAATGGGGAAAGAAGGAAGCCAAAAGAAAGGAGAAGTATTTGTGGAAGTGTGATTGAATTAGGAAAAAAATGATTTCTGTGATAAGGGGTCCAGATTTCTCTTTGCCTCCATTGATCTCTCCTGAGGGGCCCCTGTATGTTAAACCAAAGTGTCAGCAGGGAGAATCATGTGTTGTGGGGCAGGGATAGAAAAAGGGAGGATTTGGTATCTCATGCAATGTGCAGAAGATACCCTGGGGGTGTTTCCATCATGCTGTGGCTTAATGGAGTGGCGTGGGGGGAATAGCAGGAAAAAGTGGCCATTTATACCAGCATTTCCTCCAACACTGAATTTGCAAGGGAATTTTACAAAGGAGTCAGTGGGAATGGAGCTGAAGTGTCATTGCTCAGATGAAACTAAGCATGGTAGTTAAATAGAAAGAGTATAAAGTGAGAGCAAGTGAGCTAAGAGGAAACCCGCTCGGAGCAGCATCCAAAGTGTTGAGGCTCTTCATGGAGATAGGGACATAATTTAAAAAATCTAGAATTCTTATTCCCAAATTAGTTTTCTGTGGCTCTCAAGTGCCTCCCCACCCCCACCACCCATGATGCATGCCCACATCACCTGTTGGGCTAATACCACAGCAGAGATTCAGTTTTAGGCTGTTTCAGGAAAATCTCATCATCACAGATAACTAATGCCAGATGATTGACCTTCAGCCCATGGAGATACCACAAAGAGCCAGATACCCAGAGGTAGGAAGACCATAAATACACCCATACACACATAACTTCCCTGGCTAATGTCCTCGGGGGAGGAAGCACAGTGACATGTCACTGTAAGAGAAGTCTCATAGGAAGCTTGACAATGTCATCATTTTCTTCCTAAGCGCTGGAGGCAGACTTTAGTCTCTGGAGCCCTCCAAAGACTACTGAAGCTGCTTCAAAGCTTTAGACTTTCAGTCTGTGGTTTTTGGTAATGAGATCTAATCTCTTTTTTAAGCCACCCACTACATGTTGGTGAACTGTTATTAATGTGGTACAATACAGTTCAGCTGTAAGCACCTGGATTTTATCCTTTTCAGCAATGGCAATTCAACTGAGAATTCTTGTCCTCCCTGCCACCCTCAATTTCATCAACTTTCAATGCCTTCAAACACTTAGAATCACATTTATATACAGTGCTCATTATAAATTCCTATCTTAAAGAACTTTGATGTACTTAAGAACTTTGATCAATGCAATGCCCAAAGATGATTTCAGAGGATCAGATGAACTACGCTACCTGCTTCTTGACAGGCAAGTGATATACTGAAGAAGAAAAATGAGACATTACAATTTTGGACATGTACAAGGTGGGAATTCATTTTGCTTGACTATGCATCATTTGTTACAAAGATTTTGTTTTTCTGTTCCTTCAGATTGGGGTTGGAGTGGAGTGGGAAGAAGATAAAATAAATGCTGATTGAGAAATAAAAGATTGAAAAATCTTTACACAAAGAATTACAAAAATATTCTCTTCCACTGTTTTCTATTGAATTAGTACAAAATCCTTAGCCTGAAATTCATATCCTTCCCCTCCCCCAATCAGATTTAATCATTCTGCCTCCTCTAGATCATTATTGCTTCCTTAATTATCCCCTTTTCTTTTCATGTGCCCCAGAAGGCCTAAATAAGAGCAATGTATTAAGGTTGTGGGGCAGCTAGGTGGTGCCATGGATAGTGCCAGATCTGAAATCAGGAAGACTCGTCTTTGTGAGTTCAAATCTAGCCTTAGACACTTATTAGCTGTGTGACCCTGGACAAGTCACCTAACCCTCATCTGTAAAATGAACTGAAGAAGCAAATAACAAACCACTCCAGTATTTCTGTCAAGAAAACCCCAAATGGAGTCATGAAGAGTTGGACACAACTAAAAACTGACTTGACAACAAAATTGAGGTTGCAGAGCAGTGCTTATCAGTTCAATATAAGGAAAAACTTCTTAAGATTAGGACTCTCCAAAAGTGAAGTGAGAGGCAGTAAGAGCCTCCACATGGTGACTACTTCCTGAGGATGTTGTAGAGAAGCTTCCTGTTCAGGCACAGCTAGAACTACATGAACCTTTGAAGTCTCTTCCAACTCTGAGAAGCTTGGATCGTCAACATCTCCTCTTCCATGACACCTTCCTCCTCTTTTATAAACATGCCCTAGTTTCCCTTATCTGAGGAAAAAAAATCCCTTACATGCTGTAAAGCCACTTGAGCTGACATCCTGTTGTTTACTCTTTGATCTCTAAACTTCTTGAAAGGGAAGTCTATATTCCCTCCACTTCCTCATCATTGAAGTATTTTCTCTACCAATCTTTGACTTTCATTCCTATCAGGTAACTGAAACTCGTTTTCTTTTAAAAAAATTATTTATCTTTTTATATTTCATCATTCACTTCCATAAGATTTTGAATTCCAAATTTTCTCTCCTTCCATCCCCTCCCCCACCACAAGATGGCATGAAATCTGAAATAGGCTCTACATATACATTCATATTAAACATATTTTCACATTAGTCGTGTTATGAAGAAGAATTAGAACCAATGGGAGGAACCACAAGAAAGAAGAAGCAAACAGAAAAAAATGCATATTATATGCTTTGATCTGCATTCAGACTCCGTAGTTCTTTTTCTGGATGTGGATAGCATTTTCCATCATGAGTCTTTTAGAGTTGTCTTAGATCTTTGCGTTGCTAAGAAGAGGCAAGTCTATCAAAGTTAGTATTTGAACAATGTTGCTGTTACTATGTACAATGTTCTTCTGGTTCTGCTCACTTCGCTCAGCATCAGTTCATGTAAGTCTTTTCAGGTTTTTCTGAAGTCTACCCAGTCATCATTTCTTATGGAAAAATTGTATTCCATTACATTTATATAGCACAACTGGTTCAGCCATCCTCCAATTGATGAACATCCCCTTAGTTTCCAATTCTTAGCCACCACAAAAAAAAGCTGCTATAAATATTTTTGTACGTGTGGGTCCTTTTTTCATTTTTTTGATCTCTTTGAGGTACAGACTTAGAAGTGGTATTGCTGGGTCAAAGGGTATGCACAGTTTTATAGCCCTTTGGGCATAGTTCCAAATTGCTCTCCAAAATGGTTGGATCATTTCACAACTCCACCAACAATGCGTTGGTGTTCCAATTTTCCCACATCCTCTCCAACATTGATCATTTTCCTGTTCTGTCATGTTGGCCAACCTGACAGGTGTGATGTGGCACCTCGGAGTTGTTTTGATTTGCATTTCTCTGATCATTAGTGATTTAGAGCATTTTGAAACTTGTGTTGATGATGACTTGTAACCTGCTATTTATCATAGCCAGTGGCCTTTTCTCATTCCTTTCTTCTTGACATTACAACAAATGTAGATAGGGCCTCCTGGACCTATGGTTTCATTAATTATAGGGAACTCCCAGGAGGGGAAACTCCCTCTACCAATACAGGTTGTTACTTTCTCTTCAACTTAGTCATAGACAGTTGTTTAGAATCCTGAAAGGCTAGATGACTTGTCTTGGGTTCTACAGTCAGTATGTGTTAGAGGTGGAAATTGAATCCAGGTCTTCTTGGTTATGAGGACTAGTTCTCTATATACTATGATACACTGTCTCTTATCATAACAAACAACAAACCTTTTCCTGTATTTGATGTTATTGGCCATCTTCTAAAAATTCTTTCCTTTTTTTTTTGTGACATTGCACTGTCCTGGTTCTCTGGCTTATCATTTTTTCCCCTTTATTGGCTTCTCTGCTTCTTCCTCTTGATAAATTAATAGAGTAGTCTGCGTATATCAACTTGTTTCAATCTGAATTCTAACCCCATATCCTAGAGAAACCATTCTCTCAGATGTCATCAAATGACTTCTTAATTGCTAAATATTATGGCCTTTTTCTCAGTCTTCATCTTCCTTGAGTTCTCTGTAATGTCTGACACAATTAACAACCCCTTTCTCTGGGATACTCTCTCTTCCTTGGCCTCCCTTGATGCTGCTATCTTATGGTACTTTTCTTTTTATTTAAACATTCTTTACCATTTTCCTTAACTATTTTGCTAGTCTCCTCTACTCCCTAAATTTAGAGCCCAAGACCCTTTCCTGGGATTTTTCTTCTTCTTCTGCAATCTTTCTCTTGATTATCTCAACCATTCCCATGGGTTCAGTTATCAATGCTACAAATGACTCCTCGATCTTTAAATCCAGCCCTAATCTTTCTTCTGGCCACAAATCTCACATCTCCATTTGGATATCCTGTTGGCATCTCAAGCTCAATATGCCCCAAGGCAAACTGATCATCTTCCCTGTAGGACTATTTCCCCTCAAAACATTCCACTCTTTCGTGGACATCACTACCATTCTCCCAGTCCTAGCGTCAGATAATCATAGATTTGGAGTTAGAAGGGGTGCAGTCTAGCCCTCTCACTGTAGAGATGGAGAAACTAAGACCCAGATTACTTAAATGATTTGCCCACCGTCACATGGGTACTAAGCGTGAGAGCTAAGATTTGAATGAAGGCTTAGAACCTTGAAGATGTGTTTAAATCCCCTTTTCCTCTTTTCCTACATCCAATCAATTATCAATTATTATAACTCCACTACGTCTTTCACAATCTACCCTGTCCTCTCTACTCACCTCACCATTATCTTATTTTAGTTCCCTCATTATCTCTTACCTGCTCTTCCCACCAGTTTCTCTCCTCTATAATCTATCCTTCACGCAGTCATCAAGAGTTGTCCCAGTTCACTAGTCTTACCCTGCCATACAAACTTATATGATTCCCTACATTCTCTAAGCTATAATAAAATAAAAAGAGCTAGCATTTACGTAGAACTTTAAGATTTGCAAAGCCCCAAGCCATATCTCATTTCATCCTTACAACAACACTGGGAAGTAGATGCTATTATTATCCACTTTTTGCAGTTGAGAAAACTGAGACAGACAGAGGTTAAGTGATTCACCTAGGGTCCACAGCTATTAAGTGTCTGAGGCTACATTTGAACTCTGGCCTTCTTGACTCCAGGCCCCGTGTTTAAACACTGAGCCATGTAGCACAGCGATGAATTGGATTGGGGAGGAAATGAAGATTCTAAGGTTTCTGTTTATAGTATCTTAAGGAATGGGAGTGCCACTAAATGAACCAAGTAAGCTATCAGGAGAAGCAAGAAGCAGGTTTTCTTTTTTAAAGGTTTAAGGGTTTGTTTTCCCCTCCCCCAAGGGTGGTAGATATTTGGTTTTAGATATATAGGACTTGCTTGCTTTAATTTCTAAACCCTCATATGTACCTATAAACTCTGACTCTTCTATATTTGGCTTCCCACAATAATTGGATCCCTGGTTATGGTTTTTTTTAATTTGTTTATCTTGATCACATTTCCGCCTGCTCTTTTGACTGGCTTGGACCTTGAATGCTCACCGCAGGCTGACTGCTTGGTAGATCTTACTTGTGGTCTCTTCTCTAGACTCATAGCTACACCATTCTTCCTGCTCAAATAGATAGGCCCCTAACCAGGATATCATTCAGATGCTCCAGCTTCTAGGATGGACCAGCCTAGCCTCCACTTCTGATGGCTCCTTCCTTCCCTATTTGGTGGCCAACCACCACCTAGTATGGACAGAAAAATCCAGATTCAGGCAAACATCCAGAAACTGAAGGATTGAGGTGAATGAGGCATTAGGCCTGAAGAACAGCACCAGGAATGAGTAACAAGGTAGGATTTTGAGATATCTTTCCTATTTCACATTCAGAACATTCATATGGTTCCTCTAAAAACAAGAACCAATTCCGGCAGAGCCAGCTTAGGGTGATCAGGTTAGACATGTTAGACCTGATAACATCTAAGGTTCATAAAATCATAGCTCTGGAGCTAAAAGAAACATCAGAGGCTATCTAATCCAACCCTTTCATTTTACTGGTAAGAAAACTGAGGCCAGAAAAATGATGTGATGTAAGCAGCCAGGTGGTGCAAAGAGATAGAGATCAGGGCATTGAAGGGGGAAGACCTTATTTTAAATCCTGCCTGTATGAGTCTTTGTCTCAATTTCTTCATCTGTAAAATGTGGATAATAACAGCATCTAGCTAACATACACAAATAGCTTCAAATACTAGGTATTGTTATCCCATGGTCACACAGGTAGTAAGTATAAGAGGAATATTTGAACTCTAGTCTGCTAGTGCTTTGATACCAATCAGTATCCTTTGTCTTCTACTGCTATGATTGAGCATTCTTCTGATGTGGAGAGTCATGGGAAGAGAACTTTGGCAAAAGCTCATTTTACTGGGCCCGTGTGGATCGGTTTTAAGGAGAAATAGAAGAAATAAGGAGAAATGGAAAAATACTATTTCAAAATTATTTTTAAAAAGTAAATAGGGGGGGCAGCTAGGTGGTGCAGTGGATAGAACACTGGCCCTGAAGTCAGGAGGACCTGAGTTCAAATCTGGTCTCACACCATACATTTGAAACTTACTAGCTGTGTGACCCTGGGCAAGTCACTTAACCCTAATTGCCTTAAAACAAAAGTAAATAGGAAGCATGGAATAGTGGTCTCAGAATCAGGAAGACCTGGATTCTAGTCCCTTTTCTAACAGCACATACAGACTGTGTGGCCTTGGGTAAATCACCTAGCTTCTTGGTGTCTCAGGCAACTTTTTTAAGATTATAAATTGCAGAACAGTCGCTAATCTGCATTGATTGGTAGAGGAAGTCTTTTCCACTTGTGAGTTTCCTTCACTAAAGAAATCATAGGTTTGGCCCCTGGGCCCCACTGCTCTTAGCCCCCTCTCATCCTGACAGAGAGAAAGAGAGAGAGACAGAGACAGAGACAGATACAGAGACAGACAGAGAGACAGAGACAGAGAAACAGAGAGAGACAGACAGGGAGACAGAGAGAGTGAGAGAGAGAGAGAGAGAGAGAGAGAGAGAGAGAGAGAGAGAGAGAGAGAGAGAGAGAGAGAAGGAAAAGAGAAAGAAAGAAGAAGCAAAGGATTACATTTTCCTTGGTTAGCCTTCCTTATTCAGGGAGTGTAAATATAATTCATGCAGACTGCCAGTGATCTGACTTCACAGTGTCTAACAATTCTGGGTCAGCTGGAACAGAAGGATCCTTCACAATACACCTACTATGTATGCTGGCTCCTACAGGCTTGACACGTGGTCTGAATGTCCTGAAAGCAGAGCTGACCTCCTGGCTTCCAGAGGATTTTCTGCCAGTCACAGGCTTGCTGAATGACCTTAAACAAATTACTCACATATCTCAGTAGCACATTCCCTTTATCTGCAGTGAGCATGGCAAGTGTTCTGTTCTGTGTTTGGGACACTCTTTGTTCTTGATTAATTTAAAAGCACATTTAATTAAACTGGCTAACAAGTTATGGCAGACTGGCACTTGCATGGCTTTCTAAGTTGTATAGTTGGTCCAAACTTTGCAAAATTTTGTTCTTTTATTTTTTTATCTGAAGTTTCACACAGGGTGCTTTAATTGCTTAAAACTACACTGAGACTTTTGGTACTGTCCTCCTGTACTGTCCTTCATGTCTTGTAGTTTATTTCAAAATTATTTCCATGTTCTTCCTGAGACTCTTAAAACATTATTTTATTTTTATGATTCTTCTCATCCTGGGCAGAGTGTTTGTCCCTGTAGTTTTCTGCTGTATTCTAACCTGGCTTGTTGGGATCCTAATCCTCTTTCCTCTACACTCTTACTGTGTGATCCTGGCCAAACCACTTTCCCTCTCTGAATCTGGATGTCTTTGTGTACAAAATGGGGCTATGAGTACTCACACTGGCTTCCTCACCCCCAGGGTTGCTGTGAAGGAAGCATTTGGCAAAATCTTAAAGAGATATTCCAGCTATTATTTCTAACTCGCTCTCTATCAAGATTTATTGTGTAATGGGTGAAAAATGAGGACAAGTCAAATCACTTTCCCTGACGTAAGCCCAAAAGGATGTAAGTCATTTTGAACTTGAAAATGGCTCAACTATGTTCTGTTGGTCCCAAAAAGTGTGGAGGGAAACAAACTAGCAAGAAAGAATATGTCTATAAAAGCTGATACTTGCCATGAGGAAGGTTTCAGCCTATTTTTAGGATAATATGTATTGTGTTTAGTAACGTCCTCAGAAACAGAACGTTTGTGTCCAATAACTGTCTAGCACTTGGCATGGTGAAGAGAAAAACACACCAAATGTTCTGATGTGTTGCACAGACCAAAGCACTCAATGTAGATATGGCCACAGCAAAAGTTCAGTTAACCATAATTCCATTAATTGAAATTTGTTTTTTGCCTTTAATTTGCAGGAAGAAAGAGGCAAATAACAAGAAAACAGGCTTGTATTAGCAGTTTATTATTTTTTTTTAAAGACAAATCCAAAATTCCTGGATGTGTCCTGGGTCTCATTCAGCATAATCTCCCATACTGGAGAGGCACCGTGGTGTAGTAAATAAAGCATTGGAATGAGGAAGACTTTAGTTCAAGCTGCACTTAACTTATTAGCAATATGACCCTGGTCCTTAGCTTCTTCATTTGAATATGAGGAGGCTGGACTCCGTGGCAGCTGAAGTCTTTTCCAGCTCTTTATCTATGATCCTATGAACTTTTATATATCCCTGTCCAAAGGTTTGTGTATAGCAAACTGATCTGCTGAATGATGACTGTGAGCATACTACAAGATCCTTAGTTCTCACAGTTTCAATTGTGTTCATCATATTATAATAAATAAAAACATAAACTGATATATTTTCTTTTAATTTTGTTATTGTTGTTGACTTAATCAATACATTTTGTTTTAACCTAACAGATACTTCCCAAAAAATACCCAAACTCCCTTGCAGAATGTATTTCTTAAAAAAGTTTGATTGTTTTAAAATTTAATTCTATTATTTTTTCAATTAAGTATTTTTTCCCTTCCCCTCCCACATTCCCCACCTTTAATTGAACAACAACAACAACAAAAAGGAAAAAAAAACCCTCTAACTAATATGCAGTCAATCAAAACCAGCTCCCACATTGGTCATGTCCAAAAATGCATGTCTCCTTCAGCATTTTGAGTCTAACACCTTTCAGTCAGGAGTTTACTGATTGCTAGCAGGAAAGGAACAACGTGTCCTTCTTGTCGGACAGTATGTTCCTAGCAGTGACCTTATTTGATCAGAGTTTTTTGCTTCTTCATATTGACTTTACTTGTTTGTCCTCAACGCATACGTTGTTGCTTTGACTCTTTCTTCACTGTACCATTTTGTACGAGTCTCTCCTGTTTATCTGGAGTTTTCATATTGAAATGACCATAAGGAGGGAAGGAAAAAAAGAAAAAAAAAGAAATTTACATGATAGTTTTGTTGTATATTTGAAAGGAATAGCAAGTTGTGCATAGTAGATTTGCAGTTTCATGTACAATCATCTTTTTATTGTACTATATTATGGAAATGCTTGTTTTATTTAATAAATTAAAAATAAAATGGAAAAAAAAATAAAGAATTGGAAAAGATCTCAGCAGCCCTATAGTCCAACCTCTCATTTTACATATGAGATCTAGGGGGCATTAAGTGACTCATACCCTCAGATCACATAGGTTATAAATGTTAGAGGCAGAATTTCAACCTAGATCCTCTAACTCCAGAGCCTGTTACTGTAATTTATTCAGATATTCCCTATTTATCAGTTGTATTTTACAAGTTTTGAAAAAAATCACAAATAATGTTGCTATAAATATATATTTTTTGTACATAAGTCTTCTATTGTTGTCAATAACTTCCTTGGGACATGATCCTAGTAATGGAATCTCTGGTTGCAAAGATATAAACAATTTATAATTTTTCTTGCATAACTCCAAATCATTTTCCAGAATAGTTGAATTAATTCACAGCTCCATCAAGAGGGAGGCAACATGGTGAAGTGGAAAATGGCCATGAACTTGAAGTCGCAGGGCATGAGCTCATATCCCAGATCTTGTCACTGTTACTTGCTAATCTGTAATTGAGATTGGGCTGGGTAATTGCTAAGGCACCTTCCAGGTCTAGATTTATGAGATTATGATTATTTTGCTAGTCTTCCCCCAGCCTCTTTAGCTATGAATTCTCCATCTTTATTTTAGATTAGATCTCTCTTTCTCTTCCAAGACAGAAATGCAGTCTTCCATGGGAATGGAAATCTCCATTCCCAACCTGTGCTACTTTGTTCTTTCTTAGGCAGCCCAATGACTCCCTGTTCTCTGAGACTCACCATATTGGCGCCAGACTTAGCATTGGCATCAGGTGGGCTTACTGCAGCTCAGAATTCCTAAGCTTAAGTGATCCATAAAACTCCGCCTCCCCTGAAATAGGGATTACAAGTGGACATGTTATAGTGTTTTTGCCAGCATGAAAGGTATAAAGTGTATAATTAGAGCTTTTTAAATTTGCATTTTTCTACTGGTTATTTTTGGCCTTTTTTGGGTGGTTATTTATGCTTTATATATCTTCTTTTAAAAACTGAGGGCCATTAGATCTTTCCTTCTGACTTGTAGCCAAAATACCCTATATGAGTTGGCTCTCCTTATTAGAATGTGTGTGAGTTAGAGCAATAATTATTTTGATTTTCAAGCGCTTAGTATAGTATCTGTGCTTAACAAATGTCTTTTCTTCTTGCCTTCTTTCCTCCCTCCTTCCTTCTTTATATCTTCTTTCATTTCTGTTTTAAAAAATTGTAATTGTATTGATCTAGGTACTATGTGTCTTTTCAGATTAATTTTCAAATATTTAGTGTATTTTATGTTTACATTTAATAGAATTTCTCTTCCTCCAGGGTTCCATTAATATTAGACAGAAAAACTTGTGATTTCTATAGATTTATTTTATATGACTGGTATACTTTCAGAAAGAATTTTCTTTTCTTTTTTCTTTTTTCTTTTTGGCAATTGGGGTTAAGTGACTTGCCCAGGGTCACACAGCTAGTAAATATCAAGTGTTTGGTCTAAGATCAGATTTGAACTCAGGTCCTCCTGATATCAGGGCCAGTGCCCTATCCATTGCACCACTTAGCTGCCCCTCAGAAAGAATTTTCAACCACAAAGATTGAAATTATGCTTAAGACATAGTAACTTCATTTGACCCAAACATATCAGTCTGCCATGAATTCTGTGGAACTGAAATTTCACGATGATCCTTATTCAGCTATAGCAAGAAGATTCGTAACAATTCCTTAAATAAATGTTAATATTTTGGTTTCCGGGGACTTATGGTGTTTTAATAAAAGATTGTGGAGTTTTTTAAAAATTTTAACTTTTAAAAAATTTATATGTTCTCCTGGAAACCTATAAATATGAACCCAAGCTGATGTGCTAGAGCAGTTGGGTAGATAAATCCAGGATAGGGACAGCCTGGTCATATTCTAATTCTTGTTCAAATGCCATGAAAGCTCTTGTGATTTTCAGAAAGGCTCTTCATGCCTTCTTTTTCCAGCTTTCTAATACTTCAGTACTTCAAGGATTTAGGATTTCATTTGCATTGGGATTCTCCATTAATGCAGTTACAAGCCGCCTTCTGAAAATACTGTAGTAAAAAATATATATCACTTTCTGGCTAACCTGGTGGTAAGTCTCTATGAAATTAACTGGTTGTCAGATGACAGGCACATATAGCTGGTCATGGGATCCATCCTTCAACCTGTTCTGGCTTGGTTAAGAAATACCATAGCTTATACTCTTGCTTTGAAAACCACAGTAAGGCATCAGAGTAGGTCTTTGGCAGAAGTATGCTGCTAGAGAGTTAGTAATAGGGGGAATTTAGCAAACTTTCTCATTTACCATATATAATGTGTCCCAAAAGTCTTAGTGCAGAAGTTAAGCTTTTTAGTAGCTTTGATTAAGCTTTAGTAGCTTAAAACTGCCCTATAAAGTACTTGAAAGAAATCCTTTTTAAAAAGGCTTTATTGATTTTTTTACATCATCACTGCTTCCTAATGACAACTCCTCCTTTTGCCTTATAAAATCTCATCATTTTTAAAAAACGTACAGTTAAGCAGCGAAAGCTAACGTATTGGTCCCGTCTGACCAAAAATGTCCCATTCAGCACCTTCTGCTGAGAGGAGGGAGGTGGACATGTCACTGTCAGGCTTCTGAAATCATGATGGATCCTTGCATCGATCTGACTCCTGATGTCATTCAGTGTGCAAAATTTCCCTCAATGTTATTGTGGCCTCTATATAAACTTTTCTTGTGGTTCTGCTTACTTTGCTCAGCATAATTTCGTACAAGTCTGGAAAGAAATCCTAGTGAAGGATTCAGCCTCCTAGTCAAGACAAACAACAGAAGTAGCATTTCATTCCTGGGAATAATGGCACTTGGGAAAGTAGGAAGCTTTTTCCATAATATCTCAGCATACGGTGGCATTTGAACAAGCCAAAAAGAAACCAGAGGAGACAGATATATGCTTCAATGGTGGCTCTTTGCACTATATATTTTGCAAGAAGGCGGGAAACAGAGAAGCCTATAAAATATTGCTGTTCAGAGATGCAGAAAGTTATTTTTATGAATATTTTCATGTGGGCCATGAAAATTCATTCCACTCCATTTTCAAAAGAGGGTTTAACAAGGAGAAACCCACAGGATGCTTCCCCTCCCCCTCCCCCTTAGCTAAACAGATTTTAAAAGTGGAAGATGTTTAATTACTTGAGTTCTGTGATCTTGGGCATTGCCTGATTACAGCTGTTCCCAGGAAGTGGATCGGAAGATCATTCCCTCCCCCCTTCTTAAATCAAAACCTTACATAAAAATAGCCCTGGCTAATTTACAGTTGATGAACTCAGCATTTTTCCATTTTGGCTCTCAATTTTCCCTAGTCATTCAAATGAATGCTTGCTTGCATGGCTTAGGAACAGTTTTTAAAAATATGCAAGCCAACAAGAAAGAAATGAGGGAGGGCCCGATATGAATTTAAATACATTCTTACTGCTTCCCAAGGCCACATCCATGATCCAAGGTTCTACCTAAAATTTTCCTCTTTAATAATAATATTTTCCTCTACATTATTGATCTTAGAATTACATCATCTTTCTCCACACTGCAACCACCAGTTATACCAGGCCATTCATATTTAAGTCACTTCAGCCATGAACTATGTCTCCTTTTTATTTTGGAGACTGTCTTGGATCAATCCAGGTGGGAGTTAAGAACCAAAAGAAAAGAAGTTGATCCTTTGAGTTTAACTCCTGGATCAGACTCTGTATGAGTCTTGGGATACCTTGCTCATGGATTATAGCCATCCTTGCTCTCCAAGCCCATCTCCCCCTGCTCTGTCCTGCCTTTTCTCTGTTAGTCTTGACCATATGCATGACTTGCTCAGCAGCCTTCTACCTTTGTCCCTTGGTAGTTCCTACCTTGTCGAAAGTCAACCAGGGTTTGCTCTCAACATTTACCTTCTCCAGTCCTGTGGTAGAAGGAATCTGATGCGACTTGGCAGAGAAGGGCTGCTGCAAATTCATGTCGTCTCATTTCCATTCTACTTTCTATGCTGCTTAGCAATCCTTTGCTCTCTTCTGGATTTATTATCATACTTCCTGCAGTGGTTCTTTCTACATTGAAAGTTGGAAGGGACCACAGAGGTTATCAGGTACAAAGTCTTCATTTACAAACAAGAAAACTGAGGCTCAAAGGAGAGCAGCAGCAGTTATAGGAAGCAGAACCAGCACTCGAACCCAGATTCCCTCACTCCAAATTCAATGTGTTGGTTTTAAACTGTGACATGCTTTATAATATGCTTCTCTCACAGTCTCATGAGCTAGGTAATGCAGACGCCTACAACATAGTAAGTTCTTAATGAAATGTTTGTTGCTTGCCATGAACACTTTAAAGAAATGAATGAAAAGGTCTATGAGATTAATAACTGATATACAGATAACTGGATTTCTATGTGTGAATTTTAAAAAAAAATTCATTAATTTTTGTTTGCCTGTAGAAGAAAACAATAGATGGGTATATAGCATTCTAGCCCAACTTTATGACAGCCCATTCATTAATATGCAATCATTTCTCCTTGGAGCAAAGTTCAGCTAGGCAGACTTTGCTCTACTATTTAGAATAATCTCTGACTCTAATAACATCCAAATTACATTTGATTATAGCTAGAAGCTACTAAGACCTGATTTTGCACCAGGTGTCTGATATTAGTAAGTACCAGAGGGTAAATGTGTGACTTTGCACAGATCATTTAACCCCGTCTGCCTCAGTTTCCTCATCTATTAAGTGGGGATAATGAAAGCACCTACCTCAAAGGGCTGTTGTGAAGACCACATGCAATGGCATTTGTAAAGTGCAAATCTTAAAGAGTTATTAAGATGTTAGCTGTTTATTATTATCTTGAAATAAGAAAACATTCCATAGCAAAGTAAAACAAAAGTAAAAAATGTAAATTGAGAGCCAATGATTGATTTAAACAAGAATGTTACTGCTAGTGAATCTGAGGAGAAAATACCTTCCTGAAAGCACTTCTTCCCTTTAACCACTCTCTCTAAAGATCCCTCTTTCAATATGGTAAAAAAATGAATAAAGACTAAAGAAAAACTTTCTTGACTAGATTAAACAGGAGGACATTAGCATCCTTAGTTTGGTAACGGTAAAATAATGTAATGATCTAAATCTCAAGAAATCAGCATCCCTCCTTGAAACTGATTATCTTCTTTTCCAGAAAGACTGGAAGAGACAGGACTTTGATGCAATTGAGATCAAGCACTTCAGACTAGGATCAGAATAGGGTCAGAATATTAATATTTTAAATGTTTCAAATTAATATTAATATTCTAATATTTTATAACACAACTGAGACCCGCCTTTTAAGAAGTTTTATTGATGCCCTTTGACTTTATATCAGTAATTTCTAAATATGAGCAGATGTACCTTCTTCCTCTTTCCGCTTCGCCTTCCCTTGTTACTAAGAAAAAAAAGAAAAACAGTTAAGCAAAACCAACTAACATTCTACATTTATAGGCCTCTTCACCTCATACATATCTCAAAAAAAAGACAGTGCCTATCCTCATCTCTTCACTGCAACCAGTATCGGTCAGTATAATTATATCATACTGAGCTTTGTTTTATGGTTCTTTTTATTTCCAATTTTGTAGACATCATCTACATTGTTTTTCTGGTTCTAATAACTTCATTCTTCATCAGTTTAAATACATCTTCCTATGCTTTTCTGAATTCTTCATATCTGTTTATTACAATGTAATAACTGACATTTTATTAGGTACATATCCCACAACTTGTTCAGTCACCCCCAATTGATGGGCACTTGGTTTGTTTGCCACTCTTTGCTACTAAAAAAAAGTGCTGCTATGCATATTTTGTTGTATCATAAGACCTTTTTGCCTTTGGTCTCCTTGGGTTTTACAGTGAGATCTTTCGGTTATAGAGTATGAACAAGTTGGTCTCTCCCCCCTCCCCCTTTTTGCATAATTCCAAATTATTTTCCAAAATAGTTGGACCAACCCATGGTTCCACCAACAATTTACTAGTGAGCTAGTCTTCCTACAGTCTCTCCAACTTTGACTATTTTTGTGATGATTAGACTTCTATGGGTTTAAGTAGGATTAGGCCACAAAGTTACTATCGGGAATGGTGTCATCACAAATTGGTTATGATTAAGATAAATTGGTTTAAATTCAGTTGAACATCAGTTTGATACTTACCAAGAAAATATGCTGCACATCCTCATTTGAGTTCTTATTTTGGTCAAGATACAGGTGGTCAGTTGTCTCTAGTCTTTGCCTGCAGAATCAAAGAGTTGGAATGATCTCAGAAATCTAATTCATGCGAAAAAGAAACATCAATGATATATTCTGTGAGAAGTCATTCAGCCTTTGCCTGAAGACTCCTAATTGATAGGAACCTACTCACTCTCAACACAGCCTCTTCCATTTTGGGGATACCTATAATTGATACACAATGTCTTCCTTCATCAAAATTAAATTTGCTGCCTTTGTAATGTCTGCACATTGCTCCTAGATCTGACCCCAGGGGTGAAGCACAGTAAATCGAATCCTTCTTGGGCATTTAAAATCTGCATAACCTGGCTCCTTCTGCCTTTTTCAGCTTCCTTAGTCCTTACTCTCCTCCACACACTCTATGATATGATAATTACACTGGCTTTGTTGTGGTTCCTCACATGACACTCCTCCCATCTTTACGCCTTTGTGCCAGCTGTCCTCCATGTCAGGTTCGCTTTGTTTCCACTCTTCATTTCCTTGGCTTCCTTCGCGATTTAACTCAAATCCCATTTCTGCTGGAGACTTTTCCTAGTGTCCCTCTCCCCCTGCTCCAAGCCACTAATGCCTCCCCCTTTCAGATTACCTTTATAAATTCAAATAACTTGTATAAATCTAGATGTTTAGATGCTGTTTTCCCTATTAGGATGCATTTTCTTTGATAAGAGAGTGTGAGTTTTGTTTGTTTTTGGCCTTTCTTTGTACCCCCAAGGCTTAGTACATTAAGTAAATAATTAATAAATGCTTGTTAATTGACTAACACCATGACTGTGCATGTACAACCTACATCAGATTGCTTGATGTCTTGGGGAGGGGGAGTGAAAGGAGGGAGGGAGAAAAATTTAGAACTCAGAATCTTACAAAAACAAATCTTGGTTGATTGAGTAACACATGACAACCTTCACATACTTTAAGACATTTTTAGCAGTTCATATGGAACTAGATAAGACAGAAGCATAAGAATCGTAAGGTATAGGAGCTGGATTTTGTACCACAAAGTGCTAAACACCACAGAGCAAATACCTTACCCTCGTCACACCCAAAAGTCTGTCCAGTTCCAGCCTAGCCAAACCTTGATGCATTACTGGTCCAAAAGTCCAAGTCTGTCCTAGATTGGTCCTGTAACTAACTTGGTCTTTGGTGGGTTTTATGGCTCATGTATGACTAGAAGATCACACTGGATTCTCTTAAGGCCTCTTTATTTTTGAATGGACCTTTTGGAGCACGTATTGCTATGACTCACATGCCATGGATGAAGGTTGATCAAACTAACTCCTCAGGGGAGGGGGGGAAGTGGTAGGAGGAGAAGTGCTCAAATGTGACTAATGTTGTGGTGCTTATTGCTGTGGTCTCTCAAAAATGTCAGTCTGGGGATAATCGAAAGGATACTCTCTCTGTGTTCTGATCCTGCTAAACTCTATAATAAATCAATCTGCAAGTTAAGCTCAGGACAGAAAAAAAAATCAGTGAGACAAGATAATACTTCAAAGGTGCTTATGACAGCCTATGACAATAAATCCCCAAGCTGGTGGAACAGCTGGTAATTCCTCTTAGCAGCTGGAAAGAAGTTCTGAAAATTGTCAGAATGCTCTTTAGGTTGCACTGCTTTACAGGTGCTCATCTCACACGAGCAGATGGTAACAAAAAGAGAAGATGCCACAGCAAGCTGACAGGAAGCAAGTCGCCAACGTATTAGTGACATTTTATAAAACCAGTGAGTGGTGTTAGAAGTCATTCATCTAAGCCTCCCAGGCCAAAGTGTAAAGGGCCAATATGACATTTATAAACAAAGTCAGATTCTGTCCATAAAGACACTCAGGGTACTGTAGACTTTCCAGGGTATAAGTTCTTCCTTCTTTTACTACAAAAGCAAAAAAAAAAAATAGCCAACTGACATTTGTGATAGCTTGACTCTGATAATTAGTGGTCAAATGAGGACATACTTTCCATAAAGTCACAGATCTTAGAGTTGGAAGGGACCCCAGAAACCATCTGGTCCAACTCACACCTGAACAAGAATCTCCTCTATGCTGTCCCTGACAAATAGCCATCCAGTTTCTGACTAAAAGACATCTGTTTAAAGGGGAACCCACTATCTTCCCCTGGAGGATTACACTCAGTTTTATTGAGTAAGTTATTTTTGGTTGTAAGCCCATGTCTTTTACCTTTTGGAGTATCATGTTCCATGCTCTCCACTCATCAATATATGGCTGCTAAATTTTGTGTGATTGCGACTGGATCCTTGATATTTGAATTCTTTGTTTCTGGCTGCTTATAGCATTTTTTTTTTTACCAGGAAGCTCTGGATTTTGTTATAATATGCCTGGGAGTTTTCATTTTGGGGTTCCTATCAGAAAGTCATCAATGGAGTCTTCCTTTTTTTACTTTATCTTTTGGTTCTAAGAGATCTAGGCATTTTTCTGTCATGATTTTTTGAAATGTGTCCAGACTGGGTTTTTTTGTTTGTTTGTTTTGTTTTGTTTTAGGTCATGGCTTTCAGGTAGATAGACAATTCTTAAATTATCTCCTCTTCTGTTTTTGAGATCAGCTATATTTTATGAAACAACTTGTATTTTCAAAAATCTTTTGACTTTATTTTAATATTTCTTATTGTTTCATGGCATGTTTAACTTTTGTTTGGTTCATTTTAATTTTAAAGGAGTCCTTTATTTGGGCAAGCATTTTTTTTTTACCTTTTGTACAGTTGTTGATTATTTCTCCAAGTCTCTTCTACAACTCTCATTTCTTTTCTAATTATTTCCTCTTTCACTTTCATTTCACTTTAAACTCATTTTAAACATTTGCATAATTTCTTTTAGGAATTTAAACTAAATTTGAATTGGACAAGCTGTGTTTTCATTTGAGATTTTGCTTTAGCTGCTGTGGGGTTATTTTTTTCTTATGCACTTGTGTCTTGGGTAGCCCTAACCTCATAATAACACTTTATCTGTTTTAGTTTAGTCATTCATCCAATGATCTGTTCTGAATAGCCTCATTTCTGGTCTAGGTGGAAGCCCTAGGGTGAAGTCTGCAATCCAGTCTCACAGCTGTTCTGAGGGTGGGAGGAGCAGGACTGAGTCCTAGATCTTCTCTGGTCGACCACATGCTCAGAGTTCTGGGCACTGAGTCTATGCTCTTGGCCCCATGCTGCTGATCTGTGCTAGGGGCTGAGTCCTCAATCAGGTCTAGGTATCTCTGTGTTGCTGGCCTTGCTCCAAACTTTAGGCACTGAGCGAACCCCTGTTCCACAGTTTCAGCTCTGGTCACTTTCCTATAGGTAAAATTTGTGATTTTGGGCTAGAAAGATGACGCATTGTGGTTTTTCCTTTGATTTCCTGGTCTCTGTTCAGCCCTGTGTCAGCTCTTGCTAGTAGTTGTGGGAGGAGCTGGGTTATAATGCTTGTTCCTATTCCACCATCTTGGCTGGTCTTCAGTCAGCCTTCCATGGAAGGCCATTCTACTTTTGGATAAATCTAATTGTTAGAAAGATTTTCCTTACATAGAACTAAAAAATGCATCTTTGCAACATCTACCCATTATTTGTCGTTCCGTCTTTTGGAGCCAAGCAGAATAAGTCCAATCCCTTTTTTGCCAACAGACTTTCAAATACTTAAAGTCAGCTAGCATATCTCTTTCTAAGTCTTCTTTACGTTTAATATCCTCATTTCCACCAGCTGTTCATTAGATATCATGGTCTTTATTCCTCTTTTCATCTTGGTCATCTTCTTCCAGACTTGTTCCAGTATATCAGTCAGACAACTTTCATTGTATGGGTTAGTATTGGTGTGTTGGTATAAAAATAGTATCACTTTTGAAAGAATCACCTTTGCTTTTATGGGAATCTGCTATTTAGGGGAAAGGTTTGTCTCCATGACAGTGCCATCTTGGGAGAGAGATGTATACATTACTTTTGACATTGAGGTTCTGGATTGGGGAGGGGTACACTGTTTTTGACACAGGAGTATTTTATGAAAAGAATATAGGCCTAGGACTTGTATTGAAGTCATATACCAACAATTTTGGTATATGCTGTTAAGTGGGAATCAATACATAGCAATTGTGTGACCCTGAGTTTCTCCAGGAAAGCAAGATTTCTTAAAGATCAGCCTATTTATTTCTTGGCTCTTAATTCCTGACCATATAGCTAACTGTATTTATGAATTAGCTGCACCAAAGAAGCAGTATGGTGTATTGGAAAAAAGAGCAGCTAGGTGACTCAGTGCCCAGCCTGGAATCAGGAAGACTCATTTTCCTGAGTCCAAATTCAGCCTCAGAAACTTACTAGCTGTGTGACCCTGGGCAAGTCACTTTACCCTGTTTGCCTCAGTTTTCTAGTCTGTAAAATGAGCTGGAGAAGGAAATAGCAAACCACTCCAGTCTCTTTGCCAAGAAACCCCTCACCCCCAATGGAGTCACAAAGAGTTGGACATGACTGAACAACAATAACAACAGATACTGGAAATAACACTGATCTTGACATCTAAAGACCTGTTTTGAGTCTCAGCTGTGATTGTCATTACTTGTATGACCTTGAGCAAGTTGCTTAAGTTCTCTGAATAGCTGTGACCTCATCTGTTAAATGGGGATAATAAATACTTGCACTATTTCTCTCACGGAGTTATTGTAATAAAAGCATTGTATAAACCATAAGTGCTATGGAGCCTGTGATTCTGTGAAAAGTTTATCTCCATTTGAGGACTAGTGAAATGTCAATTGCCAATTTGTTCAATGGCCCATGGAATCTAGAACATTTTTTGCCTTTGGGGTAAAGGGAGGAAAAAAATCCATGCTCTGAAATTCTACTAATGTCCTGACTATCTTTCTGGACATAGTCCAACCTTGCTTGTATTATTTACCCTTTGCCCCCTATGATGCACTGAAAAATTTATCCTCAACTTTATTTCTCCCTGACCAAACATCCATCCCTATTTAAGTGACAATACAAATAAATATCTCTCTCTCTCTCTCTCTCTCTCTCTCTCTCTCTCTCTCTCTCTCTCTGTCTCTCTGTCTCTGTCTCTCTCTGTCTCTCTGTCTCTCTGTCTCTCTGTCTCTCTCTCTCTCTCTCTCTCTCTCTCTCTCTCTCTCATAAATGTGTATGAGATTCACATGTCAGCAGTTTCTAGGTAAAAAGGATGACACAAAAGCAAATGCATCTTTAGGTGGTGAAGTTTGGCTCTATGGATAATCCACCTATTTGAATACTCCAATCAAGTTGTGTTGACTGTTGTACTGCAGAAAGTGTATCTTTTTTCAAAGTGACCAAAAATCTCTCTAGAGACTCACTGGAGGTGACATTAAGGAAATTTCATTCTACCCCATTTCTCTTCTTTTTTTTAAAAGTCCTGCTTTTACCAGCTGCTTCTGCTTAGTATTTTTTTTTTTGCCTCTCTCTTTCTCTTCTGGCTAAATTAAATGATAATCAACATCTGTCAGGAACAAAGTATTGTGGGGAATCCAAGAGCATTGGATCTGCCTTCAGGGAACTTAGAATTTAGTTGGAAGACAAGATTAAAACAAATGAAAAGTTCAATAATTTTTAGCAATATGAGACAACAATGGAGGAGACTTCGTAAGGTAGGATATAATTAATAACCAGATGAATGGTACCAACAATACAAGTCATTTACACAGAAACCAATCACTTTAGAATGGGGTGGTTGATTAGGGAAGTGAGATTTAAGCTGACTTGGATGATGAATCAACTTTAGATAAGTAGAGAGGAAGAAGAAGTAATGTAGGGATAATGAAATGGAGGTGGAAAAGCATAAAGGGCATTAAATCTTCAGACTGCATACATTTTAGAAATGATGAAAATAAGCATTTATTGTTGTTGTTGTTTTTGGGGTTTTTTTAAGGCAATTGGGGTTAAGTGACTTGCCCAGGGTCACAGAAAATAAGCATTTATTAAGCATATTTTATGTGCTTGGGAGAAAGAGTTAAAGGTGACTTGCATAAAGTAAGTGCTTAATAAATGTTTAGATTGAATTGACTTCGTTGAATTTCCTTCCTTGTGAAAACTCAAAGAGTGAAGTGTGGAAGTTTCTGTTTTATATTTTGGTCATGGGGAAGTAAAAGTAGGCAGAAAACAAAGAGGGAGAGAGGAAGGACATCAGCTTTAGAGTCTAGTATCCTAGCTCTACAGAGACTAGAACCAATTCATTTTTTTTTGTCAGCCTCTCTGCAACCATTAGGAATTTAGCTATTAAGCATGACTAAGGCTGCATCTGAGCTAAGAGCTAAGGATGCAAGGTATTTTTATCTTTTGTTACTCCTTGCATTTATAACTTAGTTACTGTGTATGATAATTTTGTGAAATGAAGTCATCCAAATTCTGCGGATTGCAATTTTGCAATTGAATCCCAGGATTAATTTCATTCTTTGTGTTTTCATAGCAAGGGTGTGAAGAGTCAGCTCTATGATTCTGGCTGCATGAATACTTTGGGGGTTTGAAATGTGTTTCAAAATCTTTCCCTATTAAGTTATGAGGTTTTTGGAGTATTTTGGGGCAGGCAAGGTGGATTTATTGTGAGCTAATGATTTCTGAATTCATGCCAGTCTTGTGAAGGAAATAGATATGAATTACAAGATAATGTAATTAAATGGATTAAGAATTGGTTGGAAGTTGTAACTTCAACAGCAGTTGTTAATGGCTCAGTGTCAACATGAAAGGAGGTTTCCGATGGAATACCCCGTAGGTGTGTGTTTGGCCTTGTGTTGCTTAACATTTTTATCTATGATTTGGGCAAAAGCACCAGGGGCCCTGCTCATCAAACTTACAGATGGGGCAGGAGGGGTAAATAATTAACATTCTGCATGACTGTGCCAGGATCCAAAAGGAACTTGACAGACTGGCATTGGGCTGAATCTAATACTATGAAATTCAAAAGGACTACCTGTTCATTCTTGCAGTTGGGCACAAAAAGTCAAACTCACAGGCACAAGAAAGAGGAGGCATGTTTAGGCAACATTTTTCCTGAAAAAGATCTGGTGATTTTACTGGAATGCAAGCTCAGTATGAGCCAGCAGTGTGATGTGGCTGTCAAACAAAACAAATGCGAGCAAGGACTGCATGGATGGGAAGAGTTTCCAGGAATAGGGAGGGAAGGGATGCTGTGCTCCGCTCCAATCAGACCTCATAGGGAGTACTTCATTTTAAGTGACATGATTTAGAGTCATTGATGAGCTAGAGAATCTAAAAGGGGCCAGCCAGGATGGCAGAGGGTCTTGAATCCATCAGTTAATAGAAATGGGCATGTTTAGTCTGGAAAAGAGAATATTCAGGGATGGAAGCATATGGATAGAATAGCTTTCTCCCGGTATTTGAAAGGCCCAGACACGCCCTGCACAACTCCACAAGACAGAACCAGGCGCTGTGAGTGCAAACTGCAAAGACTCAAATCTCTGAGGTTTCTTTCTAAGACTGCTCAAAAGCAGCAATTAGGACCACATCCCTCCCAAAGTCACTTCCTGCCGTCTCTGAGGGTGGACAGACTTTGTGCTCAGGTGTTTGCCCTTTTGGCTGTTTTCTGTGCTAAGTGATACATTAAGAACGAAAAGGCAGCTACTGAGCTCACTGGGAATGATGGATGTTGTTTCAGTTCGTATTTGCATTTGGAGGTCCTTCCTGTTTGGCTTTAAATGACACATGAATAGCTGAATGCCCACGCCCAAAGACACAGCTCAAGGATGCTATCCAAGTTTGACGTTAACTGTGTTAACTTGTAAGCACTGAGAAACTATGGAAATTGTGGGGAAATTGTATTGGCCTTCACCGTCCTTCTTTCTGGGGTCCTGTCAGCCACATCAAGGCCAGAGGTCTCTTTCAGGGCAGCTTACATCCTGTCAGAGGCATATTGATGTAGTCCCTTCTTCTCTTTGTTCAACAAGGCCTAATAGAGTGCTGGACTGTGAAGAAAACCTGGATTCAAATTTTGCCTCCGAGACTTATTAGTCAACAAGCTCCTACTATGTGCTGAGTTCTGTGGATACAAAGAAAGTGAAAAATAGTCCATACCCTCAAGGACTGTACATTCTAATGAAGGCAGCAACATGTAAATAACTACATAGTATATTTATATGCACACAGACACATATATGTAATATGTGTGTGCATATACATACATGGGTGGGTATACATGTCTAGGCATGTGCATATGTATACACACAGAGCAGACAGAAAGTTATCCAAGAGAGTGAAGCACCAGAAACTTGAGGGAGTGAGAACAGGTTCCTGCAGAAGGTGAGACTTAAGTTAAATCTTGAAGAAAGTCATGGAAGCTAAGAAGGGGAATGAGGAAATAAAGTACTCCAGTTTTAGAGAATAGTCAGTGTAAAGACACAGAGATAGGAGATGAGAGTGTTGCTATTTAGATGCTGCCATGGGACCAGTCCAGTGGGATTATAGAGTACATGGGGGATGGGGGGAGTAAAGTGTAAGAAGACTGGAATGGTGGGAAGAGGTCAATAAGTGCAGAAATGTAAATGCTAAACAGAGGAAAGAGAGGGCCACTGGGGCTCGTTGCTTGAGAAAGATCACCTTGGCAGCTGAGTGGAGGATAGATTTCAGGTAGGGAGAGCTGAGATAGGGAGAGCAGTTAAGATTCTAATGCAAGAGTCCAAGAGAGTTGGTAAGGGTCTGGACTAGGGTGCTAGCTCTGTGAGTAGAGAAGGTGACTTATATGGCAGATTTTGTGAAGGTAGAATTCTGTGATCATAACTAAGTCATTTAGCAACTCTGAAGTTATCTTCTCACCTGTAAAATGGGTGAGGACCAAATGGGATGTTGTATGTAAAGCACTTTGTAACGATAAAATGCTGGGTAAATGTCAATTATTATTTAGACTAATACATGAAGTTTTTTATTAAGAGAGTCATGACTTAATGCTAATAAATGTGTGCTATAAATTTAAAATCAACATGAAATTTGAATTTGAGACCCCATCTCCCCATATTTGGTAACTGTCCACAAAAGCACTACCTAGGTTGGCATAAGTTAATATAGTGGCTACCTGAGAATTAGGAGTATTAACAACATGAGGGAGAAAGAATTACTACCTTTCAAATATGTCGGTAAAAATGGGGTTTCAACTGAGTTGGCTCACTCTAGGCTTCAGATGGAGGTCGGAATCTCTGCCTAATTCTTTAATGCTTTGGTTTCTATCCTGTCTGGAGAGAAGGTTTTCATGGACTGCAAGTTCTATGTGAGTCAGTATTATGACATGGTGGTTTGTTATGGTTAATGCTGTATTTGTTGTTGTTCAGTCATGTCCAATTCTTCCTGACCCCCTATTTGGAGTTTTCCATTTCCTTCTCCAGCTTATTTTACAGATGAGGAAACTGAGGCACATAGGATTAGGTGACTTGCCTAGGGTCACACAGCTAGGAAGATTTGAACTCGGGAAGATGAGTCTTCCTGATTCCAGGCCTGGCCCTTTATCCGCTTCAACTACTCTATCACCTAGCTGCCCCTAATCCCGTGTTAGGCAAAGCAATAGAGGCAGATTGTCCCGAATGAGGTAGTTAATGATCCTGCTGCCTTCTGCCCTGGGCAGACCAGAATTGGAGCATTGTGCAACGTATTTTAGAAAGGACAAGGGCAACCTGGAGTGGGCCAGGGGAGCACAATGAGAATGCCAAGGAGCCTAGATACTATGGCATATGGGAATTAGTTGGAGGAGCTGGAGATGTTTAGCCTGAAGTAGCCAAGACTTAAAGGGAGATGTGATAGCAGTCTTCATGTATTTGAAGGATTGTCACGTAGAAGAAGGATTATGTTTGTTCTGGTTGTCCCCAGAAGATGGAAGTAGGAACCATAAGTTTAAGTTGCATTGGCAGATTTAGACTGTAAGAAACAACTTTCTGGCAATTAGGTTTTCCCCCAAATGGAATGTGAAGTAGTATGTGACAGCCACACAGAACTGGCCTCTAACCTGTGGATGGCCAGAGCTGAACAAAGCAGGCTACAGACAGAATAGGGATCAAGTTTAATTTTAAAGTGAGGAAAATGGCTTGCAAGCAAGGACATGTGCTGGAGCCCCACCCCTAGTGGATGGGACCTGAGGCAGAGTGGGGAGATCTCAATACTTGTGGCCATGTAGTGATCTGTAGCCCTGATAATAAGGGGTATCAGCAACAATGTGGCAAGTTTGATTCTCAGCAGCACTTCATGACCAGAAATGATTCTGGGATTTTCCTGTGGCTGAGATCGTCCAGAGGGTGAGCACAAAGGATTATTGTTATGTCAAGCTCAGGGCATACCCTGCTTGCTGGGCCTTAGCTCTGGAAAACAGAGTGTCTCTTAATATCTTGACATTTTCCCCTTTTGGCCAAAGGGAGGAGGTCTGAAAGAACCCCTACCCTTATGGCCAGCAAAGGAGAGGCAGGTATAAGCCAAGTTGCAAAGAGAGGCCAGTTGAGCAAGAACAAGATATTGCCCAGAGGGTTAGTTCCTTGAGGGAACCTATTGGGGAAGTATGTCCCAAGTATCATTGCTAGTCATTGTTTGCTTGCAAGCAGAAAAGAGAGGGGTCCAAGAATGTAGAGTGAGACAATGCCAACACACGCTGGAATCAGGGCCCTGGTGATTGGGCACATAAAACGGAAGAGAAAGAAAAAAAAAGCTAGGACAGTACACTCAGCCCTTGTCTGGAATTTTTGGACAGCTGTCTCACCTGGATGTTGGCTGCTTCTGGGTCCATACTAGATGAAACTTAAGGTCCCTGGAGGGTTCTGCTGTCCACTTAGGAGCAGGGACTTTCTTCAGATGATCCAGGAGTCCACACCCACAAGTTTGACAACTGTGGGACAGTCAGAAGGACCTGGTAGGGGCCCTTAGAGAAAACTCCTTGCAGCAATCTTTGAATCTTTGAATCTGAATTTCTAGTAAGCATAACGTAGGTCCTTAGTTAAGAGTCTCTAAATAACACAAAGATGATCCATTTTCCCAGCCACACAGGGCTAGGTTCAAACAACGTAATAATGTTTTTCTGAAAAATCCTATAATTGCCTGATTACATTAAGTCAGGTACAGATCAAACTACTTAGAGGTCTCACAATGGACTAGTTCTGAGAAGGGAGATTTACATGTTACAAAGGTAACCAAGAAAACTTAAACATAACTAAAATCAAGCCTACTTGTATTTTAGTGACCCGTCCTCAACATCCATTTAACCAGCACATTTTGAGTCCCAGATGTCTCATGTAGTTATCATGTCCCTAAATATCTTTTCTTGGACAATAGGTTTTATTTTCAGGATAGCTCTGAAAGGAGTTTAGCTTCTCTAGAGGTTCCTAGATAATTCTGCTAGTAATGTGATTTAAATTTGGTGCTACAATTTTGAAACTTCAGAGAGTTTCAGTTTATATACCATTTGCTCTTTCTATCCTTACCTAAATCCTATACCTGATATAAGAATCTTTTTTTTTAAATTTATGAGCTACTTTTCTATTCCTTAGCCAGCACCAAATAGTTTTGATAATTACTACCTTATAATATAGTTTAAGATCTGATACTGCTAAACCTCCTTCCTTTACCTTTTTCTATTAGTTCCTTTGATACTCTTGACTTTTTGGTCTTTGTTTTTATTATATTGACTCTGTGTACCCATGAATAATTTATATTTCTCCAATTATTTAAATCTTCTATAGTTCCTGGGTTTGTTTTGGCAGAGGTACTTCCAGGTATTTTATACTGTCTACAGATTTTTTTTGTTACAGGGTTTTGTTTGTGATATATCTAAAATCATTAATTGTTTCAACTAACTTTTTAGTTGTCCTTGGGATTTTCCAAGTATATCATCATATTGTTTGCAAAAAGCGATAATCTTATTACTTCATTCCCTATTTTGATTCCTTCTGTTTCTTTTTCTTTTCTTATTGCTATTGCTAGGATTTCCAGTACAATATTGAATAATACTGGTGACAGTGGGCTTCCTTGTTTCACACCTGATCTTATTATTAGGAAGGCTTCTAGCTTATCCATTTACAAATAGTGCTGTCTGATGGTTTTAGATAAACATACTTTTCATCAATTTAAGGAAAGCCCCATTTATACCTATATTTTCAAAATGTTTTTTGAAATAGAAATGAGTATTTTACTTTATCAAAAGCTTTTTTCTGCATCTATTGATACAATCATATGATTTTTAAATTTTCTATTATCATTATTATTATTCATATAATCAATTATGTTAATAGTTTTCCTTATGTCAAACCATCCCTGCATTCCTGGTATAAATCCCATGTAGTCATAATGTATAATTCTTGTAGCATATTGTCGTAATTTTTTAGTTAATATTTTATTTAAGATTTTTGCATCCATATTCATGAATACAATTAGTCTATAATTTTCTTTCTCTGTTTTTACTCTTCTTGGTTTTAGGTATCAGTATTATATTTGTTACATAATAGGAGCTTGGTAGGATCCCTTCTTTACCTATTATTCCAAATAATTTATTTAATATTGGAATTAGTTAATCTTTATATGTTTGGTAGAATTCACTTGTAAATATGTCTGGTCCTGGTGCTTTTTTCTTAGAAAGCTCATTTATGGACAGTTCTGTCTTTTAAAAATATCAGACAGATACTATAAAAATGTGAAAATAATTTCATTTTCTTTATCATTATCAATACAATTTTACATGTAAAATCCTTAATCCAATTTTTGAGAACTTATAGTCATGATAGATAAATTTGGACGCCAATCATATACATGTATTTACTCCTTAGAGAAAATAGTTTAATCCTGTTACTTTTCTCAAAATTTATTATTCTGTTTAAGTAGAAATATTTTACATTGCATCTTTATCTTATTACTTTGTCTAATCATTTCCCCCTTAGGAGGCTATCATCCCCATATTATAATTTGACTGCAAATACAGGTTAAAATTGTAAGATGTTCATCCTTGCATGCTATTATAGTAACTCAGAGATGTTCCAGTATCGATCTATTATTTAATGGATTTAGTATTGTACTTACAAAACTTCTTGATTATAGAAATTTGCTATAAAAAGAAAAAGAGGGATATACTCATAACAATGTCATATATCCTAATGGGAAATGGGGGGAAAGGGGGAACTCCCTTAGCTCTGTTTGATTCCAGGTATAAGTCATATCTGACAGCCAGATGTAGTCACAGGGTATCAAAAACAAGGCTCAGCATTAACCAGGTGGGGAAATTTCCTTTCTGGAAAGGAAATAGCGCAATGGGGAAACAGAGTCAGGAGGATCCTACCTAGGCAGTGGCTAAGTTGTCCCCAATACTTTTCCTAGGCACAGATATCCATCTCTAGCAGTTCCCAGACTGCAGAACATGCCATTTTCTACCATTGGTTTCATGACAATTCAGACAACTATCCCTGTAATCTAATCTCAAAACAATAGTAAATTATGGTCCCAGGAATTTCTACCTTAAATAGCAAAATTTCACTAACCACAACTTAGGGCTTGAATACCTTTCCTGAAGTTTCCCTAATTTATAAATTAAAACTATCTACATTCTGGGGCTTCAGACATATAGCAAATACCTCATCATTGACTCATCATTAATATGTTGAAGGTATATCTTTAAACCACCATATACACTTTTATGATAGCTAAGAATTTCAAATGGAAATTTGCTATTATATACTATTGTTATTATTTGCTTTATAACAAAACATACCTCATTAAATATTTAACAGTTTTTAAATACCTATTTTTAAAATCACATCCTTTTAAAAACCCAATTCATGTGTAACAGCATCTACATTAAAAAAGTTGTTTTGTCTAACAGTATTTCTGTTCCAATGATCTCTCAAATTTCACAGTATAAGAGAATTTAGAAATATAGTAATAACACAAACAATATCATGTATTTAAAACATGAAACAAAACTTCAAATCACATCAGCTGCATTTCTAAATTATCACATATAAAAATCATTAATCTTATTACCTTTGGCATTTTAAAACCACTTTAGAGTTATCAGGTGTGGAACAATTACATTCAGTTAAAAAAATAACGTAGTGCTTAGCATATGCTAGTCACCATGTTAAACTCTTTACAATCATTATATTATTTTGATCTTCACAACAACCCTGGGAGGTAGGTACCATTATTTTTCTCTTTACAGAAACTGGAGCAAATAAAGATAAGATAACTTGCCTAAGATTACATAGCTAATAAATTTCTGCAACCAGAACAGAGAAGGGAAGGCTTACCAAGGGCAGAGGCTGGCTGGTCCCCCACCTCATACTGCCATGCTAGATTCCATCAGGGGCACTAGAACCTTCCCAGGCAGCATCTGGGAAGGGCCTGCTTAGAGCTGGGCCAATATTGGAGACAATGACTGGGCTTTGGGGGAGTATGGCAAAGGGTACTGGCTGCAGAATGGGAATCTCAGGGGCTAGGGTGGTTTATGCCAGAACTTTCCCATTGGTGGTAGCTGCTGGTGGCAGAGCAAAGTGGCTGCTGGCCACAGGGCCTTGATCCCCTGACAGCTGCAGTTTTGGAGCCAGGTGTTGCTGGGACTGGGGCCACTTACAGATGCTAGGGCAGGATGGGCAGGTTGTACTACACTTGGGTAATGCCCCCAGGTTTGCCTAGGAGGTGGCCTGCGGGATGCCCAGGGACACAAGGCTGTTGGGGCCACTGCCAGTTGGGAGGCCTTGCTACAGCTGCTGCCCACCAGGTGAGCCCTGCATGGCTGGAGGAGCAGAATGTAATTCAAGTTTCCCTACATTTTTCTAGAAATTTTTTCAACACCTGTATTTGGGAATCTGATCTGAGATGAGAGGGGTTAACAGGGAGAAGGAGGGACTCTGACCTGTGGGAGTTATAAGAGATCTCTGGTTTAAACAGTCATTTAAGGAAGGGTTAACAAGGGGTTGCTATAAAGTACAAACTGTTTACCCATTTTTTTTCTTTCTTCACTCTGAGATTACTTCCAAACTAGCTGCCTTCCTTCATCACCCTAGAACGATGAAGCTATTAATCTTGCTACTTACTTTTATAAAATTTAAACCTTATTTTTCCTTAAAACAAATTCTACAAAGTAGTACCCCAAAATTTACTAAGATATTTTAGAAGGGAGTGAGTTCCTAGAATTGCCCAAATGTCTCAGGAGTTCTCCCCTGCAATCTTAAAAATGATAAATCTTCAAACTCCTTAATCTGCTAAAATGCTTTTAAGTAGTTCCACAAACTGGTTATTTGACTTTATTTCTGTAATTCCAACACAGCCAAAGCTGAAATGAGAGAAAAAAGTGTCTTACAGATGTTTTTCTTTTTCTCTTTTCTTATAACCTAATTTCCCTTAGAAAGCCTAAAGTGAGAGTTAATCCTGTTACTGAGACAATTGCTTCAAGTATGAAAGTTCATTTCTCAGTGTTCTAAACTCTCTGACTACAGCCTTTAGAAGTTTTTCTGGCTGGCTGCATTTTAAATCTTTCAAGGTAACAGAATATAGTTCACAACACAAATATGACACAGACATTTTACATTTTACAAAGACACACTGACAAAACGACAAGACAGATCTCACAGCACAAACGCAAAGAATTCTAACAGTGAGCAGTCACAGTCCATACAGAGGCACACAGGTTACCAAGGCATGCAGCTGCAATTTTATAGAGGCACACAGAGAGGCTTATTAACAGAAGTATGCAATTAAGAAAGGATATCCTTACCAGAGTGATCCAGGATAAACCAGGTCAAGGGAGGGGCCCTGGAGTTTTCCTCACAAAAAAAATGGTGAGCTCAACAAAAGCAGGAGCTCAGAGGATTGGAGCAGGGAGAAGGGCAGATGACTCATCAGACAAGGGACTGGTTGGACTCTGGAGAAATAAATACCAATGGCACCTCGTCTATTCCCATTGGCACTAGAGAGTCCAATGGCCCAGTTCCATGTCCAATCCCACTTCTGGTATTTGTTTCTCATCACTTGAGGCTTCAAATGGAGGATGAATGACTACGTTTTGGGGATATTGTAGGGGGAATACCTATTTGGGCAAGATGTCTTCAGGTCTCTTTCAAAGCCATGATCCTGTAAATCTTTTTCTTCATTAGTGATTAGAGGTTGTAATGGGTGGGCCTGACTCAGGTCATTACCTGGATAGGTCAGGTGGTGGAAAGAAATGAGGCACTCAGAAGTCTTTCAGTAGTTAACAAAGGAAAGCTTATTTAGCTCTAACATAGAAAGGACATTCAATAAGAATATTACAGCACTTGGCTTTGGTAGAGGCCTCTCTACACTTCTTCACCTCCTTGTTTCCATATGGAAACCCATCTGATCAGCAGCACAGGGTGTGGTGATTCTCATGGTCTTTGAACATTTGCCAAATCTGGAAGGTTTCAACTCCATGTGGGTGGGTCTTTTTATGTATTTAAATGACCGTGAAGCCACATCAATATGACCAGACAATACCAGGAAGCTCCATCAAGGAAGGTATAGCTTAAGCTTTAGCCTCCCGGGCCAACCAAGTCCTGGTGAACAGCTTTGTAGACTTTCAAGGAAAAACTAGCCTAACTCATACTATAAGGAGAGGGGGAATCATAGTAGATGGTGGTGGTCCTATCATCTTGTCAGATTGATGGTAGCAGAACTGTCCACTCTTTTTTAGCCAAGTCAATTCATTTGCTGTTGGCTCAATTCAGATGCACATGCATTATTTATGGCACAAACTGGATTGTGAGAATTTAATAAATGTTAACTAGGAGACCTTAATTAGTGTCTATAAGCTCCTTGGTTCATGAAAGTATCTTGTCATAGACATGACCATATTGTGGTAAGGATCTATGATTCCATCAGTGTAAGCAACAATGCAGATCAAAGGATAAAAGATTTAGCACTTAGAAGGAACTCAAAGGCTGACTCATTCAACCCCATCATTTTACAAATAAGGAAACTGAGCCTAAAGAAAGTTAAGTGATTTTCTCGAGGTCAAACAGCAACAAGCATTACAGGTAGAATTTGAACCCCGGCCCTCTGATTTCAGAGCTGGTGCTTTTTCTCATTAAGTTAGATTTTTCCTTTTTAGGTCATAATAGAGAATTCTTAGAGAATTCTCTGCATCTGAGACTTGCCCATACTCCCAAAAGGGAAGATTTGGATCCGACTCTTTGTCTCTTCAAGAGTAAGCAATACACTATACCCTGCTTCTCATAGACATGACATCTCTTTGAAAAGCAGTAATAAATTTAAAGCCTTTTTGACTTTATATTTTCCACTGCAAGTTTTTTATTTGTTATCTTATTGGAAATACTAGCCATGCATGGAATTCCTCGGCAGAGCTAATTTATTTATTGAAAGAAGCTACATTTAGATAACTTTATGTTCACTGCCTTGTGTGTTTGATATGTATATATTCCTCTATATGTTAGCTGTAATGGTTGACTTTAGCTACTCTAGGGAGGATTTCACATTTTTCCCAAAAATGCCATAACAGAGACAATGTTTTATCTCTGTACGAAGTGACTTATCAAAAGCAGGAAGAGCAAAATGTCACTTTCAAGATTTGTAGCACCACTTCTGAATAATATCTTTAGGTAGGGAAAAATTGTTTTGTCACAAGATTAAAAGGAAAATCAATTAAAATCTTCGTGGATAATATACCTCACTTAATGTTATACAATAAGTAGTTTTCAGAAAAGTTTTGTGTTAATGGGAATTCTGAAAATTGAAAAATCTCTTTAGTAGGTTAGACATGCTTGCAGTCCCTTGCAAGAACTCCCTTTTGTAATATAAAGAATCTCTCACATATTGCAAATAGCACCCAATTTGTCTGCTTCATAAATTTGGAGTTTTAGATACTGGGCTTTCTTAAAGCCATCTCTTATGTGTGTTTTACTTGTATATCTAGTTCCTGTTGATTCTGAGAGCAGAATTTGCAGTGTAACTGGCTAAAATCTACTTGGTGTTTTGCCCAAAATGCTAAAGCACTCAGATTGTTGCATTTTTCCTCTATGAGACTTTCTTTTATCTCAGCAACCCCAAAATGAACACTGATTAGAAACTTTTTTATGAATTTCATTAAACAAAACATTTTTAAAAGACCAAGTACAGAACATCCTTTGAGACACTGTGGTAAATACAAAGCTCAATAAGACCCAATCTCTGTCTTCATTGAGCTTACAGTTTTAGTAGGGGGCAGAGTGGGGTTTAATACATAAAGAGTAGGAGGCAGCATGGGTCTGGAATCAGAGGATAAAGAGTTAACTCCTCACTCTCACATTTACTACTTGTAGGACCGTGGGATTTAACCTCCCATACTTTTATTCATCCTTAGTATGAGGAGGTTGTACCAGATGGCCTTTGAAGTGACTTTCAAGCTCTAAATTCATGATCTTGTAATACAAAATGGGCTAAGTGCCTAGCTAGATTGGTAGGAAAGAAACAAAGGGAGTGCTTGATGAAATCTGAGAAAAGAAGGATCTTTTCCAATGAGGAATTATGGAAGGCTTTGTGGAGGATATATCATTTGTGCTGGATCCTGAAAGAGAAGTAGACATTTAATGAACAAAGATATAGGCAAGAGGAATTCCAGGCTATGGAATGGTGTGAACAAAGACCCAGCATGGAGGAAGGGAACTATGGGATACATATAATGAACAAGCCACTTTGGTTGGTTTATGCCATGATGAATAGTTTAAAGAAAGGTATATCAGTACTAGATTATGAAAAACCTTAATGCAAATCTAAGGAGTTTGGGTTAGGTAATAGGGACCTGAAATGTGTAGCTGCTCGAAATGGGGGTAGGAGGGGTGAATAAAACCATTTAAACTAGATGCATAATAGTCTTGGATAGTGAGAAAAAGTCAAGTGCCTGAAATAATAATAATGAAAGTGTGAACTTGAGTTAAAAGGAGAAAAATGAGAAAAATTTTTGAAAGAAGATATACGAAAAGAAAAGCTCTTGAGTGTGGATGTGCTTTCCTGTTTCCCCTTTCCCTCCCTTTTCACATATATAAAATCTTAGAATTAGAAGGGACTTCAAAGGCCATTTAGTCCAAATGGTGCTTGAATATACAACCTACTCCATCAGACCTGATAAGTGACCATCAAGCCTTTTCCAGGAGGTCTCCAGTGAGCTGAGGCCAGCTATGTCCCAATGCAGCTCATTCCATTCTGGAACAGCTCTAATTGTTAGGAAGTTTTTCCCTTGCCACAAACTTCTTTAGATTTTCTCCCAACTGGCCTTTGTTCTATCCTTGAAGCTAGAAAGAACAAGTCTAGTTTTTTTTTTTTCCATTTTACAATCCATCAAATACTTAAAGACAACAATCATGCCTCCTCCAGGCTAAATATCTTTATTTCCTTTGGCTGATTCTCATACGACATGAACTCAAAACTTCATCAATCTTCTTGTCCTTCTCTAGACGCCCTCTAGTTTATTGACGTCTTTATTAAAACATGGACCTCAGAACTGAACACAAGACTCTGGATATGGCCTCACCAAAAGCATAATTTTCTTGTTTGGTCATTTAAGTTGTGTCTGACTCCTTGTGACCCCATTTAAGATTTTCTTGGCAAAGATATTGGTTTGCCATTTCCTTCTAAAGCTTGTTTTAGGAAATTGATGCAAACAGGGTTAGTTAAGTCACTTGCTTAGGGTCACAGAGCAGGTAAGTCTCTGAAGCCAGATTTGAACTTGAGAAGAGGAATCTTCTTGACTACATGCTGTGTGCTCTATCCACTGTGCCACCTAGCTGCCACACTGAAGCAGAATACAAAGTGATTGTCACTTTCTTCTCTAGTCCCAGATTTTGTGTCTCTCAATGCAGTCAGATTTTGCCTTAGCTTTCTTGCCTGGAATATCAAACTGTTGATATTCATATTCAGACCTTTCTAAGTTCTCACTTTCATTGAGGCAACACCCATTCAGTGATTAGGGCTGTTTAAGAAGTGAGTGAGTCAAAGGACGGCCCCCTTAATAAAAAAAAAATCAAACCAAGGGGAAGACTGTCAGGGTTTCTGGCCAAAAGAGAAACAATTTTACATTCACTCTGAGCCATGAGGCCCAAAAAATAACCATTAAGTGGTGCTTGAGCAGGGACCTATTTCTGGCCAATCAATGAGAGCCAGAGTGAATTAGATTCATCAAATTTTTTCCTATTGAAGGAGTCCTGTATGCAGACCACTCTGCTAGGCCCTTATGACCCTGGTGCAAAGCTAAAAGGAAACATTGTTCCTGGTCTGATGGAGTTTAGAGCCTAATAAGGCAATGATACAAACATGGATAACCATGATAGAAAATGTAGACTATTTTATAAACAGAAATAAAAATTTCTAAAAAGAAATTTCTAAATAGAAAAATAGAAAATATCCCATGTTTAAGGCATTGTACATTTACAAAATGAAATAATGTGTGAGGCATGAGGGGCAAACCCTCTTTTTAAATAATTTTTCAAAATTTATTTCATTAACTATTTCCAACATTCATTTTTAAAGTTTTAAATTATAAATTATTTCCCTCCCTCTCACCTCTCCCCCACCCTTGAGAAGTCAAGCAACATGGTATTAATTATACATGTGAAGTCATGTGAAACATCTCCATATGAGCCATGTTGCAAAACAAAGCCCACACACAAACCAAGAAAAATAAAGTAAAAAAAAAATTTCAATTTGCACTTAAGAATTCATCAGTTCTCTCTCTGGAGGTGGATAACATTTTTTCATCATGAGTCCTTTGGAATTGTATTGGATCATTGTCTTGATCAGAGTGGCTAAATCTTTCATAATTGGTCATCATTAAAATACTGCTTTTACTGTATACAATGTTCTCCCGGTTCTGCTCACTTCACCTTGTATCAATTCACATAAATCTTCCCAGGTTTTTCTGAAACTATCCTATTCATCACTTCTTATAGCACAATAATATTTCATTGTAATCATATACCATAATTTGTTCAGCCATTCCCTGATTAGTATGCATCCCCTCAATTTTGAGTTCTTTGCCACTGCAGAAAGAGGTGCTATAAATATTTTTGTACATATATATTCTTTTCCCTTTTCTTTTATCTCTTTCAGATATAGACCTAGTAGTGGTATTGCTGGGTCAAGGGGTACACACAGTTTTATAGACATTTGGGCATAATTTCAAATTATTCTCCAGAATGGTTGGACCAGTTCACAGTTTCACCAACAGGGCAAGCCATTTTTTAAGGTCTGATAGGTAACTTGTCAGATATTATAAGGTTGTTCCTGAGATCAGAGAAAACTGCATGGAAAAGGTAGAATTTAAATTAGGCTTCAAAGGAGGAGTTGGCATTATAATAAAAACACTGGACAAGAATCTAGAGAGACCTGAGTTTTAATCCTGCCTTAGACACTTATTAGCTATGTGACCCTGGGCATATCATTTGATCTCTGAGATCTTCTGTGTTTTAGCATCTTTAGGATGTTTGAAACAATATTTGTAGTTCTTTTCTCATGGGATTGTTATAGGGATCAAATGAGATAATGTACATTGAATTCTGCATAGATATCAGCTTTGTTTGGTGGGAGGGAAGACATTCCAGGAATAGTCACTATTGAGCAGTGTCAGCAAAAGCATGAAGAAGGGAAGACAGGGATTTTTTTTTTTTTGTGGGGCCGAGTTCTGGTGCGGCTTTTAGCTAGGTGCTTAAAATGCCTACATACATTTAAGCAAGCTAGGCCTGGGATCACTGGAGCACACAGTAGGGATCATTGGCTAGGGTATAAAATTGGTGCAGCATTAGAAGCTGCTTGTGGACAATGTAATAATAAGAACAGCATCTCCAGCTCCCCCTTTTCGTCTTTTCCTCTAATGACTTCATTTTTAGCAAGCTGGCCTTTGGAGTGAAATAAAAACTAAAAAAGATAAGCTATTAATTTCCCATCATCAACTTCTAATACATGGAAATAAAAATTCACATTTATTTAGTACCTTAAAGTTGGCAAGATGTTTTCCCAGAACAACCTTGTGAAGTAGGTAGTAAATGCCTTATGATTCTCATTTTATAAAAGAGAACATTATGGTACTGAAAGCTTCCATGATTTGCTCATGGTCACATAGCTACCCATCAAAGGTAGGATTTATTTATTTAGGTTGATAAAGACCATTTACTGGTAAAGATACTCACCACGAAAAACCAAGCTTCAGCCTATGGTCACCCCTGGTCCCCAAAATTCTCAAATGGACTTAGGTATAAAGCTGCATCCTAAATGTCAAGTTTCATCTCTCTCTTCAATTTTAATTAAATTTCATAAACATTTGTTTAGTGCATACTGGGTAAAAGATGGCCTAGATAGTTGGCCTCAGAACAAGGAAGTCCTCCAGCAGTAAAATTACAGGTTCAGTCATTATTTCTAGATCCTGGTCTGGGGGAGGTCCTTCCTTCCTTCCTTCCTTCCTTCCTTCCTTCCTTCCTTCCTTCCTTCCTTCCTTCCTTCCTTCCTTCCTTCCTTCCCTCCTTCCCTCCTTCGCTCCCTCCCTCCCAATTTTATTAGTGTGGAGCAGAAGTGCCAACATACTACCTGCAAGTGGGCCACAACATTCTTGAGTGAACTGAAACCAGACTAAAATGTAATTGGGAAATAACTAATAAATACAATAAAACATAGCTAACGTTAATATGTGATTTTCTAAGTCAATGTATAGCCACAGAGATCCTTATGGCTTAGCGTTCCTCTCTTTTCTATTTGAGTTTGACACTTGGGGTATAGGGAATTCCTGTGAAGAATTTTCCTTTTCCAATTTAATCTTAGTTGCCTAAGGCACTGAGAAGATACCTGACTTGCCCAGGGTCACCCAGCCAGTGTGTGTCAGGCAGGGGTGCACTGATGTCAGCTGCTATTGGCTCCAGGGAGCCAATAGTTAAAATTTCAGTATCAGCATTTACACTTTGGCAAACAGCAAACTACAAACCAAGGCTTGATTTTTTGTTTTGGTTTGCTTTGTTGATCGTCTGGAGACGATAAAACCATGGAGGAAACATCAATGATGTAGGTCGAACTTAAATGTCTTTTTCCAGAAAGCTGGTTATTCAAAATATACCAGCATCCCCCTGACTGAGGGGTGGGAATCAAACCTAGGTTTTCCTGATTCTGGGACTGGCCCTCTGTCCCCTACACCATTCTGCCGAACGCACTTGCACACCCAAGAGCTTCACAAAACAAACCGCAGATGCAAAAAAGTGATGGTTCCCGTTGATCTGGTAATTTATGCTTTCCAAAGTGTGTTGCTCACAATGGCTTTGGGCAGTAAGGAGAGCAATTTGTGCTATGTCTCTATTCTACAGATGGAGAAATGGCCCGAATGATTTGTCAGGGATCACATAACCAAGACTGAAGTTTTCCCACCCTCCCCTACCTTCCCCATCCCCAGGTTAGAAAGGTTGATTTCATCCATTAATCATACTTGGAATGTTTCTCTTGTGAAATTTCTTACCATCCAGGACCTCTGGCATCTTCGACACCCTCCCCCCAGCCCCTGCTGACAAATCTTGCTGTAATACTATATACTCCTTGGTGAGCAGCCCTGCCAACAAAATTAGAGCTTCTATCCTCTGTTCTTCCATCACGTTAGACTGAGGTCTTGACTGTGGGTGATTATCTCCTACAAGCACAGCCTGGCCTGGGTAGCCTTCAGATCATTCTTTAAAAAGCCAAAGATATATCTTAACTAATAGCCAACTTTCACAAGACTCTCAGAGAGCCTTTGGAGGTGGGAGAACAGGGGTGACTTTCCATCTGTAACTTTTGCTGTAATCAACCTTCTTGAAAGGCAGAAGACTACTTCATGGGAGCCTTTTTCCTCACTGAGGAGATGTTAACTGTGTCTCTTCTTTTACATCAATCCTTTCTCTAATAAGTACTTTACTGGACACAGCTGAGCCTTGGGTCTCAGGGCTAAGCTGGAGTTAAATCCAACCGGCTCTCCAAAGCCGATCGTTAAATTTTCCATATGAGCATTTGCACCTCAGAACACTGTAGACATTACAAGTCAAGGCTTGATTTATTGTTTTGTTTATTATCAAGACTCAGGAAAGTGATGGAGAGAATGTCAATAAAGGAGATTATGAGGCAACTCAGTCACTTTATGTGACTCTGGGTAAGTCACTTTGCCTCTGTTTGCCTTTCTTTCCTCATCTGTAAAATGGGGATAATAATAGTGCCTACTTCTCAGAATTTTTGCAAGGCTCAAATGAGATTATAGTTGTGAAGTACTTACCTGGTACATATTAACTGGTATATAAGTGCTAGCAATTATTATTATTATTTACCAGCAAGCTTAATTCCCCCAGCTCCTTAGCTTCTACCAGTTCTGATTGCCACAAAAGAATTCATGCTCTAAGCTGTCTTGGACTTAAAATATGAGCAGGCTCATCTCTGTTATGTGGTTAAGTGAAGAGGGGGATATGGCTGGGATAGAGAACCTAGGATCCTGTGAGAAACCTACAAGACCCTGCAAATACAGGAGCTTTCTATTGCTGTTATCACACATAAGTAAAAATTTTGGACCTCCCAGGTATGTAAACATCATCAAGGTAAATCAGCAGCTCATCTGTAACTTATGATTTTAAAACATTATCTGAGGCACTGATAGGTTTAAGTATCTTGCCCATATTTGTATGGCTAGTATGTGTCAGAGACAGTACTTAAACCCAGGTATTCCTGATTCCAAGGTTAGCCCTATATCTGTTCTACCTTGCTGCCTCTCAAAGAGAAATTGTAGTACAAAACACAAAATACAGCCGTTTAAAAAGGAAAGCAAACTTTAAACTGACAGCCTGGATCAAATCCCTAGAAAACTGGCCCTGGGTTGCAATAAACGTTAGATCAATGGGCAAATTTCCAGTAGCGATTTAAAGTCTATAAAAGTACTTAGAAACCAAAATCCAACTGTTTGTCCCCTGGCCCTCCCCTGACGTGGTACAGAGAAGATCACAGACCAGAAGAAGGAGCTTGCTCAAGGGCACATGGCAAATCCAAGGCAGCACTCTGCTTATAATGATTTCTTTTAAACTTTCATGTATCACATGGCCATTATTCCCTTTCATGGACCAAAATTCCCAGTCTCTTGACAACTTGTCTCCACAGTGACCTAACTTGTGTATGTTCACCTGGCTTCTTTGTGGTTTTAAACCCTGGGTTCTCAGTTCTGGTTTTTCTTGTTTGTTATGTTCAGCTTGGTTTGTTTCTGCTGGTATCCTGCCCTCATCAACTCAATGTTTGGTTTCTAGGTCTCCTTGTTTCTTTGGATTTGATGCTTCCAAATCCTCCCTTATTTCTGTTGACGTTTTCTGCATATACAAGTTTAACCTCTTACCTCCTGCTATGACTAGCTTGAGATCAGTTATATCAGACTTTTCAAATGTTATAAAGGGATTATAAATCTCCCACTCTGCCTCAGGTAGACATTTTGGGAGCAAAAAAGCAGTCAACTGCTCTCACATATCCTCTGTTTTGGAGCTCTTTCATTAAGTAGCACTGGGGTAATTTGAATAACCCAGTTCAGCTACCCCCAAGGGAAGAAGGGATGGAGGGGAGAATCAGAGAATGAGTGTTAAAACTTGAACTTTGAGAGATGAGTGGGGAAGAGTGCCAGTGCTGACAAAGTCAGTGATTAGCTCTGAGAGCTAAGGGAAAGAGGAGGAAAATGTAATGAGTAATATAGAGTAATGACTTATTCTAACCAGGTATGGGGTTGGAGCCAGAGATTCATCTGAACAATGCAGGAAAGTGGAGTTCTCATGTCTTTCTAATAAGCCTGAAGGCTACCAGAACAATACACAAAAGAAGGAAAAAGACCTAAGTTTAATGAAGGGCTGGGTGTGGAGCCATACAAAGCTCCCTCTCCTTTGGAACTGGCTTCATTTATGCCAGCTTAGTGAGATGGTCCCCTAAGGAAGAGGAGGAATGTCATTGGCTGGAGAGTTTAACTTGGAGAGCCACAAGCAGAGATGAGAGAAGACAGGATGGGCACCTCCTACTAGAGATCTGAACTGTGGAGAGGGGTGGTCAGAACTGAATTATAAATCGTTCTCTAGGTTCAGTAGCCATTCGATGAATATTTGCTGAGTAAATAAAAGGATAATTTCATTTGATCCTCACAACCACTCTGTGTGGTAAGCAGGACAATTAATATCCTCATTTTACAGATGAGGAAACTGAGGTTCACAGGGGTGAACTTACCCAAGTTCACATGGCTAGTAAATGTGTAACCAGGATATAGGTCTTTTGAAACTTTGGATATTACTTTTTTTTTTCAGCCAGAGGAAAAGTTTATTAGTGATAAAACATATAGGCCAGGTGTCACCCATAAGGAGGAGCAGGCATGAAAGCTTCTCAGCTTTTTGAGCGTGAGATTCTCAGCCGGATATTACTTCTTTTTTAAAAAATACTATACCACATTGCCTCTTTAATGCCAAATCTGAGAATGTAAGCTCTTTGAGGTCAGGGAGCATCTCACTTTTATATTTATGTCCCCAGTGCCCAGCACAGTGCCTGACAAATAGCCAGTGCTTAACAAAATTTTGTTAGTTGATAGATGGTTGTGCCCCAAGGTATTAAAAGCAAAGCTGTCACAAAGCTTTGTTAGATTTCCAAATCTCTTTGGCTTCCTCCTCTTGAAGTTTGTGTGACAATACTTATTATAACAGGCCAGCTTTCGGTTAGCCCACTTAAAAAGCCTGGACTCATTGTTGAATGTAGGTGAGGCAAGGAAATAGAAGGCGTTGTGCAACATAACTTTAGCACCTACCAAATAGATTTTACTTTTAGTAATTGGACAACATAAAAACATGTAACTGTATATAAGTGAGGTATTGTGGTACAGTGAGAGGCAGAATTGCAGCTGGCATGCAACAAGCAAGCCCTTGTCCCAGGGTGGTGATGTCCAAGAGCATGTACTCCTCTGTCCCCCAGTGGCTGCTATCCTTATGCTTTTATATGCTCATGCTGTTGTGTTGTGTAGCCACATCCAGGCTGTCACCATGAGAGTTCAACCACCAATGGACCCCTCTTCTGGGGCCTTCCTTCTCACCCTACTTTTGTGGGGATAAAGATTAGGTTTTCTGGTGGATAGGCTGCCTCCTTTCTAAGCATGCAGCATTACTATGCCCATGGCATGCAGCATGCCTACACCCATGGTTGGATAGTTTTCTTCCACTGTCCCCCTTCCATTTCTACCCCTAACTTATTTAGAGTTAGAGCACCTGACTTCAATTTTCAATTTCTGCTATTAATTACTTATGTGATTTTGGACATGTCATAATTTCCCTGGGTCTCAGTTTATAATAATCATTACTATTATATCTAATTCTTTTCATCTAGTTCAATGGAGCTCAGAAAGAAACAGTCTTGGTACAGGCCAATATCTTATTATTATTCTATTATGGCTGATGCTCTATGGACCATTGATATGTGAGTAAAATAACTATTTGTAATTAAATAAAAATATTGGGATGCCAACTCGGGTTCTGTAAGCTCACTAAAAGTATCTTTGGACAACTCTAGTAACGGATGTCTTTTATTGGTTATTGCATAGCTATGACTCACAAATGATATTTTTGCAAATGAGAACTGCCTGGAGCACTGAGAGATTCAGTGATTTGCCTATGATCATCCAGGCAAAATGTGTCAAAGGCAGGATTCAAATCCAGATCCCATCAGACTCATGCTTGATATCCACAGTCATATTCCCTTTCAGCTACTTAGGGTAATGTAAATGTAGAAAATAGAAGCAATTATAGTAAGAATACTAAGGCATCTGCTATATACACATAAAACCATTCTCAATTTACAATGTGCCACAAAATCGACCACTTTTATTATGTAAAATTAAAGGTTTTATAGAAGCAAAACCAGTACAGCTAAAACTGGAAAGGAAGAGGTAACTTGGAGAGAAAAATCTTTACAATAAGTTTCTCTGATAAATATATATATGCATATATATACTTATAAATATATATATGAGGAAGGGAGCAAACTGATTCAAATTTGTAAGCATACAAGCCATTCTTTTATTGATTAAAAGTCAAAGGCCAATTTTTAAAGGAAAAAATACATAATAATCATCTGAAAAAATTCTCCAAATTACTAACAATTAGAGAAATGCAAATTAGAACAACTCATACTCATCAAATTAACAAAGTTGACAAAAAAAGGAAAATGACAAATGTTAGAAGAACTGTAGGAAACAAGATGGATATCACATAGAAGGTGTCCCAAAAGCCTCAGGGCAGTTTTGAGCTATTAAAGCTTAAAACCTTGTACCTCTGCCTGCTCCCACATGGTCTTTGTTTCTTCTGCTACATTTCTAGATTCTGAAGGCTTTTTATTCCACGTGCCTTGGAGATTAAGTGTTTGAAACATTCTCTTAAGAAGTTTTTCTTAAATTTTTATGGATCAAAATTATCTAGCACTTGGTGTCTGGCACATAGTAGGTCCTTAATAAATGTTCATCGTTGATTACATCCAGGCGATTGTGGTTTCTTCCAGTTTGGTTTATTCGCTGAATCTCAAGAATATTTTAAAATTTGTGTTTGTTGTATGGAGTTTTGCCATCTGTTTATGGAAGAATGAATGCTTTGGGTGTATAATTTTAGTCACCAGGTAGCGTCTAGGCATTTGGTAGATATTAGTTTTGAAACCTGCAGTGATATGTTGACCAATTTCTATAATTTCCTTGAATGATGTGAATTGATAAAGTGACAAAAGACTTCTTAGTGATAATTCTTATGTAATTTTTGTCAGTAAAGTCCTAATCTGGAACAGTCATCGTAAACCCTTCTGTTCCCATAAACAAATCTGTATGATTGCTATATGTTCAATATTTCTTTCTCAACATATTGGTTGAGTTTATGTCAATACCACTTATGGAAGGGAGGCACATTTTGATTCATGGATTCAATCTGGAAGTAAACCACTTTTGACTACTTTCAACATATCCAATGGCATAATTTTATTGTAAGCCTTTACTGCCAATTGGTGTAGCGATTTCTGTTTTGAAAGATCTTCTGAAATTTTATAACCTGTTTATCATATGCTCTGAGAACATGTATTAATCTTCTTCCTTTTTGGCAATAAAGCGTTAATTTTATTATGACTGTTAGGGTGATGGACTCTATGCCTTGTTAGTATTTTACAGTTTTTTGCTAAGGAACTTTCCAAATCTGTTGTCTGCTGGTATCACATATTTGTTATCTACTTTAAAAGTGTTCTCATTGGACTTAGATGCCCAGAAGTCCCTTGACATCCATAGTTTCTTCCTTGATAATTCATGTTTGTTGTTTCTTGCCTGAAGAACATGAAAGTTTTTATGAATATTGCCTTCTTCCATTGATTTTATCTGATCTCCGGATTCACGCTTGAAGCTTTTATTTTCTGATTTTCTTGGGAGCACATTAAGAATTTTACACTTACTGAATTCAAATGACATTTTATTATCCTTGGAGAAAGATTCCACAGAGGGAGAAGCTGTTTAATGTTTTTGTTTGTTTTGTAGATCTACATAACTTGATTTCATTCCCATGCATCAAGTGATTAATATCATTTTGATATGACTTCCCCTTTAACTTGAAAGTCATACTCAGTTTGTTTTTCTTTCAGGAATGATGATAATGGACATAGTACTAGGCATAACCATAGCATATTTAAACTGTTTGAAAACAATGAAGATGTCTTCCACGTGTATTAGTCCTTGGAAGATTCATATTTTGTGTCAATTACTTTTGACATTATTATATTAGTCAAATTATTAAAATAATTTTTTAATTAATTTTTTTCAATCAACAAAAATCTATTTTATATTCCTTCTATCTCCCCCCTTCTTGTCTCCCAAAACAAAACCTTTGTAACAAATAAGTAAAACAAATTCCCCCATTGACCATGTCCAAAAATATGTATGTCTCATTCTGTAGCCTCAGTTTATTACGTCTCTGTCACTCTCTCTATGTATGATATTGCTATACCATAACAATGTCATATTATGTGTGCTCTGCAGCCATGGTTAGTCAATTAGTTGAACTGCCTGGAGCACTGAGAGATTCAGTGATTTCCCTATGATCACCCAGGCAAAATGTATCAAAGGCAGAATTCAAATCCAGATCCCATCTGACTCATGCTTGATATCCACAGTCATATTCCCTTTCAGCTACTTAGGGTAATGTTCCTTAACTTTTCCCTCTTCAGATTTTTGTAGTATCTTAATTTCAGCTCTTATTTCATCTAATCTGGATTTAAAGATAATAATATTCATAAAACTTACTCTACATTGGCTCACAATATGTTGTGGGACTTGGTGCCAAGGATATTAAAAATATTTGAAAGACTTAAGAACTCTGATCAATGCAATGACAAACCACAAGTGCTGAAGACTGATGATGAAACATGTTATCCACCTCCTGCCAAAGAGGTGAAGAATTTAAAATTCAGAATAAAACATGGCCAATGTAGACATTGTTTTGCTGGACTATGTATTGACAAAAAGCAACATGAAGTTCTTGCCTACAACTAGTAACATCTGTTTCCAATTTTGTTATGATATAGTAGTGGTGCATGATGGAAACATTCATATCTGTACTCCATCTCATGCATACTTGTGGTTTCTCTGTTTTAGTGATGAGCTCCATTTGATCATCAGAAGTACTTCCAAAAGGTTTTCTGATTTGTTCCAGTACATCTTGCTCTCTTGTGGTTGTAGAAACTGAAGGCATTCTCCTCATTTCACTATCCTCAGTGTTAAGCTACATAATACAGTGATTCTGAGTATTGCGGTATTGTAACTCTATGCTTCCCCATTGATTTCTTTGACTCTTCAGAATGCTGATGTTATGCTGACCACGACGCTAACTCATTCAGTGGTTTCCTCATTATTTCAGGGTTTGACCCAGGCCTCATACATGCTGTAGCAGTCTCATGTCACATAAAATCCTTGCTGTATATCAGACTGATTGTGCTTCGGTTTCTTTGTTGTTACTCTCTTCACTCTTTTCATTTAAAAATATTATTTATTTACAGGCATATCTCAGAGATACTGCAGGTTTTGTTCCAGACCACTGCAATAAAGCAAGTCACACAATTTTTCTGGTTTCCCAGTGCATATAAAAATTATATCCATATTGTAGCCCATTAAGTGCGCAGTAGTGTTATATCTAAAAGTGTATATACCTTAATAAAATACTTGATTGCTAAAAAGTGCTAATCGTCATCTGAGCTTTCATTGAGTCATAATCTCTTTTGCTGGTGGAGACTCTTTCCTTGATATTGATGGCCACTGACTGATCAGGGTGATGGTTGCTGAAGGCTGGGGTGGCTGTGGCAATTTTTAAAAATAAAATAATAACGAAGTTTGCCACATCAATTGACTATTTTGTGAAAGATTTCTCTGCAGCAGGAGATGCTATTTAATAGTATTTTGCCCACAGTAGAACTTCTTTAAAAATTGGAGTCAGTTCTCTCAAACCCTGCTGCTTAATCAACTAAGTTTATGTCATTTTCTTCAATATTGTCATGTCTCAGGGAATAGGGAGGCCTGAGCAAGTGGGGCAGTCAGAACGCACGCAACATTTATTGATTAGGTTCAACATCACAATTACAATAGTAACATCAAAGATCACTGATCACAAATCACCACAACAGATATAATAATAATAATAAAAGTTTGAAATGCTGAGAGAATTGCCAAAATGTGACACAGACACAATGTGAGCACATGCTGTTGGAAATGTGGGGCTGATAGACTTGCTTGGTGCAGGGTTGTGCAAACCTCCAGTTTTTAAAACAATGCAATATCCATGAAGTGCAATAAAACAAGGTATGTATGTATTATTAACATTTAAAAATATTTTGAATTTTAAATTCCCTCCTGTCCCTCCTCTACCTTTAATAAGACAAGCAATATGATATCAATTGTACATGTAAAGTCATGCAAAACATACTTCCATATTAGCCATGTTGCAAAAAAGAAAAAAAACCCAACCCTACCCTCAAGGAAAAAAGTGAAAAAATGTGTTTTAATCTGCACTCAGAGTTCATCAGTTCTCTTTCTCTGTAGGTGGATAGCATTTTTATCATGAATCCTTTGGAATTGTCTTGTAACATTATATTGAGTGGAGTAGCTAAGTCTTTCACAGTTGAGCATCATTACAATATTACTGATACTATGTACAATATTCTCCTGATTCTTCTCACTTCACTTTGCGTGAGTGGATAAAAGTCTTCCCAGGATTATTTTGGAACTGTTTTTCTCATTTCTTATAGCACGATAGTATTCCATAACAACCTGGTTTAGCCTGTCTGCCAAGACTGTTTTACTGGGATGTGACCACTGTTCATGCAACAGCTTTTTGGAGCCACAGGTGACAACTGAGTAACAGGTGGACAGCAAAGGTGAATGAGCAGCCCTGAAAAGGACTTGGCAAGCCCAACAGGCCTCAAACCTGTCAGTGAAATAGAGAGATGTCTACTCCAAGCATGTGAAGACTTCCCCCAGCAGAATGGGCAGATAAAAAGTTGTTCCGATGGCCGCAAAGGTAGGGTAAGCAGGCACTGTGGAGCACTTAGAGGTTAGTCAGACATTGAAAAGGCCAAGGTCATCCACTGCATCCTAGGCCATTTCCAGTCATCTTTTTTTCCCATCATCTATTGATATAATTGTATGATTTTTGATGGTTTTATTATTAAAGTGGGTCAATTATGCTTATCATTTTCCCAATATTGAATCAGCCCTGCATAGCTCATATAAATCCCATCTGGTCGTAGTGTATGATCTTTGTGATGTATTGCTGTAATCTCCTCCCTAGTATTTTTTTTAAAATTTGCATCATTATTCATTTGGGGAATTGACCTATAGTTTTCTTTCTCTTTTTTCCCTCTCCCTGGTTTAGTGATAGTGTCATATTTGCACTATAAAAGGAATTTGGTAAGACTCCTTATTTACCTATTTTTTCAAATAGTTCACATAGTGTTGGAATTAATTATTCCTTAAATGTTTGGTAGGATTTACTTGCAAATTTATCTGGTCCTGGAGATCTTTTTCTTATGGAGTTCATTTATTAGCCTGTTCGATTTCTTTTTTGTCAAGATAGGGTTATTTAAGTGTTCTGTTTGCTCTTCTGTTAATCTGTGCAATTTATACTTTTATAAATATTCATCCATTTTAATTTAGATTGTCAATTTAACTGGCACATAATTAGGCAAAATAAGTCCTAGTAATTGCCTTTATTTAATCTTCATTGATGGTATATTCACCTTTTTAATTTTTGACACTAGTAGTTTGGTTTTCTTTTTTTTTCAAATTAACCAATGGTTTATCTATTTTATTGCCCCTCCCATAAAACCAGCTTCTTAATTTTAATTAGTAGCGCAGTGATGGTTGGTTTTTTTTTTTACTTTCAATTTCCTCACCCCTTCTCTATATGAATGATGAGTTCTTGTTGCAATTTTTTATATTTTCTTTCTTGATGGGGTTCAGATAGAAACTGTCCTGAAACAATTCACTATCCTAGAATTTTTTCATATTGTACATTCTGTGCACATTTGCAGATTGATAGACTAACTGGTCTTTGTAACTGAATAAAAATATTAAAATATTTTCATCTTCTATAGGCCCAATGAAAGCATTCTTGAGAAAACTCCAGTTGCAAACAGGATAATAAGGATGAGATATACCTTATATTGTTTTCACATGATTTTGGTTTCTTTTGATGGTCTCTCTATATTTTTTAAATAATTAATTTTTATAGACATAATTTCCATCTCCACTGAACAATTAAAAAATAAAACCCTTATAACTAATATTCACAGTCTAGCAAAACAAATTCCTACATTGGCCATGTTTTATTCTGCATTTTAAATCTATCATCTGTTTGGCAGGAGTTGTATAACATTTCATCATCAGTCCTCTGGACTTGTAGTTTATCCTTGCATTGATCAGAGTTCTTATGTTTTTCAAAGATATTTTTCTCTATAACACCTGTCATTGGGTGCATTGTTTTTCTAGATCTATTCACTTCATTCTGCCTTACTTCATAGAGATTTTCCCAGTTTCCTCTGAAATTTTCCATTTTGTCATTCCTTATGGCACAGTAACATTCCATTACATTCCTTTATTACATTTTTAAAATTTTTTCCCAATTTTATTAATTTATTGATTTATCAACAATCACTTCCACATGCTTTTGAGTTGAAAATTTTTCTCCCCCTTCCTCCCCCCACCCTCCCCAAGACGGCACACAATCTGATATAGGTTTTACATTTACATTCCTATTAAACATATTTTCACATTAGTGAAGTTGTAAGTAAAAATTAAAACCAATAGGAGGAACCATCAGAAAGATGAAACAAAACTCAACAGAAGGTAAAAATAAGTGATAGCGATTCAACTTCCATAGTTCTTTCTTTGGATGTGGACAGCATTTTCCATCCCGAGGCCTCTGGAGATGTCTTAGATCCTTGTAATGCTGAGAAGGGTTCAGTTTAACAATATTAGTCATTGCATAATGTGGCTGTTATTGTGTACAAAGTCCTCTTGGTTCTGCTCACTTCACTCAGCATCAGACCATATAAGTCTTTCCAGGTTTTCTGAAGTCAGCCTGTTCATCATTTCTTATAGCACAATAGTATTCCATTACATTCATATACCACAACTTGCTCAGCCATTCCCCAATTGATGGGCATCCTCTCAATTTCCAATTCTTTGCCACCACAAAAAGAGCTGCTATGAATATTTTTGTACATGTGGGTCCTTTTCCCATTTGTTTGATCTCTTTGGGATATAGCCCTAGAAGTGCTATTGCTGGATCAAAGGGTATGCACATTTTTGTAGCCCTTTGGGCATAGTTCCAAATTGTTCTCCAAAATGGTTGGATCATTTCACAACTCCACCAACAATGTATTAGTGTTCCAATTTTCCCACATTCTCTCCAACATTTATCATTTTCCTGTTTCATCATGTTGGCCAATCTGATAGGTGTGATGTGGTACCTCAGAGTTGTTTTGATTTGCATTTCTCTAATCAATAATGATTTAGAGCATTTTTTCATATGATGGCTTTAATTTCTTCATCTGAGAACTGTCTGTTCATATCCTTTGACCATTTATCAATTGGGGAATGGCTTGTGTTCTTATAAATTTGTCTTAATTCTCTATATATTTTAGAAATGAGGCCTTTATCAGAGAGACTGGTTGTAAAAATTCTTTCCCAATTTTCTACCTTCCTTCTAATCTTAGTTGCATTGGCTTTGTTTGTGCAAAAACTTTTCAATTTAATGTAATCAAAATTATCCATTTTGCTTTTCATAATGTTCTCTATCTCCTGTTTGGTCATGAATTCTTCTGTTCTCCATAGATCTGATAGGTAAACTATTCCTTGTTCTCCCAGTTTACTTATGGTATCAGCCTTTATATCTAAGTCATGAACCCATTTTGACTTTATTTTGGTATATGGTGTGAGATTTGGGTCTATGCCTAGTTTCTGCCATACTCTTTTCCAGTTTTCCCAGCAGTTTTTTTCAAAGAGTGGGTTCTTATCCAGAAGCTGGGGTCTTTGGGTTTATCAAATAATAGATTACTATAGTCATTGACTACTGTGTCTTGCATATTTAACCTATTCCACTGATCCACCTCCCTATTTCTTAGCCAGTACCAAGCAGTTTTGATGATTGCTGCTTTATAATACAATTTAAGATCTGGAATTGCTAGGCCACCTTCCCCTGCATTTCTTTTCATTAGTTCCTTTGATATTCTGGACCTTTTGTTTTTCCAAATGAATCTTGTTATTATTTTTCTAACTCTATAAAATAATTTTTTGGTAGTTTGATTGGTATGGCACTGAATAAGTAAATTAGCTTAGGTAGGATTGTCATTTTTATTATATTAGCTCGGCCTACCCATGAGCAACTGATGTTTTTCCAATTATTTAGATCTGATTTTATTTGTGTGAAAAGTGTTTTGTAATTGTGTTCATAGAGTTCCTGGGTTTGTTTCGGGAGGTAGACTCCTAAATATTTTATAATGTCTACAGTAAGTTTAAATGGGATTTCTCTTTCTATCTCTTGCTGTTGGGCTTTGTTGGTAATATATAGAAATGCTGATGATTTATGTGGGTTTATTTTATAGCCTGCAACTTTGCTAAAGTTGTTTATTATTTCAAGTAGTTTTTTACTTGATTCTCTAGGATTCTCTAAGTATATCATCATGTCATCTGCAAAGAGTGATAGCTTTGTTTCTTCTTTGCCTATTCTAATGCCTTCAATTTCTTTTTCTTCTCTTATTGCTAAAGCTAAGTTTCCAGTACAATATTGAATAACAGTGGTGATAATGGACATCCTTGTTTCACCCCGATCTTATTGGAAATGCTTCTAGCCTGTCCCCATTACATATAATGCTTGCTGAAGGTTTTAGATATATGCTATTTATTATTTTAAGGAAGACTCCATTTATACCTATGCTTTCTAGTGTTTTTAATAGGAATGGGTGTTGTATTTTTCAAAAGCTTTTTCTGCATCTATTGAGATGATCATGTGGTTTCTGTTGGTTTTGGTGTTGATATGCTCAATGATGCTGATAGTTTTCCTAATATTGAACCAACCCTGCATTCCTGGTATAAATCCTACCTGGTCATAGTGTATTATTCTTGTGATAAGTTGCTGCAATCTATTTGCTAGTATTTTGTTTAAAATTTTTGCATCTATATTCATTAGAGAAATTGGTCTATAATTTTCTTTCTCTATTTTGACTCTTCCTGGTTTAGGTATCAACACCATATTTGTATCATAAAAAGAATTTGGTAAGACTCCTTCTTCACCTATTTTCCCAAATAGTCTATATAGTATTGGAATTAATTGTTCTTTAAATGTTTGATAGAATTTGCATGTAAATCCATCTGGCCCTGGAGATTTTTTCCTAGGGAGTTCATCAATGGCTTGTTCAATTTCTTTTTCTGAGATGGGGTTATTTAAGTATTTTACTTTCTTCTTTGTTAATCTGGGCAATTTATATTTTTGTAAATATGTATCCATTTCACTAAGATTGTCAAATTTGTTGGCATATAGTTGGGCAAAATAATTCCTAATTATTGTTTTAATTTCCTCTTCCTTGGTGGTAGCTTCACCCTTTTCATTCTTGATACTAGTAATTTGGTTTTCTTCTTTCTTTTTTTAATTAAATTAACCAAAGGTTTATCTATTTTATTGGTTTTTTTATAAAACCAGCTCTTAGTTTTATTTATTAGTTCAATAGTTTTCTTAATTTCAATTTTTAATTTTTCCTTTGGTTTTCAATATTTCTAATTTGTGTTTAGTTGAGGATTTTTAATTGTTCTTTTTCTAGTTTTTTTAGTTGTATGCCCAATTCATTAATCTCCTCTTTTTCTATTTTATTTATGTAAGCATTTAGAGATATAAAACTTCCCCTAAGAACTGCTTTTGCTGCATCCCATAGTTTTGGTATGTTGTCTCATTATTGTCATTCTCTTGAATGAAATTATTGATTGTTTCTATGATTTGTTGTTTGACCCAATCATTTTTTAGGATTAGATTATTTAGTTTCCAATTATTTTTTTATCTTTCCATGGCCCTTTATTACATATAATTTTTATTGCATCATGATCTGAAAAGGATGCATTTAATATTTCTGCCTTTCTGCATTGGATTGTGAGGTTTTCATGCCCTAGTACATGGTCAATTTTTGTGGATGTGCCATGTACTGCTGAGAAAAAAGTATATTCCTTTCTATCCCCATTCAGTTTTCTCCAGAGGTCTATCATACCTAACTTTTCTAATGTTCTATTCACCTCCTTAACTTCTTTCTTGTTTATTTTGTGGTTAGATTATCTAGTGCAGAGAGGGGAGGTTCAGGTCCCCACTAGTATAGTTTTGCTGTCTATTTCTTCCTGTAACTCCCTGAACTTCTCCTCTAAGAATTTGGATGCTATACCATTTGGTGCATATATGTTTAGTAATGATATTACTTCATTGTCTATGGTGCCTTTTAGCAGGATGTAGTTTCCTTCCTTATCTCTTTTGATTAGATCTATTTTTGCTTTTGCTTTGTCTGAGATCAGGATTGCTACCCCTGCTTTTTTTACTTCAGCTGAAGCATAATATATTCTGCTCCAGCCTTTTACCTTTACCCTGTATGTGTCACTCTTTTTCAAATGTGTTTCCTGTAAACAACATATTGTAGGATTATGGTTTTTAATCCATTCTGCAATGAGAGTTCATCCCATTCACATTCACAGTTATGATTACTATCTGTGTCTTTTTCTCCATCCTTTCCCCCCATTTATGCTTTTCTTTCTCCTTTTTCCTTTCCCCCTTCACTAGTGTTTTGCTTTTGACCACCCCTCCTTCAGTCCCTCCTCCCTTTTATTATCCCTTTCCCTTTTCTTCCCCTTTACTTACTGCTTCTTCCCTCCCTTCTTCCCCCCCCTTTTTCTTTCCCCTCCTTTCTTTCCTTTTCTCCTACTGCCTATAGGGCAAGTTAGATTTCTATACCTAACTGATTATGTTATGCCCTTCTTGAGCCAAATCTGATGAGAGTAAGGTACAAACAATGCTCCCCACCCTCTCCCTTCTTTCCCTCTGCTGTAATAGGATTTTGTGTCTTTTCCTGTAATGTAATTTACCCTTGTCTGCCTCCTCCTTTCTCAGTACATTTTCTAAGATCAGATTGATCCACTTATTTGGATCCATTTAACCCACTTGATTAGATTTTTTTTTATCATTACATCAAAGTCAACTAATATCCACCCTCTTTATGTATACTCCTTTAACATGGTGTAATAACAATACAGTTCTCAAGGGTTGCAAGTGTCATATTCCCTTGTAGGGGTTTAAACAGCTCTCCCCCTATTAACAACATATTGTATCTTTCTGTCCCATTTACCTTTTTATGTCCTTCTTGAGTCCTGTACTTGAAGATCAAATTTTTTGTTGAGCTCTGGTCTTTTTATCAGGAAAGTTTGGAAGTCTCCTATTTCATTGAATATCCATCTCCTCCCTTGAAAAATGATGCTCATTTTTGCTGGGTAATTGATCCTTGGCTGCATTCCAAGCTCCTTTGCCTTGGAATATCATGTTCCATGCCCTGCGTCTTTTAATGTAGAAGCTGCAAGGTCCTGTGTAATCCTGACTGTGGTTCCATGATATTTAAATTGTTTCTTTCTGGCTGCTTGCAGCACCTTCTCTTTCATCTGGTAATTTTGGAATTTTGCTATTATATTCCTTGGCGTTGTCAATTTGGGATCTCTTTCAGGTGGTGACCAATGGATTCTTTCTATGGTTATTTTCCCTTCTGGTTCTAGGACTTCGGGCAGTTTTCCTTTATGATTTCCTGAAAGATACTGTCCAGGCTCTTTTTTTCATCATGATTTTCAGGTAGTCCAATAATTTTTAAATTGTCTCTCCTGGATCGATTTTCCAGGTCGGTTGTTTTACTGATGAGGTATTTTACGTTTTCATCTATTTTTTCATTTTTTTGTTTCTGTTTGACTGATTCTTGCTCTCTCATAGAGACATTAGTTTCCATTTGTCCAATTCTAGTTTTTAACAGATTGTTTTCTTCTGTTAGTTTTTGTACTTCCTTCTTCAATTGGCCAATTGTGTTTTTTAGGGACTTGTTTTCTTCAGTGTATTTTTTTTCCAATTGGCCAATTGTATTTTTGAAGGACTCTTCTACCTCTCTCATTTGACTATTAAAATCCTTCTTGAGCTCTTCTAAGAAGGCTTTTTGGGCTTCAGACCAGTTCATATTCCCTTTTGTTGTTGCAGATGTGGGTTTGTTGACAATGTTGTCCTCTTCAGAATTTCTGTCTTGATCTTCACTCTTCTCATAATATGAATCTATGGTACGTTTCTTTTTACTCATGGTGTTTCTTTATTCCCTGGCCTTTAAAGAGATTGAGCTCTCCTGCTGGGAACAGAGGGCACTGACCCAAGCTTCTTGTGTTGGGAGCCTAGGTCTTGGTCACTGGCTTTGTGTGCTGGGGCCTCTTATGTTGGCAATTGGAGGCTGTAGGTTTCTGGCAGCTTACCTCGTGTTGGGCTGGAATCAGCAAGGCTGGAACTTTCAGGCAATTCTAGGTTGCCTGCTTTTCCTTTCCTTTAGCTTTCTTCAGCTCCTTTTAGATGGGTGCTGCAGGGTGTTTATCTTCCTGGGGCCCCCTGCAGTGTTGTCTCCCTAGTTTCTGCTAATGCACTGGGAGATTCCTTTGCAGTAGAGTGCCGAGGCACCTGGTAGTTTTCTAAGCTGGTTTCCACCGGTTTCCCTGCCCTCACTGAGGCACTCGGAGGTCCAGGTGTTGGTGTTTGCCTGTTCTACCACCTGGGCTTCAGGATTTCTTCACAATTGGAGGCTGCAGGGCTCTGACAGCTCACCTGGTGTTGGGTTGGAATCAGCAAGGCCGGGCTTTAGGAAGCCTTTAGGTTGTTTTCTTCACCTCCTTTCAGATGAATGCGCAGGGTACTTATCGCCTGGAGGCCCTTGTAGTTCTGCCTCCTTTATTTTTTGCTGAGGCACTGGGAGACCCGTTTGCTGGGCTGCTGCACTGCTGCTCCCTGTCTTTCTTCTAGTTCAGCTGTTCCAGGGTTTTTTTCTGGGGTGATTTTTCTGGGTTTTCAGAGGTTGATAGGGGAGAGTGAGAGCAGCTACCTTTTCACTCTGCCATCTTGGCTCCAGGAAGCTGAAGTCCCCTTTTCTACATTTTTAAAATCCATTTCCACTCCCTTAGTTTCCAGTTTGGGGCTAATACGAATAGATCTCTTTATTTTGAAAATCATCTCTCTTCTCTCCTTAAAGTTTCTCATTGATTATATCTTGCAGCCTGCTTATAGAAACTAGGCACCTCTCTCTTCTCTTTGAAAGATATTAATTTTCAGTTCTTGGGAGCTTATATTGTTCTGTCTCACAAACATGTAACAACAGCAATAGAATATTGGTACTTAAAAGATAAGGATTTGTTTCTGGGCCAAGCTTAGGGTTGTTTAAAGAAGCTTTATGATTTCCTGATGGCAATCTACCCCACTTTGCTCCTCCTGTTTAATTCTGAGCCCACCTTGTTGTCCATTTGCCCTGTCTGTCCTAGATATACATACTGATGGGTAAGCTTTAAGGATTGTCCATTCAACTGAATATTATTATCTAGACAAAAGACATACTTCATCCACTTAGTCTTTGGCAGACTAAACTCTTTTGTGAAGTTACAGGAGGTTTATGGTGTTCAGCGTGACATGACGTGTGCATTCTCAAACAGAAACATTTGTAGTACTTTCCCATCTGTGTTGTCCATACAGAACCATTTTTTCCTTTTGGATAATAGGCTAGATTTCCTCCTTCACAGTGGTGAATATCTCTGACCAGTATATATCTCCACATTTTATGCCTCACCTGATGTTTTTGATCAGGAAGTCATTGAATAGAGTTCTTTTTATTGGTATGTTCTCCAGAGAATCTTGAATGATATTTGATATATAGGTAAGGAGATAAATTGAGGGAAAGTCTTTAAGGCAATGTTTTGCTTTGTTGAATGATATGCTTTTTCATTCTTAATAAACACTTAGTACAATGTGATCTTGTATTTTCTACAACCTTAATAAATTAAGAAATGGTAAAGCTGTGGTTCATTTTAAAATATTGCTTGTGAAAGACTGCTTGTTGCCTACTAATGCCCTCAACAAGGATACCTTTGATTCATATGTAAATGACTCTCATAAAGATTTTGTATATATGACAGGGCTATTGTTATTGCTATTTTTAATATTCCTCATCAGTAAAATGATGACTTTAGACTAAATGACCTCTAAGGCCTTTTCCACCTCGAAATACCTAATTCAATGAACTTGAATAGAAATTGTCTAATAATTCCTCTGAAAATTACTGCACTTAAAAAGAGTTTCTTGGCTATAATTAATTAATTTGATGTTCTCCTTTAAACGTTATAGTCCTGGAGGAGACACATGGCAAATGTCCAGTGTAATGATACTGCTAACTCATACTAATCGAACCAATGACTGCTTCACCGAGCAGTCTAAAACCTGTGTAAGGCAGTGCACAATATGAATTGAGTTAACATCTGTTTAACTCTACTTTTATGTCACTTATCATGATTTCCAAACAGTTGACCAAGCAGTTTTAATTTAGAAAGGTAAAAATCTGTCCTCAGATTCTCTTTCTTTAAAAGCCAGTTTGGTTGAGTGGTAAGGACCTAAAGAAAAGATTTTTAATTTCAGGTTCATGGATAGATTTTGGGGAGGGAGAAGGTAAGTGAACTTATGTAGGGAAAATATGTCTTTATTTCAGTATAATTGGTTTCTTTTTTGTAGTTCTACATTTTAAATTTTAAGTATTTAAAACATTATTCTAATACAGAATCTTTAGGCTTCACCAGACTGCCAAAGGGGTACATTGATACAAAAATGACACTCCTGACCTAGAGAGGAATCTCTAGATGGGCTCCTGGAGGTTTTTATGGAAGAACTTGAGGAAGGTACAGGCAAAAGAACATATCAAGGAAAAAATATTTCTAATCCCTTAATGACCTGTCATTCCTCTATGGATTTGGGAGTTCATCAGTGAGGGGAATGAAGATATCAACCCATTGACTATGTGAGTTATATTGAAATAAAGATAAAGGAAGTTGCTTGAATTGCTTGGAGGTTAAGTGACTTGTTCAGAGTTGCACAGCTAATCATTATTAGAAGGTATTTGAGCCTGGGTCTTCTTGACTTGAAACCCAGGAGTGTGTCCATGGCACCAACACCATACTGCCTCTTCTATGGGTTCAATATCATATGCAAAATCAAGATCTAGACCTTCATTTCTAAAGCAGCAAATGAAACCTGAAGAGTACAGATGTGCCAGAAATACATTCATTTAGACTACTTTATTTTAGAATTTCTGATAAGATTTAATCTGGGCTTGACTAAAAGGTATCTGTGGTTCTCGATGAACAGTGGATCAGCTAAGGATATTAATAGTGAAAACAGAATTTCAGAGATAGCATTAACTTATTCAAAAGAATAGTGTGTTCAATATTTTGTGGGCAAATGACGATCATTACAGATGACTGTTTTTATTCATTAAAGGTCAGCTTTAGCTGTATTAGAGTACAAATTTAAAAGACTAAATCATTTAGTCAATCAACAAATATTTATTAAATGACTACTGTGTGCCAAGCACTATGCTAAACTCTGCGGATACAAAAAGGGTCAAAAGATGTTACCTTCAAGAAGCTCCCAAACTAATGGGGGAGAAAAGAAGCCAACAAATATGTACAAATCAGCTATATTTAGAATAAGTAGGAAGTAAATAAGAGTGGGAAGGCATTGCATTTAAGAGGGGTTAGGAAGGACTTCCTGTAGAAAATGGGATTTTAGTTGGACTTAAAGGAAGCCAGTAGGTGCAGCTGAGGAAGGAGAACATTTCAGTGGGGGAGACAAAGAAAATGCCTGGAGCCAAGCTGTGTAGGGTAAAATACCCCTTTAAAAAATTCTACAATTCAGTTATACATAAATTAATTCAGATTTGCCTAAAAACAATGTTTATTGAAAAGGAAATAGACTTTCCACTGAGTTTTGGCTTTTATACTTACTGGGTGTATGACTTTAGGGGCAAATAACTTCATCTCTTTTTCCTGTTTTCTCATTTCTAGAATGAGGAGGTAGGATTAGATAATCTCTAATTTAATTGATTAATTTAATCTAATTTAAGTTTCTAATATATATATATGTGTGTGTGTTGTGTGTTGTGTGTGTGTATATGTGTATCTCCTCATTAGCCCAATCTAGTGAATTTTTTCTGTATTTCTATTTGTTTTATTTCCATGTCAATTAATTCAGTGACCTGTGACTTTTTTTCTCTGTCCTCTCATTAAACCAGATCAACAACTGCTTATAGACTCCTTACTCTGTCATACTACTTTGATGCTTCATTGCTGAAGGTAACCCTAGGGTCCACTCAATAAACTGTAATGCCTCCCTATTACCTCTAAGATCAAATATAAACTCTACTGTTGGGCATTTAAAGCTCTTCACAATCCAGTCCCTTTTTATCTTTCCAGCCTTATTACATTCCTGCCCTCCATGTACTCTACAGTCTACTCATTGTTCCTAACATAAGACATTCTGTCTTGAGTCTCTACACTGGCTGTTCCACAGGACTGGAATGCTTTTTCTTCTAAGCTGTGTCTGATAGAATCCTAGACTTTCTTTGAGGCTCATGTCAAGCACCAGTTCCAACAGGAGGCCTTTCCTGTAACCACTAGCTGCTAATTTTTCCCCCTACTTCTAATTTTTCCTTCTACTTCTATATGTATTATATATGTGCCAATTTCTATGTATATTTTTTCTCCCATTAGAATATAAGTTCCTTGAGGGTAGGAATACTTTTATTTGTATAAGACTGTATGTGTGTCTGTGTGGAGGTCCACTCTACCCCAATTAAATACAATAGGTCTAGATTTCTCATTAAAATTATCTACCAAATGTGTAACCTAGATATTAACAATTCCTAGATACCTCAATTGAATCAATCAAAGGCATAAAAGAGGTACAAAAATCTTTAATCAATTTAGGAGAGAGATTCCTGAGAGCTTTGGGTTAAGTGAGATAATGCTACACAGGAAATTAATTGGGACTGGTTGAAGAGAATCAGTCACTCCCTGTGGGGTTTCAATAAAATAGCAAGCCAGTTCAGAATCCAGGATTCTTTTTTTTTTCTGCTTTTTTTTTTTGTGAGGCAATTGCCCAGGGTCACACAGCTAGTGAGTGTCAACTGTCTGAGACCAGATTTGAACTCGGGTCCTCCTGACTCCAAGGCCAGATCTCTATCCACTGTACCACCTAGCTGCCCCAGGGTCTAGTATTCTAATAGCAGGTCAGCCTAATGGAGAAACAGGTCCAGTCAGGTCTTGAGAGGGAATTATGATTGGGGTGTGAGAGGAGGAGAGACTCTTTGTCTCCTTCCCCTTCATCTCCCTCTTGACCAGAAGATGACTTCATAAACTTTGAAAAGACTTTAATTTCTCATTGGTAATAGTCGGTGTCCCAGAAACAGTAGTAGCTGATGGCAGGGTCTGTTTTTGAGAGCTGAGGACAAACTAGATATTCTAATGAAAAGCATCTTCAGGACTATACAAAGAACTGATAAAAACTAGACCTAAAGGGAACTCTCTGAGCATGTACCAAAGAAAAGAAAAAGACTTTAAGTAATCAAGAACTGAATTTACCACTTTGCCTCACGTGCTTTCTGAGCGTGTGATGACTTGAGCCATTATTTGTGATGGAAAGTCCATTTGCCTCTGAATTATACTTGTACATATGAGAGAGTTCGTCCCTGACTCTTGTGAGGAAACGTTTTGTACCAGCATTGCCTTAGTAATACCCTTAGCTAAAATCAACTCTGGCTAATTGATATCAATTGAAAATAAATATGGAAACACACTGGAAGGGGCTCATGAGCAATAATACTAGAACTTTTCCCTGCCCAGCTCCTCCATGGTTACCTCTAGGATCCTGAGAGGAGGAGTTATCCATCTGCCTGTCATCTGAGGATAAGCCATCATCAGATTGGCTACAAGGTGAATTTTTTTTTTTGGCTGTAAAAATTCTCAAAGATGTTTTATTAAGTCATACAGAGGAAGGAAGGAAACAAGCATTTATGAAGTACCTGCTATGTAACTTACCTAAGATTACACAGCTAGTAAGTGCCTGAATCTGGATTTGAACTCGGGTCTTCTGACTCCAGGTCCAGCACTCTATCCACTATACCACCTAGCTGCCATACTAGCTTTTTAGCATAAGGGTCTAAGCTAGATGTAATGAAGCTAAACAAAGGACAGAAGTGTCTTTTCAGATCATACTTCTCCCTGCTATACTTACAGACATTACCAGCAGAAATATTCAGCAGTGTTACATTGTGCCCATGGGTGCCTGAAGTGCCATTTGTGGTCTAAATATTGGGATTTTTTTTCCCCAGCCATCCTTTCATAGCAGCTACACAGGCCATGCCTCTCCTGTTCTAGACTCCTCTGGGAACACCTCTTCTGTGTTTGCATTAGGTAATTAAGTAGGTCTGTAGGCAGCAATTTTGCTTGCATGGCTGATCAGACTAATTGCATGGTAACAACTGCAGTCTTATTAATTTCTTGAGCAGTGGGATAGCACCATGTGCCTATGGGATATCACCCATTTACTGGATACTTCAGTTGGCATTTTGAGTTTCAACAATGCACTGGTTTGTGACTGACTCCATCCCAGAAGTGGACTGATTTTTATCATTGCTTTTACATTACTCTGTTCTCTTAATATGCTGAAGTGCCTTGAATGAATGTAAACTTCTTATGGAAAGCAGCTGAAATCCTCTTTCTAGCAGAATTATTTCCTCCTTAATTTCTTTATTGTAAGTTATATAAACATCTTAAGCTCTGTCTGTGCTGTGTGACTAGTAGCTGTTAATCATTTCTCAGTGTGACGTCTGTCATGCAAATGGAAGATCACAGCATTTGATCTTATCCAGTGGAGAAAAAGGTCACTCTTTCATCTCAATGACCTATTTCTTTTCCCCAAACAGTGAGACGATGTACTGGAAAAACAGACTGGTATAATTGGGGGGAAATTCTGAATTTGGAGTTAGGGAATCTGTATTCAAATCCTAATCTGCTTTTTACTACCTGTTTGACCTTTAGAAAGTAACTAAACCTCTTAGGGCCTCATTTCCCAATGGAAAATGAGGGGATTGAATTAGGCATTGCTGAAGGCACCAAATATTATGCTTTTGTTCTGGCATTTATCAGCTGCTTAGGTATATTTTAGCTTAGCTTGAAGCATTAAATAGGGAGTCAGGACTTCTGATTTTGGTCCCTAGCCCCAGCAATGACTTGTTCTAATTCAGTGCAATACATATTTATTAAGTGACTATCGTATATAGGACTATATTGGGTGTTGTGAGATATAAAGTTTAAATAAGACATAGTCCTTGCCTTTGAGGCACTTGTAGTCTATTAGGAGAATAAGTCTGTGAATGAAGTCAACAGGCATTTAATGTTTACTATGTACCAGTCACTGTGCTAAGTACTGACAATACAAATACAAGCAGAAAGGAAGACAGCTCCTACCCTCAGGGAGCTTTCATTCTAATGGGGGAAGCCATATAAAAGGAAAAAGGGAATAAGTCACATGCACACATATAACTTGTAATACGTACATCAAATAATCAGATATGTGAATTCATCATGCAAATATTCTCTCCATCACTGTAGATTAAAGCCCATCCCTACCTACCTATCCTATGTAACATTTATCTATGTCCTCCCACGAGATAGCCAAACGGTAGCAACTTGATATTTTTTGGGGGAGATGTCATCTTTTTCTTTTGACACTAAGAAGATATCAGTGAATTAAAAGGGCATGAATATCCTATCTTCTTTTTTGATCACACTTTTTTGATGACATCTTTTATTGTTTTCTTAAATTTTATTTTTTTTTTGTTCTGTACTTGACAAATACCAGCAAACATGAACATCATTGCCAAGACCCGTCAATTTTACCTTTGTAATGTTTCTTGCATATGTCTCCTTACCTCTGATACTGCCACCACATCTGGAGTATTACAATAGCCAGCTAGTGGGACTGCCTGCCACAAGTCTCTTCCCACTCCATTCTCCATTCAGCTGCCAAAGTGATCTTCCTTAAGTACAGGTCTGACTATGTCACCCACTTCCTCCAGGAATCTCCAGTAGCACCCTATCACCTCCAGGATCTAATGTAAAAAAAAATCCTTTATTTGACCTCCAACACTCTTCAAGTCTTCCAAGTCTGTTTTTCTTTATGACGTAATCATTATATAAATTGTTATGTTGCTGCTTGCTTCATCCTGCATCAGTTCACATAAGTCTCCCTAGGTTTCTCTGAATCAATCTTTTGTCACTTTTTTTTACAGTGTGATAATATTCCAGTACATCACTGTGTCATAATTTGTTCAGCTATTTTCCTGTTCAGTTCTTTGTAGTGCCTTTTTAATGCATTGTCACATGCTCTTACCCATCATGCAACTCTACATTGCCCTCTGAGTGATATTGGTCTCTAATTATTCAGAGACTGTAGCGTTCCAGGACTCACAGCCATACTGAGATACCAGTAGACTATTGATAATGAAAAGACAAACCTTTGATTCAGGAAAAAGTTTGGGATTGTGAAAGGAGCTTTGCAGTTTTCCACAAGCAATCTAACCTACTCTTTTCTGTGCCTAAGTTCTCCATTTGTATTGTCTGTACAAAGTATATTTAGTGTGGGTGAGATCTTTAATTTGGTTTTTGGTTTGGACTCATGATTTCACCGGAGTGAAGAATTCCTGGTGTGGAAGTCTCCTTCACTGATGCAGTTTGGCAATTCGTCCCAAATTTATTAACTTAGTGGCTCTGGCTGCTGAGAGGTTAAGTGACTTGTCACACAGGTTCACATAGGTAATTTGCATCAAAAGTTGGACTATACACCCAAGCCTTCTGATTCCAAGGCCAACCTCTCTCTCTCAGCTACCATACAATATTGTGTTAGAGAGAAGCAAAACAAAAGAAAGTGCTATCTGAAGTCTAAGGTCATTACTGACAGATGGGATCAGGGAAGGAGTTAGGAAGGAGATAGTATTTTAGCTGGGTTGTTAAGGATAGATAAGATAGGTATTACTTCTGTCATCAGCTCAAATTACACATATCCAGAATTTAGGTGCCAATGAGGAAGGAAATAAATCCACATATATTTAGTAGGAGCCATACCCATCACTCAATGACAAATAGCAAAGATTAGCTATCTCAGACAGAGAGGACCAACATGCAGGAAGGAACTACATAGGCAATGCAGCTGAGGAGTCTTCTTGCCAGCTGCTTTCCCTGTTGGAAATGATGAACATTATCCTATAAAGGCTGGTGATCATCAGATAGCTCTGGTGCTGATGAACTGATTTCTGGCTGCTTGCCTCAGCTTAGCTGACACAAGGAATTTTTGTGGAAACTCTGAGGAGTCACAAGTGAGAATCTTAAATAAGGCCATGTAACCTGCAAAATCTCAGTCTGGGTGTTGTAGGGGTCCTCTTTCTTTCTAATTTTCTTATTTTTTAAGGAAAATTATTATTTTAAATTTTTATCATTTTCTGTTTCTTACATCACCATAGTTATGCCTTGTATCCCGCCCTCTTCCCCTCCTACAGAATAATCCAATATAACAAATAGCATTTTTTTAAAGGAAAAAAGTCAGCATAACTGATTGATCTAGTAAGAAAAATCTGAAAACATGTGCAATGTGTAACACCTATGGACCTCCCCCTCACGAAGGGGTGAGTTGGGGGTACCTTCTCATCTCTCTTCATTTGAGTCCCTGTCTGAACTTTATTTATAATTTGTTACATTTAATTTTTTGGTGTATTTCCATTTACATTGTTGTAGTTACTGTGTGTATTGTTTTCTTAGCAATCTTTCACTATATTAGTTCATATCGATTTTTCCATGCTTTTCTGTATTTATCACACACATCATTTCTTACGTACAGTAATAGTCTATTATATTCATGCATTTGTTTAGCCATTCTCCAATACCTGGGCACATACTTTTTTTTTTCCAATTTTTAGTTATCACAAAATATATTACTGTAAATACTTTGGGGTATATAGAGACTTTTTTTTCTTATCTATGGCTTCCTTGGAGTATAAGCCCAGTGATGGAGTCTGCCCAATTCCAAATTGCTTCCCAAAATTGTTGTACCAGTTTATAGCTCTACCAACAATATATTAGTGTGCCTATCTTTCTACAACCCCTCCAACATTGACTGTTGGAATGTTTTTGGGTCATTTTTGCCCATTTGCAGTGTGTGAGATAAAACCTCAGGGTTGCTTTGATTTGCATTTCTATTATTAGTGATTTGGAGTATTTTTTTATGTGGTTGTGAATACTTTGTAGTTCTGAGAACTATTTATTCCTGCCTTTGACCATTTATTATCTATTGGGGAATAGCTATTTCTGTCTAATTTTCTGTATAGTTTTTAGTATTAGGAGCTTAGGAGCTGCCTAATCCAGTTTGACCCAACCAGGCATGTGTCATGTGTGTTCCTAGGAAATTAGGGATTCCCGAATAGTTGATGTTTACTTAGGTGTAGTAGAAAGTAATTGGGGAGCTGGCTTGAGTTGACCATTTCATGAAAGGTAGTGACCACTAATTTAAAGTCTAGTCTCAAAGCAGGCTTCTTCACCTCTTGTCTAAGGGTGTGGTTCTTAGCTTCCTCCCATTTCTATTCTGTGATGAATATCTCTCTGCAGAGAAAGTGCCTGCACGAAAGTGCCTTCACAAAGTGAAACAACTGATTTAACATCTTTGGATAAAGTTGGACCACTAAATGGTATAGCAACTTCTCTTTTTCTACTTCATATTATTTTTAAAAATTTATGGCAGAGGCAATAGAAAATTCCGAGTGGGTTGGCATGTGGTTCCTTGGCTACTTTCTAATTGGCAACATATGTATACAAGATTATCTTTATGTTTTCACTGTTTTTTAAAATAAATTTTTGTTGATATCCTTTGTTTCTACAATGTCTAAATTTTCCCTATGTACCTTCTTCTTCTCCCAGAGAATCATTACATATCATATAGACTTTTTTACATTAAAAAAGAAAAAGGATAAGAAAAGAAATGTGCAAATCCATCAATACATAAACAATTGGACCCTATATACTCTGTTATTCTCCTGTGGACCTCGGCTCTGAAGAGGAGTTGGGGGAGATGCTTTCTCATGACTCTTCTTTGGGGCTGTGCTTGTTCTTTGTAATTTTACAACATTCATTTTTATTTTTTATGAATTTATTTATTTTTAGTTTTCAGCATTCACTTCCATAAGATTTTGAGTTCCAAATTTTCTCACCATCTCTCCCCTCCTCCGACCCCAAGATGGCAAGTAAATTGACATGAGCTCAATGTATACATTCATATTAAACCTATTTTCACGTTAGTCATGTTGTAATAAACATTCATTTTTAGATTATTTTTGTAGTTTTTAAAATTTACATTATAGACACTGGATATGCTGTTTTTTTGCCTCAACTTATTTCACTTTGCATCAGTTTGTTTAAGTCTCTGTACTAATCATATTAACCTTTTTAAAAATAGCACTGAAATATTCCATTACACACATGTACCACAATTTTTTTTTAGCCATTCCCCAATGTAAAGACACCTACTTTGTTTCCACTTCTTTGCTACCACAAAAAGTGCTGCTATAAATATATTTTTTTCTTTTTGTCAACGACCTCTTTGGGACATATGCCTAGAAATGGAACATCTAGGGGAATGGATATAGCCTATGCTCATTCTCATTAAGAGGCTTTCTATTTTGATAATTCATTGATACCTTGTTACATTTTTGCTCTTTGCAGGTAGAGGCAATAATGGACCCCTTTCCTCATCTTCAGCCAGAACAATAGTTCTTAGAAAAGGAAGGAGCATACCCTATGACTGGCTTGAGAAGATAAGATCTTCTCAACATAGGGGACAGCACCAGCCCTTACAATGAGGCAATATTCCAAAGTGAGAATCAATATAGCCTACAGCCTATTAACACTGTTTATGAGGTCAGAAGGAAGGGGAGCCAAAGGATGTTGGGGCAAGGTTTAGGGTGAGCCCCCTGATCCCAGTTGGGGAAGGTTAGAGAAACAAGGAATCTCTCCTTTTAGGATACGGGGTACATGCTCTCAGCCCTTACCCTCCAAGTACTCTCAGAGGAATCCTGAGAGATATAGGACAGCTGCTGGAAGTTTCAGATCCCTCGTCCAAGATTTATAAGCTAAAGTATCCCAACACATTGCCAGAAGCTGGGCATGGGGAATTCCTAAGTGGTGGTTAGGAAGCAGCAAAAAAATAGTAGAAGCAAAAAGCAGAGAGAACAAGCAGATGTATTCAGTACTTACTCATGACCAGAAATAGCTTAGATAGGGGAAAGGAAGCCACTGGGATAGATCATAATCATTCTCAAGAACACATTTCAAAATATGAAATCGTTTTAGAAAGAAATTTATTAGGTCATTTGGGAGGGACAGAGAGAAGGAGGAAGAGAGAAAGAGAGAGAGCATGCACCAGAGAGAAAGGGTGGCTCCCTCTCTTCCAAGGTTTAGAAGGTTTACATTATATAGGATTTAAGTAAGGGTACTTGCACAGGAAACACATCTGCACAGTTAAGCAATTTTGCTGAAAGGACAATTTGAAAGTGAGGTAGATTTATATATATATATATATATATATATATATATAATATATACACACACACACACACACACACACACACACACACACATATATCAGTAAATGTAAATTTTTAATAAAATTTGGACAACTGAAACACAAGGGAAACCCAAAACACAAGCTTGGGTAGACTCAAAACAAGATATGTGTGTGAGGACCCAAAACAAGCATTCTTTACAATCATCTGACTTCCCTGGAGCATCTCTGAGCTCAGACTTAGCTCTACAATAAGCTTTTTGGTTTAGACAATTTTCTAGTCACATTAAGCTAGGTTCAAACCATATTAATAAATGATAATAATCTATATCGTTCTCAGAGGAAGAGTGGTGCCAGAGACTTGGCTATATGGGGTCAAAATGGGGTCATAGTGATCCCCCTTTGCCAAATCAGCCCCTCTGAGGCATGGGGAGTAGGGGGTACCATTTGTTGATGATAAGGGAACTCAGGTCCTCATCTGATAGATAGACAACCATAAGATGATGGGCGGAGTCATTATGACCATCCTTGAAAATTATTTTAGACAAGGTGGACCAAAGGAGTAGAAGAGATACAATGTACAGCATTATAGAAACTTTATGTAGAAGGAAAATCCTCTGTGGGACTTGACTAGAATTGAAGATTCACTTAGGACTGTTTGTGGCCAGAATTACTTGTTCCCTTTGGGTCTGGCTCCTAGGAAGCCTGGCAGCAGCTCCCTGTAAGTTCTTTTCCTGGTGGGCACAACAGTAGGATCTCTCCATGGTGCTTCTTTTATTCACAGCCAGACTAGAGGTTGCATCTTACTTGAACCCTTTTGGGTTTTCTCTCTACTTTCTGGTGAGTTCAACAGCAACTCAACCAAAGCTTTCCAGCCCTCTGGGTCTGGTTCCCTAACAAAGCACATCTCTCTTTGTCCTTCCCAAATGGCCTTGTGCCAAGAAAGCCCAAAAGGGCCCTAAGGGAAGACAAGGTTTTGATCTAATTCCATCCCAGTGCTTAGCACAGTGCCTGGTTTGTCGTAACTACTTAGGACTTTCCATTTTTCTAGGGAGGGTTGCTTCAACCACACTTTATATTCATTTTAATTTTAGTCTTCATACCTGCTCACTTCTCTTTTCCTGAATTCCAAAAAACACTGAAACTGTCTGCCCGACCCTTTTATGCAGAACCTGGCAGGATGCCATGTGCCATTAGTAGTGATTGGAGGTGGGACCAGAAGGAATATCTGCTTCAATAAGCAGATCTAAATGTAACAATACTTGCCTTCAGATGTTAAAATAATATATGCCAATTTCATCATAAACCTGAAATTTTTACACATTTAAATGTTTTAATGGTTCTGCCCACTAGCAAGCTGGAAATTTGGATAGCTTATTGAATGGGATGCTACATTTTCAAGGAGAAAGTTTTCTGAGCTGTTTGCTCAGCTCAGTCAGTCTGCGAGCATTTACTAAGCACCTTTTATGTGCCAGGCACTATGTGATAGGGATACAAAGAAAAGCAAAATGTAGTCCTGGCTTTTAAGGTGCTCACAGCCTGATTGGGAGTGGAGAGAGACAGCATACAAACAAGATATTTACATGATAAATAGGAAATAATCAATGGAGGGAAGGCACTAGAATTAAGAGGGATCAGAAAAGGTTTCTTGAAGACTGTGGAATTTTAGCTGGGACTTGGAGGAAGCCAGGGAAGTGAGGAGGGAGAGCATTCCAAACATGGAGGACAGACAGGGAAAATGCCCAGAATCAGGAAATGTGTGTCCTATATGAAGAATAGAAAAGAAAGACAGTGTAATTGGGTTGCAGAGTAGTGAGGATAGGTAAGGTGTAATGAGATTAGAAAGGTAGGAAGGGGCCAGGTTGTGAAGGACTTTGAAACCAAATAGAGAATTTTATATTGCATCCTGGAGGTAATAGGGAGCCACTGGAGTTTATTGACTGTGTGTATGTATGTAGGGATGAAGAGCTGACATAAACCTGTGCTTTAAGAAGATCAGTTTGACCACTGAAATGAGAATATTTGAGGTAAGGAGATCAGTCAGAAGGCCTCTGACATTATACATGCTTGTGATGGTAGGGGCTGCCTGGGGATGGCTGCAATGTCAGAAAAGTGAGGAGGGCATATATGAGAGAAATTTCCTGAAAGACAGTGGTTTCTGCATGTCTGAGGCACACCTCTTCTCATTAATTATCAATAGCCAATATCCTCATACTCCTTACCCATTCCTCACTAAGCAATTTGTACTGGAAAATTGAGTTAAATGAAAAACTATTATTAAAATGAGTTTTACTTAGAAAATTTCCTAAATTCAGCAAGCATTTATGAAACACCTCCTATGTGTAAGGCACTGTACTAAGCTCTGGAGATACAAAGATGAAAAAAAGATAGCCCTGCCCTCCAAACGCTAATATCCTAGTAGGGAGATATGTTAAAATATGAAAAGTACATAAGAGAAGATAAATACGGAGGCACAAGAAATTCAGAAAGGAAGGAACAGATCATTTCTAGCCAGAAGCATCAAAGAGGGCTTTATGGAAGAGATTTCCTTGAAGGAAGGGAAAGACTTCAAGAGCTAAGATACTGAGGGTTTCTGTTCCAGAGATGGAGGACTATGTGAGCAAATTGATGGAAGCCAGAGAACAGATGATCAATTAAGCACAAGAAAAGAGGAGAAATATTGCTTTTTATGGATGGCATGATAGGTGACATAGAGAACTCTAGAAGGTCAATTAATAAATTAATTGAAACAATTTATTTCTATGATTGCTATTTTAATGAAAGTTGAAATAACCAAATAATCACTAGTTCCACTGGGATGCTCTATTTGGTGATGTAGAGTGATTGATGATAAGATTAGTGCATTTGGGGTAAGGGCATTTCAATGAATTCTTTATTTTCAAATAATGAAAGTAACCTATGATCCATGCTTCTTTTATGTGGAATATTTTATTATTCTTGGATAAAATATGAAAGTAGAGAAGGAGTGCATTATGTGGTGGTCAGGAGGTGAGGAAGGAAGAAGAAAGCTAGGGCCCAACTGGGACAGAAAGAGGAAGGGAATAAGCATTTATGAAGTGCCTACTATGTATCAGGCACTTTGCTAAGCTCTTTACAAATATCTCATTTGATTCTTACAACAACCGTGGAAGGTAGGTTCTCATATTCAACCCATTCTACAAGTGAGGAAATTGAAGAAGACAGAGGTCAAATGATTTACCCAGGTCACACAGCTAATCAACGTTTGAGGCTAGATTGGATTTCAGGTCTTCCTGACTCTAGGCCCAGCTCTCTACCCATTGTACAATCCTAGAACATCATAACAGGGAAGAGGAACGAGAAAATGCTAATAAGTCAGTGGGAAGGAGAATGAGAGCGAAGGTAAGCTCCTCTGCTAGAAGCTTCCTTCTTCAGACAGCAACTGGCTGAAAAGCACAGCTAAATAAAGCCTTTAATAGGAAGGAAATGCATAATTACATAACATGTTCCAAAATCAAGAGGAACTTTGTGGCCACGAACTTCTTCTAAAGAGAAGTAAACTTGGACTGAATCTATAACAAGCAAATAGCCATATGGGGGAAAATACTAACAGGGTGATTATGGGTAGGTCACAGTCTCTCTGAGCCTCAGTTTCCTCATCTGTTAAATGGGGATAATAATACCTGTACTACCTATCTTACTTTTGGGATGATCAAATGTGATAATGAATTTAAAGGTCTTTGCAATGCTTAAAATGCATATATAAATAAACATCTCAGCTCCTGGTACCTCCTTAACTGTTACAGATTTATAACCCATCCTTATGTATAAACATAGATTTAGAGATAAAAAAGGCCTTAGTGCTCATCTAATACAACCAGTTCATTTTACAGAGGAAGAAATAAGGACCAGAGACTTTGTGACTAGCCCAAAATAGCACAGATAATAATTAGCAGGAGGCAGGATCCAATCTTGAAATTCACTCTTTCGGTAGTACCATGGATAGAGCCCCAAGGCTAGCATTATACCACAGTTCAAATTTGGACTCAAGACACTTACTAGCTGTGTGACCCTGGGCAAGTCACTTAACCCCAATTGCCAAAAAACAAAAACAAAAACAAGAAGAGGAGTCTTCCTGAGTCCAAGCCCAGTGCTTTATTTACTGTGCTACCTAACTGCCCCCTGTGGTGTTAAGTAGACACACGGCAAATGAAGATCATGTATGAGTTCTTTGCCCTTCTCCAGTTTCCAACTGGAAACCTGAGGGAGCTCCTGGTCCTACCAGTAACATTGATTATTAAGAAGTAACTTGTCTCTATCATCCATTAACCTGTATATAGGAGGACAACAACTAGTAATAATAATAGCTAACATTTATATAGCTCTTAATATGTGGCAGGCACTGTGCTAAGCACTACAATTATCTCATTTAATTATCACAACAACCCTGGAACATAGGTGCTATTATTATCCCCATTTTACAGATGAGGAAACTAAGGCAAGCTGAGCCTAATGACTTTCCCTAAGATCACATGGCTAGTAAGTGTTTGATGTGGATTTGAACTCTTGATTTCCTGACACCTGGCCCAGCAGTCTGCACTATGGTGCTACCTACCTAGCTGCTTCTAAATTATGAACAAATAAAAACTAAGAGCCTGAGCTCTGCCTGACCACCTGACCCCAAGATGTTAGTGCTCCCTCCCTCCTTTATTGATTTTTCAGTAATTTACCTTTCTACACATTCTCAAACTGTGGAATATGAGTTACTTGAGGCACCATTTCATTTTTATCTGTGTCTCAAGTACTTATCATAATGCCTTGTACATAGTACGTAATCAATGAATATGTGTTGAACTGAGTTAAATTGGCAGCATTAAATTATGAACATAAATTTAGGTCTCTTGGGAAGGGTGGCATGGTTTGGAGGGTTATACTAGGTGACTTGTAAGTTCCCTTCCAAGTCTAAGGCTTTGGGATTTATTTTGTAAATAACTATGCATTGATTATGTACCAGCTCTCTACTTGACACAGTGCTGGGATCTCACTGATGTGAATACTGCCCTCAGTGGTACAGATTGTTACCTAGCTCATTTTAGGCAAGTCTTAATGCCATCCCATCAGTCTTCTATACAAGACTCACCCAATGTACTGGTGGCATTTTTCTTCATCTCTCGACACTATGTGGATACCAGTGAATCACATAAGCTATCTACTGGGTTTTCTAGGATCTCGCTACATGAACTGCTTAACTGTTTTTTTAGTCAAAAACTTTTCTTCATGTTATTTTTTACACTTCTTTTCCTGTGCACTTCCTGACTGGTAATATGTTGCTCCTAACTTTCACCCACCATATGCTCCTGTGTTACCCTTTGATCTACAACTTTAATCCATTGAAAACTGTTTTTTCCATCACTCATTCCTTTATACAGCACCATCAAAAGTATACTGTTAAAATTATGGGCCTTTGTTTCAATGAGAAACTTGGGCTGTTGAAATAACTAAAATTTCCCAAATTAAAAATAAAAACTTGTTACTTAAAATGTTTTAATTAAAATAAGAAACAAAGACAATTGAGCCTGTGTTCTTTCTTTTCAATTCTAAACCTAGTTTACTACCCATATACAAGGCCTGCCCAAGTTACACAGACTGTTAGACTATCTCTATGGTTTTTCCATTCAACTGTGTACCATGGTTAGGACAATAGACGATCTTCATCCATCTTTCCACCTACCCAGGAAAAAAACAGAACTATTTTGAAATATTATGTATTTAATTTAAGAGGTTCTATGATGTTTGCAGGCTTAATGCAATCAATGCAGTATTATCTATAAATAGGAGCATCTGGGAAATCCTTTTTCCATTTAGATTCCATGCTGGACATCCATCATGACTATGACGAACACCTGTGGCAAGCATAGGTCTTCCTGTTTTATGCTTCACTTGGTAGATTATAAAGATATTGTCTAATATATAATTTTTTGTGAAAGTTGTCTGTTCTATTCTCGTAACTTCATTAAGGATTCCCTTGATGTGGACATATATATTATTTTCATAAAAATTTTATATAGCTTGGAACATATATGATGGATAGCTGTTGCTATTTTCTTATTTATATCTTTGGAGGAATAGTGTCTGTGACTTTTCTTCTAGCATTTACTACATTCTCTTCTTTCAGATTTCCTAAAAGCTTATCACCCAATCTCCTCAAAATTGTTCCACCTCTAGCATGGACTTTCTTTGTGTATGCTTGGTCTCATCTTGGTTTTCTTTAATACCTTTTCTGCTTCCTTCATGAAGCACGTTGAGAATAGTGATATTAGAATCCAAATATGGTGGCTCTGCCATCATGGGTGGGAGAATTGTTTATTGTAAAAATCCTTACAATTCTTTTCCATGATTTTCCTCTTTGTAATCCTTCCATTTTCATCCCTAAATACCTTTGGGATTTTATGGTTTCCTTCAGATTTTTGCCAAGCTTGTTATAAACTTATTTTTCTTCCCACAATTTCTCACTCTTTGGAGGCTATATATTGTTAATAATCTGTCACCATTCATTTCAGTAAGATTTTGCAAACCAATTTTTACATTCCAAACCAGTGGTATCTATGCTTGACATCTCAGCCTGGCAGGGAGATTGAAGGTGTGCTGGCACTAATGTAGTTTCTAGGCTCTTTCAGTTTCCTCATCAAGGCAATTGATTTACATTGGTCAATTTTTATTTATTTATTTTTTTAGGAAATGATCAGAGTCTGTGTCTATGTCTCTTCTTTACTTCCCATTTTGGGGCAACAATAGATAAGGATAGAATTGCCTCAGTCATGTGCTACATCTTTTTGTATTAACTTTTATCTTAATTTGTTATTGCTTTTAATATACACTCTAACAGATCAATGGTCAGATTATACACAGGGCCTTTGAGAAATAACTTCCATACTAGTAGTAATCACTCATTTTTTTGTTGGTTAGAATATAATAAATTTAACTATTTGTTATGTTACTTAGTTATCAATATGTCCAATACCTTCTGGTATTAAGAAATAATAAGAAAATATTTATGACACAGAGGTATAAGACTTCTGCATCGTCTTGAAGTCTTTCTTGTGTATTATTCCTGATCTATGACTTTTATATATATCTATAGTTATATAGATCTGGAGAGCTATCCTATGTCCATATATGATATATATGTATATAAATATATTTAAATTAATTATATTCAATTAATTTTATTAAATATATAATATAAATATATATCATATATGGATATAGGATAGCTCTCTAGATTTACAGATGACATTGAATATATCTAGATATCACATAGAACTATATATTATGTATAGATCTATATCATATAGATATCTGTTGTTCAGTCATTTTTCAGTTGTGTCTGACTCTATGTGATCCTTTTTGGGATTTTCTTTGCAAAGATATTGGAGTGGTTTGCCATTTCTTTATCCAGCTCATTTTACAGATGAGAAAACTGAGTCAAACAGGGTCAAGCAACTTGCCTAGGGTCACATAGCTAGTAAGTGTCTGAGGATGAATTTGAACTCAGGAAGATGAGTCTTCTTCCTGACTCTAGAGCCAGGATTCTACCCATTGTGCCACTAGCTGCCTGTATATTATGTAGTTAGATCTATATATTTGCACAGATAGTCCTATCGACATATCTAAATATCTATGTAACTAGAGATGACATAGATATGTGTCATATAGGCCTAGAGGACATAGACATACTTATATGTCATATAATAATATATGTATATTATCTGTCTGTATTAATATATTTGCTGTTTTCCCCTGTTGCTACCTTTATATTAAGATTGGTAAGTATTAAAGCATATGTTGATTTACTTTGGAAGGTCTTAGCAAATTCTTTGTACAACTCTACCTCTTTCTAAGTCATTTGCTCCATCTCCTCCCCACTGGAACCTTGGATCTACTTCTTGATTAATCAAGGGCCAGAGCAGGGTTAACTAACCATTAGACAATAGACTAAACCCCAAAAGATAATGACAAGCAAGAAGTATTAGACTGAATTGAATAAAGTGAAATATGATAGATATTAAAGTCTTATGCTTTCAATTCAGTCATTTTGCAGTCATGTATGACTCTTTGTAACCCCATTTGGGGTTTCCTTGGCAAAGACACTGGAGTAGTTTGTCATTTCCTTCTCCAGCTCATTTTATAGATGAGGAAACTGAGGCAAATAAGGTTAAGTTACTTGCTCAAGTGTTTCAAGTCAGATTTGAACTCAGGAAGATGAGTCTTCCTGACTCTAGGCCTGGCACTCCATCCACTGTGCCACCTAGCTTCCCCAAAATCTTATACTTAGCCTCTAAAAATTGACTTCAAGTGCTAAATGGGGAAGGTATGATTTAGCAGCAGTTTGTTTGAAAAAATATTTGGATAGTTTTAGTGGACTACAAGTTCAATATTAGTCAACAGTGTGATATGGCAGCCCAAAAAGCTGCTGTGATTTGGGGCTCCATTGACAGAGGTGGACACAGCTTCCAGGAATGAAGATGTGATGGTCCTCGTCTACTCTACCTTGGACAGATCACAACTGGAGTCTCATGTTCAGTGGGAAAGACTTTGACAAACAGCAGAGCATTGAGAAAAAAGGGGATCATGATGGTGAAGGGACTGAGAAATCATGCTTTGCAGACCTTAATTGAAGTAACCAATAGTTACTCTGTAAAAAAAAATGTTTTATGGAAAGGGGTTTGATAACCGTCTTTAAATATTTGAAGATCTGTCACGTGGAAGATGGATTAGCTATGTTCTTCTTGATCTCAAAGGGCAGAGCTAGGAGAACTGAATAGTAGTTATAGAGAGATGTATTTAGGTTTGATGTCATGGAAAAAGCCTTCTTGGGGTAGGGAGTTGGCTTCTTCTCAATGGAGGTCTTAAAAGCTGGATGGCAATTCCATGGACTTGTATTAGAGATCATGGCTGTGTAGCAAGAAATTGGACTAGACGGTCTTGAGCCTTTCTATTTCTGAAGTTTTATAATGTATATAAAGTACTTTGTTAATTGTGAAGTTACTGAAATTATTGTCAATTGAAGTCTGTCTCCAGTGCTATGTTGTGGAATGGAGGTGACCCTGGTTTCCCACAGTCTGTGTCAGTGGAACACATACTCTAGAAAGTTCTGTCCGGTCAGAAAGGCTTCAGGTATGAGGCCTATGATAGACCACATGTGCTAAAAGCCTGAGATTTGATACTGGAAGGCCTGGGTTTGAATCCTGTCCCTGTCACTTATACTACCTGTGTGACCTTGGACAAAGCACATGAGATGAGTGGGTTGGACAAGATGACCCCTAAGGTCCCTCCCAGCTTTGGACCTCTGATCCTGTATCTGTTTTTATTAAAATAATGTCTGTCATCAGAAGACCAGTCTGCATGAGTTAGAGAAGTTGATCCTCAGGGCTTGCTGTAAGGTGGTAAAATTTGAGTCCACAGCAATTCTCAATCAGCCTCAGTGGAGGGAGAGTCCACCATCAATGAAATCAGATTTTCCAAGGATTCATGTGTTATTGTTGCTGCACTACATACATATTTCTCTCTCTTTTTTCTTTCCTTGAAGGATGTTCTGTTTCCCTGCTTTGGTTTACCCTCTCTATAGTCTATGAGTGCCACTGAAGCCTTAGCAAACTCCATTTCTAGCACTTGGCAAGACTTAACAATGCTGTGTTTAGCCAGTAGCACCAACGTTATGTCAGAATCTCCCTGGGAACAAGATTTCTTAGCTATCACGAGTGCACCCCGGTAGGGGGTGAAGTGGGAGGAGGGTGGTGGAAGCTGTTAAGCTCCAAGCATATGTACTCAAATATTGTAGACCCTACAATAGAGACTTCTATTTTTAACAAAGGCTCTATGTAAGCCTTTATCTCCAGACTCCACCACCTGGTGTGTCTGACAGCTTGAAGTGCACCATTATTCCCAGTTTAATCAAACCCAGGACGCAGAAGGCTCACCAGTGGCTCAGTGTGCCTTAACTTGAAGCAGGGGCCCCCCCTTGAAATGGGACCATTTGTCACGCCAAAGCTGCTCATTTTAGAGCTCAGTGGCCTGTGACACTGACCCAGCAGGAGGTATCGACTGTTTCCCTTACATATGAAAGCCATTTCTGAAGGTACCTCCCAGCTAAACTGCGCTTAAGGGGGAGGAGGGGATGCTGGTGGAAGGAAGCAGATGGAGAAAAAAAAAAACCCCAGCACATCAACAGTAATGGCAACACATCCTGAGAATGTTCAGGGTGTGGAATTGGCTGAAGACTCATTATTCAGATGTGACCTGTGCCCTTTGTTTTGGCTCCTGGTTTTGTGATGGGAGCTCTGCTTGGGTATATTCATAGGAGAATGGGGGATGGGGAGGAGTTATAGTTTTATAGATCCAGAAATTTAAAGCTAGAAAAGATCTTAGAAATTATTAAGCCTACCCCTCTTGTTTTACTGATTAGGAAACCAAGGCCCCAAGAAGTAAAGAGACTTTTCCAAACTTTACCTAGGTAATAAGTTTTAACAATCATTATATACCCGTTATCTAATTGAATCTCATTGGATCCTTAAAGTAAGCCTATGAGATGGTTATTATAGGCGTCGCTACCTTATAGATAAGGAAACTTGTTAAGATTTGTTCAGTGTTATACAGCTAGTAACTAATAGAGCCAGGATTCAAATCCAGGTTTTCTGACCCCAAATCTAGAGCTCTTTCCAGTATAATGTTCTGCCTCTTCTGAAGTCTGTCAAATATGGGTCATCTCTTTCCAAGATTAGCTGTTCTTTAAAGCAACACACCATAAGAGAGATTTTTTTTTTAGGCAATTGGGGTTAAGTGACTTGCCCCAGGTCACACAGCTAGTAAGTGCCAAGTGTTTGGTCTGAGGCTGGATTTGAACTCAGGTCCTCCTGACTTCAGGGCTGGTGCTCTATCCACTGAGCCACCTAGCTGCCCCATAAGAGAGATTTTCAAAGAAAGGAGATGGCCGTATATAGAAACCCACTTCAATATCAAAGGGAATTTATCCATGAGATTACCCCATAGGTTCTAGTCCAGAAGATCTTGGTGGCTCCTCTTGCTAACCCTATTATACCTATATGAAATAGAACTGTGTTGAGTCTGCATAGCAGAGGGAGAAATTCTGGGTTTAGTCTAAATCACTTGGAATCGCACTGTTTTAACACAAGCTAACAATGGGACATTTAGTGGATGCCTTCTTTTTTAAAATTTGATTTAGTTTTCAGTTCCAAATTCTCTACTTCCCTTAGTCTTTTCTCCCATCAACTGAAAAGCAAAAAATTCAATACTTACTACACATATCACATCATATAAAAATATGTTCACATTAGCCATCTTCTGGGGGCAAATGAGGAAAAAAAGCTTCAGTCTGCACTCTGAACCTATCAGTTCCCTATCTGGAGTGGATAGCATTTTTCATAATGAGTCCTTTGGAATTGTGGTGGGTCATTATATTGATCAGAGTTGCCAAGTCTTTTTATAGTTGATTATCCTTACAATATTGTTGTTATTGTTTAAAAATTCTCCTGGTTCTGCTCACTTAATTTGCATCAATTCAGATTTTTCTGAAACCATTCCCTTCATCATTTCTTACAGCACAGTAATATTACCTTATATTCGTAGGGTACCTTGATTTTAAAAGTAGGTTGGTAAAATGACTTTAATTGCCTGAATGAGGTATAGCCCTAACTTCTAGTCATAGGTCTGATGCTATCTGTCTCACATTTTTAATTCAATTATTTTCAAATTCATTTTTTCCAGTTCAACCAGCATTTACTAAGTGCTGACTATGTTTAAGTCTGAAACTTACCACTAGTGAGGCATTGACAAGACTTGAGTTCAAATCCAACTTCAGATACTGACTGTATGACCCTGAGGAATTCACTTAACCATTATCTACCTCAGTTTCCTCATCTTATAGAGTGAGGATAATAATAACCCCTAACTCTTAGAGTTGTTGTGAGGATAAAATGAGAGAATGTTTGCAAAACAGTTTGCAAACCTTAAAATGATCTATGTATGCTAGTTATTATCAGTAGTAGTATCATTATCATTATATCGTTAGGGGGTCATGACCAGAAAAGGAGATAGGAAGTCGTGAAACAAGAGTTGTTAATAATCGGTGGACTAGGTGCATACTTTTGTAATGAGTGTCTTAGAGCGTGTTCAGAACACTTCGCATGAAGGCACTTGGCTTCTCTGTATAACTTCCCACAGGGGTGGGAATAGCTGCTTAGATTGAACAGTCTTTAAAAACTGCCAGCCTGGGCAGATGCTTTCTTTCCTGCATGCTCTTTCCTGATTCTTCCAGAAGGTGAGGTTCACAGTTCACCCACTGTGCAGTTGCCGTGAACTGAACTGGCTGAAGGGGGCCTTGCTTCCTTCCCGTGCTCTTCATTCTAACACACGCCTGGGAAGTTTGTCTTTCTAGGCTTCATTTGTCCTTTTCAGCTTTAGGTGCTGTCAGCAAACGCTAACGGACAGGGAGTTCAAGCCATGGCAAACGTGGAGCCAGGATTCCAAGTGAGATATTGCACCTAGTTAACCTGGCAGTGACGCCTCGAAAAGCCAGGATGTCTGGGACGTGAGCCTATAGGAGGTTTGGGACTTGCAACTGAGCTGTACGGAAACTGACCTAAGCTGTAAACCTAATCCCCTTTTCCTCCCCAGAGACTGAGGTAGTGCAAGACAGAGATGATTAAGCCCTATTTGTTGTAGAGTAAGTGTGTATGTTTGTGATTATACCTTGAAAGTAAATATTACTATGTAAAAGCTCATTTGATTGTTAGCAGTTAAATAGCGCTGAGGTGCAGTTGGAGCAGCACTGCTGATAGAAGCTGGTGCCTTCAGTAGAGAGCCTAGATACTCCCCAAGCCCTTAGGTATACTGGAGAATCCTGGGGAAGGCTAAATGTGACATACCTGGCCTTCAGGCAGTGGGGGAGGTAGGTGGGATGGTCACTGTTACACACCAGTGCTATCACTACAGTGTCAGGAGATCAGCACATTGGGTGCACCCTCCTTTTGAAGAGTTATGGGAGGACATAGGTAGATGTGCAAGATTGGAAAGATCCATGGATGATGCATCATCAGATCAAAGATTTGGAGCTGGAAGAGACCCTCGAATTCATTTATTCCAACACCCTTATTTTACCATTGATATCCTGTCTATATCATGTTTGTATATAGTTGTTTCCATGTTGACTCCTCCATTAGACTGTGAGCTCCTTGAGGGCAGGGACTGTCTTTTGTCCTTCTTTATATCCCCATTGTGTGACACAGAGTCTGGGCCCTTGTTTTTCAGTCATTTTTCAGTCATGTTTACTCTTTGTGACCTTATTTAGGGTTCTCTTGACAAAGATATTGAAGTGGTTTGCCATTTCCTTCTCCAGTTCAGATGAGAAAACTGAGGCAAACAGGGTTAAGTGATTTGCCCAGGGTCACACAGCTAGTAAGTGTCTGAGGCCAGATCTGAGCTCAGGAAGAGGAGTCTTCCTGATTCTAGGCCTGACACTCTATCCACTGTGCCACTTAACTGTCCTAGTAGGTGTTTAATAAATGTTTATTTTTTTTAACTGAGACAGAGAGATTATGCCCAAGGTCACCCAACTAGTAGTAGACCTGGGGCTACAATTGGTACCACTAGAAAAAGTGCCCATATCCATGAAATCACAGATCCGTCAAAGCATTAAGGCCTGTGCAAGGTACCAGGCAAGAAAGCAACATGAGGCTGATAATGCTGAACTAGCTAAGGCACTCTTGAGGAAATGTGTCTTATAAATAACCTATACTATTAAGACAAGTGGCTCCATTAATTTTTAACAATAGGAATATAAGGAAGAGAGGTACAAACTCTCTGGGTACCAGAAAGTTTGAGCTGACCACATAGAATCACAGGATATCAGAGTTGAAAGGACAATTGTTTTTTCCAATCTCTGGCAGGATGACCTGCACCATCCTTATTTCTGTTAAGAATGCTACCATCCTTCAATCACCTGAGCTAGCAGCCTCTGTGTCATCCTTGGCTTTTCCATCTCCCTCACCTCCCATATCCAATTAGTTACCAAAAGTATGGTAAATCTATATCTGCAATAATAATAGTTCACACTTTTATAATGATCTAAGACTTGCAAACTGTTTTTTACATATATTATTTCATTTGAATCTCAAGACAATCCTATGAAGTAGGTACTGTCATTACCCCCCACCCCACTTTATAGATAAGACATCCAGGGTTCCAAGAAATGAAGTGATTTATTCAGTCACATAATTTATAAGCCTTTGCGGTGGGATTTAAACTTGGGTTTTCTTGACTCCAAGTGTAAACTTTCTTCACCATGCTGTATCACCTTTGAATGTACCTGCTCACAGCATCTCTTGTATCTGTCCCTTTCTCTTAATTTATACTGCCACCATCCAAGTTCAGGTCCTCATCACTTCTGCCTTGGACTATTGACTCAGGCAACCAACATTTATTAAGTGCTTACTACGTGCCGGGCACTGTACGAAGTGCTGGGGATAAAAAGAAAGGCAAAAGATAGTCCTTGCTCTTGAGAAGCTCACAGCCTAATGGGTAATAATATTGTAATACCTAATTTGTCTCCTTATAATTCAGCCTCTCCCTCTTCCCAATGCATTTTCCACACAGCTGCCAAAGTGATATTCCTAACGTACCATCCTGACCATATTATGCTCCTACTCAAGACTATTCATTGGGTTCCTATTACCTTAAGAATAAAGTAAAAACTCTTCAGTCGGACATTAATAGTCACAGTCTGGTTGCCTCTTACTTTTCCATAATTTTTTTCACAGTTTTCCTCTTTATATACCATCTGTTGCAGCAAACTGGACTACTTTGCTATTCCTTGAACTCAGTGTTTCAGCTCCTGCATCCCTCACTTTGCAAAGGCTGTTATATATGCCAAAAATAATAACAGACATTTATATCAGGCTGCAAGATTTGTGAAACACAAATATATGGGATAATACAAATTAATGAGATAAATACAAACAAATGGGATAATTGCACCTACCAGATAGAGTTGTTATAAGGATCAGATGAAATATTATAAATGTTTCATATGATTCTTATAACAACTCTACTAGGTAGGTGCGATTATCCCATTTTACAAATTATAAAACTGAGGCTAGCACAAGTTGTTACTTGTTGAAACTCACACAGCTAAGAAATGTACAAGGCGGGATTTGAACCTGGGTCTTTTTAACTCAAATTTTAGCCATCTGTGCATTATGCAACACTCCCTCTGAAAAGCGTTCCATTTCATGCCACCTCTTAGAATTCTCTTCCTTCAAATCTCAACTCGTTTCACCTCCTACTAGAAGCTTTTCTTTTTTTTTTTCAGTTCCCTTCCTTTAATTTTATTGTTTATTTACCGGTTTAAATATATTCCCTAAGGATATAAGCACCCGAAGAGCAGGTACTGTTTTAAATTTTGTCTTTGTATCTCCTTTCCCCAAGTTAGTAGGTTTTTTAACGACAATAACTTGTTGAATTGTTCCATCGAATCCTTTGCGTTACCAGTAAAAGTGATGATACTTGCGAATGGTGAGTTCTTAAATGAACTAAGCAATGCATCTATCTGCATTGCTATTGATGGCCAGCTGTTAAACCGCTGTCCTCAATTTGTGCTAATGAGGTGGCTGGCCCAGAAATGTCAAATGCCCTTGTGCTTTTGTCAATGTGGAGCCAATCATTAGTTGGACAGATTAGTTCTCCAGGGGTTGCAGGATTTGGCTTATTCTCTTCTGGAGAAATGTGCTTATTATTCCCAACTGTGTCATATAATATAGATACTTGCAATCCTTGAGTCAGTTCACACAGATTACTTACTTGCTCATAGATATGATAGTAAAACCTACCTGGGCTGGGCTCAACCACATAAAGCAGAAGGAAAAAGACTTATAATCCAATTAGTAGTCTGACTCACATTGTTTGTTTCCATGGATGTCTATATCACCCCTCCCTCACCTTTTCCCTCTTTCTATTCTGAACCTTCCTTTCTTAGTTTTCTCCTCCTTACTGAAATAATATTTTTTTTTCATTTTTTGAGGGAGAGGAATCCTTCTAATTTGCCCTTATTGTTGCAAATGGCCTTCCCTAGAGGCAAAGGTATTGACTGAGTTAAATTGTAGGCATTACACAATATGATCAACCTCTAGAGTCTGAACTTTTTTGGGGGGAAATTGGAGGACAGTGTACTGACTGCCTCTAATAATTGGGAGAGGTCCTTTCAATTCAAGTACCTAATGGTAAGTCAAGAGGAAGTATAGAATAGTGTATAGAGAGCTGGCCTCAAAGCCAGTAAGATTTGAATTCAGGTCATACCTCATACCTGACTGGGTGACCTTGGACATGTCACTTAATCTCTCAAAGCTTTAGGTTTCTCTAAGACTTAAGTTGTAGTGAGATGGAGTTCTCATTGAGAGCTTCATATACAAGTCAAGTCAACAAGGATTTATTTTTTGTTTATGTGCTAGGCATTGTGCAAAACCCTAGGGGCTTGATGAAAGAAAATTACTGGTCCAGTACCTATCCCTATCATGTGAAAGACATTGAAGCTAGGGATACCTAGACATGTGAACCCTGTTCACAAGGAGCTTGCAAATGGTACAAAGGCTATTACAATAACCTGGTGATGTGTCTGCCTGCCTTTCTTCTTAATTCTTAATTCTAATTCCTTCTCTCTGTGAATTATTTCCTTTGTACCCTGTATATAGCTAAACTGAATCCATGTTGACATCCTTTCACTTCATCGAACTAGAAGATAGAGAAATTGCAGCTAAATAGAAAGCTGACTTACAGGCTCTCTCTTTGGGGACACAAATAAAGGAGATGAAAGAGTTAGACTGGGGATTCAAAAGCAATAGGAAACACCACTTCATGGAATGCTTGGGCATCTCATCTCATCTTCCCCATGAAAAATGTAAGTAAACCATCTACCATGAAGATAAATTGAATCTTGGGCTCCAAATTAATTGCAGAAAGTGAAGAGATACAGACATTTTATGAAGAATCAACTAATAGGCATTTATTAAACACTTACCATATTCCAGACACCATTCTAAGCACTTGGGTACACAAAGACAAACGTGAAAGTTCCTGCCCTCAAGGAGCTTATATTCTGGTGGGGAAAGCAACACAAATATAAATACATTCAAAATAAATAGAAGACAGTTTTGGGAGGCAAGACACTACCACTGAGGTACTGAATCAGGAAGGCCTCTTGTAGAAGCCAAGTATTGATCTGAGTGTTCAAGGAAATCAGGGATTCCAAAAATGTGGAGGTGAGAAGGCAGTGCATTTCAGGTATTAGCTATAACCAGTGCAAAGCTACAGAGATGGGAGATGACTTATTATACATTCAAAACACAGAAGACCAATGTGGCTAGACACACCACACAGTGTAAGAGAGAAAGTAATCTGGGAAAAGACTAGAAAGTTAGGAATGGGCCAGAGATTAAATGTCAGATGGAGGGGGTTATATTTATAGATCCCAGAGGCAAAAGAGTGTCATTGAATATATTGAAAGGGGGTGGGCATGGTCAGAACTCTTCAGGAAAATTGTGTTAGCTGCTGTAAAGAAGATGAATTGGAGTGGGGAGAGACTGGAGACAGGAAGTTATTGTAATAGTCCAGGCAAAAGGTAATGATAGTCTGAACTAGGATGGTGGCTGTCTGAACGGAAAGGAGGGCATATGTATGATAAATGTTGTAGATATAGAAACAATAATATTTGGCAGCTAACTGAATATGTAGGATTGATGAGAATAAAGAATGGAGGATAACAATGAAATTATAAATTTGGATGACTAGAAAGATGGCAATATCTATAGCAGAGGTGTCAAACACCTGGCCCGCAACTCTCTAGAGTGGTACCCAAGCCAGATTAAATTATAATTGGGAAATATTTAACAAAATAAATAAAAATAAAAAAATAATGTTAATATGTAGTTTTCTAAGTCAATATGTAGCCATAGGGATCTTTGTGGACAATTTAGTGGCCCCTGGATTCTATTTGAGGTTGACATCACTGTTTTATAGCAATCAGGAAGCTTGGAAGAGGGGTGGGTTTTGAGCTAAGAACAATGATTTCTATTTTGTTTATGCTGAGTTTGAGATGCCTGCAGCAGGAGGAGATTTGACTGAATTCCATTTCGGAAACTGTTCAGTCTTTCTAGAAATTCAAGATTATTCCCTGCTTCAAAAGCCCATATTCTCCTCTTGATGCTATATGACTGTGAACTTTGGCTCTCCATGTTTTTATGAGACTTGAAATTCCAGATGACTCAAAGATCGATAGAAAGATGCATGGTTTATGGTGTATATATTATATTATGTAGATGGTGTGCACATGAGAAATATTGGAAAGATATTGTGAAGATAATACGTAAGAATAGAAAAGAGGGGAAAACCCAGTTAGTTTTAATAGTAACATTTACATAGCATTTTAAGGTTTATAAAGCACTTTACACATATTATCTCATGTGATTCTTATAACAACCCTGTGAGGTAGGTGCTAATAGGAAAGTGAAGCTGAGGCAGGTTAATTAACTCGGCCAGGTTCACATATTATGTTTGAGGTGGGATTTGAATTCAAGTCTTCCTGAGAAGTCTAGTACTTTATACACCTAGTTGAATTAGATAACAAATAGATAGCCTGAGTGGTATATTAAAACACAACAGTCCTCCAGGATGTGGGATGGGTTTTCTATGGAGAATTGGTATGGTCTGACGTAATGGCAAGAATGCTCAATTTAGAGACAGACTATCTCAGTTTGAATTAGGACTCTATTATTTACTAACTTGCGGCCTTGGGTACTTCATTTTTCCTTGATGATCCTTAATTTCCTCATCTGTAAAATAATAATAGTGGACCAGATGATCTGTAAGGTCCCTTACAGTTCTAATGTGATATTCTTATGATTGCTGGACAGATATGAACAAAACCCACAACAGACAAGAAGGAGAAGGGGAGAGTTGAACTGTTCTGATGGATGGAATATGTATATACTTAGTATGTATATAGAGTATGGATAGAGTATATAGATACTGATAATTCCCTAAATTCAAGATTGATCAGATTGCTGGAATGTAGTAGATTTCTCCTTCCCCCACACTTTGTTTTCCTCTGGAGGTCTTCAAGCAGGAGTTATATGAGCAGCTCTTGGATATTTTTTTTTTTTTTTAGGCAATAGGGGTTAAGTGACTTGTCCAGGATCACACAGCTAGTAAGTGTTAAGTGCTTTGGTCTGAGGCCAGATTTGAACTCAGGTTCTCCAGACTTCAGGGTTGGTGCTCTAGCCAATGGGCCACCTAGCTGCCCCTGTCTCTTAGGTATTTTGAACTAGGGATACTTTCTCATGTGTTTTTGTCATTATTGTTTGGTTGTTCCAGTTAACGCCCAACTCTTTGTGACCCTGTTGGGTTTTCTTGGCAAAGATACTGGAGTGGTTTGCCATTTCTTTCTCCAGCTCATTTCACAGATGGGGAAACTAAGGCATATAGGTTTAAGTGACTTACCCAGGGTCACACAGCTAGTCAGTATCTGAGGCCAGATTTCAGCTCAGGAAGATTTCTTCTTGGCTCCAGGCCTTCTTCTGTACTCCTTGGGTGCAGGTGGGACTACACAGTCCCTTAAATCCCGTCCAATTCTGTTATTCTTTCCTACTGCCCTCGTCTCACAAGTCTTCTATTTAGTAAGCCCATATTTTAGAGAACAAACTGCATCCTGTCCTTCCCCAAACTTTCTATTCTCATGCTAAGATTATGGAAGGTGGCTTAAATTATAGCTGCTGGGGAGTCTTTGTTTTACCAGCTGGGGTGTTGAAACAGCAGCAAGACATAACACTTATCTGCTGTAGCAGAAGGTAAGATGTGCTGGCTGTCTGTTTTAAAATTCATTCCTGAATTGAGCAGCAGAGCAAAGGCTGTACATTTTAGTCACACCCCTCCTCCAAACCAATGAATTCGAGTAAACAAAAGATAGAAGTGCAAATATACAGTGTAATTTTCTGTCTTGGGGTTGATTTTTGTCAGTGGAACAGAGGAAAGTAAACTCCTGGCTTTCCAGGGCAGATGAAATGTTTTGGGGACATTTATGGAAATGATATTGGTCACTATTTTAGTTCCTAACTACTTTAATTTAGTTCCTTACTAATTTTAGTTCCTCACTAGACTCCATACACATGCGCATCTGAAGATAAGTGCATTGCAATGTGCTGAAATAGGTGTTTAGGGGGGGAAAGTGTAATCTGGGCACAAGCCTGGGCATTTGCATAGGATCCTCCTCGTTGGTGGAGAAAAAGATTGCTTGCTTGATGCTCCACCTCCCGAAGGATGGAGGAGCTTTGTGGCTGTAGTAGGATGCCATGCAGAGAGTATTGGATTCTCGTCCATCTTCTTGACTCAATTGTCAGAGTGATCTTTCGAAATTAAGCACAGGTCTGATTGTCACCCCATCCCCCTACTCAATGAACTCCAGTGGCTCCCTATTACCTCCAAGATCAAATATAAAATCTTCTGCTTGGATATTAAAGCCCTCACAATCTGTCCCCCTCCCCCCCACACCTTTCCAGGCTTCTTGTATCTTACTTTTCCCCACTCCATACCCCCCAACTCTGTGATCCAGCCACCCTGGTCTCCTCATTGTGCTTTGTGCCAGATATTCCATTTCTCAACTTCACTTTTTCACTGTCTGTCCCCTGTGGCTGGAATGTTTTCTCTCCTCACATATGCCTCCTGGCTTTCTACAGTTCTCAGTTGAAATTCTACCTTCAGCAAGAACCCTTCCCTGGTTCCCTTCAATGCTTGTGCCTCCTCTGTGAAGGTAATTTACTACCACTTTCCCTTGGATGTATCTTCTCTTTTATGTACGTAATTGTTCGCACATTGTCCATTAGATCGTCTTCTCGTTGAGTACAGGGATTGTTTTTGCCTTTCTTTGTATCCCCAGAGTTAAGCACAACACATGGAAATCGGTGATAATAAATGCTTGTTGACTTGTTTGCATTTGGAACCAGAGGCTGGGGATTAAAATCCCATGTCTTTCACTTATTTCCTGTGTTGTTACCTTGAACATTTCTCCGGTCCTCCGTTTCCTTGCCAGTTAAGTGAGGGTTTAACATGAGTAAACGGTCTCACTGTTTGAAGTCCAGTTCTACTACACTTAACCCCTCCAACCAAAGTCCTCCAGTTCCTGAGGGGTTGGAGGAGGTGCCTCTCAACTCTTCCATTGGCCAGAGCCCCAGAAGATTGTGTTCCTTCACTTCCAGGGGGGCAGTGATGAGCATTTAAATTCTATTTTACCTCTTATGTCAGATTAGCTTTTATAGGGGACTATTTGCTTCAAAGGTATAGTAAGACCAAACATAGAAACATTTTTCTCTGTACCCTGGTCTCTGAGGTAGGGGGGCAGATTAGGCTCATAGTTTCGCTCAGTTCCTGGATAGTGTTCCCACAAAGTTCAAGTCAACCTGCCTCCTCCTCCAGCTTGCAGGAACCCTGGATTCTCAGACTTTTCCTTCTGGGCTGACTCCAACATTCAAGCTGTAATCCTCAGTTCCAAGCTCACCATGCTTAAGGTGTTGAGTTTGGACCTCCAATCCTTGGACAAAGAACTGAAAAGGACAAAGGAAACAGAAAAACCTCAATCCCATTTCTTGGGGCCACACAGCCTAATGAGAGCAGAAAGTACCTTTAGATTTCCTCCACTTTCCATGTGGCATTTCCTGCTCTGAATGAGCCAATCCTTCATCCCTGGATACTGCAAGAAAGAGAGAGCAGCTGTGCCTAGTCAGGGAGATTTAAAGACTCAGAAAGCTCCAGCTAGAGCAGCCAGTAGAAACAGGCTGCTCCAACCATTCGGTCAGCCAACTCAGAATGGCCATGCCAGCACCAGCCCTCCTCTCTTCCAGAAGTAGGTCCCTGGCAGCTCCTATGTGAGTGCCTCTATCTTAGGTGATCTGGGCATGTGCCTTTTCCCAGTTTCAAGAAGGTTGGACTAAGACCATTTCCAGCTCTAAACATGTGGACCTTAGAGATCATCCAGTCCAACCTCGTCATTTAACTGATGCAAAATCTGGGGCCCAGAAAAGATAAATGCCTTGCTCAGAGTCACGCAGACAATAAGTGGCAGACAGAGGATTTGAAACATTGGACTTTCCTCTTTCTATTGAACCACACAGAGCCCAAGCCAGGAGAAGTAATTTTCAATTTAGAATGCCCAAATAGACAAGGGCGTGTCTTTGTAATTTGAATGAACTGATTAAAAGATGTTTAATTCTTTCTCCCCCACCCCATCCCCATCCTTGCAACCTCTCCCCAACCCCATCCATTTGAATTGGCTGTTAGGCAATTCAGTTTGGTCTTTATAATGGCTGAAATAATCAAACTATCTAGTTATTTTGGTGGTCTTGAAAGAATTTTATGGATTGACTGTCTTTGCTCACCACCCCTTATCAGCATCTTTACTGTTGTTGTTCTCTGGCATATACAGCAGGTACCTTCTTAAAGGTACGCTACTGCCCCTAAGTGCAGAGAATGAGCCTAGAGCTATGCATTAGATGCTGAATTGAAGACTAATGTTAATTTCTATTATTCCTCATCTCCTCTTTTCCTCCCGCCCCATTCTTTGCCCTTAGCCTTTTCATAAAAAAAAAATCCGTTCATTTTCAATACTGTGATTTAGGGAGGATTAATTATATTTTGTAGTTCTTTGCATCCAAACTAGTAGCTTGCTTGTTATGGGTTATAAGCCAAGTGAGAGTGGAATCTATTCAAAATAATTTCAAGGGTTTCTAAATAGGGAGATATCTTCATAATGAAGGGGCTTAATTATGTAGCTTTCTATTGGCTTGCTACTGTAGGCAGAATCAAAGCTATGCATAGGTCAGGAAGAGGGAAGCTTGATAGTTTTGTTTTTCTCTTTTTTCTCCTAGAAGAAAAGTTTAGCTGTATATATTAAGTGTTTAGGTATAAGGACATGATAGAAAATGAGAAGCTAAATGATATTTGCTATGATTTAAGAATATAAACTATAGCATGTTCATATGGTGGGTTCTGGGGTTGATTCAGAAGATCTGGATTTGATTTAAGAAAATCCAAGAATGAGGTGATCTAAGTTTGGCACTTAGCTGTGTAACTTCTTTGGACTTGGTTGTTTCATCTGTTAAATGAAAATGTTGGATCCGATGATTGTTGATGTGACTTCTGGCTCAAATATTCTGTGATTTGGTGACTGACAATATTTCAGAACAATTCAGGATAACTAAATGTACATCTCCAAACTAGCCCCCAAACAGAAAATCCCCTTAACTTGGTTCTTTGAAGGGAAAGGGAAGGAAAAGATCAAAGTACTTACTCTGTGCCATACACTTTACAATTATTATCTCATTTAAACACCACAACAACCCTATGAGGTAGGTGGTATATTATCCCCATTTTACAGATGTTAGGAAAAATTTTCTAGCAAGTAGAGTTGTCTAGAAATGGAATGAGCTGCTTTAAGAGACTCTGGATTCCCCCATCCTAGAGGTCTTTATGCTGAAGGAACTTTTTTTTTTCTGAAGGAACTTTTAACAATCATTGGACTTTGCTGCCTCTATGTAGTTACTGACTCAACTTACAAAATATTCATCCATTTGTCACATTCTTGTGACAGACGGTGATGTCATTTATAGTGGCAATCGTATTAATCAACAAACATTTATTAATCACTTACTATGTGCCAGGCACTGTGCTAGAGTTGGTGAAACAAACACAAAAGTAAAACAGTCCCTAATCTCAAGGAGCTTAAATGTCATACCTCCTTGTATTCCTCAGCATTCACAGAAGAGTCTTGCTTTTAGGGAACACTCAGTAAACACTCAGGACAGGTAGGTGGCGCAGTAAGTAGAGTGCCACGCCTGGAGTCAGAAAGACTCATCTTCCAGAGTTCAAATCTGGCCTCAGACATGTACTAGCTATGTGACCCTGGGTAAGTCACTTAACTCTATTTGACTCAGTTTCCTCGTCTATAAAATGAGTTGGAGAAGGAAATGGCAAACCATTCCAGTATCTTTGCCAAGAAAACCCCAAATGGAGTCACAGAGAGTTGGACACGAACAACTAAACAACAATAGTAAAGGTATGTTGTCCATTGTCCTTTACCAGAGTCTATCTTCCTCTTCCCCTCCCCCTTCCTCTTACTCCATACCCCATTGTTGTATGTAGGTGAAGTGCTGAAATGAGCTGTTGATGATAAGACTTGGTAAGTGCTATTTTCTCCTGAAAGTGTAATAATCATCATGGTAATGGTGGGGAAAATAGCTCATATTTCTATGGCATGCTGTGATTTGTGATAATGTACAATTCTGTTGAATGATTTGCATTGTTAACCTGTAGACTGATGTGATCTTAGCCATAAAAAAAATTCTTGCCATCCCACACCATTCTTACTACTAAAATGAAATGCTATTTTGCTGTATAGAGATCTCTTTTTTAAAAAAGAAACCTAGCATATATAAATCCAAACTTTGAATAAACCTGTGAGGTAAGTAAATGATTGGAGCATCATGAAGGTTACTGGGGCAGAGGGACAAGTGTCCTGTCTAGTCTTCATATATGAATGCTGGCTGTGCCTGGGATAAATACCCAGGGAGAACTGAAAGGAACTTAAGAGGAAATCTAGCTCCCTCAGTGGGTTTGTGACAACCTACTTCCTACCCCCTGGGACAACTGGGAAGTTGGGAGAATGATAATCAAATCCATTGTAATGCCTTTTGTAAACATTTAAATGAATCATTCTGAGCACTATACTCTCAATCAGGAGAAAGCAGGTGTTATTTATAAAACTCAAAATGATACTTAGAGGTTGATTTTTCTGTTCTCTTCCTTTTTTTTCTTTCCCCAAATCCCAAATTACTGTTGTTCAGCCTATAAAAAAAACCTTTTATTTTTCCTCCTGACTGCAAAAAAAAAATCAATCAATAAACACTTTAAAGTTTTTATAGATATCTTTTGTTTTAACATCATCTACATTTCCCAATGTATCCTTCTCCTTCCCTCCAAGAGAGCCATTTCTTAAAAGAGTAAAAAAAAAAACAGGAAAAAAATTGAACAATACTAAGAAACCCATCAAACAAATCTGCCGTTACACGTAGCACCCACATCCCTAATTGAAGTATCAAGGTAGAACTGAAGTGAGGGAGGTGGTAGAACCACAATAGGGAATGAAATTTGGGCACAAACTGTAAGATATAATTCTTGCCTCTGTGTATGTGACTTTGTATAAGTCATTCCACTTCTATAAGACTCAGTTTCCTCACTACAAGAATAGAGGGTTGAACTGGATAGCTTCCATTATCACTTCTAACCCTAATTCTACATTGGAAACCAAGGTACATAGGAATCAGATATATAAATTATCAAGGTATATTCCTATCTTTTCCAACATAAGTTTGACTTTTATATTTCTAGCTAGCAGCTCAGATCTTTCAATTTTTTTCCCCTTCAGTCTTTCAAAGATTAGACAAGGTTGTAGACCAGGGACAGAGATAAATAGCTGTTTTACAACTGGGATGAGCTTCTCATACTCAATAGTCATTTCAAAACAAAGAAACAATGATGGTGCAAATGACAGTAAATATGTTTGATTATTCATGGTTATTGTTAATAATTTATATGGTACCTTATAAAATGCCTTATGTATATGTTATTGCATTGGATCCTCACAATAACCCTGTGGTGTAGGTACCATTGGAATTATGGGATTGTAATGTTGGCATCCCCATCTCATAAATGAGAATACTGAAACCTGGAAAAATTAAGCGACTTGCTCACGGTCACACAGCACATGATGGTGCTCTTTCCAAAGGTACAAATATCATAATCCCCAAATTTGGAGATCTTTTCTCAGTCATCATTATTGACCTCTTGGCTGCATTTGATAGCATTGACTAACTGAATACTCTCTTCCTCTGTTTCCATTTTTTCGTGACACTACTGTTTTCCTGATTCTCCTTTTACCTGTCCTTCCATACTTCAGTCTTCTTTACTGGCTCATCATCCATAGCACCTCCATCACAAACTGTGGATGTTCCACAAGGCTCTGTCCTGGGCCCTCTTTTCTTTTCCCTCCAACATCCTCTTGGTGACTTTATCAGTTCCTATGGGTTTATATCTATGCAGATGACTTATAGCTGAGGAGATCCCCAGGCTCACCTCTTGAGTTTCAATCCCACATCATCAACTCCCTATTGGACATTTCAGACTAGACACCCCGAGACCTTTTAAAATCAACAAGTCCAGAACAGACTTCCTATAACTCCCCAACCCACTCCTTTGCCAAACATTCCTATTTCTGAAGAAGGTATCGCCATTCTTCCAGTTTCTCAGGTTTGTAACCTTGGCATCATTCTCAACTCTATACTCTCCTTCACCCAATGTGATCAGTTCTCAGATCTCACTATTTCTCCTTCATGGTATCTGATCCCTTCTCTGTATTCACAGAACAACCACCTGAACTGAGACCCTCATAACCTCTTGCCCACATTATAGCAATGCCTACTCTTCAGCTTTTGTGCCTCAGGTTTACCTCCAAAGTTTATTCTAATTCATCTTCCAAATCACTGCCAATGGGATTGTCCTTAAGTAAAGATCTGATCAATACTTTGGTTCCCTATTGCCCCTAGGATAAAACAGAAGCTCCTGTTTGGCTTTTAAAGCCCTTCACAACCTGCGTCCAACCTACCTTTCTAGGCTCATTGTCAGCTACTCTCCTCCTCTTTATTCTATAATGTAGCCCAACTGGCCTTCTCTGTCTTCCTCCTACCTTTATTTCCTCTCTCCATTCTCCATACATGGAATGTGCTGCTTCTTGAGCTTGTCCTCAAAGAATCCTACTCTTCCTTAAAGACTCAGCTCAAGCACTACCTTGTATATGAAGCCTTTCCTAATATCCCCTGCCAATCCCCAAGATCTGAATGTTCTCGCTCCCTAAATGCTTTGTATTTTGATAACTTGCATTTACTTTGTATTTGTTCTTCGTGTTTCTTTTCCTAAAAAAAATAGTATTTTATTTTTCCAATTACATGTAAAGACAATTTTAAACATTCATTTAAAAAATTTTTCCAAGTTTTCTCCCGTCCTCCCCTCCCCCTCCCAAGACAATAAGCAGTTTGATATAGGTTATATATGTATGCAATCATGTGAAACACATTTCCATATTAGTCATGTTGTGAAAGAAGAGACAGACCGAAAGGAAAAAGAGCATGAAAACAATAAGAAAGTGAAAATAGTTTCCCCTTCGATCTGCATTCAGACTCTATCAGATCTTTCTCTGTGAATAGCATTTTCCACCATGAGTCCTTTGGAATTGTCTTGGATCATTGTATTACTGAGAAAAGCTAAGTCATGCATAGTTAATCATCCCACAATGTTTCTGCATATGTTTCCAAATATATATGCAGTCTTCCTTGATAGAATGCAAGCTCAAGAGATTGTTTCCTTCTTGTCTCTATCTGCTTATTGCCTGACACATAGTAGGCAGTAAATCCTTGCTGATTGGTTGGAGTTAGGTCCACATCTGCTGGCTTTAATTCCAGTTTCCTTTTCACTGCCCTACACTGTCTCCCTAATTAAAACACTAATGATTCTGAATTTTGGCACTATGAAATGCTTTTGCTTACATTTCTCTGTTGTATATTTTCCCACTTCTCTGCCTGTTCCTCGGAATTCATTGTCCATTATTCTGTGAGAGAGCTCTCTAGTTCTGTGTTGACTTTAATAGGGCAAGCTGTGCCTATACTGATCAGAAATTCCTGCCTAGATTGCATGTAGAGGGCTGCAAAATGGGGTAACTGTTGCTATCTTTAAGATGTCTCACAGTTTAGGGGCATAATCTGCATTGGTGAGGGCCAGACCCTTCCAGTTCACACTTTCTTGGGGAGACACAGGGCTACTACTTTTAAATGGTAAAGAAAACAATGCATCCCATACCTATATACAATCTGTCATAGAATTAATGGGGTATAAGCCTGCATATTACATAAATAATTAAGTTTCCTCAGGGTACAGATCAGCAAATATTTATTGTGTGCCTGCTGCAGAAAATGTTTTAAATTTTAAATACCCACATAACTTGTTTTTAGTGGATGACTTAAAGAATTCAGATAGAGACAAAACAACTCTGTTTGTTTGTTTGTCTTTTGGATTTCTGTTCACCTTGATAATATTTAGTAGAGATAAAATTCCTATAGTATTTGCTTCATACCTTATTGCTTTATCTTTAGTTATGTTGGTGTTAACAGTGATAAGCATAGCTGCCTTCCAAGTAGTTGACTTGGGTTCAATTCCTAGCCAAAGCACTTGATAAGAGAGACAGCGAGGTACATTGGATAGGGCCTGAGACTTGGAGCTGGAAAGAACTGCCTGATATACTGGCTGCATGACCCCAGGCAAGTCACATTACTGCTCTGTGGTTTGGTTTCCTTATCTGAAAAATGAAGGCCTTGGACTCTGTGGCCTCTAAGGTTCCATCTAACTCTAAAATCTATGCTCCCATAGCTGCTAGAATCCCTTTAATTATTTCTTTTTTTATTTTATTTCTTTTTTTTTTTGTGAGTTAATTGGGGTTTAGTGACTTGCCCAGAGTCACACAGCTAGTGAATGTTATGTGTCTGGGGCTGGATTTGAACTCAGGTCCTTCTGACTCCAGGGCCAGTGCTCTATCCACTACGCAACCTAGCTGCTCCTCCTTTAATTATCTGGGAAAAAAAAAAGGTAGTATAAGTTCATCAGGTATTTGGTTGAGCTTTTCACTGGGGTTGGAAAGGAGCGAGTGACTGATAGACAAAAATAACTTCAAAAATAGCACCACAGTTGTTACCTTTAAGAAACAAACAAACAAACAAACAAACAAACACATCTTTCAAGCATAGAAAAAGAGAAAAAGCATTAATGGCCTATGAGCCAAGTCATAGCCAAAATCGTGTGTTATTTTTAATTGTGTGTTTTCTACTCCCCCTTTTCTAAGAAGTAAAATAAAATTTCTTCAAATCTTCATTTCCAATCTTTGCCAGACTGAACTTCATCTTCAGACCAGACTTTTCCACTCTTGTACTAGGCCATATAAAGAGGTTTGTTTTTCACAGGAAGCATTCATTGAAGCTGCCCAGTTATACACAGGAATATTTCATTCAAATTTTTTCTTCAAATCCTCTGGCATGGGACTTCCTAATGAGTGAAACTGCTCTATGAAAGTGTTGTTTTAGTACTTCGGAAATGAAAGTCCCTTGGGTGAGTCTAGGCATATAGAATATTAATTCAACAGCAAAGTGTTTAGGGAGTCTTTGTGGCAGAGAGACTGCCACGGAGACTTGAATTCAAATCTTGTCTCTGACATATACTGGTTGTATGACCCTGGGCAAATCATTTTACCTCTAAGTGCCCCACGCAACTCTCTAAAACCATAAATTACAGAATAGGAGCCCATTTGCATTGGTAAAGGGAATTTCTTTGTTGGAAGTTCCCTATGATAATAAAATCATAAGTTTGGTAAAAAAAATTCTTCTCCTCCCCAACACCAATATTAAGGTGTTTTATCACAGTTTATAAAAATGGCATTGTAACTGACTTTTAAAAGTTTATATTAGTCCAAGATGAGAAAGAATTTGGTACAGAAGGCCAGTCAGGAAGTCAGGAAGACCTTGGTTCAAGTCCCCATACCCACCTATACTTACTAGCAATGTGACCTTGGTCAAGTCACTGAAACTCTTAGTACTTCACACAACTTAGTACTTCAATCCCTGAGACTACAAGTTACAAGTGAATTGCCAAACTCCATTACTGGAGAGAGTTTCTATACCTGTGAATCTCAGGTCTAGACAAAAAATAATTGGAGTGGGATAAAGGTGAGTTCCGAGGTTATGTGCCCTATAGGACTTGACCTTGACCTTGTTACTTTACCAGAACCTGTGCAGATTCATTGGATTTCAACTTAGCTATGGGATCCACTCTTGTTCTTCATTATCCTCCTTGCCCTCCTCCAGTCTTCTAAAACTCCTTTGACTCAGAACTGGCTACGTGCCAAGGCAATGCCTTGACATCATAGGCATTAAGGCTATCGTGCCATTGATAATGAAGAACAATGCCCATTCTTCTGTGGATTCATATACCTTAGTTACCTCTCATCTGGATTGGTGGCGTGGTTTAGCCTTAGCAAACATTACAGTTTATTGGGTAAAAAAGTCAATGTACACATATCTCAAGTGTAAATACCCTATACTCAACATTTTTGCTGCAAATATCCAGTACGGCAGGGGTATAAGCAGAAGCCTGGCTTGCACTGCATAACCTAACATCAAATGCTATATTGGCTCAGGGCCCCTATCAATGTGTAAATCATGCTGTGATTCAACTTTAAATGGTCTGATAGGAGGTCACTAAGAAAGCAATTGATAAGAAATCTCTTTGCTGTTCTTCCCAGTTCTCTTTGTAGGTCTTAGGTACTATGGTCAGGCAGCCCTGATGATGTGTAAAGATCAGTAGCCCAAGATGATTAATACTGAGTGATGGGTCAGGGCTGGGTGTTGCAAAGAAAAAGTTATTGGTTCAGTTTAGCCCTGGGACCAAAGTGCTTGGTAACAAAAATGCGGTGGGATCAAGACAGGCCAGGGCGTTCTGAATTCCAGCAATGAGGAGAAAGCTCATGTTGCACATGATCAGCTGAACATCTCAACTTTCTTTCATGAGACCTGAATATTAACCAGAAACTTCTGTGTTCTCGTCATGGTTCATAGAGCTAGGAAGTGATGGTCGTTTCTCAAGGAGCAGAAGAGCTAAGGAGTAGTAGGGCTCTTTCATGGAGGACCTGAAGATGATTGGTTTGGAAGAATAATTTGAATTAAACCCCCCAGGTGTTGTATTGGAAAGATAAGGCTAGTAAGTATTGAGGGGAGGGAGGACTAAATGTTTGAAAGTGAAGGAAGTTTTGGAGAAGAGAAGTAACAAGTCAGCAGGCTTATCATGTTTTCCTGCTTCAATTCAACTAACATTTGTTATTCTGCCAAGTACATGGGATCAGAGATTTAGAGCTGGAAGAGACTTAATAAGCCATCTAATCCAAATGAGGAGGTTGGAGACACAGAAAGTTAAGTGACATGCCCAGGGTCACCCAGCTACAGTCAGGAACAGTATTCAATCATGAATCTTCCAGATTCCAAATCCAGAAACCTATCCACTATGCCGTGTAGCCTCTCAAGACCCTGGTGATACAAAGAGAAAAGCTGAATAGTACCTGCCTTTAGGGAATTTATATTCTTTTAGGCATCTCTTGTTGACTGAATCTATGACCTCAGACAAGTCACTTAGGGACATTTTCTTTTCTTGTGAAAAGGTTTTAGTGTTCATTTGGAAAGCAGTAGTTAGAGCATCTAGCTTCTCATGTATCTTCAAGCACTAGATCGAGGTGACAGCCTTAGAGAAGCTGCATGGATAGTTAATATTTTTTAACCTCCAGTGTTGTAATAGACACGTATAGATGTGGCTTTAAATTTTGCTCATTGAACTTAAAGAAAACTATTTTTGCCAGATTTAAAAGGCACTTTTAAGCTTCCAATAAAAGATGGCTCATTTTCTGTATTGTTTCACGTCCTATGAAGCAGGAAAACTGCATCATTAAAACAAAGAAACAAAAATGACCCAGAAAATCGCTCTTAATAACGAGGCACCAGGGCATGGACAGCACAACCTACTATAAATTATACACGTGAAATAGGTAGGTATGCCAAGGTTTGAAAATAATCAATTCTACTTAATTGAGGTATGGTTTTAGTGTGCTGTTTATTTAGTTAGGACAGAAGGCTAGAAACTAGTTTCTTCTAACTCATTTACCAGGCAGGGCCCTTGTAATTAAGGTTACTGATACATCTCCTAGTCTTTGTATTTATAAATATGGATATATAGAATTGCCTGACTCCTTAGGATTTTGAAGCTGAGATAGCAGCAAAATAAGTATTTATCAGCGTCTACAATGTACAAGGCAAAGTGTGAGAATGCTTTTTCTTTCTTTTTTTCCGTGTTCCTTCTCTCTCTCTCTCTCTCTCTCTCTCTCTCTCTCTCTCTCTCTCTCTCTCTCTCTCTCTCTCTCTCTCTCTCTCTCTCTTCCTTCTGTATCTTTATCTCCCTCCCTCCCTCCCTCCCTCCCTCCCTTCCTCCCTCCCTCCCTTCCTCCCTTCCTTCCTTCCTTCCTTCCTTCCTTCCTTCCTTCCTTCCTTCCTTCCTTCCTTCCTTCCTTCCTTCCTTTCTTCCTTTCTTCCTTTCTTTCTTCCTTTCTTTCTTCCTTCCTTTCTTTCTTTCTTTCTTTCTTTCTTTCTTTCTTTCTTTCTTTCTTTCTTTCTTTCTTTCTTTCTTTCTTTCTTTCTTTCTCTCTTTCTTTCTCTCTTTCTCTCTTTCTTTCTCTCTTTCTCTCTTTCTTTCTCTCTTTCTCTCTTCCTTTCTCTCTTTCTCTCTTCCTCTCTTTCTTTCTCTCTTTCTTTCTTTCTTTCTTTCTTTCTTTCTTTCTTTCTTTCTTTCTTTCTTTCTTTCTTTCTTTCTTTCTTTCTTTCTTTCTTTCTTTCTCTTCCTTTCTTTCTTTCTCTTCCTTTCTTTCTTTCTCTTCCTTTCTTTCTTTCTCTTCCTTTCTTCCTTTCTGTCTTCCTTCAGTATTGTAAATGTGGTCTGGTATGACTAGGGAAAAGTATATCAAGACTACTGTCACCTTTGTTATTCTGGACTCTAGACTTCATGCTACCAAGTAGCTTTGAGCTTCTGCTCATGCCCCACCCACCTGGGTGTCAAGCCCATGTTGAAGAAGAAGAAAGACTAGGTTTCTTCTTTTCTTTCTTTAGATCCAAGTCAAAATTACAGAGAAGAAGAATCTAAAGGAAAGGGGAAATGTCTTATTTAACAACAAATTTCACTGAAAGCCAGAACAAGAGTCACAAAAAGACTATAGTTAAGTCATGTGACATTGGAGGCATAGTGAACTTAGAGTCAGGAAGACTTGAGATCCATTCCTTCCTTTGGCACTTGACTAGCTTGGCAAGTCATCTAATCTCATCGAATCTAAGTTGCATTATCTGAACAAGGAGTTTGAATATAAGGCATCCAAGATATCTTCTAGATTTATGGTCCAGTGTACATTTTAAACTTGATTTTGGAGGCAAATCTTACGTCAGTCACAAGTAAGTTTTAATGAAATGACCTGGTTCCTTCAATTCCATGACACTTGGCATCCCTTAGAGTGTCTGGTTGTTAGTGTTAGGCTGTCTGGTTCATCCTTTTTTTTTTTTAACCCTTTCTCTTTCAGTGTAATTAAAATCACTTTTTGTTTCGGGTACTTCCTAGTTTGCCTTAAGTACATTGGTAAGACCCTGGGGATTTCCATAGCCAGGTTTCATGTTCACTGTCTTAGGAGTTTGAAAAGAAAATAAATAATTTTGCCCGTCATTAATGATAAGTTTTGACAAAGACACAAAAAACTTTCATTTAAACGCAGATGAAATAGAAAGAGTAAGAAGACTTAGGTTCAAATTACAGTTTTGTGTGACTTCTGGGTCATGTGACAAATAAGACAGAAAATGGAAAATTTTCTCTGATTCTTACAACTTCTCAAACCCCTCCAAAAATCAGAATTCTAGGCAAAGAATGAAGCAATTTCTTTCATCTCCATAGTCTAGGATACCAAGAACTTCAATGAGGTAAAAGCTAATGAGCAGCAGAGAAGTTTAGTCCCTAACCTCTAAAGCATACACTCAGCATCCCTTCCCCAGCCACCCACCACTGTCTGGTAGGGCTGCACAAGCCACACCAGGGCTTGCAACACAACAAAACTCTACTACCCTCTCCTCTTAGTGTAATGGAAAACAAAATCCAGAAGCATGCTATGGTTGGGACTGCAGTGCTCTGTGCTTTAGTTCTCAGGTAGAGAACTGGAGAACAGGCGTAATTGTGACAGGATCTAGCATGTTCCTGACTGAAACAAAGGTGCCAACATCCATCTGGGGCCAGTTCTGTCCCCCAACAAGTCACTTTGGGCAGAGACTGAAGCTGATAAAACATGAATTGCCCAGCCTGGTACGAGACTGACATGGCTTTGAGATCTAGCCCTCTAGGGAAACTACGGTCAAAGGGGAAGGAGTTAGAAAGTGAACAATAGGAAAATATGAGGGAAAAGACTGAAATTTCCAAAGATCTCAAAAAGAAGGAAACTCAGTTAATATCCTTGAGCATAACCAGATAAACCAAAATGGAAGCTGTTAATAACAGAAGGGAATGTGGACTTGAGATCAAGTAAATGAGTCCAGGCATCTGTGAATAAACATGGTAAGACAAATGAAAATGAATCAACACCTGATGAGGCAAAGGACTCTTTGGATTCCCAAGAGAGCATAGAACTGCACCAGATTGTTCCTGTATTGTTTAAAAGAGAAATAAAAATTGTGAAAGCAGAGTCTATGTTTTGCATAGCAGAAATATAATTGGCAGAATAGAAAAAACTTGAATGTACAGTGGTAGGTCTCATCAGAGAAACTAAAAGGAGAATAACTGATTGAGAATGCAAATTCACAAAAGTGAAAGACATTCTGGAAGAAGAGAAGCAAAAAGAATAATGTTAGAAAACATGATTTCCATACAAACAAAATATAATGATTTTGAAGACAAAACAGAAAAGATAACTTAAAGATTGTCTCCCAGAACTACATGATAAGAAACAAACAAGCAAACTGAACATAATGAAAGAAATAATACCAAAAAAAAAACCTTCCCAGAAATTCTGAACACAGAAAACAAAGTTTAAGTTGAAGGAGTACAAAAATTTCCTCCAGAAAAAAAAATACTATCCTGCAAACTCCAAGATACATAGTGACTAAATTTAACAATTCCAATGACAAACTACAAATTCTGCAAGTGACTGGGAGAAAGACCCTCAAATACAAAGAAAAGAAAATTTTAGTAACATAAGACTATTCAGTACCCACTAGAAAATGCAGGAAGAAATGAATAGTGTGTTCTCAAAAGCAAAGGATATCAAGATGCATCCCAAGATGATATACCCTGTAAACTCAAATTAAACTGTTAATGGGAAAAATTGGAAATTAATTAGAAAGATGTATTTGAATCATTCTTATAAAGAAAACCAGATCTGAACAAATAGTTTGCTTTTCAAATCACAGCTTTGCTACTTACTACCAGTGTGACCCTAGGTTAAGTACCTTAACCTCTGTGCTCCTAATCTTTGCCACTTATAAATTGGAGTAGTTGGACTAGATACTCTTTTAATGTGTTTTCTCTAGCCTACCATCTCAAAACTATGCCAGCTACATCTTTTGGGGGCTCTAAGGGTACATCTGAGGGATTGGGATGTCTTTTTTCTAATGCACTAACTGGATTGAGCCTTAATCTAAGGGTATTCCTCTCCACTATTAGATATCTATTGTTATCTCCCAGTTCTACCTGGACAATGAACACTAGTTAAGTTTTACAAAGGGATATTTACTTTGAAGATATAGCTAGAATAGAAATACAAACATTCTCTCCAATACTCTGTGGAGGAGGAGTCACCCTCTTTTGGGGAGGAGTGGGCTCAGACAACTCAATTTCTACATAGTATCAATCCTACCAAGTTTATGTATAAATATGACATCACTGCTAGGTAAGTTCTTGTCTCAGCTATTGCTGGGCTGGTCTCAAAAGTCTCTGCTTGCTGGAGAGTCGGTGCTAGGCTCACTACATGACCTGGCATAGACTCAACTCCTAGACTCCTGTATCTAGGGCACCTTGCTCTCCTAACCTTTCAGAACTCACAAGGTCATCGTTTCCAATTTCCTTCACCTAATATGAAAGAACAAATACTGAGACAAAGAACTGAGACCTATATTCATGGGTCTACATGGTGACCTTGGAGGGAAAGGGCTCAAGGTCTCTCCCCTTATAGCATTGTCTATCATCAGATGCCATCAAGAAGTCACATGAAGAAGAGAGCCAAATTCAGAGAGATCAGCTGAAGACAAGAAGTCAAGCTAAGACAAGAGGCTGATTAATTTCTTTAGAAAGCAGACGAGTTCAAGTTTTGCAACTATATCCATTCAAAGAGGCTGTTTTTCATCATACAGCTAGCAGATCAGAAATGGTTACAGAATTGCTGTGTATGCTCCGAATCTCTCCAAGGCATTTTTATTACATGTCATCATGACTTTCCCAGAAACAGGACACCAAACTTCTTCTACATGGGGAATTATAGTAGTAACATTCTTTGTATGGTCGTAAGGCCTGGGCACAGTGACCAGTCCCTCATTACACCTTCTAAGATCCCTTTTAATTCTAAATCTGTTATAATCAGTTCATTAAGTGCTTATGTTCAAAGTGCAGAGGATAAGGACAAAAAGGAAAACAGTTCCTTCTTGGAGAGGGTACAAAACAAAATGCTTCAACATATAGTGAAACTAGCAGTTTATTTTTGTGAGCCAAGAAAAATCAGACAACTCAAATACCCAACGCCCACTCAAGTTTTCAGCAAGCACTTACTGCTTTCTTCAAAGCCTCACAAGCATCATCACCTACCTAACATTTAGTAAATGCCTTGTGGGTATACATCACCATGCTAGACAATAATTTCCTAAGAAAAATATTTGAATCAAAATTATTGTGTTCCTTTGGGCAATAAGCAACTGTTATTCTTTTTTTGGAGATCATTCTTTCTTTTCAGCTAAATAAAAGGATTCTGTGAGCTTTGGAAGCTGGAAAATCCAGTCAACAATTAAGCATAGTCTTAACTTGACAAGACAAGGCTTCAGTGTGTACAAATTTGAACTGAGAATTGAAAATATGAATTTGGCACTGGTCACAGACTTCTTCAATTGACAGATGTGGGCACCATTGTCATAGTAAGAATAGGAAAGGTTGCTGAGATTTGTAGGTTGTTTTAAAATACAAACAACTTTCAAATTTAACAAGTTTAAAATTTTTTTTAAAAATTGTCTATGAGGTTGCCATGATTAATTTTTTGTGTGGGATAAAGCAAGGAGGACCACTAGACCAGTTTGTAGCAGGGGTGTACAATGATTAAAAAGAACAACAGCAACAAAAGATTGTCACTATGGTCCTATAGAAAGCCTGGAAAGATTTTTTTGGCCAACCCTACATATATATAAATATTTTATAATTATGTAGCATTCTATGTTTTGGAAGGTTCATTGTCTTTTAAAAAAAATTCTCTTCAATGTTTTTACCAGCTGTAAAGAAGAAAACTTCATAGCTTTGTCTTTTGTAAGTAGTTTTAATGAGATAATATACCTAAGGCATCACAAACTTTAAGAAGTTTTTGTACTTTAAATTATATCACTTTTTGTAGGTATTGTTATTAGCTACCCAAGCGGTGCAGTGGATAGAGTTCGAGGGTTGGAGTCAAGAGCCTAGGTTCAAATTCTGCTTCCGACACGTATTAGCTGTTGTAACCTGGGACAAGTCACTTGACTTCCATGCCTGCCTCATTTCCTCATCTGTAAAATAAAGATAACAAGAGCACCTACTTTCTGGAGTTGTTATGAAGAAGATATTAGATAATATTTGTGAAGCACTTTGCAAACAGTGCTGTGAAAAGCACCTTAAAATATTATATAAATTTGGTAGTGTTATAATTACTGTTGTTGATTTTTTTCTCATATTTATGTTCAAAGGAACTCAGAAATGGTCCTGGGACAAGTCACTATCCTTCCATTCTTATTTTGTAGTGAACTATTGCTCAAGTAGGAAAAAAAAAGGTAATTAGTAATTGAATGCAAGTATTGGCATGAAGGTTCATCTTTTGTAGACTTCCCCAAAGATTTTTGGAACAATGCCAATAGTAGGCAGAAGACTTGTGTTCTCACATAGCACTAATTTCTTCTGTTGTATCTCTAAAAAAGTTGTCCCACAAATCAATGTAATTATAGTAAATGAATGTAGCAGTATCAATAGCTTAAAACTGCACTAAGACTTTTGGAACATCCTGAATTTTGAGGGTTTTTCCATTCTGTTTAGTTTGAGGGTTATTAGTGTTCTGTATGGCCATAGATATTAAAAATGTTATTATATTTGTGTGGGTCAGTGTTGTATCCAGGCAATTATGGGTGATAGTTTTATGTATGAATGTTCTGCTTCCAAAACAGTTTATTTTCTGAATTCCCAAGAATCTTCATTCATTCGTATGGTATAGAGGTTAGTCAGTCTATTAGTTTATGAAAAATACTGTTATTATCTCATTCTCACCTCTTTAAAAGGGGTTCAGATATTATTATTTTTTTTTTATTTTTACTAATTAAGTTGGACTAAGAGTCAGAAAGACTTGGTTTTGAATCCCAACTCCAATACTGCCTAGCTATGGTAACCTGGGCAAGTCAACTGGTGTTCATGTGACAGTTCCAATATCTTTGGAATTCTCCACCAAGGTGTACATAAAATATGGTGTTTTAGTGGATAGAGTTCCCACCCAAGAATTTCTTCACTCTGAGGAAATCATAGCTCAGTTGTGTCTTGTCCCATGATTACTATCATGACAAAAATGTGAGGGCTCTCATTTCATTTTTGGTGAATGAATTGAGGATTAAGGAGGGAGGAGAGGAAAGTAATCTTATTCCGCTTGAGTTTAATTGTGTATCTATCTGAGAGCAAAGGGCAAATGAGGGAGAAATAGTCTTGGGGCTGCAGAGTTTTATCCACTTTCAGTCTGTGTGTTCTGGTGCCTGAGGTTTGATTACATTTGCCATCTTTGCTTCTGGAACTATATCAAGGACAAAATGTGGTCACTTTGGTGAGTAAACATTTTTTCCTCTCAACCTTACAGTAAAATCAAAAATCAAAGTGGAACAAATTTTGTTTTTGCCCAGAGTTTTTCAGTATTCTACTATAAAATAATGTGGTCAAAGAGCTCTGTGTGTGTGTGTGTGTGTGTGTGTGTGTGTGTGTATTCCTTCATGCTTTAAAATCAAACTAAAAAAATGGCCCTCTTTGCCAGCACTCAAAAATGTGATGGCCAGATTTGCTTGCAAGTATAGAAACTTATCCGGCTCTCTCTGGGGCTTGCTTCCTCAGACCTAAAATGAAGAGGTTGGGTTGAATGAGCTTTAGGGCCCCTCTCAATGTTGCCATCTCATTATTTTATGATTCTAGAACTCTGTTGGAGTTTTAAAAGTTTTTTTCTTTCCCCTCAGTACTAAGAACACTAACAGTTACCCAATTCAGGTGGTACTGGAGTCAGGTCTCCTTTCTAGGAAGAGTGAACTCACATATCTTTCTCAGGGAGCTAAATCACAGATAGGTTCTTTAGAGAAGTAAAAACCAAGGTCTTTTTTTGTTGAACCTGTTGAAGAAACTATGGTATTCTTTGTCTTCCTGAGAATCTGGGTGTAATCTGGATTTCCACAAATCACAGTTTATTTTCACTACACGAAATGGAGCCTCTTAGTAAAGGAACTTTTTAGTGAATCCTTGGGCACATTAAAGAATCCTTTTATGCTATGAATAATCACAACCTAATAGTAAGCTTGGATTTAAAATGTTGGGTTATCTTTAAAGCAGGTAACATCTGTATTAGACTATGTTATTTAAAGTATTTTGAAAAAGACATCAGTGTGGAGAACATCTGATATGGAAACTACCCACACTCATGCAGACTGACAACATGTCTGTAACTTATGCTCTCAGAAAGTTTCTTGGGGGGTACTAAAATGTTAAATAGCTGACCACTGGAATTCTATCTCTCCTCATCTCAGCATCCTGTCTTAACTGGCTTCTTTCAAGACCCAGCTTTTTAGCTGGCATTTTTAGTATTTTAGTTGGTATTTTTATCAATGAGAAGCCTTTCCTGATCTCCCCTAATTCTAATGCCTTCCCTCTATTGATTATCTCCAATTTATACTATGTCCAATTTACACATATGTTTGTATGCATGTTATATATGTATACACATATACACGTACATACATACATACATACATACATACATACATACATACATACATACATACATACATACATACATGTTGCAAGTTTGCAACCAGTAGATTGTGAGGTCCTTGTGGGGCAGGGAGTATGTTTTCTTAATTTTTTTTGAGGGAAAAGGGTCTTTCTTTGTATCCCTAGAACTAAAGCACAGTGAGTGCTTAATAAATGCTTATTTACTGACTGGCCTTTGGTCACATAGCTAGTCTGTTTCAGAGGTAAGACTTGCACCTAGGCTCTCCAAAGTTGGCCCTCTCTTTGTTACATTGTGATGCTTTGTCCTGTGAAATATAACTTATGTACTTAATAGTACTGGCCCACTTTTCCAAGTAGTGCACTAACTGCTACTGTTTTCCCAGGTTGGGCAAATTGTATTGTCCTTGCATGCCCCGCTGATGGCATGGACTGTTAGAGCCAGTAGAATTTTTCAAGATGGGCTTTCCTGGGATTGAAGCTGTGGAGGTACAATAGTTGTCTGGCTGTGGCACGAGGCTGGAACAGAGTCACTTTTGAATCTTCTCTCTGCCTCCTTGTTCTCTTTCTTAAAAGTACATATGGAACCCCTAAGAATATTGAAATGTTGGAAGACAACTTAGAAATTCCTGGAGAAAGATGTATATGTACACGTCTATACATATAGGAAGGAGTATGTCAAAAATCAGTTTGTACTGGCTCATAAGAGTAGATTGTTAAATTTTCCTTGTAGCATTTACAGGTAGGAAGTAGGTAAGTAATACAAAAAAAGGCTTGGTTTATTATTTTGTTAACAGTCTGACTTAAAGTGATAGAGAAAATGTTCACAGTGTATGTTAAACTTTAAAATGTGCCACATATATTTTTATTTTTATTTTATTTTTTGGTGAGGCAATTGGGGTTAAGTTACTTGCCCAGAGTCACACAGCTAGTATTATGTGTCTGAGGGCAGATTTGAACTCAGGTCCTCCCGATTCCAGGACCAGTGCTCTATCCACTGTGCCACCTAGCTGCCCCTATATTTATTATTATAGAGCCAGTTGTTAAACATTTACCAGCACACTGCTGTGTATACATATGTGTATATGTGTTTTTATGTATGCATGTGTATGTATATATGTGAATATATTTCAGGTTGAAATGGATTACTCTTGCATTTTGAATATAATATTTTGAATCAAAGATGCAATGTGAATGCTTCATGACTCAAATTATCATTGAACTGTTAATGGTTCTCTTATGTTTTCTAAGTTTAAATATTGGGCTCCCAAGCTAAAAACCCTAGGAAGGCCTTCCTGTATCCTTCGTTAATATGCAGATGAATGGATTTCTAGTGAAGACTTCATGCTATTCTGTTAGGGGGCTCTGCAATGCAAGGGCTGCTTGGGTAGGTATCATTGAGCCCTTAAGCTGTAGAGTTAAAGGTAACATACTTGAGACCAGTGGTATCAAACTCAAACAGAAATGGGATAACCTAAACCATACATAAAGAGCCCTGAGGGTTGCATATTGACTTACAGAACTGTAAATGAGCATTATCTGTCTTCTGTTGCATGTTTATTTATTTTTTAGATATTTCCCAATTATATTTTCGATTTGAGTTTGGGACACACTGGGGACAGTGCCAGGCAAAGGGCCACTTTTGACACTTCTGGCCAAAAACACTAGTTTTGGAGTCAGAAGACATAAGTTTCAATCCCGCCAAGCCCTGCTTGTTACTAACTGTGATCTTGGGCAAAATGCTTTTACCTCTCTTGGTTTACTACTCCATCAAATGACTGGGTTTGATTAGGTGACCTCTGAGGTCCTTGCTAGCTCTAAAGCTGTGGTCTGTTTCTCAGGAGCAATCTGTGTTTGTTTGCATTTACACAGCATAAATGTCATTCCAAGCTGTTAATAAATATAGCTCTCGAAACTTTCAATCAGGAAAGTTAGTGGCAGTAGGTGGTACCTTGGCAGGTGCAAAGGTACTGATTGTGCTGTATCTTTCTTCCCATGATTTTATCTCCCTGTTTGCAGTATTTACTGTTTATACAGCATTCTTCTCAAAGGGCCTCTCTCAAGGTCATGAGATGCCTTAGGCATATCAGCATGGGTCATATCTAAGGCATTAAGAGTAGGTTGTTTGGAGTTGTACACTAAACCAAGGTCATTTGGAAAGTTTTTTTTTCTTCCCCATTTTCAATGGAAAGAAAAACTTAACTGTAGAAGGACAGTCTCTTGAGTCTACTGGATTTGAACCTTAGCATTTAAGTATCCAAACTTTATAGGCAGTCAATAATAATACCTATTATCCGTTATCCTTGATGAGAACAGGTCTTTCTCCTGTCATTCTACTCAATAATAATTGCTGACATTTATGTAGTGTAATTGCTTTCCTCATGCAAATCCTATGAGATATTTATAATGATGATGGTGTGTTATTATTATTATTATTATGAGATACATATTATTGTTTTTTCCATTTTATAGTGAGTTTCTGAAGTCACAAGTCATTTTACATTGCTCAGCCTCTGTTTCCTTACCTGTTAAATGGGTGGATTGGCCAAAGTCAAATAATCTGTAAAGACTCTTCCAGGTCTAAATCCTATGAGGCTATTAAAGTTAGTCAGTGAGTGAGCTGGATTCCAAGCCCTATGAATCCATGTCTAGTATACAGCAGTGGCTTCTGCTATACCAGTAGAATGTCAGCTCCTTGAGGGCAGGCTTGTTTTTTTGTATCTCTAACCCCAGCCTAGAACGTAGCAGACATTTAATAAATGCTCATATGCTGTATCATAGTGGATTATAAATTTAGAAGGTCATCTAGTATAACTCCTTCATTTTAGATAGGAGGAAATTGAGGTTACGTGACTTGCTTAACACCAGACTGGTAGTAAAGGTCAGGGTTAAGTTTTGAACTTCAGTCCTCTGACCTCAGAGCCAGTACTCTTTCCACAATACTATGCTTGTGGAACTGAATCACTGTTTTATAGCTGAGGACACTGAAGTTCACATATATTAAATGACTTGTAATCCCGTATCTAATAAGATTTGAATCTAGACCTTGCTGACTTCAAATTCAGCATTCTCTATCCATTACATTTCTAGAAAAAGCACTAAGAACTTCACCACATTTCTGAGCCTTTGTATTAGCCTTGTCTGGTTTTCACCACTGTTAAATGGGCCAGACCTGAAATTAGTTCTTCAAGTACAGATTTCACAGAAAATAAAGTAAAAGGAAGGAAGGTGGAGTAGCTGTGGGGGAGGGGTTCAGGGTAGACCTGTGGATATACCTTTGGGCAATGAAGGCTCTATCATGCTGGAGTGGGTTACTGAAGAATTCTGTGTTCCATAGCTTCTTTCAAACTTTTCAAACTTTCACATTCAGTCACTGACTGCTCATAGCTTTTTTTTTTTTTTACTGCATCTCTATCTGAAGATGAGAAGTAAGACTTCTAAACTAGTTATTTATTAGATGTACTAAATGACGTCAAAGACAGCCAAGTGGCACAGCAGATAGAACACTGGGCTGGGAGTCGATTCAATTCAATCAATAAGCATCTCTTAAATGCGTACTATCTGCTAGGCACTGTGCTAAGACTCTGGGGATTCAAAAAGAGGCAAAAGACAGTCCCTGCCCTTAAGGAGCTTACAGTCTAATGGGGAGACAACATGCAAACAAATATATATAAAGCAAGCTATATATAAGATAAAGAAGAAATGATTAAGAGAAGGAAACCATTGGAATTAAGAGGTGTGGAGGAAGGCTTCCTGTAAAAGGTGGGATTTTAGATAGGAATTAAAAGAAGCTGGGGGAGATTAGTAGTCAGAGTGGAGGAAAGAGTCAGGAAGACGAGTTCAAATCCAGTCTCACACACTTCCTAGCAAGGCAAGTCACTTAATTACTGTCTGCCTCAGTTTCCTCAATTATAAAATAGGGATAATATAGTGTCTGTTTGCCAGGGTTGCTGTGAGGATCAAATGATATAATATTTATAGAGTGCTTTGCAAACCTGAAAGAGCTACATAAATGCTAGCTGTTACTGTTATTAAAAGAAATATCTTGTAGCTTCCTATAGATGTTAAATTCACTGAAAAAGTCAATATGACTTTATTTGGGGAAAATTGATTGAATCCAATGGACATAGGCTGTGGGCTCTAAAAATGCAAGTCAGAGCTATAATTGAGCTAAAATGAGTCAGCTTTTTAAAAAAATATATTTCACACATAGAGGTGATTGTTGCTTTTTTTGTTTAGCCCATCAAACTCTCAGTTCTCTTCAAGTGTTCTACCAACCAACAGAAACACTGCAGTTTGGTGACCAAATACCCAGGGTGTGTCTATGTGTTTTGGCAAACATGTTCAGGCTAGAGCTTTATTCTTCTAGAATTTTGTACCTTGCCCCCAACAAAAAGCCAGCTTGGATTGAATAGGATTTTACATTTCCCTGGTCACGTAACTAATTTGAACTAGATCCTCTTTTTGCTGTATCAAAACTGGAACTTTTCATATTAGCTGTACTGGCATTTCATTTAGGGATGAATAAGGGGACACATAACCCTTATGCTTCACTGCTTTCAAATATTTTTAATGACAATTCCTTAAAGACAAAATGAACCATGAAAATTAAATATTTATCTGAAACTAATGTTAATTCAGTTTATATTAGTTTTGTCTTGAATATAGATCACTTTTTTTCATCTCATGAAAGCCCTGCATAGCCAAGCCAACTTCCTTTACATTTACTTAACTCTTCCCATCCAGAAATTCAAAAACATTAATTGAAGCTTAATTAGTATAGAGTTACACCTCTTAATTTGCACTGCTGTCTAACATTTCAAGAGAGTTTGCATTGCATTCACTGAAAGAGCGAGGGAGCTGAGTGTCAGGATTTAGCTGCCATATAATTAAGTGTTTGGGTGAAAAAACACATAGAGCCCCCACACACACACACACACTCCATCCCTCCATCTCTCTCCTCCTCTCCCTCCCTTTCCTTTTCACCTTTTCTATTCCCCATCTCTCCCCTTCTGTTCCCTTCTCTCTCTCTTTTCTCCTTCTTCTCTCTTTCTCCTCTTTCTTCCCTTCCCACCTCCCTCATTTCTCCTTTCCACTTCCTGATTTCTTTTCGAGCTGTGGATCTTTCTTTCTTTCTTTCTTTCTTTCTTTCTTTCTTTCTTTCTTTCTTTCTTTCTTTCTTTCTTTCTTTCTTTCTTTCTTTCTTTCTTTCTCTCTCTCTCTCTCTCTCTCTTTCCTTCCTTCCTTCCTTCCTCCCTCCCTCCCTCCCTCTTTCTTTCTTTCTTTCTTTCTTTCTTTCTTTCTTTCTTTCTTTCTTTCTTTCTTTCTTGCTTGCTTGCTTGCTTGCTTGCTTGGATGAGGCAGTTGACTCTGAGGGGTGTGTTCACTGGCTAGCCACCACCTGTCTTTTCCACTCCCTACTTGTGAAGTTTGTTCTTTGTGTCTGTGGATCACAAGCCTCTTTTTCTTCCATTTCCCTGATGTCTGGCCTTCGAAAGAGCTGCCCCCTTCTTGAACGGAGTGTGCCCCACGGGGCTTTGTGGGTTGCTGTGCCATCCTAGGTGTCTTTTGCTTTGCCACAAAGTTTGAAGTCCTATGCTTGATGTATCCTGTACATTTCTCCCTCTTATACTTTTGTCCCTTTGTTATCAGGCCAAAGAATTTCTCATCCTAGCAAGAAAAATGGAAAATAGAAAGAGGCAGCTAAGAAGATGGGAATTTAAATTAAATTTCACTTAAACTTCTTACCATGGAGAATTGCCTGAAGCAATAAGCCAGGCTGAACCTGGTATTTAAGTGACTGTATCCTAACTTTGTACAGTAGTGACACATTTACATATAGAATAAAGAGGCCATGCTTTTCTGCACCTCAGTTTTCTCATCTCAATATCAAAATGATTTCTAAGACCCTTCCCAGCCATAACATTCTTCGAGTTTATGATTATTTTGTGCTCAATAAATATCAATCAAGAAGTATTTATTAAGTGACTGTTCTGTGCCAGACACTGAGCTAAGGACTGGGGATACAAAAAAAAAGCAGAAGATAGTCCCTGCCCTCAATGAGGAAGACAACATGCAAACAAATATATAAAAAGCAAGATATATACAGGATAAATAGGAAATAATTAACAGAAGGAAGGCACTGGAATGAAGAGGGGTTGGAGAAGACCAGGGTCCTAGGTTATAAATATATAACCTGGGTAAAATTGAAATGGAAATATTAACCTTAAAAAGAACTGAGTCCGAGCCTCATCTCTCTTGCAAAGGAGAGATAACATGTCTAGACTCCGAGGTAACTCAGAGACCTGAGTTCAAATCCTTTTCAGATATTTACTATGTGACCATAGGCGAGCCATTAACGTCCTAGAGCCTCAATTTATTTATCTGGAAAATGGAAAAAAAATGATGATTGAATTACCTGTCTCACAATGTTATTGTCAGCAAAAGCACTTTGTAAACTTTTAAGCACATTATAGAATGGAAGAATAAAACGCTGAATTTGGAGTCATAGGATCTGAATTCAAATCCTGTGTCTAATATTTATTACCTGGGTGACATTGGACAAGTCCCTTAACTTCCCTGGACCTTAATTTTCTCATTTAAGAAATGAAGGGAGCAGGCAATAAAATATATGATCCTTGAATTCCTTTCCAGTGCTAGCTCTATGATTCTGCTATATAAGTATAAATTGCATATGCTGTCTGCCATGCTTGGAATACTCTCCCTCCCTCCCTCTTCTTGGAATCCTCAGATCTTCTCCTACATGAAGCCTTTCTTGTCCACCTCCCTCACCCACCACTCATGGTTAATGCTCTCTCCAATCTCCTCATACCAAATTACTTTGTCTTTACTGTGTATATGTGTATTGTACTTATTTAGCTTGGTACATGTGGTTTTCCTCCTCCAGGAGAATATAAGCTCCTCAAGGGCAAAGGGTTTTCATTTTTGTCTTTTTATTGAGTCTAGCAAGCATTGGGTGCTTAAAATGCTTTTTGTCATTTTAGCCAATCATAGAACACACTATGTGTGACCTGCATACCAGTGACTAGTACAAGAGTATCTAACCAATTCCCATTCAGAGTCCATCCAAAGGACCTCTCGCTTGGGGGAAATACATTCTCAACTTAAGCATTTTTATCATACTTCTAGGTGAGTTCATCTCAAGCCTCAATTAGAACTAGGGAAAGTCCTTAGAAAAATCATTCCTATCTATCTCTCAGTCACTTGTGTCATTTTAATTTATAACTTTATGACACTAGACATCAGCAGGAAAATACTAAAAAAGACATTCTCCGACAGCCTCATGACATTGTCACTGCACTGACGGGCTAATTTGTCCTTCTAAAAGGAGTCATTTCTGGGGTAATTATTTGGGGCACTCAATGACAGGCTCACACTATTCTGGGTATGAGCTGCATTGTCTGCTGACATACATACATTTACCTGGAAGATAATGCAAGTGTCAGGTAGAAGTCTACAAGTGACTCAACTATCTTTGAACAGTTCATGGTACTGTTCACTCCTTTTTGAAGAGTTCCATGAAAAATATGGGTTGGAGGGGTTGCTGCTGGTGTTTTTTATGTAAGTATGGCACTTAAAGAAATGTATTTGTTCTTTATTCATCACCAATATAGCAAATGTTTATTCAAGCAAATGTTTACTTGTGGCAGAGGACCAGTAAAGTTAATGGGTATGGAGAAACACAAGATTCCATTTATGATATTTCTAACATTTTCTTTAAGTCTTACTCTGTAAGTACTGTGCTGTGTAAGGCTCTGTTTGTAAATAACCCATTTTGCGTATGTTTTGAATAAGTTGTCTATATTATAGGAAATGAGGAAACAGTCTGTCAATATTGAAAACTATGGGGTAGGTGGTGGGGGTGGTGAAGAATTATAGATTCTCTAATCTCACTAATTCAATTCAACAAACATTTATTAAAGAACTATTATGCACCCAATACTGTGATTAGTAGTAGGGATTCAAAGAAAAAATAACAGTCTCTGACCTTGAGGATCAATGAATCAACAGGCATTTATTAAGCACCTACTATGTGCCAGGCACTATGCTAGATGCTGAGGATATTTATATAAAGAATGAAATAATTGCTATTTACAAAGAACTTGCAATTTAGTGGAGGAAATAATATATATTATAAACAGATAGATATAGATATACAGCATAAATGTAAAATTAATAAATGCAAACATATAGTCATTACATACAAGGTAGTTTTAGAGGGAGTACACCATCAGGCATATTAGAAAAGACTTCACACAGCACTGAGGTGGAGATAGAAGAAAGTACATTCTAAGCATGTGGGACAGCCAGTGCAAAGACATGAGACTGGAAATGGAGCATCATGTGTGACAGAGATGTGAAGAAGTCAATTTGAACCAGCTACTGAGAGTCGATTATTCAATTTTCCTTGTGTGTGTTTATACCTCAGAAATCAGCAAAAGTGACAGATCATAGCTACCAAACAACAAATTCTTTTGTTGATTGTCTAGACTTTAAAAAAAAAACATGTCATTTGCACTTTTTTCCCCCTGAGAGTCAGATGTTAAACATTTACCAGCACATCCAAGTGTGAGAGGGACAAAGAGAAGACCAGTTTGGCTGAATTGAAAATGTGGGGTGGGGAGTAATGTCCAAAGAGGTTGAAAAGATAGATGCACTGAGTTGCAAATGGCTTTAAAGACTATACTGAGTGGGGCAGCTAGGTGGTGCAATGGATAGAACACCACCCTGGATTCAGGAGGACCTGAGTTCAAATCGGGTCTCAGACCAGACACTTGACACTTACTAGCTGTGTGACCCTGGGGAAGTCACTTAACCCCAGTTGCCTTGCCAAAAAAAATTTTTAAAACTGTACAGAGGAGTTTATATTTTATCCTGGAAGACTGATTTAGCAGAAGAATGACCCAGCCATACCTACACTTCAGCAAAATTATCTTTGAGGTCTCTTCCAACACTGAGATCTAGGATTGTATGAAATTTGTTGTTGTTCAGTCATTTTTCGGTCACATCCAACTCTTCATGACTCCATTTGAGGTTTTCTTGGCAAAGATACTAGAGAGGTTTGCCATTCCCTTCTTCAGCTCATTTTATAGATGAGGAAACTGAGGCAAACAGGGTATAGTGACTTGCCCAGGGTCACACAGCTAGTAAGTGTCCGAGGCCAGACATGAACTCAGGAAAATGAGTCTCCCTGACTCCAGAGCTAGCGCTCTATCCATTCCAACCACTGTATAATTTTCTTCTGTCATCCATTTCCCTGATGACATCTTTTTCTACAGTTCGGCCAGTTTCCTCCTTTGGTATAGGTTACAGCCTGTTCACATGTGTCATGAGTCTTCTCACTGCTTTTCTTTGAATTGCCGTTCATTCCCCACTCAGCTCAGTTCCTGACTTTCTAGACTTTGCCACCATGTCTCAGCTACTGTCTCACTTGTAACATCCCTCTTCTATGACGGCCCTCTTCTCATTGGTGAGTTTTTCCTGGGGCCTCCATTTTTGGGACAGACTTATGTCATTATTACCCCCTAGTTCTGCTTCTAACTTTCCAGACTTGCAAACCATTCTCACTCTTGATGTGCACCCCAACCTTTTGAGCTCCTTTTTGTGCATGGTCTTACCCCATTAGAATGCATGTTCCTTGAGGGCAGGGGACTTCTTTTTTTGTTTGTTTGTATCTCCAGTGCTTTGCACAGTGTTAAATTAATAAGTGCTTGTTGTCCCCCTTTGCACAACACTTTCGATTTTTTAGAGGCAATTGTGTTCCATGACTCACCGATATAAAACAATGCTGATAGAATACTGGAATGAAAGGGAAGGGAATAAGCATTTAGATAACACTTACTATGTACTAGGCACTATGCTAAGTGCTTTTTACAAATATTATTTCATTTGATCTTCACAACAACACTGAGAGATAGGTGCTATTTTTAATCTCCATTTTACATTTGAGGAAATGGAGGCACACAGTGACTTGCCCATAGTCAGACAGCTAGTAAGTGTCTGAAGTCAAGATTTGAACCCATGTCTTTCTAATTCTAAGACCAGTAATCCATCCACTATGGCACCAGCTTCTATGCTAAAGAAGGTCTTGGTTTATGAGAGAAATGTGGGGTCATTAAAGAAGCTATGCAACTTCCTGAATATAATCTAACTCCACACTCATGTACCATCATCCTTCTGGTCTCCCAGGTTCACCTTAGAATTCCCCTAGAGTCCTTATTTTCCCTCACCTCTCATGTCCAGTCAGTTGTTTCTACTTCCATTCACATCTCAGCTGCTCTTTCCAACTTCATCTTCTTGGAAGCCATTTCTTTAAAAGAATTTAATTATGAAATGTTAATAAACAAGCAAAGACATTTCAGTACACAAAGAACAAAAAAGATGATTGTATATGAAACTGTGAACTTGTCATGGAGAGGTTGTAAAGGTTTATGTTAAAAAGGTAATAACAAAATTGTCTCATTTGTGTCTCCTCCTGAATGTACTTTTATTTCTTGTGTCCTTTTAAACTGTTATTGATTGTCTTTTTGTATCACTATTATTGCCCACTGACTTCCTCCTGGCACCCTTCAAAGAAAAGCCCTCCATTGCAACAGATACCGTTGAGCAAAACAAGTAAGCACATTGAATATGTCTGAAAATGAGTCTTCATTTGCTTTTCTATTCCATACGCTCTCTGCCAAGAGGTAGGAGACATGCTTCATTATCAGTCTTTTGACTTCATTTGCCACTGCTTTAATTAGAGTTCTGAAATCTTTCAGTTATTTTCTTTTCCATTATAGTGATCATTATGTAAATTATTTTCCTGGTTCTGTTTACTTCGTTCTGCATCAGTTCATAAAGGTCTTCCCAGACTCTTCTGAATTCATCATATTAATTATTTCTTATCACTCAGTAATATTCCATTATATTCACATACCACAATTTGTTCTGCTATATCCTGATTGATGGAAACTCACCTTGTTTCCTGTTCTTTGCTCTAACAAAGAAGACTGCTGTAAATATTTTTGGGCATATAGGTTCATTTACTCTCTCTGCATTTGGCTTCTTTTGTCTGGAGGCCTACTTGTGGGTCAGAAGGTCTTTTTAGATATGGTTGGGGAAGTAATTTTTACTTTGTTACATGTTAGTAATCAGGTATCGACATAGAATCGAGATGTGTTCCCTTTCTTATTGATGCCCATACACTATTGTAGAAATGCTGGTAAATCAATTACATTTTACATAGATATGTTTTCCATAGCAATTCATGAAACAAATTTAATTTTCGTATCACTTTAAAACATTATTATGCAGTTCTTCCAAGCTCAAGTTTTAGAAATGGCCCATGCCAAAATTGCAGTCATTCTGATACACATGGTGTTACTGTTGCCCATGTTGTCTAATGTTATCCCTTTCCCTCTTCCTCAGCTTCCTATAGTCTTACTTATGTCAGCTGCATATCAATATTCCAGCAGATACAGCAACCCCCAACAATATAGATGCTAGCTGGGTGATGCTGATGCCTGTGTCTGCCAGGCTGAATTTCTCAATATATTTATTCAAGCTCTTAGTGGATAAGGCACTCTATATATCTAACAAATAAGTGTTTTAAACGCCCCAGAGAGAAGTTAACGAAAAAATGTAGTGAACAAGATTTGAGAAAAGTAAATAAAAGTTGTAGTTTAGTTTAATAAGGGTGATTACTCCTCCAAAATATGACAAGATAAGTCCATTGTGAGAAAATGTAGTGAGAATAGCCCCATGCAATCTGCCATGGTGGCATCACACTATTAATATCCTTTCTCAGCCTGGTTAAAGAAGATGAATGTGACATTTTCAGATCATTTTCCAGCACTGCACAAAGTGATGCTAAATTAAACCTAAGAATTAGAAGACTGAGTGACACAGAACTCTTCTTAGCTAGAGGACCTTCTTTCCTTTAATCATTCAGAACATAGAGGTAGATTAGTTTGAAGAATTGAACTGACGGGTTGAAAATAATTCCCTTTCTTTCCCCAGAGATCACAGATTCTGTTTGCCCAGTAAAGCCATTCACACACAAATGCCATGAAGGCCCATTCTTGTGAATACTGACTCCCCAGAGATTTGTTGACTGGTGGATGATTGATTTTTGTGTGAGGGATGGGCATTGACTAATTAATAGTTGAATTACACAGTAGCTCTATATCTGTGTTATATTATCAGTGGGAGGGGGACCAAAAGCATTGCCTTTTCTCACTCCCTAGGCTGTCCCATGGATTGTCCTTAGTACTAGACTGTGATAGTTTCTATCAGTTCTTCCCCCTTCCCACTCCAAACCTGACCTCCCCCCACACAAACCCACATGGAGGAGTGGTAGAGAAACTCCTTGTTGGGTTCTTGTCTTCTGACAAAAGAAACCCCTTTATGAATTAGGAGGCAGGCACGATTAGTAGCCAGTGTATGCCTGCTCACCCTTCAAATAACTCACAATAATAATAACTGACATTTATCTAGCTCTTAAAAAATTTGCAGTGTTTTATGTATATGAACTCATTTGTTCCAACACAACCTGTGAAGTAGGCACTATAGGTGTTATGATTTCCATCTTATACATGAGGAAACTGTGGCTTTAAGAAGCTAAATTATTTGTCTGACTCGTATGGTAGTTGAGTGGAGAGGAGATGTGATGAATGTGAGAGATGTGGAGGAAGATGAAGTTTGGCAACAGATTGAATTTAGGGCATGGGAATGTAGTTAGTTCTAAGAGTGTAAATCTAGGCAACTGAAAAGATGGTGATGCCTTAAAAGAAGGAAAATGTGGTAGAAATCAGGTGAGAAAACTGAGTATTTGAACAGGTCTGAATTTGTGGAAAAAGTACGTTTCCAAATTTGATGCTCTCTCTGTTGACTAGATTAAGAGCTTCAAGACACCTCAGAGACTGTCTAGTTCACCCCCCTTTCCCATTTCATAGGGAGGAAAGTGAGGTCCAAGGGAGTTATGCTAGTAGTCATCAAAGGCAGGATTTGAACCCAGGTCCTTCAACTTCAGAGCCAGGGCTCTTTCCATTATACCATGCTACCTCATTTCTTTAATCTTCTAAAGGAGATTCAACTGTGGATTGGTAATAACTGCTATTATTTCTTATATTGAAATATTTGTGTTTTTGTGGTGGGGCAACCCACTTTCTTCCTTCCATTGAGAATCTCTACTAACCCCGGAGCCATTTGTAACCTTAGCTCCCCACAGACTTTTAATATTTTCATTTATGTGTATGCATAATATATACAGAGTATCCCAAAAATATTAGTATTGTTTTAAACTTTAATACCTATTAGCAGCTTTTATAGCTGTAGTAGCTTAAAACTGAAATAAAGCTTTTGGAGCACTCTGTGTGTGTATGTGTGTGTGTGTGTGTGTGTGTGTGTGTGTCCAGGTTTAAGACTCACCTCTGGTGTATACTGACTGTATAATCTGGGCACATGGCCCCAGGTAACTCTCTAAGATGATAAACTATAGATGGTGACCTGTACTGTTTGATTTCCTAGATCAATGAAATCATTTGTTCAGTCCTATGTCTATATCATTAATGGTAAAATCATTAGAAATAATTGAGCTATTGACACAAAATCAGACTGAATGAGAATAATAATTTAGCCAGTAGAACCTCTTTTAAGGTCAACACTCATTTTGATGATGTTTTATTATGCCTATTAAAACGTTGCTTTCTCGTGAAACCTGGAATTTTCTTTTTTTGTGACTATTTTGTTTCATTTTAAAGTTACATTTCCCTCCTTATCCCATTTTAAATGTACTCTACTATCTATTGTTTATGGGTTAATTCTATAAGATACCTTTTATCTCCTCCTGGTTTTCAGTTTATGTCGCTATATTTGTATATGGGTCTATCCAGAATCTTTCAAAGTCCTCATTAAGAGCAGACAAGATGAAGTGCTTAATTGAAGTCCAAGCATATTGCAATTGCTTCATTCTTTCCATTCAGTAACTTTTTAATCAACATAATTGTAAATCCTAATCTAGTACACTGGATAGCCAGGCACCACTATACTGAGACTTTAGGGGTTGGCAACCTTTGCCAGTCCTTGTCCTTACCTGCCTGAAAGGCAGAGATGGCTCCTTTAGTATAATCTTTGTTGTTGTTCAGTTATTTTTTAGTCATGTCCAACTCACTGTGGTTTTCTTGGCAAAGATACTATAGTCGTTTGTCATTTTCTTCTCCAGCTCATTTTATAGATGAGGAAACTGAGGCAAACAGTGTTAAGTGACTTGCCCAGGGCCACATGGCCAGTAAATGTCTGAGGTCAGATTTGAACTCAAGAAGATGAGCCTTCCTGACTCCAGGCCCAGCACTCCATACCACTGAGGCTTCACTTAAAAGTCATCGTGGCTGACAGGAAAGGTTCTGTCGTGCATCGCCAAGGGAATGTTTGCCGCTTTAGGTTTTCAGGTTTGAGCTTTCAATCAGGGATCAAGAAGTGACAATGTTAACATCTGTATATTTGTTATTAAACAAAAGCACTATTCCCCCACTCCCAACTTAGTTTCTGGTAGAACCCCAGAATTGTGGCCTGGAACCAATGGTAATAACTCACGTATAAATCATCCTTTGTGGTTTACAAAGCACTCTTCTCACAACCATCCCCAGGAAGTGCGCAATGCACATATTATTATCCACTTGAAAGAGGAGAAAACATAAAATCAGAGAGTTCATACAGGAAGGCCTTGAACTCAAGTCTCCTGATTCGAAATTTAGGATTCTTTCCTCTATACCAGAACTCTGAGAAAGACTAAAGAAGAGGAGAGCCTATAGTTTTGAAGTAGAGAAGGATTTGGAAAGCTTTAAGATTTTTCCTTGTAGCTATGAAAGATTAAAGAAGCTCAGTTTGTATCCCTATAGCACAGTGGGCTCCCTGAATGTATGAGATTATGATGACAATTCTCTCTACCTATTAGGACATTCAAAGAAGCACTTTGGGGATCAAAGGCTCTCTACCATAGCTTGGAGTTGCCTTTCCAGAAATAACATTTTAGACCAAAGATTAGGAGTCCTCCTAACTATGAGGAGGCCCTATCAACATAGACTATGATTTAGGTACATTCACAGGAGGAGTGTTGCTAAGCATCGTAGCTGCCAAGATGAGTAATACAGAGGGCAAATGTTCTTGTGCTTTAATTGGCAATAACCTTGCAGTTCCAGTGTTGTTATGAGAAAAAGAAATCAAAGAGGTCATGGAATATATAGCACTCTTTTTTTGCTCTTTTTCCTTGCCTAGAGTGGGATTAGGAGAATGGTATGTGTAAATTCTGGTGCCCTCTGCATTCCTTTATTCTTATAAAATTTTCCTTATGAATGATGACAATTCCATAGTAGGAATTGATTTGTCTTTCTTGTATATGTGAGTGTTTATGTAACTTTTAGCTCATCATCATTATTAGCTTCATGTAGGACTTCCCATAAAACGTGGATAATATTACTCATTGGAAAGTTTCGCAGGGTGTCTGGAATCCTGTGAGTCTTAGACAACAATAGCTTTAATATTGTGCTAAGTCTTAAGAGGGTTCCTAAGGTGAAAAGGAGGAGCCAGCTAACAGGCTTCCTCTCTGCCGCAAAAAGCAAAACATAGCACTCATGGCCCATTTACCCATAATGAATTTAGCAAAGATATTAATCTTTCTACTCTCAGTGAATTCCTTAGTCCACAGCATCTACTCCTGCTTTAAAAGGAACTGCTAATGATTTTCTTAATAATACTTTGCGACTTAAAGCTCTTTCCTTGGGTATCTCTTTTTTAACATCATCTTCTCCAGAAAGTTTCTTTTAAGCCATCTATTTATCCTTGAATCAAGCAATTGAGGGGCAGTCTTTTGCCAAATAAAGTACTTACACTAGATTAATCTCCAGAAAGTTTTGGCAAAAAATAATGAGTTAGTACACATGGTAGTAAAATACATATCTTTTTATTTAGAAGACTTTACCAGATTGGGCCCAGTGAAAAGACTTATGATGATATTCAGTGGGGAAAAGTATTCTTTGTTGTGTAGGAGAAAGCCACTATCAGCCCCAAGATACTCAAGATTAATTCTGACCAGGGCAGGATATAGGGATATTTTTACAGTCCCAATTCAGAACTATAGGCTTCTTTTAGTCTGGTTTGTTGGAGGCCATGTCATATTAAATTGCCTGTATATATGTGTGTGTGTGTGTGTATACACACACACACACACATATATGATATATTTATATCTCCACTAATCTAGGTATTTTTCACATGAATTACTGTCTAGTCTAGTCCTCTTTCCCCCATCTTATATGAATGAAATAGATTTTTTTGAAATTGTATATGTAAGACTTTACATTTATTCCTCTCTAATTTCTTATAGATCTGGCCCAATATTAGACTATATTAGCTATACGTCTCGGCTTTGTGAGACCTACAAATATCATACACATGCTACCTATACCTTTATACAAACCACTGATATATAATATAGACCAAACACAGATTTCTGAAGCACTTTACTAGAGATGTCCTTCCAAGATGACATCTAATCTGGCTCCTAGATTAAGATAACCAGAAACAGAAAAAGAAATTAGATTCTCAATGGAGTATACTATAGGTCATATGTACAGAAAGAGGAAATTAAGAGTTCAAACAGATCATAAACTGGGATCTGAGACATGATGGGAGGGGCTTCCACTATTTCAACACCTACTGGAGTTCTCTGACAAAAACTGAACAACAAATAATCTCTTGACTTCTCTTAATGAGAATTTTGTCTTTAAAAGTTGAGGAACCAACAAGGGGAATTTTAGATTTTTACATCAGATTCTTACTAACAAGGAAGAATGGGCTGCTTAAATAGAAATAATGAGAATCTTGGAAAGAAGTGACCTTTAAAATTTGTAATAGAGAGGAAGGAGAAAATTGGGCAGAGTGATATTGACCCTAGAGTTTGAAAAAGTAGAATGAAATGAATGAATGGATGAAAAAACATTTAACACTTAGTATGTTCCAAGCTGGGGATACAAACATGAAAGTAAGAAAGTCCCTGCTCTTAAAAGCTTACATTCTAATTGCATAAGCAGAGATAAGATCCTATGGAACAGAATTCTTCAGAGAAAGTTGATTCATAGGAATGGGGATAGGCATAGGGAGCTCTCGAGAGAAAAACAATCTGAAGATTCAAGAAGAAACGATTCTAGAGAGGAGGGAAAGAAATCAGTTGTCTAGATAGACTAATGTGGAGAACTCACCTAGCAAAATTAATTCTATTTTATTATTAAAAAAATTTTAGTGAACAGATATCTATTTTCTCTCCCTCCCTCCTGTCTCCATTGGACAAAAGGAAAAAAAAAAGAAAAAAATCCCTTTTAATATGCATAGTTAGGCAAAACATGTGTTTCTCTGTGTGTGTATCTAAATCATGTTGTACCTTGAGCCCATTAGCTCTCTCATGAAAGGAGTTTCATGCTTCATCATCATCCCTTTGGGTCATGGTTGGTCATTGCATTAATCAGAGTTCTTAAATCTTTCAAAGTTGTTCATCTTGAAAATGTTTTTCTATAATTGTTTTTGTATAGTTGTTGCATAAATTGCTTTCTTGATTCTATCACTTCATTCTGAATCAATTCATAAAAGTCTGCTCAAGTTTCTCTGAAACTTTCACAGTTTTTATGTCACAATAGCATTCTATTTAGCTAATTTCCAATTGATAAGTACCTTATTTTCCAGTTCTTTGCCACCCCAAAAAAAAGCTGCAATAAATATTAAAAGGAATTTGGAAAAAAAAGACATACAGAACATGGGAACACAGGCAAGAGTTAATGAATATAAAATTGTAGCTAGAAAAAGGGCTGGGCTTGAAGTTAGGAAGAACTGAGTGCGAGTCCCATTTATGACACCACTGGCTCTAAGATCCTGGGCAAATAACTTCAGCTCTCACTGTCTTGTGAAACAATCTTAAGACTATAAATTACAAAAGAGTTTATCCATCTATACTGATAGAGAGAGTTTCCTCACCAAAGAGTTCTCTAGAGTGACAAAATCGGAGTTCTAGACCAAAAAAAGGAGAGTGAAAGGGGGTGGGGTAGAGATTATTTGTACACTCTGCTACATATTCCTCTGTCATAGAAAAAGAGAGACATTGCTCCTTAAAGAGACTTTTCTAAAAAGGAAAGGTCCAGCGTCTTGAATGGAACTGGAGAAAAGGAGTAAAATAACCTCTGACCCAGGAACACAAAAACAGATGGGGAAAGGTGGAGAGGAATGGGGATGGGTACACTGCTCTTTATTGCTCTGTCACTAGAGAAGAGCAAAAGTTCTGTGTTCATCCTTGCTGCATTTCCCTCCACTATTTTCTATTAAATTAGTCATTTATAATTATAAAAATCACAAAACCTTTTTTCTTAATATTACATTTTTTCAGTCAAAATCTGACTTCTTTTCCTCCCCCACCCCATGCCCTTCCACCATTACTGAGAAAACAAGAAAAAGAAATTCCTGTTACAAATATATATATATATATATATATATATATATATATATATATATATATGTATGTATATATACAGAGAGAGAGAGAGAGAGAGAGAGAGAGAGAGAGAGAGAGAGAGAGAGAGAGAGTTAAGCAAAAACAAATTCCTGAATCAGCCGTGTCTAAAAAAAAGTCTCTATATAATCTGAGTCCATTATTTCTCTATCTGGAGGTGGGAAGCATATTTCATCATAAATCCTTTGGAATTATGGCTGGTCATGGCATTTATCAGAGTTCTTAAATCTTTCCAAGTTGTTTGCTTTCACGTTGACATTGTTATTACAGAAGTTGTTTTTATGGCTCCACTCACTTCACTCTACATCAAACAGACAAAACAGCAAGCATTTAATAAAGCACTTACTAGATACTAGGAAACCATGCTGGGGATACAAAGAATGGCAAAAGACAGTCCCTGTTCTCGAAGAGTTCGTAGTCTAATGGGGAAGACAATATGCAAACGACTATGTATAGACAAGCTATATGGAAGATAAATTGGAACTAATTAACAGAGCACTAGAATTAAGGAAGATGGGGAAAGATTTCCTTTAGAAGTGGGATTTTAGTTGGGACTTGAAGAAAGCCAGATAAGCCAGGAGGCAGAAATGATGAGGGAGAGAAATCCAGGCATGGGAGACCACTAGTGAAAATGTCCAAAGTCAAGGGGTGGAGTGTCTTGTTCAGAGTTCAGCAAGGAAGTCAGTGACACTGGATCACAGAGTATGGATAGGAAGCATGCCATAAGACTGGAAAAGGGGGAAGGTTATAGAGGGCTTTGAATTTTATATTGAATCCTGGAGGTGATAGGGAGCCACTGGAACTTATTGTGTTGGGGAATAGCACTGTCAGACCCGTGCTTTAGAATGATCATTTTGACAGTATCGGTTCATGCAAATCTTCCTAGATTTCTCTGAAATCATTTCTTTCATCAGTTCCATAGCACAAGAGTATTTCGTGGCACTCACATTTCATAATTTGTTCAACCATTTCCCATTTGATGGATACCCCACAATTTCTAACTCTTTGCTACCACATAAAAAACTGCTATAAGTATTTTTGCTCCTGTGGGTTATTTTCCTTTTTCTTGATCTCTTTGAGTATAATAGTACAGTACTTAGTAGTGGTTTTGCTGGATCAAAATATATGCACAGTTTAATAGGTATTGGGAAATAAGTTCCAAATTATTTTCTAGAATGACCATACCAGTATACAGCTGTACCAATGTGACATTAACATACCTGTTTTCCCACAGCTCCTCTAGCATTTGTCATTTTCCTTTTTTATTATTTATCAATGTTATGGGTATGACATAGAACCTCAGAGTTGTTTTAGTTTGAATTTTTCTAATTACATGTTATTTTGATTTTTTTTTAATATGGCTAATAGTAGCTTGGATTTCTTTCTCTAAAAATTGCCTCTTCACATCTTTTGACCATTTGTTTACTGTGGAATGCCTCTTATTCTTACAAATTTGAACCAATTCCCTATATAACAGAAATGAGACTATTATTAGAGAAATTTACTGCAAATATTTCCCCCCTTTAACTACTTCTAATTTTAGCTGCATTGGTCTTGTTTGTATAAAAACATTTTAATTTTATGTAGTCAGAATTTTCAAAATTATATGCAGACAAATTCTTATATAGTCAAAATCTATATTTTACTTTATGTGATCATCTCTACCTCTTGTTTGGTTACATTTTTTCTCTATCCATAGTTCTTACAGGTGATTTCTTGCTTGCTTTTCTAATCGATGATGTTACCCTTTATGTTTAAATCGTGTCTCCATTTGGAGCTTATCTTGGGATCCATTATGAGATACTGTCCTATAAGCTAGTTTGTGCTAGACTGTTTTCCAGTTTTCCCAACAATTTTTGCTCAATATGAGTTCTTACTCCAGTGACTGAGGTCTTTGGGTTTAATAAATACTAGGCTATTGAATCACAGTACTTTGTGATCTAATTTTTATAGACTGCAACTCAGTTCTCAGTGAGAACTGGAGGAGAATTTCAGCTTCTACTTCATACATTTGATTTGACAGTCATCGGGGTAAAAGGGAGGCTGACAATTTTTAAGTGGCATATCAGTTTTGAGCTAAGAATATCTAACCTCATCAATAACAGGAAATTGCCCTTAGGCCACTTATATGGCTCTTTTTTCTGAGACCTATTGTTCTATCAGAAGTAGACCAGAGGAGGATGTGCATCATTATCCCCTCTCCCTCCAAAGAATTCAAAGGCAATGAGTATCAATCGGTAATTACAATGTTGCCAAGAATAGTTAAACAGGAAGGCTTTCGACTTGGAGACTGGGGGAGAATTTAGAAGAAACAAGGATATGGATGCTGGAGAAGGCAGGACAGGAAGAATAAAATGGAAATTAGTCCTGCTTATTGGAACATTGTGATACCAGCTTCAATAACCTTCAATAACAGAGATTTTTTGGATACTATTACTGTATCTCTAAAAGAGAGTGGAATCTTGGGGACTGAAAATTTAATTGTGATTCCAAAGTCTGTTAACTGGGGTAGTTAGAAAGAGAATGCTAAAACCAGTAGTTAAAGGACTAAGAGAACTTTGTTCCTGGAAGACCGAGGTAACTGTTAAGATGAAGAATCTAATGAGGCATTTGCTAAGAGAACTTAGTTTAGCTTCTATTTTGTGAAGAAACATAATGAAGAGAATTCCTGAGAGTCTTTAGCTACCATAAGGAAAAAGTAGAATAGTGACACTACTTCCAGAGTTGAGGAAAATTCAGCAATAGAGGTGACTATAGCTGTGATCTTTCTCACAGCTGATACATTATAAACATTATTTATCATATTTTATTTTTATAATTAATAATTATTATTGTTTTATGGAATTAATTATATAGCTAATAATTTTGAGATTTATTTAAGCCTAGGCAATTGTGGAATTTATATGTCTATGCATAATGTATAGTATGTATGATATTTGAATATATTTATGTATGCATATATAGCATATGCTTATAGACAGACAAAAAGAATTTACAAGGAAAATTTTCTCTAATTATTTTATAAATAATATTTAATAAACTAAGATGAGGCCTCAGAGCTAACTGATTAATAAGGCAGATTAGAATTTTGGAAATTAATGAGAAAATATCAGAATATACTTCTTTGTTGCCTCAGTATACAGTATGAAAGAAAGACTAGTTCGGCCTCAGATACATAACACTTACTAGCTGTATGACCCTGGGCAAGTCACTTAACCCTTATTGCCTTACCCGAAAAAAAAAAAGAATAGGTAACAAGTAACAGGTTGAATGATGGGGTTTTGACCTGATAGTATATGAGTGCATCCATACAATAATAACATAGATTATAAGTTGGGGTTATTAATCCAAAAAGTTGTTATGAAATACAAAAAGGAAAATGTATAAATGTATAAAATGATGCTGGAGTGGTAGGTGTTGCTGCCACATGCTAGAGGGCTTTAAATATCAGAATCAGGAGTTGATAAAATTTTTTTTCTTAGACAATTGGGAGACACTGGTGTTTTGTTTTTTTAATTTGGTAGTGACCTGATCAGAGAAATGTATTTTCAAGACATACTGAGATAGTAGTGTGACAAACAGATTGGAGAAGTTGATAGATTAGAAGTAGGAAAGTCATCCCGGAAGTGATCATGATCATCCGGATGAAAGGTGATGGGGGACTACACTAGGCAGTTATAATGGAAATGGAGAGAAGTAGAAAGCCACAAGAGCCATTGTCAAGGTAAGAAATGCCAATACTTGATGACTGATTAGATATGGGGGATGATCAAAAAGAAAGAGTAAGTTTATATACCTTTCATTGTATTATCCCTGCCACATTAATATTGAATTTAATCACCATGAGCACATTATATTTACATGCTTTTATTGTAATAGCTTTATAATCAATAGGTAAAAGCATAATATTGAGTCAATGTGAATTAGAATATGAAATTAACATATACTCATCCTTTCATAATAGTGTTTTATTAAATTAATGGATAGGATCAGAGTCCATCTTCATGACAATGCCACATTTTTAGCATCTATAAATTGCTATGTACATGTATGGGTGATAATGAGAACCTCTATGGTTTACCAATGACTTTTGGTGAATGCTGTTTGCTCAGTCCCAGAAAAGGACATTTTTTGTTTTGTTTTGTTTTGTTTTTATTAATTATGGTTCTTGGGTAAAGCACTAAAGATGTGTATTGACCAAAGTATAGCTTGTTTCTCCCTTAATGTATATCTGTGGAAGTCCTACCTGAATGATGTGTATTAACTTTCCCTGGACCATGTTTAACAAAAGGCTAGTTAGTAATGAAGCTATGAACAGGCTCTTTGAACTTATAATTTATAATCTTGGATTGTGCTTGGATGTCCAGACTTTCCTGATATCTGAAGAATCAAATTAGGGGGAGACCATATAGGAGCTGGCAGGAGTTTGATCCCCTCAGTTCTTGAATTAAAGACAAAATCAAACGCAAACTGCTCAGAGCTGAAAGTTACCCTAAAAGTCCTCTAGTCCAACCTGAAACTCAACAGGGGTCTCTTTTATACTTTCCCCACAAAGTGGACAACAACCCTCTGTTGAAGAACTTCACTGAGAGGGAACATATTCATATTCTCCTTTCCTCAATGGCTTTAGTGCCTCTCACCATCTTTCCACTCCAATCCTGGCCTCATACTAGGAGACTTCATCTCTTTTATAAATAGATATATAATATATGTATATAATGTATTACATGGTATGTGTGTATGTATATATGTGAATATATACATACACACATTTTGCCTACTTATTTACATGTTGCCTCCATCATTAGGATTTGAGCTCATTGATGGCAGGCACTATTTCTGCTTTTCTTTGCGTCCTTGTACTTAGTATATAGTGCCTTGTATGTAGAAAGTGCTCAATAAGTGCTTGTGGCCTACCTCCCAAAGTGATCCCTAGTTTTAGACAGCCCTAATTATTGTGAAGTTTTTCCTTCCATCAAGCCTAAATCTGCTCCTCTGTAACTTCTGCACATTTATTCCTAGTTCTGCCCTCTAGGGCCACCCAGGGTGTATCTAATCTATTTTCAAATCTATTTTCCAAAGCCATGTTGAATACGCCTTTTGCATATTTGGAGACAGGTATCCTGCTGGTCAGCACCCTTTCTAGCCTCCTGCAAGTTTTCTCTAGGGTAAATATCCTTTGGCTCCCATTCTTTCCATCTGTTTTCAAACAGAATGGTCTTTGGTTTTTTTCATCTTTTCACTTTCCACCAGCTGCTATGCTTAGACTCCACGATCATCTTGTTCCTCCAGGAAACTCATTATCATGGAGATTGCTTCAGCTTTTGGTTCTCACACCTCATTGGGACCCTTAGTTGCTTCTTCCTCTCTAATTAGAGGGCTGGAGGTGGAACCAAAAAAAACTCCTCCCAAAGTCTCCCTTTATAGAGTTATCTAGCCATCTCTTCATTTCTCACCACTTGCTCTGCATGGTTCCAACCCCACTAACATCATACCCCTGCTCGAAAGCAAGGCACAAGAAGTTAGAACTGCTGAAAGTAAAGTGTCCATTTTTAGAGTCATGATGGGAAGAATAAAACCCTTGAAAAGAATTTGCATCATTGACATATAAGGTGATCTGCCATCCTACCATTTTTGAGGGCTTAAATCCATCCTGCCACTATCAGTGATCCCCTAAGCGTTAGAAGTGGTTCTTTTTGCCCTATCTACATGTTCCTCAATTCCCTATATGTATATGGTGGAGGAACTTAGAGAAGGAAGGCTATTTTTCCTGACAAAGTTATTGTTAGAATTTTTCCTTAACATTTAACTCCAAGACCAGTTTACTCCAGACTATATGACTGGCTGAGCAGCCTGATCTTGGTTAGTCTGATTTTGATAAAAGGGAGGGACATTCTTGCCCTGTCTTTCCCTTTCTTTTCCCCTTACTTCAAGTACTGCTTAGTCATCTTGGGCAAATTTGGTTTATTTTGGAAGTGATGAAATAGTGAGAACCTTTTGACCAAGGTTAGATCTCAGACCTTAACACTGAGTCACTTCACGTAGGAATCTCAAACATCTGCATTTTCCATGAATGTTGCTTTATTTTAGTTTTGACGTTGCTCACTCTGTCTTTTTCTGATTTGAGGGAACCTACCTTCCTCCCCATTTAGATCCCATCTCTTTTTTAGTAACTATGAATATATCATTTGAATATAATTGAAGATAACACACCAATTGTGTCTGTTTATGGTGCATCTTTGGAATGTGCTTTTTAAAAAGAAGATAACTTTAGAGAGAATGGCACTTTTCTTCTGACTGGAATATAGTAAAAGAGTCAATGATTTTGTGGCTGGAGAAATGGGAAACAGATGGCCAGCTCTTCAAAGTCTTCTCTTTCCAAGCTAGCTCCTGTGGTTTGTGTGGAATATGATGAACATTATATCAAGTTGAAGCAGTCTCCTCCTCACAGCTTCATCCAATTACTTAACAATTTTAATTTAAAGTGAAGTTCTGGGAAGTGATTTGCCCAGATAAGAGGTACAATAGGAGGCAGAAACAATTTTCTGATCATCATTCAGAGGGAAGTTAGAGTAAAAATACTCTGTAGGAGTAGCCGTAAAGGGAGGAGATAAAGAGAAAAGGCTTCACCTTGGTCTGAGAGCTTCTTCTGGCTATTTATTGGCTGTTCAGGTTTGATTGCCATGTTGTTAGTGGTGTTGTTCATGACTGAGTTTTTGTGATCCTATTTAGGTTTTTCCTTGACAAAGACACTGGAGTGGTTTGCCATTTCCTTGCCCAAAGTCACACAGCCAGATTTGAACTCAGGAAGGTGACTCCAGGTTGGGCGCTCTATCCACTCACTGTGCCACTCAACTGCCCTAGCTCAAGCTAATGAATCAAAAGAGCTCTATCCTTCTTTTAGAGATTTGTCAGCCGCTGTACCCCAGCATATTATGGCAAAGCAACAGGTAACATGAAGAGGCTGAATACCAGCAGATGGTAGCAGCATGAGTCTCAATGAGCACTGCAGCTAGAGATAATGGAGACTCCCAGAAGAGATTATTTGACCTCTTGTAGGGAGCAGCATAGGACCCCAGTTCAGTAGCGCAAGCAACTTGCCCAATAATATCACTAGAGAATGTTGCTGGCTCTGTAGCATAGGAGGTATGAGCTGTCCAAGCCACTCAGGTGCCCTGGCCACACATATTCCCTTCATGTGTGGCCCTACACACTCCTTGTTTAATCAGACGTGTTCCAGGTATGTATCTTCCTCCATTAGTGGTATGAAAATCAGGTGGTCAAAAACAGACAATGTGTTGGTTACAGGACTCAAGGAAAGGCAAAAGCAGTTCCTAGCCTTAAGAATATGACATTATAATGGGGCAGACAATATGTAAATATCTAGTTACGTACAATACTTACAAAGAGTAATTAAAAGGGAATTTGAGAGGGAAGGCACCAACACCTTGGAAGTGGTATAAGCAAAGGCTTCTTGTAGAAGATAATATTAGAGCTGAGTATTGAAAGAAGCTTCTGTGTGAATGGGGGAAATCTTTGTTGTCACTTATATTGCCATGCTGGTTAATTCCATGCCCTTGGCTTGGAACCCTGTGTCTTCTGGCTGGCTCGCAAAAGAAACACATGACTAGGGGCTCACAAGCAATGGTTTTGAGTGGATGCTGACCTATACCCATAATGTGTCTCAAACCTAGGGCAGCATTCTGGAAGCCTATGCGTGTTTGGACTTTGGGTACTCCTCATATGTATTTTTGTAACTGTACATAGTAAGTAATGGAAAAAAAATCTGTATCCTCAGATTTACTGGAAAATTATGAGAAACTTGTAATTAAACTTGAGTCATGTAGTCTGTTTTCAGTTGGCAAAGTATAATGTTCAGGTTTAAAAGAGGAATAAAAAGCAGGTTTTGAGGTTTTGGAAGATATATATAATTGCTTTTGCAAAGCCGCCTTTTCAGGAGTAAGTCAACTGTGAATATATGAATTGTTTCCCTAAAATGCACAGTTTAACAATCAAGCAGAATACATAATGTTTTTTTTTTTTAAAAAGTTTGTATTGGCTGGAGTCCGTTTTAGCAGGTTTGCCCCTAAAAATTAGGAATTCCTAAGAAATGTTTCTGGTGTCACCTTATCTCTATTTTATCTCCATCTTAAAGTGTAGAGTTTATAATTAAATCATCTAAATTGTATTTCCTCTTCATGAATATTAATTTTCATACTGATAGGAAAATCATTCCTTTAATTACTTCAATACTTCTCCTACACAAATCACAGCCCCCCCTGCAACAATTGCTGCTGGGTGGGGAGGGGAGGGGGGATTCATCATGTAGAATTATAGCTTTAGAACTGAATCTGGATTCAGCTGTAGTGATCATCTAGTCTAACCCTGTCATTTTACAGATAAAGAAACTGAGGCTCAGAGAAGTTAAGTGAATTGCCCAAGGTCCTATAAGTAGTAATTAATATAGCCAGTATTCTTACACAGATATTCTGGCTCTAAATGTAGTGTTATTTCTGCTACACCATACCTTTGCCTGATGATAAACCTCTGTCTATTTGATTAGGCTGGTCTTGGAGGTGGTGCTGGAAGCTTTTCTAACTGAGAAACACCTTCCAAAGTCTGTATTCCACTATTATAGCCTTCAAGAACCCAAGGTCACCTCTATTACAGTCTGAGGCATCCAAAGATGACTTTAGGAGAGAGCTCCTCAAATTTGTGTCTGTTCCCTAGGGGTTTTGTCGTGTTTGATTTTTTACTGCTTACTGTCACCAAAGCGTGACTTAGTATTCTGAACATCAATTATTTGCCATCTCTCTAATGACATCCAGCATACATGCTCACCTCACTCACCTAAGAATCTCAATATCTTCTTCCTTCCCATTTGTGGCATAGTGGCAGAGTATTTTCCGTTCTTTTCTAATTCCTTAACTGAACCTCAAATGAAAAACGTATGTTCTCAGAAAGCATCTAATTAGGGCCTCCTGTCACAACAGAACATTGTTTTGTGGAATCAAATTGCATACTTGTTCTGTGCTTCAAGTAGAGCCTTATGAGGAGAAATTGACTCAATGGCTTAGCTCGTCCTTCAAGCTCAACTAATGGTGAGATATTACAGTGGTTGTTTCCATAACTGATCTTGATCAATTCCAGTTTTTAATGTTCACCCATAACACCCAGTAATTTGGAATAGAATGATAGCTTAAGAGGAAAAATATACTTGGCATACAGGACCACTACTTCCGGGGGAGAACCTGCCCTTTATTTCTAGGCCAATATTTATCTTACTAATGGTTGCTTCTGGCAGTAGGAGCAACAGTAAATATCTGCAAGAGCCACTCTTCCAAGCCATCCCTCTCTTTGTAGATGTGCAGAGACACTTTTTCAGCAAGTGTTCAGAAGTTCCAAAGCCAAGCACATTGAATGGGTTTTTATTTTTGAGATGCAGAGAGCTGATCTGTATGGAAAGGTTGCTTCATCTAGTTATTCAAAGACTTGGCCTTCTGAAATAGGTCTACAGGACAAAGGAGGTTGAGATTGGTGGAATGTATTCAAAATGCTTTTTCTGTCTTAATTTGGGAGTTATTTTCAAAGCAGAGACTGGGAATGGGTGATGGAAGAGGAAAAGTAGAACATGGAAGATGCAAATAAATGTATTTAATAGAAGTTCATGGTTTCTAATGAAGTCTTTTTTTCTTATTCTTTGAGTATAGTTATGTTTGAGTTTGTTGATATCTAAGTTCACAATTAAAAAAAAAAGGAACCAGACAGCATCAGATATGAAGACCTTCTCTGGTTGATGTGTTAGCCCTGTTATTTCCTTATGAATAGCTTCTTGTATCTTGGGAGATGGTGCTGAGGCCAATCAGTCCTTCAAAAGCTCCTTTCCCTGCTTGTGGTAAACCATGAAAATAGGGCTGGTTACCACCTTTTCTTCAACTATAGGGGTCTTAAAAACAAAGATTAGAGCAGCCCCAAAACTAAGCAGGGGAACTGGGAGAGGGAGGAATGGGATTTGGATTACCATTAGTCCTAGAATGAGCTAGGAGGATGCCCAAAGCCCAGAGTTTCTCCAAAATGGTCTAATTCCTATAAATATGTTATGGAATTTGATATTTAGAAGGGGCATTAGTGGTCATCTTGTATAACACATATGTTAGACATCCCCACTATAACATTTCTGACATGTCAGAAGCTTTGCTTGAAGACCCCCTACTTCTTGAGGCATCAGGTTTCACCTTTGGGTAGCTCTGTTAGAAAGGTTTTCTTGATACCTATTTGAAATTTGCTTTTTGTGTGTGTGGAAGTTTCCATCCATTGTTCCCAATTCTTTCCTCTTGGGCCAATCCCTCCTCCACATAACAGCCCTTCAAATGCCTGTACATATCACATGCCTGCAAGTCTTTTCTTTTCCCAGATAAACATCTTGTTTTGCTTTATTAGATCTCCATACAACCTGGACTCAACGTCCTTCACCTTCCTGATTGTTTTCCTCTAGACACCCTCTAATTTACTAGTGCCCTTTCTAAATTGTGGTCCCCAGAACTGAAGAATGTAACTGTCACATGCTCTCCTAAGGATGGTTAACAGCTAAGAAGTACAACTGATGGGGATGACAACCTGGATGACTCACCACCAGTGAGGGTGCTTTGAATGGACTTTTTTTATTAAAAGAGGGAAAAAATGCTTCCGTGATTTAGAGAATTGTCTAGGTCCCGTGTGTCAAAAATTTAAGTGTCTAACCTTGTGTGATCTACCTAAAACCAAGATACAGTCTGCTGAGATGGTTTTATTATTTATTTTAAGCTAATTCACTAACAGAGGTAAACTAATAAATCAACAAGCATTTATCAAGTACTTAATAATAGGTAGTATTCATGCTTTGAGGTTTGTAAAGGGTTGTATAGTTCTCTGCTGATATGGTGTTATTTGAGTCTCACAACAAGCATGAGAGATAAGTGCTATTATTTTTCCCATTTTACTTATGAGGAAACTGAGGCAAACAGAGGTTATGTAACTTGCCAGGGATCACACAACTAGTAAATGCCTGAGGCTAAATTTGAACTCAGGTCCTCTTGACTCTAGGTCCAGACCTCTATCCATTAGATTCCCTAGCTGCCTCAATAAGCAATTTCTTTACCTCTTACTCATCATTATTCTTTTTTTTTTCTCTATCAAATGTGTTTTTTATTCAACTGACAAGCACTTTTTCTACAGTTGCACTTGTGGAAGAACATCACATGGCAATAACAGGAGTTTTCTCGACTTTTCTTTTCCTTTTCAACCTTATTAAAAATTACATTGGTCCTAAAAATATTGAAAGATAAATTTAGATTCACAAAAAACCTGTACATTATCAAAAAGTTACTAAAACACGACATTTGGTTACATAAAAGTTAGTTCCTTTTTGCCACAAAAGGCACATGGGAACAACTTTTGCTGATGATATAGTTTCTTCCTGTTAGATTGACACAGTAGAAGATGGGATAAGAGTTTATTTTGAGGGTGGGGGATGAAGTTGATTTTTAATATGCCTACCCCAAAACACTTGAAATTGTTAAGAATGAAGGCAGAAGTAAAAGTGGGAAGTTGACCACTTTACCCCCAATCAAATAGGCCCCCAAGTTTCAAGCCAGCCTACCACCTCAAGAGTGCCTAATCTTTGGGGATTTGGGTGGAGAGAAGAGAACATTTAAGTGGAACACATACGATTTCAGACCGTCATTCTCTTCCCCCACACCATAATTATTCTTCCAGAGAGTTTTGTGAGATTGTGAAGATCCGAGAAAATATCTAATACTCTTTATTGTTGGATGCACTGGTAGTTTGAATCAGGTCCTCTGATTCCAGAGCCAGGGACCTGTTTCACTATGATAAGTTGTATTTTAGTGTTTAGAAGAAGCTGGAATATTCTCCCTTGTTTTCCCCCCGATTGACACAATGAATTTGGTGGTATAATTTTTAAATTGTAATTTAGTATGAAAATAGGGCTCAAAAATCTATATGAACTCCTGCAGGAATACCCTCATTCTAAATAAGGGACAGTTTGCTGGGAGAGAGAGAGAGAGAGAGAGGGAGGGAAGGAGGAAAAGAGAAGAGACAGACAGACAGACAGACAAGGGTCAGGTGGCGGGTTTGAACCAGTGGGCCATCAGTCCTACCAGATGAAATAGAGCAAAGGTTACCATGGTGCAGATTATGTGCAGTTCTCAGAGGATGGGATTTGCATTGGACCAGAAACCTTGGGCTGTCCCTCACCTAGCTGGAGAAGTTATCTGGGGGCTCAGAGCTGCCAGTATGCCAGCCCTGCAAACCCTCTTCCTTCCTCTCCATCTATTCACTCCCACAGTCATTTCTCAGCTTCTTGAAAGGCCAGTCCTTCAGAGCTCTGATCCAACTATTTTTGCCATGGCTTTAATTCTGACACTCCAGGCTCTTTTGCCATGTTTCAGCAGCCTCATCACCTGGGATAGCTCAGAGGAAAGAACACCATGGTTGTGCATACCATTTAGATGAGCTGGTAGTTTTGTGAGGTGGAGGATCACCAGGCCTTACTATCTGTTCTACTATTGTGTTTTAAAGTCTTCCAGGTCCCACTATTTGCTCTGCCACTACGCCCTCTGGACTCCTGTCCTGGATTCTGTCACCTCACCTGCTGATGTATTCTAAGGTTTTCTGGGTCTTTCCACCTGCTCTGCAGCCGAACTCTCCTCTAACTAGAATTTGAGATGCTTTAGAGCAGGGACTATCTGTTCCCGTCCCCCCTTCTCTTTGTATCCTCAGGATTTAGTATAGAGCTTGACACATAGAAAATGCTTAATGAGTGCCTTTGAATTCATCCATTCATTTTTTGTTTGTTTTTGTTTTGTTCAGGAGTAAGACAATACTATTTAACCCTGAGTCCTTTAGGGAAGGAAATGTAGCAGTGCAAATTGTGATCTGAAAGAATATAGGATTCTATGATGAGTCAAGCAAGTCTACAGATCTAATCAAATCCAAGGGCTAGGCAGAACATTCAGAAAGGAGTTTGTGGTGGTGATTCAAATCTGAGGACTCGGCACAGAGTCAGGAGGAATCACAAAGGGGAGTAGTAGGTGTTGGCTAGGGATACACAGCTTCTCAATCTAATATGGCATTCTCCTATGGAATTGGCACACCAGTCATGCTCCTTTCTTGGTCCACTGCATTGACTTTGCTTTATGACCTAGTCATAAAGTATATAAGAGAGAAAAGAATAGAAGCCTAGTGGGTACTTCTAGGTATTGTCTTTTTAAAAAATAAATAATATTTTTTCCCCCAATTATATGTTAAAACAATTTTTAACATTTTTTTAAGTTTTGAGTTCTAAATTCTATCTCTTTTTCTCCTTCCCTCTCCCAGAAAGGTAAACTATCAGATATAGGTTAAACATGTACAATCATGCAAAACAGTTCCATATTAATCATTTTGTAGAAGAAGACTTGAATAAAAGAAAAAGAATGAAAGAAAGTGAAAAATAGCACACTTCAGATTGTATTCAAACAATATCACTTATTTTTCTGGAGGCAGATAGTATGATTTATCATTAGTCTTTTGGGATTGTACTGGATCATTGTATTGCTGAGAATGGCAAAGTCATTCACAGTTCTTCCTTGTAAAATATTATTGTTGCTATGTACAGCAATTTTCCTGGTTCTGCTCACTTCACTTTGCATCAGTTCATGTAAGTCTTTCCAGGTTTTTCTGAAATCATCCTGTTTGTCATTTTTTATAGCACATTAATATTCCATCACAATCATATACCACAGCTTGTTTAGCTTGGTGTTGTCTTGAGTCCTCATATCTGATAAGAATTTTATTCTGGAACTGATGTCTTCTTATAATCATCTTGCTGCATCTTAGCTTACCTCATTGGCACCACATTGATGATGAGTGATTTATGAACAGTTTGTACACCTGGCCCATATCCTTGGCCCTCCTATTTCTCCTTGATTTACCTTGCGTCTTCTTGAAGTTACTACAGGTAACTTTCCTTTCATTTCCTATTTTCCTTGCTACCAGGCAGTACCAATGCCTAAGGCTCAAACTACATCCCAAGGTGATGTAAAGTTGAGCTCATCATACTTTCCCATGTACTCCTCTGATCTCCAACTTTGATCTAACTTTATTCCTTTAACCCTGAATAATTGAAGGTGTCTTGTCAGGTAAGACGAACATGAGAAAATCTGAGTTTCCAGTTTTATTTTCCTCCCTGGTATCTCTCACCTCCTTTGTCTTTGCCAATTTTTGCTTTTGTTTCAATTCAGAAGTAGAAGCCTCATATTTCTGTATCAGTACAGTGATTTCCTGTACTGGGATTTTCCCTACACAGATAAAACAATAAGTTTGGACAGGAAGAAAAAAAGAAAGAAGATATCGTATGGGGAACACGTGGTCATGAGTGGGGAGACTGTTACAGGAGTAGGAAGCCTGAATTTTTCCTTAGGTCAGGGGTTCTTCAACTTTTTTGTACATTGGAGTGCTTTGGCAGTCTCATGATACCCACTGTAATAGCTTCAAGGTGTTCTTTGTAAGCAAACCACTGATGCTGAAAAGTGGAAAAGGGATGAAGGTGAAATCATTGTCTTTGACTACCACCATTTCTGATAGATACCACCATTTCTTAGCTTATATATGGTGTAGTGGTTAGAATACTGGCCCTGGAGACAGGAAGACATGAGTTCAAATTTGGCAAAAGGTACGTACTAACTGTGTGACCCCTAAGCAAGTCATTTAACCTCTGTCTCAGTTTCCTTAAGTATAAAATGAAGATCATAATTGCACCTACCTCCCAAGGTTGTTGTGAAGATCAAATGAGATAATATTTATAAAATGCTTAGCACAGTGCCTGGCACATGGTAGGCATTTAATAAGTGTTTGTTTTCTTCCTTCCAATCTGTCCAAATCTCATAGTGGGGGCTACAGGTGCCCTTGATGCCATGTTTATATATAGCCTTTATCCACGCTAGGGAATCTAAACAATCCCAATCCTTTCCTGGTTTGTTCTCTGGGCATGTGATGGGGTAGTGAGGATTCTTTGTTGCAATGCTCCATGAGGATTCTGGTCCTCTTAGCGTATTTTGTCCCATACAGAAAGCAGGGGAGTCACTGTGTGGCCCCTGTGCTCTCAAGGTTCTGTGTCAAAAAGCTATAGGGCTAACATCCAAGGGGAAGGCCCCTGGGCTTCATAAGTGAGTACTAGAGCAAGCATGGGCTCCAACTACTCCAAGGAGTACTCCCTCAAGTTTGAAATTATCTTGACCGTGTCCAGCAGCTTCATCAGTCGTGAGGAATTTCTCATGCAGATTGACTCCAAGTTGACTTTGACTTTGATAGCTGCTGGCTATACCACTTTGAGTGTCCTAGTTTTTCTATCTGTTATATGGGCACAAAATGTATTGCTTTCTCCTAAATTCATATGAATGTAAATGGCTTTTCTGAGTAGAACATGTGGTTGCATTTTTGTTATTCGATCATTTCAGTCGTGTCCAAATCTCTGTGACCCCATTCAGGGTTTTCTTGACAAAGAGCCTGGAGTGGTTTGCCACTTTTTTCTCATTTTACAGACGAGCAAACTGCAGCAAACAGGGTTAAGAAACTTGCCCAGGGTCACACAGCTAGGAAGTGGCTGAGGCCAGATTTGAAGTCAGGTCTTCCTGACTCCAGGGCAGGCACTCTTGTCTACTGGGACACCTAGCTGCATGGGGAGATGGAATTGTAGATCAGGCATAAACCACTATTTGGAAAGGTAAACTCTTAGAATTGTGAAACCCTTGGAGGGATTTATCTAGCAACTGGCAATCTGTATTAATGGTTTTCTCAGGCTTTGTGGCAGCTGTTTTACGAGTGAAATGTGTTTTTCTTTCTTTATACCAAAGCTTTTCTCTCCTGGAAGGGCTATCATAACAGGTCAGGGATCTGTTTAATTGGAAAGCAACAAATGTGGCAGACACACATAGCTCTTCTCCGGGCTCCTGCCTACTAGTCATGTCTCGTATTTAGACATCTGCTTTGTGCCCAACCAGGGTCCCTGAGTGCCCTGTTGGCCCTTCTAATGGAAGTTCCTAATATGTCTCATTCAGTCTATGCCCAAGGGTGTAACATGGCAAGCCTGCTCAAATGTAAATGAGTTTCCCTGCCCTCCTAGAGGAGCTGCTGCTTTAATTTTCCTGGCTACAGCCTGTGTAGTTTGAATCAAAGGTCATAATATTCTGTTCCCGGACACCTTGTTGATGGCCACTGGCTTGTTGAGAGAGCATCTACAGAGAACAGGGAGTATGTGAAGGCTGAGCCAAACCTCTCTTGCCTTGGAAGGAAATCTGACTGGGTGCCCTGCCTAGGCTGGCATAAGCCCCTTTCTAGGTACAGACCCATATATCTATCGCTATCCTCTGCTGAATTAATTTCTTCATTTTGGATCCAATCACGGGCCAGCTCTAATCCTTTGTGCTGCAAAAAGTTATGCCTGAACAGCACATGATTGTGTCTGGAGAACCTCAGACGACAAAATTTCCTACTAACATACCCTGAGTCCATTTAGCTAAGATATCCAGTATCTCCTATGAGACTGATGCTTGTGCTGAAACTGACCATTCGCACCCAAGAGAGTCTCCTGAGATTAGTGCATTGCTAAGGAAGAGCTCAGTTGCAAGGAGTAGCATTATTAGGGGAAAGAATACTTGGGTTGGGAGCAGATAAAGTTGATGATTGAGGCAAAGAAGTTTGAGAAGGCTGGAATAGTTAGGAGAGTCAGTTAGCCAATCAAAAACAATTTATTAAGTGCCTACTGTGTGCCAGATATTGCAATAAATGCTGGAGATACAACAGAAAGTCTACTCTAATGGGAGAGGCAACATGCAATTGCATAAAAAAGAAGCTACATGCAGGATAAATTAGAGCTAATCAATACAGGGAAGGCATTAGAATAAAGAGGGATTGGGAAATCTTTCCCATAGAAGGTAGGTGGAATTTTAGCTAGATACTTAGGTGACTGCCTATTTCTGTTTTCCCTTTTACTATGACTATTGAAGTAGACCCAAGGGAAGAATGATGGCAAAGGCACCCCTGGCAAGAGTGATAAGTTAGTCAAAGGCATATGGAGGAGTGTGAAGTTGGTTCTGTGAGACTAGGCAGTCTATTTTTAACAACTGTGTGTCTACTTTTCAAGCTTTCAAGTATTACTTCTCCTTCACATTCTCACTTATTGCCTTTTCCCCCACTCTGTTCTTTTCTTATTCCTGCTAGTGTATTCCTTTTTAGTATCTATTCTTTCTTCTTAATCCCTTCTAATTCTTCTCAAGCCAAGTCAATGCCAAAGAGTGATGCAAATAAGTCATAGATCAGAAGATCATAAATTTAAAGCAAGAAAGGATTTTAGAAGTCTAGTCCAGACCCATCATTGTACAAGTAGACATGCTGTCCCTTTAAAATACTACTCCATGGGGCAGCTAGGTGGCACAGTGGATAGAGCACCGGCCTTGGAGTCAAGAGGACCTGAGTTCAAATCCGGCCTCAGACCAAACGCTTGACACTTACTAGCTGTGTGACCCTGGGCAAGTCACTTAACCCCAATTGCCTAAAAACAAAAAATTAAATTAAAAAATTAAAATACTACTCCATTCATATGGAGCACTTCAGTAGTAAAAGAAACAGAAAAAGTATCGTTACATAAAAGAAAAGAGTTACATCAACTATCAGAGTATGTCAGATATTGTCATTATTGTCATTTGGTGCCTTAAAGAAATTGGAAGATAAATTTTTTATATTAAAAGTTTATAAAATATGTGTATCACAAAACACAGCTTTTAGATGGGATTTGGGCTGCTTTGAACAGAAAATGAATTGTGCCATAAATATAAAGACTCAGATTATTTTGTGAACAATATAGAATGATGTCTCATTTGCATGTGAACTGCTTGATTTTATGGAGACAAAGGCAGAAAAAAATAAATGTTTATTTAAAAACAGAAAGATCTGAGCATGCAGAGACAGGGACACAAAACTGAGATGTTGGACAGTCTTGAGGACTTGGCATTGAGTCAGAAGGCTCTCATTTAAACCATTGGGGTAATAGACTTGACTTAAAGAAGAATTAAGAATTGATTCATGACTGGAGAGAGAAGTGATTTCACTGGCCAAGTGGTTCAGTGACAGATATTTCCTTCAGTGCCATCTAGAGTTGGAAAGGGATAAAACTTCTTATAAGTGCCAGTAACTCTCTGCTACCACTTCTGGTTTGAGAAAGAAGAGCAGAAGTGAAGTTTGGCTTTGCAGCTGCTTTGTATCCCGTTGAGATGGCTAGATTGGTTTGATTTGTTTAAATAGCAGTATGACCAGCTTGATCAGTATGCGTTGCTTCCAGCCGTGTTCTGATTGACCGGTGTGGCTACACTGCGCATATCCTTTGACCCAGCAATACCATTTCTAGGGCTGTATCCCAAAGAGATCATAAAAATGGGAAAAGGACCCACATGTACAAAAATACTTGTAGCAGCTCTTTTTGTGGTATCAAAGAATTGGAAATTGAGGGGATGCCTATCAATTGGGGAATGGTTGAACAAGTTGTGGTATATGAATATGATGGAATACTATTGTGCTGTAAGAAATGATGAACAGGCAGACTTCAAAAAAACCTGGAAAGACATATATGAACTGATGCTGAGTGAAATGAGAAGAACCAGGAGAACATTGTAAACAGTCACAGCCACATTGTACAATGACTAACTTTGATAGACTTAGCTTTTCTCAGCAATTCAAGGATCTAAGACAACTACAAAAGATTCATGATGGAAAATGCTATCCACATCCAGAAAAAGAACCATGGAGTCTGAATGTAGGTGGAAGCATACTATTCGCTCTTCTTTTCTTTTGTTGTTTCGTTTTATTTCTTCTTTCTCATGGTTCCTCCCATTAGTTCTAATTCTTCTGTATATCATGACTAATGTGAAAATATGCTTAACATGAATGTATAAGTAGAGTATATATCAGATTGTATGCCATCTTGGGGAGGGGGGAGGAAAGGGATGGGGAGAGAATTTAGAACTCAAAATCTTATGGACGTGAATGTTGAAAACTAAAAATAGATAACTGACTGGTCTGGTCTGTATAGACCAAGAGAATCAGCCTGATGAGTTTTGCAGTTCTCTGGCTTAAAGGAAACTGCTATCCATCTTAAGAAGCAATGCTTTCTAACTGCAGCTTTAAGGGTAATAGAAGTTGAATAAGCATGTAAATTCTAATCTTCCAATAAATAATACGAGAGGATTTGCCTAGCTATAGAGAAGTAAGGACCAATAAGAAGGCAATAAGAAGAATATGGGCTATTGTTCCAGAACAGAACAATGACATAAAATCATGCAGTTGAGGGTTGTGAATTATCCCAAATACATTTTTGTTTGTTTTCTCATTTGCTTCCCGCAAGGTTCTTATAACTGCACGACCATTCTCTTCCATAAATACTGAGTTCATTGGTGAGTGGATATGACCCAGATTTTTGTGTAGATTATGATGTATTTTATTATTTATATGCTCACTTTAGCATACAAGCATTTTACATTATTTCTCTTGCCTTGTTGCAAAGTAAATGGTTATATTGAAGATTTAAAGATATCATTATTCTGAATGCCTGGTTACATAAAAAGGAATACATCGTGGGCTGGGCTCAAAGACTACAGTATTGAATAAAGCGAGTGTATTTATGCAATAGAGTTACCCCTAGAATCCTGAGAAATTTAGTTTGCCATTGTGTGATGGTAGTCTCTCTCTGCACCCCTAGACCTGCTAGTGTGAGAGCAGGTAGGAGTGAGCAAGTGACCTTAGAAAGTAAGGAATCATTAAGTAAATTAGCATTTGTCAAGTGCCTAGTAGTGCCAGGTGCTGTACTAAACACTGGAGGCACAAAAATGAAAGATAAAAACACTCCCTGACTTCAAGGAGCTTAAAATCTAATGGAAGAAGAAAAAACACAAAAGGAAGCTGAAAAGTGGGGAGAAAGGGAAAGGAAAGGAGTGTGATGAATTTCAAAGTAATGAAGCCAAGTGGAAAATGAAGAGATGGCTGACCTGGGGGCCTTCCTTAAATGGAGGTTGGGGGGGAGTTTTCCAATTCTCTCTTCATTTAGAGAGGTTTCCAGGATAAAGGGTAGGGATGAGGTGTGAATACCAAGGTTAATTTGCTCTTGCAGAATGAGGTTCTTCTGGGTGTAAAAAAATCCAAAGTAATAGAGCTAGGTGGAAAATGAGGAGATGGCTGACCTAGGGGCCCTCCTTAAATGGAGATATCTATATATCGTTGGGAAGGATAATAAATGGTGTAATATTGTGGGAATGGGGCCACATCAAGGACAACATTTTCCCCAGGTAACGTCATTGCCATTACACATAGATAAGGAAATTCAGGCCCAGAGAGGTCGAGTGATTTGGCCAAGATCACACAGGTGGCAAAGCTGATATGAATTTTAAAATGATGTGCTAAGAGGCCTCAGTTGTTTATAATTTGAAATAGTGTCTTTCCTATGTTCCTTTGGATGGAACATTAAATTGTTAGATTCATGAATGAGTGAATACAAAAAGCATTTATTGATTACTGTACAACAGTATATACTAGACACTGTGTATAAAGTGCTAGGTATAAAGATACACAAAGAGAGATTAGTCCTTGCCCTCAAGGAGCTTACATTCTAGTGAAGTATTGCTGACCTAGGAACAAAGCTTTGGGGTAGGGAATCATAGAGGAGGTGAGTTGATGAATAACTCTCATCTGTGGCTCCAAGAAGCTGTAGCATGCTCACAGCCTCCACTTCCTGGTAAACTGTCTGCACAGGTAGGCTAAACCAGGTAACTGACAGGCCTCAAACCCATGCATGGCTTAGGGGTTTGTCTGCCCCAAGCATGTGAAGACTTCCCTTGGTAGAATGTTTGGATGAGAACAGTTTGTTCCAACAGCCACAAAGGTGGCTGAAGCAGACACTTAGAACTTGGTCACACATCAAAGACACCAAGGTCATCCACTATAGCCCAGGCCATCGCCAGACCTCTTGACTTTTGTCCTGCCACTGGACTTCAGTAACCTTGGAAGAGAGAATGAGGTTGAAAACTTTGTGCAACTTTGCCTCACTTAAGTCCAATTCACGTGAAAGTAAAGACATCACCCCATGATATCACTGGTCCTCTTTGAAAATGAAGGACAAACAACAACAGAATAGTCAGTTGACAGGTTCTTTCTGGAAGCAATAGAACTGTTGATTTAATTACTGTGGCCAGAGGAAGCGGTGGAAAGGAAGAGAGGGAAGGGTTAGGTAGGCACTGGAAAAGATGGCCTTGATGGAGTGCTGGATGGGATATAAAAGAGATGCATGGTTTGGGGTCTGGGACCAGCAAGTAGAAACGGTGCACACAGTGGGCTAGCTCGTCCTCACTTAGTCACCATCGAGCTAGCTGTCCTCTAGCATCAAAGATGAGTGGATTAATTTCCCCAGTGACTAGGCAGGTCCCATGGAGAGGTCCTGGTCCTATCTAGAGGGTACGGTCCGGGTGGGTAGGAGTGGTGGCAGCCAGAGGGTGACATGTCCTGGCTAGACAACATTAAATTGTTCATTTGACAGTACGTATTGAACACTTGCTACAAGCCCAGGCCCCATGGAACCGACAAAGACAGCAAACTTAGAGATACAAAGAAATATCAGAAGTTTTCCTGGGCTTCTGGAATTTACACCTAGTCATTGTGGCACCCAGATACTCTAGTCTGTTGCAGCAGAAATTTACTCAAAAGAGGCAGTAGCCTGCTGTTGTGAGTCCTTTTTCAGTCATGTCCAACTCTTTGTGACCCCATTTAGGGTTTTCTTGGCAAAATTACTGGAGAGGCTTGCCATTTCCTTCTCCAGCTCATTTTACAAGTGAGGAAACTGAGGCAAACAGGGTTAAGTGACTTGCCCAGGGTCACACAGCTAGTAAGTGTCTGAGGCCAGATTAGAGCTCAGGAAGATGAGTCTTCCTTACCCCAGCACTCTGTGCACTATGGCACCACGGAGCTGTCCTTGGCAGCACCCTGAGAGCCTGCTAAGTGAACTCTACCTTCTTACACACCCCTGGGATAGAGAGATGTCAGATACCACCCAGTCAGGACTACTCTAAGTGTGGCCCAAACCAGATTAAAATATAATTGAGAAATAATTAACCAGGTACATAAAAATACAATGAAATATAGATAATGTTAACATGCGGTCGTCTAAGTCAACATGAAGCCTTCTGGGATTCTTGTATACACTTTGGTGGCCCGTTTCTATTTGAATTCGACACCACTGCCTGAAGGCATCAGTTCTCCCATTCTGTTGCTAAGTACAAAGCACCATTAGGATCTAGGAATGGAGTGGAAGAGCCTCACCTTCCACAGAAAAATTATGTCTATTTGGATGCTTTGAACGTTTTATAGCCTGGCCTCTATCCCATGCATTGTAGAATTAGTTTGATGCCCACTGGAACTTTTATTATTGCTCTTTATTTTGGGTTTTGCCTTAACTCTGAAAGAGTTAAAGCACTGCCACAGGAGCACTTACACCACCCTCACACATCCCTGGGCATTACTAGTCACATAGCTCAGTCAATTATTAGAACAGAAATTTGTCTCATCTACACTTCTAAGCTATGCCATTAGCAATAGTTATATATATATATAGATATATAGATATATATATGTATATATATATATATATATCTATATATCTATATATCTATATATAGATAGATAGATAGATAGATAGATAGATAGATAGATAGATAGATAGATAGATATACGAGATGTGTTTATGGCCAGGAGGGTGTTGACAACAGTGGGAGAGATCCTACTAATAATGGTGTCCTAAGGGATCCTCTGCCTTGAAGCTGCCTGCCTCTGGGCAATCTCCCTCAGCGAAAGAAGATTGAATGCAGTTGTGAAGGTTCAGATGTGCAGCACTGAAGCTACAGCTGCAGGACTTGTCATTATTTCTCAGATCTCCTCTTAGATGTATTCTGTGTCCTGGCTCTGCAGTAGCACATGGAGTTTGATTGTAAATCACACCTTGATGCTCATTTCTAGTGTTTGGTCCCAGCTGTACTCCTCTGCTCTTATACCTGTTGTTAAAAATTGAGAATGCCAAAGCTGCTCCTGGAACTTGGTATACCCACTCAATTACCATTTCCACTTGACTTTGCTGCTCAAAGTATGTGTTCTTTCTTCCTTCCCTCCTTCCTTCCTTCCTTCCTCCCTTCCCTCCTTCCTTCCCTCATTGCCTCCTTCCTTCGTTCCTTCCCTCTCTCCTTTCTTCCTCACTTCCTTTTATTTGGAGGAACGTCATAATTGAGCATGGGGGTAATATAATAAAATAATAATCATAATAATACCTAGCATTTATATACTTCTTTAAAATTACAAAATTAAAAAGTACAAAGAGCTTTACAGATAACATCTCATTAGATCCTCATAATAACCCTGGGAGGTAAGTACTATTATTATCCCCATGTTATAATAAGGGAAACTGAGGCAAAAGGCAATTAAGTGGCTTGCACAAGATCACATAGCTAGTAAGTGTCTGAGGGAGGATTTGAACTCAGGTCTTCCTGACTTCCAGTCCAGCATTCTATGCAGCATGCTACCTCAGTGTCTCCAAAGGTCACTTTTTTTAAAGAGGTAAAATAAAATGTAGCATGAGGTTCCAAAGTCTGTAAATAAATCCAGGCATTCGTTATTCGTGACAGAATAATTATATTATCCCTGCAACTGCATGAATAACCTTTAGTATTGTGCATTGAGTTACTCTGTCTGGTCCACTGCACATTATGAGGTTGTTTCTTCTATATATACATATAAATAATTCTAGTAAGTTAATGGCAGGAGCTTTGAAAACACTGCAAATTACTTTCTCTGTGCTTGTTTAGACAATACAAGGGTATGTCCTGTATTAGGAAAGGTCTTAATACAGACATGTGGTCAGAAGACTTCCTATGGTTACTCTTAAACTGAAGCCTGATTATATAATGATAAACAGGGCTGTCTGTGTACTTGTTTCCTGGGCAAAAGAACTTTGCAAAATAGAACAAGAAGCACTGATTCTGACTCTGTGTGTGACCTACCAGTTCACTAGTGGTCTGGGTTGTTGGGTCCTCGAATCATTATTGGTTCTGATTCTGCTTCCTCTTTGACCATTTTCATGATCTGTGGGGTTAAGCATAGCATACATCAGTGGAGATAAGTGAGAGTTGAACGCACAGGTGTGTGCACTCACCGAAAGTATGGCAGCCTTGGAAGTAGAATAGAATCTCAGCATCTTATTATTGGGAGAGCCATAGCCCAAACTGTACCCAAAACATCTGTCAAATCAGATGATGATGTGGGGCCTATGAAATTACTGCCAATTGACCACCTAGCCCCCATTTGGAGTGATGGACAGAGTAAAAGGAAATGGCCCACCAAAAATTTGTCATATGACTTTTAATTACAGTACGTTTACAGAGGGTTTTGAAACCTCAAAGGACCTTCGAGCCCATCTAACCTACTCCCTTCATGTTACAGATGAGGCACAGAGAGGTTGTGATTTGTTTAAGGCCAGATAGGTAGTAAGTGTGGAAGTCAGAATTTGAACCTAGGACCTCTGGCTTCATTACCAGTATTCTTTCCACTATGGCCTCATAAGACCATTTTGTCATCAAGTTTCTATTTCATAAAAGCCAGAGGGCAATCACAATATAATACAAATAGGTTCCATTCTCCCCTTAATACACTAAAAAAAATACTAGAAATATGTTTTTTCCCTCAAAGACAGAGAGAGGGAACTGAAAATAAACTCTTCAGAGGGTGAGTTCCTTGAGAAGCAAGAAACTGTCCTTTGCCTTTCTTTATAGCCCCAGCACTTAGCTCAGTGCCTGGCACATAGTAGGTGTTTAGGAATTCTTGTTGACTGACTGTACAATCCCAAAGGCTGAGTTCTAGCTTTTCACTAGCCAGTGCCAGAGTATCCAATAAACATATTAGGCACATACTGAGCAATTGGCACTGTCTAGGAAATCCTAAACTAATGGAAGTGAAGCTAGCCTGGTTTCCTTTCTTCCTGTGCAGAATGTTTTCCTTTATGTAGTCTGAGAGATCAGGGACTAGTTTGAGGGAAGGAGAATAACAGCTCCTTCCTCTGCCCTCCACCATATTAGCATCTGGGCCCAGTGACTGGAAGCATTAGAGAAACAATCAACTTCTGAGGGTTCTTAAAATGGGGTTAAAATTGAGAGGTGGAGATTGAGACACAAACTTTGTGCAACATGTATAAGAACTAGAACTGAACATGGTAGGGTGGCAAAGGGTCCTGGATTTGGGGTCAGAAAGCCTTGGTTTGAATCCTATCTCTGCTCCCTGTGTGACCTTGGGCAGGTCACAGTCTCTGTCGAGCCTCATTTACTTATCTGCAAAATAAGGGGGCTGGATAAAGACATCTCAAAGCTCTAAATCTGTGAACTATGAAAATGGCAGCAATGTCAGACACATGGTCCATTTCCTTGGTTCTTCTGGTCACTTGCTATGAATCTGAGAGGAGTAGTCATCTTGTCAGTTTTGCCAACTAGTTCAATTAATGGCATGGTTTTGGCTGCCAGGATGTTGGTACCTAGGATCCTCAGGGAGTCTTAATCTGCTTCTTCAAATAGAGATGCCTGGCGAGTAGTAGAAACCTGTGCTTTTACTGGGTTGATGCCAAGAAAGAGAAAAAAGAGATTCCCATTTTAATCAGAGCAGGTTTCTTCTTCTCTTTGAGGGACCTATGGTGGCTGGGTGTGAGGGCTGCATACAGAGGACAAAACGGGACTGCATAGTGGCTCTCCAGCATGTTAACAGGAAAGGCACATTTCCCACTTACTTGAGGCCACAAGGCACCTGTGCATTTGCAGCCCCTTAAAATATCACAATCCCCTGATGAAATGAATGATCCCCAGGGATCATCCAGAATCTAATGGAGGCAGCTAGGGTCATTGTAGATAGGGTGGGTTAGGAAGACCTGAATTTGAGTCCTGTTTCAGACACTTACTAGCTGGTAACCCTAGGCAAGTCACATGACTTTTCTCAGCCTCAATTTCCTCATTTGCAAAATGGGGCTAATAATAGCACTTGGCTCATAGGGTTGTTTGTAAGGGCCAAATGAGATCACATGTAAATTGCTTTGTAAACCTTAAAGCGCTATCTATATCCTCACTCTTGTATTATTCAGAAAGATTCCCGAGCCAGATATTTGCAGCTACTTATTTGGGACAAATTTTGGCTTCAGCAACTTATTTCTTGCTCCTGCCTCTTTCTCCATCACACACACATATATACATGCATGTGTGTATCTACATCATACATACATATGTTTCTGTAGTAAATTGGAGGTAATTCCAAAAGGAAGGCACCAGGGGTTGGGCATAGGTGATCATTAGAGTGCAAATCTGGAGCTACATCTCATCTCTCATAGACTACCTACTAAGGACATTTGATTTGTAAGTCTTACTCTCTGGCCCATTGTTTCATTTTTAAGAAAGGTTAGTATGACCATTATAATTTCCACTATGTAATTACAGCTCAATTCTTATGACTCCAGGAAGTCTTGACATACTTCTAAAGTCATATAATTTGGAGAAGGTCTTTTTCTTTTTCTTCTCTTTTCTTTCTCTATTTCTTTTTCTCTTTCTAATTTTCTTTCAATTTTTCTTTTTTTTCTTCTTTTTCTCTTTTTTCTCTCTTCTTTCTTTTTTCTTTTCCTTTCTTTTTTCTTTCCTTTCTTCTCCTTTCTCTCTTTCCTTTCTTCCTTTCCTTCCTTCTTTCTTTCTCTTTTTCCTTTCTTTGTCTCTTTTTATTTCCTCCCTCCCTCCTTCTTTCCTTCCTTCCTTCATTTCTCTCTTTCTTTCTTCAAACTCTTTCCCATGTTGATATTCCAGAGGGAGAACTCATAATGTTATATTGAGTGTCTTTCTCTGAAGAATGTCAGTCACTTTACAGATGCTCTTATTAATCCTTCCACCATCCCTCTAATCAAGGATAAGCAGTATTTCCATTTTCCTGTGGAGAAATTGATATATGGCAAAATACTGATGTATGAAAGGGAGTAATCAAAGAGATAAAAGGATGATCTCCCAACTTCCATGCCCTGGTCAAACATTTGCTTTTAAATAAAGATGTTTGTAACAGTCAGGCTTTTCTAAGCTCTCTAAAAACTATTACAGCCATTCTTCATGGACATTCCTGATCCCAGCGTAACTTCGAGTGCCATCTACCAAATGAATGGGTTGTAGTGGATAACATAGAGATCTTGTCTCTTTTCCACTTGAATTCAGCATGTATTTGTGAGGTTTTATATACTTCAAGTTAGTGAAAATGAAATGCGAGGTAAAAACCATTTCCTATGTGAAACAGTATCTTTTACCTGGTCTTTGGCATTTTGGGCTGCTACACTTTTAAAATTTTTATGGCGTGCTTGGCATGGTCATTTATTTTGCATTTTTAATACCAGCCTCTCAGCGTTAGTCCTTCCAGGGCCAGATTAATGCAGGCACAGCCAGGATACCTGAAAATGATCATTGTTTAATGCGTAGTAACTGTTTGGATATTTTATCTCATGTTCCGCTTCTAACTATTTCTACAAAGTCAGGTATTCCGTGCCAGATTCCTCAGCGGTTCAAATGTTTTGAAGTACTCTGGAAACCAAACAAACCCCAGCAAAGAAAGGAGGAAGAAGTTCAAGCTGCCTGCCTGTGGCTATGGTTGCCAAGGAGACCACTTCCTTGTACTGGATTAGACACCAGCCTTGCTTCTGTCAGGACCACAACAACAGACCTTGAAGGGAGAGGGAAAGGAACAAATTAAATGAAACAGGCCAATTGGAAGCTGATTTCTAAAATACTCAAATAAAGCTGTTGCTTCTTTCTCTTGTCTTCTCTCCACCTTTGTTTCTTAAGGTTTAGTTTAGTTTTGTTGTCTGCTACTGAGGAAACTGAGCTGTATACTTTTCATAGATTCCAAATTACTATGATATTATGTAGAACGATATATGAAACCTTAGCCAAACTGAAGCAGCAGGAGAGAGTTTGAAACCACCATCCCAGAGCATACTGGATAAAATTACAAGAGGAGTTGTGAATAAACACATATTCCTGTGTCCTTTACTCTCCATACAGATGCTTTCGGGAGATGGAATTTCAAACGGTTTTAATAAAGTACTCAATCTGGGCTTTCTTCAAAAACAGCTCATATCTAAGTGTATCATCTAGGGAGAGTTCAAATTTCTAGGAACTGAAGACCTCCTTGAGTCTTAAGAACAGAAAGTTGACTTTGAAGTTTTTCTTCCACCGCCCCCTACCCCCGAATTCTGGTTTTCTGGCATACCATACCCATCCCAGTCATCTGGATTTGTCATACATGGTAACATGATCAAAACATGTTCTCTCCTTAAAATAGTACATGGCACGTTCATGCTAACCAAGGGTTCTTAACCTTTTTGTGCATGATGGACCTCACTGGCGGTCTGGTGCAGCCTATGGACCACTTCTCAGAGTAATATTTTTAAATGCATATGAGAAGATGTATAAGATCACAAAGGAAATCAGTTATAGTGAAATACAGTTATCAAAATGTTTAAAAAAAAACATCCACAGACCCCAGGTTAAGAAACTTTGTACTAAATTCTGAGCAGTATACTTGCCCAAGTTTCCTGCTTGGTTTAGTCCTTGGCCCAATTAAACTCTCCTTAACCTGTGACCATGAGTGAGATTCTACTTCTAGAGCCTTTTCCCTTGTTTCTGAGGGAACCCTTCCTTGGTTGGTTGTTTTCTGCATCACCATGGCCGGAGATTTGGATCTATATCCTGGAAACATAAGTCTTGATAAGCTCCATACCCTACAAGTCTATCTTCCCTGTAATCTCTACTGGCCAGTTTCAGGGTTCTCTGCTCTTCCTATGGCCCTGTCTGTATCATTCTGCTCCCGGCAACACTGATAGGCCATTTCATCAGAAGTGTGGCGCTGGGAGTACAGGCTACAACAAACCTAATTCTGCCAGTTTCTTAGAGATTGCAGTGTCTGCTTGGCCTCTAGCTTCACGACCTTTGGAAATTCTTATTTTAGTGGCTTTGTGTAGTCTTCCTGGCCCCTCCTTTCCTGTCTTCTGGACAGTCCTTGAACTAAACTGTTGTATACTAATCCCTTAAAGCTGCCAAATCCTAGGCACAGGATGCTCTGCTAAGTAATGCTTTATGCTCTCATTTAGACCATTTCTGAATTCTTTCATTAGTACTTCCTTCTCATAGAACAAGAGGGCTTGGTAGTTGGAATTCATTTACAGATGCAAATACCTATTTCTGTTACTGTAAGCATGGCAGTGGCTACATCCTGCTTGGGTTGCCTTGAATGCTAAAGTGCCGATACTACCTCAGCAGAGAGCATCCCTCCACTCTCTCTTATGTGCCTGATTTAGCAATTTTTGGCTTTAGCTAGGCTTTTGTTGAATATTGGAAAGGCCTGGTTGGGTTCACCCTCTTTGTGCTATGGGAACAGTAATTAGATCACTACCATTGCGATTGGAAACGTCAGGATAGTGACTAAAATTCTCTTCCTGGGCCACTGTGACTCCCCTTCGTGGGTGGTATCCCATGTTAGAATGTAAGTTCTTGAAGCAAGGGAGTGTCTCACTTTTACATTTGCATGCTCAACACCTAGCATGGGTGCCTGGCACATAGCAGGTAGCTGGTAGAAACTACTTTATGCATTCAGTTTTTCAGCCCTTGTGAAGTACCTACTATATGCCAGTATTGTGCTAAATTCTGGGTATTCAATCATAGGCAAATATTATATTTGCCCTCGAGAAGGTTATAATCTAAAGTAGAGACAACATGCAAACAATCACATATAAACAAGCTATAAACAGGACAAATTGGAGATAATCACAAAAGGAAGATTTGGAAGTGGTGTTGCAACCAGAGGTTCTGGTAAGCCACCATAGACATCAAGGAGGTACAGGGGATAGAGTGGTGGACCTGGAGTCAGGAAAACCTGAGTTCAAATCCAGCCTCAGATATTTACTGGCTGTGTAATATTTACTAGCAAGTCACTTATCTATCTCAGATTCAGTTTCCTTGTCTATAAAATAGGGATATAATAGCACCTATCTCCCATAGATGTCATGAAGACAAAGTGAGATAATATTTGTAAAGCATTTTGCTACCTTAAAGCACTGTATAAATGCTAGCCACTATTATAGTATCCACAGTACCAGGAGACACCACATGCCGCATGATGATTGGTTGAATGAACTAGGAAGTCTGGAGAAGAGAAAACTTGGGTGAAGCTATGATAGCTGTTGTCCAATATTTATCTGGTGGTTTTTTCAGTCAGTAGCTGTATGGCCCCTTTGTAGCATAGTTGTGAAGGGGTTTCTGGTTTAGTTATACATTCAACTAGAAGGCACCCAAGGTCTCTTCCAGCTCCAAGGTTCTGATCTCTAAACCAATATGGAGCCTTCTTGATAAGGCCCAAGCTAAGTAATGATTTTTTGTGATTCCTAAAAGCTGGTTGGTCAAGCTTATATATGCCTCTATCAGACTCTTCAGCATTATAGAGGGTAGTCTCCATATTGGTGTTGCAGTCAGGGTTCCATGACCTTTGAAACTGACACACCCAAAAAGGTGGGGGTTACCTTAGTGTTATCAAGGACTGTCTGTCAGTTATCTTGTAAAAGAAGCATCAACACCAAACTCTTGGGTTTACTCTGTGCTCAAGCCTTTGGGCATCTCAGCAAGGATGGCCTGATATGCAATAATGCCCTTGGGACATGAAAAACATGGGAAACAGATATACTAAGGACCATACAGGAACACCAGTTCCCTCAGCAATGTATTGCTCAATCAATCAATGAACAAACATTTAATATGTATTTACTTTGTCCCAGGCATGGTGGTAAGTGCTAGGGATGGAAAAAAAAAGCAAAAACAAGGTCCCCATCCTCAAAAAGCTCACATTCTAATGGAGGAGACAACATGCAAACAATTATGTGCACACACCACACACGTAATAACAATTATGTGCATATACTGTATATATATATACATATATGTATGAATGCATGTATATACACACATACATATATGTGTATGTATAGAGATGTATATGCACACATAATGTATATAAGCACATATGCATTTCTATACATGCATACACATATATGTATGTGTATATACATGCATACATATATACATACACGTGTGTGTATGTGTGTGTGTACCTATGTATAGTGTTAATAGAAGGTGATCCCAGATGGGAAGGCACTAGCAGTGTATGTGGAAGGGGGAGGGGTAGAACTTGGAGATAGCCTTATAGGGAAGAAATGAGAATTGAGGGGAATTGGGAAAGGCCTCTTTTTTTGTTTTGTTTTGTTCTGGGTTTTTTGTTTGTTTGTTTGGTTGGTTAGGCAATGGGGTTAAGTGACTTGCCCAGGATCACACAGCTAGTAAGTGTTATGTGTCTGAGGGCAGATTTGAACTCAGGTCCTCCTGAATCCAGGGCCAGTGCTCTATCCACTGCACCACCTTGGGAAGGGCCTCTTGCAGAAGGTAGAGTTTGAGCCAAGACTTGGAGGAAGCCAAGAGGTGGTAGAACATTCCAGACATAGGGGAAAGCAAGTGAAAGTGTCCCAGAGTTGGAAATGGACTGTTTAGTTAAAGAAACAGCAGAAAGGCTGGTGTTACTGGATCCCAGAGAACGTAGGAGAGGAGAGTGGCGTATGAGGTAAGAAAACTAGAAATATAAGAAGGGGCAAGATTATGAAGACCTTTAAAGGCCAAAAGAAGATTTATATCTGATCTTGGAGGTAATAGGGAACCATAAGAGTATACTAAATAGCTTGATGATATGGTCAGATGTCTGCTTTAGGAAGATAAATTTGACAAATGGAGGAGGGATTGGCATGGGGAAAGATGAGGCAGGAAGAACAACAATAAGGCTACTATAATAGTCCAGGAATGAGATGATAAGGGCCTTCACCAACTGTGACAGTGTCAGAGGAGAGAAGGAGATGTATGTGAGAGATGTTATGAAGGTAGAGCAATAGAATTTATCCACAGATTAGTTATGGGGATTAGATAAGAGAGAGTGAGGAGCCAAGCTCAGCTAGTTTGAGAGACTAGATGCCTGGAAAGATGGTGACACCCCAGACAGTAAGAGGGAAGTTTGACAGAGGGTCCAGTTTGTCAGGAAAGATAATGAGTTCAGATTTCCATCTGCGTGCCTTTGCACTGGCCATCCGCCATACCTGAAATGTGTTCTCTTCTCATCTCTTCCTCACAGAATGCCACACTTCCTTAAAAACCCAGCTGAAGCAGGAGAGAAGGGAGAATTATGTTCTTAATAATTCTTTTCCCTTTATCCAAATACAGTACGTTTTGAAATAGCTGAAAGATGGGTCAGACTACAAACGGTGATCAAAGAAGTTCAACGCTGACCCAGTTTTGATCTGCTTGCTTGAGACTGCCTCAGCATGAGAACATGGCTGTTGCTCTTTTTAGGGCTATTGCTGACTGCATCTTGGTTTCCTTACTGTGGTAAGACACTCTGACTAGATGGAGTAAACTTAATCCAGACATTTTCTCCACAGAAGTCTTCCTCTGATGTCTCATGGTTGCACAGAGATGACCCTGGATTCTCAATGGAGCATAACTTCTCTGAAAGCCCAGCTAGAAAAGCTTTATGTTTTGGCCCAGAAACATCCTGGTCTGCTGTTTCAGGACAGCTAAGTATGGAAAGGCTAACTGTAGGTTAGTCACTATGTGATAAATTATTTGGCCATGACTATACACAAAACGAACAATTTTAAAATGGCTATTAGTTTTGCACAGTTCTTTTCGGTTTCTTCAGTGACTACGACCCTATTAGGCAGTCTCTGAAAGATATTTGGGTGGACGTTCCATTGAATTGGCCTCTGAGTGTATACAACTCAGAGAGATACTGCAAATCAGTCAGTAGATTGGTCAATAAGAATTTAAGTACCTACTATGTGTTGGCTGGTTTCATAATTGGAGATGGTTGTGCCCTCTGACATAAAACCACCTCTTTTTTAAACTTTTGATTTTATTATTTTTCAATTAAAGTTATTTTCTCTCCTTGCCACCTTTCCCTCCTTCATAATAATTAAAATTTACATAGTGCTTTAAGGTTACATAGTACTTTACAGATATTATTTTATTTTATCTTCACAAGAATCCTGGAATGTAATTGCTATTATTATCTCTGTTTTATAGATGACAAAAGTGAGGCTGAATATATTATGCAACTTGCCCAGAGTCACACCAATAATTAAGTGGCTGAGGCAGGATTTGAAACTTAAGTCTTCCTGACTCCACATCCAGTCAAGAAAAAAGAAAAGAAAAGAAAACCCTCATAACGAATATGCATAATTAAGCGAAGTCAGGGTCCACATTTTCCACGTTCAAAAACGTCTGCCTCATTCTTTATCTTGAATCCATCACCTTTGCATCAGGAGGTAGGTAGTATGCTTCTTCAGTCCTCTGGACTCATGGTTTATTATTGCATTGATCAAAATTCTCAAGTATTTTCAGGGCTGTTTTTCTTTATAATATTGTTGTTATCTTGGATATGTATGGTTGGAAAAGGATGTAGACTTGTCATACAATGAAAGTAAGAGATAATGGGTGATCTGTTGCACTGGCATACCTACACAATGTTGAAAGTCCTTAGGTGAGCCTAGAAAAGTCACTTAATCGTTGTTGCTCTCAGTTTCCTCATCTGTAAAATGGGGACAATAATAACACCTGCCTCCCATGGTTATCTTGAAGATAAAAATGAGAAAATATTTGTAAAGTGGAGATGTTAGTATTATATAAAGACATCTATCAATGCTAGCCATTGTAATGATTATCTTCAGTAAGTAATTTCCTTTCTCTCAGGCTGTTTCCCAATCTGTATGAGTTCAGATTAGATGATCTCTAACCTCTCTGATTCTGTAGGGGAAATGCCTTAAGTTCTTATGCTAAAGGAGTGACTAACAGTAGAAATGTCAGGTACAGTGAGTTCTGACATAACATGACATATATGAGCCCACTATGCAAAAATTTCCAGTAAAAACCACAGGACTTACAGGGAAAATGAAGTTGAGGCACAATGCTCAAAAACTTCATCAGTGGCACATTTAAAAAAGAAAGGAACCTAAAAGAGCAGCAGTACAGTTTTGTAATACATGTTAAATGGCTAAGAAAAACATAAATATTACAGTAAGTTGTGACAGTGTCCGCACTCAGCCTATACCTTTTTTCCTACAGGCCTCATGCCAGCAAAATAAAGTCACTGCAGTGGAGCAGGTGGCCTCAGTGGACCACAACTCCAGAGGATTGGGCGGGGGGGTGAGGAGGTAGGGTTGAATGAATCCTCTTCAGCCCACAGTTCCTACTGTTCCAGAAGAGGCTTTTCCAAAGGAATCTATTCCCTTTTACTGATTCTCTCCTCTGTCACTGACACTGCTCTAGTGCCGGTCCTCATCATTTCATGGCTAGACTATTGCAGTAGCCTGCTAGCGCATCTGCCTGCCTCAAGTCTCTCTCCTATCCAGACCTTCCTCCATTCTGCCGCCAAAGTGCTTTCCCTAAAACACAGGTATGATCATTTTACACGCTCCACCCTCCACCCCCATTCAGTAAACTCCAGTGGTTCCCTATCACCTCCAGGAACAAATACAAAATGATCTGTTTGGTATTCAAAACCTTTTATCGTGTAGCCCTCTCCTACCTTTCCAGTCTTCTTACACTTTACTTCCCAACATAGTCTTCCATCCAGTGACACTGGCTTCCTGACTGGTCCGTGAACTAGACACTCCATCTCTCAGTTCTGGGCATTTTCTCTGGCTGTCCTCCATGCCTGGAACACACTCCCTTCTCCACTCAACTACTGACCTCCCTGGCTTCCTTTAATCCTAACTAAAACCCCACCTTCTAGAAGAAGCCCTCCCTGACCCCTCTTAATTCCAGTGCTTTCTTTGTTTTAATTATTTCCTAATTATCCTGTACATAGCTTGCTTTGTATATTTGTTTGCATGTCATTTCCTCCATTAGATTATGAGCTCCTTGAGGGCAGGGACTGTCTTTTACCTCTTTTTGTATCCCTAGCACTTAGCATAGTGCCTGACACATAATAGGCATTTAATAAACATTTATCAATTGATTTATTCATGGAAAGGGATTAGATTCATAGCTTAACCTGGTTTCTATAGAGTACAGTCCTAGGTCCAAGTCCAAACTCCCCTCAGGCTTGTATCCCAGATACTCTGGATTCTCATGGCTTCTACTCTGGCCTCCCTGCAATCCTGGCTCCAAGATCACCGTGGCTCAAACTCCCAGTCCAGGAGGATCACCTCTGACCCCTGGAACTGAGGACAAATAACACAAAGCAGAAACAACCCCAGGCAGAAGAGTGGTCAAGTACCTTCCCCCCTCTCTTGGTTCAGTTCTTGTACATCTAGAAGCACAGCTGAAAAGATAATGGAAAGAGAGAAACAAACTCACCTCTCACCAGTTTTAAAGATGCGGGCGGCCAATGAAAGGAGGCTACTCTATCTGTGTGTTGGAGGACCTGAGGGCTGGGTTACTTATGCAGGAAATATGGCACTTCACCTCCACTAAGACCTGAAGTTTGTTTGTGGAAAGGGTTGCAGCATGTGAGTTATTGTGAAGTGGTTATCCAACCTTGTAGGAGAACATATTGTACAGTGTTATTCAGCCTTGCAGGAAAACATACAAAGTGAATTGAGGTGGGCTGATTGGTATATGTGAGCATTTTATGCTTTGTTCAGCTGGGTGTAGTTTTCTATCCCTTGCTAACAAACTTGTACATAAGGAACTGTGAAATTTGCATTATACTCAAATTGTTCTCTAGTATATCAATCCCACTGGAGCAAATTTGCAAGTATTATAGCAGAACTGACTCTACGTGGTAGCCACCTAGAGGGAGATATTTTAAAAGAAACCGGGTTTTGGGTGCTCCTAAAATTATGTCAGGTAAGCCAGCTGTCTTTGGAAAGTTGCTAGAAACTTTCATGTGTTTCAGAAATAATCCTTGGGAATTAGTCATAGGAAGATACAACATATTTCAGATTTTTAAATTATTGAGAGTTAGTCTTCACTATTCATTTGGAAAATTGTAAGATGAAATTTGATAGAATTTACTACAATGAAATTCTAACTCCTCTACCTAAGTCATGATCTGAGGTCTCATTGTGGCATGGACATGAACTTTGAATCTTGACAGCTATGCCAGTGGAACAGGATCTCTAGCAGAATGTCAATTTCTAACATAAAGGCTTTGAGTCTGTACTTAGCAATGGGGTATTGTAATAATGATAGCATTTATATAACACTTTAGGTTGGCAAAAAAAATTTACATATATTATCGCAATTGATCCTTACCTGTGAGGTAGATGCTATTATCATCCCCATTTTGCAGATGAGGGAACTGAGTCTGAGAGAAGTTAAGTGACTTGCACAAGGTCACACAACTAGTGAGATTCTGAGATAGGATTCAAAATCTGGTCTTCATGACTCTAAGTCTAACATTCTATCCACCATGTAACCTAGCTGATTATCATCTAAGGACCAATCTGGTAAAGTTGGGAGAAACACCAGACACTTGGTCATCTGGTGATATATTATTTTTGGCCATGGAAACTCGCGGAATAGTCTACGAAGACATCATGGGACTGTAATTTACGTTAGTGGAGGGAGTACCATTTCAAACAAAAAAATCATGTATTATTTAAAATAAGAATTTCTAACCATTCTTTATCCAACCTTTTTTTTTAAAAAATGCAAATATTTTGCACTCAATATTAGAGAAGTCATGTAATAGGTAACCTATGATAGTTATTTAAGTATTATTATTATTAATAATAAGTATTATTAAGTAATTATTAAGTATTATTCTTAGTGGAAGAAAAAAATCAATCATATATAAGAATATGGTTTACAAAGAAATTGGCAATGTCTTGAATAAAGAAAATACATGAAGAATAAAAATGACAAGCCCCAGGACAAGAGAAGGGAAATAAGGTGGGTGAATCTAGGAAACAAAATTGTGGGTTCTCCTTCTTTGCAAAGAATTTTCACCTTCTGATTTGCTCCATAGCCATTCTTCTTTTATTTTGACCCTTCGATTAGTCAGACCTTCAGACAGACAGTAAGCACTGACGAGGTCTGTTTGATATGTCTTGGGTTTCCAGCTCGGTAGCCTGTGATGACTAATCCCTCGTATGCAGCTTGCATATAGCACCCACTGCCGTTACCAGAAGCCACCACTGAATCATAATTGAGTGGGAATAGGAAATATCTGAAGTCTGTGAAAAATGGGCGGAATTACAAAAGTTGTCTTGAGAATTTTCTTTTTACCAGAGCATTTTTAAATTCTCATAACTTCATAAGCAAGCTAGTTACAGTCATTTAAGTTGAATGGAGCACCCAGTAGGTACATTTCATTTAATGTTATCAGTTTGAGACTGTCTGCATATTGATTTTATAAAAGTCATAAAACATTCCCTATAGTCATGCATCATAAATTATCAGACATCTTGAACTGGTTATCGAGTAAACATTTCAAACTCAACATGTACAAAGCAGAACTCATTATTCTCATACCCCTCCTTCCCCTCACCAAAATCTTCTCTTTTCTCAACGTTCCTGTTATTGTGGAAGATAACTACCATCTTCCCTTTACCCTAGGCTCACAATGTCAATGTCATCCATGACTCCTTGCCGCTCTTCCTTGCCCAAGGGTGGGCTGAAGCCAGCTTCTCTGTTCCCCATGCCCAGAATGCTCTCACTTCTCACCTTCACCTCCTAGTTTCCCTGGCTTCCTATAAAGCCCACCTTCTACAAGAGCCCTTTTCCAGCCCCCCACTTGCTAGTGACTTCCTCACTGAGACTGCCTCCCACCTACATACCATGTATGTACCAAGTTATTTGCATCCCTCATTAGAATGTGAGCTCCTGGAGGGCAGGGACTATTTTTTCCCCTTTCTTTGTAATATCTGGCATTTAGCACAGTGACCACATAGTACGACCATAGTAAATGCTTTCTGATTGATTGATTAAGTTGTCCCCGATTCATTTCAAATTCCATTTAGCAAAATAGACCTTTCCCTCTGACATTAGCTTCCCAGGCCTTAAGGTCCCCCAACCCCATTCTGATATTATCTACTATGCCACTTTAATCTTTTTTCTGTCAGGGTGCAATTTTTAAACTTAATTCAATACATTTTTATCAAACACTTGCATGCAAAGCATGATATTTCATGCAGGGGGTGTGTTGGAGTCAGCTCAAACCAGCTTATGAGAGCTGATTGTTAAATTTTCATTGTGAGCATTTACATCGCAGAAATGAGCAAACACTACAAATCACAGCATGATTTGTTGTTTTGTCGGTTGTCTAGAGTGATTAAGTTGGTGGAGAAAGTGTTCATGCAGATTAAACTAAAAAATTTGTTTTGAGAGCTGGTTATTGAACATTTACCAGCACACTGCTGGCTTCAAGTATCTTTGGTAATTATAAAAGTGGTAGTGACTTTGAAAGATCATTATTTCCACGTCCTGCATTTGGGAAACAAAATCTCAAACCCAGCCAGAACTTTAGGGGAAAAGGTTGCACAGATTTTCCCCATGAGTCTGATATTTGAATAATGAGATAATATTTTGGTAAGCATATGAAGAATGTAATTAAGCCAACTCTAGATTATTCAGGAAAAGCTTTGATATAGTTAACCTCAAGCTGCAAAAAATATAAACATGTATAATGAAAATTATGCAGAATATACAAGTTAGGTTAGTGCTAATCACATCTCTGGACTGATCCAAAACCCATAGCCAATATCTGCTTAATTGGAGGGAGCTGGTTTGATTTTCAAATTTTTCTGGGGATCTTCCAAAGCCATGTTCTATATTGGTGTGCAAGTTTTAGTACTTGCAACAGAAGTCCAAATTCTATGATTAGGATAATGGATCTAGAGAAGGAAGATTCCTAAGACATCATTTAATCCAACTCCCTTATTTTGAAAATGAGTTAACTGAGGTCCATGAAGGTTAAGTGATTTGCCCAAGGTGACATATGGAGTAAGCATCAGAGGTGGATCCAGGCCTTCTGATTACAGAGCCAGTGTTCTCACTTCTGTTCTATGCCACCTCATGCCTTCTAAAAGGGATAAGGAGGAAGAGACCTGGTAGTGCCTTTTGGACCATATATGTCTGGCTAAGGCAAGCTCTTTGCCCAAATGGATTGTTTCTACTATTTTTCTTAAATTAAAAAGCATAAGGCCCCACCAACTCTCAGCTGCTTTGTTGCCATGATTCCACCTTCCTTAATGGCCTCAAATTTACACATTTAAAAATCACACTTCTGGGAGTGATGACAAGTGGTATTATTACCTCTAGAAGGTCACATTTATAATGTTCATGTTAGCTAGGAGAGGAGGGAAGATCCTAAGAGTATTTTTAGGGTGTTCACGTGAGCAAGTAAACATGGATTATTTATCTGAGTAGCTAATTGTAATTTTGGGAGGCTTTATAAAAAGGGCTCAACTTTACAGTGGGATAAAATGGGGACCGGGTAAGTTTTTATGAGTCATGGAAAGGAGGGAAGAATGGATACTCAATCATGACATGTACAAGTGTTGGGCAGTTAAGGCATCACAAGAGCTCTGGGGAAGGAAAAGAAAGACCCAGGAGAGAGCTGGAACCCTAGAAGGGGGAGAGAAGACCTCAAACTTAGCTTGAATTGGGCTATTCTAGAGAGAGAAAACCCAAGCCAGTGAATATTTGTTAAATGTCTACTAAGTTCAAGACAAAAGGGCTAGGTTCTGAGGATAGGAAGACAATCAATAGATTCTCTATTCTACCATGAGAATACAACTTGTAAACAGGTACATATATAAGTGATCATCTGGAGAGACAGACAGAGACACAGTCTTAGAATCTGAGTCTTGGAGGGATTCTCAGAGACACAGATAAGAATGCCTTCTAGGTGTAGTCCGGCAGGGAGCTGCCCGGGAGAAGCTACAGAGGAGGGCAGTGCAGTGCTGGGGCTGAGGAGCCACAAGCAAGCCAGTTTGTCTGGAATATGCACGAAGGGGAATCATGTGCAACAAACCTGGTAAGTGGTAGCCAGACCATGGAGGTCTTCACATGCTAAGCTGAGGTCTTTATATTTTATCCTGGAGACAATACGCAGCCATTCATCATCATTACTTCCCACACAGACTCTTCCAATAGCCTGCTGATTGGGCTACCTGCCTCAAGTCTCTCCCATACATCTTCCATTCAGTTGCCAAAGTGATGCGACCAGGTCATTCCCATTCCCTTTAAACTCCAATGGCTTCCTTTTAGCTCCAAGGTCAAATATAAAAATCTCCTGTTTGGCTTTTAAAGCCCTTCATAACCTGGCTCCTTCTTACCTTTCCAATATTCTTGTACTTTACCTACCTCCATGTGTCCTATGGTATAGAGATACTGGCCATCTTTCTGTTCCTCACACGTGATTCCTCCCACCCCACGCTTTTTCACTGGCAATCCCCCGTGCTTGGAATATGCTCCTTCCTTGCCTTCTGGTTCCCTGGCTCCTACAAATCTAACAAACACCTCACCTTCTGGAAGAGGTCTTTCCCAGTTTCCCTCAATACGATTCCTTCCGTCTGAGATTATCTCCATTTTGCCCATCAACCTCTTGTATCTTCACAGTTGTTTACATGCTATCTCCCTCTTTAGAATGTCAGCTCCTTCCAGACAAGGGACTGGTTTTGCCTTTTCCTGTATTCCCAATGCTTATCAGAGTTTCTGGGACGTAGTAGGCATTTAATAAATACTTCTTTGATTTGACAAGTCAGCATATGAGAATAACTTTATTTCTTCTTTGCCTATGTTTATGCTTTAATCTCTTACTCTTATTGCTATCACTAGTATTTTTAGATCCATGTCTAATTAAAGGAGGTAAGAAGGCCATCCTTGTGTAGTATTTATATAGGCTTTAGACTTATTCAACCCCAATTCAATGGGAAGTTTGAGTTCCCAGAACAAGGCTATTGTTCTATCTCCTTTCAAAGTTTTAGGGGTCCTTTTGTGGGGCTGCAGGGTGCTTCAAGTATTACTGGCTAGATCTCCCATTCAAGTGTGCTCCTCTCAGTAGTTATTTGTAAAGTATCATCTATTCGCTTTGCAACAAACCACTGCATCAGCCTTTGACAACTAGGTAAATACCACTCTGGCAAACAAAGTATTGAATTTGGTCTAGGATATCATTTCAGCCCTCGATTTCACAGCATAGAAACATCAAGAGAACTAGCCGTAGTATTAGGAGAGAGACAGAGCCAACCTTGAGATCAGGTTTTAAGTCAGGCCCCATTGACATATCCTGACAATGCGATGTTTTTCAAGTCTCTGGGCAATTATCTGAAACTCCGAGTTGAAAAGCAGGTGTCAACATGTATTAGTAGGGGGAATTTCCTTCTTGGGAGTTCCCAGTAGTGATGAAATCACCAGTCTAATAAAAAGGGTTTATAAATTGGCTTCGGGAATTTTTTTTGTATTATGATGCTTATAAGAAAAATAATAGCCTCCAAGCTCTTCCTGCTAGTCAGTGAGCAGCTAGCTGATTCAAAACCTGCAATTCTCCTACTTTTATCACATAACCTCTCTCACTGTTCCTGCCAATGATTATGACATTAAATGCTTTGGAGGGTAGGAAAAGATGATATTTCATAATTTTCAAGTAATAAGAACATTAGGATATTATCTAACACTCAGATTGATTCAGATCTCAGATCTCTATTTCCTAGCAACTTATTATGTTGCCGTGTTTCCCAGGATTTGGCAAAACCAAACCCTGTTGCTTAGTTTCACCTATGGTTTCCTGCTCCAGCTTCCTAGCTTTTTTGGACACCAATGGCAACCTTGGTGAAAGGCATTCCCTAGAGACTGATATTCACCAGGCTTTTCTAGCTAGTCATTAATTCTCTAGTAATGCTTCTGGAGAAATAGAATGCTATTGCTTAAATCAAGATAATACAAAATTACTGTAAGCCATAAACAGAGACTTTGTTCAAGTTTTTTTTTTTTGAAAGAAAGAAGTGTGTTCTCACCATGTTTAAAAACAGGAAATTCCCAAACAACTGAGGAGATAAATGTTTTATCTCCTAAGTGTATATTGTACACGAGATTGTTATGGTACTTCTAAAAATTTCTTGGCATTCAGGATATTTTAAAATTTTGTTTTGAAAAGTTATGCATTGCTTGTCTGCATGTGTTTTCACCATTATTCTCAGTAATATTATGAGCAACAGAAGGCAGTAAGCCAATACAAATTAATCCTTGAGACAGCATGTCACTCTTTCTAAACACGAGTTATATTACTTGCTGTCATCTTATTTTTTCTAAGTATCAACTTGCAAGAGGGCAGCTAGCTGGGTCAGTTGATATAGTACCAGGCCTGGAGTCAAGAAGACTTATCTTCCTCAGTTCAAATCCAGCCTCAGACGCTTACTAGCTGTGTGACTCTGGGCAAGTCACTTAATCCTGTTTGCCTCAATTTCTTCAATTGCAAAATGGGAGTAATAACACCTATTTCACAGAGTTGTCAGCATCAAAAGAGATTATATTTGTAAAGCTCTTAGCACAGTGCCCGGAATATCCTAGGCATTATATAAATGCTTATTCCCTTCCCCCTTCATAGTTATCTGTATATGTCATATGCTAAGGGATGGGCTAGAGTTAGCTGACAGTGGTCTCAGAAGAGCTGATGGTTAAATTTTCAGCATGAGTATTTATACCTCAGAAGTTGGTAAATGTTACAAATCAGAGTTTGCTTTATGCTTTGGTTGATTACTAGGCTTAAGAAAGTAATAGAAAAAATGGTAATAAAGCATATTAATTTAAAAAGTGTTTTATATATACATATTTTTTTCTCCATAGAGAGATGGTTGTTAAACATTTACCAACATACCACTGTATGAACTCGATCTAGACTGTAGCTTCTACAACAGCAAGAACTGTGTCTAATCTAAGCCAACAGACATTGCAGATAGAATGCTGAACTTGGAGTCAGGAAGATCTGTGTTCAAATCCAACCCTCAGATACTTACTAGCTGTGTGACCTTGGGCTAGTCACTTAATCACTGCCTCAATTTCCTCAACTGTAAAATGGGAATAATAATAGCACCTACCTGTTAAATTGACTGATTCCATTTAATGCAATTTGCCAAAAATTTATTAAGCACCTATTACACACTAGGCAGTGTGCTAGGCCCTGAAAATATAAAGATAAAAACTAAATAATCTCTGCCCTCCAGGAGATTAAATACCACTGATCAGTTGTTTGAGCTTATATAGGAATAACCCTGAATATTAATCTAATTAATTGGCTTTTCTGAGGAAGGAAGGATGAAAAAGGAAGTAGAAGCTTGAGTTTTTTAAAATGGTACCTTGAGCCTGAAAAATCCCTGGTGAGGGGAAAACCCAACCTCCTAAGGTAGAGTCTTTCAATCCAGCCTAGCTCTAAATCATGGGGCCATGCCAGCTAATCCAATCTCCTCATTTTTCAGAAGGGGAAATATGCCCCCAGGGAGTTTTAGTGACTAATTGCTAGGAAGTTTTTTTCCCCCCTTATTGTTATACTTTATTTTTATGATAACTTAAAGATATTTAAGAGAGACTCATTTGATATAGAAACTTTCAGATAACATAACAGGAAATGCGTTGCTGAGTTTGCTGGTTTTAGTTGCATTCGTTATTGAATTTTCTCACCTGGTTATGGGGTAAAGGTGGGCAAGGGCACAGGTAGGGCAGATACATATGGGTTATGGTACAGTGGAAAGATAAATGGAATTAGATTCAAGGATGTGAGTGTGCATCCCTCCTCTGCTTCTTACTGCCTGCATGACCCTGGGCAGGGCTCTTAAACTCTGCAGAGCTCAATTCCTTCATTTGTAGGGTCTGCCTAGATGAATTGTAAAGCTTTGTCTTGCTCTAAATCTACCACCTTAAGTTGGTTCTACTTTTTTGTTTGCATAGCAGCAGGCAACATTGTGTCCTTTGGCACAAATTTCACCTTAATGCTTCTGATAACAATTATGACAGGGGCGTGGCGCACGTGCACATCCCATCAGCTTGCTAGGATTGAGTCTCCATGTGGAGAACACCAGGAAGTTGCTTCTGGGAAAATCGATATCTGGAGCATGCATGGCTATTCTGTGGCTGGTTCTGGTTTGCCTACCACACATATGCTTGGGGGTTGGCCATGTAGCCAGAACTGTTGGCTTCTTCAAAAGGGCCTGAGTTGGCACTAGCTATCTCTTTGCTATATTTGTATCTGGGGGAACAAGGTGACTCAATTCTTCATGACTTCTGGTAACAGAACCACATGTTAGAGGAAGAACCATGGAATCTTTCCCATCTCCCCCACCAAGGCCATATGACCACCTGAGAAATGAAACTGGGTTCTCGGCCTTTTCATTCATTCTTCTCCATCCTAGGTTCAGGGAGTGGAATCTCCAATCTAGGTCAAGAGAATGAGTTATAGTAATCTAGCCAGTATAGCACTGATGCCCCAAAGAGTAAGGAGTACTTTAGGAGTTACCTTTGCTACCATAGCCCAGTGGAATTTGTGGTATCAGTGCTATGTAGGAAAGGAGCTAAATCATGGGCCTAATTCTCCTCCTCCGTAATCCCCAGACCAGTGTGGTATTTGAAGAGATTATACTGTTGGGGAAACATCTATATATTTGTTCTTGTTCTATAATGGTCATCCAGTGTTAAGTGATTTAATGGAACTGGGGTATCAGTCACTGGCTCCCCAACAAATGGAGGGAACACAACTAATGGGGGCTTAAACCAATGGCAGAGAAAAGAGATACCCCAACTCCCTTGGGGTTTCTGAGAAACCTGAGCAGGGACAGGCCTGGCCCTGAATGAACAAGGCCAGAGGAAACATATCACACAACTAACATTTACGTATACTCTCTTTATATCAATATGATTTCATTCAGTCTTAACAGACCAGAGACGGAGCTAGCACAAATATTACAATCACCAATCTTACAGATGGGAAAACAAAGGCGTAGAGACCCTAAGTCACACTTGCTTGTGGTCACATGGCTAGTAAGGACAAAGAATAGAGTTCAACTTCTCTCCTGACTCCAAGGTCAGTTTTCTTTCCACTCAACTGTGGTGCCTCATTCATTTCTCAGGTTCAATCGACATGGCTACTTTTATGAGCTGAATGCCATTGCCAAACTTATAAATAGCATTTCTGTTTAGCACCACCAGTAAGTCTCTCATTGCTCCCCAAGGAAAGAGCCCACGTGGAATCACATTACACAATTTCTGCAGTTTATCAGCACGTTCTTGTTTTCTGCTTAGCTCTTGGCTTATTTCAGCAGTGACAGCTTCTTCTACCAGACAAGCTTTTCAGACTAGGTATAATTACAACAAACTTTTATTGTTCATGCTTACCCCAAGGGGAAAACAAGTTTCAGAAAATGACCAAGCAGGCTAGCTCTCTGAATGAATTTCTGTAGGGAGCAAATCTTATTGCAGTTATGAAAAATAGCAAGTAGAGGTGTTAAACTTTGAATTTTCATAAGCGTCTTTTGCTAAGGAAAAAGGCTTTTAAGGTACTATTTGATTTTGCACATCAAATATTTAGGTGAGCTCTGCATTTTTTTGAAATGCAGCTTAGAAATTATGGCTATTTTCTGGAAAGGAAGGGCTCTGAACTGTTGTCATTTTTTTTTTAAACTCTGCCAATGAATATTTTTCAGCCTTTTTTATGACCTTGGCTCTTAATATTGTATCATTTCCCAGGAGACTGAATTTTCCAGTTTGCACTTCTCATCTATTGACCCATGTGATGTGGCCTCATGTAGATAGTAAATTCCTAGAGGGCAGGAACCATGAAGGTTCATCACCTTGCATGACTAGGTAATGTGTTGGGACTTTTAAAAATGCAATTAAGGAAGAAGATAATTTGATTTTTTCTCTTTTTGGCTTAGTTTCTCCATCTGTGACAAAGGAACTGCAATGACTATTCACCTCCTAGAATAACAACAACTATGATGATGACGATGATAGCTAACATTTATAGAATGCTTGCTATGTGCCAGGCAAATATTATCTTGATCTTCTCAACAACCCTTGGAGATAGGTGCTGTTATTATCTTCATTTTACAGATGAGGAAAATGAAGCAAACAGAAGTTAAGTGATTTCCTCAGGGTCAAACAGCCAGTAAGTATGCAAGGCCAAATTCCAATTCAGGTCTTCCTGACTCCAGAGCCAGAGCTCTAACCATTGGGTGACCTCTATGGCTACCTTCATATCTTGATCTCAGAGTCAGAGAAAAATCTTTGGTGAAGGGGCCTTAGGGATCATCCAACTCATAAATGAACAACAGCATCCCACCCCCACTCCCAGCCAGCTATGCTCACAGGTGTGAACCTTCATGTTCATATTCAGCCCCAGAGTGAAGACTTCCAGGGATGGAGACCTCACTGCTTTCCAGTTTGGCATAGCTGTACTTTAGGAAGTTTTTCTTTTCACCTAGATGCAATCTGACTTTCTACAATTTCCACTTGTAGCTACAAATCCTGCCTTTTAGAACAAAGGGGGGAAAAGTAAGGTTCTTTTTTGACATGGCATCACTGAAATAAATATTTAAAAGCAACCATACTTCCTTAAGGCAGGAAAACCTCCTCTACATGTTCTCTTTTTTAGGCTCAATATCTCCATTTCCTTCAGCTGATCATCACACAACATATTCTCCAGTCCCCTCATCATCTAGTTTACTTTTCTCTGGACATGGTCCAGCTCTTCCTTCCTAAAATGGAATATCCAGAACTGAACATAATATTCTAGATCTGGTGTCGATATGCATACATAGCAAGACTCTCACCTCCTTCATTCTAAATATTATATCTCTCTTCATACAGCCTAAATATGCATTTGTCTTTTTTTTTTTGGAGGGGTTATTCCATGTTGGGATTGGGGGATTAAGGTAAATGGAAATGCTGCGAACTTTATTGGATCAAGGTTTTGTTGGTGTGGGAATTTCTTCTTCCTTTTTTTAAATTTATTTTTAGGTTCTTTTGACATGTTTTGTTTTTACATGACAAACATTTCCACACTACCCCTACTCTCTTCTAACCAAGGATTCTCTTTCAACAAAGTACAACATTTAAGTAAAACTAACAATACAGTGACCTTATATGAAAGTGCAGGTGACATTCCACATCCATAGCATTCTCACCTCTATTTCTTTTAATCTATTTTTTTCTTTCTTCACTCCCCATTATTAAAAGAGAGAGAAAAGAAAAAAAAACCATTGTAACAGATATGCATAATCAAGCTAAACAAATTCCCTCATCAACTGGATACAAAAATATATATGTCTTTATGCCATAAATTTGTTACCTCTCTATCATAAGATAGACCTCCTGGATCTATCGTTGGTTCTCTGGAATCATGGATTGTCATTGTATTGATCACAGTTCTTATAGTTTTCTCTTTTTTGCTTAGACAATGGAGTTAAGTGACTTGCTCAAGGTCACACAGCTAGTAAGTGTTATGTGTCTGAGGCCGTATTTGAACTTAGGTCCTCCTGACTTCAGGGCCAGTACTCTATCCACTGCGCCACCTAGGTGCCCCATTATAGTTTTCAAACTTACTTGTGTTTAGAGTGTTTTTGTTATTGCATGAATTATTCTCCTGGTTCTGCTCATTTCACTCTGCATCAGTTTATATCTCTTCAAAATTGTTCATTTTTATAATATTGATGTTATAGTATAAATTGTTCTGGTTCTGTATACTTCACTCTGCATCAGTTTATATGTTTTTCTATATCATTTTGAAATAATTTATTTCCTCTTTTCTTATATTGCAAATTGTTTAGCTTTTACTCAGTTATTTGGCATCCCTTTAGTTTCCTTTTTTTGCCACCACAAAAGAGCTACTATAAATATTTTTGTATATATGAGACTTTTCCTTCTTTCTTTACTCTCTTTTGAGTTAATACCAACCAGTGATATAGCTGGGTCAAAGCGAAAGCGCTGTTTAGTATATTTTCATGTATAATTCCAAATTGCCTTCCAGAATGGTTATATCCATCTATATTTATGACAGCATTTCAGCAATGTGCCTGTTTTCCCACAGTCCCTCCACATTTATCATTTTCCTTTTACGTCATCTTTGCCATTTTGAAAGGGGTATAAGGTGATATCTCAGAATTGCTTTAATTTGGTTTTCTCTAAATAGTAGTGATTTGGAGCATTTTTTTCCTTTAAATATAGATAGCCTGAGTTCCTTCTTATGAGAACTGCCTGTTTGTATTCTTAGAATATTCATAAATTAGGGAAGGGATTTTATTCTTATAAATTTGAATCAATTCCTTATACATCTTGGAAATTAGACCTTTATCAGAAAAACATTTTTCCCAATTATTTTTTTTTTACCTTTTAATTGAAGCATCATTGGATTTTTATGGGAAAACATTTTTAATTTTATGGAATCAGAATTATCCACTTTATCTTCTGTGATTCTTTCTATCCCTTGTTTGGTCATAAATTTTCTTCTATCCATAATCTCATAACTAATTTTTATCATTTTCTCTTATTTATTTATGATATGACTTCTTTTATATTTTAGATCTAGGTCATGCATTGACTTGGAGCTTATCATGAAATAACATATAAGATGTTGTTCTAATGAGTAATCTCAATTCTTCTGTGTAATTGTCCAGATTTCCCCAGAATTACTATCAAATTTCTGTCCTGGTAGCAGAGGTCTTTGTCTTTATTGAATACTAGAGTACTAAATATCTTTGCTTCCATATGTTCTCTACCTAATCTGTTCCATTGATTGATCTATATTTTTTTTAAACCAGTGGCAAATTATTCCAAGAATTATTGCTTTGTAGTAGCTTGAGATCTGGTACTGCTAACCTCCCTTCATTACTACTTCTTTTCATTATATCCCTTGAGATTCTTACTTTTTTTGAGCCTCCATATGTATTTCATTATTTGTTTTTCTAGTTCTATAATTTAAGCTTTGCTAGTTTGATTGGATCATTGAATAAGTAAGTTAATTTGGGTAGTATTGGTCATTTTTATCATAATGACTAGTCCTATCCATGAACAATTAATATTTTTCAATTATTTAGGTTGTTCTTTATTTCTGTAATTGTAGGTTGTAGTTGTGTTTATGTAGTTCTTATGTATATCTTGGTTAGTAGACTGACAAGCATTCTATACATTCTATAGTTATTTTAAATGGAATTTCCTTTCTAGCTCTTTCTGCAGGGTTTTATTGGTATTATGTAGAAATACTAATGAATTGCGTGAATTTATTTTTTATCCTAAAAGTTTGCTGAAGCTATTTATTTCAATCAATTTTTAGTTCATTTTAAGGATTTTTTAAGTATACCATCATATCATCTGCAAATAGTGATAACTTTGTTTTTTCTTTACCAATGCATATTCATTCAGTTTCTTTTTATTATTTTACTGCTATAGTCAGCATTTTAATATTATATCAAATAGAAGTGATGACAGTGGACTTCCTTTTTTCACCTCAATTTTATTGGAACAGGTTCTAGTTTATCTTCATTATATATATAATGATAGCTCTTGGCTTTAGATATACACTATTTATAATTTTAAGGAAAGGACTATTATTTCTATTTTTATAGAATTTTTAAACAGAAATGTGTATTGTTTTGTCAAAAGATTTTTCTCAATTTCTTGGTAAGATCATATTATTTTTGTGAAGTTTGTTATTACTATGGTTAATTAATTTGGTAGTTTTCCTAATATTAAATTAGTCTTGCATTCCTAGTATAAATCTAGCCTGATAGTAGCATGTAACCTTTGTAATAAGTTGTTTGAGCTTCTCTGCTAATATTTTTCATTCATTAATTTTGCATTTTATTATTATCAAATGTGTTTTATTTGTGATTGATGTTCAGTAGGGAATATCGATTTACAGTTTCTTTTTCTCTTTTGACACTCACTAGTTTATGTAAAGAAATTTGGTAGGATCCCTTATTTTTGCTATTTTTGTACAGAGTTTATATGATATTGGTATTAATTGTTCTTTGACTATCTGATAGAATCCACTTGTGAGTACATCTGGTCTTGGAGGGGGTTTTTTTCCTTTGGAAGCTCATTTATAGCTTGTTTAATTTATTTCTTGAAATTAGATTGTTTAAATTCTCTATTTCTTGTTCTTGATTTGTACATTTTATGGGGGTTTTTTTGAATATTCGTTTATTTGTCAGTTTTGTTGTAATATAAAGGAACAGAATAAGCATTTATATAGCACCTACTATATTCTAGGTTCTGTGCTAAGTGCTATAAAAATATAATTCTATTTGATGCTCACAACACCCTTGAGAGCTAGGTGCTGTTATCGCTATTTTACAGTTGAGGAAACTGAGGGAAGCAGAGGTTAAATGACTTGCTTAGTGTTATACCACTAGAGAGTATCTAAGCCCGGATTTGTATTCAAGCCTTCCTGATTCCAGGCCCAGCACTCTATGCACCATTATGTTTAGCTGCTCCAGGGGCATTATTTCTAATGATACCTTTTATTTTGCCTTCATTTACTGTGAGTTCTCCTTTTTTCATTTACTGTAGTAATCTAATTTTCTTCCTTTTAAATTAAATCAGTTAATGGACTATCTGGGCAGCTAGGTGATGAAATGGATAGAGTGCCAGGCCTGGACTCAGGAAGACTCATCTCCGTGAGTTCAAATCTGGCCTCAGACTCTTACTAGCTGTGTGACCCTGGACAAGTCACTTAACCCTATTTGCCTCAGTTCCTGTAAAATGAGCTGCAGTAGGAAATAGCAAAGCATCACATTGTGTCATTATTGTTATTATTTTAAATGAAATTATACATCATCTGTTTTTGACCCCCCATCTGTTTTGGTGATTAAGTTATTTAGGCTCTTACACTGTTTTCAGTGGTCCCATATTTATTATAATTTTGTTGCATTTTGGTCAGGATGTTACTGCTTTTCTTCATTTGTTTATGAGTTTTTTATGTCCTAAGACTTGATCAATTTTTGTTAAGTTACCACCCATAGCTGACAGTATGTATACTCCTTTCTATTTCCATTCAATAACTACCAAAAGTCTATCATATATAATTTTTCTAAAATTATATAGATATTCAACTTCCTTCTTTTGTTGATTAGATTTATTTAAGGTTGATAGGTGTAAATTTAGATCATTTACTATTACAACTTTATTATTTCTCCTTGTAATTCATTTATTACAGTATTTTGAAGCTATACTATTTGATGCATATGGGTTAAGTACTGAAATAAATTCATTGTCTTTGTTACCTTTTAGCAAAATTCATTTTCTCTATTTCTTTTCATTTCTGTTTTTGCTATTGCCTTGTCTGTTCTTAACTGCTACCCTTAATTTGCTTCACCTCCTTATTTCAATTCTGACTTTTTACCCGTCCTGTCTTTCTTATAAACAATAATTGTTGGATTTTACCTTCCAATCCATTCCAGGAGTCTTCTTTCTCAGTTGTCCATATAATAGTCATATAGCATGGCCAGATGTTAAAGTGAAAGACTTTTGTACCATTGAGTACTAGGTATTCCTGAAAGTGTTGCATAATTTCCCACATATGATCAAGTCTGCTCTTCTCCTTCTTAATTCTTGAACCAGCCCAAGATACGTTAGCAGCACCTGTCCGAGATACATATTGTCTGTGTCCTTCATCCTGAGGCCAAGTTTCAGAAGCCTGGGATCATAGAGCTTAGTATTAATTTAGAGATTACCTAGTCTAAATTTCTCATATTGCAGATGAAGAAATTGAGGCACAGAGAAAGTAATTGATATGCCCAAGATTAGAATATGAATCCAACTTTTGACTCCAAATCCAATGTTCTTTATACTACATATACACATGCATCATAGTGTGGACATTATGTATTTTTTAATCTACTTGCTTTTTTTTTTGAATCATTAGTTGCATTGTGATATATTTCATTGAACCCAGTTTGATATTTGACTTTTGTTTAGCGCTTTATACTATTCACAACACTTTCACACACTTATTTAACACCTTATTTGAGCTTCACAATGGTCCTTGTAATTAGGAAGATAAGTAGAAATAAAACTGCTACTTTTCAAATGAAATAGATTAGTACCCTAGAAAGAGTTCTTAAACAGAAGTCAAGAAACCTGAGTTCTAGTTCTCATCTTGCCACTAATTAGCTGCCTCACTTAATAAATGAGAGGGCTGAAGTAAATTAAATCCTTCCAGTTCTAGATTCTATAATCTAGGCTAGGATCTTTTCTAGCCCTAAAATTTTAGACAAATGGCTCAAGGTCTCAAGCTATTTAATGTCAAAGAATAAATCTCTCTATTCCTAAGGCTTTTTCCAATACATTCCTTATTCAATTTTATGGTAGTCAGGTATCAAATTGGTGAAACTGAATAAAGATAAATATTTTTGAGATAAAGATTGTGATTTATGACAGAAAATCAGAGGTTTTTTTGAACCTAATGTTTCTCTAAGAAGCTGTCTAGGTACTAGAGATAGTACCTCTTTCCTGACATCTCCACCCTACCTTGGTGAAACATTTTCTCTCTCTCTTATATCTCCCATCCCATCTCTAACTGCTCTCCCTCTTCCTACTCCCTGACATCAGAAGTGGCAAATTAGTTAGATGTACTCAAGTAAGAACTCACTCCTCCCTAGAAATTATCTGGCCATCTTTGGAAGTAGAACATGACTCTACTGTGTATGAAAGCCTAGGTGTTCTACATTAAATAATGCTGGCAATGTTTCTTGCCTGGATTATGGATCATTTTCCTCTTTCCACTAAGTCTGAAGACTATTACACCTAAGACAAGACCGTCTCAGGACAGGTCCCCTTTAGGTAGATAGTGAGTGACAATGATCCCAGTGTATCCTTGACCATCTTCCTTTGCCCCACTCCCCATGTGCCTTCAACCCCCTACTAATATTAAGCTTGTTTTTTTATGGATATTTCCCAAAATACTTGCAATGGACTGGATCAAAGCTATTACATTTAATAGTGATTATTCTAAAGGCTACACTTGGGCAAAAAACAATCAATTTACAAGTACAAGGAAACTGGGGTACAAGAAATATAAAGCTAAAGAACAGAGTGTGGAATCAATATTGAATTTACGCAGAGGGAGTTATGAATGCTGGGGACAATATGAACAGAAGGGAAGTTCAAGAACTCTTAGTGTCAAACTCTGTGTTCACTTTGTCGGGGAGGAAGAAAATCTAAGTACAGAGCCTTGGAGCCAATTTTGGTTGAGCTTCAGTGGATTCTATGGGGCTAGGCAGAGGCAGGGGATCAATGCCCATAGAGTTAACTAGAGACTTGCAGGTTCTGGGTGCAAGTGGGAGGTACTTGTGAGAGTCTGTGAGGGGTGGGTTGGGGTGACCATAGGATCTGTCATGCTCTATGTCAGCACATCACAAGGAGGGGCTATGGCGGTCATTTTGCATATGAAAATTTAGGGATGACATTGCTGTATAGATTGTCTTCCATTCTGAAATGACTTTCAAGCTAAGTTTTAGTACCATCAAGGCTGTCATTTCTTTATTTTCCTACCCACCACCACTGACTCAGACTCCCTCTGACAGATGACAGATGTATATAGTATAGAGAAAAGAGAGAACAAAACCTGAGAGAGTGACGGTTCATAGACTTTGAAATCTGTGGTAAACCACCAATGAGCCCCAGGGTATAATTTGAGGGATTGAGCAAGCACTAAGCCCCCACCAGAGTTACACAAAACAAACAAACAGAAAACAACAACAACAATTTTTGAAGCTTTTATTCCTGTAGACATCACGTATTTTAATCTATTTTTCTTTCTCTCTCTCTTTTTTCTTTCTTCCTTTCTCAAAACAAAAACAAAAACTTGAGTTGTGTTCTTTGTATTCCAGACTCAACTCCTAGATTAAGTTTGAAATCTTTGGAACATCACTTTTCTCCGGCGCCCCTTGGATTTGAAAAGCTCCCCTTGTTTGGTCTGAGAGTCAAGCTATATCTGTTTCTCATTCTGAGATTAAGGCTGGCTAGTTTGTGTCTGTGGCTTGGTGGGGCCCTGGAGATCCAGTGTTTGTTTCTTTTTTTTTTTTTAATGGCTCTTAAGAGCAGCAGCTTCTCATATTCAACAAGTTCTACAAAGACACAAGTGTATTTGGATGACATCATGCTATTTATTGGAGACTTTTGTTTGTGTTTTTATTCTTGCTTGTGCTTTTGGAATATAAATGAATGTAAATGTTATCTGCCAAGAAGTGGATAGCCCTGCTGTAAAAAGATTTGTGAGACCTATGTAACAAAACCTTTCACTCTTAACCATTTCGTTTTCTTTTAATGCTTTTTATTGATACCTTTTCCCTTTGTATCACCCAATTTCTTCCCACTATTCTTCCTCCCCCTAGAGAACCATCCTCTGTTTAAAAAATATTTTAAAAAGAATGGAAAGAAAAAAATCAGCAAAACCAATCAATACATTAAAAAAATCTGAAACTATGTGTAACGTTTCACACCCATATACCTTCCACTTCTGCAAAGGAGTTGAGGGAAACTGTCTTCTCATTTCTCTTCTTTGGGGCCATGTTTGTTATTTGTAATTTTGCAACATTTACTTTCAGTGAACATCTTATTTTCTTGTGGAATACCCTGATTAGTGTGAGAAAGAGAATTAGAGGTCAGAATTTAATTTTTTGCCAGAACAGACATATCCTGCTCCACTTTCCCTGCTACATCCAATTGCAGGTTGATAATAACAATGAGGGGAATCTAGTCATCCACTTTTCTGGAGAGAATTGAGAAGTAGCCAGTATGGAAATCAGAAAAAGGATTTGCCAACATCCCTGAAGATGAAGGCTGCTCTGACAAAGCTCCACCCCCATCCCGGAAAAACTAACGTGGCTTGCTTCTCCTTGAAGGGTGCTTCATATGTAAAAGATGAAAAATCTTAGATGAATATCAGTTGTTCTGAAAAAAAGATCTGGAGGTTTTAGTGACTCAGTATGAGTGATCAGCCAAAAACAACCCTAATGAGGTCTTGGGTTGTATAGAGAGGGCATGCAGAGGCTCTTGGAATGAAGAAGTGATGGTCCAACTGTGCTCTGCCCTTCTCAGACCTCATTTGGAGCATCAAGTTGTGTTCTGAGCATTGATAAGCTGGAGTGTCAAGAAGAAGGGAGCCAGCATAATGGAAGGCCTTGGATGCACATTATATGAGGATTAGTCATATAAACTGAGTAATGTTTAATCTGGGGAAGAAAAGACTCAGGGTTGATAGGATGGCTATCTTCAGGTTTCTGAAGAACTGTCATGGGGCAGTTAGGTGCAGTGGATAGAGCTCTGGCCTTGGAGTCAGGAGGACCTGAGTTCAAAGCAGCCCTCAGATATTTAACACTTACTAGCTGTGTGACCCTGGGCAAGTCGCTTAACCCCATTGCCTAACAAAAACAAAAACCAACAAAAAAAGAACTGTCATGTAGAAGAAGACAAGATTTGCTCTGTTTGGCCCCACATGGCAGAACCAAGAGCAGTGTAGAAGTTAAAAAGAGACAAAGTTAGGCTTAATATTAGGGGGAGCTTCCTAAAATTAGAGATGTTCAAAGGTGATAACAGGCTGCCTCTTGGATGGATGGATGGATGGATGAATGTTTTTTTGCTGGTTGTCTCTCCCATTAGAATGGGAGTCCTTAGGAATAGGTACTGTATTTTTGTCTCTCTTACCTATCTTTGTGTCCCCAGCATTTAACATAGTTACTGAAACATAATAAATGCTTAATAATGCTTGTTGACTAATTGACTAGTTGGCTGACTGTTGGAGAAGTCTTCAAGCAGAGGCTGGGTGACTACCTCATCTGCTATGTTATAGTCGGGATTTCTTTTCTGGATGAGTTGGAATAGATAGCTGCTGAGATTCCTTCCAACTTTAAATTCTTTGATTTTGTGGTTCTTTTTGTCTCTATCTGTGTTTATATGTCTCTGTCTGTCTCTCTCTTAGCCTCCATTTTCTCAGGCCAGGTGAGCAAGTCTCTATCATTCTTCAGTCTTTCAAAGATGTGTTTCCTGTGCAAAATGAGATCAAAATTGAGATACTTCTATTCTCTCCTGGTTGCCTCTACCCTTGTGCTGGAGGTACTTCCTCTTTACTGCCTTCTTAACTTTCCCTTAGCGGGCCACCACATCAATCAGCTAGCATTTATTGTATCTTCTGTGTGCTAGGGACTATTCTAAACCCTGGGGACTCAGAGAAAGACCAAAAACAACCCCTGTTCTTAAGGAGCTAACAATGTAATGCAAAAAAAAACCCCTTTATACCAACAATATGTACAGGATAAATTGAGGGTCATCTCAAAGGGAAGGCACTAAAATTAAGGGGAATGGGGAAAACTGCTTGCACAAAGCTGGACTTGAACTGAGACTTGAAGGAAACCAGGGAAATCAGGAGATGGAGGTAAAGGGGAGGAGAGGGAGAGAGAGACAGAGAGAGACAGAGACAGAGAGAGTTAGTTCCAGGCATGGAGAACAACCATCCATTACCATGTTCATATCAGGGAGTATATATGTGATCTCCCATTACTTAAGCGGGAAAAGGAGGGGAAAGGGTCAAATTTTCTAGCACTCACTATAACTCTATACACATAAGTATACTGACCAGAGCCAGAGAGGATAAATACCTAGAAGGATCTTATTTAGATACAGCTCCTGTCTCTGTTCCAGCCCCATGCCTTCAGTCTCCTTAAAAGATCCATTAGATTTTTTAACAGCCTAGACTATAGTGACTCCAGCCTCACACCTGCCTTTTAGAATGTCCTTCAAAACTCGATGATGATATTGATGATGATGATGATGATGCCCGCATTTATATAGCTCTTTAAGGCTTGCAAAATGCTTTGCAAATATTATCTCTTTTATCCTCACTACAAACCTCAGAGGTAAGTACTGTTATAATCTTTAAATTATGGATGGGGAAATTGAGGCAGCAGGTGAAGTGACTTGCACAGGGTCACACAGGTAATGTGTTTGAGATTGGATTTGAGCTCAGGTCATCCTGACACCAGGTCCAGTGCTCTGCGCACTATGGCGCCACCTAGCTGCCTTACAGCTCATGTCACCTACCTAAAGCTTTTCTCAATTCCTCCAGCTGGAAGTGTCCATATTCTTAAAGCTACCACATGTTTATTCTATATATAATCATCTGCATAGTCTGTCACATAGAATGTGAGTTCCTTGAGGGCAGGGACTATTTCATTTTGTCTTTGTACCCCCTGTGCCTAGCCTAGTTACTGGCATATAGTAGGGGCTTAATAAATGCTTGTTGACAGATCATTCCACCAAAAAACAAACAAACAAACAAAAAACAAACCTCTAGGTAATGTATACTTTTTCAGATGATGACATATTTCTTTTTCTTTGAATTCCACTTTTCCAGAAGCACAGAAGCCTCTGGGAAGTATGGAATATCTACTAGGAATTCTAGGCACCCCAGTAATATGGTTCAACACCACAATCTTCGATAGAATTGTTTCCACAGTATTTCCAAAGGCTTCCTAACAATAGCAACTTTAAAGCAAACTTTAAAACTTCCTAACGATTAGAGCCATCTCAAAGTACAATAGGCTATCTTGAAAGATAAGAAGTTTTCTCAGAGTGAAGTATAGCTTTCACAGAATTACAGAACAGCAGAATTGTAAGAGTTAGATAGAGCCATCTAGTCTAACACCTACCTGAAAAATAATCTAGGCTACAATATACTTAATAAGTACATGTAGTCTTGGCTTGAAGGCCTCCAATGAGGGGGAAATGGTAGTCTGCTAAGGCAGTTGATTCCATTTTTGGATAACTCTAATTGTTGAGACTTCAAGCCTAAAGTGAACCTCTTTTCTATTTCCATCCATCACTCCCGGTTTTGCTTCTGGGGACAAACAGATGGGGAGTGAAGGGAATAAGCATTAATATAATGCCTACTATGTGTCAGGTACTGCAGTAAGTGCTTTACAGATATAATTTCATTTGATGCTCACAACAAACCTGCAAGGAAGGTGCTTTTATTATCCCCTTTTTACAGCTGAGGAAACTGAAGCAATAGAGATTAAGTGATTTGGCCAAGGTCATACAGCTAGTATCTGAGACTAGATTTAAATTTTGGTCTTTCTCACTTCAGGTTCAGGGCTGTATCCATTGGGCCACCTCGCTGCCTCTACTCCATCTGTCCCATGAGAGCCCTTCAAATACTTCAACAGAGCTATCATGTCACCTAAGTCTTTTCCCAACTAAATAATCTTAGCTCCTTCCATCAGTCCTCATATGGAATGGACTCAAAAGTTCTTCACTATTCTGGTTGCTTTTCCTTAATTTTGGGTTGCTAACCCTAATTCCAGTGCTCTCCAACTTATACATATCCTTCCCAAACTGTGGCGCCCAGGATGGAACTTAATATTCTAGATGTGGCCTGAGTGCACAGGGAAGTGCATGGTGGGGCTATCAGCTTCTTGTTCCTGAAAGCTCTGCATATCTTAATAATGTCCAGGATTACATTAGTTATTTAGGCTGCCCATAGCATGCTGCTGACTTTGGTATCAAGCTTTCAGTTCACTAAAATCCCCACATAGTTTTTGGACAGACTGCTGTAAAACCATGTCACTTCCATTAGATTCAACCCAACGTTCTAGCCTGTCAGGACCTTTTGGGATCCTGACTTTGTCATCTGATTTGTTAGCTTTTCCTCTCTGCAAATTTGACAAGCCAGTCAGCTATGACTTTATCCAAGTCATAGATTTTGAAATTGCTCAACAGCATCAGGACAAGTGCCAGATTTCTAAGGCACTCCACTGGAGACTTCCTTTCCAAGCTGATATCAAACCATTAATGACTACCATCCGTTCAACCAATTTGGGAGTCATTTAATTGTACATTTTTCTCTAATCCTCATCACACTGATAGAAGGGAAATCCACAAGAGTCTTTATTCAATGCTTTTCTAAAATCTAGGGAATGAGGCAGGTAGGTGGTGCAGTGGATAGAGCACCAGCCCTGGAGTCAGGAAGTCCTGAGTTCAAATCTGGCCTCAGATACTTACTGGCTGTGTGACCTTGGGCAAGTCACTTAACCCCAATGGCCTAAAAAAAATCTAGGGAAAACATAGCTATAGGATTCCCTTGTTTTTTCAGTTTAGTAAGCCTATCAAAAACAAATATTAGATTTAACTTGGCCTGTTCTTGATGAAACCAAGCTGTTCCTTATGGTCATCTCTTCTCTTCCTAGATTTTCTCTCTCATTTAAATGATAATTTCCAGAATTTTGCTGTCAAAGTTAAGCTCATTGGCCTATAGTATGTAGCCTTTATTCTCTCCTCTTTTTAAAAATGGTTTCACATTTGCTCTTTTCTGGATTGATGGCACCTCTCCTATTCTCTTATGACCTTTCAACCATCACTGAAGGGGCTCAATAATCATTTTAATACAGTCTTTTAATACAAGAAATTTGGTTCACCGGATCACTTGCTTGGCTCACTTGGATTTTTGAAGCTGGTGCTCTCTACTATCTTCTCATTTATCCTGGGTATCAACCCCTGTTCACCATTTTGCCCCATCTTTTCCAGTCCCAAAACTTCTGTTTCTCTGCCCCATGTTCTTTCTGCTAGCCTCAGTTGAATGTCATTGCTTGCCATCTTTGCTGGTAAGATGGGTTCCATCTCCACTTCAACCGTAATTCTCAATTGTGTGATAGCATCATGATATCATTTTGCCTCTCCTGCATTTAATTTCACCTCAGCAAGTATTCATTCGGTTTATACTGATATCCTTTGTGCTGTCTTGGTGACTTACAATAAAATTTAAGGCAGAAGTCTTAACTTTGTGGACCTGAAAGTGTATCTTAGTGATATATCTGATTCTGGCTCTGACATTCTCTGTGTGAATATGGTGAAGATGTTTTACTCTTCTGAGATCGAATGGTGTGATAATATTTGCATTGTTGTCATGAAAAAAAGAAAATTTTGTAACCTTAAAGCATGTATAAAAATGTGAGTTCCATACAAAAATGAATTTGTAGCTCCGTTCCCTATCTCTATCTCATTATTATGTCAATGCTAACTCTACACCTCTTATCTGAGAGCTCCAGCCTTGTTAAATTCAAAGCTGCTCAAGACATAGTTGGCCTCATGGTTATGAATATTTTAGCCATGGCAGCTCTTGAAGACTATTTCCTGACTCATAGAGAGCTTGCAATCTCTTGTAGATGGTAGTGGGCATGTCTATAGTAATAAGATTTCACATCCTTAAAGAATCAAAGTGCTATTTTTTTCTCTGCCTTCTGTATCAATTGCTATTTACATCAGTATTTTTTTAATTGAAGGAAGAAATATTCCATGTTTGCTTTTTAAACCCTGCCCTCTGCCCTGAACATTCATCAGATTTTCTCTGGGGAAAGTGGTTCCATAATAGTCATCCTAACCTGCACTTCCTTTGCTTTCAGATCATTCTGCCCCTTCCCAGTTGCTTTCAGTCAATTGTCCATCTTATTTTTCACTTGTCACGGTTACTTATCATTCAGTCAATCAACAAACATTTATTAAGTGCTTACTTTGTGTCAGGCACTGTATTAAAGGACACTAAGAAAGGCAGAATCAGGCCTCTTTTTGAGCATCTACATTTTAATGTAACTCTAATTGCTTCCTTTTCTTTCTTCCAATTTCTTGTCATTGACTCCGTCCTCCCCTTTTTTTTGCAGTTTCTGTGCTCAATATGTAGACTCATTCTTCCCATTGATATCAAGCAACCTTTTGGAAATTTACTTCTAAAAGTATAAATTACTGCTAAAATTAATTTCTAACTTGAAGTCTTTCTATGACCATTATAATTATTTCCTTTCTTTTTGATCTAAATCCCAGTAGAGGGATTTTTTCCTTTCTTTTTGATCTTAATCCCAGTAGAGGGAAAATACATATTATTAAAATGCATATTATATATTATTCCTACTAAATATATGCTATATGTTAAAATATAAATATATCCATAATATGCCTCACTCTATTTTTTTTAAATGCTAAAAGGCAAACATCCTTAATTTCTGGAAGATGAATAATTAGTTACTTACACATGGAACCTAGAATTGGAATTGGAAACTGTGTTCTTTGCTTGACCATACAACAGCCTTAGCAAAATCATAGTCTTCATTGTTTTTTTTTCTTTCTCTAAGATGTTATCTTGTCTTATATGTAACTAGAGGTAGATTGTGTTTTGGATCAAGTAGGGATGGTGGTTGTGAGGTCCTTTTTGATGGGTCAGTTTCACTGCCTTTTTAATAAAAGAACCTATCCTTTTTAGTGTGGTATGGAGGCAGAGTTCTGAAGTTAGAGAATAAATCTTTGTGCCAACACCACTTTGCATACAGTAGATACTTAATAAATGTTAAGTCAAATTGAGCACCATTATGTTCATTGAATCTCTATTGGAAAAACCTTTACTGATGGGAACCTCTGTTTGAAGTAACCCATTGTATTTTTTGGACAGCTCTAACTGTTAGAAATTGTAACAAGGGACTAGTCATCTTTTAGGGGTACTTTAGAGTACATGCAGCAGACTATGATTATTTCTAATCTGCATACCATGTGGCAAAGAGGATCCTCTTTGATTGGGTGCTAAGCCAGAACTGAGCATGCACATGAAGGAATCCTACAAGAGAAACTTGAGAACTTTTCTTCTTGGTAATGAGCAAAGCAAGAATTGCTATGGGTCTCCTGGTAGAGTATTTATACAGGGCTTTTTGAAATCTTGATAGGTCTAGGAACTAGAGTTCACACTACAGTTTACTGGATGTTGAGCCCAGGGGGAGCCAGCACAACTCCTGTTTGACCTAGGGCAACCATAAATCCACAAGGTAGCTAAAATGCCATTTTCTGCAAGCCAAGAGAATCATTTCATCCACTGGCCATGCTGCCTTTGAAAATGAACTTGGTGGGTCTAATGCTTTGTAGCAGCTACTTTAAGTTTGAACCCACTCTTCCTAGGGATTGAGATAGTATATGAGAGAATGAGAGCCTTGTCAGGATGGGGTATTTTTGTACTTTGGTTTTTGCTATATCTTTCCAATTAACATTCTTTTTTTTTTTTAGTCAAGATATTTATTGATCTAACTAACAGCAACCATTGGTGAGAGTTTTCCTATGTTTCAAAATACCTGTTGGTTTTGAAAGACAAATGAAATGAAAACCAAAGAAAAAATAAAAGAAAAAAACCCCCACAAACCCTATGTAATTATACAGAAGTACCTAAAGGCCTTGGCTGGCAGTCTCTGACTTCCATCCAGAGTGATAATGAAAAGGAAGGGAGTGGGAAAGATGAATGGGTAAGTAAGTGTCCTGGGGCAGGGGAGGTGGTCTTGGCACAATTTCTAGCTAGCCATAGCTTTTTGATTCAGAATGGCACTGAAAAGAAAGGGGCAAGAGAACAGGAGGATCAAGCTGAACTGGGCAAGGGTAATGAACATTTTCTTTATAAAAGGTTATTAAAAAGAAACTTTAAATGGATACCCAATGTGCAGGTGTCCTTTGGGTTCTCCAAGACACCTTCAAGGCCCACCTCACCCACTTCAGGAAGAGGGTGGCTTCGCTAAGTTAGAAAATAGATGGATTCCATCTTGAGATGAAGGAAAGGCACTGGACCACAAATGCCTGGTGATACTTTCAGTTAATATTCTTTAAGTAAAATCTAATTTTGAATAATTGATTAATGACAATGAAGTACTAATAACTGGTGATTGATATTGGAAAGAATACATTGGAATGGGGCTCAAGTCAATAGTGTTAGAAAGAATAACTTCAGGGATACCTTGAGAATTCAGAGAGTATAATGATAGCTAGGATCAGACTTGTCAGTGAGTGTAGAAGTTGGGATAAGGACCTCCAGAGTCTATATCTAGCTATCCTCTGAATGACCTTACTCATGAATGAGCATCAGAATTAGGATAAGGACCACCATCATCCCCACTTCCACCCCCTGAGTCAATAGGCTACAAAGATGTTTCCTTATATTCAGCTAAAATCTGATTCTCTACAACTTCCACAACTGCTCTAAGTTCTGTTCCATAAAGCCACACAGGATAGATTGAATCCCTTGTCTATATCAAGACAGTTCTCTTATTTCCCCTTAGTCTTTTCTTCAACAAACTAGGCATCCTGAAGTCCTTTAACGAAACCTTTGATGACATGGTTTCTAATCCCCTTAAGATTCTGATTGCCCTCCACTGGACAGGATCCAGTTGACCAATTTTCTTTCTAAAATAATGGTTCCCAGAATTGAACCCAATGCCATAAAAGTGGTCTGACCAGAGCAGAGTATAATGAAATTGTCTTGGCCATTACTGCAGGTTAGTCACTTCCTTGTTGCAGTGAGATGACACTCCACCTTTATTAAAAGAAGATTTTACAAAAGGGAAACAAGAACTTCTGCAGAGGTCCTTGGAAAATGATTTAATTATTTTCTAGGCTAGGCTTCTAATTGTTCAACCTTTCAGTGCTATATATGGCGGCCTTAAAGACAAAGATTTACCATTTGAAGTGAATACTTCAAATTGATAGATATATTTTCTTGGTGAAACAAAATGTAAAAAATAAATTACAACCAAAAGGCTGCCCCAAATAGGATCTTGTGTAGTGAGTACTTGTATATGGCTACATTTTCCACTTGCAATTATTGGCCACATTTGGTTTAGGGAAGCTGTAATTCTGGAAGGCTAGAAATAAGCCTCGAGAGATGAGAAAGCTACTTTGGCTTTTAATTGGATGCTGGTCCTAAGCATTTTGATGAACTTTTATCTTCAAATTACTTTTATTTCCTCCAGGGTATTGAAGCAGGAACCAGAAAGGAAAAACTGATAGTACTGCCAGTCCCAAATACTACTGTGTTCATTCAACAAATATTTATCAAGTTCTTGTTATGTGTGTGCAAAATAAACACTGTGTTTAGGTACTGAGAGTCATATAAAAGAAATGTAAAAATGTGATATCTACTTTCAAGATGCTTACAATTTCATTGAGGTGAGAGCATTCTCCAATACTTAGATCCATTATCTCATCAATGGGGGGGGGAGGGAAAAGAAGGGAACAAAGATGTATTAAGCACCTACTATGAGTCAGGCATCACACAAATATTTAGTGCTTTACAAATATTATCTCATTTGATCAATGTGGCTACCCTCTTCACAAGTGCATATTGCAATACCTTAATACCTCGTCTAATTCCATTATTGTTCATGTTTACCTATAATTCCTCTCTAAAGATCTAACCAAATGTTAATTACCTTCTTCTGGTTCTTCTAAAATAACATGGTTATCCATGCAGCACTAGGACTCTTGCTATATGCATTACCTATAATTTAGATTCTTCTGAGATAGTGGTGTTCCATGATTCCAAATAGCAAAGAAATTCCTTATCACTGACGAGATTCTTTAGATGCCCCTGTTTGCAGATGACATGATACTAGCAGATTGAATCTAGCAACACTGCAGTACTTCCATTGAGATCTAAGATATATGCAGGATAAATTGGGGATAATCTCAGAAGGAAGGCATTAAGATTAAGGAAGACTAGGAAAGGTTTCTCTCTCAAAAGAAATTACCCTAATAATCCATGCAAGAAGAAATAAGTTGATGAATCCATATTAAGTTTATAACATGCCATGACTGCACATGTACATATCACATTACTTGGCATCAAATTACTGTGTTGCCAGTAACTTTGACTTGGGTTTACTTTGTACTAGACAGACCAGATGAGAACTGAAGAAAAAAATAAAACAATTTCTACATGCGCCAGATAGAAACAGACCAAACTAACTCTCTCTTCCTCTCTCCTTCCCTCTCTTTCTTCTCCCCTTCTCAATTTTAAAGTGTATTATGAAGATAAGAGAGTGGTTAAAAAAAGACATACAAATCCTTGACTATTAATGTCACCAAACTCTTAAAAAGAATGCAAAATAAGCAAGCATTGCCCAGATTCTCCTCTTTTTAGACAAGGCTGCCTGTTTGAGCATCACTGCACAATGTTTAATCTTTGTCCCTGAAGTTAACAAATTAATTTTTTTTGTGATTTCCTCCTTGTGACAGATTCTTACCGGATTTTTATTCCCTTAACAGCCACTGGCAGGCTGCATATCTCCCACATTTACTACAAAGTAAACAGGAAGTTGGTCCCAGGGTAATTGGCCCATCTCCAGGCAAAGAATGCCGGTTATTCATAAATACAGTGGGTTCATTTGTGCTTAACACCGGCAGTTTTCACTAGAAAGCTGGTATACAACAACAAAAAAAAGTTGTAAAATCTTGAGAATCCCTGGGGGCAATTCCTTTCATGTATGTGAGAAACTATGATTCTCTTCCCAATGCTTTTTGTACTCATTTGTCCTCCCAATCCCTCTGACAGGCCCCTACTTGCTAAATGGAAAGTTACTGATGATGCTGTTAAAAGAACTAATTTTTTTTTCCAGAAACATAAAAACATAAATGTTGAAACATAGAAGTTAAAAGTGTAGGCGGTCATTGATGTATTTTGACACAAGGAGTTTGGAAATTAAGCCTGTAGGTTAGATACTGGAATAGGAATTAGATTAGGAACTGGATTAGACCTGGAATATTTCAGTATAAAGAACTCCCAAATGAGAAAAGTACCTCTTCTAAGACAGGTCATCATCTTCTCTGCAACTTAAACTCTTAGAGAAGACTGAGAGGTTGAGTGATTTGACCAGAATAAGATGTATGACATCCATATGGACAGTGCTGAATCCTTGATCTATCATTTTCCAGGCTGTGCTTATTAACTGTGGGTGTCTCCTAAGACTCAGTGCTGGACTTTCTAGTCTTTTCCCTCTAAACTGTTTCTTTTGGTAACATCATCAGTTCCCATGGATTTAATCATCATCTCCATGCAGATGACTGGCAGGTCTGTTTGTCCAGCCCTGACCTTTCTCCTGACCTCTGGTCTCAAAAGTCTAACTGCGTATTGGACTTCTTAAACTGGATGCCCAATAGACATCTTAAACTCAAAAAGTCTAAAACTGAACTCATCATCTTTCCCTTCAAACTCTCCTGTCTTCCTAAGTTTCTTCTATTATTGTTGAGGATACTACTATCCTCCTAGTCACCCAGGCTTGCCACCTAGGTTTTAGAAATTTCATTTCAAAGATTAGAAATCTCAGGCTCATTCTTCACTCACTCTATCTCTAGAGTTATGATCCTATAGTATGCCTCATCAAAGGGCATTATACTTGAGAAGATAAGATGGACTATTCACAGGGAGAACTAGGGATAAACAGGTGGGCAGCTTATGTGTTCCCCTTATACCCAAGAGGAGGAAAAGAGGTAGAGGAAAGTGCCAGCATGTTTTAGGGAATCCTGGGGAAAATCTGTAGGAAGAACTTCCTGACCAAAAGTCACTTGAGATGGTGGCTTGGATAGCTTGAGATATGTCCGGTTGGAGGGGATTCCTACAATAGTGACATCATAGACACACTGAAGTATCTGCATGGCTTTTAGTTCTTTTGGGGGGGAGGTGAGGCAATTGGGCTTAAGTGACTTGCCCAGAGCCACACAGCTTGTAAGTATTGTATGTCTGAGGTCGGATTTGAACTCAGGTTATCCTGACTCAAGGGCCAGTGCTCTATCCACTGCTCCACCTAGCTGCCCGAGTTATTTGTTCTTTATCACTTGGGAATAATGTTGAATTAAAAGAGCCTCCTCTTTTTTCAGGTTAGGGGTGAATGATTCTCTCTGTTCCCATTTCAAGTTCCTCTCAAAAAGGAAAGTTCAGTGGATTTCCCACCCCCTGACTCATGCTATTTATGGCTATACCATTGCTTTTTGGAACTGTCACCATTTCCTTGATTGGATGAGGAAGGATTTCTGTACATTTTTCCTGAGAGTCTAAAGCCAAAAAGGGGGCTCATTTTTTTTTTACCATACCAACTTTAGCTTTTAGATACAGGCTACCATTTAGAATAACAAGTGTGAAAAAGATAAGCATTTGACTGGGTGGTTAAGAAACTTAAAATATACAGTAAACATCACAAATAATAATAGAATTTGTACAGCACTTTAATGTTTGCAAAGCACTTTACAAATATCTCATTTTATTTCCATAACAAATCTACAAGGTAGGTGCTATTATTCTCATTTTTTCAAGATGAAGAAACTGAAACAGACAGAGGTTAAGTGACTTGTACAAGGTCACACCTCTTGTAAGTGCCTGAGGTTGGATATGAACTCAGGACTTCCTGACTTCAGGTCTAGCATTCCATCTATTGATCCAAGAGGGTACCGAATGGAATGACTATATTGTCATCAAATGAATTATTTCTTTGTGATAGATGATGAAAGTCTGTGCATAGTAAGAACTAATGGTGAGCACATTTAGTCCTTGACCCCAGAAGAACCTAACTATTTGGAGCAGTTTAAACAAGATTAGAAATTTCCAATTTTTGGTATTTCTCTGTGTAGACTGCCAAGAAGGAAGATGACCATCATGGCTTTGGGGATAGTAATGATAAAGATATTCAAAGCTCTATTTTTTTATTGAGCAGTAAGCTTTACTCTAAGGAGTCAAAAAAAAAGTAGTTTCAGAAATTCCTAATGTTATTTTAATCTTAAGAGGTCTCCTCATTCTAACTACATATGATTTTTTAATTTTTTTATCTATTCATTTATTCATTCATTTAGGTGAGGCAATTGGGGTTAAGTGACTTGCCTAGGGTCATACAATTAGTGTCAAGTGTCAGAGGCTAGATTTGAACTCAGGTCCTCCTGATTCGAGGGTCAGTGCTCTGTCCCACTGCACCACCTAGCTGCCTCTATGATTGATTTTGCTAGGCAGCTAGGTGACACAGCACATGGACTGTTCCACCTGGAATCAGAAAGACTTGAGATCAAATCCTACCTCAGACACTTCATAGCTGTATGATCCTGGGCAAGTCATTTAACCCATCTGCATCAGTTTCCTTATCAGTAAAATGAGAATAATAATAATAGTGTGTACCTGTCAGGATTGTTACCTCAATCTTTGGATTGAGGATGAAGTGGCAGAATTGTAAAGTGCGTTGCACACCTTAAAGTCCTATATAAATGCTACTTATTACTGATAAAGCAGACCATAGATAACTTGAGGAAGTTAATTCATCTGATAAATGTTAAAACATCTTTGATGTCCCTTTGCTTTGATTATATTTTATGTCTGGCTTCTCTCTACTAGCTGTTAATGTTGTTAATTGGTAGTCTCTTTTCATGTAATATATAAAAAGCTCTCTGAACCGTGCATTGGTGAAAGAGACAGTTCAGTCCTGATTCCAGCCTCTGGCCTCACCTTCCTACAATAACACGGTCTTTTACTTGATGCTCTTTGGCTGTTACAGACTTATTTTCTTCATGAGTACTGAAATGAAATCATCAGTTCATCAACATGGTCTTGTTGTGGTCCTTTGTTTTCAAAGAGGACCAAAATGACATCCCTATGCTAGAGTCAAGTTTTAGTGTGTCTGACTGCTTCTGATCAGACCAATAGGAGTTTGGAATGTTCTAGCACAGGTTGGGCACAAATAGTCCATGTGAATCTTTGGGCTGGATTCTTTTAAGTTTGTGTATCTTTCCTTTCTCTTGAGCTATTTCAATTCTGCTTTGCTCTGATGTGGGCATGCCATGCTGAGCGGTCCTATGCCAGTGTCTTCCATGTCACATAATCAATTCCAATGTTCTTAAGAGAGACATTGAGAGTGTCTTTCTATCACTTGTGACCACCATGTGAATGCTTGCCCTAGGTGAACTCTCCATAAAACAGTCTTTTGGCAAGTGTACATTTTTCATTCAAACGATGTGACCACTCCAGTGGGGTAGCACTCTCTGAAGAAGAGTTTGAATGCGTGGCAGTTTAGTTCAAGAAAGGACCTCAGTGTTTGGTAGCTTATCCTGCCAGGTGATCTTCAGAATCTTCCTAAGACAATTCAAATGGAAGTGATTCCATTTCCCGGCATGGCACTGGTATACTATCTAGGTTTCAGAGGCATACAACAATGAGGTCAGCACAACAGCTCTGTAGAAATGAAAAAACAAAAACTCCACAGGGTTTACCAGCAGGATTGTTCATCCATCTCTAAGAAGGCAGCACTTAATTCTATCAAAAATAAAGTGCAAGCAAAACTTAGAGAGATGTGGGATTCTTGGTTCACTAAGAAGGCAGATGAAATTCAGTTTTATGCCAATAGTAAAAATCCAAAGTGCTTTTATGATGCCCTGAAGGCTATTTATGGGCCAAAGACCTATGGTGCATCTCAACTACTCAGCACTGATGGAGCCACATTGATTAGTGATAAGGACATGATTGTAGAGAGCTGGACTGAATACTTCCATAACGTTCTCAACAGACCATCATCAATCAATGCTGAAGCCATTGGCCATTTAACTCAAGTTAAAGTCAATCCCTCTCTAGCTGAAGTTCCAACTGAAGAAGAAGTTTTCAATGCCATTAGGCTCCTTTCATGTGGCAAAGAACCTGGTGCTGATTCTATTCCAGCTGAGATTTATAAGGTAGGGGGATCAATTGCTTATACAAAAGCTGACTGAAATTTTCCAGGTTATATGGCAAAAGGAGGTTGTCCCCCAGGAGTTCAAGGATGCCTCCATTGTCCATCTCCATAAAGGCAAAAGAAATAGATTGTCCTGTGACAATCACAGGGGATGAGGTAGAGCCAAGATAATGGAGTGAAAGCAGTGACTTGCTTCAGCTCTTTCCCCAAACCCTCCAAATACCTGTAAAAAATGGTTCTAAACAAATTCTAGAGCAGCAGAACCCACAAAAAGACAGAGTGAAACAAATTTCCAGCCCAAGACAACCTGGATGGTTGATTGTAAAGATCTATTGCACTGAGGTGGGAGAGTACTCAGTTCAGCATGGGCACTCAGGCAAAGACCAGGCCTCAGAGAACCTGGAGCAAGACTCTGAGGACTGAATCATGGGCAGCTGTGGCGGTTTCCAGACTTCTCAACCCACAAATGCCAAAGACAACTTAGAAGGTTAGTAGGAAAGGTCTGTCAGACCTTGGTGAGAGAGAAGCTTGGTCCCAGCCTCAGTCCCAGCACAGCTCCAGGGTGGCGGCCACTCCTGGAGCTCTCAGTCCACAGACTGAGGGGGAATCCAGTGGCTGATCAGAGGGGGATTGCAGGGACCTCTTTGCTGGTGCTGAGGCAGGATTTCCTTGCTTTGCCTGTGCTTGGATCTGGGTCACAGTTCCTGGTGGCAATCCTGGGGCAAGGAGGAGCACTAGCATAATGGAGCTTGTAGAGGTGGTAAAGAGAGAATCCTCCTTACAGTTCCAAGGTGTTAAAGAGTGCTTGTGGTCACTCATAGACCAGAGCACAGGCCAGGAAAGGAGTAAACACCTCACCTTTGATCATACCACCTTGGAAGAACTGAAAACTTACAGGTCCCTAGAAGTATCTCTGAAAACAGTTGCACAAAACCCCCAAAGCTTGGGACAGTACACTCTCCCCACTGCAAGCAGACCCCTACCTTAACAAAGAGTTTAAAACTCAAGTAATTGGCTGGGATCGTGAGCAAACTATGCAAAAAAAGTCAGACCATAGAATCTTTCTTTGGTGACAAAGAAGATCAAAATACGCAATCAGAAGACAACAAAGTCAAAGCTCCTACATCCAAAGCCTCCAAGAAAAATATGGATCAGTCCCAGGCCATGGAAGAGCTCAAAAAGGATTTTGAGAGACAAGTAAGAGAAGTAGAGGAAAAACTGGGAAAAGAAATGAGAGTGATGCAAGAAAATCATGAAAAACAAGTCAACAGCTTGCTAAAGGAGACCCAAAAAATACTGAAGAAAATAACACCTTAAAAATAGCCTAACCCAAATGGCAAAAGAGATCCAAGAAGCCAATGAGGAGAAGAATGCCTTGAAAAGCAGAACTGGCCAGATGGAAAAGGAAGTCCAAAAGTTCCCAAGTACTTCCTTAAAAATTAGAATGGAGTAATTGGAAGCTAGTGAGTTTTTGAGAAATCAGGACATTGTAAAACAAAACCAAAAGAATGAAAAAATAGAAGACAATGTGAAATATCTCATTGGAAAACAACTGACCTGGAAAATAGATCCAGGAGAGAGAATTTTAAAATTATTGGACTATCTGAAAGCCATGATCAGAAAAAGAGCCTAGACATCATCTATCAAGAAATTATCAGGGAAAACTGCCCTGCTATTCTAGCACCAGAAGGTACAATAGAAATGTAAAGAATCCACCAATCACCTCCTGAAAGAGATCCTTAAAGCAAAACTCCCAGGAATAGTGTAGCCAAATTCCAGAGTTCCCAGGTCAAGGAGAAAATTTTGCAAGCAGCCAGAAAGAAACAATTCAAATGTTGTGGAAACACAATCAGGATAACACAAGATTTAGCAGCTTCTACATTAAGGAATCAGAAGGCTTGGAATATGATATTCTGGAGGGCAAAGGAGATAAGATTACAGCCAAGAATCACCTACCCAGCAAAACTGAGTATAGTCCTTCAGGGGAAAAAATGGATATTCAGTGAAATAGAGGACTTTCAAGTATTCTTGATGGAAAGACCAGAGCTGAATATAGAATTTGACTTTCAAATACAAGACTCAAGAGAAGCACAAAGAGTTAAATAGGAAAGAAAAATCATAAGGGACTTATTAAGGTTGAACTGTTTACATTCCTACATTGAAAGATGATATTTGTAACTCATGAGACCTTTGCTAGTGTTAGGTAGTTGAAGGTAAAAAATTATATGTATAGATAGATTGATAGATAGAGGGCACAGGGTGAGTTGAGGATGAATGGGTGATATCTGGAAAATAAAATTAAGGGTTGAGAGACGATTATACTGGGAGAAGGAGAAAGGGAGAGTTAAAATGGGGTAAATTTATCTCACATAAAACCAAGGAGGAAAGGCTTTTACGGTGGAGGGGAAGTGGGGGAAGGTGAGAGGGAATGAGTGAATCTTTTTCTCATCAGATTTGGCTTAAGGAGGGAATAACATATATACTCAATTGGGTATGGAAAGCTATCTTTCCCCACAGGAAAATAGGGGGGAAGAGGATAAAAGAGCTAGGGGGGATGATAGAGGGGAGGGCAGATTGGGGAAGAGGGTAATCAGAAGCAAACAATTCTGATGAGGGACAGGGTCAAAAAAGAGAACAGAATAAACAGGGGGCGGGATAAAAGGGAAATATAGTTAGTTTTCCACAGCATGACTACTATGGAAGTGTTTTGCATGACTATACAAGTATAACCTGTACTGAGTTCCTTGCCTTCTCAATGAGAATGAGTGGGGAGGGAGGAAGGGAGAAAATTTGGAACCCAAGTCTTAAAAACAATATTAAAAAATCGTTTTCACATGCAACTGGGAAATAAGATATACAGGCAATGGTATATAGAAACCTATTCTGCCTTTCAGGAAAACAGAAAAGGAAGGGTATGAGATAAGGGGGGGGGGATAGAAGAGAGGGCAGATTAGGGGAAAGGGTATGCACACTGACTTGGGGTTGTGGGAGGGATGAGATGGGGAGAAAATTTGGGACTCAAAATCTTGTAGAAGTGAATGTTGAAAACTAAAAATAAATTAATTAATGGACAAAAAAAGAACAGCTAAAAGAGTAATTATCTTTTACAAATGAAGTGCAAGGGGAATAACCAATACAGAGGAATTAGATGGGGAAGGGGAGCTGTTAGTGCTGTAAACCTACTTTCTTCAGGAATGGGCTTAAGAGGGGGAAATATATATACATTTAGAAGATTATAAAAGTCTTCTAAATTTAGAAAGAAATAAAACGCTAAAGAGAAAGGAGGGGGGAGAGGATAAAGGAGGGCTTTTTAGAGGGGAGGGTGAGGGAATAAATTAAAAGGGGGATATAGAAGGTTGTTTAGATTTAGGGGAATGGGAGGATAAGGGAGAAATGGATGGAGTGGGGGTAAGTTAAGTAATAGGAGGATAGGTTAGCAAGTAGAACTAAAGTGTAAGAGTTAGGAGAGATAGGAAAAAAGAGATATTCACAAAAATAAAAACAAAGATTAGGAGTAGAATCTCTTAGGGAAAAGATATGTTTATATATGTATGTATGTATGATGTATGTGCATATATGTATACATGTATGTATATATCAATACCTATATATAAATACATCCATGCTCAATTGTAGCCTTTGAGAGGCAGGTGGGGGGAGGAAGGGGGAAAAAGAACAAAGCAAAAATTGTACAGCAGAGAACAAGAAAAAATTTACAAGGAAGCAAAGAAAAGATGGACACTTTCAACATAACGCACAGTATTTAACATATAGGCTTTCTCAAAATGAAGAGTTATTGCTATATATTTTGAATCCTCTACTATGTTCTGCTGTGCACATGACATGTTTTTTCTTTTCTTATTTTATATTTAAGTTTATAAAGTTTCTCTTTTCTTATTATGTATTTAAGTTACAGCATTTATCTAAAATTAAAAGTTTTTTAAAAAAGAAATAAAAAAAGAAAAATAGGTCTTCCAAAAGATCTAGTGTCATGTGTCTGGATTAAAGGTACTGGCTTTCTATTGTTAACAAGGCAGGTTCCTTTGAATTTAAAACAATTTATTCCTTAAAAATAACCTTCAGATTCCACCTATATTTTTAAATATTGCAGTTGTGACTTTCTCTAATTCTAAGTGGCAGGTAAGATGTAGGATTTAGAGACCTAACAAGAGAGAAGGTAATTTTGCTAGGCTCTTATAGGTAGCCTGACAAGACAAGAAATAATCTAAAGTATATAGGGTAAAAGCACACAGGACTGCCATGAATGCAGTTTTCACCCATTTTTCTGATTCCCTGCTAGACTCTACATCTCTGCATAGCTCTCTCTCTCTCTCTGTCTCTCTCACTCTGTCTCTGTGTCTCTGTCTCTTTGTCTCTGTGTCTCTCTCAGTCCCTTCTTTCTTCTCCCTCTCTAATTCTGTTGCCCTTCATTCATCTTCCTCTTGCTTCTCTTTCTCCATTTATCTCTGTTTCTTTCCATATTTTCTCCTTATTCATTTCCTTCCTTCTCTCCCTCTCTCCTCTTCTTTCTTTCCTCTTCCACCCCATCTCTCATTCTTAATCTACTCCTAAATACTTTTAATATTTTTCCAACTGATTTGCCACTAGGCAGTTAATGAATATCTTCATATATATCCTTACAGTTCTCCCACCTTCAATCAAATCACACTACTTTCTAATTTCAGTTTTTTTCAATAGCATGCACTTCTTCAACCCTGCACCTTACTCAATTCATTCTTCGTGCTTTGGATACCTTCTCCAAGGTCACAAAATACCAGTATTTTCTTTCATTAATACATCAGCTTTCTCAAAACCCACATTTATATTTAAAATGATCTATGCTGCATCAAAACATATTAAAATCATACATATTTCAATATATAAAATATATACATTTGTGTATGTGTATGTGTGTGTATATATATATATATATATACACATATATGTACAAGTATATATGTGTGTATATAATGTTGTTTTTGAAGAAGACCAATGAAATTACAGAGTGCTGTCTTGACTTGTGTATGGATTGGATTTAAGTGAGGCAGAGTTGCACAAAGTCATCAGTCTCACCATTTCTTCCAGAGTCACTGAAGTCAAGTGGCAAGGCAAAAGTTAGGATGACTAGTGATTGCCCAGGATGCAGTGGATGACCTTGACATCTTTGATGTCTGACCAAATTCTAAGTGTTCTACTGTGCCTGCTTCAGCTGCCTTCATGACTATTGGAACAAATTGTTCTCAACTTCCCATTGTACCAGGAGAAGTCTTCACCTGCATGGGGTAGATACCAACCCCAACTTACCAAAAGGTTTAAGGTCTACTGGTTACTTTCAACCTGGTTTAACCTGTTTGCCAAGATAGTTTACCACAGTGTGTCCACTGCACATGCCACAGCTTCTCAGAGCCAGAGGTGAGAGTTGAGTGTCAGGTGGACACAAAAGATAGATGAGCTTGGGCAGCTAGATGGCTCAGTGGATAGAGTGCCAGGGCTGGGGTCAGGAAGACTCTTCTTTATGTATTAAATCTGGCCTCAGACACTTCCTAGCTGTGTGAACCTGGGCAAGTCAGTTAATCCTGTTTGCCTCATTTTCTTCATCTGTAAAATGAGATGGAGAAGGAAATGGAAAGCTACCCCAGTATCTTTGCCAAGAAAACCCCAAATGAAGTCACTAAGAGTTGGACATAACTGCAAACGACTGAACAGCAACAAAGCTTCTTCCAAAGCCCAACTCAAGCTCTACTTCTTGCTACATGAGGTCTTTGGGATTCCCCCAGCTACTAGGGCCACCCTACCCCAAATTACCTTCTACATGCTACACTAATATGTATGTATATTTATATACACATATGCATACACATATGTATGTGTGTGTGTGGCAGCTAGGTAGCACAGTTGATAGAGTGCTGGGCCTGGAGTCAAGAAGACTCCTCTCCCTGAGTTCAAATTTGGCCACAGATACTTATTAGCTATGTGACCCTGGACAAGCTACTGTCTACCTCAGTTTCCTTATCTATAAAATGAGCTGGAGAAGAAATTGTCAAACTACTCTAGTATCTTTGCCAAGAAAACCTCAAATGGGATCACAAAGAGTCAAACATGACTGAAAAACAACTAAACTACAATTTTTATGTATGGGTTTATACACATATAAATATGCATATATACATATATATATGTATATACACATACACATATATATGCATATTTGCATGTGTATAAATCCATACATAAAATTGTAGTTTAGTTGTTTTTAGTCATGTATATGTGTGTGGGTGTGTGTATATACACACACCCACACACATACAGACATAACACATATATATATATATATATATATATATATATATATATATATATATACGGGTGAGGGGAGGAGGTTTTTCTTTTTTTTTTTTACCACATTTGAGGCTTTCTAATGATCTGAAGACATACAGGAAGAGGATTAATTTTTGGTTTTAGTTCTTCTAAACAAAAGAGGTCAACATAGAAAAAAACATTTGGTGGATTTGGATTAAAAAAAACAAAGAGGAAGGAAATCAATTACTAGGTAATATGTTGTCTATGGTAGAAAACCTCAAAATGAGAAGCTGCAATATAATATAAATATGTAAGCATAAACTAACAGAAGTGGCATGTAGTATAGAAAACATAAATAGGCTACTCATATAAAAAAACCAAATCACTTCTTTTAAAAGAACCATAGAATTATATAGCTAGAAGTGACCTTAGAAGGCATTACCTATTCCAATCATCTCATTATACAGATGAAGAAGATGAGGCCTAGAGAGATAAAAATGAGTTACCCAAGCCCACATTGTTAGCTAGAGTTGAGATTAGAATCAAGGGCTTGACTTTTAGAGAAGCCAATTTTATACATATTTAGTGATGGATTGGGTGCCCAGAGTAAAGCTGGCTAAATTTTCCCTCAGGGACCTAGGGGTACTCTGAGGGACTGCGGTTCTTTATGGCACCATCAGCTCAAACACAAATTCTGGTGTGTTTTCCCCAATATCAATTTCCAGTTTTAATTTGTACCTTCCTAATAACATTGACCAACCCTATGTTTATTAGTACTCAAGCACTGAACTAATGAACATCAATTAGCTTTTCTAAAATTCTGAACTTGAGAAATAAACATTTCCAAAACATATTAGAATAGAAAAAAAGATGATTACAATTAGCTCTTAAAAGGGGATATTTATTACAATGAAATGGCACAAACATTTCCCTCCAACAATTAGGGGGGCGTATTCTCCCCTATACTACTTTGGTCCTGGGAAGAGTTAGCTCAAACTTAAAGTAGTTCCCTAAATCATTTTCCACCATCAAGTTCACTCTGAAATTTGGCGTAGTCAATGGACAAGTCATTCTCTTTTGGCTGCTTTTTATCCACTGATATGCCAGGTCAAGCAATCCGCCTCGGGGTTTAGCTCCTCATTGGGATTAACTGCTTGCAAACTCTTGCATATATTCCCTTCAATAGATCTTTAATAGCTCTGTCTTCTGACCTTTCAAAGCACACATCATGATCTAGTTCTTCTGTTTCTGATATTCCTTCACCTAATGCAGGAAAGAATACACAACAGATACGGAAGCAACAGTATGGCCATGTGTTTATGGCTTCATGTAGACCTGGAAGGAGAGAGTAGGCTGTTGGCTCATGCTCTCACTCTCCCCATCTCTCTCTCTCCTTCTCCATCTCTCCCTCCCTCTCCATCTCTTTCTCCCTCTCTGTCTCTGTCTCTCCTTCTCTCCCTCTCTGTATCTCTCTCTCTCTCTTCAGAGGCTTACAGAAGTCCTTAACTTCTACTTTGAACACAGCCACCCCTGAAAGAGACTCATCTTATCCAGTCTGTGCCTTTTAGATTTACAACCAGTTCTAACGCAGCAGCCAGTCTAAAGTCTATTTGTTCACCACAGTTACTGGACCAAAAACAATCCCCTCTGAGGTAGTGATCAGGTCCCCTGTGGTTACATATCAATGGGAACTTCCAGAAGCAACCTTACCGAATGCACATGCTCCTAAGACAAGCCCTTATTAAGCAGTCAACCATTATACATCTATGAAAGCCCTATATCCCCATGACCAGATCCAACCTCAACAATGCCATTAATCATCAACAGTGAAGGGTGAAGCAAACCACAAATAATGAGGCTTAAATCTACCCTCTATTACTTATTTACACTGATCAAACTTCATGGACATTTGAATTTGTTCCAACTCCCAGGGTCATTGTTAGAGTGCCAATACTCATCAGATAGTGGAATTTTCCCCCTCTCTCTTATGAATAGAAGTGAAAACTCATGAAGTATTATTTCCAGAACAGAGGATGGCTTCATCTAATCAAAGCAACAAGATTGGAACAAACATCAAACATATGTCTAACCTTCTCTCAATCTGTGTCATAAATGAGCCAAACCATTGCCTGAAGTGGACAGTCCATCACCAGTCACAACCTCACCCTCTGTTTCCTCCTTTACACCTGTCTTTCTGCCTCTTGAGTAGAAGCAAATACCAAACATCTTGATTCTCCTCCCTGATGAGAACAGAAAAATGTCCTTGTCACATGCCCCTGAAATAAACAGGAATAAAGTCACTATTACATTCTTCAATGGATCATAAATGCTAGCTGTGTTTTAGAATCTTTGTATTTGCCACTTACAACAAGGGATGCCATTGTTGGAAGAAAAAAATTGCAAGATGTGAAATGAATAAATGACTGAGTATTACTGCCTCTTGAAAGCCATTCTACATTACATTCTTCTCTTTTTTTGTTAAATACTAAGATTTGTTAAATACTAAATCACTTGGTTGCTTTGGCTACCCAAAATCTCCATTAATCTACTTTAGCCATCAAAAATGAGGTTTCAGTCTTCATCTCTTGATCACTAGTTTAGATTGGGTTGCTGTGGGTAGTAAGACAGTATACAGAGAAGGATTTCTTCAACTGAGGTCTATGAATTTAAAAAATAAATCTTGATCAATGTATTTCAATATTTCCTTTATGATCCCATGTATTTTATTTTATGCATTTAAAAACCTTATTATGACAAGACATCTATAGATTTCACCAGATTGCGAGTCTTCACCTTGTTGATGAAAGGCCTTGTTCAGATCTACAAACGTTGTATACAGACCTCTGTTCTGCTCCTGGTATTTCTCCTGGAGCTGTTGAGCAGCCAATACCATATTAACCATTCCTCAGCCCTTTCTGAAGCCATACTGGCCCTCAGGTAGATGACCATCTTCCAGGCGAAGGATCAGCCTATTAAGGAGGATGCTGGCAAGAATCTTGTCAGCAACGACTGAGAAACCCCGCTGTGATTATCTGTCTATCTGTATGTATAATTTTTCCCCTCCACTACCCTAATACTGACAAAGCTCTCATGAGTTACAAACATCATCTTTCCATGTAGGGATATAAACAGTTCAACCTTAATAAGTCCCTTATGATTTTTCTTTCCTATTTAACTCTTTGTGCTTCTCTTGAGTCTTGTATTTGAAAGTCAAATTCTATATTCAGCTCTGGTCTTTCCATCAAGAATACTTGAAAGTCCTCTATTTCACTGAATATCCATTTTTCCCTGAAAGATTATACTCAGTTTTGCTGGGTAGGTGATTCTTGGTTGTAATCCTCTCTCTTTTGCCCTCCAGAATATCATATTCCAAGCCTTCTGATCCCTTAATGTAGAAGCTGCTAAATCTTGTGTTATCCTGATTGTGTTTCCACAACATTTGAATTGTTTCTTTCTGGCTGCTTGCAAAATTTTCTCCTTGACCTGGGAACTCTGGAATTTGGCTACACTATTCCTGGGAGTTTTGCTTTAAGGATCTCTTTCAGGAGGTGATTGGTGGATTCTTTACATTTCTATTGTACCTTCTGGTGCTAGAATAGCAGGGCAGTTTTCCCTGATAATTTCTTGATAGATGATGTCTAGGCTCTTTTTCTGATCATGGCTTTCAGATAGTCCAATAATTTTAAAATTCTCTCTCCTGGATCTATTTTCCAGGTCAGTTGTTTTCCAATGAGATATTTCACATTGTCTTCTATTTTTTCATTCTTTTGGTTTTGTTTTACAATGTCCTGATTTCTCAAAAACTCACTAGCTTCCAATTACTCCATTCTAATTTTTAAGGAAGTACTTGGAACTTTTGGACTTCCTTTTCCATCTGGCCAGTTCTGCTTTTCAAGGCATTCTTCTCCTCATTGGCTTCTTGGATCTCTTTTGCCATTTGGGTTAGGCTATTTTTAAGGTGTTATTTTCTTCAGTATTTTTTGGGTCTCCTTTAGCAAGCTGTTGACTTGTTTTTCATGATTTTCTTGCATCACTCTCATTTCTTTTCCCAGTTTTTCCTCTACTTCTCTTACTTGTCTCTCAAAATCCTTTTTGAGCTCTTCCATGGCCTGGGACTGATCCATATTTTTCTTGGAGGCTTTGGATGTAGGAGCTTTGACTTTGTTGTCTTCTGATTGCGTATTTTGATCTTCTTTGTCACCAAAGAAAGATTCTATGGTCTGACTTTTTTTGCATAGTTTGCTCACGATCCCAGCCAATTACTTGAGTTTTAAACTCTTTGTTAAGGTAGGGGTCTGCTTGCAGTGGGAGAGTGTACTGTCCCAAGCTTTGGGGTTTGTGCAACTGTTTTCAGAGATACTTCTAGGGACCTGTAATTTTCAGTTCTTCCAAGGTGGTATGATCAAAGGTGAGGTGTTTACTCCTTTCCTGGCCTGTGCTCTGGTCTATGAGTGACCACAAGCACTCTTTCACCTTGGAACTGTAAGGAGGATTCTCTCTTTACCACCTCTACAAGCTCCATTATGCTAGTGCTCCTCCTTGCCCCAGGATTGCCACCAGGAACTGTGACCCAGATCCAAGCACAGGCAAAGCAAGGAAATCCTGCCTCAGCACCAGCAAAGAGGTCCCTGCAATCCCCCTCTGATCAGCCACTGGATTCCCCCTCAGTCTGTGGACTGAGAGCTCCAGGAGTGGCCGCCACCCTGGAGCTGTGCTGGGACTGAGGCTGGGACCAAGCTTCTCTCTCACCAAGGTCTGACAGACCTTTCCTACTAACCTTCTAAGTTGTCTTTGGCATTTGTGGGTTGAGAAGTCTGGAAACCGCCACAGCTGCCCATGATTCAGTCCTCAGAGTCTTGCTCCAGGTTCTCTGAGGCCTGGTCTTTGCCTGAGTGCCCATGCTGAACTGAGTACTCTCCCACCTCAGTGCAATAGATCTTTACAATCAACCATCCAGGTTGTCTTGGGCTGGAAATTTGTTTCACTCTGTCCTTTTGTGGGTTCTGCTGCTCTAGAAATTGTTTACAGCCATTTTTACAGGTATTTGGAGGGTTTGGGGGGAGAGCTCAAGCAAGTCGCTGTTTTTACTCTTCCTTCTTGGCTCCCTCTTTTAGCTGTTCTTAAATGGTTTTACTTTTTGAAATTGTATCATACTTAGGTCTACCCCTATCTTTCTTATAAGTTACCTAATTACTAGTAACAATCTTAGACACAGGTTTTACATTTTTCATACATAAAAGGCACACATTCTATCCTTATTTAGTCCCTTGTAATCAGTTATTGGTATGTACCTTATATTTCTCTTGGATCTTGTATGTCAAATCTTCTATTGAGTTCAGGGTTTTGTTTTGTTTTGTTTTTTTAGTAAAGACCTGAAAATCTGACAGTTGATCACATGTTCATTTTTTTTTTCATTCAGAATTATGATTAGCTTTGCTGGGTATGATATTTTCAGCCAGGAGCCCAGCTCTTTTGCTCTTCTATATATAATGTTCCAAGACCTGTGATCTTTTAGTGTCACCACTGCTAGGTCTTGTGTAATTCTAATTGTGGTACTGCTACATGTAAATTGTTTTTTTTCTTGTTGCTTGTAATATTTTGACCTTGATTGAAATTTGACTTTAATATTCCTGTGAGTTTTTCCTCATACTAGCTCTCTCAGCTCGTGATTGGTGGATTTTTTCTGTTTCTACTTTCCCCTCTTATTTTTATGCTTCAGGACAATTTTCTTTAATTATTTCTTGTATTATTCTATCAAGATTCTTTTTTTCATCAGAACTTTCAGGCAGTCCAATTATTCTTTTATTTTCTCCTCTTGATCTGTTATCTAGATCCATTGTTTTTTCTTATGAGATGTTTCCATTCTTTTCTATTTTTTCATTCTTTGTATATTTTTTTTATTTCTTCATCTCTTAGAACTTTGCTGGCTTCCCCTTGCCCAATTCTGATTTTCAAGGAGTCATTTAGAAAGACCTGTTTTTCTAACTAAAGCTGAGATGGAGGAAAGAAAGACATTATTATATTCCTATTCCAATTAGCTATGAGATAAAGAGGTGTTGAACAAAAAATTACAGTATTAGGAGGCTTTGAATGTGTAACAATATGTTGAGGTAGCTTCAAAAATAAAAGTAAATACTTACATGGCATTTTATAATTCATAGAATTCCTATTGTTATATAAATGGAGAAAATCTTCAGTTCCAAGGTCATGATCTTCAAAGGAGAAATTGCTAATTCCATTGGGTGATGTTGGTGAAACACTAGGGAGATTTCAATATAGGAGGTGTTTAGTTACAACATTATTCTATTAAAACCTATCAGTGACATTTGGCTTTAGAGAAATATCTTAACTTTTGTGTTTTAAAAAAAGGAGAAATTTACATTGAAATGAATGGCTCATGGACACTTTTTGAATGTCACAGTACACACCTGATAACACTGTACTTGATAATAGGAATTTAAATATACGAATGGTTTTTGATCGTTATTATTTTGATTCTTTTGAGGTCATGTAGGTATATATGTGTTTCACAATCAGGAGAATACACAACAACATGCAGAAACAATGTGGTTATAGGCTCTTTATCCTATAACTAAGCAAAGCTTGTACAATAATATAAAAAATGTGCATTGTAGTAATGATTCTTTCAGCAAAAGGTATAACAAAAGATGATCACAGATGAGGTGCTGTCATATCATTTCCTGTCAATTGAGCAGTCAATAAACATTTATTAAGCACCTGGTATTTGTCAGACACTGGGCTAAGCACTGAGGATACAAATGATAAAAGATAGTCCCTGTCCTCAAGGTGCTTACAACCTAAGGGGGAAAGACAACACAATAAAGGAATCTGAAGGGGAAAGGAGAAGGTACTAGGGTGGCAGGGATGTTGGGACAAGTCCAAAGGAGTACAATGTACTGGGAATTGAAGAGATGGCTTACCTGAGCCTCCACCTTAAAAAGTTTGAAGAGGAGCCCCTCACTCTGCTCTTCAGTCAGAGGAACAGAGGGTACTGACGAGTACCAAGGGTAATCTGATCTTACGGGATAATCAGGATTCTGATGATGAGGTTGGTGGGGACAGTGATTAAGAAAAGAAATTCAGCTAAGTGGGAAATTTAAATCCTTTAAAGACAGGTTAGAAACCAAATATGCTTGGTCGTGCTTTTATGGAACTCTAAAATAGGAATTCCATTTGGTCAGTTCTTTCACCATGGATCTTCTGCATGACTTTGACCTTATATATCTCAAGTTTCCTAGTTATGAAATGAAGTAAATAGTTCCTGTGAATAAAAATACAATATGTTCATTTTGTTTGTTTCCAAGTTATAGTAGATGGTGGTGCATTATTCCTCCACCAAAGTCCTGCTCCTATAACTAATCATTCCACAGGGATGTGATGGTTATGTATTGCAGGACTCTTGGGCCCAATGTACTACCACCTCTTTGGGAAAGATACCACCCCTGACCTGAGGCTACGGCAGCTACCTGGTCCTTCTTTTTAAAAGTGTTTAAATCTTCAAACCTGGCATTTTGTAGGAAAAGAAACACTAAGTATAAACAATGCATTCCATTTGTATATAAATAATCTCTTTCCCTTAATTTGTTTCTCAGAAATCTATGTTCTGAGGGCAGCAAATCAAATAGTATTTGGCTCAAAGGAGCAAGGTATTATTGAAGTCAAACAGAAATGCTTAAGCCCTTGGATCCTATGAATTCTGCCACTGATCACTGTGCAACTCTGGGTCAATCATTGTTCTTTAGTCAATGGAGATGAGAACTGAGGATAAGATTAAAGAAAGTTGCTAGGGCAGTGGCAGACCAAGGCTGAGATACTCACATAATTTCTTCCACTTCTTTTAGGACACTAAGAAAAGAGGTGGGAAAGGGGAGAAGGGGAAGGTAGAACTGATATAAGTGACTTTGATAACACAATTTTCCAATTTTTTTCAAAGTTATTGAACTATATCTTATTAAATATGCGAATCCCATCTACTTTCCAACCCATTATGAACCAGAGAGTAGTACCTCACTACCTATGGAGCTTCGTGTTCATAATATTCCCACAAAAAGTGCCCTCCACAAAATGAAAAGAGCTGCTATCAAATCCATTGAAAGCTTTATAGATTCTAAAAGCAAAGGAAAGGTCAGTGTTTTCATGCTAATCTCCTACTCAAATCACTTCTTGAAAAAAATTCTTATGTCTAAATGAAAGGAAAATTACTGCCTTTTTTTTTTCTGAGAGTGCCAAGCCCTTTGTTAGCATAAACACCATAGAAACAAGCTCACTCCATTCCACTGCAGGCAGGTAACAGGGGCTGGGTAATTTGGCTTTCTCTAAAACTTTCCTTTGTATCAAACTCTTTTGAAGAAGAAAAAAAAATCCTAGGAATACGTGAGTGAAATTTCAGCACATTACCTTTCTTTCCTTGTCATTGATAAATTCTGATGCTTGTCAAACTCCTATGTAGTAAATGAATATATTAAGGTCCCTTAATTAACACAAGTAGGAGCCCTTTATTAAATGTCTTGATATCATTATGAAGTAGGAACTGGAGAATATCTCCTAAAATTTAGTGTGGTAGCAAAATGTAATAGAAGAGGTATGAAGCTGATGGGGTGCTTGGGTGCTTGTGTTTGGGTGCTTGTGCTTGGACCCCAATTTCTCCCTAGCCTCACAAACACTATCCCTGACAGTTTCTGCCCAGCCCAAGGACACTGTGCCTAGCAATTACTCATGAGTGGGTCCCAGCAAGACCCTTATCTTTTATCTTGGTGCAGTTACAAACAGCACCTGAAGGAATTATTAGTTTGAACTGGCTTTGCACTGGGTCATAAAAACATTCTTACCCACTGGACTATCTATACTACTGCCCTACCTCATTATCTACATCCTGGGCTCCTCATTAACTGTATTCTAGACTTAAGACATATGTATACTCCCTACATCTATCTTGTCAAACAAGACATTGATTGGTGGCAGACTGGACAACTTTCAGTTACCCCTGAACTCTAGTTAACTTACTGAGTAGCAGGCCTAAAACCACACTTCCATGTGGCCCCCCTTGTGGGCTTTTCCCAGTGAACTCTGGGTAAAACACCTGCACAGTAGGTACAAGAAGTGCATGTTCTTTTAAGAACTGACCACTCCTTAACCACTCCTTAATCCCACCCTGAACCACCTTGTTAGCATATTTGGCACATGTTTTATTGTATTTTATCCTATATAAACTTTAACTGTACCACTCTAAGGTTGCAGGATTCTTAAGAATCCTTGCCCACCGAAAAGCGTAACAATAAATTTTTTGCCAACTTGACTTAAAGAATGCTTGAGTCTGTGAATTCATTCCAGACCACCCCGTTGTATACTTCGGTCTTTGAGGGGTCACAATCTCTCAAACCGCAACAAAGCTAGAAGTTGGGAGGCCTTGAGTTTAGTCCTGGCTTTACCCACCCTCAGCCATGATCTAGGCAGCACTTTCTAAACTGCAGGTCTTGATTCCACATGGGGGCACGTAACTAAATATGGGAGTTGTGAAAAAAATTTGGCAACTGTAAAAGGTTTCTGAACACGCAATGACCAAAAATTCAAAAATGAATGCATAAGAATACGAGATGTTGCTGGTAGTCCTTGCCGTGTTACCTTGCACAACTTCACTGCAGCCTTGGTTCTGAACACGCATCGTGTGCACTTTGTACTGCGCATGCTATTGTAAACACACAACACCAACAAACACCTCAGCTCAGATTCGGGACTATTGCATGTTATGAATTGCAGTGTTTTTATTGTGCATACAAAATTGTTAAATGAATTTTGGCTTGGAATTAGGGTAGAATTTCCAACAATTTCTGAAATGACCCTAAACATACTTCTGCCATTTTGTACTAAATATTTGTGTGAAGTGGAATTCTCAGCATTGATGATTATAAAATCAAAATATCAATCAACTCTGAAAACCTTTGAAGATGTTCTATGTCCTGCAGTATCAAATATTCCTCCAAGATTTAATTCTTTATGTAAAAATAAACAAGTACATCCATTTCATTAGTATACAAATTTGCTTTTCTCTTTAATAAGTGGTAAAATTGTATGTATGCCAAAGAATTGTTTTAAAATAAATTTCTTTATGACTTATTATCAGCAAATGTTTGACTTGTATAGCTATTTTATATACCTATATATCTGGGGTCACATAAAAATTTCTCAGGAGAAAAGGGGTCACGAGTGGAAAAAGTTTAAGAAGCCCTGATTGAGTGCAGTTAAATCCTCTGAGATCCAGTTTTTCCTTCTTTTCAAGATAAAGATATTTCATAAAATATTAGGCCTAGAAGATAATCCTAGAACTCATTCGTTCTAGCCTCTTTGTTTTATAGATGTGGAAACTGAGGTCTGAAAAAAATGAAGTGACTTTCCCAAAGACAAAAGACTAATAGGTAGCAAAATTAATAATAAAAACTGGATTTCTTGACAACTAGTCCAACAAAAAAAGCCCCCTTTTTATTTTCTGTTACAAGGAATAGCTCAGTGGGTGAAAGAATGGTAAGAGATATATCCAAAAGGAAGATACAAAAATAAGACATCAATAAAAATTAGTAAATTTCATAGTTTCATATTTTAGTTCACATTTCCAAATATTACAAAACAACTTTCCCCTTGAGGAAAATATAGATATTATTTGTGGTAGTCAGGAAAGTTAAAGAAGCAGAAAAAATTTCTAGGAGGATTTTATAGATTAATGTAAATTAGGACAGCTTTTCATCTGACCAGGAATAATATAGGCATATTCCACCTCAAATGGAAGGTAGGAACAGGAAGTGACTAAATGATCTTTCAAGGTCCCTTTATATATTATGATCCTATCATTTATACTATAAAGATTGTGGGCTCCAGTTCCTCATTTTTCTCTTCAGTAAAGCAAGTTTCTCACTTTTCCTAGTTATACAATTTTTAAAAACAAGAGAAAGAAACTAAATTTACTGATAGGTCTGTCTCCTTTGATATTCCAGTTTAATAATAATGAGAATTAGCATTTACATAGCACCAAAAGATTTATAAAGTGCATCACATATGTTATTCCATTTGATTCTCAGAATAACCTTATGAGGGAGGTATTACTTTTATCCCCATTTTACAGATGAGAAAACTGAGGCAAACAGCCATTAAGTGATTTGCCAAGGGTCACACAGCTACTAAGTGCCTGAAGCAGGATTTAAACTAAGGACTCTCTGACCCCAACACTACCCATATACAATTCTAAAATTAAAAAAAAACAGGCAAATTGTTTAATGACTACAAGAATAAAGGCAAATTTCATTTTGTTTCTTCTTTTTCCGTCACTGAAAACTGGATCTGTTAAATATTTTTTCCTCCTTCATATCTCTTAAAGTATGAGAATGCCAAGGAGTGTGTGGTATCCCTGAGGAAGGAGTGAGAAAGAAGGAAGGGAATAAGCATTTATAGAACACCTACTACGTGCTAGGCACTATGCTAAGTACTTTCAAGAGTCCTGATAATTTGAATGTCCTCATCCCGATATACCCAGAAGTGCTACTGAGGGTTAAAAAAGTATTCGGAATTTAAAAATCCAAATAAAATGGACATTTAAAAATAAGGATCGTACATGAAACTGTAAATCCCTACTTGGACAACTTGCCTTTCTTTTTAAATATGTCATCAATCCAACATGTAACTTTCAAACTGTCCTGCTTGTCCCTGATTCTTCCTGGCATTCCTTCTGTTCTCCTCTGTGCATTGGGAAAACAAAACAGAACAAAATGCTTCAATGGTTCTCTTTGGCATTTTCAATTTCTTTCCTTTTCTTTTGAATACCTTATTCCTGGATCACTCTCTAGCTCCCATAGGGAGCATAGTAATGGTATTGCTGGGTCAAGAGTATTCAAAGTTTGCTTAATTTTGAGGCATAATTCCAAATTGCTTTCCATTCACAGCTCTACCAACAGTATAACAATGTGCCTGTCTTCCTGTGTTTCCCTTTGTCATTTTTGCAAATTTGATGGGTGTGAAATTGAACATCAGAACTGTTTAATTTTCATTCTGTAATTGTTAGCAGTCTGAAGCATTTTATATTGTTTGTGATAGCTTGGATTTCTTTCTTTGAAAATTATCTATTCATAACCTTTGACCATTTATCTATTGGGGAATGGCTCTTGACTTATAAATTTGAATCAGTTCAGATTGTTGTGGCTTGAGGAATAGTTCTGGGGAAATTGAAGTGCTTACTTAATCTTTGGACCTTATGGAAAATGCTGATATTTAAGAAGCAATGTTTTGGAGTTGGAGGACAGATGAGAGTGGTAGGATTCATCCCTAACTTCTGAGTGAACCTTTGTGTGTTACCAGTGGCTGCTGAATAACTATAGGCAAGAGAAGGATTTTAAGATACATTTCCAAGACAGCCTATATATTCTGTCATGAAAATGACTCCTTTGTTGTATTGAGCTGGGTCCCATGATAGAATTTTTTTCTCTGGAAAAGGTACCCAGAGTATCAATAGCCATATTTTAAAGTGCACCAAATCATTAACAATTAGAGAAATTAAAAATAAAGCAGTTCTGAGATTCTGCCTCATACCTATCAGATTAGAAGAAAAAGGGAAATGACAAATGTTGGAAAAATAGCAGGAAAATGGGTACATTAATTCACTGTTGGTGCAAGGTATAAATTGGTACAGCCATTCTGTAAAAAAAATTAGAACTATACCCCCAAACTTACTAAAGAATGCTTAGCCTTTGACCCAGAAATGCCACCCTACTATGCCCGTATCCCAAAGAGATCAAAGAAATAGAAAAAGTCCTATATGTACTAAATATTTATAGCAAATCTTTCTGTGGTGGCAAAGAACTATAAACTAAAGAGGTACCTATCAATTGAGGAACAGTTGAACAAATTATGTAAATGACTACAATGGCATACTATAGTACCATAAAAATTATAAAAAGGGATAGTTGCAGTATAACCTAGGATATAGAGTGAAATGAGCAGAACTAGAAGAATTATTTGTACAATAGCAACAATATCATAAAAATGAGTAATTTGAAAGACCTAAGAACTCTGATCAACACAATGAGTGACCATGATTCCAGAGGAAGAATGTTGTTACTCACCTCCTGACGGGGGAGATAATGGTACTTATGATGCAGAATGATTTGTGTGTTTTTGGATATGCCAGTGTGAAATTTTGTTTTATTTGACTTTGCATACTTATTATGAAGGTTAAGGTTTTGTTTTACTTTTTCCAATAGAGGTGAGGGAAAATGTAGGAGGGAGAAAAAATAGATTTCTATTCATTGAAAAAAGTGATTAAGAAAAAAACAAAAAGAGCTTAGAGGTATCACCTGATGAGAGCTTGGAAAACTACAGGAGTAATGACTAGGAAAGAAGACTACCTTCTAGGAACTGCAGATAGTTGTGAGGGGAGCCATGCTCTGAGAACTTATGAGGAACCATATTGACCAAGAATCCCACCTAATACATGACTCTCAGTAACTGAGGTTATTGTTCTTCAGGGAATGGCTCATTGGAAAGTATCAATCTTTTTTGTGGGCTATGATCTTTGATTTAACATTTTGATCAGTGTCTTGGATAAAGGCGTTATGCTCATCATGTGCTGCCATATGCAGTTGACACTAACCTAGGATAGCTACCATAGAGAATGAGAGAGTCGGGATCCCAAAGGGTCTTGACCATCTGGAATGTTTGACTGATTTTTGTAATAGGAAATTCAGCGGGGATAAATGTAAGGCCTTGAACTTGGATACAAAAACCAAAACCTCCTGAGTATAAGTTGGGAAAAGCAACAATTAGACAACAGTAAAGATCTTAGGTTTTTCATTGATTAGAAGCTCAATAAGAGTGTGTAGCATGCTGTGGTAGCCAAAAAAAAGGCCAGTTGGACATTGGGCTACTTTAGGAAGGGCATCACTTTGAAGAATGGAGAGGACATAATCCCACCTCCTTCTGCCCTCATTAGATGTTATCTGGAACACTATGTTTAGTTCTTTTACACTACGGTTTATGGACACTGACAAGCTTGAGAGTTTCCAGAGGAAGGCAACCAAGATGGTAAAGAGTTTTGCTTCCATATCATGAAGTCTGATTGGAAGAACTAGGAAAAGACATAATGGGGGCATGCAAGCTGCTATATGACAGAGGGATTAGCTTTGCTCCATTTGACCTCAGAAGGCAGAACCAGTAACAATGTGCAGAGATTGCAAAGAGGACACTACAGGCTTGATATCAGGAAAAGAAAATTTCCTAACAATTGGAACTATCCAAAAGTTGAATGGTGCCTCAGATGGTAGTGAGCTCCTCCTCCTTGAAAGTCTTCAAGACAAACAGAGGCTGGACAACCATTTGTGGATGCAGTAGAGGGGATTCCTTTTGGGTATGGGTTAGACTACATGACCACTGAGGACTCTTCCTACTCTCAACTTCTAGGATTCTGTGATCTATAGCCTTTAGCTTGAAAATGAACCTTTTCTTTTTTGTTCTTTATGAACCATGTGCATACAGGAGAGTTGGTGACAACACTTTGGTACAATGCACTGAAATTCCTAGTTTGTTTTTTAAATTTTTTTTCAATTAAGAATCTCGTGCCAGAGACGGGGAAGAAATCACTGAAAATCTGCCGTGTTTTGTTTTGTCTTGTTTTTTTGAGTCTGATGAATTTATGTCTAGATATTAAAGTTCCAAGTATTTGGTGGTAGGCTTTCAGAGAAATGAACAAGAAATATGAAAACATTATGGCTGCCATTCATGCAAGGCACAGCTTTGTTCAGGTAAAGTAGAGAACTAGTAGATGGTTTCTTTGTGATCTTGTCCCTATCTCAACAAGTATCTATCTCCCAGTTTCAATAAACTCTGTCTTTTTCTGTCTGTACTTTTTGCCTCCTTGTTGAGCTTACTTAATGAAACAAGTAATTATCTCCTTACTCAATGAGGTAAATGGTAAGTCCAATTTGAGATAGTTGTTAATGAATTAATCCCATTTTTATAACTAGCTAAGCGCCAACATGTCTCAATGCTTAAAACAGTTGGCCAAACCAGCTTTTTGGTAGAAGACTAGTGTGTATTAAATTAAAATTATTTTTCAGTGTTATGATTCTTTTGGAGAGGTGGTAGATAGAGACTTGGCCTGGGAGCCAAGAAGACCTTGTTGGGAAGGGGTTCCCTCTTGCTTTTGCACCTCTATTGCAGACATAAAGACACTGCCTTAAAGCCAAATAACTAATAGGTAACAGAACCAATATGATAATAATAAAAATAATAATAACTAGTATTTATATAACACTTTATGGTTTACACAGTGCTTTACACATATCTCATTTTATCCTTATAACAACCTTGAGAGGCAGGTGCTATTATCATACTATTATCCCCATTTTACAGATGAGGAAGTTGAGACAGGCTAAGTGACTTGTCTAGAGTCACATAGCTAGTAAGTGTCTGAGAGTAAACTTTTGATTTTAAATCACTGACTCAAAGTCTGGTATTCTAACCACTACACCAATTAGCTGTCATAAGAGCCTGGATCTCATGACTCCTAGTCCAATAATCCCTACCCTGATTCACAGCATATCAAATGAAATAATTTATTTTGTAAATATTAAATTGCTGCATATGTGCAAAGTATTTAGCTTCTGTTTCTTTTACCAAGGAGAGTGATTTTTGAACTAGAAATGATAGGGCCTAGTAGGGGCCCTGGTATGCAATTGTCACTCAAGATATTTTCATTAAATTGAATTTGACAACAAAAATGCTTCATAGGCAGTTGAAACTCAAGTTTCATACAGGCTGAGATATTAAAAGGCCTCAAGTCCAAGATCCCAAGCTCAGATTAGCTGTACTTCAGAGTGCTGAAAAACTTACAGAAGTGATTCCTGTCAGTGATCAATGAAATCTCTACAGCAACTGGTGAAATGCATACTATTTATTTATTACAAGGGAGGGCTGGTGGATGGGAGGGAGGGGAAAGAGATCTGGGTTGTTAGTTAGGAAGTGCCAGATGCAAAACCGGAATAAAGAAAAGAAAAATTTTAATTCATGAAAAAATACTCAGAAATATACAAAAAATTTTGGAAAAGGACACAAACAGGGGTAATATTGTTACTTCCGTGCTAAAATTTTTAAAAAGCTCTCCATAGAACAAGTTTATGGCATCATATAAAATCTTTTTTCACAGTAGAATGTTTGTATTTATTTATGAGTATTACATTCTTTAAAGATAATTTTTAAAAGAATAGAAAAGAAAGATTGGAGAAAGGCAAATGTCCTGATTTTTTTTTAAAAAAGGAAGAAAGTCAAGTCTATAAATTATAAGTCAGTAACCTTAACTTTGGTACCTAGCAAAATTCTAGGACAAATAAATAAAGGGGTGGTTAGTGAACATCTAGTAAAGGAAGTGGTGATCACAAAAAGTTAACATTGCTTCATCAAAAACAGGTTATGCCAGATTAAACTCATTTCCTTTTTTGACAGAGTTACTACCAGTGATAGATAAGGAGACTGCTATAGCTACAGTTCACCTAGATTTTAGCAAAACATATGACCCAATATCTGATTTTTTGCTTGAAGACAAGTTGGAGAAGTGTCATTTAGAACTCTCTGAATGGCTGGACCCAAAGAGTGGTCATTAATGGCTATATTTAAGTTTGGAAAGGAGTCTCTATTGTAGGACCCTAAGGATCCAGGCTTCATCCTATACTGCTTAAGTTTTGCTTTTGTTTTGTTTTGTTCTCCCCACCATACCCCAAACATGAGAGTGAAAGCATGGCATGGTTATAAAACTGGCAGATGACACAAAGCTGAGAAGGATACCTACCTTGTACATGGGATGGCAAGTCAATTTCCAAAAAGATCTCTACAGGGTAAAATGTTGACCTAAATCTAATAAGAATTTTAAAAATAGGAATAAATATAAAGTCTTACACTTGGATTAAAAAATCCAACTTCATCAACACAAGATGGGAAGATACTAGACAGTAGTTTATCTGAAAAAAAAAATATGAAGGCTTTAGCAGACCTCATGCTCAATATAAGTCAGTAGTGTGATATGGAAGCTAGGAAAACAAAAAGTCAAGCCAACAAACATTTATTAAGTGCCTACTATGTGCCAGGCATTGTGCTAAGCGTTGACATTGTGAGATTTGAGGTTAAGAGGGAGGTTAGGGTTGGATAAGTAGAACTGAGAATCAGCTGCATATAGATGATGATTGAATCCATGGGACCAACCTGGATCTCATAGAATCCATGAGATCAGCAATGAAAACAGTATAGACTGCAGGAGTTAGCAGACTATGATCCCAGAGGCTAAATCCAGTCTGTTTCCTATTTTTGTATGACCTACATGCTAAGAATGGTTTTTACATTTTAAAATAAAGTTTTATTGACTTTGGCCATACTTTTGGTTGCTGTCCATAGTTTCCCTGATACAAAGGGGAAAAAAATAAAAGGACCCAAGACAGCATTGTGGGACACCCACCATTAGCAGATAAGACCTGGGTGAAGATCCAGTAAAGGAGATTTAGACAGAGTGGTCAGACATGGTAAGATATGTAGGGGGAGGATCAGGAGAGAATTGTGTCTCAAAAACCTAGGGAGAAGGGAGTATCAAGGAAAAAAGAATGAGTAACGTTGTCAAAGGCTGCAGTGAGGTCAAGAAGCATGAGGACTGAGAAAGCGCCATTGGATTTGGCAATTAAGAGATCATTGGTAACCTTAGAGCAGTTTAAGTTGGCTGTTGAGGTCAGAGGCCAGACTTCAGACAGTTAAGAGAGTGAAGGGAAAGTTAATTTGATCTTAGGATGCAATTTAAGACAGACATAGTGTTCTGTCTGGTTGAGCTAAGTTACCTCACTCCCAGTGGGAAAGCTCCTTCATTCTGTATTGTTTAATATACATTCTCCTATATGTATACTTTCTCTGATTTTTGTTTTGGTATTGACTTGAATAAATGGATTTCTTTGAGACAGGAAGGAAGGAAAGGAGGAGAGGGAGGAATGAAGGGAGGAAGGAAGGAAAAAAAGAAAGAAGGAAAAAGGAAGGAAGGGAAAAAAGAAAGGCATAGAGTCCAAGACTATACAGGTCATAGTTCTACTGTACTCTGCTCTGGTCAGACTAGCATGTTATGTTCAGTGTTCTTACTGCCACTTGCAAAACTGGAAAATAATGTGAAAATGGCATCCAGGACTGTGAAGGCTCCTAAAAGTTCATAAAAGAATTTGTTGAAGGAATTAGGAATATTGAGCCTGGAGCAGAGGAGATGTCATACAGTCAATAACAGCTCTCAAACAGAAGAGAGATTAACCCTTTTCTGTATGATCTCAGAGAGCAGAATTAGGAGGAATGGGTGGAGCTGAAAAGAAGCAGATTTAGGTTTGATGTAAGGGAAAATTTCCTAACATTTAGAGTTATCTTGAAGTTAAATGAATTGCCTGAAGAGATAGTAGTTTCCCCACCAATGTTACCCCTGTGTTGATGTCTTTGATCAAGGGACAAATGGTCATTTATTTGCCAGGTTAACCATTTATCAAGTATGTCATATAGGGAGTTCTTATTCAGTGTGGGTTGGATGAGGTGACCTCTGAAGTTTCCTTCAGCTCAGTGTTTGTGATTTCCCCCACCATTTTAAAGATGGAGTAACTGGTCCAGTGGAGTGAAGAAATTGACTCTGTTTACTTGGCTATTAAGTGGCAGTGGCAGAATGCAAGCCCAGGACGTCTAATTCCAAGCCCAGCCTCTTTCCACTATGAGATACTGCCTTTCAAAGGAAATTGACTTAATGAGCACTTCATTCTTCTCTAGTTACTTTGAGTATCCAATACCACATTGCAGACTCCTTGAGAACAAGGGATTAGAGATTTTTAGAGTAGAAAGGCACTTCAGAGGGTTTCTAGAAAGTCTTCATGGTGTTGTGGAAAAGTGTTGCAGTGAGACTCATTTCATCTACATGACTTCAAGTAAGTCATTAACTTCTCTAAGTCTCATTTTTCTCATTTCTAAAATGGGGGGGGAGGTATGGACTGAGTAATCACTGAAGAACCCTTTAAACTTTAATATTCTATGATTCTAGCCCACCTTCTTTGTTTTACAGATGAGGACAATGGGACCCAGAGAGGAGGAAATGACTTGCCTATTATCTCATAGATCAGTAATATTTATCCATCAAAATAGAAAAAAAAGTTCTCCTGATTTCTAATTCAATTTCTTTTTCCCCAATGTTATATCCTTCTAATAACACACATTTCTTTATATAATACTTAAAGGTTTCCCAAGCATCTTTCTCAAAATGCCCTGTGAGGTAGTAATATTATCTCCATGTTATAGGGCAACCAGGTGGTACAGTGAATAGAGTGCTGGTGAGTCAGAAAGACCTGAGTTCAAATCTGGACTTAGACACCTACTAGCTATGTGACCCTGGGCAAGTCACTTAAACCTTTTTGCCTCCATTTCCTCATCTGTAAAATGAGCTGGAGAAGGAAATGGAAAATCATTCCAATGTCTTTGCCAAGAAAACCTTCAGTGGGGTCACGAGGAGTCAGGCATGACTGAAATGATTAAACAACAACAACATCTTTTTTACATAAGAGAAATAAGAGGTGGCATGTTATGGTAGAGATAGTACTGGCCTTAGAATCAAGAAGACCTGGGTTCAAATGTAACCTTTGGCATTTATTTGTTGTGTAGTCCTGGACAAATCACAACGTTAATTCACCTCAGACCACCAGATAACACCTGTGACTGCATTGGAAGAAGGATCTCTCCATTGGAAGTCGGATTTCCCAGGGCAAGAGTTCCTATCTGATGAACTTATAGATCCTTCTATGTTTGTGCACAGAGAAGAAAAAAGAGTCTTAGAGAGGTAAACCATTTTCCCATGATCACAAAGTAAGTAGCAGAACCAGGATTTGAACCCATGTCTTCCCTCTCCACATTTTCTCCTGCCACATTCCATTGTTTCTTTTCCCTACGTTATTATTCTCTTGCTCCTCACAGAGTTGCCTTCTATCTCTGTGCCTTCTAATTTTCTCTATCCCATAATTTACCTATCACAAGGCAGGCATAGAGAAGTTGCTCAATAAATATTTGTTGATTGATTGACCTTCACAATTTTTGAAATATGAAATCACCCAGTTACACGATTCTTGAGAACTGGAGAAAAGGGAGGAGGGAAATGGCCTTCAGGAGCATGCAACTTGAAAATACCCTCCTTCCCCCAGAAAAAGAATGTTTTTCTCAGAATTGTAGAAGGCAGAAACTTAAACTAAACTTGTGGGTTTTTTCCCCACTTCTTCTCTCAGGCTTCTCTAGAAGAAAATAGACTCAGTAAGAGATAACAGCCAGGCTTGTTTTCCTGTTCATGTCCAGTTGTTTCATGTTTCGACATTTGGCTCCCTGGGTACAATACTCCAGAATGGTTCCCAGAGTGTATTAAGTTCCTGTGGAGTGATTATTTCATTAACATTTATGTGCCCAGACACAATGGCCCTGTAAACAATAGCTCATCACATAACCTTTCACTGAGGCTCAGGCTGCTGTGGGATTGTTCTCTGTTTGATTGGAAATGTACCCTGGGTTTTCTGGAGAGTGCTAGCTATTTGAAACAAAAGTTATAAAGCGTTCTTAAAGCCTTAGAGAAAATGTAATACGTTACAATCCACCGGGCCCAAGAGAAATCTTTCCTTTAAAGGTACCTGCAGCATAACATTAAATCTTTCAGTGTGTTTTGTTGGCTATGGGGCCGGATCAGGGAGTCCCGAACAACATCGCAGACTCCTTAGTAGTTTTCACCTTTCTTCTCTTTTCTTTTTAAGAATATACAATCGGAGCTTGAAGGTTTGTGAAGGGTTGGACATGTTATCACAATTGAGCCTCACAACACATCTTCGAGGTTTTTGTTTTTGTTCAGTCATTTCATTCTCGTTCGACCCCGTGTGACCCCATTTGAGGTTTCCTTGGCAAAGGTGCTGGAGTGGTTTGCCATTTCCTTCTCCAACTCATTTTATAGATGAGGAAACTCAGGTAAACAGGGTTAAGTCACACACCTAGTAAGTATCTGAGGCCACATTTTAACTGAGGAAGATGAATCGTCTTAACTCCAGACCCAGCACTCTTATCTTTGTACCACCTAGCTGCCCCTCTATATTTTTCTCTATTTGACCAATGAGGGAACTGAGGCAGAGAGGGATTAAATGATTTTCCCAGGTTTTTTCCAAAGAGGACCGATGACATCATGGGGTGTTGTCTTGACTTGTGCATGAATTAGATTTAAGTGAGGCAGAGTTGCCAAATTCAGTCTCACACTCTCTTCCAGAGTCATCAAAGTCCATTGGCAGTGGAGGACCTTGATGTCTTAGTTGTCTGGCCAGTATATCTATATATGCTTCAATCTGCATCTTGAGTCCATCAGCTCTCTATCTGGAGGTGGATAGCAGGTTTGGGTGTTTAGCATAGTCCTAGGACATAGTAAGTACTTAATTAATGCTTTATCTATCTTAGAAATATTTTAATAAACTCTTATCCTCCATTTTAAATTTGAGAAAACTGAAAGCTCAAACACTTTAGTGTTTTGGTCAAGTTGACGTCACTAGTTAGAAATGACTATTCAGACAATAACTAGTTAGACATAACTAGCTAGATATCACTAGTTAGAAATGTATCACTAGTATCTCCTGAGGTCCTCTTCACATGTAGGCCTCTAGAAAAGCTATCAAAGAACTCAATGAATCAGGAACTCAGTGAATCAGCATCTACTTCAAATCATTTCTTTTGGGGATATCACCATCCTTACCACCACCTTACCAAGGTTCACAACCTCAGAGTCATCCTCAACTCTTTACTCTTCTTTCTCCTTATCTGATCACTTGCTAAGTCTTGTCAGTTCCACATCTACAATATTTCTCACATCTCACAACCGTCCCCTCCTCTTCTCTTACATAGCCACCACCCCCTCATCACCTCTTGCCTCAACTATTGTAATAGCCTCCTTATTATTTCTCTTCTACAGTCCATCTGCCACATCACTTCCAAAGCATTATTCTCAAAATATAGGTCCTACCATGTGCTTTGAAAGGCTTTCAATGTGGGATCAACCTTCTTGCACCAAAAGCTTCAGTGGCTTCCTATTGCCTTTTGGATAAAATACAATTTCTCCCTATTAGGTATTTAAAGTCCTTAATAATATGGCCAGACCATATTATTCCAGGCTTATTACACATTACTCACCTTCACATCCACTTGCTGTTCTTTTACATGGCATTCCATACAGCTTGGAACATACTCCCGCCTCACCTGCACATCTTGGAATCATTAGCTTCCTCAAGGCTCATTTCAAATTCCACCTCCTACAAGAGACCTTTCAAGATCACTCCCCAGGCTGCCCTGAGCTGCTGGTAGTTGTTGTGGTTGTTGTTATGTCCTTGAATCGTTTCAGTCATGTCCCACTCTTCGTGACCCCATTTGGTGTTTTCTTGGCAAGGATACTGGAGTGGTTTGCTATTTCCTACTCCAGCCCATTTTACAGATGAAGAACTGAGGCAAACAGGGTTAAGTGACTTGCCCAGGATCACAAAGCTAGTTGGTGTCTGAGGCCAGATTTGAACTCAGGAAGATGAGTTTTCTTGATTCCAAGCCTGGTGCTCTATCTACTATACTACCTACCTGCACTTGAGCTGTTGGTGCCCCTACTTAAAACCACTTTGTATTGACTTTGTATAAGTTTTGAATTTACATGCTTATGCAGATTTTGTTTTTCCTAATACAATGTAAGTTTTTTGAGGGCAAAGACTTTTGTTTTTGTCTTTGCATCCTCAGAATCAAGCACAAGGCCTGGATATGAAGTAGGAGCTTCATAAATATTGATTGATTGGTGAATGTGAATCCGCAGATTTGTTTGCTTTTACCAGCCGACTAGAGGACACTTTAGTTCAAAACAAAAAGACATTTAATGAAACAGAAAATCAAATAAAGTGATAAGAAAAGCTATAGAGCACACTCTTCCACAGGTTTTCATACTATCAGTGTGTAAGGACACAGAGATGGAGAAAATGTGTAACTAGAGGGTTAAAAAGGCCAGGGCAGCTCACACTTCTGATTCTGCACAGCCACTGACATTCTCTGGTAATACTCTTTAGGACATAGTGTCTCTCTGTTCTCTCTTCCATCACCTCTACTGGCATGGTAAATGAAGTACCGTATTTGAGGTCAGGAAAACTTGGGTTTGAATCCTGTCTCAGACACTAACTAGCTGTGTGGCTTAGCACAAATCACGAAACATCTCTGGATTTTCCTCTTCTGTAAAATGGGGATAATAGTATCTACCTCACAAAACTGTGAGTCTCAAACGAGATAATGTTTGTAAAGGGTTTTGTACATTTCAAAGTAAACATGAATATAATATATAATTATCATCATTATTCCTGCTAGTCTTGGAGCTGCTGAGTTGTTCCCTGTTACCATCTGCTAGGCCTCAGTTTCTTAGTCTTTTTCAGGAATATCCATTATTGTCTGCCACCATTTACTCACATGCAGTGACTAGAAAGCCTCTCCATGACAAAGGAGAAGTGATGCTCTCTTAGTCAAAGGCTATGAGCACCAAATCCCACCTGGTAACTATCAAAAGCTAGCAAAGCCTCTAGGTTAAAATTAACTCTTCTTTCGCTGCTTGTCTCTTGATGCCTACTCTAAGTCCCAGAAAACTACCTCACTGGGGATTAGAAAGTTCCTTTTATTTCCTGTTAAATTCCTGATTGTGAGTCTCTGCCCTCCAAACTCATTTTTGGTACTCTACCCAGAAAAAAATTCCCCAGGAAGTATGTAGACACTAATTAGCATGCAAATGAAATTAGGGTTAAACATGAAAGACCAAGTGATAGCACTTATCTTCTGCTTTATTTCCACATTCCTGTCTTTATTATGCTTATCTGCCAATGACTTTGTGCTTCATCTTGGCCAGCACAAAATTCATTATTCTCTCAACCAAACCAGAGATCATGTCTCCTGACTCCCCAGTCCAGCACCATTTCCACTGCATATAAACTTGTTGGTTACTAGACATGGTCCTTTCATTTAGAAAATCTACAGTCTCATCGGGAAGATAATATTTAGACATTTTTTAAAAAGACAATGAAACAAAGCAATATATAAATAGTGTGTCAAAATGTGTGGCAAAAGTAGTGTTTATGAGGGAAGTTCTATATTTTATTACTTTTTTCAGAGGCTGCTGCAATACTTAAAAAGTGCTATTAATAAATCACTTTGGCCTGGAGTGATCAGAGCGGGTTTCATGGAGTAGAACTGACTTATGGGTTTGGTTATTATAACATTAGAGGCGAGAAAAGGGTGTCCCAGACTTAAGGCAATACCATGAGCACTGAATCAATAAAGAACTTGACTCAATTGAAAGAGAGATGGGCCTGCCCAAGGTTAAAAGGTTCATCCTAATGTTGACTAAGATATAGGGATGTATGGGAAGAATGGTTTGATTGCTCATTTGGGTGATCCTCCACCAGGGAGCATTTATAAAAAGACATGTCTGAGAGAACTGTTACAATAATGTGTGGAGAGGTTCAGATCTACACCGGTGATTAACCATCCACAGAGACGAGATCAAGGCTCCATCTCCATATCTAATATGTTAATGTGGCCTGACCCTGGCCTGGTCACAGGATCCAAGAGCACTTGCATGTCACCCCATTACAACATCCACTGACCAGAATGGAGAAGAGTGGCTGTTGGCTTCCAATTTTTAGGAGCTCAACCAAATATACTTTCTTCTTCCTGTTTCCAATCATTTGTTTGGAAACAACAATATTTGTTTGGTTAACAGCTAAATGAACCAACAAAAGTTATTGTGATTAAGAGAGTATAAAAAATAACTGAAGCAGATAGCTGTCAGCACTCTTTTGATCATATCATCTTAACACCTTCATTGATTTTGACCCCACGGGAATACTAGATTGTTGGGCAAACGCTCCGTTTACCTTGATACCAGAGGTACGTTCTGGTAAAATGATGGATTTAGGTTAAAAACAAATCCTCACTCATCTCTCCTATTTATCCTGGCTCTCTTTGGGGTATAGTTGAAAGAAATGCCATTGTTCAGATAGGTTCAGCCTGTACCTAGGAGTTCTAATGACAGCCTTTTGGTTATGGTTATAAGGACATGCACAAACGTGGAGGAGGCATTTGTGCTAGTTACTTTCCTGCCAGAGTCCACCCAGTGAAGAAGACAAACGTCTAATGTCCCTTTTCTTTGAAGCCCTATCAAGAAGAGGCTTTCTACCTTGAAAACTGATAAGCTAGTCACCTCCCACCATTGGGGCAGATTTGTTAGTTTCCCTGTCTTTCCTACATTTTAAAGACTTTTTGTTTGTTTATAGCAGCTGGCTGGAAATTGATAAAATGGCCCCCTCCTGTGGTTGGAGGCAGCTGGGTTTTTACCTTTCAAGCTCCCTTGGTTATAAGTATTAGAAAGGTCTTAGTATTCCTTACCAGATATAGTAGAACCAGGTAGGCAGATCCTACTGTTACTAGCAGCATTGGCTTTGTAGGAATCACAGAATGTACCCCTACTGGATTCACTTTTAAAAGTCTTTGGTCAGTCATTAATCTTTGCTGATGATATGATGGCATTTCAGTTCAGATTGGACTTTTGGAGGAATCCTTCCATCCACACCCTCTCCTAGCCTGCCTGCCTGCCTGCCTGCCTGCCTGCCTTCCTTCCTTCCTTCCTTCCTCCCTTCCTTCCTTCCTTCCTTTCTTTCTCTTTCTTTCTCTCTTTCTTTCTCTGTCTCTCTCTCTCTTTCTTTCTTTCTTTCTTTCTTTCTTTCTTTCTTTCTTTCTTTCTTTCTTTCTTTCTTTCTTAACCAGGGAAAGGCTTCCAACAACAGTGGTAGTTAATGACACTAGTAATATTAATCTTACACCCTTCTCTAGGACAACTATTATAAAATAAGTTTTTGGAGACTATAAAAAAGCATATTTCTGCAGGTTAATTTAATTATCCAGCATCTCTATTGTGTAGCACTGAAAAAGTAGTATGAAGGAAGCCATAATAGAAGGAAGATCAAGAAATACAGGCTCTTTATAAATCCCTGAGCACTTGGCCTAAATGTTCCTCAGTTTGTTTTTAAATCAGCTGATGCAAATGGCAAGATATAAATACATGAGTCTTCATGCACCAGAGATATGACCTTTATATATACTGAACATCTGTTCTAGTGTTCTCTAGAGAAATCTACCTGAATAGATAATGAAACAGGCAATGATGTGTCTTTTAGGAAAGACTCCTTATCCTTCTTAAATTGCAGTGGACTTAAGACCATAATTGTGTTTTTTGTCCTGTGCTATCTTTAAACGTTTGAAAGCTTCTGACTTGTTTCTTTGCCGTTAGTGTGGTCGTGACTGAGCATTATCCAAGATAACTGACATACTTAAGCAAAAATAGCAATTTTGCAACCCCTATTATGCCAGGGTCTTGTTCTCTAAGAATAATCAACTTCCATTTCTATAGTGCTCTTTGCTCAAATAACCTCTAAGGTATTCAGTGTAAATGTTATTCTTCTGGGTGTTACAGATGGAGGAAATAGACTCAGAGTGCTTTGTGACTGCTGCACAATTATTTAGTTAGGTGTTGGAGTGAAAATTCCATCCCAGGTCTTCAGATTCCAAGTCCAGTGCTCTTTCTACTATCCCCTACTGTCTCTTTTAGTTATAAAACTCTCACTTCCTTATATGTACCCTTTCATTTGCTCAGTGCAGATCAACATTATAGAACAATATAGAAGCATAATAACTACTTCTTTAGATATTCTATACAAAACTTCAGTTATTTATGTACACAGAAGCCTTATTTTTGGAAAGGAACTTAGAAAGTTACAAAGTCCCTACTGTCATTCAAAGCAAGCATCTTCTCTATTACATCTCTTGTAGGGGGCTCATCCAGTCTGCATGAACATATTCTGTGCGAGGGAGCTCACTACTTAATGAGGCAGCACATTCCACTTTTGAACAACTCTTAATTGTTTGAAAGCTATTTTTTATATTGAGTGAATTCCACCTCCCTGTAACTTCTACCCACCCACTGGTTCTAGTTCTGCCCTTTGGAACTATACAGAACAAGTCTGATCCCTGTTCCACATGACAGCCCTTCAAATATTTGGAGACAACTATCATTTCCCTCCCCCATCTTTTCCATCGCACTCTCTCCCTCTTCTTTTTATACTTCTCATTCTCTTCCCATTTCTCTTTTTCTTCCTTGTAGAGGAAAAGGGAAGGAGAAGACTAGAAATAGAAGGATGTCGAGATAAAAAGAAATTAATGGAATAGAGAAGGATAAGAGACATTAAAACACTTTATTTGTTGCTGACATTCATCTCCTGTAAGTTAGAAGATTGAAATAATAATAGCTAGCATTTGTATAGCACTTTAAGATTTGCAAAGTGCTTGGCATATATTTCATTTGATTTTCACAACAATCCCAGGAAGTAGGTACTATTACTAACCTCATTTTATAAATGAGAAGGAATCTGAGGCTGAGAAACGTTAAGTGACTTGACCAGGGTCACATAGCCAGTAAGTAACTAAGTCCAGATTTGAATTCAAATCTTCCTGATTCTAAGTCTAGAACTCTATCCACTGCACCACTTAGCTGCCAGAAAGTTGGATCGATATGTTTTCCCCCAGGTTGGTTGCTCTTTCCCTCACCAACATTGGAAAGGAGAAAAAATAAATGAGAGATAGAAAACATATCAACACAAATGAGAGAGCACTGCATATGAAGCACCGAATATAGCCTGAGACTGTAATAATATTACCATTCTTCACAAATTCATGCTCTGATGCCTCATCTTGGAGTGGAAGTGACTCTATGCTCTTAAAGACAAGCTTAGGCAGGTTCTGCCATGTTGGAAAGGTTGTGAGAATTTTCAGCAACAAATTACGGAGTCCACTTACTGAGGACTAAGCTAGCTAAGTACCAAGAAGTTTTTCACTAGTAGGCTGATCATTTAGTGATGAATTCTTTGGCTATAGCTACCTGTGAAACAGAGAAAAATACAAAATGGCACTCAGTTCTGTGTAGTCCCCTTCTGTTTCTACAGTAATCATCATGGTTTTTAGACCATTAGTAAACTTGAATTTGGTTATGGGAATTCTAAATGTGAATTTCTGATCAATTGACCAACAGGTGGACATACTATGGGTGGAATTGAATCACATCAATTATGACATTCTGGATGTGAATAAAACCAGAGGATAGAATAAAGTTACAGATAAACGGGAGGATGCCTCACTGATTTTCCTTGGAAAAACAAATAAAGGCTTTTGTGCAGTTGATTTTATCATGCACCTCAAAGCAACAAGAAATATAATTTAAAGAGATGTTTGGACATCTTGTATTACAATACTCATGGTATGTATTTGTAAAAAGACCACCTTGAAAATAATGGCAACCTGTGCACCATCCTCTGATGCAGAGGATGAAGAAGTAGGGAAATTCTATGAACTCAGTAAGACCCTCCAAATTAAGTCATTTCTTATAAATTCTAATGCTAAGATGGGAATAAATAAGGATGATAGATAACATATTAGAAAATATGGATCCAGAGATATGGAAAGATAGCCCTCAAACTGATAGCCTACACAGAAGCGTCATGCCTACATATTATAAATATTTTTTTGGAGAAAAGAATCAGAAGGTTCTGGATATGACTAGCACCCAATATCATCACAAAATGAAATGGATTGTATTTTAGTAGACAAGAAACCACCAGTTCCTGAATCAATGGTCTTGGACAGTTAGACAAAAGAGAGAGAATAAAGATTTTTTTAAAATATGGAATGCAACTAAAAGAACTCCTTTCAGCCTATCTAAAGAATTTAATAACAATGACAAATGGGATATGAAACAAAGAAGATATAGACACAGACCACAGTATTTTCATGTTGAAGTTTAACTGTTAGAAATCAACTGCCAGAATTTATTTATTGTCCTCATTTGATAGATTAGAAAACAGAAGCTGAGACAGGATAACTTGCCTACTATAACACTGATGGGAAGTGGCTCAGGCAGGACTTGAACTCAGGTCTTCTTGACTTCAGGGTGAACATTCTACCAATGTGTTCTCTTGCTGCCTCATTGGACTCATTGTGTATATCATGTTTCTCTGAATTCCTCACAGCATAATAATATATCATAATGTTCATATTCATCATTTGTCTACCTACTCCCCAGTCATTGGCACTTGCTTTATTTCCAATTCTTCATTAACTGTGGGTTTAGTTCAAAGCATATAAGATTTAGAGGCTTAGAGGCCATCTGGTGCAACTCTTCTATTTTAAAGAAAAACCTGGAGAATAAGTCACTTGACCAAAGTCACATGTAGTAATAGGTGGAACTAAGATTTCAAATCCAGTGGTCTTTTCACTAAATCGGGCCACCTCTCTAGTTCTTCCATAGGTCCTTTTCTCTTTCGAATCGAATCCCAATCCCCTTAATTTTATAGATGAGGAGACTGAGGCCAGTTAGATGAAGTGACTTGCTTAGTCATAGCTATTTAGAGTCAGAAGAGGGAGCAGAATTCACATCTCTTCATTTCTAGTCTAGCGTTCCTTACAGTGGACCACCCCATCTGTCCACAAAAGATATCCAGGAGTGAGACCAGGTAACTACATATTCAACTGCTTAGCATCACTAAGTTGCTAATAAGTAGCTCCTGCAGTGAGATAATTTACAGATGAAACATTTTAATGTGGGGCATTTATTGGCATAATGTATTTTCATTTTGTTTGAGAGACTTAGCATTTTTATTTTGCCCAGGCTGGAAGTGCAGCCATCATTCGTGGGCTTAATCACAATACTGGTGGGTATGGAAGTTTTAACGTGCTCTGTTTTTGGTTTTGTTTGTTTTTTTCTCAAACCTGTGTTCGTCTAACCCCTTTTTAGGCAGTCTGATCTGCCGCTTTTCCCAGGGGCTCACTATACTGTTGCTGGACTTAGAACAGGCACCTAATTGGCTTTAGTCCTGCTATATCTCAGAACTCCTCAACTCAAGCAATCTACCAGCCTCAGTCTTCCCCAGAAACAGGTATTAAGTAAAAGCCATTGCATCTGGCCAAGAAATTTTTTTTTTAAAAGATAGATCTGGTTCTTATCTATGGGCCATGGGCTGGCTGAAGTAGGAAATAAGGCTCAAGGGCATAGCATAATGTCACCAAAGGTCAGAAAAAGTCCTTTTTCTCTGAAAAGCACTCATGGTTGATTATTACTTTTCATCTGATTCCTCCACTTTCTCTGAAGCACTAAGTATAAAGGGAACAGAGTGTATGAAAAAGAGCACTAGACTCAGTCTCTGTTCGTGTCTACGCCTCTATATTTACTGGCTGTGCATGGTATAAAAGGCCCTAGGATTGGGAAGCAGCTCTGTCACTTACTACATATATGATCCTAGACCAGGCAGGTAACCTTTTGGGGCTACAGTCTCCCCATCTGTAAAATAAAGGGGTTGGGCAGGCTGGCCTCTGATCCTTGGGCCTCAGATTTCCTTGTCTGAAAAATGAGGATGCTAAGACTTTCCTTAGTTACCTCAGAGGTCATTGGAAGGCTCAAAGGAGATGATGCATGTCTTTATAATATAAAACATTATCTAAAGATAAGCTATGGTTATCATTTAATACTGATGGAGGCAGCTTTCCAAGCCTTATTCACCTATGATTTTATTCATTAAAATGGCATCTGTGTTGTAGTATTTGATTTGAGAGTGTAGAGAGCTGGTTGTGGGAAGAGAGAGAGTAGAGAAGGCTCCAGCAATGTTTAAAGAATTGAACACCAAGCAAAAAATATTTGCTCAGTGATTACAGGAAACAGAGACAATACAGCTGCTAAATTAATCCCTTAAACATCTACTTGACTGCTACTAATGTTATATATTTAGTAGGAAGTGGGAGAGGAAGTAAGAACAGACGAAAACAAACACTTCTTTGAGATAAAGGAAAATGAATACATCCTCTTTTGTACTCCCCCACCCCTGTGAAAACCAGTCATGAGTTTGTGACAGTTTTTTTCTCACACATTTCCATTGTTGTTTTGGTTGTGGTCATGATTAAGCATTTCCTAGGAAACTTAAATGTGCTTGAATAGCCAAAAGCTATACAAACATTCTTCCTGCAAATCTTCATAACTGTCATGATGTTTCCCTAATTCAAAGATGAAGAAACAGAGCTACAGAAAAATTACTCTTTTAAAAGATCTTATAACAAGAAAAGCATCATGGGAGAATGAGAAAACTACTGGTTTGGGAGTCAGAGGACCTGGGTTCAAATCCCAGTTATGTGACTAGCCTCACCTGTATGACCTTGGGCATGTCATTTAATGTTTCCAGGCCTCACTTTCTTTATCTGGAAAAAAAAAGGACAAGTTGGACTAGAATTAGGAGTTTTTCTTTATTCTTTGCTAATAAAAAAATAAATGTACTTGTATTTTTAAAGCTAAGCAGCTAGAAATAAGAGACGTGTTTTGATTATGTGTCTGCAAATAATACATGGTGGTAATATGGGTATCTTTCAAAGCATAAAATGAAAGCAAAGTTGCAAGAAAGGATTGAGCTATTCAAGCAGCAGTGGTGAGTAAGCAAAACATGAACCGGGAACATAATTAGGTCACCTCAGGTCATCCATTAGCTGGTAGGATTGGGCAAATGCATTTTGCTAAATCCTACAATGCCATTTAGATATTATTTTATCAGAGAATCTCTAAGTATTTGGCTAACAAATGAATATGCTAAGCCTTATTGCCCCCAGACTAATATTAGCCTTTTTTTTTTATGGCTGTGCAGACAAACTGAGGCCCACTAGTGTACGAGTGAATCAAGGAAGATACTGCTCAAATGATCAGTAAACATTTTTTTTCCCCTGTCATCAGTTTAAAAGTGAGTAGGGCAAGCCTGGAGAAGAAAAAGACTCCTTTGAGGAAAGATGCCTTGTGGTTCAGAAGGAGAAAATGTTCCCCCTGAGACAGTGAGGTACAGTAGAGTCAAAAGTTAACTGTTGCCTCTTTCATTTCCCATAGTGAGAATACGTTTTAGTACCGTAATTAGATGGTAGGAATGCTGGCCATATTTGCATAACTGACTCCATTTTGTTTTAAGCCTCCATTTTGTGATTAAATTGTTGGTTTTGTACAAGTTGTTTTTCAATAATAAGATAAGTATTTAAGTGCTATGATCTAGTAAACAACATGTCTGTGTTCATAAATAACTAATGACATGATTGACCACCAACAGAAAAATGGTATGGTGTGGGTGACTAGGTGGCCTAGAGCCAGGAAGACTTATCTTCCTGAGTTCAAATCGAGCCTCAAACACTTACTAGTTGTGTGACCGTGGACAAGTCATTTAACACTGTTTGCTTCAGTTTCCTAATCTGTAAGAAGAGCTGGAGAAGGAAATAGAAGACTACTCCAGTATCTTTGCCAAGAAAACACCAAATGGGTTCACAAAGAATCAAACATAACTGAAAGGATTGAACAACAATAACAACAAAAATAATATAGACAACTTTATCAGCAACTTATGTAACAAATTACCAGCAACATACAAATACCCATAGTTAGAACTATAACAAAACCACTCAGGCCTCGATCTGCTCCTGGGTCTGTACTGGGACATGGCCCTACATTCCCAAAGTTGAGATTAGAGCAGCCAATGTTCACTTGAAGGCGGTGTTGACTGATGGAGACTCGCTAGATGGTCTCTTCAGAGAGAAAGAGACGCACTTGATTTCTGGAGGGATGGAGAAGGAAACTTGTCGTGAGCATAAATATGAAGGAAGTTTCCTAGGACCTCCAGGAAGGGGAGGGGGATGATGTTAGTAAGTATTGATTTAAAAAGTTGGATTACGTGCATTGAGAAACATAAGTCTAATTGTTGCTTCCATCACACAGGTTAGCATATGTCATGATAAATTAGCTATGTGTACATACCATACACCAGACTAGACTTCCTACAGCTCCTTCCTGCTCACATGGTATTCCCATTCCACCTTTGGGTGCATTTCTTTTCATAAGCCCCAATAAATTCTGCCTAGCCATTAACCCAAAGACATAGGTAGGTAGGGATTATAAGTAGGAAAGAGGTGGAAGAGAAATGTTCTTTGGGATGTCGAAACCATCTGAATATACATATAATTAGATCTGCCTAGAAGGATTTCTACTGCCAAGAGGGAGAAAAGCTGATTACCATTTATTTTGTTCCCCTTGAGAACCTGAAACCATAGGTGTAATTGTGAATTTATGCCCCGATCAAGTTTTAAGAGCTGTGCCTTTCTTAATTCACCCCCTATTCCCCACCTCACCCCACACACACTTACCCTCACCACTCTATTTGAATATCCAAAACTGCTCTGGCTAACTTTCCCATTCTCCTTCCCCACAAATGGAGAGCTCCAGATAACACTGCATTGAGAGACAGGAGACCTAGTACTGCCTCTGCTATCAACTAGTTGTATGATTTGGGCAACTTCACCACTCTGGGCTGCAGTTTCTTCATATATATATATGTAGTAAAAGTCGTCTCCTATGTCAACCATTACTGAGTTCATTCTAAGAAAGGCAAACAAAACTAGGCTACATGTAAGTGTTTATTTCTCTCAAAGCATGTGGAATATGCAAATGAAGATACACGTGGGAGTTCATTGTAGAAATTAACTCAAGGAGCACACACAAAGGGGACCTTATATCTTCAGAGCAATTCCCTTCCTGGCTCAGGATACCTATGTCAGCCAAAATTATAGTCTCCATATGTGTTAACTATAATATGAGAAAGGAATTTCTTAAGTGGAAAGAGTGTAAATATAATAAGATAGGAGAATGTCAAAGTGTCAGTTGAAGATGTCTGTGCTTCTTCTATCATTAACATGATATAACATGAAATAACATGTGTCTGTAGAATACCAAGATAAGAAAAGTCCCACTATTCAAGATAGTGTTTGGGTCCTTGGTAGTCATAAACAGAAGAATGTTCCTGGTCAACTTCATCTGGCCTTGTAGTTGCTGACACAGGAAGGGGCATTTTGACTTCACTCAGAGAGCAAAGCAAAGCATCATGGTAGGTTAAGCTTAGAGTGGGCCAAAATGTCTTTCTCCTGATTGGCCAATCCAGGTTTTAGGCCTTTCTCAGATCTTGGGGGTTCAAGACAGTTTGGGGAGGGGTCCACAACTATGTGTCATGTGGCTGGAAGGGAGGTAGAATAGGCATCTTCTCTCTCTTCTCTCTTATCTCCCCACCCTTCTCCAAAGGAAACTTTAATTCCTATCAGGAGGGGAAGCAGGAAGTTGGCTCCAGAGAAAACTACTCTGTTCTTCTCAGAGAGAGGGGATACTGGGCCAGAATTATATCTATCTGCTCCCTTAAATATTATTAATCTAGAGGATGTGATTTTCAGGTTCGGTCTAACTGCTAATCAGTATTTCTTTTATTGAGGGGAAGCAGAACCCCAAGCTTTATATTCAAGGTTTGACCTCTTTTCCCACCAAATACCCATTTCACAACTAACGTGCATGGCAAGTATCAAAGAAACCCATTTATCCATTTTGATAGAAAAACAGAATTCAGACAAATTATACATTGGAAAAGATATACCAGATAATAGAAGGTGAAGGAATTTTCCCATTGGAGTGATAAAACTCAGCTCAACCAAGGGAGAGAATCCTAGTTCACAACCAAGGAGAAATTGCCCAAAGTAGTTAGTGTAGCAAGCTGGAGATAGGGATAAGACAGAGTCGGCTTCTTGCCAGAGTTTTTCCTTCGGTAACCGGAAGTAGGTTTGGCCTTCTTTACATTTTCTTTTGAAGCTGGAAGCCAGAAGTACTCACATAAGACATGGCACATAGTAAGTGCTTAATAAATGCTTGTTGACTTCTTGACTTATAAAATGCCTTAAATACACTTTCTCATTTGACCTTCACAACAACTCGTAGGAGGAAAGTACTTACTACAGACTTGAGTTTACAGATGAGAAAACAGAAGTTTAGGAAGTTAATTGGCTTGTCCAAGGTCATACACCTGATAGAATGTACTGCTTCTTGAGCACCAGGGTTATTTTTCTTTTCGTCTTTGAATCCCCAGCACTTAGAACAGAGCTTTGCATGTTGTAGGTGTTTAACCAATGTTTGCCGAATTAAATTTAATTGAATGAAAGTGTCAGAGGCAGAATAGCCTTGAAAGTCCCTTTTGGATCTAAAACTCTGTGACTGCTTCATAAATTTTGTCTGGAGCTGGATCTAATTATAAAGAATTTACAATTTCCTTTTTGAAAAGTAGGTTACTCTGAAAATAGAGATCAGAGAATATTCTTTGGCTAGCCCATAAATTAATTCCTTTTCTTCACAAGAGCATAGATTTAGAACTGGGAAGAAACTTAGAGGTCTAGTTCAACCCACTCATTTTACAGACAAGGAAACTGAAGCCCAAAGATGTCATTTGCTCAGAGTCACATTCTCCCTGGATAGCATCCTATAAAAAGAATGTATTAATTCAATACAAATCAGATGTTCTAGGAGTTTTTTTCCCTCCCTCACTAAGATAGTATATGGTTAAATATGTATGTATTTTTTCCCAAATAGCACAACAACTCATGCATGCTTTGCTTCATCACTTCATTTTTCATGCCCGCTTGGTTTATTTGCAAACAAATTGAATTTTTAAACAATTGGAGAAACAGAAAATAGCTCACACTCAGTGAGTAACTGGAATCATCCAATGAGCTAGCAATTGTATTTTGCTAATGTGCTCACTGTTGACTCAGGGGGGTTATACCAGTCCAAGAAGCAGCTTGCTATCCTTGCAAAAGAGCAGGTCGGCATTAATTCCTGACCAATGTGCAATGTGAAGAGAATTATTGTCCTCTAGTAAATCTTTGTAATGAGATAAATTGTAGGGTAGTTGGGAGCTTTACGGATTTAACAACCATAAAGTGGGTTGATGGACAAAGCCCCAGAACAAAATAGAGATCTGCAGGGGATTATGAAAGCATGAACAATGAGGATGCCCATCACTGGATTTAAGGTAGTGGCAGATGGGGATGAGTCACTGTTTCTAGACTTGCTTATTTTTGTATTACATAAGGGTGGTGTTTTGGTAAAATAGAGATAGGTTATATAGCAAAATAATTATCTGGATAGGCTGCATGATGCCAACAATGCTGTTGGGGCATATGGCATGCATGCCAACTCTGTTTGCAAAAGAATATAATTCTACTGGTACTACCACAAAAATTCTGCCAGACAATGACATATTTTTTAATCATGAAAAACAATCACCTTCTTTGAAATCAAAGTTTCCTTTCTCCCTAGTGGCAACAGTTTTACAAAAATACACTATTAGGAAGACTTATGAATTTATTTGATAATGATACCAACCTCTATGAAGGAAAAATACTTATTTAAAATAAGTTATTAATACATCTTTAACATAAATGCATATTTTAATAATAAATAGTTAATATTTTTTGTTTCTAGTTGAAGTTAGGTATGTGTATGAGTAAGTGGTCAATCCAAAGGGAATTTTCAAATCTTTAATCTTTTATCTGGTGATGAAGTGGATAAAGTGCGTGACTTGGAATCAGGAAGACCTGAGTTCAGATTCTTCCTCAGATGTTGACTAGCTGTGTAATCCTGGGCAAGTCATTCTCCTCCTTAGTAAAATGGAGATGATAATAGCGGCTACCTCAAACAAATGTGTAAAGAGCTTTGGAAAGGTTAAATCACTATATAAATGCCAGCTACTGTTGTTGTTCTTCTTATTAATCTTTCTAATTTGTCTTAAGTATAGTTGTTTCTCCGGGAACCTCTTATCTCCTATCTGGCTAAAAAAAAGATTGGATTTAGATATTGTTACTATCCTTGACTGGGATTGATGATGGTTGATCAGTCTTAGGAAATTAATTTCTTTTTATATAACTTTCATGACATGCTTTATTTTTTCAATGTTAATGTTTTTACTATAAATGTTTTTTTAAATGTTAAAGGGGAAGTTGGGATTTTAAAAGGTCAGGAATCATGATAATGTCTTAAGTTGATATTGCGCCGTACAGTTCACATAGGACTTTGATATGTATTAGCTCATGAATAGTGAGCTATTTCCTATTTGAATGGAAATGGGGAGATTACAAAGTTGCCCCTAGTTCTAATGATGTGACTGGAGTCATCTCTCTCTCTCTCTCTCTCTCTCTCTCTCTCTCTCTCTCTCTCTCTCTCTCTCTCTCTCTCCCTCTCTCTCTCTCCCCCCTCTCCCTCTCCCACTCCCACTCTTTCTCTCTCTCTCTCTCTCTCTCTCTCTCTCTCTCTCTCTCTCTCTCTCTCTCTCTCTCTCTCTCTCTCTCTCACTTTGATGTTTCTAAAGCCCCTACATGTATTATTTCATTTGAACTTCACAGTGACCCAGGAAATATAGGTGTCCATTTTATAGGAGCAAATTGGGATTCAGAGAATTTCAATGCCTTGCAACTGGGTCATACAGCTAGGTCTTTGGGGATATTAACCCCAAGTCTTTCTATGCTGGATCCAGTGTGCTTTCTACCACTCTGCGCCATCTTGTCAGATAACAATATGGTAGGAATAGCATGCTGGCTTCATTTCCTCCCTTGGATGACGCTGAACAAGTAACCTAACTTCTCCTGGCCTCATTTTCCTTGTCATTAAATTGAGGAGGTTGGACTGCTTGGTATCTGAGGATTCCTTTTAGGTCTGTATTGATGACCCTGTGAAATTTGGTCAAAGGCTTCAAAAAGTCCTCAAGGATTTATTTTTTTTTCACTGTGTCTTTTGTCCTGTATTCATTCTATTCTGGAATGAGAGCACAGGCAAAAATAGTGAAGTGAGCACCAGAATTGTTTAGTGGTCATTCTTTCATTCAGAACTGAGTAAAGAAATATCAGAATTTCTCCAAGGAAGTTTGCTTTTCCAGTTTGAAGATTAGCTTCAGATTTTTATCTGAATAACAGATTAATAGGTATCCAAGATGGGGATGGCTTTGCTTTTTTAAAAGATTTTATTTTTTATGACCATAAATTCATTATTTCATTATACTCTGGGGCTTAATACCACCAGAGTATTAGACTATGAAGGTAGGGATTTTTTTGGGGGGGCTTTCTGTGTATTCTCAGCACTGAGCACAGTGCCTGGCACATAATAGATACTTAATAAATACTTGTTGACTTGACTAGGCAATAGGTACCATGTATATAATTACATATGCATATACATGTATGCAATTTATATGTGAGAAAATATACAAATATTGGTGACTTATGCTTAAAACCTTTTTATGAATGGAGTATATAATTAAAAAAATTAAGACTACTGGTATGTCAATCAGTCAACAACATTTCAAATATCCTTCTACAGTCACCTCTATTAATATGCAAAAAAAAAACTTAAACGTTGGGAAAATTTTCCACAGTCTTTTATGGGCTAATGGTGTTGAGCAGGTCACTTCCAGGAAAAAACAAACACGTATGTGAAACAGGTTTCTGACTTCATCACCACTCCAAAGATAGCAGGAGCCTTCAGGGAAACTCAAACATGAAAAGACAATAACGCTTCCCTTGCATTTGGCAGGACAAATGAGTTTATAGAGAAAAATCCGTTGACTAGAAAGAAAAAAACAAGCCTGCCTGACCTTGCCTGAACTTCCACTAGTAGAGTTGAGGATTTCTATGTTGTGCTGATCAAATGAGAATGAGGAGGACTGCCTGGAATAATTCTGGGTAACTATGCCAAAAGGATTGTAGATGAAGGTGGTTATACAAGTTGAAGTTGCCCCCTGGGTAGCATCAGATGCACACACCCATATTTTTAAGGTCTTATGAAGGAAGAGGATACGTGCTCCCCAGCATCGAATGGCCTAGATGCACCTATAAGCCATTTCCCTTGTTACATAACTTCCCAGTGAGGCTTCAGCAAGCCCAATAACTATTTTAATTGGCCTTGAACCATGAAACACCTTGGCTGCTTCTCACTGGCAAAATATAATCAGCAAAGCGAGCTCCAGTGTGGCAATGGATGACAAGCATCACACGCATAAACCAAATCCACAGCTAATCCTTTGTCTTTTCCTTCATCACATCAGTTTCCTCCCCAACCAAATTCTTCATCTAGACTCCCAGAAAGAAACAAATCTGATTCATTAGTTTCATCTCCTTTCCTTCCCTTGATTGTTACTTGGAAGTTGGGTGGGGGGAAATGGCCAAAGAACAATTTACAAGAGAGAAAAGTGAAGAACTCTGATTAATCCCTCAACTGGATAATTAGTGTCTAGGCAATTAAGGGTTGGTGATATTATAAACCTCATTAATTCAGACTGCACTAAACCAGAATTCATAATTCAGATGAGTGGCTTCATGTTTATTTATTTAATAAAAAAGTAGCAAAGCTTTTCTTCATTAATAGTATGTTAGATCTCATTATTAAAAAAAAAAACTTGACATGTTTTCACTGAGTATTTCAGAAGAATTGCTTACATTCAAATATTTGATATATTAATTATAAATCATTCTTATCCATTAGTTAAGGCAACTTTCCAAGGGATGGTTACCAAGGAATCCATCACTTACTTTCTATACCTTGAATATAGTTTTGTTTCTTAATTTTTCTCTCTATGTTTCAGACATTTCACTAAGGTATAATGTAAACATTTGAAGTCTGAATACCCGGGCTTTGTCCCTACTCTTATTTCAAGATGGAAGGGACCTTGGCCCATAGACACCATTTGAGCCCTTGGGCCATTGAGACCAGCCTTCTTATTTTACAAATAAGGGAAATAAAGAGAATAAGCTTTTATTTAACATCTACTACATGTTGGGCACTGGACTGAGAGCTTTTTTTAAGTGTTTGGGGGCAGTCTAGCTGTCTATCCACTTTGCCATAAGCTGCCTCTAATGAAGAAGCTCAAGAGAACAGAATGGAACACACACGTGTATAGCATCTACTATGTGTCAAGCACTGTGCTAAGCACTTTACAAATATAATACCTCATTTGATCCTCACAACAGACCTTCAAGGCAGATGCTACTATTATTCCCCTTTTACAGATGAGACGACTGAAGCAACCAGAGCTTAAGGGACTTGTTCAGGGTCACACAGCTAGCAAGTGTCTGTGGGCTTCTTGACTCTAGGTGCAGCACTCTATCCACTTTGCCACCGGCTCCCTTTAGTGAGGAAATGGAAGCATATCTAGGTTAAATAATTTGCCCAGGATAACACACCTAACAAGTGTCTGAGACAGAATCGGAACCCAGGTCTTCCTGATTTCCTCAGAACTCTATCCATTACACTAGTGGTTCTCAAACTTTTTGGTCTCAGGATCCCTTTACCTTCTTAAAAATTGAGGAGTCTCTGGAGAGCTTTTGTCTATGTGAGTTATACCTATTGATACTTACAAATTTGAAATGAAAACATCAGTGTTATTATAAAAATAATAATACTGAGTTTTGACCTCACAGGCCCCTCACAAAAACTTTGGGGACCTCTACATGGCCCTGGACCACATTTTGAGAATCACTGAAATACTGTCTTTTTCATGACCCTGGGCAAGTCACTTAAAGTCTAATTTACCATCTGGAAAAAAAAAAAGAGGGCTTTAGCCTCTATGTCTTTCCGGCTTTAAATGTATGCTTCTCATTTAGGCTTATCTTTCTCACAATTTGTTCAACTAACCAAATTATATTTTGTATACAAAAGCCCTCTTCAGTAGCATGGTTAAGTGCTAAGAACCTTGGATTTGGGAGTCAGGAGAGCTGGATATAATTTTTGGCTCCAAAGCTTCTTAGCTGTGTGACTGTGCACAAGAAACAACCTCTCTGAAGTGCAGAGATAATGGAGATTTATCTATATCTATATCTATCTATATCTATATCTATATCTATCTATCTATCTATCTATACATTTACATATACCTCATAGAGTTTTTGGGAAGAAAGTACTCTGCAAATCATTTTAAAAAGCTATATAAATATAAGCATTTATTATTTTATATAGGAGCTGTGGGTAATTTAGAATAATAATGAGGTTTCAGATTTTATCTTGTAATTCCCTGTGTTGTGTCTAGAATAAAGCAGGAAGTACTGAAGGATTTGTTAGGGTATCCATGGCAGACCTTAAGTGGAAGGGTGGGGTGAGGCAGGAATCAGCTGTAGTTCCACAATACCATGGAAGCTGGAATGCAGGGAAGGGAGTAGAGGCCCAGTGCCAAAGGTAAGTCTAGAAACACCATCAGGAAAGCTAAATTTGTGTTCAATGCCAGGCTCATAAATTCCAAGTGAGACCAAATAGTTGTCAAGAAGGAAGTGACTACTTTGAGGCATTGTGCCTTTTAGGCCTATACCAACTGCTATTTACTTGTTAAGAGAACTAGGTTGTATAGTAGATAGAAAGCTGGGCTTGGAGAGAAGACCTGAGTTCAAAAACTGCCTCAGAAACTATTAGCTATGTGACTCTGGGTTAGTCATTTAATGTCTGTACCTCAGTTTCCTTATCTGTGAAGTGAAGGGATTGGACCCAGTAGTCTCCAAGTTTTCCCTCCAGTTCTAAATCTATATTCCAGTGATCTGATTCTCAAAGAGTATGCTATGTGGTGTGAATTTCACACCCTGGGTCAGTGTGAAAAACACCTAGCTCTTTAATAGTTTTGCCAAAATGAATTTTTTTGCCAGTGTAGGAACGTGGGACTATCAGATGTTATTGTCTCAAAAGTATAGAAATGTATCTTCAGCTGTTAGACTTGAGAAGCCATTGTGCTAATCTCGTTTACCTTGCCTGCATGGTGTACTTTGCGGTACAGTTATTACTTAAACACATAAGTTAAGTCAACAAGTATTTTTATTAAGTGCCTACGATGTGCAAGACATAGTACTAAGCACTAAGGATACAAGAGTGGCAAAATATAATCCATTCCCTGGAGGAACTCACATTCTAATAGCAAAAACAATTTTCAGACAACTATGTTTGTCCAAGATATAGATATATACATACAGGTTAAACTGTAGGTAATCTCAGAGGAAAGGCACTAGCCTTTCAGGGGATCAGGAAAGTCTTGATGCTTAAGGTAGGATTTTAACTGAGTCTGGAAGGAAGCCTGGGAAACAAGGAATTGAAGATAAGAAAGGAGAACATTCCAGGCCTGGGGGACAGCCAGTGAAAATGCCCAGAGTCAGGAAATAAAATGTCTAGTTTGAAGACAAAGGTTTTATTGAACGACATTAGATGGAAAGTGAGTGAAATCTGTTCTTCCCTGAATGAAAAGTGTTCAGTATTTGATGTAAGTTCTTCTTGGCAAGACCATTTGACAACAGAAATGAATGAATGGAAAGCATTTATTAAGTACTTATTGGGTGCCAAGCAGTGGAGATTCAAATACAAGAATGCAAGACAACTCCTGCCCCTGGGGGCCTTACATCCTAATGGAGGGGATGAAAAGAATTATGGGAAATGACACAGATGGAGATAAGGACAATAGGGCAGCCCTTTGATACTCCCTTTCCAGAGGCTCTGGTAGTATTGATTTGATGACAATTTTCTAAACAAGAGGGGAAAGATAGGAACAGACAATTCATTCCAACTCCCTCATTTTACAGTTGAAAAAACAAGTGCAGGGTCACAGTGCTAATAAGAGTCTGATGAAGTATTTGATCTCCAGTCTTCCTGGCCTTGTTCCAGTAGGAAGGGGCCCAGTTAAGAGGGTTAGGGTTAGGATTAGTAGTGCTGAGCCCTTTGTCTTACCTCTTGCAAGGCATGGTCTCTTATCAGTTCACCAAGGTGGGTCCACCCAATGTGCGTGAGGCCTTCTTGGCTTTCCCCTGACATCTGGAGGATACCCTCTCCACATTCATGTTGTCAGCTGTCATTGTTTGTCCTCACCATTGAGCAACCCGTCTTTCCTAGCTTAGATTTCTCTCATCTCCTGGTTTACTCCTATTCTTCTCTGAAGCTCCTTGTTGGTTCCAAGCTACAGCATATTTACACATTGCTTGGCTCTCTATTGCTTATATTGGGAAGTTCATTTTCAGTTCTTCAGAACTTGCTATGTTCTATGACAGATGACACAGGTATAATACAATACTGGTAGAATACTGGGGTTTTTTTTTTCATTTTTTCATGTTTATTTTTTTAACTCCCCCCCAAAGTCTATGATGCTTATGCCTTTTTTTATTATGTGTCCATTTAGCCATTTTCTTTCTTTCTTCCTTCCTTCCTTTCTTCCTTTCTTCCTTCCTTCCTTCCTTCCTTCCTTTCTTCCTTTCTTTCTTTCTTTCTTCCTTCCCTCCTTCCTTCCCTCCTTCCTTCCCTCCTTCCTTCCCTCCTTCCTTCCTTCTTCCTTTCTTTCTTTCTTTCTTTCTTTCTTTCTTTCTTTCTTTCTTTCTTTCTTTCTTTCTTTCTTTCTTTCTTTCTTTCTTTCTTTCTTTCCTTCCTTCCTTCCTTCCTTTTTGGTGAGGAAATCAGGGTTAAGTGATTTGCACAGCTAGTAAGTGTCTGAGACCAGATTTGAACTCAGGTCATCCTGACTCCAAGGCCAGAGCTCTATTCACTGAACCACCTAGCTGCCTCTGTCATTTTTTTATGAGCTTTTTTTTTTAAGAGACTTGGTGTCTTTAAATGAACTTTGTAGTTTCCTGAAGGACTCCAGTTTGCTCTTTCCCTCCTTTAAATTTTGGGCCCAATTTGTTCATCTGTGCTGTCTCAGACACATGAAATTCAGTGATTCATAAAATATATGTATAATATTGTATATCAACATATTTTATCTTTTAATACAATAATAATTCAGACTTGTTCTATGGTACAAAGGGAGGACCAAAATATTTTATCTGGATCTTCTAGATTGAAAGGGCACTGTGCCCCTAAACCCTGTGATATGGAAGGGATAACTCTATTAGCATTTCCATTTTATGAATGAGAAAACTGAGGCCCAGAGAGGTTAAGTGACTTACAAGAGTCATACAACTTGTAAGTGTCAGAGATAGAGTTCAAATTCAAATTTTCTGGACTTCGTCTTCTACATGATCTATCATGCCGTATTTCCTAAAAAAAGAAAAAAAGAAAAAAAAGCTTGCTGGAACAGGTATTTTTTTTTCTTAAATCAAGGTAGATTCTTCTACCTTTGGAAGAGGTGAATTCTTCTAAGAGAAAATGTCATTTGCCTTACTGTGACATAGAATTAATTTTATTACCTGTACTTTCCTCTTAACAAGGGGATAAGTTAAGTAGTGTTTCCATTTAAGATATCAATCAGTGGATTTATTAAACACTTACAGCGTGCCAGACACTGCTAAGTGCCGGGATATGAAACAAGGTAAAATCATGCAATGGGAGACATAACATGCAAATAAATATGCAAATAACATTATATAGAAGGTAATCTCAGAAGGGTACTAGCACAGTGACATGCCTCTTCTGCCAATCTTGTCTGAGATTTCAAGAAATAGAGATACACTTAAAACAACTACCTCTAAGCTACCAGCAGAAATTATTGATTGAAAGAAAGCATTACGCATTCCCACTAAAAGAATACAAAGTCACGCTCCTACCTCATTGCCAGCGTGGGAAATAACGTAATCAGTCACTTGGCTCTGTTGACTGAAGGGTAGTGGCATGAGACAATTAAAAGTGGATCACATGTTATAATGAGGTAGATAAAGAAAACTGAAACTTAATATGAATGTGTCAGAATAGATCAAGAGTTCTTAACCTGGTTTTGTGTGTGATGTGTCACCTTTAGAAGTTTGATGAGGCCTATGGACCCCTGCTCTGAATAATATTTTTAAGTCCATAAAATAAAATACGGTATGAAGGAAAACTGACATTTGCAAAGGAAACCAATTACAGGCAGCTCTACTATAACCGACATTTGTATTCTCAAAAAGCACTATACTATGCAAAATTGCACAATAAAAACCACAGAGCTCATGAGGAAAATGAGATTTGGGGCATGATGCTTAAAAACTTCATTAGTGACACACTGAAAAAAAAGATAGGAATCTAATAAAATGGTGCAACAGTTTTATACATGTTATATGGTACAGAAATACATAAATACTATAATTAATGACAACGGACTCTTTAGCCTAAGCATCTTACTCACCGCTGCAGGTTGGGCAGCAACTCAGGGCCTTGAGAGAACATGCTCTCCGTGTTCTTTGAGATCCCTTAGAATTCTAAATCTGTGATCTGATTGGGGAATGGATGAGTCAATTGTGTGCTATCAATGTCCTGGAATAGTACTGTGTCACGAAGAATGACAACTATGAGAAATTCAGAGAAACATTGGCATACTTGTATAAAATGATGCAGAGCAAGGAAAGTAGAACCAGAACAATGTATACCCCGATTACAATCAGGTAAATTAGGACACCATTAAAAGATAACAGGGCTTAGATCAGATAAAATAACTAACGTTTGTTCCAGATGAAAGTAGGAGCAGGAATACTATAAACTACATACATGATGATTACAATAATTGTAAAGAAAGAGTAGGCTATAAGGCAATAGATGAAATGCAAAAACCAATGGTAAAACATACTTCTTTCTTTGTTAGAAATACATTCTGCCAATCACAATATTTGGGAATCTTTCTATCAATCACAATGATTAAGGAATGGCCAGGAATGGCTAAAGCACTGTCTCTTTGCCTTTGTGGGACTCACATTCTCATGGTGTAGATAACACGTAAATAATGTACATACAAGAAATATACAAAGTAGATGGAAGATTGTTATTTGTCCTTGGTTTTTGAAGAAGACCAATGACATCATGGGGTGATGTTTTGATTGGCGTGTGAATTGGATGTAAGTGAGGCAGAGCTACACAAAGTCATCGGCCTCACTCTCCTTTCCTGAGGTAATGAAGTCCATTGGCAAAACAAAGTCAGGATGACTGGTGGTGGCCCAGATACAGTGGATGACCTCGGCATCTTCAGTGTCTGACTAAGCTCTAAGTGCTCCACAGCACCTGCCTTAGTCACCTTCATGGTCATTGGGCCAAGTTGTTCTTGTCTGCCCATTCTACCTGGGGATGTCTTCGCATGCTCGGGGTACGCATTCCCCTAACTTACTGATGGATTTGAGGCCTGTTAGTTACCCTCAACCTGGTTCAGCCGAGATGGTTTACCATGGTGTGGATGCTGAGCATGCTACAGTTTCTTAGAGCCACAGCTGAGAGTTGGGTGAAAGGTGGATGAGCAGCTTTGAAAAAGGCTCAGCAAGCCCTTATAGCAGAAGTGCCAGACCTCCCTGAATACCTCATACACCTTCCATCGAAGAGAGAGGCTGCTAGGTGGCACAGTGGATAAGGTGTGGCATCAGGGAAGTCAGGAGTTCAAATCCAGCCTCAAATATTTACTAGCCATGTGATCCTGGGCAAGTCATTTAACCTCTTTCAGTTTTAGTTTCCATCATCTGTAAAATGGGATCATAACAGCACTGTCCTCCTAAGATTGTTGTGGGGATCAAATGAGATAATAATTGTAAAGCACATTTCAAACCTTAAAGCACCATAAAAATGTTTGTTGTTGTTAATCTCAGAGGAAAAGTATTAAGAGCTATCGAACCTGGAAAGACCTCCTGAAGAAAGCAGTATTTGGGCTAAGTCTCGAAGGAAGTCAGGGAACCCAGAAGACGGTGAAGAGGAAGAAACAGGAATAGGGGATAGCCAAGGCACAGGCACAGAGAGCGAGGAACTGCATGTAGGCCAATGTAGTTGTACTGCAACGTACTTGAAAGGGAGTCAAGCAGAAAACTGGAAAGGTAGGAAGGAACCAGGTAATGAAGGTCTTTAAAGCCCCGATGATTTCATATTTGATCCTATAGGCAATGGGAAGTCACTGGGGTTTATTGAGTAGGGAAGGTTATATGGGCAAAGTTACACCTTAGGAAAATCACATTGGCAGCTGCATGAAGGATGAATTGGAGTAGACAAAGATTTGAGACAGGGAGACCAGTTAGACTCTGTGAAGACCTATAGGAGAGAGATTATGAAGCTAGGAAGGAAATATTTTGGTAAAATGCTAGTTATACAAGGTGAGGAAGAGGAAGAAGTTGAGGATGAGTCTGAGGTTGTGAGCCTGGGTTACTGGCAGAATGGTGGCACGCTTGACAGTGGTTGAGAAGCTATGTTATGGTAAAAAGATGATTAGTTATGTTTTAGATATGTTGAGTTAGAGATACTTATGAGACATCCACTTTAAGATGTCCAAAAAGCAATTTATGGTTTGAGTCTGCAGCTCAGGAGATAGATCAAAATTATAAATTGGGAAATCATCTGCATAGAATTGATACATGAACACATGGAAACTGATGAGATCACCAAGCAAGATAATATAGAGAAAGGGTCAGCAAACTATGGCAAATAGGCCAAGTATGGCACATCACATGTTTTCGTATGACCCTTGAGATAAGAATGGTTTTTACATTTTAAATGGTTCTTTAAAAAAATAAGAATAATTTATGAAGTATGAAAATGATACAGAATTCTAAATTTCAGTGTTGATAAATAAAGTTTTATTGGAACATAGTCACATTTATTCATTTATGTATTTATTTGTAGTGGCTACTACAATGGTAGAGTTTGGTAGCTGCAGCAGAGACTATACATGGCTCTCTCTCATCTCTTCCCACTGCTGCTTGTCATACTACAAATCACAGTGACACAGTTATAACTTAACAGTGTTTTGAATGCCATGTGTATTGCCATACTTTGATTTTTTTTTCTATGCATCATGTCAAAACAAAAAGAGAAAAGTCAACCAAACTTTCTTTGGTTACAGCCTCATTTTCATTTTTGTCAGGAAGTTCTACTGTGATAAGATATTCTGCTTTAAATTTTCTAATTTTTCTGACTGTTGTTTTCCTATGAGTTGGGAATATTGTGATGAGAGCTTAGTCTGGTAAGGTTGATGTATATTATATTCTTTTATCATAGCCATAGTGCCATTACATAATATACACAATGCTTTGCCATCTAATGTGATAAGAAAATAATCGATATACCACTGTGCCTCAAAAAGTATCAATTTATGAGCATATAAACTGATTTTCACTAATTGTGACTGAGGCCTAGGCTTACAGAGGAAAAAAGGATATAAGGAAAACATGGCGGGTGGGGGCAGTGACAGGTGTTGTGCAATGGGATCTTGGGTGAGGACTCAAATCTATCATTGGATTCCACTATTCAGTGAAGAAATATAGATTCGTTTTTGACTCATCTTCAAACTTTGAAAATATCTCTTACTGTGTGTATATATGGCTCCTGTTAGCTTGTACAATTTTGCATTATAAGGAATTTCACTGCCATTTTATTTTTAATTTAACGGCGTCAGATAAGCTGCCTTGCATGGCATATTAAGTTCTGTATAAATCACATACTGCCTCATACTGTAATCATTTGTCTATATGTCTTATTCCCTGCCAGTGAATTATAGGCTTCTAGATCAGGACAAACTATAGCTCATGGGCCCAAACTGGCCTGCAGCCAGCTTTTGTTTTCTGCCATCAGATAAGAATGATTTTTCCATTTAAAAAAAGTTTTATTGTGTTAAAAATGTAAAAATAAATATTCTTAGTTCACAGGTCATACAAAAACAAGTCACAGGCTAGATTTGGCCTTCTGCCATAGTTTGCTGACCAGTTCTAGATGGTATGCACTTATATGAGATGGTTCTAGATTGTACATGCTTTATACATATTTTTATTCCCCCCTGCCCTTATGCATATGTTTAATAAATATTTGTTGAGTGAATATGTGAATTAACAAATCCATTGTTTAGATTAATTATAGAATATTTGTTGAAACTCCTTATCCAAGCCAATCACCAAACAGAAAATCTATGCTAGAAAACAGCCCATGCGTTGTTCAATAAATAGAGTAACAAAGGTGTAATTTTAATTTTTGCCTTTTGAATTCTTCCAAGAAGGAAAATGAAACTGGGGTTGGGGGAGGAATGAGAAAAAAAGGCAGGGATTCCATTTCATACTAGATTGTGTTACATATGTGTTAAATGGTTTATTTTCAAGTAATGTGTCTAGGGATAGTGTTGAAGAGCAAATTACACTATTTATTCATAAAGATGATACATGAAAGAAGTAAATAGAAATGTAAATCATCCCCAGAGATAGTAAGCCTCTTTTTTCCCTCTCAACTCTTTTGTGAAGGGACTACCACAAAATCTTTGTTTAAGAAGGACTTCTGTTTTTAAGTACTCTACATTCTAGGTTAATTCATTTCTTGTTTTTGAGCAGTCACATTCTGCATAGAAGCATCTCCAAATCTAGTTTTCTATCTCCTTTCTTTCTCCCTTCCTCCTTCTTCCTTTTTCCTTCAAGAGAGAAACACACACAAACAGAGAGAGAGAGAGAGAGAGAGAGATTGAAATTGAAATTGGCTGTTGGATCCCTGCAGGCCTCTTGAAACAGAATTAAGACCAAAACTGATGTTTGTGATTGTCTCTTCAAGAATTGAAAAGAAGTTTCAGAAAAATCTCCTTTTCCCTCAACTTCCTTTCCCTGTGTCTGCCCAGTAAAAGGCATTGTTATATTCTCTTCTTGCTTCTCTTATATGTTTCCTTTAACCTGATTGTGCTTCTCAGAGGAGTCTTGAAAGGCTGTGTTATTACTTAACCTATGCTGAAAAAAGGGGACTGGATGGAGAAGCCAGGAATTAGCTGGAAATAAACAAAATTTAAATTAGGGCAGAGTGCTACACCTCTATCTCATTTTTAGGAATTTTCCTGAGTAGCACTGAGCTTTTAAAATCGTATTAATAACTTTTTGTCTGATTTAAACTGCCTAAAATAGCAGAGAAAGGGACCACAAGAAGCCATTACATTGCCACTAGGCTAAAAGTGAGACGATTGAAACAGGGTGTGGTTGATTCATTCTCCAGCCACTGATATGAAAAAGGAGGGGAATGGGAGAAAATGAGGATGACCTAAGAGGCAGTACCCTAAACCAGAGGTGTCAAACTCCCCTTCAGGGGCCTACAAATAGATTAAAATATAACTGGGAAAAATTTAACCAAGAAATACAATACAACATAGATCAGGTCAATATATGGTTTTCTAAGTTAACATGGAGGCAGTTAGGTGGCGGCAATGGACCTAGTGCAGGGCCTGGAGTCAAGAGAGACTCATCCTCCTGAATTCAACTTTGGCCCCAGACACTTAATAGCTGTGTGACCCTGAGCAAGTCCCTTAACCCTGATTGCCTCAGTTTCCTCACCTTAAAATGAACTGAAGAAAGAATTGGCAAATTGTTTCAGTATCTCTGCCAAGAAAACCCCAAATGGGGTCATGAAAAGTTGGATACAACTGAAAATGACTGAACAACAAGTCAATAGGCAACCTGCAGGGATCCTGTTTTCATTTGCATTTGACATCACTTTCCTAACCCACTGCTGGGAATAGAAAGAATTAAAAGCAGACAGACCAACCAGCACTACTCTTCACACTGACATCCACTGGTGTTACAACTTTGTACTTAAATACCTTATAGTTTACCAGCTATAACACTTAAATACCTTACAGTCACTGGCTCAGGACATTTTATATAAACAACAAAGCCTTCCTAAAAGCCATTTGCCTTAGCCGTCTCTTTCTACTTGTCTCCTTCACCATAGGATAGTCAGTAAGTCAATCGATAAGCATTTATTAAGCACTTACTATACGTAAGATGCTGCCAAGTACTGAGGATACAGAGAAAGGCAGAAATAGGTGTGATGCTCAAGCTCCCAGTTTAACAGAGAGGACAACATACAAACAACCATATACAGACATGATACATACAGGGTAAGTTGGAGGTGATTCCAGAGGGAAGCATTAAGAGGGACTGGGAAAGGTTTCTCACAGAAGGTGAGATTTTAGCTGAGTCTTCAAGGACACTCCAGCTACTTAGCTATCATAAGCCTCAGATTTCTACTGTGTACACCTACCCCCTTTATAAGCAAGTCAGTGAGGTCAAGCTGAGACGTGGGATTTAAAGCCCTCCTTCATCTCAGAACCTTTTTTGATGTCCATAAGCCATGGTCTACCTCCTGCCTTGAATTATTTTTGTGTATACGTCCTGTCTCCCTTAGTAGGATGTAAGCTCTTTCAAGCAACTGTATGTTTTTTAATCTTTCTACTGCTAATGTCTATTGTGCATAATAGATGCTTAAAAATGTTTGGGAATTGAATTGGTGAATTAAAAGGAATCTTTCATATTCTTATTGTGCTTTTTAAAAAAAGATTCTTTTGTATTTGGGACTTGGAGATTTTAAAAAATCCCTGCTGCTTCTATACTATCTTCATTCACTTTAGATTTACTCTTAGATAAATCTACTTAGAAACATTATTTCTTTGAAGAAGAGAGGAGAATTTACCTGTTCAAAATAGACTTCATATCACCCCCAAAAAGTAACAACTTTCTGTGACTAACAGCCTCAAAGATAATTATAATTTCTTATTTTTAGCAAGACCTTCAACTTGCTATCCAATATTATATAATAAACTATATATGTATGTGTACGTATGCATATATACATACACATATATACACATGCATACATACCCTAAATATATGTACATATACATACATACATATATACACATATACTATATTTATACATACATACATATGTATGGGTTTTATTATATGTGTGTATACATATGTATATGTATATGTATGTGTATGTGTATATGTATGTGTATATGTATATGTATATGTATATGTATACATATGTATATGTATATGTATATGTATATGTATATGTATATGTATATGTATATGTATATGTATATGTATATGTATATGTATATGTATATGTATATGTATATGTATATGTATACACACACATATAATAAAACCCTTTTGAACTCTATTGAAAATAATGCATCCTTCTCAAATGCCTGGAAGAGCAGATGGGCTTAAGCTCTAAGTTTAGAGTTCTAAAAACTTGAAACATAAAAAACTTAAAGTGTGAACCTCACAACCAGAGTTCAGCTGCCAAAAACACCCTTTCTCTCCATGGAGATGTCAAACTTAGGCACTGCTAGCAGAAGCATCACAAGTGATGCCAATCAATTGGATAATTCAGAGGGAAAGAATTAATATGAGAATTCAGCTCATTCTATGCAAGGTAAAAAGAAATATTTAGCCATTCTGACAGTAACAAAGATTTTTGTTTTCTTGCTTTTTAACTCCATTTCGGGATTGTTTTCCAAGTGACTTGCAGTTCAAATAGAATCTAGAGATTTTTATTTTTCAAATGCATTTTAATCCTTCCATCTGTTTCTTCAATTACATACAAATGTGACATCAAGTACAGAATCCCTGATTAGTACCTTGCAGAGGTTGTTTTAAAGGTTACTATAGTTGGATTTGAGACTTACTTGAGTTGTATGCCTATGCTTGCATTTTTTGGAAGCCATTTTGCTTTAAAAAAGAAAATAATTTTGGGATTGACATATAGCTTCTGGCAAGATTTTGGAAATGTTCTTACAATAGCATTCATTACCATTTCAGCTGCCCTTCTTCATCAACAGAACATGTGATTCTTTTTCTGAGTCTGGCACAGATTATGATTCCAAGGGCTGACTTTTTTTTTTCCCTATATGTTGTACATAGTAAATTTGTACCTATAATTATGGTACTGAGTTTAAAATATTGGGAAACTAAGTCACCCATGAAATAGGCGTAAAAATCCTCTGTCTTCAGGAAAAGGCTCACGCCTTCTTCATGTTGGTCTAGTCAGATTACTAAATATTTATTCAACATTTACCGTGTGCCAGATGCTGTGCTAAACAGCAGGATCACAAATACAGACAAAAAGAAAGACAATCCTGTCCCTCAAGGAGATTATATTCCAGTGGGAGAAGGCAACACATAAAAGGAAGCTTAACAAAGTGGGAAATAGAGAGACATTGGGGCAGTTTCAAAGTAAAATTCTTGGATTAGGTTCCCGGAAGGTTGGGAGCCTCCTGAGAGCAGGGACTATCTTTTGTCTTTCTTTGTATACCCAATGCTTAGCACAGTGCCTGGCACATAGTTGATACTGAATAAATGGCAGTTGACTGACAGTAAAACTGGCATGTTGCATACAGTGCCTTTGTTAAGTTTCAATAATAATAATAATAATAACAAAGCTAGCATTTATATAGCAATTTAAAGTTTGCAAAACAACTGTATCATTTAACCTCACAACAAACCTGATAGGTTTTATAGATAAGGAAACCGAGACAGACACGTTAAATGACTTGCGCAGGCTTAAACAGCTAGTAAATTAAATGGAGATTTGAACTCAGGTCTTCTTTACTCCAGGTCCAATATTTTATCCACTGTGCCACCTAGCTGCATGATGAGAGAGATAGTTTTCTTTAAAAAATTAGTTTTTGTAGTTGTGGATCAAGAAGCTTTGTGTTGCCGTATGTTTCTACCAAACCAGTCTAAAGCTGACTAGCAACTGAACTGCACATTCATTCCCTAGGATGCTCCTTTAGTCTTCAGTATGTTACTTCTGAATAAAGCAGGCAAGTATCATGTTAAGATTTTCGGGTCCTGCTGAAATTGTATAATTCTATGCATACTCTAATAACCTGAAAGAGTTTCCTCCTCTTCTCTTCTCTTCTCTTCTCTTCTCTTCTCTTCTCTTCTCTTCTCTTCTCTTCTCTTCTCTTCTCTTCTCTTCTCTTCTTCCTTCTCTTCTCTTCTCTTCTCTTCTCTTCTCTCTCTCTTTCCTTCCTGTCTCTCACTCACTCTCTCTCTCCGTCCCTCTCTCCTTCCTCTCTACCTCTCTCCATCTCTCATTCCTCTCTCCTCCCTCCCTCCCTCCCCCCCCCTCTCTCTCTCTCTTTTTCTCTCTCTCCCCTCCACATACACATATGTGTACTACATATATATATTTATGATACTAAATATTAACCCATCATCAGTCAGTGGCTGTAACCTCATTAGATTGTGAATTCCTTGAGACAGGGACTGTCATACTGTCATTTGCTTTTCTTTGTATCTGCAGCACTTAGCACAGTGCCTGGCATATGTAAGCAGTCACTTAATAAATGTTTGTAACTTAACTGACATCACCTTATCCTGCTAAAATAACTAATCAGAACCTCAACTAACCTCAATGCAAGTATTGGATGGTTTTCAAAAGATCAGCAAACTTTTGATCTGCTTTGCATTTTTATGTTTTTCCACCCCTTCTGCTTTGGTCCTGGACAGGAAGTGTAATTTCTAAACTTCCAAGATAGCAGGTTGTTTTCTTGGTATGTCTGACCCAGCTGAGGACAGAAAGCTACAGAACTGTCAGCACATTCTTGTGAGATTTCCAGGCTGATTCCAAGTAAAGGTGCACAAGATCAAAGATCTCTTAAAGGCAGACCAGCATCTCAAACTTTGATGTTTATCTAAGGAAAAAAGATTGAATTTCAGTGTTACCAGTCACAGTACAGGTAACTGAGACAATTCTGTTCTTTTGTGATTTGGAAGAAGAAAAAATAAAAACAACCCCAAACAATACTTTGTGTTCTTGTGTTATGTTGCTAGGCACCTGTATTTTAGATTTACTTATGTGTGGATTGCCAAAACTTTTAGGCTTTAAATTTTTTTTATTCATTTGTTTATCTATTTATTAACTAATTTGTTTGGAAAGAAAGTTCTTAGGAGTGGAATTTACAAGAAAAACTTTTACAAAAAATTAATCCTTCATAAGCTAAAGCTAGGACTAGGTTCTTGCATGGACTTACATGATTTGAAAATAAATTGAGACCTACAGAAATAGGAGGGAGAGAGAGATAATGTAATAAAAAAAAAAGACTAGATAACTTATTTGTAAAGGAAGACAACTTCCTGGTACATGTATAACTGGTATAGAAGAACTCAGCAGCGTTGGTTCATTTGTAGTAAAATGAAAGGAAAGATAGGAAGCGCTCAAGACGCATCTAGCTCTATCAATAAAAAATGGGATGGGATTTCACTTAGTGAGTGCTTATTGATTGACTGGTTGTTGCCATTACAATCATGGTTTCTATATTGTCATTCCATTCCTACCTCAAAATAAAATGTATATAAAAACGTAGAGACATTTTAATCAAAAATTGTAAGACAAACCAAGAGGTACACTGGTTACTCTTGAGATATCAAAAGATACTGAAAAAGCATGAAGAACATCTCTGGTGTATTTGCTTATATACTCCAGTGGTGAACATGGAATAAAACCCAACATAAATAAGGAAATAATAACTAGCAGCACTTGATGAGTTCAAGCTATCAGACTCAGATGAACTGTATTTCAGGGTATTGAAAGAACCATAAGATGTGCTGAACATTATGTGATGATCCACTATGATAGACTTAGCTCTTCTCAGCAATACAATGATCCAAGACAACTCCAATGACTCATGATAGAAAATGCTAACCACATTCAGAGAAAGAACTATGGAGTCTGAATGCAGACTGAAGCATAATATTTTCAATTTTTTTCATTTTTTTCTTTCTCATGGTTTTCCCTTTTGATTCTTCTTTCACAATATGACTAATGTGGAAATATGTTTAATGTGATTGTACATGTATAACCTATTTCAGATTGCTTCCTGTCTTGGGGAGGGGGAGGCAAGGGAGAGAGAAAAAATTGGAACTCAAGATTTTACAAAAATGAATGTTGAAAATTATCTTTTACATGTAAGTGGAAAAAATAAAATAATATTAAATACAAAAAATAAGATGTGCTGAGCCACTGTTCATTGTTCTTTTAAAAATCGTTGAACACAATGGGTGCCCATCAGTTGGAGAATGGCTGAACAAATTGTAGTGCTTGAATATAGTTGTTCTGTTTACATGACAGACATGAAGAATTCAAAGAAATAGCGATGGCTTTATCATATGATGCAGAGGGAAGAAGGAAGAACCGGGGGATTAATAATGACTATAATAATATAAATAATAACAGCACTACAGAGCCATCAAATTGATGAGTTGTGATGAACAGTCTAGGTACAAGCAGTTCTATAATGTGTTTCGAAAATGTGAATTTGTTCCAAGGCGATTGATATGTTAGGGGACATTTTAAGCATAACACAAATTTTGAGATTGCTTCTTCGAAAAACACTGAGAATTGAGAAAACTGTACCACTTTACAATAACTCAAGCTATGACCCTCTTGAAGCCCACTTCCACTACCAAACAGCACTTTTTTCAAGGTAAAGTGCCATGTTTATTATATAACTTTTGTGAGAGGAGGAGGGCTGATCCAAAATACCTCCAACCCCATCCTCATCCCCAAACAATTCCCTCTCCCCCAAAATGTGGAGTTTTTATTTGTTTGAACAGCCCCATGTCTGAAGAAAGCCCTGAAGCTCAAGGCCTCAGATGCAGCCACTATTTATTCTAGTATTTATGTATTTCTTAACCATTTAACATGTATAAAATCGTGCTACCTTTTTTCCTTAGATTCCTATCTTTTTATGTGTCATTGATGAAGTTTTTGAGTACTGTTATCTCAACCTCATTTTCCCATAAGCTTTGAGATTTTTATTGTACAATTTTGCATAGAGAAAACTGATAAGGAAATGAACCTCCTTCCTTTCAATGGAGAGACAGGGACAATGAGTGGAATTTGATATATATTGTCAGATCAGTGACTGTGTCAGTTAGCTTTGCTTAAATGTCTTCTTTTATATAAAGAATGTTGGGAAGAGGTTCAGTGAAGGGGAAATAACTCTAGTGTGTAAAGGGGCTTTTGGCACATACCAGATCACATGTGGCAGTAGCAATGTGAGAGACGCCTACCTGCTTCTAGAGGACATCCTGTGTTCCCTTTGGTTGTTGTCCTTTGTGCTCGAAGAAGACCAAAATGACATCACTACATTGGGGTCAAGGTACAGTGTGTCTGACTGTGGCTGATCAGACCAGTATGAGCTCGGAAAGTTCTACCACAGATTGGGCACGCAGTCCATATGAACATTTGGGGTGGAGACATCTCCAAATTTATGCATTTCACATTTCTTTTGAACTACTGCAATTCTGTTTTGCTCGTACAGCACAGCACCTTCTTTGATACTGTGCCAGTGTCTCCCATGTCTCACAATCAATTCCAAAATTCCTCAGAGAGACCTTGAAAGTGTCCTCGTATCACTTCTTCTGACCTCAGTGTGAGCACTTGCCTTGTGTGAGTTCTCCCGTAAAATAGTCTTTCAGGTAAATATACTTTTGGCATTCAAATAGCATGGCCAGCCTAACAGAGGTGCACTCTCTGCAATAGAGTTTGAATGTCTGGCAGTTCATCTCAAGAGAGGACCTCAGTGTCTGGTACCTTATCTTGCCAGGTGAGCAGCAGCACCTTCCTTAGACAATTCAAATGGAAGTGATTCAGTTTCCTGGCATGGCACTGGTATACTGTCCAGATTTCATAGGCATACAACAATGAGGTAAGTCCAATAGCTCTGTAGACCTTCAGTTGGATAGGCAGCCTAATACCTCTTCTCTCCCACACTTCCATACTGTGTGAGTGAAAGCAGTCTCCATCAACTACATAGCCAGAACTGACCATGTCTTTCAATCTACTTGCTGGAGGCACAATCATTCTCTATTTCCAGTGGCATCCATAAATAAAGATTTCATTCACCCACAGCATGGATACCACATACTAAGCTAAGTGGGGGAATGGCCACATCGCCCTTCCCCTTAGGCTATGGGGTCCTGAGAAACAGGCTTAAAATCTGAGTTTTGTTTCATTTGTCCTTTTTAGTTCTATGTGCAAGGGGTGAATTCTCTGGACCTGAGAGCTCAAGCCATGGGGATCTTAAAGGCAGGATTCTAAGCTAGATATTGTAACCGGCCTGGCAAGGAAATCCTGGAAAGCCAGGATCCCTAGGCCACAAGGCCAGGAGGGGCTTTGGATTTGGGACTTGGTGAGATTAATGCTACATAGAAATTGAGTTTCCCAGAGATTGAGAGGGTATAAGGGGAATTGTGCTCCTAGATGTTGAGGGGAGGGATATTTGTATGTTTGTTCTTGTTGTATTTGAAGTAAATATCCTTTTGCAAAAGGCAATCTGATGGTTAAGTAGTTAAATGGCATTGGAGTGCTTGAGGCCCCAGAACTGAGAGAATACAATCAGTGATAGATTGAGCCAAACACAGAATAGATACCCCCTAACCTTCTTAAGGGTGCCAGAGAACCTGGAAGGAGAAGTGAAATGTAACACACCTGGCTCTCAGGCAGTGAGGCCAGAATAATCACTGTGACAAGTGTAAAAACAAAAGGTGGCAATAACACTTAAAAAAAAAAAACCCAACAGGCAATAATAACACTTAAAAGACCAGCAGGCAAATTTCAATGAAGGGGGAAAAAAAAGAGATGAAAGAAAATGAAAAAAAGATGAAAGAAGAAAACAGGAAAAGACAGAAATAAAGAAAATGAAAGAATGAAAAAAAAAGAAAAAGAGAAGAGGAAAGTAGGAAGAACCAGACATAAGCAATCTTAGATTACCAGATCAAATTGCCTTTGGTGGTCCATGACTGAGGTCAGAGTCTACAAAGAAACTGATTCTTTAGGAATCAGCTTTTTCTAGAGCTTATTTTAATTGGTTGGGGTAAAGGAGGGGGCATGGCAAAAATGCCAAGAGAAGCTCACTGAAGCATGAATGGTGAAAACACTAAGTAAAATCCTAAAACTAAAATTCCTGGGAAAATGAAAACAATAGGATAATTAAAGGGGAGAAAAAATTAGATATCCACTGTCCCCAGCCATCATCTGGTCAGCACATTTTAACAGACTATGATTATTGGTTTAACTGAATGTGAAAGTTGAAAGACAGAAAGAGGATCAACAATGTCAAATGCTGCAAAGATTAAGAAGGATCAAGATTGAGAAAATGGAATTAGATGAAAATAGATTGAGAAAAATGGCCATTAGATCGAGGCTAACTTTGGAGAAGGCAGTTTCATCTGAATGATGGCATTGAAAGCCAGATTGTAAAGTGAGAAGAAAGGAAATGGAAACACCTTATATAGATGACTTTCTCAAGTGTTTATCTATGAAGGGGAGGAGAGATAAGTAGATGGGATGGTAGGATCAGTTGAAGGTTTTTTGAGGATAGGGGACACATGGGTTTGTTTGTGGGCAGTAGGAAAGGAGCCAGTAGACAGGGAGAGATTGAAAATGAGTAGAGATGATGGCAGAGGCAGTCTACTGTAATTCATGGGAAAACATGGATGAGAATGTGATGTAAAATAAGTTTGACAGACATAGTTTCTGGGTAATTAATCATTTTATTAACTATTGCTAGCAGTTAATTGACAATGGTACTCTCAAAAGCCAAAGACCCCTCATGTAATCCATTCAACACATATGCCCTTGGAAGAGCGGTGTTCCTGAGGGTGGAAATAAACTCTAATTGGTTAACAATTAATGGGAGAATGAATATTATAATGAGAGATGGGCTTATTCTGATGAGGAGCTGGAGGACAGTCTTGGACAAAGAGTCTATCCACACTCCTACCATCCTACCTAGGGTAATGTAGATAAAAGTAGAGATCTACTTCTATTCAGACCTGTCTGATTAAAAGGCAATGGGCCTGAATCCACCAATTCACTTAAACTAAAATTTCTTTACCTTTTGATCAGATCTAAACTTTCTCAGTTGGGTGTATCTCACCCAATATTTCATCTCATTATCAGTCCTGTACTTCAAAGGCTGTCTGAATAGCCTACAGAGGTTGATTTCTAAATAAGGAAAAGAAGGATGTAGTCCTAATTCAAAAATTGGCTATTAATATAGGAGAGAAATAATCATTTCTCTCAAGAATTGCATTGTGAGAAGACATGGAGGGGCCATGATCTGCATTGGTGGAGGGTGCTGTGTTCTAATGAAATAATAAATTTACCAAAGTACCATGTATGTATATATGTATGTATGTGGAGATATGCATGCATGTGTGTATATGTATGTACACACAGTACTTTAGTAGCTCTGTGACATACATACACATACACAAACTCACAGAGAGTCAGCATGAAGTATTGCATAAGGAAAATGGCCTCAGAACTAGGAGGACCTGTGTTCAAGTCACTTAACCTCTAAGTGCTCTGAACCAGAAGTGTTAAACACTTCACTCCACATTAGGGCCTGAACCAGATTAAAATGTAATTGGGAAATATTTACCAAAATAAGTAAATACACAATAAAACACAGGTAACATTACATTTTAAAACTATGTCAACATATTGCTTTCAGGGAGCCTTATTAAATTTGACACCAGTGTTCTATGCAACTCTGTAAGACTAGAAGTTGCAGAGAAGTTATAGAAAACTGCATTAGTTAATAAAGTTCCTCAATAGAAACTCTGTTTCCTAAGGAAATCACAGCTTCTGGACCTAATAGCAGCATACACACAATCTCATAAACTCAACTTGAGGATTCTTACAGTGATCTACCTGGCCGTATTGAGCTAGAGTCACTGTTTCTGGCTTGTGTGAGAGAAGGTTTCATGAGAAGGATAGAGAGAAGATAGAAAGATTTACACGAAAGAAAAAGAAGAAAATCATTTAGGTCAGGGATGTCAAACACTCAGTCCACAGCATTCCTAAATGCAGCCTGAATCAGATTAAAATGTGGTTCCTAGCTGATTTAATGTGTTGTTGTATTAACATATGTGTGTGTATGTTTGTTTATGAGATATACATACATATGTGTGATTTTCTAAGTCAATATGCATCCCACAGTGATCCTTATGTATGGTTTAGTGGCCCCCATTTCTATATGAGTGTGACATCACTGATTTAGGTGACTTGAAGGAGTCGGGACTAGCGAAGTCAGTCAGAGGTTGAATTTAAGGATGAGAAATTTGGGGGAAATTGAGGAAAACTTGGAAAATCATCTCCAGGCTTGGATATTTGTCTGGCTTCTATTTCTAGCTCGATAAAAAAGAACAATTAAGTAGGGTATTAAGGTGTTAAGAAGGATTAAGAAACATTAAGGAATAAAATGTGAAATTGCAGACTTTAAAAGGAGGACAGGGTAGTTGGCAGGATAAGGCAAATAAGAAAAGATAAGTGAAATAATTGAATCAAATTGATAGAGTGGTTGGTTGGGCAAATTGAATTAATACACAGGAAATTGGTATAAGGTTGAAAAGGGGAGTTGGGTGTGATTGTGACTATGAAGTTACTGAGACAAAGGAAAGGAATTTTTTTAAAAATTATCTTATTTTTAATTTATAGAATAAAATAAGCATTTCCATAATGTGTATAATAAAAAAAAAGATGTTTTCACATGACACTGCAAATCTATTACATACAACTTGTTATTCCTTTTAAATAATAATAAAATGATCATGCAAATTTATTTTTTCTTCCTTTTTTCCCTGGAAGATGCTGCCATTGGACACAACTATGTGTGTCTATACATGTATAAAATATATGTGTGTACATTTACACATACATATACACACTCACATATCTAAAATCATTCTATATGTTCTTCTATTTATCAGTTCTTTCTCTGGATGCAGTTAGAATTTTCCTTCATATGTCCTTTGTAGTTAATTTGAGTATTTATAATAGTCAAAATGACTTATTCACTTAAAGTTGTTCTTAAAGTAATATTGCCGTTACTGTATACAATATTCTTTTGGTCCTGCTAATTTCACTTTTCATTATTTCTTGCAAATCTATCCATATTTTTCTAAGATTATCAAGCTCATCATTTCTTATAACATAGTAGTATTCCATCACAATCATACTCTACAACTTGTTCAGCCATTCCCCAATTGACAGGCATCCTTACAATTTCCAGTTTTTTGTCACCACAAGGAGAGATGCTATAAATATTTTAGAGCATATAAGTTCTTTTCCTTTTTCCCTAATCATCTCTGGAAATAGACCTACTAATGGTATGGCTGGTGGATAAAAAGGTATCCCCAGTTTAATAACTCTTTGGGCATAATTCCAGATTGTTCTCCAAAATGGTTGGATCCATTCACAATTCCACCAACAATGAATTAGTGTCCAATTTTTCCACATCCCACCAATGTTTGTTGCTTTTTTCTTTTTTTTTCTTTTTTGTTGTTTTCTCTTTCAATCATTTTAGCCAATCTGATAGGTATAAAATGATATCTCATGGTTGTTTTAATTTGCATTTCTCTAATCATTAAAGATTTAGAGCATTTTTCATATGACTATAAATTGTTTTGATTTCTTTATCTAAAAACTGCCTATTCATATCCTTTGACCATTTATCAATTGGGGAATGACTTGCATTCTTATAGATATGACAAAATTATTTGTATATTAAAGATATGAGACCTTTATCTGAGGAACTGTCTATAAAAATTTTTCCCCAGTTTTCTGCTTGCCCTCTGATCTTGGCTACATTTGTTTTATTTGTATAAAAATTGTTTAATGTAATCAGAATTATACATCTTACATCTCACAACATTCTGCATCTCTTGTTTGATCATACATTGTTCACCTATCCATGTCTGATAAGCAATATGTTCCATATTCTTCAAATTTTCTTGTGATATCAAAGGAAAAAAATTTCTGATGTCTCTAAAATGTTTAACATAGGGTGTATGAGGTCGGGGTGTAAATGCCTACAGATAGTTTTAACAGACAAGGGTGAAATTCTAAATCATTTTGGAGAATGGCTTCATATGAGAAACTGTGCACTTACTTGCAATATGTATGATGTTTGTATTTCTGCCACAACCAAGTAACTTGTCCCTGTGGTTCAGATGTAGGCTGATCTCCCTCCTGGAGAAGGTCGACAGGCCAAAAGAATGCCTCTCCACACTCCAGGTTGTTAGGACGAATGAGAAATTGATCCTGAATGATACCGAATTGAGACTTCAATGAAAAAGAAAGGCATCTGACTCGGAGAAGAATTGGCCCTTGTCAGAGTGATGGAGAATGGAATCATGTTTCACCAAGAAGAAAGGGAAACAAAAGAACAACTTTACAATGATTGCTTAAAATCAGATTTAAGACTCTTCCTGAGGAGTGCGGGGGAGGGAACAGGCATTTATCAAACTACTCTGCTGGTAGGTGCTGTGTTAAGCATTTTACAAATGTTGTCTCATTTGAAGAGAAGAGATCTGGATGCTTATAAGAGGAAGATACTGCTTAGCCCTGTGTCTTTTCCCCATGAATGATATGGTAGAGCCACAAAAGCAGTCAGGGGAAACAGAATATCAAGGAGCAGAGGAGGATCAGAATAGTGGTGGCAAGTTAGTACTCCTGCTTAGGAGTACTAACATATGTATCTATCAACCTGATAACAATAATAGAGGCATCTCTGGCCTTTCTGGGACATGTATCCAAAATACAACATAGAACTCCCCGCCCCAAATAAATAAATAAATAAGAACTTCCCAAGATTTATCAAAGCAGATGATAAGTACTTCCCTTCTTCATTCCACATTACTTCTGAGGATTTGTATGGGCTCAAATGATACTTCCAACAAAGATATTGCCAATATTAGGAAGTCTTAGGCAAAAAAAAAGGGAAGAACATGGAGGTAGAGTTTGAGTTTTTACCCACCACTGCCCACTGACAGCAAGGGATGGAGAAGAAAAAAACTAATTTGGTAAGTGAACAGCTGGCTTTGAAGGTTTCCCTCCATCCCTTATTAAGGAAAACTTCTGATTGGATTCCTGGATTACAGCTCACAGTACAGGCTTGGCAGATTCCTAGTCTAACAAAGACTAGTGATAATGTAATTGCCAGGTGTCTTATAAATCTAATTGAAAGGATGGTGGGAGGTAGAAGACTTCCTATGTAGATGTATGTTATGTGAGCTATCTAGATGACATAGAAGATAGAACATTGGACTTGGGATCAGGAAGATCTGGGTTTGAACCATGCCTCAGACATTTACTAGCTGTGTGACCTAGGCAAACTCCTTAACTCTTCTCAACCTCAAATTCCTTTTCTGTAAAATAGGATTATTGTGATGATTAAACAAGATAACTTAGATTAACATACTTTGGAGACCTTTGTTCTGGACTGGGCCTGACTTGGGAAAGTCCCCTGGTAGTTTAGCTTTGATACTGGAACAAAATGAGGCACTGATAAGTCATTCAACACTTGAGAAAAGGCAGTTTACTTAGCCATAGCAGGTGAAGTATATTCAATAAGGAAAGATATTTAGACACTCAAGCTGGTTCAACAGAATGAAGCTCTCTTGCCTAAATTGCCAATCATTTTTCCTACAACTAAACATCAGAACCTGGAGTTCTTCATGGCTCTTTTATAATCATTTGACCAGAAAGTGATATCAAAAGTCTGAGATGTCAGTCCCCTAAGCCAAAAACATCCTGAGGAATGTACAATACACTTAAAAGAAAAACTAGCTTAATTTGTATGGAGATAGAAGTTAGGCTATTGATCCTTTCATAACCTTGAAGCCTCAAAGCACCTTTAGGTGGTGATGGTAGTGGCTGTTTAGTCGTATCCAACTCTTTTGTGACCTCATTTGGGATTTTTTTGGCAAAGATAGTAGAGTGGTTTGCTATTTCCTTCTCCAGCTCATTTTACAGATAAGGAAACTGAGGTAAATGGGGTTAAGTGACTTACCCAGGGTCACAGAGCTAGGAAGTGTCTGAGGCCAGATTTGAACTCAGGTCTTTCTGACTCTGGGCCTGGCACTCTATCCACTGCACTACCTAGCTTCCCCTATGTAGATGGTAGTAACAACAATAACAACAATATCTCTTAAGTTAGATACACTAGAGAATAGCCACAAGTAAGAAACTGAAACATTCAGTAATTCATTGGACAGAAAATCTAATACATACCCTAAAATATAGATATCCAAAGGTATGCAGATGTCCAAAGATTAGGCAACATACATGAGATCCATAGGTCCTGAGGCAAGGAGATAAATTTGATCTCATAAACCTCACTGAGGCCTGGTAAGATGAAACTCATGACTCAATTCTTTAGCAATGGCACCTAGCTAGGGGCCTCCCTCCCAGGTTATCAGGAAGATAAAAATAAGACAATATTTGTAAAGCTCCTAGAACATAGTAGGTGCTATCTAAATGCTAACTATTATTATTTATTAGTATAATTTATATTATTATCACCTATTAGATTGTAAGCTGCTTGAGGGCAAGGACTGTTTTTGTTTTGATTTGGATTTGTACTCCCAATGCTTAGCACAGTGTCCAGCACATAGTAGGTGCTTAATTATCTAATTTTGATTTGATTTGAACTATTTTTCTGGATGGATATACATTTCTATAAGAGGGGGATGGGGTAGCACTGTATATTAAGAAGGTATACCTGGAAGGAAATCCAGGGACCAGAGGAAGGAAGCATGGCAGAAAGTATTTGGCTGAAGGTCAAAGAATGAATTAACTGAAGTGATTTTTGTCATTGGTGTATACTACAGACTGCCTGGACAGAAAGATAAATATATATATGAAAAAGATGAAACAGAATAAAAGAAGATGAGTTATAGATCACAAGCCTGACATAGAAGTATGATATATCAGTGATGGGAGACTGCACTTATGCAAACATCTTCTGAAGCTTTTTTGCTCTGCCAAAAGCAGAACAGACAATAACTTCTTGACTAGCCTTAGCAATAACTTCATCCTTCAAAAAGTGGAGAAATCAACAAGAAGTTCTTCTTTGGATCTGATTCTCACTAACAGGGAGGAACTGGTTGCTGGGTTGCTGTCATTTGACCTTCATTTTCCAAGAGGACCAGTGACATCACGTGATACCTTGACTTGCTCATGAATCGGATTTAAGTGAGGCAGAGGGACACGAAGTTGTCAGCATCGCCCTGTCTCCCAGAGTCATTGGCAAGACAAAAATCAAGACGACTGCCAATGGCCCAGAGTGCCGTGGATGACCTTGGTGTCTTTGATGTTTGATCAAGCGCTAAGGTTAGCTGCTTTTGTGGTCATTGAAACAAATTGTTCTCACTTGCCCATTCTTCACATGTTTGGAGCAGACAGCCCTTAGCTCATTAAGAGGTAGAAGTGATGGAAACCTTGGGTGGGTGGGTGGGAAGATGACCACTCCACTCTCACAGTCTGTGATAGTTTGAGCTAAATTTTAACAAAATTTTGATAAAATATTTAATGTTGTTCTGTGGAGAAGGTACACAAATATATATACATACATATACATATACATACATATACATATGTACAATATGTGTATAAGATGGCATGGATCCAATTTGATATGGGCAGCCAGGCCAGGATCCCTAACTCCTAAACACTCACACTGGGCTTGGGGCTATGCTAATGAGTTTATTGAGTAAACTGCACTTGCTCTATGCTGACACATCATCATATAACCATAGTTAACGTAAACTTGTGAGTTTATTGTTGGCAAGATGCCTTATTTGTATACCTCTCTATAAATCAAATAAGCACTGGTCAGTAAGCTTGGAAAAGTGGGTACTCTTTGTGCTTGTCTGGACCTGCCACCATCGAGAATTAGGGGGATGCTGTCGGGCTAGGTGCTCCTATTCCACCTTTCGCCAGCCCTAGGGAGAATAAAGAGAAAGAAGGATGCTTTTCTCACCTTGTCTCAACCTGCCACCATTCAGAATAAAGTAATATTAACCCCTTATCATGTCTCCACTGTTGTCTTTCTGTCTGCCCAGATCCAGAGTGAACCTGCTGGAGGCTGGAGCCCAGGAGCTTCTGCCCAACAACACACACGTACGCACACGCGCGCGCGCGCGCACACACACACACACACACACACACACACACACACACACACACAATCCAGTGCATTCATAACTGGTTGGATGGCCAAATTCAAAGAATAGTTGGTCATGATTCCATGTCAGTATGGTATGAGGTCTCTAGTAAAGTGCCCCAGGGATCTGTGCTTGGCCCTATGCTGTTTAATGTTTTGATCAATGATTTGGACAGAAACCTCAGACACTTACTAGCTGTGTGACCTGGGCAAGTCACTTAACTCTGCTTGCCTGTAAAAGGAGCTGAAGAAGGAAGTGGCAAACCACTCTAGTATCTTTGCCAAGAAAACCCCAAATGGGGTCAGGAAGAGTTGGACACAACTGAACGACAACAATAGTGTAAGATTTTGTTAAGTAAATTCTTGATCGGGCAACAATCATAACAATGTTATTTTCCCTAGCATAAATTCAGCGTTCAGTCAGCATGACTGCTGTGTCTGTGTGTCTTTTTTAATTTATTGGTGGAAAAAAGCAACCAGATGGGGGGCAGCTAGGTGGCACAGTGGATAGAGCAACGGCCCTGGAGTCAGGAAGACCTGAGTTCAAATCTGGCCTCAGACACATAACACTTACTAGCTGTGTGACCCTGGGCAAGTCACTTAATCCTACTGCCTAGCAAAACAAAAAAATAAAACCAAACCAAAAAAAAAGGTGATCAGAAACGCTAAGCATGGCAAGAGTGCTTCTTGCTTAGAGGAAAAGACTCACCTTGCTTCCTTCTAACTCAGCAAGGGAGTTAATCAATTTGTGGCACGATATCAGAATGCTCCTAATACTGACTTTGTTAAACAGTTACTACAGCAACAGTAACAGCTCACATTTATGAAGGACTTGAGAGTGTCCACCTCAACTGCTGAAAACCAATCTTTATCCCAGGTCTCCACCTTGTGGCCAGTTGGGCTACATTTAAACCTCTTTCTGATTTTTCATCCCCTTGTTCTTTCCATATGCCTCTGTTTTTCCTTGTTTACCTTGGTTTGGGATGATTGCATTCATTGACTATTGCAATTTCTATTTAGGATTTTATGATTTATGTTTCAGTGGAAGAATTATCTTTCAAAACTGACTTGTCGCCATTTGTGTGAGACATCCTAGAGAAATGCGCTCTAAGAGAAGAGGGGATCATAGGACCAAAGGATTTAGAATTGGAAGAGATCTCAGAGATCATGGCTAGGTGAGGAAACTGAGGCCCAGAGAAGCTAAAGTGAGACAGCCTGAAAAAAGTACTGGTTTTGGGATCGAGAGATAATCAGACTTAAATATCATTTCTGACACCAATTATGTGACCATGGGCAAGTTGATTAACCTTTTGAGCCTCAGCTTTCTCACCTATAAAATGGATATAGTAATACCTGTGGTACCTAACTCGAGAATTTTGTGAGGTTTAAATGACATAATATATGTAAAGCATTATATAAATGTCAGCTATTACTATAGCTAACGTAGGCTGTAAGTAGTTGAATCAGGATTTGAATCCAGGTCCTCTGACTACAAATTGAGTTTCTCTTTCTATTTTATGTAGGAACTAATTATCATTAGCAGGTGTGACTAACATAAGGTAATAGCTTCAGACTTTGTTAACTCAATTTATGGTCAAGTTAATGAGGATGGGGAGAATAGTTTAAAACTTTTTTTCCCTTGCTTCTCTTTTGACCCAGTATGAAAACTCATGCTTTTGCCAATTCTACTGATTCATAGTGGTACACAGGCTATCTATATTCTCCATCATGCCTTTTGTCCCATGTACCAGGAATGCTTCCCATTCTTCCTTGAGGAGGAATCATTTTCTGTGAAAATATTTTATAGTTTTCTAGAGAAACAAAAGGCCTTTTCTGGTCCCTCTCTTTTTCCTACTCCTTCCCATCCAACTTCAGATCCCCTCCCATTTTTACTGTTATATATCTTGCATCTTCATAGTTGCTCGCATACGTCTCCCTTATTAGAATTAAACCTCTTGAACTCATATATTTTTGCCTTTCTTTGTGTCTCCAGCTCTTAGGACAGCATCTGGCACACAGTAAGCACTTAATAAGTGCTCCATGGATAGTTGTCTGAAATTATCATTGAGACCAGAAAGGACTCCATCTTAATCTTCTAAATTCTTGGTCTCTTCTTGTCAGTCAGTGCAAACACTTCATGATTTTGCCTTTGATAAGAGTCTTGGATTCATAGTGCTTTTCACCAAATAGTAGTAACAGAATTTTATTATGTTTTATTATTATATTATATATTATTTATATATTATATTATATATATTATATATTATTTAGTATGAACAGAATTTTATTAATCTCTATAATCTCATGAAAGAGAAAGATTGTGAAAGCTAAAGCTTTATTGCAGTTCCAGGAAAATTCTTAAAGTTAGGAATAACTAATACTAGTGGGGGCAGCAGAACAGGAGTGGGAATTGTTGGGCTACAATACTGCCTTGAAGATTGAAAAACGACAATCAAACTCTGAATATCTCCATCAGCTCAGTCTGTGCTTTAACATTGTTATAGGGCAGGGTTATCTGGGGTGTTAGTATGCTAATCAGGCTGTGTCTAGTTCTAGTTACACATCATTAGAACCATAACTAGGGTGAGGAGCTAGGGCTTTTCCCAGGGCACTGGAATTTAGAGAGCCACAAAAAATAACAATTGACCTTAGTACCTACTTAGCAAGAACAATTACTTAAAATAATAACCTACTAGACGCTATCAGGCACTATTAAGGCACCCATCTATTGGGCATTATGGTACATAGATCTCCCTCCTGCTTACTGAATTTATCTTAATTTTTTCCTGTATTACTTTTATTGTTATTATTATTATTACTGCTTTTTGGTGAGGCAATCAGGGTTAAGTGACTTGCCCAGGGTCACACAGCTAGTAACTTTCGAGTGTCTGAGGCTGGATTTGAACTCAGGTCCTCCTGACTCCGAGGCCAAAGCTCTATCTACCGTGCCATCTAGCTGCTCCACCTATTTTATTTTTATTTAATGAATTAGTAAGTTGGTTTGAAGGGAAATTTTGTTTTGCTCATCTGAGTGCCAAGACTGCAAGCACTCAAACATTTTGATTTGCCTATTTAGAGATCATAGAATTTTAGAAGGGGGAGAGCTTTTGGAAATTTTCTCCAAAACACCTCCTCATTCTACAAAGGAAGAAACAAGCCTAGCCAGGTGAAGTGACTTGACTGAAGGCACACAGTTAACAGCAAAACTGGTCTTCAGACTTCTATTACAATGTACATTCTACTTTACCATAATGTCTCTCAATTCAATCAAGAGAGATCAATATTGTTTATGTGGACCCATCCATAGAATGGCTTTTTCCTTAGCTAAGCAGAATAATGGCAACCCAGGCAATGAGCCATAGCTAAACCTAACTTTTCATAATGTGTAGGTTCCTGAAAAGTTGTATGTACTTCATAGAATGTTAGTGTTGGAAGGGAGTTTATTGATCATCTGAAGTGCAATGTCATTGATAGCACTCACTTGGTCATGGGCAAAGTCATCCAAAGCAAGAACGGTTGAGATCCAGAAATCAGACAGTCCCTCCAAAACAAGGTGGTACCGTGTTGTTCTCAGACATGGAGTCAAGCTACCTGGATTCAGATCCCAGACTTACTACTAACTACCTGAGTGACATTAAACAAGTTATTTCATCTCTGCAGACCTCATTTTCCTCATCTGTGGATGGTCCCTCAGTGCCCTTTGAGGTCAAAAATCTTATGGTTCTATTAGCAAGGAGCAGCCGACAGGAGAAAGTTCACACAGTCTGTACCATCTGTCATTCCATCAGTCCAGAAGTACTTAACAGGCAGATATCCCAGCAGGTGTGCAAAGTATAAAGTCAGTGGAGTTTGTAACAATAGGATTTACAACAAAAATAATTTACATTTACACAGCATTTTAAGATTTACAAAGTATTTGCCCACAACACTCTTATGAGGTAGGTAGTAAACATTTATTATCCCCATAATAGATGCCATATAGTGATATAAGGTTTACAAAGCACTTTATATACATTATCTCATCTGATCTTCCCAATGGCCTTGAATATTACACTTGTTATTTCCCTCTCAGAATGACTGTCCAAGATTTCATACTAAATGCTAGGGCTAAGATTTGATCTTAAATCCTCTAACTAAAAACTGATGTTCTTTCCTCTACATTGCATCATTTCTTATAATAGATAGTTATTGTATGTATGTATGTATGTATGTATGTATGTATGTAATTGGGGGCAGCCAGGTGGCATAATGGATAGAATGCTAGGCCTGAAGTTAGAAAGACTAATCTTCCTAAGTTCAAATCCAGCTTCAGATGCTTACTGGCTGTATGACTCCAAGCAAGTCACTTAACCCTGTTTGTCTCAGTTTCTTAAATGAGCCGGAGAAGGAAATGGCAAACTATTCTAGTATCTTTGCCAAGAAAACCCCAAATGGGGCCACAGAGTCAGACATGACTGAAACAACTGAACAACAGTGAAATGTATGCAATTAACCATAAGTAGAGGTTTAGGTGACAGAGATTCAGCCATGAGAATCAGGTAAGGCCTTGTTTACTAGAACTGGGATATAAGTAGGGACTTGGTCTAGATGAGAAAGGCAAGGGCATTTGTCCTTGGAAGCAAATTACAAGATCAGAGCAGGACTAGGACAAGACTAATGAGCTAGTGAGCCATGGCTCTTTAAATTCCCCTGAACCAGGAATAGGATTGGTTTTAGAGTCTGGGGCAAAGCTACACTCACACAATGGGACCAAGTAGCCCTAATTCAAGTTAGAGAGACATATCATTATAATGAATTTGTACTTCTATCTTACTTCCTCAAAGGATCAAATATTTAGAGCTAGAACATGCTTCAGACATTTTTTTTTGGGAGGGGGGCTAGGCAATGGGGTTAAGTGACTTTTCTAGGGTCACACAGCTAATGAGTGTCATGTGTCTGAGGCCAAATTTGAACTCAGGTCCTCCTGAATCCAGGACTGGTGCTCTATCTACTGCGCTACCTAGATGCCCCTTCGGGAATTTTATAAAAGAGTAAACTGAGTCACAATGATGGTACACAGGTAGAAAATAGAAGAACTGGGCTTCTTAATCCAGAGTCTGACTTCAAATCTAACCTTCTTTCTGCTCTAATGCTAACTTCAGTCAATCATTCAATCAGTCAGCTTTCTTAAGTACTTACTATGTACCTCCTATCCTAGGGACGTGAGCATGGGTGATGAAACAATGAAACTCATAAGGAGTTCACATTCTAATGGGGGATACCAATACCTGTAAAATATGTATAGACAGCATAAACATAAAGTGAACATATTGCTGACTTTTATATAATGCTTTAAAGATTGCAATGCATTTTATATGTCTTATCTCACTTGATTCTAACAATGACTCTGTGAGGTAGGTTCTATTATTATCTTATTATATGTCATTATATCTATTATATCATTTTATGAGTAGGGAAGGTGAGTATAAAAGAGGTTAAGTGACTTGCCCATGGTCACACAGCTAGTTAAGTTCCTGAGGCAAGCTCTTCTGTCTCCAAGTCTAGCATTTTATCTGTTGAACCACCTACCTGCAGAAATACCAGTATATTCATTGTTGTTCAATTGTTTTCAGTCATGTGCAACTGTTTATGACCACATCTGGAGTTTTATTGGCAGAGATATTGAAGTGGTTTGCCATTGCCTTCTCTAGCTCATTTTACAAATAAGGAAAGTGAGGCAAAAAGGGCTAAGTGACTTCCCCAGGGTCACACACCTAGTAAGTGTCTGAGGCTGGATTTGAACTGAGCTACAAATATATGAAAGGTAATTAAATGCAAGATAATTTGTATCTTGGAGGACAATTGACTATCTGGAAGGGTCAGGAAAGTCTCCATGCAGAAGATGGTGATTGAGCTATGTCAAACTCTATGAGCTCAAGGTGAGGAGGAAGGGTGCTGGAGGCATGTGAGATGTTTAAAGCACAGAAATAGGACATCAAGTATCCTATGTAAGGAAGTAGAAAGACAGTTTGGCTTGATCAAAGAGTGTAGGAGGGAGATTGATATCCTATGAGGCTAGAAGCATAGAGGCTATGTTTTGAAGGGTATTAAAAGCTAAATAGGATAGAAAGATAGAGCCCAGGTTTTGAAGGATTTTAAAAACTAAATAGAAGTATTTATGTTCTATCCTAGAAGTAAAAGGAAACCAGTAGAGTTGATTCAGCAGGAGAATGATATGGTCATAGCTGTGCTTAAGGAAAAATTTTTCACCAGCATAATAATTCTTTGGCAGTGTGAAATAGCCTGGAGTGGTGAGAGATACAAGTCAGGAGTGCATTGCGATGATCTCGGCAGAGTCAGGACCAGATCTTCTAGTCCACTATTTTTTCCATTATCCTATTCTGCCTTAAAGAATTCTATTTTAAATTCATTAGGAAAGCTTATTTAAGAGAATCCTTTTTGAACTATTTTAAGGTAAAGATTTTAAACAAATAATTATTCCTTACTATATTATTTGTTCATTTAAAGTTTATTAGAATGTCCTTCCCTGAACTGACTTTGTATTTTCTTGGGATATATTTAATATTTATTTAAAAGTATATACATATATATATATATATGTATATATATATATATATGTATATATACTTTTATATATTTATGAGCTCTGGGAGTCTTTATTGTAACTCCCACTCACAGTCATAAGTTAGGTTCCCCCCAGAGTAAAACTAGTTACATCTCTCTCTCAGAGTTTTAGGGATACCCCTCAAAAAGGGTTATGGGGTTCTTCTCCAACACCATTGGCCAAAGACCCCATTCTGATGTGTTCTTTCCAACATCAGTAACGAGCTACAATTAGTATCTCCCGTATATCTTCAATTTCTTCTAGTGATTAGTGTCTAGTAAGATTTAACTAATTAACAGGAATTCATTTGGACAAAGGGAAATTTACTGAGAAGAGATAAGAAGGATAGAAATACAAACCACACACCCTAACCCCCCAACCAGGGGGCACGCTCTTCTCTGTATTACCTCAGTCCCTGAGAAGAGAAGGTTCCAAGTCAACAAGATTGCTACAAACCATTCACCCTGCCAAATTCACTTCCAAGGGCGGCATAATGGATGGATGAATTTACTACATGAAATAGTGGTCTTGCTGCCGGGTCTTATTCACTGCTAGGTTGGATCCTATAAGTAAGTCCTCACCACTTCCCTGGCCTCAAACTCAAACAAAACCAACCTGCCATCTCTGGACACTTGGTGCTTCTTCTAACCTTTGGAAGCTCACAAGGTCACTGCCTATTCTGTTCTTTCTCTAGTACTCTTTTACCTGAGGCAGGAAAGAATAGGCACAATCTCAAGACGATGCCTGGCACATGGTATGTGCCTAATAAATATTGACTGATTGGGCATTGACACAAGAAGTAACAGTATGGCTATGGTTTATGGCAGGCCTTGCCTTCTCACTTGAGCTTAGCCAGCCAGGAAAGTGAACTGCAATGTCACCACCCTCAGTTCTGGTTCAGAAGCTGATCAGAAGTCCTTTTGTTCCCTATGTGCAAGCACATAGAAACAGTTATGGAATGACTAATTGCTCATGCTCTGAAGTAGAAAGCAGGGTCTTCAATTACACGTCATCACACATTTCCAGAAGAAGGCTCACCAAGCCTGCTCATGGGTTTGGAAGCTGGTGCGACATGCAGCCTGTGCCCAGGGCTCTGATTGGCCAGTACCCTATTGCATTTTCTTATGTCATTAGCCTAGCATGGTGCCTGGCATGTAGTAGGTGCTTACTAAATGCTCACTGAATTGAATTAAATTCAATCCAGATGTTCATAGAGCACCCCAGATGTTTGCTATCATTATTAAAGCAAAGTATAGCTGTGCCATTACTTTGTTTTGACTGTGGAAACATGACATTTTGGATCCTGGCATCTATTTCTGATATTTGTTAAAATCTGAATTTTCCACAACTTTATTTATTTTGAACCTTGGGCCCATGGCCCCATAATAATTCATATAGTTAAAAGTGCTCAAATACTGAGCAGGAGTTTGGCTCTAAACACTGCCAAAATGGTTGCTTTGTTGATGAGTATTACATGTTAACAAGGTGCAAAGCAGCCTAAACCACATGACAAGTCCGGTTGCTTCAGAGGCCGGCTATGTTTATTCTGTTGGCAGGGAAGTCAAAATAAGGCTCTATCAAATAACTTTGAAGTTAGCCAGACATTGCGTGCATGCAGTGATGTGGTTCTTATCTCTAGTACTTTCAATAAAGATTGAAATGGGCAGAGAAATGGAAGGAAGCAAGCTTCAGTCATTATAATGAACCTGAATTAATTACAGACACAACTGGAAAAAGCATTAGGTTAAGGGAGTCAGAAGACTTGGCTAGAGACTAGCTCTCTTGCTAACTAGCTGTGTGATCTTGGACAAGTCACTTGGATTCTCTGGGCCAAAGTATCCTCATCTGCAAAATAAAGGGGTTAGATCCCCAAGATTGATGAAGCCTCACTGATTCAACTGGAAGAAAGACTATAAAAGCTTTGCCAAGTTTGCCTGTATGGATAAGTGGTATAAGAACCTAAAAGAATAAAAGCAATCTAGTTTTTAAAACTCTGAATTAATAAAACTGATACATTAAGAAAACACTCTCTTATCTTAAAGTAATTTTTCACTTTTGCGAAAGCTACTTCATCATTGCTTTAAGTCATAAGCTCCCTCAGGACGTTTGAAAAATGATTTTCTTTAAAAAAATTAATTACATGACTTTTCTTGCACATGAAGTAACATATAGCTGGAAGCACAGCAAAGAAAATTCAAGATATCAGTTGAAATAGATATGATTGAGGGAGAAAGAAAGAAAGGACTTCGTAAAAACCATTGAAATGAGACAATAAAAACTAAAGTACCCCCTACAAGGGAGAAAAAAATATTATTTCTAAGGGAATACCAAGGGACAATGATGAGTACCTTAAAATTAGATTTATCTCACCTTTATAAACCATATTTGAAGATAAGCCAGAATTTTAGGTGATAATAAAAGTCAGGAATGCAGATTTAAATATTCTTCTCTGTTGCCAAATCGTATCTAAAAATCTCCAATGTCTCATAGAACACTATTATTAGCATCTTTAGGCATAGTCTCTTGCCCCTAGGAACTTAGAATCTAAAACAGATTTCATCAACAGAATAATATACAACAATAAATTGACAAACACATAAATGTTGGGCTTTGTCATACTTTATAATCTATGTAAAAAAGATGGGTTCCTTTCCTTTCTTTTCCCAGTACTGTCAACCCTTTCTGGACAGACTTCTTGGCCTCTTGTTCTTTTAAAGACATATTCCTGGCCTCCTAGCCTCTCACTGGACACCTTCCTTCCAACTGAGGACAAATCTTGGCCTCCTGCACATTCACTAGACATGCTCCTAACTTCCCATCCACTTGGGGACTGATGTTTGGCCTTCTACCTTACACTCCACTTATTGATCCTCATGGAATCGTTCTATCAGCTTATTTGACCTGCCTAGTTCCCTGGCCAGGGATTGCCACACCTTTTACTTTGAGTGTAAAATGTAACTCAGGTCCTTGGCATCAGGAGAGATCTGGGTTTGAATTCTGATTTTGATATTAACTAGTTGTGTGACTAGTAGCAAGTCACTTAAATTCTCTGAGGCTCAGTTTCTTCATTTGCAAAGTTGGGATGACATTACTATCTATAGTATCTATCCTGTGTGGCTATTTTGATGCTCAAATAAGAGAATAATGGTAAAGCACGTTACAAAGTTTAAAGTATATGAATGTTAGCAATGATGATGACGATCTCTTGTGATTTTTTTTCCTTAATAGTATTTCATTTTTTCCAATTACACGTAAAGGTAGTTTTCAACATTCACTTTTATAAGATTTTGAGTTGCAAATTTTTTTCTCCCTCCCTCCCCTTACCCTTCCCAAGACAGCATGCAATCTGATATAAACTATACATGGACAATCATATTAAACATATTTCCACATTAGCCATGATGTAAAAGAAGAATCAGAAAAAAAGGTAAAAACCATCAAACAAAAAAAAGGAGAAGAGTATGCTTTGATTTGCATTCAGACTACATAGTTCTTTCTCTGGATATGGATAGCATATTCTTTTGGAATTGTCTTAGATCATTGTATTGCTGAGAAGAGCTAAGTCTACAGAGCTGGGTATCACACAGTATTACTATTACTGTGTACGATGATGTCCTGGTTCTGGTCACTTCACTCAGTATCAGTTCTAAATCCTGTTTTTTTCTGAAATTTGCCTGCTTATCATTTCTTATAGCACAATAGTATTCCATCACATTCATATACCACAACTTCAGCTATTCCCCAATTTATGGGCATCCCCTCCATTTCTAATTCTTGGCCACCACAAAAAGAGCTGCTATGAATATTTTTATACTAGTGGGTCCTTTTCCACGTTTTATGATCTCTTTGGGACAGACCTAGCGGTGGTATTGCTGGATCAAAGGATATGCACAGCTTTAAAGCACTTTGAATATAGTTCCAAATTGCTCTCCAGAATGGTTGAATCAGTTCATAATTCCACCAACAATGCATTAGTGTTCCTATTTTCCCACATCTTCTCCAACATTTATCATTTTCTTTTTCTTGTCTTATTAGCCAATCTGATAGGTGTGATGTGATATCTAAGAGTTGTTTTAATTTGTATTTCTCTAATCAATAGTGATTTATAGTGATCATATGACTATAGATAGCTTTAATTTCTTCATCTGAAAACTGACTGTTTATTATCCTTTGACCATTTATTAATTGAGGAATGACTTGTATTTTTATAAATTTGACCAGTTCTCTATATATTTCAGAAATGAGGCCTTTATCAGAGATACTATTTGTAAAAGTTGTTTCCCAGCTTTCTGCTTCCATTTTAATCTTGGTTGCATTGGCTTTGTTTGTGCAAAAACTTTTTAATTTAATGTAATGAAAATTATCTATATTGCATTTAATGATGTTCTCCATCTCCTGTTTGGTCATAAATTCTTCCTTTCTCCATAAGTCTGACAGATAAACTATTTTTCGCTCTCTTAATTTGCTTATGTAGCACCCTTTATGTCTAAATTATGTACCCATTTTGGCCTTATCTTGGTATACAATATAAGATGTTGGTCTATGCTTAGTTTCTGCCATACAAGTTTCTAGTTTTCCCAGCAGTTTTTGTCAAATAATGAGTTCTTATCCCCGAAGCTAGAGTGTTTGGGTTTATCAAATGGTAGATTACTATAGTCATTGATGACTGGATCACTTGTGATTATTGACCTGGAAGAGATGCATAGATTTCTATGATCCACCCAATACAGAAATTCCTTCTGTAATATTTTAAATAGCTGGTAGTCTAGTTTCTGCTTCAATATTTCTCCGAATTTGAAATGCTACGTATTTTATTGCTAGACTTACAAATTCTTAAAAAAAAGATCACTCTTACAAACTTACGAACAAGACTGGGAACAGTCTTGTCAGCACACCCTCTAAAAGTGTGATATCCATAACTGACCACAGGATTAGTATGTCCTCAAGCTGGGTGTTTGACTTGAATTGATGTGACCCAAAATGGCATTGTCTTTTTTTTTTGCTGTCTGTGTCACACTGTTGTCTTATCTTGAGTTTATGGTAGACTAAAAATTTCTGATCATTTTCTTATGAACTTTTGTCAAGCCAGGCTTCAATACGCTTTATTTATTTGATTGATTTTGTGATCTTAAATGTGGGACTTCATATTCGTCACTGTTGAATTTCACTTTTAGAGGCATCTGGGTGTGGCCTTAGGGCCCAAGTCAAATCCCCCAGACTCTAAGTGGCGGAATAGATGTAGATCCTCATCAACAGGGAACGTTTTCTCACCTAGAATTCATTACAAACTGAATCAGTTAAAGGTCTAAGCCAATTTTTATATTGTTGGGTTTAGTTTATTGTTCCAGTGTACTGCAATTGCTTTGAATTTTCTGTCATTCAACACGTTAGCAGTTAGACGGTGCTATGGATAGGGTGCTGAGCCTAGAGTCAAGAAGATCTTAGTTCAAATTTAGCCTCAACTACTTACTAGGTGTGTGACCCTGGGCAAGTCACTCAGCTTCTGTTTGCCTCAGTTTCCTCATCTGTAAAATGGGGATAATAATAGCACCTACCTCCCAGGGTTGTTGTGAGGATCAAATGAGATAATATGTATAAAATGCTTAGCACAGTGCCTACTACATAGCAAATGCTATGTTAGTTATGAATATTATTATCATTATCATTATTTTTGTTGTTGTTGTTGTTGTTACTTACTATTATTATTATTATGCTAGCCTTGTGTTATTTTCCAATTTGCTAAGTGTATGAGATAAGGCTGAGGAGAAAGCCCTGAAGTATGTGACCTTTACTAAAGACTTTCCACTGTGTCAATTGCTCCATATATCAGCAGTCTTTGAGTCCAGTTGTTCAACAGCCTATAAATTCAATTTAATTCAATTCAACATGTATTCCCTACACACCTACTTTGTTCCAGGCTCTCTATGCTAGCTACTAAAGGATGCAAAGGCAAAACAAAACAGTTCCTGCCCTCAAGTAATTTACCTTCAACTGAGGGCAGTAACATACATAGATAAATCATGGGATTCTAGATTTAGATCTGAAAGAGAAAAGGAGGCACCAACTCCAACCCTTTAATTTTACAGATAAAGAAATTGAGTCACAGAGTGATTAAATGACTTGGGCAGGGTCACACAGTTAGTATCTTAAGTGAGATTTGAAACCAGGTCTTCCTGACTCCAAGGTCTTCACCATGCTGCCTTAAAGATATATACATGTAAATCCAAAATTACTTGGGGGCAAGGGAGAGAGAGCAAGGGCAACTGGATAGAAGGTAATCCTTTCTTATGTAATTGTACTATAATCCATCTCATACTTCTCCATGTTGTGCTTTGCATGTGGTTGGTATTAATAAAATGTTTGAACTAAATTGAAATTAAGATGTTCCATGTCCATATACTTTTTTCCAACTATAATCTAATTTTTTCTCTTGTTCCTTCTTAATTCATAGCTCAATTGACTATTCATCTTCAGTGAGTGTCCCAAATATATATACTAATTCAACAGATTGGCCATACACGTGTATATCATAGTCTAAGTAATAGGCATTTTTAATCCATTTCATTTTTCCTGTGTGGATTGTAAGCTATCTTTTGGATAGTTAAGAGTATCATTGAGGGGGGTACCATAATGTTCTGGGACTTAATATAATTAGCACAATATCGTCTACAAATATGAGTATCTGTAAGACATCATTATCTATAGTCATTCCTTCTTCCTTTCAGACCCTGAAGAATCTTCCATGACAGCGATATCATACCATTAGCAAGTATATTTTGTGTACTCTCAGCACAAAGACCCATCTTTTCAACTTAAATGCTCTCTGAGTGATATTTTCTGATTGTGAGTTTTGTATATTCACTATGTTTACTTGAGGAATAGAATTTTCAGGTTACTCAGTGGGCCGTGGAGAAATGCATGTGAGCACACAGGCCGCAGCATATTTCCAATGATGACATGCTTATAAAGGAGTGTAGCAGATGCTATGGAGAGACTGTATGATTGGTCTTGTGGTTAGAATGAGGGATATCAGATGAATCTTAGTGCCTGGAACACAGTAGATGCTTAGTGAGTTCTTGACTTGAACTGCTCAAAAAACTATAATTTCTAGAATCCATCTTTTTACTCTTTAAAAAAAAGATAGGACAATGTTTTCCAGCTTTGGCTTTGGCTATTTCTCCCATTCTCCAAGACTTCTACAAAACTACCAACTGCAGAATAAAGTGTATGATGTATGTCAAAAAGGCAGAGAAGAGGTAAAGGGGACAAGAAGTTACCACCTCATTGTCAGTCAGGAAAGGCTACATATTAGAGGTGAGATTTCAAGAAGTTTTAAAAACATGAGACACTTTTGAATTTTATTTAGATCTTAAGTGGATATTTTTGATGTTAGAAAAATGCCATAAAAATCCAAATAAATTGCTCAAGTGTGCAGAATATATATACAATATCTTGGAACCATTTAATACTCTTAGTAAAGAAGTATAAATAAAACAATCTAGTCTGGAAGTATGTGGTGGTCATGACTATTAAAATTTACTTCCTGAGCAGAGGAGGACTTCTGTTTCCAGGAGCCAAGATGGCAGAGTAAAAAGGTAGTCACTCTCACCCTCCCCTATCAACCTCTGAAAACCCAGAAAATATCACCCCAGGAAAAACCCTGGAACAGCTGAACCAGAATAAAGATGGGGAGCAGCAATACAGTAGCCTAGGTAAGCTTGAGGGATTAACAGGAAAGGCCCCTCTTGCCATGGGGGAAGGGGAGCAGTACTGAATGGGAGGCATCCCTGCCAGCCCCCAGGAAAGCCCCACTTTAGCACACCAGGAGGAGATCCTGGTGCCTTGGCGTTCTCCAGCAAGCCTTAGTAAAAATAAGGGAAGCAGCACTACAAATGGCCCCAGGCAGATAAACACCCTGCAACATTTATCTGAAAGGAGCTGAAGAAAGCTAAAGGAAAGGAAAAGCAGGCAACCTAGAGTTGCCTGAAAGTTCCATCCCTGCTGATTCCAGCCCAACACCAGGTAAGCTGCCAGAACCCTACAGCCTCCAATTACCAACATAAGAGGTCCCACACAAAAGCCAGTGACCAAGACCCAAGCTCCCAGCACAAGAAGCTGGGATCAGTGCCCTCTGCTCCCAGCAGGAGAGCTCAATCTCTTTAAAGGCCAGGGAATAAAGAAACACCATAAGTAAAAAGAAATGTACCATAGATTCATATTATGAGAAAAGTGAAGATCAAGGCAGAAATTCAGAGGATGACAACATTGTCAACAAACTCGTATCTGCAACCTCAAAAGGGAATATGAACCGGTCTGAAGCCCAAAAAGCCTTCTTTGAAGAGCTTAAGAAGGATTTTAAAAGTCAAATGAGAGAAGTAGAAGAGTCCTTAAAAAATACGATTGGCCGAGTGGAAAAAAAGTACACTGAAGAAAACAAATCCCTTAAAAATACAATTGGCCAATTGGGGAAGGAGTACAAAATCTAATAGAAGAAAACAATTTGTTAAAAATTAGAATCGGGCAAATAGACGCTAATGACTCTATGAGAGAGCAAGAATCAGTCAAACAGAAACCAAAAAAATGAAAAAATAGATGAAAACATAAAATAAAATGTACTTCCTCAGTAATTTCTAACTATTGCAATTTTCATTTTAAGCCTATTTTGATATTCTATAAGCATATGTAATAATAGCATAAAAAGCTTAATAGTATCTCTTTTATTCAAGAAATACACTTCATGCATTTCATTATAGAGCTAATTTTTTTCACCAAAATAGTTCTTTTAATTTCCTAGTTGTCCTTTATGATATTAAATATACAGAGATTAGTGGAGAACATTGGAACAACAGCTAGGGAAGTATAATTTCCCTCTTAATATAAGTTGCTAGCATTACATCATTCCTGGTATGGCATCACTTTACATTTTAGTTATTCAATAAAACCAGAACTTAGTTAGCTATACTATATTTTTCTTATTGATTAGTAACATATATTGATTTCCTTTTTTTCTCTTTGTCCCATTTCCCACTGCACTGTATAGGAACTTAGATGTCGTTTTTGTCCCATGCAAATAAAATATTAATTAACTATATATGGAAGCAGTGGCTCTTAGAAAATATATTCTTAGTGTTTTCTTCACTGATATGAAGGTATCCAGTGTACTGTAAGGGGCCATTGAGCAAGAATTCCAGTAAGATCTATTAGTCAATTCAGGGGGGTGGGGTTGGTGTGAGAAGCCAGATACAGATACCATCATTAACCAATGTGGTGGTAGATTATACTAGTGGATTTCAAAATGGATGTTCAAACCTACTTCTGTGACCCTTTCTTTATCATACTTCTCAGGGAACCATAGGATTCTGATCTAGCTGCTACAGAATTGGCCAACTTGGAAGCCAACATAAAAATGGCCAGAGAAATCAAGATTTAGCTGAACTATAACTAATTCAACTAGAAATCTCTGTTTATTGAAAGGAATTTAGTATACTTTCTTTTGTACACAAACACAGGCTTAAGAATGTGCCACCACTTGAATACAGGCTCTCATTACTGCTCATCTGGACTACCATCACTGGTCCAGCTCTACCATGGCTCCTTAGGTATTTCCATTCCATCCTCCTGCACTCTGGCCTTTCTCACCTCAAATGGTGATCTTTGACCATAACTAGTCATGCCGTGTTGGGCATTCTCTCCCCAGCCTCCTTACTTTTTCACCTGTAGCTCTAAGAGTAGTAATCAAACCCATGACACTATTCCTGGAAAGCGCATATTCATCAAGTACCCTATGATTGCATTTAACCATCTCTGACTACATTCTGCACCTAATAACTGCTTTTTCCACTATTCGTTCATTCAGAGTCTTCCCACCTTCACTCTCTTCTCACTTCAATATCCCCCTGAATATCATTGGCAGAATAATCTTTCTCATGTGCAAATCTAGTCATGCTGCTTTTCTACTAAAATAAATCTTCAATGGCTTGCTCTCTATTAAAATCCCTTTGCTGGCTTTTGAGGCCTTCCACAATCTGATGCTGCCTTATCTTTATAATCTTGGTTCATATTTCATATTTACCCATACTCTAGACTCTAAACAAACTGCTATGTTGTCTCCCTTCTGAACATGCTTTTCACTCTTCACCCCATGTATTTGGTTAAGCTATCCCTAAGTAATGCCCTAAGATACTTTCAAGTTCTTAAAACCTGTCTGGGTCCATTAGCTAATCAAAACCACTGCTCATAAGCCAAGAAGGCAGTATACAGTAGAAAAAAAAAACATGGAAATTAGGGTCAGAGTATCTGGATTTGAATCCTGGTTATGCTACTGACTTCCTGTGATGTTGAACAAATTACTTAAATTCTCTGATCATATCTGTTTCTCAGCTGAAGAAGAATTTATATTTTCATTTAATTTTTGGAAGACCTCTTCTGTCATAAGGAAAGTAGTATTATCTCGCCCTAAACAAAAAGTCACATTAGGAGATTCTCCTCTCTTTACATCTTTCCCCCTCCTATGTTCCCAAGTAGACATTGGACTAGATGACCTCTGGGGGTCCTTCTAGCATCAAGCCTGCAGCATAATCTATGATTGTAGCTTCCTCTCAGCCTCCCCAAGATCAATCAGAATCCATTCAGGTGACATAACAGTATTGCAAATGGACATTTCCTCAAAATAAAGTACAAGGTAAACCACAAAAGGTGAATTAAGCAGAAAGCGATCTCAGTGGTTATTCCCCCAAATCACATAATCCCACTCTCCAGTCCTAGGAACTAAGAAAGCTCCTGTTAATAGTCCCAGACATTGGATGCAGCTGAGGAGTAGCTGCTTGGCTTTGCATCCATTTTTTACCCTCTTCAACTCTGTATTGTTATTATTATATTATTGTTGTTGTTCAACTATGCATTGTTAGCATCTGCTCAAGGCACTTTTCACAGCTTTTCCTTTTCTAACTTTCTGTATTGCTAAACCTATGCATAGCATTCTAGGTCAGGGAGTCCAGCACCTTCTGGGACAAGTATTCCAAAGGCTCTCATTTCCAGTAAGTGAGGATCTTTGGGTCCCAAAGCACTGTGGGAACATGGAGGTCATTCAGAGAGGCTCATTATACTAGTGCCTGGAATGCCCTGCAATTTCTATCTTTACTTACTGAATTTCTACCTGTCCTTTAAAGGATAATTAATATGCTACCTTCTCTAAGAAGCCCTTCATGACTCCACTCTAACACTTTATACCAGATTTTATTTTGTGCTTCTTGAACTTAAAAGGTAATATTGTATCTCATTCTCATTTTAAATGGTAATCTCTAGGAGAGGAGGGATCATGTTTTACCTAAACTTTGTACCTTCCAGCTGTCTACATAGTAGACAGTTAATAAATTTTAGTTGAATGACTATTCTGACTTTCCCGGAAGTCTTATCAGGCCACTTTCTAGGTGCTAAACTTTTTTTTTTAGGCTATTTTCCTCATGAGACTGGAGAAACCATTCACAGTCAAATGAAGTTGTGTAAATATACAACCCTGCCCTTTCATAAATTTTGTAGTCTATGCTCTATAAATGGAATCAAACAGTTTTTGAACTCATACTATGGTCCCCAACTTATTTTTCTTCTCCCCTTTTATGTCATCCTTACTTCCTTCCAAAGAAGCTCAACTCTGGTGTTTCATTGATATCTTGAGATGACCCTGGAGTCCTACAGCATGAGCTCTGTACTACCAGACAAGTACAGACCTAGAAATGGACTCATCTGTCTTTTCTCCAAAGACAAGACTAGTTAAGCCACTTCATCAGGTGATGGTGGGATGAGTTTTTCAGTCCCAACTCATAAAACCCATATACTAAAGTCTACCTGAACTGTGATCTACATTAATGAAGGGATTATTCATATGAGTGAGCTTGAAGTATTGTAGTTTCACTAGTTTATGGACCAAATTTAATCTTTGACCCTCTTGATGGTTGAAAAAAAAAACCATCCAGGTCTCCAAATAGTTATTATTCCCATTCCACTGAATATGAATGCAATGTCTGTCTAGTAGGAAAAGATTAATCTTCTAGCTCAGTCTTAATCACATCTGAGGGAAAACAATGGATGATTCTCGGTTAAGGACAAGGAGATGAATGAATGGATGGGACAGGTAGAGGAGTAACCAGTCAATAAGCCTTTATTCAGCTCCTGCTATGTGCCAGGCACTGTGCTAAGTGCTGGACCAGTAGGAGACAGGTGTTGCCCATCTTTCCACAGCACATTTCTTGATGGGATGGGAGCTTCTTCAATTAAAATATGATGAGGACAGCTGGCCAGCAGCTAGCACTGGCAAGAGGACAAGAATGTCAATAAATGGATCACAGAATTAAACTTACAGGCACAGCTGTTTCTCATGAAGAATCTGGTACTGTAGCCTTACACACAGGGGCCTCAGCTTTTCCATTCTACTCACGCTTTGCTGTAGCATCTTTCAAGTTGAGAATAAAATGAGAACTTCACCAACATTGTTAAAAATGCCATACAGCTCGGTCAAGCTTCACAAAAGTCCTGGTAAAGTCATTAAATCCCAATGTCTCCTCATGTGACTCATGAGTCACTGAGAAAGCTGGAAAAGGTTCCATGACTCGTGACACTGGCTTGTCTTATTTTACCAGTAGACCACACTCACATGGAGAAGGAAGACACACTTTGTTCCAGGATTCAAAACTCAAAACAGAGTGTGAAGAGTAACAGAAAAGTTTGTAACAGCAACTTCTGAATGAGAACACGATATGTTCCTCTAGGAGTTAAAGTGGTATGGTGGATAAAGTGCTAGACTTGGTATCTACCTTAGATAATCACTTAATCTTTCTGAGTTTCAACAGACTTGCCTCTTCCTTACCTCTCAGTTTACTCATCTGTAAAACTGCAGTGCTCCCTTAAACCACACCCCTAGGCAAAACATTCATATGAGAGATATGTTAGGAGGAGGAGCCAGAGCAATGGATAGTAAGTACACTGGACCTAGAGCCAGGGGCCCTGGGTTCAAATACTGCCTGAGATACTTACTGACTGTGATCATGGGTAAGTAATAACTTTCAGAGCCTCAGTGTCTTGATATGTAAAATGAAGATAATACTTTCACTAGATAGAATTTTTAAAAAGCTCAGCATTTTTTTGAAAGTGCTTTGTAAACCTTAGAGTGTTGTATAAACATATTATAGTTTTAAAAAAAAACATTTCTGGGGGAGTTGTTGATTTTTCTGACTTTGCTTATCACCATTGCCTAAATTTGAGTAGCTTTGTTTTGAAAAGAATTCCAAGTATTTTTTTAAATTAGGCTCAAAATTTTCAAGGTATTTTCCAAAACATTGAGAACTTGGACATAAATATAAAACTGGTGGTATAGTGGAAAGAGACTGAATTAGGAGATGATGCCTAGTCACATGGGTAAGTTGGATAAATCACTTTCATCTGTAAAGTAATCAAAATCAGATTAGGTGTTCTGTCTCATCTCTGAAATGGCTATGATACAAAGAATACACTCTTTCCTAAGCACCCCAGCAGTTTACTTAAGGAATCAACCAGCAGAGGGCAATATTAGCATTTGCAGTTTAAAAAAAATAATAAACTGGTTAATTGCTAAATGAAAATTAGCCATTTGGGGTTCAGTATATTCAGCTATAAAAGAAAAGATAATCTTTTCAGAGAAATAAGTGTAGGGAACAGTAAAAATTAAGATGAAGTTAACCTATGACTCATCAAAGCAACTAGATCAACATCTCTGAAAAGAAATAAACTGATTTCTATCTTTGTTTAAATTGTGGAATATTTGCTGAACTCTTCTATTGTAAAAACTTGACTCCTTCTTTGCCCAGAATTGAAAAAAAAAACTTATGAGAACAATTCCTCCTCCCTCTGTATCTTCACCTTGTCTCTGCCCCAGGACCCATTCACTGGCATGAAGTTCAAAATTTCCTGCCTAGTATTTCTGAATACGAGCACCGCAGGAATTAAGCTTTCTGGTTCTTCTCACCCATTTTAGAGTGACCTTCGTCAAGTACTTCAAGAATAAGAGTTTTGCATTTGCAGAGGAGGATGATATTGTTGCCCCATACAGAGGAACTGAGGCTTAATTAATGGATGTAAGGGTCTTTAGTTCCGCTGGATTAGTTCAAAACACTAATAAGAAAGCGATTCTCTATTGTTTGCCAATTGCTGCTGGAGTAAGTATTCCACTTGGCTGAACTTAAATCGGAGAGATTAAACCTTAATTAAGATTTTTCAGGTTGAATTTAGCTGGAAACTAATTTTAATTGAAGTTGCTATTGAACTAAAGGCTGCCTTTGAAGGATATCTATGGTTGTAGTTCCATAGACTACATGATCTCTGAGGTCCCTCCTAGCTCTTAAGTCTGGGCTCTTCTGATCTTTTTTGGTGTGTAAAGTTATTGTATTCGCTTCTTGCCTCCGTATGAGGTTTCTACCATATTTCTAGTCTGAATTGGTTGTGCTAGGTAGAACCTTTCTTTTTCTTTTTTTTTTCTTTTAGAGGCAAGAGTGTGATTTATCATCTTTCTGTTTTAATATATGGCTAACTGTTCAGTGGTGCCACATCCAATAATTTGGTTTGCACTCCTATTTTGGGAGTAGCCTTTGACCTGGGGGAAGGGGCCAAAACTCATCTTGTAGATTCCACACTTTACCTTGTTTGCACAACTGCAAAGCAAGGGCCATGGGCCGAAAACCTTTCAGTGAGGGACGGGTCATCTCCTAGGTACTGGAGCTCAGCTAAGGCGCGAGGAAGAGAATGTCCTTTGCACTAGAACGCCAGAGTGAAACCGTGTAATTTACAACCGCCCTACCCATCCACACCTCCTCTTCGGCTTCTGGCCCAGGTTCATAGAATCCTTGTAGAGCTACAAGGGTCATCCAGTCTATCAATCGTCATTATACAGATGAAGAAACTGAGAGGTTCTCAATGTCAGATACATAGTAAGGGACAAGGCAAGGTTAATGTAGGCAAGTTTCTTTCCACACCACAAAAAAAGAAAAACTAATAATAACAAATATAAAATCTTTTGTCTAAGAAAATGGCATAATTTTAATAATCATAAGGCATGTGCTTCATTCATTTAGTCTTTTTCTCCTCTTATCCTTCCTCCACATAGCTTCCAAATCAATAATTGCGAGATAAACCTCTGATCATGTTATTTCCCTGGTCAAAAATCTTCAGTGACTCTCAGCTGCCTCTAGGATAAAATTTTGTTATTGTTCTGTCATGTCCAACTCTTCATGACCCCATTTGGGATTTTCTTGGCAAAGATACTGGAGTGGTTTACCATTTCCTTCAGCTCACTTTACAGATAAGGAAACTGAGGCAAACAGGGTTATGTGACCTGCCCAGGATCACACAGCTGATAAACGTCTGAGGCCAGAATTGAACTCAGGACTTTCTGACTCCAGGCCTGTTGCTCTCTCCACTTCACCACCTTGCTGCACATATCTTAACCTGACATTAAAAACCCTCTACAATATGGTGTCCACCCTCCTTGCCAGATTTCTTTTATTTCACTTGCTTCACTGTGACCAAACTGACCTATAACTTCTTCTCCAAACTTGATATTTCATCTCCCATGTCTCTGCTTTTGTGCACACTGTCTCCTATGCCCTAAATGTACTCCTTCATCTGTGTTTTCAAAACCGTAGCTTCCTTTAAGGCTCAGCTCAGATGCTGTCTCCTACAAGAAGCCTTTCCCAATTTCCTCCAGTTGTTACTGCTCCTATCTGGTATTTTCTTGTCTGTGTACATGTTTTCACCGCCAGTAGAAGGTAAGGTCCTCAAGAGCAGAGATTGTCTCATTCTTGTCATTTTATCCCCAGAACCTAACATAATAACTTGTACATCTCAGATGGTTCATAAATATTTATTTCTTCAATTCATTCATTCATTCAACAGACATTTATTTTAACCCCACCAGAATCTCTTTTAGATGCCTGCTCTTGTGGGAATAATATTTTATTCTGTGGGTTCATAAACTCATGCACATTAGCATGACTGATTTAATCCATTCCCAACAAACAAACTGTATAAATGACTAATAGTGCCATAACTTTCTGCCTCATTAAAATGGCTCTTGTGGGTAGATTGGATTTTTTTCTATTAGATCATCAGGTCATAGACTTAGAGCAGAAAAAGACCTTAGAAACCATCCAAGCACCTTGTCTTACAGATGAAGAATCCATGGCCCTGGGGAAGCCAAGTGATTTGACCAAAGTCCTATACACAGTAAATAGCAACCTTAGACATGAGCTTCTCTGACACCAGAGCCACTCTGCTACCTTTGATTGCAGAGGCATTTTTTAACCTAAAAAACAACAACAATAACAAAAACCATCCAGACACCCAAAGATTCAAGTTTTTATTTTACTGAGTATAGTAAAACAATAAAGGCCCTTTATAATGTCTTTCCTGACTTTTGGTAAGGAAACCAAAATCACAGCTGTTTGATTAATAGTATACTGGGCTAGAAACAGAGCCACAGAAGGAAAAACAGAAGTCACTGCATCCTTTCTACATTTATTCTCAATGATGCCCCCATAATTTTTTTCTATTAATTTATTTTGAATTATCAACAATCACTTCCATAAGCTTCCAAGTTTTACATTTTTCTCCTCCCTCTCCACCTCCCTCCCCAAGACTGCTCATAATCTGATATAGGCTATACACATACATTCCTATTAAACATATTTTCCCATTAGTGATGTTGTAAGCAAGAATTAGAACAAATAGGAAGAACTACCAGAGAGAGGAAACAAAACACAACAGAAGAAAAAAATAGCAAATGATATGCTTCGATCTGCATTCAAACTCCATAGTTCTTTCTTCTTTGTGGATAGTGTTTTCCATCACGAGGCCTTTGGGGATGTCTTAGATCCTTGTATCATAATTTTTAAAAAAATATAAATGAAAAGTTGTTTTTTAAGAAACAGGAAATTTGAAGGTGATGACCAGCTGGTCTTCTTCTGAAACAGAAGAATTAATAGAATTAAACTGTAGTGGGAGAGATGTCGGGAAAAATATTCTGACAATGAGAGTTTTTGAAGGCTGGAATGTGTTAAGGAGGGAAGTTGTAGAATTTCCTCCTCTTCTTTAAAATTAGGACAGATCCTCATCTGTCTGGAATAGTTTGCCTAGTCCTGACTTTCCAATGTTCCTTTTATTCCTTGAATTTTATGATTCTCTGAGCCCATGAAGGTCATCTTAATTTAAGGAAGTTCCAGTTCTGAAGAGTGTAGGAGTTCTGTTGGAAGAAGCAGAGTGGGTTCCATAGCACTAAGAGAAAAAAATCACTCAAAGCTTTTATCCTGGGAATTTAGAAGGCTGCTTCATCAAGGAAAATAGTGAAAGGAGGAAACAAATTATAGCAGCCACTAGGATCTTTCTTCCCAATGCTCCTTCATGGTACTAGCACTCAGCATAGTGCTTGGCACATAGGGAGCACTAAATAAATGTTGATTACCTTAAAATCTGAGAGGATATACGGAACACTTACCACTTTTCAAAGCCACTTGTGGCTAATAGAAACTTCTCTTCCACATTCACTGACTTGTCCAACTAATGAGGAAATGAAAAAGAAAGAAAGAGAAAAACAGAGAAGGAGATGGAGAGAGAGAGAGACAATGTGTGTGTGTGTGTGTGTGTGTGTGTGTAGCTTTTTATTGTCTTGATATCCTTTATCATTACAGCCAGATTACCTTTATGGTGGTGGTGGTGGTCCTTTGCTCTTGAAGAGAACCAATGACATCATGAGGGTGATGTCTTGACTTACCAATGAAATGGATTTAAGTGAGGTAAAGTCATCAGCCTCACTCTCTACTCCCTCCCCAAGTCATCGAATGTATGGCTGGAGGTGGGTAGTAGATAAGTGAACCAACTAATTAAGAAATCACTTCCTTTGGCTGTGTAATGTATTCTTTAGTCTTTCTCCCAAATATTTCCCACATTTCTGCCACACACATTTGACTTTTAAATTATGTTTTATTCAGGCAGATAATAAAATTAGGTTTTTTCCCTTACTGAGTGTATTGGTTAGGTGGTGAGGAAGATGGTGCAGAAATGTATTAATTTTAGGGAGAAGATGATTTAAGATCAAAACTATATCATGAACAATTCACAAAGTATAATAATTGGCATGGAGAAAATCATGTGTGGCTAAATTCAAGAAGCACTTATCAAGCATTGGGAGCCAGTGTGTTATGGTAAGAGAGCTGGCTCTTGAGGCAGAGGATCTCTGCGTTCAAATCCCACATGTGACTATTTCTACCTATGTGACCTTGGACAAATCTCTTAACCTCCATGGACTTCAATTTCTTCATCTATAAAAATGGATGTTTAGGACAAAAATTGTTTCTTAGGATCTAAATCTATGATACTATTATTTGCAAGGTGACAGGTACCAGTGAATTAAATGGATAGAGGGCTAGACTTAGCATCAATAGGACCTGGGTTTGAATCCTGCTTCTGATCTATATCAACCGTGAACTTAGGCTAGTCATTCAGACTCCCGGTGCCCCAGCTATCTCCTTAAGACTTTAAATTATAGGCAAGTTGTTGATCTGTACTGGATAGATGGAATTCCCCTGCACTGTTATAATCACACATCCAGACTCCCCCCTCTAAGACATTTACAAATATAAATATGACACAGCCCTCCTTTAAAATGGTTATACATAAATAATCAACATAGAAAGAATAAAATAAGTGTAAAGGAGGGGTTCAAGGAAACCTTTTGTGAGAAATTTGAAGAGGGAAGGATAACAACCCATTGATCTTAGGTCTAAGTTCAAAATACATACTGTCCATAACAGGGGTATTATGTTTTGTCCTTGTCAGCCCATATCAGGGGTATTGTGTTCATTTCTGGATACCACATTTTAGAAAGAATATTGTCAAGCTAGAGAGGGCCATAAGGATATCCTGGGACCGTGACATTTGAGGGATGGTTAAAGGAGCTGAGCCTCATTAGCATGGGAAAGAAATAACTTGGGAGTGTTTGGCTGTGACAGCTGTCTTCAAACATTTGGGGGACTGTCAGTGTGGAGAAGAGAATAGGTTTAGTCTGTCTGGCCCAGAGGGCAGAACTTAGAGCAAGGGAGAGAAGTCATGGAAAGGCAGATTTAGGTTTGAGACAAAGGAAAACTTCCTAATAATTAGAACTGTATAACATTGGAATAGACTGCCTTGGAAGATTGGGTGAATGAACATTTGTTTGGGCTGTTATAGTGGGGATTCGTATTCAGATATGGGTTGAATTGAATAGTATCTGAAGTCTAGCTTTAAGATTCTGTGACTTCTATTTAAAAGAGGGTGGGAGGAAGTCAACAAAGTCTTTTTGGAGAAGACAGCATCTTAGCTGAGCTTTGAAGAAAGGGAAGTACTTCAAAAGATGAAGTTGGTAGGAATAGGTATAGTTCATTTAGGTCATGATGGGAAAAAAGTGAGCAAAGTTGTAGAGACACGAGGAGGCAGAATAAAGAATGGAAGTGGAAATCTAGTCCAGTTTGGCTAAAATGTAGAATATGTGAAAGGGAATTGTATGAGATAAAGTCCAACAGTTAGGTTGGCACCAGATTGGGAGGGCCTTGAATGGTAGAGTCAGACATTCTTTGGAATTGTTCGATGGACTGTACATAAAACATGAAAGTTGGAACCAAAAAAAGTCTAATAATGACAGGAATAGTAAGAGCAAAGAATTGAGGGTAAAAGAGAAGCAAAAAGGCGGGGGAGAAGGATTCAAGATTCCCTCTGGGTGGAGTTCTATTGTCTCAGAAGGTCTTGGCATAAGACGATCATTTACATGGTGTGATTTGAAGAAAATAGCTGCTTGTTCTAAAATGTACATTCTCCAGGCTACCAAGGATAATCAGTTTGGTGAAGCAGAAAAGGCATAGATAGCATTGTCCTCTAATCCTGACTCTGTCTCCTCCTAGGTTGTGCAACCTTGGTTAAGTCACTTTATTTCCCTCAGGCTGTTTCCCCACCTACAAAATGAACACTAGAAAGATCACATCAGACTCAAAAAGGTCACCAAAAATTTGGTGAGATTGAGAGCATGGGAGCAGTGTCTTAGTGGGAGTGACACTAGGGGACACTGGACCCTTGGGAAAGGAGAAGGAAGAACAAAAGGAGAGGGAGAGATGCATTGAATATAAACCTTCTCCTGCTTCACAACTTTGCCAAGAACAGACTTCATTCTCAGTCCAAATGTCTGTGATCCCTCCTCTTCCCCCCAACTCTGTCAATGTTCTCCTGGGTGCCATGTCATCATTAGATTAAAGCCTGCTGTAAACACACCCCTAGGCTCTCCTCCTGGGGGCACTCCTGAGGATCTTCCAGGGAGAATAATGATTAAAGTCAGATCCAAATCAGAACCACAGAAAGTTCTAGGGAACTGTTGTATGAGATGAGCCAAAAGGGAGCCTCCCTCTGGACAAGCTACCAGACATATGTTGTCTTTTGTCCTCTCCCACTTTGTTGTGAGCCAATTCTCTATTCCTTTGCAGCATACTTCCCATTCCATTACAGCTGATGGGGATTTTGCCTATATAAGGAGTATGAGACTAGACCTCATGTTCTTTTTCACCCTTTCCATTCTCCCTACTCACTGACCACAAGTTTTGTGGCTTCATTTGAAAAATAATGCAAAGTGTTACATTCCCCAAAGTATGCCATGACACAGTCACTCTGTGCTCTTGCCTCTTGACATTAGTACCAAAGGAGAACAAGAATGTAAACATCTGTTTTTTATAAGTCCATTCCAGACTTATAACTTGATTAGTATAGGGGAATATTTGACATGATTAATTTTCCAGTCACAACATCATGATGGTTTTGTGTCCTTTTATCACCTCTTTAAGGGATAAAAGCAAGAAAAATAATATTCTAACTTTATTTTGGTCTGGTTTTCAGTTTCTTAACTATGCCAAATGTTTCTACTATAGTTGGCTCATGAATACACTATTTTTAATTCAATTAAAAGCAACAAATTTCCCTGTAGAAATGTGTGTTACAAGAGACATAAAATTAACTTGAGTCTAAGTTTGTGAATAATCCCTCTTTCTCTGGGAGAAAACTAGCATCTGAAGTGCAAGAGTGTTATATTGTGCCCTGAAATCAATGATTTGCCATAAGGCAACTTCTTGTCTCAAAACCTGCTTTTTTTCTTTCTTTAAATTATTCTCCTCCTCCTCCTCCTTTAAATTCAAGTCAAGTCAAATCAATTTAAAAAACATTTATTAATTTCTTAGCATATGTAGGGAAGAAAGGCAGCATGGTATAGTGGATAGCCCATCATCCTTGGAGTCAGCAGAGCCGGGTTCAAGTCTTATCACATTCACCTACTAGCTTTATGACTATGAGTAAATCACTTTTGCTGTCCCAGAAAATTCTCCAAGATTTTAAATTGCAGATGAGTTACTGATTTTTATGGGTAAAGGAGTTTCCTCAGAGGTATGGATCACTCTCTCAGACCCAGATTTGGAAAAGTCACTAGTCTAGGCTAGAGATGAAAAACAACTGAATCCCTACCCTCAAGGCATTCACTGTCGATTACCATCTTTGGCATTCTGGTATAGTTGAAAGAGTTCTTCAGTGTAAAAGAACCTGGATTTAAAGCCTGGACATGTTCTTTTGTATGACATTGGGCAAATCTTTTAATCTCTGCAAGCCCAAGTTTCTTCATCTCTAAGATGAAGGCTTTCGGCCAGAAGATCTCTCAGATCTCTTTCCATTCCAAATTCTATGCTCCCTATCAATATAATTACGTTAAGAGAACATTTTATTGAGTTGGGGTGGCTATTATAGAAGCAACATGGTAAGTGTTTTCACTGTAGAATGTTTACTTATTAGATGTCTCAGTTTTCCCTAGGTAGGTAATAGAGCTTCTGAGTAGAATGCTGGATAATAAAGATTCCAGGTCTACTCTGACTGGTGGTATATTTTCCTGTATAATTAAAAAAAAATCTTTGTCCCATCCTGTCTCTTTTTCTAAGATGAAACCTATATATACTTAACAGTAGGAGGCTGAGTGAATGAACTTGCCACAGACAGAAACTGTGAAATCAGAAGGAGTGGGTTTATCCAGCGGAATAAAAAGTGTTGAGTTTAAGTGCAACTGGAACATACCATCAGTGCTCTTCTGTTGGCAATTGCAGATATGAATCTCAATCTCTGAAGAGAAGTCGGTACTGTAGATATAGATTTGGGAGTAATCTACAGTATTGACCCCTCTTCTGAGATCCATGAAGCCATGAAGGTGAAAGAGGTTGTCAAGGGAAGTGTAGAGAGAAGAAAAGAGAGCTGAGGACAGACCCTCTGTAGACCTCCACATTAGGGGATTGGGAAGAAATGAAGAACCAGTGAAGAAAACAGAAGGAATTGTCAGAGGGGTAGCAGTAAATTCAGGCATGTGGAGCCTCCAAAACCAAGGGAAGAAACAGTATCCAGGAAAGAAGAGGAAGAGGAAAGGGAGGAAGAATATGGGAAGGAAGGGGATGATGAACAGGTTCAAGAGCAGCAGAGAAGTCAAGCTGGATGAAGACTGAAAAGGGAGTCATTGAATTTGGCCATAATAAGTGATTTTTGAGAGAGAAGATTCAGTAGAAAGATATATTTTGTTCTTAGCTTTTCCAATTTGAAAGCAAATTCTTAGCATGTGTTATATTATTTTTTTCATATAGGCATTCCTACTTGAGGTGACCAGGGCTTAGATATCCTGACTACTAACATTATAATCCATTACTGTTTCCATGTTACCTCATTGTGAGTGCTTACTTTCAATTCTGGAAAGAGGTGAGGGTGTAGGTGACAAGAGATAGGAAGAATGTGATTTAGAGTTTGTTTTCAGGCTTGAATTGCCTTCCCATGAAGACAGTTCCCTCAGCTGAGATACAGATTGTCCTAATGGTCTCTTCCTGTCAAAATCTGTACTCAAGAAAGAATTGGAAATTCATTTATACTTAAATGTAAATTATTGGTTTCCAGTTATGGAGACAACCTCTCACAGGTGTTTCAACATTTAACAGCTACAAACATTTGTTAAGGGTCTACTATGTTAAGAACTCTGCATTAGGCCTAGATCTGCATTTAACTAGGACCAAAGCTTTGAACTGAAGTTAAGAAACTCTTTACAGCAGGATTTTTTGGCCATCGAAAAATGCTATTAGATATTCTTCTAATCAGAAGGAGGCCTTTTGGGTGCTCTCAATCACACAATTTAGCAATCAATTTAGGGAAGACAGGGAGGGAGTGAACTTTCAGGGCTGGAATGTCCTCCTTCATCTATTTTCCCTCCTGTTCTAAACAAACTACTGCTACTTTGGCAACTATAAAAGTAATCCTGAGCTTTGTGACACACTAGTAATCATTGTAGTAGGGCGATAAAATCATATAAGAATGCTTCCTTCAGACATATGCCCCTTCAGTGGTCTGTCTTACCTACAAAACACACACACACACACACACACACACACACACACACACACACACACACACACACACACACACACACCCCCCTGACTCACTTCCTAGAACAGTTGAAATGACACCCAGCTCCTTGAAAATTCTAGAACAGATACATAACCCCTATCCAGGTAAATGTTTAGAGGAGTTAGTAAATTAAGCAAAAAAAAAAATCTGTAGATGCTACTCTGGAAGAAATTAGATTATTATTGGGGTTTTTTTCCCATGTCTGTGCCTTCCCTCTGTCCTGCTCCCCAGATCTCCACAGGCATATACCTTTCCATTCCCCACCATTTCGTGTCCTTTGCAGCTCCACTGAGTAACATACATAACAGTAGAAATACCACAAAAGCAGAATAGCTGGTCTTGGAGAAAAGATATTTAGCATAAAATCAAAGGCTTAAAAAAAAAAAGCTCTTTCCAAGACATATGGTCCAATGCCCACTCTGTAGTGGTAGAGATTCCATCTCTTAAATTCACTTTGGAGCACTACACACTCCTTCTCAGGGGGAAAAACACACACACACACACACACACACACACACATATATACATATATGTTTAAGCAGTCCTAAGCTTTTCCCTCAGTTTTGCCCACCCTCTTCCCCCGTGTTAGTAATAATATAATGTGTGTAGTAATAACACAGAGAAACTTTGTAATGTTTTCCAAGGGACTAAGTTTCCTTAAAGTTATTGGCAAGAGAATGATATGGAGGGTGCAGGGGAACACCATTTTCTGGACCTTTGGCTGAGACTTTAAAAAGGGCTGTTATAAAAATGTGGATAGTGGGAGATTTAAAATGAGGGATGTCCCAGTTAAGCTTTACAGTAATACTCTCCCCAGTTTTTTTCCTCTGAAGGGCTTGAATGTTCTCAGCAAATAGAAATCTTGAGAGTTAAACTTTCCAGAGTCATCCTCCATTACTTTCTTTTAACTTCAGGGTTCTTCCACATTTTTTTATCCTTTCATCATGCTTAGCTCTTTTCCTCTGGCCCTCTGCCTTCACCAAGTTTTCAGCTTCCATACTCATTCCCTTTTGACTACAATCCACAACATGCCCTGTTCTTGCTCCTCTTTATCCCAGTCCCTGCTGCCTCTCCCATTTCCCCCACTAGTCTCTTCCTTCAGGCCCTTCTCTCCTCGCTTTACCACAGCCTTCCAGTCCCTGTGGAGCTCAAAGATCAAAGAACAGAAGTGTGGCAGCTGCCCAGCTGGGAGTTTTCCTGAAGTGGGGAGTCTCGTCAGCTCCCCCTCCTGGCCGGGTTGGGTTGCCACTGGGAGCTTAGGGACCATCCTAGGAAGCTGTGCTGCCTGCGGTACCTTGGCTCCTGGAGAGAGTTGTGAAATAGGTGTTTGAGGCAGTTTTGTACATATCAGAGAAACTTTCCTTTGTGTTATGTCCCTCGGGTTTGGGTTTTTGCCACACATTCTTAGAAGCCATTGTTAACGCTGGTATTTTTGCAGGTTAGGCACGCTGCCTTTTAGAGGGAGCTCCCCAGAATGAACTGACCCTAAAATCAGTTTAAAGAAAAGTTAGCCTAAAAGAGGGGCCTCCAAAGCAAAGGAGGCGGGGGAGGAGGGGGGGGGAGAGGAATGCAGTTGACCAATCAGAAGTGGAGGCTGAGCCAGGCTTCCCCTCCTTGATTGTGAGCTTCAGTAGTGGAAAGTTGGGAGCCTCAGTTTCTGGCCAAAGCCTCTCAGAGCCTCAGCAGCAGCAACAGCAGCTGTAACAGCAGCTGCAGCAGCGGCAGCAGAGGCAGAGGTGGAAGCAGCAGCAGCAGCAGCAGCAGCAGAGCAAGCTCGGACTCCCGCCAAAAGGCTTCAGGAGCAAGCAGCTCGTAGCGGCATGCTGGGGGCATAGATGGGGCTCTCCCCTCTCACTCTTTGACGCACTGCCAAAGACCTAGCGGGAGAGAGTCAGGAACTACCTTCAAACAAAAACTTCAGCATCTTTGCCCTTTCCAACCCCAACGAGGGACTGGGGATTTCGGACTTACACAAATTTGATCCTCAGCTCCAAACTATTGCACCCACCCCCAACCCACCCTGGTTCAAAGAGATTTAAAAGATCTAATGAATTACCCAGAGAGGAAGCCTTCTGCTGGTTATTGAGGAAGACTAAGCACATTGCTTAGACACTCGGGAAAAAAAAATGATTTCCTGGGAAATCGTCCCCGGCTGGGGAGTGGGAGTCCACACGGTACTCTTGTTGGCTCTACTTTCTTCTTCCCTAGCTCAAGATACCAGCCCAGAGAAGGAGCCTGGTGGCCCTGAGGAGATCCCGGAGGGGGCATCCACCTTGACTTTTGTTTTCGATGTCACCGGCTCCATGTACGATGATTTAGTTCAAGTTATTGAAGGGGCTTCCAAAATCTTAGAGACGTCTTTGAAGAGACCCAAGAGACCACTTTTTAACTTTGCTTTGGTGCCTTTCCATGATCCAGGTAAGGAAAAGAGGGGGAAAACCATAAATGATTTTTCTGTTATTTATTATACTCTCAGGACCATTCTTTCTTCTAAGCGTTTCAGATGTGCAAGATGTTCCAGCAGTATTTTAGAGAGTCTCCTGAGTATGTGTAAAACAGATAAGGAATTGTTCTCTAGTCTAAAACTCTTCCTTATTCATCTTCTAGCCACCAGGCATGTGGCTAATGGGGGACGGGGGAAGGGGGAAGGAACCTGTGTCATGCCCTTCACAACTCTGGAAACGAACTTGCCACAGATACTTTAAGGCAACTGTGTTTCAAGGTTAATAGCTTTGAAATACATTTTTAGACTGCTTTGCTTAATTATTTAGTCAGCGTCTGACATAGACGTCCAGTTGCTTTGCTGTTAGCCAGTGTCCAGGTTGAGGGCATGGTCTCTCTCCTATAAAGGACAGCCCTCTTAGGAGAGGGAGAAAAGCTGCCGTGTGGAACAAGAAAGACTTTAAATTAATATTGGCATGTGCAATTAGTGAACAGGAAATAGATAAAATGTTTAAGTGTATACCTCTCTCATTCTCCAGGCCAGCGCCACACACACAAACAGTAGGGATTTAATAAATTAATGTTTGTTGCCTTAAGCTGAATCTATTCATATTTGCATTCATTTACCATAAATTGTCTCTGCTTGTGGGTGTAGACAAAATGTCTGTGTCTTTTTATTGTTCTTGTAAAGGGATGTGTGTGTGTGTGTGTGTGTGTGTGTGTGTGTGTGTGTAATGTGGTATGTCTGTACTTTAAAAGTACTTGAACAAATATATTTATGTTTGCCCTCTAGCCACAAATTTCATCGGCATCATTGTAATATGATTCTATTTACTTTTCAGTTTCTTTCTTCAGAAGTTGACTTCTCTGCGAGGCTCATGGGAGCTTTTGTTATCCATGCTTAAGGCAGCTTTCCTTTAGCCCTGTCTACCTGAGTTTCATTAACACACATTACCACTAATTTTGAGAAACAAAATACTAGTTCTTTAGAATCTTTCTCTTTTGCTATCCCACATTTTTCTTGCTTTGATTTTTTTTCCTTCTCTGTTTCTGAGATAGAATCTTACAGGCAGAAAAGGACTTTAGAAATCTAAATTTTGTAGTTGTTTCTTTTATAAATGAGGATATATTGATGTGATTTGTTAAAAGCAGCTTGCTTCTTAGTTGTTTTAAATGAGTTATCACTTTTAATACAGTGTGAAAGGAGAGATTTATGTGGAAAGAGACTTTTCTGAAATTTTTGTTTTTACTGTAATACTAAAAACACTAATTTGCCACATCTAACTTGCTGTGAGGGTTAGTGTGATATAGTGCAGAGGACACTGAACTTGTAGTCAGGAATGCCTGAATTCAAATCCTTCCTCAGACCTTTATTAGTTGTATGACTCTGAATAAGTGAATTAACCTCTCTGTGCCTCAGTTTCCTCATCAGTAAAATGAAAGGGTCAAAATTGATGGTCTTTAAGGTCCCTTTTAGCTCTAAATCTGTGATCCTGTAATATAGTTTGGTGGTTCCTACATTTAGTGCAGTGAGATAGATTTAGATCTGGAAGGTCCTTTGAGGTCACCTAGTCCAATCCTCTCATTTTATACATAAAGAAAGTGGGGCTCAGAGAGTTTAAATGACTTGCCTGGTGTCACACATGTAATGTTTTAGAGGTAGGACAAGGATTTGAACCCAGGACTTTTGACTCCAAATCTAGTCATCTTTTTTCTGTAATGTCCAAATCATTGTGACATTCATCCTTACTGATCAGATTATCTTTATTGTTGTTCAATCATGTTTAACTCTTCATGACTCAATTTGGGGTTTTCTTGGCAAAGTTACTGGAGTGGTTTGTCATTTCCTTCTCCAGCTTATTTTACACATGAGGAAACTGAGGCAAGCAAGGTTAAGTGATTTGCCCAGGACCACACAACTAGTAAGACTCTGAGGCCAGATTTGAACTAAGGAAGATGTCTTCTTGATTCCAAGTCCAGTACTCTATTCACTGAGCTATCTCCCTGCTCCCTCCCTGTACCATCTCAGTATCATTCTAGTAAGATCTCTCCCTTATGCCTTACACTGCTCTGATCTATTCCATGCGATGATCCTAAATCTGAGGTGTTAATTTTGACAAGGTGCAAGGATTTCATTATTTTAAACATCCTTTTAACGTAGAAGAGCTTGATTTTTCTTTGAGAATAAATAACTTCTGTAAATAATTTTTAAAAAATACTTTATTTAAACATTCTGACTTTTAACGTTGTTGAACCCAACATACAAAGACTACCTTATAAGCATATGTGGAAGTTGATCTGTCCTGATCATTTGAAATAATCTTCAAAATGACTGGAACAGAAGCTTTGTGATGAGTGTCTTCCAGTTGTTACCAAAGAGGAAAAGTTAACTATTGGTTAAACTAATGTGATGTTCTTAAAGTTTAGCAATTATATGGTCAACAAATAACCAAAAGAAAAATCTATCGAAAGCAAGATAGATTTAATAAGTGAAAATCACATGGCATAATTAGTTAGACTTTAGAATTATAACTTCATAGATTTGGAATCTTAGACTTTAAAGAGAGAACTTCCTTCATTTTAGAGATGAAGAAACTGAGGCCCAGTATAAAAGTCACACAGGAGAAATAGGTAGAATAGCTGGGATTTGATCCTAGGTCCTCTAGCTACAATTAAATTATACTGGTGCAATGATTAATTCAAATTGATTTTGTCTAAGTGATCTCTCTTGTAAGAGCTCAATTGTCTATAGTTTCTGTAATTATTTTTAAAAAAGAATTAAATATCAGCAGATCCTCCCCTGAACTAAGCTATATAAGAAATATTCTGAAGTAAAGGGGTAGGAGAAGAAATAACACTCACTGTTGATAACTTTAATTTGTTCTATTAATTCATTTACATCTGATTGTATGGTCATTGAATTATATTGTTTGAGGATTCCTAAATTTTTGGCCTTCCATCAGACTCATCTTTCTTGACCTCTCTATAATTTATGGCCCCTCTTCTCATATGGTCCTTCTTCCCTTAACTCTTTTGACATTGCTTTCTTCATGATCTGCTCAATCATTCCCTCTTAGTCTCCTTGACTGGATTATCATCCATGTCCATCCCCCTTAATGGAAGATGTTCTTAAATTTTCTGTACTGGGCCCTCTTCCCTTTCTATACCTTTTCCCTCTGGAATCTCATTAGTTCATTTATCATCTCTATACACTAGATTCCAAAATCTTTATATTGCTATATCCTATAAAACCAGTTCCCTGATAGACATCTCTGTCTAGATGTCCTTTTAGTACTTCAAATTCAGTATGTCCAAAATGGGAATTAATTGTTTTTTTTCCATAAACCTACCTCCTTTCCAAAACTTTCCTATGTAGGCTGAGGCCACTACCATCTTTCTCTTCTCCCAAGTGAACAACCTCAGAGTCACCTTTGACTCTTCAGTCTCCCTCACCATCATCTTTCATTATGCACTGAGTTAGTTGCCAAGTCTTGTAATCTCTAACTGCACATATTTCTCATATCTGTCCCCTTTGCTCCACTTAAAAGACTACCATTCTTGTTCTGGCTCTGATCATCTCTTGTCTAAATTATTCCAATAGCCTATTAATTGGTCTTCCTATTTTTAGTCTCTTCCCTCTCCAATCCATCCTCCACAGAGCTGCCAAAATAATCTTCCTAAAGTACAAGTCAGACCATGTCACTCTGCTACTCGAGCATATTCAGTCATTGTTCCTAAGGAAAAATCCAAATTCCTTAGCTTGACACTTAAAATCCTTAACAATCTACTCTTTCTGACTTATATATACTTTATAATCGCTCTTCTTCACACATTCTCCATTTTAGCCAAACTGCCTCTTACTGATCAAAAGAGATAAACACTTAGCACAGTGTTTAGTACATAGTAAGCACTTAAGAAATCCTTGTTCCTCCCCCTTCTTTTGCTGTTTCCCAGAATTCAGCATTCCTGTTTTCTGCCCCCAGAGCTAGAATTGGTTTTTGCTCACCTTAGTTTCTTTCTAGTCTCAGATCAGAGGTCAACTCCTAAACCTTTCCTGATCCTTTTTGCATTCTCTTCCTTCTCAAATTAATTTACACTTGCCTATCTATGTAAATGTAAATTAGAATAGAAATGTCCCTGAGACTGTTTTTTCATTTTTTTTTTTATCCCTCGCACCTAGCTCTGTGCTTTGCAAGTTGTGGAAGCTTAATAAATTCTTACTGAACAAACCAATGAATAAATGAAACTTTTTCTCTACTGTCCATTTTGTCATCAATGTTAATGTTTTCACTGTTTGTTTATGGTTGCAATGAGTTGTACTGCTGCATTTCATAGCTGCTCACAAATGTCCCTGCGACAGATGGGTGGTCTTTGTTGTCCTTAATTGGGACACCAATGACAAAAATCATATTAGGTAGAATAGAACATATATTTGTTCAGTTCTTTTCACTTGTCAAGACACCTTCACATCACTTCTCCTATTTGCTGAAATGTGATCATAGATGACATTTGGGTTACAGCTTAAAAAAACCTTTCATGTAGGTGGCTGCTGGTTTTGCTTTTGGAGTTTAGTGAGAGAAGAAAGTGAAACACATGAACATTGTAGAAGAGGGAGAGGGGAGTAAGGTGTGAATGTGCCATTCAGAGCAAGAAGTATATACACACGTGGGGCTTATCTGGGAAATGAGGCAGTGCCAGAAGGATATAAAAGGGGGAGAGTGGAAAGTCACAACAGTAACACATTCACCTTAAACTTGCTTGCTAAGAGAATTACCTAAAATCTACCTTCTCCAATCCACATTGCTTCTGCAGTGTCTACTTGTAATGCTACGTTCCAGCTGATTAGCTAGATCACATTTACATTCCTCCTATAAGAGAGATGTAGGAAAAGGTAGCTGAGAGAGAAATGAAACATTTTATCTCTTTTAATTTGCCCTGTCTGGAGAAATAGGCTGCACATAAAACTTTCTTTCCTCCCTGCAGCCTACCATTTTAGGGAGAAGTGAATAAGCTCTTATTCTGTCCAAATAGCATGAAAACTCTAGCTCTATTACCACTGTTTTCATCCATAGAAGTATCTATGTGGTTGACATGATCATAGAGTCATAGATTGAGATCTAGAAGGGACCTTAAAAGCCTTTGCTTTCAACTCCATCATATCACATATTTATTTTTAGTTGAGTTAAAAAATCAACATTTACATTTACTTGTCTTTTGGCTTTTTGAAGCAGTAGGTTAGACAACACTTACCACTGTCATTTCTGTGAAATGGGTTGGCCATAAATATTCCAGTACCATAGTACTACATTTATCAGAAGAGCATTCTTGTCAAAGGTGGTTAATTTTGCCATTTTCATTAACCTCATAGTATTCTAGTACAGCAAGATTCACCAACTTTCTCTCATGATTGTTCTTGTAGAGAGTTTTGTACAACTCTTTGCTCTTGTTATCACCCCTGAAGCATTAGCACAAGATGAAGGGTAGACTCCTAAATGTTGTAGTCAGACAGAGACTGTCCATCTTCTGCATGATTGCTGGCAAAAATAATTCTTTGTTAATTGAGGGAAATACCTTCTTTATCTTCTTAGCCTTGACATTTTCAATAGTATTTAAATTTTGACCTCAAAGGTAATGGTCTTCCCTGTCCAAGTCTTTTTGAAATCTCTACCATGGCACTGGCTTCCCCTACTCATGGCAGCTTTAAAAAGCAACCCCATCATTTACAGATGAGAAAACTAGGCACAGAAAGGTTAAATTACTTGCTCAGGGTCATACAGATTCTGGGACTCTAACAAATTAAATATGACTCTGATAAATCTGATTAAGTGAACCAACTAATGTTATACAAAACAGATATGTAGGGGCAGCTAGATGGTTCAGTGGATAGAACACTGGCCCAGGAGTCAGGAGGTCCTGAGTTCAAATCTGGCCTCAGACCAAACACTTGACACTAGTTGTGTCACCTTGGGCAAGTCACTTAACCCCAATGCCTAAAACCAACCAACCAACCAGAAATGTGATACAGTGGAAAGAATGTTGAATTGGGAGTTAAAAGATCTGTGTTTGGGGCTTTCTTCTGCCATTAGTTAGCTGTTTAACTTTGGAAAGCCATTCAATGTCTCTGGGCTTTATCCTATTTCTTCAGTAGAGGGGAAGAGTAAGAACTAAATTATTGTTAAGCTACTTTTTAGCTCAAGTGTTCTGTTGTCTACCTTGAGAATGTATTGAAGGGTAAGTCACTAGGATAGCCTGGTGAATATTATAGATTTATTAGGAAAACTAGTTTATTTGTGTGTGTGCACGTATGTATGTGTGTATTATGACAAGATGCTGAAACACTCAATTCCTTAATTGTGAATGGCAAGGCTTGAATTATGTTTTAAAAATCTTTCATTGATTTAGACATTTATACATATTTGTATGCTAATAGAGTCACTGAAAGAACAGTTTTCTGAGTTGCTGCAAAGTCAAAATACCCAAGAGTATTGTGAATGAAATAGTTACATTATTACATTATTATATAATAAGAAATTTTCACTAGAACTTCACGAGATATTTCTTCTCAAATTGAAATATTTTTGATATCTAAGAAATGTGGGAGGCAGAGGTGTTAGAGAGATGGAATCAAAGTTCCTTTTCCTTCAGAGCTCAACTCTCTGGCAAAAGAATTTTGATGAGGAGGTTGTCTGCATCTATGTTAAATCCAACAGGAAGAGATGGACCAAAATAGAAGACCAAAATAGTTGAATATAGTGGGCTTTACAATACATGTATTTTTGAAAAGTTGTATATAAATCAAATGTTGGTTAAGTTGAACTTTTAAAGAGGAGATAACTATTTAAATGAATCCTTTAGTGAGTCTTGTAAAATGAAGAATCCTTCTTTTAAAAACTCAATTTTATCTTGTTTTCAGTTTGGATTTCTCTCTTTCCTAACACCTCATCTTTCACCCATTGAGGAGGCAAGGAAAACAGAACTTAATACAAATAAATATTTTCAAGGAAAACAAATTCCTGCATTAGGTATGTCCAAAGGAAGAGTCCTTTTTCAAAGTGATAGCAGCTCTTTCATTTACTTCCTTGCAAATTTGAGCTTTCTGTAGTTAAGGTTTTCTTGTATTATTTCTTGCATTATGATGTTCAAGGGTTTTTTGACTTGTGTTCTTCTGGGAGACAAATCCTTAAGTTGTATCTACACGTTTTGTCTTGATCATTGTTTCACTTGTATGGAAACCATGCTTTCTTTCAATATTATTGCTTTTTGCTTCTTTTCTTCCAGATTGTCCTTCATTTCTGTGTATTTGCATTCCTAATCAGTTACTATCCCTTTTGTTTGCTACCATGGATCCAAATTTTTCTATTCTGCCAATTATTTCTGCTATTCTGCTCTCAAAATTTTTATTTCTCTTTTAAGCTACTTAGAAATATCTGCTGTGATTCCATGCCCTCCTGAGAAGCCACAAGGTCCTCTGCCTCATCATGTGTTGATTCATTTTCCTTTGTCTTACAATATTTATGTATAGATGCCTGAATTCTTTTACATGATGTAGAGGCCATTTCCCTTCTCTTTTTTTTTTAATATCATTCCTGTTGGTTTATTTGCTTATGTTAAAGATTTTGAGGGTTTTTTCTCCACCCTCCAGATGCTTTTGGTAATTTGAGTCTTTTTTTTTCCCTTTATTTTCCCTTAATGCTCACTTTCTAGCTCCTGCTCAAAGCTTTGTGGTACTTTCCCTGGGACCTGGATATCAAAGCTCTCTCAGTCTCTTCCCATGCTGGACAGATCACAGTCTCACTGACGTGCCTTGCTCCAATTCTCTCTGTTCCTCAGTTCTCTGGCTGAGCTTTGTTGAGGCACGGTACAATACTGGGCTGCTTGTTGCCTTTGCAACCTGAACACATTTATACTGTTTGGATTTTAGAGGTACTGGTGAGAAAGGGGAGCAGTATAGAATTTGGTTGCAAACTGGTAGGTCACATCATACATCTGTGCTACCACAGCATGATGGGTGGTAGAGGAGGGAATACTGGCTGATTGCATTAAGGGTTAATTCAGTGGATTTTTACCTTGTTTGGGGTCTTGGTGTCCTAGAATTTGGAGAAAGCTGAAACTGATTTATCTCTTGCTCATAAATCCTATTTTGGACAGGTGGGGATGATTGGAGAAAATGTCTAATCCTCCATCTTGTTGGTCATGTAACCCAGAAGTTTCCAGCAGTTCGATTTGGTTAAGTAGAGTTCACCTAAAACAAGAAGCTCTTTTGACTCTAGGCTGATATACAGACCCTTCTGTTTGGCATTTAAAACAGTCTCTTGACAGGCTTATCACCAGTTACTCCCCTTCACAGATTCAGCATTCCAGCCAAACTGGTTTATTGCTGCTTACCACACATGACACATCTCTAATCTCTGAGCCTTTTAACAGGCTTCTCTACAACATGCGTTGTAGAATCCCCAGCTTTCTTTAAGGCTCTCATTAAGTGCTAGCTCCTCCATGAGACATTTTCTGAAACCCCCCTCTCCATTGTTCATGCTCTCTTCCCCTACCATATTACTTTGTATTTAGAATGTAAGCTCCCTGAACACAAGGACTGTTTCTGTTTTTGTTTTCTTTGACTCTGTCACATCTAGCACAGCATCTGCTGCACAGTGGGTGCTGAATAAATGCTTGTTCAATAAATGAATGACTGAATTTATTAAAACTTAATTGAAAATCAGTCGATCGGTTTCTGGGTCTGCTACTAACTAGCAACCATGAACTGACTTAGTAAACTGAGAGAGTGAGAAACTAAGTAATTACTGTATAACCTTTTATGTCTCCTGCCTGTTGGAAAGGCCTGAGATTAGCAGCATAGGGTCAAGAAAAAAAAATCAAGAGAAATAACTTCTAAGTTCTATGCAAATAGCAGATAGACATCAGACGTAGTGGTTGCAAGTCTTCTGTGGAATTCTATATAGTTTGGTTCTTCTAATTCCCACCATTTGTATTTGTTCTTATCATTCTCACCAGAGTTTTCCCTATAGAGACCCACAGAGAACAAAATGAGAGGAAACAGGCATATATTGCAGCAGGAATGAGTTTGGTTAAATTTTCTACCTCTAAAATATGTAAATGTGTATGAATCTTATGCTGAACTTGAAATTAAGAAGATCTTGATTTGGTTCCTGCCTTTGACATCCTGAAAGGGGGGACAACTTTAGTACAGTAGGATTTCAGGGCCATCAACATCTTCACATTGCTCTTCCTACAAACTTGATCTCATATCTCTACCAGATGCAGCTTCACCTTTTACTATATCATCTGCCATGTCTAGCTTGTAACTCAGCTGAAATACTTGGTAGCTTAACAGATGAAGTAGAAGACTAGTGCAACCACATGACTTCTTCAAGGAGGAGGAAGTATCAGGAAGCTTCTGTTTCTAGAAGGTTCAGTGCCTGGAAACTATAGAACTTAGGAACCTTAAATGTGGAGTTTCCACCAAGCAACTCTCAAAGTTGGTCATGTCTTGGAAATTTCCTTTGTCTGCAAGAAAGTTCAATCTCAGAATCATGATGTCTAGGGAATTCAGAATCTACCTTCATGTATATACAAGGCTGGAATTTAAGATGCAGTATCTTTGAATTTCCCTCACAGAGTGCCTGCAATCTCACATCTCCAATGGCCATGTACTTCTGCTGTAAGTCGCTATTGAGAGAAATCTTCCTGGCCCCTTGCCATACTCTGTGAGAAGCCCAAAGTAAAAGATGAAGGATGATTAAGATGTTGGAGCTTCCTCAAGCACTCCAGAGATGACTCCTTAGACATGATTTTCCTCCCTCACAGATGATTCTTAGAATTAGGTCAGCTTGCATTTTAAAGACCAGTAGGAATGTGGCTCTTCCTCAGCTAGCCAATGAGTTGCTTTTCTCTATTGAAAAACAGCTTATTAATGTTATCAAGTTGATTATACTATATTATTAGTATGTTTAGGAAATGTTTTTATATTACATTATATTACATTATCTAGTTGTTTAGGAAACTCCAGAGTTTGATTAGAAACTGTACTAATTTACCTTATTTATAATTAAAATTGTGATCGGCATAATTTGCAAAAGGACATCTTTTCCCATCCCTTATTCTTTTTCCTTTTCTATCTTCTTCAGTGATTGATTTCAGGTATTCTTATATTTTATATATTAATTAAAATTGAATAGATGTGTAATAGAGGTAGGTTAAGGTAACTACTCATGAACTGACATAAAGTAGTCCAGCTGGGTGTTCACTGGAAAAGCATAATAGAGGAAGTATTTAATTCAGCCCCAAGCAATCTGAGATTTAATACCATTTTTTTTTTGGATGGGGTCATTTACTGTTGAGAAATTTTACTCTTTGCTGGCACATGGGAAGATGAATTAATTTCTTTTGTGGTGCTATTGAAGTTCTAGCCAAAAAATTAATTTTTTTAACTATGAATAACAATGTTATTAATAAATTATGGTTTTCTTCATAAAAAGCTTTTTGATTACCTCTCTTTTTTTGAGACTCATGGGGAATTTTGCTGACATTTTGAAACCTCCCAAGTTCTAGAACTGCTGAGTATACTGGGGATTAAATGTAGATTCAAAGACACTTTGCCTAAGCACACTCCTGGGTTTAATTTTTGGAAGTTCAAACACACTAATTGAAGCAATTTTCCCATTAGCACCAAAGCATTAGGGATTTTCCTTTAAGTAGTTTCCTGGAGCAGGTGAGAGGAATTCCTTGAAGTTCATACACACAGAAGGTATAGTGGATGCCACTGCTTTAGGGCAACCTATGGTTTGTCTGGCCAAGACTTGTTGGTAGATGTTGGTTAAAGGGGATAGATTGGGGAGTGGGGAGATAGAGCATAGTATAAATACAGTTAGGTGCACCCTGTTCGTGAATAATTCATTGGGAGGCCAAGACAAAGTGTTATCTCATGAAACCATAGAAATCAGTGTTAGCAAAGAGGGATTGAGCTTTCTAGAATAAATGCTGGGTTTCTGGAGTTAAATTAGGCTTTTTTGTATATAAATTTAGTTCTTTATAAATGTTTTAAAGAGAAGACCCCAAGATACCTTCTGCTGTCGCTTCCACTTCTTTAGATGATTCTCTTTTTTCTTTCCACGCAAATTTTCTTCTAATCTCCCCTTAATCATTCCATCACTGTCCTTCCTTGGAGCTTTCTCCTAAATCACACCTTATGATTGGAATGTCCTCCTGGATTTTGCTTGTCAAACTTTCCCCCTCCTGTTGAATTCTTTTCTGAAATGGCACCTCCTCCAGGCTGTCTTCTCTGACTAACTGGAAAAGTAATGATGCTTCTCATAAACATGGAGGCTTCACAACTTTCTTTACTAACAGCCCAATAAGCATTTGGTTTTGCTTATCTATAATAAACTTAGCTTGTTTATTATTTGTTTTATTGTCCAACTCTTTGTGACCTCCTTTGGGGTTTTCTTGGCAAAGATACTGGAGTGCTTTGCCATTTCTTTCTCCAGCTGATTTTATAGACGAGGAAAGTGAGGCAAACAGGGTTAAGTGACTTGCTCAGAGTCACATAGCTAGTAAGTATCTGAGACTAGATTTGAACTCAGGAAAATGAGTCTTCCTGACTCCAGACCCAGCACTCTATCCACTGCAACATCTAGCTTTCCACTTAAGGATTCTTATCTACAAATTGGAGTTGAAACAAGTGATTTATAAGGTGTTGTGCAGTTCTAATATTTGCCAGTGACTTTTGGATCATTATTGTTGCTCTCAGATCATAAAATTCTAGGTATTGTCTTTATAAAGTAAAATTCCCTATATATATGAAAAGTGAAAAACCATATTTTGTCTTTTGTGGGTTAGAAGGTGGGGTGACTTCAATATTAACAAAAGAAATTCCTTTTGTTCATATGAAGATAGAATAATTTCCTTCCATGTGAGACAAAGAAAATGGAGTGTATTGTCCTTTATGTAGCTCAGAGTTTATAAATGTTATGTCTCATGGAATTGGAAAACAATAAATTAAATCAAAACTTATTGTCTTCATTGATGACATTATGGGTACTTGTATAGTTCAACACCAAAGTGGCATGGCCTAGCAGATAACATGGTGGAAGTGGAAGCAGGATGACCTCAGTTCAAATACTGCCTTTGAGACTTGCTAAATATATGACACTGGGCAAACTGCAAATCTTCTCTGATCCTCAGGCAGCTCTCAAAGACTATATGAGTTATAGATGAGTCTGTCTTCATTGTTGGATAAATTCCTATATTAGTGAAATAAAAACTCTTGGAGATAAAATTTCACACATACAGGGGTGACAACACTTGAATGTGACTATGGCAAATACTTGAAACTGAAAAAAGCAAATAAGTCTGAAAGAGGGAAAGAAACAGACATGGCATATAGACCAGATCAAAAGATGTTATTTATAGACATCATCAAACAAAGTGAGTAAGTTCCACAGTTGTTTACTGGAACCTACTATGATTACAACCCCAAATCACAAAGCATCGAAGCGTATCCCTCATTCCTCTAGCTGGAATTGACCACAGATCCAAATCACCCTTGGATCATAGTTTGGGTCTTATGATCTCTTCCCTCTGATCTATTAAGAACACATTTCCCTGATTCCTCTCCCTCGCTCAGGTTGATCAAATTACCACATCAAGTGAAGATTAGCAAAGGATGAAACAATTGATAGTGACATTGTAGTACTGCTTGATGCTATTCTTCATGATCCCCTTATCTGATTCCTTCATTTTCTCACAAGATTATTTCTTCATAATTTGAAACACTGTTCTATCATCACCCTCTATACCTTTTGAGTACCTTTCCAGTACCATATAATACCATATAATGACTAAAAAGTCATTGGTCCCATCAAACCAAGTGCTACTGATACCCAGGAAGTCAATTTTACCTCCTCTTTTAAAATAGCTAATTCACCTTTCTTTCTGACTCCTTCCTGAAGCCTCCCTTCCATAATGCCTATATGACGACTCTAACCAGAAGTTATCTTACCACACTACGAATCCATTATTTACTTATATTTTATTTTCTATAATAATTGTCTTAATTTGTAAGTTTCTTCGGGGCAGAGGCCATGGCTTATTTATTTTTATATTTCCTTCAGCACTTAAGATATTGGCTTTCATGAAATAAAGGTCAGATGAGTGTCTGTTGAATAAATGAAAGAAAAGGTAAATGAATGAAAGAAAGAATGAGTAAGCTAAGGGGGGCTAAATTCTATTTACACACTACAAGTCTAACATGTGTGGCACTGTTACAGTGTTCTCCTTAGCATTCTTGTAAAGCTTATATTAGTGGGTCTATGGGGAATGTGATTTTTAAGGTATATTTGAATGTTTTTTCTTGACTTAACGTCTATTTGATATTCACTAGGGGGAAATGGCTTTTTTTTCAGAAATGTTCAGAATTATAGTAAGGTTTACTGACTAATTCAGCAATGCGTTTGAAGTAATGACTTAGATTTTATTAAATATAGCAATTTCTTCATCCTCAGAGTATATTTATTATGTATTGGATAATATCTCAGTAAGACAATCTAAATGCCAGTTTTGTTTTTATTCTCAAATCAAATGAGCCATACAGAAAATCCCGTTATTTCATAATCATTAATCAGTATTAGAAATCGCTATCATTTCTTTGCTGGGAATGCGGTCAGGAGAGTGTTGATAATAATACTAACTTGTACCATGGATGCCCTTCTTCCTCAGGTCCATCCATGCCCACTTCACCTTGATGGCATTTTGGGACAAGGAACACAGTTAAGCAATGGTAATGATAATAAATGGTACAGTCAGTCTGGAAAACAAAATACCATTAATAATAATTATAATTATAAAGTACTTTTAAAGTGCAAAAAAACCTCACAAATATTATTTCATTTGATCCTCATAACAATCTTGGGATATAGGTGCTAATATTATTCCCATTTTACAGATAAGGATACTTAGCAGAGGTTAAGTGACCTGCCTGCCCAGTGTCACATAGCTGGTAAGACTCTGAGGCAGGATTTGAACTCATGTCTTCTTGGCTCCAAGTCCAGCTTTGTATCCATTGTACTACCTAGCTTACTGTCGTACAGCTGCTTATAACTGCCATATCCTTGTCCCAATCCTGTGAAGTTGTAGTAAAATGTTTAATCATTTCAGTTGTGTCCAATTCTTTGTGACCCCATTTGGGGTTTTCTTGGCAAAGATACTGGAGTGGTTTGCCATTTCCTTCTCCAGTTCATTTTACAGATGAGGAAACTGAGGTGAACAGGCTTAAGTAAGTTGCCCAGGGTCACATAACAAGTAAGTGTCTGTGGCCAAATTTGAACTATCAAATGACTCTTTCTGATTCTAGGCCCAGCACGCTATCCACTAGCTATCCCCTGTGGTAAAATGGATGGAGTCTAAATTAACTTATTCCATAATACAAACTCTGAATCAGGTTGCAAGCCTGAGAAACTGTAATCACTCATGGACACCATATTATAGGAAGGACATTAATAACTTGGAATGCCTCCAGAGGAAGGTGATGAATTCAACATCACATGATACAAGAGTCAGTTAAATGATCTGGGAATGTTTAGCCTTAAGAAAAGAAGATGTAGGCAAGATATGATGGTTGTCTTCAAGTGTTTAAAGGGCTATCCTGTGGAAGAGGGATTAGACTTTATTTACTTGAATCAAGAAAGTTGAGAAATAGGAATGAGTAAAAATTGCATGGTCAGATTTCATCTCCATGTGAGAGAAAAAATTCCTAACCATAAGAGCTACACAAAAGTAGTACAGTGAGCTGCCTTATGTGGTAGTGAGTTTCCCATCAATGAAAGTCTTCCATTAGCTGCTAGATGACCTCTTTTGGGGGAATTCATATCAGATATAGATTGAACTCTGAAATAACTTCTGAGCTCCTATCTAATGGCTAGTCTATGAAAAGATATTAATCTATCAACAAACATTTATTTAACTAGATATATAGATATTAGAAGAGTACCCTACTTCAACCTTAGAAGACCTGGGTTTGAATTTTGGCTAGTTGTGTGAAATTGGGCACGCCATTTTGTCTGTTTCTCAATTTCTTCATCTGTTAAATGGGGATTATAATTATTGTTCTACTTAATTTATAAGGTAGTTGTGGGGATCAAATTTCAAAACTTCTATAAAGCAGTTTGTGGCCTGTTAAGAGTCACTGTTTATATTCTAGGAGAGCAACATATGATTTCTTTCTTTTTAATTTTGATCTAAAAAATGCTATCAGAGCTATAATCAACACTTATGTGCAGAACAGACCACAGAATGAGGACTATTCAGGCTTTTTTAAAAGAGATTATGGATTGCATCTGGTGCTGTAAGAATACTGCTCTGGTGAGAGAGAAATGTAGATATATATAAACAAAGGAAAACTTGACTAGAACCTGTTTCTTGCACTATCTTTGATTATAAACACTTGAGAATGCTGTCTGTTCACATTACTTCCTTCTTGCCATGTGGATGCTTTTCATTGTTTTAACTGTGGCAGTAACATGAGTGTATTGTACAGATGGGAAGAACTTATGGAGAGTACAGTTAAGTTATTGTTTTAACTTTCCTTCTCTGATTGCCCTTCCTTTTACATTCTCTGCAATGGCAAAAACCATGGCCATTATAATGAACTCACTGTTCTGCTATACTTTTATTCTGACTCAAGTACTAAAGATCATAAGCCTTTTTGCATTGTACTATATATTTTTTTGGGAAACTCAATAGCAAATAATGTACCACAGTGCAAATAATTTCTCTGTAGCAACTTTGCAAGATCAAGACCTCACTGAACATAAGAAAACGTATCCATTCTCCATAAAGGGGAGGTAAATGTGAACATGCCGTTCTTATTAGATAGTCTGAAAACCTTACTAACCTTGATCAAATAATGTGATTTAGTACCCTCCATAGATGGAGCTGGTATGCAGTGTGCCATATCCCTCTCCATGCCTGATTAACATAATAAACTTTATTATTTGGCATGGCCCTCAAAATGAGATTTAGGAATGCTTATAAATATTATGGTTAATAGAGTACATTCCATGGATTATCAAAATTTTTTTTAAAAATTGAATTCAGTAAAATACATTTGATAATTTAGTGGATTTTAAAATTTCATTAGTGTGGATACTTTCTTTACAGATTAGATAACTTCTCTAAACTTTCATAGCCTATATGATTCTTATCCATATTCTTCCATAGATCTCCCATAGAGAATTTATTCAGTACAGAAGAGGCCTTCTTGTTTTCTTTGGTCTTTCATTCTTAGGAGGCCCCAGCTCCATTTCCAGATGTGTGTATGCATATATACATCTATATGCATATGTACGTGTATATAATGTACATATATAAAGTATATACACACATATATGTAGCCATACATACACACATACATATATCACTGAATGGGCATTGTTGGCTTGATACAAAGCTTGATGGAAAGCATAAACTCCTTTGTCAATTTGGTTATCTGTCTGCAACCATTTTTCCAGACCAGTTTCACATCCCTGTCCTTCGCACACTCATGCCCTTTTCATTGCAACTTCTGGATTTAATGAAGCTTTATTTCTGCATGAAAGGGTATTTAAATGTTTATTCAGTACTTTTGTGTTTGTCACAGAGGCCTTTGAATGCATAATCTTCTAAGAGAAAACTACCTATGTCCATTTACCAAGCTAGATATCAACAAGAGCAGCTGTTAAAGTACTGGCAGAATAGTAATAGAGACACCCAGTAATTCACAAGAGACAAAATCTGTGAAAAGAGCCAGCAATAAAATCCCTTTCTCCAAATTTCTATATTCCTATATTATAGACCCCTCTGGATAGAAAAAAGGGTAAAGACAATCAGGCCTGGCAGAGAGAAATCATTTAGTTAGGTTTAGGGATGAATCAGTTGATTTTCATTTATTAAGAACCCACTACGTGCCAGGCACTGTGCTAGGTGATAAAGACAGAAGAACAAAGAATGTAATGCAAGGAGCTTATATTCTAATGGAATAATATATTAAGTATAATGTGTATATATATATATATATATATATATATATACATAAGAAATATAAAAATTAACAAGTACAGATATATACAAAGCAGTTAAATACAAGATAATTTGGGAAGAAGGGCTCCAGTAGCAGTTCAGAATATCAGGAAAAGCTTCACGTAGAAAATGATACTTAAGCCCCATCTTAGGAAAAGAATTAGACTCTTCAAGGCATTATTAATGAGGAAGTTCATTCCAGGCATGCGACACAACCAGTACAAAGACATGAAGATGGGAGTTGGAAGAATGTTTGTGGGCAAGGAGCAGAGAAAAAACAGTTTAAATGAATTGCAGAGCGTAGGAGGGGATTTTCCAGCAAGGTTGGGAAAATTAGTTGAGGCTGGGTTGTGTAGGGCTTTAAAAGGTAAATAGGAGTTTATATTTGATCCTAGATACAAAGATAATCCATTGGAGATTATTGAGTAGGGGAGTGCATGGACAGAGCTACAATTTAGGAAATCATTTTGGCAGTTGAGAAAAGAATGCAGTGGAACAATGATAAACTTTGAGTCAGGAAAATTAATTAGGATGCTGTTGCAATGAGTTAGAAACGCTTTGAGATTCCTATTTAATGCCTTATTGGAATCATGCATTCTAAAATTCATTTCATTGGGGGGGGGGGACTCCAGTAAAGCATTGTCACAAGGGCTATATAGGTCTGAGACATCTCGGTTTTCCTTCAGTTTAGGGTCCCCTGCATCTTCTCTGCAAGTGAATAGCTATGGGGGAAGCAAGGACAACATATAGTCAAGTAGAGCCTCTGGTAGACATAACCTTTTACTTCAATCCTTTATTCCAAATTTATGTCTTTATTTTGTATATTTGTCTGAAAACAAACACCCCAGAAATTAAGGTATCCTACAATTTAATAATAGAAAAGGTTAGAGGAGGGAAGGAGAACTTAAGAGCATAATGTAGATCGCCCTCATTTTACAGAACATACTCTTACTTGTCATTTTATATTTTCCTTCTAGCCATTCTTTTGATATAAGACATTTCTCATCTATCTGGGAATTCCCAGATTTATACTCATAGTTCCTGAAACTTAGACCTCTTCTTTCTCTTTTCATTAAAGTATCCAAATATCTAGTGGAACCAATATCACATCTCCCTGTCAAATGCTGATCTCTAACACATCAGGTACTAAAGTCATTTTTAGGCATGAGTCACCTAAGTTCCATATTTCATTTTCTCTAACATGAGCTAATGGCATTCTTTATTCATTGTGTGATTTTAAAATTCTGTGAAACAAGCTTCCTTAAACTGCTTGGTAATAATATTTCATTAAATGGCTAAGTCATCTAGGTCAGGAAGACAGACTGAGTCTCTAAACCTGTGAAGAAGCCCATTACCTGACTGGAGAATCAGGGTATAGAAATAAGGGTGATTACAGCTCTTATACCACTGCTTAGAGAGAGGGATGCTGTTGGTAAAGAGGGGATTTATAACATGGCACTATGAAATCAGATAAGGTACTCTCTAGTACTGTGCTGACATTTTATTGCACATATCTTTTATTGCATGTAGTTTTGACCAAGAATAGATTAAATGACAGTATTTCATGCTTTTGCCTTTTATGTATGCAGTAAATCTTCATAACATTTTTCAGGGGTCTAAATGGGTAGTTAAGACATAAGTGAGTTTGCTTTTTACTCTTCTTTGCATGAAAGGTAGTGATAGGCGTGAAATTCACTGAAGAGGTATTACCCAAAACATAAAAAGTTTTGGGAAGTGTTAATTATAAATTCATGGATGATAGTTCTAGAGTAAGTTACTTTGTAATGACTCAAGAAATTTCAGGCTGGATCTCTACCTTTGAGAATCCCATCTAATGATCCATTAAGTCCCTATGATGTGCAGGCACAGTGTTAAGTGCTGGGGATACAATTAATAAAAAGAAAGACAGCCCTTGCCCTCAATGAGTTTATAGTCCAAAGGGGAGACATCACACAAAAGAAAGGGGAAAAGTAGGAGGAGGAACTGGACAGCATGGGGTACCTAGCTTGGGGACATCTTGTTCTGTGGAGTTAAAACCAGGCAAGGAAGCAGATACAAGGTAGACTGATCTGAGAGTTCAGCTTCTGCCCTCTTTAAAGGAAGGAAATAGGAGGAGTTTGGCTCTGTCTTTCAGTCCTCCAGACACAGGGGAGAGGATGCCGAGAGCCTATGGATAAAACTTGAGGCCGAGCTAGGATATGTGGAGGTTTTCTGATTGTGAATAAAACTGTGCAGAACTTGAACAAAAGAAAAGAAAAAAGGTCTTCATATTTAACAGCCACATGATCCCCAGAGATGCTAATTATTCTTCAAGAATGTGGTAATGAGGTGAAACATGTTTTGTGCCAACAGGCCAAATAGATCATATTTCATATCTCTCATCTTAATCAGGGCATTAATTTTCATTACAAGATGCATTCAGTGATAGAGGCTGAGGCAAATGATGAGGAAGGTAGAATTTAGCAAGCACAGACAACAAGCCACAGAATATTTGGCCCTTCAAATGCTGACCTCATTTACTTACAGCCAGATTTGTTGAAAGATGGCTATCAAAAGCAAAACAAAAATTCCTCTTGTGGTAGAATATTAATGTTAATAGCCCTTAGCAAGGAAAAAGCATAGAGTTCAGATTAAGTGCCATAAAAGATAAGTCATTAGCATGAAAATGTGAAGCCAGAGTGGGGGGAGAGAAAAACTTAGTTTCCCTCACTTTGTCTTATATTTTTTTCCAGCATTTGTTTTATGAATGCCAAGTATGTTAAAGTACGTAGCTTATACTCTATAGAAGAACATCTCAGAAAAAGACAGGCTCAGAAGGGAGAGTCAGTTGGTGTCTTAAGTTTATCTTATTTTTCCATGGTATAATTTTGATCATATTCCATCCTCTTTTACCTGGTACAGTGCTAGAATAGAAGACTTACTGGAAAAATGTAATTAAGTTTCTAGGAGATGGTTGGGTGAGTGGACATGAAGGGACATGCAGAAAGGAATGAGAGAATATAGCATAGATGGCTACCAAAACATTTGTTTCTGAGCAAAGGGAAGGGAGGAAGAAAAGTAATAGCTAATGACTAAACTGAGAATTTAAGTATTGCAAATTCCTATACTGACTCTGCCTCTGACTTAATATAGGACATCATTGAGTTACTTAATCTCAATTATCCTCATTTTCTGTTCTGTAAACAGGGTTGTTAAAGGTGATATGGTTTATCATTCAGTGGATCTAGACCTTTAGAAATGAGGGCATTCTAGTCACATAACATCATAGACCTAGCCAGTGGTGACCAGAGTGAAGCTGGGTTATTTTGAAATACAGTTTAAAAAGAAAAGAAAGTCTGTATTCTGTTTTGGGACATAAAAAGTTAAATCTGGAAGGGATTTTTGAGACCATCTAATCCAACCCCCTCCGCCCTTTTCATTAAGCATACAAGGAATTTGGGTCCCAGAGATGTAAAGTGACTTGAACGGAAGGCAACCAAGCATTTATTAAGTTTCCATTATGTGAAAAAAGAGGCTGTTGGGTGGTGCAGTGGATAGAGTGCTAGGTCTGGAGTCTGGAGGACCTGAGCTTAGGTACAACTACAGAAACTTACTAGCAACTAGCTCTGGGCAAGTCACTTATCCCTGTTTGCCTCAGTTTCTTCATCTGCAAAATGAGTTGGAGAAGGAAATGGCAAACCACTCCCGTATCTTTGCCAGGAAAACCCCAAATGGGATCACTAAGAGTTTGACACAACTGAAACAACAAATGTGACAGAAGATAAATGACTTACTCAGGTTTTAGATCTGGTAAGTATCTGAGGCCGGATCTGAATTTAGATTTCCCCTCTAGGCCCAGCACCTTACTCATTGCACCAAATTAGCTGCTAGATTGGCCAAAATTGCAACCTAGTTAGAAACATAACCACCTATCCCCTAAGCCACTGTTCTCTATGTATACCATATGACGATTGTGGCATGCAAAGGTGTACATTTAAATACTTGTTTCTCAAATAAAATCTCAATCCGTTTCCATGTACCCTGGCTGGTGAGAACTTTTTTTTCTTTCTTGCCCCTACAAGAATACAGCAGGGGCTAGCTTGTGGGTAGATCTGCTTAACCAATGTTGTAGGCAACAGAAAAGGGATGGGGTGAAGAGCAAGGAGATGAAATGGGAAAACTGAGTATAAGCTGGGAAAGACAGGGAAAGGAAAAAAGGTAGGTTTGATGAGGAAAGAAAAAAGCTAGCAAGGGACTTAAAAGGACTAATAAAACAGAGGCAATAAAACACGAAGATGTTTTTGGCAGCAATATTCAGAAAGGGTTGGAAGGGAAAAGTGAAGGTTGATAAGAGGTCCAGTTTTAGGAGCCTGCTGAAGTAAAGAGAAAGCCAGTATAGAGATTAGAGTTTTAACTAGGGGGAAAAGCTATCAGAACTAGTCAAAGAGAAGCCAGTAATTCCACTACAAACAGTGCTAGATTTTTTTTATTTTAAAGAGAGAACAGGTTCAGACAAAAACTAGATTGTTTGCTTAGGATATGGAGAAAATCCAATGGACTCTACAAATGTGAGGGGAAGTTCCTAGATAACGTATTTTCAAAAATATCAATTTAAAATCTTTTTTCAGAAACATGAACAAAATGTCACCACCTCTGGCAAATTTACACATCAGGATTAGAGTATACAGTGACATATACATTATAGCTTAATATTGTCTATGAGAAAATTAAAAAATCACCTTACTAATATGTTTTATGGTGGAAATCTGGAGTCAGTGGAATCTGGAGTCAGAATGCCTAGATTCAGGTCCTGGCTTCATACTTCATAGCTATGTGTCCTTGGGCCAATCAAGTTCCCCTCTATGAGTCTCAATTTCCTCATCTGTAAAATGAGTGGGTTAGAATAGATAATGTTAAGGTCTGTCCAAGCTATAACATTTGGTAATATCCACTTATATCAATAATTGAGTTTAGAAGTGAAAGAATGTGGAAAAATTATATTTCATTCAAATATATTTTCAAATGTGTTTATGTATATATACATATATATATGTATACGTATATATAGACATTATATCACTTTCTTTCTTGAAGAAGCTGATCTTTCATGCTTCAGAGACTCTCAGGAATTTATGTAGGAACTTGTGTAGGTTTGTTCTTTTAGGGTGGGTTGGGGAGGAAATAAATAGTTTGCTACCCTTGGAAACTGCTTACTGATAGGGCATCATGGGATGTTGCCCAGTATATAAATTTTTGGAAGAAGTTCCACTCTGTGTTCATCATTGGTATTCAATCCCCTTTTGTTGGAACATGACTGATTTAACAGCAACACACCTTATGTATCTGTTGCTTTACCTGGTTTCAGCTCCCGGGTACAAGATGTCCCTCCCGGAATAAGCTCATCACTTCTAGACTCACCAGCATGTTGCAACCTTAAGTTTTGATTGATCCTACCTCCCTCAGCCTCCTCTCTGCTCTGTTTGGAGGGCTGGAGGCTAGAGGTACCAAACTCTTCCTATTTCTTTCCTTTATAGAGGGAAAGCGGATTTTCAGATTACTCCACTTTGCATCTGCCGTCCTGGCTGGCTTCAGCTCCATGGAACAAGATATCTTTGTGCTGGTTACCCCCTAGTGTTTCACCTCCCCCTTTGCTTCCTCCTTTTGTGTTTTGTCTTCCTTTTTGTATTGTAAGCTCCTTGAGGTCAGGTACTATATTTCTTTTTTATTAATTATATCCCCATCACTTAGCCCCTTGTGTGACACATAGTAGATGCTTAATAAATGTTGAGTAGATTGGATTGGACATAAGCTAAGCAAACAGAAAATAAGAAACATGCAAGTGAAGGACCATATCGAGGGTATGGTTTTAAAGTGATTGGGCATAGTCACCAAAAGCCAGTGCCTAAGTTGGGAAACCATGCTGTACCCTAGTCCTGGGGCCAAATTTGTCCTTTGACCATCTGTTTCTCATGTTCTGCTTCTAGCCCTGTCTTTGTACACCCATCATTTGGCAAAGGGTCTGGAACATGGTTGAAACGTAAATCCTTATTGATTGATTAATTGCCTTTTCTCAGAGCACATTATTATCCTCATTATTACTGCAGGTAAGGCTGCATCCTAGCTTGTTCCCATGATACTGTGTTGAACTTAAAGTTAAGGGGGAAGATGGATATGAGTCATATGATAGAACTCAATTTATGAAGGATCTGTAAAAGATCAGTAGCTTCCTTCAAAAGAATGGAGAATTTCCAGCGTGAGAGCTCCTCCCACTAAGCAGATGACAACCTCTCTATGCCTTAATAGATAACTAACTTAATAGATAACACTATAGAGTTGCATAGGGCATCTAGAGATGAAGTGACTTGATCAAAGTGATATAGCTAGAAATTATTAGTGAGATAATTTAAAGGGGGATCGAATAAGCATTTATTAAGTGCCCACTGTGTGCCAGGTAAGTGCTAAGTGCTTTCTAATATTATCTTATTTGACTTAAAACCAAATATGCCTGATGCCAAGCCAAACTCTATGCTCATTATGCAACATTGTTTCTATAGCATATTTTTTTTTCCTGCACTCCTCTGGATCAGTGGTCTCACTGATGTGGGTATTCCCTCCAGTGTTTTAGGTACCCATCCATCCCTAAATATTTTGAGTGATTCTTACTTATGTCCTCCCATAAGTTCCCAGGACATCCAGCAGTGTGTTTGGTCCTTCCTTGTGTTCATTTGTCATTAGAGGATACAAATGGGGTATGTGGGCTGCACGCTTTTTTATCCCTTGCTCTCCCTGCGTGACTAGTTCATCTTCTTTTTCAATCATGCATTTCTTGGATGACATTCTTTATGGCACTTCTCCTGCATAATTGTTTGTAATGTGTTGTGGCCTGCTTACGCCCACCATATGTCTCTTCATTGCCCTTTGGGTGATGCTCAGCTTCAGTTCTTCAGATGCTTTGTGTTCCATGACTTACAGCTGTACATCTCCAGAAAAACCTTGGTTTTAAAAAGATGGATCTTTATTTTAGGGTCATTACAAGAACTTTACAATTTCCCAAAGGTAATTGGAACTGCTGTTCCTTGGTACATTTCTGGGCCCCAGTAGGTGTCAGTTTATAGAACTTCTACCCAAGGTATATGAATACAAGTGCATGAACTCTGTGGGTTATCCTTTCAATTACATACCATTGTCTGGACAATTCATTCTCTAGTGTGGATACTTAAAGATAAATTCGTTTTGAGTGATTATAGATCTAATTTAGGGAACTCTTCAGTGTTCCTGGGCTTAATACAATGGGTAAACTGTTATCTGAAAACAGAAATATGTGGAAGACCTCATCATCTTTATCTAGTGATTCTTCTGCAGCCTCAGTGGCTGAAATGGATCTAGTACATGACAAGGTGGACATCTTGGAGAGCATCCAAATCCTTATGTTATTCCTCACCTTATATTAATGATCAAAGGCATCATCAAAAAGGTAATTTCTGTTGTATGTATCAAGGCATCCTAAATAATGTGGACATGTGCATAGGGGATACATTGCTGAAAGAGAACCTTTAAAGCAGTACTTTGCTCTATCAATAAAAAACGAAAGTCAAGAAATGCAATGAGATCTTATATTATCTATATCTTTTAATTAGTTGTGTGATGGTAAAGATGTGCCTGGGTAGCTAGGTGGCACAGTGGATAGAGTCCTGGGCCTGAAGTTAGGAAGATTCATCTTCCTGAATTCAAATCTGGCCTCAGATACTTCCTAGCTGTATGACCTGGGGCAAGTCACTTAACCCTGTTTGCCTCAGTTTCCTCATCTGTAAAATATACTGGAGAAGGAAATAGCAAACGATTCCAGTATCTTTGCCAAGAAAACCCCAGATGGGGTCATGGAATGTTGGATACAGCTGAAATGACTCAACAATAATTTGAAAAATATGGAGATACTCATTGCCTGTAATTTGCTTTGTAAATCTTAAAGTGCTACACAGATTCTATCAATTATTTTTTAAATGAGGAAATCAAACTAAATGTCTTCTAATGTTCCTTCTAGTACTACATCTGTGATCCCATGATTCTGTGATCCATGAGGCTAATAACTTGGTGATTAATTTTTTGGCTATGACAACCCTTGAAACAAAGACAAATACAAAATGGCCCCTTAGTCTTGTAAAGTTGTCCCCCCTACCTACAAAATAATAGGGTCAGAGTGACAGAAAGGAGGATAGAGGTTTCTAAGAATCCTAGTTTTTAGTAAGGTTACAGATATTAATGTAACTTCGTGTTATGATAATGGGATCTTTTTCCAGCGTCCACTCAGCTCACATACTCCTGGGAGAACTTGACCACATGAATATTGAAATTTCCACTATAAAATGAGGCTACAAGGATGCTGAAACTAAATGGAAGGGTGGCTCTACAGGTTCATTTTATAGAACCAAATTAAAGAGTTAACAGAGTTGTTTATATCATGTACCCACAGGCAATAAGAAATATTTCATGAGATACTTAGTCATCTTGTAATCTCCTTGTTGAGTATAAGCCAAAAGACTACTGTGTGGATAATTATAATTTATGTCTCAAAGTCTGTGGCAAAAGATGAGGATGTAGAAATAATTTTCCGTATAACTTAGATCTTGTTTTGAGAGTTTATGACTTAAATGTGAAAGCAGGTACAAGGGAGAATGATGAGAAATATGTTGGAAATTGTGTTTTGGGATCAGAATGATAGTCTGAAGTCACAGAAACTGCTCAGAAATGTGTATATACACATTACATATATCATTATATGTACATTATATGTTATATACATTATATGTATACACATAATCTATAACTATACTATAGATACATAATGTATACACATACATACATATGTGTGTGTGTGTGTGTGTGTGTGTGTGTATAGAATACTTTCTTCAAGAAGTGTTAGACATCATAAGCACCAAATGGCACCAGAAATTGACTATATCTTAAGACATGAGATGATTGGTTATTACCATGAAAACTATTTCTGAATCACCTATGTGCAGTCATATTCATTGCAGCAAAGGTAGAAATCAACACTAAATTAGAAAAAAGGCCAGAGCTGACCAGGGGACACCAAATACAGTTATAATTGCTTCAACCTATTCTTTTAAAGCAAACTACTGATGCTGAAAATTGGAAAATGGATGAAGGTAGAAGCATCTCCATTGACTACCACCATTTCTTATAGAAGCTTAGCTTTTATGTGGTGTAGCAGCTAGAGCGCTGGCCCTCAGGAACATATGAGTTCAAATTTAGCCTCGGACACTAGCAGTGTGACCCTGGGCAAGTCACTTAACCTCTGTCTGCTTCTGTTGCTTCGTCTGTAAAATGAGATATAATGATAGCACATACTTCCTAGGGGTGTTGTCATGTTAAAATGAGATAATATTTGTAAATCAATTTGCAAATCTTAAAGAGCTCTACAAATGTTAGCTACTTACGTAAAGTAGTTCCTGCAATGAAGAGAAGAGCCTGGAAATCACCTTAGCCAATAAACACTTAATCTCTTTATCAAGCAAAAAAAACCTGGCTGCTAAGAGTCACCAAGGTTTGTATTACAAACTCATTTGTAAAGAAGGGTGGGTAGCAATATTGCCTTGGTAAATAGAGGAAAAACTTTGTAGGAGAAAAAGTGCATGCTGGGTGTTGGACCCAAGCCAGATTACCATTAGAGTATTGATAGATAAAATTGAGAGGACTTCAAAAGATATGTCAGCATTTCTGTAACAATATATTCTCCTCATTGATGACAATACCTGAAAATGCTATATGAAAAAGTGAACCTCCCACCTCCCAAACCTTTCCCTCATTCGAACTGTCTTCATGCTTTCTAGGGCATTTGCCCAGGCTTGCGACCTGAGTGTCATCCTGGACTTCTCACACTCACCCTTCATCCCTCATACCCACTGTCACTAAGTTTGTTAGTTATCTATTTCTGTGACTTTCCTGACCAAAACATCCCTTCCTAACCACCACTTTCATAAATGTGCTGTCTTTCCCCATTAGAATGTAAACTCATTGAGGGCAGGGGCTATTTTGTTTGTTTTTTTGTATTTGTATCTCCTGTGCTTATCACAGTGTCCGGCACATAAGGAAGAACATGATAAAAAAAACAATTTTTATTAATTTATTCACATCCATTCGATCAATATTTATTGAGCACCAAATTTGTGACTTGTACCGGAATGAAAGCAAGAAAGGTACTTTTGTGTTTGTTCCAAAGTGGCATTTATTTATTTTTAATAGATATTATGTAGACAACATAGTATTACAAAAAATTAAAAGACCAAGAGAAAGAATGAGCAAAACTTTTTTTTACAACTGTCATATTATGGGAATTGTACAAGGTTGGATTGACTACATAAACTCTTATACAGATTGCCTTACATAGTTCTATGATATAAAAACAGTGTGGGTTGCTTTGAATCTGGCTGTCAGCCTGGTGAGGCAGTTGATTAGGAGTCAAATAACAGGGGCCATAAAAAGACCCAAGGAGGGAAACAAAAGGGGATTTGATGTAACTAATTGATGGTGGATGTAGCCTGAAGCAGGTAGAGGGAGGGAGGGAAGGAGGGAGGAGAGAGATCCAGTGGTAAATATGTGCTTTCTAATCAAGAGGTTAGTGTTGATGTGAGTCTTGTTTCTGTTTTGAAAGGGACTTATTCATCAGGGGAGATATTGGGAACATGTGTTTATTAGGCCTTGAATGGGGAAAGCTTTAACATTGTTGAAAGAGGTCAGCTGTGTTACTTAACCTCTGCTGAAGTCTATAGTAATTGACATGGCTGTTATAAAAGAGCCTGGGTGTGCTTTGTCCCTTTTAAACTGGTTTGACTCTTCTGTGGGCTGAAGTCTGCTGCTGAAAAGACTGGTTTTCTTTTATCTATGATCCAAATCATGGTGGAGTGCATATGGTTTACTCAGTGATAAAGACATCGGTATTTCCTGTTTATATTTATTATTTAATCAGGTTTATTATTCTCATATTTAAGGACTTTTCAAGTTCATCAGTCGATTTCTTTTTTCCATGTGTGTGCACTTTTATGAACTCTTAGCTTGTCTAGTGCCTTTCTTAATTAGGAGTGGATCAATGTGTGTGTCTCTGTGTGTTTTAATGAGTTGTGATTTTAGAGGCCATATGCTTTCTTCATTCCTTGGGTGACACTCCAGTTGCTGTCATTTAAAATGTCTACATATGGTGCAGTTGGTGATTAATTTTAAGTGTCTGAAAGAATTGTATAGAGTCTGATTATTGCAATCTCGATTTGGGCAAAGTAATAGGACTGAAATGAAGAGCAATTATGCTTTCCCAGTATCTTTTTAGTAACCAGATTACAATGACTTTGTTTTTTCCTTGATTTAAAAAAAAATCCTGTAAAGTGAAACTTGCTTTATTGATTCTTACCCCCGGGGGAAATTTTTCTTTTGAAAGCTTGATAAAATAAATAAGGCTATTGTTTGAGATGAAAAAGCAAAAAAAAAAATTAAGATACACAAGTTGTGTTTTTTTGTTCCTGAATAACAAAAATATGATTAAGTATATGTGTGTATATATTATACATACATAGTATATGTGTGTATAGACTGTATATACATACAACACACACACACACACACACACACACACACACACACACACAGGCTGGACTGGTGATTTCATTGCTGAAGAAACTCCATCCACTAATGTCAGTATATTTTCTGCAAATTATAGTCAGTTTCCTGTTGACACTGAGATGTTAATTGGCTTGCTGAGGTTAAACAGTCTATATGTATTAGAGTTAGAATATGAACCCAGACCTTCTTGGCTCAGACCAGTGCTTGCTCTCCTTCTCCCTGTCTCTCTCTGTCTCTTCTTCCTCAAAGGGTTTTTGAGAACTGTTGCTTTCCTTTTAATTTCCTTTGAGGGTTCATTTTTTATTGCACTTCTGACTTCAGTCACTTGTCTACATGGCGATTGCATTTATTCAGTGTGACTTCTTTGGGGTTAAATAGTGCCTGCTGCTAAGGGCTGGTTTTGTGTGCTGCTTTAAAAGGTTTCTTGTCTCAAAGCAGCTATTCAGCTTGGCTGTGCTGCGTGAAAGCAGGACTTGTATGTGTGTGTCTGTGTGTGTATGTGTGTGCACATGCACATGAGAGAGAAAATCCATGTGTGTAGCTTCCCACATAGTACCAAGCATCACAAAACTTTATATTTATAGACTTATTTTGTAATATCTTGCAACAGAGAGACACCTAAGGACTTTCTTTTCACTTTTGGCTTTCTTTTGTAGTCTGCTTTGGTGTTCTTCTGGGTAGGCTGGAATAGTAGTGAGAAAGGAGAAAGAAAGAATTGAATTTTTATCTCTGAAAATCAATGGAATAGCTGCTAAAAGAGCATTGATTTATTGGCAGTTTTGTTTGCATTTGATGTCCATTAATGTCCTATCTCGTTCAGACTTCACCCTCTACAGTCTATATTTTCAAATATGACAAAGTGTTAGAAAGAATGAAGTAGAACCATAATGCTTGTGAAATGTCCAATTAAAGGAAGGCTGTTAAAACCAGGAAGAAAGATGTCACTTGAAGGAAGAGGGTATCAAAGCGAAATTTCACTCTCAGGTGTTTTTAAGTCCATCAAATAATCAAGCATTCAAACATTTATTAAGCACTTACTGTGTGCTAGGCACTAGGGAGACAAAGATAAACATGTCCACAATCCCTAGTCTCAAGGAACTATTATTCTAGGAGGGGAGACAATATGCACTGCATAGAAGTATACATAAAAACAAAAACAAAAACAAAAAAACACTACAAGGTAGTTAATGCAGGACACCTGTAGTACCTGGGGGAAAATCAATAGAAATTGTGTTTTGATTCAAGTATCAGGTTGAATGATTATTTAAACTTTTACTAAGGGAGTAAATAACCCCCTAACTCTGTACAGCCAAGATACCCCATATCTGGACTCCAGGCATTTTCTCTGACTTACCCTCAGACCTAGAATGCTTTTCCTTCTGATCTCCACCTCCTGACTTCCCCCAAGTCCCTCTTAATTCTAGGGCCTTTCGCGATGATTATTTCCAATTTATCGTGTATGTGGATTGCTAGTTGTTTACATGATATCTCCACCATTAGACTATGAGCTCTTTGAGAAAAAGGACTGCCTTTTACCCTACTTTGTGTAATAGTAGGGGCAGCAAGATGGTGCAGTGGATAGATTTCAGGGCCTGAAGTTTTGAGAATCTGAGTTCAAATCTAGCCATTAGATGCTAGCTGTGTGATCCTGGGCAAGTCACTTAACTCTGCCTCAGTTTCCTCATCTGTAAAATGATATGGAGAAGGAAATGGCAAACACCTCTAGTATTTTTGCCAAGAACACCCCAGATGGGGTCACAAAGAGATCCCACTGAAACGACAGAACAACAATAAATGGAGAAAAGCCTTTGAAAGGTGCAGTAGTGCTTTGACAATGACCTAGTAGGAAATCTCAGGACTAGTTTTAGAAAATGAAAGTGCTTGCTGACCTCCAAGGGGCTTGAAAAATAGAGAACTTTGCAGATATGCCACCTTAGCTGATGATATTTCCTGCCTCTATGACACTGATCTCTCTGAATAATAAGTATGTTTGGACTGTCTGTAGTTATATATTTTTTAAATCAGTGGGGCCTAACGTATCCACATTATGACAGCCGCAATCTGATTCTGTTTGTGGTTCATAGGAGACTTTTTGTTATTAAAAACAAAGTACTTCATTAAAAAGAAATATTCTTACAATATCAAGAACGAAAAAATCATGTCCTTGAATGGAGTGTTTAAAAACACATGCTTCATTCCCCTCATTTGAGGGAAGTTATGGTACCCTATTATGAAATTAGTTTCCTTTCAAACAGAATTGGCTATTAGATGGAAATATAGTATTTCAAATCTGGAGATCTGGTTTCCATTCATGAGTCTGTAACTGATTCTGTAAGCACCCTTGACAAGACAAGTTTCTCTTATGCCTGAAGCTCTGGATCTGGAAAATGCTGGTAATAATGATTCTTACCTGTGTGTTCCTAGGGAATGCTTTGGAGGTTAACAAGAAGATGCTTGTATGGTATTTTAAGTTATTTGGAAAAATTATGCCCTGTGAATCATAGGCATTAAGATGCTGTTGTTATTTATCTGGCACCAAAGAGCTGATCCATTGAGTTTCCAAACTGAAGTCCCAGAAAACATTTTTTCTAATGAGATTTTCCATGGAAATGTAGAAAACAGTATTTGGAACCTACATTTATACAATACATTCTCCTCCATGATCTCACAGAATGTCCACTATTTTGAACTTAGGTTAATTAAAACTTTTTCCTCAATGTTGATTTCTCTTTCATTTGATTGTTTCTTTGAGGGGAGAGGAATTACTATTTAACCAATCAGAACTGTCCCTAATTTTAGTTTTAGGATGAAAATACACATAGACTAAGGAACACTGGACTTTGTATTAAAAATGTCTCTCTTGGCTTTCTTTACCTCATCTGGGGCTCTCAAACATCTTGGCTTTCTTTGACTTCCTTGGAAATCTTCTCTAAGGCTCACTCTGATTCCAATGGTTGCAGTGTATCATTGTGCAAACCTTTTCTAGCTGCAAATGTCCTCTTAGAAATGTATTTAACCACAGATTTCAATCTGCAAATTATTAATGTTAAAAATATTTGAAGAAGGACACATTTCCAGACACAAAGCCAACATGAAGCTTTTACATAAATCAAACACGGCAGAAAGAAATTAAAAATATTGAATTTTTCCTTGGTCTAAAGCTATACTCTGCAGCAATGGCCTTATTTGCCACTTAGGCTTTGCTTCATTATACCCAATGAATGCTATCTGTCACTTAAAATCCTAGATTTGCTGGCATCGCTTAGTTTTGTTTCATTTTGGGAAGGTTTGTGAAGTATTAATCGTAAACTGATGAGAGCTTTTTTTTTTATTTGCTTCCTGTAACATGAGACAATATTACTTTTCAATTCTTTTAATTTCTATTTTTATTGTAAATTAGAAACTTGAAATAATTGATCTTATATTTGAAACTTTGAGCAGAAAGGGATGTTGTGTGCAGTGTTGGAGGGGAGAGTTTGGGGTAGTATACATAATTTCCCCCCATGAAAAATAGATGAAAAAAGCAGATAGAAAAGAATTGTCCTGCGGCATTCCAGTAGATGAAAATGGTGACATGTAAGTCTACCAGGGATAGGTCAGGTTGGGCCTGAAGTTGGCACGGCAGAAGTCGTTCATTGAGTATATTATTTAGCTTTGAGGTTCTATACTTCAATCATCTGGACTATAATAGCTTCCCAAAAGATCTCCCAGCATCTTGTTTCTCTTTTCCTAGGGTAGCTAGGTGATGGCCTTGGAGTGAGGAAAACCTGAGTTTGAATTCTGGGCAAGTCACATTAAGTGACTCTTTCAGCCTCAGTTTCCTCAAATGTAAAATCAGGATAATAATAGTGCCTGTCACAGTGTTGTTGCGAGGATCAAATGAGATGATGTACATATAACCACTTTGCAAATTTTAAAGGATTATATAAATACTAGCTACAAACTATTTTCCAATCCATTCCTTCTAAGCTTTCAAAACCATCTTAGTAGTGATGCCACTCTCCTGCTTAAAAACCTTCCGTGACTTATTATTACCTACAAGATGCAATACAGACACCTTGGATTTCAGTTTAAGACCTTCCTTAATGTAGTGCCAATATACCTTTCCAGCTTTGTATCACCCTGCTCCCATTCACACACTCTGTTCCGTTGTTCTAGACAAACTGGAATATTATATGTGTATTATCCTGGAGATGGTTCTGACCTTTCCTATCTCCATAATAATAACAATAATACAAAAACACCCCTCACATTTTTATAGTACATTGAAGTTTACAAATGTTTTCTGTACTATAATCCAATGAGATATGTATTATCCCAATTTTACAGATGAGGAAACCGAGAATCTGGAAAGTTACATGACTTGCTTGTTGTCACAAGCTAGTTAATATCTGAAGTATAATTTGAATCTAGGTCTTTTTGAATCCAAGTTCAGAACTGTTTTTGCTGCACAACACTGTCTTTCAGAGCAGTCATCATTCCCTGTCCCTGAAACATACTACTGAAGCAGTGGATAGTATGCTGGCCTGGAGTCAGCTTAAATATGGCTTTCTATACTTGATAGCTGTGTGACTCTGGGCAAGTCATTTAATCTCTGTCTGCCTCAGTTTTCCCATCTGCAAAATGGGACTCATAATGGCTCTTACCTCCTAGGGTTGGTGTGGGGACCAAATGAGGCTCATAATGGCCCCTACCTCCCAGGGTTGGTGTGGGGACCAAATGAGATATTTGTGAAGCACTGTGTAAACCATAAAGTGCCATATAAATTTTAGCTATTTATTGAAATTCCTCTGGTTCTAGTGCTACCTCTTTCATGAACTTTTCCCAGATCCTCCAGGTTAAATAATCTCTCCCTTCTTAGATTGTTTTTGTAGCAAATAGCAGGAACAATTCTTCACTTTCATCAGATTTATTTGTGCATACTTCCTTTTTCCTTTTAGCATGGCAATCTGGAGAGTGCTGCACCTGGACCCATAAAGACCTGGTTTTGAACCCCATCTTGGACATTTACTAGTTTTACCAGCGATCATTTTAGTTATGTTTGCACAAGACCAAATGAACTTTTTGCATTTGAATGAAGCTCTTAAACAATTTTCCTTTGGAAAAGCAAATTAATTTCTATCACTATATTTTGAATCACTCTAATCATTTTAATTTTGAACCATAGCATCCTGACTTTCAGAAAGAATGAAAAAAACCTGGTAGTAATAATATAATCTTGAATATTAGTATAATAATTATATTACTATATTCATATTTTAATTCATACATATTCATATAATGAATATATTATATTCATTTCAATTAGAAACAGTCCTAAGACAAGTTACTATTCTACTATTACTCTTTTTCCTAATGGTCTATGAAATATTGCACAGATGCGTAAAACAATTGCTTTTTGTAATTGGATAAAAGCAATGGGATATAAACACATATTCTATAGGCTCACTGAAAATATACCTGGAACGTCTCTAGTAGCAGACAGGATGAGGGGAATTGCCTTATCCTGTTCCCACATGATTTTGATTTTACTTGCTCAGTCTCTATGTTTTGAAAGTGTTTCATTTTGCATAGCTTAGAGATTGAACTTTTGCTATGGCACCATCTATTAAGTACATTGTTACATTTTTATGGATCTGTATTATGTACAGGTATAGGTACCAGTTTAGCCTATGATAATGGCCTGGTTCCAGGACAGTTTATGTAGTATATTCTCAAAGGTTATTTTGATATCTATGTGTAGTACACTGATTTGTCTTTTATTAATTTATGAAAGATAGCTGGTTGTATCTTGCTATATAGTGCTAAATATTCCAGACGTAGGAAGCCTCTGGTGATTAGGGCAGAGCACACAAGCATCATTACCTCTTTCATTCTTAATTCTGGCTTAATTCTGATTAAGTATTAATCCAGTCAGTATTACTGCAGAGTAAGATTGAATTAATGCTGACTGGTATTGCTAAAGGGAGTTTCTTTATATTGGAATTTCCTATCCTAATGAAATCGCTAGTCAAATCTCTAACATAAGATTGAATTATTTTTGTTCACCATTTCTTACTGTTGCATTAGTTTTATTTTGTTATTCACTAATAGCCTTAGATATTTTTATATCAGTAAGAATAATGGTGATTATAGGAAGATTTGGGGGTAAGGAGAGGGCAAACTTGTATAGCTGATAATTTAAACCTAATTTTAGAACTTTACATTTAGGCCTCCTAAATTTCTTTGTAATTGATTCAGCTCACTGTAATAAATTCCGCTCACTATCAGCTGTTTAGTCAAGAGTTTTCAGTGTCTTAGCTACCCCTCTCAGCCTTATGTCATCTGCATATTTGATAAGCATAACATCTGTGCCTTCATCCAAATAACTGATCAAAATGTTCACAAGGCTAAGGACAGATTGCTCGTCCTTTATTGCGGAGAAGACTTCCCTTCAGGATGACTGATTCAGTCATCAATATTCATTGGTATCAACCATCCAGCCAGTTTAGAATCCATCTAATTACTTTCTTCTAACATTTTTTAACTTGTCCACATTGATACCCTGAGGTATTTTGTCAAGATCCTTGCTTAAATTCGGTATTAAATTTGTTAAAAGCTTTCCCTGGAACTCTTAGTCTACCAGCTGTTTTAAAAAATAAATTCAATGAACACTTGAGTCCTTTTTCTTCTCTGCTCTCCCTGGGACCTCCTACTCTCATCTTTATGCTGACAATTTTCAACTCTATTGCTATACCCTCCAAACCTGACTATTATGGCTCCTGACAGGAGCCATTACATGACTCTACCACCCTGTTGCTACCTCTTTCTCTCAGAACTATCATCATATCACCACTACCATAAACAAACCTGGAAAGCATGAGGTGATGAACTGACCTGTTGTTCCTTTCACTATCTCTGTGCCCTGAGTTTACAGGGCCTTTGGTTATTGTATAAAGGGAATTGATTCCACACAGAAAAACATTTTGCACTTAATGGAGAAGATCAGTCATGTTTCTTGGCCCCATATATAAAAACAAGGAGTTTAGCAGTTGAAGTATTCTAGATTGAGAGAATTTTGGAGAGGAGACTTTCTCTCTTGCCTTTACCTCTCTGCTCCCATTGACTGTGTCATTGGACCAATAGGAGACAGTATCTCAGTCTGGGAGCAGAAATTGAGAACAGATCCAGATCCAGAGAGAGGGCCAGCTTCAAGAAGTGTGACCCCTTATGGCAGAGAAAAGATCCCAGACATGGGACAAACCCTAGTAGCTCAGCCGAGTGTCTTACCCGGCAGAGATGCTACACCTAAGGGGAACTGTGAGAGAACGCTACAGAGAAAGGACTTCTTGTCTATACAGTATGAAGAGTGATGAGTTATCCATTGCTGTATATGTATCCTGCATGTATGCCCCACTGCCATTGTGCTCTAAGTTGGAGCCCATTCTTCCCATGGCTTCTATATGTATTTTAGGAAGAATAATACCCTAAGTTTTTTGTTTTCATTTTGCTTGGGTAGACTGTTTAAACTAACTGTTCTTACTATTCCATCTTAATAAATGCCTTCATTCTAAATCTGCTGGCTGATTATTAATGGGAAGCAAAATGGTGGGGGCTTGTGAGCTGTAGTAGTAAGAGTGACTAGAAGCCTATGTGATTAATCACCCCTAGAAACCAAGAGTAGCAGCTACCCTTGTGGACCCAACCTACAATAAAAATGGGAATTGGGGAGTATCCCAGAGTGGGAGATGTGTGTGTGTATATATATATATATATATATATATATATATATACGTATATATATATGTATATATATATATGTATATATATATATATACGTATATATATATGTATATATATATATGTATATATATATACATATATATATATGTATATATATATACATATATATATGTGTGTATGTATGTGTGTGGGGGGGTACCTATCTTATATATGCTTCTGTGTATATTAATATTATCTGTGTTGCCTATTGTTTTGCTGTAGCAGATTATAAACACCTAGAAGACAGAAACTCTTGTGGTTGAGGTAGTCAACAGGCATTTATTAAGCATCTACACTGGGCTAAGCACTGAAGATATATTGCCAATAGAATTGGTTGTTGTTAATTTTTTTTTTTGTGAGAACTTTGGCTTAGATGAGTCAAGTTAGAGGTATACAATTAGGCCAGGGATGGGGAACATATGTGGCCCTCTAGGTCCTCAAGTGTGGCTCTTTAAAGGACTGGTGAATTCTTAGAGGGTTGTTGAATTCTGGTTACTGCAACTTTAATTAACTCATATCAGGTAGTTACTGAGATCTAATTTATATTATCATATTCACTGTTGAAGGTCAACACATGTCAGGCAGTTACTAAGAGGATATAATTTGTGTTGTTATACTCATTGATGAAGACCTTTAAAAATACTTAGAGAGGTTTAACACTTTTATAATGGCAGCCTAATAAAAGTAAGGAAATGGATATGGCTTTGTATTTATATTTCAATATCTTTCCAAAGCATAGCTTTGGTAACTACCTTCTCTAAAAAAAAATGACTTGTTACTAAAAATGAATATTTCAGGCATGTTAGAATTCTTTAATGTTATCTGTTTTGTATAAGAAAAGGCATATGGTGCGTCAAAAAGAGAGAAACATTTTATTGTCTCCAGGTAAATGTTTGGATTGTCTTGTAAGGAATCAGCTTTTAACCTGTGGCCATAGGTTATTAATGAAGTCTTACCATATTGTTTGAATTAGATTCATTGCCTAAAGGGGGAGGGAAATGTAAGGAGGAAGTTGTTACAATTTTCATGCCTTAGACACTGGTGTATTTTCATAAACTGAAGTGAAGGTTCTCTAGGGACAGAAAATATCACTGAAACATTTCCTGAGTTCTGTTGAGCTGCACATTGGTATGTCCGAGTCTGTTTTCAGAAGGATGGGGATTTTTGTTTAGTTTTGTGAGGACATAATGTAACCCATGTAAGACAAAAATGTAAGTCTGTGTTGTAATTTATTTGAAAAGCAAATGCATAAAAATCATTTAAAAAGTCATTTAATTAGAAAAAGTAAATCTTTCCTTTTAACTGTGAAAGAACAATGGAGACAGTTTAAAAATGTATTTACCTTATTAGAATATATGCCATATGCCAACAAAACAAAGTTTTAAAAATTTGATTTTCAAAGTGTTATCCAAAAAATAATTGGGGTTAAAATAATTGATGTTTAATAGGAAGAACTAAGAGGACTCCAGCTTCACGTGTATTTATGTGTTTGATCTTTTCATTAGGATAATCTAATTTTAATGAATTTTTGGAAATTGTTCATTTTTTTGTCAGTACCTTTTTTGGATCTGGTATTTTGATGTTGGCCCTCCTTCCACTGTTAGAGATTTCCACTGATCTATGCATTTTTATGCTGTTTGGGTCTTATCAAGGAACTACATATTTGTATAGTAGTAGGAAAGAGGATGATAAAAACTACTGATCAGTTGGACATCTTTCTAGACAGGAAGAATGTTTAAATGTCAAATAGTAATGATCTCTTGAAATGAGTATGTTCATTTTATGCTATTGAGAACCACAGGTGTATTTTTTTTTTTGGAGTTGCTGCAATAAAGCATTCATCTTTGGATGATAAACTTTTTATATGGATGCTAATATAATAATTAAGTTTATTTTCTATGAGAGTCAAATATTCCACTCTCAAATTTGCATTTTTATTTTTAAATGTCATATAGTTTTTCTTAATTTTGTATAGCTTTTCCTCCTCAATAAAGATTCTAAAAAGTCATGGCTTCCTTTATGTGTAATTTGGTTTTCTGGCATTTAACCACTTCTCTCTCTCTTTGAAAAGGTGTCTTGGAAAAATCTCCCTTTTAAGGTCTGGTTGAAGTTCAGTCTTTGATGTAGTCATTCTATAGGCAATGAGTAGCTTTTTGACAAGAAGGAACATAATAAAGATTAAAAAAAAGCAGTGGTTTTTGAGTCGTAGTACCTAGTTATGAATCCAGGCCCTACTAATTAATACCTTTGTGATCTTGGACTGTTTAATCAGATAACGTACTCTGTGTGCCAGAGTACAAGACCACTTTTACTTCTCTAATAATGGTAGGAGAATGCTAGACAAATGGGGTACGGAACGTGCAGTGTTCAGTAGCATATACATTTGAACTTAGTTCTTGGCACCCTAAATATATGAACTGCTTGTCCAATGAACAAGTGGATTTACTACTGTAGGAATGGAATTGCAACAATCTTCACAATCTTGCTATGAATGAAACCAAAAGATAGAGGGAAATTGCATCTCAATGAAACGATGGCTCTTAGTTTCTCTTTGGCATACCAAGTGAAGGAATTGGTGGAGTTGGTTTTGTTGTATCTCTGTAAAGATAAGCATCTTTTCATTGGGAGGTACCATTGTGGAGGGGAGGGTGTTGAATTTGGAATCATTGTGCCTGGGTTTAATTTCTGACTTTGTCAACTTATTACTTGAGTGATGTTGGGCAAGTTATTTAATTTCTTTCTAACTCAGTTTCCTTGACTGTAAAATCAGGAGGTTGTACTAGATGAGCTCAATCTCTAAATTCCATCTCTAAAGCTATAGTATAATTGGTCATTTCATATTGCAGTGCTCATGATAAGTACTTACAGAAAGATCATATTAGAAATAATTAATAGCTTGTGGGCAATAATTAATAGCCATTGTAGAGGATGAATAGGTGAAGAAATTCTACAAAGAATTTAATTAAACTTTTCAGATCAAATTATTAAATTCTTTGACACTCAGTTACTTTAATGCAAAGGTAGGCATATACAAAGGCACTTAAAAATGTTAGAAAATATGAATCAGGAATATGGAATGATAGAGGCTCATTGTAAATAGCAAAGAAGCCTTGAATCTATACATTATGAATATTTTCTTCTAGAAGAGAATTGGAAGGCACAGGATGTGATAAATCCAAATAACATTTTAAAAATGAAATTGTTTTGACAGCAAACAAGTCATTATTGATGTTGGAGTCATTACTAAATCAACTATCTGGGTACAATAAGACCATTGATTTGTTAATATAAATATGGTCAATAGTCAATAAACATTTATTAAGTACCTACTATGTGCCTGGTACTGTCTTAAGCACTGTGGACACAAATACAAAAAAAGAAAGACAGTTCCTGCCCTCAAGGAATTTACAGTCTAATTGAGGAAGATAACACATCCAAGGAAGCTGAAAAGGGTGATGGGGGGGATGGGAAAAGGTACTTGGATTAGGGGCATAATGAAGGCAGAGACCTGATAGAGAAGTCCAAAGAAATCCAAAAGCAGTGCAGCTAGTGGGAAATGAGAAGATTGTGCTGAGTCCTTTCCTTAAATGGAGGTTTTGGAGCTCATGATTCTGCCCTCAGATCAAAGGGTCTGATCAGAGGGGGAGAGGATACTAATGAGATATGAGTACCAAGGCTTATTCAATCTTGCAAGAAAATGACATTTTCTTTTCCAGAGGTAGGTCTTCTGGGGCAAGAAGGCATGATGGAGAAGCCCAAATAAGTCTAGAAACACTGAAGCTGGTGGGAAATGGGATCAAAATTAATATGAAACAAGAATAAATGTAAGTGAAATTTATGGTATGCAATGAAATCAACTCCATCTTGACCTACCTAAACAAGTTACTGATGATGGTAAAGTTTGGGAATATGACTAAGGAATTATATAGGAGCAGCAGTAAAAAGGATGGCATTAAAGAAATGCATGATTGAAAAGTGAAAGAGGTGATTGGCTGTTTATATGGTAAGAGCATGTGAATAGTCTGTGTATTCCCCAACTATACTTGCAACATCAAAAGAAAACAAGGAATTCTCCCACCATGTTGGCTTGAGTCCCTGTGGGGAGTTCGTGAGAGGATTTGTATAGTGGTTGTCCAGATCTGCTCAACATTTCTGAGCCTCATTTTCATCTGTAAAATGAGTGAATGGGATTAGAGTACCTCTGAGATCTCTTTTAGTTATAAATCTATGATCCTATTACAGTTAATCTATTATACACAGGAATAATTCAGAGACTAGAGAAAAAGGAAATGGGCTATTGAAATATTCAGTAACTGTAATAGAATCATATTTATTTAAATAGAATACTTATTCTATTTAAATATTTTGTTTATCTAATATTCTCAGTATTTTTGAATGGCAGCAAGGGTCTGAACTACTATGATGATACTGAAACTGGAAAGGATGTGTTGGATTTGAGCAACATCGTGCCTGACCAATAGGTTGTGGGGGAGAAGGCCAAGTTAAAAATGGCCCTGATTTTTTGAGCCAAGGTGCCTGGAAAAGTGACGCTTCATTAGGGATTTCAGAATGAGGGTCATTTATTTTGAATCTGAGGAAAGCTGAGATAATTTTAAAGATGAGGAAAATGTGATGGTTGATGGGTTACAAAGAAAAAAATGAAATAGTCCCTGACCTCGAGGAATTTACATTTTGATGGGAGGACACAAGGGACCCAGAAAAGTGTAGATGTACAAGACAATTTGAAGAGAGGGAGCACTAACTTATGGGAAGATGAGGAAAATGCTTCTCATAGGATATAATGCCTGGGGCAAGCCTTGAAGGAATGCCAGGTTATAAAAGGTCAAAATCAGAAGTAAGTACATTTCAGATAGCAGCTTGTTCAAAAGAAGAGAGATGGGACAGTGAAATCTGAGTTTGAGGAAATAGCCAGTGGTCCATTTTGGTATAATTTACAGTTTATGAAGGGGGATGGTGGGAAATCCACCTATAAAGGTAGTTGCAGAGGGCTTTAAATATTGCTGAAGAGTGTACTTTTTCTTAGAGGAAATCAGGAACCTCTAACTGAAAGATCTTATGAGCAGGAGAGTGACATTTTTAAGATGATTATTTCCACTTTTGGGGGGGGGGATCAGAAAGAAGGTGATGGATGTAAGAGATGATGAATCAACAAAATTTGACAAATGATTGAATATAGGTAGAAAAAGAGTAGAAAAATTTAAGAATGACTCTGTGGTGATGAAAATGGGTAACTAGAAGGATGTGGGATCATCAACAGAGTAGAAATCTTATATTTTTCAAATTAGTCATTTTTAATTCCCAGTGAGAACTGTAACAGAGCAGTAGAAATTAATCAGGAAGGTTCAACATGAACAATTTAATTAATCTACCAACACTTAATTTTTTGGGGGTATACAAATTTCTTAATTACTTCATTTTAAATTGTTATGAACTAACTGAGCACCAAATATTCCAATGTAAAAAGAAAACAAAGATGTACACATTCCGCAGATAGAAGTGCTTTTTATGTTATCAGCTATTGTTCATCAGCTCAACCCCTAATGACCCTTCAATTAGGACATCTCATGAATTGAATGAACTGCAAAAATTGTTTATATTCATGTCTTGCTTAGCAGTGGGGTAGAGTTCCTGGAAGATTAAGGAAAAAGGGATGCCTCAGGATATAGTCTCAGACATAAATTTAATTGACCTAATCCAGCACTGTAGCTCATTCTACTGCTATTCTCTTAAACATTCTGACCAAATCAGGCCAGATTCCTAATTCTCTACTACTGCCCACAGTGAAACACAAAAAAGGAATGCCCCACCAAGGGCCCCACAAAGAGGACATCACTTCCTTTTAGGAAAGGCATTAGGGTAGTGACATCAGGTCAGAATGACAAGAATTCCCAGACTATGGCAAATGGAAATTTCCTGGGGAACTTCAGTCTTGCACAAAGTTTGGTTGACACATTTGAATACATGGTAAAGCAGGTCTTTCCCAATGTCTTGGATTTTTGTTGTTGTTCAGTTATTCAGTCATGTCTGACTCCTTGTGACTCCATGGACCATAGTACACCAGGCTATTCTATCTTCTACTATCTTCTGAAGTCTGTTGAAGCTCATGTTCATTACTTCCATGATGCTATCTCTCCATCTCATCCTCTGCTGTCCCTTTCTCCTTTTGCCTTCGATCTTTCCCAACATCAGGGTCTTTTCCAATGAGTCCTGTCTTCTCATTATGTGGCCAAAATATTTAAGCTTCAGCATCAGGATTTGTCCTTCCAATGAGTAGTCTGAATTCAGTATTGACTGATCTGATCTCCTTGCTATCCAAAGGACTCTCAAAAGTCTTTTCCAGCATCACAGTTTGAAAGCATCAGTGCACACATTGTTCTATAACTCTATAACAAGTACATTGTTCTATAACTCTAATACATTGGAATGGTTGTGTTTCTACAGAATTCATAGCCCCGACTTCATAGTCTAGGAGGGGAGCATCAGCTGAGGTGAGATGATCTTCTTCCTTAGGACTCTCTCTCCTCTTTCAAAGGGATAGGGAATAGACTTGTGATTTTATTGAATAGGAGACTCCCAGATGAAATATCTGTGACCAACGCAAATTGATCTTCAGAAAACTCAAATCTGACCATAATCATGTGGCACATGCACACCCAAACACTCTCTCTCCCTCTCCCTCTCCTAGTAAACTCCAGTTGCTCCCTATTGCCTCTGGGATCAAATATAAAATCCTCTGTTTGGCTTCTAGAGCCTTTCATAATCTGGTCCCTTCCTACCGTTCCATCCCTATTATACCTTACTCTCCATTATGTTTTCTCTGATCCATTGACATTGACCTCCTTGCTTTTCCTTGTATTCTCTCAACTTCAAGCTTTTTGATTGTCTTTTTCCTATTCCAGCAATGTTCTCCTTTCTCATCTCTACCTGCTAGCTTCCCTGAATTCCTTTAAGTCTCAACTATTTCCACCTCCTGCAAGAAGCCTTTCCTAGCCCTCCTTAATCTTAATTACATTTCCCACCAGTTATACTGCTTCTGGATTTCTTTGGAACACTGCATCATGCCTTTCTTCCCCAGGAAACTCATCATTGGGAAATCCATACTGCAGTCTATATTGATCATACAATCATACATATTATAATTAATATTGTTTGTTGTTTGTTCTTCTTCTCAAAGAGGAGGACTTGCAAGTGAATTGGATTTGCATGAGGCAGAGCTGTGCAAAGTCATCTGCCTCACTCTCTCCTCCAGAGTCCTAGGAGTCCCATGGTAAGACATAGGTCAGGATGACTGAGGAGGGCCAGATGTAGAGGGAGACCTTGACCTTTTTTAAGTTAAGGTCTTTCCCAGAGCTTCGTTTGTCTGAGGTAACACCCATTCAGTAATTAAAGGCTAGGTAAGAATGGAGGCAAAAGATGGCCAAGTTTGCTTTCACAAAATAATCCATCTGGGGAGGGGAAGAGCCTCTGAACAGAACAATTGCTTATTTACATGCACTCTGAGCTATCAAAACCCAAACAATGAGCAAGTGAGGCTTGGCCTGGGACCTATTATTGGCCAGTCAGTGAAAGCCCGAGTGATTTGGGTTTAAAGGCATAGTCAGGTGGATCCATTTGAATCCCAGTAGGCTTTACCAAAGCCTGGTTTTCCGTAGCTATATTTTAGGAAATCAGAAATGAAAAATATGAGACAAAAGAGTTAATTGTCCCAGCTCTTCTCTAGTTCAAAGCAAGCCTGCAAATGTTGGTATTATATAGATACATTCTACATTTTCTATTAACTCTAGAGAAAGTTATGATAGGCCACTATTCTGTCAGGGTGATACCTGAAAATAAAACTTAACTAAAATAATGAATATCAATGACATGACCAAAGTCTAAATAGTGAAAAAGATCACTTGATTAGTCTTTACACAACTAAATCAATACAATTAAATTTTATGAAGAACAATCAGAAGATTGTATCTTTAATTCATTGATCTGAAATACCAAACTTTTCTGTTCTTTAATATTGCCATTTTATGGATGGATAATCACAGAATAGATTTCTGTTTCTTGTCCCAAAATGTCAGGTTAATTAGGAATGCAAGATGAATGCTAAAATTAATCAGATAGCTTTCACCCAGAGTTTGGACTTTATAACATACTCCACATCAAAGTCATCTGATTCTCTGATTCAATGTATTATGTAGAAAAGACTCTTGGGGTAGGCTTTCTAGTCTCTTGTGCTTTTTCCTTTGAAAAGGGGACCTCTTTACATTTCCCAGTGTGTATTTCATTTTTTAAAATAAGCTAAGTTGGATTGATAGAATGAATAACACAGTTTATCTCTCAGGCTTAGAGCATTAGTTTGTCTTGAATTTTTTTTTTTTTTTTGCAGAATAGTGATAAAGAAATTGTGTGCTGAGGACACCAAAACGTTCTATAGGGAAAAATTTAGGTCAAGGCAATGGGTATTTATTAATTACCCACCATGAAAGTGAAAGAAAAGTAAGGCTACTAAAATAAAGCAATAAACTGTTAAACTCCACATATGCCTCTTTCTAATGACCTTCTAATTGGCTTGTTAGTTTGGGTAGAATAAGACTTGGCTCATTCTTAGATTGGAACCTTAACTTTTTGGAATATTTATATCAGTTTTGGAATAGTTTCCAGTCCCTGTCAAGCTCTGTAGTCAGTCCCTAGAAGCAGCTGTAAGTCTTGGCTTTCTCTTGAAGGAATAAGGTGTGTGTGTGTGTGTGTGTGGCCTGATGGATGCAGCAGGACCTGAGCTCTTGAGTTCTAGCCCTACCTAGGCTGGAGAATGGAATCCACAAGAGGATGAAAAATGATAGGGTGAGTTCATTGTAGGTGTAAGTAGCTCCTGTGAGACCTTCTAAAAGGTGAGCTCAGGGAATCAGGGAATCAGAGCCTCCTTGTATTTAGCCACCGGCTGGCATCAATTGTAAAACTCTTGACTGGGTTTCTGGTACCAGCCCAAATATTTCTATTTCCTAGCAGTTCAAGAAATCCACATTTTTATCTCATTACTTAATGTAATCACTGAATCCTAACAAAATAAATAAGAAAGTCATTTCAACATCTCTTCCCGAGAGAAACTTGTATTTTTTTTTTCAAGGAACAGCATGTTGGTTTGGTAGTTTTACAAATCATCAATTTCCGATTGTTGAAAATACCTTGTAGCAACAGACTAAATTTGTCGTCCAGGCGCCAGGAATTCAATTCAGAAAAATCATTAAATGACTCTTGGGTGCCAAATTCTACTTACAGCGCCAATAGGAGTGTCCCAACTGAGTTTGAGGGTCTCTGCTGGTTGCCTGAAACTCTCAGAACAAAGTCGTTCATATTTACTCTCAGAGTTCACAAAGGGGGAAACCAGTCTTTGAAAGTTGAAATTTTCCTCCACTCCTCTGACTTGAGCATTTGCTACATTTTAAAAACCCAAGTCAAGGGGGGACAGTAGTCTTTGCTAGTACCTTTTAAATTATCTTGATTAATGTTTGGGCCTGTCTTGATATAGGTTACAAAGAATTGAGCACTAAATTAAAAAAAAATGTAGTTCATGGGGTATCTAACTGAGCTGGCACACTCTGGCAAATTTCTTGTTGGAAAAAAAAAAACTAGTTATCTGTTTATACTTTGAGTTTTAAAGAATGACCTCCCCAATGAATAATCTCATCATAGTTTCTATGTTATCATTTGAACTTTGGTTTAGTACTTTAGAAATTTAGTTTTAAAAATATTTTATGAGAAACATAAGTAAGACAATTTTGACTGCCTTTAGAAGAGTTCAAAACAATCTTTAGTTCACCAAGCTTTCTGTAAGTTCAAAACATTTACATTGGCTTTACCCATATTTACCAGTGATACCTCTCATAACTGTTTCCCATAGAAAGAGATCAGAAAATCAGTACCAAAGTGTAACAAATATGCTTAGATTTTTTTTTTGAAATGGGAATAGCTGATAACACCTTTTTTATTTCTGTTAAAAATGTAATTTTTATGTGGGCCAAAATGAGAGCCCAAATGACTTTGTGAAGGCACTGAACATATTTATTTGTTCACTGTTATTTAAAAAAACAACTAAAGAATGTAACCAAAAATCTCAACAAAAGTCAATTTCAAAGAAAGAGAATAGATGTAGATTTTACAAGTATATGTCTATGAAGACATGCATATATATTTAAATAGAAAGTGTGATAAAGTATCATGAATAATCAGTCAATCAACAAACATTTGTTAAAAACTTGCTATCTGCCAGGTACTGTGCTAAGCACTGGGAATACAAAGACAAAGAAGAAATGGGGGAGGCCGCAGAGAAGAGAACAGTTAACCAATTAGCTAAGAACATTTTCCTTTGCTTAATAAAAAAAAAATAATGTTTGTGTCTTGGATAAAGGCTAATGACCACCAGACAGAAGAGTTTATTACATACTGTTTCAGGAAACAATGAAGCTGATTACAGATAATTGAAAGATTAAGATTTACAAATGTAATCCCAGATTGGACCTGTTATAATATGAAATGGTATGATATGCTAGAAAACATTTTGGACTGGAAGTCAGGAAACCTGGATGCAATCTGGACTTTTTCACCAACTAGCAGTTCTGGGGAAAAAATATTAAATATTTGTTGGTTGTTAACTATGGTTGTTACTTAACTGTACAACTGGGCAGATTCATTCCTTCCTATCTCTAACATTCTATGGGTAACAGAGCATATGTTATTTTGTTTGGTCATGTTCAGTAAAACTTGAGTACCATACATGCAGGGACCCCAAAACATTTCTAATAATTGTACTACATATGTCTTCTGATCTGTTCTGACTCGCCTTGGATTGTGAAGACCTCCCTACAGAAGATTCTCTTTACTATTGGCCTCACAGAGCATGTTCATTCCTACCTCTTTGCTTTCAATCATCCCATTCCTCTCAGTTGGAATGACTTTTCTCTGTTCCATTGTCTCTGCAAATACTAATTATTCTTCAGGGCCTCACTCTACACCCCAATCATCTGGACTACTCAACATACCCTGTCCATGCCTTATACTTTCTGGCATCTGTACCTTTGTTCACACTATTCTTATATCTGGCATCTTCTCATTATGCTGTCTAAACTCTGGCCATCATCCTCATTCTCCCTATACAGAGGCCCTGGGTGCCCAGGCTCTGGTGGGTGAGTTTTCACCTTATGTTGTTACATACCAAGCTTTCATGCTACATCCTATTTCTTCAGTATGCTGCAAATCATTCTCATCTTCCCCATCCCCATGCCCCAACTTTGGATTCCATCTATGGGTCTCCCCACTCTGATAGGTGAGGCTTTTTTTTTCTTATGTTGCCAATAATCGGGCCCCCATCCATTTTGCCTACCATGTCTACACTATGTAGGCACACCTTCTCCTTGTCGCCATTCCTTGAGGTCCCCATTATATGCTGCTGCCTTCTCCATTTAGAATTTAACTCCCTGAAGTCAGAGACTGTATTGTTTGCTTTCATTTGTCTACCCTGTGCTTTAAGATAATTCCTGGCATATGGTAAGTATTTAATAAATGTTCTCCCTCCCCCTTTTTCTTTCTCTGAAAAGCATTTCTCTTTTACCTCTCTGATATACTCATCGTGTATTATTTCTGTATTGTTATGTTCATGTGTATCAGAACCCCCTATTAGACTAAGAAGTCTCATAAAGGAAGGAATTATTACTTAGTTGCTTAGATAAGCATATGACTGGTTTTTTTGAAATTTACATCTCACCCCAGAGCCTTATATGGGCTTTCTGCAAATTCTAGACAACTAACAAATATTAGTTGGATTTGGATTTGAATGCTGTATTTAGAGATGGAAAGTTAAAAAAAAAAAGAGTTCTCTGTGTTCAGAGTCCTTATTTGACCCCGATATGACTTTAAACTCAATCCTTTAACTTGATGTTCAAAGTAGGTGACTGCACCCCTTTTTTCTCCTCCATTTTCAGTGTGTCTGCCTATTCTCACCTCTAGGACATTTCCAAAATGTGTCCTTATTTTGACCCTGACTCTGCCGAAATCCTTATTTATGTCTTAATTGTTTCCTGCCGACTGTAGCATTTCCTTCTTTTATAGTCTTCCTAAATCCCTGCTCTCTAAACTTCAGAGGAGGCTCAGAATGTTGTGGCCAGACTGCAGAGCCCTGCTGTTTAAAAATAATGTGTATTGTATTGAAGTACTGTATATTGACCTAACATTCTGTAATTACACAATTTCCCTCTTGACCTGTTATAAACTGTTTGGTCAGAAAATACATGAGACTAGGTCTTGGAAGGAATGAAAAGTATATGACAGATACCACTGGAAAGTTTGTTCTAAATCAGTTCAACTGATTTTGCAGTGAGGAAAAATTTTTTTCAGATTATTGGTTTTCCATAACTTTACGGTCCATCTTAAAACCAAAGCAGGAAGGAGCCTTGACTGAAAGGTGAAGTACATCAACTCTAGTCCCAGTTAATTCTAAAATATCCAGCTATTTTAAAAAAAGATTATTATGCTTTGCACATGATAAAACCCTCAAAAATACTTGTGGAATTAAATTGTATTGTAATTCAATGTATTCCATTTAATAAAGGATAATTTTCCTCTGTAGTTATCAGATGGAGAATCTAGTATCTCTCCTCTGAGTACTGTAAAAACTCATTTTTGTACAATTTTGTTTGAATGGGACAAAATGAACTTGGCCAGATGAGAATGACTGGTTAAATCAGATTGAACTGATGCCGCGGAGCCTCTTTTTAGTGTTTCTGTCACTCAATAAATATTTATTAAACACCTATTGCGAGCCAGGCAGTGTGCTAAGAAAGATAGTCCCTGCCTTCAGAGAGCTTAAAATCTAATGGGGGAAGATAACACCCAAATGGAGCAGAAAAGGTGGAGGGGGGCAGGGAGGAGTGGAAAGGTACCAACTCTTGGGCATAGTGGAAAAATCAGAGAATTCCCAAAGTAGTACAGCCAGGTGAGAAATGAGGAGGTTCATAAATTGTTACAGAATTTTGCTATGACCTGATTTATTAACAAATGGGAAAAGGACAACTCTGGCAGGTTTTTATCTCTAATCATCATTCAAATAAAATAGAATGTGTTATTTTTTTCTCAGTAAAATACTTGAGAGTAGATTGCCAGTTTCTGGAAAATTCTTTTTTTTTTTCTGGAGAATCTGTTTTTACCAAATGAACTTGATTTGGACCAGTTCTCTATAAACACAGTTTTACTGTGTGTGCTATCTGGTGTCCTTGGCTGTAACACACTTGTATAACTCTGAATCACAGCACCTAAGCAGAAAGTTTTTTGAGGCAGATACAGGCCTAGAAAGTAGTCCTGAAATTCTTCAGCTTTCTTTCACCTGCATTTAAAACTATCTCAGTTCATATAACATATACATGCTGAGGCAGGACAGACCTTTTCACCTCCTCCTACCAGGAAGCAATGCAAACTGTGGCAAAAACAAGACTGGAATGTGGGTAAAGACCATGGATTTAAAGCTGGAAAGGGTGTTAGAGATAACCTAGTTCAGTGGTTCTCAAAGCGGTCCACTGGGACCTCTAGGGGCTCCCAGGACCCTTTCAGGGGGTCCATTTCACAATAACACTGAGATGTTTGATTTCTAATACAATAAATATTAATGGTTATAACCCATACAAACTCTTTGGAGAACCCTCAGTACTTTATAGGCAACTAGGTGGCACAGTAGGTGGAATACTGGGCCTAGAGTCAGGAAGACCTAAAAGACCTGAGTTCAAATGTGACGTGAGCATTGGCCATTAACCCTGTTTTCCTCGGTTTCCTTATCTGTGTAATGGGCTGGAGAAGATTTGTTCTGTGAAGGCTGGATTCAGTCGAAGGGCCAGACTTGAAGATCTATGGGGCCACATGTGGCCTCAAGGTCGCAGGTTCCCCACCTGTGGCCTAAACCATAGATAGGCAGTTTTGCTTTGTATTTTGTAGTTTGTATTGCTGTCCCTCAAAAACCATGTGTATTTTCATAATGAATATTTCTGGGTTATTCAGGGTAATGCTTCATGATCCTCAAAAACTGCACTTTTTTATTTACCATGACAGCACTAATGTGCTACAAAGAAATTTTACATTTTTCCAGATTTTTAAAATTAAATATGACTATGATTTCCCCACTCCAAAAGCCTTGTGCTGATGTGACACTAGGTGTATACAGAGGGAGTTAAAAATAAAAAACTTGCATTTTCAAATATTTGTGATTCAGTAATTAGGTTATATAAGAATATGTAGTAGGCACCAAGGGGCAGCTAGGTGATGCACTGGATAGAGGCCTGGGCCTTGGAGTCATGATCTTCATGAGTTCAAATCTGCTTCAGAGACTTACTTTGCCAAGAAAACCCCAAATGGAGTCACAAAGAGTAAGACTCAACTGAAAATGACTGAACAATAATAAAAGTAAGTATTGACTTATAGTTGCCCAACATTTGGGTTTCTTCCAGATCCTTCATAAATTGGTTTTAATTACATGTTCATGTGAAACCTAGTTAGTGGGTAATACATTTTAAGTGTAAAATATAAGTAATATACTTTATAACATATTTTATAAAATATGAGTAACATATTTATATCTATGAATCAATCTATCTTTTAGGTGTTCATGGTGCTTTAAAAACTAGTACAAAGATTATTTTATTTGAAGAGGCTTAATGCAGGCAATTTGGTTAATGTGCCTCATTTAACATTGCATTTTGAGAGGCGTCCCGATTCTCATCTTAGGTCTGGTAAATATTTTCATTGTTACTGTTTCATTAATGAAAGGAGTTCGGTAACTATTGTACCTTCCTTTTGATTCCTTTGAGCATATTAAAATTAATTCTCTTAGTGTGGAATAATCCCAAGGTAGACTTTTAAATTTTTAATTATTGATGGAATTGTGAGATAGTTTGGAAATTCAGTTTGATTTGTGTGAATTTTAAGAACTGAAAAACAAACCAAAAAACCAGCTTATCAATGGAAATAAAGTTCTGATTCTGGAGTGTAAAAAAATCCAAATATTAGCATTTCTTACCATTTCTGTGATTGTTTCCTCTTGAAGATTACATTGTCTTTGAGAAAGAAATTGTAACATTTTGGCACCAAGGAGTCAACATTCAGACTATTCTCATTTGGTCCCTCCTATCTGTCCCAATTGTAATATTTTTCCTCCTGGTTTTCTTTAATTGTTTATACAGCTTGCACAGTGTACAAACAGGAATAATGGATGAATCTCAGAACACACGCAAATTGAACAGTGTATCTGATTTTTTTAAACAAAATGTGATGGCTTTATTTTGGTAAGAAGAAGAAAATATTCCATCAAGATGAGTCCATTTGGTACAGGCATATGCTAAACTGTTTTGGAACAAATTCTCCAGGGTTATAAAAAGACTGACAGAATGACTTTTCTCCGCTTTATTTGACCTCGTTGTAGTTTTCCTAAGGGTTCATGAAATGCAAATCTGTACTTTGGATGCTTTCTCTTAATAAAGCACTCTTCCCTTATACTTTACGAAATAGGTGAAATTATATGAAAAGATATCAATAGGAAGTTGGAGTTATCCATGCAAAATGGATACACTGGAAACATTTTTATCAGAAAAAGATAATAGCAGTATCCCACCTGGAGGAAGGATTGATTTCATCAGCATAGGGATTCTCTTTACCAACTTGGATCACAACTCTCATTCTTAGTAAATCATTGTCTAGTCATTCAGTCATGTGTGACTCTTTGTGAACCCCCCCTCATAGTTTTCTTGTCAAAGATACTGGAGTGGTTCACTATTTCCTTCTCCAACGGGTCCCCATTTTACAGATGAGGAACTGAGGCAAATAGGGGTTGTGACTTACCCAGGGTTACACAACTAGTAAGCATCAGAGGCCAAATTTGAACTCAGATCATCCTAATTCTAGACCCTGTGCTCTATCCACTACATCACCTATCTGCCCCAGTCCTAGAAATTTGCCTTAGCCACAGCAAGTAAGTGACTTTCCCAGGATAACACAGCTAGTAAGGGTTAGAGTTAGGATTGGAACCCAGTTCTTACCAACTGCAAACCTAGCCCTCTGTCCACTACCACTGTCTCTTTTTGCCATCAAGCCAAGTAAGCTACCCTGATGTTATGATTTAAGGGAGAGGGAGAGCAAGAAAGAGAGAAACTTCTAGGTTTTGCAATGAATCTTCAATAGAATAAATAATTAATAAAAAAAAACATTCCAGTATTCTTCTCATATCCCACTGTATGGGTAGAATCTGTTTTAAGGTCCATATTAGTACGTTTGGCATTAACAAATTGCCTTCTTTGAATAAATTGTAACATTTATATGTATTTTGTGGGGATAGGATAGGGAATAACTTATGACCTACAGCTGAATTTCATGTTTATAATTTGTCCTCTATATTACCCATTGAAATCTTGCAAATGAAGGAACCATTCAAAAAAAACCTTTACTTCCTCTATTTTTTAGGAGCCCCAGTTGAAATAATTTTTTTGGCAGATCATTATTTCCTTCTCTGCATGTCAGTGATGTGATGGCATCTACCATGGCCATAGGCTTTTGGGACTAGTCACGTAAGATTCTAACATAATCTGAAGGGAAATAGCAATCAACAATACGTAATGGATTAGATCTTTGGAATGGATAGTCATTAATTTATACCAGACTAGGTTTTCAAGGTTATTCTACCCACCCTGATCTTTTTTTTTTTTGTGATCCTGAGCCAAAGGTTATTGCATGGGTAATTGTCTCTGCTTGATTTTCATAATTAGCCTTTGCTATAATACTCATTTCCCAGTATCCATAAGTACTTTATAAACATCTCATTCACACTCTGAGTGAGGGACTAAATAATTTTCCACAGTACAATAAAATCCTATTTAAAAAAAATAGAGTATGTTGGGACTATCATTTCACAAAATCACATTTTCTGGAAAAATAGAAACTGGCAATTTATCTGAAGAATTTTATTGAAAAGCTATTTGTTTTAATGAAACTAGGGAGGAAAACATGCCAGCATACTTCTTTCCCCATTCTTATTACTATATTATACTATTTAATTTTTAAAATTGCCATTTGCATTATTCAAATTTAGTTTAATAGCAATCACTTTAATTTCTTAAAACTATTGTTTTTGTTAAAGTAGCATTTAAAATTGGATTTTGCTTTTATTTTTAAAAAAATGGAGACATTACATTACGCCATTCTCTAAATAATGTAGGTCCCATATGTGCAGGTCTGACCATGTTATTTTCCTGCTCACCATGCTTTGGGAGCTCTCTCTTGCTTCTATTATAAAGTACAATTTCTCTTGCCATTTGAAGCCCTTTACAATGTCCCTGCAGTCTATCTTTACAAACTCATATTTTATCATTACTCCCTCTCTTATTCTGCATTCTAGCCAAACCAGTCTACGTGTTCTTCTATGTACATGACCCTCTGTCTTCTCCCTCCAAGTCTTTGAACAGGCTCTATTTTATCTCTGGAATGAATTCCCTCTCCACACACGTCTTTGAAACCATATCTTCAAGATTTGCCTCAGATACTACCTCTGGCATAAGGTTTATCCTGATTTCCCCAACTGTCAATATCTTAGCCTCTGTCAAAATTACATTATATGCATTTTGTAGATATGTTTGTGTCAGCTTCTCATGTCCAGTTGTATCCCTCCAGCAGAATGGAGGCTCCTTGAGGAAACAAGCTATTTCATTTTTATCTTGGTTATCTTGTTTATCTTTGGTGCCTTGCACAAAGTAGGCACTTGATACAATACGTGTTAAATGAATGCATAGTTAATACGAAAAGTTTAAGGTCATTTTCAAAGCATTTCAAACACTTCTCCCCAGCCTTAAAGGTTTTGTGGGAGAATATAGGAAGATATCAGGTATTTTTGTCAGTTTCTATATTGTTATTTTTCCATTTGAGATATGTTTTTGCTTCTTGAGCAGTTACATAGAATGTCAGGCCTGGAATCAGGAAGATCTGAGCTCAGATTTGGTCTTAAACACTTACTAGCTATGTGACCCTGGGCAAGTCACTTAACCTTGTTTGCCTCCATTTCCTCATCTATAACATGAACTAGAGAAGGAAATGGCAAATCATACCAGTATCTTTGCCGAGAAAACCCCAAGTGGGGTCATGAAGAGTTGGACATGCCTGAAAATGACTGAACAACAAAAATTGTTTCTATGCCTTGAGATTATTTTATGCTTCCTTATCAGTCTTCTTCTAATGGAAACAATAATGAGAAAGTAATCAAGGCTCAGAAAAATTATGGACGGCCTTAAGTTTAACATTTTTTTTTTCAGAAGGGCTTATGGTAGGCATAGGAAAGTCAAAATAAATCCCATTTGTTGTAGGAATTTGGAGATGGAAATAGGAAGTCAGTTGTCAGTCAGAATATGTTTAGAACATATATATATACTATCAAATGTGGTGGTACAGACAATAATTCTAAAAAGTGAGCCCCTTCCCTATAAGCCTATCTTTTCTACCAAGTTTCCCAGTAAACTGTGAATTTCTCTAGGAATTCTTCAGCTGAACAATTCATTGCTATTGAATTTTGGTGGAATCTAAGATCCTTCAGGTCAAGGACTATTTTGTTTTTGATCTTTGTATTCTTCAGTGCAGTATACTGCATGTTGTAAGTGCTTAATAAGCATTTATTTAATTAAATTATTACTGAATTATTGATAAAAATTTCTGGAGACTTTGAACATTTGGGGTGTAGGGTATGGGAGGATCCAACGAAGTTGTTGAGGTCTTTCAAGTGAAAAGGAAATACATTCTTTGACTGAGAGTCAGGATTATTCATCAAGCCATATAATGTTAGAACTGAAAGAGACCTCAGATATTAACTAGCTTGAAACTCTCATTTTACAGAGAGAGAGAAACTGAGGCTCAGCGAGACAAAGTGCCATATCCAAAGTCACATATGGCAAGTTAATGACAGTCACAATCGTAATGGAAATTGAAGCTGAGATATAAGGCACTGCATTAGCACCACAAATGCCCAGTCTGTTCTGTTTAGTCTTCTTTATTTTCTTTGGGCTGACAAATGTTTGCCTTTAAGGATAGATATGCCATTGTTACACAGAAGGCAGAGATGAATTTTTAAAATAACTTAATCCAATATACTATGTGTTATTATGATTAAGCATTTAGCACCTAAATTGCCAATTGGAATCTTAAATGATTTTATTTTAACAACATTTGGCAGATAAGACACTAAAAGAAGCTAATTGTATACATACTAATACAATGTTTAATGTTTAGAAGCCCCAAGTATAACTAAGGAAGGTCATAGATTACATAATTATTGATTTTTCTAATATGCATAAAAATGTGTGCAAAGATACATATATTTGAATTTTGATCAGAAAGTATATAAATAACAAATAAGCTCAATAACAGAATGGGTGAATTCCATGTTTCAAAGTTGAGTTGGGTGTTTTTTTTTTTTAAGAAAGAAATTTCAGGCATTTCAACATTGTTTGCTTATGGAAAACACTTGGAAATTCTGTTAGCAAAGAACAGTGTCAAAAATTTAAACTTTTTCCCAACATCTGTATTTGCTTATTAGAAAACAATCCCACCCCACACCCCCAAATCTTCCAAGTAAGTTAAGTTGGTCACGAAATGTTTTTCAAGTGTCATGAAATTCAGGCTGAAATGTTTTGTGTATCTATGGTAGTTTTACATTACTTTTGTTTATTTCTCTCTCACATGTCCTTCCATTTAGGGCTTAAGTCAGAAGTGATTTTGCAGCAAAATTGATCCTTTGCTTTAAAGAAAAAAAATAGCCTTTTTGTGTAGGCTCACAGGAAATGCTGTTAGATGGGCAAGATGTGTAAGATAGACCTATTTTTAATTTTTTGCTCTGTTACACTCCTTTATCTATAAAGAAATGTTCATGTTTCCCTCCCCTCCACAACCCCAAGGTATACTATCAACTGAACTTGCTTTGATATTTAATGTTTGTGAATATGCCTAACTGAAACATGTTTATATAATTGATTTTTTTTTGCACATATAGGAAAGTAGTTGGCAAAGGTTAAAAAAAAACTTTTTTGCTTATGGGTATATTACAATTTTGGTGTGAAAATGTCATTCTTGAAGTTAGTACTACCTTGAAGTTTCTGATTTGATAGAAGAATACTGCATGGAAGGGAAAAAATGAAAAAAAATAACACGAGGGATATAACTTTCAAGTAATTGTGTTACCAAAATTATTAAAAAGAAACATGTGCAAATTGACATGTGGTTTTCCTCTTTGACTTTTCTTCCTTTTTTTTCATATTTTTCTTAACAGATGCTGTGAATTTTAGAATTATTTTAGCTAATGAAGATGAATTAACTTCTCAGGCACTGTCATAAGAATCATTCTTCCACTGGTTTATTTATTCAGACTCAAAGTAGACTATGTATTTGCAGAAAATTGGAAACAGACCTATTTGACGGTCACTGAAGACATATATTTTCAACTCTCAGCAGATTCTGTTAATTAGGGTCCTTGCTTATTTGACATTTAATGAAAGTTCTCCATTTATAGTGTCCCAGCCTTTTGATCTTAGCATAGGATATGATTGTTACATATGGGTAAAGAGTGTTTTAATATTACTTCTGCTTAATAATACATTTTTTGAGGGCAAAACATGGCACCAGAACTGGAAGAAAAGACAAAAATGACTTCAATGGGTTGGTAGATGGGTGGCTTGTTTGTATACAATATGCAAACTTTTTGACTAATTCTTCTGCCATTCTCTTTCAAACCTATGTCAACATTCTAATTCATGCATTTTACTGTATTAACAAACAGAACTAAACATTTTTCCTCAAACAAGTGGAAAAAGAATATGCTTGTATCTTGATTTTTAAAAAAAAGTTAATTGACTTGAAAAATTAATTATAACTCACTAAAACTAACCTTTTCTCTTAAAATGAAGCAATCATTTGCCATGCTCCTGACTAAAATGCAAAGTATCTTGTAATTTATTTTGACACAATTCAGCCTAGTCAGATTTTTTGATCATCTCTTTGTAATTGGTTATGTAAGGAAAAGTCCTTAGGAACTGTGAGGAAGAAGTTATAGGTCAGAGATCCTTCATAAGGAAAAAAATGTCTAACATATGAATTCTGTTAAATGTGAATTGCTGGTGAAAATATTGAACATTTTAATATTTAATCATTTTGACCACACTTACAGTAAGGCTTCTGTTTGCTGAAAAAGTAAGGTATTTTTCATCTTCACCCATTTTGGAAGTTTTCAAAATAGTTTGAACAATTCTAGTTGGTCTGGTTTGACCAATTCTGCCTCTTGCTCATTTGGGACTCTGTCTTCCTTTGCCACTCACCTAAATTTGTTTATAGACAAGGCATGCTATGATTGATACAATTAACCCCTTTTAAGATAAATTAGGAAATACTATGAAATACACCCTCTAAGATCACAAAGAAAAGCGGTTCAGGATTACCATATGGAAATGTATTAAAAGTCTCAAGAGATGTCTGGATTCAAATCCCAGTTCTGAAACTCACTAGCCACATGATCCATGGGCAAGTCATTTAGTGTCTCTGAGCCCCAGTGTCTTGTAGAAAACACTTTGTGAACTTTAAAGTGCTCTCTAAAGGTGAATTGTTATTATTTCTATCATTATACATCCCTTACCATGAATTATGGTGTGAAAAAGAGTCACTTATTTGCCCTGGATTTGGGGCTCTATATTCTGATGGCAGTGAACAATGACAAACTGATACAGTAAACTAGTCATGTCTATTTTAATAGATAGTCTTAGTATTACACTTAATAGGGTGGAATAATAATAGGGGCAGCTAGATGGCTTAGTGGATATAGTGCTTAATCTGGAGTCAGGAAGACCTTGGTTCAAATATGGCCCCAGACACTGACTGTATGACCCTGTGCAAGTCACTTAACTTCTCTTTGTCTTGATTCACTAGAAAAGGAAATGACAAACCACTCCAATATCTTTGCCAAGGAAAGCCCAGGGACGGTAGAGTCCACGGGTCATGAAAAGTTGGACATGACTGAATGACTGAATAACAGAATAACAGTAAGATTATCTAAAAGAGGAGATAAGCCTGGACAGAAGTCAATCTGGCAAGGCTATGTGATAAAGTATCTAGAAAAGTGAATGTAATCTTAGACCACGTAAGAGGCAGAGTGTTGAGTACTAGGGAGGTGATGATCATACTCTACTGTGTCCTGGTCAAACTACATCTGGAATATTATGTTTGGTTTTGCCACACTTGAGGAAGGAAATTGATAAGCTGTGGGGCAGCCAGTAGAGGACAATCAGGATGATAAAACAGCCTTGAGTCCATATCCTTTGAGGACTGGTTGAAGGAAACGGGGATATTTAGCCAGAGAAGAAAAGCTGAGGAGGAGGGAGGAAAGTAGATTTGATGGCTGTTTTCATGTATATGCAAGTCTATCAGAAGGAATAAGGGAGTAGATTCGCTCTATTTGGCTCCAGAGGGCAAAACTAGAATCAATAAGTAGGAGGTGTGAAGGAACAGATTTAGACTAGATAAAAAGAAAAACTTCCCAACATTTAGATGTGTCTCATTGTGGAATGGCACGCCTCAGGAACTACTCAGTCGCCCCTTTGCTAGAGCGCTTCAAGCAGAGCACTTCGGCATATTGGCAAAGAGATATTTTTTTCAGTGCCAATTGAGGTCCCTTCTGTTGCTAAGATTTGGTGATTCTGGGTAAACCATGGAAATGCAACTTTGTAGCTATTCCTTTCTAGCTCCCTTTGTCCCCAAACAGCAGAAAGGAAATTTACTTTTTTCTTTCAAGAAGCTGATTTACAGGAGTAGCTGTGTTCTATCTCATCAGGTCCTTATAAAAGTAATTAAGAAATGTCAGTCATCTATAGTTTTACTTACTTGGAGAAATCTTTCCCCCCCATCATTTGTGAAAACTTGGGAGATCTGTTACTTCTGTGACTGAGTCATTCCATTTAAAATGTGGTATTACTTTAGATTATATGTTACTAAATGGCAGTACTATCTCTTCATGGGGCATTTGAGGTGGTGGACATCTCAGCATCTTGTCCATACACATGCTTAAACTGGTACTTAACACTGGTGGTAATGAGAATTCCAGTTCCAGCTACCCTTGATTCCTTTTTGATCTAGTATCTTGGTGTGATATACTCACAATTGAGTCTGGGAACCTCACATATTTATTTTTACAGGCAAAAAGTTCAAAAATTTTACCAATTGGCTGTTGGTTCATTTCATCAATATGCATGTTATATCTTAGATTTTAAGAGTTGCCTATTTCAGTAATCAAAATTTGGAATAGTGTAGGCAAGGTGAGGCAGTAACCAAGGGCGGTTCATGTAGTGAGGAAAGAGACGTTTTAAAAATATCTACTTTTTTAATGCTATAAAATTCTGTCTTTGTGATATGTACTTACTAATTTTGTGTCAAGTTAAATCATATGTGTTTCAATGAAGGTTAGCTTTTAGAAGCTAGTGATAAATAGGAAACACAATTTTCTCAAAAAGATGGAAGACACAATTTTCTGACTCTGCCTGGGTACACAAATTGCTGGTTCCAGTTTATCCATGAACTCTCAGATTTTCCCATGGACAAGCACTAGCCTGACATCACTGTTGGCTTGTTAGCACTATCATCTGAACACATACCCTGTCCATTTTAGCTTCTTATGTATGTGAACATGTATCCAAGTTATGAATCAATCTGTAATCATTTGCAATTAGAGCAAATCATGTGGTCTCTGCAGTTATTTCTGGGTGGTTTCATTTTTTATCCCTTCTTTCTCTCACTTTTTTTTCATTGCCTCTGCTCATTTCTTGAAATTTAGTGTTACGTAACACAGTTTAACTTCTAAAAGGGAGAGAAGGATTGACTGAAATTAATAAAGATCACTTGAGGCAGCATAGCATGGTCTTACCTTGAAGTCAGGAAGAGCAGGGTTCACGTCCCAATAATAGCACTTATTAAGTTATGTAAATAGGGGCAAGTCACTTAAGTTCTCTGACTTATCTCCCAAGTTCTAGACTTCTCTCTGTGTTCTCCTTCAGTGGAAGGAGTTCTTATACTCAAAGATTGCAGATCTTTCCCTTATTCATATAATAATTAATTATTATAGGTCCATGATGATAAATTAGTAGAAGAATGGAATAGACTTCAACTTGGACAACTATTTGTAATTCATTGTATATTTCCATATGGCCTTTCTTCTATTCACAGGGTCTATTGAGGTCACTTCTATATTTCTTGAAGAGATAAGGCATATTGTAAAAAAGCGTCAATCAAAAGGTTAGCATTTATGACTTGTTAAACCTAACATTTCCAGTAGATGGAGATCTATGACCAATTCCCATGCTAAATAATTCCAATTCCAACACTTCCCACAGTAGACTTACTTGGGTGTGGGAGGTAAGGAGGTAAAATGGAAATCCAGCTCAACACATGTTGAAGGATTTTTGCAGTATTGTAGCAAGCACAGACCTGGACTAGTTTATTATAAATTGTACTTAATGTTGGGTTTAATAAAGTTTATCGTATTGCCTAAAGTTAGCAGAAGGGCTTAAACTCTGGGACAAAATGGGTTCATATGATGTCACAGAGTTAAAGCTGGATGAGACCTTAGAAACCATCCCCTAACTGTGTAGTTGAGGAAAATGAGGCACAGTGACGTTAATTGCTTTGCCCAAGATCATACTTATATCAAGTGGCAGAAATGGGATGTGAACCTGGGAGGTTTCCACCTCCAACTCCAAAGCTCTTTCCACTGTACCATGCTGGTATCCCAGTGCCACAGTGGTCTGTAGCACTATCTTTAATCCTGATGTTTTTCTTTCTGTAGGACTGTTACAAATTTTACTGAATATTGCCAGTACATACACAGGACGATTTGAGGCAAAAATGACTGTAAAACTAAATTTAAGACTCCTCACGGAAAAAGAGTGTAGAAACAATGGCCTGAACAAATGCTCTGGAGTTCATTTGAAGGGCAAAGAAAGATTACAGTTGACTTTGTTTGTGTTAGGTATCCATGCATATGATGATTGTGTATGGGAGCTTGTTTTTTTTAGCCTCCATGACACTGGGTTATTTAGAGCCTTAAATTACCATTTAGTTGTTCTTTCCGCTCATTTATCTCTTATTCCTTGCTAAAGTATGGCAGAATTTGAATTCCACAGAAAAGTAAAAGGTAGTTTTGACTGAGTTGGCCCTATTTGTCTCTTCAGCTTTAGAAGAAATTCATGTGTCACATAGCAAGATAATAAACTATTTGGGTATATCGTGGATAAGTAGCTTTGCAGGCTAGTTATTCTGTGTTTCCCATAAAAGAAAGTCATAAGGATGACAGCATTTAGCATAATAATTGACTTGATTTTGGTAGGTTTCTATCCTCATGAATAAAAGAACAAAGTTGTTTTTTCTCTGACAGATAATTGCACTAAAGTTGAGAGTATAGTAGTAGACATGGGGTAAGGTGATGTAGGTTTCTGGCCTCAGGAGAATGGCAGACCTTTAGTAAAGAATCAAGTAAAAGAAGGAGAGTTAGGTTATCCAGGATAAATAATTCCCATTCCCATCCCCATTTGATGCCTTCTCTGCTACAACCATTTCCTCTGTATTTATCTTGCACACACCTCTTTACATGCATGTTGCCTCCCATTTTAGAATACAAATTTCTTTAAGGCAGGTGCTGTTTTTGCTTTAACTTTGTGTCCCTGTTGTTCAGTGTAATGCCTGTGCAATTAAAATGCTTCTTGATTAAATGATTGGTTATAGGTGAAGAGATGTTCACATATCTTTTTATATCTTCTCAAGATGGTACGTGAGCTGTAAGAATACGAATTTCATTTTTGGTCTTTGAATTCCCTACATCAAGCACAGTGCCTGACACATGGTAGGAACTTAATAAATCTCTCTGATCTAGTGATAGCCTCCCTGCTGTTTGTCACACACAACACTCAATCTCCTGTTTTCATTGGTTGTCCATGCCCAGAATGTACTTCTTCATCTCTTTTTCAGCTAATGTCCTACCTTTTGCAAGAAGCTTTTCCCAGCTCTCCTTAATACTAGTGCCTTCCTTCTGAGACTATCCCCAATTTAGCTGACATATATCTTGTTCCTACATACTTGTTTGCTTTTTGTCTTCTGCCATTAGACTGTGGGCTTTTTGATATAGGTAATGTTCTCTGACCTTCTTTGTATTCGCAGTGCTTAGCACAGCTCCAGGTACATAGTAAACGTTTATGAAATGTTAGTTGACTGACTCGAATGATTTTTTTTCTGTACAGATCAGCACCAAAATATAATCATTAGAATACTAATCTTAACTTTCAGGCCATTGAGGCCAAAATTAGCCATTGTTGGTTCATCCAGCAAAGAGTATGGTCTATGAATAATCTTTTCCCCTCTAATTGCTACCCAGTAGATCTTCTTCCTATGGCAATTAAATCAACAAGTATTTGCAAGTACCTTGCACTATGATAGCACTGAACTACAAATTAAGAATAACACATTTCCTAAATGTGCTTTTTCCTTTGTCCTTACCGTAGTAGAAATTGTTATAGGTGTTTGTGTGAATTGTTGTCCTCTCTATTAAATTGTGAGTTCCTGAAGAGAAGAGCTGTGTCTTATCTCATTTTTTAATCAGGATTTACACAGAATAGTTTTTAATACATTTTAAAAAAATGTTTTCTTGTTGAAGGAGTTTGTGATCAGGTGTTTTTTAATGGTTGTCCTTCATACATAGGTCTCTCTCTCTCTCTCTCTCTCTCTCTCTCTCTCTCTCTCTCTCTCTCTCTCTCTCTCTCTCTCTTTCTCTTTCTCTTTCTCTTTCTCTCTCTCTCTCTTTCTCTCCTCTGCCTTTTGGATTCCCTGGCTCTCTTCAAGTCCCAGCTAACATTCCATCTTTTATGAGAAACTTTTCCTGATCCTCCTGAAGGCTGGTTCCTTCCCTCTATTGTTTATCTCCAATTTATCCTTCATATATTTTGTTTGTATGCAGTTGTTTGCATATTTTCTCCCTCATTAGACTCTGAGCTCCTTGAGGACAGACTGTTTTTGCCTTTCATTGTATCCCTAGTACTTAGCACAGTGCCCAGCACATAGTAGGCACTTAATAAATGCTTTGGAACTGACATGTGATAATATTTGTAAAGTATAGAGTACTGAGGCACAGTGCAGGGGACATAGTAGGTATTATATAAACTCTAATATTATTATTGTTGTTATCATTAATTTGTTCTTTGAAACTCTAGTTCTTTAGAATTATGTTCTTTAGTTGCTAATTGCTTTAACATTTTTCTTTAAATGCCTTTTATTTAATGTAGTTTTCATTACAAAATGATTAGTAGGTGATATATCTAGTATTTCTGCTTTTCTACGTATTTGGTAAAGTTTTTATGCACCAAAGCATGATCAGTCTTTTGTAAAAGTGCCATCTACAGTTTATACTGTATGTAAATTCCTCTCAGTTTCTATTCAGCAATCACTAGAGTTCATTTATCTCTAATTTTTCAAAAGTTCTATTCATGTCCTTAAATTCTCTTTTATCTTTCATTTAGATTTGTCAAGATCTGAATGGAGGACTTTTAGGTTCCTCCATTAGTATAGTTTTGCTATCTATTTCTACCTCTAATTTACTTCAATTATAATTTTTCACTTAAGTATTTAGATTCTATACTATTAGGTATGTATATGTATGTGTTGAAATTGATTCATTATCTGTGGATTGGTAATGTAATTTCCCTGCTTATTTTTTTTATCATGTATATATTTACTTCAGATAGCCTTATCTAAAATTGTTTGCCATCCCTGCTTTTTTCTTTTATTAAACTTCAGTTGAGGCATAATAGATTCTGCTCTAGCCTCTCCTTTTAAATCTATGTGAATCTTGGAAATAACATTGTGTTGTAGTGTGCTTTTTAATGGACTCTCTTAACCCCTTCCATTTTATGGGTGAGTTCATCTCATTCAAATTTATAGTTATGGTTGTTAATTGTATATTTCCTTCTATTTTCTCCTCTTGTATTTTTCTCTAATTTTGTTCCCACCTTCCTCTTTATAGATAAGAGCTAGGTGGCTCATGAGGTAGGGGTTTGGGACTGGGAGTCAAAAAAACCTGATTAAAATCTGGCCTCATTCACTAATTAGCTATGTGACCTTGGATAAGTCACTTGGCTTCCGTTTACCTCAATTTCCTCAATTGTAAAATGGAGATTAAAAAGTGAGACACCTTTCAGGGTTGTTGTGATGATCACATCAGCTAATATTTATCATATGCTTAGAACCATGCCTAGCACATAATTGGTGCTACATAAATGCTGCTACAGTTATCATAATAATTAATAATAATAATGATAAGGAAGAGAAGAGAGAATTTAACTGACTCTTGCAATCATATAACTGATACTGCGTATTTCTTATCATAGTTTTCTTCACCTTGCCGCTTCTTTGATCCTGGAATTTTATTCTTTCTTCCTTCCCTTTTAATTCTCCATTCATATTCCTTTTTCCAACATTTGATTGTATTCTACTTCCCTATCCTGCCCTCCCTCTTAGATCCCTCTCTACTACTCCCTTCTTATATTCTCAAATATTTATATAACATTCTCTCTATAAACCTAAATCACACTACCACTAATGTATAGAATACCTGTGGGAGGAGTAGGCTGTCAATCAATTAGCATTTATTAGCAACTGCTATGTACCCAGCACTTTGAATAGGAAGAAAGACAATAAATAGTGCCTGCTCTCTGGTATCTTATAGTCAAATGGGGCAGAAATCCTGGACACAAACAAGACATATTCAGGTTAAATTGGGGGTAGTTTTAGAGAGAAGGCATGAAGATTATGGAGTACTGAGGAAGATTTCTTGCAGAAGGTAAGACTTTAATGGAGATTTGGAGGAAATCAGAGAAGCTAGGAGATGGAGATGATGAGGGAGGAAGGTTACATCAGGTATAAAGAACAACCAGTGAAAATGATCACAAATTACCTCAACAGTTTGATTCCAGGAGATCAATTAGAAGATCATTGTAATTTTCCCTTTGATGTGTAAAAAGCCCATGGAAGAAATAGCTGATTTTAGCCTCATTGCAAATGTATTCCTTTTGTGCCAAAGGAGAAAAATGGAACATGAGACTCCATATGGGACTATCCTGTTTTTCTTCATTTGAACCACTGAAATGCATGAGGCCAGTACGTCTTTTATATGGTAAACATTGAAATAAAGAACTTGTACCCACCCAGGGTATTTATTTTTCCAATCCCTTAATTTGGATTTTAAGGTTTTGGGGTTGTTTTTTTTTTAGCATCATGGTATAGAAGAAAGCATCTCACATTTGGAGCCAAAGAACTTGGATTTGAATTTTGGCATGGCTATTATCTGCCAGATTTTTGGATACATCTTTTAATTTTTCTTGACCTCAGTTTTCTTATCCGTAAAATGAAGGGAATGGATCAAGTTATTTTGAATGTCCTTTCCAGATCTAAAATCTGTGATCCTATGAAATTGCCAGTTCCAGGCAGAGGGCATTCAATCAATGCATCAGTAAACATTTATTGAGCACATAATATGTGCCAGACACTATAAGAAGTGCCGGGAATACAAATGAGGTAAACGTCCCTGCCTTCATAGAATTCACATTCTAATGGGGGAGACAACAGATAACAAATACATATACAAACAAGTTTTACACAGGATAAATGGGAAATAATAACAGAGGAGAATCACTAGCATATGAGGACTAGGAAAGGCTTTCTGTAGATGATGAGATTTTAGTTGAGACTTAAGGGAAGCCAGGGAAGTCAGTAAATGAAGATGGAGAGGGGCATTCCAGGCATGAGGGCCAGGCAGAGAAAGTGTAAGAAGGCAAGAGACAGAGTATTGTGTTCACTGAAGAGCAAGGAGACCAGTATCCAGGAGTGGAAGGGTACGCGATGTGCGGAAGACGCGTTAAGACTGGGAAGGTGGGAGGAGGCTAGGTTTTTGGCGTTGATCATGGAGATGATAGTGAGCTGCTGAATTTTACTGAGTGGGGTGGGGTGGCGCCACATGGTTAGATCCACTTTTTGGAGAACTAACTTCAGCACTGAGGGTTACTAAAGAAGATTTGGGCTCAGTGAAATGAAAAACATCCCACGTAGAGCTGTCCAAAAGTAGAATGGACTGCCTTGGTAAATAGCTTCTCATACTGGAGGAAGTCAAGCGCTATCTGGGTTAAGGCTGGATGACTGCTTGGAGGCATGTTGCAGAAAGCAGCACTTCACAGCAGTATTTTGTAGAAAAGGGTTGAACCAGATGACCCCAAAAGTCCTTTTCAACTCTGGCATTGGTTACTTGGTTATGACAATTCTGGATGAATCAAACTGTAGTTAAAAATCTGTTCCCAAGCAGCCTCCATTTCATGGTAACTCCTTTTTTGTTGGAAACTGTTATTGTCATTTAAAGCCTTTTCAGTCTCATTTTGCTACAAATGGCAAAATTAAATTATTGTGGCCAAATTTTTCAATTTTAATTATTTTTAATTTTACTTTATTTTTTTTTATTTTCATTTTTTCATTTTTTCATATTTAAATTTGTGGTACAAGCTGCTATATGGAACTGTGTAGATTTTTCAGAGATTGACACAATTAAATACAGAGTAAAGGCTGTTAAGACAAAAGCAATTGAATCATCAGAAGACATTTTGTGGGAAACAATTTGAATAGTATATTAAATATTTTAATGTTGCATATGGCAAGACTTTGCTTGTATAGGACTTCCAAGAAACTACAGGTGTAATAGAATATTTTCCATCTCTCAGCAAAGAGGGCAGTAACATATCATATCACAATATAGTATATAATATACAACATGATACATAGTATATACAAATATATGCCAAAGTAGTTTTAACATCATCATTTGTAATAGCAAAAATTAAAATAGGCTAAGTATTCAATTGTCCAGCGATTGGGGAATGATGATCACTCATGGTAGGAATGCAATGGGATATTATTATACCATAAGAAATTACAAACATGAAGAGGAGCATAAAGAAATATGTGAAATATTCTGTGTTGTTGCAAGGCTTTGAGACAAAGAAAAAAATAGTCTCTGAATAACTGAAACTGAATATCAACAAGAGGACCATAATAAGAGCTTGGTGGGTGTGAACCCATAACCAAGGGGGAACTTGGAAGTGGAAGAGGAATACAGCCTGCCATCATGAAAATGTGTAAGAAAAAATGAATGTGGGGTGATCATGTGGCCAGGCAAGGGGTGACAGGGAGACAACCTGAGCACTCTACTCATATCTTCATAGTCAATCATGTATTCACTAAGTACCTATTTATGTGCCAGGCATTGTGCTAGGGATAAAAAAAAAACCAATGAATGAAACCATACCTGCTCTCAGGGAGTGTATATTATAACAAGTGAGACAATGTGTATGTGTATTGGTATATACAGAATAAATACAAACTAAATAACTATTGGGTAGTTTGGGAGGGAAGACATAGTTCTGAGGATAAAGAAGGTTTCATCAAGAAGGTGGTGTTTGAGCTTCATCTTGAAAGAAGAGAGATCCCATTAGACAGAGGTGAAGAAAAAATGCATTACAGATGTTGGGGATGACCAATGAAATTTGTGGAAATGGGAGGTGTAGAGTTTCATATCTGAAGAACCAAAGGAAGAGGCCCATTTGACTAGATCACAGGGTGTAAGAGGTAAAATAATTTATGAGACAAAAAAAGATAGGTTGGGACCAGCTTGTGAAGGTCTTTAAAAGTTAACAAGGGTGTTTATATTCTATCTAAGAGGTGACAGGAAGTCACTGGAGTTGGTTGAGTAGGGGAGTAACATGATCAAATCATTTGGGCAGCAATGTGAAGGACAGATTGAAGTGGGGAGAGACTTGAGGCAGGGAGGCCAATTAAGAGGTCAATATAGTAATCTAGGCTAGAGGTGACAAGGACAAGAACTAAAGTGGTAGGTCTTTTCTTATAGCACAATAGCATTCCATTCCATTTGAGTAGAGAGATGGGGCTAGATGTGACAAAAACAGCAATATCTGACAACAGATTGGATATGTGAAATGAGGGATAATAGGATCAGAAGAAAGTAAGGAAGGTTGCTAACATGTAGAATTGCGCCCCTGTGGCAAATTTATAGAAAGATGGACAAGAGTTGCATAGGATGAATGGGCATTGATGCATTGCAATCTGTGTTGTTAGAGGAAATGTCAAAATAGATAGAGTCACAGAGATATTTTAAAATTTCTGAGTATGGAAAATATCTGCATTAGTGGAAGGCAAATTAAGCTGAATCAAAAAGCAATATAGAAACTAATTTTTTCCTCAAATCTGTAATTTTATCTTGGAAATTGTTGATGTGGTAATTTCCTACATGGGTGCAGACTAGTAACTTCTCTGTGCTTTATAATCTTATAGAATTTCCTTGGAAACTGAGAGGTTAAGTGACTTGCCTTTGTTCATACAGCTAATGTGGTTCATAAGAAGGATTTGAAAGGGAGCCCTTTGTCAACTGTGTAAATCGCTTTGTAAATTGATTATACCCATGTAAGAATGACAGTAACTAACAAAATTAAGTAAGTAAACACAAAACAAAGGGAAAGAGGAGTGTTAATAGGATAACTACTATATTTCTTTATTAAAGTTAATTTACATATTTTCTTAAATTGTCAATAATGGAAGTCTTTCATTTTATATGCAATTTAGGGGGGTTGTTTTTGTATTTAGAGTTTATTTTTTTAATTTAAATAATTTATTTTGATTTATCAACAATCACTTCCATATGCTTTAAATTTAAAAAAAAGCTTAAAATTTTTCTCCCTCTTCCTTCCCACCACCCTTCCCAAGACAGCGCACAATCTCATTTACATTCCTATTAAACATATTTTCACATTAGTGAAATTGTAAGTAAAAATTAAAACCAATAGGAGGAACCATTAGAAAGAGGAAACAAAACTCAACAGTAGAGAAAAAAAATTGATAGTGATTCAACTTCCATAATTCTTTTTTGGATGTGGATAGCATTTTCCATAATGAGACCTCTAGAGATGTCTTAGATCCTTGTATTGCTGAGAAGGGTTAAGTTTATCAATATTAGTCATTGCACAACGTGGCTGTTATTGTATACAACGTTCTCGTGGTTCTGCTCACTTCCTTCAGCATCAGACCATACAAGTCCTTCCAGGTTTTTCTGAAGTCAGCCTGTTCGTCATTTCTTATAGCACAATAGTATTCCATTACATTCATATACCACAACTTGCTCAGCCATTCATTCCAATTGATGGGCATCCTCTCAATTTCCAGTTCTTTGCCACAACAAAAAGAGCTGCTATGAATATTTTTGTACATGTGGGTCCTTTTCCCATTTGTGTGATCTCTTTGGGATATAGCCCTAGAAGTGCTATTGCTGGATCAAAGGGTATGCACATTTTTGTAGCCCTTTGGGCATAGTTCCAAATTGTTCTCCAAAATGGTTGGATCATTTTACAACTCCACCAACAATGCATTAGTGTTCCAATTTTCCCACATTTCCTTCAACATTTTTCATTTTCCTGTTTTGTCATGTTGGCCAATCTGATAGGTGTGATGTGGTACCTCAGAGCTGTTTTGATTTGCATTTCTCTAATCAATAATGATTTAGAGCATTTTTTCATATGACTATAGATGACTTTAATTTCTTCATCTGAGAACTGTCTGTTCATATCCTTTGACCATTTATCAATTGGGGAATGGCTTGTCTTTATAATTTGTCTTAATTCTCTATATATTTTAGAAATGAGGCCTTATCAGAGAGACTGGTTGTAAAAATTCTTTCCCAATTTTCTACCTTCCTTCTAATCTTAGTTGCATTGGCTTTGTTTGTGCAAAAACTTTTCAATTTAATGTAATCAAAATTATCTATTTTGCTTTTTGTAATGTTCCCTATCTCCTGTTTGGTCATGAATTCTTCTGTTCTCCATAGATCTGATAGGTAAACTATTCCTTGTTCTCCCAGTTTACTTATGCTGTCAGCCTTTATATCTAAGTCATGAACCCATTTTGACTTTATTTTGGTATATGGTGTGAGATTTGGGTCTATGCCTAGTTTCTGCCATACTATTTTCCAGTTTTCCCAGCAGTTTTTTTTTCAAAGAGTGGGTTCTTGTCCCAGAAGCTGGTGTCTTTGGGTTTATAGATTGCTATTAGTCATTGACTACTGTGGCTTGCGTATTTAACCTATTCCACTGATCCACCACTCTCTTTCTTAGCCAGTACCAAGCAGTTTTGATGATTGCTGCTTTATAATTTTTTTTTGGGGGGGTAGGCAATGGGATTAAGTGACTTGCCCAGGGTAACACAGCTAGTAAGTGTTATGTGTCTGAGGCTGGATTTGAACTCAGGTCCTCCTGAATCCAGGGCTGGTGCTCTATCCACTGCGCCACCTAGCTGCCCCTATAATACAATTTAAGATCTGGAATTTCTAGGCCACCTTCCCCTGCATTTCTTTTCATTAGTTCCTTTGATATTCTGGACCTTTGTTCTTCCAAATGAATCTTATCATTTTTTCTAACTCTATAAAATAATTTTTGGTAGTTTGATTGGTATGGCACTGAATAAGTAAACTAGCTTGGGTAGGATTGTCATTTTTATTATATTAGCTTGGCCTACCCATGAGCAACTGATGTTTTTCCAATTATTTAGATCTGATTTTATTTGTGTGAAAAGTGTTTTGTAATTGTATTCACAGATTTCCTGGGTTTGTTTCGGGAGGTAGACTCCTAAATATTTTATAATGTCTACAGTAAGTTTAAATGGAATTTCTCTTTCTATCTCTTGCTGTTGGGCTTTGTTGGTAATATATAGAAATGCTGATGATTTATGTGGGTTTATTTTATAGCCTGCAACTTTGCTAAAGTTGTTCATTATTTCAAGTAGTTTTTTACTTGATTCTCTAGGATTCTCTAAGTATATCATCATGTCATCTGCAAAGAGTGATAGCTTTGTTTCTTCTTTGCCTATTCTTATTCCTTCAATTTCTTTTTCTTCTTGTATTGCTAAAGCTAAGTTTCCAGTACAATATTGAATAACAGTGGTGATAATGGACATCCTTGTTTCACCCCCGATCTTATTGGAAATGCTTCTAGCCTGTCCCCATTACATATAATGCTTGCTGAAGGTTTTAGATAATGCTATTTATTATTTTAAGGAAGACTCCATTTATACCTATGCTTTCTAGTGTTTTTAATAGGAATGGGTGTTGTATTTTCAAAAGCTTTTTCTGCATCTATTGAGATGATCATGTGGTTTCTGTTGGTTTTGTGTTGATATGCTCAATGATGCTGATAGTTTTCCTAATATTGAACCAACCCTGCATTCCTGGTATAAATCCTACCTGGTCATAGTGTATTATTCTTGTGATAAGTTGCTGCAATCTACTTGCTAGTATTTTTTTAAAATTTTTGCATCTATATTCATTAGAGAAATTGGTCTATAATTTTCTTTCTCTATTTTGACTCTTCCTGGTTTAGGTATCAACACCATATTTGTATCATAAAAAGAATTTGGTAAGACTCCTTCTTCACCTATTTTCCCAAATAGTCTATATAGTATTGGAATTAATTGTTCTTTAAATGTTTGATAGAATTCACATGTAAATCCATCTGGCCCTGGAGATTTTTTCCTAGGGAGTTCATCAATGGCTTGTTCAATTTCTTTTTCTGAGATGGGGTTATTTAAGTATTTTACTTCCTCTTCGTTAATCTGGGCAATTTATATTTTTGTAAATATGTATCCATTTCACTAAGATTGTCAAATTTGTTGGCATATAGTTGGGCAAAATAATTCCTAATTATTGTTTTAATTTCCTCTTCCTTGGTGGTAGCTTCACCCTTTTCATTCTTGATACTAGTAATTTGGTTTTCTTCTTTCTTTTTTTAATTAAATTAACCAAAGGTTTATCTATTTTATTGTTTTTTTCATAAAACCAGCTCTTAGTTTTATTTATTAGTTCAATAGTTTTCTTAATTTCAATTTTATTAATTTTTCCTTTGGTTTTCAATATTTCTAATTTGGTGTTTAGTTGAGGATTTTTAATTTGTTCTTTTTCTAGTTTTTTTAGTTGTATGCCCAATTCATTAATCTCCTCTTTTTCTATTTTATTTATGTAAGCATTTAGAGATATAAAACTTCCCCTAAGAACTGCTTTCGCTGCATCCCATAGTTTTGATATGTTGTCTCCTTATTGTCATTCTCTTGAATGAAATTATTGATTGTTTCTATGATTTGTTGTTTGACCCAATCATTTTTTAGGATTAGATTATTTAGTTTCCAATTATTTTTTAGTCTATCTTTCCATGGCCCTTTATTACATATAATTTTTATTGCATCATGATCTGAAAAGGATGCATTTAATATTTCTGCCTTTCTGCATTGGATTGTGAGGTTTTTATGCCCTAGTACATGGTCAATTTTTGTGTATGTGCCATGTACTGCCGAGAAAAAAGTATATTCCTTTCTATCCCCATTCAGTTTTCTCCAGAGGTCTATCATACCTAACTTTTCTAATGTTCTATTCACCTCCTTAACTTCTTTCTTGTTTATTTTGTGGTTAGATTATCTAGTGCAGAGAGGGGGAGGTTCAGGTCCCCACTAGTATAGTTTTGCTGTCTATTTCTTCCTGTAACTCCCTGAACTTCTCCTAAGAATTTGGATGCTATAATTTGGTGCATATATGTTTAGTAATGATATTACTTCATTGTCTATGGTGCCTTTTAGCAGGATGTAGTTTCCTTCCTTATCTCTTTTGATTAGATCTATTTTTGCTTTTGCTTTGTCTGAGATCAGGATTGCTACCCTCTCTTTTTTACTTCAGCTGAAGCATAATATATTCTGCTCCAGCCTTTTACCTTTACCCTGTATGTGTCACTCTTTTTCAAATGTGTTTCCTGTAAACAACATATTGTAGGATTATGGTTTTTAATCCATTCTGCAATCTGTTTCTTTTATGGGAGAGTTCATCCCATTCACATTCACAGTTATGATTACTATCTGTGTCTTTTTCTCCATCCTTTTCCCCCATTTATGCTTTTCTTTCTCCTTTTCCTTTCCCCCACTAGTGTTTTGCTTTTGACCACTGCCTCCTTCAGTCCCTCCCCCTTTATTATCCCTTTCCCTTTTCTTCCCTTTACTTACTGCTTCTTCCCTCCCTTCTTCCCCCCTCCTTTTCTTTCCACTTTTCCTTCCTACTGCCTGTAGGGCAAGTTATTTCTATACCTAACTGATTATGTTATGCCCTTCTTGAGCCAAATCTGATGAGAGTAAGGTTCAAACAATGCTCACCCCCCTTCTTTCCCTCTGCTGTAATAGGATTTTGTGTCTTTTCCTGTAATGTAATTTACCCTTGTCTGCCTCCTCCTTTCTCAGTACATTTTCTAAGATCAGATTGATCCACTTATTTGGATCCATTTAACCCACTTGATTAGATTTTTTTTTTCATTACATCAAAGTCAACTAATATCCACCCCTTTATGTATACTCCTTTAACATGGTATAATACAGTTCTCAAGGGTTGCAAGTGTCATATTCCCTTGTAAGGGTTTAAACAGCCCCTTATTAACAACATATTGTATCTTTCTGTCCCATTTACCTTTTTATGTCCTTCTTGAGTCCTGTACTTGAAGATCAAATTTTTTGTTGAGCTCTGGTCTTTTTATCAGGAAAGTTTGGAAGTCTCCTATTTCATTGAATATCCATCTCCTCCCTTGAAAAATGATGCTCATTTTTGCTGGGTAATTGATCCTTGGCTGCATTCCAAGCTCCTTTGCCTTATAATATCATGTTCCATGCCCTGGGTCTTTTAATGTAGAAGCTGCAAGGTCCTGTGTAATCCTGACTGTGGTTCCATGATATTTAAGTTGTTTCTTTCTGGCTGCTTGCAGCACCTTCTCTTTCATCTGGTAATTTTGGAATTTTGCTATTATATTCCTTGGCGTTGTCAATTTGGGATCTCTTTCAGGTGGTGATCGGTGATTCTTTCTATGGTTATTTTCCTTCTGGTTCTAGGACTTCAGGGCAGTTTTCCTTTATGATTTCCTGAAAGATACGTATTGTCCAGGCTTTTTTTTATCATGATTTTAAGGTAGTCTAATAATTTTTAAATTGTCTCTCCTGAATCGATTTTCCAGGTCGGTTTTTTACCATGAGGTATTTTAATTTTCATCTATTTTTTTCATTTTTTTGTTTCTGTTTGACTTCTTGCTCTCTCATAGAGTCATTAGTTTCCATTTGTCCAATTGTAGTTTTTAACAGATTGTTTTCTTCTGTTAGTTTTTGTTCTTCCTTCTTCAATTGGCCAGTTGGGTTTTTTAGGGGCTTGTTTTCTTCAGTGTACTTTTTTTCCAATTGGCCAATTATATTTTTTTAAGAACTCTTCTACCTCTCTCATTTGACTTTTAAAATCCTTCTTGAACGCTTCTAAGAAGGCTTTTTGGGTTTCAGAACAGTTCATATTTCCTTTTGACATTGCAGATATGGGTTTGTTGACAATGTTGTCCTCTTCAGAATTTCTGTCTTGATCTTCACTCTTCTCATGATATGAATCTATGGCACTTTTTGTTTTACTTATGGTGTTTCTGTATTCCCTGGCTTTTAAAGAGATTGAGCTCTCCTGCTGGGGAACAGGGAGCACTGACCCAAGCTTCTTGTGTTGGGAGCCTAGGTCTTGGTCACTGCCTTTGTGTGCTGTGGCCTCTTATGTTGGTAATTTGAGGCTTTAGGGTGCTGCAGCTTACCTCGTGTTGGGCTGGAGTCAGCAAGGCTGGAACTTTCAGGCAGTTGTAGACTGCCTGCTTTTAGATGGGTGGTGCAGGGTGTTTATCTGCCTGGGGCCCCTTGCAGTGCTGCTTCCCTCCTTTATGCTAATGTACTGGGAGATTCCTTTGTGGTAGAATGCCAAGGCACCTGGTGGTTTTCCAAGCTGGCCTCCACTGGTTCCCCCCACCCTTACCGAGGTACTCGGAGGTCCAGGGGTTGGTATTTGCATGCTGTACCTTCTGGGCTTCAGGATCTCTTCCTGGTTGACAATTGGAGGCAGCAGGGCTCCGATACCTCACCTGGTGTTGGACTGGAACCAGCAAGGCCCGACTTTAGGAAGACTTTAGGTTGCTCTCTTCAGCTCCATTCAAATGAATGCTGCAGGGTACTTATCTGCCTTCGGCCCCTTGTAGTTCTGCCTCCCTTATTTTTGCTGAGGCACTGGACACATTTGCTGGGCTGCTGCACTGCTGCTCACCATCTTTCTTCTAGTTCAGCTGTTCCAGGGTTTTTTTCTGGGGTGTTATTTTCTGGGTTTTCAGAGGTTGATAGGGGAGAGTGAGAGCAACTACCTTTTTACTCCGCCATCTTGGCTCCCGGAAGGGGAAGTTTCTCAAGTTGGATAATTTATGAAAAAACAGTTGAGCCACGAAATGAGATGTTACTATTGTCCTTTTCCCTCAATTCTGATCATGATTAATATGAGAGACTGTATCTTCTGATATAAGACAATTAGATTTGTATATAGTTTATTTCTATTCTCTTGTTCCTATTTAGGTAAAATATAAGTACCTTACATTTATTTATATTCAGTTAGTCTTTGGCAAATATTTGATCTAAAGCAAAGGAACTTCTCTGGAGGTTGTAAGATTTGGAAAGCTGAAACTTTTTTGATCATGTTCATAATAATTAGCGTATGCTATCAAAGCCAAAAGGTAAAATTGCATTTAAACTGCAGAGCTGCTGACAGCAGTTTGTGATTTTTTTCCAGTGTTGATACACATAATGTATAACTGCTGTGTCCAAACCAACTTTAGGTTACAACATAAATTTGATAGGATTCTTAGAGTGTGATGAAAACTGGATAAAATTTGAAGAACATGGAACATATTACTTATCAGACTTTTATGGATAGGCAAACAATTTATAAATAAATGAGAGAAAGAACAGTGAAGTATAAAATGGATAATTTTGATTAGGTAAAATTAAAAAGATTTTATACAAATAAAATACATATAGCTAAGATCAGAAGGAAAGCAGAAAATTGGGGGGAAAGGGTTTCATATCTCAAATATATGAAGAATTTTGTCAAATCTACAAGAATATGTCATTCTCCAGTTGACAAATGGTCAAAGGATATGAACAGGAAGTTTTTAGATAAAGAAATCAAAACCATTTATAGTTATATAAAAAAATGTTCTAAATCTTTATTGGTTAGAGAAATGCAAATTAGAATAACCTTGAGATATCATTTTACACCTATCAGATTGGCTAAAATGATTGATAGGGAAAGCAAGAAGTGTTGGTAGAGATGTGAAAAAAATTGAGACACTAATTCATTGTTGGTGGAATTGCAACCACCCATTTTGGAGAGTAATCTGGAATGATGCCCAAAGAGTTTTTAAACTGCCTATACTCTTTGACCCAGAAGCAATACCACTACCAGGTCTATTTCCAAAGATGATTACAGAAAAAGGAAAAGAACCTGAATGTTTCAAAATGTTTATAGCAGCTCTCTTTGTGGTGACAAAGAACTGGAAATTTTGGAGATGCCCATCAATTGGGGAATGGCTGAGCAAGTTGTGATACATGATTGTGATGGAATAGTACTGTGCTATAAAAACTTATGAGCTCAATGATCTTAGAAAAATGTGGAGAGAGGTAGAAAATAATGAAAGGTGAAATGAGTAGAACCAAGAGAACATCGTATACAGTAACAGCAATATTGTTTTAAGAACAACTTTGAGCAAATAAGTCATTTTGATTATTACAAATACCCAAATTAACTACAAAGGATCTATGAAGATGCTATCTGTATCCAGAGAAAGAGCTGATAAATAGAAGTTAGGTACAGAATGATTTTTATGTGTGTCTAATGATAGCCATCTCTTGGGGGGGGGGAGAAGGAAAAAAAAGAAATTCACATGATAACCTTATGTATTTAAAAGGCACAGCAAGTTGTACATAATAGATTTGCAGTTTCATGTTGAATCATCTTTTTATTGTACGTTGTGTTTTATTTTATAAATTATAAATGAATAAAAATTTAAAAAGAAAACTGTACAATACGTCTTTATCTATGTCTACCTCTATCATGTACCATAATTTATGTTCTGTAATAGGCTAATTTCCAATGTTACCCAATGGGCTTGTTAAAGTTCAACCTCTACCATAGGGCAGGATCGTGGCCACTCTCTGTGTGAACAGTTTAATGCTAAATTCAATCATTAAGTTGAGTGCATATTTTCTGCTGTTTTTATTTACATTCTAAGTTAGCCAATTACCAAGTCTACATCAATAAATCTGGCTATTGAAAACAATGTACACTTTCTGAGAAATAGATCAGCCTTTTTCTTTCTCCTGTTTATTTCTGAGTATAGTTCATTGTCCAACTACAGTGATTGGTCATTATTTATATAACAATGGACTCAACTCAATAGTTTGGACACCTACTTGCCCTAATATGGAAAATATATTTTGAAAAATAAATTTTTGTTAACTTCTGATTTTATGGCACCTACGTTTTCCAGAGTGTCAACCTGTCTCAGAGAGCCATTCTTTCCAATACATAATTTTAGAAAGAAGAGGGAAAAGAAAGTTCAGCAAAACTAACCAATAGATCAAAAAAGTCTGATGTCATAGATATTATTCCACACCTAGTATCCTTTACTTTTGCAAAGAAATGAGGGGAGATATCATATTTCCTCTTTGAAGCCAAGCTTTCTTTTTAACAGCTTGAGTAATATGTTCATTTTAAGAAATAGTAGGAAATAAGAATGGAACAAATAACATTTCTGCACATTAATTTCTTTTCTTTAATGATGCTTAGTGAGATCTTAATTTTAAGGCCAAGTATAAAAAAATATGATATCTGTGGGAGCATGTGGGATTCTTTTGAGATCTTCTGGATGATCATCTCTCTTTTAAAAAAAAATTTATTTTCAGTTTTCAACATTCACTTCCATAAGATTTTGAGTTTTGAATTTCCTCCCCTTTCCTCTTCGCCCCACCTCCCAAAGACAGCGTGCAATCTGATACAGGCTCCATTTCTATATTCACATTAAGCATATTTTCACATTAGTCATGATGTAAAGAAGAAGTAGAACTAGTGGGAGGAACCACAAGAAAGAAGAAACAAAACAAAACAACAAAAGAAAAGGAGAGCTAATACTGAAAATTGAGTCCAGAGTACCTTTAAAATTGTGCTACATATACATGCATGGATTTTGTCAGCATATAGTGCGTTGAGCCCATTTTGTCTTTATTTCCCATTTTGTATTCTTGATTGATATTTCTGTGTTTTCACATTGCAAACTGGGTTCAGAGGTGTTACAGTTTATAATCTCTGCATTAATCCATGAAGGGGCTTCAAATACATTTGATGTCTCTTTGTGGCATAGAGAAAACCCTGGCCTAGATCCTCAAAGCTTATGGCAGCCTATTGTAAATTCCAGCATGTCCTACTGAACCAGAAGAAACTTTGAGTATTGGTCACATGATGAACCATGGTGTGAGTATACACTTTCCAAGGACCAGCCCAGCTAAGTTCAGAGAGAATTATCACTTAAAGTATGACTACCAGATAATTTTGTTTCCAACCTAGAAAATCATGAGGACCATGTACTTGAATAGATATATGTTTTGTTGTATCAGTGGAGAGAGTTCCCATACTGATGAAACCACAAGTAATGGATGTATTGAAGGAACTAATTGAATACCTAATAAATTAATAAATTAATAAAAATAAATTCAGAATTTATGAAATTTTATTCTTAGTCCTGTTGGCAATAGTCATATTTATTTTTTCAGAGAGTAAGGAAGTTTGGTTACCTGCCCAGGGTTATAGAGCAGTTGGGAAATGCTCAACTAAGAATCAGAATCTAAGGATAAAAAAATAGTAATTCCAAATACTTTATTTCATGATCATATATTTAGAGAAATGCTATTTATTAGTTGTGAAGAAAGTAACAAGTATAAACTATATATAAATTTGGTATCCTTTTGTATCATAAAATCCTATTCCAAAAAATAGATTTTCCATAAAATAGTAATTGTCAATTTATCCTAAGAATATTATGGGGAAAATGTTTTATTTGAATAATTTTAGAATAATATTTATGCTCTTTCTATTTTTAATGAATTTAGAATTCATAAAACTCAGTAAAGTTACATAAAACATTTTTAACCTACTCTCCTCTTATCAAGTGGTCTTTGCGCAGTGTGTGTGTGTGTGTGTGTGTGTATGTGTGTATGTGTGTATAGATACATAAAATGGGAATTTACTCTATTAGAAGAAAATAAAATCAGAATCAGGGGTTGGCAAGCAATATCTAGTAGGCCATTGCCTATTTTTGTATGCTTGTGAGGTAAGAGTGGTTTTTACATTTTAAAATAAAGTTTTATTGTATTAAAAAAATGTAAAAAAGAATCTTAACTCCCCAAAAGTACAAAAACATGTGGCAGGCTGTATTTGGTCCTTGGGCCACAGCTTGCCAACCCCTTCCAGTCTGAATGATACTGATGCTGATATTTAAGAATATTACTGTTAACGAAAAGATTGTTGATTGACCTAAAGTTAAGCACAAGTTAACAAGCATATATTCAGCACTTTGTATATGTGGAGGGTAGGAAGTCAAGAGTGCAGCCTGGAGAGGAATGAAGAATGGCTTGAGCATTCTCCTTGAAATCAAGCTCTGGGAGGGGCCAACTAATCAGAGGAAGGGCTGTATTGTTAATTCTATTTAAGTCTTAAATGAGTTACACAAGGAAGGAAATAGGTTAGGGCATGTAGGGCTTAGAGATAATAATTGTTATGTTCAATCATACCTATTTCTTTTTTTCTAACTGCTTCCTTTGGAAATTTATGATGGAAATTCCAAAAAATTAATTGGAAAAGGTGACTTCCTATATGATGAGTACATTAAATTGTAAATTTCTTGAGGGCAAGGGATTGTTTAAGATTGGGACATATAGAGAGTGCTTAATAAGTGCTGATTAAACTGATTTGAGTTGAATATCTTTTGCTTTGATTTCTAACATTTTTCATATTTAAAAAATTGGCTTTAATTTTTTTTGACTCTAATTAGCTATGAGTCTTCCAGTGGAATATCCCTGGGCTCTGTGATTTTAACAAAATACCTGAGAGTTCCACTGAGCCATCCATATAGTTGAATTCCAGAAGATTGAACTGAAATAATGCCTCTTGATCTTAAAAAGCAAATCACCTAAAGGGTTCTATTGTTCTTGCTTATTTCTTTTAATTTTGAACATAAGAAACAATATTTAAACAAGAGACAAAATTGAAATGATCCAGACTTCTCAAACTTTGTTATGAGTATAAAATCTATAGAATAAAATCAGATGTGTTTTGATAATTTCCCATTGTATTTCTCCTACTATTTATGTTTTCATTCAAAATTTACCAGCACTTTAATTAGCAAGTTGAAATTATTTTATTTTAAAAATTATATGTCTTCTGCAAAACTCATAATATGCCTATGTATATAGTTCAGAGCAATAATAATAATATATGTATCATTTTCAGTAACAGTATTATAATTCAGTATAAGATACACTCTTCACACCTGATTATTGTAGTTGAAGATTATTTCTCCTTTGAACTTCTAAATTTTTTGGTCTGTTTTGTTCTTAGAAAATGATACATTTTATTTTTATAGCACTTTACTTTATAAGTGAGTCTTTCCTCACTTCCCCTGGTGAGTGAACTATCCTTTGCAACAAAGAATAAAAAAGAAACAGGAAAAAAGTAGATCAGCAAAAGAAACTCTGGAGCTGAAAGGGACTTTAAAGGTCATCAAGTCCAACCTCCTTATTTAACAGATGAGGAACAAAGGTACAAAGAAGTATTTGCCCAAGATCAGTAGGAGGATTTGAAACCAGGTGTTCCTGACTTCAAGGACAGTGTGTCCTATTCATAAACCATATTCCATCTACAAAAACCACTAACATTAGATAGTCCTCCATCTCAACATTGAAAGTCAGTAGGTGAAATTTCTCGTCTCTTCTTCAGTGAAGTTTGATTATTATAATTTCAAAGCATTCACTTTTGGTTTTGACTCTTTTTGTTGTAGTCATTGTGCTAGTTCTACTTATTTTCCTTTTTATTGGCTCATAAAAGTTTTCTAATGCTTTTCTGAATTCTTTGTTTTCATCATTTTTTATGGCACAGTAATTTTGCATTACATGAATGGACCACAATTTCTTTAGCCTTTCCCGAAGAAATAAGCACTTAGTTTGTTTCCATTTTGTTGTTGTTTTTTCCCTTTTGCATGAAAAGGGTTGCTATGAATATATGGGTGGACATGAGAACTTTCCTTCTTTCTTTGACTTCCGTGTGGTATAATACAAAGGAAAGACATTTTTGTCACTTTCTTACAAATATCCAAAATTACTTTCCAGAATTATTGGACCAGTTCACAATCCCACTAGGGACACACATGAATTAGTGTGCCTGTCTTCCTGCAGCCCCTCCAATATTGACAATTCCCATCCGTTCTAATTTTTTGCCAATCCCCTAGGTCTGGAATGAAACCTCAGAGTTTCTTTGATTTTCTGATATGTTGCTAACTTAGAGCTGTCCTTCATATGTTGAGAATTATTTGTTCATATACTTTGACTACTTATCCATTGGAGAGTGGTTCTTAGTCATCTACATTTGGATTAATTTTCTATAAATTTTGGATATGATATCTGCCTTGAAGATAGTTGATAATAAGGTTTCTCTACTCCCCTCCCCATAGCTTCTCATTTCATCCTAGCTTTATTATTTTCTTCATGCAAAACCTTGTCAATTGCACATACTTAAAATAATCTATTACATCTTTTGTGAATACCTCTGTCTTTTGTTCAGTTAAGACTTTTCCTTCAGACCATGGCTGTCAAATATATCTGACCTACTTCTTTTCTATTTTTGTGTGGTGTGACTTTCAGTATTCATATTTTGTAGAGGAGAGAAGAGCCTGGCGTGCTGTGGTCTATGGTCATGAAGAGTTGGACATGATTGAACGACTGAAGAACAAATTCATTTTGCTATGTGATAAGATAAATAGGTTCTAAACCCTACTTCTACCCATTTCCAGTTTTTCTAGAACATCTTGTCAACTATAGAGTTCTTTCCCAATAATTTCTGCTTTCAGTTTGATCAAAGGCTGGGTTGTTTCCAATATCAAATCAATACTTCTATTGCCGTAGGAACGGTGTATCAATCTGTTGCAGTCTGGCATCAATCACTATCCTTGTAACTTTCCAAACCAAAGTACTCCTACCTGACCACCACTCCACACTATGTATTGTCTCTGAAATCTTCATTTTTGTACCTTCATCCCTTGTATGTAACACAGTGCTCAGCACCTTGTAAGTGCTTAATAAATACTTTTTCATTCATTCATTCATGTCTTCTTCATCTTGTATGTGGGGAGCTGATATGTTCATATTAATATAAGATTCTACATTTACTTCACCAACAAAAAGAACCAGTAGGGCCTTGGTCTTATTGTTATATTTAGAGTACATTGGTTTTATATTATTTTTTTTACAAGCTGTTATTAAATCAGGAGGACAATGATTTCCTTGTTTCAAATGCCAAGAAAAGCATGGTAGTAACAGCTGATTTCCATCATTAGTAGTGTCTGAAATGTTGGGTGTGTACTCTTGTGTTCTTATTCATCCAGCAAGCTCAATAGGTTCATGAAGTATTATAGTTACATCAATATGGCTGAATGTGAACCACTTGTAATCTTACAAGTTGTTTGTCATTTGAATTCCTGTCTGTTTGTTATTTAAGTTATGTTTGTTCAGTTAATTTTTTGGGGGGAAGTATCAACATTCTTAATCTCTGTCAAATCCATTGGCAGGCAAATTTATAGTAGTGTTTGGTCAGTTGCTTAGGGGATAAGACCAAACAGCATATTGGTTGTGTTAAGTTTGGTTTTGTGGTTTTACAGTTTAGGAAGACCACTCCATGTTCAATAACATGCAACAATTCCTATTTGAAAATGTTTCCTTCTATATGTAACCAGTTGTTTGTGTGTGGGGAGTTATTTTGGGAACCTAAAGGACTCATGATTCCCAAACAAAGAAACAATACCAGGACCTAATCAATGGGAAATATTTGTGTTTTTTTCTGGTTTTGATAGCAATTATGATTTTTTAAAATGACCTGAAAAGTTGAAGAAGAAAGGAGAATTCATTTGAGTGATAAAGTCAAACGTCTTGGTATAATCTTCTAACCCTTGTGATTTTTAAACCTTGAACATATTTGGATTTTTGGCATGTCTATGGCGTATCATCTGGTTAAAAAAGAAGAGGAAAAAGAAACCTCTATTTATGGCAGTTAACTTCCTTTAATCTCCTCATCATCTTTATTTTATTACTTCATCACATAGTTTTCCAACTACCCTTTTCATTCAGTTTACACCCCCCACAGCTTGTTTGTCATACTTCATTTGCTCTATAAAATAGTCAGAGGTGCCTTTACAAGAAAAGTACACGGATAGGAAAATTCTAAACAGATAAATCATAAGGTACACTGTGCAACTAAACTAACAGATATGTTTGATTTCTCCTTTGGGGTACTCTACTTCTCTGAAGACTCCAAAGTCTTGGAAATGTTGGTGTCTTCACTTGTAGGTCACTCATTTATCTTTTCCTGTTTGTAACTTAACCAGAGAGAATAGATCCTTTGTGTTTTATTAAATGTGATTTTTATATACCTCAAAGTATTCTATTAGTTGAGTAATTTTTCAGCATTTTAAAAAGTAGTTGTGATGATGATATTTTAAAAAGTCCATGTGATAGCATACCATTTATCATTTCAAAACAGACTTGTCATCAGCATTTCAGCAACTCTTCCAACTCAGTGTTCCTCTCTTCTTCAGTTATTTGGGCCTATGAATATATTTCCTAATTACTGGTGCTCTGTTCTTGCTAAAAAAATAAAATAAAATGAACCAGGAGGGAAACTCGAGATCAAAGCAAATAATTTCTAAATGGGCAAGAAGATTCCAGGATACCAAATATGTTGCCAAGCCCTGTTGATTTTACTTTTATAACATCTCTCAAATACTCCTCCTTCTTTCTTCTGAAACTGCCACCACCCTGGTCCAGGCCTTCATCTCCTCAAGCTTGAACTCTTTCAGAAACCTGCTAGTTGTTCTGCCTGCCACAAGTCTCCCTCCACTCCAACCCATCTTCTACTCAGTCACCAAAGTGATTTTCCTAAAGTGCAAATCTGACCATATTACCTGACCTACTCAATAAACTCCAGGGATTTTCCTTCTCTTCCAAGATCAAATATAGAATCTTCTGTTGGGCATTCAACCTTTATAACCTAGGCTACCTCCCACCCAACTTTTAAGTTTTCTTACACATTACAGTCCCTCATGTACTCTTTGATCCAGTGACATTTTCACTGGCTGTCTCATACATGAAATGCTTTCCCTTTATGTATCTATCTCCTGAATTCCCTAGCTTCCTTCAAGTCCAAGCTAAAACCTCACCTTCTACAGAAAGCCTTTCCCATTCCTTCTTAATTCTTGTGACTTCTCTATGTTGATTATTTACTATTATCCTGTATGTGTGCACATACATATATGTTATTTGTGCATAGTTGCTTGCATCTTGTCTTCTCTGTTAGATAATGAATTCCTTGAAGGCAAGGATTGTCTTTTGCCTTTCTTTGTATCCTTACCATTTAGTACGGTACCTGACACATAGTAGGTATTTAATAAATGTCAAGTATTTATCGACTACCTGTTTAGTCTCCTCATTGTGCAGATAGCTTTCCATGTCAAAGCTTTTTAGGATATACATTTAAAAATAACTTGCTTATTCAGGTCAATTTGAAGATATAATCACGTATGTGTGTTTGTGTATGTTTATGTTTATGTATATACATATACACATATGTATATCCATATGTATACACACATGCATGTATACATACACCTACATCCACACGTATGCATATACATACACATACTTGTATGTGTATGTATATAGTCTTCTCATCTTTACCCTTTCTTTTAATTTGGCATTGATTTTTACCTCTGCTATAACTAACCAATGGTTTGACTACATGTAAAGTGGATTCTCTGTAGGTAACCTGTCATTTCTTTTTTGCTAAAATGTTGTCAGATTCATTTTTTGAGATATCAGTACTTAATTTAGTGCTTTCTAACTCTATTGACAAATTATTCATTACAAATGGATAAGTGTCTTCTAAGTAGCCTACAGATCTTGGTTCATTTCTTAGTTCTAAACTATATTTTTCTACATATTTGTTGTCATTCTTCCCTACACTGATCCATACAGTGAAATCATCAAATATCAATGTACATATTGGTTTGATTTGGTGGATTTCATCAAGTTCTTCATAGAATTGTTTCTATTTATTTAGTCTCTGCAACAAATGTTTCAATATAAGTTTTGTGATGATCTTTTAATTTATGCTCATCATAAGTAATGCAAAACAATATGATCAAATCTCCAATGAAATTATATTTCTTGCCATCTTTGGCCCCATGATAAGACTAGTTCTCCAAATTTCTTTATTTACCTCTTCAGAAAGAACTTATTAATTAATTGGAGCTATTCTTTCAAAGAGTTTTGGCTTTCTAAGATTTTTCTCATGTGATTTACAGTATGCAAGTCAGTATTTGTATGGTCCAGTTTCTCTAGTATTTTCTAGTCCCTTAGCTGTCAAACAAAAATCATAGGACAGACATTTGGTCATCTCATATTACAATGCTAGTGACAAGTATTTCCAAAGAGATCATAATGAAAATAATTATAGCTTACTTCATCAACATCAGTCCCTGATAATGAAGTTGTAGAGAAATTCTATGAAGAACTTGATAATACCCTCCAAAACAAATCAACATATACTTCAATGTGAAAGTGAGGATGTGGAAAAATGTATAGTAAGGTACATTTCAGGGGAAAGAAATAAGATCCAAAAGAACTGTAGGTTATACAGATCCTCATGCTTTTATATCATGAACACCTCATTCAAACAAACAAAAATATTGCTTAGACCCTGAAATGTGGATGAAACATCACAAAGAATGAAATTGTCTATATTCACTATAGAAAAATGCATTTTAGACGTGGGGATTATCCCTTCATCAGTTGTCTGTACGTAGTCAGACCACCAACTTTTCAGAATTAAGATGAGAACTTTTGATAAACAAAAAGAAAGAGTTGGAAGAAAAATATGGCATATAATTAAGAATTTTTGAAGCAAGTTATTGAAAATAAAAAAGAAATGCCCAACAGAAATGAAATTGGTACTAGCTATAAAAATTTCATCTAGAAGTTAAAACAATAGAAATTTTTGCTACCACAAGGAGACCAAAAATGCCCAGAAAAGTGTCTTAGTCAACAAATATTTTAATTATTTGCCCATTAAAGAGAGATAGCTGTCAAAAGCATTATCAGTTTAGAATATAAATTCATTTCAAAAATTTTTATGAAGAAAGATGAGCAATTATGGGCAGTATCATCTTATATAAGAGAGAAAAATAGTAGAGGATAAAACCAATCTAACTAATGCTTTCCAATATATCTGACAAAGAAAAGTCTTCCCAAAGTCATCAATAATGAAAATGGAAGAAGATGACAAATAGAAGGGAAATTTAAAAGATTTGCAAAAATTATTGTAAAAAACTTTTTTTGCATAAAGGATCATGTTTTTACCACAGTTGTACCCTGTCAGCACAGTGCCTAAGGTTCTCGTAGAAGACATGAATAGGCCACTAACAAAAACAAAGATAGGAAACACATCTGGATTCTTTCACATGTATATAGAGGAGATCTGGGTGAGAGATGATACAATTGTGAGGGCATTTTAGGATTGATTTAAAAGCATCTAAGGGAGGGAAAGACATCAGAGGCATGGGAAAAATTGCAGACCTTATTGATTCCAAAAAACAAAGACTGAGAAAATATCAACCACCAACATATATGGTTACTCTCCCATCCATACAAACAATATGAGGGTTATCTGAGGTTATATAAAGTTAAATTGAGGACATCTGGGTGAAGATACTGTAGGGAACAAGAAAGCTTTCTGAAATGATTTTCAAGAATGGATTACATATTTACCATTTCACAACTGATTTAAAAATTTAGATGAGATTTCATTGTGCTTAATATTTGTTGACTACGCAGAAGCATTCCAATTGGCAGAACAAAATGTTCTCTTACAGGATCCTTAATGACAAGGTGTCCTCCTAGCCTTATATCAAGATCATTTAAGATTACTTGGAAAATGTAACAACAGAAATAACTCTGTTTAATGATGATTAATAAACATGAGGCAAAGCATAAAACAGAGATATGCATGTCAAAAATATTTGCCATTATAATAGAAGAAATCCTCTCCTCTACAGAGTCCAGATCAAAGAGGGATTCCTTGTTGATGGTGAGTTTCTCCAGATGTTCCTTTTTGTGAATGATATTGTTGTTGACTGTATCAAGTCCCAAGGCACTGCAGAGCCTCTTGGAAGAAATCTGTCTTTACTTAAAGAAGCCTGAGTGATCTTCATTGTAGGGGTCTATCCACACAGTGAAGACCAAGTGGATGAAGAATGTTTATTGTCTAGATTTCAACATTCATCTAAAAGATCACCTTATAAAGTCTGTCCAGTAATATGACAGATGACAGTGAACTGGGCCCAGAGTGAAAAAGAAGAAGAGGGCCTAGACTGTTTTCAGCAAACTGTAAAGTACTTTTACTGATCCCAAACTTCCCATAACAATAATGACCCATATTTTCAGTTCAAACATTTTAATGAATTTGGTATAAGGCAATGAGAACTGGAACACCACTGTAATATGAAATAACTATAGGTGTATGCTAAATAGAGGGCAATGGTAAGGAAGGCACGTGGTGGCTGTAAGCAGAGTGTAATGTATAATCTGTGAAGAAAAACAGGAGAGAAGGATGCCATCCAAGAATTGTATGACAGAAAGAAAAGCTGGGCTAGTCATATGGTGAGCTCAGGGATGACAAGAAGACAACCAGAGTGTTCCACTAGTTCACTTCCTATGTTGGGAGAAAATTAGGAAGGTCTCTAGAATGTCGGGGGAATCCCCATGGCAAATTTTGGAAGAATATGTATGAAATCACAAAGGATGGCTGGCCATGGATGAATTGTGATCTGCATCACTGGAGGGTAGTTCCAAGCTAATGAGGTCAAGGATTCATTCAATTCAACAAATATTTATTAAATGCCTACTATTGGAAATGTAATATGCTAGATAATAGGGACACAAAGACAAAACCTAAACAGATCCTGCCCCAAAGGAACTTACATTTTATTAGGGATAGCAACGCATACATACCCTATTCTCAAATGGATCTCTGGTCTCATTGGTTCAACAGTGCCCTTAGAATGATATAGTTTGTATCTATCTGTGAAAGACCTTTTTCCAATTTGATACTAAACCACTAATAACTCCTCTTTTGGTCTGGCCAGTCAAATAATCTTTAATTCAAGAAAAAGCTGAATAAATACTCGACAAATATGCTATAAAAGAGAAGTCCTCTGAAATCCTCTGAAGTTCTTTTCAACTCTGAGCTTCTATAATTATATTACAGCATGTTTTAGAGCTCCTATCCTAACCCTTAGAGCTTGGCTACTACATCCTTTTAGAGCTCCAGCACTAAAGAGTTGAGGGTTGTCTTTTTTTTTTTTCACACTATAGCTCACTAACCCCCACCAATATGCTTCCTACTATTTTAATCAGTTGATATCATTTAATCAACCAGATTCAATTAATTTTTAGAAAAGGGTGATACTAAGGTAGTACAGTAAGAATAGTTAGTAATAAAACACAGTCTGCAAAGTCTGTGCTATACTCTACCACTAGTATCTATAAGAACCCAGTGGGGATAATGGTCAGATGTTGATGGGTAGATGGAAAAATTGGAAGTCCTAAAGAATTGAGTCCTTTTGAAGTTCATACAGTCTTTCTCTACCTAGTGGGACAGAAGTAGTTCAAAGCTAAAGCAATGATGCTCATCTCTACCTTATGCAACTCCTCAGGATATTAAGCCAGAATACTCTCTCCTCATTCACTACTTGCTGGAATCAATCTTTTGTTTTTTCACTGGTTTGCTATTTATATAGGAGACCTGTGGTGCATGATCAAATTTCCTTTGCCAATTCGAACATTCCTCAAGTGCAACATCACTTCAGTTCATCCATTGACTCAATAGAGACTTATAAATTGATCAAGGCCTTTTCATATTTAGTTTAAAAGCCTTTTATTGATTTGATTCATTTGAGATGCATTCCTATACGATTAAGGTATAAGGGCATGGCAATTTTATCACTTACTTTAGGCACGGTGTGGTAATTTGATTGATTTACTCATTTGGCCCCCTTATATTGTGAATGTACCTAATTGTACTATTATTATCCAGACTACATCTTTCCATTTTGTCTCCAAGAATAGCATGAGTGATTTTGTGAGATGCTTTGCTGAAATCTAGGTATGCCATGTTTATTGCAGTCCCCTGATCAACTAGTCTAGTAAACCTATCTGAAAAGAAAATATGGGTCATCTAGCATCACCTTTTATGAAATATGAATGTGTTTCATTGCATCCAAACTCATAAAAGCAGAAGGAGAAATCAGTTGAAAATTCATGTTAACATGAGACCACAGGTGTACTGTCAGTCAGTGTTTAACAACTGGCTTGGGGGGAAGGGAGATAAACAACATACTTTTTGTTTTAATATGCATCATTAATATTTTCTTCATTACTTCTTAAAGTCACGAAATCAACAAAACAATAAATATGGCCTCATTTGAAACATTTTCCAATTTCCAAGACGTAAATGTTCACATTGAAAATTTAACGATGGGCTCTTGAGAGCCAATTCAAGCTGGCTCTAATATACATTCCTGGATAAGGCTATTATTTATACTTAGAATTCAGAGTTAGTTACTTCCTGAAAAAGAGCCCCGGATCACTCTGGGAGATAGGATAGTTCATGAGTATTTAGTATATGCCTTACTAAATGTCCCTTTGGATATGTAATGCTGTTTTAGCATATTTATCAAAAACTAGGCAACTCAAAATGACTGTCATTATCCCTTATTTTTAGATCAAGGTTGGGGCCTAATATAAGGTCTTTTATACAGAATAAATATTTGTTAATTTTTTTAATGAATCTTATCAAATAGCCACATACATTATGAGTAAAATCTTTGGCACAGGCTATGTTTTCAACACTTTTAACAAATGAAAAAAAGGGGAGAGAAATGATGGGGAGAAAAAGTGATTTGAGAAGTGAGAAACTTCTTTAGATAATATCCTAGGATGACACTTGAAATTCTGGACCTGATTCTCTAATGTTATAGAAGGAGTTTAAATCCATTCCTTATGACAACAGTTTGAAGAAGCAGAGAATATGTCACTTGAGAAAACTAAGGAAGATCCAATAGCTATCTTTAAGACCTTGAAGGGTTATCACATGGATGAGGGATTATATTTATTCTTTTTGACCCCAGAGAACATCACAAGGGACAATGGGTGGAAGTTTTGTTTGTAGCTTGATCCTAAACTATTTAACATTTTTTATAATGACTTGGCTAAAGGCGTAAATGACATGCTCATCAAATGTGCAGATGGCACAAAGGGGGGGATGTATAGCCAATATACAGAATATAGAGCCAGTATCCCAAGAGATCTTGAGGGTCTAGGGCACTGGAAAAAATCCAGTAAGATGAAGTTCAATAAGGATGTAAGGTCTTATATAGTAGGGAAAAAAATCAACTTCAAAGCATGTGTAAGTGAATTTTGAAAAAGAGATTTTTAAGTGGATTGAAAGCTCAGTTTCATGCAGGGGAAGGTGGGCTAGCAATTCCAGATCTTAAATTGTATTATAAAGCAGCAATCATCAAAACTGCTTGGTACTGGCTAAGAAATAGGGAGGTGGATTGGTGGAATAGGTTAAATATGCAAGACACAGTAGTCAATGACTATAGTAATCTATTATTTGATAAACCCAAAGACCCCAGCTTCTGGGATAAGAACCCACTCTTAGAAAAAAACTGCTGGGAAAACTGGAAAAGAGTATGGCAGAAACTAGGCATAGACCCAAATCTCACACCATATACCAAAATAAAGTCAAAATGGGTTCATGACTTAGATATAAAGGCTGATACTATATGCAGACTGGGAGAACAGGGAATAGTTTACCTATCAGATCTATGGAGAACAGAAGAATTCATGACCAAACAGGAGATAGAGAACTTTATGAAAAGCAAAATAGATAATTTTGATTACATTAAATTGAAAAGTTTTTGCACAAACAAAGCCAATGCAACTAAGATTAGAAGGAAGGTAGAAAATTGGGAAAGAATTAAGCCATTCCCCAGTTGATAAATGGTCAAAGGATATGAACAGACAGTTCTCAGATGAAGAAATTAAAGCCATCTATAGTCATATGAAAAAATGCTCTGAATCGTTATTGATTAGAGAAATGCAAATCAAAACAACTCTGAGGTACCACATCACACCTATCAGGTTGGCCAACATGACAAAACAGGAAAATGATAAATGTTGGAGAAGATGTGGGAAAATTGGAACACTAATGCATTGTTAGTGGAGCTGTGAAATGATCCAACCATTTTGGAGAACAATTTGGAACTATGCCCAAAGGGCTACAAAAATGTGCATACCCTTTGATCCAGCAATAGCTCTTCTAGGGCTATATCCCAAAGAGATCAAACAAATGATAAAAGGACCCACATGTACAAAAATATTTATAGCAGCTCTTTTTGTGGTGGCAAAGAATTGGAAATTGAGAGGATGCCCATCAATTGGGGAATGGCTGAGCAAGTTGTGGTATATGAATGTAATGGAATACTATTGTGCTGTAAGAAACGATGAACAGGCTGACTGCAGAAAAACCTGGAAAGACTTATATGGTCTAATGCTGAATGAAGTGAGCAGAACCAAGAGGACTTTGTACACAATAACAGCCACATTATGCAACGACTAATATTGTTATACTGAACCCTTCTCAGCATTACAAGGATCTAAGACATCTCCAGAGGCCTCGGGATGGAAAATGCTGGCCACATCCAAAGAAAGAACTATGGAAGTCGATTTGCTATCACTTATTCTTACCTTCTGTTGAGTTTTGTTTCATCTTTCTGATGGTTACTCCTATTGGTTTTAATTTTTACTTACAACTTCACTAATGTGAAAATATGTTTAATGGGTATGTAAATGTAAAGCCTATATCAGATTGTGTGCCATCTTGGGGAGGTTGGGGGGGAGAAAGGGGGAGAAAAATTTTCAACTCAAAAGCATATGGAAGTGATTGTTGATAAATCAAATTAATAAAATTTTTTTAAAAAAAGAAAGCTCAATTTCAGTCTGCAATGTAATATAGCACCCCCCCCAAAAAAAACCAACCCCAAACAAATATGATCTTAGAGTAAAGTAAGAGAGATGTAGCTTCCAGGAATAGGGGCACGATCATCCCATTGTATTCTGCCCTTCTCAGATTGCATATTAAATATAGGTTCCACAGTTTTGAGACAATGATAAATTTGGGAGTGTCCCAAAGAAGGCAACCATGATGCTAAAGGGTCCTGGATCCATTTCATTTGAGAATCTGTTGAAAGAATTGGAATGTTTCACCTAGAGAAGCAAATTTTGACTCAGGGAAGACATGACAGCTGGTCCCAAGTATTTGAAGGGCCTTCATATGGAAGAGGATTCACTTTGTTCTGTTTGGGCACAAAGGACAGATACAGTGAATGGGAGTGTTACATAGGCTAGTTTGGACTTGATGTCAGAAAAACATACTTAAAGCTCTTCTTTAGAACTTCCCAGGAGTGGAATAAGTTGCCTTGAGAGGTGGTGGGTTCCCCATTCTGGGAAATCTTCAAGCAGAGGCTGAATGATCCTTTGTTGGCTATATATTGTAGCGGGTATTCCTTTTGTCTATGGTTTGGACTGGATGGATGCTTATATCCCTTCCAACTCTCAAATTGTGTGATTCTGTGAAGTTGCCAAGAGAAAGGCCTAGGATTGATGCCAGGAAAAACTTGAAACACATGGAGCTATCCAAAAGTGGAACGGCCTGCCATGGGAGATAGTGGGTTACCCCTTGTTGAAAGTATTTGAGCAGAAGCTGGGGGACTATTTGCTGGGTATATTGTAGTGGGAATTCTTTATTGGGTATGAGTGAGGCTAGATGACTGCTGAGGTTCCTTCTAACTATGAAATTCTCTGATTCTTTCAGAATACCAAACCAATATATCAGTTTTCTTGGGAAATTTTATTGGTTGCATCTGTTATTAATTAATGTTTATGGTGCATATTCTAAGTACAGTATTCTAAAAGCTGAGACTGGGAATAGGTTCAGGAGGTGGGGGGTAGCATTTGGAAGAGTCTCTTGCCCAGGGAACCATTCATTTCCTGGAGAGGTAGCATTCAAAACAAATTTACCATCCTGAGTTGGTAGAGCAATTTGGGTTCATAAAAAATTATAGAGGTAGTTGCCAGTACAAGAAATCCCACAATAGGAGGCAAGAGAAAAGGACATTATCAGCCACATTTACAACACATGCATACAACTGTTTGTAAATATACTTGTTTTAGCTATAAAGACAGATTTTGGTGAAATTACAACCGGTATATTCCCAGAACAATGTTTGGCATTGGATGAACTTTATCTTAACAAACTAGGGAGAATCTGCCAACTAATCTAGTCAATTAGCAAACATTTGTTAAGTATCTTCCTTGTGCCAGACACTGTACTAGGCACTGGGAATACAAAGGCAAAAAAAAAGTTTTACACTTAACCCCATTGCCTATCAAAAAAAAAGTTTTAATCTCTTTTCTCAGAATTTTTATTATTTCTGAGGCAACTCATATGGTATGCCTGCATTATAGTTTGTTTGAAAAATGTCTGGAGGTCTTGGTAGATTATAGTCAGTACAAATGAACAGACCTATGTGGCTTTAGAATATATTAAGAGGGGCATAGATAGGTGATCATTGTGCTATACTCTGCCCTGGTCAGACTGTATGAAGTGCATTATGGTCACTTATGGGGATCACATTTTCAGAAAGGATATTGATAAGCTAGAGTCCCCACAAGAAGGTGTCCAGGATGGAGACAGACTTTAATAACATTCCAAAAGAAAGTTGGTTGAACTAACTGGGGTTTATTTACTCTAGAGAAAAGACTTGGTGGTGGAGGCGGGAGTGATAATGATAAAGCTGCCTTCAAATTTTTGAAAGGTTGTCACGTGGAAAAAATAATCAGGCTTGGCCCCAGAGTATAGAAATAGGAACAATAAGAAGATATTTCAGACAAGCAGATTTAGTCTCAATGTAAGGAAAAACTGTCTAACAATTAGGGTTATCCAAAAGTGAGATGGGCTCCCTTGGGAAGTAGTGGGTATAATCTAGCCTGTCATCAAATGAAAATTGGATGACCACTTTTCAGATATATTGTTGCTGGAGTTCTTTTTCTAGTATAGATTGGACTACATATTGCCTGAGATCTTTCCCTCTTTTGAGATTCTATGAGAACTTCATTGCCTTTGATCAAGTTGATAAATTTCTGGGAATTTGAGTAAGTGTAAAGGAAGATGATATTGCCAAGGGCAGGGGTTAGAAAAAGGTCTTACAGAAGACAGGAGATGAGAAATGGAAATGGATGAGGGAGTCTACCTCCTCATGGGAGAGAATTGAAAGAGAGCATGTTCAGACAGGGACTGCATTGATGAGACTTTAGCAGGCTTCAAAGACTTCAGTGAGCAATACGAATAGATAACTCTTTCAATTCAACGTTACACTTGTTGCATTTTACAATACTGAGAAATATTCTTGTGCTTTTTCTAGAGACTATGGTAAACAGATTAATGGCCACACAGAGCGAGGCATTCACAAACCCAACCTCAAAATCCTTGTGTGATCCTGCTATATTCCTTTCATTGCTTCTTTTTCACTTATGATCAAATGCAATATGCTTATGCCACTATAAAGGAAAAGTGCCAGGATGATGTGAATTTCTGCAGAATCATGGGTACCTGGAATATGAGAAATTGCTTTAGCTAGTTGTTGCCTGGTCCATTCTGTTGCTTTCAGTGCTTCATGGCTATACTTCCTATCATAATGGTTTTGCCCTGATCACAGAATGATAGAATCTTCCAGAGTTGCAGGGGGCCCTAGAGATCAGTTCAACCTCCACCTAAATCATGAGTTACCTAGACAACTTTGCCTTTGCTTACAAATTTCCATGGCAGATCACTCAGGAACTCTGGGCACAATCAATTCCTTTTGGGGGGCAGGGACCAACTCTATAATTGTTAGGAAGTTTCTCCTGTCAGGAGTGAAAATCTCTCTCTGTAATTTGCGCTAGGTGGTCCTAGTTCTTTCCTTGGGGACCAAACAGAAGTTTAATTTTCTTTTCATAATAGACCTCTTTAAATATTTGAAAGTTGTGACCTTACCTGTCCCTTTATTCTTCTCCTCTTTTGGTAAAATATGCCCAATTCCTCTAACTAAATCTCATTTAGAGTTATTTAATGTCCCTGTGCCATCTTGGTCTCCTCTGAGTGAGTTCAGGCTTGCTAATGTGTTTAAAATTCTTTTAAAAATTATTAATTAGAAAATTTACAAAAAAGCAAAGTTAAATTTATTGGAAAATGTTCTAGCAGCCAAAGTTGCCATTTTGATAGGAGAAGATAGAGAAGAAACAAGTTAATTTTATCTCTTAAAATACCTTTTGTATTGTATGTACCTTGGATTTGGTTTTTGACTGATCATTTCTTTGTTTTTACTTCATTTACACATTAGAAACTGGTGCTTTATGAACCCAAGTTTAAGATTTTAGAGCTTTTCCTGACAAATTGTTCCAGCCTGCTGAAGTTATTTTGGAGCCTGACCATATTATCCAATATGCTAGCTATCCCTCCCAGCTTTGCGTGATACAAAAATCTTATAAAGATGTCCTTTGTGACTTCCTGAAAGTGACTGACTTTTAAAAAGCTGTCCACTTGAGTCCATCTTTTGTGAACAACCTATGTTCAGAGCATTGTTATAAATAGGGAAGATTCAAATTTAATTGCCATATTTTCTCTTCTTATAGAAAAGATGAGTTATGTGACACATACATAAATGTCCAATAATTACATAGCAAGATAGAAGTTCAAAGAAGGTGTATGAAAATGCTGTGTTAAGTCTAAGTAAAGAAGAATCATTTCTGCCTGAGAAAGCGTTCAGAACCTTCCCTCTCTTCAGTATTTTAACAAATAATCATTAGGAAGTTACCTAATCTCTCTAAATATGTCTTAAAGCTTAAATACACTTCCTTTGTTCCTTCCTGACTATCACAGCAAAAGTATCTTGAAAGATAGTAAATACTAAGAATATGAAGGAATATAGTAGTAGAGGGAAAATAGCAAATTTTTAAAAATTAAAATTTGTATTTGGCCGCATTGAATTTTTGTTGTTTTTTTTTGAAGGGGGAATTAATGAGAATGTAACAGGTTTGCCTTATTATGTGGATTAATCAATCTCATCTCCTTCTCATTGCATCTTTTTTTAAAAAGCATTATGTGTCTCTTGACAGTGTATAAGTTTATGCCTTATAGATGTTTCTTTGGAACCAAATACAAATATTGCTGGTACTGGTTTTCTAGCTCATCTTTATAACCTCTACTTCAGCATCAAACGTGCAGCCCAATGAAGCTTAACCCAGACAATAAAAATTAGATAATGTTAGTATGTGGTTTTCTAATTCAATATGCAACCCACAGGGATCCTTACAGATGGTTTAGTGGCCCCCATTTCTAGTTGTGTGATACCACTGTACTGGAAAATCCTGTGGAGTTGAATGCTGCAGCCAAGATGACTGCAGGATAAAAAGCTGTCTATTCTACTTTGCCTTCATGTTACATGTTTGTTGTCTTTGCAAAAAAGTCGAGAAATAATGGACGACCTCTCCAGTTATTACTGTTTAGCTTTATGTGGCTCTCTCTGTCCATTGTCAATTTCTAGTCTCCTCTGCAGTTTCTCCTCTAGAAATATGGGGGATTACAAGGTTTCTTTGGACCTCAGAATTTCCTTTATTCTGGAAATCAGTTGACAGAGGAATATGTGAACTCTTTTAGTTGTTTTGAAAGCCATCAGGACCCAGTTCATATTCCATTCTGCTAATCTTTATAGGAAGTAAGATAACTTTTTCCTTAAGACTTGGTTTCAGGTCATTTTGGCAATACCCAATCTGATTAGATCCTTAATTCTATTTCTACATTTTTTTTATTCTCTGTTTCAACAACTTTTTTTTCTTTTCTATGTCTCTCAAGTCATTTTTGGATTTGGTTTGAAGATTATTAATGCTTATTATGAACTATTAAAATATTGACATGGAAGTCATTCCTCTTCTTAAGAGTACTGCTATGTGTATACCACTTAATTTTCTGTGGTTCTTTTTTCCCTTTGATTATATTAGAGAACTCTTTGCCCAGAACATACAAAGGTATGAGGAAGATTGTTCTGAGTCCTTTGCTCTGAGGAAATGTCCATTGCTAACTGGAGATAGTTTTGGTTCATAAAATTTCTTCTTTGAGGTGAAATATAAAGCTGAATTCTTGGTTTTTGTTTTTGTTTTTTGCCATTGAAGATCTCAATACATTTTTATTTTCAGAACAGTTTTTCCTGACCAAAGACCCACCTAAGCAATATCATCCTACCTTAAAGCCTGTGGTTTTTTTTTTTTTGGTGAGGTGATTAGAGTTAAGTGGCTTGCCCAGGGTCACACAACTAGTAAGTGTCAAGTGTCTGAGGCTGGATTTAAACTCAGGTCCTCCTGACTCCAAGGCAGGAGCTCTATCCACTATGCCACCTAGCTGCCCCCTGTGTTACAATTATTAAGGCATTCTTCTTTATTTCCTGTTCTAAGTAGAAGGTAACTGATGAATTCATGCTCTTGATTATTATTACCATATCCTACATAAGTGGTCTGCGAAGTGAAATGATCCCTTCATGGTAATCCCCCAATCTCTAATTTAGGTGAGTGTATATGTTTAGGGTTATTGTACAGCTCTGTGTCAACATGAATAATATTTTTGGGTGGGAGAACATATAGCCATTATATTAAATATCAGATAGTGTGATATATGTTAATATGTCACTGAACATAGTTTTGTGATACAGACCAAGAGCATTGCTTCCTTGCCAAAACAGTCATTGAGAGTCTTTCAGTAGTCATGAAAATTGCTTGTTTTATTGTGAGTCTGACTATTCTCAGTTAAATGAGTTCTGAGCTATACTTGGCTCAGGTTTAAGTCAATGTCAGGAAACAAGTCCTGTTCTAGTAGATTAAATGCAGACAAGTTCTTCTTGAGCATTGGTGCTGGACAGCAGCATTTTATTTTTTAGCAAAATGAGAACTTAGGAAAGCTAAGAGTATGTGTGTGGGAAATAATGATCATGTTCAAAAGAAATAAGTGTAGTTTGAGCTCATTTGGGTCATAGAGAGAAACAGGCATGGGATTTAATAATATTACTGAGAAAATATTTTATAATGTTTTGCATATGTTGAATTCTGAAGAAGTTTAAAATATCTTGAGATATTCCAGTTCTCTTTTGGAATGTCAAGTTTTATTTATAAAAACTGATGCTTTTTCATGCAAAAATTTTGAGAAGGTGATAATGAAGACCATAGAAGATGTGTTAATTATGGTTTGGTTTTTGTTAAAGATCCTTACTTTTTATACTCTGTCTTTGCTGTTTTGTGTTTTCACTACAAAAGAACATGGTAGGAAATTTTGTTTTCTGAACTGAAGTTCTATCTGCCAATTTGATTTGGGTATACTAAGTGATGAATGCCACATCTACTTTCCTTTGGGCCATTACAATGTATAAACTGAAGTTTGGTAATGCAATCTTTAGCTGCTGAGAAAGCACATGCCAATTATGCTCTAGGATATCAGTTAGCTGAGTAAAAAGTAAAAAATTTAGAGTAAAATCTCATTTGATTTTATTCCTCCTGTAGTCACAGACCATAGACATGGTCCTTAGTTAGCCTACAAATATTGTCAAAGATAATGACAGTGTAGGGAAAGAGATAGGGACTAGACTGGTGATTTCCTGGAATGGGGAGACTCCCCCTACCAGTGCAGGTTGGCACCTTCTCTACAACTTAGTCTTAGAGAGTTGCCTAGAGTATTGAGAGGTTGTGACTTGTCCATGATTATACAACCAGTATGTGTTGGGGAGAAATTGGACACAGTTCTTCCTACTCTGAGACCAGCTCTCTATCCACTATGTTACAATTGCCTCTTATTTTGAGAACAAAGTTTTCAAAATAAATAGCCTTCATATTCTCTTGCTGAACATAATAATAGGCTCTGAGAAGTCCAAAAGATAAACAAAAAGAGAATTAAGAGAAAAATGAGAACTAGATATAATCTTCCTTTTTAAATAAATTATTTTATCTTTGTTGCTATCCCTTCTAAATTTCTTTTTAGTTTCTTAGATTGATAGAGGGATGTAGAGGTGTGAAATAATTCCTTTCAATTATGACTTTGTGCACATGTGATATTCAGTTCCCAGTTAGATGTAAGAGGCATGTATGAAATGTCTTACCATTAAAGAAAAGTGACATAGTTGGGGGGAGGGAGTTGACTTCCCAGAGTCACAGTGGCAGAAGAAGGGTAGAATTTAACCCAAATGTGTATAAATTAAATAGCAGAGTGATTGATGTGTAGGTGAAAAGTACAGGTTTATAGAGAATGGTATTTTATTTATTTATTTACTTTTAAAATACATATATAAACAATTTTTACATTTTTTAAAAATTTTAAGTTCCCTTCTTCCCCTACCCCCACATTGAGGAGACAAGCAATTTTATATAGGTTATACATGCACAGCCATGTAAAACATATTTCCATATTGGTCATGTTGTAAAAGAAAACACAGATCCAAAAAAAACCCCCAGAAAAATAAAGTAAAAAAGAAAAGTATGCCTCGATCTGCATTCAGATTCCATTAGTTCTTTCTCTGGAGGTGTATGGCATTTTTCATCATAAGTCTTTTGGAATTGTCTTAGATCATTATATCGCTGAGAATAGCTGAGTCTTTAATATTTGATCATCATACAATATTGCTATTACTAGTGTTGTCCTGGTTTTGCTCATTTCACTTTCCATCAGTTCATGTAAGTCTTTCTAGGATTTTCTGAAAGCATCCTTCTCGTCATTTCTTATAACACATTAGTGTTCCATCACAATCATATATCACAACCTGTTTAGCCATTCCCCAATTGATGGGCATCCCTTCAATTTCCAATTCTTTGCAACCACAAAGAGCAATTATATATACATATACACGCACATATACACATATGTGTGTGTATATATTTACATATATGTATAATATACAATATGTGTGTGTATTATATTTATACATAGCACATATAGGTCCTTTTCCTTTAAAAAAAAACTCTTTGGGACATAGACTTAGCAGTGGTATTGCTGGGTCAAAGGATATGCATGGTTTTTATAGCCCTTTCAGAATAGTGCCAAATTGCTCTCCAGAATAGTTGGATCATTTTACAACTTCAGCAACAGTGCTTTAGTGCCTCAATTTTCCCGTGTCCCCTTCAACATTTGTCATTTTTCTTTTCTTTCACATTAGCCAAAATGATAGGTGTGAGGTGGTACATCAGAGTTGTTTTAATTTACATTTTTCTAATCAATAGTAATTTAGAGCATTTTTTCCATATGACAATAGATAGCTTTGCTTCCTTTGTCTGAAAACTGCTTGTTCATATGTGTTGACCATTTGTCAATTGCAGGATGCCATATTATAAATTTGACTCCATTTTCTATATATTTGGGAAATGAAGCCTTTACTATAGAAACTTTATGTAAATTTTTTTCGTAGTTATGATTACTATGTATTTCACTCTATCCTATTTTTCTGTATAGTCTTCTTTCTCTTCTTTCACCTTATCCTTCCTCAGAGTGTTTTGCTTCTGACTACCACCTCTTCCAATCTTCCCTCCCTTCTGTTAGCTGCCCCTTTGTCTTATCCCCTTTCTCTCCTACTTTCCTGTGTGATAAGATAGATTTCTATACCCAATTGAGTGTGTATGTTAATTCTTCTTTGAGCCAGTGACAGTGACAGTAAAGTTCAAGAATTCTCTGCCACCCCCATTTTCTCTTACACTGTAAAAGCTCTTTTGTGCCTCTTTTATATGAGATTTTCTTACCCCATTATACCTCTCTCTTCCTCCTTCTCCCAGTGCATCCCTCTTTCTCACTCCTTAATATAATTTTTTTTGGATATCATCCCATCATAATCAACTCACACTTGTGACTCTGTATACTCCTTCTGACTGCTCTAATAATCATAAAGTTCTTAGGAGTTATAAGTATCATCTTCCAATGTAGGAATGTAATCAGCTTAACTATATTGAATTCCTTATGATTTTTCTTTCTTATTTACCTTTTTATGCTTCTCTTAAGTCTTATATTAGAAAATTAATTTTTTCTATTCAGCTCTGGTCTTTTCATCTGGAATGCTTGAAAGTCTTCTATTTCATTAAATATCCAGTATTCCACTATAAGTATTATACTCAATTTTGAGGTGATTCTTGGTTGTAATCCTAGCTCCTTTGCTCTCCACAATATCGTAGTCCAAGCCCAACGATCCTTTAATGTAGAATCTGCTAAATCTTGTGTAATCCTTCTTGTGACTTCACAATATTTAAATTAGCTCTTTCTGGCTGCTTGTAGTATTCTTTTCTTGACCTGGGAACTCTGAAATTTGGCTATAATATTCCTGGGAGAAGGTGGTCAGTGGATTCTTTCCCTTTCTATTTTATACCTTCTGGTTCTAGAATACCAGGGCAGTTTTCCTTGATAATTTCCTAAAAGATTATGTCTTAGCCTTTTTTTTTAATCATAGCTTTTGAGAAATCCAATAATTCTTAAATTATCTCTTCTGGATCTGTTTTCCAGGTGAGTTGTTTTTCCAATGAGGTATTTCACATTTTCTTCTATATTTTCATTCTTTTGATTTGTTTTATTGTTCTTGATACCTCATGGAGTCATTAGCTTTTACTTGCCCAATTCTAATTTTTAAGAAATTATTTTCTTCAGTGAGCTTTTGTAACTTCTTTTTAATTTGTCCAATTTTACTTTTTAAGGAGTTCTTTTCTTCAGTGAATTTTTGTACTTATTTTTCCCATGTGGCCAATTCTGCTTTTTAAGGAGTTCTCTTCAGGGGATTTTGATATCTCTTTTACTATTTGGCCTTTTCTGCTTTTTAAGTTGTCATTTTCTTCAGTATTTTTTGTGCCTCCTTTACCAAACTGTTGACTCTTTTTTTTCATTATTTTCTTGTATCACTGTCAGTTTTTTTCCAGTTTTTCTTCTACCTCTCTTATTTGTGTTTTCAAATCCTTTTTGATCCCTTTCAGGAATTTCGTTTTTGGACCTGAGACCAGTTCATATTTTTTTTTTCTTTGGATGTAGCAGTTTTGATTTTATTGTCTTCTTCTAAGCTTGTGTTTTGCTCTTCCTGCCACCATAGTAACTGTCTGTTGTTAGGTTCCTTTTTTGTTGCTTACTCATTTTTCCAGCCAATTTCTTGACTTTTAACTTTATGTTAAAGTTGGGTTCTGCTCTTGCGGCATAGGGTGCACTGTCCCAAGCTTCAGGTTCTTTTGTGCTACTGTTTTCAGAGCGAATTCTGAGGATTTGTAAGCTTTCAGTTCCTCCAAAATGGTATGATCTAAGGAGAGGTGTAATTACTGCTCTTCTAGATTGTGCTCTGGTCTGTGAGTGGCCTAAAGCACTATTTTCTGCCTTGGAACGGTGATGACCAGGTCCTGATTCCCCTGGGGCCACATACTGTAGTGCATATGGGCAATACAACAGAGTCCTGCACCCAGTGCCAGCAAAGCACCCCCTGTAATCTCCTTCTTACCAGTTGTCTGACCTGTCTGTGGGCTGAGAGCTCTGAAAGCCACCACTGCCAATTCAGCTGCCACCAAGGCCTGCTGCTGGATTGTTCTCCACTCTCACTCCAGTGAGACAGACCTTTACTGACAAGCTTCTACATTGTCTTGAGCTCCATCATTTTGAGCTGCAGCTCCAGAATTCCTTTTGAGGCATGATTTTTAAGTTGTTTGGATGGGAATTTGTGATAGCTCAAGTAAATCCCTATCTTTACTCCACTATTTTGGTTCCACTCCTAAGAATGCTCTTATTCCATTTTTGCAGATACATTCCAAAACTTCTCCTAATTGAACTGTCCTTTCTGGATGGGCTATTCTACAACTGCTCTCTAAACTAAAGTTAGATATTGCCTACTTTTGTGTATTGTCCTCCTCCCCTTCCTTTCCATTGTAATAGCAGCTCACATTTATATGAAACTTAAGAGTTTTACAAAGCACTTCTCCTCACCTCCACAATAACCTTGGGAGGTAAGTAGTACAGGTATTATCTCCATTTTGTAGATGAGAAAAGTGAGGCTCAGAAAGGATGGATAAGCTGTAGGACTCTAGAACAATCATTTCACCTGCTTTATGCTTTAATTTGCTCATTTGTAAAAGGAGGAGCCTGGACTTTGTCCCCACCACCCCTTTTCCCCTAGAGGTCTGTGCTTCTAAATGGTATAACCAAAATATGAATTCAGATCTTTTTACTGACCTACCCTTTACCTCTCCTTCTCCGTGAATCCTGTACCTAACCACTCGTCACATTATGATCTCTCCTGCCTCTATGACATATAATAATTGTTTAGTAGCTTTCATTTGCCTATACAGCTTTCTCCAATAAGGTTATAAGTTCTTTAAATTCATGTAGGATTCCTCATATATTTTAGTATCTCCCAAGAGTCCTAGAAAGGTCACTGAGTGAATCCTTGCTAATTGACTGGTTAGTCTGCAGTAAATGACTTCAGGGCCCTTCCTGGTCTTTGTCTTTGTTTCTTCCACAGCTAGGACAGGAAACAGGAAACAGTAGGCACTAAATAAATGCTTGTTGAATCTAGTATTTCTTACTATGTATACATTGCATGGTTACACTTGTTGCAGCTCTTGATACAGCTCAAAAACATTTCCTTTAGTGTAATCTTTAAATATGTTTTGAGAGAAAGAAAGATCAGAATACAAGATCATAGAGTCTTGCCAATGAATTAGCAACATTAACTTGAAATACTGAGTACGTTGAATATACTGTGGAAGACATTGTCCAAAAAATGCCTATGTGCAGTTTAGCATGATCCAGTTCTGCAGCCACGTTCTCCCCAATCCTGCTGCCAAGAGGCAGCACAAAATATTCCCCTAATATCATGGAAACACAGTGAGAATAAGAAAATTGTAATACAAATTCTGTCATTGTAAAGGAAAAAGGAAGTGAAGGAAGGGAAATAAATCTTGCCAAGTGAGCCAGGAAAAAAAAGTACTTGATTGTGACTTTCCCCCTATTATTTTCTCAAGTTCAGTTCAACAATTCAGATTAAGAGAACAATGACTAGAATGTTGGGGAGGGGGTGTGACTCTAATCCATTTGATAAACACCTAGGGAAAGGAATCTGAAGGTATTATAGAAAAGAGGAAACCCTCTTTAACTCCATTTTCAATCAGTTTTTTTTTTCAATTAAAAATTCATTTCCCTTTGGAGCTATACTATTTTATTTAAGTAATCATTTAGGAAAAAAAAGTCTTGCTTTGCTTTATAAAAGAATCTATCCATTTGTGGAGAATTGTGTCTTTTGTTCATCAGCAACAGTAGTTGAATATAAATAAAAGGAGAAACTTTGAATAACAATCATGACAATAGGGGAAAACTTTAAACAACACCCATTTAGATCTTCCATCTCAGGATTCTGTGCATTTTCACTGATTGTTTTGCCATGCCTGAAAACTCTCTGTCCCCTCTAGCCTTCTGGCTCCGCTGACTTCCTTCAAGTCTTAGCTAAAACCCTACCTTGTGCAGAAAGCCTTTCCTGACCCTTAATGTTAGAGTCTTCCCTCTTTTGTTTGCCTCTAATTTTTCCTGCATGTATCTTGTTTATACATAGTTTTTTGCATAGTCTTTTCCATTAAATTGTGAGCTCTTTAAGAGCAGAGTCTGGTTTTGCCTTTCATTGGATCCCCAATTGTCCAAAACAAAGTTGTATTTGCAGAAGAGCCTCCAGTGTAATTTTGGTCAAATATGAAATCTTCTTGAACAAAGAGACAAAGTAGGAGGAAGGGCTGAGTAAAACAGCCCAAGACTGCATTAAAGTGAAGTGTATTTTTTGTCATTGGAAGAGTTAGAATGAAAGTGAGAAAGATATGTACAGATTTTGCCATGTACTTAGTTCTTCATTGTCTGGAATAAGGTTTGCAATACTTGAGTCAACTCTTCATACTCGAGAATTTTTCAGAAGTAAGGCATCACTTAATTTCCTAAGGTATCTTGCCATAGGTGTGTAATTGTTTTCAATGGCCTTCTTTCCCGTTTTGTTAACAGGTACACTAGAGAGTCATAAATAATAATTATAGTAAAGGCTAAGCTTTTGTCATTTTTTATTGTTCTGTTTACCTTAATCCTCCCCATTCTAGAAAAGGGGCAATCTTTTATATATAGAATGCCATTGGAGGCCCAAACTGCCATTACTTTCCCATTTCAATTTCAGTTGCCTCAGTATTATTGTTGAACATTCCTGAATTATACCACAGTTTAAGCAGCAGGTTGACATTGTTCCGGCCAACTTATGTGTCAGGTAGCAACTGGCTGGTATATGATCCTTCCTGTTATATATTAATCTGAATAACATAACATTTGTTGTGTTGTTGTGTGGTCATTTTCAGTTGTGTATGACTCTGTGACCCTATTTGGGGTTTTCTTGGCAAAGATAATGGACTGGTTTGCCATTGCCTTCTCCAGCTCATTTTACAGATGAGGAAACTGAGGCAGATAGGTTAAGTGTCTTGTCCAGGGTCACATAGCTAGTAAGTGTCTGAGGCAGGATTTGAACTCAGGAAGATGAGGCTCCCTGTCTCTAGGCCCAGTGTTCTATGCACTGCACCACCTTGGTGCCATACCATACCATACCATACTATATTCTACTCTACTGATAGGGTATGGCCCCTGGGAACCCCCCACAATCCTGAACTTTCCTTGAACTTTCCCACATGGCCAAGTCTCTGACATTTGCCTAAGGCATCGATTCCATCCCTAGTGACCTTTCATTGTGGCCTACACCCAATCTCCCAATTCTTTGTTACCTCTAACCTAGCCCAGCCCTTCATTGTCTGTTACCTCTGGATCACCCTCAGCCACTTTCCACCCTTAATTCCATCTAGACTCCTTCTCTGTTCCCATAGTCTTCTGTATAAAAGATCCATCTTGCCTCCATTAAAGTGCTTAGATTCCTTAAGAGTCAGGCCAACGCTGAGATTCCTTAGGATCTTGCCAGCCTCTATCAGTGTTCTGATAAACTTTGTCTTTGGCTGAAAGGTTTGAGTTGAATTCATTTGACTGCGTTGCTTGCCCTTGAATTTTGGGGTCCCAGCACCCCTAAACCTCAAAAATACTATACCGTACACATGCCATACCATAACATAGCCTTATTTAGTCTTTTTTTTTTTAAGGCAATTGGGATTAAGTGACGTGCCCAGGGTCACACAGCTAGTAAGTGTCGAGCGTTTAGTTTGAGACTGGATTTGAACTCAGGTCCTCCTGACTTCAGGGCCAGAGCTCTATCCACTGTGCCACCTAGGTGCCCCCCAGCCTTATTTAGTCTTAAAAGAATATAGTGCCTCTACACTGGGGATATGGCTTTTATACCACTTATTACTTTTGCTTCATAAGGAATGCAAATTGTTCTGTTGCTTTCTGGTCTTTCTCAACACTCTGTGTCCATCTTGCAAGGTGTTTAATAACCCTAACATGTTACTGAGAATGGAGAGAAGCATCTTATAATTTCATTTCTTTCTTTCTTTTTTTGTGTGAAAGCAATTGGGGTTAAGTGACTTGCCCAGAGTCACACAGCTAGTGAGTATTATGTGTCTGAGGCTGGATTTGAACTCAGGTCCTCCTGACTCCAGGGCCTGTGCTCTATTCACTGCGCCACCTAGCTGCCCCCTTATAATTTCATTTCTGAAGGAAATTATGTAGGTCTTAGAATATGCATTGCATCTCTTTTCTAAATTATTCCCTTCGTTTTTGAGATCCTCCTTTGCATGTGTGTGCTAGACGTATAGTACATCATGGAGAAAACTGATTTGGAATCGTAAAGCATTTCATAAGAGCTATCCTGTAAGTAAGGCAGGAAAGGGGTTTTTCTTCCTACACCTTGAATATAGTGTAGTTGGCGCTTAAAAAATGCTTGGCGACTTGACTTAAATGCTTAAGCTGTGAAGAAGAGCTCTAGGAGTGATTCTGAAAGCAAAGATTAAAATATTATTTCATATGGACTGAACTATACAATCTAACTTTTAATTGGTTCTGTTATTCAGAACTGGCCTCTTTAGTCCCGACCCGCTATTCAGTGCTACCTGGCTATTAAAGTTACTTTTTAGCAGCCATTTAACCCTATTGCTTTTCAGCTGAAGCAATAGCATAAATATTAATAATAGTAGCAAAGGTGGTAGTAGCCCTAAAAATTGTAATTGTGGGTAAAGTAAGTATGGGAAGTAGTACTTGCAGACGGTAAGCCTAGCTGAGAAGTTCTGGAACAGAAAACAGCAGTGGAAAATGAACTAGCATATCTTATATTTAAAAATCATAGCACATTTTAATTTCCAAAGTGCTTTTAAATTCATTATTTCACTTGGTATATGGTGTCATCTCAATTTCAAAGATGAAAAAACCGAGACAGGTTAAAGCGCCCTACTCTGCTCATAGTTCTTGAGTGGCTGAACTGAGATTATCAGGTATCTGAGTCTACCATTGGACCAAATTTATCCATATTCATGTTTCCCTTTTTTCATGTGAAGAAGATAGAGTTGGCTTTGAGTTGGATATTTGGTTTTTGTAAATTATGGCTTGTCTTTGATGTTTTTCTTAATACAGTTTATGAATCAATAATTTGAGCAGTACTAGACAGATGTGAAGATATATAATTAAAATGCCTTTAGATGCTGCCTACAAGTTTCTTATTATTTTGCATTCTTTTTTCTTTAGAAATTGGGCCAGTAACAATCACCACAGATCCCAAGAAATTTCAGTATGAACTCAGAGAACTCTATGTTCAGGTGAGTTGTTGACCTTCTCTTATGTAATAAAACATTGTGAATTTTTGTTTCTGTTTCTTGCAGCATTCCTTTTTGGTTTTGGGTTTTTTTTGTATATTATTGAACTAATTTTGTTTTCTATGGTAAAAGTTGCCTGCATTGACCATTTGTGATGAAGATATAATCATTAATTCAGGTATTAGGAGAAATGAGTAGGTATAGCCATATCATCTCCCAGTGCCATTCCAAGAATGTATAAATAGATAACTTTGATAAATATCAGCAAGTTGTTAATAAGCATTTTTAAGCAACTAATACTATTCTGTGCCAGGCACTGTGCTAAGTGCTCGGTATACAAATCCAAGCAGAAAGCAAAATAGCACATGACCTCAAGAAACATATGTTATAATCAGAGAAAACAACACATAAATAGAAGCTAAAAAAAAACTGGGGGAAGGTGGGAAGAGAAGAAAATAACTGGTACAGATGTCATGGTAGAGAAAGTCCAAAGAGTTAGAAGTATAAACGAGACAGGAATGAAGATATAGCTACCCTGGGCCACCTCCTTAAAATGGAGGTTCCCTACCCCTGTTATCTCAGTTGAGCTTTACAATAATACAATGGGGCGAATACAAGGATCATGTTCTCCATTTTACAGATGAGGAAACTGAGGATCAAACAAGGTAAGTGACTTGCCCATGGTTACACAGCCAGTAAGTGTCAGGCAGATTTGAATCTAAGTCTTTCTGATTCCATGCTCAACACTACCAAATGTTTCCTTTGTCTCTTGGAGACATGGTAAAACCACTTTCATCCACTCCTTTGTCTCTCCAATGAGAACCCAGTAATTATCTCCTTATTGTAAGTTGGTTGACTTCAATTTCCTTATGTCTTCTTACAGAAATGTCAATATTGATATATCTCATTTAAGAGATTAGATCATTTCATAGGACAAAGATCTCACATTTAAGGTACTAGTGGTTAAATAAATATTTATAGACCATCTAAAGACCAGTGATTCTTAGCATACCTTGAATACTTAACACACTTTACCTATTGGACTTTAGTGAAAGGGGTTTACAGCAAGCTGAAACCTTTAAATATTTTCATTTGTTTCATAGTTGCCCTGGTCAAATTATCTGGTGACTAATCTACCACTTAGGATACTTTCCAAACACTGATAGAATTGATCATGGATAACAAGCAGACACTGTCTGTTATTTGTGTTATCCTAGAATAGCCTTTGAAAATCCTAGGTCATTTGAATAACCTGTTAAGATGCTATAGTAGATCTATTTGTGGAAATGATACTTTCTCTGAGAAGAAACATAAATGCTTTTTATAATAAACCACATTTAAATGGTAAGTCAAGCAGTTGGCAAGCATTTCTTAAGCATTTACTCTATGTGCCTGGCACCAAGCTAAGTACTGGGGATACAAAGAAAGGAGAGGAGAAATGCCTCTGTTTTTCAGGAGTGTGTACTTTGATGGATGAGGCAACAATGTAAATAAGTAGGTATATAGAATAGATGAAGTTAATTTGAAGACATTAGCATCTGGAGGGACCAGGAAAGGCCCCTTATAGAAGGTGGGATTTTGAGCTGAGCCTTGAAAGAAGCCAGGAAACAAAGAGGCAGATGTGAGGAGCCAGGGCATTCCAGGCATAGGGAAGAGTCAGTGCAAAGTCACAGAGATAGCAGATAAAATATCATTTTCAAAGAACTGAAAGTAGGGTGGTATAATTGGTTTGCAGAGCATGTAGAAGGAAATAAGATGAAAGAAGGCTGGAAATATAGGAAGAAAGGCTTTAAATGCCAAAGAGCTATTTATATTTGATCTTGATGGTAATAGAGAGCCACTGTTGCTCACTGAGCAGGGGGTTGGTGTGGCATGGTCAGACCTACATTTTGAAAGATTATCCTGATAACTGAATAGAGGATGTAGTGGAATGGGGTGTGGGAAGCCTGGGAGAGAGACACTTGAGTCAGAGAGACCAGTTAGAAAACAATTGCAGTTGTCTAGGTGAAAGATGAATATAGCTGAATGAATGGAGAGAAGGGGATGTGTATGAGAGATATTGTGAAGGTAAAAGTGACAAAATTCAGCAAGAGATTGGATATGTGTGGTGAACAAAACTGAGGAATTCAGGATGACCCCAATGTTTCAGGCCTGGGTGAGAGAATCATAGAGGGAATCAGAGAGGAAATAATTGAATCTATGGGAGCAGCAATCATCAAAACTACTTGGTACTGGCTAAGAAATAGCGTGGTAGATCAGTGGAATAGGTTAGGTATGCAAGACACAGTAGTCAATGACTATAGTAATCTACTATGTGATAAACCCAAAGATCCCAGCTTCTGGGATAAGAACTCACTATTTGACAAAAACTGCTGAGAAAGCTGAAAAAGAGTATGGCAGAAACTAGGCATAAGCCAAAATCTCACACCATATGTGAAAATAAAGTCAAAATTGGTTCATGATTTAGATATAAAGGCTGATACTATCAGCAAACTGAGAGATGAAGGAATAGTTTGCCGGTCAGATTTATGTAGAACAAAAGAATTCATGACCAAACAGGAGATAGAGAACATTACAAAATGCAAAATGGATAATTTTGATTACACTAAATTGAAAAGTTTTTGCACAAACAAAGCCAATGCAACCAAGATTAGTCCTTTGTTTTCAAAGAGGACCAATGACATCAGGAGAGTGATGTTTTGCCTTCACATGAATTGGATTTAAGTGAGGTAGGGCTGTGCAAAGTCATCAGCCTCACTCTTTCCTCTGGAATGATTTGAGTCTTGGGAGTCCAATGGTAAGACATAGGTCAGGACAACTGGAGATGACCCCAGATGCAGTGGGAGACCTTCGCCTTTTTAAGCTAAGGTCTTTCCCAGGTCTCAGTTTGTATGAGGCCACACCCATTCAGTAATTAAAGGCTAGGTAAGAATGGAAGCAAAAGATGGCCTAGATCAAAAAGAGAAAAGGATCTAGGACTGAGTTCTGGGAGAACATGACATGGATGGAGGACTAGCAAAGGAGTCTGAGAAGTGGTTGGATAGACAGGAGGAGAACCAAAAGGGAGGGAGTGATGTCCCCAAAACACAGAGGAGGGAATATTCATAAGGAGATGATATTAACAGCCATTCAAATACCTGAAAGGTATAGAAAATATAAAGTCCCAATGTAGTTATACATTTGATTACTACAAAAAAAAAAAAGCACTCAACTCAGTGGAGCAAAATAGCCTTAAAGGTTCCCCCAAAATATATCTTCCATATATATGTTAAAGTCATACATGTTTCTTTAATAGGCACAGCCACCAAGGTATTTAGTTATTTTTCAATATATAATGAGGCATAAGGTAGGAAAGTATGTATCTCTTGGGACAAAGGGGAGAAATTATATGAAGAGTTTGGGAAATAAGTCACAAATCAGACATAGAGCCATCCTGTAGTATTACAGAAGGACTTGAACTATCTGGGCATTTGCCAGAAGTATATAAGTCTATAGAAGCAGAAGAGTTGATAAATTCATGATGTGTCTTTAAAATAATTTCAATTTTCAAAGGTATAGCAAGTGATGAGGGGACCTCCTATTCTTTAACAGATTCCAGTGAATAAGGTGGAATTGATTGGAGAAACTAACAAGATGGCTACTACTCTCTTTGGGGCTTCACATGGGCACAAATGATTCTGTCAAAGGAAACCTAGAAAGTTTTGCTAAAAATTAGGAAGCCTTGGATAAAAAATTTTAAAAGCATTTGCATCATTGCTGTCCATTGAAAACAAAGGTTTCACGAGAGAAGCAAATTTGGGAAGTAAATTTGTGAAGGTTAAAAAAATGATATTTGAGGATGAAATTTGGATTTCTGGATTTAAAATAAAAGAATGATAGGCTCTTGGACAAGGAAAGGGTACATCTAACAAGGGTTGGTAATCAGTATTTGCCTGGAGTTTTGAAAATCTAATTAAAAGAGTTTTGAAGTAGAAAGGAAGAAGGAGAAAACGGCCTATGTATATTCTAATTGGAAATTGTGTAGAATAGCCAAAATGGAATCATTCATTCATATAACAAGCGTTTATTAAGCACCTACAATATTCCAAGCACTGTGACAGGTACTAGAATACAATGAGAAAGTAAAGGATACTTGCTCTTCAAAGAGCTTCCATTCCTTTGGGAGCAAATAACATGAAGACAGATAAGTTAATACAAAATGTTACATTTCTTTTTGTATTTGATCTGTGATTTCATTGGGATGTGAAATTCCCACCCAGGGAGCTCCCCCTACCCTGAAAATTTCCTGAGGTACTGAGAGATTAAATGATTTGCCTCAAGGTCATATAGCTAGTGTGTGTCAGAGGCAGAATTTGGGTCCAAATCTTCTTGACTTTAGGGCCAATATCACCTACACCACTGACAAAGTAAACACAATTTGCAGTGCCCTTATTCATGAAGTAGGGCAGCTAGGTGGCACAGTGGATACAGTTCCAGGCCTGAAGTCAGTGATGAAGACCTGAGTTCAAATCCTGTCTCAGACACTTCATAGCTATGTGGCCCTGGGAAAGTCCTTCCTCATCTGTAAAATGAGCTGGAGAAGGAAATGGCAAACCACTCTAGTATCTTTGCCAAGAAAACCCCAAGTGGGGTCATGAAGAGTCAGACATGACTGAAACGACTGAACAACAACAAATACTCGTACAGCAAAGAAGACTTCCTCAAAACCATGAGTATTTCGTACCTGAGTCATTTGGCTCATACTTTTTGAATGAGTGGCAAAACACTGTTGTTGTTGTTTTTTAATATTAGGTGACAATTTTTAAAAATTGTATTCTGTGATACATAACTATAACAAAAGTAAGAAAGCCATTTTATCTTAACATTTTCCTGTCATTTCTTTCACTAATTTCTAAAGTCATTCCAAAAGCATATTCATGTATGCAATAAACACTTATTAAGCTTCTATGTGCCAGATACTATTGATCCTGGCTTACAGGTCTTAGTCACTTACTTGGCAGCCCTCCTAAATCTTGTAGGAATTTTTGAGGAAAAAATCACTGATATGAGGAGAAATAATTCTATTTTTATTGCCTCAAATTTGCAATAACCAGGAAACTACTTCAAGATTAAAAAAGTAATTGTCAGGGGCAGCTAGGTGGTGTAGTGAGTGGATAGAGCTCAGGTCTTGGAGTCAGGAGGACCTCAGTTCAAATCCAGCCTCAGACACGACTTACTTGCTGTGTGATTCTGGGCAAGTCAGTTAACCCCAATTGCCTCACCAAAAAGAAAAAAAAAAGTAACTTGTCTTGGTGTCCTTTCTCATTTCTTCCTTCAGCATTTATAACATCCCTTTCGTAATACAATTCAGTGCAATTCAACACATGTTTCTGGAGCCCTAGGCACTTTTAATCCTAGATGATTTTTGAAATTTGCTTACAAAATAACTAATTGAGTATCACAAAGGTCAGCTAAAATTATGGCAGGATTTGTAATTATAAAATAAATTATTTTATAATTTGTAGGGAAAAAAAGCATTGTGATTTTGTTGAAAAGACCACTCAACTTAAAAAGAAATCTGTAGCTTTTGTTTTCTTCTCCTCTACCCCCCACTTATCTGTAATATAGAAAAATCACTTTAAAAACAACTGTTTTTCTTGAGAATAAGAAAAGAAAACAAGTTATTTCCAATGGCATACAAATAAGTTGGAGCTCTGGGAATGAAAACCTTATAAATATGCAGTGAAAAGCCTTGACTCCAGGCAAATTCTTTGAAAGATAAAGTTGAGTATGTGCATGCTTTTACAGCAGCTTAAGTAATATTCTTTCAACCTTCCATCCTTTGAAATCAACAAGGATCAAACATTTTAAAAGCCCATAAAAGAAGAAAAAATTCTAGGAAACTACCTTGATAGCTATGAGAGTTACAATTTTTATGTTTCAGTGTATGGCAGATTCCAGAAACTAAAAAAAAAAAAAAAAGAAAATCTTATAAATACTTCTCCTTTGGGAAGTCCTTTAAGGAAACCAACTTGGAAAAAAGGAACTGACCACCAAGAATTAAATCCAAAAAGTAGACAGAATCATCACATAGCAACTGGATAGATTTATGGTGAAGATGGGGATGCAGTCCAATTACTCTCATTCCTTAATGAGAACAGAAGAAGAATAAATAGGCTCAGGCTCTGGCAGACTAAAGATTGGGGGGGGGGGATGAATGTTAAACTGTAATTATCAGAACAGTTGGATGACAGAGGAAGCTGCCAAGGGAGGTAGGAAAATGCTGTAAACAGACATGCATAAGAGTGTACTGGACACCTACCTTTCTGCTGTGAAAATTAGGAGAACTTAATGAAGCTGCAGTTTTAACTTATTTATGTTTGTAGCAAAATAAGTTGCCATGGTAACCCTTTAGCCTCTGTTTATGAACTCTGTTGTGGCAAGAGAATCCCTTCCCAGAGCCTAATTCTAAGATGTTGCCTCCAAACTGATTTGTTACCTTAAAGATGATAGCTAAGAAGAGGTGGGAAAGGAAGAATTTTTACCAAAGCAAGGAGAAAGAAAGGAAATAAAAGTCAAGATGATGTAGTACTTCCCCCATTAGACTGTGAATTCCTTTATGGTGGGGATTATTTTTTACTTCCTTTTGTACCCCCAGCAGCCAGAACTCTGCACAGCTCCTGGCATATAGAAGCAAATAGGTAGGTGCCTAATAAATGTTGATTGATGGACAGTAGTGTTGTTTCTCATACATTAGGTCTTGCTATGTTTATTAATAATGGGGGATGGGACAGAGTGCCAGGCCTGGAATCAGGAAGCCCTGAGTTCAAATGTGACTGCAAACACTTACAAGCTATATGACCCTGGGCAAGTCACTTAATTGTTTGCCTCAGTTTCTTCACCTGTAAAAGGAGCTGGAGATGAAAATGGCAAACCACTCCAGTACCTTTGCCAAGAAAACCCAAAATGGGGTTGTGAAGGGATATGATTGAAAAATAACCGAACCTAAAAACTGTGCTTGTTAATAAGCATTCTTCGTTCCTTTGGCAATGGTGGTGATACACATTTTGTAATATGGCAGGGAAAGTATTGAGTGTAACTTTAATGTTCACTAGGCAGAGAGGGGGAAAGCATTTAGATACCAAAATAAGCAATTTAAAATTGGGTTTAATTTTCATTTATTTAGAGTTGGTTTCTTATAATACAGATTTAGAGCTGGGAGAAATCTCTAAGGTCACCTGGCCCAGTTACTTCCTTGGACAGATAAGAAAACTGAGACTTTGGAGAGGGGAAGTGCCTAGCACAGGATTACACAGTCATCAAGGGTCAGAATCAGAATTTGAAAGCACATCTGTGACTCCCAATCCAGACCTATTTCCATCATATCGAGCTTCATGCAGGGTTAGCAACTGAATCTGGAATTTCAAAAGAAGTTCAGCAACTTTGTCTATAAACTCTCTCCCCTGAACCTGTGCCTTTTGCCACCCTCAATCCAGCAAGATGAGAGTCATACTAGAAGCATGAGAATCTGTGGCAGAGTAATGTAGTTAGTCATCTGCACCTTCAACTTTTTCCAAAGTGGTTAACAACTGGTCGCTAGGACTACAGACTGTGAGTGTTGCTGTCGGACAATAGACTAATATTTTCCTTACCACTAGAGTGATAGCTACAAAAAACAGCTTTTTCTTCATATCTTGGTGGACCCTCCCCAGGGAGTTATGGTTGGCCCTGTGCTATTTAATGTTTGTCACCACAACATTCTTATCAAATTACTATACTTACATACTTTTCCTTTGAGGTTTTTACTCTAAAATAAGAGAATAAGGAATCATGGGAGGATTTCGGTACTGCTCTGCCATCACCCACAGCAAGTTCCATTAATCTTTTAGATGCCTTCTTCCCTCACCCTTTCCCATTTACTAAACCTCAAATTGAACATCAATTAATGACAGAGTAAATTTAACCTAAATCTAATATTTTCCATTTTATCACCCAATGAAAAATTTAAGTGAGACTTCAAGCATATTTATGAAGGAACTAGGGAGAAGATTATTTTCAAGTGAATGAAAGATGGTTATTAGCATTTGCAAATTTCCTTTCCATTTGAGTTTTAGGTTTGGGTCTTAAACTCCTTTGTTCCAGTCTGTACATATTTAGCTTCTTGACTGAGTTTCTTCATAGGGTTGGATGGAAACCTACAGCCATATACTCTCAGGATGGGAAGTAAGGAAAAGACAGAGATGAGTAATGAGTGTACTTAGAGTTAACTATGTGGGACTCCAGGAGCAAGTGCTGTTTTTCAATCTCCTCCTGTTGCCCAGAGGCAAACAGCTGGGTCTCTACTTTTCTAGTTTCACTCTTTGCCTTGGACAAGAATCTCCCACCAATAAGATTATTCTTCTAAGGGAGAGCCACATTCTCAAAATGTGGCTTAATTTTGAAGAATTGTAGTGTTGGAATAGATGATTAAATTGTATCATGGTTACTTAGTGAGAGTAACTGTCATAGTATTCTGAGCAGCCCATTGGGGTGCAGTGCCTCAAGTTGCATGCTCTAAATGGTCTTTAGCCAAATGAAGGATTCTTCCTTATTCAATGACAAGTACAGAATTTGATCCAGTTGAGTTTTAATTGATTAAAGGTTGTACCATTTTTCTTAGAGATGACTGAATGGTATATAGGTCTGTCAGAACACAATTTAGACCTAGTTCCTAATCCTATTAGAATCACCCACCAGGGGATTCCTGTTCTATCCAAATATGTTAAGCTTTTCAGTTTGTACAAACCCCATGCAATGTAAACGTTCAACTTAAAAAAAAGTCCCTAAGCAAAGCCTTATAATTCCACCCTGCAAATTAGTTTCAGCCTGCTCCAGAGCACATTCCACCTAATTTTGTGATTTAAGTCTCAGAGGTGACTCCATCACCACTCTTAAATTCCTTCAGAATAGAGAGTATAAATTGAAATGTTTTTGGTGGCAGTCAGTCAGTCTGCTGTGTTGGCCTGGAGCTTTTAATTATTCATAGTAATGAAGGCTAGCACTGCAGAGTGAAATGCCATAGGTAATTTTAAAGCATCAGTATATTCCTATTTATTCCTATTCTTGCATATCAGACCTTGAAGAGAGCCCTTTAAGAAATAGTACTCTTGACTTATTTGTGTCCTAGTGTGCTCTGCTCTCCTGAACTCATACTTGTGGTGCTAATACACAGAAATGGCCATGATGCATGTTGGCAAAAATGAGAAGAAAAGGATCTTGGATAATGCACATTTAAAAAAAAATAATGAAGTTGGCTGTTTTTCATCCTATTTTTTTTCTTGGCAGGCTTTCATTACTTTATCCCTGGTTATGCTCTTCCATTTTCCTTAATCAGTGTAAAAGATCACCTGATGCACATTTCAGAAATATGTAGATTTTCTCAGCCCCAGACTTTACACACAACTGAGCCAGGATGCCATTTCTTTGTGAAATATCCCAGTAGTATTTGTAAATCTTCCCAGGTCCTAAATCATTTATGTTACTCTTTGAATCCCTAGTCAAGACACACATAATCTTATCTGCATAATTGCTTACAATGTTTAATAAAAGCTATATGAAGTTATTTTCATTTTGTGTAGTTTGGAATCCAAACTATTGAGTTAGTCATAGGGATAAAAGTTCAGTTGAAGTCCAATATTCATTCAGGAACCATATTAAAGTAGCCACAGAGGTCTTCTTTGATTGTATTCCCTCTCACTAGAAATAATGAAACCTCTGAGAAGGACCCATTTAGCAGATAGGAAGGTGAAACAGCCTTCCAGAATACTTTTTTTGAGTATTAGTTGGCTTTCATTCCTGAGATCAGCCTCTATTTCCTCTCCCCTCTGGCCTCAGTCCTCTATTGTAGGATCTAGAAAGAAATACCAAAAGTCACTCAATTCAGTTTACTTCCTCCAGGTAAAGTGATTCTGCTTTCTTCTTCAGTTAAGGAATTGTTGTGGTGGAAAGAACACTGGACTTAAGAGACTGTGGTTTGAGTTTTACAATACTTTTAACTTACCCTTAAAATCCCTGATGTTTTTGCATCATTAAAAGGGGAAAATAATTTTCTATCTATCCTATAGCATTGGTTGGGGGAACAAATGAGATCTTATATGGAAAATTGTTTGTAACTGTGAAGTGTCATATAAATGTGAATTATGGTTATTAATCCAGTCCATTATCTGATAAATAAAAACTAAAAAACTCTGAAAGAACAGAGTGAAGTCACTAGGAAACTTAAAAGAAAATTCAGAGGAAATCAGTGGGCAAAGGGAAATAAGGTAGGTAGAAAATTCCAGTTAAATAGTTGGATTTTGTCTCTAAAATCAGTCTTTTGGCTTGTTTGTGTTAATTGCAGGCAGCCATGGACTAATTTATCAATTAAAGATACCTGAACAAATAGTAGCATTTTTATCCCTGTCTGTGTGATCCTGGACAAGTCATTTAACCCCTGCCTAAAACTGGAGAAGAAAATGACAAACCACTCTTGTATCTTTGACAAGAAAACCCCACGGACAGTTGGTCCACAGGGTCACAAAGAATCAGACATGACTGAACAACATCCCTAGAAGAAGCTAAGCTGGTAATTATATTAGCTGAGGAGAAAGCAAGTATAGCAATGAGGCAGTTTGCCTCAGCAGCTAGACAGGAAGGTAAGTCAACTGAGCTACAACAAAAGTTAAGGCCTGAAGATGTCACTTTGAGCAAGGATAGAGGACAAGGTGAATTTTATCCTGACCTGCACAGGGTGGACGGTGTTTGAATTTATACCAAGGTTTAGTAGTAGTATTAATAATTGGCATTCATAGTACTTGAAAGAACTTTGAAAACATTGTATAATTTGTAACACCTATATATGCAAGCAAAAAATGCAAGTTACTGACTGTCATAGGGGAGAAGATAAGTTAGCCAGAGAAACACTTTTGTTCTGTAAGTTATCCAGGAGAACCAAATATTATTCATGTGACACCCTGTTATACTAATTAGCTTACTTAAGCTTAGAGGCAATATAACGGTCCCTGAAGTCCCCATGGTTCCTTCCTCTTCAGCTTTAGGAAGTTTATTTTAGATAAAAAGTTATGAGTTCAATCATAATCACTCCAAGCCCCTAGTAAGGGAAATTCCTAACATTTAGGCAGAGGCTGGGCTCTCTGCCTAACTTGACATTTATGTCGATTTCCAGTTAACCCTTTGGCCTCTTTGTGATTGAGCAAAATTCAGTTTCCTGGAAACATTTGAGTAATGGAACAGCCAATTATATTGTAATGACTGTGGACAGACAGGCACTTGGAGAGGTAGTTGGGGAAAGAGCTGACTTTCAGGACTTTCAGCCAGGATTTTCTGCTCTGGGATGCTGATAGAACCTATGATCCTTTTCCGCTATAGTTGAGTCCTACCCTTGCTGCTCAGACATGTACTGGAAGCCCCATTTTCTGTAAACTTTAGGCTACTAGACCCTCCGAATTTCTGTCTGGTTCTGAGATAGCACTTTCCTTTTATGCAGATTCTTTAGGGCATAACAAAATCTCATACATAATGGCTTTGCTTGATTCAAAGAGATGTACAATCCCTGTTCGCACTTAGTTTCCAGTGATTCAATTAAGAAGTGTTCTTATCTAATAAACGTAATTTTAAATTGATGAAATAATAAGTAGAAACTAGTGACACAGTGTGCCCTCGGTTGGGATGGGGGAAAGGTCAGATAAAAACACTAAGACAGTGGCTTAAGGAGCAGGGTGGGTGGTACGCAGAAAGAGCCTTCTTTTTTGGTTAATTAGTCTTGCTGTCTAGACGGTAAGGTCTGTTGTTTCTGTACTATTGAGGGATTGCTTCAACTGCTGTCACTACCCTGTAAATTTGGGACCTTGGTACGAAACTCCAGTCCCTTCTTCCTAATTATAGCTTTGTTATTTCAATTTGTCCCTGCCCTCCTTTTCCCGAATTACTGTAGATAATTGAATTAACTCTACTTTTGCTAGATGTTTTGTACTTTCCACATTAAGCAGCAAATACAATTTGTGATAAAGAAAGAGAAATAATTTTCTATTTATGTGGTTTAATATTTGGAAGAATAAATATTTGACTTAAGTCAAAACTGTAATATAAAGTCACGAGTTCTAGAATAAGGGCCCTCAAGAACAAATTCTTCTGTGAAAAATTGAACAATTTTTGAAGGGGATGCACTGATAAGTTTTAAGGTTTCCTCTTTTTTCCACTATAACTGCTAGTTCTAAAGAAGTTCTATTTCCAGTATGAAAAGATATTCAAATGCCTATTCACATCTTTCATGTATGATACACTGTGCCTTTGAATACATGATCTTCTAAGAGAAGAATGCCTACAAAGCTGGACACCATAGAAAAACACTTACATCATAGGAAGAAGAATTGCTATTGAGATGCCCAGTAATTCTCTGGAAAAAAATCCAAATCCATCAATATATCCCATGGCTTACACATAGTTATACACAAATCCATAAGGTATGGGTAATAAGATGAATTAGCATTCCTGACAAAAGAAGTCGACTCTGATTTTATGAGTGCCATTGAGATGTAGTAAAAGTGAGCATAGGACTGGAACATGGCTGTGGAACAATATACCTTACTTATAGAAACAGAATAGATTTTTTAAAAGGTAACGAAGAAGCAGTATTTATTGGGACCATATATTCTTGTGAGGAAATATGGGAACCCAGAAAAGGAAACTTGGTGAAAAGCATTTGGATGAAATGGCAATGGTGAGATAATCAGAATTTATGTGGTCATCCAGGTACATTGTAGACCACCTAGAAAGAAGGCTTTTGATGATGAATTTGAGATAAAGATCATAAATAAAGTCTGCTATTGCAGTGGGGACTTCAAGTCCATGGACATCTGCTGAAGTTCTCTCTTTGCCAAAAGCAGAATAGCTGTGAAATTTATGATGTCTTAATGATAATTTCAGCATTCAAATGCTAAAAAGGATGTGGCAAGGGAAATTGCTAGAATATACCTGTTTCTCATCAGAAAGGAAGAACTGGTTGCTAATGTAAAATGACAGGAATTTTAGGGTTCAATGACCACTCTAACGTAGAGTTTGATAGAGCAGAGAAAAGCCAGATGTAGTCTTATGTGCATCTTAGTTTTGGGGACAGCGAATTTAAAAGGATTCAGAGAAAATAAAGTCAAATGCTAATGACTCAATTTTATGCAGGGGAAGTTGTCTCAGAGAAGATGGGAAACTCTCAAGAATTAGCATTAGCCAACTGAGATGAATAAAAAATATGTATAGATAGAAGATGGAAGCAAAGGTTGCCTCAAATGAGTCCTAAATCAGAAATAAATCTCCTAAATTAGGACTAAATCTCCTAAAATCAGGAGAATACTTTAGATATAGCATATCTAGACTTCAGTAAGACATTTGACAAATCCTTGTGGACAATATGGAGGTATTAGGGCAAAGAGGCATAGTAGATACTCCTTTGATCAAATCAGAAATTTGAATACTAGATAGTAATGAGGAAAGAAAAGACTTCATGTAATCATCATTTATACTGTGCTTGCATTAACTGTTTTAGGAGATTATGCACATAAGTTCATGTATGCCTTGGCTTGCATGTCTATAAAGAGGACCAACACAAATGATTTAAGGACTAGAAGGAGTTACTGAAATTTCACAAATTGTATTCTATTTGTTTTTGATATTTGAAGAGTTTGAAGTTTAAAGAGTCAGTAGGAGGCAATTAAAGTTTATTGAATTGGGACACAAGTTAGCAAGGGTATATGCATGCTAGATGTTTTAGGGCAAGTTGGACTTTGGACCCTATTGCCAAAGATTGGCAAACCTTCCCTAGGGAAATAGAAGAACCACAGAATCAGCCACTTTGTCCAATTTACAAATGAAAGGAATACCTATTATAGCATATCCAATAAGTTGTTTCCAACTTCTTGAAGACTTTCACAGAGGGAAACCCACCACCTTTCAAGGTAGCCCATTCCACTCAAACAACTTTAATTGTCAAGAAGTTCTTCCTGACATCAAGCCTAAATTGGCTTTTTTGAACCTTTCACCCAGTGCACCTATGTTTCTCCTCCAACGCCAAACAAAAGAACTAATCTCACCTTCCATGTGATAATCCTTCAGATCCTTGAAGATGGTTATCATATCCCCTGCACCCCAAGTCTTAGCTAAACATTCTAAGAAAGAAATCAGCAACTATCTTCCATCGGAGATATATCTATCTATCTATATGTGTATATATGTGTGTGTGTGTGTGTGTGTGTGTGTGTGTGTGTATATATGTGTGTGTGTGTATATATATGTATGTGTGTATGTGTGTGTGTGTGTATATATATACATATATATATATATATATATATATATATATATATATATATATATATATATATATATATATATATGTATGTATGTTGCTTTTGAAGATAGACTTTCCCAAACTCACAGTTTTGCCTAAGGTCTCAGCCCTTTGGACCTTTGGTAATGTTCAAATGGAAACTATTAGTAGAGCTATTTTAAGCTATACAGCACATGATAACTTTGCTTTTATAAAATCAATTTTTATGAAAAAGTATTTTTAAAATAGAAAATACAATCTACTTTGTTATAAAAGTATTGGTTTCCAAAGGATTCATTATGCATTATTATAATAACCTTCATAAACTTACAGATTTTTTAAAGATAAGGGAATAGTCACATATTGTATTTTGAGAATAGAGAAGGCTACCTGTTCCAGTGATCTTGAAGTGGGGTTGGCTTCTGCTTGGATCTCCTAGAGATCAAACATTTTGTTCTGTAAGGTATTAAGGAAAATTCTTAGAATGAATAGGTTTAAAACTATCATATGTAGCACTAGGGATTTGAGATTCAAGATGTTCTTTGAAGCTATGGACTTGAATTTCATCATCTAAATGCTTATATGAGTATCGGTCTGCCGCAGGAGTCATGCATAATGAAATGCCTGGGATGCAACATCTTCCTTTGTTTTGATTATGGAGACTTCTGGTTTTGGAGGCTCTAAAATATTCATATTATCTCCCTAGTTAATGTTTTCTGTGAGTGATGAAGCCCAGTATATGTCACTGATACATTAGAACTCTGTAACAGTTTTGATTTATTTCATGCTGCTTGGATGTATATTTCAACTTGGAGCAATGGTTTCCATGTGTACGTTCTATTTCCCTGGTTGTAGAGCTACACATCTGCATTTCAAGAGGAAGAAAAACTGAGAGTCATCACTTTTTATTTAACTTTAGTTTTACTGAACTCCATACCTTAGTCATATAGATCAGAGATTAATAAAAAGTATATAGAATGTGCAGCCAAAGAAAGAGACAGTTCATGAGACTGGGATAGGTAAAATTAAAACAGGTTAGGTAGGAAGTACAATTGGGCAAGCCAGTTTCAGTGCAAGGGTACATACTGTGGTTATTAAAATAATTGCATTGTGTAAAAGCTTGATCCTCACAGTGAGCTATGTATAGAGCTCAGCTGACTCAAATGCAAGTTCCCTATTTAAAGGCAGATGGAAAATGTAAAGAAAAGAATTTAAACATTTATGGGATAATAGAAGAGGAAAATGTGTGAGATTGCTTGCTGTTAAGAGAATAGTTTCTAGTCTTCTGGTCTTCTTTTTGATGAACATTTTTCCAGCAGAATTTTGACAGGGCTCATCATTTCACTTCATTGCTTTTTTTAGACTCTCACAGTTTCAGTTAGTGTCCCTCCCATAATAACAGTATCCTCTCCTTAGAAACTATACCATCAAAAGCGAAGTTTTGTTGATGCCTCATGGTTTTTATGCCACAGTCACATCTGGTCCCTACACTGGACCTTCCCTTATAATAAAGAAAAATATTTCAACAAAACTGACTAATAAAGTGACAATGATGCACCATTCTGCATCTGCAAAAAGCCACTCCAGTACAAGAGGAGGGGAGTGCATTTTATCACCTGGGTCTGGAATTAAGTTTGGTCATCGCAAATTGTACATGTTAATCTATGTCTTTTTATTGTTTTGACTGACAGGACGTCAATTTAGTCTTATTGGTGTTTTAAGGAATTAATTTTTAAAACATAATTATGAAAATAACTGAGGTCACAGGGACATTTTTCCTCCTTCCATTTGAGGAACAACATTTATGATCAAGTATGTCTTTTCTACACAAGTATTTTTTAGTCAGTCTAAAATACTTTTAGCACTTTGAAAATATTACTGTCAGCAAAATATGACAGATACTGAAACATGGACCATAATGGAGGTCTTCTAGCTCCTTTTTGTTCCATTTCCAAACTCAAATGAAATCTTAGACTGAAAAACCACTAGATCCTTTGGACATATTTTATCATATCATGTTTTTCTTGGAAATACACAACTGTCTTCACATTTTACCTTCGTTATTTCTTCTACGTAGGTTACATTTGAGTAGCTGATGATAGTTCATATTGAGCCTGACCCTTCCTCCCCTGGCCATCACTAGCTAGCTCTGTTTATCCAAAGGATGGGGAGGCTTTTTCTCCTGTGCTTAGTTGCAGAGTAACAGAGTAATCATAGTAGGTCATATTTATTTAGTATCTTGATAATTTGTAAAGTGCTTTCCTCCTATGAATCCTATGAGTTAGGTAGTGAGGGAAGCAGAATAGCATGATGGCTCAAGCATGAGACCTGCATTGAAATTCAACCTCAGACACTTATTAGCTATGTGACCCTGGGTACGTTCACATCTCTCAGTCTCAGTTTCTGGATCTATAAATTGAGGATTATAAAAGCACCTATCTCATCAGGTTATGATGAGGATCAAGTGGCATAATAAGGTAAGTGCTTTGCACACATTGGCTTGTAAAGCAAGTGTTGCTTCTCCCCCACTCAATGCCTTTGCTGTGCCATTTTTGGTGAGGTTAAGTTACCTTTCTGGAAGTCACATGGATTATTGGCAGCTGGGAATTCATTTTCTTCTTTGGTCACAATCAAGAGAATCTGGGAGGGGTGCAGGTTGTTTTCTTCCCTTCTCATTTCCTTTAGGATAGATTGCTAATGAGCCCTCTGTATTTGAAGGAAATATTTCTTAAATATGTAGGTAGAAATCTGAATTGATCATCATACTTTCCCTTACCTTCTATTCCTTTCCCTCCTTCTAAAAGGTGATGTTTAAGGGAAGAAATATGATAAAAAAAAAAAAAGAATTACATTGGATAGTGGGTCTGTGGGCCTGGATTTTTATTTCTCTTCTAACAATATTTAGCTGTGTCATCTTGGCCAGCAATTTATCTTTTTTAGGCGTCAGTCTCATTATCTGTAAAATTGGGGGCTGAGCTAAATGTTCTATACAGCTCTGATGATATATAAGGGGAAAAAATATTAGGCTCATTACAAACATGAATGAACGAATATACCTTTTGTGGGTGTAGGGGCAGAGAGTAGAGAAGGGTGAGAAGGATGAATGAGAGGAGTAACCTTTCATCCAACCATCTTTAAATAAGACTTTTCTCCCTTCTGGAGAAGGCAGTATAAAATTGAGAGGCTTTAATTGTTTTTATACAATATGAATTTTAATATTATATCTTTCCTGTGGACTCAGACCAAGAGAGAAGCACTGAAATATTTTCAAAGGATATTTCTTAAGTAAGTTTGTTTGTTTTTTTGAGGTAAAGCCCTGGGGGACAAAAAAAATGGCAACCTGACTTTGTGGGCTTTATGACCACATTTGTGAAGTCTAGAAATCTGAATCAGCATTTGTGTGTTCAAAACTTTCATTAATTTAGTTCAGATTTTCTGAACTTTTGAACAGCGGCTCATTATTGTTGTTAATCATGTCGATGTTAATTTTTTTTTTGCATTTAGTTTTACCACATTAGCTGAGTCTTAAGCTCAAAAGACTACATAATGGTTAATATCCACATTAGGGAAAACAATTAAGAAATCAATGAATTATGTTTCTGTCTGTTACTATTCTTGAAGTTATTTGTTTGTTGGTTTATAGTAAAACCTTTAAAATGTTGCTTTGATTATAGATCCTTAATAAATAAAAGTGAATGGGATTTCAGACTTTATATTTCATATCAGCAACAAAGCTAGTTTTATCAAATATGTTCATATCTTAACTTATTTGATTAAAATAAAAGACTAAACAAATAGTTAAGACTTTTAAAATAGTGTCAACAATAACTTTGTTAACTAGAATTCTTTGCTATAGAAATTAGCCAGTTTTCTTTCCACTGGAAAATATTAAAGCAGTATTTTTCTTTTCCTTTTTTTCCGAACAGTGAAGTATTCTTTGTCATTAAGAATTGCAGCTTATTGAATGCTTAGGATGGCAATGTCTTGAGAAAGTGAAAATATTTTTGTTTTCATAGGTTCTCTTCAATAAAAGTAGCCATTTTTGTTTAGTTGCTGGTTTGTTTGGGATCTGGTTTTCTTTGAGGTTAGTGCAAATGGGTAATAAGCAAGTTTTATTTGGTGAATTGCCCTGCTGTGTATACTGGATAAGTAGAATTGAAATCAAATAAAATTATTTATAATTTTTTTGTCTGAAATAACATACTATCCAAAATTTTGTATCATGCCCTTTGAGAAAAACTAGCTTAAAGTGCTTTATAAACATTATCTCTTTAAAAATGAAAATTTTGGAAAGGAAAGTTTAGGAATAAGAATTGAACCTGTGATTTCATTGATAAGAGGAAGGTCATGGCAATACCTCTGCTAATGAATCCAGCACTTCTCTGCTACTTCTAGTCTTAGTTGCCTAGGGCACTGGGAGGCTAAGTTACTTGCCCAGGGTCATACAGCTAGTATGTGTCAGAGGTAGGAATGGAACCCAGTTTTTCCTGGCTCCAAGGACAACTTGGTGACCATTATACCATGCTACTTATGGGGGAAATTATGGGAGGGGGTGGAATTTTACCAGGGCACAATTGTTTTATTCAATTTTAATGTCTACAACAAAGCCCACTACTTGCTAAAGATAAAACCTTAGAAAGCTATACTAATATGTAGTCCCATAGTTGGGGATGATATAAATGACTGCTATTTATATATCACTTTTAAATTTTGCAAAGCACATCCAATCAATTTGTTCAATTGAACCTTTCAGCAAGCCCATAAGAAAGCTATTTCAGTTAGTCTGAACTCCATTTTACAGATGAAGAAACTAAGGCTCAGAGCAGTTAAGTCATTTGCCCGTCGTCACTTGCTAGATTTATTTAAGGCAGGATAGGGATCTAGGGCTTCCTGCTACCAATTCTAGGGCTTTCTATACTATTACAAGGACTGTAGACCTAGAAAGAAGATGCCAGAAACAGAATTTCTGACTTCCTGAGTGACCCAAGTGGTTCAACCTAAAAAAAGAAATCCAAAGCACCCAGCCAAGGATATAGATTTAAACCTTGCTATAAATAAGTAACTTCATGGGTCAGAAAGGATTTAGAAGTTTAAGGAAATGAAAAAGAAATGACAAAATGGAGAATTTTGAGGATGAAAGTATTACATTTTAATGCTTTGAGGTGGAGGGATGGCAGAGAATCCTTACTTTCCATTGTAGGAAATCATATTTGTGATAATGACAGGCAAGCAGTTTGACTGAACACCAGGAGAATTACCAGGAACACTTTTACACTCTCATTTCGGTTAAAAGATTTAAATGTTGATAAACTATCGGCTGAAAGGTAACATTTGGAGCGTATAATTTTGTGCATGTGCACAGAGAAGAATGTTATGTTCCTAAAAAGTAATGTCAAAGCAGTTATAATAAAAGCCCCTGTCTGCAAATGTGGAACTCAAGGCAGAGTGACTCTTTTTAAAAAGAAGACACCGGCTTTGCAACAGCAGGAAAAAATTAAGTGGTCTATACTGATCTCTCCTTTGGGATGTGTGAGCGTTGCCAGCATGAATTTCTGACATATGTGAGGTAAAATGTTGCCTTTTTAACTTAACATACTCAATTTACTGGCTGCCTTGAGACTTTCTGTTGGTTTCTCCATAAAGGCTACATTTTGGAGGGTTTTATGATTAGAAGAATGTTTCAAGAACAGATACGGGAGAAATAAAAGAATTGTCTCTGGTTTGGGATTATATCTGTGGGGTTGGTGCCATCTCTTTTCATCATAAACATTCCTTTGATTGAAATGACTCAAATAGTAAGGATTCTAAAGTGTCAGAAGGTACTATTTCAAGGAAACAGAGATGGCTAAGTTCAAGATCAATTGCTTAAAGAGAAGGTTGCAGAGTATTGTTTTTGCTAGTGTCTGACCTTCAGCTGCCCTGCCAGATTTAAAGTTAGAGAAAAATCCAGCACTGAAGCAGTGATCTGCTTTTCTTTGGGGAGCCTCATACTTAAAATGTCTTATGCTGTTGACTCAGAGCAATTATGTGCTTAGTTAGGTTTATATTAGTACCAAAGTCACAGAATTTCAAGTTGGTGGCATCTGAGTGAATATGCAGTTCAACCAATGGCGGGGGGGGGGGCGGATTTGATTTGCAGTATCCAACAAATGGCCATCCAGCCTTTGCTTGAAAACCTCCAATGAGAAGAAACCCACAATTTTCTGAAGCAGACTGTTCCATTTTTGTATATGGATTCCTTTTGGATAGTTCCAATTATTAGAAAGTAACAGTAACACTAACTCTTTTTTTTTTTTGTTGGGGATGAAGGAGGGCATTAACTTCCATGCATAGCTTTTAGGTCTGCTCTTAGGGGCCAAACAGAACAAATCCAATCCCTTTTCCATACGGGGTCTTTCCCCCAACGCTCTATTCTGACCCTCTTCTCTTTTCCTTCTATCCTATTTTCCATAATGATATCATTAGGATTCCAAGTGAAGACTGGATGACCTCCATTTGAATCTTGTTGACTCCCATAGTTGCAACTATTATCTCTATGTAGATGAATCTCAGATTTATTTGTCCAGCTCGGACCTCTTGGTTGATCTCCAGAGTCACATCTCTAACTTCTTATTGGACAATTTGAACTAGATGTCCTGAAGAAATCTTAAAACTCAGCAGGTTCAAAACTGAACTCATTTATCCTTCCCCTTTGGCCCTTCTCCCCTTCCTAACTACCCCATTACTATGAAGGATACTATCATGCTTCTAGTCATTCAGGCTCATAACTTAGATGTCCTCCTCAGCTCTTCTTTCTCTTTGCTGTTCCTCCCACTAGATACTCCATCTCCTAGTTGGGCATTTTCACTGTCCTGAAGCTCTCTCCCTCCCAGCTCTGTCTCCTAACTTCCCTGGCTTCCTTTATGTCTCAACTAAAGTCCTACTTCAGCAAGAATCCTTTTCCATTCCTTTTTTAATGCTAATTTCCTCTTGTATGTCTTATATTTTTTGTATTTTTTGGTGCATAATGTTAAAACAAAAAGAGAGACAGGGAAAGACAGACTTGAAATTTAATGTTTCTTTTTTGATGATGGCCTTCATGGCAGCATGGCCTTTAATAATATTTATATATTGATAGACAGTTTTTTACATTTTATTTAGACTGGCTAAAGTAGTCTTCCTGTTTTTGAAAGGGTGTTTTAAGGATTTTATTTTGTATTGCCACAGATACTTTCCTATGGATGCTTGAAAAAGTGCTTTATCAAAAGGCTTTAATATCAAAGTGCTTTAATATCAAAATGTCAATACCATTGTTTATTCCAATGTTTATTAATATTTACTGAGTTGATACTTGTGATTAAGAGAATAATAGTATAACTCAGGTTATTAGTGTGATTTTGGGTTATATTACTATGAAACCTCATTTTGGAAGAATTTGCATCACATGCTTGGACTAGGTAGTGTTTACTTCATCTTTTGAGCTAGTTAATGAGTTAGAAGAATTACTGGGGTGGAATATTCTGATCTTATTCTTCTGGCCAGCATTCCTTTGGTTTTTCAGGGCTCTGCCTTATACTGGGGGATATTTTTAAGTCTGATAGAGACAATGAAAACTTTAAAACAGGGGAAGAATAGTGAAATCTTCATTCTGTAGTCACTTCTCAAATAACTCTGATTTTTATCATATGGACAAACAAAATGTTTAGATGTGCAGAATTTCATTCTGGAGGGATGGAGTTGTGATTCTTATATCTTTTGGAATTTCCTTTCCTTTTCATTCTAATTGCAGTAACATTTTATGGATTTGATCAGAAAAAAATCACAAAGATAATTTCATACCTTTCATAGAAGATTAGGATGAAAAAAATTGAAAAATTCATCATGGTGTTTGAAAATGTAGCTGAAGGAATAAAACTAAAAGCCTCAAAAATGGTTTCTAATGGAATAGCTATAATTGTGTCTTCTATTGTTAGAGGAGCAATATTGGTGAAGATTTGAAGTGGCTGAAGGAAAATATTCCCTCTTCATTTACACCCCCCCAAAAAAACCCATTTTGGCAAATGGGCTAAACAATGTTGAGGGTAACCAATAGGCCTCAAACCCTTCAGTGAGGGGGAATGTCTACCTAAAGCATGTGAAGACTTACCCTGGTAGAATGGGTGGATGAGAATAGTTCAAATGGCCATGAAGGCAGCTGAAGTAGGTGCTGTGGAATACTTAGAGTTTGGTCAGATATTGAACATGCCAAGGTCATGCATTGCATTCTGGGCCATCACCATTTGTCTCAACTTTTGTCTTGCCATTGGACTTTGATGACTCTGGAAGAGAGACCAAGGCTGATGATTTTATGCAACTCTGCCTCACTTAAATCCAGTTTGTGTGCAAGTTGAAATATTACCCATTATTCGCTATTTTACCCCAACATTGTAATGTCGTTGGTCCTCTTAAAAAATGAAGGATGGGGGCAGCTAGGGGGCACAGTAGATAGAGCTCTGGCTTTGGAGTCAGGAGGACCTGAGTTCAAATTGTGCCTCAGACACATGACACTTACTAGCTGTGTGACCCTGGGCAAGTCACTTAACCCTAATTGCCTCACCAAAAAGCAAAAAAAAAAAAGAAGAAGAACTATACACACATTCTCCATATAGATATTGCTTCCATGGATATGCTTCTTTTTTAGTGGATTCAGATGAGGAAATAATGAAGACCAAATATAAAATAGCAAAAAGAATGCTATCTTAAGAAAATATGAGAATTTGCATAAATAAAGCTGTTAATGACAAAGAATCATTCTTACCCACCTACCTCCTAAAAGATACCTTTAATAATTATGTATATATTTTTGATGCGTCTAGGTGTTTTCCATCCAAATTGATCTTTTTAATATCCCACATTTATGGCATTCTATCTCCCACCTCCATACCTTTGTATTAGCTGTTCTCCATCCTTGAAACATACTCCGTCCTCACTTAGGAATCCTAGTTTCCACCAAGATTATGTTCAAGTGCCACTTTTAGATGAGGGCTTTCCTAACCAATATCCTTGGTGCTAAGTCCACTTTCTCTTGAATACTTTGTATCTCTTTTGTACACACACACACACACACACACACACACACACACACACACACACACACACACACACACATCTCTCTCCTAATACAATGCAAGCCCTTTGAGGGCAGAGACCATATAACTTTTTTTCTTTGAATTCCCAGCGCCTTGCACAGTCCCTGGCACATAGGTGTTCAATAAATGCCTATTGATTGATTGATTGAAAGATTCAAGGAAACAGGAATTACTTTTAGCTATAAAGATCAGGGTAGACTTTATGGAGAATAGCACTGAGCTAGGAATTGAAGAGAAAATAGCAGATATAGATAAAGTGTTTATTAAGCACTTACTGTGTGCCTATAATATAATATAATATAATATAATATAATATAATATAATATAATATAATACAATACAATACAATACAATACAATACAATACAATACAATACAATACAATACAATACAATACAATATAATATAATATAATATAATATAATATAATATACATAATCATTCCCTAGCCTGAAGAAACTTAAATCTTAACAGGGAAGATAGCACATGAAAGGAACCAGAAATGGGAGAAGGAAAGAAGAGTTCTAGAGAGGAGGTGGCGATCTCTCTCTCTCTCTCAGTCTATCATTCTGTGTGTTTGTCTATCCTGAATGTATTCTCCCTCAGAAAATGCATGCATAAGAGCAGGAACCATGTCCCTGTCGTGTGTCCCCTCCTTCCCACGTCTTTATATCCCCAGTGTTTAGTATAGTGCCTGGAACATAGTTAGCCCTCAATAAATGCTTCTTGATTGACTCACTGATTTGGGGACTCCAGGGTCCATTTAAATATATGAATCATTATTGCCATAGGCTTACAAAATTCTTATTGGTACATATCATCATTGGTACATATCATACAAGGTCTCCACTCAAGATTTGGTCTGATACTGAAATTAATTCCATTGGGTGAATGATTCTTGGTCATTCAGTTCAAGGGCTTTTAACAGGCTCCTGAATCTCTTTGTTGAAATATACACAATTATTTAAATAGCGTTTCTGTTTTACTTACCTTCCTATTGGCCCTGGATAAGGCCACTTCTGGAGTGTGGAAGACTTTTAAGTTCTGTTCCACTTCTAACATGAGACATGTGAAAGTGCCTGATATTTGGAGTATAGGAGGCAGTCTTCTTATAGGTAAGTTCTTTGTAAACTTAGCACATACAGGCTAAGTAATAGTAAGATAAAGGCGAAACTATACTAATAGATTTTGTTATATAGCATTGGGAATGGAATTATAGAAATCTGCCAATATAGTAAACCAAAGTGCAAATTCTTTGTATAGCACAAAGTTAATAAAATCATCCTGCTAATTGAATCACTGTAGATAACCAAGTACTAATTTATCACATGAAGATTTATTTGCATTTGGATTTTATTCAAGCTGATTGTGGCTTTAATTCATTGATAGTACTACTCTTCCTCTTTAATTATTTGCTTTGCTGGTAGTCCTCTTTAGTTATCATATTGTCTCCTTAATTGACTGTATTTTATTGTATTTTTGCCTTAAAATAACAGGTGCCATATGCCAAAATTAATGAACTCTTTGGCTACTGCCCTCTCAATCCTCTTATCCTTCCCTCTCCTACTTCCAAAGGGATATTTACTAATGCTGTGTTGACTGTACACTTATTATAAAGTTAGCCATGATGATTTATCCTGCATCTATACTTCACAGTGTTTATCACAGGCCAATTAAAATATGGTATCCTATTTTATCAATGTACTTTGGAGAAAGATAAACAAAAATAATTCAGAATACAGAGAAGAAACTAAAAATATTAAATACTCCAAAACCGGATCTATAAAGGTGAAAAGAAATTGTAGGTTTACCTTGGAAAATTAAACTATTAAACTATAACTAATGTTAAGTTTTGTTGTTTATTTAAAACCCAACCTGTGATTTCACAGTTTGGAAACTTCTGGTAAATAGTCTCCCTCTACCAGTGAAGATCAACAACCACTCAGTAACTCAGCCCTATGGGCTTAGAGTTGCCAGGAGGCAGTGAGGTAAATGACTTGACTAAGGTCACACAGCCAACATGTTTCAGAGGCGTTAATAACTCTGTCAAAGGCAATACATGAACCTAGGTCTCTGAGGTAGGCTTTTTCCTCTATGTCAGGCTGTCTCTGTCATCATCACTTAACATATTGAGGATTATGACAGGACGGTTGATCAGACACTTCTTGTCTTCACACAATATAAAACAAGGGCAAATAGTTCAAGGGACTTCTTTGGTTAGAATTAAGAGGCTTAAGAGGAACTTGCAAAAAAGGAGGAGAGGAATCCCTGCCCTAAAGCAGCTTACTTTTTAGTTATAGTTTAAAGATTCTTTTGGGTCCAGACAAACAAGTCTAATTCTTCTTTCTTATGACAGTCCTTCAGATACTTGAGGACAGCTATCATGACCCTTCCCACACCCCCCAAACCTTCTCTTTTCTGGGCTAAACATTCCTGGCCCCTTCAAGTGATCGCCACATGGCATAAACTCAAGGCACTTCATTAAACCAACTGACCTTTGGCAGGTGTGACTAAGTTGAAAAGGTTTGAATGCAGACTCAATGGCAGATTATTTCTGTTATTCAAAGACCAGCCAAACTAAATTTGGAAATGTTATTTGTCAGAAGGTTGGCCATCAAGACTTGAATTTCTTTGGCCAAAATAAATTAGAAAAACCATTTTAGAAGAGTCTGGAGGTGTTGCTGGGTGCAGTGGTCAAAAGAAATATTCTTTGTAATGAAATCACAGGATTTTTGAAGAATATTATCCCAAACTTTATAGGACTGACAATAATTTTATAACTTTTGGTTAATGATATAGTAAACAGGGCTGTTGATTGACATAACTGTGAAGCTCACTGGGATAGGCTTCACCAGCTGACCTCTTTGAGTCCTTTTGAGATGGCAATGACTGACTGATCTATAAATAAATGCCCCAGAACTTTTTACTCGAAAGGAGTCTAATAGAATCCTCTTTATTATCCAATATTCTATATTGGTGGTTAAAACAAAATAAAAACAATCAATTCATAGGGTCAGATTAAATTGGGTGACTACACTCCTACTGTTACAAATGAACGGTCATTCCTAACCACACTACTGGCACTTCATGGACTACGAAAATAATTTGTATTCTTAGAGCATATGTGAGAGGGAGAGAAGGAAGACAAGTAGAGGAAAGAAAGAAGCTATTAGAAGCAGAACTAGCTTAAGAGAGGTCATAGCATTTGTTTTGCATAGAATCCAGAGCTTTAAGGGATTATCTAAGGTAGATAAAATGAAGGTGCTGGTTTCTGTGGTCCTTTCCAGTTCAAATTTTTTATAATGCTAGGATTCTGTAATCAAATTGTTTCCTCCTATAGCTATTTAAAATCAACTTCACTGAGGTTATGTGACTTTTTATTGGGGTTGGATGGGAAGTATTTAATTTAGAGCATGGAGTACTTTGTCAAGTGTGGTAGGCCTTGGGGGGTAGGCTTTAGATTTAATGCAACTTTAGGGCACTTGAAATCTGGGGAATGAGCCAGTGGCATAAAGATTGAGAGAGGAATGCAGAAAAGAAGAATATATGTCAAAATCAATCAACTATTTCAGAATTGTTACTTGAGTCAGCCTTTAGCCCAAGAAAAGGCTTTTACACCCCTTTCTCCTATTCTTCATTCTTTCTCCTGTTCTTCATGTCCTCCATCATAGAACCACCTATATGATAGGTTAAATAAACTTCTTCAGCCGAGCAAGAAATTTTACTGCCGTTTACAACATTGTTTCTATGAGAAAAATTAATTCCAAGTTCCAAGTAGCTGACTTGAACTGTTTGGACAAAACCTGCCAAAATGCAGTACTATACAAATTAAAATTGAATATACTGTGAAAACACGTTTGTGCACATAGAAACATATACTAACAAAAGGGTACACATAACTTTTAATACAAGTGTGCATAATGTGTTATATATCATATCTATATATGTAGTGTATGTGGCATAAATAGATACTGAGCTTACCTTAAAGCCAAAAAGACAAGGATTCAAGTATGACTGCTGACACATACTGGCTTTGTCACCCCAAGCAAATCACTTAATCCTGCAGCCCTAGATAACTCTCTAAGGCTGTATATTGCAGAGTAGGTGGCAATCTGCAATGATAGAGAGAGTTTCCTCCCCTGGGAGTTCCCTTTACCAAAGAAATCACAAGTCTAGTCCATGTCCTATGCAATGATTTTACATATAATGTTATTGTGTGTAGTGCATATGTTAGATAATATGCATATATATACACAGACATGTAACATTCATATATAATAATAGTACATAATAGTACATGTATACATATATTTGTATATATACATATATATGCCAAATGCCATCATTAATATTCACACTCCTGTCAGTGAAAACTCCTATTTCTAAGTAAAACACTCATATATAAAAACATTTCATTACCTTCAGTATGCCCACCTGTGTGAAGCATATGTGGGCATATAAACTAGTATGTTATAGCTTATTCGTAACTTTTTTTTTCTTGCAAAGGGACCAATTGTTTGGAACATACCAGAAGACAGTAAAGAGAACCTTGCTAATCAGAATTGGAATATATTCAGATATAATTGATAATGCCTTTTTTTTCCCACTAATGAAATAACTTTCTTCCCTGTGCTTTTGAACAGGGTGGTGGTGATTGTCCAGAAATGAGTATTGGGGCCATCAAAATCGCCCTGGAAATTTCTCTCCCTGGATCTTTTATATATGTATTTACTGATGCACGATCCAAAGATTATCGACTAACTCATGAAGTATTACAACTCATCCAACAGAAGCAGTCACAAGTAAGTATACATGCACTCCAAGGTTTCCCTATATGACCCCAGGGCTAAGTAGTATTGGAGATGTTTTCTTAGATCTGACCATTATGTGGAAAAATTGTATTATTTGTACAAAGTACTAACAATAGACTTCATTCAAACGTATGTCTCCATACTAGTTTACATATACATCTTTATGGATAGGCATTTAATCTTCATGGATTGTTTTTTTGGGGGGTGGGGTTTTTTTTTGGAGGGAGAAGGGGTTGGATCTTGACCTTGATTTCACTGATAAGGATCTTCTAGTGTAGAAACTCTCAAAATGGATTCAGATAAATAATTCATCCATAATTTTCAGTCTCAGAAAGTTACCTGAGGACACAGTGAAAGATGAAGTGAATTGTTCATGGTAACACAATTAGTGTCAAAGGAAAGAACTCATGTCTTCCTGACTTCATATATTACTCCACACATCTCAAGAGGCTTAAGAGCCTTTCTGTTAAGGTTTTTATGTTATTTGTGCACCAACTTTTACATATGTTTTCCATACAAAATATATAAAAAGAAATGGCCAACAGGTCAATTATTTACATTAAAAAGCTTGACCCCCTTATCCTGTTTTATTTATACAGTTGGGTTTAAAATGCTTATCCTAGGAATCATTTTGATTACAGGTGGTGTTTGTGCTGACAGGAGACTGTGATGACAGAGGCCATATTGGTTATAAAGTCTATGAAGAGATTGCCTCTACAAGTTCGGGTCAGATTTTCCACTTAGATAAGAAGCAAGTCAATGAGGTAAAGTTCGTATGATTTTTAAAAAAATAATATCAGAGTAAAGGAATAATGAACCTAGTGTTTTTAGCCAGCTTGTCCAATCGTGACTGCTTTCATCACCTGCCTGATTGATAAAACCTATTTGATAGAATTGTTGTTTATTCAGACAAATGTCCATGTGTTCAAGGTGGATAGTCAATGATTAAATTTGACTGACTTAACGTTGAGTCTTAATATATTCATTTTCTGAATTGTCTTCTGTGTAATTAGATTTAAATAGAAATTTATTTAAAGAAAAAATGGAACTGATGATAAATCTTTTTCCCCCTTGGTTCAGTAGAAGAGTTTAGTTAACATTGCTTTTGGATAACTTGCCAAATATTTATGAGGCAAAGAGGGATATATAGAGCATTGATGTCGAACTCAAATAGAAATGGGACCTAAAGATCCCTCTAGGTTCTTAGAAAATCACATATTAACATCTAAATTCTTTTTAGAATATTGTATTTATATTGCATTGTATAATAAGATCTATGTTATATTTTTATTTTTATTATTTATTTTGTTAAATATTTCACAATTACATTTTAATTTGGTTTGGCCACACTTGCTGGCCCTGTGTGTTTGACACCTCTGATGAAGAGGCTTCTAGGGCATGGGGTAGATCTTCTGTTAGGGATTTATGGAAAGGACGTGGACAAAAATTGCTTAGAATGAATCGTTTTAGTTACTGAAATCTTTACCAGGGAAGAAAGTAGCCATGTCAATAGATCATGGAGCCATCTAAATATTACTGGCAATGGAGAATGTAAACCCTGTTTAGGAATTCATTTGGCAAAAGGTATATGATAATTTAAATTTGTTTCATGTTCCTTAAATTACTCATCAATTATGTTGAAAGTCTATATTAAAATGGCAGGAGTATGATAATTGTAAGAATTTTTGGAGGATCTATTACAAAAGACTAGGTTTTACAAGTTCATAATAGGCTATAAGGTGTGAAACAAAAGTCTGCCAAATGATACAATTGTTTTATTTTGATGGTATAACTGTTTATTTCCTGTCACTTAAGTGGTTGGTTACATATAAATACATTTATACAACCTTGATGTGTTGTAAACATAATGAAATCTAAAAGCTGAACTCTCATGGAAACTTTAAACTCTTATTTCTTAACTGACAATTGGAGTAAAGAGTTAGTTTTTCCCATGAGTATTACATTCATAGTACCCCAAACTGACAACTATTACATTCATTGTACCTGACTCTTTTTATTACTTCATTATTTCAAAAGAAGTCTGATTTTGTCTTTCTCAATTGACAGCAGGTTACAGTCCTGTCACATCTTAGTTGACCATCTTCTAAGTGGCTAAGGATTTAAAAAAAAAAAGTTAGGGGTGAAGACTTTTGGCCATCCTTCTGCTTATGAAACTTTTCTCAATTTAAGTGGGCTAGTCCCAAGACTAGTTTTATCACTGGGCCTATATTTGAAGCTCTTCCAACCAGGAAGGCCTGATCAGAACTTGTATTCCACTAGTTTTTGAAAATCTTCCACAGGAGTTAACTTTTTTTTGGTGTCATGAACTCTTTGGTAGTCTGGTGTGCTGATGTCGCTGTCCTTAGAATGATGAGTGAAATAAAATATTACAAAGCAAGCCAATTCTATTGAAGTAAAGATGTAATTTTTTCACATCTAAGTTCAAGGACCCTCTCCAATTTACCCATGGACCCCATGTAATAGTCCTTTTTCTAAAAGGTGGTAAAAGGGACCTCCCTAATTTTGGGCATCTGGGGAATTGCCAGTTATAAAAGAAAAGAGTTGAGCTCCTTATATGTTAGATGGGACGTAAGAGAACTCTGAAAAAAAATGCAGTGAACTTCAGGTCTCCCAACAAATCTATTAAAAAAACAACAACACTGCAAATAAAGGCAGCATCGACTACAAGATTTGATTTCTGGTTTTCATTGCTGTCAGAACTGATGTTAGAAAAACAGCCATGTTTGATGGAGTGTGAATTTGGCACAGCTTGAAACTGTACTGATTAATCTGTCACTGGTGTTTTAAATAATATGTCTAGCTTGTTCCTGCTATTTTGGGTACAAATCACTCCTGGCTAAATATTCAGACGGGGCTTTCTCTTTTTTTGGCTTAAGATAGAGACTTTTTCCTGAAGCCTCTGTTTTGAACATGTATTTTTTAAAAATATGTATGTCATTTTATTTGTCAATGTTCCTAGCCCTACACCAGAGGCTATTTGAAAAACATGACCCTATCACTGACCTTGAAAATAAGTAGAAACGGGTGTTTCCTCTAGAATGTGAAAATGTGTCAGAGGAGACTATAATATAAAAATCTACAGGAAATCTGTAAAAACAATGTATATATGTTTTTACTCTTTCCCTTCTTGGAGCTTACCTAATTAAATGTCAAGAAAGCAGTAAAGGACCCAGTAAAACTATGTTGATATGTTTTATGTACATTTACATGTACACATTTCACATGTATAAATATATTAGCATTCCTTGATGTCAGTAGTCAATCTTGGAACCCAAAAGAAACATATTTAGTTCACTAGGGACTAGGTCAATATCAATTTCTTCAGTGTGAGTAGACATGTAAGCATATGGATATATACTAACATAAAAACACACATTTGTCTATATATCATCATACATTACCATCCTGCCTCCTAAATTAGATCAAAAGATTAGCTGGACACATGAATATCTGATAAACAACTGCTTTGGAAGATCTGGAGATTTAATTTTAAGGAAAAATGGCCTACCCTGAATATACTAATCTAACAAATATTCTGGTTATCTTGTTTTCAGAAATCAGAGAAGAAAATGGTCACAGACTTTTGGAACCATAGTAAAAAATAAAAATGGTTGATTCTATAGGCCACCTGAAAGAAAGCCCAATTTTTAAATACCTAGAAATGTGATACAGAATAGAGGTAAAAAAAGAACTACAAGACAAATCACATGCCAAGGATCCCTACTTCTAATCACAGAGGTTTACACAGGAAATATGAGAAAGGGGAGAATATAATATACAAAAAAAGCCTATACCTAAAAAAAAAAAAGCAAACCATAAAGATGAGATTAATTGATGGAGAGAAAATAGATCAGTAGAATCCATGGCTTCCAAACAATGTCTGTTCAAAAAAAAAAACAGAGCTGTGTAGATAAAACAAACAAACAAACAAACAAACAAAAAAGTACTGGAGACAAGTGAAACCCAAAGTATAATCAATTTGAGCAGCTTGAAAGGGATAACTTGTGAAAGGGGAAGAAAAGACTTTTCCTCCAGAATCCCATCTTCCAAAAGGCAAATGAAGAAACAAAGAAAGTCAAGCTCATGTCCTAGATTTTTTTTTTTGAAGAACAATAGAAGTAATCTAGAAAGAGTAGGAGAAGGAAGAGGAACCTACCATTTCTTATAATTGGGGCACCACGGGGAGAAAAATGGAGGTGGATGTTAGAAGGATTGAAGGTCTCATGAACCTTGCCCTTAGTTGAGTTTAGCCAAGTAAGTGGGTGGGGTGGTAGCTATAACAAAGAAAACAGGGAAGTGGGCTGAGAGAGGGACAAAAGAGTGTGGAATTGTGTGGCATTGGGGACAGAATAGTTGTGGGCAAAATAAACTTCAGCTAAAAGGCTGATTATGAAAGTAGAAGAAGAAACAGAAAGATCAAGGCCCATTGATCAAGATCTGGATTAGGAAAAGGAAGCAATAGTATTAGGAGCACACTGTTTCAGGTACAGATTACTAAAACTGATTTTGTTCCTTCTTCCTCTTTCCCTTTTCTTTTTTTCCATTTAAAGACAAGGGTTAAGGGTCAGCTAGGTAGCTCAGTGGATAAAGCACTAGCCCTGAAGTCAGGAAGACCTGAGTTCAAATCCAGCCTCAGACACATAACACTTAGCTGTGTGACTGTGGGCAAGTCACTTAACCCCAATTGCCTCACCCAAAAAAAAAAAAAAGACAAGGAGCAAGAAGAAAGATTGGAATTATACTATTTTGAAAGGAAAACAAACCAAAAAATCATTACCATGAATGTGATTTAGATAAACTCATCCACAAAAGAAGGGAGGGCAGAATCCTCTTTTAAAACAACAACAACAACCCTTCTAATTCCTTCTTAGACATTCATAAAATATGTGTCCATGTGTGGAGATTATTCTTATAAGACTTTGGTAGAGATGGGAAAGTAGTTATATGATTCTTTTTTCAACAATATGTGATTCTCCCCCCCCCAAGTATACGATATTTTCTCCCCTTTCAGATATTTTGAGAATCAGTCCCTCAATGCCTTCACAATTATATCATCTCCTACAAAGACCTTCTCTGTATACTTGGTCCCATGAAGCTGATCCTCTTATTTTTTTTACTATCATTTCCAGGTCCTCATACTGGGGACTATGACCAAGAGTCCAAATATAGCATCTCCAGTGTCATCAAAAGAGAAAATTGTTTCTTTTGGAAATTTTAAAAGAATTTTTTTCTAGGTATTTTTGTGTGCTTTTTTCCCTATTAACCTACTTCCAGTTTCCTCTTTAAACCCCTTCAACATCATCTGGCCTAACAGCATCTTGTGTCAAGCTTCTGTAAATTTGTTTTACCTTCCAATAATTCTTCCTTTTTTATGAGTCAGTACTGCTCATAATCTTCTACCATCCTCTTGTGTAAGAATTTATGCACAAGTTTATATTATAAAACAGTGTTGCTCTTGGCCCCTATAACACTCTACTTGGCAAAGTGATCAAGTATTTGCTGGCAGTTTCTAGTCTCTTTTGGCCTCCTCTTTTGTTGATTGATTCATATTGGTTAAACTTCCTTAGGAAATGGTGAGAATCTATTATTTTATCTATTTCCCCCCTTTTTGTTTAAATAGGTCAGGTTTGCAATACTTAGGTCAGACATGTTTTAATTGTTTAAATTTAGTTTAACCTAATATCTTCTCATTTTTTCTAATTTGTTATTGGTTTGGATCCTTGTTATAATAATTTGGTGGTCTGACTGTTCAAAAATAACTTACCAAGGACCAGTCATTTTTTTGTAACATTATCTGGTGTTCATCAAACTCAGTGGCTCCCTATTCTCTTCTTCAAGAAAATATTCAAGATACATAGGAGTGAAGCTTCTCTATGGCCTACAAGTCTTTGACCTCTTTTCTTTCTTAATTCTGACCTTTTTATTTTTAACATGAATTTAAAAATTACTAACCTCTTACTATATGCAAAATGTTCTTCTAAGTACCAGGGAGAAAAATAAAATAGAAAGACAACCCTTGCTCTCAAGGAACTCATCTTCTGGGTTTTTTTTTAAAGTTTTAATTAATTTATTTTGAATTATCAACAATCACTTCCATAAGCTTTTGAATTTTAAATTTTTCTCCACTTCCTTCCCCAAGATGGTACACAATCTGATATAGGCTATACATATAAATAAGGAACTCATCTTCTAATAGGAAGGAACAGATAGACAGATAGACAGACAGATGACATACCTATATAGATGTAGATACAGACATAGTAGATTTCAGCGGTAAGTCTGATAGAAAGGTCCATCCTCAGAGCACAGCAGCTCAAGGCATATTGTAATACAGCTTCTTTAGTGGCATTTCCATGAATAAAATCTTATCCTTTTCTGATGCTGAAGCATTTGAAAGTACCTAAGACTTTGGTGGAAAGAACTTTATTTTCTGGGTCATTCATTGGTAGCTGTAGTAGTGGCTACTAATGGAGGTAGAACTATCAGTCAAATGAAGTAACATCTGTTACGTCCTCTAAAAACTATAAAATGTTATATAAATGACAGTGATTACCAAATGCTGTCTATCTCCGTAGCATTTACAGAAGCACTTGTCAGATTGCATTTCCCCAGGGGTTTATTTGCCTGAAAAATGGCTGGTCTACAGAGATACATGCTGAGCTGGTGGCCCAGAGGGGTCCACTATTCCTCGGGATCTTGGTGGTAGTTTATTAGTGGTTGTTGCTTATGTCAGAGTGATTGGTGGCCTCTTCTCTACAAGAATTGCTACCTTCAGTGATGATGATTTCTGGGGCTGGTATGTTGGAGGAGGGATGAGCACTGATATTCCCAGCTAGATGGTGCAGTAGATAGAATTCCAGGCCTAAAGTCAGAAAGACTCATCTTCCCGAGTTCAAATCTGGTCTCAGACACTTATTAGCAGTGTGACCCTGGTAATGTCACTTAACCCTCAACTTGCCTCAGTTTCCTCACCTAAAAAATGAGCTGAAGAAAGAAATGGCAAACTACTCCAGTATCTTTGCCAAGAAAACCCCAAACGGGGTCATGAAGAGTCAGACATGACTGAAAAACTACAGGACAATTCCCAGGACTCTTGAATGCTTGGTCTGAGATTATCTCTCCCAGGTGGTAGATTGTGAACTGTTTGGAACACAGAAGTCATTGCTTCCTCTTCCTCTATGGGCCTTTCTTGAGAAGGGGCTCCTTACTCTCCTCTTCCTGCCAATCACCCTTAAGGACAAATGCTTTTTCCCCATCCCAACTTATGTGTGTTAAGTCACTGAATATTGAAATACATATAAAAGTAAAGCTCATTTAATTTAAAGGCTCCTAATTGAGTCCTTTGTAGAATTTCTCTATCTTTACATGCTGTATAAAAAAATGCTGACACTTAGGCTACAATTATTTATATAGCATCATTTTGAATATGTTATTTATAAGTATGTGCAACATGAGAAGACCAAGTATCATATAAAATAATATTTCTTGTTGGCTTTGTACATGAACTAAAACTAGTGTTATAATCTCCTTTTATATACATCTCCAAGGAGAACCTATTAGTCATCTTTCATTTCAACTTCCTTTTTGTCTTTTGGCTTCACTGATAACAAGGATGTCATAATTAATATGATTGTGTTCATATTTAGATTTTTTCATTAGAAAGGGTAGTATAGTAGATAGAGTGTTGGGCTTACAGTCAGGAAGACCTGAGTTTGAAACCTCTCTCAGATACCAGCTGTGTAACAAGACATTTAACCTCTCCCTCTGCCTCAGTTTCCTTATCTGTAAAATAGGCATAATAATAGCATCTACCTCCTAGGGCTGTGGTGAGGATCAAAAGAGACAATTTGCATAAAGCACTTTAAAAATCTTAAACTACATAATGTCTAGCTATTAAGGTGAGAGATAATACATGTTAGTTCTAAATGTGATTTAGTGTGCCAACAGTCAATTTAATATATTTAAATGGTCCAAAAACTTTCATTCTTATCACTTTCCTCTCTTGCCTATCACTATGTTGTGGGGGGTAGGTGGCAGGAGGGAACACAAAACTGATGGTGGTTTTATGCTTTTCTTTCCATCTGTGTCTATGGACAAATCATTCATTAATTAGTGTCTGGCCTACTGGTGATAAGCCTCTCTGTACCAAGGCTGGCCCTCAGAAAGTAAACATAATTCAATCAAATCCTGCAAACCAGTAGCATGCTCTCAACCAGACCTTATATTCTGTTGGCATAGCCTTGAAGAACACAGAATTATTTTTGAGACACCACGAATTACATTTTTCTTTTGAGAATTATGATAAAAATAATGTTGAGAGGTTACAACTTTTATGCTCTACCCAGATGGTAAAAGGTATTTTAGAAGAGTAGAAAAACTTAACATCATTGACAGAAATAATTATATTGTAATTGCTCCTAAAATTAAACTTTTAATTTTAAGAGCTTCTTTAAAAATATTTGTGAGTTGAGCAGATAACAATTTGCTTTTGAAAACATAAAGGCTAGAAGATTATGTTACAAAATGGCAAATCCTAATTTCCTCAAACATATAAAATTTAAAATACTATGCATATGTCAGCTCATAGAGTAATGGAATTGTTTTATGCCTTTTTTGCCCTTGGTTAGATAGTATTAAAAATGTTATCAGGGTTCACTTTTCTGACCATCTAAAAAGGAGGAGAAAGAATTAACAGTTGAAGGGAAGTTTTGTTTAAGAGATTTCCTTGTGACCCATGATAAATTAATGGAAACAGTCATTGTTCATACAGTTTCCAGGTTTCTTAAGGCATTCCTAGAATGACCTGACTGCAGTGAGGTTAGACAAGCAAAATCTTTGGATGGCGTGATCTACTTCTGAGTCTCTATGTAATTTAGGCCAATATTTGGCTATATTACAAACATTGAAAATGTTTCTCTCTCTCTTTCTTTCTTTCTTTTTTTTTTTTGACTAAGAGTCCCAGAGGAAAAATGTACTTCAAAGTCACTGGTGGGAGAAAGAGGATACTAAAAAAGGTCTTTCAAAAGTTGTTTTTTAAAAGTTATAAACAAACAAGTTACTTTAGGAGATATGGCAGCTGGCTCTTCCCATCAACTTTGCTTTTCACATATGAACTTCAAAACCTTGGTCATTATGCTTTTGTTTAATCCTAAATGTTTGGTATCATCTATATTTAAGGAGCCAAATGGTTTAGGGAATAAATGACCACATTCATGAAAATATTAGCTCTGTTCATATATACATATACACACACACACATATTTGTATATACACACATATATATAGCAGCTTATTTGTAAATTTATAAAATTAATAGTAGATATAATTTCAGCTTGTTGTTATAATGTGCTGAAGCCTTCTCTCTCTCTCTCTCTCTCTCTCTCTCTCTCTCTCTCTCCATACACACACATACGCACACACACACACACACACATACACACACATACACACCTGGGTTTCATGCCACAGGGCCATGTTTTATATTTAACAGCTTTACTTTCATTTCAGCTCTCCACAAATAGAAGCCAAAATAGACATAGCCTTACATTGAATTACCCATTAGAGTGATTCATATTATAGGAAGATTCCAGAATAATAATATCTTGTGTTTGTATAGTGCTTTTTTTAGTTTTCAGAGTACTTTCATGTCATTTTGTCCTCATAAAAATCCATTATTCAATTCATTATTCCATATTTATGGAGAGCTTAATATGTGTCCTACTATGCTAGATACTCAATTCAGTTTAGTTCAACAAACATTTAAATGTCTATTGTATGTACAAGGCCTTGTGATAGATTGAAGATACAAAGACAAAAAGAAACACAGTTCTTGTCTTCAAGTAGCTTACATTGTAGTGAACACTTATTTAAATTATCTCTAATGTCACCTTGTCATTCTCCTGCCTTTTAGTCTGGGATATTGGTGTGCTCCCGCTTAAGAAATGTAATATATGAAAAGGAGAAAAATTCAAAATTGATAAATGAAGGGAATATAGTATTTATATTAAGAAAAGATTTTAATTTTATGAAAGAATTAACAACCATGTTCCCATAAATTGAATGGCAGAGATGGAAATGGCTTCAGAGTCCACTTAAGTTCAAAACCATCAAAACATGAATCCCTATGTTAGTCAATGAGTAAACATTTCTTAAGTACCTACAATGTGCCAGGCATTGGGATACCAAAAGAGCCAAAACTCAGTCCTTGCCTCAAGGAACTCACAGTCTAATGGGGGAGACACTAAGCAAACAAATGCATGCAAAGGTATACACAGAATAAATAGGAAATAATTGAAAGAGGGACCGCGCTAGAATTAAGAGGGGTTGGAAAAGGCTTCTGATAGGTGATGGGATTTTAGTTGGGATTTGAAGGACAACTGGGAAGCCTGTAGTTTGAAATAAGGAGAGAGAGGATTCCAGGCATGAAGGACAGCCAGAAAAAATGCCTGGAGCTGAGAAATGGAGTGTCTTGTTTCTGAAACAGCAAGGAGGTCAGTGACATTGGAGTTGTGGGGAGTAAGATGTAAGAAGATTGGAAAGGTAGGGGTCGAGGAGTAGGTTATGAAGGGCACTGGACATCAAATAGAGGATTTTGTATTTTATTGTGGAGGTAATAGGGAGCTGCTGGAGTTTATTGAGTGGGGATGGGGGCTGATGTGGTTGGACCTGAGCTTTAGGAAAATCATTTTGGCAGCTTAATGGTCAGTGGATTTGAGGAGGGAAAGAGTTGAGGCAGTGATAATTAAAGACTCAAGACCCACCAGCAGGCTATTAAAATATTTCAAGCATGAGTTGATGAGGGACTGTACCAGGGAGGTAGCAGTATCAGAGAAGAGAAGGAGGCATATTCAAGAAATATTACAAAGGTGAAGTCAACAGACCTTGGTGACAGATTGGATATGGTGGAGAAGGCAGTAAGAAATAGGAGTTCAAGATGACAGCCAGGTTGTAAGTCTGAAGGACTTGGAGGATGGTGCTGTCCTCTATCGTAATAGGGAAATTAGGATGAAGGGAAAGTTTAGGGAGAAGATGATGAGTTCAGTTGTGGACATGTTGAGTTTAAGATATTTACTGCACATCTTGTTTGATATGTCTGAAAAACAGTTAAGAATGTAAGATTGGAGGTCAGCAGAGTGGTTAGGGCAGGATAGGCAGATTTGAGAATCATCAGTATAGATACAGTAATTAAACTGATAGGAGCTGATGAGATCACCAAGTGAGGTAGTATAGTAGGAGCAGAGAAGAGGGTCCAAGACAGAACCCTGTGGGACACCTACAGTTAGAGGGCACCACCTGAATGAGGAGCCAACAAAGGAGACTCAGAAAGGGGCAGCTAGGTGGCACAGTGGATAGGGCATTCTCTCTGAAGTCAGGAGGACCAGAGTTCAAATCCAGCCTCAGACCAAACACTTGACACTTACTAGCTGTCTGAACCTGGGCAAGTCACTTAACCCCAATTCCCTAAGAAAATAAAATGAATAAAATAAATAAAATAAAGAGACTCAGAAGAAGTGTTCTGATAGGAGAAAAACCAGGACACAGTGGCAATCCAAAAACCTAGAGGTAAAAGAGTATCTTCTCATATAGTAAGCTCCTTCAGTGCTTTTGCAGTGTGATGATTTTTTTAAAAACATTTTCAGATTTGCATTCTCTGCCTTCCACTTCCCAAATCCCTTAATTGAGAATGGGAGGGGAAAAAAAACCAACCCTGTTACAAATGCATAAAATCAAGCAAAAAAAAGTCCTGCATTGAGCATATTTCACACATGCCCATTCCCAGCCCCCCAAAAAAGTTTCAGTCTGTACTCCTTATCAAAAAGTGGGTAGTATGTTTTATCTTGAGTCCTTTGGATTTGTGAGTGGTCACTAGGTTGATCAGAGTTCCTAAATCTTTTAAGGTTGTCTTTATAATATTATTGTAATTTTATAAATTGTTCTCCTGGTTCTTCTCACTTCATTTTGCATCATTGCATACAAGTCTTCCTAGGTTTCTCTGAAACTATCTCCTTTGTTATTTCTTATAGCACTGTAGCATTCTTTTACATGCATATACCATAACTCATTCAGCCATTCCCCAATTAATGAATGCCCTTCAGTTTGCAATTCTTTATCTCCTTGAAAAGAGCTGTTACAAATATTTTCATACGCATGGGTACTTTTCTTCTCTCTTTGATTTCTTTGGGATCTAGATATAGTAGTGGTATCACTGGGTCAAAGGGTGTGCAGATTTTAAGTGTTTTGGGTATAGTTCCAAATTGCTTTTGCAGAATAGCTGTACTAGTTCACAGTTCCACATTATACCTGTTTTGTCATAGCCTTTCCAACATTTATCATTTTCCTTTTTTAACTTTTCAAGTCTGATGGGTGTTTTTATTTATTATCAGAACTGTTTTTATTTGCATTTATCTAGTTATTAGTGATTTTAAGCATTTTTATATGTTCATTGATATTTGAATTTCTTTCTCTGAAAACTGCCTATTCATTTCCCTTGGTCATTTATCAATTAGGGCCAAGATGATAAATTTTATAAAAATTTGATTCACAGACTATGTTTTAGGAACATATTGATTGTTCAGTGAGAGGCTCTATTAATTTAGAGGGAGCATCCCAATATTCTGATGAGTTTAAGCTGATAACAAAACTTCTGGAACATCAACTGTGTAAACTCAACATCTATAATTAACTGAATCTAGATTGTGTGCATATATTTTAGATTTAAGCAGTTCAACCAATCAATGGGTAGGGCTGAAAGTTCACTTTAATGTTTATATAGCCAAAACAGTTACTTAGCAAACATTATTTTAAAATTTTTATTTTTTATTTTTAGGCAGTTGGGGTTAATTAAGTGACTTGCCCAGGGTCAGACAGCTAGTGTCAAGTGTTTGGTCTGAGGCCAACTTGAACTCAGGTCCTCCTGACATCAGGGCTGGTGCTCTATCCACTGTGCCACCTAGCTGTCCCCTGCAAATATTATTTTTTTTAAAAGTCGAGAATACTTATAATGATTTATCTTGGTCCTACGTAAGCAAGCAACTTGAGAAGATTACAAATGAGAGTTTGTTTTATGCCACCTTGGATCACCTATAAGGAAAAAGTATGAGATATGCAAATCTGCCCTGTGATATTTTTGTTTGTTTTGAAAATAAATTTTGTTGTTCTTTTGTTTCTATATCACCTGTATCCTGACCCTCCCTGTTTCCTCTTAGAAAGTAATCCCTTATTATAAAGAAGAAAAAAAATTTAGCACACACTGAACTCAGATATTGTATTCAGCTTTTTATACCCATAGCCTCACATTTCTTCAAAGGAGGTGAGGAGGTGTCTTTATTTCTTTTGGGCCATTAGAATGTCATTCAGTTCTGATTGTTTCATTGATTTTCTTTCCATTTACATTGTTTTAATCATTTTATGCATTGTTTTCCTTGTTCTTCTTACTATCCTTTGCATCATTTCACTTAAGTTTTACAAAACATGCTTCTGTTTTTTTTACATGAACATTAGTGAGTCATAAAGACCTGTTAATGTAGCAAAGTAAAATATATAATAGGCATCAATAAATAGGCATTTCTCAAGCACCTACTACGTCAGCCACTGTGCTACAGGTACAATGACAAAAATCAAATAATCTTGCCCCAAAGGATATTACATTCTCTTAGAAGTTGTACCTAGTCTGCCTGCCACCACCCTGCCTTGACAAGTGAGCTCCCAGAAAACCACCCCAGGTTCCAAGTACCTTGTTGGCGCATAGCCACTCAAAATCATTAACACCTGCTATGTTGGGGTCTCTTGCTTCCTGTTCTTTCTGTAAAACTGCTCTCTGTTGGCTGTGTCTGCTTGCTTATGCTGGACTGTACCTGATTGTTCTTCATAACAGGAAGAATTCTCTAGGCTCTTTGGCTCTAGGCCTGAGACCCAAGTGAGCTCTTTTGTGATTATAGACCTTAGTCAATTAGCTACAAAAGCCTTTAGTCTTCTTTAGTCTATATTTTGAAACCCTTTCCACCAATGACTTCTTAGTTTCTCAGTCTAAACTCTTCTTTCAGTTTTGATCTAATATTACTTTTAACACCTCTGGTATCCCTGGGTCAGTGGAATGTGTCCTCTTTAAATAATCCTAAGCTTTCCATTTGGCAAAACTGCAAAACAAGTGGATAGAGATGGGCAGTGAGAAATTCTTCCCAGCTTCCATTCTACCTCTAGTTTCCATGCAAACATAAGCAGAATAAGACTGAAAAATAGCCCAGTAAGGCTGGTAGAATTAATATTTGGCCTATTACCCACTAGCAGTCAAAATAACTGTACAATTTATGTATGGCTACCTTATTCCACTGAATTCCTGTGAGCTTATTCGATCCATTTTATGGTTGCAGAAGCAGAACAGCTTTCTATTTGAGAATTATACAATGACAGAGGGAAGACACTGACACAAGTTCATTGAATTCTAGTCAAATATTTTTTTTTCTGCTGGCCAGGAAGTTCTTTTTTTGCCTTTGGCTCCAAAGGCATCTTTTGCAAATGATGTGTTTTAAAAACTTAATAAATGAACACCTGAAATGAATTATGGAAAGGCTAGAACCAATGCCAGGAGAAGAAGGTGGAGGAAGCCACTTATTTCTGTGGCTGTGAGAACTGAAGATTTTTAAAAGGTGACAATTCAAAAGTGACAAAAACATCTGGCTATGGCTAGAAGAGAGTTAATTAATGGTATGGAAGAAAAGTATAAGCATTATCAGAATTGTCAAAGGATAGTCTCAAAATTTAGTCACTACAGTACATATTTAGCTAGAAAGGTGCATGGAATTGTTAAAAAAAGAAAATATTGTTTAGATTTTGCCCTGGTCAATTAAAGGCAAACTCAGGAAATAAGATAAAAGAAGCTTAGTGACATAAAAAGACATCAGGCAGCTGTAGTGGCACTGGCCTCCAAATTCTAACTTGGAGCTGCTTTTATTAGACAGCAGTAAAATAATTTCCAGATGAGACTAAGACAGTCCTGATTGGTAGACCTTTCAATGAGGAGGTGGGATTAGTGTCTCCTTACCTCCACTGCTAGGTGTTGCAGTGGATAGAGCACTGGGCTTGGAATCAGGAAGACTCACGTCCATGAGTTTAAGTCCAGCTTCAGATACTTTTACTGGCTTTGTGACCCTGGGCAAGTCACTTAAACCTATTTGCCTCAGTTCCTCATCTGTAAAATGAGCTAGATAGAGAAAGAAATGGCAAACTACTCCAATATCCTTGCCAGGAAAACCCCAAATGAGGTCACTAAGAGTCAAAGACCTAGAAATACCGAAACAACAAGCTCCTCCCCATTACAGCATCATTAGGACATGGGAGTAGCCCTCAAGGGGTAATATTAGTCTGCAAGAGATGGAATTAGTCTTAAAGGGACTGAGAGTGCAGGCTGGTTGAGCACTGTACCCAAAGGTTGAGCAAGGTTAAAATATGGGGGTCACCTTGACTCTGTCCCAATGGCTGTCTTCATACATTATTAGATAGATGTTGCGGGATCTACATATTTTTGTTATCTCAAAGTGATCTTGGAATAGAATTGTAACTAGGGAAGACAACATTGGTTTTATCCATGAAACTAAAGATCCCAAAAAATTAACACACAGTACTCCAGCAGCATTGAAACAACTAAACCTAATTAGTACCTAATTAGCAAGAATTATTAAAGTAGGACCATGTTAGATAGCTCTCATTGTTAATGAAATCTTTGTGTGAGCATTATATTAATTACCTATTACTCTCCACTGAATCTATCTTGACTACTTATATTATTTTTTACATCATGAATTACATAGTTGAATTGAAGGCTCTTCTGTGCTCCGAAACTCCAAATTCTAACTGTTCCTTAAAGGATAATCTAAACTAACGGCAAAAACAAGACTGAGACAGCAATAAGTTAAAATTCTTGCCTAAAGTCATACAATTGTGATTGAGCTCAAATTAGAACTGTGATTCCTAGATTCCCAATTAAGTATTAGTTCCACCACAGCACATTGCGTAGGCCCTAAGAATTCTGGAGTAGGGCAAGGTGATATCTAAGCTCCCCCAGCTCCTATGATCTCATACTCGTACAAACCTTAGGTAGAGAGGATACCGACATATTCTGTAGCTACCTGCTTCAAAAAGAGGCCGCTAGGTGGCGCAGTGGATAGAGCATCGGCCCTGAGTTCAAATGTGGACCCAGACCAAACACTTGACACTTACTAGCTGTCTGACCCTGGGCAAGTCACTTTTAACCCCAATTGCCTAAAAAAAAAAAATCACCTGTTGTTGGCAACCTTGTACCTGCACAGACTTTGTGATCGACCCTGTTTGCTCTACGGAATCATTTTCCTCCTGTGCTCAAGGAGAAACATTCTGTTAGTATAAACAAAATCTGGGAGCCAGATTTTAGGAAATCAGTAAGGCACGATTTCACAGAGCAACATGAACTCCATTGATTTCATTGTTACATTCTTCTTAAGAAACTCTCATTGGACAAGATTTGTGATGTTAGTGTTAGCATATTTTTTATCATGTGGATTATAGATGTCCAAATGTTACTCTAAATTAGTCTAGCACATTAACAAACCTTTCAATAAAATGCTGCTTTGCCAAAAAAAAAAAAGCCTGGGGAGGAAAATATTGGGAAATAGGACTGGCAGACAGGCAGTGAATTTGGATCAGAATCTTCATGTTTATCTTCATTGGGTAATGAATGGCTTTTGTTGGTGTATATTGCTACAGTAAATACAATCTGAAGAAGCAACAACCTGAGTTCTATTTCCTGGGATTTTTTGTTGTTGCTTTTCTAATGGACTCTCCTTTTTTAAAATAGAAATGTGGAATGAAGATGTGGTGTTAAAATCCATTACTCCAGACAAATCCCAGTTTTATTATAAAAGCAAGTCTACAACACTTAACAGAGCTGAGCTCTTGTTCAGATGATTTTTTTCCAATGTAAACCCAAGATGGGTGAGCCAGTTTTTACAAAATAAAAAGCAATTTGTACCTTTGCCCAAAACTTACACTGAATATTTTTGCAGCTTCAAAAATATTTGGATAAGTCTTTTAGTATTTTTTTCATTTTAGTCCCGATACTTCCTGTTTCAAATGGGGCCTGAAAGTAAAAGAACACAATTTCCCTAGAGAATTTATTCTTATAGGAATTTTAACCTAAGTAAAAGCAGAAGTGGTTGGAAATATTAATGAGGTCCATTTCATTTAAGATTGAAGGTGAAATGGAACCACTAACAACTGTGAGGTTCAGATAACTATTAAAATATTTGGTTTATTCTCCATAATCTCAGATTTCTTTTAAGATTAAGAGTCATTTTAAGGAGACTTCTGTAGCAGGATAGCCAGATTATTTTATTCTTTGCAGAAGATTTTCCATATACGTGTGATGTTTTATATTCAATCTTCATCCATACCAGGATTGAACCCACAAGCAATGGTCTGAATAGCACTAAATGGAAAGGGAGCAAGAATAGATAACTAGGGGCCAACTAGGTGAGCATAGACCATGGATGGAGTCAGGAGGACCTGAGTTTAAATCCGACCTCAGACACTTGGCACTTACCAGCTATATGACCCTGGGCAAATCACTTAACCCCATTGCCTAGCAAAAAACAACACCCCCCCCCAATAGAATAGATAACTAAACCCTACTGGCAAGAACAATTAGTAACTTCACGAATTGTACTTTGTTCCATTCATTTCAAACAAACCAATTGTTCCTTTAGCTAGCAAGTTGCACATATAGTTTGTTTATATATATATATATATGTGTGTATATGAACAAAGTTTTTTGGATATTATAAGAAATGAATGTCTTCCACTAAATATTTTTACAGGGCTAACCAGGCATCACGTTGTATAGAATATTATAACAAATTGACAATGAGTTTATAGAAAGGAAATGTAAGTAAGCATGATTACTTAATTGGTGAATTGTTATTCCCTGCTATGGCTGGTAGGCCTTCTGCCCTGGGCAGCTGTAAAAATGAACATTTATTATATGTGTTTATATGCAAATGAAAAAGTAAAGATAGTCAAATACATTAGTTAAAGAAAAACAATAATAGTGATTTCCTCTTAAAAGTAAAGGCAATCTGATAATTGATGACTTTGAAAAGAGAGTTGGAATGATTTATTTTCTTCTTTATGAAAAAATTAAGCATAATTAGATTTCACAAAGCAAATGCTTTACATTATTCACCCTCTGAGATCCTGAGCTTTGAGATTCCTTTTTCTAATGTCATTTTTCTAATGACCCCTTTCTCTGGGTCCCTTTTTTCTATGTTGATAAGGTCTGAAATTGTTTTTGCATCTTTGATATCTTTTCCTTCTTTTTAGATGCCTTGTGAATTGATCCTTCAGCACCCTCCGGATTCTGTTTCCTCTAGAATGGTTCTCCTCAATGTATATTTGGTTTTAATTCAGCTGCATTTTATATGTGTATTCTCTTTAGTGCCATTTCTGTGTCCTCTATAAGCACATCCATCACTATTCTATTAGAATGCAAGGAGGGTAGTTCCATTTTACTTAAAGGTGGAAAAAAAGTGTCAGAGTAATCTTTACAGATCTTTTCCATTTTTCTTCTGCTTTTTGTCTTCCTTCCATTTTCATCCTTAAATGTCATTGGAATGATTTTTGCTTATTTGGGTCTCTTGCCATGTTTTCTTTAAACCTACCACAATTTCCTTCCAAATCTGTGGCCATGCTCGAAATAGAAGAATTTGCTAATTGAAGCTCTACATTCACCAGTGACAGCATTTCCATGGCACTGGAATACTCATCATTTTCTTCAGGCTTTATTTAGAGATGAACAACTTCCCATAACTAAGAGAAATGACACGGACCACACAGGTTGTGCCCCATTTTACAAAGCATGATGTTTCATTGAACATTTTTAAACCTCAGTATTATAATATAGATTTGTTGATATTATTGATCCCATGTAGGAAGTTTCATTAGGGAAAGATTAAATAAACAAAATATAAAATTCACTTAATTTGTATGATTTAACACTCATCATAAGTAACATTTGGTCCCACATATGAAAGATTTTGATGTGCCACTGTATTGAAGGGCTGTTTGTAATATATTTTTCTACTAAATATATTTAAATCATTCAACTAAAGTACAACAGTACTAAAGCACTGGAGATATTGCCAGTTTGGTTCCAGATCACTGCAACAAAGTGAATATCACAATAAAGCATGTCACACAATTTTTTTTGTTTCCCTGAGTCATGTGATTTTTTTTGGTTTCCTAGTGCATATAAAAATTATGCTTACTGTATACTGTATTCTATAAAGTATGTAATAGTATTGTGTCTAAAAAAGTATATACCTTAATTAAAATATTTTATTGCTTAAAAAATGATAATCATCGGGGCATCTAGGTGGTGCAGTGGATAGAGCACTGGCCCTGGATTCAGAAGGATCTGAGTTCAAATCTGGCCTCAGACACATAACACTTACTAGCTGTGTGACCTTGGGCAAGTCACTTAACCCCATTGCCTAGCCAAAAAAAAAATGGTAATCATCTTATGAGCCTTCAGCAAGTGTTAATCTTTTTGCTGGTGGAGGCTCTTGCCTCAATGTTAATGGCTGCTGACTGATCAGAGTGGTGATTGCTGAAGGTTGGAGTGTCTGTGGTAAAATCTTGAAATAAGACAACCATGAAGTTTGCTGCATTGATTGACTCTTCCTTTCACTTGAACACTTTGAAGCCATTGTAGGGTTAGTAACTGGCTGGATGTCAGTATTGTTGTATCTCAGGTAATAATAGGGCGGCCTGAGGAGAGGGAGAGGGATGGGCGAATGGCTGGTCCCTGGAGCAGTCAGAACACATACAACATTTATTGACTAAGTTCACCATCTTACATGGGCATGGTTCACGGTGCCCAAAAGCAAAAATAACATCAAAGATCCCGGATCACCATAACTGATGTAATAATAATGAAAAAGTTTGAAATACTGTGAAAATTACCAAAATATGCACTGTGTAAGTACCTGCTGTTGGAAAAATGGTGTTAAAAGACCTGCTTATTGCAGGTTTGACACAAACCTTCAATTTGTAAAAACAAAACCAAACCCAGAACATAGTATCTGCAAAGTAAAATAAAATGAGATATCCCTGTATTCTGATGTTCCATCATGGCATGAAGGTGACCCTAGGTTCTTAAAAGACATGCCAAACAAAAAGCTTTGAGTATGAGCTTGGCAAAGGACTGGATGTCTATTATCTCCTAAATTGAGGATTTTTATATTTACAAAGCTAGCCATATCATCTCATAAATCTTTTGTGTTTCATCAGTTCATGAAGGCCATCAACTAGGGCATAAGGGATTTGTGAAATGTATCAGGTGAAGGAGTTTCTACACCAGTGAAATCACTCGTCCTTGATACATGAGGAATATACATAAAGACAATTTTTGCACAAACCTATGGCTTTCTGAAATTTAAAAATGTGAGTACATATGTTCCTCATGGGATCAAATGAGGGAAGATGAGTAGGACATTCTATTTTATGATGCCAGACACACTGCTCCTTTAATTTTCTTTCTTTTTGGAAGGGAACACAGCCAGTTTGCTACACTGAGAGTCATAAAAATCCAGTTAAAAAAATCCAGCAAGTCTCTCATTGCTGTGCCAATGATACTGAGCTTCTTATGATACTTTGGCTCAAGGAACTTATTTCTTGCCATGCATATGATACCCAGCCTTAATTTAAATAAGTGACTTAGAATATCCCTTTTCCAACTTTGTGGCCATTCTAGAAGGAGCTGCCAATTCGTCATTTACCTTTTCTGGTAACATAATGTCCATAGTATTAGAACTCTGTTGTCTCCTTGAGGATCCTCAAGGTGAATAACCATGAAAAGCATAGCAAAATGCCAAAGGATCACATGGCTTGTGTCCCTTTTTATTGGGCATAATCATTTCCTTACCATTTCAAGCCTCAAAAATCAGATACAGAATTACTGATGTTAATGTTATCCTATGCAATATGTTTCATAAGCAAGAGATTAAAGAAACAGAAAAAATATCAAATTCTGTTAATTCTTTATATAGTACTTGCAGTTTGCAAAACTTTCAACATATATCATCATATACCTACATATGTTATTAAACATGTTATGTACACATATATACATACAGACACATATATATATATATATATATATATATATATGTGGAGAGAGAGAATTAATAAACATACATCTGTTGTTGGCACCTTGATTTAGTTACTTTTGTATTATGGGCATTCTGATTTTATTCTTAGTTCCTTTTTGTTTTACGCTGTTTAAGTGTCTGTGTGAGCAATGGTTTCTAGAGTAGCTTCCACAGTGATAATATAGTCTTGTGGAAGGCTTGTTGATCGCTTACCCTATTTAATAATGGCCTAGTCAGTGCCTTCCTGAGGGAAAGGAAGGAATAGCATTAAACTGGACCACCACAAATCTCTCCTCTCTAATATTCTAATAAAAGATTGAATATGGCTCCCACCCGGAAACCCTAGATAGCCCTGTACCTGAAAAAGCTGTCATGGGGCATATTGAAAAGCTGTCAGTAATACAGCATCCTGTGATTCAAATATAGATCAATTATCCCTCTATCCTGAAATAACCATGTAACAGGACTCTGAACAGGGATATTACATATTTTTGACAGTCTGCGGTGACCCAGATAAATGCTATAAGAAAATCCTAACTATTTCTGCTTCGTCCAGGACCAGGGGGTTGAAAATATGCTTCCCTCTATCACCTTCAGTCATATTTTGAAAATTTAAACTTGATATTTGGCATCTACAGGCTGGTTGGTACCTGGCTGTATGTTAGTGTCTTTATCTCCCCATTGCCTGGTAAATAGCATGTGCTTAATAAATATTTGTTGGTTTGAAGTGAATTAAATGAGTTAGGGAATTTCTCAAGTAATACGCAATAGGACTGCTTTGCTTACATGATAACCTCAATGATTTCATTGTCATATTCTTTGAGAATATGTTATGGAAACTAAGTATTACTTGCTGATACATTGTAACCAGAGTCAACTTCTATTTTGTAGTCCTATAAAAATTTAAATACTATTATATATTATATTATATTATATTATGTTATATTATATTATATTATATTATATTATATTATATTATATTATATATGCACAATGCTGTTAGCTTTCTGATTTTCCCTTTGAATTTTACAGTGTATCATATTTTGTATGTTATTCTTAGACTAATGTGTATTATTCTTAGAGTAATTTCTCAAGTGATAAAATTCAGTTATGTAGAAGGCTTGTTCCTTTCTTACCTGTTTAATAATTGCCTTATATAATGCCTCTCTTGAGAAAAGGATGGAGCTCTCCAAAGACACCTCTTGGTTACAGAAAAGAAGTGCCCCCTCAAATTTCAAGAGTAGGTTCAAATGTCAATATTGTACACAGCATCTTGGCTATGTTCTTTTGCCAGTAGGGACAACAGAACACATGAAATACATGTTCTATAATACCAACCCCTGCTCAGGCTATATATATAATTCCCTGCTTACCTATTCTGCAAACAAAAGGGCCACCTTAAAAAAAGGGACCACTGAAAACCCAAAAGAGGAAATACTAGAAAATACCAAAGCTGGCAAAGGCCTTTTTTACCCTGTGACCTTAACTAGTAATGTAATCACAAAGTCACAGAGAGGCATCATAGTTAGAGTGTCAATGAGAAGATGATAGGATAGTACAGTATTTATAAAAGTATTTGATATTTTGCAGAAATGTAATATAATATTTGACTATTATTAATGTGTCTTAATAAGCAATACTTAACTTCTGTAAATTATTCTCAAAGAACCTACAGACAAAAATACTTGAGGTCATCGGCATTTTTTGTTTACGTTTTCATCTATATACATATTCATCTAATTACTATTAACTTTCCAATACCACCAGCATAAAAGCCTCTCTTGCAACAAGAAAATCTGGTTAAGAAAAATAAATATGAGTATAAGAAATTGAGACTTGAGAGGATTTCTATGAACTGATACATAGGAAAACACGGCAGAATCAAAAGAAAAAATTTCATCAAGTATTTATTAATTGTCATACATATACATATACATACACATACACATACACATATACATATACATATACATATACATATGTACACCATGCACTGTGCTGGTGATACAAAGAAAAAGGACAATCCCTGCCCTCAAGGAGCTCACAGTCTAATCAGCAAGACAATATGTAAATAACTATGTACAAGCAATCTATATACAAGATGAATTGGATGTAATCAATAGATGGAAGATACCGAAGTTAAGGAGATTGGTAAAGGCCTCTTGTAGAAGGTGTGCTCTTAGCTGGGACCTGAAGGAAGCCAGGGAAGCCAGGAGGTGGAGATGAGGGAACAGAACAGGTACAGATTTAATAAAACATGGTCTCTACCCTGCTAAAACCTAAGTATTCTTTTATATTTCACATATATTTTTCTCTCTAGTGAAATTTTGAACATTTGAAAGGCAATGATTATTCAATTTTTATGATTTTCACTATTATACTTCTTATAACCCTCAGCATAGTACTTGTACTGGTTATAAAAATTACAAATCAATTGTTTACTTTAAATGAAGCATAAACCACAATTAAAACATTTCTTTACTATTTAATTTACTATTAGTATAATGAGATTGTTTTGTTTGGAAATATGTTTTTACCAATGAAAATTTTTGTCCTTAAATGAACAACCCAAAACAAGACAAAAAATTCCCACTTGGTAAACTTTTGCTGATTTCTTCCTAGAGATGGGATGGCATTTACAGCATTTGGGAACTTTGTGTTAAGCTGTAGCTATTTACATTCAAATAATTGCTTTCATTTGCATCATTATAGTCATTATTTGTGTTGGACCCATGCCTCAATGAAGCTCAGTGCTAGATGATTTATAAACATTATAATTAGGCACACTTTGTCAGACTTTGGGTTCATTTTGATTTAAAAGAAGAATTTTTTTTTTGCATTTGTGAGAAATACCTAAAATGGTTAACCTACATGAATAATTATGGTTTGTTTCTTTGTATCTACCTTAATTAACTTTGGTGACCCTGGCATCATTTCTCAGTATAGATCCAGACTAACTTAAATGTTTGTCTAATTGATGTGACAACCTACTAATTTATGTATTTTGGATATGAAAGTCATGGCTTGGAAGTTGGGCACTAAACTGCTAACAAATCAATACTCTTCCATATGTTTGATGGCATTTTGCATTTAATTTGTTCAAAGTATCAAACAACATACATTTAATAATCCTAAAATGTCATGTCTGTTCATGATTGCTAAGAGGAATACTTGCTACCATTAAGCATGGATACACACACACACACAAACAAACAAACATATTCATATACACTTATACACAAGACTATACTAGGTTTATTTCCTCCTATCATCTATTTCTCTGAAGGTGGATAGCATCTTCCTTCAGGAGTCCAAGTCTTTCCATGTTTTTCTAAATCAACCAGCTCATCATTTCCTACACCACAGCAATGTTCCAATCCAGTCACATCCTATCTGAGAGATTGTCTGTGAAGGTTTTCCCCCAATTTTCTGCATTCCTTCTATTCTTGAATATTTAAATTTTATTTATACAAGAAAATTTTCACTTAAAATAATCAAAATTATCCTTTCAACACTTCAACATTGTTCTCACTTTATAATATAGTTTAGGGTCTGATGTTGCTGAATATACTTCCTTTACATCTTTTCCTCCTAGTTTCTTTGAAGTTCCTGACCTTTTGTTCTTCTAAATGAACTTTGTTATTATTTTTTCTAAGTCAGTAAAATACTTTTTTAGTAATAGGATGACACTGAATAAATAGGTTAGGTAAAATTGTCATTTTTATAATTATGTTGACTTTACCTACCCATGAACAATAAATATTACTTCAATTATTTAGATCTAAGTTTACTTGTGTAAAAAGTATTTTTATATATACATATATATATATATATATATATGTGTGTATACATATATATACATATATATGTATATGCATATATATGTTCATATGGTTCTGTGTCTGTTTTGGCAAGTATACGATCAGGTATTTTATACTGTGTAGGTGTTTTAAATGGTCTAAAACAATACTGAATATTGCTGACACAGTGTAGTTTCTCTGTTTTTCATTTTTTTATTAAATCTATTTTAACTTTAACTTTGAGATCATGATTACTATCCCTGCTTTTTTTACATACCAAATTCTACTCCTACTCCTTATTCTATCTTTTTGTGTATCTCTCATTTTTATGTTTCCTGAAAGTATCATATTGTTGAATTCAAATTTTTAATCTCTTATCCATTTCCATTTTATGGGTAAATTTGTTCCATTAACATTCTAAGCTACAATTACTTGTGTATTTTCCTCCTTCCTATTTTTCCTCACTATTTTTTTCTCTCTATTTACCCTATCCCTCTTCAGTCCTCTGCTTTATTTCTACCTGCTACCTTGCCCTCCTATTCCTTAACCTCCCCCCATCCCTTTGCCCTCTTATTTCTTTCTGAATTTAGAAGACTTTTATAACCTTTTATATATATAAAACTCATTCCTGATGAAAGCACTACCAGCACTACCTGCCCTTCCCCCTACTAGCTTCTTCTGTATCAGTTTTTCCTTTTATGCCTCATTTCCATGAGGTAATTACTCCTTTTAATATCTCTCTAGTTTTATTTTTTTAGAATCACCCCATCATACTCAGCTCAGTCCACATTTTTTCTTTCAAATTAAGCAATCAATGATGACAATCATAAGAGTGCTACTAATATTTTCACATATAAGAAGTAAACAATTTGACCTTATTGAGTCCCTTATTATTGATCTTTAATGTTTATCTTGTATGTCTCCTGTATGTTATATGTCAAATTTCCCCTTAAGTTCTAGGGGGTTTTATCACAAAAATCTGAAAGTCTTTGAGTTCATTAAATAACCATTTTTTCCCCCATTCAGGATTATACTTAACTTTCCTGGGTAAGTTACTCTTGGTTGTAACCTCAGCTCTTTTGTCCTATGAAATATGGCATTTTAAGACCTACAATCTTTCAACATAGTAGCTGCTAGGTCTTTTGTAATCCTTATTGAAGCTCTATGATATTTAATTTTTTTCCTTGTTGCTTCTAATACTTTCTCCTTAATCTGGGAACTTTGGAATTTGGCTATGATATTTCTGTAAATTTTCTTCCTGGGATCTGTTTCAGGTGGTAATCAGTGGATTTTTTATATTTCTGCTCCGCCTTCTTGTTCTAAAACTTTAGAGCAATTTTCCTTGATAATTTCTTATAATATTGTATCAAGATTATTTTTTAATCATAATTTTCGGGTAGTCTGTTATGTTATTTCTCCTTGATCTGTTTTCCAAATCAGTTATTTTTTTCTGATGAGATGTTTCACTTTCCCTTCTATTTTTTCATTCTTTTGGTTTTGTTTCGTGATTTTTTGGTGTCTTAGAATGTCTAGCTCTCCCCTTGCCCAATTCTAGTTTTCAAGGAATTATTTTCTTCCTTAAGTTTTTGATTCTCTATTTCAAGTTGGTTGACTTTTCTTTCATAATTTTCTTGATTTTCTTGCATTGCTCTTATTTTTTTCCTAAGTTTAACTCAGCCTCTCTTATTTGATTGTTAAAGTCCTTTTCAAGTTCTTCCAAGAACTCTTTTTGTTCCCAAGAACTGCTTGGGACCATTCGACATTTCACATTGAAAAAGGAGTGACTTCTTTTTAGCTCCATTATCTTCCTCTCAGTATGAACCAAGATCTTCTCTTTTCCCATAGTAACTATCTAGGGTTGAGGTCTTTCTCCTTTGTTTACACATTTATTTATTTATTTACTTTTGTTTTGTTTTTAACAGCTATTAGTGTAATCAAGTTATAGTCCTAAGGTATAGGAATGATGCCCCAAGCCTCAGGTATTTCTTACTGTTATTTTCTGAGGTTTGTACCAGGACTCAACCTTGGGTTCTCCTCTCCACTCCCAAGCCACAGTTGAGGGCCCCCAGCCACGCTGTTCCACAATGCTCTTGCACCCTGCAGTCTCTCAAGTGGATACTTGTACTTGCTGAGTGTTTGTGTTACCATTCTGTCTCAACACCCCTCAATCAGCCAAGCCTCACTGAGAGTAGGGATGGATCTTGTCAAAGGCTGTGACTAAGCAGTGTGCTGACTGTGCCATCTCCAGTTTGGGGAGCAAGTGTGGAGGTCAGGGAGTGATGAAAGTAAGTGTAGGTGAGAAGTCCCTGCTCAGAGTTACTCTACTGTGTTGGAGCCAGTTCTAACCCACTTGTGAACTGATTGTTAAATTTGCAATGTGAGTATTCATACTTCAGAAATCAGACACTACAAATCAGGGCTTGATTTATTGTTTTAGTTGTCTTCACTTAAGAAAGTGATGGAGAAGATGTCAATAATGCAGATTAAACTAAAAAGCCAGAATACCATTGTAAACAATCTAAGATCAAGATACAAGCAGGTATATTTTGAAAAAGAAGCAGTATGGAATTAGAGTCAGGAGTAAAATAAGGATCAACATCAGCAGTCACACTAAAGTTTGTGAGAAGAGTACCAAGGGCAAGATTTGGGATTCATGTTGTAATTACGCAGGAATGAGTATGTAACATCATTATCTCAGTCTGCTATGGTCATTTGGCTTGTGAGTCGTAAGTGCATATTTTTATGCCCTCTAGTGTGTGGCAATGCTGACTTCCAGCTTCTTCTGAAGTCCTTTCAGCTGGACAGCTCCTACCACTTTCAATTTCCTTCTCCACAGCAATAGCCAAGCCCTGTGCCATGGGATGTGCTGAAGGGTTATTGTTGTTGTTGTTTGTCCTTCATTCTTGAAGAGGTCCATAACATCAGGAAGGTCATGCCATGACTTGCAAGTGAATTGGATTTAAGTGAGGGAGGGCTGTGCAAAGTTACCAGTCTCACTTTCTCCTTCAGAGCCATCTGGGTCCAGTGGCAAGATATAGATGGGGGAGGGGGCAGCTAGTTGGCACAGTGGACAGAGCTCTGGCCTTGGATTCAGGAGGACCTGAGTTCAAATATGACCTCAGACACTTGACACTTACTAGCTGTGTGACCCTGGGCTAATCACTTAACCCTGACTGCCTCACCAAAAAAGAAAAAAAAAAGATATAGATCAGAACAACAGGCAATGGCCATGGAGGACTAACTTTGCTTGTGACATACTAAATGCATCTAGTAAACATATATGGAGACTTAATTTTCCAGTCATTCAATCAATGCATATCAATCATTGGTGTCAGCAATTTATTCTGTGTTACCTAAGAATTGCAGCATAGCAGTAATACCACTAGTCTTACTTACACAGATGTTTCTAACCAGCAGAATGGACAAAGACTGCCCACCCACTCTTTCAGTTTCTCTTTTACTGCTCTTCAGGTTTAAGGGGTTTGGAGGATTAGGGAACTATATCTCTCCATTTAGGTGAAATTCAATTCTTAGCTTATATTCAGAGACACATTAGGATACCATTGATTTCTGAATTTGTTCGTGATCTCCAACAGTACCACTAGGTGGTGCAAGTGAGCAGAGCACTGGACTTGGAGTCAGAAGACCTGAATTCAGATTTTGCCTCAGATGAGTACTAGCTGTATGAACCTGGACAAATCACTTAACTTTTCTCAGCATCAGTTTCCTCATCTGTAAAAAGTAGGTGGTGATAATAATAGTACCTACCTCACAGTATTGTTGTGAGGATAAAATGAGATGTTTCATGCAAACAAGTAAAGTACTTTGTGAAACTTAAAGTCCTGTATCACCCAAAAAATACTATTGACACTAAGTTCTTTGAAGTTAAGGATGGTATTGAATCAGTCCATCAGTCAATCAACAGGTATTTATTAAGTGCCTATTTATGTTCCAAGCCGTGTGGAGCACTGGGGAATACAAGTATAAAGAATGAATAATAATAAGAGCTAACAAAAGCTATTATTTATATACATCTTTAAGATTTGCAAAGCGTTTTACATGTATCATCTCATTTTATCCTCACAAAAACCCTGGGGTATTGGTGCTATTATTAACCCCATTTTCTAGATGAAGACCCGGAGGCAGACAGAGGTTAAGTGACTTGCCCACACAACTAATAAGTGCCTAAGGCCAAATTTGAACTCAGTTCTTCCTGATTTTGTATTCATCTCTCTCTCCACTGTCTGAAATCGAATAATCCCTGCTTTCAGTAAATGAGCTCAATGAGTACATTATATTTAACATATACACACACACATTTGTCTGTATACAGATGTGTACACACATATAGCGTTACACATCTGTGACATCACTGATCCTCTTTGAAAATGAAGGAACAATATACATATGCACCTACATACACACACATATATAAATATATATACATAGCATAAATATAAAATTAATAAATGTAAACAGCTAGAACAATGTTGAGACATAAATGAATCATTGTTTGATAAATGAATGTAGAATATAACATAGTACCTGAAACATATGATTGGCTTAAAAATAAATGCTTATTGACTTTTATGTTTATATCCACAGGACGCAGCAATACTTTGCACATAACAGATGCTTAATAAATGTTTATTGAATTGAATATATGTTTAGAGTCGGAATGGTTTGAGAATTGTACCCTCTTTAATTTTTGATTGAACAACTACATATGGTTGTACAGTTGACAGGGGCACAGAATCATTGGATTCCTATATCAATGGTTTTGACAGCTTTGGTCCGAACAATTTTTGGAACATCATAATGCTATGCGTTTAGGGAAGATCTAATGGATACGTTGTCTTAAGTACTGTAACATAACTTAACTATTCCTTTAACAGTAGATTAGTTTATGATCAGGATAATTTTCCCGTGCTAGATAGTGAAGTCCTTCAGATGTTCATGCTTGAGAGTGAGATTATGCTGACTGTATGAAGCCCAGGAACATTGGAGAATATCCTAAATCAGATCCATAATCACCCAGGCCAAAAGACTCATATGGAAAAAAAAAACAAGTGTATTGCCTGTTTCATGGACTATTGGATAAATAATCCATATAGTTTGTCTGTCAGTATATGCATTTTGGACAGATATTGCGTGGGCAATGAGTTGAGTCCAAAATTAAAAAGGGATGAGGAGAATGAGTTGGATTGCCTTTTAAAAATTACACAATATTTCAAATGACCCTGAATTTCTCCCTGAAACAAAAGCTTCCCTCCACTCCCGTCCCCTTTTTATAAACATGATACTGATACATGTCTATAAACCACAGAACATAACACTGTTCAGAGGACTGAAGTTGAATATATACCAAAGACATTGGAGAGACACGTGGCTGTCATGAAGTCTTTCACTGTATAAAGAGTATGGAGGCAGCTGGGTGTCACTGAGGATAGAGTGCTGAATCTGGAGTCAGGAAGACAGTTCAAATCCTGCCTCAGATACTTAATATCTATTTGCCACAGTTTTCTCATCTATAAAATGAGAATGATAATAGCACCGAACTCCCAGTGTTATGAGGTTAAAACAAGATGATATATTTAAAATCCTTTGCAAACTTTAAAGCACTATAGAAATATTAGCTATTATTGTTTTAGTATCATTGCAAATATGAAATTACGCCAGAGAGATGGTACAAAGGATATCAGAAGAAAAATGTGTCGCCTTCCCAAAACATCTTCATCATGAAGCATCAGTGAAGCATAACCAGTAGATATCTGAGGTTTTCCCACTGTTACCCATGTAATGTAAAGAGAACTCAAGGAAGACTCCTAGCACTTTGGGTAGAATTTATCTTGTAGTGAATTTATGAGAAGGTACGAATGAGTTATATATGGGTTGGTGTGAATGGCTTGAGAGCTACATCAATGGAGAAAATACCCACTTCAATGAGATCATGGATCCATCCCCAGTATTGCAAGAACCTTCCAGTCTTCACAATAAATGTTCAGTCTATTGCGACAATATTTTAACCTTTCCTCTTGATGTGCATTGTTTAAATCATGGAAGCTACTAGTTGTTATTAAACATATTAAATCCTTTTTTATGTCACAAAGCAGTTTAGTTCTTTGATCAACTGGTAGGATGCTATGGTAGCTGGGTTCGAAATAGTATGCATTCCACAAATCCTCTAGCAGGCTGTAGGTTGGCAGTTTTCTCTTAGATTTGATTTATCACAAAGATATGCTCCCTTCTCTGTAACATCATGTGCTTTATGACTTGTGTCTTTTCCCTTTTCAGATAACTTGATTATCTTTTTGGTACGTAGATAAGCTTACCTTTCTTTGTTTTAGTCCATTATTTTCCTTTCCTTTTCAAATTCTGATTCTGTTTCTCATTTTCTTTTCTTCTTTCTCTGCAATTTTTTTTTCTGTTTCTGCAATTGCTGCAAGCTGCTGTCCCTATAGTGGTGATTTAATTGAAAAAGCTATTAAAGTTTTATAGTGATTTAAAAGAGGGGCTGTAGATGTTTGGCAGAAGTGCTCTATGTTCATATTTGGAATTCGTAAAGATTCTCCTTGAGGAAATGAAGTTGTTTTCCTTCCCTGAGTCAGGACTAGCCTGGGTTGAACCTCCTGCATGAACAGGCAGCTTCAGCCAGTCTGGATCTCTCCTCTTCCTGACTGTTCATCATCACCCAGTTAGCATCACTAAAATTCCCTCTGTTCCCTAATTGTTTCAGGTTTATAGTAGCAAGAATAGTAGTAGTAGATTGCATTGACATGGTGCTTTATGGTAACATTTGCAAAGTGCTTTCTTCCCAGTGAGGTAGAAAATGCAAATCATATTATTCTTATTTTATAAAGGAGGAGACTTCCTTAGGGCCACATGGTTAGTCAGCGTCAATGTAAAAAATCAAACTCATGTGTCCCTACTTTCAGTCCCACCTTGTCACCATGCCACGTTTCCTTAACAATACTGTAGACTCCTTGCAAAAAGATATCATTCTCCTCCACAGCATTCACCAGAGCGATTCACTTATAGTGGGTACTCAGTAGTTATTGTTCTGAAGAAAGAAAAACCTTTAGGGGTTTTGAGTTCCTTTTGTACTTTTTTCTACCCTATGTGTAAACATTCTCTTTCAAAGTTAATGTGTCTTAAAAAGTCTTGGCAAAAAAAAAAAGTCTTGGCAATAGGTGGATGCTTCAGGCAAAAAACCAGAAGAGAAAGCATGTTGGTAAGGATGTGCATTTCACCAGGTAACAGGATCTACTACCCTAAGGGAAAATGAAGGCTATTAGAAGTGTTGGCTCAGGCACACAACAAGTTAAGCCTAGAGCATTACACCATCATCTTAATGTTCTTCTCTGCCAGGACCTTCAGGCAACTTGCCAGCACATTTTCAGATATACAAGTCATATCGGGGAACATACACAGAAGACATTCTCTACAGGTTGCCCTTCCATGAAAGGAGTTTTCCTAATAAAGCTTTAACACTGTTAAAGGGTGTGGAATGAAGAAGTTGTGGGGAAAAGCTCCTGAAGAAGGTGAGATTTTGAGCTGAGCCCCAGAAGGAGCCAGGGGAACCAGGAAGTAGAGATGAAGGGGCAGAGCATTCCAGGCATAAGGGACAGTCAGTGCAAAGGCACTGAGATTGGAGGTGAGAAAGTCAGGCTTCTGTTTGAGAAACAGCAAGTAGTTGAGTCAGAGTGAGTGGAGGTGAGTAGTATAAGAAGACGGTAGCAGGGGACTGTGATGTAAGGGCTTTAAATGCCAAATGAAGGACTTTATATTTGATCCCTGAGGTAGCAGGGAAAGAGCCACTGAATTTTATTGAGTATATATGTGAGGGATCAGAGGTGAAATGACATGGTCACGCCTGTGCCTTAGGAAAATCACTCTATCATCTAAATGAAGTGGAAAGACTTGAGACAGGGGAACAAATCAGAAAGCTGTCCAAGTGGCAGATGATGGCCTTTCTATGTAGTTTGACAACATGTTCTGGAAGTTTTGAGATTTCTTAAGTTCTTTGGGATAACATCTGATTTACAAATTACATAGGAGTTTTTTTCATAATTTCTTTATTTGCAATTAGTTATAGTACTAACAAATGGCAAGATGCTGTAGGACATTTATAAGTAGACCTTTTATACCATTATTGATGCCATTTGTTTACTGGTAACTGTTTTTGTCTCTTTCATCCTCATATGCATGTGAACAACTTCCTTTTTAGAATTCAGTATTTTTTTTTTATTGAATCAAAGAGTTACAGAGAGGAGCAATTAAGGAAAGGGGCCCTCTTAGCTAATATAATCAAGCAAATATGCTTTGTGGCTGATCTATTTTCTTAGTTGCAATTTTTATCTGTTCCCATATTAACATTACTGCATCTAATCTGCAAGCCATCTGTTTACATCCATTTAAAGGCATTTATTTTAATTTTAGCTTTCTACATATGAAAAAAATAGTTGTGTGTGGATATGCAGATTTATAATGATAGTTGGCTTCAAGCTTTTGGTGGTTTTTAAATTTAAAGCACTTTTTAGTAAGCATATTTTACACATTTAATAAAGAAAATAATGTTATGCTTTTATTTTGCTTTAGGATTTACAAAGTGCTTTCTTTGTATTAACTCTGTGATGTAGGTTATGGGGATAATGTTGGTTTTTTTTAAATAAGGGAACTGAAGTTTATAGACATTCCCATAACCATATTACTAGTAAACCTCAGAAACAGAATTTAAGCCAAATCTATTGGCTCTTAATCTGGCATCCTATCACTACATCTTGTTTATACAAAAAAAAAAAAACGGTAATGCATCTACTAATTCTGGTGAACACTGGAAATGAAGAAGAGGATGATTCTCTAAGGTGTACCCACAATAATTTCCTAATTGATCTCATTGCCACCAGTCTCTTTCCTTTCCAAGCTCATTTGGCTAAGACTCTGCATTACAGAATAATTATCTTACTGTCAATTCCTTCATGATGGGTGGAGTTGTCATGAGCTTCAGAGAGGAAAAATCCTAGTTCCTGGCTTCCCAAGAGTCCCTGGTATCACCCAAGGAGAGATTTCCCCAAATCTCTAGTTGGGAATAGGGCTATGTAGACTCTTTTACATATTAACTCCTTCCTGGAGTCTTTCTCTCCCTCCGGGAATCTGAAGGGAGCTAAGAAAACTCCTCTTCTCAAATCTTACTAACTCTGCTTCTCACCAGCAACTGAGCAGTAAGTAATCATTCTCCAACAATGAGGAGAATCTTATGTAAATGAGCTTGAACCTTGAGTTACATATCCTTTGCAAGTCATCAAACTGATATTTCTAAAACATAGATCTGACCATGGTATTGCCCTGCTTAAAATGGTCAATTGTTACTTTATCATTTAGGATAAAATACCAAATCCACAGCCTGGCATTTGAAATTTTCCGTAATCTGGCTTCCTCTTATATTTCCAGTCTTATTTTATATTACTCCATGCCTCTGCATTCCAGTATTGTTCCCTGTATATAATGCCTTTGCTCAAGGGGTTCCTCATGTCTGATACGCTATCTCAGAGAAACTGAAGCTAGCTTCAAAGCCCAGCTCAAATGTTCCCTCCTGCGTGAGACCCTTCCTTATCTACCTTCCCTCTACCCTCAAGTTACTAGCCCTCTCTACCTCTTTAAATTATCTGCATATATTTTATAGATACTTGTGTACATGCTGATCATGTAATGCAGGGGAAAGAGCACTTACTGGATTTGAAGTCTAAAAACAGAGGTGCAAATCCTCATTCTTCACTAACTCTCTGTGTGACCTGGGGCAAGTCATTTTACCCATCCAAATCTGTCTCATCATCAGTAAAATGAGAAAGTTGGACTAAATTACAAATAACTTAAAACAAAATACATGCTAAATAGATGCTAACTAATTTTAAGAGTGAGTGGAGGCAAGTATTAACAATTCAAGAAATCAGGAAAGTTAGGGGTGGCTCTTGAACCAAGACTTCAGTCCAGATAAAGATTCCAAAAATCAGGGGTGAAGAGGTGGAAACCATTACAGGAATACATGACAGCTTGCGCAAAGACCGCTGGTAGAAAATATACTGTCAGGTATACAGACCAGCGAGAAGGCCAGTTTGGACGGAATGTCAAATGTGTGAGGGGAGAAAACACAAGATACAAATTTTGCATAGGTTGGAGCCACATTGAGGAAGACTTTAAATGTCAAACAATGTGTTTTGTCCTAGAGGTAAAAGGGAACCTTGGAAGAAGGCTTTTGACCTAGAGAGAAGTACAGTCAAAATCATGCTTCAGGACAGATTACCCTGGCGGCTGGGTGGAGCCCCTAGAGACCAACTGAGGCAATAGCATTTGTTCAGACTAGTTGTGTTAACTAGCATGGTGGCTGGTTTATGCATGAGAGGAGAGAAGGTAAAGGTATCATGGAATTTCAAGGCTAGAAGAGACCTTAGAAGTCAGCCAGTACAATCTCCCTTTGTAAAAACTGATAAAATGTAGGCCAAAGGTAAAGTGATTTCTCATACTCACATAGATAGCAGCAGAGCAGACTTGAACCTAATTCTTCTGACTTCTAGTTGAGTTTTATTTCCACTAAATTATCATGCTTCTTGGAGTTAATTTGAGTAATCTGAAACACACTTTTGCTGTCTCTCCTGAACCCCAACAAAGAAAGATTGTTTTCTTCCATCTTGTACATACTTATGATTAGATGTTCATATGATCCTTTCATTATATTTTATACTTGTAATTTCCAAGCAGCAGGATTTTCTTCTTGAGATGGGATGACCTTCTAAAGTCTAAATAATTAATGCCTAAAAGAATAGGCAATAAAACCAGTATCTACTGGTCATCTGTGATCAAGTTTTAGGTGTAGAACTAGTCACGGTCTTGTGCTTTTCATTTATCATAAGTAGCTGTTATGAAAAAAAATGGTTTTTTTCCAAAGAGCAGGGCATATGAGAATTAGTTAAGGAACAAAAAAATACCAACAGCAATATTTTTAAAGGAAGTAGCAGGAAAACCACAGTGATTTAATTCACTGCGTGTTCCCATCAGTATTTGGCAGCAAGTTGTCAGGTCTTGATCCATATAAAAAAAGGATTAGACCATACAGTTCTATGTGGTATATGACACGAAACAGGCTTGAGACGTTTCCAAGGTGATCACTGGTTTTAAACCCAGTGGAGTGTTAGCTCGGAGAAGCCGGAGGCATATCCAGCTGCCACAGACGGACACGCACGGCTCCTACTGGCTTGGCTGAGAAGCAGCCATCTTCTGGATACACAGGCAGAGCTCCCGCTTCCAGACCCCAAGATTGTATGCAGCCCTACTCTGCAGAAGTGCAGAGAAGTTATTTCAGAAAAAAGTTCACACCAAAACTCCATCGAGCACCTACTCTTTTTTTTTTTAAATACACCGTAGAAAGCTTTATTAGACGACAACTCTTGCAGAAGAAAACACAGCAAATCTTTGATTTCAACATGGCGTCACCCCAGTTTCTGCTGAGCCGTCTTCATTTCTTCTTTTTTTGCTCTGCTGCTGGCTTCCGTTCTTTTTCTGCCCGTGGCTTTGGATAAGCACAGCGCTTCGAACCTTAGACTGTACTCAAGGGCAGGGCCCAATCCAGTCCTGCCTGGAGGAGCCGGGAGACATTCACAGGCCGCACCATTTCCCTCCCCGCTACTCCTGACCCTCGACCCGGAAGCAGAAAGCCGCCCCGCCGGGCGAAGACGGTGAGGGAGGAGGAGCATCTGCTCTGTACAAAGCCTGGTGGAAGATAAAAAATAATGAAACACATAGTCCCTGTGTTTTAAAAGCTTAAAGTGTAAGAGGGGAGAGGAGAGAGCTAGTATGAGAGGAGGAGTGAGGGAGAGGAGAATAAGAGAGAAGAAGGAGGAGGCGAGAGAAGAGGAGAGAAAGGAGAAGAGAGAAAAAGAGAAGAGAGGAGAGAAAGGGAGGGGAGAGAAGAGGGAGGAGAAGAGAGAAAAGAGGAGAGAAAGGGAGGGGAGGAAGAGGAGGGAGGAGAAGAGAGAAAAGAGAGGAGGAGAAGAGGGGAGGGAAGAGGAGGGAGGAGAAGAGAGGAAGAGAGAAAAGAGAGGAGGAGAAGGGAGAGAAAGAGAAGAGAGGAGGAGAGAGAGGAAGGAAGGAGAGGTAAGGGGAGGAGAGAGGAGGGGAGCCAAAGTAGGCTTCTGTTGGCTATATCCAGGTGTGCCCTGAGGTCACTAAGGAATAGACCAGGGGAATCTTTGACCACAAGTCCACATGTGGCCCTCTAGGTCCTCAAGTGGGGCCCTATCCTTTCAAAGGGCCGCTGTTGAGGACTTAAAGGTACACATGTGGTTCCCCACCCCTGGAATAGACTGTACTGCTGGTGATTTTGAAAAGAAAGAAGCATGAGTATGTTTATGATATCATATTTGCCTTGGAAACTATCATTCATAAACCTATGTGGAAGCTCCCTAATAATAGTGACCTCCACCCAGCTGCAATACATATATACATGTATACACACGCACACACACACACAACAGTAACAACTAGAAAGTAATTATGAGAGAAAACGTAAGTTGTGCACACTGCTGCCAGATTCATCTTTCTAAAATGTTACTTTGATCATGTGATTTCTTTACTCAGAACCTGGCACTGGCTCTCCAAACCTATAGAATATAGGACAAACATCTTATCCTCTATTTTAAGGAAGGAAGGAAGGAAAAAATATTTGTTTCCTTTAGGATTCTTCTTGGCCTGTTGTCAAAACTACTTTTTTAGTCTTATCTCCCAATATTCTCTTAGAGAAACTCTCTGCTATAGTCCAACTATATAATAGTCCTGAATGCCGATCAACAATCATTTATCAAGTGTTACTCTGTGTCAGGCACAGCGCTATGTGAATAGCTTGCTTGGTCTTTCCTCCATACCTCTATCACAAACTATTTCATGCCTGCCATGTACTACCCCTGACCCTGCTTGCCTATTACCTACCAGTTTTTTTAGGATCAGTTCAAATCTCAGTTCCTCTGGAAAATTTTGTATGACCATTCCAGCCAGAAGAGATCCCTCTTCTCTAACTTCCTGTCATGTCTCTTGGCTATACTGTTGCTTAGGACTTACATAGTTTTTTCACAAGAGGTAGCATTGGACAGTCAATACAGATTTGATCTCTGACTCAAGAAGAATTGAATTCAAGTTCCATCTCTGATACACACTGACTGGGGTAAGTCATTTACCCCTCCAGGAAGTCCTTGAAAATTTTAAGTTTCAGAGCAGATCCTGATCTACATTGGAAGAAAAAGTTTCTCACCAGGAGCACCTTATATTGTTGAAATCATATCTGATCTTCCCACTGCCCACCTCCAACTCCCCTCAAAGCTTCCTTTACCATAGTAATTTCTTGCCGATCATGCTGCTACTGCAGGCATTGCCAAGGATCATCAGGTCACTAGAGTTGGATGCCAGCTGATCAAGCCAAGCTCTTCCAGGTTTCTTCTCCACCACCACCCAGTCCTTAATAGAGAGTTCTGTCCCTACGGAGAGCCTAACTGACAAGCTTCCACCGCCCTGGGCTTTGGACTTATGAGAAGGAGCTAAGTGAAGAAGTCATAGGAGCTAGAGAAAGTGGCTGCTGCCATGAGGTCTCTAGCACTGATTTTAGAGCCAAGGCTGTGTAAGCAAATCATGTACAAGGTATGCCACAGTGGATCCTGGTTCCAGAAACCCATCTGGACTACAAATAAAAGCCTCAACTTCCCCTTTCTTTCCCTCTTTCCCCTGAGAAGGCAAGTCCTGTCCTGAATGATGCAAGTTAAAGAAAACAGGGACAAAATACAAAACTTGCCAGTTTCACCAGGAGTAGACCCCATATAAGAAGTTCCATTTTGAAGGCTACCTTTGATTCTTATCTTTACTGTATCCATTTTCTTAATTGCTATCATCATTATGCCTGAAAAGACCTACAGCAAATGGTAGTGGCCAATATAGACTTTCACTGGCATTCCTAAAACAGGCTTAATCCCAGGGGGCTCTCCTTTGACTTTTGGAAATCAACACCATCATCAAAACAATAACAACAACAAAATGGAAGAGGTCTTAAGTAGCATACTTAAGAATGTAGGTTAAACTATGCTGTTTTGGTCCCAGATACCAAGAATAGATTACCAAAGATAGGATTTTGCAGCAAATAGTAGCTCATTGACTTCTGTCAGTGGGGCAGCTAGGTGGCACGGTGGATAGAGTGCTGGACCTGGAGTCAGGAAGACAGCTTTGTGAATTCAAATCTGTTTTCAGACACTTACTAGCTGTGTGACCCTGAGCAAGTCACTTAACCCTGCTTGCCTCAGTTCCTCATCTGTAAAATGACCTGGAGAAGGAAATGGCAAAGCATTCCAGTATCTCTGACAATAAAAGGTCACAGAGAGTCAGACACAACTAAAAATGACTTAACAACAACATTGACTCCTAAATCTGATGGTAAAAATCTGATTTATATTTCCTACTTTATCTTCTGTTTCTTCTCTCCCAATACTCTTTCCTACCTTCAAATTTTATAATGGACATAACTATTAGTAGAACAGTAAATGCAGATAAATTATAAATGAGTATATATATTAGAGATGCATGCTTGAAAATGTTTTATTAAAAACGATTCAGAATCAAAAGTGTTTGGAGACTGTTGGTCTAAAGCAGAAGTGTAGATGTAACAAGACTCCCAACACTCCTGAGTGTAGCCTGAAGCAGAAGAGTTGTAACTGGGAAATACTTCATAAGTAAAAAAAAAAAATACAGTAGAACATAGAAAGTGTTAGTATGTGTTTTTCTAAGTCAATGTCACCTGCAAGGATCCTTATGTATGTTTTAAGTGGTTCCCTTTTCAATTTGAGTGTGACATCACTAGTTTCTGGACAGAATTACTTTATTCTTTGAAACCATTTCTATATCTCATTAGTACTTGAATGGGCAGGTGTAACTACTCTGAATACATACTGTTTTATGGGATATAGATTTATATGACATTGTGGAGTCTTTAGGAATGCAAGATTTCACTTTGAAGTTTAAGACTGAGCCAGATCCAGTCTGGAGAGCAAATGAGGCTAAGGTTTTAGAAGGCGAATGAACATTTTCAAGTTCATTCCACTCATTTATAAAATGAAAGGGTTGGACTAGATGATATCATCGGTCTCTTCTAGACTGCCACCCTATATTTCTGTGAATTACTGGGGAACCACTTAGATCATTGAACTCTTCAGTCTAAAGTAAATGGTGCTATTTAGACATCCCTACAACTATGTGACACCTGAAGAAATATAGTTGAACTGATTCCTTTGATCAACAAAATAGTAATTAATTCAGTCTGTTAATACTTCATGAGAATATTTCTCATGTTAACATTAGATTGTTGGGGGTTTTTTCTCTGAAGTACATACATTCTGCATGGTAGATTGAGGGCCAGGCTTATAGGCATATTGTAGTTTATAAGTGATCTACTTTTATTCATGTGTTAGTAATATCTATATTTTCTAATAAAATGGGTTCCATCTGTTCTCAATTTGATTTTTCTTATAAGCAGATTTGAAAAAGTTGCTCTGGCCTCTTGACAGAAGTCTGTGCAATGTCTACTCCAACAAGTAATATTATGATACATAGTAATCCTTTTGTGAAAGCCTTGTAAATGTTGATGAATTGGGCACTATAATAAGGGGAAATCAAAAGCTACTTGTATTCTGCTCAGTTTGACCAAACTCATCTCATGAAAATACCACCATTTTAGGAGAGCTTCACTTTATAAGAGTGTTGTTATTGAATCGTTTCAGTCATGTCTGACTCTTTGTGGCCCCATTTGGGGTTTTCTTGGCAAAGATACTGGTGTGGTTTGCCATTTCCTTCTCTATTTCATTCTACAGATGAGGAAACTGAGGCAAACAGGGTTAAATGACTTGCCCAGGATCACACCGCTAGTCAATGTCTGAGGCCGGATTTGAACTTACAAAGATGAAACTTCTGGATTTGGTCCCAGTGTGCCACTTAGCTACCCATCCATAAGAGTAGACTCGGGGAATTTTTTAAATAGTTAAGCAAATTTGATTTATGTTATGTGGAAGATGGTCACAAGATTGTAGATTTAGGGTTAGGAAAGATCAGAGAGGTTATCTAGTTCAACCTCGTTTTACAGATGAGAAAGCTAAAACATCCAAGCAGTTGTAGTGATATTTCCAGGGTCACCCAGGCAGTAAGTGGCAGAGAAGGCCCCAAATTCCTTGTTCCTTTTATTAAACTACACTGCTTCTACAAAGGTAGCATTGATTCTAGCAGTTTGTTCTAAGTGTCTTGCATGAACTACAGTTCTCTGTGGCACAGATGATAAAGCTAGTGCAAGTTGGAATGAGAGATTGTATTATTGTTTGTCACATAATAAGCATCAACATCATAATCATCATAGCCAACAAATTTGTTAAGCACATAATAATATATAAGATTCATTGTAGCAGGTACTATTGATAAAAAAAGAAAAAACCCAACGACTTTATGAGACAATGCCTGCCCTTGAGAAGCTGATATACATATTGAAAAAATAAACCAACAATCAACCATACAGGTTAGCATTGCTAAAGCAAAATTGTGTGTGTGTGTGTGTGTGTGTTTGTGTGTGTGTATAATTTTTTATAGGAAATATCAGGGAGTCAGTATACATATATGTATATGTATGCATATACACAATCATAAATGTCTGTAGAGAGTATGTTTAAACTGTCTTCCTCCTGTATATGGAGCCAATAAATATGCATACATGTATACATATGTGTATTCATATCTATATATATATGAATATATATGTGTGTACATACATACATATATATAGAAAGAGAGAGAGTTAATAGAATCTCTAATGCAACATCTCTTAGCTAGTCTCCTCTGAAGGTTTATCAGCCATGACCTATACCCTATGCTGTATGTGTGCTTGTGTCTTGTGCCCCCTTTTCTTTCTATATTGGCTTGCTTGCTGGCCTAACTAGCTCTCATGGGGTTTATATTATCATCTCTGTGTAGATGGCTCCCAAATTTATATATCTAGCCCTCATCTATTGATGCCAGTCTTGAATGCCAGTCCAACGTCTCCCACTGTCTGCTGAGCATTTCTACCTTTGTATTCCATGCGTTCCATCTCAAACTCGACATACCTAAAGTGGAACTCATTAACTCTCCCCTCCCAAAGTTAGTCTTTTCATTTCCTTCTTTCCACCAAAGGTCCATCATCTCATCTCTCATATCTGTCCCCTTCTCTTTCCTCACGGATACCACCCTGGTTGAGATTCTCATAACGTTTCACCTGGATTATTGCAGGAGGCTAGTTGGTTACCCTGTAGCCAACTTCTAACCATCTTTCTAATTCATTTTCAATACAGTTGCCAAATTGATATTTCTAAAGCACAAGTCTGATCATGGCATTCTCCTACTCAGGAAGCTTCAGTGATTTTCTGTTGCCTGTAGGATAAAGTGCAAATTCTTATGTTTGTCATTTAAATCCCTTCAGAATCTTGCCCCACCTTATCCTTTCAGGGATGGTAACTTATTATTCTCAAGGAAGACTAGCACCTCTGGTGTGAGGGCTTGCCAGGCACTTTTTCAATACACATGGATGAATTTCACTTATGTTATACTTTTCCTTTGGTATTAACACACATATACACATATGCTAAATGCCCTATCTGGAAATAAGAGGGAGGGGAGATATAAGAAGAGAAATGTTACATGAAAATAACCTTATATAACCAGAACATGATTGCTAAGGAATTGTAAACCCCATAGGTGTCTTGGTTAAGAGAATTTGACCTTAATCAACCTCTGTTAACAGAACACTTACCTTGGCTTTGTCTAAACAAGACAAATTGTTTGGTTCCAAAGTTGTTTTTTCCTCTGCCTGAAGCTAAGAAGAGTGTTAAAAGCTAAGGAAGGCTGGGAATGGGACCAATTAACACCAAGTCAGAAAGTATTTGCCCCAGAAAGTGTAAGCTTAGACATACTGACTTTAAGAAAAGTTTTCAAAAACTTTTTTTAAGTTAGTGCTTATTTCAGTTTTAGGGAAAAAATAACCATGATTATGTGAATTGAACAATTTCTTTCATTAATCCATTTACCAAACATTTATTTAGTCCCAACCGTATACAAGTTCCTGTGCCAGGTGTGTTGAGAGTACACAGATATATAACATAGGTCCTTGCTTTCAAGGTTACCAAAACTTGGAGTCTGAACTCAACTGTTGTCTACTCCAGGAAGCCTTTCCTGATTTTCTCTGATACCAATCAGTCTTCCTTCATCTTTATCATATTGCTTTCTACTTCTCTTATTCACTTATCTTATAATTTATATTGTAGTTTTTTTGTGCATATTTATTACTTCCCCAAATAGATTTTATGGTAGGGTCTCATCTGTTTTTTAATCACCTCGCTGAGAGCCAAGCACCATGCATTGCATATAGTAGGGACTTTAATAAATGATTGTTGAATATGTATTTTGATGGGTGGTTAGGAAATATTTGTATCCTTCCTGCCCTTTTTGATTAGAATGTTTGAAGGATGAAGAAAGGGATAAGAGGAGATGTAGGATAATTGGTTCTTGATGAAAGGACAAGCGAGCAGCTAGAGCTTGCTATAAAGTTACATATTGCAGCCTCAAAGTAGAATTTAAGAGCCTTACAGACAAGAATTGTTTTATTTTTTTTCTCATCTCTCCCATTTCCTAGACTTGCATGTATAGGCACTTAATAAATGTACTTTAGATTGGATTAGGTTCCAGTCAGTTATCTTATATCTTAATACAATGTAGACAACATTTTGTTTTTATTATAAGAAACTTTCACAAAGAAAATAGGAATGAAAGAAAGATGCGTTATAGAGAATTGTTCATTGTAGAGACCTAGATTTTTTTTTTCAAAAAAAAATTCTAGCCTCAAATAAGTGCCATCTAACTGGACATTGATGATTTCTTTATCTATATCTAGTAATGTACCTGTAGGTATACTAACATTTTATCTTGTCTTACCTGTAGGCACTGAAAATTTTCTGTTATACTTACACAGAGTTTATTATTCAAGAATTCATTCCTAAAGAGTGATATAGTCTGGAGGGTTTTTACCTAATGATATTTTGATTTCTTTCTTCATTATTGCTATTTACTAATTTTGTCATTTTCATGATTGCGATTATTGCAGTTGAGAAATAGTAAATGAATCCCATATTAAACTGAAGCTAGGCTTGATAGTCCATTCAAATGAATTGTTCTCCTAATAGAATCTGGGGGAAAGTATAATCTCAAACAAGAGAACTGATGGAAAAGAAGTTCCCAATTTTAACAAAACTTTATTATTATCTTTATTATTATTATTTCTCGGGAAATCTTTATTATTATCATTTCTCATGGGGAAGAATAACAGCAACAGAACTGGAATTTCTATAGTGCTTTAAATTTTGTTTTTTTTTCTACCACATCTCTTTTTAAAACCTTTTAAAAATTTATTGGCTCCAAAAAAATGCCAGAAATATGAGCAAATGTCAAACCACCATTTCATTTGGAAACTGTTATATTCATCAGGTATAGGCGAGTCCCAGCTTGTGGTCATTAATTGCTGAAATCAATCTCACACCATAAAAATAAATTGCCAGGGTGTTAGGACTGACCCAGACCAACTACTGCAGCTGGAAATAACTTTGTGTGTAAATCCCTCATACCTTCTGGTATCACTGGTATTTTTCTTTTTCTTTAATAGGTGTTAAAATGGGTAGAAGAAGCAGTTCAAGCTTCAAAAGTTCATCTCCTCTCTACAGATCATTTAGAAAAGGCTGCAAATACTTGGCAAATCCCTTTTGATCCCAGCCTCAAAGAAGTTACTGTATCTTTGAGTGGTCCTTCTCCACTGATTGAAATCCGTAATCCATTAGGTAAGTTTATTTATGTGTGTGTGTGTGTGTGTGTATGTGTATATATATATGTATATATGTATGTATATGTGTGTATATGTGTGTATATATGTGTATATATGTATATATTTATGTATACACCTTCATATCACTTCATTTTTTTTAAGTGGGCAGAAAGTGCTCTGTTTGTTCCTTTACACCAAGCCCTATTATATGGCTGAACCAAACTTCAAGGTCCCTTCCTTCATACTTTTCATTTGGAAGTTTAAAAAGCCTTCCCCATTTAGGGGAAAAGAAATTTTGATTGTAAAATATGCTGATGATATCACGCTTGCCATGGGATGCTTTGTAGAATAACTCATATAAGACAAATGTGTATACTTTGTAATTCCATTTGAATGATTTTCAAACCAGTATAACCAAATAAAACATTCATTAATGCACACCAAATGTGTATATAACACCCACTGGATTTCAATCCTACGGTAGTTGTCTTCTAAATACTGGTAACTAGGGCACACCACCAGAATATGGTTTTGACATCTTTAATTCAGAAAAGATTTTTGTTTACTTTTGGCAGTGAAACAAATTTATTTCTAATTGAGTATTGAGCTTATATTGTATATTTCCTGCACACTTGTATGGTTTATTCACTTCTTAATTCAGTTCACTTTTTGTTGTGTTTTTGTTATTTGAAAAATGGTCTTAAAAGGTACCTGATTTCTGATTTTTTTAAAAATCTGAAAAATTTCTCAGAAGTTTCATGTACCTTAGCAATCAAATTGGAATTGAGGAAAACATCTGGAAATCTAAATATTTTTATGGATATATTCATACCACTAGAGCATATGGCCTTCCAAGGCCATATGTAACTCCTCTTTTTGTAATTTTTTTGGACATGGTCCATTAAGAAGTACATTGCCATTGACAGAAGAAGCAAATCCATACGTTGTTGAGCTTCTTATGTTACCTGAAAAAAATTCAGGCTTCTCCCAATATGGATTTATGCCTTCTTGATAATTCAATGATCCTTTTGCATGATGTTTCAACCTTTTCATTTTTAAGTGTGCCAATAGAATATCATATGTGAATTAAGGCTAAAACCGTCCAGATTCGTTGATGAAATATCATTTTGGCATTTATTAGTTTCTATAGATGCCAGCATAGATCTTTTCTTTACTGGAAAGCCAGGGGTGGAATCAGTCAGAAAATATGACTTCAATCCAAAGTAATTTATAGGCCTTATAGGACTAATTTAGTGTATATGTCAGATATACTTTGTGTTCATAGGGACTAGTTGGAATTATCTGGTTACATTGTTTTGATTATAGTTTATAAAATTATTTTGCAGGATAATATCCCTCCCCTATACCCAATGCACAAAGCTTGGTACTTTGGAGATAAATTGGATAAAATTGTTGATTGTCTCCAATTTATCCTGTGTATGGTTTATACTTAGTGGCTTTCATGTTGTATGCCCCATTAGGCTGTGAACTCTTTGATAGAAAGGACTTTTTTTGTCTTTGTATTCCTAGTGCTTAGCACAGTGCCTACCACGTGTCATAGATACTTAATAAATGCTTAATAACTGACAGCCTTAGTTCTGGGTGACTGTTGGGGGCTCTTATGATAACAATTTCCTGAATTAATGCCAAAAATTATTTAATCTAATTTTCTGAAATTGCTATTCATATACTCTATTACCCTTGTGCCAGTGGACAGACTTTGAAATTATTTTGATAATTATAAGCTAGGATGTCTTTGGAAATATATGACCACAGTCTGACAAAGGTTATTTATTTTTTCTATATATAAAAGTCAACAGAATAGAGGTGAATATGTGACTCTAGTTCTAAAGCTCATACTTTAATGGTATGTTATGGATATAGGAAACATTCCTCATTTTATGATTTCTTAATCAGATCTATTAGTAAATATAATATTCCAGATGGTATGTACTTCATTTATCCAACAAACAGAAGGACAGTGAATCTTTAAGCCTGTGTACATAGCTCTTTGGCAAGAAAATATCACTGAGAGAAAATTGTGACTTGAAATCTGATCTTTCTCTCAGATTTATGTGGTGATAAATCAGTCAATACTCAAAGCTGAAAGAAATATTGTACTTGTTACCTTTCTGTCTGTCTTTCAGGGAAGCTGATAAAAAAAGGATTTGGCTTGAATGAGCTATTAAATATCCATAACTCTGCCAAAGTAGTGAATGTGAAGGAGCCAGAGCCTGGCATGTGGACAATTAAGGTACTGTTATTCCACAAAGCATATATTATTATTTTATTTCTATGGTAATATATTTTATAAAGTGTATGTAACAGACCATTTATAATACAAATCTCTTGCAAGCGTAGATAACAATTTAACAAAAAGAAATACATATATTTTAAAGACATTTTCGATATATGAATTATCTCCAGTGTCTAGAAGTAGCCCATAAAATCCCCAGAGATAAAGCACTCCATTCATCATGCTGGTAATTTGTTCTTCCCTAAAAGTTAACATTTAAGAAAACTATAGTTATATTTTATAGTTTTCCTATTATTTAGCACAGAGTTAGTATGCTTATTATAAAAAATACCTGAAATTGAATGTGACACAAAAATCTGTTACTCTGCTGAAGATACTTCCAAGTTTAGAAGTCAGAAACTGGTGACCTAGAGTTGGCTGTGCTACTTATTTTACTTTTTGGTCATAGGCATGTCACACAATTTCTCTGTTCCTTAATAAGTCTCATTCATGAAATCAGGGTGATAATATCTTTACTGAACAGGGTTGTTGCAATGATGAAATGAGGTAACATGACTAAACTGAAAAATTGAAAAATATTTAAATGTAAACTATTATGACACTATCAATTGTTACTATTGTTATTGTCACCTAGATATCACCTAGATAGAATAGATAATAGTATAAAATAGCCCATTTACAAAAGATTACATCATTGGAAAATGTCTATTATTCAGACTTGGTACATGTAGTTCATTGGGTTAATCCATTAGGACATTTATCATGTACATGCAACTCCAGAGAGCAATGAGTTGGGCCAAGAACTGACTAGGAAGAGAGTAGATTGGATTGCATTTGGGAAATTGCTCAATGCTTATAATGATCCCAGGCTATTTCCTTTTGTAAAATTTCATCATTTAAAAAAAAATCACAAATATTCCTTGGGTGATATGTAGCTGTAAATCTTGTAATACCACAGTCTCCAAAATGAAGAGTTGAGAGTGACCCAAAGCAAATTGTATGGTGAAGCATGGTGGGTCCAATTAGCATGGTTCTATCATTAAGTATCAGTGTAGGGCTTAAGTGGAAATTTTATTATTATTATTATCATCATCATCATCATCTCATTCTCATCTTTTTCAATGGAGTTTAGATAGAAATGATTCCAGCGCAAGTCTCTATCCTGTTACATTTCTTTTATATTTGATATGCTGCGGACATTCAAGCAATCAACAAGTATTTATTAAGCATCTACTATCTGGCAGGCCCTAGGTGTACACGTTCAAAGAATTAAACAACTCCTACTTGCAATGAGACCATTGTAGTGATGGAAAATATAATTGCTTTTTGTAATAAAACCAATATATCTAATGATTATCATTGTGTGGTAGGTTTAATTGAAGACCCTTTAGAATACAGCCTGTTTTATTCTTGTTTCACTATCCTTAGCATCTAGCACAGTATTTGCACACAGAGGTATGGGCAAAAATGATTAAATATTTCTAATATAAGACCAATTAAGTCAAATCAACAAACATCTATTAAGTGTTACTGTATGTTAGACATCGTGATAAGTGCTGCAAATGTAAATAGAAGCAAAAAGAAAGACAGTTCCTGTCATCAAAGAGCTTATATTCTAGTGGGAGAAGATAGCACATAAAAGAAAAATGAAAGAGGGGAGGCAAGGAGAGAGTATCTGTGGGAGGGGAAGGAAGAAAAGGGTCACAGTGGAGAAAGATGTCAAGAAAAGCAGGAGCAGTGTTAGGAATGAAGGACTGGTCCAAACCATTTTTGGGGAGGGGGCAAATATGGAATGTAGTATACTAACTCTTTTCAGGTTATTTAGACCAGTGCCTTGTCTAGTGGGTAAATTCTGTGTGTCAACAACTGTTCCATCTGTTCTGTGCCTTCCGTACCATAGGCCGTCAGTAAACATTACTGGAAAAGGAGCTGATAGGAAGAAGGAGCTGAGGCTCTTTATTGAGGAGAAGAAAAGTCTCTGGGACACGTGCTATTATTACAAATATTTGAAGTCCTATCATGTGGAAGAGAGGTTACACTTGTTCTGCTTAGTAAAAGAATCAGGTTAGATTTAGGCTCTGTGTCAGGCAGTTTCCTGTCAGCAATGGAATAGCCGTATTTGGAGATTAGCACATTTCCATCCTTGGCAATCTTCAAGCACAGGATGCATGACTACTTGTTGGGTATGTTATAGGTTTATAAAAATGAGAGGACCAGGGAGCAGCTAGATGGCACAGTGGATAGAGCATCAGCCCTGAAGTCAGGAGGACATGAGTTTAAATTCGACCTCAGACCAAACACTTGACACTTACTAGCTGTGTGACCCTGGGCAAGTCACTTAACCCCAATTCCCCACCCCCACCCCCCCGCAACAAAAGGAACTGATAGGTCCTTAGATTAGTTTGTGAGTAGGGAGGGAAACAATGATGTAATGAAATGATGAGGGCTCCATTCAAATGATTGTAGGTGAACATCGCAGCTAACATGACAATAATTAAAGAAACATGCAGACACAGTGACTAGCTCATGGTAATCTTGGATTTATATCTTATATTCATCATGAACTCTTACTTCATATAAATCCTATCATTCTTTTTTTTTTAAGCTTAACAACTGATAGCATCAGCTGCATCAAATACAAGCATTATTGCATTACCCACATATTTTCATTACATAAAATATAAGAAGATGTAACCAAACTCATACCTTTCTTAGAATATGAAGAGTATATAAAGTACTGATGGAAGAAAGAAATAGAATTGATTTGACCATATACATAAAAGTCCCCTACTCCTGAAATCCCAGTCCTTACCTGACATTCCATGGCGTGCGACCACAGATTTTCAGCCTGATCTCAAATTGCTTCCCTCCATGTGTTCTATGTACATGCCGGGACCCCCTTATTTATATTGTAGCTTATGTCTGGAATGTCCTCTCTTCTCTTTGCTCTCTGAATTTCTACTCACCCTATAAACCTCAACTAAAATGCTCATTTCTTTCTGAAACCTTCTCTGATCCATCTGTTTTGTGATGTGGCAGCTAAAAGGAATGATGGATAGAGTGCGGGCCTTGTGTGGTGGATAGAGCCAGGCAGGAAGGCTTCAGTTCAGTGCTGCCTTAGACACTTACTAACTGTGTGACCCTAGACAAGTCATTTAGCCTTCCTAAGCCTCAGGTTCCTCATCTGTAGAATGGGGATAATAATAGCTTCTCCTTCAGTGGATTATTGTAAGGATCGCATGAAAAAACGTATTAAAGTATGCAAACCTTAAACTCTTCCAAGTACTAGCTATTATTATAATGTTGATGAACCATTTCAGACTCAGAGAGCGCTTTATTTTACAACTATTGATGTACTTTTCTTATGTTATTGGGTATTATGTTCTCTATGTCTGTAGCTTATCTCAAATCCCCTTCACTTTAGCCAACACCTAACATAGAGACACAGGCAGTCATAGCTCAAGTCCTCATTATCTTTCACCTAGACAATTTCAATAATATTCTAACTGATCTCTCAGACATCAGTTTTATTCCTCTCCAATTCTGCATCCACATAGCTGCCAATCTGACATTCTTCTGCCCAGGTCTAACCTTGTCACTCTTGCACTCAGAAAGCTCCAGTGGTTCCCTCTTGCTTCTAGGATAAAATCTTTACTTTTCTTTTTGGCTTTTAAAGTCAACTTTGTAGGCTTATGGCACATTACTCATTCTTTATACCGTATATTCCGTCTCCTGTAGATAGTGGATAGAGCACTGGGTTGGGAGTCAAGGAGACCTGAGCCCTAAATCCAGCTGTAAATCACTTAGCTTCTGTTTTCTGCAGTTTACTTATCTATAAAATGGAAGTAATAACCTCACCTACCTCACAGGGTTGTTGTGAGGATCAAATGAGATACATTTGTAAAGCACTTAGCACAGTGCCTGGCATATAGTAGGCACTTTATAAATGCTTCTTCTGTTTCCCTTCCCATGTTCTTCCCTTCTTTCCTGTCTCCATATGAGCCATTCCTGGTCCCTGAAAGGCACTGCTGTCTCTTATGATCTAAGCCTTCCTTCAGAGCTCAGCTCAAGCTTATCCTAATCCCCCCAATCCTTTGTGTCATATGGAAATTACTTTGTGCCTGTTTGTTTCTCCCCAATAGAATGTAAGCTTCCTGAGGTCAGGGACTATTAATTTGTTAAGGGTTTTTTTGTCTTTATATCTCTAGTAACTAGCAAATTGCCTACCATGTAGTAAATTCTTTTTGAATAACTATCTCATCCCTTTCCCAGATTGTAAACTCCATTAGGGCAGGGACTTTGACGTATTGAAATGTTGCATTTCCCTCAGTGCTGAGCATAATTTTCTTCTTGTAAAGATTTTAGTAGTTGTCTGTTAAATGAATGAAAGGAATCCACTTAATTTAGATTAGGTCAACATTAATGAAGCATGCAAATCTCCTGTACTAAGTAGACTCTGGAGATTCAAAGACAAAAATGAAACAGTGCCTACCTTCAAGGAACTCACATTCTATATAACTGTTAACTCTGAACCTTAGTTTAGACAAGCTGTTGAATCAGTTAATTACATTAGGCCCTTCTACAGAGACATCAAAAATTGGAATTATCCTTGTTCCTATCTTTCGTTTTCTGCTCTATGGGAAGTGTCTACTGTGTCTGCACTTAATCGTGCTCTGAATGTTTCACGTAGCATTTTTTCACCTCATGAGCAGAGAGTAGATCATATATGTTATTTGACCTAACAGCTTTCGTGAATTAGGTGGGGGCACTAACTTTCAAAGCCTCATTGTATAGGTAGGGTACAATGAGATGCAGAACATTTAAGTGATTTGTCTAAAGTGACAGATCATATAAAGGTTGCAGTTCCCAATCTCTGTAGCTTCAATATTAGAATTGCAATGCATATGTACTGTGACATTTCAGGGGACACTCAACAAAGAGATAAATGTAAGTCTTGTGTGACTTTCATACAAATGAGTCAAATGCTTTGAGTTACATTTGATGCTAGTGAAAACATGCTTAAAAGCAGCAATTTAAGAGAACATAAATTATTCTTTTATTAAAAACAAAAGAGAAAGTTGTTTTAAGCCAGACGTTCCCATCTGTAGGGGGGCTACTTAATATGGTAAGTCCTGGATCTCATTTCTAAAATGCATTATTAATTTTCCATCCAGACATTTATCTCTGTAGCTATAGAATTCAAATATAATCACATAAGTACACATTTGTGTTAAGCCAAATCTGGCCTTCAGCTGCTTTGGGAAAATTCGCGGCAAAAACATTAAAGAAGTAAGAGCAACCATAGGTTCTAGAAAGCACAAAATCCCTCGATTAGTATATGATTATCAGTATAATTGGGTAAGCTCACATATGTGTCTATTCCCAAGGGTATATTTCCATTAAGAAAATTTGGATAAACTGTGCTAAGATAATCTTCCAAGGGGAAAATAGAGAGTTCCAACTATACAGTTACATTTAAGGCATTCATGTTGGTTTCCAGAGCCTATTAAGGCATTTAAACATGATCAGAATGCTTTTGAAATCATATTCAAGTAACATGAATGTATTTAGCAACGAAAATCAAATCAACACAATGTGTACCATGGACCACACAAGAGGAAGGATTATGCTAGCAGCCAAATATTTTCACCTGTTAACTCTTATGAATAAGCTTACAAACTAGCTACACCAGGTGTGCCCTTTAGATGAGTTAAATGTGGCACCAATTCTCTTTGGGGTCAGTGAAATGTATTGTACTAGCATAGGTCTTTCCTGGAAATTATCCCAGTTATTTGACCTTGACAATATCAGATTGCCAATTAAATAGAGTATTTTCTTAACATGTTTATGCATATATATCTATCCAGAGGGCTTAGGATTGTGAAGAGTCTTCACTTCATGCCATATGAAGACGGAAGAAACTGGAAGTGTTTAGCCTAGAAAAGAGAAGACCCCGGAAGGAGGGGGGCGGGGAGATGAAAGTTACACTCAAATTCTTGAAGCGCTGTTATATATAATGTGGATTAGACTTGTTTTCTTTGATTCTAGAGTTCAGAACTAAGAGCAGTGAGCCTAAGTCTGAAAGAGTTTAATTTTGAGGTGAAGAAAATTTCCCAACATCTAAGTCAGTCCAGAAGTGGAATGGACTACCTCGAATGGAGGTGGTTCTCTTCTCCTTAGAGGCCTTCAAGAAGAGGCTCGTTGGCCACTTGTCATTTTGTTGTAGTGGACATTCCTTTCAGATATGGCTTCGACTAGATCGAGGCCCCTTCCAATTCTTATATGCTGGGATTTTGCAATACTAAAAAAGAGCTTCAGACAGTGCTAGAGCTCTTACTCTTTGCCAACTCCAGATACATTTCTTTGTGGCTTTACAGTTCCTTAGCTCCTCAATATACCAGGGAAAACAAAAGATCTCTCTGTTTAGAAAACAGAAGCATACGTTTGGTTGAAATCTAAGTCCTACCATTAGCTATTTGGTCTGAGAGCCTATTAGAAGGTTTATCTGTAAAGTGGTATTATTTCTTGTTTTTATGTAAAAATACAGTCAAATTTTATGAGTCTGATTACTACCCCAAACTGTTCTACTTTTTAAAAATAAAACGTTACCTTTAGGATTATTTCCTGTCAAGAAAGAGAATGAAAGTCTATTTCTCTAACCAGATTTTATTTTAATTTGGAATGCTTGATTTCTCATGACTAAGAGTTTTCCATCAAGATCATGAGTTAATTCAGTACCATAAATATTAGCTTTCTAGTTTATTCTCTATTACCATAGTGTAGGCGTGTTGTGATTTTGGTTCTGTAAATAAGTTTAGTGCTTATTCCTGACACTGCATTTTGGTGTACCTCATTCTTTTAATTATAGTTTACTGTGTCGTGAAAAACATCTTCTACCCTGTATTGTTTTCAGCTAAAATAATCTAAATGTAAACATGTCCTAACATGAAAATGTTTGATTTTAATTATAATTACAAATGCTGTAGGTGCCACTACTGCTCAGTCACTTTTAGAAGAAAGGTAAGGGAAATATTGTTTAGAATTAATTTCCTAAAGATTAATGATACAGTTAGAGTGCTTATTTTTTTTACTATATTGTTTCAAGATAGAGTCTTTTAAAAGAGCTTCTTAATCAGTTATATAATCACATAATTTTAATGTTGGAAGGGACCACAGGGGTCATCTACACTAATTCATACCTGAACAAGAATCCCTTCTACCATCTAACCTTCCGTAAATCTTTGTTTGAAGACTTGCAGTGAGTGTCAACCTAGTAACTATAGAGGCAGCCCATTCCACTTTAGGATGACATTAATTTTTAGGAAGATTTTTCCCCTTCCAATCTAAATTTGTCTCCATGTGACGTTTGCCCTCTGCTCCTAACTCTGTCCGTTGGGGCTAAGCATGAGTAGCCTAATCCCTTTTCTGTGTGATAATTGTTCAAATAATTGAAGAAAATTATTATGTTTCCCCTAATTCTTCTCTTCTCCAGACTAAACTTCCCCATTTCCTTCAACTAGTCCTCAGATTTCATGTTCTTGATATTCTTCTCAATTGTTTCCCTCTATGGATGTTTTTCATTCCTTTCTAAAATGTGGCACTTATGACGAACATAACATTCCAGGTGTGGTCTGACTAGGGCAAAGTACAGTGGGGCCATTACCTCATTAGATGTGAACACTAAACTTAAAAAAAAATGGTGACTTCTTCAGTGCGGATATTTCTTTAATCATCATAAAACAATGCAAACCTATATGCCATAATGTCATGAATTGCTGTGGTCCTCCCACAATTCGTTGTCAAACTCTCCAAATTTAACTGGGTTCAGTCAACATTTATTAAGTATTCACTATATTCTGGTCAATATACTAAGAGATGTGAATACAAAGAAAAAGCAAAAATAATCCCTGACTTTAATGTAAGCTTACATTCTAACACAAATGGCATCATGTTCATAAGTTCTTATATAGGCACAGGCATACTCAGATTACATGTATAAATGCCATATAGAACTAGGAACCAGGGAGAGCATGTGTTTTTTTCTTTTATTGCTCATGGGCAACATTCCCTCCCCACAAATTCATATGTACTCTTTAAGGTTAAATAACCATCTTATGAAATGGAAAGAATTTACAAAAAAAAATGCATTATTCATATGAGAGAATTGTTAAAGACATGTATTTATCCAGATAGCTGCAATAAAGCCAGCTAAACCTACTTTAATTACCCAAAATATAGAAAAAAATATCTGTTTACTCCTATTATGTAATAAGTAACATTCAGAAAAATTCTTAAAGTGCTTGAATATTTTAAAATCGAAAGTATTCTTAGGATCTTCAAGGATCATAAAATATATAATCAGTGTTGAACCTGGGAAAAATATCAATTAGGTAAAGTTTGGTTTTGGACGTCAGTATTCCCTCAAACTCCACATTCCTTCTTGAATCCCCCTCTTTCTACCCCCTCACCTCTCCATCACCACCACTCCGGCTGCCATTGCTAACCTCTATGCCTGGTATGGTATTGTTTTGTGTTATCACTGGTTATCTACGGACCCTCCTCTTTGGCATCCCCATGGACTTTATATTTCCTTATCCTGTCCTCTTTTCAAAATTTACCTTGCCCTGTGCCTTTTTCCTTAGAGTCCTGTCAAATGAATTCTTAGAACCACAAAACCTTAGTATGTTAGAAAAACAAAGATCTTAATAATCCAGTTACTCTGTTTCACATGAAAGAAAAATTAGGCTCAGATAGATAAAGCACACTAGATCACACACTTAGTAGCTAGTTCATTCTGTGTTAATGAATGATAATGGGTTAGTGTGTAACTCGCTTTTCTACCTCTGAACCTTCATATGACATTGTGTTTTAACAAGTTTCTTTATTGCTCCCACTTAAAGGAGATGGAAGCATCATGTGTGTTTCCAAGTTCTCTGAATCTGGCATAAGGTGATGCCTTTTGACATTCTTTAAATGATACTACATAGACACTTAGAATAACCATATGTCTTCCATATGTTATTCTTCTGTTATTCACCTCACAGTTATGATTTCTCTTAATCTGATTATATTTTATCTATCCCTCCTTTGAAAAATGGAATTCTAAGAAAGAAAGATGAAAAGGAGGCAAGACAATAAAATACAAAACTCTACCTAATAAAGTGGAGAAAATTCAAAGAGTTATAGAGAAATTTGAATAGAACTTTTGGCTCATAGAGCCTTCATAATGATAATTCTAGCCAGCTGGGGTTTCATATTTACTTTGGGCCCTGGCAATTCAAGGTGACTTGTTATAAATGGATAACTACCGTGTGCTCTGACTGCAAGCTTAAGCCATAACTTTCACTAGAACATGAGAAATTATGCGTGCACATGGTAAAAAGCATTTATTGTTAAAGCTAAAGATTGTATGCATTGAGCATTTGAATTATAGATTGGTAAAATAGTTGTGTTTAAAAATTGTCACTTGAAGAGATTTTTAGCAGACAAAGGTTTTTGAATGCGTATGTATACATATGTATTCCAAATCTTTTGTATTGTAATTTAAATAAATGAAATTGTTGTTTTATTATTGAATGTTCCTTAATTCCCCCAGCATTTTAAAACATTTTACATATAATATGAAGAGTATTTTTTTTGCATACATATCGCTAATTTTTAAGATCAAAATAAATTTATAAATAAAATAATTCAGAAGGGCATTCCAAAAATAATAACAATAATATTAACAATAACAACTAGCATTTTGTATAGCACTTTAAATTTTAAATTTACAAATATTATCTCATTTGTTCCTCACAACAACCCTGGGAGGTTGGTGCTGTTATTATCCCTCTTTTACAGATGAGAAACTAAAGCAAAAGTTAAGTGATTTGTCAAAGGTCACACAGGTAATAATTTGGGGTTGGATTTAGCACACTTGCACCATCTACCTATCCTCAGCTCAAGAATATGTTTGATCTTCAATTTTATTTTGATATGATCTGTTTAATATTTAACAACAGGAGAGAAAAATATGTTTTCAAACATTTGGGAAAGTTCTCAATTTCTCACTGTTGTTAAATAAATCTTTTGTAACATAAACCTTTGTCTTTTGGCTTACCCACGGGATGTTTGCCAGGCAAATTGCCCTTGATAGCAGCTTGACAGTTCATTGAATATTTTTGTGCTTTTTGGCATCTTTGATAATTATTTTATACTAAGACTTTTTGAATGGAAAAGGGAACAAACGGAAATATCTAGAGGTCATTTTCATGTAACTAACTTGCTTGTCGTAATGTTGAAAGGTTGAGCTGATCTGTAAAAGATAGCTGCATGACTTTAAAATAGTATTTGGTAAAGGGCTAGATGGTCTAATCAGATCCATGGTTTTCATTATATAGGTTACCACTTAGGTAACTATATAGGAAATCTCTAATTTACAAATACGTAGCATACTGACATTTCATTTGTGAGTTGATTGAAACTCAGAATGGATTTTCTAATGGCAAAAATGTTGTAAATTGTGTTTAAGTTCTCAGGCCAATTCTCAGAAAAATAGTAGTAATTGTACCATTATAAATAATAGATTTATTTAATTTGTATTACTAGTAAAAAAGATTTTATGGACTAACCTGGAAATCTTAATTCCTACCTGTAATATTTCTAGATAGAATATTTTATGTGATTAATAGCATGAAGAAAACTTGGCACCACAAATCACATATTTCCCCCTTTTTCCCTTTCCTCTTCTGTTTCTTCCTCCCACAATAGCTACTTCCATGTCTGTCTACCCCTCATTGAGAAGAGAAGGAAATAGAGAAGGGAATAAGCATTTATTAAGTAACTTCTGTGTGCCAGGGACTATGCTAGATGCTTTGCAGATATTATTTCACTTAATCCTCAAACAGTCTTGTGAGTTAGGTGGTATTATGATTCCCATTTTACAGATGAAGAAACTAAGGCAGGTAGAGCGGGACCTAGTTAAGTATGTTAGGCCACATTTATACTCAGATTTTTCTGACTCCCGGCCTAGTGCTATCTCCACTGTGCTACCTTGCTGCCTGGAAAGGAAACAGGATCGCATGGTGAGCATACCTCCGTTTAATTATGTATGAGAAAGGAAACATATTGACCCAGGAGCACTTTTTTTAAAAATCTGCCTCTCTTTGTGGGGTGGTAAAGATTCCTATTTATAGTATGGCTATTCATTTTGTTATTATTAAATTAGATCTTGTCTCTATGCTGGATGAGGATCTAATGACCTACTAAAATATTTCATTTGCATTTTATCACTTTACAGAAATGTCTTTCCATTCTTTATCTACTGTGTCAATTTATTTGCCTATTTAATGAAGATATTTTTTAGTATAAGGCAGTTCCATGTAACTTCACATGCTGGTGATAACTAGATGTATGATTCCTCAGTGAAGAAAGAAAAAAAAAGTATGGGTGTCTAATACGTTACCTTAAGGGTTATTTTTTCCCTCTCATCTTTTCACATTAATGTTGATATATAATGATATTTTTATACTGACATAGCAGTTTAGTCTCACCAAAACTAAAAGAAGTCAAGAGTAAAAAAAATCCTAATTACAAACCAACGTGAATTTCCATTTAATTCTCTGGCCTTAATCCAAAGTACTTACCGTTGTTTATATAAAGTTTGACAGCAAGATTTAACTTAGCACAACAGATGTTGAGATATACTTTTCAAATAGTAGCAGGTATTTAATAAATATTTGTCAAATTGAATCAAATTTTCTTATGTATTTACCTGGAAGAGAGGTACCATGGAAAAGTAGATAGAAAACTGGCTTTGGAGTCAGGGAAAACTGAGTTTAAGTCCTGCTGTTGAGACATGTCAACTCAGTGACGTTGGGTAAATCACATAATCTATCTCTCAACAAATATCATTATAACTTGCAGAGACAGTGCTGACTTGAATAATAGTTTCTCAATCAGGGTTTTTCTTATACGAATGAAACTATAGGTATGGTTTCTAAACTTATATTTCTATAGACTGATCAAATGGTCAAACATAATAGAGAATCTGAAATTCTTTTTCTTTTTTTTTTTTGGCAATTGGGGTTAAGTGATTTGCCCAGGGTCACACAGCTAGCAAGTGTGTCAAGTGTTTGGTCTGAGGCTGGATTTGAACTCAGGTACTCCTGACTTCAGGGCCAGTGCTCTATCCACTGTGCCACCTAGCTGCCCCTGAGAATCTGAAAGTCTTAAAGTCTGTGGGAGAACATTGTAAAATGCTATTTCCTGTCTCTTTTTTTGGCCAGTAAAATGGGAGCTCTTTCTCCTATTTCTCCTCAGACTCATTTCTGAAAATAGTAATCAATAGGAGTAACTGAGAAGGAGATGGAATAAAAGGATAGAGACAAAGAAATAACTAGTTTATAACATTGTTTATAAAGTTATAAATTATTTATAAAAACTTAGTATATAAAAATATGTTATGAAATACATTTTCACTTAAAATTTACCCATAGGAGATTCTGTAGATTATATAGGTGTTTATTTTTAAAATACACACTTTTATAATAGATGTGTGTAAAAAAAATTAAGTGTCTATTTTAAAAATTAGATTCATTGTTATAAAAGTTCAGTTATAAGATACGTAATATATTCCTTGAATCTGTATGCAAACACGGGAGAAATTCTGGTAGATGGTTACAAATACCTGAAAAATTATTATATGCAGGTTGATATCATATATATTTTGGTAGATAATCCTAGAATGTAGGAACTGAAAGGTTCCTACAATAATCTGTATGAGATAACAAAGTAGGAGGGAGGTTAGTTTTCTTTTTTTTGTGGAGGGAGGTGTGGGAGGGAGATAATGAATTTCATTTAGGTTATGTTTAGTTTGAAATACTAATGAAAGATCCAAGTGAAAGTATGCAGAAGATGATGGGAGCTCCAGCGAGAAAACAGAAATGGAGGTATGCATTTGGCAGTCTTCAGTAGAATGTAAGCTCTTTGAGGGCAGGGATTGTTTCATTTTTGTCTTTGTGTTCCCGTTGCCTAGCACAGTAGTTTGAATGGCATGAGTGCTTAATAAATGTTCCTTGAATTGAATTCAGCAAAAGGGGAAAAAGTTGAAACCAAGTGAATGGACAAACTGTCTTAAAGAGAAAGACTAAAGAAGAATGGAGAATCAAAAATGGAACCTTGCTTGTGGATCCTTATTGTTAGGCTTACAGCTGGAGGTCAAGAGGAGGAAGAAAACGGTACAAAAAAGTCATAGGGTAGAAGGTGAATTAGGATAGTGCATTGTTACATAATGCAAGGGTGAAAAGAATTGCAAGGTCAGGGATGGTCAACAGTGTCAAAAGTACAGCAGGAATTATTTTTCCCTGAATTATAGAAATGGTAGAACATAAGGGCAGGAAGCAGTCTTCACTTTTACCAGGTGTTCACTTTTTAAAGTCTAATTCAGGTAGATATGCCAGGCACTGGGAAGGGGAAATATGTATGTATATGTGTATGTATAAAAATACCCACATATACATACACATGTATAAATATGTATGTATATGTATGTATGTAAGTTTACTAAGCACAATAGGGGTGGTTGTGTGTGTGTGTGTGTGTGTGTGTGTGTGATATCAGTGCCTGGTAAACTTACCTGAATTAAACTTTAAAAGTGAACACTTGGTGAAAGTGAAGACTGCTTCCTGCCCTTTTTATGTTCCATTTTTATTGCATCATTTCTTCTTCTTCTTGTTTTTCCTTTGTTCTCAAAGGGGATCATGACATCAGAAAGGTGATGTCATGATCTGCAAGTGAATTGGATTTAAGTGAGGGAGGGCTTTGCAAAGTCACCAGCCTCACTCTCTCCTCTGGAGCCATTGGGGTCTAGTGGCAAGATATAGATCAGGACCACTAGAGATGGCCCTTGATGCAGTGGGAGACCTTGTCCTTTTTAAGCTAAGGTCTTTCCCAGGTCTCAGTGTGTCTGATGCAATGTCCATTCAGTGATTAAGGCTGGGTAAGAAATGAGGCAAAGAATGGCCTAGTTTATCTAGTTTAAAAACAATCAATCTGGAAGGGGAAAAGATAACACATAAAAAGAAGGTAAAAGTGGCCAGTGAATTAAGGAATAATAATTCATTCACGGGGCAGCTAGATGGCACAGTGGATAGAGCACTGGCCCTGAAGTCAGGAGGACCTGAGTTCAAATGCAGCCTCAGACCAAATGCTTGATACTTACTAGCTGTGTGGCCCTGGGCAAGTCACTTAGCCCCAACTGTCTAAAAATTAAAAAAAGAATTTTAAAATTCACCCAGGACAAAATATTCCATTCCGTACTATATATATTTATGTGCATACACACGTGGAATTTTTCTTGTGATAGTTGTTCTTCAAAAAACTTTCAAAGTACAGAATGGTATTTCCAGTGCAGATCACATGGAAAAGCCTAAGAATCCTAGTACTTGTTGATATATAGTTTTGAGGTTAAGTATAAAGTATACAGTTAAAAATATTAATCTTTTGGTGCTTGTTATAATGGAATATTTCCTGTTTTCAAAGCCATAGTCATTGCTTTAATATTTTGTAAATAATTAGTAGTACTTGTTGATATGGTCTGTCTTTCAATGTTTTTTTTTCAGACATCTAGCAATGGAAGACACTCAGTTCGAATTACTGGCCTAAGTACTATTGATTTCCGAGCTGGCTTTTCAAAAAAACCAACACTAGACTTCAAAAAAACAGTTAGCAGACCAGTACAAGGTTTGTATGTTTGCTCCTTGTATTGACATAGAAATGTAAATTGAAAGTGTTTCTTGGTTATTGTACTGATTTCCATATTATTGTGTACTTTTATTACATGAAGAGATAGAATTAGAAGAACTTGAAGTCATTGCCAGCTCTTAATAATATGAAAAAAATATGAATACCATACAAAATATCTTGCACATTTCCTCTCCAAATGATTACTTTCTTGATCTACATAGTCTGACCATATAATTATTTTGTATGTAAATAGTTTTATTCTCATTGGAATAGCATATATATGAGTAACTGAAATGACAGAATCACAGAATTTTAATATCAGAAGTAATCTCAGCATCATGTCTTCCCTTTTAAGTTTTCACTTCTTCAAACTAAAGCTACACAGTTCTTTCAGCCTATCCTCAGATAGTAAGGCCTTTCTACTTATTAAATATCCTTCCTAAAATTCAGTAACCATAATCAATCAAAATAATACAGATGTAGTCAGACCAGGGCACTGTCACCTCCTCATTCCTGAAAGCTATGTTCATCTTAATGTAGTATGGATTTGTTAGCTAATGGCACATTTTTAGCTCATATAAAAAAAATTGTATACCAGTGCTATTTGTGTTCAGAGAGGGGAACTTATTCTACCTTTTTATATATCCACAAAAATTAAGACTATGTTTATACTGCTCAGAAGTAGAGCACAAAATTAAGGATGTTTCTCATGCCATTATGCTGTTTTCATTGTGACCATGGCAGGTTGAATAAAAATCATAAATCTTCCAAAATGTCCATGTAGACACCTCTATGATAAAGTATTATATTTGTGTTTTATTTTTTTAAAATACAACAGTTTTTTAAAGTTTTATCAAAAATGGTTATACTGGGGGCAGCTAGGTGGCGCAGTGAATAGAGCACCAGCCCTGGATTCAGGAGGACCTGAGTTCAAATGCGGCGTCAGACACGTAACACTTACTAGCTATGTGACCCTGGGCAGGTCACTTAACCCACATTGCCCCCACCAAAAATGATTATACTAGATTTTCTAAACAGTTTTTCTGATTAAGGATATATTGTCTTTTATGCAAAATGATGATGCTTATCTTTAAGAAGTAGTTGGAAGTGTAAACTCTATATATTATTTTCAAACTCTTTATATGTTATATAAGTATGTATATACACGTAAGCATATGTATACATGGGAATATGGCATATATGTATGTAATATACATATATAGTTTTTATTATATATACACATATGTAAGTAAATATAAACATAATGCATATGATATATCACTTTTATCATACATATAAATATACATTTAGATATGCATATGTGTATATATGTCCATGTATATATGCATGCATCATAGGTGTGTGTGTGTATGTGTGTGCATATGTGTGTATGTGTATCTCACAGTGGATAGAGTATTGTATTTACAGTCAAGAAGACCTGGGTTCAAATGTGACCTGGCTACATGCCTGACCCTTAGCAAGTCACTTCGCCCTTGTCTACTTCAATCTCTTTAACTGAAAAATGGGAGTAATAGCAGCACCTACCTCCCAGAGTGGTTGTGAGGATCAAATGACAAGATTTTTGTGAATTGCTTAGCACAGTGCCTGGCACAGAATAAGCACTTTATAAAGGCTTGTTCCCTCCCTCTTTTCCTTCTTTCACAGCAAAAGCCAAAGCTTTATGTCAAAACAGAAGTAGAGAATAAGTGCTTTCCCAAATAAATGTTTCTTCTTGTAGGTGTACCTACGTACGTACTTTTGAATACCTCTGGAATAGCTGTTCCCGCCAGAGTGGATCGTCTTGAACTTCTGAGTATCTCTGGAGATCCTCTTACAACTATTCCTGTTAAGTTTTACCCAGATCGAAAACCTTATGGCATATGGAACGTTTCTGACTTCATTCCACCAAATGAAGCTTTTTTCCTTAAAGTAACAGGCTACGATAAGGATGATTATCTTTTCCAAAGAGTTTCAAGTGTGTCATTCTCTAGTATTGTTCCAGGTAAGTCATTTTTAAGGATTCTGAATATCTGTTTGTCAATAAATTAATGCAGTAAAGTTGCTTTACAGAGCATTAGTGGGCTAGGAATTAGTTGCTATGCATACAAATTGATTTCTAGTACTAATATGTTAGTCACTTGGGTTAATTATTTCTGTCACCTTATCTACAAAATAAAATCTCCCATGGCCTCTGTTGAATGCTTAAACAGAATCCACTCAATGCAGTCAAGTCTCCTGTGACATTTATTGAGTAATTTGATGGATTTAAATAATCAAACTAATCCCAAATAATATGCTTTAGCCTAAATTATTCAGTTTTATTATGTGTATTTCAGACTAAAATATATAATTCCAGATCTTAGCTATGTTTTGTTTAATTAATATTTGTTCAATTAACAATTGAACATTTTGTTGAACTAACAGAGAAGCTCAAGAATGACTATGGACTTTTGGTTACTGGGGGGACAAAGTTCACAGAATTATGAATTGTATGGTAAAACCAGCTTATGTTACCAATTTATCTACACGTAAGCAGTTTTTGCTTATGTGAATGCAGAATTGTCCCTAAATCAATCTAAACATAACTTTAAATCTTAATGATTAACCTTTGGGGTTTTTTTTTTAATAGCAACATAATTGACAGAAATACAGAAGCAGATTCATAACCAGTACCTGACAAACCAGAGCTATGTCCCAGGGCATAGAAATTTAGAAATCACACAATTTAAAGTGATGATTTTTAAATATTGTGCAATATTTACATGTTTTACATTTACTTTTTGACAACACATGCACTCCTTTAGCAGCATAGAAACAACTCAAACTGAGCTGCTCACCACTTTGTTAGGAAGAATAATGAGCTGAAATTGATCTGAGACCAGTTAAGTTACATAGTGGATAGAGTGTAAGACTTGAGTCAGGAGATCCTGTCTCAATATTACTAGCTGTGTGGCCCTGAGCAAGTGATTTACCTCCTCTTTGACACAGTTTCTTCATCTGTGAATTGAGAGGGTTGGATCTGATAGCCTCTAAGGTACCTTACAGCTCTCAATCTATGATCGTTGGAGCATCAGGAAATAAGATGATATTAGTTGGAATGCATTGTATTTTATAACACCCATCTGTGAACTACTATAGCAGTTAATTTGTCTTTCTACTTATTTTATCTTTATTACTTTTAAATTATTTTCACTTAATGAATTACAAATTTGATTAGAGGGGTTATTTTGTTTTATTTGTCCTAGAGGTACTACTTGCCCTGGATATATCATCTATCCTGGGCACCAAATTGCTAATTATTGTTCTGTTCAGAATTATCAGCTTCTCTAGCTGTGATGCTATGTAGGACAATAACTGAAATATACAATTCAACTAGCTATGAGTTTAGTAAGTATTTAATATCCGTGAAAGTAGGGCAACTCTTAAAGCTTTTTCATATGTAATGTTCTGAGATTTTCACTGTGCCATATTTGCAGTCTCTAAGAGTAGACATATATAAATGGCCCCATGGAGATGTTTGCAAAATTTATAGGTTTAGACTCTTTAAGGAAACATTTTTAATGGCACGTTTCAAGAAAGTCAGTAATTGCATTATCAGCAATTTCCTGTAATCATTTCACAATTACATTTGTGAATGTCAGTAAGCAGCCACAATTAGGATGATCTTTTCACATATAATGGGTCTTTTTTTCTTCTTCTTCCAGATGTTCCCAAAGTTACAATGCCCAAGAAAACCCCAGGATATTACCTTCAGCCAGGCTATATTCCTTGTTCTGTAGAGAGTCTTCTGCCTTTTACTTTGCGTTTTGTCAGAAATGGGGTGACGCTAGGAGTGAACCAGTACTTGAAGTACGTAAAAATTATTAAATATATAGCTATATGTCATTAAGAAAATCTGAATTAAATTGCATCATTATTCTACTGCAATTTTCCCCCAAGGGAAGGTATGGTAAAGCCATAAGTTCTGTTTTAGTGCCCTGTTTCAGTATAATCATAGTTATTCTTTCATTAGGTGATATTACTGGAATGAAATCAGGACACACAGGAGGAGCACATGTGGTTATTTCATATAAAAATATCACAAGGCATGGACTAGAACTTCTTCTTTGTGAAAATAGATCATTGTCCATCGATATTTGATACCTATAAAGTATGTTAGACTTGCTTTAAAAAAATTACACAATAGTAAAAAGGGCTCACCTTGTATGGCCCCAGATTTTCTTGATTGCATCCTCTCCAAAATGTAGCATTTCTTACCCTGAAGCAATAAGGCAAAATGTACTTGTAGGCAATGATCCATGTCATTGATTTCAAGTGAGGAACACGTTTTTGGATGGGGGAAACATGAACCAAAATAAGGAATTTAATTAGGAAAAATTGGGCAAGCATTTAAAAACTGGTAGAGATAGGGAAGAGGAGAGATTTAGGGTAAGATAGGGAAAGGATTTCACCTCCGCCTTCCTACTGTAAAACAGAGTATATTTTAGAAGAAACCTGAAGAATAATGCCTTATGTAAGTTTAACATTTTTAATTGAATATAGAATAAATAGCTTCTATAAACCATCGTAAATAGTTGGCCATCTTAGATTATACAGTTCTCTTTTATGAGGGGCTGTGTTTAAGTGAAAAGCAATGGCAGGGACATTTATTAACCTTTCCATAAAATTTTCCCTGCTTTGATGAATAAGCTTCATAATTTGTCAGTGTTTTTTCACATAGTATGACTTGGTTATTTACTTAATTTCATATTTAATGATCTAGTACCATACAAGACTAATAAAGTCAAATGCTCACACTATGTAACTGACTGATGTAGTTAAATGATAAGGATTCTTCAAATTTAAATAACATCTTTTGACAGAGGCACTTTGTGTACAGATATTGACTCATTAATTCCAAAACATCCCTGGGAATAAAGCCGTAAGTATTTAATTCCTCATTTGTATAATTCTGAGTCATTGAGAATTGATGGGTTCTGGTTGAGTGTTTTAATAAACTCTTTGCGTGAGAGAAGCTAAAGAGAGGCAGGTTTAGTTAATGGAAATTCTAGGGATCACAACAGAACCTTGTTTATAAATACCCTGGGATTGGGTCTTCCTCTGTGACAATGGAGGGGACCCTTGATGTCACACAGTAGTAAGACTCAGGATCAGGATCACTGATTTAGAGATGGAAGGGACTTTAGTTTGAATTTTGTCCAGTTCTTTTATTCTACAGTTGAGGAAGCTAAGGTCCAGAGAGCATGGGTGACCTGCCCAAGGCGACCTAATTAGTAAGTGTCAGAGATAGGATTTGAACTCAAGTCTTTTGACAACTTCAAATCCAGTAGTCTTTCTCTATCATACCATGCTCCCTATAGTTTGCTCATATGAAATTTATTCAAGGTTTCCTGGCCATTAGGGATATGAAGTTTCATATTTCTTGTGTATTTGATATGCTACGAGAGGCAGCAGATAATGGAATATGGATTAAGGGTGCTTACGTTTGCTTCTCTCATTTCTGAAGACCATCTCTAAAACAAAACTAAACAATTTTATTTATTGAGGGAAGCCCAGTGGTTTTAACACCAACTAAACCTTGGTTGACTTATTCAAATATGTTGACCTTTCTTGTAACAAAGGGAATATTTTCTAGATTTGAAGTAGGCTTTGAGTTTTCAGCCCTGTAATGTGAATGATTGAATAGATCTAGACTGCATGAGAGTGTTCTCAAAGTTAATTGAGGAGAATAGTGGCAAGAAGAGGGAAGGAATAATTTGATGGACACCTTTCCCAGTTTTATCATCTTATCATTCTGATAGAGGTTTGTTGTTATATACCTCATATAGTAAACATAATCCCAGAGGTCGAAAAGTACAGTTTAAAATAATATTTAGCACCTCTCTACAATCTGTTATCTTGACAGTGTTCTCATGATAAAAAGCTTTACTGTCTAAATGTTGCTCAGAAGTTAAGAGATATAAAGTTATTATTATGTAGTTTCATATTGTTTTTTTTCTACCTTGTTTTGATAGTTACTGGGAAGTTTTTCTTTATTTTTTTTTTCAGAGAATCAGCAAGTGTGAATTGGGACATTGAACAAGTGACTTTGTCAGATGAAGGTTACTATGAATGTGAAGCTACTAGCACTGCAGGGATTGGTCGGGCGGAAACCTTTTTTGATGTTTCAGGTGAGTATTGTTTAATTCTTCTGCATCAGAAAGCAGATTGTTTTATGCATTCTCTGATTAAGTAATGTGGTCTTATTTAACATTAGCCTCATTGTTATGAATTCAGATAATTTTAAATCATAGAAACTACCACTTTTCTTTGAAAGAATAAAATTGCTTGATAGGTTGGACTTGTTCTGTTACTAAGAATGTTAAATCTGAATCATGAACATATACACACACACACACACACACACACATATACACGTGTGTATATGTGCCCTCATGTATCTGATGATATATCTGTGATATATGTATATACATATATGTGCACATATAGGCATATATTGTATGTAAATACAATAGAAAATATTAGATGATACTTTGCCAGATGGATAGATGCCAGTAAAGGCCACCTCAGTAACTGATTTATCTTAATTAGACTTTTTCTTGTAGGGTCTGTCTCTCTCTCTCTCTCTCTCTCTCTCTCTCTCTCTCTCTCTCCCCCCACCTCCCTCTCTCCCTCCTTCTCTTCCTCTCTCTCTTTCTTTCTCCCTCCCTCTCTATATCCCCCCCTTTCCTTCTCTCTCTGTATGTATATGCATATACATATTTACATACAAACATAAACACATACACATACAATGTCCCAAAAGTCTTGGTTCAGTTTAAAACTTGAGTATTACCAGAATTGTAAATCCTACAAATCTACAAAAACATAATCTGAAATTTTAGTTATTTGATTTATTTACATTTATATTGTCTTGTGAATTTTGAATAATAAACTTGTAATTTTGTGTATTGCATGACATGTTCTGCATGTGGTTTTCCCAGATGGGTAAATACTAATGGAGGAAGTCCTCTTGCTTGACCAGCTCAGTTACCTGATGTACCTTAATTGGACTTTTTTCTTGTGCAGACACATCAAAAGTATTGTGAATACACCACAACTTTGTTCTTTGAATAACTTAGGGATATGATTATAAATGAAATTCTATCAGTCATTGAACAATAGCTGATGAAAGTTTTTTACAAAGTTGAAAAACTTAACTAGAGCAACGTCTAGAAGAAGATGTTGGATATGTTAAATTTTAATTTAAAAAATCAGTATTTTAAAAATTGAATTAACCTTTTAAATGTTGTATTTTGTAAGTTTCGTAGCATTTTTACTTCTGAAGCTATTGAAGTTTAAAATTGCAACAACATTTTAGGGATACCCTGTATTTTCAGATTTAGGAAGCAATTGAAAGGAACCTCATATATATACATATATATATATATATATATATATATATATATATATATATATATATATTATATATATACATATATATATATATATACACACACATGTATTTTTTACTAAAATAGCCAAGCACATCATTTTTTGAAATTTACGTATTTTATTCTCTAAAAATGTAAAACATTTTACAAAAGATGTTAAGAAACAAATGGAAATCTTCTTTACATCTTGATGAGATAGAATGCAAAACAAATGGCAAAAAAAGCTTTTTTGTGGGGGGATTTACTCACTGCTTAATTATCTTTCTCCTTGAAGATTTTCAAATTCTTTGTAGGCATCCAGGCTGCTGCTGGAAATGCAGACTATAATTTTAGACGTTCAGTCTGTCTAGAACTAGACATTTACCTAAATCTTAGTTGTAACACAATTGATTCTTAGCATGTGTAATGGCACATTGTTTTTACAAGCTGGCAAATAATAGTAACTATATATTATCTTTGTCAGAGCAGCATTTCTGTTTCAGTTCTGTACTCCCTGCATCTGCTTTTGTATGTATGCACATATATTTTAAAAAGAATTTAAGACAAAAGCTTCCTCTGAAATGTATGTTATGCTTATAAATCTGAGTTTTATTTTTTATTATTTTTGTTAATAAATCACATTTGAAATGTAGCATGAGAGCACATATGGAAAGAATGCACATCACTTGTTCTGCAGACAAAACTACCTATAGTGTCTTGCTCTTAGAAAATACAGTTTGTTTTCTAAAGAATTTCCATTTTAGCAAGTTGATGGACATCATGAACTACACATTTTTTTCAACTGCTGTAATTATGGAAGGAATTGGAATGGTGTCAACATTCTTCTGCTTCTAAGAAAACAAACACTTGAGCTCTTGTTTTTCCCTTCCCAGCAGTATTAATTTAAGTGAAGGAGAACAGTGAAGTAGTTTGAGGGAAGAGTGGATTCAGACGTATTGCTTAAGTGAGAACACAGTGCCAGGAAAGCCTTGTGAACTGAACTTAATGAGTGTTGGCTCTATGTGTTTTACAAACTTCTGTAAATGAGCTATACTGACATGTTTTCAGTGTGTCTATACACGTGTGTCTATATGTAAAATGTGCATGTATACATATATGTCTATATTAGAACCAGATCTAGACTAAAGAATTCCTAGTTATGCCATTTTCTGTCAAAGGCATGGACACACATCAAAATCATATCTCTGTGTGTATGTATGTATATTTATTTATGATCTCAGTGGTGAAAGGGACTTCTAAAGCCATCTAGTCTAACTCATATCTGAACAAAATTGTTTTTCTACAAAATATACAAGAGGTCACCCAACCTTTTCTTGAAGGACTCCAGGAAAGAGGATTCCATTACCTTCCAAAGCAGACCATTGAGTTTGGGGATAATTGTAATTGTTAGACATTATTTCCTTACCATCAAACCTAAATTTGCCTTTTTGCAACTTTTACCTGTTGCTGAATTAGTGTTATTTGCTAGGATTGTAGGATTTAAAAAAATTTACAGGATCAGAAAATCATAGACTTGAACTAAAAAGGTTCTTCAGACCATCTCATTCAACCTGCTCATTTAATAGAAACAGAGACCTGGAGAGATTAAGTACCTTGTCCAACATCATAGAGTATTAAGTGACAGAATCAGGATTTAAAACCAGGCCATATGAATCCAAGTCTAGTTTTCTTTCCATACTCATTTCCTACATTTTCCAGAACATACCTCTACAGTCTTCATCTGTCTAACTTTTCTCCAGGGTTCTGTCTTCTTTTGTACCCTCCAGAATATCATGTATTGGTGTGATTTTTGTGCAGTAAATTTTAATAGATTCATCTTAAAAATTCTGACTTCAGGTCTAAATGAATGAAAATGATTCTTGAGTTCCTGCCTTGTGATTTCATACAGAGCCCCCTCCTGTCATCCAAGTGCCTAACAATGTGACCGTTACTCCTGGAGAATTAGCAACCTTGATGTGCCTTGCCATAAGTGCTGTGCCTTACAACCTTACTTGGAAGAGAAATGGTAAAGATGTCAGACTGGCAGATGCAGCTCGGATCAGAACTCTGACCAACCTCTCCTTGGAGATAAATAGTGTAAAATTCACTGATGCTGGAGAATATAATTGTGTGGTTTCTAATGAAGGAGGATCAACAGTTGCTTCAGTCTTCCTCTCTGTGCAAGGTATGTACTGGAAGTTTTCTGAACTGTAGTGTTTTTGTTTTTTTCTTCTTTGGATCTCCTAATGAATCAAGCCTTTGCTTCCCCAACCCTTCCTTCATCCCTCTGTTGGTGGAGTAAAAATTTCTCCAGATACTTAAAAAGTTGCAAATATTAATAGAAGAATACTATGTCTGTAGTTCATAAGTGGGCTCTAGTTGTCTAAATTTTTTAACTGACATCAAAATTGTACCCCAAAAATAGCCACTTGAAATATTTAGATTCACTAGCCTATGATCACATCATGGACCTATGTTCATATCAGTTCAGATACTTCCTGCATAGGTACAAATCTCAATTTATTCACACCTTCTTGTCTTGTTCACTTTTCCTCCATACCTTTCTGTAAATCTTTCCATAAAGAATATACCCAACACATTCGGGGGCCTTTTAGTGCATAGAACACAGTAGGTACTTAATAAATGCTTATTGACTGACTCTTAACAACTTAAGCTTCCTGATGTCACACTCCAGCTTTCTGTTATAAGATCATGAATTAATGATAAGTGTTTATTTTTAAGTACTTAGTATGTGGCAATTACTGAGAATGCAATAGTGAGACAGTCTTTGCCTTCAAAGAGCTTATAGTATAAGGGGGAGATGAGCATATAAAGGAGCAGTGACCAGGACAGAATGTTTTGGTCTGGGAAGAAACAAGGATAGTGAGTGGCTCCATAAGGGAGTTGATTTATACAGCTTTTCCAGAAGCAGTGGTACAATGCTAGGATTGATTGATAGTATAGCGGCAGTATAGTTTCCAGGAAAAGATGTAGATGGGGAGAGAGGGAGTATATATAGCAGGCAAGGTAGATGGAAGGGATGGTATACTTGGAAGCATGATCTGTGGTCTATAGCTGGTTACATATAGTGTGCTATGTCAGCTTATTCCTTACTGATACAGGATAGCTCATCCCTAGGGTGGGCATTACAAAACTAAGTTCATTAAGTGCCCCAGGGCATGATCTCTGAGCTTGTCATCCTAAGGGTGTAGTGGCAGGACAAATGACCAAAGAAAATCACCAAGTTGGGCAGTTGGAAACATCTCATTGAATATAATGTGGCATCATGCTCTTCATATATTAATATATATATTATGCTTGGGCATCTAGGTGGCACAGATGTGTAGTAGATAGTGTGCTGAACTTGCAGTCAGGAAAACTCATATTTCTGAGTTCAAATCTGGCCTCAGACACTAAATAGCTGTGTGACACTGGGTGAGTCACTTAACACTGTTTACCTTAGTTTCCTTGTCTGTAAAATGAACTGCAGAAAGAAATGGCAAACCGCTCCAGTATCTTTGCCAGTAAAATCCCAAATGGGGTCGTGAAAAGTTAGATATGACTGAAAACAACTGGACAACGACAACAACTTTTATGCTGCTTCTCATATCTTTTCTAGTAATATACAATAATAAGCTTATATCCACTATATATTTTTCTAGTGTCCTTTGTATTACTTCTAATTTTCATTATTGTGAGATCAAGGTGTTTTATATTTCTTAACTATGTATGTGGGCCAGCTAGGTGGTGCAGTGGATAGAGTTCCAGCCTTGGAGTCAGGAGGACCTGAGTTCAAATCTGGCCTCAGACACTCAACACTTACTAGCTGTGTGACTCTAGGCAAGTCATTTAACCCCAATTGCCTCATAAAAAAAAAGAAAAAAAAACTAGGTATGAATGAAATAACATTGGTTTTAATAGTTGCTCCCTAAAAATAAACTCCCAAATTAGTGCCAACAAGTATTTCCAGACTATCAGATTCATCTACCAGGTAGTTTAATATTTTGTATTTACTGTAATTTTTTAGATTTCTTCCTTCCAAAACATCAATATAAAATTGACTTGAGAATTGAAACTATTTTGGTTATTGGACCAGTCTGTTTTATACCAGATTTTGCTCTTGTCCCTTACTTCTTGGTAGGTAATTTAATTTCCTTCCAAACTTTTAAGATATTTTACATCCTCTGGAAATTTTATGTCTATATGCTGTGTAGAGCCGCTTCCAGTGACTTATTTGACTTATATGGAAATGAGAACCCAGTGAAGTATAAGTTAACGGCTATGCAATCTTAAATCTTCAACTGCACCTCTTTAGAATCTGCTGACAACAAGCTTTGTATACAATGGCATTAGCATTATCCTTGGAAGTATTAAAAGTGTATTATGTTCAAGGTCATCAATTGAAGATGAAAAACAGCCTGAAAGCTTCTTTTTCATTGCATTTATATTTTTCTTCCAAATGTCTATAGAGCAGCTGGGAAGCTTAAAGCAATAAGCAAATTACTCTTGGCTTGGTTTTTATAGTTAAATTGTGGTACTGCTGCTGTTTCAGCAGAATAATTTATTTAAAATCCCTTATGTAAGAGATTAATTACATCAAAAAGTTGGAAATGGCTCTGCCCGATATGCTCTTGCAAAGATTACATGCTCACAGATGAGGACATTGACAAGGTAATCCAAATGAGTGACCATTGTGTATGAAGAATCTTTTTCTTAAAGAAAACCACTGTGAGAATTAAAATCCTTTACTGAAAGAGCAGACATTTGATTCTTACTTTTTTTCTTGGTGATAGAGCAAAATTCTCAGGTCTCTAGTTGTGACTTAGATAATCAATCTAGTGAAATAATTGGGGCAACACTGACCTAGAATTAATTTATTACATTTCCAAGGTGGCAAACTGCCTAGATCTGGACCAATCTGTGTAGTAACTTGTGTCACTAGATGTTATCTGATGTTCCTTCCAGCTGTAAAGGTTTGTAAAACTCCAAAGCTTTAGTAGAAGCTTTCAGATAAAACTGAAGAGCCAACAAATCCCTATATTCTGTTTCTGACTGTGACTCTGTGTTCTTAGAGGAAGTTTGGGAAAACTACTCAATCTCTGGATACCTCATTTTCCCCTTTTGAAAAATAAGGTTTCCTCTTCTTATCCTTCCTTCCTTTGCCTTTCCCTTCCCATTTTTCCTCCTTCTCATGTAAATTAAAGCCATTTGAGATATAGGCTCATAATGGAGAATGCCAGAGTTATAATTAAAGGACTGAGGTTCAAATGTTGGCTTTGCTACTTGCCATATCTATGATCTTGAAGGGCAAGTCATTTTACCTCTCTGTGCCACAATTTCTCATGTTGACAAATCAACATGCATTTGTTAAGCTTCTACTATATGCCAAACATTGTGCTAAACAATGGGGATACAAATAAAGGTAAAAAAAATAATCTGTGCTCTCAAGAAGGTCAGTCTAATGGGAAAAATAATATGCAAACAACCGTATGAACTATCTATCTTTCTATCTTTGTATATGTGTATATATGCATGTATATATACACAAGTATACATATAAGGTCTGTACATATAAATAATATATGCACGTATTAAAAAGTTTGTATATATGTATATATATGATTATAAAGTTTGTACATAGCTGCTTGTAAGTGGCCTCCCCCGTTAGACTGTGAGCAATACTTCACATATTCATGTGACAACATACTTTTAATAGAAGCTTCTCCATTTCTTCTTGGTGGAAGAAAAAGGTTTGCCATGACAACTATCCCCATCTCCCAAGCTCAGAATAGCCAGTAAGAAGCAACGTTCTGATCGGTCCTGGGCTGACAAACAACTTAAAGAGAGGAGAGGAAGGGAAAAGGTATCAGAAAAGCTGTAACATTCTAAAAATGGAAGTTTGGTATCTGAGTTCATCACTATTTCATCTGATAGACAATTATCTGGTCAGCTTCTCTGTAAGAACAACCATATCTCTAAGGAGAAATTTAAGAATTTTGCTTCATATCTGGCTATAATAGGAGTAAAAAGTTGCAACAAGTTTTAGTTAGCAACAGCAAAGTTCTAGAACAATTTTTAGCAAAATTCCTTTTCTAGTTCATTAAGAAACATAAATGAGTGGGGCATAAAATATGGAGATGATCTTTTATTATGTAGTGCTGTTTGTGTGTATTGTAGATGACTTTTTCAAAGATTACAACACAGTTTTAATCTATTTACATGGTAGTAATTCCAGTTTTTATTGGTAGAATTGGTACTATGTGAATCTTCTTCTTCTGAACAGTTATCATGACCCTTTGGAGAAAAGGAAGGAAAGAGACAACACATGAATAAGAAATTCAATGTAGAGATGAAAAAAAATCAATCAGTAAGCATTTATTAAGTGCTCATAATATACGGGGCATTGTGCTAAATGTTAGGAATGCAAAGACAAAAAAGAAGGTCATTCCCATCAGTCAATCAGTCAGTCCATTAATAAGTATTTATTAAGCACTTACCATCTCCCAGGCACTGTGCTTAGGATGGGGGCATACGAATCCAAAGAATGAAACAATATCTACTCTCAGGAGGCTTATATTCTGTAGAACTTTTCATGCCATACTTTTCTTTGATAGTACAATCTGGAGTATCTCATTAGGCACATAGTAACTCGATGAAAACTTAATGATTGGTTAATCCAGAAGTTCTAAATATTTGAGATAGAGGAGTCAGCCTAAATAGTTGCTGGGTGATTTGAATATAAATGTCTACTATTTCTGGCACTTTATTTATTCAATCAGCAGGCAAAAGTGGAAGGAATTCTTAAGTTTTCCAAAGAAATTCCAAAAGGAACAGACATTGAAGGTATTTATACAGAAAGAACATTTCTCTCCAAAATGTGAACAAAAGTTGCTTCCAGAAAGTAGGGTGTTGATACCTCACAGCTTCCATTCCTGTGCTTATATTTAACTTGATGCAGGTTACAAGTGAGAAAATTGAGACTTGAGAGAGGTTAAGTTACTTGCCCAGCATCACACAAGTAGTAAGGTTGAGGCAGCATATAAATTCTGTTCTCCCAGACTCCAACTTTACCACTCATTCACTGCACCACGTAGATGACCTCTGCTAGTCTGACCAGCTTTAAATCTTTTAGCTTATGTTCCTAAGCCTTGTCTCAGCAAATTGTTCCTTTTTTAACATCTGACTAACTTTTGATAGCTACTCATGTGGTATTTAGACTCACTGAAAGTTGCTTTAGTGAATGAACTCCTGAAGGCTGAAATTTATTTACAGAAGGAATGCCTTTCACTCTCTTCTCCTTGGTAGAACAGAACCATTACTATCCAAATTCTTTAAATAAGTGCCGCAATAAACTACCAAAAAAGATGCTATTTACATTTTGCTCCCTAGTTTCTTTAGTCATTAATGGTGTAAATCTTCTCAGAGACATTCTTTTTGATGGCCTGTCTTGTTGGCAGCGGTTTTGGGGAAAAATTTTGATGAAGAAATGTTTTCGAAGCCGACAGGAAGATATATTCCAGAATTTATGGCACTGTTTAGTAGAAAATAAGAGACTACAGTTAATTTGTGGCCACCCAAATGTATTATTTTATGGTTGAGCATACTACTGCAAAGCTACAGATGTTTGATGAAATAAACTGCTGTACTTGAAGGCATAATGCTATACTAAGTATGCTTTCTTTGGTCTTGACTCATGAAAATATTAATATCATTAATGAAAGTTTGATAACCTATATGATGTTAGGCCACAAATGTCATCTCTATGAAATAAGCTGGTCCGTTGGAAAATTGTTTACAAATAACAGAAATGAAAGAAGAATCTTTCTCAGGAAAAAAAAAAGTACAAGATGAGATAGTCCCTTGTCCTTCATAGATGCTTTAGGTATAATTCTATTTGCTGGCAGTGAGTGTGGATTATATGAACTCAGAGATTTCTTCCAGCCTTATGCTACTTCTTTGTTTAGCTACTAAAAGACCATTGGTAACCTCTGAAAATGCAATTTTAACCAAATGGTGGGATTAGAAGCCAGATTGTGAGAGCTTTAGGTGTGAATTTTTGATGAAGAAATGAAGGCATCAAATATAAGGAAAGAAGGAATTAAGCATTTATAAAGCATCATGCTAAGCTCTTTACAAATATTATCTTATTTGATTTTCATCAGCACCCTGTGATGTAGGTGCTATTATTGTCCACATTTTACAGATGAGGAAACTAAGGCAAAAAGAGGTTAAATGACATACTGAAGATCATAATAAAAGTCTTATGCTAGATTTGAACTCAGGTCTTCCTGAGTCCAGGCCTAGAACTCTATCCATTGAACATCCTAGTTATCTTTTTCTAGGAGAAGATTCCACTTTCTAGGAATTTGTCCTTAAAGGGGGATATCTTGAGGGAATGGGAGGATCAAAAAATAATTTTGTTCTTGTTTTAGAGTAGGTGAAACCTGAGTATGTTTCATCTAAGCAACGGTTATGAAGTCATCAAAATGGCAGAGATTCAAAATGAAAGAGCTGTAGAATGACTGGTGGGGCAAGCTACCTAAAGGACAGTTGATGGTGAGATCAGGGGTAGCAGTAGAAGAATTGGCCTTAACAAGGAGGAAGGCCATATTAATCTCTAACTTTGTCAGGGTACCACCATTGTCCCAGTCACTCACACTCACAACATGGGTGTCATTCTCTTTCTCACCCATTATAGCCAATCTATTGTCAAGTCCTGTTGATTTTACCTTTGTTGCATCTCTCATATATACCCCTTCTCTCCTCTGATACTGCCACCATCTGTTACTTAGACCTTCATCACCTCAGACCTGGACTTCTCTCTGCCTCAATTCTCTCCCCACCCTGGTCCATCCTCCATTCAGCCATCAAATTGATCTCCCTGAAGTGCAGATCTAACAATATCACTCACTCATCCCTCCCCCATGCCACTCCCTTCATCTCTGTGAGACATTAAGGGCACCATGTTCAAGACACTGGACTTGAAATGGTACTCTGTATTATCTATTAAAGTGTTTTATGTTCAGTATTCCAGGTGATGAATTTTCTTCAAATTAATTTTCCAATAAGAGGAAAGGGGGAAATCCCTTAGATCTGTTTTACTTAATATGTTCTCTTTTATAGAAATTCATATGAATAAACTTTGCTTATCACCATATTTAAATAGTTAATGCTATTTTGAATAGTATATTCAAGTAATGTACTATTTTAAATAGCACTGAATAGTCAATACTAGTTTTCATTGGAAAATACTATTCTTGACCTTTTTATATATTGCAGAGTTCTGCTAAATTTTTCTGTAGACTGAACTGAAAGACACATGCCATATACCTGCATCAATATTTTATCTGCTGAATGAATTCAGTTATGGTAGTCACAGACACACTAAAGTTGTTATCATTAAATTATAATGAAAATTCCTAAATCACTAACTGTCACAAATATTTAATTTTTGGGACAATTTTAACTCATTAGAGTACCAGGCTTTAGTCAGTGAAGATAAATAAAGTGGTGTGTTAACATTCTGACTTTTATTGGTCTCTTAGTTACAAGAGTGATATAGAGTATTGTGGAAGCCTTTATGTCACTTATGATTAGTTTGAAAAGATCAGAGGACCATAGCCACAGATCTAGGTGGACATGTAGTCCAACTCTCTGAGAGATTTTAGAGGAGAGAAGGGGAAGGGAATAAGTATTTATTAACTACCCACTAACATGTCAGACACTGTGCTAACCATTTTATACATATTATCTCATTTGATCTTCATATCAATCCTGTATGGTAAGTCCTATTATTATCCCCATTTTACAGCTAAGGAAACTGACACAGAGGTCAAGTGACTTGCTCTGAATCACATGGTTAATGTGTGGGGATGAATTTAAACTTGGGTTTTCCTTACCACAGGCCCAGCACTCGAACCACTGTGTCACCTAGCTGCCCCATTTAATTTTAAGCATCTCAAAGGTTCATCTGTGGTTTTATTTGGTTCCCTACTCAGTCTATGTTCATGATTTCATCATTGTAGAGAACTCTCTATGTGGAAACTTCTTCCAGTGATGCAGGTCAATAACTCTTCTGTACCTTCTAGTCTCAGAAAGTTGTTTGGCACACTAATGAAATTTTCTGACTTGCCCATGGTTCCACAGTATGGGTAGGGATAGCACATGAATCTAGGTATTTCTGATTCCAAGTCTGGCTCTTTATTCATAATATGACAAAGCTTCCTGTGGCTTTAATAAAATTGTTACAATTTTGAGCTTGTGATCATTTTTCTTATTAAAAAATCAGACTTATTTAAGGTTGAGATGCAATGACAAGACTGTTCGATGACATCTACATAGTTAAATAAAGAAGTGGGATTTTCATGTCCATTTGCCTTACTTGTTTAATGTAGTCCTCTGGCTAAAGTGGACTGAAGAGTCTTTTTATTTTTTTGGTGATACATTCCAAGTTCCACATAATAAAATGTATAAAATAATACTGTGTTTGACATTTATATGGAACTTTCATTCTAGTAATCTATGTGTTTGACAGATGTTATAACAATTTAATAGTAGGAGGTAAGAATTATTTCCCTCTCATGTTCAGTGGAGAGTAGGAAAGATTATTAAATAGTTCTAAAATAAGACCTGTAAGGAAAGGTTAAAGAATAAAGATTATTTAGTTTATATGAGGATAGTATGTGAGATGACCTAATAAATGCTTCAAAGAGATGGAGGGTTATTATTATGAGCCTGGGGAGCAGCTGTTTTCCATTGCCACCAAAGATAGAAGATGAGAAAATATGTTTAAGTTAGCTTGTAAGAGTTAGATTAGATAGGAAGTAGAACTTCCCAATCAATTGTCAGAGAAGTTAAACCCTGAAAGATTGTTACTAGGAAGAGAATTCTTAATAAATGTTCTTGTTCTTATTATCATTCAACTAAATGGTATCAGAATCTCCGTATTTATGTTTTTGTAATACATATGAGCATTTTCTATACAAACAGAATTTATGCTGCTCCTTGACAGAAGAGTATGATCCAGTCTAACAAGACAAGCATTTTCATACCTACATAGAAGATAAACATAAACACTCAGCATCATCATTGTCTGCTCAGAAGCATTTTTACCTCTTGACAAGCTTTTCACCAGTCTTTTTCCCACTTATCGGAATCTTAAGGTTGCATGTAATTATAGTGAGTATTAATAACCTGACACAGAATGAAAGATATTCTATGCCATTAATAAAATTTTATTTTCCCAGTGCCTGATTTCTTTTAGAACCAAACATTTCTTTCAGACTCTGGACTCCATTCTAACGTACCTGACTTCCATATAACCAGGGCTGACCTGAGAGGTCTCTTGAGGAAGATCCCAGAGAGTGTAGTGTTGAGGGATTCCTTGTGCTCTGGGTATCAGTACTGCACAGGGACACAAACAAATTGTCTTCTCTTTAATCATTTTTGTCCCTTTAATTACAGCAAATCTTTTCCTACTTCTGAAAAGTATATAGTGAGTCAATTATAGCTCAAGGGATGTGAGAACCTTTCAACTGAATCAGAACTGGCAGGTATTGAACTAAACCAAGAGCCCTAGAAGTGCATGGTAGAGAAGAGAAGGCAGAAGCATCAAGCTTTAGCATAGACAATCCCATCAGAATGATTGTAAAATAACAAATCTTAGAACAACAGTGTGATTCAAATTGAAGAAAATAAGAACGAAGGGAAGGAAATAGGGAAATATCCCCAGAGATCTTATTGAGTCCTACTGTGGTTATTTGTGCAGTTTAGCTTCACAATATTTAAGTGAAAGATGTTGATGAAAAACTGGATAGATAACCTCCATAGATAGATGTGGGAAATATCAACTCCTCTTGGAACACTAAAGGATAGGCCATTTACCCCTTTTCTTGCTGTCTGCAACGCACCGAGTCAATACAATAATACTTCACAAACCGGAATCATACGTATGAAATTATGAAGAGCAATGAACAAGGAAATATATTGAAGAAGAGAGATCCTCTAACTTTTCAGGAAGAAGGAGTTATGTTTTATTAATATTTGAGAGATTATTTTGTATGTAAGAGGTGCTGTCAGTGAAGTCTCTGTACATTAGGTAAAGACTATCTGCCCCTTTTTAAGTTTAATCTGAATTATGACATTTTCTTCATCATTTTGTTAAGTGTCAATAACAATAAATCAAACCCTGATTTGTAGCATTTGTTCATTTGTGAGATGTAAATGCTCACACTGAAAGTCTGACAATTGAGTGGGATTGAGACCACTTATCCCAATAAAAATTCAGAGGTTTCTCTCAGTAGAAACATAAGTTTTATTCTAGCAAGTCTCGTGCAAGAATTGGGCATCATCTACCCAGGGCGGACTGGAGTAGGGAGGCAGGATACAAGTAGCAAGCAAGCAGTTATATACCCCTAGACAACCAAATTCTAAGAAAACCCCACCCTCCCACCTTTTAACTTGAATCTCTTTATCCCCGTTGGTTGAGGTGAGAGACCTTACATTCTACCCAGAAACTAAGAGATACATTTTACCCAAAACAAGCTTGGGAGCTGGAAGATTGCCTTATTTGGCAAAGGTAAGGCTGGGGTGGTGGTTACAAAACAAGGGAGGGAGTGGGCAACAGATGTATGACCTGATCACATGATTTACAGGAAAGCAAAACTTAGGCCCGGCTAATGCTAAAGCCTCTAACTAAATTTTTGGAGTATAGCTTCCATTTCACATGAAAAACTTTCAGTTGTCCTATACACAATCGACTGTCTCTAGTCTGTTGGAATTGATTATTCTGCTGCCATTCATCCTGAAGTCCATTACGGTAGTCCTTGATGTGGAAGGCATGCTGCAGACATCTGTCATATCTTTCTTTCTACTTTTTAATAACATTTCCATAGCACTTTAAAGTTTGAAAATATACAATATTTCATTTTCACCTCACCGTAGTGCTGTCATGTAGGTGTTTTGTATTGTAACTGGACCTGTGATTTCACTGGTATAGAGACCTCCAAGTAAAGACTTTCTTTACTAGTGTAGAGCTACACCTTCTCCACAACTTAAAAGCAAAGTTAGTGGGTTTCCTGGGCCACTGAGAGGTTAACTAACCTGCCTAGATTTACATACCCAGGATGTGTCAGAGACTAAATTTGAACCTTCATCTTCCTGACTCCTAAGTGGGCTCTCTAGCCACTATTCCATTCAACCCCTAAGGGTAGGTATAATAGGTATTATTATAAATATTTTATAGATGATATAACTGAGGCTGCCCTTTTCTTGTTAATGACTGTAGGCTACAGGGAATAAATATGGCAGCAAATGCCTATCATTCCCACAAAAACCAAGTCCGATTTCGTGATCCATTTAAACTGCAGTTCACAGATAGGGACTTTGCCTTGAAAACTTCTAGGATCTAAGAGAGCTTTACAGGGATAGGAATAGGGACTGGGTGTGTGATTTCATTGGCATAAGGAAATGCGGTATAAAAAAACTCTTTCTACCAATTTAGATTGGCCCCTTGACAGTAAGTTATATATAGTCTTCGAGCTGCCTAGAGCACTGAGAGATTGACTTGTTGAGGGTTGTACAGTCAGTCCATAAACATTTAGTAAGCAGTTGCTAAGTGCCAGGCATTGTGCTACACACAGTCAGCATGGCATTATGGATAGAGAACTGGCCTTGGAACCAGGAAGAGAGCTACACGAAATATATTTAATCAGTGCTTGAAAAAAATTGATTTTGTTCTTGTAGATAATCCTTTCATCGATTCATATTACAGGCCTTATGCATTTTAGCAAATAGTTTCAGTACTTGTTATGGATAAATGAATTTGGAACATGATAGACATTGTTCTAGTGATGAGTGTAGGCTGCTGGGCAGCAGAGAATATTTTTGTATACCTAGCACCTGGCACATAGTAAGTATTTAATAAATACTTCTTGATTATTTGCTGAGTCTTTCTGAATTAGGTTAATCTGTAATAATCCTTGAATGATAGCCTATAGTCCTTGCTTCTCCTGAGACTTTTAATTTGATTCTATATCCAGGTTGTCAGATGTCACATTATACATACACATTTCATACATACAGCCATGCTTACAAAAAAAAATCGTTCAGTAAATAAATGGATTAAAAATTCATGAATAAAAACCACAACATATTCAAACATAGCAAGTATGATCTGACCCAGTATCTCAGAGCCAGGCTATTGCATCTTCCTTCCAGGGTCCTCAAGGTTGTCGTCTGTATTAGAAGAGGACCGATGACTTCATGGTGTTGGGGTCAAAATCTAGGGTGTTTGGCTGTGGTTGATCAGTCCAACATAAGCTTGGAAGGCTCTCCTGCGGGCCGGGCACAAAGAGTCCATTTGGGATAGAGGTGTCTCTAGATTTGTGCATCCTATGTTTCCTTTGTGCTCCTGCGGTTCTGTTTTGCTTACAGAGCACAGCACTTTCTTTGATGAGGTCTTTCCCAAGTCTCACCCTTAGTAGTGAAGTTCTTCAGAGAGTGCTTGAGAGTATCCTTATACCGCTTCTTCTGACCTAAATGTGAGTGCTTGCCTTGTGCAAGTTCTCTGTAAAACAATCTTTTAGGTAAACATGCATTTGGCATTGTGGCCAGCCCATCGAAGGTGAGCTCTCTGCAGTTTGAATGCTTGGCAGTTTAGCTTGAGAGAAGACCTCAGTGTCTCGTGCTTTATCTTGCCAGGTGATCTTCGGAATCTCACTAAGACAGTTCAAGTGGAAATAGACTATCCAGGTTTTACAGGCATATAACAGTGAAGTCATCATGTTGATTCTATAGACCTTTAGTTTGATTTGCAGTCTAATGCCTTCACCTGGAAGATGGTCATCTACCTGAGAGCCAGTGTTCTCAGGGAAGCCCCTGGGAGATTGAAGTATCTGTAATGTTTCTGACTTAAGCCCCAACTAACTGTGCTTAGCCACAATTGACTAACACCCCAGTTCCATTTAACCATATAGCATCAATTAGCTGTTAAAAAGGATATTTACTAAAGAAACAGATAAAAACAAAAGCACTAATATTTTACCCAGATACCTCTGGGGCACACTTTCTGCTCTACCAGTTTGGTCCCTGGAGAGAGTAGGCTCACAGTTAGAACCGTTTCTACATAACATTAGGCTCACCAAGTTCACTTGAGTGAATCCTCTCTGAGATATTGCTAGGCTGAATCTCAGATGTCACTCTTTGATGCTCAGGACATTGAATCTTAGGAATTTGCATCAGTAGAGCATACTTATGCATCAGGTGCATTTGTTAGATCCACAGTACATAAATATATGCATCTAGCAGTTTGAAGATTTGAAAACTTATTGAAAGGTAGGAGAATGTAGGGACTAAAATACCAGATAAATTAAAGGAAAAATCAGTCACTCAAAATATTCCCTTCTCAATGTAGAACATGTATTACCTTGACCTATTTTGCTTAGTAGCTTTAAATGTTCTTTTTGTTATAAAGTTCCAAGTTGAAATACCTACTATAGCATGTGCTGATGATACCTTGTGCATAGCTTAAAATGAAGGCCAACTTACACTTCTAATATGTATGCCTTTATAGATTGAAATGAGGTAATTAGTATCATGGATTTTTAGGAAAATGTCTACATAGTCCAATTATTTTTTTTCATTAAAATCCACCACAATCTCAATTTATAATCAATGTATCATTTTCTTTCCTTACTTCCTCACCTGCTACAAATCCAAATTTGCTTAAAAACAAGGTATATCCCTACCAAAGTGCTTTGCTACTGGTGTACCATCTACTGGTCAGTTAATGAATCAGCATCACTCTACATTGGGATTTGACATGCTTTTTCTCTTCCTTTCTGCAGAGAGATTAAGAGGCAGCAAGATGAGATATTACAGACAATTCAATAAGTACTAAGTAGTAGTAAATTGTACTAAACAAAAAGTACTAAATAGGTAAAATCTACTTGATGTTTAATTGGTTTCCCATTTTTGTAAACAAAGTAGACATGGTAGAATTTGAATAAATTTATAGGCTAAGATTTTGAAAAAGGGATAATTCAGTTAAGTTTGACATTCCATTATAAGAAGAGAGATCCTTGGTTAACCAATCAGTGAATTCCACATTCCTCCAGGCATCATCTCCTCCATCTTCCTCCGTTTCATCTTTGTATCTTGTCCGTGTCTCTGTCTCTCCCTCCCTCCCTCCCTCTGTGTCTTTCCCTCTTCCTTCCCTCTTCTCTGTTCTCCCTCTTCCTTTTCTTTTCTCTTTCCCTTTTCCTATTTTTCTTTCTCTGCATCTTACTTCTCCCCTGTCCCTCTCTTCTTCCTCCTCTTTCATCTGTATCTTTCTGCTCCCCGCCTTGTCTATATCCATTTCTTTGTTTCTTTCTAAATATGTCTCTCTCTGTGTATCTGTCTCTTTTCCAATTCCTTTCTACTGTGTCCCCATCTTTCCCCACTGTATCACCAAGGGAGCTTTAGACCAGAATCTTGGTGCCTAGTTGGGTGACCTAAGGGATTCTAGCATTAGGAAATGTTCTAGAAGTTGTAAGTTAAACCCATGGGAGAAAAATATTCAAATCATAGGTCATAAACTAGACAGAGAAATGCTAGTAATACAATCTCCTTACCAGACCAGCCTAGGTTATAGTAGTATATATTTTGAAATGCTAAAATGTTTCATTTTGCTATTTCCTTCAGGAAACAGTAAAGAAAAAATGAAAGTTGAGAAAGGTTTCTTGGAGTATGTTGGTACATTATAAAGTGACCTTATGATAAACCAATTGTTAAGTTTGTTTCTCCATATACCCAGAGTTTTAATTTAAAAATTACTAGCATGACTAACAGTAGTCTCTTATCTTTCTATTCAGAACAGGAAATAAAGGGAAGTTAGATTCTTTATTTGAAAGTAATGCCAATGTGTTTTAAACTAAATGATCTAAATCAGTAGGTACACATCTGTTACAATGGTACACAGCTGCTAATTATAATTCTCAGCAGGCTCAATGATAGTCATTACATTACTTTTTGAAGTTAACTTCTTAACACAGGAAATGCAAACAATTGGAGGATCGGTCAGAGATCCTAAAACAGACTGTTGAGTCCTGTTTGATTTAAGAAAAATTAGATAGGTTTACAAGCTCATTAATCAATCTTTTCCAACTTTCTCACATAGCAGCTTATGCTGCTCTGTCTACTTATTCAGGAGAAATAAGAGTTCGGATTTTTTGTTATTGTTATTTTGCGGTTTTTTTCTTCCCACAAATGAGAAGAAATTTGGAAATGATTATGAACCAGTTTTCTTAGATTTTTCAGAAATTCCAGTAGTATAAGGTTTGTGTATATGGGTTTTTTTAAAATAAATTTAAGAGTATTTACTCAGATTTTATTGCTGGAATGCAAGTAATAACAAAAGAATACTAAGGAACTAAGAAATAGCTCATGGGATATCTCCTCTTACCAGCTTTTTATCTGCATTTGTTATTATATGATGATTCCTGTGAACATTTTTGCATAAGGTAAGTTGCCAAGTTGTCCTTCCTCTATAAATTAGAAAATAAACTGAACAGAATTCAGGAGAAAATTTCAACAGAGTCAAAATCTCCTTAGGACTCTCTTCATACAAGCCATGGTTTGCTACAGAAAGCAGTGATATTCTATGTTTATCCTATATTTATAAGTTACTACCACCTAACTGATGAATTCTCCTTGTTTCAGCAAACGTGGACAATTTGTTTTGTAAGTTAATGCCACTGCCCTGTCTTGGTTGTCTTCATGATAGCAATAATAAATCATAATAATAACCTCCAGTGTTTATGGAATGCCTTAAATTTTGCAAAGTACATAACCTATATTATTTCACTTGATCTTCACAACCTTCTTAGTGGAGTGCTATATTATCCTCATTTTATAGATGAAGAAACTGAGGCTCTGAGAAGTTGTGACTTTCCTAGGCTCTTCCAGTAAATTTCCAAGGCAAAATTTGAACTCATATTTTCCCAACTTCAAGTTTGTCACCCTATCCACTGAGCCATCAACTTTACCATATTAGCAAGCTTCTTAAAAGAAATCAGAGAATGACTAAGGAATCCAACTTATTAATCACTCTCAAAGGGTAAAACCCATCCTTCAAAATCCGATGTCTTGTCCAATCTTACCTCCTACATAAAAACTTCTTCATTGACTCCTCCCTTTACTAAAACATAGCTGCCATTTACATAGCACCTTAAAGTTTTCAAATGCTTAAATACATTATATCATTTGAGCCTTTGAACATCTCCATTTTATGACAGGGGTCATTATCTCTAGCTTCCCTCTAGGAAACATACTCAGAGAGATTAAATGACTTGCCCGTGGTCATAATTAGTAAGTAGTTAAGGAGGTCTTCCAGACTCTAATTCTACCACTCCATCTGCTGCACCTCAATGCCTGGGTTCTTGTAACCCTCACTCAGTATTTTTTTTTTTATCCAAGATTTAATTTTTCTCATTTTTACTCCATATTTTGTATCACTAAGTCTATTCAAGAGTAGGAACCATGTCATGTTGTATTCCCAAGACTTAGCACATGCTAAGAAGGCAGCAGATGTTCAATTAACATTTAATGGTGAGGATGAAATATTTCTGTAAAATGCACATACACTAGGTTATAAACACACTCATCTGGATGCTGTGTGCATTGCATTTTGCATCCTGAAGAGTGCCTACTACATTATAACTATTAGTTGGCACTTAGGTGGCACAGTGGGCAGAGCACTAGACCTGGAGTCAAGAACAACCGAGTTCAAATTCAGCCTCAGACACTTATATATGTAAACCTGGGCAAGGCATTTCATCTGTCTGCTGTGATTTCCTTTACTGTAAAATGTTGGTAATAGTATCACCACCCACATAAGGTTATTGTGAGGGTCAAATGAGAGAATACTTGTAAAGCATTCTGAAAAACAACACACTATATAAATGCTAGCTAGCTAGTAGTAGTAGTAGTAGTGATAATGATGATCATAGTAATTATTGATAGCTACATGAGATTTAAGTAGTCATTTTTCATGCATATTTTTCTAATGAACTCTACTCTGCAAAACTGAAAACATATCTCTCAGTAAGTATTTGCAAGTAATAGCAGCCCCCTTTACAATGGTTAGAGTACCAATATATGAAATGGTACAAATGTTTCCTTCTATTATGTGAATACAATTTTATCTGGCATACCTGTTAAAGTAGATATTTGTAGAAGCATGATAATAGTGGAGAAGTGCTTGCTTTCATTTGTAGTTTTTGATATCTTGTTCAGAGTAAAAGCTTGATAGTCATTGAAATATATACAATTGAATATCCATTTTGGGGTTCAAAAGAACAGGGTAAAATTGGAGAATATTTCTCCTGACCTATAGATGATATGATTTATGAGGATTATGAGGATTATTATGATTATCATAATAGACATAAAGTTCCATGGTAAATTTTGCCCTTCCTTTTATCAAGTTTTCTCTCAAAAGTATTGGCATTATTACTAGTAAAGTGTATGCTATATATTATACTTACATGTAAATATAAATATATTTCTGCACCCAACCACATATTTCTATCCCTATCTTCTCATTTGGTCCTACACTTAAAATTGCTTACAGCCTTTAAAAAAAATGATTTTCATGTTTGTCTGAACATGTCTATTAGTGAACCTTTGGTTTTTACTAAGAACCAGTTCCCCCAGCATACCACTGACTCTCCTAAATCCATCAATATTATTCTTCAAGAAATCTAGGTCCAAAACCTTGGGCGTCTTTTGGTTTCACCCTTCTCCTTTAATCCCTATGTTTAACCATTAAGACATGTTGGCTTTTCCTACAAAATCTCCCTTGTGTCTGCCCCTTTCTTACCATTACCATTGTCACCTCTGTCATCCAGATCTTTGTCATACAATTTACTTTAGGAGTAACAACTCCCTGATTCCAGGATGCCCTCTCTCTAATTCATTTTTAAAGGTTTTATCAATGTCTTTTGATTTTACATTGAAGTTGTTTCTAAGACCCCCTTTCAAAATTGAACCTTATAACAAAGAAAAATAGTTAAGTAAAAACACCTTATATGGGGACCATGCCTGGCAATGGCCCCAATTCTCTCTTGGTATTAGAGTGCCTATTTCATTATCTGTTTTCTAGGACCATTATTGGTTTTCTTGTTATTCAACTCAACTTTCTTATACTTGTCTTTTCAATTATATTACTGCAGTTATTGGATATGTTATTTTTTATTCTGCTTATTCACTGGGCATCAACTCATACCAATCATCGCATATTGCTCTGAATTTCTCATATCTCACTGCAGTAATATTCCATTACATTCATATACTGAATATCTGAGCTCTTTGAGGTATTTGACCAGTAATGGGATCATTGGGTAGAGTGTAATGTGTAGTCACTTTTCTTGCATAATTCCAAATTGCTCTCCAAATAGGTCAGTTAATTGATAGCTCTTATAGTAGTATGTGTGCCTTTCTCTAATCAGTCGTATTCCTGTAGGACAAAACCTTTTTTTAAAAAAAAGTCATGATACATTTCCCTGGCTCAGAAATCTTGAATACTCTTAATGCTTCAACTCAGACTTCATCTCTGTGGCTTTGCCTTGCATAATTTGTCCCCATCCCACCCATATACATTATCATGATTTGCCCTCTGCTTCAGTCAGGTCATTCTCCTAGCTATCCCTTAAACATGGCCTTTGTACTTTTGCAGATGGCCCCCTTGTTTGGAATTTGCTCTTTTTTCCCTTTCCCATTCCGAATGCTTTGATTCAATGTACAGAGTGAATAGAATACTGAACCTGGCATCAGGAAGTTTGTTATTATTGTTGTTAAGTCATTTTTCAGTTGTGTCTCACTCTGTGTGACCCCATTTGGTGTTTTCTTGGCAAAGATACTGAAGTAGTTTGCCATTTCCTTCTCCAGCTCATTTTACAGGTGAAAAACTGAGACAAACAGGGTTAAGTGACTTGCCTAGGGTAACACAGCTACTAAGTATCTGAGGACAGATTTGAATTCAAGGAAATAAGTCTTCCAAACCTCAGGCTGAGAGCTTTATCCACTGCACCCCCTTGTTGCTCAGGAAATTCTGAGCTCACATCCAGCCTCAGACACTTCCTTGCTAGGGAACTCTGCCTCAATTCCCTTGTTTATAAAATGGGAGTAATAATAACAACAGCACCCATCTCACAGAGTTATTGTGAGGTTAGAATGAGATTTTTGTAAAAGCACTTTGCAAATTTTAAAATGCTATTTAGATGAAGAAGAAGAAAACGACGACAGTGACAATGACTGCATCAGCTCAACTTCTGCTTCCTTCAAAAAAGATTTACTGGATCCCTTATTCTAGATTTCTTACACAATCCAAAAGCACTTTTTGTTTATACTACATAATTCAGCACAAGTATATCCCACTCTGTATTGTTTACTTTTTTGTTTATGCTAACTTTGTCTCTCTAGCTAAAAAATAAAGTCCTTGAGGGAAATGAGCATATCTTATGCTTCTTCAGTCTCTCTCACAATGCTTTGCAGGTTTAGGCTATAAATAGATGCTTAATAAGTATTGATTTGTTGGTAAAACAGGGTTTGGTAGACTATACCTCAAAATATACACGACAGGTTATAAGAAAGAGTTGATTGGGTTGCTGATCTTTCAGTTTGGGGAGCCAATTTTAGTGACATTACTGTCAAAGCAACAGCTTAAGATTCTGCCGGACGATTAGTTTCTCTTCCATTTATGACCTATGTTAGATTATTTCCATTAATACACAAAAATAAATTCACATGGAAAAACTTAGGATCTACAAAGTTGACAGTTTTGGATATATGGAATTTTTCCCCAAAAGATTTCTTAAACTAGTTCATCCTGACAATTTAGAAATTACATCATGTTAGTGATATTTGCTGAAAATGTGTGAAACATACTAAAGTAGCGTAATTCATTGTTCACGTAATATGTCATGCTAGACTTGAAAATGCTTTACAAGGGTAGTGTATAGCTTAAATGAGATGGAATGTGAGGATGAATGAGAAGACATCTGTATGTGTTAACTTCCTTGAAGGAAGGTTCTTTGCAAATCTGAGCAGTTATTTGAAACAGGTGTCATTAAATGTTATAACAAATTGCACAAGCGTGTTGGAAATTTTGCAATAGATATTTGTGTTGCAACTGTAGATGGCAGTAACTATGCACCAGAATATCCACACTTACCCCTTTTGACATATCTATTCCATTAGGGGGATTTTAATTGATTTCATTATGAACTCCTTATGTGGAACTGAGTCAATAGGGCAAAGCAAAGAAATGTTTACTCTGAGTGAATAATTTGGAATATCACCGTTATTTGCTGTGCAATTATGTATTTTACTAGCAAATGCAGCTCTTACAGATTCACAGTTCAAGCCCCATACAACGTAAATAAATACCTTGAAAACCAAAGAGTACAAAAAAAGTAATTGTTGATACTTTACCTAATGCTTTAGCAGTTTCTTGTTTGTTAGTAGACAGGATCAAGAATTGAGAACTGAAGAAAATGTAATTTTCTTTGAGCCTAATCTCATGTTAAATATAAGGAAACAGGCATAGAGACTTTTGCCCAAGGTGGTAAAGTGGTAGAGCTAGAATTCAAACGCAACTCTTCTGATTTCAGATTCTGTGCTCCAATAACTTGTCAGTTTTGTCTTTTTTCTGTTATAATTTGATGGAGGAAAAACCAAACTTAGCTATTAAAATCTTTTTTTCCTTTTTTCCTTTTTTCCTTTTTTATTTTTTTAATATAAATTTGTTTATTTTTAGTTTTCAACATTCACTTCCACAAGTTTTTGAGTTCCAAATTTTCACCCCATCTCCCCCCCCCCCACCCCAAGATGTCATGCATTCTGAATATCCCTTCCCCTAGTCTGTCCTCTCTTCTATCTCTCTCCCCTTCTCTTATCCCCTTCCCCTTCTATTTTCCTGTAGGGCAGGATAGACTTCTGTACCCCATTTCCTATATTTCTTATTTCCCAGTAGCATGTGAAAACATTTTTTTAAACATATGTTTTTAAAACTTTAGGTTTCAAATTTTCTCTCTTCCTCCCTCCCCACCCACCCTCATTGAAAAGGCAAGCAACTCAATATAGGTTGTACATGTACAGTTATGCAAAACATGTCCATGGTAGACATGTTGTGAAAAACTAACTGTATTTCCCTTAATCCTATCCTGCCCTCCCATTTATTCTTCTTTCTTTTGACCCTGTCCCTCCTCAGAAGTATTTACTTCTGATTACCCCTTTCCCAATCTGCCCTCCTCTCTATCATCCCCCTGCTCTCTTGTCCCCTTCTCCCCCTATTTTCCTGTAGGGTAAGACAGATTTCCATACCCAATTGAATGTGTATGTTATTCCCTCCTTAAGCCAAATCCTATGAGAATAAGATTCACTCATTCCCTCTCACCTTCCCCATTTCCCCTCCACTGTAAGAGACTTTTCTGTTTTTTTTTGTGAGATAATTTACCCCATTCTACCTCTCCCTTTCTTCTTCTCTGAGTATAATCCTCTCTCATCCCTTAATTTTATTCTCCAGATATGACCCCTTAATCTTCACTCACCCTGTGCCCTCTATCTATCTATCTACATATACATACATTAATTTTTTTCCTCCAACTACCCTAATACTGACAAAGGTCTCATGAGTTATAATATCATCTTTCCATGCAGGAATGTAAACAGTTCAATCTTAATAAGTCTCTTATGATTTCTCTTTCCTGTTTACCTCTTCATGTTCCACTTGAGTCCTGTATTTGAAAGTCAAATTTTCTATTCAGCTCTGGTCTTTTCATCAAGAATGCTTGAAAGTCCTCTATTTCACTGAATGACCATTTTTTCCCCTGAAGGATTATACTCAGTTTTGCTGGGTAGGTGATTCTTGGTTGTAATCCTATCTCCTTTGCCCTCTGGAATATTATATTCCATGCCCTGCGGTCCTTTAATGTAGAAGCTGCTAAATCTTGTGTTATCCTGATTGTGTTTCCACAGTACTTGAAGTTTCCTTCTGGCAGCTTGTAATATTTTCTCCTTGACCTGGGAACTCTGGAATTTGGCTATAATATTCCTAGGAGTTTTCCTTTGGGGATCTCTTTCAGGAGGAGATCTGTGGATTCTTTCAATTTCTATTTTGCCCTCTGGTTCTAATACATCAGGGCAGTTTTCCTTGATAATTTCTTGAAAGATGATGTCTAGGCTCTTTTTTTGATCATGGCTTTCAGATAGTCCAATAATTTTTAAATTCTCTCTCCTGGATCTATTTTCCAGGTCAGTTGTTTTTCCAATGAGATATTTCACATTGTTTTCTAATTTTTCATTCTTTTGGATTTGTTCTACTGTGTCTTGATTTCTCATAAAGTCACTATCTTCCAATTGCTCTATTCTAATTTTTAAGGAAGTATTTTCTTCAGTAATCTTTTGGACTTCCTTTTCCATTTGGCCAATTTTTCTTTTTAGGGCATTTTTCTCCTCATTGGCTTTTTGGACCTCTTTTGCCATTTGGGTTAGGCTATTTTTTAAGGTGTTATTTTCTTCAGTATTTTTTTGGGTCTCCTTTAGCAAGCTGTTGACTTGTTTTTCATGATTTTCTTGCATCACTCTCATTTCTCTTCCCAGTTTTTCCTCTACTTCCCTTACTTGCTTCTCAAAATCCCTTTTGAGCTCTTCCAAGGCCTGGGACTGATTCATATTTTTCTTGGAGGCTTTGGATGTAGGAGCTTTGACTTTGTTGTCTTCTTCTGGTTGTATATTTTGATCTTCTTTTTCACCAAAGTAAGATAATATAGTCTGACTCTTTTTGCGCTGCTTGCTCATGATCCTGGCCAATTACTTGAGTTTTAAACTCTTTGTTAAGGTAAGAGTCTGCTTCCAATGTGGAGAATGTACTGTCCCAAGCTTCGGGGTTTGTACAGCTGTTTTCAGAGATACTTGTAGGGACCTGTAAATTTTCAGTTCTTCCAAGGTGGTATGATAAGGGGCAAGGTGTTTACTCCTTTCCTGGCCTGACACAAGTACTCCTTTCTGTCCTGTAACTGTGAGGAGGGGCTCCTCTCCACAATCACTACAAGCTCCACCAAGCCAGCGTTCCTCCTCACCCCAGCACTGCCGCCCAGAAACTGTGGCCCAGATCCAAACACGGGCAAAGGAAGAGATTCCTGCCTCAGCACTGGCAAAGAGATCCCTGCAATCCCTCTCTGATCAGCCACTGGATTCTCCCTCAGTCTGTGGGCCAGAAGCTTGGGAAGCAGCTGAACCCCCCCCCCACCGGGCCATGCTCTTGGGGAATGGAGCTGAAACCCCGCCTTACTTTGTCAGCACTGACAGAAACAGACTTTTCCCACTGACCTTCTAAGTTGTCTTTGGCATTGGTGGATTGAGGATTCTGGAAACCTCCACAGCTGCCCGAGATTCAGTGCTCTGAGGCCTGCTCCAGGTTCGCGGTGCGCCCACGCTGTGCTGCGCTGTGCTCCCAGCCCGGCTCTGTACACCTTTCTGATCAATCATTCAGGTTGTCTTGGGCTGGAAATTTGTTTCACTCTGTCTTTTTGTGGGTTCTGCTGCTTCAGAATTTGTTTAGAGCCATTTTTTATAAGTATTTGCAGGGGTTTGGAGGAGAGCTCAAGCAAGTTGCTGCTTTCACTCTGCCATCTTGGCTCCATTAGCTATTAAAATCTTAAATGTCAACAGTGAAAATTCACTCATGAAGGGATTTGCAGAGTGATTAGAAAACAACCAAATAATTTGATTCATTCAGGAAAAACAAGTAAAGTAAGGAGCTTGAGTTAAATCTACTCTATTTTAAGTGAATCCCCCAAAGCAAGAGTTGCAATCATGGTTTCAGATAAAGCAGTAAAAAATATAGTTGCCTTCAAGAAAGACTAGCAGAGACAATGTACTATGATTAAAGTCATCATGACTAATGAAACAATATTAAAACATAAATATATATGTATAAGTTTGTACACATATCTATATATGGATATGTATACTCTTGAATATCTTATGTCATTGGGCATGATGCCTTTGTATTTCCATTGAGTTAGTATGTCAATACATATATTTAAACAGGCACTACAGATAGATAGATATGTACATAAATACATACATACATATATATATATATATATATATATGTATATATATATATATATATATATATGATGGTACCAATTTTACCCTCAAGGGCAATACAAAATAAATATTTCAGTTTCCTCAATCTTCAGATTCTTCAAATGTTAAAAGTTGTTATAATAAAATTAATTTTTCTCTTTATACATTATTCAAAAAAAAGTTATTGAGTGCATAGATTCTGTAAGAAATGAAAAAAAGAAAAAGACAAGGTACTTTCCCTAAAATAATTTAAATTCTTATAGGAAAAATAAATAGTTTAATGCAAAATAGAATACTAAAGTGCAATAATAAAGTGCAATTGATTATTAAAGTGCAATTTTACATATAAAAATGCTATAGGACTTCAAGTGAAGAAGATATCATTTTATATTGGGAGGAGATCAAAGAAGCCTTTGTGGATTAGTTAGCATTTGAAGTAGCCTTTAAAGTATAGGTAGAAATTAAGTAGATGAAGGGGGGAAAGATGGGCATGACAGAAAGACAAAATAGCATAGACAAAGGCAAAAAAGTAGAATAGCACAAAGGATGTTGAAGGAACAATGAAATAAATTAAATATGTTTCTCTGAGATGATTCCTCACATGCCATAGTTCCAGACTTCCATTGCCTCCTGGTGACCCTACTTCATTGTCCTAATTTTGATATTTATCTAGAAGTCAACAAAGTAAAATGGATTCTGCTCTAGGAAAAATAAATGTTCTCATCTTTAATCCCGAGTGAATCATAGTTGAACTAAAATGAAAGATATTTTTCATCTTTTCTCAATTTTCCTTTTAGTGATGAGGGTCCATACCTAACTATTTGGTTTGTTCAATCAATCACTCCTTAAACAATCTATCCGTGTACTATCTGATGTCCATGAGATACAAAAACAAAAGTGAAACAGTTTCTGCCCTCAGTGAACTTACATTCTAATGGGAGAGAAAGCATTTCCATATATAGTCATATGCACGATACATATACCACAGATAAAATGCAACTTTAGAGGGGAAGACAGTAGCAACTGATGAGACCAAGAAAGGTGCCCTCTATGAGATAGCACTTGAAGTGATTCTTGGAGGAAACTAGGAATTCTCAAGCCCAGATGATAAGGGAGGCATGGAGGACAGCCAGTGCAGGCACAGAGAAGGAGATAGAGTGTTGTGTATGAGGAAAATCAAGTAGACCTGTACAGTGTGATTGTAGACTGCTTGGAGGGGAGGAATTTCTAAGACTGGAAAGGTAGAAAGGGACCGAGTTGTGAAGAAATTTAAGTGGCAAGCAGGGGAGTTCATACTTGAAGTAACAAGTCACTGGATTTTGTTGGCAACTAGGTGGTGTAGCAGAGTGGGGGGCCTAGAATTAGGAAGATCTGAGTTCAAATCCAGCCTCAAATGTTCACTAACTCCATGACCCTGGGCAAGTCACTTAACCTTGTTTCATTCAGTTTTCTCAATTGTAAAAAGAGGATAATAATAATGCCTTTCTCTCAGGGTTCTTTTGAGGATCAAATGAAAAACTAATTGTAAAGCATTTAGCACAGTGCCCGGCACATAGCAAGTGCCATATAAATGTTAGTTTTGATGATGATGATAATGTGTTCATGTCAGGGAGGAAGAATAGGGTAATATTGTCAGAATCATGTTTCAGGAAAATAACATTTGTAATTGTGTGAAGTATGGATTGGAGGGATAGGGGGCCCAGACTTGATTTAGGAGAACAAATAGGAGGCTATGGAAATAGTCTATGGAAGAAGTGAGGAAAGCCTGATTAATCACAATGGTAGCTGCATGAATAAATAGATGACAGGAATGATTAGGATTCAGCTAGCAGGAAAAGAAAGATTCTGGTGGGATTGTAGGGTCGCGATTTAGAGCTAGAAGGGACCTTAGAACCCAATTAGTCCATCTCTCTTTTATAGATAATAAAACGAGGCTTAGGCAGATTAAGTCACTTGCCCAGGGTTACCCATGTAATAAGTGGCAAAGCTCAGGTGTACTTAGGGCCTGGGACTTCAAAGCCAGTCCTCTTTCCACTTTACCCCAAAGCCATTGTTGTTCTTCTTCAGTCATTCAGTCATGTCAGACCCTTCATGATCCTGAAGCCCATCATGCTCATCAAATACTAAATTACTTCATAAGACGTGTCATCATTGTTGGGTTTTTTAAAACAATCTTCAGAAGAGCTACAAGAAAATTGAACTTCCCTCAGTTAAGCTGAGTGGACTACTGATTCAGGGGAGAACACTAATTAGAAATGAATTGAGAAGTTATCCAAGTTGGGTATTATCCAACTTATCCAAGAATTTATCCAAGTTAGAAGAGTATCTCCATTAGTTGAAAACCAAGCACAGCCATTCTCCTTTTAACCTAATCAAATAAAAGCAGAAGAAAAATGAACAGACAGGGGCTTCATTGCATCATCCAACTGTGTCTCATTGCTCCTGATTGACTTTTCTCTTATTTATGTTCTTACCTCCCCCTTGATTTTCCTTCTGTCAGCAGTAATATCCTTTGTAGTGACAGAGCAGATCTCTCACCTTCTGTGGGGGTGATGTCATCACATCTGTGCATTGCATCCATACTTATTTTGTGACCCTTAGCAGCACTCTGTACCCCCACTTTATTTGCAAAGTGACCTTTTAGCTTCCTGCATCCTGGTGTGGGTAATTGATGTTTTCTTTCACTTTGATATCTGAACTGCAGTGGGTGGGAGTGCAGTCATTGCTGGGACCAGTGCCAGAGAAGCTCAGGAATAAGCTGGATAGGCAACAGCAGCTTATGGAATCACGTTTGGGTAAATGTCTGAAAGCCTCCTGAAACTCTCCAGTGTTATCGTGCCAGTACAAGCTGGACACGTAAAGCACTTTTTCTCTTTTCAACATTTTAGCGCAATGTAGGTGCTCGATAAACAAGAAATAACAAGAAACATCCCTTCTTCACTTACTCCTCTGAAGAACAATTCCCTACAACACCCACACATGCATGCACAGTTTTCCAGTATCTCAGAATTGATGTGTCCCAGATGGAATCATAATCCAAACTCGATAACCAGTTAGTCTGTGATCTCCTATTTCTTGATTCAGTTCACTTCTCTTCAGTGAACATTTATTAAACACCCACTGTTTGCAAGATAGTGGTTATTACTCCTGTGTTGAATAAGAACCAGCCTCAGGCTCATAGAACTGTCAGTGAGACCCACAATTCTGAAAACCATCCCAAATAGTTTTTCATAGTTTGAACCATACAACATAAAACAAGAAGAGAGGAAGAATATGGCACAACTTGCCAGAAGGAAGGGGCTGAATCTAATCTCTTGCTCAGCACTGCAGAAGTAGCATGTGCACTTTGGTACTGTTGCATCACATTTTGTTTATGATAAGGATAACCCTAAATGACCAGAAAAGGGAAAAAAAGGAAGAGATCCTTTATTTTTATATTCATTTGCTTTTTAAAGGTCCACTTGGATGCCATATTAATCTTCATTTTCTCTCATGAAAATTTTTATAAAACATCCTTTTCAATAGCATCACATTTCATAGGTTATTCTATCACAATTAGGTTGGTGAAATATTCAGGCATCAGATTCATTCATTTATTAAGTACCAGTTTACTTTTATTTATTAAGTACCAATTGTGCACAAAACACTATGATAGATACTGGAGCAGACCCATAGTTTAGATATGAAATGGTCCTTGACCTCATGGAACTTACAGTCTAATAAGGAATGGGACATAAATATCTTTGACTGACATACCTAACATCAAATAAGTACAATACAGAGAACATGTGAGTTGAGAGCCAAGGGAGATGGTTGCTGCCTTGAGGGTTCAGGGTCTTCCCTTTCACAAAGGAGATGATATATGAGTTGAACTTTAAAGGATGGGTTGTAATTCAACAGGTGTGCTTCAGGGAGAAGGAAAAATATGAACAAAGGCATGGAATTAGGATGGTACATGGCATTTTTGAAAGGCAAGGAGGCCATTTTGAGTGCAGCAAAGAGGTTTAGATGGTAGAATTATGAGATAAGGTTATAAAGATATGGAGATGCCATATTTTGGATGGCCTTGAATGCCAGACACAGGATTTTGAAATTTTCTGGTATTGATGGTTTGGGATGAAAGTTACAACTTCAAGGGCAGCTAGGTGGCATAGTGGAGAGAGCACCAGCCCGGGAGTCAGGAGAACCTGAATTCAAATCCAGCCTCAGACACATAACACTTACTAGCTGTGTGACTCTGGGCAAGTCACTTACCCCCAATTGCCTCACCACCCCCCAAAAAAAGTTACAACTTCAGAAGTCAGCAAGGGCTGGAGAGGCAGTACACAAACTAAAGATCAATTTGATCTCAAGAGCTAAGGTCTTTTGCTTCTTTCACTCTGACTTTATCAATCCCAGTCCAAGCAGGAACCAGTCATTGAAAGGGACCATACTGGAAGCTTGTAGGGATTGCAGTAAGAATAGCAAACTGGGGTGAGGGATAACAACTACAACAATATCAGTTATAATAACAATCATAAAAATAACCAACATTTAGTACCGTGGTTTTAAGATTATCACAGTAATTTCTAGATGTCATCTCAGAAGATGGAATACAGATTACAGAAACATGAAAAGTCATACCTGATAGCAAGTTTTGTTTAATGAAGATATTACTGTACATATTTATCATTCTGCTTTTCTTTTAATTTACAGAGCCACCCAAAGTTACAGTGGTGCCTAAGAATCAGTCTTTCACAGCAGGATCTGAGGTATCCATCATGTGTTCTTCAACTGGTTACCCAAAGCCAAAGATAGTCTGGACCTACAAAGACCTGTTTATCATGGGCTCACACAGGTACTTGGCTTGTATCATACTCTTGAGTTATGCTTCATTTTTTAAGGAGTGAAGATAGTTTTTAAACTCCTAAAACAAGTATTTCTAAAAGTATCTATGAACTTGTTATTTTAAAATATTTTGATAATTATATTGAAATATTATTGGTTTCCTTTGTAATCCTATGTATCCTATTTTATTCATTTAAAACTATGATTCATAAAATTTTAAGCTTCATCAGACTACCAAAGGGGAGCCCTGTGACACAAAAAAATTAAGAACTTCTGCTCGAAGGGAAACTTATTATATTGACCCTCTGAAACTAAGGGAGATTGTGCCTTAAATAGCACTTTCAGATGTTCCCAAAACACAGCAAGAAATGCAATCAGAAAAATAAGGAAGAATGGCTTCAAAGAATTTTTAGAGCACTGGAGTTTGGAGTCAGGAAGTCTGGGGTTCAAATCCTGCATTAGACACATACTAGCTATGAAACCCTTGGAAAGACATTGAACCATTCTGTGCCTCCATTTCCTCATGTGTATATCTAGGGGATTGGACTCCGTGGCTTCTAAAGTCATTTCTAAATCCACATCCCTGATCCTATGACTCAGTAATCCCAACATGTGGAGTCATTCAGAATCACCCTGTGAAGTTTCATATTACATTCACAAGTTAAGTAGAGAACATGCACTTCCTAACAACATATTTATTCACATAATCAACAAACATTTATTAAGTGGCTGCTAAGTGTCAGGAACTCTGCTAGGTGCTAAGTGATGTTTAGTATCATTTAGACAATGTATCTTAAGGTGGCGTTGTTTTGAGAACTCTATTTAGGAAAAGGTCCTAAATTTGATAATAACACATTTTCTATAGAGAGCTTTATGGTTACAGGGTTGTTAACATTCACAGTCTCATTTGATTATAAAAATAATGCCATGAGGTTCACAGAATACATTTCAATATTCATATCTTATGTGAAAGCAGACAGTCTCAGTTTCTGGGCCCAAGAGTACATAGCTAATACTGATATAATCAAGATTACAACTCAGGTCTACTGATTCCATTTCTGGTAATATTCTTGGAAATGTACTATTTTTCTCTCTAAAAGTCAATACAGAAATGAGAAAAGGGACAGTAGTTCTAATGAAATAGGATGCAGACGTGAGAGATGAGCATCCATTTTCTCATCCTACATGTACAAGCATTTTATGCTCCGTTAGTTTTTTAAAATCCTGCCACACGTCAAGGGCAAAATGAACATGTGGAACATAAACAACAAAGCTTCCAACCATAGGGCTTCCATTACCTTGGGTTTGGCAAAAAGAATCTAGCATTTCAAGCCAGATTGTATCCCTGGGCCATCGTTAACTCATTTTAGGCTCTTAAGAATTTGATGCCAGGTGCCTTCATTTATCCTGTCTATAAATGGTAACACTGATGGTTGTCCACATTCATTGCCATTGAAGAAAGACATCGCTGTGTTACAGTATCTCCAGTTGAGTGTAACATAAGATACTCTTTTCATCCAGGTATAGAATGACCTCAGAAGGCACCTTGATTATAAAAAATGCAGCTCCCAAAGATGAAGGAGAATATGGATGTTTGGCTAGTAATTCAGCTGGGACAAATAAACAGATTTCTACTCTGAGATATGTTGGCAAGTATACATCTTTTAGAAGACCAATAAAGAAGAGTGAATGATTTAAAAAAAAAGCAATGATAAAAAGCAAATATAGAAATACTATTACTTTATAGAAATTGATAATCATAAGGAACATATTTTTGAGACATTGGGTTTTTTCACATTTTGAAATTCAAAATATAATTTGTTGAAACTTTAACATTTTTGAGTGGATACTTTGTTTAGCCAAGGAACTTTCAGATGGTTGGCCCATTCTTTGATCCACCCTGCTGTTTCAAATCTTCCTTAATCTTACACATCCAAAGTAGATGAATTCAGCTTCTTTTCCTTCTACTCATTCAAACGATTATCTCTGCCATTATTTAAGATGGATTATGACATTTTATTTAATGCTGTATGCATTTTATGTGATTCATTTTATTTTTCTTGTATGGTTTATAACAATCATTAACCTTCAGCACGTCATGTTTAAACACTTACACGTTCTTGTGTTGAATCTTTTGGCATTTATTATGCAAAGCTCCTCAAGCTTAGAGACTCTATGTAAAATGATATAATAGGATTTCCCATTATTAATGGTGAATAACTATTGAATAGCAGCAGTAGTGATGATATTATGTCATTAACATTTTTCTTCTTTAAATTTTGAGTGTCTATACTTCTTAAAAAACAAACAAACCCCTAATTACCAGTGATGCTTTGTAAATCTTACTTCTGGTCTGAAAATACAAATTCTTTGCCTATAATTAGTCATCATAAGCATCAAAATAAGGTTGAAAAGTTTATAATTCACATTTTACAATTCTTAAATTTTTACTTAATTAATTTATTCTTATAGTTTGTATGTGCAATGACAAAATTTTTAAAGTTTTTTTTTCCTTAAAGAGCACCCTTCTCTCCTTGACTCTTTCACTTTGCTCTTTTCTAATGGAGCTTTTTAAAACAAAATTTATTGCTTAAAACTATTGAAATCTACTTACTAATTTTGTATTGATCTATTTGGGAAAATATATTGTAATTTTTTTTACCTTTGAAATGCTTTGTTCTCTATGTGCATTACATGTATGCTTTTCTTTATGCACATACACAATACATTATAAAATACAGCTATGTACATATTAACACAGTTCTTCATTTATTCATTCTGAAAGCATTTTGGAGCAAGTGCTGTGTTAGACACTGATTATATTATATACCTTCTTCCTTTTCAGATGCCCCAAAGTTAACTGTAGTTCAGAGTGAACTCTTGGTTGCCTTGGGCGACACAACAGTTATGGAATGTCAAACCACTGGTGTTCCCTTGCCTCAGGTCAAGTGGTTTAAAGGTACATTTGTTAAATTTATCTGTTTCATTTTGCTTTTTTTTAAAAAAATGATTTGTTAAAAGTTTGTTTTGGTGCAAGACTTAGCAGCACTATAAAAATGTGTTTATGACCTCAGTGGTGACTGGAGCTCAAAGTTTTGAACTCTTAAGTTTCAGCGCTTCACATCTGGTGTAGATTATAGAACCGTGAAAATTAAAGACGGAAAAGTTCTCTGCTAGTCCAGCTGAACATTCTCTTTGTTAGTTTAGGATTCCTTCCTGTATTGTAGCATATTCTCCAGAAATACCATAGTCAAGATTTAAAATATCCTCACAAATTTGAGTTTATTTTCTTTAGAGAAGTAGAAGAGTGTAGTGGAAAGAATACTAGATTTAGGGTTAGAAGAATCAGTTACTACCTTTTGGAAACTCAGTTCCCTCATCAGTAAAATATGAATAATAACACATGACTTACCTCTGTAGGGTTCTTAGTTTCAGAGTAGAAATGTATAAAGTATCTTGTCACAATAAAGTGCTATATAAAAAAGCGAGGATCTGTAATTATCTTGATCATAGAATTATAGATGTAGATCTGAAAAGTACCTAAGAAACCATCTAGTCCAATCTCCCCATTTTACAAGTAAAGAAATTGAGGTCCAATTAAATTATTTTGCCAAGATCATGTAGCTAGTAAGTGGCAGATATAGGATATAAAGAGTCTCTCTGGCTACAACCCTAGCACATTTTCCGTTCTATGCTGCATCTCTGACAGTACTTCATCCACCAATGTAGATTACAAATCTTGTATGCCTTAGTAGACTATATCTATTAGTCATCATAGCTGAAAAAATTCACTATTTGTAGAACAAAATTCTTGCTTTTAGAGTCTTTAAACTTTAGTCTAATCTTTAGACTATAGACATATAGTCTGTCTATATGGAAGGTTCAATTACACAGCAATACATTTTAAAAATGTCATTTCATTGACATTGAGCTGACAGAGACTGCAACCCATCTATCATTTTTTAGATAAGTCTTAAAGCATTGACTGAGGCTCAGAGAAGGACTTACTTGCTCATGGGCACACAGCTTGTAAATGTCAGAGGTGGAGTTTGAGCCAAAGTTTTCTTGATTTTGCCTCATCCAGCACTCTGCATTTGACCAAATTGCCTCCATGTAAGCTCTTATGATGATGACTCTTACCATTTGGCTGACATTTGTAGAGAGCTTTATGGTTGATGAGAGCTTCAAATAATTGATATCATATGATCCTTTTAACAAGCCTTTTAATATAGGTAATTGGGTTTTTATCATCCCAGTCTTCATAACTCTGTGCCTGAAACATCTTCCTTTCCCCCTTACATTTGTTGAATTCTTTCTCATTCTTTAAAAGTTTAACTCAAATGCCATGCCCTCCAAGAAACCTCTGGTACTCCCTTTCTCACCTTGATCCTTAAATCTCATATCTTTAAATGTCATATGACATTTTGTTTTCTACCTATTTAATGGATTTATCATATGTTATTGTTTATTATATTTTGCTCTCTTTCTGTTTTACCTACCCAAAGTTATGACTGTGTCTTAGCTAAACACTGCATATCCCCTAATACTTTGTACAATACTGTACATAGTAGGTATCATGAGTTTGTTGAATTGAATAAAACTTAAATGACATGGTCAAGGGCAAACATTTATCAAATGGCAATCTTGGTACCTGAATTCAAGTCTTTTAATTACAAATACTATGAAGATGTTACTGTTAGGAAGTTTTGTAGAGTTTCCAAAAAGCTTTCAACAGTTAAAAAAAAATTAAACAAGTGTATCAGTTGAAGTTTCAAAGTGTTTGACGGAAAAAGAAAGGCATTTCATTATTGGGTTGATCATACATTAGATGCTTCCTTGCTCTAATTCATGGCTTTATATTGTTCCACTTAAAACTGTTAAGCCCATCCTATCATCACATCACAGCCTATTAGAGCTAAAAGAGATGTTAAACTTTATTTAGTCTAGGGTTCCTTAACTCCTGGAGTCTATAAAATTTTAAAAAAAATCTTTTGACAACTGCATTTCAATATAGTTGGTTTCCTTTGTAATCCTATGTATTTTGTTTTATTCATTTTAAAAACATTAGTATAAGAAGGTCTCTATAAATTTCACCAATGGTTTTCGTGACATGAAAATAAAAAAAAAACACCAAAAACTGAGTTCATTTAATTTGCTCATTTTATATATGAGTTAATGAAGGCCAGAGAGGAGAAATATCATGTCTTCGGGTTACATAGCAGAGTCTGGCCCTTGGAACCTAGGTGTCTTGAGTAAGATGACTGAATGGTCTTAACTCTATACTTTGTATAATCATGTAATAGCATTGCAATTGTTTGGCCCCTATGTAGGATCCTGTGACTTGAGTACTGACTGGGAATCAGGAATTTGAGCTCTGTCTTTCTCTAATGCTTATGGGCACAGGACTTCTTATTGTTTCAGTACATCCATATATGAGAAGGAAAAGTATCCTTACAAGCACTCTATGAAAAGGTTGCTAGTATTATTATTTGTAAAATGTTTTGTAATCCTCAGATGAAAAATGTTAAGCAGTTCAAAGAATTATTAGTTATTATTCTGTTTGTTATAGCCCAAACATTCCCATAGTAACAAGTTGATGTCATAATCATAAAATTATGAATTCACCTCAAGCCCTGGGAAACATGAAGTGAAAAGAAGTTTTCATCCAGAAAACAAACACATTAAATGATAGAAAAGGGCAGCACCATTTCCTTTGTCCTGTGAATTAAATATTTATAATGGCATTTCCTTTGGAGGGAAAGCTTTTCTTTAATTGTTTTCACTAATCCAATTGGTTTCTCTCAACACAAATTATTTTGTAATGACCAAAAATGTTTGAATAAATAATTGGAAAAATATTATAAATCTACTTTATATCCAAGAGAAACAATTTGTAGAGACTGTCTTTTTTTTAAAGTCAAGTTAATCCCTAATACTCATTCAGAATTTTAAAAAAATACTCATGAGGAAATTGAGTTTACTAATTATTATTTCTATAGCACTCACAATGAGTGTTCTTTATGACAGCAAGTTAAATTAGAGAAAAATTATTCAGATTCTATCAAGAATCCCAAAGTAATACATACAGCCAAGTAGTTTCTCCGAAATGACTGGTTGCTCTCTTAGCTAGTACTTTTGCACATGCTGTTTTTTAGCACCCTTCAGCTAATTGGATTCTACACTGTGTGGTGAGTATAGGAAAAAAAATGACAACAAAAGAGAACCTGAGAATAATCCATAAATAACCTTTGGATAGATATTCCATTTCTTCCTTTAACTGTAAGGAAGTTTTTTTTTTCCTTCCATCAACCCTTCTCCAGAAAATTCTAATTGAATAGTTTGTGGTATGTCCTTCATTCTTAAAGAGGACTAATTGAAAAAACAAATATCTTTTTTTATTTCAACCAGACTAGCAACGACATGTTCCAGAATTACAGATTATCCACCAAGCATTCAGCTTCTTCATTCTAGGACATGAAAAAATTAAACAGGGGCCAAAGGGCAATCAGGGAGATGATTAAAATGTTGCAAAAATGGACCTCTGAGGAAGCATTAAAGGGACTGAGTTTATTTAACTAGAGTATCCTTGTGACTTTGAGTTAGGTGAAGGCTTTTGTATCAAGGAAGATGACCAGCTGTTCTCCCTATCTACTAAGGCCAGAACTAAGCATAGGCTACAATGTGAGGGGCTTAGGCAAATGAAGGGATGAGCACTATAAATAGGAAAATTTTGAATCCTTGAAATAGGTCCTAGGAAAAGCTTTAAATTACTCTCCTGATGTCATGTTAAATGGTGGAATTAAATGAGCATAAGATCATAGATTCTTAAATAAAAGAAACCCCAGAGGTCATGGAGGCCAGTTCCCTCATTTTAGAAATGAGGAAAATTATCTTTACTTTATTTCCATTACTGTGATAATGTATTGCTTCTAGAATCATATCTAGAATTTCTGATGAAAAGTTTCTGAAGTAATTTGATATATTTTTCTCATGAAAACAATGGAAGAAGAGAAAGAATATATATAAATGTCTGACCTGTAAGTAGTAAACTGGATTACTTTCAGTGAAATTCAACTTTCTGAATCATGTTGCTGTGTTTCATTACTGCTACTTTTTAGAATTTTAATTTGTGGGGGAAAAAAACAACTCAACAAAAGTCTTTATTTAATCCTGTTATGACCAAACACAACTACAGAGGAAAGAAGTAAGAAGCAAAAAAAAAAAAAACCCCAACAATGTACCAAGACCAAATATTTTAAGACTTGATGAATAGCAAGGTCACACTCCATCCTCCCGTGGTGGGAGAAAAGTTTATGTCAACATCATCTGCTTTTATTTATGATAATTTCTCAGAGGCTCATAGACATTGCTTTATTTGCTTCTTCTCTTTTTCTCATGGTATGTAGTAGCAAACTCAAGAGGATGATTACTTTTTTGGAATGCCGAAAAATACTTTGTTTTGGCACTAACAGCTGTTTCTAATGTAATTTCTTTTTATTTGAGGCTCTTTTAGAAAAAGAAATCTGCCCATTGCTTTACATCTATTGAATAATGTTCCACTTGGTGACCTGAAGACTTACTAAAGTTGTCCCTTTGCCATTTGGAAGCTGAGCCAGCTTCTTTCATGATATCCAGAAATGCAATGTATGGGTCCTTTGTGTAGTTGCAAGGAATGCCTACATTTCAGAACATGTTAGGAAGCTGTACTTCAGATTATAAACTTAGTGCCTCAAGAAACCTTAGCATCTAGTCCAAACCCCTCATTTTATAAATGAGAAAAATTTAAGACCCACAGTGGTGACACATCCAAGGTCACAGTGTTGGTAACTCTAAGTGATTCCCAAACCATTCTTGAAAACATTGACCCTCAATGACCTGCATCTCCCCTTTCACTTCTCCACTTCCCTTCCCCTATTACATTTGGTAGAGCCCTGGAGAGAGGTATTGCCACATAGACTGAGAGCTCATCATGCCCATGGAGGATAAATAAAATTCTTTAACAAAAGAGAATATACTTCTGCTGCCTTTGAGCTATAAAGGACATAGTTTTTATCCATGATACCCCTCCATCATCCCTGAAATTTAGTTATTAGCTTTTAAGATACACACATATAAGAAAACTTATATTTTATGGTCTGTGCAGGCAGGTGAGGCTGTCACAAAATTGTGGATAAAGAATTAGCCTTTTAGCCAAGAAGACGTTGTTCAAGTTGAGCCTCTGGAATATGCTGGTTATGTGATTGTAAGGAAGTCCTTTGACTTCTCAGTGCTCTAGTTAAATCTTTTTTTTTGTTTTTGAGGCAGTTGGGGTTAAGTGGCTTGCCCAAGGTTATGTAGCTAGTGTCTAAGGTTGGATTTGAATTCAAGTCCTCCTGATTCTAGGGCCAGTGCTCTGTCTGTTATGCCATCTAGCTGCCCCTCTAGTTAAACTTTTATGAGAAGAAGCATATGTAAAGGAAGTTTTTTTTTCTTTCTGGGGTTCCTGATGCCAGTGAAATCACAGATCCAGTCAATCCTCAGTCGACAAAAGGATTGGATTCTAAAGTTGGTTGTTTGGAACTGAGAATGAGTATTCCTACAGAAACAATATTTCTAAGTGTTTGGAGTCATGAAAAAGTCTACTTTAAATAATAATGTACCTGAACTAATTATATTTGTAGTGAATAAATAACAGAAATATTCATTACAGTACTTGAGCCGAGCACAAATCCCTGGTCTTAATAGCTTCTAGAAGTAATGATTGGCATTGTGTAGGGCAGAAGAAAACAGATAAAGTAAAGGGAAGTTGTCTAGCTTTTACCAATCCTGAGATGGTAGACAGATCATATATTTTTTCTTTTGTATGGGGTTTGTGAAGGCAGCAGCTTTTTCACTAATTTTTTGGGACCAATGACTCTATTCCTTAACTGTTTCCCAGTTTATAGATTTTGGGGTTATAGGATTAGGTAATCTTACAGGAATATAGTCTGGAAAAATAGCTCATGGATGTTGGTTGTTTTTTACCCAAAAATATTTTAGCAGCTTCAGTCTTTAAAATGATTATTCAAGGATCTTAAAATAAAATTATTCAATATTGTTATATTCAGTATGTCTCAGAGCAAATGTGATTAAGCAAAGTTATGGGGAATGTGCATTTTTAAAATTTCATTCCTTTTATTTCAATTTAGGTGATCTTGAATTGAGGGCTTCAACATTTCTTCTTATTGACTCACAACGGGGGATTCTAAACATTCAAGAGACCCAAGATTTGGATGCTGGCGATTATACCTGTGTAGCTGTCAATGAAGCTGGAAGGGCAACTGGCCACATAACTTTGGATGTTGGCTGTAAGCATTCCATCCATGTCTGTAGAGGATGGGTAGATTTTTTTTTTCCTCTCTCCTCTCATCATTTCAGAATCAGCTACTTACTTTTTAATGTTCAGTTAAATTAAAATGACAAAATATAATTGTCTACCAAACTGTAAACTTGATCTTAAGGAAGAGTTAAGTTTTCTATTGCTGAGATTTGATTTTTGTTATAGATAAATAATAATGATGATGTTAAGTGAGGGATGTTCAAAAAATGTTGACATCAAAATTCATCCTCTATGACACCAAATTTGAAATGATTTATGCCTGGATGCTAAAATTTAGAGTAAGACTTGGGGTTCTACTTTGGGAATACTAGAGGTAATGTTATTCATTGGCAACTTGGTCTCTTATTTTTCACAAATCTTTTATTGCACTTTAGTGCTAAGAATGATGTTCTAACCAATCACTAATGCCATCTCCCAATGTATAGTGCAATGTCCCTAAATGTTGTGGTAGCAACTTGGTGGTAGCCGAAAGGATGTGCATCTATTCTTCTGGGAACTAAAAGCAATATCTAAACTATAGCTTGGTCATGTGCTCATTAACTTAAGTGAGCAGGTAAATGCCTATCCTTAAGAATATGACAGCAGTTTTCTCAGTCCTGGATATCTTGTACCAAAATGTAGAAACAACTTTTTTAAGGTTTTAAAAAGATTTTACCAAATTATGGTTAACTTTATGAATTATTGGTAGGATGTATACTTTGTCTTCTCATAGAAAAACACAAAGAGTGGAGAGGAAGGGGAAGGGAAAAGAAGGAAAAAGGAGAGGGCAAAAGGAAGGGGAGAGGAAGAGATGTCTGGGAAGAGGAATGGAAGAAAGGGAAAGGGAGGAGAAGAAAAGTAAGAGAATGGTAAGGGAAGTAAGGAAAGGGGAGTGGAAAGGGAAAGGAAAGGAATGTCTCTTATGAAATTTACCACTGAATCACTAATTCCAATTGCTTTAGCCTTACTCCCAGGCAAATAGAATCTGGAGTTAATTTTCATCCCATTTGCCAACCACTTCTGATGTTTGCCCTCATTCTTTATTGTTACCTCCAGTTTTTAATGGAGAGAATAGATCCCTTCATCAGCATAACATGGCAGCCAATGGTATGACAGGAAATGAAATAAAGGAAAAACAGAGTAGCAGATAATCTTTATCATTCTCTCTGAATTTCTCATTCCTTTTTTATATATACCCAGAGATTGCTTCCATTCTCAGTCTCCTAGATGTGTCTTGGCTTATGTCCTGCTTTCTATAAAAGTAGATATGTACATATAAAAGATAGATAACATAGAAATGTGAAATTAATACTGTAGAAAATGAATAATACATAAGGATCACTGGTTTTTTCTTACATTTAAGAGAACTTAATTAGACTTAACCAGAAAGATCTTGTGAAATATTGAGTGTCAAGATTGAAGTACTACATAAATGTTCATCATTCCTGTGCCAGTCATTTGGATTCCTAACTCCTTTATTTAAATTTAGGTATTTTGTGCCTTGAAAGAGAAATGTTCATTTGGCTATATTGCTGTGATTATTTTTTTTCTTTAAGCTGTCCAATTACCAGTTTTGTAGTTCTATTACTTTATGGCCATGACACCAAATTATATTTTAAAAATTTAATGTAATTTTTGGTTGCTTACTTCTTATGGTGAACTTCTTTTCTTTTTCTTTTTTCTATTTCTTTCTTCCCCCTCTCCTAAGACTGTAGCTTTAATCTGTGGCCATTTCAGGTCAACAGGGAAAGTTACTAATAATTTTTATTCTTCTGAAAAAGAACTAGTAGATTATGAAGTCATTCTGAGGAAAGGAACAGTGACTACATCAAACACAAAGTTATGCCTGGCAGAGATTTTATTTGTAGCATTCTGCACTGCCCTGGATTTCATTCCGAGGTTATGGTTTAAGTGTTTTGTGGTCTGGTACATTCAAAGCAGTATGCTCAGCCCCGTGGGTAAGGGGAAAGTCTTATATCAATCTGTTTGTCTCATGTGGTATAATAGTTGCCATAGTTAGTATCTATTTTAATTATCACTAGAATAAACAAAAGAAAAAGTGTTATAAGGCAGGATAAAAGTCCGTCTTCCAGTAATCTCACGATTTCATTTTAAAATATTCATATACCACCTATCTGTAGTTATTAACCACTATTAATAACTTAAACCGATGGGGTTTTTCAAGAACATATGATCCTTCTTTAAAGGGGCAGGGGAATCATGGCTGCAGTAACTTATCACTAAATATAACCTTAAGTGAACTCCATTGAATGGTTAGTTTAGGCAATGCTGCTTTTTGTTAGTAATTTAGATAATCATCTTACTTTATCTCCAGGTGAGTAAGAATATGTTTATCTTCTAGAAGCCTGCTACCTAATTCTCTAACTCCCTCTCCTTTGAATACTTACTTTTGGGACTGGGGGCGCAATCTTATGAAACCACAAATATTTTGTTGTTTTTCAGTCATCAGTCGTGTCCTGTTCTTCATGACCTCATTTGGGGTATTTTTGACACAGATGCTAGAGTGGTTTGCCATTTCCTTCTCCAGCTTATTTTATAAATGAGAAAACTGGGACAAACAAGGTTAAGTGACTTGTCCAGGGTCATACAGCTAATAAGTGTCTATTTGAATTCAGGTCTTCCTGACTCCAGACCAGATGCTCTATCCACTGAGCCACACATTTAAAACAACAACAACAAAAACTAACCAAAAAAAAAACAACCTCCCATAGCTTTTTGTTTATTTGATTGTTTGTTTTCCTGGAGTTACTCAGATAATTAAGGGGAAAGCAGGTGCTTGTACCCAATTTTTCCAAACTGATCATCTCCATTGCCCAATTTCACTGAGTGCTTGAGAACCTTCATTTTGTAATGAATAGAACTGTGATCAAAGTAGTTTATTATGGGGAGGATCATTTCATAGAATCACAGAATTTCAAGGCTAGAAGGGATCACAGTGGCTATATAGTCCAACACATACCTGAAAAAGAAACCCCACTATAACATACCCTAAAGTGGTCACCTGTCCTTTACTTGTAGACCTCCTGTGAGTGGGAACCCACTGTTTCCCATGGGAAAAAAGCAGCTTCCTCTGATTAGATTCCAAATGCCATTTGATATTAAAGAAGATACTCTGTGCAATTTCTGGCCTCAAGTAACCTATTTCCCTTTTGGACTGCTCTTACTGTTAGGAAGTTTTTCCTGACATCAAGCCTAAATGTGTTTCTTTGAAACTTCCACCACTTACTCCTAGTTCCTCCCTCTGGGAACAGAATAAGTCTAATCCTTCTTTAACATGACAATTTTTCATTAGGAATATCTCATAGCTTCCATCTCACAATCCACCACTTTGACAATTACAACAGTAGATAAAAAGAATTCTATTTAGCATGTTATATGAAGACTACTTCTGTTATGACATTAATCAAGGACCATATTTACATCACTTTAGAACTAGTAAGAGTATTCTTATCCTAGTAGGATAAGGATAGTCAGATAATAGTAAGACTTCTACAGTAGTCTTAGTTTTTAGTGCTCTTTGTAATAATTTATTTGATTTATAAGGGCAAAATAGTCATTATTATAAAAAATTGTTATAAATCTCTTTGTTTTATTGAGGAAGAAGAGAAATAATCCCTAATTTTCATGCAGAAGTAGAATTAGCAGTATGTGCAAGGTCTGGAAGAAGCAGTCATAGATGAGGATATAAAGGAAGGCAGTCTCTTTTTCCCCTTCCCAATGGAAAGTTGATTCATGCAATCAGGAACTGACCTTGCCATCTCCACCCTTCTCAGTTCAGCCATGTTAACCTATTTATTGTCTCTGTAAAACAGTAAAAGCCTGTTTTTTGATTACCAAGTTGATAATGTGATTCAACTGCTTTTACCAAGATAATAACACTGTTAGCATTTACCTCATAGGATCATTATGAGAAACAACTGAGAAAATAGATGTAATGTTAAATTGCCACCTACATGTCAGCTGTTATTATTTTCCAACTTTGCCTTGGCTTTCTGCCCTATTTCTATGATTCACTGATGCTCATGGTGCTGATGTGACAATAAAATGGATTACAATTAAAATGGTTTTTTACCATGACATTTCTCAAACCTCTGGTTTTGGAATATCCCTTGTATCTCAGTTTTCTACCTGTCCCCATAATATATCTGTCTGCAGTCTCAGCATGACACATGCTGAGATTTGTGCATTTCATTTGTATGTTACCTGTCCTAGGAGTAGTAGAGTACACAGAATAAATTTGGCTGACTGAATGACCACTTCAGAGAAAGGTATATGACTCACTCTTGGTCTGAGGGACTGGCTGTCTGTAAAATTACTCTATTTTACCAATCTTATTCATTTTGGAGAATTTAATCTCCATATCAGACGAGGTAAAGCTAAGTACAGAAACATACACATATACATACAGACACACAAAAAACACACATACATATAAATTGCTTTGAACCTATTATCTAACTACAGTGTGTATTTTATATTAAGAGCACATGTTTTGGATTCAGTTAAAATATATTGGAAACATGAAAGCCTACAAAATTCACACGTTTATTGGCAGAGTGCCTTGCTCTTGTACTTTTCCACTTAGTAGAAAAATCATTGCTAGAGAAAAAGCCTACACACACACACACACACACACACACACACACACACACACACACACACAGCCACAAAGCCAACTTATGGTTTCACATTTTAAAATCACAAAATCCTGATAACAAATATTTATTAAGTACATTTAAGGTATAGGCACTCTGCTAGGCCCTATGGTGATATAAAGTTGTGCAAGAAACAGTCCTGAGGGGAAGATAGGATTCTAGATATAATTTCCCAAGAAATTATAAATTTAAAACTCCCCAGAACTCTTACAATCAAAGGACAAAGTGAAAATAGAATCCATGTGTCACCTCCTTTAATAAATTCTTATAATGAAAACTCCTGGGAATGTCATAACCAAAATCCAGAGCTTCTAGAAAAAAAGAAAAAATACACAAGTATTCCCCCCCCAAAAAAAAAAGATTCCAAAAACCAAGGAGACACAGTAAGGATCACATGAAACTTGACGGCTGCCATATTAAAGAAGAGAAGAACATGGAATCCAATATTCCATAAAGCAAAAAGTAAAGGCTGATCCCCACAAATAAACCATCTGCCAAAACTAAGTATAATTCTATGAGAGTTGGAGGGGATGGAGAGGAAAGGATGTTTAGTAAAATAGAGCATTTCTGAGCACTTTTTATCCAAAGGTCAAAACTGAGTAGATATTTGAAATGAAAATGTAGGACCCAAGAGAAATATAGGAACACACATTTTATTTCATTAGAAGAAAATCTATGGGGATAAATTATTTATGTGCTAATCAAAGGATAAGAAACAAATGTTTTCTTCTAATCTTTATGTTTTTAAAGGTTATAGAGAAAGGTAAACATATTAGAGGGCCTGTGGAGGGTTTTGCTCTGTTGAAATATCATAAGACAAAAAGTTTGGAACAGAAAACTATTTTTATTGGAGGGGGAAAGGAGGAATCATGACTGCCATAACTCGTCATCACTAAATACTATTTTAAGTGGATCTGAAGTAGATACTCCATTGAATAGTTTTGTTGTTAATAATTTAAATAATTATCATATTTAACTTTTAAGAATCAACAAACTTAATCTTCTATAGGAATCCTTTCCTCATTCCCATCACCCAGTAGCTAGTACATTATTTCTCCAAACTACCTTATCCTTTTGTATGTGCATATGTGTGTGTGTGTGTGTGTGTGTGTGTTTCCTCTATTAGATGTAAGCTTCACGAGGGAAAGAATTTTTCATGTGTGTCTTTGTGTCCCCACAAAGTGCCTAGCACATAGTAAAGTACCTGATGTACTTGATGAATTCTTTTTGATAGATTGATTGGATCCTATACTTGATTTCAAAATATCAGCTTCACAAGTCTGAGTTGGAGAAGAGATAGTTAGATAGCAATTCATTAGAAAAAGATCTAGTTATTTTAGTTGCCTGCAGGTTCAACAGAAGCATATAACATAGCATAACCCCAAAAGTTTATTCTTTAAGTACTGTGCATTTTCACCTGGAATCTTCATTCCCACTTTACAGCTTATTGTCACATGATACTGGGAAGTTTGCTGTTTATTCTATTCTTATCTTGAAATCTTGGGAGAACTAAGACTCTTATTCACAATTCTTAAATTTATGCAATTGACAGTGACTTTTGATCTCTTAATATATATATTCCCCTGCTCTTTGCCAAGGAAACATCCTATTGTCCTCTCCTTCTCTCCCCAAATTACCAAATTATATGCCTCATAATCCATAATATTAAATATTTCACATATTATTCATGATGAACTTTCTGTAACATATTGGTTACTCCACTTAGTTGGTCTTACAGACTGCTTCCTCCATGCTTATTACTCCTTTTCTGAGTTGGTCAAGGTGTATCTGCTATATCCCTCATCTGCACTTGTTACATTTTGGTTATTGGAATGCTAGAGAAAAGGCAATTGTCCACTTTGTTCCCGGTGTAGGAGCTTCAACTCATTTGTTAGTTATGTTAGATCCCAGTCAAAATGGCATCTGTGATGTACTTCTTATCTTTAACTATATAAATACTTGTTCATTAATGTACTCATGCTCTTAATCCTTTTTCAACTCTCTAGGACGTCGAGAATTAACTTTTCCCTTTTCAGTGAATTTCATACTCCGTTATTCTTATTCATATTAATGATTCTCAAAGCTGGGTTTTTCTTTGAAACCCAAATGTGAAAGGGGTATTTCTGTTTTGAGAAATAAATGGGATTCAGAGCATGAATAAGATTTCTAGGATATGCACTGATAATTTGTTATAATTTACTTTAAATTTAAAATTTGCGAATGAAGTCATTTTAAGTTAAATTCTCTCCAAAAGAGTTTGATTAATTTAGTCCCAAAAGGTTATTATTTTTTAAAAGTTCCATGGAATGAATGTCAAAGAGAGAACATTACAGTATTAATTAACAAGTAATATATAATTCCTTGAAGAAAGGGTACTTGATTTAAGGTGTCACACTACTGAACTATGTTACTCTGAAGATTACAATTTAACTTTTAGTTTGTAAAATAAGGATAGTAATATTTACTTTTTCTGTGTGCAGACTAAGTTGATAAGTGTCTTTGGAAAAATTATAAATATAAATTCAATTAACAGAGTGAATAAGAGAATATTTATTAAATGGTCCTGAATATTGTACTATTTGTCTATTTTTAATCAACTTATCTTAATCTCTTTCAGCTTCCCCAAATTTTATACAGGAACCTAGTGATATATCCATGGAAATTGGTTCAAATGTGACATTACCTTGCTATGTTCAGGGATACCCAGAACCAAAAGTCAAATGGCGACGGCTGGACAACATGCCGCTTTTCTCAAGGTCCTTTGCAGTTAGTTCCATCAGTCAGCTCAGAACAGGATCCCTCTCTATTATCAGTAGGTTAAATTAATTAAATATGCATATGTATATACACATTCATATAAGTATATGTGCTTTTAAATATGTGGTTTGTGTAGATGTTTTAACTATATCAGAGAGTTAAGGGTACAGGATACAACTAATAAATAATATTTTGTTGATGTAGCAATTTAGCATCACCATGTTGAATTATCCGTCAACTCCTAGGAAGGTAGTTGACATTTTTAGGCCTCTGGATTTGTTATAGCAAAATTATGTAAGTCTTCTCAAAGTCCTGATGGTAACAAGTGGATCGATGGGCTTCATCCTATTCATCAGCTTTGAACTAATTGTGTCAGAAAAGCATAAAGCATTATTGAAATTTATTTCATTTAACTCTTATTTTCATGAAGTAATGCACCTTAAGTTATAGATAAGCATTCTGAAAACCAATATGGAAACCTTGGATTATGGGCTATGACTATCTAAAGCAAAAATATCCTGTTGCAAAGTATGATTATCTGATTATCCACATGTTAACTTTTCATGGCTTCAAAACTCTATATATTTAAGCATTTATTAAAATCATTCCATTTTTCAACAAATGCTTGAAAGTTAGCACTAAAAAAAGCAAAATGTTTAGATTACTTGATAATTTTTTCACTTTTTGTATAGATCAGGGGAGAGCAAAATAAGGCCAGAGGGCCAAATCTGCCCTAGCCCTTAAACTAAAAATTTGTTTTACATTTTTAGATGCAATAAAACTTTATTTAAAAATGTAAAAGCCATTCTTAGCTAGAGGGCCATGCAGTGGGGCAGGATTTGACGCTTGCTATAATTTGCTGACCCGCAATAAAGATATTTTGGCACTCTACCTATAATAAAGAACTAAGGATTTCTAAAGCCCTCAATTAGGTATCCAAATCTAAAAGTAAAATGAATTAAATCAATCAACAAATATTTACTGAGTCTACCACATGCTATGGTAGATGTAAAAGAAATATGTGTCAGAGTCCCTCCTCTCGAAAATACTTGTAGTCTATTTGAAGAGATTAAAATTAATGTTCATGATATGATTAAAGAAAAATTAAGTGATAAACTATGTGGTGCTCACTATAATAGAAATTTGGTGAAAAGGACAATTAAAATGTGGACTAGTTAAGGGATTAATCTTCATAGGAGAGGTAGAATTTGAGCTGGCCCTTGATTTCAGTCCAGTGAAGGAAAAAACATCCTAAGAATTGGTGGCATCCAAAAGTGAAATACCCTTTCTCTGCAGTCTTCTTATTGAAGGTCTTCAAGCAAAAGCTGAATTAACTATGTGTAAGGCGTATTGAAGTAGAAATACATTTTAAAGTTTGGATTGAATTAGGAAGCCACTTAAGGTTTCACCCAACTCTGCAATAAGATGATTCTGTAGTTTCATGAAGGAATGATAATATTTAGGAAGATCTGGTGGAGAAAGGAGAACATTTCAGGAAGGCGGCATAACACCAGCAAGTAGAACCTACCCACCATTACATATGTGCTGAACACCAAGAAGGTAGTCCTGCCTAGAATGAAGGATGTGTGTAAAAAAGAAGTGGGAAATTTATTTGGAAAGGAAGGTAGATCAGATTATAGAGGGTCTCAGAGTACTAAGGACTTGATGTGATGGTCAACAAGGAACCACTATCAGATCTTGAGCAATAAAATAATAATAGCATGATGAAAGTGTTTTTTATGGATTTTATTCTATATTAGATTATAAGGCAAAACTGGTTGCCAGTTAAAAGGATATCACATAACTTCAGGCAAAACATTATGAATATCTAAGAAGAGATGATAATAACAAAAATTATAAGGAAGGGATAAATTTTAGCAGCATTGGGATTTGATGACAGATTGGCCATATGTAAGAAAGGAAAAGGAAGAGTCAAAGATGACTGTGTAGTCTCAGACACTAGATAAGCAGCAGGGTCACTGACAAAATGAAATGATTGGAAAGATAAATAAATATAAATTAATTTCCAGTAATTTTTTTTATTTTTTCAAGTTATTCCAAGAGTCAGTATAAATATTTTTAAATTAACTCAAAGTTAATATTGTGTGGAGTAATTAACAAGATGATTGATTGAAATTTTCCCCTTGTTCTGGGTATTTTGATTTTGAATAACAGACGTAGACTAGGTTTACCATGTGTCCTTTTTGAACAATGTTCATGAAAGAACTGAGAGTTGATAGAACTTAAGCATTTTAAATTCTAAGTGGGCAGCTGCATTTTCTCTGAAAGTCTTACTGAAACAGTAAAATTAAGTTAAATGTTTTGGCACTTAGGAATACTTTTTCATAAATCTCTTCCTTTCCATTTTAGATTTGTGGGCCAGTGATAAAGGCACTTATGTTTGTGAAGCTGAGAATCAGTTTGGAAAGATCCAGGCACAGGCGACCATAACAGTGACAGGACTTGGTAAGAAGACTCTAGTAATTATTCTGATAATAGGGTATCTCAGAATCTTTTACATACTAATGCCAACACTCCATTCCTTGTTATGATTAGAGATGTGCCTGGGATCATCTTTTTTTTGTTTATTTGTTTTGTTTTTAGTCAACTGGGGTTAAGTGACTTACCCAGGGTCACACAGCTAGTAAGTGTCAAGTGTCTGGTCTGAGGCCGGATTTGAACTCAGGTCCTCCTGACTTCAGGGCCGGTGCTCTATCCACTGTGCCACCTAGCTGCCCCGATCTTTTTTTTTTTTATAGAAAGATTTTGTTTCCTTATTTCAAAAACATTGGAACTACAGCCACAGTGAGAACAAGTCCTCTCATTTAACAACTGAGGAAACTGAGGCCCAGAAGTTAAGTGGTAACTTTGTCCCTGGCTAAGATTTCAATCCATCCTCTTCTGATATACAATTAAACACTGAAGGTCTTGAGTGTACAGTCAAGCAGTTGCTTAGCTTCAACAATAGCACAGGGATACCAAATGTGTGTGCTGGCCTTCAGCCTTCCATTTTCTGCAAAGGTACACTCGGTAACCCATATGAGGGTGGAAGTTTCCAGAAGAGAGTTGGCAATATGGGGTTGGATCTTGGAGAAGATATCAGAGATGAGCACATAAAGGTAGGAGTTATGTGCACAGTGGTTATGATTTATATCTTGGAAGAGAATTGAGAGAGAGAGAGAGACAGAGATACAAAGAGAAAGATAGGGGGAGAGGAAGGGGGAGAGACAGAGACAGAGAGAGACAGAGAGAGAGACAGAGAGAACAAACTAAGGTAGAGCTTTGAAGGATACTTCTCACTGGGCAGCTAGGTGGCATAAGGGATAGAGTGCTAGGCCTGTAATCAGAAAGACCTTGAGTTCAAATTTGCCCTTAGACACTTACTGGCTGTGTAACCTTGGGCAAGCCACTTAAACTCTGTTTGCCTCGGTTTCCTCAACTATAAAATGGGGATAATAATAGCACATACCTGCCAAGGTTGTTGTGAGATAATATATGTAAAATGCCTGGCATATATTAGGTGCTATATGAATGTTTGCAATCATTATTATTATTAGTCCTTAATCATCTCATCTTTCCCACAGCTTCAACTATTTGCTCTATATAGATGGATTTAAAAATTCATACTACATACATACATGTATACATATTCCAAGCTCCCTTTCACAATTGAGCTTCTCTGAACCATGAATCTTTTTAAATGTTAATGTGGATAAGAATATGAAGCTGAAACAACCATCAAAGTGATCAACCTAAATAATGAAAAGTGATTGACTCTGTAAGCTGGACAGCTTACCCTTTCTCAGCATCCTAATCTCAGTTTTTTAATTTTTTATTATAATTTAATCTGTTTACTGTCACACTAACTAGATTGGGAGTTCTATGAGAACAGGGACCGGGTCTCATTTAATCTTTATGTATCCCTTCAGTCTCAGCATCTAGCAGAATACTCTGCATATGTTAGGTGCATAACAATTTCATATTATTCTTTACTTTGAGAAATAACATTGTTCATTGCCTGCTCCTCAGATACGATACTTTGGTTCTCTTGTCTTTTTTGACCAGACCCCTAGTATTGTCATTGAACGTGCAGAATCTCTTATTTACTCTATTATTAGGCTTGATTTTCAAGTTTTCTTCCCAAAACAGAGGATTTTAAATATAATTTAAGATTTCTGTTTTCTATAGTCATGTTAGTCATTATGCAGACATTTGTTTTCTGTTAAAAACTCACCATTTATATTTTGTCATTACTTTGGCAAGTATGTATGTGCACTGGTAGAATGAGCAGTTTAGTCAGAAGACCTGGGTTTTAGTTATTTTGCTCTTCTTATAGTAGATACTAGACAACTAGGTGCCTCAGTGCCTTAGGGTCAGGAGGACCTGAACTTGAATCCTACCTCAAATATTTTAGCTATGTAACCCTGGGCAAATCAAATAACTTCACAGTGCCTCAGTCTCTTTGTCTGTAAAATGGAAGTAATAATAGCACCTACCTTGCAGAGTTGTTGTGAAGATCAGAAGAGGTAACAGTTATATAGCATTTTGCAAACCTTAAAGCACTAAGTTAATGATAGCTTTCAGATAGGGTATAGGTAGCTTATTATTGTGGATGAGGCCTAATTAAATGTACCAACTTCTTTCTTGCATTCAGTTGCTCCACTTATTGGAATCAGCCCTGCTGTAGCCAATGTAATTGAAGGGCAGCAGCTTACTTTGCCTTGCATCTTGTTGGCTGGAAATCCTATTCCAGAACGTCGATGGCTGAAGAACTCAGTTATGGTAAGAGCATTCTTTTGATTGAAAAATTGAAGGATGTGTGATAAATATATTATAAATTACATTTGGCAAGTTATCAAAAACATTAGCAAGTGAACAGTTTTAAACAGTGTGTAATTTGGGTTGGGAAGGGGAGGGGATAAAGAAGTCTCATTGAGGAAAAAATTGTCCCTGGTATATAGTTTTTACAAGATTGAATATTTCTAAATCCTACCACTGACTTTTGTTCTTTCAGAGAGAGAGAGAGAGAGAGAGAGAGAGAGAAAGAGAGAGAGAGAGACTGACTATCTCACTAACATAAAATTAAAACACTGTAATGTCTCACCTCAGCACAATATAAAATTTAGCAGCCCTGTGTAAAGCCTCTACCGATGCTTTGTATATTAACCCTCCTTTGTAAGTAATTTCAACTATTGCCACGAACTAAGATCATAGGATTGGATCACAGGATTAGATCATAGCATTAGATCAGGAAGGGATGGTAGAAGCCATCTGATCCAACAACCTCATTTTACAAATGAAGAAACCAAGGTCTGAAGACTTTTACTGATTTCCCTGGGGTCATAGAGGTGGTAAGTGATAGAGATAGGATTTGAACTCAGATCCTCTAACTCCAAAGTGACTATGAACCACAGTTCCTCTCAAAGGCATACTTACTTTGATTACAAACTATTTTCAAATGACAATTCCAAGATTGCTGAAAGTACTTGAGTGTGCACATTTTTATTGTGATAACAATGTTGGATTCTTTCACTGGATTTCTTGACACTGTTTTACATGTCTACTTTCCAAAGATATAATCTTTGGAATAGTTCAAAGTTTTTCCCATTTCTCCAGCAACATTTAGGATCACATCAGTGGCATGTAGATAAAACCTTTATTAAGCATTTACTGTGTTCCAGGCACTGTGCCAAGCACTGAAAATATAAGCACAAGCAAAACCAAAGGCCATCTCTTTATATTGTAAATGGGAAAAGACAGCATATAAAATGATACTGGAAGGGGAAGCCAGATGGTGCAGTGGATAGAGTCAGGAGGACCTGAGTTCAAATCCTCACACACTTACTAGCTGTGTGTCTCTGGGCAGGTCACTTAACCCTGATTGCCTCCCCCCCAAAAAAAAATTCATCTGGAGTGTCATGGGCTGGTCTGAGCTTTGAAGAGAACCTGATGGCTGTTGTGGGTACTCCGTCAAATGTAGATTCAGAGGAGAACTCACCAATCAGAATAAGAAGTGACAGGGGTAGAGGTGTTGCTTACTGAGAAGGCTGCTGGGGTAGAAGTGGAGAAGGTCTGGAGCACCAGGGGCCAATCCAGGTTTGAAGAGAACTCTGAATAAAGAAATACTATTTACATGGAGTACATTTGCTATAGTATGCATAAATTTCATGAAAATGGATCTAAAATACGTATTAATTGTACCCTCAAAACTCAATGTTATAAGAAATTACTTCAGTAAACACAGGCCCCCCTTCTTTTTTCCCTATGTCTAGTTCTTACAATGCTATTAGAAGAAGTATAGTGATTGGAAAAAAATGCAGAGATAGTAATCATTTTACTATATTCTGGTACTTTTCTATCAATCCCATTCTGTGTCAGGCCAAGGAGGAACCTCATTCTCCCCCACCAGTTGGCTCTGGGGTGGCTTTCCTCTCATCAACACCAGATTCCCCCACCACTGTTGTTAAGAAGGAAATGGGTTTCCAAGACACTTCCATTTCTGTAGTTGATGAGTCGACTTTATTAGAAACTGACACTTAGGAAGGAAACAGTGTGATAGAAGATGATACCAAGAACCAGAAATCCCAAAACAAGTTGCAAAGTCAAATGCAGCAGATACCAGTCTACTTCCAAGGGATGGAGCCTCTTCTTGGGGATCTCAGTAACTATCCAAGATGATCCTTAGTTTCAGAACTAATCCATTTTAGTAGGGTTATACAAACTGGTGAAAATTTTTATTTAGATAGGGTTCTTAACTTGTGTGTCATTTTAAATTTAGTAGTTATTAAGAGCATAAGATCATGGATTTTGGATCCAAAGGACTTCTAAACCTCTCTTTTTATAGACAAGGAAATAAGTTTAGTGATGCATGACAGGCAGATTTTTTTTTATCTAAGTCATAGGGAGGAAATTTGGTTTCCTAGTAGTTTTTTTAAAAAATTTAGAAATTTTTATACTAGTTTTGTATTGCCTGCCTGGTGGCCTAGGAGGTATAAGTATATGCTAACCTCAGGATCATTCCATCTCTTTTGATCTGTCACCTGGGCTTTTTCCTTATGGCTGCTGAATCCCTTTTGGCCCCAGTTTTCTATCATTTGTTCCAAAAACCCACCCTGTCTACTAGATAAAGGTCACCCATTTGTACTAGAAAACCTATCCTTTAATTGTCCTGCTTTGGGATGAATTTCCTCTTGTTGATTTATGATTAGTCTACATCTCCAAGTGTGATGTAGTATTACTCCAGGTTGAATCCTCTTTAAAAAAAATGAAAGAAAGACAGATATGTGGAGATGGTGGTAATAAATAGAGACAAGGAGTATACTTTTGGTTTCACTGGTAAAGGAAAATTCCTAAGAGAGGAAGGGCAAGATGGAAACTTCTCCGCAACTTAAGATGTTGGAGAGTTGCCTACCACACTGAAAAATTAAATGACCAGGTCACCTAGCCAATATGGGTTACAGGCAGGACTTGAAGCCAGAACTTCCTTCCATCAAGGCCAACTCTATCCATCACATCATGCTGCCTCTTATGTGGCCACCTAATAGCATGTCATATTTAACTAGAAACATTGACAGCCTTTGTCTGGCATGATTCCTGTCTCACTGTGTTTATCTCCATTGCTTATCATGCCTATAATTCTATAAGTAATAATAACCTGATATTTTAGATAATGGTTTCATGAACTATTTTGCAGTTTACAAAACAATTTGTGTTATCTCATTTGATCTTCACAACAATCCTATGTAGTAGTGGTAGTAATAGTAGTAGTAAGCAATAATAGTAGTAGTGGTAGTGGTAATGGTGGTAGTAGTAAACATTTATTTAGTGTCTACTATATACTGGTCACTGTGCTAAGTGCTTTACAAATATTGTGTCATTTGAATCTCACAACAACCCTGGAAGAGAGTTGCTATTATTATACCTCATTTAATATTTGAGGAAATTAAGGCAAACAGAGGTTATGTGACTTGCTAAAGATTGTGCCGCTAGTAAGTTTCTGAGGTCATATTTGAACTCAGGTCTTCCTAACTGCAGGCCCAGAACTCTTTCACTGCACCACATAGCTGCACATCTGCACCTTCATCTATGTAGGAAGAAATAGACCAAGAGAAGTTAAGTAATTTGCCCCTAGTTGCACAAGTATTAAATGTATGTGTGAGGTGGGATTTGAGCCTAGGCCACTCCTGACTTCAGGGTCCAGTACTTAAGATTAAATGGCCATTGCATTGCCAAAATGACTGCCTTAAGAACCGCTGACCTTTAGTGTGCCGAAATAAAAATGTAACCTGCTTGTGTAGAGGTAATAAGATCTTCTACTTAGGAAAGAGCATCTTCAAGCTAAGTTTATCTTTTTTAAAGTAGATTTGGATGTTAGATAATAACTAAAATATACAGAAGCATGAAACTTGACTCTCTGATAAATGTTAATGCAAATTACTTGTGAGGCTTCTCATTATTAAATACAGTTGTAACTACTGTTGCACTGTGGATTTGTTCTCTCTTGTAAGTAGCTTTTTTCCTTTTAATATTTTTTAGAGCAGAAAACAAAAAGATTTTAAAAGATTTCTTGGTTTTCTATAACTTCCCTCATACCTGATGAAAACAATGTCTAAAATTGAGGACTAGGCATGGGCTTGACTTTATTTCTGAAAATTGCCCTCTTTTTTTTTTTCTCTCTAAGTTGATTCCAAATCCCTATATCAGTATTCGTAGTGATGGGAGCCTTCACCTTGAAAGAGTTCGCCTTCAGGATGGAGGCGAATATACCTGTGTGGCAAGTAATGTTGCTGGAGCTCACAATAAAACTACAAATGTCAATGTGTATGGTAAGAAATCTGTTCAGTGAAATCTTTGCCCTAAATTGTTACTAAAACATGGGTATCATAAATTAAAGCAAATACCAAACTAATCCCCTTTAAAGTTCTGAAATAAATTTGCATTGTTTTTATTCTTATAGAAAGCTTTATTTTAATAAAAAAAAAACTACATGATTAATGACTTTTCCAGACTCCTCTTTTCTACTCAGAAAATAAAAATGCTAGGGGGAGTTGGCAACTCCTGCTTGCCAAGTGCTTGTGTAAGTAGTTTCTTAATTGATAAAAGGGAACACAACTCAGAGAAAGAGAGAATGTTTAAAAATACATTGTGATTTCAGGCAAGTTGAATACTTTATACCTTCCAAAATTGCCTTCCCCTTGCTGATTGTGCAATAAGCTTGTCCTTAAGAATGACCTCCTAGTCTTCCAAAGTTGGTTTGAACTTTTCATGCGGTCACTACTGCTTGCCACATATATACAATCCTCACGCATCTTAAACATTTTAAAGGTCACTGATTTTTTTTTAAATGATAGAACACCTTTTTTATTTATTCCTGCCAAAGGTCAACATATTGTATCTCATTTGTAAGTGACGGCCTTGTAATTATTTGAGGAATTAGATTGCTTTTTTTCTTTTGAGAGATTAGCAACACGTTTACCAAGTTACTGAAAAATAGCTCTGGAGGAGGGGAAGAATGGAAGTAAATAGCTTAAGACAAGATTTTCTATTGGCTAAAGAATATTAAGTTGCTATCATAGATTTGCTATCTCTTTTATATATAGATCACAACCTATCCTTCCCCATCTTGTGTGACTATCGTCCATGTGTGCCTATCACTCTTCTACAGGGAGTCTATCCAGTATGCTAAGGTCCTTCTAGATCTCTTCACACTGTATGTGCACCACTGCCACATCCAGGCAGTTATCAATTGCTATGTAACTGGCTCATCACTTAAAAAAAAGTATTGATGGTGAATACATCTGTCTGATGACATCCTTTATACTGCCAGTTGAAAAATACAGTACTTTGAAAATATTAGAATGGCAAGCTGGGAAATGACCTTATGTGTCTCCTGACTCTTGGCAGAGAAATGATGGACTAGATGTACGGGATGAGACATTCATTTTAGACATGTGTTGATTTGTTTGGTGTGAGAAAATGGGTAATGCTAGAGATTCAAAAAAAGAAAAGAAAAGGATATCAATAAGATATTAAAAATGCACAACTTAAAACAAAAATGCTCAGGAGGGGACACAAACAGGATCATTTTCTTACTGTTCTGTTAAATTTAGCATGCAGTTTAAAAAACAGAAGTGCATTGTCTTATATATAGTTTATTTTTTTATTCTCCTTTGAATAGTGAAATGTTTGTTGATCATTATGGTTATAATAATTTTAAAGGACCTTAAGGTGACCATTGAGTTCAGTGGCTTTCAGTCCTTTTTGGTCTGCAAACTGCTTAACTGTACAAAAACATCTTGAGAGTTAGCAATTTATCTTCCCTCTCCACCAACTGGGAGTTGCTATTACAATCTCTCCCTTTCTCTAAACTGATGTTTCTCTAGATGAGATAATGTTGATGGTTATACTGAAACAATTAACTTCTAAAAATGCTTGACACAATAAACAAATGCCTGGATATTTATGCAAAAGATCAACTGAAGGGTAACTGTGATCTATATATTGAGATCTAATGTCTCCCACTTGTCAATACAAGGCAACTATTCACCATTACACAAGTAAGTGATCCTCTATTCTCCTAATAAAGTAACGCTCAGTCTCCTTTAGTAACATATTTTAGGCCAGTCAGTGGAGCTAGTCGATTAGTTTAAAATAGAAAGCACCATCCCCATGTACTTGGAATTAGTACCTTGGATCTTCAAAGCATTCTTGTGACTGACTTTTTCATTTTCATTTACATGTAGGCACTGCATTGGTACTTGCCTAAGCAGATTTTTCTGGTTCCCCAATTTCCCTTAATTATATTTACCACCATTCTTACAGTTGCCCAGTCATGAGATTCATGCCTTACGAATAACATATCCTCAATATATAGCAGTTGAAGGAATGAATTAACAAATATGTGTAAGTTCAAAGTAAAATAGAGTGTTGAACAATTAATCACCTAATAAATTTGGCTGATACAGTTTTTTTCTGGATGGTTTAGAGGAGGTTTTATCAATGTCCAAATTTCCCCAGTTATTAAAATCCTCTATTCTCTATTTCATCTTTATTTCTTGCACTTAGTATTTATTTGGTAAAATGGCATATCTAAGTTGTTCAAATTGTTGTACCAGCTAAGTTGACAATTCCAAAGAAATTCCAAGGATTCAGTCTGCAACTTTATTATTCCTTTCTCTGAGGAGTCGTCCATCATTCCTTTTATCACCTACTGTATTCCTTCAAAGTCTATTCTTGAATTATTTTAGGAAAATATATTTCCTTTTCTAAGCTAAATATATCTTTAAAGTTTTAATTTTGTTTAAAAAAATTAGTCTTTTCCCTTATTTTTCATGGTTAAATATGGTCCATTTTTCTGTAGCTGTTTATTTTATTGATGATATAGGAGAATGTATGCTTTCTTGTTGAGTTATCTCCTTAAGATTTACTTCTTTCTTAAGGTTGCATGAGTGAATGACTTTTCCATCTTGTTTTTCTTCCTGCCCCATGGTTGCTCTCATGAGGTTCAACTTAGGCCCTCTATATGATTAAATTTTAAGAATTTTTATGAGGTTCCTGATAAAGTCAATTAATCATTGTCAGTTGGCCAGTGATTCAGCATACTAACTTGTACTGTATGTTTCTCAGAAGCTATTTCCTTGCCAGGCTTTTCAAACTTTCTAAAAACTGTAATAATTTTAATTTGAAATAGAATCTAGAAAGTGTAGAGGGGTAGATATATAGGACTGACTATTGAGCCATGACATATTTTTATGCTTGTTTTTCTTTTTAGTTCTGCCAATTATTCAGCATGGACAACAGATATTCAGCACAATTGAAGGAGTCCCTGTAAGTTTACCATGCAAAGCAAGTGGAGTTCCCAAACCAGCTATTGTCTGGTCCAAGGTAAGTATCTTATTTTAGTTAGAAGAAATACTATTACTATTGGACCTTAAATAGTAGATTAAATAGTGCTTCTTCATTATAACTCCATTGATAGGGACATATCCTATCCTAATGTAGATATTAACACCCTTATGGCCTCATAGATAGTACTCATAAGTTGAGGTTGCCTAAAAAAATCCATCACCTGCTGTCCAAACATTTGGAAATGAAACTTTCCAAACTTAGACTAGCCTTCTAAAAACTGACGCAGAGTCCATCTCCTAGACTCTGTGAAAAGCCCTTCCATCTTAGTAGGATCTATCTTTTTTTTGCATAAACATCATTTGAAAATAAAAGGGCACATCCACACCATGATGAGACATCAGTATATGGATTTAACAGAGCCAATCTTCTATAAAAACAGAGGCAAAATGTAAAATAAAGATTTATTGTATCTATTTAGTATATACAACTAAAATATTATGACATATAATTGCATTTCACACTCTTAAAATCTCAGTGACGTGAAGAACACTTACTGTTATTTGTATTTGACATAATTTGAAGCATAGTGTTTCAGTTGGTCACATAGTCCAGTGGCAAAACTATTCCTAGGACCTATTTCTCCTGCTTACTCAGTGTCCTTGAACTAAACTGAACTACCTTCTCTTCTTTTTTTCACCTTTTTCCTTGGTAGATGAGGAAAGACGTGTCTTGGCAATATCTTGGATTCCAGTAATGAAGTGACCTGATACTTTTCTTTGCCTCTAAATCTCTGTTCTGTAATAGAAGGGGTATTTGTGTTAAAATAGTTTAAGCTATGTATTATTTGGGAATAGAAAAGTATATATATTTTTGTTTTCTCCCAGATAGTGTCATATCTCTATTGTCTAAACACATGTTTACACATTCATTGATCTTTATTCTATTTCATAGAAAGGAGAACTGATTTCTCCCAGCAATGCTAAATTTTCTGCAGGATTAGATGGAAGTTTATATATAGTGTCACCGGGAGGTGAGGAAAGTGGGGAATATGTCTGCACTGCCACCAATGCAGCAGGATATGCCAAAAGAAAAGTTCAACTGACAGTTTATGGTAAGAGCCTATTTGAAGAATGTTTTTCATTGACACCTTCTATCCTTGCCAAAACACACAGCTGTCCTTTACATAACCTTACCCAAAGATTGTACCCCTAAAGTAAGGCTTGATTTTTCCCAAAAATGTAGTCTTTTTGCCAACTTAAATCTCATATAAGGGCAACTCTACCCAACTATGATTTTGGTTTTAAGGGGAGACATATATAAGCGCATGGAAAATTTTATTATGTTTTCTCAGCGTAATATGCTCATTACACCCAACCTTTGAACAGTAATACCAGTTAGTTAAAAGTATTAGTAAGCCAAACCTCAGTTATGTCTTGGGTTAGAGTTGTGCCCTAGAGGGCTATTTTTTCAGATGGCTTACTTTAAGACTGCATTTTTGCTGACCTTCTCTTAATACTTGTACTAAAGCAAAAAAAGTGAGAAGTCTTCTAATTGCCTGCCTATCATTTTTTCCATATTCCTCATTTAAAATGTCTGGAAACCATTAGATGGCCCCTGAAATTTGGGACCATATGAAGTCTCTTTGCACATCAGTTTTTGAAAAATTTACTTATTTAATAAAAATAATAGCTAACATTTCTATGGCACTTTAAGCTGCCTAGAGGAAGCTAGATGGAGGAGTAGATCACACACTGGGTCTGAAGTCAGGAAGACCTGGGTCCAAATCTAGCCTCTGACACTAACTCTATGACCTTGGACAAGTCACATAATCTCTGTCTGCCTCAGTTTCTTCAGCTATCAAATGGAAATCTTAATAGCATCTGCTTCCCAGAGTTGTGGTGAGGATCAAATGAGATATTTGTTAAGTGCTTTGCAAAGTGCCTGGCCCATATTAGGCATTTAATAAATGCTTGTTCCTTCTTCTGCCTTTTAAGTTTAATAAGTAGTTTTACATATGCTATTTTGTTTTATCCTCTAAACACAGAGTGGTAAAATACTACAGGTGTTATTATTCACAAATTCCTACACTCACGTCTCATCATGGTGTGGATGTGATCCTGGATTCTCAAAGGCAATGCCAGGTGAATGTAAGCCTTGGCACAGTCTACCATCCTGGAAAAGCTTTGAGTGTGGTCCTGTACCAAGCAATATGCTAAGCTCTGAATATCTTTTAAAACTTATATTGATTAGAGTTGAACTTAAATGGAATGATAATTTAAAGATAAGTAATAAATAAGGTGGCACAGTGGATACAGCCCTGGCCCTGGAGTCAAGAGGACCCGAGTTCAAATCTGGCCTCTGACACATAACACTTACTAGCTGCGTAACTCTGGGCAAGTCACTTAACCCCACTGCCTAGCCCCCCCCCAAAAAAAGTAGTAATAGACCACTAACTTGATAGGACAAGACTGAAAGAATAAAAATGAGGAATAGATAGATTATACAATTAAAACAACATCAATATGACCTACTTAAACAAATTTTGACACAAAAAGGGAAATTGATAGAAAAATTATATTAATACCAATTACAAAATTTTTTTCAGAAGTTTAACTTGTGTGCATCCATTGTTAATAATGAGAAAACCGAGAATGCCCAAAAACCATGTCAGTCCAAAAGCACTTGTGATTTACTTGCCAAGCAGAGAGATATTGCAGCCAATATATTTTGAAATATAAACTTATTTGTAAAATCATTTAGAGAAATGGAATGAAAGATTATGAACAGTATTGCCCCATAAAACTGAGAAGCAGTAGAAGGGGGAAAGTTTTTGGGTCTGTTTTTTGCTTTTTAAAGCTAGGCAGTAGAGCAAATTAAGTAAAGTCATCCCAACAGTAGATAAGGATGAGGCTAGAAAGAAAGCAACAAACAAAATATGGTTAGAAAAAAATCTGTAATATTTGTACTTTCAAGAACTTTTGGGTTCATAGACCAGGATACAGTTTTGAAGGTTGGCTTGCGCAGGCAGCAATATATTTACATGCAAGGATTTGTACAAGAGAAGCATTGTAAAAGATTTCATCCTAAAAATTCATGATTAAAAAAGAAGTTGTAGACATATAGTAAGAGTGAGAGATTATCAAAATGTTGGGTAGACCCCCTGCAGCAAGCTAATAGGTAGGCATGGATGAGAATTGCATAGGATAGATAGTCATGGTCAGGTTGCATCCATGGAATACATCATTGGAGGGAATACCCACATACATGAGATTAGTAGACTTTTTCTTTCTTTCCTTTTTTCTTTCTTTCTTTCTTTCTTTCTTTCTTTCTTTCTTTCTTTCTTTCTTTCTTTCTTTCTTTATTATACTATTTAAAGATGAAACAGAGACTTAAAGACACTAAAAGCACTTGATGATGGGAATACAGGTAAAATGTAAACTCTTTGAGGGACTGTTTTTGCCTTTCTTTGCATTCCCAGTTTTAGCCTAGTGTCTAGCACATAGTAAGCACATTGATTGATCATAACTAATAACTGACAGAAATAGAAATCAAACCCAGGTGCCTCTTAACTTTTCAAAGCCCAGTGTCCTTTCCACTGTAACATGTTTCCTCTCGTCATATTTCTGGTAAGTGACGTATGTTTTCTTTTGTTTAATTTTAAATAGATTTATTTCCCTTACTAAATAAATGAAATGTGTATTTTAGTAAGGCCCAGAGTGTCAGGGGATCAACAAGGACTAACCCAGGATAAGCCGATAGAGATCTCAGTCACAGCAGGTGAAGATGTCACGCTTCCATGTGAGGTGAAAAGCCTGCCTCCGCCCACAGTAACGTGGGCCAGAGAAACACAGCTCATCTCCCCATTCTCTCCCAGGTAATGAGTTTGTATGTGAACTGTGTCCTGTAAAAGCAGAAGTTCTCAGATACTGCTTCTCTCTCATTTTCTAAGTGCTTTAAAAACATTTTTAATGATTCAAATCTTGTCATTCAGGGAACTAATTAGGAAATGTGATTTTACAGAGAACACATACCTCATTTTTTATTTAAGTTTGAGGATGATTACATAATCCTAATATTCTTCCACATCTGTACGTTTCACAAAGTTAACTCTTGTTATAATCGAGACATGGACAATGGAGCCTCATTCTCAGAATATGCACAGCCTTCTCTACCTGCCTCCAAGCTGAATAGTTCTGGAGCTATATAGAATGTCTACACATACTCCAAATCACGGATCACAACTTTGTGATTACATGTCATTATACCTTTCCAGAAGTAGTTCCCATCTCTTTCCACTTGTGGCAGTAGGCAGAATACATTGCATATGCCCTGAGGATGGGCATGCCCTGGCTAGGCCCCTGTTACACTACTATACTTTCATTGAAGAGTACCTGTAGGATTTTGTTATTTTACCAGCTGAAGTGCCATTAGCTCAACAGGAATAATGCACAATACAGTCATTCATTTCTAGGATTTTCCACTTATTAACTTTCTAGGTTATCCTTCACAAATTAAGACACTGAAGTTATATACTAGAACAGAAGTGTCAACATGCTGTCTGGGGGCCTAACTCCACCATATGGCCTGAACCAGATTAAAATGTAATTGAGAAGTACTTAACAAAATACGTAAGAATACAGTAGAATATAGATAATGTTAAATTGTTTTCTTAGTCAATATACAGCCTGCAGAGATCCTTTATGGTTTAATGATCCTCTTTCTATTTGAATTTGACATCACTGTACTGAAGGGTACCTGACTGGCCTTTAATTATGACACACTTGTCATAATTAACATTGATCCTGACTTTAATACAATCAACTAAAGACTCAGATCAACAGCAAATTCCCTTGTCTTGAGGCTTGCAGATGTCAATCTCCTGTTCCCCTGAGATTTCTTCAAGATTCAACTCAGCTGCCTGAAGCCTTCTCTGTTCTCCCCACTATTCCTCCTTCCCTCCTCAAATTTTCCTGGACTCCTTTAATCTCTAATTTTCTTATTTCATTCTCTATTTTGTAGTATATTGTCCACTTAAATATTTCATCCTGTTCTGTATAACTTGATCTCCTTGAGAACAAGAAACAGTTTCATTTTAGTCTTTCTATCCAGAACCAAGGACAGCGCCTTACACTAGTAAGCTTGTAAATGTGTATTGAATTCAATTGAAAAAAAAAATCAGGCAAAGGCAACCTCAGCAGACCAAAATCAAACAGATAATTATGTCTCCCTTTCCTTTTTAAGCTATGTAGACAGCTTATGACAGATGGGATATGGTTTCCATGCCACTTAAGTGGTTATAATTTCACAGGGGAATATTAAGGAGGTTTGATTGTACTTACTCTTTTAAAGGCACTGTATGTATGCTCCGTCTCTTACAGGCACATCTTCCTTCCTTCAGGATCAATGAAAATCACTGAGACACGTGTTTCAGACAGTGGAATGTATCTTTGTGTTGCCACAAATATTGCAGGGAATGTGACTCAATCAGTTAAATTAAGTGTCCATGGTAAGTTTTGAGACTTGAAATAAAGACAGTGTGTCCTATGTGATGACTCTGTGAACTTGCAATGATGTGAACTGGCAACCATGAAAACCCATTAACCATTATGTCATATCTAAAGCTTAGACTACATTCAAAATAATTACTAGGAAAATATCCAGAAATCAAAACAGCTTCTTGTAGAGCCCAGAAATATTAATTTGTTGTCCACAGGGTGATCAACTAATTTCTTCAACAATTTTCTTCCACCTCTAAAAGTGAATAATCTAAAACTTGCAAAGCTTAGATATTACCAATTTTAATGTAACTTCTCATACTCCCTGACTGTATTGTTCTGAAATAGAGGAAAAGGAGGAAGAGATAAATTAATTTAAGAAAATTGCTATTTATATGAGATGATAGAATTTCAACATATAACATTATTTTGGCTTTAAGTAAGTTAGTATCTAGAAAATTAGATTCTCCCCTCCTATTAAGTATTCATTAACTACTACCACTACCTTTTAGGTAATCTTTTGTTCTTTTTCTTATTCTAATGTAGTCTACATTGAACTGCCAGAAATTTTTTTTTCTCATCAATAGTTTTTTACGAAATGATTTCTCTTTTTAAAAATACAGTGGCTTTCTATTATTCATTGTACATAATCTAAATTCCTCAGCTTAACATTGAAGGGATTATGTCAAATGCCTAATCACTCATTCTGATTGACTCTCTAAAATCTTTCCTCTCCACTATGGCCCTTTTCTTTTATCAATGTTATAATGACTTGTCTGCTTATCACACACACACACACACACACACACACACACACACACACACATGTTGTTTGTTCTTGTTTACAATCATCTCGCAGTGCTATTTTTTCAACCTGGAATGGTATCTTCTTCACCACTCCATGTGTCTTACTCCTTTTAAAAAACGACTCCAAATGTATAAATTCTGAAAAGTGAAAAGTCTTTTTTGATTGACTCCACCTGACATATTATCCATCTGTTTTACATCCTTTCAGCCCTTAGATATTTGGTTTTGTGTATCAGTCTGCATTTGTTTATGACTGTTACATGTTACTCTTCAGACATTTCATATGTATGTATGTATGTACACATGCTATTTACATAACTGTTCTTTGATATATCTTACAGTCATAGAATGTTAGAGGTGGAAGTGACCTTAGAAATTGTCTGGTTTTTTCTCTTATTTTACAGATGAGAAAACTCATGTGGAATTTGCTCATTTGTGCTAGGTAGGGATAGAACCAGACTAGAACCCAGGTCTTCTGACTCCTAGTCCAATGCCCCATCCATCATATTGTGATTCTGTTTATTTTAGTATACCTGTCATTTACTGTAAATGCTTCTTGAATAAATCATTACATGTTATGAACTCTTAAGTTATTCAGCAAATCAGTTAAAGCACATTAGTAATGAAAAGATAAAGGAAAATAAAATTCTTTTCATTAGTCTGTATGTTAAAAAAAAACCCACAAACAACCAAATTCTTTTGAATTGCCTGATATGGAATGACCCGCAATTGCACACTTGAAATTTTTAATGTTTTTGATAGACATAGGTTCTTATGTTTTGTAAACTATAATATTCTATATTGTTCATAATATCAATTATTAAGTGAATGTAAATCATTTAACTTTTTTTTTCCATATTGACCTTTCCAGCAAGGTCTCAGGCAGAAAAATGGCTTTGCTAGCTTCATTCTAAATAATGATAGGTGAACCATAAAATTTCTAGACATTTAGATTAGTTTAGATAAGTATTCAGCAGTTTTGATGGTTATGTGGATATGTGTCCTGGTATATAAATTTTGTAGGTTCTCTTCTTGTGCGCATTGTCCAAGGTTCTCCTTCATTCCCAAGTAATCCCAAGATCCTGCAGTTTTCCAGAGTATTTAGTTGTATCTTAGGAAAAATTCATCATCTCATTAGTGTTCAGTGTCAGTAGGCCATTTAATGACAGTGTCACATGTTTCTAATCCTATTGTTGTAGGAGGATCTCTATGGTATGTTATGGCTCTTCTGTTTCAAGATTTATAGCTTCCTGAAAGATACATTTACAATATCAGTTAATGTCATTTAATGTTGCATTTAGCAAATTATCTGAGATGTTAAATGGTTTACTGGGTTATATACAAATGGTCCTCTATTACTTTTATATTTTTCATGCCATAGACTGACAGTTGGACATTGAACAAGTTACATAATATTCATCTACTTGAAAAAATTAAATATATCTGGTTGTTTCTAGTTTCTCCAAAGATACAACGTGGTCCTAGACTTCTGAAGGTACAAGTTGGTCAGAGAGTGGACATCTCCTGCAATGCCCAAGGATTACCTCTCCCTGTACTTACCTGGTTTAAAGATGGAAATACTATGATGATTGATGGAGTGCAGTATATCAACAGTCCAGATGGAACACTGAGCATTGACCAAGTCCAACTTTCAGATTCTGGTGTATATAAATGTGTTGCTAATAATGTAGCTGGCAGTGATGAAGCAGAGATAACAGTACAAGTTCAAGGTAATTTTTTTTTTTACATAGAGAAAGGTGGGGGAATAGAGAAGACAACTCAAGTATATTTAACTCATTTCTTAAAAACATTTGTGATTTTTCCATGGATATGATTTTGTACAGTTCTACAGGCAGAACTGATAGGAGTCTCTTCCATATGTAACTGGAAGAGATAAAAACATTAGATTGTGAATCTGACATTTTTAATCTAAAAATATATTTAGTATATTTAGTCTTTGAAAATTAAATCACTGTGTATGACACATCTAATCTACAATACCAGATACATTACATTTGTGAGAAATTGTATACTGTTAGTGGAATTACTATTTTATCTAACTACAGTTAGAAATACTTTGTACAAATCATATTCCTAAGAAATATAAATCTGCTGTCCCCTATGCTTGATGTTGAATTTACTTTTAGTGGTTGAAGGATAGATATCATATCTATATTTATTTAGGGGTATGTGTGCATGATGAAAATGGGGACTAGAAAGGATCCACTGAAGAGTGATTTGGTCTAATTCTTGAACAATGAGTGGATTTGGAAAGACAAAGTGAAGGTAGACAAGAGAAGGGCATTCTAAGAAGTGAGAATTCCCCAGTTTGCCCTAAATCTTGGTGTTTTTAGTTTGGGATGTGTTTATTTTTACATGTGTTTTATTGTACATGTGTATACATCAATTTATTTACCTATATCTATATCCATATCTATCTACATACACTGCATATATTAGATCCCTCTCTTTTGTGAAATCTTCACACATCCCTATGCACAGTAATCTCTTCCAACTCTGAACTTCATATTTCTATATGTAGATATATAATACATATTTTATTATGTATATATATATATATATACACATTATGATCCTTCTCAGAAATTCAAGTTCAAATTATAGAACATGAAGAGTGGAACATATCTAAGACTTTTGTTTATTATTATTGAAAGTCATCTGATAAGACTATCTTTTTTTTTGTATTGTAGTTTACTGAGAGGCAGCATAGTATATAGTGGGAAGCATGTTGGATTTGGGGTCAGAAAATAGGTGCTTTCCAACTTGTCCCTGATGCTTACCAGCCATGTGAAAATAGGCAAGCTACTGAATCTTTCAAACTTAGTTCTTAGTCTGTGATGTCAGGGAAATCATACTTGTTAGTACATATTTCAAAAAAAATTTGAGGATGTAAACTTTCATGTAAAGGCATAATAATAATGATGATAATGACAATAATAATAGAATTACATAGTGATTTAAGGTTTGCAAGGTACATTACAAATATTTCATTTCCTCACAAGATCAGTGCGATATAGGTGTTTCTATTATCTCCATTTTATAGATAAGGAAACTGAGGCAGGCAGAGATTAAATAATTGCCCAGTGTTCACAGCTAAATACTTGAGACAGGATTTGAACTTCCTGATTCTTGGTGCAGTGCTCTATTTAATAAGTTGTTAGCTATTTTATGTATCTTTGTATCCCTTCATGCCACCTATCACGGTGCTTCTCAGTAGCAGATACTTGATAAATATTTGTGATAAATATTTAATGCATCCTTTTTTTTCAATAGAACCCCCAGCAATAGATGATCTGGATCCCCCTTATAACACTCCATTCCAAGAAAGAGTGGCTAACCAACGCATTGCATTTCCATGTCCAGTGAAAGGTGTGGTATACTATGGCTAATAATTTATCATGAGGAGCTAATTTGAATAACTATGCAATTCATTATTTTTTACAATATTATAACTTCTGAAAAAAATTATTCAGTTCTTTTAAACCAAAATAAATATATGTATGTTTGATAGTTTTAATATTTAAGGTAAGTACTGTTTGGAACAATGAAGTAAGTCAAATGCTAACTGTACTTTTTTTGCCTTGTGGCCAGAAGGCCACATACATGGCAAATACATGTTGATTTTGCTGACATATTAATTTTCCATAAAAATTCTGGTGCAAAAAGGAATAGAAACATGTTAATAATGATCAGAATAATAACATAGTCATAGAATAATATAACAATAATAATATAATTCATAGAATAGTGAAAGTCATAGAATGTTAGATTTGGAATAGACTTTAAAAATCATTAGTCAAACCTCCTATGCCACACATGAAAACACCTTTAAGAGATAGTGACATATATGTGTGTGTGTGTGTGTGTGTTGTGTGTATGCTCTTTTTTGTCATATAGTGGTACTCACCTACCTTTAGCTATGTTTCTTTGAAATGTCAAAATTAATCTTCTATAATATAGAAACTTTTTTACCTGATGATGCCTAATTACCTCAATAAAGATAACTTACCTCCAACTTTAAATAAGGCTATGTGTCTCCAAGACATTCCAGGAATTAGAATTTTAATAATATAATTTAATAATTTTAATAATATAAGACCTTCAAATCACCAAACCACAAATATCTGGGCAATAGTCTGATGTTTATGTACTCAATTTATAATCAGTAAGATAATTGTCTTCCTTCTTGACATAATAGTTGTTTTCCTAACAACTTAATGGTTGTTTTCTTAACAACTGTTTTTATATTCTTTGCAAAAAGTCTAATATTCTTTATTTCTCTCCTTAGGTACCCCTAAACCAACAATCAAATGGCTGCGTAATGGCAGAGAGCTGACAGGCAGAGAACCAGGCCTTTCGATTTTGGAGGATGGAGCATTTTTGGTTATTGCTTCAGTTACACCATATGATAACGGGGAGTACATTTGTGTGGCAACCAATGAAGCTGGAACTACAGAAAGAAAATATAATCTCAAAGTGCATGGTAAAACTGGCACAAAATACAAAAATTCCATTACTTAAAGTGTGGTTATTTTTCAAGTACTTATTTAAAAATTTTATTTAGGGCATCATTCTGATGTCTGATTTTACAGCATTCAGAATCCTTACTAAGCAATTGTCCGGGGTCCTGCTTATTGAATTTTCAGCCTAAACTTGTGAAAGTCACTTTGCTCAAATAATGATTCAATGAAACAATTTAATTTTTATACTAAACTTATGAATACTAATTTCCTTTAAAAGGATTAAATAGTTAAAGAAAGAAATGAAATGAAACTTAGATGTCTGAATGAATTAAAAATAAAACAGAAATGTAATATAAACTGGACAAATAAATTTTAAAGAATTCTCATATATCTTTAGTGCTTTGATCATATGTCCAGCCTTTCACTTCTGGGAGACTTCTTAGCATTTACCTTAGATTTCTTATTAGCCCACTATTTAGGAGAAAAAAAAAAGAATTATGCATGTTTTAGAAATTGACTTTTTTCCATAGCAATTTGCCAACATGTAATTTGTTAAAGTAAAGCTTCTCTTTTTGTAGTTCCTCCTGAAATCAGAGATAAAGGACAAGTGACAAATGTATCTGTGGTGCTAAACCAGCCCACAAATCTCTTTTGTGAAGTCTCAGGCAATCCTTCTCCTGTCATCATGTGGTACAAAGATGACGTCCAGGTACGACCATCATATAAAGCATCCAAATGCCAGTTCTTGTTCCATGAAGTTTGTAATTTGATTTTGACCTCTGCATGCCTGTGAAGTGTATTAATAACACTCATCTTTTGTGGACCCTGAAGGTGACTGAAAGCAGCACTGTCCAGATCACACATAATGGGAAGATGCTACAGCTCTTCAAAGCTTCTCCAGAGGATGCTGGGCACTATACCTGCAGAGCAATTAATATTGCTGGCAGTTCTGAGAAGGACTTCAGCATTGCTGTGCTCAGTAAGCAGAACACTTTTTTTAAGAAGTCAGTCCCACATGAATATCATATGTAAACTGACTACATTAGAACAGGTCAATGATGAAGAAAGAATCAACAGGACAAAATGCCCTTAAACTTCAATTTTTTTCCTTTAGTATTTGGGAATACATTGGAATGGAGAGTTAAGGCTATTCTAATTCTTTACAGACTAGCATCTTGAGGTTGTTGCCATTACTCTATACATAAATTATTAAAATAATTTTATTAAGTTCTTAGAAATTATCCATCATTGCCTACCTTCAGACACACAAAAGCTGTACCCAAATGGGTATACATGAAATTTACTAGAAAGAATGAGCATCTTTTTGCCCTAGAGTGAACATGTGCAATGTCCATTTCTTCTTCCCAACCATAGAGTCTGGTGACATGTTCTTCTATGCTTGGTTACAGTACTTGGGGCCATAAAAGTTTTAATAAATATTATGTTATATTGGGAAAAGTAGCCCAAATTCTGGTTCCATCATACATGTAATTACACAGTGACCTAGGAAGGACCAAGTCCTTATCTTGGGCTACCATTGAATAGCAACAGTTAATATCTAAAACAGTTAAATATCTAAAAATATTTAGCTGTTTGTGCCATTTTTATCACTTAAGAAATGGAAAGGGGATATAGTACTATGGGCAATCAGAAACTTGATATACTTCTACACTTAGTGGCAGGAAGATTTGGTTTCCCATTCTACTTCCATCATTACTATCTATGTGACCATATCTAAGTCACATAGCCTTTCTGAGCCTCAATTTCCTTATCCATATTGTTAGTCTTTTGGGTGGTTCTATTACTCATCACAGTACATAAGGAATGCTAATTAATTCTAGACATTATTAGAATTATAAATAATTCCTGATTATCAGCCTATTGATGATATTTCTCTCCATATTGAGACCAGTTCTTGTTCATCCCTAGACTCATATCCAAAACTTTTCTGACTTAGAAGAACCTGCTAGAGACACTGGCATATCTTTTAAGAACTCAATGTCATGTCCACACCAAAAGAAGGTATTGGGATTGGTTTTTGTGTAAGTAAGAAAGGACTGCATAACCAAAGATGAATGCAAATAAGGGGAAAATAACCATCATTGACATTATTTTGGGGAAGGGCATGGTATAAGGGGAAATAAGGAATGAAGAAATAAGAAAGGAAACAGTAGAGCAACCTTAGTACTTTCAGCAGTAGGACAGTTTTTGATACATAGTGTTCTGCATCTATCTCACATTTCCCCAACTTCATCAATTAGAGGCTTTTAGCAGGATCTATAATGATAAACTGAGAATAGCATTGTGGCTTGATATATACCATTTGAAGTGAAACGACTTTAGTAGTTCATATAACAAGGCTTCTTAAATTTTCAGAGATTATGTTAGGAGTAAGTTATTTTGCATGAGATTCATCTCTTCATAAACAGTCCTCCTATCCCCTTGTTACACATGTGTCTAAATGTTTCTCAAAATAAAATCCGATTTAAGAGCAAAGGTGTTAGCCCAGAAAGTATAAATCACCCCAGTAGATCTTTCATGAGTTTTTTTCCACTTTCTCATTTTAAATCTTGGCTCTTCTACTATGTTGTGGAAGGGAATTATTTTCTTGCATTTTGAACTTTAAAAAACTTGTTGAACTGATGAAGGAACGTTTATTTTCCCATGTGTTAATTCGTAGATTCTCATGGTAAAATCTCTTTGTTCAAGTTCCACCCACCATAATAGGTGCCAATTTTCCAAGTGAGGTCTCGGTTATCCTCAACCATGATACCAGTCTTGAGTGTCAGGTCAAAGGCACTCCCTTTCCTGCTATTCAGTGGTTCAAAGATGGCAAGTAAGTATTTCTTCTTTGTCTTCAGCAAGGCCTCTACTGATACAGTATAATTATATGAATAAAAAGAATAACTAACATTTTACATAACTCTTACTATGTGTCAGGCACTGTCCTAAGTGCTTTACAAATATTAACTCATTGGATCCTCACAACAATCCCAAAAGCTAGATGTTATTATTATCATCTCCATTTTATAGGTAAGGAAACTGAGGCAGACAGAGGTTAAGTGAGTTGCCCAGGGTCACAGAGCTAATAGGTTTCTGAGGCCAGATTTGAACTCAGGATGATTAACCTTCCTGACTCCAAAGCCAGCACTCTACCCACTGCACCAGCTAGCTGCCCTTTTGAAGTTTAATACTGTTTAACTTGCCATAGAATATATTCAATCCCAGAAACTACCCTTAAACAATAATTTCTTAATACAAATTGGAAAATAGATGTGAGACTCCTACATTTTTAAATACTTTAGTAAATTGGTGGAAGAGTTTACTAATGCAGTCAACAAACATTTATTAAGCTGCTAGTATGTGTGTAAAGTACTGTGCAAAAAGCTGGAAATACAAAGACAGTCAATAACAATCTTTCCCCCTCAAGGAGATCAGTCTAATGAGGGAGACAATATACAAACTGTGTATAAACAAGATATATACAAGATAAATTAGAGATAATCAATAGAAGGGAGGCATTATCATTAAGGGGGGGGCCAAGAAAGACTTCCTATAGAAGATGGGATTTTAGTTGAGACTTGCAGGAAGTCAGGGAAGCTAGAAAGAAGGAGTGAGAGAGAGAGTATTTCAGGAATGAAGGACAGCCATTTGAAAAGGCAGAGTTGGGACATGGAGTGTCAAGTTTGGGGAAGAGCAAGGAGGCATCCAGTATCACTGCATCGTAACAGTATAGAGAGAAGGCACAAGAAAACTGGGAAGGTAGGAGGGGTCAAGTTATGAAAGTCTTTAAAAGCCAGAGGATTTTGTATTTGATCTTGGAAGCAATGGAAAACCACTGGAGTTTATTGAACAGGAAGAAAAGAAACAAGCATTTATTAAGCACCTGCTATGTGCTGGGCATTGTCCTAAGAACTTTACAAAAATTATTTCATTTGATCAATTTATGAAATCTTCCAAGGTCAGAAATTAAGCATTTGTAGCATGCATTGACCTTCTCCTCTTCCTAAATTATTAATTATTGTTGAGGGCATCACTATCCCTCCCAGGAACCTGGGCTTACAACCTATGTGTTATCCCTGATTCCTCACTCTCTCACCCTGTGTTGCCCAGTTAGTTTCCAAGTCTTATTGGGAGTTGACATGGTCAGACTTGATCTTTGGGATGATCATTTTGATAGTTGAACAAGAATGAACTGCGGGGGGGGGGGAGTTACTTAAGTCAGGGAGACTACAGAGCAGGCATTCCAGTAGTCCAGGGCCTGTACCAGGGTAGTGGCAGAATCAGAGGAGAGAAAAAGGGCACACATAAGAGAAGTAAAAGTAGAAACAACAGGATTTGGCCACTGATTGGATATGTGAAGTGAGAGAGAGTAAGGGGTCACATATGACTCCTAGGTTGGGAGTCTGGATGTCTGGGAGGATAGTGGTATTACTCAACAATAATAGGAAACTTAGGAAGTCAGTGTAGGTCATAAATCCTTCATTTCAGACCTCAATAGAAGATTTCATGCATTACTCCAGATAAAAAGTTATCTCATAATGGTCAGAACCTCGAATCTGGCTAGGCCAGTCCTCACTTGACAGTTCACTGCCAGAGCCATACTCAGATTCTTTCCATGCTGAAAGAACATGACAGAGCTTGTATATTTCCAGTGTAGTCTTCAAAAAATTAGGACTATTTCCATGTCAAAATAAGTTATGGCAACTAATTGATAGAGTATAGAGAGTGCTGGACTTGAGTCTGGAAGATATGAATTCAAATCCTGCCTCAGTATTTATTAGCTGTGCGTTCTTGGGCAAATCACTTAACCTCATTTTCCTCCTCTGTAAATGAAGATAATAATAGCACCTACCTCACAGATATGTTGTGAGGCTCTAGTGAGATATGATGTGTAAAGGGCTTTGCAAAACTTAAAGCACTATATAAATATCAGGTATTATTATATGAAGAACACCTTTTCACACTTTTGAAAAAGGTATTTTATTATCAATATTCATCTATGTAGCTAGTTCATTAAAAATAATTTTTGTTGTGCTAAAGAAAGGGAAAATGCACATTTGGAGAAGTGGAAATAGAATCATATAATGACATTAAAATTATCTTTTCCCCAGGCCCTTATTTTTGGGAGATCCAAATATTGAACTTCTAGATAGAGGGCAAGTTCTGTATCTAAAGAACGTACGTCGAAGTGACAAAGGGCGATATCAGTGCAGTGTGTCCAATGCAGCTGGCAAACAAAACAAGGATATCAAATTGACTGTCTATGGTGAGTTATGAAAATGGCTTTTGCCTTTTTATTATGGGAAAAATAAAACATTCTTGTTGGTAGAAAGGCATGATTTGATATAATTTTAACTGTTCTGGTCTCAAAAATGAAATTCAGTTCTTTTAAAAGAGAATAATGAGTCTACACTGATGTTATTGAAAGATGTTTTATACAATTTTACTGACACATATTTATAACTATCCAGGCTTACATGTGGCACTGTAGCTCCTCGTCAGACAGTTTCGGGGTTTATTGAAACCATTTAGAGATTTTCAAATAATCTTACTTAATATGGCAGTTATCCCTGTGGATATGTGTATATGTAGCTATGAAAGATAGCACTGGATTTGGAGTCAGACAACTTAAACTTGGGTTTGAGTCCTAAGCTCTTATACTCTCTGATCCTAGATACATTGCCAAATCTTCATGACCCTCAGTTCCCTCAACTATAAAATAGTGATAATGCTTTGTTTACTTTAATGTGCTCTATGAATGAGTCATTGTTAGATACATAAATGACATGGATATACCCCCTTCTAAAAGGTTTAATACGGATAAACATGGATTTTAATGATATTTGTATTCATGTATATAGATGTAGTCACATCTTAATGCATTCTAAATAAATTTCCAGTTGCTGCTGAATCTGACCACTTTGCAAACCTCTTAAAATACCTCGTATATTTTGACCTTGTCCATCACAAACCTTTACAGTTCTTAGCACATGAATCCATCTGACATCTGTCTGAGGTAGTTGTCAGACATTATTATTTCCCTTTTTCAAACAGTGAATAGGAGGGCATACAGAAATTAAGCAGTTAGCTCAAGCATATTCAACCGGAAACAGGAAAAGAATCCTAATGACCACAACTTCTGGTTCTCATCTCACTGTGCTTCATTCTGTACATTTTAGGTAAACTGTAAAGGACAACACTTGAGGAAAATTGAATAACTTTAGAATGAACCATATGGAAATAGCATAATACACTGTGAAAAGCACTGATTTGGGAGCCTTCATTTCTAGGATGGGCTTTACCATTGACATAGTTAAGGTGTAATGAAATCTCTTGGTAGTTTCGATTATTTTCCTTCTTCTAAGTAGATGAAAACCAATACAGAATAACCTTCCTGTCCTTCCTCATTACCTTTCTTTTCATTCCCCTCCCTTATCTTTTCCCTTATACCCCAAAAGAGAGAAGTGGTAGATGGATTATATGTGCATTACCCATCTAGGGTAGGAAGAAAAGGTAAAATTATTCCAGTGCCCTTTTACCCAAAGAACCTATGATAAGGAATGTATCTATTTCTGTCAACATGCAATACGCTCAAAAAACTTTGAGGCAGAGCAGACAAAAGTATAAAACTACTGTTATTCTGTGGTGATGTTCTAAGATCAAGGACACTAACCCTTATTCAAAATCAAAACATTTAAGGGGTCCATAAAGAAAGCCAACACTATGATAAAAATGCAAAGATTGATGCAGAAAGCAATGAGGAATAACTAGATTATAAGTTGAAAAGAATACCTGTTTAATAATTATCATCATTAGAAGTTAAAATCCACATAGAATCATGCTCAGTATTCTCAATCAACTTCGGTTTTTCTGTAACTAGATTTTGTGTTCATTTTACACAGTAGTGTATTGATATGAATTTCTCATGATATGAGTGAATATGGTGTTCATCACTTAATGGAATAAAAGCTCTGTGGTTTCATGCACATTGATTATGCATATACTTCTATATAAAAAGAGCCAGCATGGAAGAAGAAATCAACCATGAAAAGATATATCCTGTACAAAAGAGCATAACATTAGAAAAAGATTAGGCACTTCGGTGGCCAAGTTAAACAAAACCATTTCTGCTACTATTGGCCTCCTACCAGAGTCCAGAAATTGAAACGATAGTGCAATATCTTGCTAAGCTGTTGAGCTGCCTTCTCTAGCCTGTTGTATAGTTTCCAGGTTCTTGACAGTGATTAATGCATTTTGGTGGCATAAAAAAGTCATGTTTCCATGGAATATGGGCTATTGTCTCCTGGCTTTTTTCTCACTCTCTGTCTTTGAGTCTCTCTTCGTCTTCTACTTCCTCTCTCTTCCTTTCTCACTTTTCTCTTTTTTATTCTTAAACAACGAGAGAGGAGAGGTTACCTCTCAGGCTCCTTGGGAAGGGAAATCCATATAATGAATAAAACACACTAAGATTACTGGGTTCAAAGACATCATCAAAATGTGAAGTTTTTGAATATCACAATTCAGGAAATAATACCGTTTCCTTCCCAATGTGCACACCTGCACCACTGAGTGCTAATTTGAAACGTACTTTTCCCCTTTTATGTTAGGAAATGTTTTTGTTACAGAGATGGATGCCAAGGGAAACAGTTAGACTTCATCATTTGGTTTCCTTGTCAGGGATATTTCCTTGCATTTATCACTGAGGTTACTGTACAGTCATTCACTCCAGCAGATGTTTATTTTTCCTCTCATAATCACTGATATGTGGATGGAGCAGGTGGCTAAATGCACCTGTATTGTAGGAACTGCATATAGTGAGTGGGATTAGTCATTAAATATCTAACTCCCAGGTGAATGTCAACATTCACAAACTGTTGACTTGAAGGCACATGTAATGTGAAATATTAAAAAGTGAAATATTTAATTTGTGGATGAATTTAAGCAGTGGCCATTATATATCCTACCATTCACACTCCTGTGATTGGTTCCTCTTGTGAACAACTTTTATAAATTTTTAAAACAATAACTGAAGTTTAGTGTGTAGATTCTCATTATGGAACAAAGAGAGAAAAATTAATATGATAGATTGAACCTATAAGTTTGTTGATTTCATTAGTTCTATGCTTCAGCCAACCAGGCTGCCTTTTTGTTTTAGACAAATGTGACTAAAAGTGTGACCTTAATTTGCCATTTCTTAAAAACACAAAAAATCTCAAAGTAAACATATGTAGGTTTCAATACTTGACCCTAACCATTCTTAGACTGGTCCTAACATTGTATCCATGGCTATTTAGCATTTTGGATCAATTTTAAGAATGATTTTTGTAAAGTATTTAGAAATATTAACATATTGTGGGCCATTTGTTTTCTTTTAAACTGTGGCAATTATGGTATAACACAGGGATGGCAGTATTAAAACTATTGTGGGGATCAAGCCACTAGAATTATTTTTCCACTAGTAAGTCCTCAGGGACATGGTGAGGAAAATAAGGCATGTTGACACTGAATGCTAGAAGTTACACATGTCATCAATTAGATGAGCAAAGCTGAGCATATGATATGTTAGTAGTTCCAAAAAAATATACTGACAGGCAGAAACTAAAAGGTCCCAGTCATCAGCAGTAGCTGGTTATGAAAGATTTCAAATACTACCTCTTCCTTGGGGAAAGAACAAGGAGTTGTACCAACTTTTTGACTCAGAAATTTCCCCTTTTGCCCCTTGGCCCAATTCTAGATGTCTTGTGCTTGCGTTAGGTATTTTAGTAATAGTTATTCTTATATACCACATGACCATAGAACTGTACAATTAAATAAACCCCTGAAATGGTATTCTTAATAGCCAAGGCAGATAATTATGATGACTAATATAATTCTGACCAAAAAATTAATTGTATTGTAAATATAAGCAGCTGTGGTATAGTGGAAGGAGACTGGATTAAGTAGGAGTTTGTAAGGTCTGATGTGAATGTGTATTACTAACTTTCTCTGTGACTTTCAGGAAGCCATGTTACTCCTCTAGTCCTCATTTTCATCACCTGAAATGAGAAGGTTGGTTTAAGTTCTTAACCTTGGGTCTCTGAAATTAAAAAATTTTTTTTTGATAATTGTATTTAAAAATAATTAGTTTCATTTGTAATCCTGTATGTTATGTTTTGTGTGTAAAATATTTTTTTATGAGGAGTGCATAGGCTTCACCAGACTGACAAAGGGAGCCATGGCACAAAAATGGTCTAGAACCTCCAGTGTCAATAATCTCTAAAGTTCTTTCTTGCTATAGCAATCTATAAAACTCTGACTTCCTATTTTCCTTTCATTTGGGTTTATTTTTAGAAAAGTCTTTTGTTGATTGTTTCTAATTTATCCTATGTGGCTTGTTTATACATAGTTGTTTGCATGCTGTCTCCACCATTAGACCATGACCTCCTTTCGTGTAGTGCCTGTCTTTTGCCTTTCTTTGTATCTCTAGTGATCAGCACAGTGCCTGGCAGACATTTAATACATGCTTAGACCAACTGAGTAACATTTGTGATAATGTAACTTCCAATATGGTACTACAACAATGCCTCATCATGGCACATAGGACAAAAGGTAGCAGGTCCTACCATGCTGGAATGGTCCAGTGATAAACTCTCAGGATACCAGCTTAGCTAATTCAAAGAGATTACTGACCAAAAGGTTGATTGGTGATAATTTTTGTCATTCACTTTGACTCACAGAACCATCTATTATGGTATGAGGTTATTGCAGTAATCCATATTGATGAAATCACTGCTCTCTTAAAGAATCAAATATGACACTCAAGATTCCATTAAGGTTACTGAGATTTTGAAAACTTTTGGTTTTGTTTTTATTTTTTTTTGTAGTTCCACCTAGTATTAAAGGAAGTAACGTGACCACTGAAGTATCTGCACTGATCAACAGCATAATTAAACTAGAATGTGAAGCACGTGGACTTCCAATGCCTGTTATAACTTGGCATAAAGATGGCCGGCTGATCATATCTAATCCGCAAGCCCTTTATATTGACAAGGGACATCTTCTTCAGATCCCTCATGCTCAAGTGTCTGATTCTGGAAAATACATGTGTCATGTGACAAACATTGCTGGAACAGCTGAAAAAACATATGAAGTAGATGTGTATGGTAAAGAAAAAAAGGAATTTTGTTATTCTTGCCTTTTCTCTAGTTCTTAAGGGTATGATAATAAAACAATAGTTTTCTGTTAAAGCACTATAAGTAGTATACATCATTAGTTTCAAAGGTCTCTTTTTATGTAAGGGAATAGAAAAAAAAAAAGAATCCGTCTCCTGATTTGGGCCAAAAGCAAATCTCCATGAGCCTGAGGAGCTGGATGTCCTACTCATTTTGACAACTGTTTAGTCTCTGAGAATTTAGGCATTCATTGTAGCTTTTGATAAATCTGTTGGGTTGGTAGGCCCAGTAGTGCTGCACGTAACCTGTCATCTTCCTTCCTTGTTTGAACAACAGTTTTCAAGTCAAATATGCCAGATCCTGTTCCAGAGTAAAAAGCAGAGTGATAGGTCATATGAACCATGAAATACTCTTCTCAACACCTTAGGGAGAAAAGGGAATTATAAATATTTTTGGTGAGACAAAAAAAAAGTTAAGGAGAAAATAGCCTCTTCTCTCTCCAAGGAACATTTTGTAATTGCATTAAAAATAGCCTTAAAATCACATTTCTTTCCATAGTTCCACCAGTTATTGAAGGCAACTCAGAAACACCTCTGAACAGACAAGTGATTATTGGCAGTTCTCTGACACTGGAATGTAAAGCAGCTGGCAATCCTCCTCCTGTCCTTACCTGGCTAAAAGATGGCACACCTGCGAAAGCAAATGATAACATCCATATAGTAGCTGGTGGGAAGAAACTTGAAATCATGAATGTTCTAGAAGCTGACCACGGACAATATGTATGTGTGGCTAACAGTGTTGCAGGAGAAAAGGAAATCAAATACAATGTTGATGTCTTAGGTATGGAAATCAATAAGCCATGCATTTTTTCCCCTAAATTCATAGCAAAGTCTTTTGCCACAATTTGCTTATTATGTTGCATCAGGGAATGATCATAAATGAGTTTCAGTTGTCTTTTCAATGTTTGCATAGACATAGCATATTTTTGTATCGGTTGTCATTGGCCCCAAATCAAGTTAACCAACAAAAGTGTCCATGGAATTTGTTCTTACTTTGGTGTGTTCATCATGAAATAAGTGTTGGTTCATGCTCCTTCAGTCATTCCATAGTGACAGGGAAATTGGGAAAACCACATGTGATACTATGAATGAAAAAAAACAATTTATGCCAATTTTAATAGAGAAAGGTTTTATTTACCTAAAACCTCCTCCCATGTTTTAAGTTACTCTGACATGCATAATCTCTCTTCTCTACTATTTTGACTTCCATTTGTTATCATTACACATATTTTCTAGTATTTACATTCTTATATTGCCTTCTAGTTCCACCAACTGTGGAAGGTGGAGATGAACCGTCTGACTTCATCGTGGTTGTTAATAACCTGTTGGAACTAGACTGTCAGGTGATGGGATCACCCCCACCAACTATCATGTAAGGGTTGTGGTATGTCTGCTAAACATAGCCAGCTTCTTTGTTGCAATGGTGTTGGAGCTAATTAGCAAAGATTTTTAAGTTATTTACAAATATTTAAAACGACTTTTTGAAATTAGTTGCATAAATTTTCTTCATTTCCTAATAAAAGGAACATTTTTGGTAAAGATAATCAGAAAACAGATCAGATCCAATTGACAATTCTATAGAATATCCAAATTTGTTATGTATAGTGAAACTTCATTTTAAAAATATATCTGGCAGGAGAAGATATTGATAGAAATCACATTCCTAGTCAACAGGGACTAGAGATGAAAGTCAATGCAAGTCTCTTATTGCTTTGAAATGTGCTGTAAATTATTAAGTGAAAAGATGCTTATTGAAAAAAAAAACAGGAGGAAAGCAGGTGCTGTACAAATATCTTTGCCCTTTCCTCTCTCCTTTTCTGGTCTCCTGACCGTTTTTTGAAGGTCTGCTATTTTGTTTTAGACAATAACTAAAGAATACAAGTGAGATTTTACTAGTGTGGCAGTTTGAATGTTTGAAATGGGGGAGGATAATAGGAGATGAAGAGTAATTACTGTCTTCTGTGATCCAAAAAAAAATTAAAGAGCAAAATAACCTAAAAAAGCAATAGCTACGCTCTTCTCTTACCGTTTACAGTTTTATTCACACAGCGAATTAATTAGTGAGCAGTGTTTGGCAAATAACATAAAGCTATGCATTGCCTTTTTATCATACAGCATGGCTTCGTTAGAGGGACTAGGGGAAGTATTTGTCTTATTCAATTATTTGTCATAACAAAGTTGTGACATAGTCGGCAAGGCATTATAACCATAAGACAGTCAACGAAGCATAGAAAGAACTTATTTAGCTGTAAGGCATCCCCATTTTAGTGGAATCTTGCTTATGATTCAAAATATTGAAGTACTAGACTAAAATCCTAGGGAGGGTATACTTTCATATGTTGAAAGTTTGCTTAAAAATGAATGTTTTCTAAGTAGCCTTTTAGTTTAAACAACTTGCTAGAATTCCATATTGATTGTTTTTCTTATTCCAGGTGGTTGAAAGATGGTCAGCCAATTGAAGACGAAGATGGATTCAAGATTTTATCAAATGGACGCAAACTTGTTATTACACAGGCCCAAGTGTCTGACACAGGTCGTTATCAGTGTGTGGCAACCAACACAGCTGGAACTCGCGAAAAAGAATTTGATGTAACAGTTCATGGTATGTTAGAGCAAGGATCAGATCACAGAATCATAAGATTACAGATTTAGGGCTTCATAAAGGAATTTGGACAGTCTTCTGGGATAATCACCTCATTAATTTACTAATTTTATTTGTCTTATCCAGAGTCAGTTGGGAAGTAGTTATCAGGTATGGGTGTCCTTAAGAGTCCAAAATCAAGAGATGAGGAAATTCACATTAAGGAAGATCTCACCTTTTTCTGGGCAAAGAATTGCATCATCTCTATAAGGAATGGAATATTAACATTAATAATAATAACTTGCTCTTTTGGCACTTTAAGGTTTGCAAAACCCTTTGTTCCCATTAACTTGAGTCTTATGACAACCCTGTGAAATGAATGCTGTTGCTATTAACAATAATTATTATTAATTAGGCAGCTAGTTGGCATAGTGGTTGGAGCACTGGACCTAAAATCAGAAAAAAACCTGAGTTCATATACAATCTTCAACCCTGGCCAAGTCACTTTATCTCTCTTTGCCTCAGTTGCTTCATCTATAAAATGAAGCAACTACCTCTCAGGATTGATGTAAGGATAAAACAAGATAATGTTTGGAAAGCACTTTGCAAACCTTAAAGTACCATGTAAGTGGCAGCTATTATTATTATTATGTATTACTGAAAGAAAGGCAGTTAGGTGGTACAGTGGATAGAGCACTATGTCTGGAGTCATGAAGATCTGAGTTCAAATCTAGTCTCAGACACTTACTAGTTGTGTGACACTGGGCAAATCACTTAACCCCTATTTGCCTCAGTTCCTTATCTGTAAAACGGGGACACACTGAAGAAGGAAATGGCAAACCACTCCAGTATCTTTGCCAAGAAAATTCCATGGACTCTTTCCGTGGAGTCACGTAGTCAGACACAACTGAAGAACAACAAATTACTGAGTGACTTGCTCAGGATCACACAGTTTGTAAATATTTGAGGCAGGATTCAGAATTAGGTTTTTCTTGCTTCAAGTCTAGTGCTCTGTCCATTTCTAAAAATCTATTAAATGGGAATCATAATATGTGAAACACCTATCTCAGTACTTTTCAGAGGTTTAGATGAAATCAGGATGTACCATGTTTGGCCAACTTTAAAAAGCTATACAAATGCCTACTACCAGTCCACTGATCATGATTCCCTAATGTCTATAAAATCCAAATTCATCACCCAACATTCAAAATTCTTCATAATATGGCCTAATTCAAATTTATCATCTACTTTTTCTAAGCTATTCCTTGTTCTCCCTGGTCCCACAATGTTCATTCCTACTTTTGTGCCTTTACTGATATTATTTATCTCCAAACCACTGACTTACGATGTATTATCCATCTTTTGTGACTCTCTAAACTGTACCAGTCCTTCAATATCTGTCTTAATGGCCAACTCCTCCACAAAGCCTTTCCTTTGTTAATAATTTCAGTTACCATTGACCTATCCCTGAATGTCCATATAGCATTTAATGCCTATAATATGGGCTCTGATACTTTCAATTTCAAGTTTCTATAGGTATACTCGAGAAAAGTAAGGATAGGTCCAAAAAAATAGCACACTATAAAGAGTTAACAAGGAAATATTAACCAACATCATACATTCAAGAAGATTAGAGCCTAATTTCAGGTGATTAAGGGACATTAATATATATATATGAACACAAATATCTGAAAACATCACTTACCGTCAACAGTTGCAAACTGTACAGAGATATGTATAGAATAATGACAACAAATGAAAACCATAAGGATTTCTTTAAAGTGAATTCAAAAGTGAGTCAGTTAATAGCTAGCATTTATAAATAACACTTTAAGATTTGCAAAGGACTTTATAAATACTATCTCATTTGATCATCACAACAGTCCTGGGAGGTAAATGTTATTGTCATCCCCATTTCACATATGAGGAAACTAAGGCAGACCAAAGTAAAATAACCCTGAGGTCACACAGATAGTAATTGTCTGAGGCTACATTTGAACTCAGATCTAACTAATCCCAGTACATTGGACAACTCTGACAATATATGTACTGTTTCTCGCCCACAGTTCCTCGCTTATGCCAAAAGAGAGGGGGGTACATTTTCTTATTTTTTCCTTGGTGTGCATTATAAAAATTCAATGTAGGTTTGCCTCTGTACCATATTGTATAATATGTAACATACAACATAATAATAAGTTTTTTTCTTCAAAGGTTAATTGCTTGCATGATTTAAATGCTTATTTCAGTCCAAATGATGGAAGTTATATTTATTTTCTTTTATTAGTTTCTCCAACAATCAAGTCTACAGGACCTTCTGAGAGATCGGTGGTGATATACAAACCTGTGACTCTACAGTGCATAGCTAATGGCATTCCCAATCCCTCTATCACCTGGTTAAAAGATGGACAGCCTGTGAACACTGCCCGAGGAAACATCAAAGTAAGTAAACAAAAACACTGTCATCACATCCCAACCTCAAAAAGTTGCAATGGTTACCAAAAAGTGTTGGTATGCTTTTACTTTTTTTGTTCTGGATTTATCCACATAGGCCAAATTTTTTTGGATGCATACAAAAACAGTATGTGATTGTAACAGTTTGTAGGAGTGAGTTCTGACTAAAATCACTGTTTCAGCAATGCAATCAATTAGACATTTCAAAGACCACTTATTTTTAAAGACCAGAATTTTAGCTTATTTATTTTTTATTATCTCCGTTTCTAAGTGAGTTCCATTGTTTCCTCTAGAATCAGTGAAAAAAAAGCAGTATCACAAACGCTAAACTCATTTAATCTTCATATAGTGTAGTACTCAGTAAATAATACTCAGACATAGGCCGTGGCGACTAAACTCAAAATGAAATGGAATTTTTAAATCGTGTTTGATATTTTTGTTTTCATTTTTATATAAATGTCAACACTGAATAGTCCAAACCAAAGTATCCACTTAGGGTCCTAAATTATCCAATTTGGCTGTAATGATCATGTAATGAACTTTATTCATCTACACAGATAGTGATTCTGACTCCCTTCCTGTAAGACATGTCCGTAGCACAAGAAAATAGACCATAATGATCATCTTTTAAATCACTCTTTGTATTGGTCTTAATGATTTGTGCTGAGCTATTTACATTCCCATATGGATTAATAACAGATTCAGCATCCACACCTCTCTCCCTCTCCCATTTTAAGAGATCATGAAGCAAATAGTTTATGGAGACTTAGAGAGGGAAATCATAATCATCAGGTTCATTAAAAATAAGTCATGCCAAAATAGTATCGTTTCCTCTTTCCTCATCCCTACTTTGTGGTTTCCTTCAAGTCTCAGCTAAAGTTTTACCTCCTGCAGAAAGCCTTTCCTGATCCCTTAATGCAAATTCCCTCCTCCTGATATTGTCTCCAATTTATCTTGTGGATAAGTTATTAATACAAGCTCCTTGGGAACAGGGACTGATTTTGTCTCTCTTTGTATGCTCATATCTCAACACGGTGCCTGGCACATAACAGGTGCTTTGTTAATATTTAGCATTAACTTGACATTCTCTTAAGAGTATTATATTCATAGGTCAAATATATTATAGACATGGTTTATCTAAATCACAGTAAGACATCTGACAAAATTTTCTATAATATTATTGTGGACAAGAAGGAAAAATGTGGACTGTGATACATTAAACCCAGAGTGTACATGAATGAATCTCTGTCAGCCAGGAGAGAAATCTCTATTGGTATGGTAATGTTCATTGTTATGCACGTGACAATAACAGCATCCCAAAATATCTCAGGATGAAACAGTAAACTGAATCTAACAAGTTGAAATTACATAGGGAAAAATATGTAGTCCTACACTTATGTTAAAATGGCATAAGTACGGTAATGAAAGGAATCTTTATTTTAAAAAGACCTTTGGGTTTTGGTGAGCTAAAAGCTTAACAACAACAGCAACAAAGAACCAAAACATGATGAGGCTATTAAAAAAAACCCAAAAAAGCTCATTTCATTTTAGGCTACCTTGAATGGAAATATAATGAATGAATATAATGGAGACCTGATAATTCAATCATACTACATTAGCTAGTCCACACCTGGAACATTCACTTCCCATTTATTAGGACAGATATTGAAAATTGAAATTTATCCAAAAGGGAAGATGATGAAGAAACTATAAAAGTCACGTCAACTGAGAAACACTTGAAAGAACTCCAGTTTCTCCTAGAGAAGACTTGCAAGGGCCGAGGGAAGGAGGAATAATAGCTGTCTTCAAAACATGTAAGCTTCTTTGATTATAGAGTTTACAACTAATGAAAAAGAAATAAAGAAAATTATTAGAAACCATTTTGCCTAACCACATGTCAATAAAACAAGCAATTTAAATGAAATGGACTATATCTTAAAACTATATAATGCCCACATTAACAAAAATTTAAGCTAAATAAAAGTAGCTAAAGGACCATTATATTGAAAATGGATTAAATATATTCCCTTTAGCTAAGAAAACCAATGAACAAAATTACAGAGGCAGATTTCTGCTCAGTATGAGGAAAAGTTTAGATAATTATGCTCAGACTATCACTGTAGTTTTTAGCGGACAATAGAATAGGAGTGCTTTGTAGGATAATGAATTCCTCATTCTTAAAAGAAAAACAGATCTGCTGCCTTCTGGGGGCATTTATCTAGGACACAAAAGAGAACTTCCTGAGAACTTTCTCCTGGCATTAGATATTACCAAAAGGAACTTAAAAAGCCTTGCTAAAGAGCTGGAAAACTTCATCAAAAAATTGAAGACCTTGAGGACAGAGATGATGTTTTCTTCATTACTATCAACTATAGAGGATTCAGGATATAAAAGCCTAAAAAAAGATTATGTTTAAGAATGGGATTTGGACACCTGGACCAGAAACAGAATCACACAAAATAACATAATTTAAGAGTTAGACTATATAAAAGACTATACAAAGACTATCTGTATATAAGCCCACCTATCCACAAAGGTCAGTCAGTTGATAAATTTCTATTAAATGCCTAATATGTGCCAGGCACTAGTCCAAGTAAATGCTAAGGATACGAAAGAAATAAACAAAAAGAGGCCCCTGCCCTCAATGAGTTCACAGTCTAATGAAGGAGCCAACAAGCAAATAAGTATGTACAGACAAATTATATACAGGATAAATAGAAATAATTAACAGAGAGAAGGCACTAGAATTAAGAGGAGTAGGAAAAGGCTTCCTGTAGAAGATGGGATTTTAGTTGAGACCTAAAGGAAGCCAGGGAAGGCAGTAGGCAGAGATAAGGAGGGAACATTTCAGGCATTGGGAAAAGCCAAAAAACAATGCTTAGTGCTGAGAAATGGAGTGTTTTGTTCATGGAGCAGCAAGGAAGCCAGTGTCACTGGTTTAATGGGGAGTAAGGTATAAGAAAACTGGAAAGGTGGCAGGGAACAGGTTATAAAGACTCTGACTATCAAAGGATTTTGTATTTGACCTGGAAAGTGTTAGGGAGCCATTGGAGTTCGTCGATTATGGGGGTGACAAGGTCAGATCTGTACTTTATGAGATGATGAAGGCCTCCACCACTGATGGCAATGTCAGAGGAAAGAAGAGGGCATATTCAAGATATGTTGCAAAGGTGAAATTGATAGGCATTGGCAACAAATTGGATTTAGGGGTGGTGAGAAATAATGAGGAGTGGAAGATGATATGTACTTTGTGAGCCTGAGCAAGTAAGGTGGTGGTGCCCTTGACTTCAATAAGCAAGGTCAGTTGGGGGAAGGACTTAGGGGAAAAGATAATTAGTTTGGTTTTAGACATGTTGAGTTTAAGATATCTACTAGATATCCAGTTCAAGATGTCTGAAAGGCAGTTGAGAATGTAAGAGTGGAGGTCATCAGAGAGGTAGCAGGATACCTGAGCAGGATAGGTAGACTTGAGAATCATAAGTATAGAGATGATAATTATGTCCGTGGGAGCTGATGATATCACTAAGTTAAGTAGCAAAGAGGAAAGAAGAGAAGAAAGAACAGGACAGAACCATGTGAGACACCAGTTATTAGGGGGCATGATCTAGATGAAGATCCAGCAAAGGAGACTGAAAAGGAGTAGTCAGATAGATAGGAAGAGAACCAAGAGTGCATGATGGCTTAAAAACCTAGAGAGAAGAGAATATCAAGGAAGAAAGGGTGATCAATAGTGTCAAAGGCTGCAGAAAGGTTGCAGAGAATGAGCATTGAGGAAAGGTAATTGCTGATTATGAGATCATTGGTAACTTTGAAAAGAGCAGCTTTTAGAAGCCAGATTGTAAAGGGTTAAGAAGAGAGTGTGAGTAGAGAAAGTAGAGGCATCTATTGTAGAAGTGCTTTTCTAGGAGTTTAGCCACAAAGAAGAAGAGATATAGGATGATGGTTAGTGAAGATGAAAAGATCAAGTGAGGGTTTTTTCAGAATGGTAGAGAAGACATGGGCATGTTTGTAGACAGTAGAGGAGCAACAGGTAAACAGGAAGAGATTGAAATAAGCGATAGAATGGGGATTACAGAGACAGCAATCTGATAGAAGAGATAGGACAGAATGAGATTGCTTGAGCAGGTAGAGAGGTTAACCTTGGTAAAAAGTAAGTCCTTTTCATCATGTGAAATAGGTAAGGAAGGAGATAGTGGCAGAAGGGATATTCATAAAGAGACATAAATGGATGATTAATTACATAATGTTTTAAATATCAGTCACATCTTAACAGCTTTCAACTTGTCTTAGCCAAAGGTTATCAGACATTGTGGCAGGTAGGGGGCTGGGATTTTAAAACCTGGGTTTGATTTCTGCCTTGTTAGTTATTAGAAACTTATGAGTTCTGTGACCCTGAGCAGGCCATATGTTGTAATGATAGGAAATTTTGACTATCTGGGCATATTTGGAGCTCTTTCTATGCCAAAACAGAGCAGCTAATAAATCTGTGATTCTTTAATGATAACTGCATGCTTTAAAAGATGAATAAAGTAATGATGAGAACTACTTTTCTCACCCTGTTTCTGACTGATAAGGAGGAATTGTTTACTGAAAGAGAAACATGAGGAATCTTAAGAGCAAATGGCAATTCTATCTTAGAGTTCATGGTAGAGGAAAGGAAGTTCATGATAAAGGAAAGGAAAGCTAGGCATATGCTAAGATTGTTGTTGTTTAATCATTTCTCATTTGTGTCTGATTCTTTGTGACCCCATTTGGAGTTTTCTTGAAACTAAAGTGGTGTGTCATTTCCTTCTCCAGTTCATTTTACAAATAAGGAAACTGAGGCAAGCATGGTTAAGTGACTTGCCCAGGATCATACAGCTAATAAATGTCTGAGGCCAGATTTGAACTCGGGAAGATGTCTTCCTGGCTCCAGGCCAGGCACTCTGTCTACTGGACCACCTAACTGTTCACCTTCCATCAACTGTGTATCTTGTTGCTTCTGATTTATATATGTTGTCTCCCTTATTAGAATGTAAATTCCTTATAGTCAAGGATTGTTTTTCCTTTTTATTTGTATTCCCAATTCTTAGCAAAGTACTTGGCTGACAGTAAATACTTAATATATGCTTCTTGAATGATTGACATGTGCCTTAGATTTGAAGAAGGCAGATTTCAAAGGGGTCAGAAAAATGGGAGGTAGGATCCAATGCCTAAAATTCTCCCTATGTTTATTTCCCATGGAAAATGTTAGAGCTTTGCTTAATGGTGAAGTTCCCAAGAAGAAAGTCCTGAAGGTCCCTGCAGAATGTGTTCTAATAAAGAGGGGAAAGGCCCACCTAAAAAGTCTGATGTGGATATGTGGGGAAATCATCATCAAACTCAGATTTTTTTTTAGGCACATACAGAAGATAGTAGTTTTGGCAAGGCCAACACAAAGACATTAGCGGCATTGAGGCTGACAATGAATAAGGAAAACGGAAAGGGTTTGGTCTTGTTTTCTCATTTTGCTGTTGCTAATATTGTTCATTTCACCTATTTGGGGGACAAAAGGAGGATCAAAGAATGGATAGAACTTCAACATGGGTCAAGAAAATAATTCTTAGCTTGCTTCTGTTTTCTCGTCCAAAGAGGATGGTATCTGGACTGGAAAGGACAGAGCACAAGTATTAGCATGGAAAGACCTCATGAGATAGGTGAGGTCAAATGGTAAAATGGCATCTAGCCTCCATTAGTGAGTTCAAGTGAGCAGACCAAGGTGAACCATAAATAATTGCTGAAATATGTTAGCAAATGAGATTTCAATCATAGGATTGAAACAGGGCAAATGTCTCAATTTTCAAAAGGAAGGAATGAGAAATGCATTTTTAGACATGGACAACGTAGAAATTTGATTTTCTTGACATACATACTCTCTCTCTCTCTCTCTCTCTCTCTCTCTCTCTCTCTCTCTCTCTCTCTCTCTCTCTCTCTCTCTCTCTCTCTCTTTCTCTCTCTCCCTTCTCTCCCCCCCCGTCCCTCTGTGTGTGTGTCTCTCACTAGAACTACATGTTGTTGTGTTTTTTTTAACCTGGATCAGCTTGTTATTCATGTGGCCTTTTTCAAGACTCAAATATGAAGGTCACAAGCCATTATTATGCTTTTGTCTCCAATTAGCTGCAGTCTTCTGGTCGAATTCTGCAAATTGCCAAAGCCCTGCTGGAAGATGCTGCCAGATACACCTGTGTGGCTACCAATGCAGCTGGAGAAGCCCAACAGCATATTCACCTACATGTGCATGGTAATTTCCATTTCTTGTTACACAGAGTTTATTTGTGACTTTTCTGATGCCATCATTTCTATTTTATAGAAACATGGGTTAATAGAAGTGTTTGTTCTTGAAACTTACACGACAAAATCCACACCATTTTACCTTGTATGCAAAAGAATTGCATACATCAGAATCATGATTTTCAATCTAGATAGTAAGATATGTTGTTTAGATAAAAGCATAAAGAATCCACCACAGTCCTTTGAGTTGAAATATTGTCAGGGCTTGTCATTTGATGAAGCTTTAGTTTAATGGTTGTTTGGTAGCATTCCATAGTTCTTTAAACAGAGCCAGTGACGATTGTCCCTTAGCTGCACCTGCGATTTTTTTGCAGCTTGTAAGCTCCTTAAGAGAAGGGACTACCTCACTTAGGAATTTACAAACACATATACTATGTTTTCGATGTTTGTTGACTAATCCATGATCCATCTTGGAAGGGTTGTTTGAGGTATTGGCAAGAACTACATTTACTAAGCTACTTTGTGCAGTACATTGTATTTCATGCTCAGGAAGATACAGAATTTTGTTAAGACATGATCCTTATAGAACTTGTGGTCTGGCAGGAAGATAAAACACAAGCACAGGTCCCTGATAATACATATTACTAGATGGTAATGCATTAGAAAATTTTTTAAAAAGTACAATGTGAGGGCCATGTAAAGTTCTCCAGGAAGGATCAGGGATGCAAGCATTTGAGTTGGTTTTTAAAAAATAGGTAGGAATCTAACCGACTAGGGTACTACCTGTGAAGATTTTCAAGACTTCTGTGTTCCCACTGAATATTGTATTTGCATGCATAAAATACTCATTTCAACAAGAAGTTCAAACAGAGGGTAGACGATGCCCTTTTTTGGTTATGGACTAAATGACCACGGAGGGCCTTACAATTCCCAAAGACTGATTCTATGCTTCAAAGTTTAGCAATGTCCTTGCAACTCCAAGGCTTATATTCTCTTTCCATCTTTTTTCTCCCTTCCCCCAACTTCATGATATGATTTTCCCAAACTGCTTTTTTAGTTGGAAATTCATTTTCCATTTTGAAATTTTACATCAGTTCAAATTAGGTTTCATATAAGAAAAACCTCTAAGTTAAAATCATGTCTTCCTTTCTTCCTAATGGATGTACTCCCACCTAAGTAGCTCCAATAATTCAGACAGTCCTGAATTGGTACAGCACTTTTCTTTCAATATACTTCCTGAAATGGAACCTCATGATCTAATCACAGATCTTAACTAGGATCATTAGCTATTTTCACTTTTAGAAATAAAATGTTTAACTTAATTTTCCCCTTAACATTTTCCATCTCAGATATTCATATATTATGTAAGTAATGTTTAATTATTTGTTCATTTCATTTTGCTTTATCATCAAATTGATTTTGCATCAAAGAACAGTTTACCTTTAATTAAAAGCAACAGCTATTTTTGGACAGACTGCCTTTCTTACCTACCCTTGTTTCTTCAACATTGACACGGCATGTATAAAACTGAAAACATTTTTTAAAAATATCACTTTCCCAAGATTCTCAGTAAAATCTGAATTACAAGCAGTGTTTTACAGACTGAGAAATGGAAATCAAAGATGAATGAATTACCCAGAATCATAGAGTAGTAGGGAGAGCATATACGTAACCTTTGCCTTCTTCAATTGTGGGTCCCCAGAAAGCTACCCTAGGTTCAAATCATCCTTTGTATTTACATTACAACATAACAACTCATGAGTCCTCACCAATGTTCCTTTTACCAGACCAAGCAGAAGATGTTCAATGAGAAAGATACTCAAATAGCATAGCAAAAAAATAAGGAAACTCATCCCCATCTCTGCCTTGCTCTGGAGAGACTTACTCTCCTATAGATACTTCACCACAGAAGAAGAGGGAACATGTACACATAACCCAACAAACCAACAATTTATGTTTTAGAATGAGGTGACATTCTTAGGGAACATGCTTCATTAGAGCAAAATATTTTTCCACAGCAACATCCTTGCTAGAACTCTTCTCTGTCTCCACTGTTGCTATAGCTTGTTTTCCCCCAACTCCTTCAGATTTCCTTATACCATTCATTTTTCCCTCATGATTTCATTGCAGTTATAGGGTTGTACTGCACTGACCTATTGTTTCTGTTGCTCAATCATTGGCTGTTGATTCTGCAAGTCTAGCTTGCTCTCTATCAGTTATGCTATTGAATTAAATGTCTTTTGATTGGAAATAATATAGCCTCTGGTTGGCCTGGGAACAGGGACATTAATGAAGTCTTGAGAAGCACTACCTTCCACAGCAAATCTTTCCTGATTTCCCCCTCCCCTGCACCCCATCAAGCAGCAGCTGGTACCTTCTCCCCCCAATAATCTTGTAGGTATTTTGTCTATACTTATATTTATAGCCTACATTTATTCCTTCAACTAGATTGGATGTCCCTCGATGGCAGGGACTGTTTTATTTTTGTCTGTATATCCCTAGCAAAGTGCCTCGATAATTAAATGCTTATTATGATCACTCTCTGTCAGTCTACTGAATTGCTGCCACTGAATATTTCCCCCTCTATTCCTGTGAAGGAGTTTTTAGCTCTTTTAGCCCAGTTTTGGGGCCACCTCCCTCTTTTGTCTTTTAAACCCTTAAAGACAGAGGCAGGTGGCCAGCTGGTAGAAATCTTTACTTAAGTCTGCCTTTTGAATTCCTTTGGTTTTATGAAACTTGAAACTCTTGAGTTCTCTCCCTTCCCCCTTTTGATTTGAGATTGAGAAAATTTCTTTCAAGTCCTTTCTACTTCCATGGTAGCAATGCTAATTACCACCCTAGGAGTTCCAGTGATCAAAAATGGAGGGGCAGGATGGAGTTAGTAACTTTTTATCTTTCATTTCTTTTTGTTGTTCAGTCCTGTCTGACTCTCAGTGACCCCATTTGGGGTTTTCTTAGAAAAGATAACTGGAGTGGTTTGCCAATTCCTTCTCTAGCGCGTTTTACAGATGAGGAAACTGAGACAGACAGTTAAGTGACTACTTACCTGGGGTCACACAATTAGTTGGTGTTTGAGACTGAATTTGAACTCAAGAAGTTGAGTTTTCCCGCTTCCACACCCAGTGCTCTAGCCACTATGCCACCTAGCTGCCCGCAAGCTTTAATTTGTTTCAGGCATAAAATCATTATTGTCATTCCTACACGTAAAAAGGAACTGAAAAATATGACTGATTCTTGTTCATAATTAATCTCCTCTGACTCTTGTTCAAGGGGCTCAGAATAAAGTGTGGTGTGGTGAAGAAGACCTACCACACAGATTTCTAAAGGTACCCAGAGATTTAAGAATATGATGAGGGAATTTAGCACATTTTCCCCTGATGGGGCAATTTCCTATAATTATTGGTAAGTTTTCCAAAAGCACAAAATTCCAGTAACCTCATATGTGTAATAGTGAGGTGTGTTTTCTCTGATGATCATTTTTGATGTAAAGAATCCTTTTTCTCAACCCAATACCTGGGAGGAACAGTTTTCTCATTTTATTCTCCATCCCTCAATTGTTGCAAAAATATTGTTTTGTGCTGGGTTTTGTTTTGTTTTTAATAGCAAGTGTAGTCACTGAGTTACATGATAGGGTTAAGCTGACTTTTATGAGCTAACCCAGGAATATAACCAACATTGTTTCTATAGGAAAATCTGTTCCCAGTTCCAAAAACCTGATTTAAAAATGTTTGGACACAAGCCTATTTGCATGTTGAGGACTTCATGTATTTCCATTCATTCGTTAACTTCACCATTTGCAGACCAGTGCTGATTGAGCTGGGAAATATGCACCCCTACTGCTGCTTCTCTTTTGCCACAGGAGACAAAAGTAGCCAGGAAAAAAGAGTTTGTGGATTCCACCTTTATTTCCTGCATGATACGTATACTAGATGCAGAAGCAATGTCTGCCATCCCGACATTTTTCCTCATTCTAAAAAAGACAACTATCAGAAAAAAATTAAATGAAGGTCTGCACTAATGGTCCTTTTACCAGCAAGGGGTGGGGAACCTGCGGCCTGGAGGCTACATGTGGCCCTCTAGGTGCTCAAGTGGGCCCTTTGATTGAATCCAGTTCACAGAGCAAAGTTTAGATTCAGTCAAAGGGCCACCCTTGAGGACCTAGAGGGCCACACGTGGCCTCCAGGCTGCAGGTTCCCCACCCCGTCAGACCAACAAGAGATCATATTCTTTTCAAAGTAAAACATATTTAATTAAAAGGAACAGCAAAATAAATGACAAATAAAATCCTCATACACACATGAGTATATTTTCCTACAGTAGAAGTGGGAGTGAGAGAATATACATGAAAAATTTATTGGAGGAGAAGAACACAAGTGGGAATCATGCTTAGTCAGGGCAGCTCACTCTCTAGGCCTTTCTGTGTTTGCTTCTGCTGCTGGCTATTTTCCCTTGCAAAACTACCAGTATCATCCTGCTTGTTCAGTTATGCCTCTGAGCTGTGTGGGCTGTGGTGTATCTGCTGGTCCTCTGAGTCTGGGTTGCCCATCTCGGCCAAGCTGCAGGGCTGCACTCTAGCCTCGAGGCAACATGGACAAATTTTTACTTTGGGTTGATGAGGAGAAGGGAACCTGGGAACATCAAGAAATTCACATTCACAAGCATCAGCTTCAGTATTAAAAAAAATGATTTTACTGGTATGGTAGAATACGGGCTGAAGCACTATACAACTTAGTAAGCAATCCTCATGAGCTGTTATAGACAAACTAATTAATCATCTGGAAGCTAGTCTTCTGGTGAGAGCTTCCCTGAATTAAGCAGACTGATCTTCAGGTGACAGTCAGTCTGTGGTTGGACACGTAATTGTTCCCAGCCTGGCAAAATGTGCCACCTTCAAGAGCTTGTCCCACAGTGAAATCATCAATATTTAAAATAAATTGAATATAAACTTCAAACTCAATTTCATTTGTTTCTTTTAAACTGTTAGCTCTGTAATAATATTTTCTATTCTTTTTCAAAGAAAATTTAAAGAAATTTTAAGTTGTTAGCCCTGTGATAATATTTTCCATTCTTTTTCAAAGAAAATTTAAAGTATTTCACCCCTATGAAACATTACATGGGCTTTTGTGGGTCAGTTTAGGAATCAAACCAACATTTAAAACATTGTTTCTAGAAGATAATGTATTTCCAGTTCCAAACAACCGATTTACAGATACACTTTTGTATACAAACCATTCATAAGTTAGGAAGTTTTTATATTTCTATTCATTCTAATAGGACTAACCTTTCACTGTTTTTAGACACTGCTTTTTAAGTGTCTTGGCTTCTAATCTTTATTCAGAAGACCATATACCTGATTCTTTCAACAGATAATGTGTCTGTGTATTTAGAATCATTAACTGTCTCGGGGGCAAAGTATCTATTCCTAGAAAATTCACCAGGACAGGTCCTTACTGTCTTTCTTATCAAGTACTCTTAGATGCTTCTATTATTCATAAGGAAATCAGAAGGAGTTTCTAAGATGCTGACAATGAACCGTTTAGGTTTTGAGTCAGAAAAAAACAAAACAAAACACATGGATCCTATTTGTTCAGTAGAGAAACATCCTTGAGAGGCTTCCTGGGAAAATTCCTCCTCTTACAAAATGTGTGAGCCCCTATCAGCCCCTTTTCCCCTCTAAAATTTAAAAAATGCTGGAAGTTATTATTCTTTAGACCAAAATATGAGGCTGAGTTTTATATTACAAATGTTAGCCAACTGAGACAGATGTTTTGATTGGGGTGCTAAAAGTGCAAACTTTTTTTAGTTATGTGTATTTGTTTCTTCATAAAACATGAGTAAAAGTAAAATCCCTGCTTTTAATAGCTTTGGCAAAACAAACTTTCGATTTGGGGCCCTTTTCACTTCACCAACATTTTTACAAACATTTGTAAAGTTCTACTGCCTCTATTGTTCCCCAGGGCCCTCTGGGGACTTTAATAGTCTAGTGGGAACATCTGCAGAGATATTTGTCATTATTATAACTTCTTAATTTCATATACATCCATATGTGTATGTGATATCAAATTACCTAATGCATGACCACATATGTATATGTGTGTGTGTATATATTTACATACACAATGTGTGTGTTTATTTATTACCAAATACTTGCCAGCACCAAGTGTTGTTGAAAACTTTTCTTTATCTTTCCCCTGCTATTTTTGGCTTCACACATGTAGATGAAAAGATTAGGGAACCAACTTTCCATTCATTTGTGAATAACTTGAATTTGTGATACTATTACTGCAATTTCTTAATGGCAAATTAGATAATTAAATGGCATTAACTCTTTCATGTCCCTATTATTGCCACATGCTCCAATTACTATCCCCTTTAGTTACTACATATCTTAACTCTCTTAGGCCAACAGGATATTATTATAGCATTAACTATACTTATAATAAAAAAAAAACCAGGAAGTATTAAAAGAATTTTCCAAAAACTCAACTTATTCTTCCAGACTGATTTAAATGCTAAGGCTGAATCTGCCTCATCGCTCATAAAAAGTGGGTGTGGTAACTTTGGTGTCATCCTTTGTGTGTCATTTGTGATTGTTTTCCCCACTGTGGATGGAGAAATTCAGCAAGAATATGTAAAATCCATCCCTTGCTTGAAGACCAGATATGTGATGTTTTGTTTTAGTCATTTTACTATTGTTGGCACCATTTTCTCTTGTATGTGTGCACTAATATCTACAAACATATACATATATGTATATATGTATACATGTGTATATTTCAAAAAATGTTGCAGATTGTAACCTGTTTATACCTTAGTGTATAATCTTGGTGCATTGTTTTTCAGAGAGAGAGAGAGAAAGTGAGAGATCATTTGGTGGCTAATATTGCTGTTGATAAGTCTGTTAATATTTAATGAACTTTAATTTTTAATAGATAGGTAGGCAGGTAGGTAGAGTATCCTCTATGCTAGAAGTTGCTGATTCAGAGAAGGAGCAAGTAGGGGGAGAGCAAGGAAGTTCTGCACATATGCCGAGATAAATAAGCTAAGAGCCATTATGTCCTACTCTCTGACTCAACTCATTACTAAGAGAAAGAGAGAAGAATGGCTTCATTTCCTTTCCACAGAATTCTTTGCTATATATCTCACTTTTGTGACATCTTTGCATATCTGCCCATGATGTATGTTTTAACTGTATTTCACATGAAAATATTGGGAAATGGCAGAAACATAATGTGAGATTTGCCTCAGATCCTACCTCCTCTAGGGATTGTAGGATCACAAAATTTCAGAGTCGTAAGGGAACTGAATGACCATCTAATCCCACCAATAGCTAAAAGAAATATCTTTCTATATTATTCCTGCTGGGTGGTCAGGCATAGCTACCACCTATTGAGGCAGCCCACTTTACTTTCAGACTCCTAATTCTTGGGAGGTTTTTCCTTATGTTAATCTTAAATTTGTATCTTTGCAACTTAAAGCCATCGCTTTTAGTCTTGCCCTCTAGGGCCAAACAAGTTAATTTTTCTTGTTGACAACCTTTCAGATACTTGAAAACATCTGTGATGTTTCTCTTAAGTCCTATCTTCCCCAGACTATACATTTCCAGTTCCTTCAATTCATCTTTGTTGCTTAATTTTGAGACCTGTCAACATTCTGGTTTCCTGTCCTTCCTAAACTGTGGTGTCCAGAACTGAAAGAAACTCTGCACATTGTTTTCTGACCAGCTCAGAATACAGTTAAGCCTAGCCTTTTCTTACTCCTTCTTTTCACATATCCTAAGATCACATCAGCTATCTTAGTTGCTCTATGAACACTATTGACTCAATATTATCATTTTGGTTCACTGATTAAAATCACTATTTGTTTGTCTGTTTGTTGTGTTGTTTTTTTTTTTTTTGACAAACTGCCGTCTAACCAGGAGTGTGCTGGTAAATGCTTACCAACCAGCTCTTCTTAACATTTTTCTCCATCACTTTCTTAAGCCTAGTCAATCAACAAAACAATACATCAAACCTTGATTTGTAATGCCTACCTATTCCCAAGTTATAAGTGCTCATATTAAAAATATTTACAGTCAGCCCTCACTAGCTAGTTCAGGCTGTCTCCAGCATTCCCTTGTGTCTAACCTTGCTTCTTCTGCCTCATACCATAGTTGTGAAGCTTATGGTTAGAATCTGTTTAATTTTTTACATTCCTTCCTATCACATTTTATCTTAGTAGTCTTAGCCCAGGGTCCCAACCTGTCAAGTACTTTTTTGAATCCCAACTCAGTCATTCACTGTGTTAAATATCCTTCTGATCTTTGTGCTCTTTGCAATCCTGGATATACTATATTCCAACCAGACTGTGGACATAACATCTACAAGGTGTGATGTTCTTCCTAAGAAACCAGTCTGATTAGTCCATAATCTTCTCTTGTATTTAGCTAGTAAGATTCTTAGCTACTTAAGGGTAATTTCAGAATATAAACTGAAGAGTATAAGCAAGCTACTAACTGATTACAGGATTGAAAAATCTCTTTCCTAAAGTGAATTCTATACATGTGTTGTGTCTCTCCCAATGACAACCTAAACTACAGCGTGAAAGATTTAAAATAATTAAGTGCTTACTATGGGCCAGGAACTTTGCTAAGTGCTGGGAACACACATGCAAGCTAAAAGAACGCTGTTCTTTGGGATAATATTTGTAAAGTATATGTGGCACATAATATGTGGGCACTTAATAAATGCTTGTTCTCCACCACCAGCAAAGAGTTTACAGTCTAAGGGGGAAGACAACACATAAAAAGAAGCTTAAGGCGCAAGGATGGGAAAGGTACCTGATGCAGGGGCATGATGGATGAATCTGGAAGAGTGTAGCCTGGTGGGAATGAAGAGATGACTGGCATGGACACCCTTCTTAAATAGAGTCTGGGAGGAGTCATCCAGTCGGAGGGAAGGACCCCAGCAGTGGAGGGTATACCAAAAGTATAAATTCTAGGCTAAAGGGATCATCTAGGATGAAGACATTTATAGGGCATGATAGAGAAGTCCAGAGGAGCAAATGGGAGAAATGGGGAGAAATGAAGATTAGCAGGGGAAAATCCCCAATGTCAAAATTGTTCAGTTTTGGACTAGGTTACCCAAAATATTCAGAAATATCAATTCAACCAGTATTTATTTAAAAACCTATCCTGTGCATTTTCTATAATATCTACATGTCTAAAATTGTAAGTCATACACAGTGTTTTGTGTTCCTTCCTAGAGGAAGATTTTTAGATCATAGAAATTTTTGAAGATTTATCTATAGTGCTTTGCACATTGAGATGCTTAATAATTGTTATGTTTAACATGAAGTAGTATAGGAGGGGGACTTGGACCTTTTCAGTTTCATTGAAATAGAAAAGTACCATTTTAGGCGAACACATTCTCTGCCTCTCTATACTTGTTTTTTTCAATTATCCAGTATCTATAAACAAACAAACAAAAAAAAAACCCTTGCAAATTTTACCGATCACATTGCCTCCAAATATGCATTTCTGTCTGACTCATTCAGAATGTTTGTCCTTCTAGAACCTCCTCACCTTGACAATGCTGGGAAGATGTTGAATGAGACAGTCGTGGTTAACAGTCCAATTCAGCTTGAGTGTGAAGCATCTGGAAATCCTTTGCCTGGTATGTTTGTTTGCTTTGGTATATTGTATCTTAATCATATTTTGAGCAATTCTAGGGATTATAAAACTGTGTGTGAAAAATGATTTCTTCCTGAGTACTAACAACAAAATTACTAAGATTATTAGGGAGTTAAGCCTAGGTATGAATGGTTTTAAAAAGTGAAATGTTGGTATTCACAGTGCTGCTGTTAATTACATATGTTTCTATAATTTCTTCTAATTAAAAGACATTAGTATGAGTCACTCAGTTGTTATACATCTGTATATTGCATATAAGCTACAAAATTATTATTGATGATAATAAAAATGTAAGACACATAGTGCTTTAAGCTTTGAAAACCCTTTACATCTCATTTGATCCAGGGTGATGTTATTATTCCCATTTTACAGATACAGAAACAGGCTGAAAAAGGCTCATGATTATACAGCTAATAAGTATGGAGGGGGGCAGTATTTTAAACAATATTCTTTTTGACCCAAAGTCTTGTAGTTTTCCCCACTATATCACACTTGCCCCTCCAAGTCATTTGACATTTATTCCTGTTATAAAGAATACACAACTGAGGCAGCTGGCTGTATGGTGGAAGGAGCCCTGGGTCTGGAGCCAGGAAGACCTGACTTAAAATCTAGCCTCAGGCAGTAGCAGAGTGATCCTGGACAAATCATTTAATCTCTCTTTACCTCAGTTACCTCAACTGTAAAGTGTGGGTAATAATAGCATCTACCTTATAGTGTTGTTGTGAGGATCAGGTAGGATAACATTTGTGCTTCACACTGCATCTGGCACTTAATAAGCACAATATAAATGCTTATTCCTCTCCTTGTCCCTACAAAGTAGCATCACACAAATACTATACAAATCATCGTGCAAAAGCACTATTACTGATGAAGGTTTTGATCTTCAGCATTTACTTTGTCCCATAGATTGCTGATCTATATCAGTCATTTATGACAGTAAGCAGTTAATGAGTGTTGATATGATGTAAGATGGGATCCCGGCCAGTCTTTTTAGATGGGAAGGACAATGGAAAAAAATAGCATACTTATCTTTAGGCTCAGAGGGTGACAGATACTTTTTTTTAGATGTCTCCCCGTAAGAGATAAACAGTCATAGTGCTCCATTAATATATTTGTGATATTGGGAGAAAGAAAGGCCTCTCACATTCTGGATGAACTTTTGTGAGAACATGAGTAATATTCACAATCTGCATGGTTGGAGGGACCTCCCACATCGGTGAGGTCATAGATCCAACTGAGCATTTAATTGCAAAAATCACCACCAAAGAGGCTTTCTAGCCTGGAGCAAGTTGGAGAATCAGCATGAGCATGGCACCAGGTGACTTCTGGATGATAGCTGTGAGACAGCTCAGTGAATAAAACTGTTCCAAAGGAATTTTTTTCACACTCACTTTTCTTTCCCCATATTCCTCTTTCAGCTATTACATGGTATAAAGATAATCACCCGCTTTCAAGTTCTGCTGGAATCACTTTCTTGAAGAGAGGACAGATCATTGAGATTGATAGTGCTCAGATAGCTGATACTGGCATTTACAAATGTGTGGCCATCAATACGGCAGGAACTGCCGAATTATTTTACAGTCTACAGGTTCATGGTAAGTATCACCTATCCTAAATTAATCTGGGCAGGGAGCAAGGAAGAGCTTACTAAAAATTAGCTTCAAGGACAGTAAGTCTCTTGAACTTTCAATATAAACATTTATTATATTATCTTGGTTTAGGGACCAAAACATTTAAGATAACATAGTGTTATTCTTTGGGACATGTTAATATCTGCTTGACCTTTGAACATATTTAAATGGTTTTTCTAACAGGCCACAGAAATCTTATTGACCAGTTATAATAATTACATTTATTAATAAATACTCTTTGTGATCACAAGTGTTTTGGCTAAAAATAATTTTCCCTGCCTAAATAGAGAGTCAGCATGGTACAGCAGAGGACAGACCCTTTTCTGGGAGTAAAGATATCTGAATTCTAGGCCCAGCGCTGTCAGGGTCTAGCTTCATGGCCTTAGGAAAATCAGCACATTTCTCTTTGTCTCCATTTCATCAGCTTTAAACTTTGGGTAATAATGGTCTCCTTGCATATCTCACAGAGTAACTGTGAGGATAAAACGAAAACTATAGATAACATCTTCGAAAAAGTTTAAAAAAACTATTGTAGAAATATATAACACTATTTCTATTACTATGCCTTCTTTGTCTTTATCTTTGAATTAAATAATTTTTAACATTAACTTGCCTTATCATAATTCATCTCTCTTTTAGTCCCCCCATCAATTTCTGGCAGCAATGACATGATGTCAGTGGTCGTTAATAACCTGGTAAGGTTAGAGTGTGAAGCCAGAGGCATTCCTGCACCAAGTTTGACCTGGCTAAAAGATGGTAGCCCTGTCTCCAGCTTCTCTGATGGAATTCAGGTACTTGCTGCCACTATTCTAAAGAAATCAACTACTGTTAAGAGACAAGAAATAAAATTAGGAAAAGTATATGTCACTAGAAAAATCTACAAAAAGTATGATAGTTGCATAGAGTTCTGCCCCTGATCCATTTTTAGCTATATAACGATTAGCTGGGGGCAACTGGGGACACAGTGGAGAGAACGCCAGGCCTGGAGTCAGGAAGACAACATCTTCCTGAGTTCAAATATGGCCTCAGATACTTACTACCTGTGTGACTCTGGGCAAGTCACTTGACTCTATTTACCTCAGTTTCCTCATCTGTAAAATGAGCTGGAGAAGGAAGTGGCAAATCACTTCAGTATTTCTGTTGAAAAAAACAAAATGGGGTTACAAAGAGTCAGATACAACTGAAAATGTCTGAACAACAACAACAAAGTGTACATATATAAAAATAAATATAAGTTGATTCTGAGGTCTTCTGCTCTGGTCAGATTATGTCTGAAGTATTGCTTGTGGTTCTGGCTGGTTGCCACATTTTAAAGGAAAGCTGTTGATAATCTGAATGAGGAGGGCAATAAAAAAAACTGAACACCTTGAGATGGCATGTGAACTAGTCTTTCACTTTTAAGAATTGTTTTCCTTCTGCATTTTTTTGGCCAGATTCTGTCTTGCTAGCTAATATGTAAAATAACTACCTTTTACTATATATTTCTCCGGATTAACTCTTCAAGGAGATCTTTAAGAAACAGCTGGATGGGGGCAGCTAGGTGGTGTAGTGGAGAGAGCACCAGCCCTGGAGTCAGGAGAACCTGAGTTCAAATCCTGTCTCAGACCAGACACTTGACACTTAGTAGCTGTGTGACCTTGGGCAAATCACTTAATTCCAATTGTCTCAAAAAAAAAAAAAAAACTGGCCAGATGACCATTTGTCCTTTATGTCATAAGGGGATTTTTAGTCAAGCACAAGTGGAAATTAGATGGTCTCTGAAGCCCTTTCCAACTCTAAGATTCTGCAGAAATCTGTGAGTTTAGACCTAAAGGGAAAGTTTCATATTGATTCAATTTTATTGAGTAAAAAAAATAATGAGAAAAACAAATCAAATCAAAATCAAATTTTACTTTTGTGCTTTTTAATCAAGTAAATTAGTTTATCTCTTAACCTCTTGGTTTTTTTTTCTTTCAATACATCATGCTTTCTTTAATCCTTCCTTGTCCAGAGCCTTTTAAGGCTTGATAGAAGGTAAATATTGATTACTGAGGCGAAAAATAGATGGAGGTGTCATTTATTAATATGCCTATTTTAAAGTTTAATTTAACAGAATTTATTAGTAACAATTGGAAAAAAGGAATAATTGAGTTTTTGTTCTTGTGGTTTCATCTTTTTTTTCTCTCTTATAAAACTAAATGATCATCTAATTTGCTGCCTGAAATATTCCCTTCCCCTTCCCTTCACCACACACAATTTTTTTCCATAAAAATGGTAACCCTGGGCTAGCAGTTGCTACCAGTTTCACTATGGAGAAATTTAGTGATTATATATTATCATAGTTTAATCCTTGTTATTTATGCTGAATATCTCTGCTACCACGGTCAGTGGCTTCATATTCAGGTAAGCTAGAAATCACTATAAATTAAGATGACACCAATGGACAAAATTCACTGGGGGTGCTATCTCCAGATAGGAAGCAGCATTTAGTGGAAGGAGCATTAAATAGGAGTTGGGAAATCTGGGGATGAGTTATTGACTCTGCTAAGTTCCTATGAGTTGGAGCAGATCAATGTACCTCTTTTTCTGGATTTTGGTTTCCTCATAAAATAGGTGTTTCCTTATAAAATAAATGGCTCTAAGTAGGTAACATTAGATGATTTCTAAGGTCCCTTCTAACTCAGATGTTTCGTGAATTTTGGAATGATTCTGGAAAGTTCCTGCATGTTACAAAAAAATTCCCCTTTGTTTCATAATTTTGAGCAATTAGGTGGTGCATTGTTTAAGTCAGGTTAAAGACCTAAGTTCAGATTCTGCCTCAGACACTTACTATCTCTTTGACCCTAGCCAAGTCACTTAGCTCCCTGCTTCAGTTTCTTCATCATGAGGATAATAATAGAACCTACCTCCCAGGGTTGTTCTGAGCATTCAATAAAATATTTGTAAAGCTCTTGGTAAACCTTAAAGCATGTTATCAATGCTCTGGCTGTTATCATTATTATTATTATTATCATTACTTACTGAAGCAAATGTGCAAGAGAAAATATTTACTAACCTTGATTTCTTATTCTTTCTTTTACAGGTCCTTTTTGGTGGTAGAGTCCTGGCATTGACGAGTGCACAGATCAGTGACACGGGGAAATACACATGTGTGGCAGTAAATGCTGCTGGGGAGAAACAAAGGGGCATTGACCTCAGAGTATATGGTGAGGAATAGCAGTCATTTTGTCTCTTATGCATATGTATCAACAAGATCACAAAGGGGAAGGGAAGTGTTGATAATAAATAGTCATGGAAAGTGGCAATGATATTTAATGCAATCAACTCAGAACAAAAGTCAGTACCAAGCTGCTTGTTTTTGTTTAAATAAATTTTACCTGTGATTTTTTTAAAATCTTGGAATAAAAAAGAAATACACCCAAGATATATGAGGTTGATCTTTACAGAGGAATATTTGAAGAATAAGAGCATTAGAAGCAATGCTGCTACTTATAAAGCAATCTTGTACCGAAGTAATCTCCTCCAAATATTCCAATCAAAGGTACATTCATATTGTCTGTTTTACATAATTCAACATTCAGAACAATCAACAAAGAGTTCATACTGTTGTTAAGATACTTTTATCAAATATTAAAATATATATACAAAATTCATAGTTTTATGATTATCATTGCCTGTCATATAGGGATAAAACAAAAGATACCTCTGATTCTGTTAGGCCCTCTAAGAGTGTAGTCTGCTATAGTGAAGTTGGGACCTTCTCATCTCCATTTAAACCTCATACCTGGTAATGGCCCATATTTTAGCCAGCATTTGAATGAAGTTCAACAGGCAGAAATGAGGAAGAAAGAATTCCAGACATAGGAGATGACCAGCAAAAATTCCCGGAGTTTAGAAATGCACTGTTTTGTGTGAAGGAAAATTGAGAACACCAGTGTCACTGGATTGCAGAATACTTGGTAGAGGAGAGAAGTAAGGTATAAAAAGACTGGAAAAACAGGAAGGCACCAGGTTACGAAGGATTTTAGATGTTCTGAAGATTTTATATTTGACCTTAGAGGTAAAAGGGAGCCAGTAGAGTTTGTTGAATAGAGATGTGATCTGGTCACACCTGTGCTTTAAGATCACTTTGACAGTTGAGTGGAAGATAGACTGGGGTGGGAGCTCTTGAGGCAGGATTTTGCAAATAGTCCAGGCATTGAAATGATGAGGGCATACAAGAATTTGGAGTGCTGCTGCTGCTGCTTCTCCTAGTTCTCTTTCCACTCTTCTTCCTTCTCCTCTCTACCCTCCTCCTCCTCTCTCTCTTCTTTCCCTACCCCCTCCCTCCTCCTTCTTCCTCTAAAACTGATGCCCTCTCAAAACATACAAGTGACCTTGGACTCTTACTCGCAGATCACAAATTCTGGCAAGTTCTAACAATATGGAAATACTTTACATACCACCCTGGCAACCAGTGAGGACCAGCCTAGCTAAATTTGGAGTTTCATAGTTCTAAAAGGTATTTCAGAGGCCATCTAATTTAACTTCCTCATTTTACAAATGAGGACACTGAATCCCAGAGAGGTTAAGTGACCTATCCAAAGTCACACATATAGTAGGGTCACATACAAGATTAGAACCCAGGTCCTCTAATTTATTACTAGTTTGGCTTCAGGACAATATATTTTCCAGTCAAAGCAACTTTCAAAGACAATCAACAAAAATATAGTGCTGTTGCAATCTGTATCCAGAGAGAGAATAACCATTCCAATGAAACCACCATTCCTTGAAGTATTAATGAAATAGTAGAATGAATAGCCAAATCCCTTATGGCAACCTAAGGTATAATATAATATAGATTTAGAGGGAGCCATCTGCAGATTTTACGTAGGGGTAGAAGAATTCAGTTTTGCTTAAAAGAGGATAAGTCCAATGTAATAATTTTTCCCTTTGTAGCTTTGTGTCTTTGGACCGTATGTTGTCTTACCCTGCAGACCTAAAATAGGAAACTTGAGACCAATAATTTTAGATTCCCATTGTATTTTTACTTTAAAGAACTCAGAGAGTTTCCCAGGGATCACAAATTAGAATCTCAGATAGTATAACTCTGTGGCATCTGACTCTTAGCAATTACGTTCTTCAAGTATAATACACAGAATGAAAAACTACCCTGCTGTGAAGCCTTCCCCAAGAAACACAACCAGGAAGCAAAGCAAGAATAACACAGAAAGTAGCTGAGGAACTGAAAGGTCAGGACCTTCTTTTCCCCAGACTAAACAGAAAGTTGGGAGCGAGAGACAAGAGAGATAAAATATATTTATTTGGGTAATGTATATCCTTCAAAGTAATTAGATTCATTTTAATTTATGTTCTCCAAGAAACAAATACTGTATTGTTTTTGCAGTCTGTTTCTTGGTTTAAAAAAGCTGGTTTGTTTTTCAGTTTGGTTCAGCTCACTTAACTGCAGAGAAAAGTAACTGAAGGATAAAATATTTTGAAATAAATTCGTATTCTGCTTTCCTTGGTTGTTTCCAACTCTCAGTTCTATAAACATCCATAAAGAATACAGCCTCTTTTGTGAATACTACAAAGAAACAAAGATAAACATATTTTTATACTAGGACTGTTCTTCTTATCCACAGAGACCAGACTTTCCCTTAAATTATTTCTAACCTGTGAAATCAGCTGTTCTGCTTAGTGCTTTCTGTGCTAAGAAAAACAGAAGGAAATCTAGTGAAAGTATACATTTCTGTGACATCTTAGAAAGCGGCACGGGCTGTACTTGTATGACAACGAATGCAATGTTAATGTCCCACAAGCTTATTGGTTACCTTTTGTCTACGACAGAACTGTGGCATTTCTCAAACACAATCCCAGTGTTTCCTGTCTCTCTCTTTTTTCCTCTTCTCCCCAACAGATGACTTGAAACAGAATCTTATGCCAGATGTTTGTGTGTTAAATTTCATTAAAAAAAGAAAAGAAAGCATCAGAAATCAATGCAAAATGTATGTACTCAAGTACCCAAAAGGGGTCTGCTTAAGTAGTTGTGCAGTGTACATTTTCCAAAAGCAGCAATACCTCTGGAAAAGCTAATACCCAGAATCCATTACACATTAGTAACACATAAAGAAGGAAGGCAGAGGGAGTTATCCCAGCGTGCAGATCCCTAATGTCAATTCGTGTTTAAATTTTGTCCTTATTTCCTAATGGTGACTTCTACAGGCAGAAATGACAGTATTTGAATAATTGCAACAATAGTATACTCTACAGATCATCTCCTGTTACAACAAATATCATTACAACAAAATTTCTATATAGCAAAAATATTTCCAAACTCTGAACAATGCCTTATTTAGTGAACAGTATTTGGTGCCAATAAAATTCCACTTTAAACAAAGAACTTTAAAAGTTTCTTAGAAATGAATTTATTCAAATGGTATGTGATTCCCTATTTTGTACTGGTAAATGGTTTTGTTTTAACATCTTTATTCTCTACAAAGATAAAAAAAAATTATTCCAAGTATAAAAACTCATGGGAAGGCCAAGAAACTCCTCAGGGTAGCCCTTTTATAGCAGGCTCAACTTCTTCATTAGTTTTTATTTTAATTATTATGTAACTGTACAAAAAGAGCCCTTAAGTTATTCAGTGCACTCTCTCATTGCTGCTTAGTTCCTGGTATAATTTCAACTTATATCACCAAAAGGAAAGTTATTTTCTCTACTTTTTACCATGTCCAAGGGAAAACTTTTTTGCAACCTTCATCAGGAAACTATTTCCGTGTCTGACTACCCTTAATATCAGAAAAATCTAATCATAAATTTAGTGCCTTCCTTCTTATACTATAATTGTGAGAATAGTGAATAGCCAATCACTAAGCTACATGTCACTTTTCTTAATTTTGTGGTTTTAGCTCCACTGAATTTAATGAATATATGATTAAGAAAGCAGTATGAAATAATAATAAGAACATGAAACTAGGTTCTGGTCCCATATCTGCCTCTAAATGGAATCTTGGGCTGATCATTAAACTCCTTTAAGTATTAATTTCCTCATTTAAAAAAATAAGATATAATAAGGACAAGCTATAATGTAATTAGGATTATGTATAATTGTTATATGTAATATATATACATAAGGGCTAAGCTAGATAGTCTTTAATGTCCCATATAACCCTAAAGTTTGATAATTTTACTTTCGTAGCATCGTTATACTTTACAAACAGTACATTTTGAAGTTGAACTTGCTTCTCTTTCAGTAATGAATAATTTTCTTCCTCCCCCTACCCTGCCTTTTTTAAGCATATCCATTATACTCTCCAATTAAAATCTAAATTTTTTATAATGGGTCATTTCTATTGACTGTAGCTTTGAGAGATGCTAGCACTACCTTTCTTTTTGGAAGTTTTAAAGATGATCCCTTGGTAAGGAATATCTGTTCAAAATGAGCAGATTTACTGTGACTTAGTTATGCTGGATCATAGGCCAACTTTCTTAAGATGGGACATCAAGGCAGTGTGCCAGAATGCCTGCAGAAAAACCATTTATGATAACCAACAAAACAGTTCATTGCATCTGTGATGATTAATGAAGATTAAACATATGCTGGCCTCTTCCTTTCTGAGAAAAATCTCTTTCTATCTTTTGTTTAGTTCCACCCCATATTATGGGAGAAGAGCAGAATGTCTCTGTCTTCATTAACCAAGCTGTGGAGCTACACTGTCAGGGCAATGCTATTCCCCCACCCATTTTGACTTGGTTAAAAGATGGTCGACCCCTGCTAAAGAAATCAGGCCTCAGTGTCTCAGAAAATGGAAGTGTTTTGAAGGTAAAATTAATATATTTACTCTATCTTGTGCTTTTTCCAAGTTCATAATTCAGTTAGTAGCTGCTTAAAAGTTATTGAATTTTATCAAAATGCTATTAACTTTTTCCCAGAAAAGTCCAAGTACCATTTCAGGGACAATATAAGATTTTTGCACTTCATGCTTAAATAAATATAAGCGTTAAATCATACATCTCTCTATTTTTTAGGTATAACCCTTTTTGATATTTACTTTGGAATCCTTAAGCATATGTCACCAGAGATATATAGTTTCATCCTCAGTGAACAAATATTCGTTAAGCAAATACTTTGCAAAATACTAAGCAAAATTATTTTAGATCCTTTAAAATAACAAAGACATGATTTCTGCTTTCAAAGAGCTGACAGTCTAGTTAAGTAAATGAGATAAATATGTAAAAAGTTAAATAGCTTTACTTTCTGTCATTTGTGAAAATGTGCTCTCAAGAGGGGCAGCTAGGTGGTGCGGTAGATAGAGCTCTAGCCTTGGAGTCAGGAGGACCCAAGTTCAAATCTGGCTCCAGATACTTGAAACTTACTAGCTGTGTGACCCTGGGCAAGTCACTTAACCCCAATTGCCTCATCAAAAAAAAAAAAAAGAAAGAAAAAAATGTGCTCTCAAATAAAAACACAAGGCCAGCAAAGTCTTTTTTGACACTCAAAATTCAAAACATTCACAATTAGAAAATAAACATAGCTATTGAAATAAAAATTGTTTAAATTATTCATTTTTAATAGTTTTGTAAATGAATATAATTAAGAAAGCAATGGATTCGTTTTCATCAAATCAATGAAATCTATTTTAAGATCTTACTGTTCCATGTTTTACTTTAAGGACACAATTAGTGAGTGAGAAAGAACAGCAAATATGCTGTCTCTTTATTTCTATATGTATGCATATATTTTTATATTTTAAAATGCATTTTAAATATTAGGTATATAAATGTGTATGTGTGTATGTAAATATACTGTATGTATGTATATTGCCTGCCTCACTGAAGCGCGGAGGTAACCATGCTCAAAGCTATGCCATTATTACATACAAATTCTGGCAGATTTTAACAAGCTGTAAAGTCATCAAATATGATTGTGGTAACTGAATACATCTGCAGCTCAAGGGCAAAATGATGAATTCTTTGGCTCTGGTAACCCTGAAACAAAGAAAACTAGAAAATGCCCCTGTCCTGTGCAATACCCTTTCACATCTGAGCAATGATGTTGTATATCAGAAATGGATTGAAGACTAAGAATCACAATGTTTTTAGACTTATAAATATTAATTTAACTGTTGATACACCAAATGGGAAAGCTTTGTGTAGCAATGGGAGGAACTAAAACCATACTGATACTGATATCATCAGTATAAAAGAAACCAGAAACTATAAAGAAGTTAGGTATATGAACTGAACAAGTTGTGGTATATGATTGTGATGAGCTCAGTGATCTTAGAAAAACATGGAAAGACTTGCATAAAATAAAGAATAACGAAATATAGTGACAGCAGTATTGTTTTAAGAACTACTCTGAGCAAATAAACAATTTTGACTATTATAAATACCCAAATTAACTATAAAGGACATGAAGACGCTATCTGCATCCAGAGAAAGAACTGATAAATAGAAGTATGTATAGAATAATTTTATACATATGTATGTATGTGTGTGTATATATATATATATATATATATATATACATACATATATATATATGTGTGTGTATACACACACACACATATATCAATTTGTGTCTAACGATAGCCATCTCTAGGGTGGGAGGGAGGAAGAAACAAATTTACATGTTAACTTTATTATATATTTTAAAGGAGTATCAAGCTGTACATAACAGACTTGCAGTTTCTTGTGCAGTCATCATTTTTATTATATTATGTCATAGAAATGCTTGTTTTATTCCATAAATTAAAATAAATAAATAAAAGTATTCTTTTAGAAAAAGAAGTTAGGGCTCAGTGGAAAGAGTGGTCAGACATTTCTTTTAGAGGGGAGGTAAGAAACACAATTTAATGGGATATTTGGTCATTTCACCTAACCCTATTCATAATTAGTATAAAGACCACCAGAAAGTAAGCTTACCATGCCATAAGCTGAGCATGAAAAATACAGAGAAGTATAGAAAGACTGATGCAACTGATACAAAGTAAAGAGAATCAAGAAAATAGACGATAACTAGAGAAATGTAAAGAGCAACAACAAAAACTCATACTGAACTCTAGATATAATGACCCTGAAAAAAAAAAGAGATGAGAAAATACAGTTATCTCCCTTCTTTGCAGAGGTGAGAGACTGTTCAGACTGGTTGGATTATGCTGAAATACTTTGTTTTTCTCTTTTTGGCCTCTGGAAGGAGCTGTAATGAAGGTGATATAAAAGCAAAAGATTTTTCAATAAAAATTAAAACAAAAAAGAAAATAGTTGCAACTTAGGTACCACTGTCAGTTGTAGAGTATAAAGAATTTTTTTTATGTTGTCCTTTGCTTTCTTCATGAAACTTATCCCATTCTGAACTTTATCACTCCTGAAAATATTGTAATAAAACTTACCCACGCTTTTCTCGTAATCCTCTATTACTTTGCCCTTGTATCTTTACATATCTTTTTTTTTTAATCTAAGTTCCTTCAGATGTGGTGGTACATGCCAGTAATTCCAGCTAGCAGGAAAGCTGAGATTGGTGGATCCCTTGAGCTCAGGGATTATGAACTGTAGTGGGTTTCCTATGAATCCACTTTAATCTTTTCTACTCCTTATAAGATTTTTCTTCCCTTTGTGTATTCAAAATTTCATTCTTGAAAGTTTCCTAACCCACTTGACCTTACTTCCCTGTAGAATCCTAGTCCATGGGATTATATTTGTACTTCTTCTGAATGCTTTGAAATCAGATCTCCAAAATCTAGGCAGTATTTGTCACACTATGCCTGGCTTTCCTTTTCCTTTTCTATTCCAGAGGGAGGGGTCATTTTTTTTTAAAGTTCCCATCATTTCCACACCAGTAGCCATTTCCTGTTGATTGCTAGACAAAGATTTCCCATTTACAGTATCAGCAATTGATATTTATAGGTCTAAAAACTCTGTGATTCTTAGTGCCTTCCATTCCATTTCTGATTTCAGTAAACTCTGTACAGATGTCTCCCAGATCTATATAAAGTCTTTCTCCTGAGCTTCAGTATCATGTCACCAACTGCTATTGTACATTTCAAACTAGATATCGTATAGACATCTCAAATTCAATATACCCAAAGCAGAACTCATTATCTTTTCCTCAAAAAACCCACCGTTGCCTCAAAGTTCCCCATTTCTGTTGAAGGCTCCATCATTCTTTTAGATACCCTGTTCAAAAACCTCTGCTTCTCACTCCTTTTCACTGCATAGATCTAATCAGTTTCAAAGTATTAGTGGTTCTACCTCCACAGTGTCTTTTTCATCCCTCTCTTCTCTCCATGACAAGTTTACCATTCTAGTTCAAGTCCTCAGCACCACTCACCTGAAATACAGTAAAAGCCTTCTAACTGTTATTCCTGCCTCTGTCTCCCTTCTCCAATCCATGCTCCCCACAGCTGCCAAAGTGATATTCTTAAAGCACAAGTCTAACCACATCATTTTCATGCTTAGTGAACTCTAGTGGCTCCCTTATACCTCAATGATCAAATATTAATTCATTGATTTACAACCTAGCCCCAATCTCCTTTTCCAGCTATCATGATACATTACTACCCTTTGCATCCTCTTTGGTCCAGCCAAATTCATTTTTGACTGTTCCTCACACACAGCATTCCATCTCCAGTTTCTGTACATGCTGACTCCTATGCCTGGAACATCCTCTCGCCTCCTAGAACCCCTGGGGTTTGGTTTTTTTTTTCTTCAAATTGCAACTCAAATACCATGTTCTATACATAGACTTTCCTATTCTCCCCAGCTTCTAATTTGCTTCTTCTTTGTATGTACATAATTGGAGTACGTGTTGTCTCTTAGAATGTCTTTGATGACAGGGATTGTTTCATTTTTATTTTTTTTGTCACTGCTGCCTTTCAAAGTGCCTGATATATATTATGTACTTTATGAATACTGGTTGATTGATCAATTATGATTGAGAATCAGAATAGAATTTACTTTGATTGGTTTCTCCACCCTTTGATGAATAAAATTGTTTGTAAAAAAATTCAAGCATTTATTGGCTCTTTGCTTTTGGGTCATATTCTAACGGATATCTGCATAAGTGAAGTCCCCCATCACTTCTATATCATGACAGACTTTTAATTTGTTTCCCAAATTCCTTTCTTCTATAGGTGGTCTGTCATATAGCCCAATTACAAAGTCATTTTTGTTTTCGCTCAATTAGTCTTCACCCAAATGCTCCCCACTATGCTTCCTTGTTCTGATTTTTGGCTTTCCTCACATAAGTATTCCTTAAGATACTTAATCAAGTATATTTTTAGCTACTCATGTGTATTTATGCCCCAGTTGTTAATTATTCTTAAGACCTTTATAGCCAATATCACCTCTTAAAAACTTGACAGCTATATCTTATTTCTATTTCCTTATCTCAGCAAATTTATATTCGTATCTTAAATCCTTTCCTTTTTCCCACTGATCTTTTGTTTCACTAATTAGTTTACTTTACATTACCTTCTTAACTATCATCTTTTCCTTGAGTCCTCCCATTAGATCCTACCACTTAAAAATTCTTTTTCTTCCTTTAAAGTGAGTCTTCTTTCAAAGTTAGCCCTCAGAGTGAAATAGCTTTCTTTGGTTTGTCCTCAAGTTGTCCTAAATGTCTCCTCCCCTAACAATTTGTGGCCTTTCAAAGTACAACCTCACCTCCCGTACTTTACCTATTCCACCCCACTCACCATTAGAGTTTCTTGAATTGTATTGGAAATAGCATACATTAGTTATATGAAATATCTAGCTGTAATTTAGAAAAACTTTCTGGGTCTTAATGCAGTAAGGGGATCCATTACTGTATAAATTGGCTTGAGCATACACTCTGAGAAAAAAGGATGTTTGATATTTTTGAAGTGTGTAACAAACCAGATTAATATGAAAAAACTAAATCAGATTAGATATGAAATCCCTAACCTTTTCAACTTGAAATTAACTAATTTAGATAATAATTTTCTTTTCAGATTGAAGGAGCACAGGTTCAAGACACTGGCCGCTACACTTGTGAAGCAACAAATATTGCTGGGAAAACTGAGAAGAATTATAATGTCAACATTTGGGGTAAGGGTGATCTACACTGGTCCAAGAAAAGCAAAAGACAAGTCTGGCTATTTATCAGTTTATTCTTTTCTGTGAGTTTCCAGAGGGCAAATAACAAAGGTTGCCCAATTTCATTTATTTGTACCTACAAATATGAATACATAATCATTGCTTTAAGGTGACGATTAAATGTGTATCAGATAATTATTTAAAGATAAGTTATATGATTTTTAATAGTAGATATACTGTGATACAGTAATTGTATTATCAGGCCTTTTAGAATGAGAAAACTGAGGTTCAGAGTTTTGTTTTGGTTTTATTTGGTTTGGTTTGGTTTGGTTTTTTTAAACTGAGTCTCTCCATCTCCCACTCAGGTCAGAAGTCTGAGGGCTACTGGTGAGCCACTGTCTACTCTGATTGACACAGGAGCTCTACTCCACTTCTGACCTGGGCTGCTTCCTTAGGCAACCATGTTAATGCTAAATGTAGAGTAGATACCCTATTGGCTCAGCTTACAGCAGTTCAGAACTCCAGATATCTGCCAGCCTCGACCTTCTCAGTAGCAAGGATTACAGGTGTAGGCCCATCCCTGAACCTGGCAGGTTCAGAGAATTTTATTGACATGAACACAATCATAACCTTAGCAAGTATAGAAGCATCATTGTTTATCAGACAGTGTCCTTAAAGCTCAAAATATTCTCACAGGATAGACTGTTTTCAGTGCAATGGTTGTAGTTCTTGTCAATGCCACCAGTTCTTGTCAATGCCATCTCTTTTAGGTCAATTTATTTTCACTTCAAAAAAATGGACAAAATTTCTTTAAAATAAATGTTTTATAATAGAAGTTAATTTTATGCAAAGACATAGAAGCCAGCGAAAAGTACATTTCTTTTCCTTTATTTTGTCTTCATATACTTTTTAAAAATTCGCTTTTGGTTAAGAAATTACTGAAATAGAGGGGAAGAAAATATCAGGGCAGTATTTAATGCTCCACAGTCTAAATATCAGGAAATTTATTCTAAATTTGAGCATTAATGGACCTGATTCTTCAGATTATATCAGAGTTACTTTTCTTCATGGTGTGTGAGAGAGGAACAGGAAAACACCCATGAGTGTTCATCTACGTGAAATAGATGGCCTCTTCCAGGATCTGAGCAATGTTGCCAATTTTGCTCTTTCTCATTTACCACAAAGAACTAATTTTTCAATCCTTATTCCAGGAGTATGCAAACTGTGTAATTTTTTTTCTTTTTAAATGGCCACAAGGTAAGTTCCAAATTATTTCATATTTTATTATATTCTAACATACTTCAAAGTGTATTCCAAAGACAAAATGAGGGAAACATTTGCTTGTAAGCCTGATTAAGTTTGCTTTTATCCTTCATGTTAATGTAAGGAACATTCTAATATCATTTTTCAGTTAAGAGGAAAGATATTTTTAATCTTACTTAGCTTCATATTTCTTCATCTTGACCAGTCAACTGAAAAAACAAAAGTTTTCTGTAAAAGCAATTTATGGCTTCCATTTTAGAATTATATTCCCTGTTCACACTCTGGGACCAGAACAGGGACTGGCCATATTTTTGAGCTGTAAATCCAGCTCAGTGCTTCCATCTGACATTATATTTGATCCTTAGAGAGAAAGGGGCTAGTTAGCAAACAATTTTAAACGTCAAACAGGAGTTTATATTTGACCCTTGAAGTAATGTGGAATCACTGGAGTTTATTGAGTAGAAGTGACATAGCCAATGTTATATATCTGAGAGTCATGGAATAATACTGCAATGTCCTAAATAAGGGAAGTTGAGGATCACCCAAATGGCAATAGAGAGATACATGGTAGTGTGACCTGACTACAATATAGTACAAGCAAGTAATTATGTAAAAGAAAGAGGAAAAAATGATGTAATCAGAAAAATACATGCTTATAAAAGAGGAACTGATCACATTGAAAGAGTGATTGATAACAAATGGGCAGCCCATGTGCTCCATAAATACCCATACAGTGTCAAGAGATGAGGAATGTTCTGCAACATGGAAGACATATAGGTCTGTATGGACCATATTAGCATAGGATGATCAGACTTGAATGTTGAGATATTCATTGTACTCACATCAATGAGATCTTTGTGAAACGTAGATTATATCATAAGGGATCAATTACTTTAATTAAAGTAGTAATTGAACTGGCAAAACTAGCTACATCTTTACTATGTATGTCTCTCTTGTTCCCCAGTGACTATGTTGTCATTGTTCAGTTGTGTCCAACTCTTTGCAACCCCATTTGAGGTTTTCTTGGCAAAAATATTGGCATGGTTTTCCATTTCCTTCTCTAGTTCATTTAACAGATGAGGAAACTGAGGCAAACAGAATTAAGTGACTGACCCAGTGCCACGTAGCTAGTAAGTGTCTGAAGCCAGATTTGAACTCACATCTTCCTGACCCTATGCCTGGTCCTCTACCCACTGTATCACCTAGCAGCCCAGTGACTACAGTAACTCAGAAAATCCTGGGATACTGAGAATTGAGAAAGGAAACAGTCTTTTAGGTTGTTTTTCTTACTTTGCCTCAGTAATGAGATAGACTCTTCCATTGCCTAAAAACCACTAATGGAGAATATTTATCACATTATTACTCTCATTTCTAGTAACCTTCAGGAATTTATCATCATCACCAGGGAGTTAGATCTCTGAAGACCTTTATTTGCCAAATCTTTGTTAACTTAGTTTAAAAGTAGGGTCCATTATATGTCCTTGAACATAATAAAGATATGTTTCTCAAAAATGTTCATTAATCCTACATATCACTAATGTGCCATAGTTATTTCCATATTGTTAGTCTCAGTTGATGAGGTTATAAATTTGTTATGGTTTTGACATTGTTTTTAACTAATCCTCATATGACATGATCTCAAGGCCCTTTATTATCCTGCTCGCTCTTCTCTGGATACACTCAGCTTATTCATGTCTTTATTAGTTCTGGTGCCCAGAATTGAACAGGGTGCTTCAACTGTGACCTTACCAGGAAAGTGAACAGGGGGACTATTATCTCCTTATTCTTGGAAACTGTGCCTGTCTTAATGCAGCACAAAATAACAGTAACTTTTTGCCCAGACACCGCACTGCTGACTCTTATTGCGCTTTTAATCCACTAAAGCTCCCAGATCTTTTCAGACAAACCCCTATCTAACCATGCCTCCTCTATTCTGTACTTCTGAGGCTGAATTTTTTTTTAACACAAATATAATTTGTGACATTGATTCTGATTGAATTTCATCTTACTAGATTAAACCCAACATTTTAACCTGTCAAGATTTCTTTTTAATCCTATCTCTGTTATACAGTTTGTTAGCAAATCCCCCTTCTTTTCTATAAGCTGCAAACATAATGAGCATCCTGTCTATAACTTGATCCCAGTCACTGATGAAAATGTTAGAGAGTACAGGACCAAACACAGATCCCTGGGGCACTCCACTGGAGAAAGACCTCCTCCAAAGTTGACGTTGAATCATTAATGATGATTGGCACTGATATTAATTGGTTTTACCATAGTGACAAAGCTACTAAGGAAGTCATAGAGGCAGAATCTGAATCCTCATCTTCCTGATTCCAAATCAAGCCTCAGTCACTGTGTCATACTGCCTCTAATCATCTTGGAACTGTAACAACAGCAGCACCCACAGCTCATGTTTCTGTAGTGCTTTAAAGGCTGTCAGAGTTCTCACATCAAATTGCTGTAGTTCAAGGTACTATTATCCCTGTTTTACAGAGAAGAAAACAGGCTCAGAGAGTATGAATGACTTCTCAAAATCCTATCATTCCAGAGTTAGGAGGGGGGAGGGAAGGGAAGGGAATAAGCATCTGTGTAGTGTCCGCTATCTGTCAGTCTCTGTGCCGAGTGCTTTACAGATATCTGATCCTCACAACAACCCTGCAAGGCAGTTGCTGTTATTATTCCTGTTTTATAGTTGGAAAAAACTGAGGCAAACAGAAGTTAAGTGACTTGCCCACAGTTACATGGTTAGTAAGTGCCCAGCGGCCATGTCAGGACATAAACACAAGTCATCTGACTCTAAGACAGTCTCCCTTTCCATTATACAAACATTGCCACTGATATACAGGGCTCAAAAGAGTCCAAAAAGAAATCTGTAAAATCCATGTATGGCAATAATCTTTCTCCCTCTTCTTTACCCCAAAACATTGATGGAATACTTTGCTTAGGTTTATAGAAATCTTCTTACCCTTAGGGAAGCATCTGGTAAACTTCCTTAAGAAGAACTAGGACAAATGATCACATCAACTAAAAGTCTATTATTCCTCTCAAAACATCAGAACCCTTAGCTAATGTTAGAAGAGCATAGGAAACAGAAAATACCCCGGTTTTAAGAGCCCAGTGAGCATAAAGACTTCTGAATGTTACTAAAGTAAATATTAATGCTGGCAAGAAAGGTCATCTGTAGGGTGAGTTGTGCTGTTAAGGAGTGTGTTCTAGGTACCTTGTCCATTCATTCATTGACTTCCACTACTGTCATTTAATTTCATTCCCTTCCACCTACGTTGGAAGGAGTGTTAGAGTTGAAATTGGAGGACTTGAATTTAAATGCCAAGTTTGCTCCTTTCTTTACAGAATTGGTCTAGGTCCATTCAAGCCTTAAATCTGTGACTCTATGATGTACTTTCTTCGTATTGCTTTCTGACCCTCCCTGTACTCAAAATTTACTTCAGGGATTCTTAGACTCTGGCTGGGTGATTGATTCTGATTTTTTTAAGTAGTATTTTATTTTTACCAATTAAATGTAAAGACAATTTTTAACATTCATTTTTAGAAAAATTTAAGTTCCAAACTTTTTTCCTTCCCTCCTTTCCAACTTCCCTTCCTAAAATGGTAAGTAATTTGATATAGGTTATATAGGTGCAATCATGCAAAATATATTTCCATATTAGTCAAGTTGTGAAAGAAGAAACAGACCAAAATGGGGAAAGAACACATTTTTAAAAAGTGGAAATATTATGCTTCTATCTGCATTCAGACTCCCATCAGTTCTTTCTCTGGATGTACATAGCATTTTTCATCATGAGTTCTTTGGAATTGGTTTGGACTATTGTATTGCTGAGAAGAGCTAAGTCACTCATAGTTGAGATCGATTCTGATTTGATAGACATTCATAATAAGGCATAAATGGATAGTTAATGAGATAACAATCTAGATGACAATCATATTTGAACAGCTCTCAACTTGCCTTAGCCAGAAGAATAAGTTAGAATTTCAGGGACTGTGGCAGGTGAGGGGTTGGCATTTGAGAGCACTCTTGAAATCATATACCAGGTAGGTCACCATTTTATCTCTCTTCCCCAAATAGAAGAAATACTCTGCTCAAGTCATCTTCACCATTTCCATTCTTTCCCATATATGCCATGGTAAGCTTAGTCCTGAATGAGATAAGAGCTTTAAATTATAACAATTCATATCTTATAGGCCTTTTTATAAGAGGCAGCATGGTATATTTATTGGATTGAGAAATGGCTTTGAAACCAGGAACACAGGGATCAAGTCTCACATCTGACTTTGACTTGTGTGAGCCTGGGCAACACAATGCTTTAGGGAACTCTCTAAGACCCTATTCTTACCCCTTATTCTTTACAAAGAACTTTCTTTTTAACAACCTTGCGAAGTAGTTAATTCCATCCTCCTTTTACAGAGGAGGAAACTGAAGCTTACTAGGCAGAAGTTATGTCAAGGTCACATATCCAAGGTAGCATGACTAGTGTGATGCACTAGATGCCTAGTATAGCAGAGTGGATAGAATCCTAGGCTAGAGTCATGAAGACCTGGCTTTGAATCCTGACTCAGAAACTTTTTACCTGTGGGGCCTCCTTAAGCAAGTGATTTAAGCTCTCTGAGTCCCTTTTTCCTCATTTCTAAAATGGCAATTGCACCAACCTCACAGGATTATTATGAGAATCAAATCAAATAATCTACATACATGTAAAATAGCTGGTAGTGTATATTTAGAGCTTTAAGTTTTACCTAGTGCTATATGTTTATATTATGTTATAGCATGCATATATTATATATTATGCATACACATGATATATGATATGTAATTATATTTCATATTATTATATGACAAGTTATATATAGCATGGTTTTAGATATACATATTTTTGTGTTATGTATACACACATATACATTGCTTTGCAAGCCTTAAAATGCTATATAAACATCAGCTAACCCTGGTGTGATGTTTAAAAAGTTTGAGAGATATAATTTCTGGGCAATTAATCATTTTATTAATAACGTTAGCATTTTGTTAATAAAAGGAATGGTCATCTGGCTGTCTCTCTCAGACCAAAGACAATCATGCCCTTGGAAAGTGGCAGTCCACAGGGTGGCAACTGCCAGAGTTAATTAACTCTGATTGGTTAACAATCAATGGTAGGTGAATCTATTCTAATGAGAGAGTGACTTCACATCACTCTTGGCCAAAGGGACTACCTCTACACCCAGATTACTCATACCCTGCCCTTGGGCAACCTTGACAGAGGATCTACCTCCACCCAAGTTAGCTTACACAGTGGGCAAGAATTCATTTTAGATTAGAAGTCTGATTAGTTGGGTGGAGTAGCAATACCCAGAATGAGGAGAATGTTAATCCTATCTTCTTTCAGCCTTCTCTAAAAGAGACTGGGCTTCTGACAAAGTAGAACTGGGGAAAGAAAAGCTTGGGTCTCACCAGTTTTAATAACTGACTGTTAATATGAGAGAGAAATCATCATTTCTCTCAATGGCCAGGATTAGAACCCACATCTTCTGACTCCACACTCAGTGTTCTTTCCATTATGTAATACCAAGGCTCTGGTAAATTGATTAAATACATCTTTTAGATGCCAAACCTGGTCTCCCTTGGGGAAGTGAATGACATGAAAGGTCCTTAACTCTCCAAGAAATATTTTCTAAATGGTTAGCATGTCCAATTCCCAAGAATTGGATTTAATCTATTCAAGTAGGGGCCTTGTATTGGTTCTCAGATCAAATTTAAATATTAACGTTACATTCAAAAATCACAAAATTAACCTCTGAGATTGAACTCAGCCACAAAAGCTTGAAAATGCTAAAGGCTAAGATATGTCAAATGTAAAAACAGTCCTGTTATTGAAACTTTTTCTTCCTTTTTCAGTACCACCTAATATTCATGGTGCAGATGAACTTACTCAACTGACAGTCATTGAAGGCAGCCTTGTTAGTTTGATATGTGAGTCCAGTGGCATTCCACCACCAAGTCTCATTTGGAAAAAAAAAGGTAAGAAAAGCCTCTTCTTGCCCTTTGAAAACATGTTTTAAAAAAAAAAAAGGAAACATTTTCTTTTTTTGTTGTTGTCAACAAAGCATTTTATTTTAGTGGTTTTCTGTTCATGTCTAGATTTTGCATTTATATAACATGGAATAGCTTTAAACATTCAGCTATATTGTTGTAAAAATTGCATGTTACTCAGTTAAAGGCACTCTTCTGAACTCAGACATCTCTGTAACACTGATCATCAGAGGAGAGCCGTAAATAATTTCCTCTGTCAGTGTTAGATTGTAAAATTAGGCACATAGTGGAGTGTTTGATTTAACAAAGCATCTGTGCCAAATGCATAGTACAGGCCTTCTGATGTAGGGGAAACATCACATTTTGAGTCAGAACTGGCTTGGAGAAGCCTATCAGCTTCTCAGCTTCATTGTTGTTTTGGTTTGGTTTGGTTTTTTAGGCAATTGTGGTTAAGTGACTTGCCTAGCTAGTAAGTGTCAAGTGTTTGGTCTGAGGCTAGATTTGAACTCAGGTCCTCCTGACTTCAGGGCCAGTGCTGTATCCATTGAGCCACCTGGCTGCCCCAGCTTCATTGTTCTTATCTGCCAGATGAGCTGCTTAGACTAGAGTATGAACTTTTAAGATTTCTTGTACATTTAAAAGGAGATTCAATGAAAATCCCCATTCTTAACACTCATTTTTGTTGCTTAAATTTTATCTGTGAATATCCAGTGTAAAATGTATTTTTAAAATCATAATTTTTAGTAGGATTCTGGACATAATTTTATAGTTAAATATAAACTATATTTTTGTATTTTATATATAATATTTATTTATTTTATATATAATATATATTATTTTATTTTTTATTTATTTTATATATTATATATATTTTACTAGTTAAAGTTTTTTCTTAGAACCTAGTTTTAGACTAGATAAATTATCAACTGGTTCTTTTCTTTTTTATTTCTTTTTTTCTCTTGGAAGTAGAATCTCTCTATCTCACCCTTTTTACAGGCCAAATTCATGATACTGATCAGAAAGAAAACTTTAACCTGCTTCTTTTTCTAGTCTGAGACAATTCATGCCTCCTTAAGTAGCCTGGGGCTTTAGGGACTTACATAGGACATCTAGGGACTTACCATGCAAACATCTGATTGGCTTTAGCCCTACTGTGACTTAGAACTCCCAAAATCAAGACTCAGCTTCCTCTGCCGCAGGGCCTACAGATGTGTGCCCCTATATCTGACCAATTCTTTTACTCCTTGTTTTTCCTCTCTTTAACCTTTATCAGGTTGAATTTCATTTTTTGTTTTCTATTACTTTCAAAATTGAATTTTTACAAAATATAACATTTTCCCCTCAGGGATAGAACTGAGTATATTCCATACATTTGACAGACAGAGGGAAGTTGCACCACATGAATATTCATCTTTTATGACAGGCACATTGCCTCTTGGTTATTTGAACAGAGAGGCTATCACATTATACCTACTAAAGTAATGTGTACAAATTCTGAAGCTGGACATTCTTTTCAGGGTCTCCAATACTGACTGATTCCACAGGGAGAGTCAGGATGTTATCGGGAGGCAGACAGCTGCAGATTTCAATTGCTGAAAGGTCTGATGCAGGATTATACACATGTATTGCATCAAATGTTGCTGGGAATGCAGAGAAAAGATATAATCTGCAAGTTTACAGTAAGTCAACCAGTCTTTTGCTTACTTTCCTTTTCATTTATCACAATCTTTTTTTCTTTATGCCCATTAGGACTCAGTCAAAACTCTAAAGCTGTATCATAACACTCAACAATTTGGTAGAAAAATGAAAAATTAAATCAACTATCAAATAATCTACTTGTATAAGCCCTAGATATTTTGAAACATTCAAACAGTCGGTGTCATGTAGATAAAAGTCTAAAATAATAAAAAATTTTGCACTCATGCAGTCTTTAGTAACTGCAGAGAGGTCAAGAACGATGAGATTGGGGAAAAGCCATAATATTTAGATCTAGATTTAGATTTAGGCCATTGGATTGTTGGTTACTGTGGAAAGAGCAGCTTCAGTTGGATGATGAAGTCAGAAACAAGATTTTTAAAAGAAAAGTTCAAGAAGAAGAAGAAGAAATGGAGGTAGTTAGTGTAGATACTTTTGGAGTTAACTGAGAAAGGGAGAATTGATAAAAGGTGGTAGCTAGTCTGATTGGTGAAATCAAGTGAGGGTTTTATAAGAATGAGGGAGATTTGTCATTTCAGGTCCTCCTTCAATGACTGGCCCATCTCTTTTTCCAACCCTATATTTTAAGCCATTTCTCGAGTGCACTAAGTCATCATTGGCAAATGCCACAGCCTAATTGCTCCCATCAATTTTCTTTCCATTGGTTTTTGGGATATTTACAATTCTGAATCTCCAGAGGTTCTAGTATTCCATATTTTATATCCATGTAATACTACATATTATCACTAAGAGAATAATGGCATAATAAAAAGATATACCTTTGTTTCAGAAAAAAAAAACCCACAACATTTTCTTGAGGAGAAAAAAATGATGCCCAAAACAAGGCTTCTTAACCAGGGAAACTTTTGAAAAATATTCTGATAGCTATTTTATTTTCTTTTTAATCCTATCAATTTATTTTTGCTTTTAAAAGCTTGTGCTAGCTTTCCCAGATAGCCAAAAGAGTCCTGTAAGACAGAAAAGGTTAAGAACACCTGGCCCAAAGATACGTGAAAGTATTGAAGTATATTAAAGATTATGACATTGTATCTTAGAATTTTGTTTAAAGTCTACCTTTTGATTTCATAAATTTTTCCTGGAAGAAGATGCTAAAAATGCTTTATAAATCCTATCTATAGGGCTCTTGCAATACTGGAACAACTTGTATCTAATACCATGACACATATAAGAAGGTTGACAGTATAAATAAGTTTTGAAGGTTTTTTGTTTTCAAAAAGTCTTTTAGGAAAGTCACTCCATGTCTCAGTTTCCCTATCTTCCAAAAGAAGGGGTTGGATAAGATCTGTTTTCTAAGGTCATTTTCAGTTCTCAAACTCTAATGTATTTAGATCAGAAAGTTTCATTGTTATTTTCTGTATGTAAGGCTGTGCAAAGGGTGTGTGCTTCAAATTGGGGCTTGTCTAAGACAAACTATTATTAGGAAAACTTAAAAAAAAACACTACTAAGAAAATTTTAAATTGAAGAGATAAAGAGGCTCATTTTTTCTGGCCCTCTAAAAAATGATTTCTTCAACACCATCCTTTCTTACATTTTGTCAAAAATGTTGTCTTTTATGTCTTAATGGAGAGTTTTTCTCTCTCAGTTTATCACCACTACTTCTTGCAGTCCTGGGGTTTTCTTTCACTATCTCCTTTCACAGAGTTGACCTCATTCTTTCTGTTCTTGCTAATCTGAAAATATCTGTGTAATTCTTGAAGCACAGAGTTGAATTTCACAGTATCTTTCTCTCTCTGCTTCTCTAGCTCGTCCAACCATATCAAGGAACAGTAATCACCCTGCAGAAGTCACTGTGACCCGAGGGAAGAGTGTCACTTTGGAATGTGAAGTACAGGGCATTCCTAAACCATCAGTAACCTGGATGAAAGATGGCCGCCCTTTGCTCACCGGAAGAGGAGTGGAAATTCTGAATGAGGGACACCTCTTTCAACTGAAAAACATCCATGTGTCAGACACTGGACGTTACGTGTGTGTGGCAGTGAATGTAGCAGGAATGACTGATAAAAAATATGACTTGAGTGTTCATGGTGAGTAAAAAGGACAAAGTAAATTAGACAATTTTAACTATGTCAATTTTTTTTTCAGTTTGATGCCTGACATCCTGAAGGTTAGATATATGTCTTACTTTCCATCCTCTGAAAGATAACTCTTGGTATAGTCCTACAATTCTTCACATATCCTACCTAGGCTTTCTAGCTTTTCTTTCTTTCTTTCTTTCTTTTTTGCTGAGATCAAGAAAAATTATATATCTTTTTAGGAAATTAAACAAAAAATGAAATAATAAAATTATATATTTGCCTCAAACTATTTGGAATTAATTCTTCCCAAAGAGAAGGACCAGAAAGGATTAACATACTTACCTACCCTAAAATAAACTTAATGTCTTCCACCTTTATGATTCTTTTGCCCTTTTTAACCTTAAGTATATACAGATTTTCTTTAAGGCAGCTAAAGGGGGTTGTATGCTAGGTAATGAATTAAAAAAATTCATTGAAAAGAAACAAGTGTGTATGCACAAACGTGCCCCATGTGTAATATATATTTAACTATCTTGGGAACAGTGGACTTAGAGAACTATAACAGTAGTATCATGAAGCCAGGGAAGAAATATATAAAACTTTGCTTTGCTATTCAGTATTAAGGGACCAAAGTGTAAACCTTTAAGACCTAATAGGCATCAAATTCCAAAGGTACGTACAGGTCATCTTTTTAAGTAAAGACAAAGGAGAAAAAATTAGCAGTGTTATTCTGATTCATGTAAGGATAGCTTTAAAAAGTATCTGGCCTGCTTATCTTCCTTGGTTCTAATTAATCTAATCTTGGAATTTTAACCTTATTCCATAGTCACAGATTGGATCATCAATCACAGTCATTAGTCTAGAAGATGTATAATACTGTGTTACGTGAGAGTCTGGACCAGAATGTATGACTAACTTAGAGTCATTTGCCACTTTGGGGGAGGGGAGGTAGTTAAAGTACATGGTAGTCCACGCTGCCATTTTTGTATACCAAGAGAGAAAAATTTTAATTTGGTGATTTCTCATTAGTGCTTTGTTTCAAGTTAGTGGATGCTTTTTATTGTTTTTTGCTTACTAGAATATGTAACAAGAGAAAAAAGTTTCCATTAGGTACTTGTTTTCTATTGATTTACTTGCTTTTGTGTTACAGTTCCGCCAAGCATTGTAGGAGACCAGGAAGTGCCTGAAAACATAAGTGTGGTGGAGAAGAATCCTGTTACATTGACTTGTGAAGCATCAGGAATTCCTCTACCTTCAATAACCTGGCTTAAGGATGGATGGCCCATTACCCTAAGGAGCTCCATGAGAATTCTCTCAGGTATTAGGAAAATGGATAATATTGCTTTCAGATGTTACATTGGACTCCTCCATAAACAGACCAGAAGTGTTGGTGGTACAGCACAGAATGGCCACAGCTAGGCAGAAATTCTCCTCCAAGCCTTGTCATTCAGTATTTTCAATTTTGATCCAGCATTTACCACAAGAACCAAATGTTAGAAGTTTGATTATTTAGGAAAGTTTTCATATTAATTAAGAATATTTGAAGGTTTCCATTTAACATTAATTAAGTAGCTTCTGTATACTAGACACTGTCCCAGGTACTGGTGATTCAAAGGCAAAAGTGAAATGGCCTCTGACCTCAATAAAGATAATTCACATCTATATAGCACTAGAAGGTTTGCAAAGCACTTGACCTGTATTGTTACAGTGGTTCTTCACAAAAGTCATGTGAAGTAGGTGCTATTGTTCTTGCTTTATAGATAAGGAAATCCTAAGAAAGGATTACAGAGCTAGTGAACATCTGAGGCAGAGTTAGAATTGAGCTGTTCTTGACTCCCAAGGACTTTCAAATACCTTTAAAATTGTTGTATGCTTGAATGCTGGAAAGGAAAGCTAAATGGATGAAAAAGAAATTAGAATACAAAAATGTAATAAACTGGAAACATGAGCTGACACTACATGGGATAAAATTTGAAATGGGAATAATAACAGCTAGCACTTCTATGACACTTTAAAGTTTACAAAGTGCTTTTACAAATGTTACCTCATGTGATCCTCACCATATCTCTGGGAGGGAGATGCCATTATTATTCCTGTTTTACAGATAAGGACCCTAATGGAAGACCAAGGTAAAGTGACTTGCCCAGGGTCACATAGCTACTCTCTGAGGCCAGCTTTTGAACTTCAGAGTTTTCAGATTCGAGGTCCAGCGCTCTATTTCACCACTGAGCTGCCTAAATAAATGTGAAATAGGCACAGAAGATTAACAGCTAAAAGACAGAATGGGGGAGAACCGTAATAGTTTATGTGGAAAAAACCCCCCAAAACTCTAGAATCGAGACAGAGGACTAACAATGAAACCACACCTCCTACCTCTTGGTGGACTGCAGCTATGGAATAAGGCATCCTTGTCAGACATGGCTAATGTAACACGCTGATTTATTTTGCTTGACGATGCTTGTTCCAAGGGAGGACTCTATGGGTGTTGGGGAGGGGCTGGGGGAAAATCGTAGGAAAGTAGCAGTGATGTAGAAAAACATTTAAAAAGAAGAAAATTTAATGGTTTGGTTGTCTGGAAGTTTAATTTTGAATGTGACCTGAATGTTAAAAAACCAACTTTAGCGCAATCTTGGGCTGTATTAATGGAAATGTAGTTTCCAGAACAAGAGAGATAAGAGTCCATTAGACTCTAAACTGAACAGAGTTCATCTGGAGTATTTTTATCCACATTTTAGCAGAAATACTAGTAAACTTTAACCCCTTCAGGGGAGGGCAAATGTGCTGGTGAAAAGTCTGGAAATCAGTGTCACCTGAGAAGCAGTTAAAGGAACTAAGATTGTATTTCCTAGAAAAGAAAATCCTAGGCAGATGTGTATTACTGGTTCCATGAGAGTCTGGGCTAGAAGGGTATGAGTGACTCATAGTCAATCACCACTTTGAGATAGGGAAGCAGTTAAAGGACATGGTAGATCTATACTGCCATTTTTGTATGCCAGGGAGATAAAAAAAATTAGCTGTCTTCATGTATTTGATCTGCTCTAATCAAGTCAAGTTAACAAGCATTTATTAAGCACTTACAATGTGGCAGACACTGAGTATACAAATAGGAGCAAAGAGAAAGCCAGACCCTGTCTTCAACATTCTATTGTGGGGGAAAGGGAGCTGAAGAGCAAAGTGGTCTGGGAAGTCCAGAGAGTGAAGCATGACTGGTCTGGGTCCTTCCTCAAAATGGAGGTTCCAGAAAGAACTCATCAAGGAAAGAAGGGGGCTAAGGGAGAATACAGCGAAAGTATATCGGCAAAGTCTGAAGACCAATGCATGGCTGGTCAGGGCCATTCCTGAAAATGGAGGTTCCAGAATGAACTCACCAATGGGAGAAGGGGTCCACAGGGACTTGATGAGGTAGTTATTTCCTTAGCATCTCCTAAGAATGGGGCTTAGGAGAACTAGGTTTTAAATCCAACCCTACTACAATCTAACCTCACAGATATTAGCCAAGTCACTGGACTTCTCTGGGTCTTGGTTTCTTCATGTGTAAGATCAAGCAGTTTGGGTATTTTATCTAACCCCCTTATTTGGCATATGAGGAAACTGAGACCTATTGAAGTTAACTGACTTGCCCAAAGGTCATATAGGTAACAAGCAGCAGAGTCAGGATTTGAACCCAATTTCTTTGACTCCAAATCCAAGGTTCTTCCCATGACACCACACACTGTGTGGTGTCCCCAAAGGTCCCTTCCAGCCCTAACATTCTAAGATTCTAAGATCAAAGGTATTAAGAGTAGATGGTCCCTAAGCTCTCTTCCAGCTCTAAAGTTGCATGATTCAAGTCTATATATTGAGGAGCTGGAAAAGGGTATCGCAATGGTATTAACTATATTATTGGAATGAATAATCTTTTAAGAGCTTTGTTATTTCTGTTTGGGGAGCTATTTCCTCTTGCATGGCTCCCACTTCCATCATTTTAAGAGTGCTTCTAGTCTCTGTTGACTCTAGGAATGTACTAGAAGTTTAAAGAATTATTGCTAAATGTTGGTTGCGGAACATTGCACATAGTGTTTTATAGTCATCAAAGAGCTTATGCACTAATCTGTAACGTGCTCCTCCCTGCCTCCCCACCACCACCTTCCCCTCTCCCCAGAAGAGTACAGCAAATAACCAAATCCCTATTGATGAAAAGTGGGAACACTTAACAGCCAAACCAGAGCCCTGTGGGATAGCTAAAAGCTGAGCCGAGTGATGAACTCAGGTTTTTTGGTTGACTTGAAAGAGTGGGGTTTTTGTTTTCTTTTGTTTTGCTTGAACAGCTGCTGCAGATCCATGAGCTAACAGATTCAAACTATTTCCCCCTGAGGCTCTGCCAAAGGAGTTGTTCAGTAACAAAATCTGAACCTTTGCCTTGCACAAGAGATGAATGAGTATCAGATGAATGGCACATGACTTGTTGACATTCAGCCTTTGCCCAGTTTGCAGTGTGCTTCTGGCTCAGTAAAAAATCTGTCCTCCTGAGGGTTTTAAAGTACAGCTATTTTGAAAACACTAATGGATTTGGTGACAACCTTAGCATCATTATTAAGTGGACCAAAGATAGATAACTGCTAGACAAAGTGAAATAACTCCACATAAATAAAACTTTCAGGATCTTTTTGACTTCCATTTGGGTTAAATGAGACACCTGAAAACACCAAGAAATAATGGTCCTGGACTTTAAGTGGTGGCATTTTGTATGATGTGGATGACTTATGTGTTTTTGGTTGCTCAAATATCTCTAAACTGAAATTTGGAGGCAACATTGTACAGTAGAAGTGCTGGGTCAGGATTTAGGAGACTGAGGTTTGACACTAGGCCTTGCCTTTTGTTAGGTAAATGGCAATGGGCAAATTACCTGTTGTGTGCCTCAGTTTTCTCATCTGTAAAATGAAGTTAGGCTAAGTCTATAATCCTATGAATGAATGAAATCTGTCACCCAAACTAGGATTAAGTTGCTGAAGCCTTTCCTGATATTGGATATTCTCCTCACAGTTAGTCTGTTTGTATGTATGTAATAACTGATTTGACTAATGTCAGTTAAAAACAAAACTCATGAATTTAGGCAGTGAGCCTTTTGGAAGTCAACATAACGTCAGTTATTATTATAGCAACTTGCACAGTCTGGACTCCAAACAAATGCATGTTGGATTATTTTTTTATTTATTTTATTAATTTATTTTGATTTATCAATAATCACTTCCATATGCTTTTGAGTTTAAAACTTTTCTGCCCCTTCCTCCCCACCACTCTCCCCAAGATGGCACACAATATGATATAGGCTGTACATTTACATTCCTATTAAGCATATTTTCACATTAGTGATGTTGTAAGTAAAAAATAAAACCAATAGGAGAAACCATCAGAAAGAGGAAACAAAAGTCAACAGAAGAGAAAAAAAATAGCAATTCAATTTCCATAGTTCTTTCTTTGGATGTGGATAGCATTTTCTATCACAAGGCCTCCGGAGATGTCTTAGATCCTTGTATTGCTGGGAAGGGTTAAGTTTATCAATATTAGTCATCGCACAAGATGGCTGTTATTGTGTACAACATTCTCGTGGTTCTGCTTACTTCACTCAGCATCAGACCATAAGAGTCTTTCCAGGTTTTTCTGAAGTCAGCCTGTCCATCATTTCTTATAGCACAATAGTATTCCATTACATTCATATACCACGACTTGCTCAGCCATTCCCCAATTGATGGGCATCCTCTCAATTTCCAATTCTTTGCCACCACAAAAAGAGCTGCCATGAATATTTTTGTACATGTGGGTCCTTTTCTCTTTGGGATATAGCCCTAGAAGTGCCATTGCTGGGTCAAAGGGTATGCACATTTTTATAGCCCTTTGGGCACTAGTTTCAAATTGTTCTCCAAAATGGTTGCATCATTTCCATGTTGGATTATTTTTAGCTGATTGTTTTGATGTCATATAGATACAACTTTAATGATATTTTGTGCTTAAAATGACAGAAAGTAAACTAGAGACATCTGAAAGAAAATTTAACATTTTCCTGTTCTACCTTTCTGGGTTTTTAGGACACTGATTTTTCCATGTTGTCCTACTAATCATTCTGTCAACCAGCAAGCATGCATTAAGCCCTTAATATGTACCAGGCTGAGAATACTTGTCATGTTCCTAGTCGTTTGTTTCTTCTCAGACTCCTCAGTTAGCTCAATATCTATCCCTTCTCCTCTATTCACGAGGGTCAATATTCAGTCAATAAACATTTATTCAGTACCTACTGTGTACCACGAACTTTGCTAAGTGCTTAGGATTCAAAAACAGAAAAGAAAGAGAAGTCCACAATGAGTGCAGCCAGGTGGGAATGGGGAGTTATCTGAGGAGAGACGTCTGAGTGTAACATAAAGCTTATCACTGGACTGCCTTCTCCTTTGTTGCTACACTCTCTCTTAGTGACCTTAGCAGGTCCCATGGGCTTAAATATCATCACCATCAGACAGCTTCAAGATTCATATATAAACATCCTCACCTCTGTCAGGAACTCTGGTCCTGCATCTCAAACTGCTCATTTGACATCTCCAACTGAAATCAACATTTAAAATTAAAAATGCCCCAAACAGAAAAGCATTTTTAATTCCAAACCCTCCCGTCTTCTATCCTTATTGGAAAAGCTGCTTTTTATTGGAAAAGTGAGTGGGATAGTGAATCACTTGTAGTTGTGTAAAAGGATTGTTAAAGACTGTCAGAAGTTAAGACTTTATCCTCATGAGTATATGAGTGGGGAAACATTGCTGTAAGCATTTCCCTCCTTCAAACAAAGTGCTCGTTTGCCCTCATGATTCCCATCATTGTCTCCTAGTTGGTCAGAATGAGGCTGAGAATTTCAATCCTGGTCACTTTCTTCACCTTTTAAATGATGAAATTCTTCATTAAGCCAAACCATAAATTAATTACTCTGCTTTTGCAAAAGAGAAAAGTCTAGGGGATATTCAGAGGAATTAATTAATTAAAGCATTTATTGCCCTTTTGCTAGGTGCCAAACACAGTATTAAGCACTTGGAATACAATCATTACTCTAAAAGAACTCATTTTTTTTTTTTAGGCAATTGGGGTTAAGTGACTTGCCCAGGGTCACACAGCTAGTAAGTGTCAAGTGTTTGGTCTGAGGTCAGATTTGAACTCAGGTCCTCCTGACTTCAGGGCTGGTGTTCTATCCACTGCACTACCTAGCTGCCCCAAGAACTCATTCTAATAGAGGGATAATGCACAGAGGAGGTTTCAGCTGCAAGTTGGGTGGAAGGGCCCTGTAGTCCCTAGGGTGTAGCAGTAAAGCAGATGGTACTACATATTCTTTAATGCAAATATTATTTGCATTAGTAACACCATAAGTCTGATGTTGAATGTGCCAAGTACGCTGCTGGTGATAATTTTCTGAGTCTCCCATATGTGTGGCTGCTGAGAGTTTGAAACCTAAAATACGTGTAGAGGCAATTTCCAAGTTGGACTTCCTCAAAGTTGGATCCCCTGTATAGTGGCTGTAGGGTCAGGCTGGTAGCAGATTTGGTGGCCTAAGGGGCACTGCTATTCCTACAGCTCTTGGGCTTACCTGCCCATAGATGCAAGTCAGGATACCTTGGTAGCTGATATCATTGAAAAGCTGCATCCCTAACAATCACACCTCTGTGCCAAGCATGTAAGCTGTTTCCTGAACTCATATGTTTCCCGATTTCTGTGTAGGCAACCTGGAGTATATTACAAGATAATATAAATTCTGTTCAGGTCACTCAGGATGACTGCAAAAGAGTAACATGATTCTATAATGACAGTATCAGAAACACTAAAGCCTAGAATGAACTGAGCCTGCAGTGAAGTCATAGGAATAACAGCTTTTTAAACCTTATTGAGCAAAAGATCAAAAAAGAAACGGGCCCCTACTTGAAGTAGACAGCTGCCAAAAGGTTATTCCTAAAGCACAGGTCTAATCATGCCATTCCTCTACTCGTTAAACTCCAGTGACTCCTAGTTAACCCAAAGATCAAATACAACCTCCTCTCTTTGGTACTTAAAGTCCTTTGCACTTTCCTTTTGAACATCACTTCCTTTTCTACATCACTGTCCTTCTTGCTATGTGTCCCACACAGCAATCTATCTCCCATCTTTGTACCTCTGCATGGGCAATTAGTTCCTTGGAATGAACCCCCTTCTCATCTCCACTTTTTAGAATTCCTCATTTTTTTCAAAGCTTAGCCAAACATGACTTCCAAATGAGACAATTCCTGATCCCTCCAATTCCTAGTATTTCCCCAACCAGAAATTACCATGGTTAACCCTGGCCAAAAGAGAGCTTGCTTCAGAGTCAGGAAGGTCTGGCTCCAGCAATGATATACACTAGATGTGTGACTCTAGGTAAGTCACTTTAACTTCCATAGCTCCAGGCTCTAGGATTATAAATTTCAAAAAAAAAAAAAGATGGCACTCTTGTGGTAGAGGAAATACCTCACTGGAATTTCCTTGTTAAAAGACAGCATTTTGTACCTATTTTGTTTAAACTTAGCTGTGTATGTGGTATTTCCTTTAATAGGCCATAAGCTCTTTGAGGAAAGGCACTATTTCAGTTCTTTTGTTTTCTCCTTGGTTCATTAATTGGAGAATGACTGGACAAATTTTTGTATATGAATGTAATGGAGTATTACTGCATTGTAAGAAATAATGAAAAAGGCAATTTAAAATAATATTGTGTAATATAAACTAATAAAAAGCAGCAGCACTAGGAGAACAATTTATACAAGGACAACAACATTGTAAATACAGACAGCTCTGAAAGATCTGATTACTCTAATCAATGCAATGACGAGCCATATTTCCAGGGAACCTATAAAGTTCAATGTTATCCACCTCCTGACGAAGAGATCAGAAACTCATTCTATAGAAAGAGACAAGAGATTTTTTTTTTAGATGGCCACTGTAGATTTATTCCCCTAGATTGTACTTATTTATTAAAGGATTTTTTCCCTCTCCATTTTTAACTGCAGGGAAAAAAAAAGTATTTACAACAGTGTTGCTCCTCAAAAAAGGGGCCACTGAAACTTAATAATGCACAGTAGAGAGAGAAGGAAATTCAGAAGGAAGCACAGACAAGCAGGACAATTTTAAAAGTAACATGAAATTTATTTTATACTTTTTAAAAAGGCAAGTAGTATGAAGTGGAAGATCATGTTTCATGTATAGTTTTCTTTTGTATTGTGTATGTGGCAATGCTATTTTTGTTTCTAATTTCAAAATAAAAGTAATGAATTATATTAAAAAATATAAGACCTGGAGGTTTTAGTGGCCTCCAAACTCAACATGAGTCAACATTGTGACATAGCTGCCAAAAGTACTACAGCTTTCTTAGGCTGCATAAAAAAAGAATAGTAATCAGAACAAGGAAAGTGGTCATTCTGTTGTACCAGATAAATCCCATATAGTCTACTATATTCATTTGCGGAACCTTACTTTAGGAATAACAACAACAACATTTATATAATGCTTCCAAGTTTGTAGAACAGTAAACAAGTTGAAATCCATTCAGAAAAGTATTGTCAAGATAGTGGCAGTAGTGGAGAATTAATTGTAGGGACTGAGATTGTTTAGCCTAGAGGCGAAAATACTTGAGAGACACGACAGCAGTTTTTAAATATTTGAAGGGCTATTTATCATGCAAAAAAAGACAGGCTTGTGGGAAAAAGCAGGAACAATGATAGAGGTTGCAAATTCAAATTTGTCCAACATTTATTAATACTTTTTATAAGCAAAATACTATACAAAGAAGCGGATTTCTATTTGATATAAGGTAATATTTCTAAAAAGAAATGAGAACTGTTCTAATGTAGAATGGGTTCCCCCAAGAAGTACTGGGTTCCCCCTCAATCGAATTGAAATCAAACACTGTTGCACCAGATCTCATTGAAAATGACCAAATTCTTTCAGTGAATTTTAACTGATACTGCTAAAAATCACTAGGCCATAAGTGGAAAGACAGAGGAATTAGGTTCAAATATTGTCTCTTTCATTTACCACCAGTCACTTTAAGTAAATTGCTTGACCTCTGCGCACTTTAGTTTCTTCACTTGTAAAATGAAGGTGCTAGGCTAGATGACTTCTAAGATCTCTTCCTGCTCCAAGTCCACTCATTATGAACTTTATCTTGTGATTTATCTACCCAGGAGGAAGGATGCTACGACTGATGCAGGCCAGAGTGGAAGATGCTGGCCAGTACACTTGTATAGTAAGGAATGCAGCTGGTGAAAAAAGGAGAACCTTTGGTCTCTCTGTTTTAGGTAAGTAGATAGTCCATCCAACTTGGGCACTCAGAAAACATTCTTCTAAGTGGCCTTGACCATTCTGGGAGCAAAGTGGAAATGCATTTCCTGACTGATTTCATAATTATATTTCCTTGAGTTTGATCCCAGATTTTTTAGCAACGTCACACTAGGTAAGAATATCTCGATAGCCAAGTCTTCCTGCATGTTGGCCTTGCCATAAGAGCTTTCTGCGGCCTGCTATTTCTCCAGAGTACTGCTTAGTGCCTGATTTGTTGCCAACAATTTTGAAACTTTGACTGTAGTTTCCAATAGCTGATTATGATTCAATGTGACTTTAAAAATGTATTCTCCTTACTCTTCTCTCCTATGGTAACTACGATGTATTGTGTTCATCTGTATACTGGTAAAGATGAGAACTAATCTATGACTTTGAAAGAAACCTTTCTGTTCACTTACCATCAAAAATTGCATGTGACTCATCTCTGGACTAAAATAATGTTATTATATTTTGTTGATACAGTAGAAAATTGTTAATAAATGCATTAGGATCACAGTCTAATTTATGCATATCAAGCCTTACGGTGTCTTTTCATTAAACTTATATGCAACTTTTGTTCATTCTCTAATAATCCATCACAATTAAATTCATTATAATCTGATGGGTATATGTATTATGTCATCATGACACAAAATAATATGAAGTATTAAATGGATGAAATTGCCTACCACTCAGCCCAGAGCTGCTGTTGAAACTCTGTCTCCAGAAGGGCGTCCCAATGCCAGTCACAAAATCCCCTTTTGCACTTATTCGTGGTTCCTAGAGGGACACTCATCCTCCAGGTCCAGTCTGAATGCTTAGTTCCATGAAAGGGAAGCTTGACTCTGAGGTCAGCCTTCCACACCCAGTCCCCAAACCCAGGCTGCGCACTACAAGACTTCTACAGGGACCCAACTCTCCCTTCTCACCAACATTTTGTCTCAGACCATAAATGGAATAACTTTCCTCCCTCCACTTCTCTTTCTCTGTATCTCTTTCTTTTCTTCCCCCCCTCTTTCTGTGTTTCATTCTTCTTTCCCCAGTGACCTTAATCAATGAAGATTACAACTTTTAACACGTTTACCAGGCAGTTTGAGATTTAAAAGAAAGGCTGCTACGTATTGATGTAGTCACCATACACGAATATCAATTTGGCAGTTGTGTCTAGAGAGTATAGGCTGGATTCAGGGAGACTAGTTGGGAGACTATCACAATAGAAAAAGCCAAGGGGAGTGAGGGTTTGGGGGCAGCTAGGTGGTGCAGTGGATAGAGCTCTGGCCTTGGAGTCAGAAGGACCTGAGTTCAAATCTGACCTCAGACACATGATATTCACTAGCTGTGTGACCCTGGGCAGGTCACTTAACACCAATTGCCTAGCAAAAAGAAAAAAAAAAGATAAGGGAGTGAGGGTTTGTATTGAGGTGGTTGTGGTGTTATTAGAAAAGACAGGGTGATTGCTTTTACTTTGTTTTTCTTTGCTTAGTGCCTCCTAGCATTGTTGGTGAGAATACGTTGGAGGATGTGAAGGTGAAAGAAAAGCTTAGTGTTACACTGACATGTGAAGCACTAGGTAAGATACACATTCTGTTTTTGTCCAGCTCGTAGGCTCTCTTAATTCATGTGTATCATATCTACATGATAATATTATGTGAAGAAAATGTAAGCCTCAGAAGCACATTAAGGCCAAAATTCAGTTTAGCTTATGGCCTGGAAAGTTACAGTCATGTAATTAATAGCTAACATTCAGAAATTATGTTTCTTAAAGGGAATCCAGTTCCACAGATAACCTGGCTAAAAGATGGACAGCTTCTCATTGAGGATGGAGATCACCAAATTATGTCTAGTGGGCGTTTTCTTCAAATCACCAATGCCCAAGTGTCAGACACTGGGAGATACACATGTGTGGCTTCTAATACAGCTGGTGACAAGAACAAAAGTTTCAGTCTTAATGTGTTTGGTATGTATACAGCTTTGTCTCTCATATATATAGTGTGTATTATATATATGCGTGTGTGTATGTATATTAATAGCAGCATTTTTCATAGACTTAGTTCAGCTTACTCTGCAGAACTGTTTCTAGCATGGAGGAAGAAGGAAACGAGCATTTATTAAGTATCTGTTATGTCCCAGGCACCATGCTAAGTACCTTACAAATGATCCACGGAGCTCTATCATATAAGGGGTTGTATAGCAATAACAAAAGGATAAGGTAGCACTTAATACAAAGAATATCATAAAACAATGTGAATTGGACTTACTATGAGTTTTAACATATCCCATATGTGTTTTTCTATCATGAATTATAATATTTATGTTCTAGAAGGCAGTCTTTGTGAAATAAAAGTGATGTAATACCTAAGAATTATAAACATTATGGTGATGACTTATGAGTATAGGAGTGAATATAGATTCTTAATTTTGTTTATAAGTTGTTTATAATATATAATTTTACATAATTTTGTAATTACAATGTAATTTTATAGTGTAATTATAATGTAATTCTTAATTGACAAACCTTTCGTTTCACTAAAATTAATTAATCATATAATCAGAAAATATTTATTGATTGTAATTACTTTATAGTAATATTTACAGCATTTTGCTGAGACATGTAGAATACACACTCCCTGCTCAGAGAACTTATAATCTAATTGGGGAAAGAAGACATGAAAACACATGAAAAGTTAAATGGTAAAAGGTAATATTTGGTCAAATTCCAGATAAATGTTAAGACAAGTAAATATTAATGGAATTCAGAGAAGGGAACAAACTCTTATGGCTAAGATAGTCAGGAAAAGTGTGTGTGTAAGAGATGAAACTCAGGTGGACCTTTAAAGGATGCCTAGGATGGGGAGAGTTCGGGGAGTATATTTAGATGGAAAAATAATGAAAAACATCGAGGTGAGAAGTGATATGTCAGTAAATAAACCATATTGGACAGAAGGGAAGGTTTATGTTGGAGAGAAGAGAAGGAGGTAAGTTGGAAAGACTTATTAGGGCCAGCCAGGCTAAGGTAGTAATAATTCATCTCATTGGAAATAGACATTAAAGTTTATTTTTTCTTTAAACAGATGGAATTGCATGATTAAAACTGCTGTAGAAAGACTAAATTAATGCTATTTAAAGTTGGAGAAGAGGAAAAGGAGACTAGGGGCAAAAAGATCAAGGAAAGCATTATAGCCATCCAGATGTGAAGTAATGAAGGTCTTACTAAACATTCTGAACAAGAAACATGACTTACTTTTTAACTCATGTACCAAGCCTATAAATAACTATATGACAGATCCATTCACATGTATGCAAGTAGCATAGCTTTCAGTACTTAACAGCAACATCTACCGAGATAAAAGGATAAAGCTTCTTCAATTTGCATTTTTTTTGATCAAAAGATGCTAAGATCTGTTAGAAATATCCTTTAACTTGTTTTAAAGTGAAAGTCTGTGTTTCAACCCTTATATATCATTAATTTTCCAACAGATTAATACCTATGATGTTAACAAAAGATGAAAATCTATTCTAATATATAATAATGAAACCCCTTAATGAAAAATTACCTGTGCAAATAAGCATGGTTGAGTTTTACTTCTAGTTAATAGGTTCAGTGAACATATGAAGGTGCACAGTAGATAAACTTTTATATATATTATACATATGTGTGTATGTATGTATATGTGTTATATGTGTACATTATATTTCAATGTATAATACACATATGTAGATATTTCCTTGACAAAGTTTTTGTTCTTTTTCAGTATCTCCTACTATTGTTGGTGTAGATAACAATGGTAGTCCTGAAGATATAACTGTTATTCTTAACAGTCCTACTTCACTGGTCTGTGAGGCATATTCATATCCTCCAGCTACCATTACCTGGTTTAAAAACGGAACTCCTATAGAGTCAAATCAAAATATTAGGATTCTGCCAGGTAATTATTCCTCTTCTAATTATCACTGTATATTTGTTATTATATTACTGTAACAGAAGTAGCTTTTGGAAATTGTTAATAGAAATAGTTAAATTCATGTGTGTTATCTTTTTCTCTGTTCTCTGGGAAGTCAGTTCTTCATCAATTACACAGCAGGTAGTACAAATTAAAGGAGAAGCTGGCCAGTGGCATGAATTTAGTGGCTATGAGAAGTGGACAGATGGTACCGACGAGAAAAATCTGATAAAATCTGGATATCAACACATAATACGTAAATTAAGATGACATTTTCTTTTGATTTTTGCTTTAAAGGTATTTGTGAAAACTCACACCTAAGTCGTTTGGTTTAATAAACTGTTCATTATGTGTAGAGGACTATGTGGGCATACAAGGAAAACCACATAAATTTATAGACTCTACTCATACACTAATTCCTACATAATAGTTAGCACAAGGTAAGACTTTAGTCTCTGTTTTGATGCAAAAGATTCTTGTTCAAGATCCCACAATCTAAAATGAAGTGCCCAGTATCCTAAATCTAAATCGTGGTAGATCTTAATCGTTTTATTAATTGTCTTTCATTGTACTATCCCTTTAAAGAAAAATGGTCAGAGTATGAGCAAAGAATACTAGTGTTCAAGGTTCATTTTTGGAGAGTAGCAGGAGATTAGTTCAGACAGGTAGGATGGATCCTAGTTATCAATTAGGATGTGAGATCCTTGAGGGCAGGAGCTGTCTTTTGCCTCTTTTTGTATTTCCACCACTTAGCACAGTGCCTGGCAATAGGTACTTAATACATGTTTATTGACTGACTGGATGGATAGCCTTGAAAGCTAAAAACTGAGTATAATCCTTCAGGGGGAAAACTGATATTTAATGAGATAGAGGACTTTCAAGCATTCCTGATGAAAAGACCAGAGCTGAATAGAAAATCTGACTTTCAAATATAAGACTTAAGAGAAGGATAAAAAGGTAAACATGAAAGAGAAATCATAAGGGACTCAATAAGATCAAACTATTTACATTCCTACATGGGAAGATGATTCTTGTAACACCTAAGAACTTTCTCATTATTTGGACAGTAAGAAGGACTCTATATAAACAGAGGGCTTGAAAGGGATTCAGTTATGTTGGGATGATCTGAAAAAAAAAAGGATAGGTAAAAAAGAGGGATGCTCTGGGAAAAGGGGGAAGGAAGAGAAAGAATGGAGGAAATTATTTCACATAAAAGAGATGCACAAGAAAAAAACTTTTATAGGTGTGTGTATAATATATCACATACATACACATATATATTATGTATTATACACACATACACAATTGGTTACAGAAATCTATTTTATCCAACAGGGAGGCAGGAAGAGAAGGGGAAAAGAGAAAGGAGATGGGTGTGATAAAAGGGAATACAGGTTAAGGGAGGCAGTGGACAGAAGCAAAACAGACTTTTGAGGAGGGACAGGGTGAAAACAGAGAGAGAAGAAGAAATAGAAGAAAATAGGATAGAGGGAAATGCATAGTTAATAATCATAACTGTGAATGTGAATGGGATGAATTCACCCATAAAACAGAAACAGATAGTAGAATGGATTAGAAATCAGAATCCAATAATATATTGTTTACAGGAAACACATTTGAAATAGAGACACACATAGAGAGTTAAAATAAGAAGCTGAAGCAGAGTCTGATATACTTCAGCTGAAGTGAAGGCCTTTTATTAATTTACATCAGACTTTGTTCTAAGTCAATTACCCATTTCAAAATTTGCTTTCTAAGGATAATCTGGAAGAAGGGTAAGGCAAGAGTAGTGTTTCAAAAGCCTGCTACTGTTCAGATTTCAGGTTTTAAAATTCTTGATTTTTCCAGGAGGGAGGACTCTGCAGATCCTAAATGCTCAGGAGGACCATGCTGGTAGATACTCTTGTGTAGCTACTAATGAAGCTGGGGAAATGGTAAAACACTATGAAGTGAAAGTCTATAGTAAGTATTTTAGGATAACAACAGACATCATATTTTCTTGCCCTATCCTTTTGGATTATTTTCACAAGTCTGTTTCTCTTTTGGATTGTTTTTATTCTTAATTATAAAAATTACTGCTTTATATAATTTATTAAGCATAGAAACTAAATAAAGTAAGTACCACCAATATATTCCCTTTTCCCTATGACCCCAGTGGCTTAAATATGGAGAAAGATGACTTCTTTTAGGTTCTTACCACCCATGGATTTCTAATTTTTTAAGCTTCACATTTTTTCTGTCTATATTATCCTCTCTCCTGAGTCATTGCCTCTTTACACCCAAAGCATTTTTTGAATGTGTGTGATTTTGTCAGCAGTGAGAAATTTAAGGTCATTAATGATCTTTAGTTCCATGGGAGAGTGGTAGATAAATAAAATATGCAATTTTTATACAAAAATATGACATAGCTAACCACTATCAGTAGTAATAATTGTATTATGAGGTTTTTTTCTGGTATTGGTTATGATTTATATGAATTGGCTTATATGCTTTGATGGAGTCCCCTTTGAGACTATCAAATATGCATTTATTGCCCGGGCTTAAGGATGTGGCTGTGAAACTAAATAACCCATAAAGAAATTGACCTTTTGGTGTTGGCATTGTTCTAATAAAGAAAAATAGAAATCTTTCATAGTACATATCCATAAAATACTGTTTTATAAAATGTTGATATAGGTACATAAAGAGTACATGATAATAATTAAAATTTATATAATATTTAAAGTTTACAAAGTTCTTTCTATGTGTTACCTCATTTGAGTCTCACAGTAACCTTGGGATTACACAGATTATTATCCCCTTTTTATAGCTGAAGAAAGTCAAGTTCAGAGGGATTGAGGGATTTGTCCATGATCACACAGCTAAGTAAATGTTAAAAATCAAGATTTGGATCCAGCTTTTCTTGACTCCAGTCCACCATCCTATCCATGGTGCCTCATTACCCTTTACTGTAAAAAGTATAGAGCAGTACCTTCCTTTTCTTGTCAATTCCTTCCAAATTCTAAACATGTTTGAAATATTATGTAGAGTATCTTTCAGTTATGGAAGTGCCTGAATTTTTCACTTTCCAAAATTTTTTTGGTATAGTTCCACCAATAATTAATAGAGGAGACCTTTTGGGGCTAGGTCTTTCTCCCAAAGAAGTGAAGATCAGAGTCAACAACAGCCTAACTCTGGAATGTGAAGCTTATGCGATTCCCGCTCCTGCCCTCAGCTGGTACAAAGATGGACAGGCCAGTCACTAATTTTTTCATTTAATTTTTTTGTTAATGCTGTGGGATAGTTTTTAAAAGTATACTTAAATATATTCTGTGTGTATATAGTTTCTCTGTTTCTAAAGAAAATTCAAGGAAGATTGTGAAACTTTAAAATTGGCATGCTATGAACAAATACAAATATTATTCTATAGAATTACATATGATTTTATGTATACATTTGAGGTGTTTGTGATTCTTATTTAAAAAATTTATTGCTGTCTTCAGTTTTCCCATTACCTTCATCACCTAATATAGCATTCTTTCCATTGAGCCAACCCTCATTACGATAATAAAAAAGTGAAAAAATTGTTCAGGAAAACTAAACAGTACATTGGCCAAGTCCAACATGGTTTTCAGGATTCCATACATATGGACTCCTGCCTCTCCAAAGAAGGGAAGGCTGTACATTCTGGTTAGTCTTGTTTAGGACCAAGCTTGGTCACTGTAATTTCTTAGAATACAGTTTTTATTGTTCTGTTGTTTATGAAAATTTGCCCATGCAAAGAGGATTTTCTTTTCTCTCTGGCCTACAGAGTTAGTGATTAGGCTTTGTAAAACTCAATCAAAAGAAATATCAATCAGCAAAATTATAGTGATATACACATCGCAGATCTTAAATTTGTATAGTTTCCTCTTTGACCACCCTAAACTCTTTAGTAAATCAGTGCATGAAGCTGAAAGTGAACATTAAGTACTTATAATACTCTGGGGAAATGAAAACTTTTTAAAATAAAGCACAGATCATTTAGTCTTGTGATCAGACCACATTTTATTTCTCATCCACTAGGTTGTTTTTTGCTTTTGTTTTTTTTCATGAATGTCATTAAAGTTTGAGTGCTGATGTGGCCAGACCAAAATAGGATTTTATTACTGTTAACACTAGTCAATACAGATGTGATTAACTAAGATGCTGATGTTTGTGCTGTTTTGAACATAATTAACCAAAGGGTCAGCAAAATATGATTTGGAGAATTTGAATTCTTGGTCATGTCCTAAATTTTCAAAGAACAGAGATTGATTTTTTAGATCCCAGATGGATTTTACAACACTGGCAGCTAGAGAAATTATCTCAGCTTAGATAATTACCTAATTTCATCTGGAAAGCATTGCAGGAGGAGAATAAGGAAACTCCCACTATGCTGTGTTTACAGTTTCTTCTCCAGTTGTGACTATGTTTTATAATTGATTATCAAGTCTATATATAAGTTCCTTTGAAAGGGAGAGAGCACGTTTTTATTTTAAAGTCATCTTTTCTTGTCCTCCATTTGATAATTCAGTACTTGTGATCTTTTTCTTACTTTTGGGACAAAAGAAGAAATCTTTCACTGGGAAAAGCAGTTATTTTTGTTTGGTAACTTTATCTTTAAATCTAAGCTCTAAATTTGACTCCCATGTATGACTTTCATTAAATCACTCTATTTCTGGCTCTTTCCTACCTCTTTAAATAGACACAATAATATAATAAAATCTTGAATTGCCAAGTTACTCATCTGTTTTTTCTTCCTTCTGCTACTGTCTCTAGAAGAGTGAAACGAGAAGCAAGAGACTATTGAATATGGTTGCTTGTTGACAATTTCCACAAAAATTTCATTGGTACTGGCTAATATGAGGTTAGAGATTATATGGTAGTCTCATATATGGTCTCACTTTTCCCTGTAGGCACAAATAAGTGAAATTTTACTATAACTTGTCAACTTTCAAAAGATGTTAAAAAAAGGACTGATAATGCTTAAACACGCAGGAGAAGTGTTGTAACAAAACTCTTTCAAGGCAATAACTAGTGTTATTGATAGGACACCAAGTCACAGGTGTACTTATAAAAGCATACTAAAGCTGGAAATTTTCAGTCACCAATGAAGAACACTCGTGTACTCGATAGAGAAAAAATGTTGAATTTGGTATCAACTCAATGTGTAACAAACAGTTCTTTCAAAAATCTTTTCCTTTGAAACTCCAGTTAAGTGTGATTAATTGACAATTCCATTTGTAACAATTCTAATGTTTCTTTTCCAACATGGTGATGATTCCTAAGAATTAAATTTTATCACAAAGAAATGCAGTATTTATCAGTTTATTTCAAATATATTTCAAAATTATTTCTATGGCCATAGCATTTCTGAAAAAAATGCAACACAAACTACAGCAACTAAAATTCACCTTAAAGAAAAACATAATCAATTAGGGAGATCTTGATTAAAAGAACAGGTGGTTTTTCTTTTTTTATCATGGTTGATAAACTTTTCAGAGCATACTGCCATCTATTTTGATTAAAATAGGAAATCAAGCATGGTAAAAATAGATATTGAATTTAAAGCAAAAAACAAACCCAACTGCATTCCAGTCCTAACTTGCCAGTGACAACACTCTGATCTTGGACTTAAACTTCTCTAAGCTTCAATTTCCTCATCTGTAAAATGGGAATACTATTACTTGCACTACCTACCTTAAAGAATTGTGATAAAGATTAAATGAGAAAACTGATTTGAAAGCATAGAAATTCAAACTATGATTTTTATATTATCTTCAAAAACTGTTAAAAATGATTAGGTGATCTATCAGAAAAATGGAGAAGACAACATTGTGTCTATAAAATAAAGTGATTATGTGGTGCCTCATGCTAACACTGTTTGAATTACATCACAGCCCCTTAAATCAGATGATCATGTTAATATTGCTGTAAATGGACGCACACTTCAGATAAAAGAGGCTCAAGTATCAGACACTGGTCGATATACATGTGTAGCATCTAACATCGCTGGAGAAGATGAATTAGAATTTGATGTGAACATACAAGGTAACAAGAAAATAAGTGAATGCCCCAGCCTTGTTAATAAAACTTACATGATTCAGATATTTATGATGTTCAGATACAGGTTCAATTATCATCTCAATGAAGCTGAATCTGAAATCTAAACCCTAGTCTCTGCCCCTGGGCACCAGACCCACATTGATTACACACTACCAGATGGATGTTTCCAACTGGATGTTCTATGGTATTTCAAACTCAATCTGTCTAAAACATAACTGTGATCTTTTCCCACAAACCTACACTTATTCCTGGATTTATTTCTGTTGGGGGCAGCAGCATCCTACCAATCACTCAGGTTCACAACATCAGAGTCATCTTTAGTTCCTTCCATATTTAATCAAGCACAAAATAATTTTGAGTTTACTATAACATTTTTTCTGATTGTTCTAGGAAACTCTCAGATTCTATATATTGCTGAAAAAGTGCTAATCTGCACTGGGAATTCCTTATACTAATAAAATCTCAGGTCCAGCCCATGTCCTTTTGCTTAGCATTTAAATCCCTTTACAATTTGGCCACAGCTTATCTTAGCTGACTGATTTTCACATTATTCGCAGTCATGCATTCCAAATCGCAACCAATTGCCCTACTTGCCATAGCATCTTCTGCCTCCAGTGCTACACACAGGAATGTCCCTCGTGCCTGGAATGTATGCCCTTCTCATTTCTGCCTCTTAGACTTCCTAGTTTCCTTCAAAGCTTAACTCAAATACCACATCCCACATGAGGCTCTTCTTGATTCCCCAAATTGTTAGTGTCCCCCCAGTTACTCTGTATTTAATTTGCTATTGTACATAGTAGAAGGTAAGCTTTTTTAAGGGTAGAGACTGTTTCTGTTTGTCTCTGTATCAATAGAGCCTGGCATTGTGCCTGGCCCGGGGTAAGTGCAGCATAAACGTTTTCTTGCTTCTTGGCTGATTAATTGACTTGCAATATCAGTGACCTATTATCTTTTGTGGATAATTAAATTATAAGACCCTTAAGGTCAAGGACTTTATTTATCTGTGTATGTTCCTCCACCTCTAGCAGAGTACATAGGAAGCAGTCAATAAGTGTGTAAAATTAAATCCAATTTAGAAAACAGGTGGTTGGGTTTTTTTGGAGGCAATTGAAGTTAAGTGACTTTCCTAGGGTCACACAGCTAGTAAGTGTCAGAGACTGGATTTGAACTCAGGTCCTCCTAACTCCAGGGCCAGTGCTTTATCCACTACATTACCTAGCTGCCCCTTAGAAAACTCATTTCTTAGAAATGTATGTCATGCCAGTCACTAGTATTTCAGTGGCATATATCATGGAGTCACAGAATTAAAGAATTTCAGGAAGGGAATTCAGTGGCCCTCTAGGCTAATCATATCCAAACAAGAATTCCCACTACAATATACCCAACTAGTATACATCCAGATTCTGCTTGAAGACCTCCAGTGAGGAATGATGTACCACTTCCTGCATCAGCACATTCCACTTTTCGATAAGTCTAACTACTAGTATGCTTTTTCCTAAGGCCAAGCATAAATCTGCCTCTTTGAAACCCCCATCCCTTGCTCCTCATTCTGAGGTGAACAAATCTACTTCTCTTCTGCATGACAGTCCTGCAGATACTTGAAGAAAGCAATTAGGTTCTCCTTCAGTCTTTATCAAAGCTAACCAGTTCTTTCAACCAGTCCTCATACAGCATGGATTCAAGGCCCTTCATCATTTTGGCAGCTCTATTCCAGACTTCCTCTGACTTAATTAATATCCTTTCAAAATGTTCTCAGAAATTAATATAGTACTTTTAAGTGGTCTTACCAATGAAGGGACTATCAATCATTTTTCTAATTCTGGAAGCTACACCCGTCTTAATGCAGCCATGCTTACACTTGCTTTCTGGTTGATGTATCACACTGCTGACACTCACACTGAGTTTACTCAAACTAAAACTCCCAGTTTGTTTTCGTGTAAACTGCTACCTAGTCATTCATTTCCTATTCTGTTTCTCTGAAGTTGATTTTTTGGACCCATATTGAACTTTACCTTTATTCCTATTAAGTTTGATCTTATTACTTTCAGGCTATCATTTTATCCTGTTGCTGTCTTGTATTCTGACTCGATAGAGTCCAATATGTTATTCCAGCTTCATATAATCCACAAATCAAAGTTATTGATACATATATTGACCAGCACAGGACCACTGACAAATTCCTTCGGCACTTTATAAAAACCCTCCCCTCTAGTTGATAGTGGTCCATTAATGACTTTTCTTTAGACATAATCATTTAAGCATTTTCTAACCTACCCAAATGTGTTATTATCTACCTGGCATCCTTCCTATCATGTCCACAAGAATATGATCAGAAACTCTGTCAAATGTTTTACTCGAGACATCTTAACGTACTGTGACTGTCCTGAAAGTTTCTGGAACTCGCTTAAGAATTCCTCGTTTTCTTTATGACTCTGCTCCTGTGGCCCCTTTTACATGAAGCCTTTCCAGGTCCCTCCCTCCACCTCTCACTCAGCTACGGGTCTTCTCACCAAACAAAAATTAATCTTGCATATACTTATTTACATACATGCTGGCTTTCCTGATAAAATGTAAGCTTCTTGAAGTCAGAGACTGTTAATTTTTTCTGTGTCCCCCAGCACCTAGCATATCACTGCACAAAGCAGACTATTAATAAATGCTTGTTGATTGTTTGATGTATGGCAAATTCTTCTGATCTCCTACTCTAACAAAAGCCATGATTTCTGCCTTTTAGTAATCATTGCTTCACTATCTAAATACTTTCAAACCATCCATTTAATAAATGTTTCCTACAACTTTACCAGAAATAGTAATCAGATTCCCCAGCCTATATTTTTTCATACTCTTGCTTCTTCCCTTTTTTAAAAACTTGTGTCATTTTTCCTTTTCCAACCACCTTGCAACACATTCCCCACCGTCCAAAATGTTTAAAAATCACGGAGTCTAACAATCGCATCTGCCCATTTTTTCAGGCCCTTTGGATGTAGTTCATGTGGGCTTTGTGATGTGACAGCATTGAAGGCAGCTAGCTACTCTTTTCTAACACCTCATTTATCTTCAGTTTCAAGTCCCAGTTGGCTCTTTTTGTTCTATTTTTTCCAGTGGAAAACAAAACAAAACAAAACAGCAGCAAAGCATTTCGGTATTCAATCTTTTCAACATCATCCATTATCTTTATCCCAATATATACAAGACAGTAGTCATCTTTTCTTTGATCCTTCTCCTATCCCCAGTATAGCTTAAACACACACATCACCTTTTTGTATCCTTGGTTATCAGATTTAATACTCTCTTAAAATTTAGCGTAATTTAAATACGTGTCTAAGATGTTCCTTTCTCTCCATAGTACCACCCAGTTTTCAGAAACTCTGGGAAATTGGAAATATGCTGGATACAGGCCGAAGTGGTGAAGCCAAAGATGTGATAATCAACAATCCTATTTCTCTTTACTGTGAAACAAATGCTGTTCCTCCTCCCACTCTTACATGGTTTAAAGATGGTTATCCTTTGACTTCTAGTGATAAAGCCTTAATATTACCAGGTAACAGTTGTTGGAGATCACGTAAGAATTTGAATGTCTGCCATTCACCTTTATTTTATTAAACCTTAGACCTTTTTTTAGCTCTGATTCACCTTTATTTATTAGATGCATTGGATTGATAAGCTTCCTAGTAGGGTTCTTAGGTTCTGTGTAGAGTCTGGGCAGTCAGAACTAAGATCAAGAATTAAATTAGTTGTTGAAGGATGTTGGCTGAATTTCCTTCCAGCTCTGCTTTCAGGCCACTCTATTCACTTAGCTTATTTGTGTCTTTGTTACTCTATAAATATAATGGGATGATCAAACTTAATTCTTCATATTATGAATTGCAAATTTTGAAAGGAATTTGAAAATTATTACTAACCAGTTCAAAGACAGCAAGACTCAATTCTAGGTAATAGAGAATATTATTTCTAATATTTCATTTCCTGCATGTTTCTTTGGTTAAAAGGCAGAATACAAGTGTTCACAAACTGGCCAGGGCACATCATTTATTTACTTTATGCAAAGTTGTCATTAGTAATTTTGTCACCCAAGGTAGGTAAACTTCATAAAATATGTCAAAATGAAAAGGCATTCTCAAAGCAAAATTTTAAGAAGAATTCACTTCTGGAACACAAAAAACCTGGAACACAAAGCACTGTTTGAGAATGAGAGATGTTTTATATCACTCTCTTAACTTGCTACTGCCTCTTTTTCTAATTTTCATTATCTCCACATTCCCCAAAAATGGAGAAGCCAAAATCAGCCCCATCAGGGAGTGATAGAGATCCTGGTGTCTTGTCAAGAACTACACTGTCTCTTAGCTTTCTATTGAATTAATTATGCTTGCTAATTGTGTTCCACAATCAGTTGTTTCTATGCTATTGAAAAAGCATAAATGCTGTTAAAACCCTTTAAAATTTGGTGCCTTTGAAGAAAGCCCATGTCATCCATCATAGTTACAGTTCTGACTATATGTGTGTATTGGCTTTTTTAATATCGATATTTTAAAAATAAGTTTACCATCTTAGACGGGGTTTCTTTTATATCACCAATTAGTGGTTTTATTATTTGCTGTGTTGGCAGGCAAAGTGGAAGCTTTCCAGTGTATACTGGTTGTTTAGCAAGATGAGTACATACTATCATTGTCATCCAATATGTTTACAGTGAAATTAAGTATTGGTTGAAATTGTTGTTGAAAGAGATTTTTAGGTTAACTGGGCATTAAAACTCAACCTGTTGTTGATGAAAGAACACTGAAAAAAGATTTATTGTAATTACCTGATGTAAAATCTCAACCAAACACACACTTAGATTTAGGGGAATAAGAATATTATGAAATATTGTTTCTAACTTCAAAACATGTTTTTGTTGTTATTTTTGTTTATTTGTTTTTTATTCAGGAGGACGAGTGTTACAGATTCCCAGGGCCCAAGTGGAAGATGCTGGTCGATACACCTGTGTTGCTGTGAATGAGGCTGGAGAAGATTCCCTTCAGTATGATGTCCGTGTGCTCTGTGAGTTTGTCTTACCTTTCCCTTTTTTGGCGTGGCAGAAAGAATACTACATCTAGAATCAGAGGACCTGAATTCACATTTTGGCTTTACCATATACTGCCTGTGTGACCTTGGGCAAGTCACTTAATTTTTCTAGGCCTTGGTTTCCTAATCTGTAAAATGAGGACTTTAATCTAGATGCTCTCTGAGGTCTCTACCAGCTCTAAATCTTACGGTGCTTTGAGAGTACTAGTGTCAGTCAATAAATACTTAGGTGCCTACTTAGTGCCTGCACTGTGCTAAGTGCTGGGGGTAAAAAGAAAAGGAAAGGTAGTCCTTGTTTTCAAGGAGCTCAATCTAATGGGGGAAATAAAAATGAACAGCTAAAAAGGGATGGAGGGAGGGAGACAGAGGGCACCCAGCTTGATGAAGTCATGCAGCCTGGTGGGAAATGATGAAGTTACTGCCCTGGCCCCTTCCTTAAATAAATTATCTGGAAGGAGCTTTCTGTGTTGGAACACTCTGCTTCTCAGCCAGAGGGATGGACAGGCCCCAGGGACAGGGGTACTGAGGAGATGTGAGTTTCTGAATTGATGTGATCTCACAGGAAGAGTGTCATTAACTCAGATCTTCAGATGTAGCTATATGAAACCAAATCAATGGTTTGAGTGAATTTTTCACTTTGGGATTTGCATGGGCACACACACTCTTTTGACTTTGACATATCAGTTTATTATGTATACAAAAATATTCATTTTGTATGCATTTAGTACTATAAACTAAAGCAGGCGTCCGCAAACTAGGGGCCCAAAGGCCAAATCTAGCCCATCATGTACAGTTTTGAACTAAGAATTTTTTTATACATTTTTAAATACAATAAAATTTTATTTTAAAACATAATGAATCATTCTTAGCTCACTGGACGGATTTAGCCAATAGGCCACAGTTTGGAACCCTGATCTAAAGAATACTATAAGCAATATAAATTTTAATGTTATATATTTTCAGCCCAACAGGGTATGTTGATATTCTATTTATTTTTGTTCTACATCATTTATTATTCTTGCCAAGATTTTACCATATCACTTGTATGTTGCAAAGGCAGCCTATACTGTTGGCCAAGTATAAATATTATAAATAATGAAAGCTTGCAAACAAATTAAATAATTATTGTTTGATTTTTTAAAAAGTATTTTCACTTGACAAAAGAATTTAACAGGGGTTTCCTTTTAATAACTAGTTTCCCTAGCATATTTACCATATAATCCACTTTGCCAAAAATACCTGAATATATACAAACTTTAAGAATGTCTGTTTAAAGTAAGGGTAATAATTTACAACTCAGTTTTATAGTACCATTTTAACTGAGTGTTATAGTTCAGTAACACTTACAAATTAGTTTGGAAATAGTACTAAAAAGATCTGGATTTCTGTAGGTTTGAAAAATAATAGGCTAATGTAGTTGTCCAAATAGATTTATATCCTGGTTCACTGATATATGATTGTAAGTGCTTTGGGGATATGTAGTAAAATCCCTACCCAGTAGTTAAGTCTCAATAAAAATCTAGGCACCTTTGGATTTAAAGTCTGACTGGCAGGCTATATACTCTAGCCTGAGAGTCTGTGTACACACGTATAATTTCTTTTTCTCAAAAATCACATAAAATTCCTCTAAACTTGCCTAAAAACTAAAATAATTTGAAAAAGACTTGTCTTTGCATTGTTAAAATATTTATTGCACTCTCCTATTAGTACCACCATCCATTAAGGGAGCTGACATTGATTTACCTGAAGAAGTCACTGTACTGGTCAACAAGACTGTGCTGATGGAATGTGTGTCAAGTGGCAATCCAGTACCAAACAATTCTTGGCAAAAGGATGGACTGCCCTTGGTAGAAGATGACCACCATATATTTCTATCCAATGGGAGAACTTTACAGGTAAAAGACAATTGCTACTCAGCAGAAGAACTTTACAGGGAAAAGGGAGCTACCTCACTTGAAAATTACCTGTCCTTTGTTTCTACTTGCACTACTGAAAATCATAAAGGAATCCAACACACTTGGGCCTTGCTAGAATGCTACCTTCAGATTCTATACCATTTGAGAGGAAAATATCATATTACAGTGCTATTTTTTAGTACCTGAAAGCCTAAGGTAGACATACCAGATTAAGAGAATACTTAAAATATAAACCAGTTGGAGACGTGTGTGAGTGTGTATGTGTGTGTGTGTGTGCGTATTTTCTCTTTAAAAACAAAAGTGCTTTGAACATAGTACTTGTTAATAAAAATCTATCGAATTAACCTAATTTTGCTTTTGGAAAATTAGAAGTGTTATGCCAAGGCTCCAGTGAGCTCTGAGGAACATTGCTATAGATTCCAGATTCTATAGTCCATATTTGTCTTTGTCCACATCATTATTTTCAGAAATATTATGTGCATTTACACTCACTAAAGATAAGAATTGTATTTGAGAAGATGTTTGGCACTTAGAGAAATTAACTAGCCCCACTGAGGCACCACTGAATGTGTTACTTAGGAATTCAGCATAGTAACATAGCCTGAAACAATTAGCATATCATTAAAAATGCCTGGGGCAGCTAGGTGGCACAGTGGATAGAGCACCTGACCTGGAATCAGGAGGACTTGAGTTCAAATCTGGACTCAGACACTTACTAGCTAGCTGTGTGGGCAAGTCACCCCACTGCCTCCAAAATAAAAACAAACAAAAAATTAAATAAAATAAATAAAAATACCTAACATATACTTTGGGAGTTGTTTTTACACTAGGGATATCAAGTTCAGTGCCTACCAATTGCTTTGAATTCTTAAACCATCCTCTAAAATCCCAAATGTAACTTTGGTGACCTCTTTACCTAATACAGAGAACAGGGTCCAAGAAATCTATCTGTGCAGAAGCTTCTTCTACATGGAGATACCTCAGGATGAAACTAGTCATGGGATCTCCTTTCCTAAAATTAAACAATACGTACCTAACTAGTCACATAATTAAGATGATAAAGAAAGTAATATGATCTAGATGACCTGCAGAAGCCTTTTTCTCCTCCTTTACAGAGGCCAGTGGTACAGTGATTACTGGGCCTGGGGTCAGGAAGGCCTGAGTTCAAATCCAGCCTCAGACACTTACTAGCTAACCCTAGGCAAGTCATTTTTCCTCTGTTTGCCTGAGTTTCCTCAATTGTAAAATGGAGATAATAATAGCACCTACTTCATAGGGTTGTTAAAGATCCAAGAGGTAATACTTGTTTTATAAAAAAAAAAAAGCTTAGCATGGTGCCTGGAAATATACAGTAGGTGCTATATAAATGTTTACTTCCCCCACGTTCTTATGAAAATAACTGAAAAGGAAAGGTACTGTTCAGTCTTGAAAACATTATGTTGAAGGCAAATATTGAATATGTGCTTATGTAAATATCCTCCTAAATTACTTCATCTGGAGTATCTTTTTTTTCCTTAGATACTAAATTCCCAAATAGCAGATATTGGAAGGTATGTGTGTGTTGCAGAGAACATAGCTGGAAGTACCAAAAAATATTTTAACCTAAATGTACACGGTAAGACGTCACTTCCAAAATATCTACTACTTTATGCTTGGCAAACCAGGAAAACCATGTTTCTGAATTCTTGGAACTGTTTGTGTTTTTAGTCCATGATCTTCATGTTAGCCTCTCTCCCTTTTTCTTTATCCCTTTTTGATATGAATACCCTCAGTAATGCTGATTCCCATCCAACTAGCAGACAATACAGATTTCAGATCTCACAGGCAGGGCAGGCACTTGCCTGTCGTATCAATAACTCAAGAGAAAGTGGTTATTCCTTTGCAAATGTACCCGTAACCAGGACTGAAATCCCAAAGGCTACAAAATAAGTTTGATATTAGTACATGGGTTCTAAAATCATAAAAATGTATCTTTAACCTCTGCTCTGTTTTCTCTGTACTACTGCAGCATAGCAGTAGCAATGAACTCCCTGGAATGTAGTAGAAACGATGGTGGAACTGGAGAAATACAGCCCCGTGTCATTATTATTGGGATAAATTAGGATAGCTTCATCTAAACCCGAGTGAGGTAGTATATGAGTGTGATAGCACTGCAAACAGGTTATCAAACTGGCTGACCTTACTATGAGGTATGAGGGAGACTACAGAAACAGGTAACTGATAAATCTCTGAGGAGAATGTAATAGCTCCACAGTGACAGTCTCTCTCTGTTTCTTCTGCATAGCCCTGGCTGCCAGTGCTTTCCATGTATACTTATGATGGATCTATGTCAAGGCCTGGATACAGACTTCAGCAAAGAAAGAGTATATGGGTTGATATGACATGTCACAGATTGAACACAGGGCTGCATATCTGATCCTCACTGAATGCATACTCTACAACCTAGCTGTAGACAAAGAATGTGCTTTGAGAGCTGTTATGTTCTTTAAGCACTTGACTGCTAATTAGTATTCTGTTGGTAATAAGAAGACTTAAAGAAAAGTATAACAAAAAACTATTTCTATGTAGCCGTTTCTTCTGGATTTTAAAATTAGAGATCTAGACCACTGTTTATGAAGTTTTTTTAAAAAATACCCCCCCCCCAAATATAAGTTGGTTAAAATATAAACTAGCTCATGAATTCTAGAGGGCAGTAGTTTTTAGGACATTTTATCTGGCAAAGGATTTCTGTTAAGCATCAAAGAAATTTATTATGGGTAAGCATACAGGATGGGGGAGCTAGGTGGTGCAGCAGAATCAATCATCTTCATGAGTCCAGCCTCAGACCCTGTGTGATCCTGGGATATTAGCTGTGTGATCCTGGGCAAGTCACTTAACCCCGTTTGCCTCAGTTCCTCACCTCTAAAATGAACTGGAAAAGGAAACGGCAAACAACTCTACTGTCTTTGCCAAGAAAACCCCAAAATGTGGTCATGGAGAGTTGGACACAACAGAACAACACCAACAAAAGCATACACGGGAGAATTTTACACCAGCTAATTTGGAATTTTAAGATATTTGAGACCTTTTGATTAAGCGTGAAATTTAATTTGGAAGGTAAAACTGATTTTTCTTTTTTCTAGGATTTTAGACACTTTTTTCATATAGATCTATTTGGCCAGCCAGCAGGCATAGGGAAAAGGATCTAGATTAGGTAGCTTTGAATGAGACGTAATGAAGGGAGTCTAAAAACTTACTTTTTAACTTTACAGGTTGGAATTTCAAGAGTCTGACTTCTTTCTTCTTTAACCACTAAGTGGTATTGCTAATCCCTTAAAACCAATTAGGAAGAATTGAATTATCTACTTGTACATTTTAAAATTCCTATTTAAATGGGAAAAAAAAATTAACTCTCCTTAAATTATATCTTCTCTTAGTTACTAAAGAATAATGAATTTTCTGGTTAGTTTGAGGGCTTTTACTTTGATTTTACCTTTGAGGTCCATTCTATTATTGTTCAACAAACTTATTGTGTTAAAAAAATGGCAACTAATCTTGAAACCAATTTTCTAAAATTATAAACAATTATAGCTTAGTGTCACCTAGACTTTATATCACACAGAGACAACTAATAAGTGTTTGCCAAGTGAATGAATAAATGACTTACTGACACCGTGGAGTCATAAAGTTATGTAGGTCTTTTACTCCAGGAATGGAGGAAAAAGGAATTTTGAATGAAAATATGGAGGAAGAATGAACATCTGCCAGAAAGAAACAAAAAGACTGCATAACTGTACCTTGACAACAGCCTTAAACAAAGCCAGTTTTTTCAACATAAATACACTGTAGCATAGTTCTGTTTAGCTTTAGAAATTCTTGTCCTCCCTTGCTATTGGGGAAGAATTATTCCTGCCAAACCCCCATGTAGGAAAGAAGCTGCAGACGAAACTGGTGGGGGCATTAGGGGATTCTAAATAGGAAGGATGACAGCTGGATTGGTTTTCATCACACAAGTTTTAGATCCCTGCAGAAACCAGTGGACCAGTTCCTAAATACAAACAATGTCTTTTCTTCAGTACTTTGGCAGCATACAGTGGCTGGACTTGTGTTGAGGAAATGGGGGAGTACTTATTGCTGACAATGTTGGACGACATTTTTAATGTATTTACTGTTGTAGTTCCTCCAAGTATCATTGGTACTAATCCTGAAAATCTGACTGTGGTGGTGAATAATTTCATCTCTTTGGCCTGTGAGGCCACTGGTTTTCCACCTCCTGATCTCAGCTGGCTCAAGAATGGAAAATCCATCAGCTTGAGCAATAATGCTCTCATTGTGCCTGGTAAGGAAGCTATTTTTCTGATAACCTGGGGAGAACTTTCTCCCCCTCCATTCATCTTAGCAAGAATGAAAATTTAGCACACTGTATTTTAAATTCTTGAAAATCTCCATTTGAGAAAAATTAATTCGCATACTTTTCTAAGCCCATAGTAGGTGTCCTAGTGGATACTGTGCTGGACTACGTTCAAATCCCAACTCAGATGGTTACTGGCTATGTGACCTTGGGAAAATCACTCTGCCTAATGTCCTCAGTTTCTTCATCTGTAAAATAGGGATAGTAAATAGCATTTACCTCCTAGATTTGTAGAGGGGATGAAATTATATATGTGAAAAGTACTTTGCAAACCTTAAAACATTATATAAATGCTAGTTTAAATAGTAGTAACAATTAATTTATATAGCAAATTTTACTTTTTCTTATTTTAGTAAGAGAGGCAGCATACTGGAGTGGATAGTGGATAAAATTGGTTTTGCAACCAGGACAACCTGGGTTAAGGAAACAAATTTAACATATTGCTGTGAGATAAGCAAGCTATGTAACTTCTTAACTCTCTAGACAATTCTAGAAGTTACCAAGAAGATGCCAATAAACACTGGTAGGAGTTTTCTTTCTTGGGAGTTCCACATACAAATGAAATCACAGATACAGTCTTTGTCTCTTCTTACTATTGTGGCTTTCAAATCTGAGAACTGAACTGCATTGCACTTCTTATGAGAATGACAGAAAAACAGGCAGTGATTCTACTGATGGATCCTTTTAATTACTACACATTTACAACATTACAGTGTTATAGTATAGAATAAGAAAAAGGTGGAGTGGGAATGGAATCCGCAATTTTGAAAATTTTCAAAGAATTTAAAAATCAACTTGGGAGCCAAGGAAGATCATTTTTAAAAGATGTTATTCTTTGGTTCATAGGCAATATTGGATAAAAAAAAATTTTAATTGTATCAAGCTTCAAATACACAATACATTGTCACATCACTGAACTCTTGGTGGGGAAGGGTATAGCAAGTAAGGAATGATGAATCAAATGAGATCCAAATGTTAGAACCAGGTCACTAGATGCCTGCCTCTTCACTTCAGGTTCAATTTTAGCTTCAAGATCCAAATGTGATTTTTGAAATATTTGCTCAATTATTCAATTAGTCCAAGTAGACCAGATTTTTTTTTAAAGGCAATGTATTTGATCAACACTAATAAGCTTAAAAGTTAGAGAACAAAATTGTAAGATCCTTAGGGCTGCAGACTACCTTATACTGAATTTTCTGTCTGCATGGCCTCTTCCTCTGCATGAGTAGAATAGAGGCAAAGATCTAAACTCGATATTCATTAAAAAATTTAAAAAAACTTTAAAAAATTATAATTACTAGTTGCTCAGCAGTACTTAAATTTTACAGTTCTGATATGTCCCTATCATATAAGAAAGAAAGTCCTGTGAATTATGTCATTTATCGGTAAGGTAATAATAGAAATGAGAGAATAGAGAATGAATTCCTTCCTTTTAATCATTAAAACACTTCTTTGTCTCTTATAACTTAAAGATGGATCATTTTAAAATGCCTACCAGATTAATGTAATAACTAGATTGATCCTTGTACTATCATTATTTTTTTCCCCCTTCTGATACAATTCAGGTGGCAGAAGTCTTCAAATTATACGGGCCAAAATATCTGATGGTGGGGAATACACATGTATAGCAATGAACCAAGCTGGTGAAAGCAAGAAAACAATTTCCCTGACTGTTTATGGTTTGTTTTCACTGTACTCCAAAAATATATCCTATATTCAATTTACAAGGAAGTTTTTCATCCAAATTAATTTTAAAACCTTACTTTTTTTTCTTTCTTCAGTTCCCCCAAGCATTAAAGATCATGGCAGTGAATCTGTTTCTGTAATTAACATACGAGAAGGATCTCCAGTGTCATTGGAGTGTGAGTCGAATGCTGTTCCACCTCCAGTCATAACCTGGTATAAGAATGCACGAATGATCGTGGAATCTGCTAACTTGGAGATTTTAGGTGATGGGCAAATGCTACACATCAAGGGGGCTGAGGTACATCGTTTGTTCTCCTCTGCATGGTGTTTCTTATTGGAAAGAAGGTGGGGGAAATGATGGCCACGTGATCTTTTTCTATAATGAATATAATTTTCATAAAGGCAAAGTACTGTTGTCAGATAACCTGAATTCTGGTTCAAGCTCTCTCGTTGGCTTGAGTACTTTGAATCCCAGTTTCTTCATCTATACAATTAGGGGATAAGACAGAGAGCTGTCTAAAGGAATTATCAATACCTATGAGATCACAGACTTATACAAGTATGATTCTATTCTTCTGTTGCTTTGTTTTTGTGACTTTGAAGCCTTTTAACTTGCATAAATTTGTTTCTCACAGAAAATAGATTTGACAATTGAAACAGAATACTGTATCTTTTAAAGCATAAAATATCTAGAAATTTTAGTCATATTTTATACTATGTATAATGTGATCATTCATAACTGAATGGAAAACATTCAATAATAAGGTTTTTTTGTTATTTTTTTAGGTGTCTGACACAGGCCAATATGTATGTAGAGCTATAAATGTAGCAGGACAAGATGATAAAAATTTCCATCTTAATGTTTATGGTAAGTATCTGTATTGAATTACTGTTTGTTATAAGATATGAATAAGAAGACAGTTTTGCTGAAATTAATGCAGTAAATACATACATTCTATGATACTTCTCTGTCATTACAGTACCACCTAGGATAGAAGGACCCCAAGAAGAGGAGGTTGTTGAGACTATCAGTAACCCTGTGACTCTTGCATGTGATGCTACTGGAATCCCTCCACCTACTCTGGTATGGTTGAAGAATAGAAAGCCAATAGGTAATGTAACTGCACACAATGAATTTTTTTTTTGCTTTTTACTTATATTGATAGACAAAATTGCAAATTTTCAATGTTAATGCATAAAATTTATCCCCACTGAATTTCACAATATTAGATTCTACCCACTACTCTAGCCTTTCAGGATTTCTCCCTCCCAACTTCTGTCATTGGCAAATTTGATGACTGTGCCTTAACTCAAGAGTATGCCTTTCTCTCACAGTAATAATTAACTTTAACAGTTGCCCACCCTTGATGTATATAAATTTAACAAATGGTAATCTCAATGTGATTACTCCTAATACCAGTGCACACTGAAGACTACACTGTCAACACTCTGTCATCTGATCCATATTACCTCCATTTGTGTGAAGCCTTCCCAACCTCATAGAATCTGCCACAGATTAAGTTCCCTTTCATTGCCTTCAAGAACCCAGCTATTAGTGTATGTGTAAATACATATATATGTTGCAGTTATTATTATTATTATTAACCAATTCATCAACTTATATATTTACCAGGTAATCAACCAATAACCAGTATTTCTTAACTCTATTACAGAAAAAAAAAGTTTGATATAATACCTCAATGAATTATAGAATTTTAGTGTTAGAAGGAACTTAGTAGGTAGGCACTTTTGCCAAAAAAAACCTGAAAGGAATCCCCAGTATAATATATCTAACACTGGCCATGCAGTTTGTATTTGAAAACTTTCATTGAGGGTAAACTCTCCACTTCCTAAGTTATCCCATTCCACTCTTGGGCAGTTCTAATTATTAGGAAAATTTTACTAACATCAATCCTAAATTGGTCTTTTTGCAACTTCTGCTCATTGCTCCTTGTTCTCTCTTCTAGCACCAAGTCTTTTACGTGACAGTCTGTCAGGTACTTAAACAGAGCTATCTTTTCTACACTGAATCTTCTCCCTTCTAGATAATAAACTTCTCCAGTTCCTCCTAGTAGTCTTCGTATGCCATAGACTCAAAATCCTTCATAATCCAGATTGACTTTTTCTGAATATTCCAGTTTATCAATATCCTTGTTTAAACTGTGGGACCCTGAACTGAAACCTTACCAGAGCAGAGTACAGATCTATTATCTTCTTATTCCTGGAAGCTATCTATGTACATCTTAATTCAGCCCAACTTTATATTGAAATTTTTGGGATGTCACATCACACTGCTGACTCATGTTTATAGTGCTTTTAATCCACTAAAACCTCTAGACTTTTTTTTTTAAATAAACTGCTGTTAAACCATTCCTTTCCTATCTGGTACTTGAAAAGTTGGTTTTTTAAAAAACCAAATATAAGACTTCATATTTATCCCCATTCAATTTGAACATATTACATTTAGCCCACTGATCTAGCCTATCAGGATCCTTTTTGGATCCAAACACTGTCATCGGTGTATTAACTTTCCATCTCAACTTTGTGTCATCTGCAAATCTGATAGGCATACCTTTATCCAAGTCACTAATAAAAGTGATAAATAGCACAGATTCAAGCAAAGGTTCCTGAAAAACATCTCTAGAGATGATTTACCAAATTGACACTGAACTAACAATGACAGTTCTTTGAGTCTGGCCATTTAGCTAGTTCTGAATCCATCTAATGGTATTATCACCTAGTCCATATCCCTTCAACTTTTCCATAAGAATAGTATTAGATACTCTACGAAATGTATTATTAAAAAAAAATTAAGGGCAATTTCTTCATAAACGGCTCTTTGTAATCCCTACGTATTTTTCTTGGTTTTCACTAACCATTTCTTTAATTATTTCTTTTAGAATTTCCTCTAGGAATTCAAGTTGAGTTCACTGGCGTATAGATTGTATCTTTTTCTCCTTTTGTGACAATCAGGACATTTGCTCTTTTCCAGTCCAGCAGTGCGTTTTTCATTTTCCATGCTCCTTTCAATATCATTAATACTGACTTATATCAATATCTACTATTTCCTTCAGTACACAAGGATGTAGTTCACCTGGTCCAAGTCACTTGAATTCATCAAAGACAAACAGATTCTTTCTTGCATTCTTCCTTATATTGGACATCAGATCTCTTGTTACCCATTTTTGGTCTGTCATTCTCATTCTCTTTGGGAAAACAGAAGTAAAATAAGAGTAGCTCTGCCTTCACTTTGAATAAAATGATTATAACTGATAACAAACAGTGGTTCATACCTTCTTTGATGGTCCCCTGTCTTAACTTGGTTTAAAAAAACTAACCTTTTTTTTGTTGTTGCCCTTAGCTTTTTTCACTAGTCTCAACTCATTCTGAGCTTTAGTACTTCTAACATTATTTTAATAGGAAAATGCCAAACTGTGATGTGCATCCTTTGTTGCCTAACCTTGCTTTCATCTTTTTACATATCTTTTAAAAATCTAAGTTGGATAATGAGCTCTAAATTAGCAGGTGATTAATCTACATAATTATCTTCAAACAACTCCTATTTTTCCTCATTAGGATTGTTTCCTTTTGTTTGTATAGAATCTTTCTTGACAGTTTGCCATCTCTCCTAAAATAGTTCCCCATATAGAATTTTAATTCATAGTATCCTACATACCTTTCCTCTGAAACCTCTGAAGCATACCTTTGAAACCAATTTGCTTTCCCAAAATTAGGGTGCATGTCAGACAACCCAGATTCCCTCTCTGTCAAAAATTCTAGGAGGAAGTAGTCAGTCCCCTTGTCTCAGTGTTCCCGTCATTTTCACCCTAGAAATGTATTAAAGAAAATTAGGAGCAACATAAGATATCCCCTTGTTGGTTCTTCTACCTTTTGAAGGAGAAGGGAAAAGGAGTAAGTATTTATTAAGACTCTGCTACATGCCAGCCACTGTTCTAAGAACTTTACAGAATTTTATTTAATCCTCATAACAACCATATGAGCTAGGTGCTTTTACAATTGAAGAAACTGAGGCCAACAGAGTTGAAGTGACTTGCCCAAGGGTATACAGCTAATAAGTATCTGTAACCTGATTTGAACTCAGGTCTTCCTGACTCTGGGAAGGATGAAATTATCAGTAAGTCAAGTTACAAAATTGTTTTGCAGCTATTCTCCTTTGGGCAGAGAAAGCTCTCCAACAGAAATCTGGATATGTTAAGGTCTCCTTTATTACCAGGCAATACATCTGTGTTGCCAGGTTTCTCTAACTCCTCATATACTGCCTCTTTCTGTTCCAGTGGTCTCTGATGACAAATCACTTCTGTTTCTTCCCTTTTACCTTCTCCTACATGCTTTTTGCTGTGCTTTGTACTTCTGATTTCTAGAGTTCTCCACATGAATATACCAACTTCATATGCAGTCTATTTTTGACTAAAATTTACCCACCCATAGCCATATTCAAGTCATGTACTTGACCCCACCAAATCTCAGTGATACCAAGCAGTCAAATTTGCATCTTTTAATTAGGAAGTCTAGTTTCTCTTACTTATAGCCTAAACTATAGACATTTTTGTATAGACATTTAAGGCCATTGGTTTTGCTACTGATTCCTTTCTTGGATTTTTGTTTCCTGGGAACTTACGGGTTACTCAAGTTATATTCTTCTTTCTTCATTGTAGTACTTCTCTGTGGTGACTAGTTTGGTAGCAGAAAAAAATATGCATTTTCTCCCTTCTTTCTTTTCAGTTTAATACCTTCTTGATTTGACTTGCAAGACCATGGGCAAATACATTCTTACCAGCTATTGTTAGGTATACTCCTTCCCTGAGTAGGAGTCTGTAACATCTGTAATTTAAGCCATTATCCAGAATTCCAGAAGTCCCACTTATATAGCCTATATGTATATTTATATTTCCTTATACATGCACAATGATTATTTACATAGAAAGTTGCAACATACCAGTACAACTTTAGCTATCAGTAAGAGATAATTGTCATACTCAATTAATTTTAAAATTAAATATTGGCAGATGATAATGCTATAGATATTACTTGCTAAATTTCTTATTATCTTTTTTCTGTTTTTTGTTTTGGTGAGACATTTGGGATTAAGTGACTTGCCCAGGGTCATACGACTAGTAAGTGTCAAGTGTCTGAGGTCAGATTTGAAATTATTTGCTAAATTTCAAAAATTGTAGATCAAATATCCATACCATATATTCAAGCTTCTTATGGGCAGGAAACTACCTTATTTATCTCTTTGTCTTCTCTTATGCCTATTATATCACATCCTATGTAGCTACTTAATGAATGTTTGTTGAATAATGAAGGAAAGAAGGAAAAATATAATATTAAGTTTATTTTTTGTAAGTCTAAATTATGATTTAAGATGAGCAGAAAAACATTTTACCTAATTTAAGAGAAGAAATCCTTAAGAATAGAAAACAATTTTAAACTGATAATTTGTAATTTACAAAGGAATCTAAGATACTTTAATCTATCCCACAGATCTTTTTTTTTTAAATAGACCAGGTCTCCCTATCTTGCTTAGACTGGAAGTTCAGTGTCTGCTCATAGGCTAGGTCCCACTTTGACCAGCATGGGAGCTTTGACCTACTTTGTTTCCAACTTGAGATACTTTGCTCATTCTTATGCAATTTGGTGGCTCCCTCTTCCTTGGAGCTGACCATATTCATGCTAAATTTAGTGGAGACACTCAATTGGTTTGATTTGCTGCTCGAAATTCCTGAGCTCAAGAAAGTCATCAGCCTCAGCCTCTCTAGTAGTGAGGAATATAGGAATATATCACTATTAATTACTTTTGTGTGGACAGCGACCCTAACCCAAATTAAACTCAGAGACTTCTCAAGGTGGAAAGCAAAGGTTACCTTTATTACAATCTCGGGAGATGGCTGTCTGTTCATTCTGACAGAGAGGCCGGTATGCAACAGGAGAAGCCTTATAAACCCTAATGCAAACAAGTCCCCACCCACCACTATCCTTTATTCCCCTTAACTGGGGGGTGGGCTTACATTCTAACTGGGAGGTGAGGCTTACATTCTAAGCTGGAAAGTTTCTTCCTATCCCCTTAACTGGGAGGTGGGGCTTGCATTCCAGGCAAGAAATTCAAAGACAAGGAAAGAGGCAGGAAGCCAAGGGCAAATGGCTCAGGTTGGGGGCGGGGGCAGGGCTTATTCTTTCTGTTATGAGCTTAAAAACAGGGTCTGTGTGGGGGAGGACTTTGAAAGTAATAATCAAGAATTACTGACCTTTTGAGGAGGCTTCACTTCTAGGAGTTCATCTCTCACACTTTCAAAAATGCTTTTAGCCTCTAATAAATAATTTTGGCAATCAATTACTGCTTTACAATGTAATTTGAGATCTGGTTTTAAAAAATAAGTCATTTCATTCCTTTTTTTCATTATTGCCTTTTAAATTCTTGAATTTTTGTTTCTCTAAATGTATTTTATCTAATTTTATAAAGTAAACCCCCTTATAGTTTGACATTTCAATAAGTATTGGTAGTTTAGTATTTCCAGTCACTCTTATTAACTGGGATAATTTATATTTTTTTTAGGCATTCCTCTTTCTTTTAATTCTTAATGTTTCTACCATATAATTGTGGCTATAGTAGTTATTAATAATTCTCTCTTCATTTTTTATTTTGGCAGTTTGGTTTTAAACTTTTAAAAGTTAAGTTAGCAAATGGCTTATCAATTTTGTTATTTTTAAACTAGTTATTTTGTTTTGTTAAACATTTACTTTTCAATAGGGCAACATTTTATAGAAGAGCGCTGCACTTGGATCCACAAGAGCTGGATTAGGTCTTTATCATATATCCTGTCATAGCAGCTGTCATTTAATTTTGAAAGTTATTTAATCTTTTCAGCATTACTTTTCTACAAAGTGGAGTCATTAATACACTATCAATCTCACCAGGTTATATGCAGATCAATTGCAGATATATTTGAAATGACTTTTTAACCATAAAATCATACATCTATATGATATATATTTTACTGATCTAGTTTGTTAAAGTTAACTTAGAATAAAATTGAAATATTAAGGCAGGTAGATGATATACTATCATACATATAATGTAAATGTCATTTTAAATACTTTCTTTGAAATCTTTCCATGTTCATATGAGTTCTTTTTCAAGAAAACCCAATAGCATAAAATTCAGACTTATAAAGCAGATTAAAAGGTGACTATCTGCTTTATAACAGAATTCACTACTAGGCTACTTTAAATGAATTTCTACATTTATAATAGGATTCTTCTCTTAAAATTAAAGTACACTTTTGATGAATACTCCTACTATATGAAGCAAAATGAATTGTTCCATATTTTAAGTGTTATGGTATTGTAGGAAATTGCAGTGATTTCTCATTAGGAAAAGAACAGATTGTCAGGTTTTTAAAAAAACAATTTATGTATCCATAGAAAATTCTGATTCACTTGAGATCCATGTTTTGTCCGGTGGAAGCAAGCTACAGATTGCACGGTCTCAACATTCAGACAGTGGAACATATACTTGTATTGCATCAAATATAGAAGGAAAAGCTCAGAAAAATTACCTTCTTTCAATTCAAGGTATGTGCAGGCACACTGGATACAAATAAGGTTATCTTTCATTAACAACAAGAAATAGGCTTAACATTAAAGTAAATTTGCAAATGGTCCAAGATATATTTACATCACGAAAAAGCTATTATTTCATATCATTTGCATTAACCCTTTCCATATTTACCAGTATCAAAGTAATCTGTTTCTCATGGCCTTTCAGTGTCCATTATTGTGGAAAGTGTTTGTTGAAACTGTCACCTACTCACAAAATGAATGCTTTTAAACTATCCTGATTTTTTAATCCTGAATATAATTAGCTCTGGTTCTATTATAAGTTGCAGAGTTTCTATAGCCTATCCTTTTATAATGTGAGCTCATAGAAGATAATTTTTTTAAGCACTTAGCAAAGGTGAAACAGAAGAGGACACTTTATAGCTGCTCCATCCCAAACCCTGACTCAACATTGTGCTCCACTCATATCCTCTTCCCCCACTTCCCAGGCATGGACTGTCACAGCTTCTATCAAAAGACTTGGACAGTGCTTTGTTGCCTTCATTCCAGTACATACAAGTCCTGATGGGTATCCTAGTCCCAAAGAGGAGGTGAAAAAAGACATAGTAGAATTAACAACTCTCTGCCTCCTGAAATCCCACTCCTCTGAAAGAAAGGGACATGAGACAGAATAAAAGCAAAGCTACAGACTCTGAAGAGAAGAAGGAGAAGCCAGTAGACGTTCACTTTTCTCTTCTCATTCCCTGGCTCCCTGGTACTTTGGGGCATATAGGAGAAAGAACACCTGGGGAGGATTCCCCACAAACACTTGCTAGCTTAGGATTAATGAAGCAAGGTGTGAACAGGCTGTCCACCTGGCATCCTAGAAGTAACTGTTAGACCCCAAGACTCTTCAATTCCCAGGATCCAGGGCCTGCTGGACAAGCATCAGACTTTGTGGGTCTGGATGGTGGGGAGGGTGCATTGTTTATATGCTCATATTACACTGACACTCTTTCCATAAGTGTCTCTTATACATTTGTATCAGATTTTTTAAATGATAGTTTAAGTAGATAATCTCTAAGGTTTCTTCCAGGTCTAAAGTTCTATGTATATGTCTAAACATAGATATCAAGTTGTTTAATGCTTTGGAGGTAGTTATTCTCATTGATGAAAGTTATGGTTATTTCTGCAAAAGTTCCTCCAAATATTGTTGGTTCTGAAATGCCAAGTGAAGTCAGTGTCCTTCTGGGAGAAAATATTCATCTAGTCTGCAATGCCAATGGAATCCCAAGACCTGTTGTTCAGTGGCTGAAAGATGGAAAACCTATAACCAGTGGTGAAATGGAAAGAATACGGTATGTTTAAATATGAACTTAGGGATTAACCTTAGTATGCAAATGATGTTATTCAAAATTGTACATTAAGAAGTAACGGAAAGAGAACTATACTTGGGTTTAAGTCCTGGCACAATCATTTAATAATTCAGAGTAAGTCAATTTACTCTCTCTGACCCTAGAGTCCATAGCTTTAAAATGAGGATTTTATTATTTCCACAACCATGATATGCTATAGACCACTATAACTAAATGTGAACTACTGTTATTATAATTGCACATGGTAAGTTGTTCTATGCATACATCTTATATATCAACTGCTTAGAATGTTACATAATGGTCATCTTATTCAATATATGCTTATTTTAAAATTCATAGAATGATTTTACTGGTTTCTTGTGAACTATCTCAGAAGATGAAAGAACATTATAGCTTCTAGCACATTAGTAAAGATGATGGCTTGTCCCCACATTTTTCACCCTTCTGTCTTTAAATTGAGTTTCTTTCACAAGATAAAAGATAAATTTCAAGAAACATGATTTAATAAATGTTCCTCAGATAAATGACATCAAAGGTTGAGTTCTGTATAATAGGCTCCACTAGTTTGGTGTGAGCAAAAAAAAATAGCCCTTTTCCTTTAAAAAAAAAAGCATTGATTTGGCCTGCTTTATTTTCTAAATTTCTTGATTGAAAAAGTTCAGCATATATTATAAGAAAGTTATTCTTTCTAATTTGTTTGTTTCAAGCAAATTACAACTTTGCCATCTACCTTCTTAGAAATGATCTAGGAACCTGAAGCAACCATATTTGCCACATACCACTCCATCTCTCAAAAGTCAATACAGATGAACAAAATACACTGAAATACTACTTAAACTAATATCCTGGTATTTCATTCTAATGCTGTTGTCAGACTGTGTGCCACAATACAATATCATAGGCAAAACGGTGAAACAGATATTTCTTTGATACTTTCAATAAAAAACCATGAGGCATGCTCTTAACTTAATTTAAAAAAACTTAATACGAAAAAGGAATAAATATTTTACTTTAGTAAAATGCATCATTTAAAGCTGGTCACTTGCTCACTTTTATTTTTAACTGAATTATTTTGAATAAATAAATTTCAAATAAATTAGTAGTGAATAAACAAGTTTTTATTAAGTACTTACTGTATGCTAGGCACTGTTCTAAGCACTGAGGATACAAAGAAAGTCAAAAACATGTCTCTGCCCTCTAGAAGACAACATACAAATAAGTATATAGATACAGACTATATATGTTATAAACAAAAAAGTTAATCTCAGAAGGACAGAAAAAGTTGGGAAGGAAAGGAGAAAGAGGGAGGGGGAGGACTTGGAAAGGCCTCCTAAAGGGAGTGGTATTTTGGTTTGAGTCTTAAAGGAAGTCAATGAAGCCAGGAGTTGGAAGTAAGGTGGGAGAGAATTCTGGGTATGAGAGGCAGCCAATTAAAAAGCCCTAGATTTGGGGAAAGGAACAGCAAGAAAGAGAATGAAGCTGAAACACAGAGTCTCTGGAGGGAAGTAAGATGTAAGAAAACTAGAAAGTTAAGAAAAGACCAGGTTGTGAAGAATTTTAAATGCCAAAGTATTTTATATTTGGTACTGAAGGTAATTAGCAGCTACTGGAGTTGACTGGGGGGAGGGAAGCAATAGGGTCAGATGTCTGAGATGGGGAAATCATTTTGGCAACTGAGTGGATGATGGATTGGAGTGGAGAGAGACTTGAGGCAGAGAGATCAATTAGAAGACTTGAAGTAATACAGGTGAAAGATGATAAAGCCATGTACCAGTGAGGAGAGGAGGGGATATATAGGAGAGATACTTTAAAGTAGAAACAACATTTGGCAAGAGATTGGATATGAGATGAGTACAGGTGAGGAGTTAAAAGACGACGATGTTGCAAACCTGGCTAACTGAGAGAAAGGTGGGGCTTTGGACAGTAACAGGAAATTTGGGAAGAGGACAGCATTTGGGTGGAATGATAAGGCATTCTCTTTAGGACACATTGAGTTTATTAAGTGTTTACTACATGCCAGGCACTGTGCTAAGTGCTCATAACTACATAAGAAAAGACAGTATACTAGCTCAAGGAGTTTATATTCTAATGGGGAAAATAAAACATATTGGCCATGGAAACTTAGAAAAGTTACTGGGATGATGAATAGGATCATCAGAGAGTAGACTGATACACTCTATCCAGGAACAGTGGCAGAGTTGATTTGTTCATGGCTCAAGAATTGTAGGGAGGTGGAAGAAAGGCATGATGAATGGTCAAGGGGCTGGAGAGGAGTGAAATAATATAGGTCTGGGACTTTCCTGAAATAGAGGTCCTGGAGAGGCCTAGAAATACTGCTACCAACCCAACAATCAACAAGTATTTCTTGAGAAAATGGTTAAAAAAAAAGATACAAAAAAGTATAAGATAGATATGATCCACACTCAAATGAAATTTGCTATCACTTTCTTTATGATATGTTGTCTTTGATTTTTTAATCATTCTATATGTAATATTATGTATTTATTTGGTGCTCTAACCTTGCACCACTTTGTAGAGAAAAGTGAAATGGTGCTCTGTTAATTATCTAAATCAATCATTCAGTTACAGTTTAACGACCACTTTGTTTCATCTCACCTCACTTTGATTGTTAATAGTCCAACTTTCTGTCAAATATTAAACACATTTATTTTGAAAAACAACATCAAATTAAATAATCTATATTAAAGTACTTTGTGAAACTTATTTCATTTGTTAATAATATTAGTCATGATAATAATAATTAAAAACACTGACATAAATATAGCCCCTAGACCTGTAATGTGGCAATCATATTAGAATTCTAACTAATCTTCTATTTTATTGAAAGAATAGAGTAACAGCTATAGTTAACTAGGGATAGCAATGAATCATTTAAGAGTTGAGAGAAGCAATCTGAAGTCACTGCAATCAAAATTATATTTATTTTTAAACTTTACTAAATAAAATTGTAGGCCATTTTACTTGGTGAAAATCATTTACCATTGATAATTAAGAGTAACTATTTCAGAGATTATATATTACTAAATTACAGAATATACTTCATTAAAATACCTTGACAATTTATTAATTTTGTCTGTTAATGTTATTTACTTACCCAGTGAAAAAATATCCACATGTTCCACAAAATTCTTTTATCACACAGATTAGCTGTGTGAACTATATGGTATTAAAAAATGCTTTCAAGCCTAAATTTAATATTGCATTTTTGAGTGTTTCATTGTTGAAATATTTCCATAAATTTCATTATAGAACTTTTACACACTTTTCATTTAGTTCATTGATTGCATTAAGATCTACAAACATAACATTCTGAGTAAGAAAAATTAACTTTTGTTCTGAGTTAGCTGTCAATCAAATTTGATTCACTTACTTTTCCTTTTGAGATTTGAAGATTGAGATTTGAGATACTGAAGCCCAACACTTTAGATTTTAAGTTGCGTGTGTAGAATTCACATCAATTGTATGACATATGACTCTAGTAAGATCATAGATTTAGATATGTAAGACTAGTAAGAATGTTAGAGGAGACCTAGTACAACCCCTTCATTTTACAGTCAAGGAAACAGGTTCTGTGATTTGTCTAACATCATTTAGATACTAACAGAGCTGAGATTCTAATCCAATTCTTCTTCAAATACAGCATTTTCTACCACTGCACCACACTTCCTTCTAGGACTTCTAGAAGAAGAGATGTAAGAAACTTAGAGTATAATACCAGAAAGGAAATGATCAATTTATGATGGGAAGGGATGTTTAAGAACACAATAAATACCTTTAAAAACTTCAAGAAGAGTTAGTGTTCCAGATCATAGGACCACATAAATCAGCTCAGTACATTCTACCTATGACCTTTTCCATAGAGTGACTCCAGATGGCAGCATGCTAAACATTTTCGGAGCTCTCACATCTGACATGGGGAAATACACTTGTGTAGCTACTAATCCTGCAGGAGAAGAAGACCGAATTTTTAACTTGAATGTCTATGGTGAGTTTTAAATTGTGACACATTCAGTTCCAACATGTTATGGTTTTATTACCTTAGGAATACATCAAGAGAAATGAATATTCAATAGCAGGTTTTCTGGGACAAATTCTGGTCAAAATGCCAGCCTTGCTACCATCTGAGATGTATAACAGAAGGGTAAGTCACTGTAGTAGGGATAGTTTTAAACTAGTCATTTTTATGGTTTTCTTCTTCTATTGCTGCAAAATGTAGTCTCACCTGCAATTGTGGGTAATAAGGAGGAAGCAGAGAAGTTAATGGCTTTATTGGATACTTCGATAAACATTGTATGTACAGCCACTGGAATTCCACCACCACAGATAAACTGGCTAAAGAATGGACTTCCTCTACCTATCTCATCCCAAACCCGACTGCTGGCTGCAGGGCAGGTGATCAGGTCAGCTTTTTAAATATTATATTTTTAAATGAATGGTTGTATTTTATGGACCTTTCCTTTAGATTCTAACCAATTTTATATTGGTATCTTTTGTTTTTACATTACTTTTACTTCCAAATTTATCCCTTTCCCATTTCACTGCCAAGCAGCATCTCTGTACCTTAAATTAAAATAGAATAAGAAAAAAAAGTTCCATAAAACCAAGCATGGACCACATTTTTAAATATATACTATATCCCACACTCATAGCCCTTCATTTCTACAATGAAGGTAAGGAGGTAAATTATTTTTTCCAACTCTCCTCTGGGTCCAAGTTTGGTCATTATAATTCACAGCATCCAGTTTCATTTTATTGTTATCAGAGTTTGCATTGGTACAGTTGTTGTGTATGTTGTTTTCCTGGTTCTGTTTCACTTTGTATCAGTTCACATAAGTCATCCCATGCTTATCTGAATTCTTTGTATTCACTCTTTCGGTATATGGGATCTTTTTCCTGAGGGATATGTTCAAAAGATATAGACATTCTAGTCACTTTTTAAAAAATGAAATTCCAAATTGTTTAATAGAATGGTTAGACCAATTCATAGCTCCACATGCAAAGGTACTAATACCTGGCTTTCTGCAGTCCCTCTAACAGTGACTTTAGTCATGTTTGTCCATTTGCTGGAGATGCAGATAATTTTTGGATCATGCTATGATCCAAACACTGAACATTGTTTTCCTATCTTAAAAACATATTTGTTAAAAATAATCACAAAAATGGGTGTTCAGTTCCATTTTAATGTTATATTATTAATGCGTGTATGTTAGTGCAACTACTTTATATACATTTTAATCATACATTTACAAAATGAAAAAGTAATATATGTGTGTTCAATATCCATACTAATTGAGCCAACTCACAGTTCCACAAATTGTACAATAATGTGCCTATCTCCTTATAGTCCCTGTAACTTTGACTATTTCAACTATTTTTTCCATCTTTTCCAATCTGCATCATATGAAATAAAATCTAGGTGGTTTTAATTAGCATTTCTCTTAGTATTAATGATTTGGAATATATTTTCCTGTGGTCATATATAGTTTGCACCACTATTTCTTCTTTTGGAAACGTTTTGTTTATATCATTTGACCAATTATCTACTAGGGAGTGGTACTTGATGTCATTATGTCATTTGCTATATGTTATGGATATTTAACTTTTGGTGGTCATATTTGGAGCAAATATTTTTCCCACCTTAATATCGTTTCTTCATGCTGGTTGATTGTGCCTCCTATCTTTATGCATGTGAAAGCTATTTTAAATTTTACATATACAAAATTATTTATTTTATCTTTTATGATCCTCCATATGATTGGTTTGGTTAAGAATTCTCTCCCTAACCACAGTTATAAAAAGTACTTCCTCTCTATTTTCTTCTAATTTTTGTAAGGTACAACATTTTATATTCAGGTCATGTAACTCTTTTGAGTTTATTATGGAACATGGCTTAAGATATTGTTCTAAACCTTTTTTTTTCTGCCAAACTTTCCAATTTTCCCAGAAATTTTTGTCAAAAAAGGGGTTCCTTCCCCTTTATCATTTGTGCTCTTATTTTTACCAAATGCTGACCTACTATTTTTTGTTTCCATTTCCTACTTATCTAGTCTGTTCCACTAATATACTTGTCTGTTTTTAACCAATACTATATGCTTTTGAAAGCTACTTTATAATATACAGTTTGAGTTCTGATAACTGAATAACCTCATTCCTTCAAACTTTTTCTCATTTTCTTTGAGATCCTAAACCTTATTTCCTCTTAATAAATTTTTATGTTGTTTACTTAGTTCCATAAGTTATTCTATTGCTAATCTGACTGCACTAAATGTATAAATTAAGTTAGTAGTTTTATCATTTTGATTATTTTGGGACAACCCAGCCACAAGCAGTGAATATCTTTCCAATTAACTAAGTCTTAATTTCTATAAAAAATGTTTCATAGTTGCAGTTATATTAGTTTTGCATGTCTTAGGTTAGCTATGTTATTTTACGCATTATATAATTTAGAATGGAATGTCTTCTTTTATCATATCTTCCTGATTCTTGTTAGATTTGTGGATTTGTTATGAATTTAATATTTGTTTTTGTACCTTTTTTCCCCCAGAATTGTGAGAGCTCAGGTGTCTGATGTTGGAATATACACTTGTGTGGCCTCTAACAGAGCTGGGGTAGATAATAAACATTATAGTCTGCAAGTTTTTGGTAAGTTATCTTGAGTAATATGAAACCTTATACTTACTTGATAACTTTTTCGATGTAAGGGAAATATTCCTATTTTTATTTTATTATTTCAGTTTCATAGTGAAACACTGTGGACATAATCTATCTTTAATATCCTCACTGTCTCTCTCCACTGATTGATGCATTTAATTTGTAAAGTATCATATTTTGTAGTCAGGAATGAATTAACTCACAGGTCAAGAAGGGACTTACACAATGAGTCCCTTAAGTATAGGGAACAGAAATTTTCCTCCAGTCTGGAACCCTGTCAGTGGGGCCCCTTTGTCTATGTTTCTGCCAAGGATTTTTTTTACCCTAGTTTGACCTTGATTTTCATATTGTTCCAAGTATAAAGTTCAAACAGTTATATTTCTCTCCAGGCATGAAGTCATTCTTTCTCATCCCAAAAGAAAGTTAAAACTTTTCTCATAATGTCAGGTTATAATTATAATTATTGAATATGTGTCTTTCTCTATATGTACATGTACAAATATATAATTATATAAACACTTATAGTATTTAGTTCACCATTCTCAGAAATATTGAGAATTTATGAATAGAAGAAATGTGTTGGCTTATATTTTGCATTCACCTCTTCTCTAGATGATGATGATGATGATGATGATGATGATCCTGCACTCAGGTTCTCCTCCAGTACCTGACTGCAGCTGAGTTCTTAAGGCTGTGCTGGGAGAGCACAAGCTCTGGTGGGTGTATTCTACCAGATTGGAAAAGGGAGCCTTTCACAAATAGAGGCAGCCCCCTTTTACCTCTGTATTCACCTGCCACCTGACCAAAGTCCATCAGTGAAAATTAATATGTATGATCTTATTTCTTATTTTCTCCCCTGCATAGTACCACCAAGCATGGACAATGCAGCTGGAACTGAGGAAATAACAATTGTAAAAGGCAGTCCTACCTCACTGACGTGCTTTACTGATGGAATCCCAATTCCCACTACGTCATGGCTTAAAGAGAGTCAACCTTTGGAGCTGGACACCCATTTGAAATGAGTAACCAAGGAATGGTCCTTCAGTTTGTTGAAGCAGAAATCGAAGATTCTGGAAGATACACTTGTATTGCCTCCAATGAAGCTGGGGAAGTCAAGAAGCACTTTGTCCTAAAGGTTCTAGGTATGTTAATTTTTTAACAAATTAAAAAATTATTAGGAAGTCAGTATAGTTTATAAAAAGAGAATAGTAACAAAGACCCAGTGAAAAATTATATATATATATATATATATATATATATATATGTGTGTGTGTGTGTGTGTGTGTGTGTGTATATATATATATATATATATGTATATATAATACACACATACACACACACATATATATGCCATTTTATGTTTATTCTGTCTTTGAGAGCTAAACTCCAAGAAGTCATCTACAATTATTTCCATTTTCTGATCTCTCTCTTAGTCTCTTAAATTCTGGCTTCTGACTCCATTACTTAACTGAAGATGCTCTCTCCAAGGTTACCAATGATTTCTTAAATACAGTGATAATTTAATTGACTTCCCCTGCAACATTTGGAACTTTTCACCATCCTCTCCTCTGGCACACTCTGGCCTCCCTTTGTTTCTATTACATTATTCTCTTTTGTTTCTCTTTCTACTTATCTAAACATTAGAGATAGTTAAGTGGTAAAATGTATAGAGTGCTGGAGTTGGAGTCACGAAGACCTGATGTCAATTCCTTCCTTGAACTCTTGAGTAAATCATTCAACCTGCCTGCCTTAGTTTGCATATTGGTAAAACAGGAATAATAATAGCACCTTCCTCCCAGGATTGTTATGAGGCTAACATGAGATATTTATAAAGTGCTTTACAAATGATAAAGCACTACACTACATAAATTCTAGTTGTTATTATTCTTTTTTAATTTCCTTTGCTGGATCATTATCCTGAATCTACTCCCTAATTATAGGTATGCCCAGGTCTCTGTCTTGAACTTTCTTTTCTTTTTTTTAATATAATCTCTCCTTTGGTGATCTAATCAGGTCCAGTGTGCTCAGTTTTCATCTCTATGCAGATGACTGCCAAAGCTGTCAATAGATGAAACGGTATTTATTAAATGCTTACCACATGCTAAGGTCTAATCCCTGTCTTGCCTTCCAGCCTCACATTACCAAATGCATGCTGAGCATCTATTAGAATATCCTCAAATTCAACATGTTGCAAATAAAAATCATTGTCTTTCTTAAAAACCTGCCCCTCCATATTTCCTTATTTCTCTTGAGCACATCGCCATCCTTTGAATCTCCCAGATTCACAGTCTTGATATCATCCTTGAGTCTTCCTTCACCATCACTCCCAATATTCTATCAGTTCCTTAGCCTTATTGAGTCCACCTCCATAGCATTTCTTCTTTACTCGAGTTCAGATTGGACTACTATACTGGAGTATTGGAGTACTATCAGAGCTTCCTAGTTGATCTCCTTGTCTTTCCCTTCTCCCATCTATCCTCCATATTGCCAGATCAATAGTCCTAAAACATGCATTTGTCCATGTCACTCCCCTACTCAGATACCTTCAATAGCTATCTATTGTACTACTATGTTAAAATGCACATTCCTCATCCTAGACTTAACAGCCCTCTACAATGTGACTCGTACATCTTTCTAGGCTTATTATATATTACTTCCATTGACACAGAATTTATTCAAGTCAATCTGTCCTGCTAGCACTCCCCTAAACATGACATTTCATTTCTCCCATGCCTTTATATAGATGGTTCCCTCATGTTTAGAATGCCCATCCTCTTCAACCGTGTCTCAAAGAAATCCCTAATTATCTTTCAAAGGACACTTAATTGGTTTTCTCCTATAAGAGGATTTTTTTAATTTTTTAATTCCCTCATTTGTTAGGGCTTGCTCTCTCCTGAAAGTTATATAATTGTGTGTATATTTTGTGTGTACTTATCTGTGCATGTATTGTATCTTCATAACAGACTAGAAGTTTCTTGAGGGAAGGACTATTCCTTTGTTGTTTTTGCATCCTTACCTTATTTATGTGAAAGTTATGCAGTTAATTATTAGCCAAGTTTCTGAACTTTTCCCAAGGACTAAGGGGTAACTAAATCTAAGTCTTTCTGTTCCAATACAGTAACATAATACTATATAATAATGTATACATTAGTTCTAATCAGGAGGAAAAAAAGAGTTATGTAAAAGGACAAGGGTAGAGAGGGGTTACAATCTTACACTTTTTAAAAGTAATGTACAGAATATATATTCAAGAATAAGTAAATGAATACAGAAATGTAGCATGGTCGTGTTAAAAGTGACAAGAGTGCTGAAGTTCAAAATGAGTTGAGGCTGGTGAGGAAAACTAAGAACAGCAAAAAAGAATTTTTTTTCTTTTAGCTCTGCTAAAGAAAATAGGATGCTTATGGTATTTTCTAAAAGACACACGACAATGGCTCAGAATGAATGTGACAAAAATAAGTGATAAAAGGGAAAAGCTAAAGCTGCTCAATTCTTACTTTGAGCTTCTTTTCTCGCTGAGGAGAAAGATCTTTTGAGTGGAAAGGGCACAGCAAAAATAGCTAACAGGAAATTGATACTCATTGTAAGTAAGAGGAAAGTACCTGGCTGCCCTTGTTGAGTTCATCACCTGACAGAGGAACAAAATCCTCTGACATTAAAGGAATTGTGATATCTAAGCCCACTCTGAGAGATCTTTGAAAGATTTTGGGGAAAGGAGAAAATATTGTCTAGATTTCAAAAAAAAAAAGGAGAGAGAAAAGAATAAAGTCTACAAATTGAGGCTAGTGAGCTTTATTTAAATTCCTGGAAAAAATTCAGAATTGTTAAACAACTATTTACATGAGCTATTCGTGCCCCCCAAAATGGAAAATTAATAAAAGAACAGATATCAACACCAATTAAGACCAAAGGAGTCCATAAAATCCTCAACCAGCTAACATTTGACCTTCTTGTAAAGAGAAGAGATGTGGCAGCTGAGGACAATATCAGTTAAAAATATAAATTAATTTGTAAAATCTCTTGGAGGAGAAAGCATATTCCACACATGAGGAACCACTTATGCAGAGATATAAGGAAGAATAAATAGAATAGTTCTATTCAAGCTGTAAAGAGGAGTAATATATGAAGAATGACAGGAGATTATGACTAGTATGGCCTCATGAAACAGTAAGAAACAGCAGAGGGAGAGAAAAAAAATCTTAGAAAGAGATTTTTTAAAACAATTTTTTCACCATCCGTCAAGAGCAGGGAGTGACCAAGCAAATTTGGACTTGACTCTCACAGTCCCAGATATACTATATGAAGATGTGGCAATGGGAAAAGCATCCAGAGTCGACCAAGTATATATAAAACCACAATTTTGAAGGTGCTGAGAGACTGATTTTCAAGTTATCTAAAAAAGTGGGAAAGACACAAAATGGAAAAAAATACAGCATAGAAAAACTCTTGGTCATTTTTTATAAAAAAAGAAAGCAACTGAGAGATGAATAACTGCTGAACCATCTACCTCTGTTTCCAGGTATACAGGAGTTTTATGAAAACAATCTACAGTTTCATCAGAGTAATCCTTAATGAAAATATATTAGGCAGGTTTTAAAAAATGATATTCTATAGCAGACCATTCCTTTGTAGATACACAGGTAATTTGCAGAATAGAGAACACAAAATCCTGTTGTTTGTTGAGTATGGGAAAAAAACAACAACAAACATTTGATTTGGTAGAACAAAATCCCACTTAAAGGCTCTCTTCCAACAAGGTATGTTTTCACAATCACACAGTGTTCTTTGTAAGATGTAACAACAGAAATGTTTGACAGTGCTTTAGTTAGTAACATCTAGTGGGACATAAAATAAGGACATATATAATCACCAAAGGTCTTTGTTACTTCTATGAAGAATGCCTAGTACAGATTCCCAAATCTAAGAGGGATTCTCTTACAAACAGTGAGGTCCTCCAGATGTAACTGTCTGATTTGTGAGTGATCTTGTGCTAACTATTTCAAGCCCTGGAATACTGTAGACCATTATGAATAAGATCCATAATCATTCAAAATAGTTCGGCTTACCTAACCTTATAGGGAAAACCAAGTAGATAAAAATGGCTGTTATACAAACCAAAGTAGGTGTTTGGATGGATAACTGAATGAATGAAAAATCATTTAATTAGCCAGCATTTATAAAACAGAATTGTGCTAGGCACTGGGAACATAAATATAAAGGTATAATGATCCCTGCTCTAGGAGAGTTTACATTTGGATATTATCAGACATATAAAAGAGTGGTAGGCAAAGAGAGGAATTTTTGTCGGAAAAGATCATGAATGGAGCCACTGTGAAGTCTGTTGTAACCTCCCTTTCCAGTATCAATAGCAGTATTGTCTTGATTACTATTCACAGAGCAAGGGACAGAAGATATATGTTACAGTGAAGGGCATCATAGGAAGGGAAAAGGAGAAAAGGGATTGAGGAGTTGTATTCAAACCTATTGGAGTAAGGAAGATGATAAGACACTCCTGTAAGGCCCTTGCTTCCCCATGAATAGCTAGATGGGTTACAAAGTGTACCTGGAAGCCAACTAAAGATAGTGAGTAAAGGGACATAAGGTTCATTCATTCATCAATCAAGAAAACCTATAGAGCTCACTCATCCTTAATATCCTGCATACACACTGTAACTAAATAAGCTATCTGGTTCCATAATCAGAAAGAAGCAGGAAAATGTTCTGGATGAATTTGCAGGAGGAAGGGAGATGAGATTTCAAAGTGTTTTTTTGTTTTGTTTTGTTTTGTTTTTAAGATGCCTAAGTTTATCCCAGAAGCAAAATCCCATATCTTCAATATGCCCACATAGGGCTATGAATCATGAAATAATATCATTTATAAAGAACTGAAATTGAAGATCATCCAAAGACAGAGTAGATCATAGTGGAAATGAACAGGCTGGAATACCTTACAATAAGGACTTACATGGGAGAAGTGGTATGTCATTGGAGACATGAACAAGCTGGGGGAATAAAAGTTGGACTGGTAACATAATAGTAGTAAGAACTAAATGCTATATAGTATTCATTCTCTATCGGTATCTAAAAAATGTCTAGAGTACCTTTGGTATGTTAGGTAAACTCCTCTACTAGACTTATTAGAGAATATGAACAAAACCTACACAGAACAAACAGGGAGGGATGGGGTATAATCTTTGTTAGAAGGTGTGCCCATAGCCATGAGCTAAATCACAGCTGCAGTAGAATATTAGAGTATTATTAAAGGAATAGTTAAAATGAACATACAGACAAATAAGCTATTATAAAGGCAGCATGGTTTCATCAAGGTAATGTCAGGTCACATTAGACTAGGGAAGGAAAGGGAATAATAATTTAAGTAGCTACTATGTGCTAGGCACTGTGTTAATAAGCACTTTAAAAAAAATCTCATTATATCCTCACAACAACCCTGGGAGCCAAATGCTATTATTATCCCCATTTTCAGTTGAGAAAACTGAGTTAAAAGATTCTGTCAAAATAGTAATCAGCCAGTCAGATAATAAAGATGATGCTTCTTTTAAATTGGAAAAAAATTTTTTGTTATTCTGAATTTGACAAACACCAACAAACTTATACATGTTTCCACTGTATAAGAACAGAAAGAGGGTGTGGAATATGAAACCAAGAATCTCTATTATGTATACATTCTTTTTTGAAGTATACAATAAATTTGTATTAGTTTCAAAACTGTCCTTTTGTCTGGGTCTCATTCAATGTCTTTGTGTCCTCTTCCACGCACTAAAAATTACTCATGACCTCTTTTCCTTCTTTTCTTGTTTTTTAAATCATTAACAATAATCCTCCCCTCCCCTCCAAATTTCCTCTCTAAGTAAAAAACAAAACCTCCTTTGTAATAAGTCAAGCAAAACAATTCCATATATTAGCTATGTATGAAAATGTATATCTCATGAAGCCTTGAATCTACTACCTCAATATTAGGAGGTAGGGTGTATACTTCTTCAGTGGTCCTCTGTAGTCAAATTTGGTCATTGCATTCATAAGATAAGTCCTCCAAAGTGTTTTAGTCATTGTGTAAATTGTGCTCTTTTGTTTTTCTCACTTCATTCTCCACAAATTCATACATCTTCTCAGCTTTCTCTGAATCCCTCCTTTTTATTATTTTCATCATAATCAACTAGATGAAAAGTGGATAAAGCACTGAAGCTGGAGTCAGGGAGGCCCAAGTTCAAATACAGCCTCAGACAATTACTGTGTAACCCTGGACAAGTCACTTAACATCTCTGTGCCTCAGTTTCCTTTTATGTAAAATGAAGATAATCATGGTACCTACCTTCTAGGATTTTTATGAGGATAAAATGAGATAATATGTGTAAAATACTTTGGAAACCTTAATGTGTTAAATACTATTTTTAATGGCACAATAACATTCCACATTCACACAATTCTTCAACTTTCTTTCTTCCCTAGTTTAAACCTTTTTCCCTCCCTTCCTCTGGAGTTGAACTCAGGTCTTCCTGACTGTTGGCCCAGCGCTCTATCCCACTGTACCACTTAGCTGCCCCTACAGGAGTAAGCCTTTCTCCCTTCAGTTCTAAGATATTTATCCTTCTTCCAATTCTTTCCTCCAAAGCCCTTATTTCACTTATAATTTCATTAAAAAATACTTCGTTTCATTGCTTCCAGGTACTCTCGTCCTCGTGGGCAGGCCATTTGTTCCCTCTGGGGCTCTGCTTATAGTTGCTGTGTAATCACACACTTCTGAGTTTATTTCTTGGGCATCACTAGATCGATATTTTTTCATAATGTGTAGTGTCTTCTGTTTACTCATATCTCTATGCTATACTACTTAGCTCTGCCACTTCCTGTATTCTTAGACATCATGGTCTTTCAGTTTGGTCCTGCCCATCATTTCCTAGTTTCCTACTGGTGGCTTCCACTTCCCCTGGTGTATCACCACTCAGAAAACCGGCTGATTTCAAGTCACCCTGGATGTCTGGGTTCAGGGTGCTTTTCTCTTCAGGACCCTGTAGAGCATCTCAGGTCATTGTGCTAGGTACTTCCAATACTCCTGAGTCGTTCTAGTCTAAGCAGACATATCCCCATATCCATGGTGAAAATGTTGTTGGTTTCTGACCACCCTTAAGTGTTTACTGTAATTTCTCTTTGGATTTCTTGATCATTATTCAGTCATGTGCTTTTCTATGTTATTGCTAGAGTACACATATGAAAGCTCTATTCCTTGACAGCTATTTTAATTGGAAATCTTATAAAAGATTTTTCTAAAATTTCAATTTAACAAACATATTTTGAGCAGTCAGTAAACCTGTATCAGAGCTTACAATGTGATAAGCACTGTGATAAAAAGAAAGGATAAAAATAGTTCTTCTCCTCAAAGAGCCCACAATCTAATGGAGGAGACAACCAGCAAACAAATATAAGAAACAGTTAATGGAGGGAAAACACTAGAATCAAGAGGGATTGTGACAGGTTTCCTATAGAATGTAGGATTTTAGTTGGGACTTGAAGGAAGCTCAAGAAGCCAGTAGGCACAAATAAGGAGGGAGAATATTCCAGGCATGGGGGAACAGATAGAGAAAATGCCCAGAGCCAAGAAATGGCATGTTTCATTCAGGGAACAAGAAGGAAGCTAGTGTCACTGGATCAAAGAGTATGAGGAGAGGTGGAGGTTATGAAGGGCTTTGAATGTTCATAGGGAACCATAGGAATTTACTGAATATGGCAGCAGGGGTGGGGTAGGGTGAGGGGAGGTGACATAGTCACACCTGTGCTTTGGGAAAATCACTTTTGGCAGCTGAATGGAGGACATTCTGGAGTGAGGAGAGACTTGTGGCAGGCAAACCAACCAGCAGGCTATTGCAAAAGTCCAAGCATGAGGAGATGAGAGCCTGCTCTAGAGTGCTGGCAATATCAGAGGATAAAAAGGGAGCATGTTCAAGAGATGGTGCAAAGCTGAAACTGAGAGGCTTTTCCAACAGACTGGATATGGGAGAGCGGAATCAAGGATGACATCTAGATTATAAGCCTGGTGTCTAAGAGGATAGTGGTGTCCTTGATAGTAAAGAAGAGATCTGGGAAGGGGGGGAGAGTTTAGGCAGAAATAAATGAGTTCAGTTTGGGACATGTTGAGTTTAAAATGTTAACTGGATCAGTTTGAGGTGTTTCCATGGAATGATGAGGATGGAATTCAGATTGTAGGACAAGTGAGAGAAGGTGGATGCATCCATCACAGACAGCCTTTTCAAGAAGTTTAGCCACAAAGGCAGATGAAATATGGAATGATAGCTGGATGGAAGGGTCAAGTGAGGGCTTTTTGAAGATAAGAAAACATGGGCATGTTTGAAGGCATGTGATAATGAGCCAATAGACAGGGAGAGATTGAAGATAAAAGAGTGGGGATGACAGAAGAGGCAGATGTTGAAGGAGATGAGATGGAACAGGATTGTTTGTATAGGTAGAGGTTTTTGTCTTGCCAAGAGTAATTCCACCAATTCACGTCAAAAAAGGTGAAAGGATAGTATCAGAAGGCATCTGAATGATATGAGATGAGGAAGACAGGAAAAGGGGGAGAATTTTTCAGTAAAATATGAGGCTAGGTTCTCAGCTGAGAGGGTGGGAGATTCGAGAAGGGGTAAAAAGAATTGAAAGAACCCCTGTAGAGAACATGATGATCAATTCATAAAGGAGGTGTGGGAGAATTACCTAGCAGTGGTGACGGCTCAGTTGAGGTTGTGTAACATAAATCTGTAGTCAACCCCATCAGAATGGTTGTATGATTTTCTCCACCTTGATTCAGCAATATGTGAGTAAGAGATAAGGCTAGTAGGAGTGATCCAAAGTTGAGGCTTGACAGGTACAATGAGCAATATGATAAGAGGGTCAGGGACTCAAGAGAAGAGAACAGGGTAAAGCTGAACTGGTTCACCAGAGGGTCAGTATGGGGAAAGGAGAAGAATGTAGCTACTCTAGGGAAGATCACCAGGGAGAGAACTGAAGGGTCAAAGGATTTAAAGTCATAGTGTAGATAGAGTATAGGAAGGCAGAGGGAGAGATGGAAAGCAATGAATTATGGTCAGCTAAGGGAATTTCAGAGTTCCTAAATATGGAGATGGTACAATTGTGGGTAATGGCAAGATCAAGGGTATGACCATCTTTGTGTGCTTGAGGACCTAGTTAGTTCAAGACTCTGTGCTAGGCCGTAGAGGCACAAATTTAAAACAAAGCCTCTTCTTTTAAGTAGCTTACAATAGAATAGCCTATTTTAAAACTACTGCTGTTTTGGGTAAAATTTAGAAATTATGGGGTCAGTTCTTTTCATTTCAAGCATATACCAGCTTCTAAAAACAACAGAAAACTGAATCTTTATAACCACAACTATCTCAGTTATCCAATTCCCATTCCCACTATTCATCACATAATAGCCCTCCATTTCAATGTGGGTTTTATGGGCTTGACATACTGATTTATCTTTTGTAAATTAATGTCAGTGTCAATAAAGAATAAGAATAATGTAAAGGAACTGTATTTCCAAGTGCCTCATCCTAACCAACTGAATAATTACTTTTTCTTTTAAGTGTGAATTTGAGGGGGTTTTATTTGGAGTTTTTACTCATTAATGCTGTTTAACATTTTGATTTTCTCTTCCTTAAACAGAGCCACCTCATATCAATGGATCAGATCATCCAGAAGAGATATCTGTAGTTGTTAATAATCTCCTCGAACTTTTCTGCATGGCTTCCGGTATTCCTACTCCCAAAATTACATGGATGAAAGATGGACGGCCCCTACCACAGATTGATGATGTTCAGATTCTTGGAGGAGGAGAGGTGCTTCGACTACCTAGCGCTCAGGTAACGGGTTAAAATGTTGCAACTGCATTTTCCCTTTACTTTGGACTTCTCATCTTTAAAAAATGTAGAAAGGTTAGGAATTAGTAGTTTGAGGGAAACACTAAAATAGCTTTGGATTTTGTTTTTATAACAGATCTAAATAATTTTAGCATCTCTTTATTTACGTGAAGGACTTTTGCCCTCATACGAAGACAATTTTGGTCCCAGAAGGACAGTGTTTTGTTGGATCACTAGGGATTATGGCCTCAAGTGGCTCCTTAGGGTTTCCTTTCTACATCGCTACTAGGTGGTACTGACACTTGCCATGTCACTTTACTTCCACTAGATATGGATATTCTAGCATCTTCCAGCCTCTATGTACTCTCTTTCCAGGTTACAAGTTCCTATCTATGGGTAGGGATATTCTAAAAATAACTCATAATTTTCTTTCATTTTTTCATGCTACCACACACTTTGATCCTACTCTCCTTTGCCTCCTTAGTATATAACCCAAAGAAACCACTCAGTCATCATATAAGTATTAATATCTGAGCAATGGGAGTAACCCTATATGTTTCTGTTATAGCCTGAATTTTCAACTCTCCACCCCCATCCTCTTCTATGTCATGCCTTTTTCGCTGTGGCAGGGAAGGGGAAAATATATGCACCCGAGGGCTTTTATAGCAAAATGCTAGCCAGACTTCTCAATTTAAAGGTCACATGTGGAAGGGCAAGTTGTCTCAGAATTCTCTGGTCACCTAATCTAACTTCTCTTATAGATACTGCACTCAACTCCTAACTAGTTATCATGTGTATCTGCTGCTAAGCTTGGTACCCCAGCTGAGGCAAAGTTGAAGTGAATTGCCCAAGATAACATAGGTGAGATAGGTAGCACAATGTATAAGAGTACTGAACTTGGAGTCTGGAAGACCAGAGTTCAAATCCTACCTCAGACAGTCACTAGGTGTCTGACCCTGAACATGTCAGTGAACCTGTCTGCCTCAGTTTCCCCATGTATAAAATGGGGATGAAATAGCATCTAGAATTAAGTGAGATAACATATGTAAAGTGCTTTGCAAACCTTAAAGCACTATATAAATCTAACTGCTACTACTACAGTCAAGAAGCAGGACTGAAATTGAAACCTAAATCCTTTGACACCAAATACATTTACAAGTATTTTTTCACTATACCATTGTATACTGCCTCTCATCATGCTGAATAAGTTAATTCCTAAATTACTAAATTTGTGCCAGCAAAGTAGATTAATAACCTAGTGAGATTTTAATAAATATTTTGCATATGACAGCTGCTTTAAATTTGTGCCAGCGAAGTAGACTAATAACCTAATGAGATTTTAATAAATATCTTGCATATGACAGCTGCTTTACATTGTTTGGACAAATACATGCACAATTTTATAACAATATTCAATTAAAAAATTCCAGTGGGAAAAATAAAGTTGAATGCTCCCTCAAAATTAATTATAATAGAATTTCTGTCATATGTAAACAAAAATATTCAGGCCTTTTCATATGTTGGCAGATGGAACATTATGATGCCTTCTAGGTCTTTAAGAAACGAATAAGCTCACACAACAATGTCTTTCTCTTGTCCTTGCTCAGTTAATAGACACATTTACTAATGAAATTACATGTTCATATGCTTTTTTCATTGTAGTTGGAAAAGTGGGAAAGAAAGCTTAGTTGAACTCTTTAAAGTTTTGTTTTGTTTTGGTTTCCTGTCATTATATAGGAAATGCTCTTCAAATTCTCTTCAGGCTTTTCCCCTTTCATAACATCCTGTTTACCCGGGACAAAAAAATCAAATCTGCTTAAACTATTAAGTTACCAACTTAATCAAAACAACACTATACTACAATCAGTCAGCAAATATTTATTGAAGCACTACTAATGAAAGGCATTAATGTTAGGTACAACTAGGACAGAAATGTCTGGTGTGGCTGCCCTCAAGAACTTTGTTTTGGGGAGCAAGGTATAGCCTGCATTTCCCTTATATTTAACCATATTTGGATGAGACTGGGATAGGTGCAAAGCATGATATCAGCTCAGCCCCCAGGGATCTAATAATCGTCCCTTTATTCTTCCTCAGCCTCTGGTATCTCAAAACAAGAGAGTCAAAGGCAACAAGCACACCAATTCCAGTCATCACAAAATCCTAGGCCATATGAGTTCCCAGCATGGCAGAGTCAGTGTTTGCTGAGAAAAAAAAAATGTGTGTATGTATGTGTATATACATGTGTGTATATCCTCTCCATCTTTTCTTTCCCTGTACTCATTCCCATCCACCTCAGTCCTACCCCTCCATAGCCTACATCCTCTTCTCTTCCACTCCATTGCATCATCTGAAATCCTCATCAACAAACTGCCTTTTATCCTACATCTTATCACTTCATACTCTACATTTTATCAAGCTATCAGAAACCTGGCTTTCTTCAGAAGACACCTATACATCTACACCTACAAGACACCAATCTAAGATTCCTCCTTTTCTCATGCCTCCCAAAGCATTAGGCCAGAAGGAAGAATAAAGATATTCTTTGCTTCTCATTTCCAGTTCCATACTATCCCTCTGCCATCACCACTCAGTAACCCTCTTCCTTTGAGGTTCACCTTTGAGGTTATCTTTATCATATAATTCAGCTCCTTTTCACACTCATATACTAACCTCCAGGTCACACTCCCTGCTTTCTCAAGTTCAACACCTAGCTCACAGAATTACCTTCCCTCCCACCCCACTGACCTCATATTTGGGGTTTTTAACATTCTTGTCAATGTCTCTTCAAATGCTCTGGCCTCCCGTTAGTTCATTGATCTCCTAAACTTCAATGACCTTCATCTATAAGCTGCCTCAGCCACACAGGGATAATGAAGTTGATCTAACCATCATCTACCACCATTATCCAGAAATCTGAAATTTCTCTTTTTGATCATAGTCTCCTATCCTTCCATTTTTCCCTGTGACTTCACCTTCCGAACCTATTCCTCATTAAGGGTCCCTCTAACCTGGTCTGGGCTGTATTTCTTCCTATCACACTCTCAACCCTATGGTTGACTAGTTCAACTATTTACTATCAATTATCACCTAATCTTTTGCTTTATTATCCTATTAACAATATTACAAACTTGCTATATCTGGCTTTTATCTACCACGTGGCTCTCTTGCTAGGCTTACCTTTCTGCTCATTCTCTTGAGCACATCTCCCCCCAGTTTTCACCTTCAATGATGTGTTAATGAACCCTGTGAGCACTAGATTTTCTGTCAAAAGATCATTAGTGCACATCTCTGCTCTATTACCCATGTGTCGGTTCATAAATAATTTCAGTTTCTTTATCTGCAGAATGAAGGGGTGGGACTAAAAGATCCCCAAGGTCTGTGCCAGCTCCATATCTATGATCCTATTTTCTTTATTGCTTTTGGCAATAGAATGAAACCAACTCATACTCCTCTCCAAGGAGAGCATGGGACTTGTCCTATTTAGCTATAAATTATTTTGTCTTTTAGTTTTATTTATAATGAGAATGTCAGAATTCATTTCTTTGATTCCTCCAGTAATGAGTCAGCTCAATGGACACTATATCTCTCACATTTAGTCTACCAGCAACTAAGTTAGTCATATGTGGACTGCTTATTCATTCATTTATCCCCTGTTCGCTTTTATTCCACTCTGCCACTCTTATGGTAGAGTGCTCCACAGGACTAGGGGTCATTTTGACATTTTCGTTTTTCTTATTGATTGCTATGGTAAAGGAGTCAATCATCAAGTGATCTGTCTACTGGTGACAGTCTTCTCAATCAACGAGGCTGGTTCTCAGAGAGCTAATATAGTCTGTGTCTAGGACCTATCTCAAAGCTTTTCCAGAATAGTAGAATTTTTCAGTTTGTGTTTTGTTAGTATAACTTGTAATAACCCAGGGTCACCTCCATATCATGCTACTGTTATTTGTAGGGGCAATTTTGGTAATATACCTATTATAACAACATTTGATTTTGGTAAAACAAAACAACACATAATTTTCATAGCATCTGATATTTTGGGATTTTGCCAACATTCTGCAAAATTATAAAACTTGAAACTCCCGCATTTCAATTCTGCAAGTATTTACTGAGCACCTACTATGTGCTCAGCACAATGCCAAAGTGATATACTCAAGGAGCTTATATTCTCTAAGTGGAAATAAGACTTCTCCAAAGAAAAAATATGTCAAGCAGTTATGGAATTATACAAAGTTGTATAGTTGGGTGCCAAAGTGCCATGCAGGGCAGTGGGGAATAAGGGGAGGTCAGGAAGGAAAATAATGTTTGCTGTAACTATCAGGAATAGTTTCATGTAGGACATAGGACTTAAGGTGGTAGAATCTGGAAGAGTAGAAGGAAGACCATTATAGGTAGGGGAAGTATCAAAACAAAGGCAGAAAGATGAGAATAAGCAGAGTGTGCGTTGACTTGACCTGTTTGTATAGCAGTACAAACAAAATAGGTAGATAGGGCCCATTCATGAAGTATTCTGAAAGCTAAGCAGCATTTCTGATTTATTCCATGGATACAAGAGAACCAGTATAGGTGAGTGATTTGGTAACAGGTAATCTATTCTAAAACTCCATCCAAACAATTCCCAAAATCCCACTTTTATAGCTTTCAAACTCTCTGAAGACACAAGCTTACCCAAATACTTCTTTGTAGATACATGAACTTTGAATATAAGGACAAAAAAAATTTCCACTATCTCTAGGGGGGCACTCAGGTAATAAATGAAAGCACTCTACTTATTCATTAAAAATTACTCACTGAGAAGGGAATGGCATTTCAGAGGCATTTACATATATATATGCAAACGCCATATGAATTAGAACTGGGAAACTTAATGAAAAATCTGGATATTTAACTTACCATCATGCATATTTCTTTTTTTAATGGAAGTTTTCAGCTTTTGTTTAAACGTCTGGCATTGTATAGTTTTTACTGGACTAAGATTCTGTCAAAGACATTAACTTAAAACAGACCTCTTTGTTGTAATATGCATGTACATGTATTATGAATGCTATATGTGTATATATGCATTTTATTATTGTGTTTGATTTTTATGATCTATGCTGCTACTTTTCAAATTTATTTCTTTTTATTCAAGAATTCTCCCAACAGACTTAATAAATTTATATTACAAACTATTACAAAATCTTATCAGATGCATATAAATTGCAAAATTTCTGAGATGAAATATTGAAATTGTGTTGCAAAGTAATAGAACTAAGTATCTCATCAGAGGTTTAAAGGGATTTTTATAAGTGGAACAGAAACCCAAAAAGATAATGAACTCCTCAATCTTTTGAGAATCATTCTTTCTTCAGCTGGTCTTTGGAGACTGTGGTTATTCTCTTCCTGTTTTTATACTCATTATAAGACTAATATGTTACAGACATATTTTGCATACATGATAAAATAATTTTTTTCCTTTAGGTGGAAGACACAGGAAGATATACATGTTTGGCATCTAGTCCTGCAGGAGATGATGATAGAGAATATTTGGTGAGAGTACATGGTAAGTTTAGCCAGAAGTTCTGCAATCATCGTATGTCCTCATTAGGCTACATAGTTGAATATAACTTAATACATGTTAGGTATGTTCGTATTTTTAAATTTTCTTTTCTCTTTACTTATTTGGTCCTGATATTCTTCCACCTCTCACTCTTCTACATGACAAACATGGGAAAGGGACACACTGGAGCCAAGCTGTTTTGCTCTAGCTTCGGTGCATAACCTTTGAGCCTAATGACCAACTTGGGGGATAGATAGACTTAGCTTCAGGTTATGGTGCTGTCTCTGTACAATGAAATGCTGCCTTTAATAGACATTAATTTTCACACTTAAATTTTGAGGATTGGTTGAGTTGGTTAGGAAGAATTAAGTATGATTGAACATGTAATATTAGTAGAGGTGAGTAGATATTTTTCAGCATATATTTTTTTCAGTATATATTGACTCTATATATTTAAAAACACCATATGAATCTAGAGAAAATTAGTAACAAGAGTTTATGTTTACTTAACAAGTCCTTTCAATAATATAATACAACATAATATAATATGTTCTAAGATGCTTCTGGTTAGTTTTTTGTGTTTTTCCATTGACTGAATGGTAGAATCCCCAATCAAGTAATACAAGAAGTAATATGATGATTTCTGAGAGTAATCTGGAATCCTTTTATAGTCGAAGTTCTTAATCTTTTTCTTGTCATGGACTCTATAGATGCTATTTCACAACAATGTTTTTAAATGCTTAAAACATATAAGATTACAAAAGAAAACATATTAAAATATAGTTATCAAAATATTTTAAAGAAACACATTCACAGATTCTAAGTTAAGAATCCTAGGTTTAGTGGAAAAAAAAGAATGATGTAGGAATTAGGAGACCTTGGCCTTGTCCTAGTTCTGCCATGAATTGTGGAACCCTGGACAAATTGCCCCCATCTTTGTGCTTTAGGTATCTTATCTGGAAAAATGGGGATAATAAGACTCATTCTGCCTCACAAGGTGGCTAAAGACTCACCTGAGTGGTCAGGTGTATGGAAATACATATGGAAAGGCCCTGAAATTTAAAACTGTTCTCCAAGCATATAAGGCATTACAAGTGAGAACAAATTGTTTTAAGTTGCCTTATATGTTTTATTTCCTATGAAGTTTTCAATGGGTTTGTTGTCATACACAGTGCCACCTAATATTGCTGGGACCAGCGATCTTCAGGACATCGTTGTGCTACAAAACAGACAAGTTACACTGGAATGCAAATCAGATGCAGTACCCCCACCCATAATTACTTGGCTTAAAAATGGAGAGCAATTACAGGTAAATTTCATATAGTTTAGCTTGACAGGCATTTTGTTGAGAAAAAGAAAATCAGGCTATAAATTGCACTGGTCTTACCCTTCCCCTACAGAATGACTGTAACTGGAATGGGTGGTATAGGACCCAATGGGGCTAGCTATTTAGCTCCATGCCATATATCAACATTCTAAAGTTCAGAATGCTTTGTGATACAAAGTTGAATTTGGTCATTCCACTGCAATTCTTCTCTGAGATGATGAAAGCTCTCAGGGTCCCCAAAATTTACATGACATCTGGTGGGCCCTCTAGATCCCTGGTACTGACCTAACATCGGACTTTTCTAGTTGGCAGCATGCTTTCATTGACCTAGACCTGTTTCTGGATCACTCAACAGAATATCCCAAAACCCTTAAAACCAACTTGGGCTCGATGGAACTAGGATACTGCTTCCTAAAGGAAAAGACATACTGAATTCTCTAGTATCTCCATAACCCAGTACTTGATTGATTGACATTAAAATTATCCATGTGACTTTTTAAGGTCTGCTTGATTCAACAGAATATGATGCTTTTATCTGGAATGTTTTGCCTTTGTCTTAAGTGTTGAATTCCTTGATTCCTCTTTCTTCTCTTTATTCTTCCTCAGTCCCATGAACAAATATCAAAATTCTACTGGTGCTATGCTGAAAGGTTTACCAGGCAGAAAGAAAAGGAAGCAGTTTTATCTTATAAAAAGAATCATAGACAGGGACTTCGGTGTGGATTTAATTCCCTTTTAGACAATGATTAGTTAAGTCATTATAAATAAATATATGTATGAAATACATACTGTTTGCCCCTCTCCTCAGAATGATTTAGTAAAGTAACATCTACGAGTCACATGCATTTGTTATTCAAACATATCTGAGTCTTTGTGACCCCATTTGGGGTTTGCTTGGCAAAGATACTGGAGTGGTTTGCCATTTCCTTCTTCAGCTCATTTTACAGATGAGGAAACTGAGGCAAACAGGGTGAAGTAACTTGTCCCTGGTCACACAGCTAGTAAGCGTCTGAGTCTAGATTTGGACTCAGGTCCTTCTGATTCTAAGGTTGGCGCTCTATCCACCGCAGCATCTAGCTGCCACAAAGTCATAAGCACAGTAGAGTGCTAATCTCAAAGTCAAGAAGGCCTGAGTTCGTGGTCTAACGTCTGACACATGCTAGCTGTGTAATTATGGGTAATTCAATTTACTTCTCCATGCTGCTCCCAAAGCAACTCATCTGTATCAGGAAAGGCAGCTTTTAGTGATTTAGTGATTTAGAAATCACAGGTCAAAATCACAAGTTTTGCATGTTTCATTTGGGAGAAAGCATTTATGGTAAAATAACATTATCTGACCTAACCTTGGGCTTTTTTGATGTATTAAAAATGATCATATTGGCATATTACATAAATTGTTATAACTATATGTTTCATTTATTTAATTTAGGCAACTCCACGAATCCGTATCCTATCTGGTGGGCGATACTTACAGATCAACAATGCAGACCTAGGGGATACAGCCAGCTATACCTGTGTTGCAAGTAATATTGCAGGAAAGACTACTAGGGAATTTGTTCTGACTGTAAATGGTAAGAAAAAAGCATTCACTTGGCACATTTTAAAAATGCAGCCAAATATTTCCATAAAAATTAAAAGTAGAGATTTATTTTAACATTTTACATGCTAAATGCTAAATAACATTTTATAAGCTAAATCACTTAATTGCTTTGAAACCAAAGATTATTTTGTTTCCATATAATGGTCATATTTCAAGTGAATTAAATGTAATGAAAATTATAAGAAGGTGTGTGTGGTCTAAGCTGTGACCCAATCTCAAAGGGCACTATATAGAACGTTGACTGCTTTTAGGAACAGCCCTAGAATTCTTAATGCCTGGTGTCATTCAGAACAAAAGTGTTTGAAGAAGGCATGCACCTAATCCTTCATTTGTCCAACCTATTTTTCATCTCACCTATATTGACTGTGGCCTGGAACTAGATATTTTTTGGTTAGAAATAATCATCTCTAGTAGATAAAACCCAAAGACTAAGCTTTGTCAACTTTGAAGAAGACTATTTCAGATTTTCTCCCCAAAATATCACTTTAGATGCATTACCTGTGCAATTATACATGTTGGTGAATGACCAACACAGCTCATGTCACTAATGCCAACATTCAAATTCAGGTTTTCTGTTCCCAGATGAACTCAGTGTGTAATAAAGTGAACTGTACTGGGTCTAGTAAGATTGATCACAGATGTGTTTCTTTAAAAAAATCCCACTTTCTGTTCTTCATTTCAAGAAAAGTTGTGCCAGTGTCAACATTTTCAAACTATTCTTTGGGCCAAGCAGGAACATGAAATATCATCTTTAATTTGCATCAGACCAAATCTGATTTTTATTGCAACTTCTTGCAAGCAACTACATTTGTCTCACATGATAGTAGAGTTTTATAGCTTCTCCTTTGTAATGGACACAAGGTATCTTGAATAATGTAATCCTTAACTTTCAGAACTATAAACTGATTTTATTTTTGTTGCACAAATCAGTTGCAGGCAAATCTACATATTTACTCAAAGTTTACCTTGGGCTAACCTTTTCAAGACCTTAAGTGAAGATGTGTTTCTGGTATTAACTGAATGTTTTGTATGCAGTTTCTCCGACCATAAAAGGTGGCCCTCAGAGTGTTGCTGTTCATTTTAATAAATCAGCTATATTGGAATGCATAGTTGAAGGTGTACCAACCCCAAGGATTACCTGGAGAAAAGATGGAGCTATTCTAAACGGGAATAATGCCAGGTAATATTGAGAGAGATAACTAATTTTAAATAAGCTAGAGTCTTCAATTGTGTAAATATTCTTGAGGGGAGTGAAATGTGCTGTGAGGCTATAAGTATGAATTCTTGAACCTTTGTCTGATACTTTATTTTTAGCCTACTATATATTTGGAACAACCACTGTTCTCCTTACTCTAACATTAATGGTGGAAATATAGTTGAGAACGATGTGTAGGACTGTGAATATATTTAAGATGGATGGCCAGAGCTTAACAATGAATCTCATGTTTAAGATCCTCAATTATGAGCCCATTTGCTCTGAGATTTGGTAGTGTTTGTTTAATTCTATTAAATTATTGTAAATTTGCCCAACCTAGAAAAGGGGTCAGGACTAGGAAAAATTTAACTAAACAAACTCTTTAAAAATAAGGGAAATTATGTGAGACTAATTGAGGAGATTTGGTGCTTATTCTCCTCAGCATGTTATGAATGAAACAAGCTTTGTTTATGGACTTTATTTTAGATATTCTGTCTCAGAGAATGGATTCCTTCATATTCACTCGGCACATGTCAGTGACACTGGGAGGTATTTATGCATGGCCACCAATGCTGCTGGAACAGAACGCAAGCGAATTGATTTACAAGTCCATGGTAAATATATATTTATAAACACTCAGGAACTGACAGTAGAATTAGAAAATTAAGGATTTAAGTTAGTTGTTGATATTTTGTGCTGATAGTTTTCATGTAGACCCTGACATTCTGGGTTATTTAAGTTCATTACATTTTATAATAAATAATCAAAGGCCTTTGTTTTCCTGCTGTGGTTAGTACGATGAGCCAAATATGTGAATTTAAAGAACTTTATTACATTACTAGCTAGAAATATAAGAAAAGCTACAAATGAAGTATTTGAAGGATTTCAGATTTAAAGTAAGTTTGTATACAGGACAGAATATATTCTGTTGGATTTGTTCCTTATTTGGTGACACTTTTTTTTAGTCCCTCCATCTATTACTCCTGGACCTACTAATATTACTGTTACTGTAAATGTTCAAACCACTCTGGCATGTGAAGCTACTGGAATCCCAAGACCATCAGTAAGTTGGAAGAAGAATGGACAATTTCTTAATGTGGATCAGAATCAAAATTCCTACAGGTGAGAAGTAGTTCATCCTAAAAACTTTATTTCCCCTCCCCTATTCTCGAGTGGGAAAATGAAGAGAAAATGAGAGAGAATTTAAATTTTCATTCATGACCACAGGACAAAAAGTACATGACGAGGAAAATCAACTGATAAACACACCGCTGAAATCTGTTTCTTAACATGGAAACTATCCCCCCCAACATAAAACTTGTATTTCTGCCAAATTTTCCCCAAAGTGACCAATAATCTCTTATGTGTCAAATCTAATAGTTCTTTCCTTCAGTCCTCATCTTTCATGACCGCTGCAATATCTGAAGACCCTCTCCTTCTGTATACTCTTCGTTACGACCCTTCTGCTTTTTGGTTCTCCTCCTCTATCCTTGTTCTCAGCCTCTTTACATTCGGGACTTACCCACTATGCATATACCTAAGGCTTTCTTGGATGCTCTTCTCTTTTTTCTTTAGTCTTTCTCAAGTATCATTCTTTGTGCATAACCCAAAACCTACATACAATGGCATGTAAATTACTTGGGAAAGCAGTAATTTTGATGTGGTTTCATTCTGTGACTGCAGTGGTCATGCATGTGGAACTAACACTGACACTAAGCTGGCTCTTAATGTCAAATCTGGACCAGATGAAACTTGATTGAGCTGAATTCACCACCTTTAGTTATTTTACCACCTTTAGATAGTTTTCTGTCAGCTGAGGGCTAGATTTCATGCAAAAGTTATGTATAGCACACTCTTTGCATTACCAAGACCTTCTCTGAGACCCTTTTCAGGTTTTTTTCTTTGATTACTCAGATCTATTCAGATATACTGTTTTAGCCTTTGTGCATGTTATTCCCTTGATTTTTCTTAAAAGTGGATGTTTTAAAAATTATTTTAACATTAATCTATTTTGTACAAGCTTCTATTATCACTCCCTCCCATTGCCCCATCCCAACTGAAAAAAAACTAAGCTTGCAACAAACATAGTCTAGCAAAATAAATTCTCACATTGACCATATCCAAAAAATGCATGTTTCATTCTAGATTTTAAATCTATTACCTTTCTGGCAGGAAGGAGATGGTATAATTGATCTTCAGTTTCCTGGACTCATGGATTATGATTGCATTAATCAGAGTTCTAAAGTCTTCCAAAGTTGTTTTCCTCTATTGTGTTGTCATCATGTAACCTGTTATCCTAGTTCTGCTCACTTTCCCCTGCATTAGATCACAGAGGTCCTCCTGGTTCCCTCCCAGACTGTCCATTTTGTCATATCCATTTGTCATCCATTTGTAGAACAGTAATACTCGACACATTCAGAGAAATTATTTGTTTAGCCATTCCCCAAAAGGGGGTATTCCCTCAGTTTCCAGTTTGGAGCTACTGCAAAAAGAACTGCTATAAATATTTTTGTAGGTATTGGTCCTTTTCTTTCAGGACTCTACTTAAGACCACATACCAATTATCTTTAGGAATGATGAAAATTTTCCCTAAATAAAGTACATTTTATAACGGTTCATTCCACTTGAAGAATCATAAAATCATAGCATCATTCTTTGCAATCACTATGAACTCTCTATACCAAAAAATAAACAGGATGAGGAGGTGGAAAACAACGAGACTTCAGGTACAAACCTCCATTTTTTTCATCTCTTCTAGGGTAGCAGTCTGTAGTCTGTATGAGGAATGCTAGGACTAGTTGACGATTTTATTTAATAACAAAGTTATCTTAGAGGAATCTACATGTTTTAACCAATGCCTTGTGAAATAAAAACTCTTTATGAAATTACTAAACAATTCATTACATCCTGTGTAACTCAGATCTTTAAAACATCTCTCCTAGGCTGTTGTCTTCAGGATCACTAGTAGTCATTTCACCTACTGTGGATGACACTGCATTATATGAATGCACTGTGTCAAATGATGCTGGAGAGGATCAGAGAGCCATAAGTCTCATCGTACAAGGTATGACTGTATCAGAGCAAACATGCAGATGTTTATTATAACTGCCATTACATCACGGGCCTCTATGGCCTTCTTGATTCTGTGGCCAAGTAGCATCCACTAGAAAGTGTAATGCTGGATAAAGTGGAACAGACGAGTTCCTTAGGAAAGAACTCCATGTTTGACAAGATCACCTGGGAAAACTGAGAAGCAGTCTGGCAAAAAGTAGACTAAGACCAACACCTTATCTTATATTCTACAACATGTTCTAAATAGATACATGAACTTAATATTCAAATCATACCATAAAAAATTAGGGCAGGAGCTAATCATATACCTCTCACATCTATAAGGAGGACATGAATTCTTAATCCAACAAGAATAAGAGGCACATATAAAAATTAAAATAGATAATTTTGGTTGCATCAAATTAAAAAGCTTCTGCACAGATAAAATTAATGCATATATGACAGAAAGGGAAGAAGCTGAATTTAAAAAATCTTGTATCAAATCTCTGTAATTAGAGTTTGGTATCCAACACATATAAGCAATTAATAAACATATTTGAGACAATTAGCCATTCCCCATTAGATAATTGGTCAAAGAATATGAACAAATATTACAGTCAGGTAGCATTCACTATAAAAGAAAAAGCAAAAGCTGCATACTAATAATGTTTTAGAAATTTGTAAATCTGAAAAATACTTACAGTATTATTTATTTTTTCTTCTTTTTTAGTTCCGCCTTCCATAGCAGATGAAACTACCAATCTGTTGGTAACTAAACTGTCTCCTGTAGTGATTACTTGTACTGCTTCAGGTGTACCATCGCCCTCAATTCACTGGTCAAAGAATGGAATAAGGCTGCTTCCCAGGGGAGATGGCTACAGAATTCTTTCTTCAGGTATTCTGTCATACAGTAATATAATTTCAACTAGGGTACTGAAACACTGAAATGTCAGTCTGAAAGGTCTGTGGTTTATGTGAATTTGTGATTCCACAACCGAAAGTTATCTTGTCATAGAATCTTCTTTATTCCACTCTTACATACTTGTATTTTGTTTTTAAATTATAGTTATTTCTACATATTTCTTATGCAGCTAGGCCACAAGCTCCTTAACTTTGATGGTTCCCACAAAAGGGCCTAGAATGATAATTTGCATATAATAAAAACAAAAATTACAGAATTTTAGAGATTTAGGGACCTTAGATGCCATCTGACTGAATGCCCAAAGAGGAATCCATTTTACAATGTAACCAAAAAGAGTGGCATGTAGCTTTTTCTTAAAACAGGAACAAGGAACCTACAACTACTTGAGGAAGACCATTTCACTTTTGGAATGATTTCTAAGTTTTTTCTTCTCCATGTTAAATATACCAATTCTTCCAACTTATCTTTACATGATATAAACTTGATGGCCTTCATGATCCCAATTCTTTTGTTTGGTGTACTCATCAACTTAACAATGCTCTTCCTTAAATTTGGTATTTGGAACTGAATACAGTACTCCAGATGTGGTCTGACCAGGTCTGAGTACAACAGAATTATGTTCTTTGTCCTCAATTCTAGGCAGCACAGTATAGCCCAAGTCTGGATTTATTTTCCTGCCTTCCATGGCCTCAGCCAGCCTAAGATTCTCTAAGGATGGGAGAGAATCGGTCATTTTGTAGGCAGCAAGGAATGAACAAGAAGATAGGAAAAGATTAAAAATGAGAGACAATCATTAATATGGTGAGGTATCCACGAAGTCAGAAGGGGATAGAGTCAAGTGCACAAGTAAACATGTAGAGGGATTTTGCATTGTAGAGTAAGGGAAATGAGGGAGCCCTCACTAGCCAGGTTATCATATGTTTGGAAGAGATGGTAGTGCTAAGGTGGTTGGGGAGCATTAATCAGTTGAACAATATGCATTTATTAAATGCAAAGCACTGTGCTAGGTACTGATGTTAAAAGAATTTTCATTTTTTTAGGGAGATAGCATATACATACATCAGAGGCAACAGCAGGGTTAGGTAATAGTGGATAGAGCACTGGATGTTAGAGTATTCAGAAATTTAAATCTTGCCCCAAACATTCTAGCTATGTGAGCTAGGCAAGCCCCAGGGTTTTGTAGCACTAATGTACAGTGGAATGAATACTGGATTTAGAGCTAACCCATGTCAGCATGTTACAGATGAGGACACTAAGTCTGGGTTGTATTATGCATGCACCTAAGTGGCAAAGTGGATAAAAGTGCTGGAACAGGAAAACCTGAGTTTGAACATTTACTCATACACTTACTAGGTAAGCCTAGGTAAGTCACTTAAACTCTCTCAGCTGCAGTTTCCTCGTCTACAAAAGGGGATAATGGCACCTTCCTTATGTGGTTATTGAGAGGATCAAATCAGATAACATAAATAAAAGTGCTCTGCAAATTTTAAAGTCCTAGGTAAATGGTAGCTATCATTTTGTGACTATATTATATACAAAATAAATACAAGGTAGTAGGGGAAGGAAAACACTAGCAGTTGCAAGGGATCAGAAAAGGCTTCACATAGAAGGTATCGCTTAAGGTGACATCTTGAAAGAAGTGAGGGATTCTCTGAGGCAGAAATTAGGAAATAGTACATTCCAAACATAGGGGATGGCCATGTAAAGGCATGTAGATAGAGTACCATTTAAGGAACTGAAAGGCCAGTTTAGCTGAACAGTAGAGTGTGAGAAGAGAAGTTATATCTAATGAGGCTGAAAAGATAGATTGGGCTTGAGTGGGGATGGTCTTTAAAAACTGATTTTATTTGAGTAATAGAGTATGACTAGAATTTGGGGGACAGCAACATGATAAGAATTGTGCTTTAGGAAAATCACTTTGGCAACTGTATGGAGAATGGATTGGAGTGTGGTAAAGAAATGGGAGAGACTTATTAGGAAGCCACTGTAAGAGCTCAAGCAAGAGATAAATTAAGGTGGTGGGAGAGTAGAGTGAAGTGGTTGGATCCAAGAGATGTTGTAGACATAGAAACAGCAAAATCTGGCAATTGATTGGACATGTGGGAGTGAGAAAGAAGAAGGTGTTGAAATAATGCTGAGGTTACATAACTGGTAGACTACAGGATGGCAATAACTTTACAGAAATAAGGAAGTTTGTAGAGGGGAAAGTATGGAGAATATGGGAGTTGTGTTCTTTCCATTTTCAAAATTAAGCTCTCCCTGGAGCATTAATGGTAGGGAATCAATCAGGGAAGGATGGTGATAATGCATGCAATACTTCTCTTACAGGAGTTTTGAGGGGAAAGTATTTTATGAACTTTAAGGTTCTCAAGAAATGTGAATTATTATAATTGTTTATTAGGTACATCGTAAGTGTTCGTTGGAAAGAATGAAACTTGTATATCTATATTGACTGAGAACAGATATAATAGGGCATATAAAAATCTTTTTCTCCTGTGTGAAGGTTTCCTCTACATAAAAGATGTGTCAAAGAGATGAGCCATAGTAGAAGCTGACACCTCTCCAGGATACATTTGTTTCTGAATAGATAAATAGTCCTCTAAGTAGAAGGATTGGAAATATTACTAGCAAGGTTGCACAGCAAAGTGTTTGGATGTAAATGAGATGAGATCTGGATAGTACTGCTAAACAAACTTGTTATATTGCACCATGTCAGTATACATCATGTCACTGTGTCCATTCTTTCCCCAGGGGCAATTGAAATAACGGCTTCTAAATTAGACCATGCTGGAAGGTATACCTGTGTTGCCAGGAATGCAGCTGGCTCTGCACATCGGCATGTAACCCTTCACGTTCAAGGTAAGAAGGGTCATTTATGCAATAAATACCCACTTATTTTTAATGATTCTGATCATTCTTGAAACAGTATTACTGTCTAGTGCAGTAAAACTAGATTCATATTTATCTTGGGAAAAATCACATCAAATATTTAAAAACAGACTAAGAAAGGTACAAAATGATAAATTACAGACTAGCCCCAGGGTTTTGTAGCACTAATGTACAGTGGAATGAATACTGGATTTAGAGTCAAAGAACTTGGTAGATTACATAATCTCTCTGGGCTTTAATTTCTAACATGTCAAAGAAAAGTGTTAAACTAAATAGTTTCTAAAGCCCCATTCAACTTTAAATCTGTGGTCCTCTGATCAGCTGAAGGTCCTTCTCCTTTTCTGATTTTGTGAAATCTGGTCCTACTTACCTTCTGTTGCTATTTTTTAAGTAGAAGCTCACTATACCAGCAGGCCACTGAGCATGCAAGGTGGTCTTTGTCTCTCTCTAGGACCTCTCCGTTGCTAATTCTCTAGAATTGTGAAGTAAGGCATGCCTAATTCCATGTCTCTAATAGATGTTTATTTCATAGACTTACATATTCCAAACTCTGTATTTGATTTTTCTTAGAGCCTCCAATCATTCAGTCCCAGCCAAGCAATCTAGATGTCATTCTGAACAACCCAATTTTACTGCCATGTGAAGCAACAGGGACACCCAGTCCTGTCATTACTTGGCAAAAGGAAGGCATTAACATCATCACCTCAGGTATCAGTCACTATTTGATACATATATAATCAGTCTTTTACGATTAAGAAGTTGTTCTGATTTTTTTTAATTAAAAAGGATTCTAAATCTTTGTTCTTCAAAATTTTAATATAGGAGAAAGTTATACAGTTCTTCCTAATGGTGGTTTACAAATCACCAACGCTGTTACTGATGATGCTGGTACTTATATGTGTGTGGCTCAGAATCCAGCTGGTACAGCCCTAGGCAAGATCAAGTTAAAAGTCCAAGGTATGTTGCTGAGTTATTCTTGTGTTGTTTAGATTTGATTTTTTTTATCAAACGTAATTAAAATTATATCACTCTTTCCCCCAAGGAGTTCAAAGAACAGCATAAAACATTTCATTTTTTTCTTACATCATTTTATAAAGTAGGGAAGAAGCAGGTGATATCCCCATTGTACATGTTAGAAACTGGGAAAAAAATCACATCATCTTTGGAATATATTTGAACCTCAACAGTTAGTGCAAGGTAATCATTGTGTCCATCTCCATTCAAGTACAGAGTATATACTCAAGTGTTTTTGCAGTTTTAGTACAGAAGACATTTTAAATTATTTTTAAAAATTTTTCCTTTCACAATTTTCTTGGACAGTTGTCTGACCTGTCATCCTGACTTCTGAATGATATTGAGCATTTTCAAGTAAAGCCATTTATAAGGCACCAGAACATGCAGGCAATTTAGACAGTTCAGTGAAGTATTTTTTAAAAAGCCAAACTAATTGTTGCATTTCATGCAATTGACTAGATTTAATTAGGAAAATTAAAAATTTTTGTAACCTTGCTTTTTTGCCTCTTCCCCTTTGCATTGTGGCAATCTAGAAGAAAGCTGAAGTTTTAAGTTACCAGGACTTCTTAGTTTTCTAGATAGATGACGTTAAAATGAAATTATTTTTACATCCTATAGGTATAGCCTTACTTCAAGGAAGGCTTCATGTTGAAATCAACTTTTTGAGGTACAAAGTAAAACTAGAAATGGATCCTGAGCTACATAATTTGTATTTGCTGTATCCCTAGTGCTTAGCACAGTGCCTCACACATAATATATTTTTGCTGACTGACTGATTTTAGTATAATTCTTCTGATGAATTTCCCAGGTGTTATAGGTCTCATTTGCCTAATAATTATAAATCTAATTTTCTTGAATAGTTCTTTTGGTTTTTTATCACTCCTGAAAAATTATTAATGAAGGGAAAATTATTTTACAAAAATAACAACTCATTGGGTTTTATGTAAAAGGAAGTAAAATATGAAAATTTTTCTAATTTTCATTAATGCACTTATTCATTTTTTGAAGTTTTGCATGTAGTTTAAACAAACTTACCAGTCAATAATGCAAAGATAACCAGAACCGATTTTGCAGCTGGGGCATTTCTCATTCTGTATAAATATATACTTAAACATTGTGATTACAAAGCACAAATTAGAGTGCATAATTTAAAGTTTCTAACTGGGTAATTCACAGGGAGTTAATTATGAGTATTCAGCTCTCCTATAACAGTATTATAAAATACTTTAGGGAAAGTTGAAACTTCCACGACAACATAAGCCGTTTCCAGCTTAGTCCCCTAATCATATTTTTCCATCATTCACTTATTAAATGTTTAGAAAATGAAAAATGTAGTATAGTAAAAGGCACTATACTAGGCATTATGGGGGTTATAAAGAACCTCCTATTCTTCAGAAGTTTACACTCAAGTTAGGAAAATTAGACATATGCAAAAATAACTATAATAGGGGAAAACACATAAGACTTCAGTTGTCTGGGTGTTACCAAAGTAAGTGCTCTGGAAATTCAGATGGGGGAAGATTACTTATGCTGGGGTAATCAAGAGAGGTGTTTCACCATGGAGGTGGTAGAATTTGATTTGATTATTGAAAGATAGGTAGATGAAGACCACAGTGGAAACAGCAAAGTATGGGCCAAAGCCGGATAGGACATTATTGTAAGGAAAGGTATTTGGAAGAGATGAAAAGTTTTCTTCAAATCTCCAAGGAGTTTATTTTTTTTGTACCCTGTGTAAATGGAAGGGAAAATTCAGACTTGATACAGATGTTACAGTTAATATTTTTGCCAGGCTAAGAATGAAATTTATAAATCATCAGTGCTATATGCACACATGCTATTTCCTGAGTTAATGCACTATAGATTATATATTTATAATCTTTTCTTTAAAAAAGCTTAGGGGAACTTACTTGCTGATCTAAAGTAAATCAGTTTTGATGCTGGAACAAAATGTTAATAAATTTCAAAAAACTTTTACATTATCTCATTTAATTTGCTCAAATAAAATAAATATGCAAATAAAATACAAACTGTGTACATATCATTATTTTGTTCAAAAATTAGATTTAACTCTCTGAGTATCTTTTAGTTCCTCCAGTCATTCGTTCCCATCCAAAGGAATATGTCATTTCTGTGGATAAGCCTGTCACTCTGCTGTGTGAGGCAGAGGGCTACCCACCTCCTGACATCAGTTGGCATAAAGATGGGCATGAAGTGACAGAGTCAGTTCGCCAGAGAATCCTCAGCTCTGGGGCCTTACAAATTGCGTTTGCTCAGCCTGACGACACAGGGCAGTACACATGCACGGCAGCAAATGTGGCAGGATCACGTAGCTCGAGCACCAGCCTCACTGTCCATGGTAAGTTGTACTAAAATGAAATTGCCTTAGACAGGTTCGTTTTCATGGCATAGAGAAAGAAAATAACGAATATCAAAAAAAGTAGAGGGCAAATTACTGAGTGTAGACAGGGAAAGATGGGTGGAATTTGTGTATATCAACTTGTTCTTCGTAGTTACCAAATATTTGTAAGTTTGTGAGAGAAAGAATTTAAGTTTTGGAGTCCTCAGATTTTTTCAGTTTCCCTGCCCCTCAGCTTTCAGCAAACCTCCCCCACCCCCAATTCATTATGAAAGGAAATAAATTCTAGAGTTACCATGCATATGCACACAAGAGATAAAGAGATAAACTAACTTCAATGGAATAAATAGCAGTTTACCAAATATTTCTTATACATCCTTGGCAAGTTTCTCATATATCCTGGGAGAATTCACACCCCAAGTTGGGAACCCCTGACTTGGTTGTTAAAATAGATATGGTACTATCAGTCACTTTCCAAATTATGTTTTTATAAATCATCTTTGGGGAGCAGTTAGGTGAGCAGTGGGTAGAGCGCCAGGCCTAGAGTCCAGAAGATCTGAGCTCAGATCTGTCCTCAAATACTTACTAGCTGTGTGACCCTGAGCAAGTCACTTAACCCTGTTTGCCTTAGTTTCTCATCAGTAAAATGAGCTGGAGAAAGAGATGGTAAACGATTCCAGTATCTCTGCCAAGAAAACCCCACCAATTCCAAGGTTTTTGAGAAAGTACAAAAGGTTATTCACATTCAGTCTAATTCCTTTAGAAGTAACATCAGTGCTTAGGTTGCAAGGATACTACTTTGATGCTGTAAGAATTAAATCTGCCTTCATCAGTACTTTCTAAGATACTTAAATCCAAGTTCAAATAAGATAGTAAATAAGGCACAGTAAGGAAATGACTTAATGTTATGGTTCACAAACAAATGAAGCCAATGTTAAAATTCTCTTAGCTGTGTAAATGTAAAAGTTGAATTTCAGTGTCTTGATTTGGTTGTATTTGCATGTAGTGGAATAACGGAATGGAATACGCTTGAAATACAATAACAATATGGTATTTTTTCCTTATCATTTTTATGAAATTTAATACAGATTAGGTAACTGCTTCATCATGATTTTTATCAGTTATTCTTAAGCAGTAATTCTATGATGCATATCCTGCACTGATAGTTTACAATGAATTTATTTTTTTTACATTAAGGAGATAGGAGCAGAGAAAAATCAGGAAACAATTCAGTTGATGGAATTATTTATTACATTTGAAATTTGTTGGACACATAATTAAACCGAAGAATTGAAATACAAAGAACAATTTATGGATGTGTTAACTGTTTTTCCATGCAATGAACATTAGCATATTTTTTAGGTTTTTATATACTCGGCAAAGGAGGGAAAGGCTCGTAGATAGAGTAATGGAGGAACTTTATAGTCTAACCCTCTCATTTTTACCAATGAGGAAATCAAGGCCCAGAGGCTTAAGAAACTTGGCCCAATGTCTCACATATAGTAAATGACAAAGCTAACATTCAAACCCAAGTGCTCTGACCCCACCAACATCCAGTATTCCTTCCACTATACAGTGCTGTTGAGATCTATACCAGTGAGAAGAATAACTTTACCAATGAAATAACAAATCCATCAAAGCATTAAAATATTTACTTTAATACCAAAAGAATCCACAATTTAATCCATATGAGTTTTTTTACCAACCTAGATCACAAACCCATCTACAATTTGGCAGGTGATCATTAATAATTACTGTGGCTGAAAATTGTATTGCAGCTGATCTGGCAGTAAGCCTCTCTAAATCATATAGGCCACTGCCAACTGAGTATGACCTGCCAAAGCTTGTATTCTGCTGGCAAAGCCTTTAGGAACCCAGAGTCACCTGCACATAACAAAGGTCTTTAAGGAAGAATTCGATAGAGGATCTGGTATGTATACAATAGAGAATGAAAATCAGGGCTGTCTCACAGTGAAGGAATTTGAGCCTTTCAGAAGCATACTTTGTAAAAGTGTAATAAAAATTCTACCTCTTTTCAACTAAGATGCATCCAAAATGAGATGTAGAGGTTTTTAACCTTGGAACAGAAATAAGTTATTATGAAACCAAATTTAAGCATATTTAGGTTATTAGTAACAGAAAAGTGGCATCTTGACCTATTTTTGTTTCCATCTAGAATATCTACTATTTCTGTTCTTTGTATATGGCAAAAAAGATGCAAATTATTTAATGAGGTTTTGAGAAGCACAGGCTAAAGTATCCTAAAATACATTCTTTTTTATTGTATTTATAGTGAATTCAGAGATCAAACTAAAATTCCCAAGTGAACATCTTTCTTTATTTCTTTATAGTCCCACCTAGAATACGCACCACAGAGGTACAATACACAGTCAATGAAAATTCACAAGCTATTCTACCGTGTGTGGCTGATGGAATCCCTACACCAGCAATAAACTGGAAGAAAGACAACATTCTTTTAACTGACTTATTAGGAAAATACACAGCTGAGCCATATGGAGAACTCATTTTGGAAAATGCTGTTGTAAGTTTAAGAAACCTGAACAGATTGTCAAAGTGGCTTCATACTTTTACTTAGCCTGGAAATGTGCTATTTAGCCATGAAAATGACCTATATGCCCAAGTTTGGTTTTCACATAAATCTGGGGGTTTTTTTGTGGGGAATTCTGTCATTCTGTAAGTCAGGGATTACATGAGGAATTAGGAAGCTATGGGAGTAGCCTGGGTAGGACAGATAATTTTTTAGGACTACATATACCTAGAGTGCTATAAATCTTTTAAAGTTATTTATGGTCTTTTCCAAAAGGGCTTACATAAATCAAGAACTCAATGAGTTTTGTAAATTAAAATGTTTAATTGTGCTGTCAATATTTGTAAAGTTAAACTGAACCAAACTGAATTGAGATTCAAAGCACACAAGTGAAACAGCATAGGAAACAGGCCCTACTTGCCTACAAACACAGCTCTCTTATGACCTAAAGATTCCACTTTTAATAGCTTTTACTTCCTGCCAAATGTTTGTCATTTCAGTACTATATTTATCATTATCAGCAATAACAAATATTTATAGAATGCTTAATATTTACTGGGCATATAAAAAAGGCATAAGACATAGTCTGTACCATTAGGAAGCTTACAGTTTAATTGAGTAGAGAAGATACATGCATACAAAGATAAATCATTATTTTAGTACATCTTTTAAATGCCAAATAAAGATACAGACAATAATTCAATTCAGCAAAAAGCTATTAAGTGCCTACTTTATGCCAAGCGCTATCCCTGGAATACAAAGACAAAAATGAAATAGCCCCTGCCTTCAAGGAACTTAACATTCTACTGAAAGAAAGCAATATATACACACACAGGAAAGGAAATACAAAGTACACATAAAATAAATACAAAGTGATTTGTGGGGGAGAGGATAATGACAATTAGGGGAGTCACTAAAGACTAATTTTAGGAGGTGGCACTAATAGAGCCTTGAAGGGAGTTAGGGATTCTAAAAGGCAGAAGTAAGGAGAGAGATCATTCAAGGACAGGGAGAAAGTCTGTGAAAAGACTTGTGACCTTGGGCAAGTAAGTCACTTAACATCTGGGTCTGTTTCCTCATCTGAAAGATGAGAGGATTGTACTAGGTAAACTAAGCTTTCATCCAACTCTAAATCCATGTTCCTATGATCCCATGGAAGTGGGAGATGGAAGGGTATTTGTGAACAACAAAGAGGCCAGTTTGGCTGAAACATAGAATGCATGATAGGGAGTGGCATGAAGTAAGCCTAGAAAGATAGATCAGAACCAGATTATAAAGGGCTTTAAATGCCAAGCAAGAGAGTTTGTGTTTTGTCCTAGAGGCAACAGGAATCCACTGAAGTTTCTTAAGCAGGGTAGTGATTTGGGCAGCTGTGTGAAGGCTAGATTCAAGAAGGGAGAGGCTAGAGAGGAAGGAAAACAAATAGAAGGTTATGTTAATAATCCAATATAAAGATGACAAAGGTCTGAACTAGGGTGATATCGTTGTGAATGAAGAAGACAGATCAAAAGATGTTTTGGAGGTAGAATTTAAAAAAAACCTGACCATTGATTGGAGATGGGGGAGAGTAAGAAAGAATGAAAAGTCAAGGATCAACTCCCAAGTTGTGAACCTGAGTGTTCTGGAAGGATGGTGGTGCCTTCAACAGAAATAGGAGAATCAGAAGGAAGGCTGGATTCAGGGGAAAAGATAACAAGTTCTGTTTTGGGTATGCTGAGTTTGAGATAAGCTTAAGACAGAAAGGTAGAGATTTCTAAAAGGTATTCAGAGATGTTATGGTGAAGCTCAGGAGAGAGATGAGCTAACTATGCAGATGGGGTTTTCATCTGGCTAAAAATTTTAACTGAATCCACAGGAGCCAAGATAAACAAAAAAGGGGATAAAACTGTAGGGGACCCCCATACATAAAAGGTGAGGTCTGGATGATTATCCAGCAAATGATATTGATGGAAATCTTCTGAAGAGAATCCAGGACGGAGGAATGAACTTGTCAAATTCCTCAGAAAATTAAAAAAACATGACAACTGGTAAAAGTCCAATGAAGCAGTGGATGTGGTTGTAGTAAATACAGCTGGATTCTCTTTTTTTTTGTGTGTTTCACTTTAAGAAAATCTATTGTTCTTCAAGGCTTAAGTTTTCAGTCATCAGAAAGCTACTTCACAGAATAATTAATAAATTTAGCCCATTCTAACTATGCATACCCTTTAAAAATACCTATTGTTTGACAAAGGCCTACATTTCAATTTTATTTCTTCTTCCACTAGTCAGTGGGATGCATCTGGTAGCTTCTGCATTCTTGCTCTCAGCCACTTTAAAATCTTTTGCTTTGCAGTTTTGCCTTAGAATTCTAACATGAGAAGAAATAGGAGCATACCTTCTAAAATCCTTCTCTATTCAGTAGTATCTTTGTACATATATGCCTTCTCTAATCAATTAGTATTCAACATTGCAATAAGTCACATTTCCCTTCCTAGAATCATTTCTCTCTTTTTTCTTACTTATTTTTTTCTAGGATTCAACCTTCACCCAAAATCTGATACACTGACTGCTAGGAGTCTCAGAATATTCAGGTTGCCCAGTCATTTGTACAGATATTGTAACAGAGCTTCCAGAGGTGTTTGCTGTATCTAGGAAAGTTTTGTAAGACAGAATTATTTTAAGAATTGTTTATATAGTTCTACATGCTGTGCTTTAGTCTGTATTTTTCTTAATCATTATTTTCACTAGTAATTTTTAGGGGCAAAAAAGATGATCATCAATAAACCTGTAGAAATTTCAGTTGCTTTATAATTGGGTATACAATGCCACAGAAGAACCATGAGCTTGAAATACTGTGCTGCTTTTTTTTTTCTTTAAGCCTGAGGATTCTGGCAGCTATACGTGTATTGCTAACAATGCAGCAGGTGAGGACACACACACCATCAGCCTGACCGTGTATGTTCTACCCACGTTTACGGAACTTCCCGGAGACATATCTTTAAATAAAGGTGATGAGCTCAGGTTGAGCTGCAGAGCCACTGGCCTTCCACTGCCCAAATTGACATGGACCTTTAACAACAATATTATCCCAGGTAAATGGCATCATTCTCAAAAACAAAAAAGCACAATTTCCATTTTCTCACCTGAGGGTACATTACTCAGCCTTCTCCTCTATACCTCTTCCCACTCTAATTTAGGAATATAGTAAGCAAAAGACAGAAGATATGATTGCACAAATTCAGTGCAAAGACTTTACTGACACAGGTATGGTAGATAGGGAGCTGGTGTCAGAGTCCTAAAACTCATTTCTGATTCATTAATTATATGGACCCAGGCAAGTGAGGTTAGTGCCCCCAGAAAACTCTCTCAGACTCTAGTTTGCAAGGCAGTTATCAATCAGTGTTGGGAAACAAATTCCTCACTGAGAATTCCCTGTGCTGATGAAATCAGAGGTTCACAAAACAAAACAAAAATGAGCAGAGCTTCAGAATTAACAAAGGCCACGTTTGCATTAAAGAACTACGTAAACATGTTCTACTCCAGTCTGCTACTTAATCAACAGCTTAGTTTTTGGTGACACATAAACAACACTATTTTATATTTAGAACTTTTTAGTTTTTTGATGATACATGAATAACACCATTTAATGTCTGGAGCTTTCTTTACTTTGTTGTGACAATTATATTGCATTTCCATATGAGAAGATAACTCTCTGAAAAAAAAATTTTTTTTGGAACACTGTTTTGTCACTGACATTTAAGGTTTAACCTTTCTTGATGTCAAAGAGTATATTCGGAAAAAAAATAGCTCTAGGAAATCAATTCCCTTATTGAGAATGTCGTAGATGATGGTTCATGCTTCAGTTAGGAATAAAGCTAGATGATCTCTGAAAGGCTTTTAAAGCCTTTTACAAACGTATCTTTCCAACCTCGGTATATATTACCTATCTTCCTGCATGGCACAGTTCAGCCAAACTGCCTTTCTTTCTGTTTCCCATATACAGCATTTTTCTCCCATCTCCATACTTTTGCTCTAGCCATCCCCCATGCCTGGATGCATTCCTTCCTCAGCTCCAACTCACAGAATCCTTTATTCCCTTCAAGATGCCTTTCTTTATCCAAATTGCTATTGTTCTCCCTCCTATTTACTTTGTATTTAATTACCTTGCACTTATTTTGTATTTTTGTCTGTACACATTTTGATATAACCTATTGCTTTCCCAAAAATATAATTTAAATTTCTTGAAAATAGAGTGTCAGTTTTTGTCTTTGTTATCTCCTCTGCCTAGCATAGTGCTTCATATATGATAAGTGCTGATTGATCAACTCAATCAATAAGCACTTAAGCACTGGGGGTATTTACTTTTAGCTCAGTTCAAAACACGTAATTACTCCACAAATATCTGTGTCATCATTTGGGAGTGCAAAGTAAATACAGTCCCAGAGGATCATGTTGTCATAAAACTGGTAGGTACTTAACCTTTGTCTTTTCAAATCTGCCAAATTATTCATTAAAATGGGAGCTTCTGTCATGATTCTGATTTAAATTAGGAAAATGAATAGTTTTGAGAGAAAGATAAAATTGGGAATTTCACATGAATCAGTCAATAAACATAAAAGTGCCTACTATGTGACAAACACTGTACTAAGTGCTGGGGATACAAAAAAAGAAGCAAAAGATGATTCTTACCCTCAAGGAGCTTACAATCTAATGAGGGAGAGAATAAAGAAATATGTACAAAGAAGCTATATATATATATATGTATATACACATATACAGGATAAATAGGAAATAATTAAAAGAAGGAAGACATAAAAATTAAGAAGGGTTGGAAAATGCTTCTTGCAGAAGATGGGATTTTAATTGGGACTTGAAGGAAGCCAAAAAGGCCAGGAGGCAGCGATGAGGAAAAAAAAAACATTTCAGGCAAGACAGACAGGCAGAGAGAATACTGTGAGCCAAATGATGAGAGTGTCTTGTTTGTGGAACGGCAAGGAAGCCAGTGTCACTGCATCAAAGAGTATGTGACTTGGAGTAAGGTGTAAGAAGACTGGAAAGATAGAAGAGGACTAGGTTATGAAGGACTTTGAACACTAATCAGAGGGTTATATCTTTGACCCTGGAAGTGACAGGAAGCCACTGGAGTTTATGAGTAGGGGAGTAATATGGTCTGAACTGCACTTTAGGAAAATCCCTTTAGTGGATGAATGGAGGATAGATTGGTGTGAGGAGAGACTTAGGAAGTCCCCAAGTATAAGGACATGTTTTGGATACCTAACCAATCAGTTGCTCAATCTGCTTACTTTGCATGACTTATTCTTCCACCTTAACTCAGCCATACATAAGGATGTGTGGCTAATTTGGTCCTATTAAGTCCTCCCTAATTAAATTACTACCTACTCACCACAGTGACTCTTCCAAACGGTTTCTTCCATTGGTTTCTTCCATTCTCAAACTCCTACAGTATCCCCTCTCCCCATCCTCTCACATGAATCTAATTCAATTCACATGTCATCAAAAAAAAAAAAAGAAATTAAAGCTCTCTCTTCTCCCCTTATCCTCATCTCAAATGCCTTCTGCCACTAATCTCTTCCTTTATCCATCTCACATAATGAGATGGCCTTTCTTGCCAAAGCAAACCCCTCTACATGCCCAAGTGATCCCATTCCATCCTTATCTTCAAAATCTCCATCTAGGGGAGCTAGATGGCGCAGTGAAACCAGCCCTGGAGTCAGAAGAAACAGAATTCAAATCTGGCATCAGACACATAACATTCACTGGCTGTGTGACTCTGGGCAAGTCACTTAACCCCCAATCGCCTCACCAAAAACAAACCAAAAAAAAAAATCTCTATCTACTGGTTCCTTCCCTGCTGCCTACAAACATGTCTGTGCCATCCTCAAAAAAAGTCACTTGATCCATTCATCCCCATTAGCTATTATTCCATATACCTTTTCCCTTTTATAGCTACACTTCTTGAGAAGGCTGTTTAGAATAAGTACCTCTGCTTCCTTTCCTCTCACTTTCTTCTTACTCTTCTTAACTATCTACAGTCTGGTTTCCAGCCTCATCAATCAACCCAAATCTCCAAAGTTACTAACATTCTCTTAAATGCCAAATCTAATGGCCTTTTCTCAATCCTCATCATTCTTGACCTCCCTGCAGCCTTTGACATTATCATGTTCTTCTTGATCTTTTCTTCTTTCTAGGTTTACCTGACATTATTCTCTCCTAATTCTATCTGATCCCTCCTTCTCAGTCTGCTTTGCTAGATCCTCATCCAAGTCATGCCCACTAAGCATGGGTGTCCCACAGGGCTCTCATCTTGGGCCCTCTTCTTTTCTCCATGCTGATGATACCTATCCAATCTTAACCTCTCTGCAAACCTCCAGTCTCCCATCTCCAATTACTTATTAAATAAATCCTGTATTGGATATCCTATAGACCTCTTAAACTCAACATGTCCAAAAACTAACTCATTATCTTTTCCCTCAAATCCTCCCCCCTTCCAAACTTTCCTTTTACTGTTGAGGGTATTACCATTCTCCCAGTCACCCAGGCTTGCAACCGATGTGTCATCTTTGACTCCTCAGTTTCTGTTGCCCCCGATATCCAATCCATTGTCAAGACCTGTCAATTTTATCTTCATATCATCTCTGACTCATCCCTTCCTTCTCTCCTCTAGTACTGCCACCATTCCGGTACAGGTTGTTATCGCCTCACTCCTGTAGTGTTACAATACTTCAGGAGTATTGTTGCAATTATTGTTTGGTCTCCCTGCCATAAATCTCTCCCCACTCCAGTCCATCCTTTAATCAGCTGTCAAAATGATCTTAAAGTGCAGGTTTGATCATGTCACCATCAACATCACCTACTCAGTAAACTCCAGTGGCTCCCTATTACCTCCAGGGTCAAATAAAAAATCCTCTGTTAAGCATTCAAAATGCTTCATAACCCAGCCCCACAATCACCACCTTTCCAGTCTTCTAACACCTCCCCCCCCCACCTCACAGACACACACACAATCCAATCATACTGGCCTCGTTGCTGTTCCTCAAACAAGACATTCCATCTGTAGACTTCAGGTGTTTCCTTGCAGAGAATGTTCTACCTTCTCATCTCTGCATCCTAGCTTCCTTCAAGTCCTAGCTAAAATCCTGCCTTCTACACGAGGCCTCTCCCAATCCCCCTTAATGCTAACACTTTCCCTCTTTTGATTATTTCCCTCATTAGATTATTAACTCCTTGAGAGCAGGGACTTTTTATTTATCTTTATTATCTGCAACACTTAGGAAAGTGCCTGGCACATACTGGGTCCTTAATAAATATTTATTGACTGACTAACATAGAGTAAAGTGAGCAGAACCAGTTCAACAATTTATATAATGTCTAAAACATTATGAGAAAAACAACTTTGCAATATTTTAAAACTCTGATCAAAGCAATAATCAACTACATCCCTAGAGAATCTATGATTCAAGAATTATATACACCCCTGATGGAGACATGGTGGACTCAGGATGAAAGAGACATGCTTTTTTTGAAAAGAGCATCTATGTAGATTTGTTTTACTTGATTATGCTTATTTGTAACAAGGGTGTTTTTTTTCCCCCTAATTTTAAACTGAGAAACAGGTAAGTTTGGGGCCAAGGTAGGATTAGTAAGAGTGATATACCCTTCCCCCCCCCAAAAAAAGCTTTAAACTGAATAGGAGAAAGTGAAAGTTCAAAAGGAACAGAGGATTTTGAAAATAATGATTTTTTTTTTTTTTGGTGAGGCAATTGTGGTTAAGTGACTTGCCCAGAGTCTAGTAAGTGTTATGTGTCTGAGGCTGGATTTGAACTCAGGTCCTTCTGACTCCAGGGCTGGTGCTCTATCCACTGTACCACCTAGCTGCCCCCATAATGATTTTTTTTTAAAGCAAATGGTATAAAATAGAAGTTCTTATTTCCATATACATTCCTTTTTGGTACTCTTCCATGTGTGTAGAAATGTCCTTTTTGGGTGCTTAAGCTCATAATAAGAAAGTAAAATAATAAAAAAAGAAACAAAGAAAAGGGATAGGGGACTTGACCTGAGATTTTAATAATCTAACTCCTGAATAAAGAAACTCCCTCCATGTTCAGCATGTGTTCTACACATTAGAGACTTTGAAAGTTGTCTAGAGCACTACTTGCCCATGTTCATATAGCCAGTATAAGTCAGAGGCAGAACTTGAACCCTGGTGTTCCTGGCTTCAAGCCAGGTCTCTAAACTCTGATGAAATAACATACCTTAGTCTGCTTTTAGAGAAATTCCAGGCACAAAAAGTATATTGTGAATGCAAAATAATTTCTCAAATGGTGTTTGTTTTAATTCTAAAAGCTTCTCTCTTCTTCTTGCTGTTTTTTCACTACTCCAAGGGAAGAAAAAAAATACCTCTAGGTAATTAAAAAGCAAAGAGAAGGGGCAGCAAGGTGGCGCAGTGGATAGAGCACCAGCCCTGAAGTCAGGAGGACCTGAATTCAAATCTGGCCTCGGGCCAAACACTAGACACTTCCTAGCTGTGTGACCCTGGGCAAGTCACTTAACCCCAATTGCCTAAAAATAAAAAAAAAAATTAAGAGAAAAATAAATAAATAAATGAAAGCTTTCTCTAAAAAAGAAAAAGAAAAGAAATCTGTGAATGTCTTCAACCTACTGATAGGATCCCTTTCATTCTCTTACCATTGCTCCATAAATGAGTCAACTAGGTAGTCCACTAGGTAGACTACTGGAACTGGAGTAAAGAAGACTCTAATTCAATTCTGGCCTCAAATACTTACTAATTGTGTGACTCTGGGCAAGTCATGTCACCACTGTCTGCCTTGCATTCATCATCTATAAAATGAGGATGATAATGGCACCTACCTCCCAGAGTTGTTGTAAGGATCAAATGAGATGATATTTTTAAAAAGTGCTTTCTAAGGAAGTATATGAATGCTAGCGATAATTATATATCTAACCATCAACCTATGGTATATTTAGCTTTCATAGAAATACTTGCTTAAGGATTTATTTGTCATATTTTCAAATACATTTGTTCAATTTCTTAATTTCTCTCCATAGCACAGTTTGACAGTGTAAATGGACACAGTGAACTCGTTATTGAAAGAGTATCAAAGGATGACTCTGGCACTTATGTATGTACTGCAGAAAACAAAGTTGGTTTTGTCAAGGCTATTGGATTTGTTTATGTGAAAGGTAGGTGTAAGAACAATAAGATAGGATATATTACCTTTAAAAAAAGAATTTTATATTTTACTTTCACAGTATTTAGCAAAGTTCTCCTCTTATGAGTTGTTATAGTGCGACTATGATGGTGGTGGGTTCTCAAGGCCTGTGCCAGCAGAGCTCAAGTTTTAGCAGATCCTACCAAGCTGAAAAGGCTTTGAGTACAACTGACATGACAGTAAGCACACAGAAGCTACGTGTGCTGATTACTTGTTAAACAATGTAGAAGTAATCATCTTTAAAGAAGCAGTGACTCTGTGTGTGTGTGTGTGTGTGTGTGTGTGTGTGTGTATACCCACACACACACATGTATGGGTGGGCTGATGTGTGTATATATTTGAATTTGTCTTATCCCCTTTTACCTTGAAAATCAAACTTAGACAAAGACTGATTCATTTTCTTTCTTCATATCAATACTATATTTTCTATATGTTAAAATGCAAAAGTAGAATCATTTATTGTAAATGTTCTTCAAGGAAAAAAGAAAATTAGTGAATATTATAGCCTGCATACATTATATATATATATATGTATATATGTATGTGTGTATGTATATATAATACATATATACATATATACATACATATATGTACATATATATACATACATATATGTACATATATATACATACATATATACACATATATATATATATATATAATTATATATATATAATATATAATATATATATATATATATATATATATGAAAAGATTTTATACTCTACTTGCCATATCATCCAAATCTGGTTCCCCATCCCTTCTCTGCAATAATGATAAACATTTATATAACACTTTCAGATTTACAAAATTTTTTACTTATTTTATTTGATGCTCATAGCAACCCTGGGAGATAGGTACTATTATTATCCCTATTTACAGATGAGAAAGCTGAAGCAGACAAAAAGAGGTTAAGTGACTTACCCAAGGTCACACAGCTAATAAATGACCTAGGTAGAACTGGAACTCAGATTTCCCTAAGTCCAAGTCCAGCACTCTAGCCTCTATGCCACCTAGCTCTACATCTTGGTGACCATAATTAATGTGTGTGTGTGTGTATGTAAATATCTTTCAATGTAAATATTTTTTTCCCTTTTGCCTAATGGCTTTAGACAGACAACTTTTATGAATGGCTCTAAGAGTATTCTGTATCTCTTCTCGCATCTTCCATGTTCAAAGAGTATCAATTGCTTAAAGGATCCAGCTAACTAGAGTGTTACTGTACTGTCTATAGCCTACAATAATTTTGCCAATTTATTTATCCACCCACTTTTATTTCATAGTTTTGTCTGCTTTACAGACAAAATAAGATTAAGGGTTTGGGCCTCAAATAGCAACACAATATAGAAACAGATTATTTACTACCTATGTTATATAGCCCTTTTTTTTATAAAGCAAAAAAATCAAAAGAGATGTTTGTCAATTATGTAGTTAATTTGATTATTAGCTATTCATAATCTGGCAGATTCATTCAGGAGGCTCCCGAAGTGGACTTTTTAGATGGACAGGCTATTTACATTGTTCAATGAACAAGATAACTGTCAAGTCACTGCTTACTTTGTATTGGGTAGACACTGCCTAGAATTATTTTTCTTTGCATTTAGCTTTCAAATATCTGTCTTATGTTCATGTATTTTCCTCTCAGAACCTCCAGTTTTCAAAGGGGACTATCACTCTAATTGGATTGAGCCCCTTGGAGGTAATGTGATCCTGAATTGTGAAGTTAAAGGTGATCCACCACCAACAATACAGTGGAGTAGAAGTGGAGTTGGAATACAGATAAGCAATAGGATCCGACAGCTCAGCAATGGTTCATTGGCCATCTATGGCACCGTAGTAAGTCATACAGATGCTTATGTGCGGGGACTAAAACAGCTATGGGGAGATCTCAGCTGGCCATAAAGTCGGTACTGAACTGGAAATTTTGTCTTAAGTGATCATTTTAAATCATGAAATATGAAGCAACAGTGTGTTATATAAAAAATTGAAGTATACAGAATATTATGTTCAACTTCATTAAGCAAATAAAAGATCATAGAATGCATTTGTAGCTTTGAGACTCAGGCAGTACACATTAGTTAAAAGGCTACTATGTGCCAGACACTGCTAAGCTCTGGCTATACAAAAAAAGACAAAGAACAGTCTTTCCCTCAAGAAGCTCACAATCTAATGGGGGAAGACAACACATAAAAAGAAGCATAAGGGGGTCAAGGAGGGTACTGGCAAAGGAGCATGATGAAATCCAGAGGAGTACATCTGGGTGGGAAATGAAGAGATGGTTGGCCTGGATACCCATCTTAAATGGATGATCTGGGTGGAATTCTTGGCTCTCTACCCTAGACCGTCAGAAAGAAGGAAGAGTCCCAGGGACCAGGGATACTGACTTGGTGTGAGTTTCAAGGTTGATGTGATCTTGCAGGATGAGCTTGGTGACATAGGTTTTTAATATAGGATAGTTTTGATCATTTAGGCTATCCAAAGACTTTTAGCATAAATTTGGCTATCCAAAAAATGAATCTCAAAATTACCACTTTAAATTCCTTCACTCCCAGCACCAGCTCTATGGCCCATTTCTCCTAGTAAATTCTCTGTTAAAATATATGTCAGAAGTTTGTTGGTTCATGTTTCATAAAGTACTTCAGATGTTTTCAAGGACCAATTATCTTAAATATATAGTTGATAAAAATATATATGTTCCTGATCACCAAATTCCATGCTTTTTCCTCAGTCTGACTTTTCTACTATTTCTGATCACTCTAATCCTTCTTGGAAGTATCCTTTTCTTTGTTTTCCTTTAGCTCATTTTCTTTAACATTTCCATGTAAAAATGAACATTTGCCCCAAGATTCAGGTTTGGTCTTTTCCTGTTTTTTTCTCTATATTCTCTGTCAGAACGTCTCATCCATGTCCATCACCTTTATTCAGTTTCTGAAATTATCTTCAGCCCTGTGTCTCCTAAGTACCCACACTGTATTTCCAATAGGTTGTTTGAGCTTTTTAAATAAACATCCTACAACCACCATCATCATCAACATGTCTAAATTTAAATCTTAACTTTCTCTCTCACCCGAACTTCCTTCTCTTGTGGGTACTGCCTTTCTCCAAGGCTTGAAAACTCAAAATGATTTGGGACTCTTTCCTCTTTTGTACCTTCCATATTCTATCACTCACTAAATCCTGTCAAATTTTCCTTCAAATTATCTTTCACACCCATCCATTCTTTTCTATTTCCACTGCCACTCTACTAAGGCCCTTATTAACATTCTACAAAAGCCCTTATCATCTCACTTTAAGAAAATTTCAGTAGCCTCTTATTCTCCTGTTTTCCCCATCTCTTTTCTCTTGACCCTCCCACTTATCTTGCACCTCACTAACATATCAGTCTTCCTAAACCTTCCCTCTGTTCATGTCACTCATTTTCTCAAAAACTTTCAATATCCCACTATTGACTCTAGGATCAAGTCTTTTATCCTTAGCTTCTACTCTAGGCTCTCCCAAAGCCTAAGTGAACTTTCCCTTTCCTTAAGTGAATTTTCTGGCCTGTTTGCCTACCATTTCCTTTAATTGTTAATCACCTACCATGGTAGGTGCTTAGTAAAAAAAAGTTCTCTTTGTTTAATGAAAATATTTTTAAGGTAGTATTGAGTATCTACTTTAAAACAGGTAACATATTCTTCTCTAGCAATTGAGTACCAAAAAAAAGTTGCTGTCTTTTCTGTTTAATAACAACATACTCCATGAGAAAGGACAAGTTATTTTTTTAAAAATGGGTCTGATAAAGTTTTGTACTTTTCAAGACTAAATTGAAGGCACTTTGCTCTCTTAAATGTTTGCACTCATAAATACGGTCTCATATATACTAATATGTCATGAAAAAGTTATGATGTAGAGTTCATATCTTTGCAAAATCCTTTCTCTCTACAGAATGAAGATGCGGGTGACTATAAATGTATAGCTACAAATGATGCTGGTGTGGTGGAGCGCAGCATGACTTTAACACTTCAGAGTAAGCCACTGAATTGAATGTCATTCATATCAAAAAACATTAACTAGAATTTTCCTGCTTCTTGGGCCAAACATTTTTTTGATTTTGGCCACTAGAGCGTGTTTAAATTAACAAGGTGAAAAAAGTCTTGATCATTCTTTTAATGATTTAATGATTCTTTTAAAACTTAAACACAGATAATGGTAAACATCATATATATTATAAGAGGCAGAGGGCTGGATTTGGAGTTAGAAAGGATGGGTTCAAATGCTACTGCTACTTGGTACCTGTATAGCTTTGACAAGTCACTTCACCAGTCTAGGTCTCATTTTCCTCAATAGATGAAGGGGTTGAACTAGGTGATTTTTCCAACCCTAAATCCTATGATATATGAGAAAGTAAGTAATAGTTTATTTGTCTATATCTCCCATAATTCTTGGACATTGCTGAGTACATAGTAAGGACTTAATAAATACTTGTTCAATTTCACTGGATTACATTTGCTAAACTAAACTGCATTGACAGAAAATACTTTTCATTTAAATGTTAATTACAGTCTCAAAGAATATTGCCAATGCTTTGCATCCATTACAAATTATTAATAAAGGATAATTATATTTATAATATTATAATTATTTAGTCTATTGCCTAAAAAATTATCAAAGAAAGAAAAGGCAGTATTCACCCAGTCAGATAGAGGTGTGTGGAACTTAAGAGTATATTCCAATTTTTTATGTAATTTGGCTGAAGTTTTCATTTCTTTAAGGAATACTTAAAGGAGAAAAAAATCACAAGTTATTGTCATCAGACAGAGAACAGCCATGAAAACGTATTAGTATCAGTGGGAATATGATAGCAAAGGTTTTTTTGAGGGTCAGTTTGTGTGTGTGTGTGTGTGTGTGTGTGTGTGTGTGTGTGTGTGTGTGTGTGTGTGTGTGTGAGAGAGAGAGAGAGAGAGAGAGAGAAGAGGAAGAAAGAGACAGAGAGAGAGAGAGGGAGAGAGAGTCTTTTCTCAAATGTTGTTACATCATCTTTATTCTATGCTTAGGTGAAACTTTGACTTTGTTGTTAAAATAAGGTGTGATAAAGCTAAAAATCTCTGTGCATTTCTCATCAGGTCCTCCAGTTATCACTATTGAGCCAATGGAAACTATTACCAATGCTGGCAGCACAATTGTGCTGAACTGCCAAGCAATTGGAGAACCTCCACCAACCATTGAATGGTCTCGCCAAGGACATCCCCTCTTCTGGGATGATCGAGTTACTCTACTGTCCAACAACTCCTTGCGGATTACTGTAGCTCAGAAAGAAGATACCTCTGATTATGAATGTATAGCTAGAAACTTGATGGGCTCAGTCCTTATCAGAGTACCAGTTACTGTACAGGGTAAGTAGCCAAAAAACTGAGTATTAGGTCATAAAGGCTAAGGAAATTTAAATCCTATGGGACAGCAAGAATCCTGATTCTTGTTTTACTTTTACTTAAAGCACTTTCAAGATTTCAGTAGAATCATGAAATCACAGAATATTAGAATAGAACAAAAATCTTAGATATCAAAATCTGGCCATAGAGAATAAATACCAGCTGGCATTTGTGAAGTACTTTAAGGATTTCAAAGTGCTTTTTACACAATATCTCGCTTAACCTTCACAACAACCCTGTGAGGTAGGTACTACAGGCATTATTATCTCTGTTTTACAGATGCAGAAACTGAGGCTCAGAACAATTAAATGACTTGCCCAAGGTCACACAGCTAGTAAGTATGAGAGGCGAGATTCAAACCCAGTCTTCTGCCTTTAAGATGATCATGCCATCCATTAGTGACTTACCCAAAGTTGGTGACATAAGGACTAGTTAGTATTAAGGTCACCTACTTATCAATTTTTATGCTTTTTCTGCTTCTCTATGGTAATATTATAGGTTCAGTATTATAGGTACAGTTTTATAAGCCCAGAGCTCAACACCTAATTCATGTCTATACAAGGCTAAAATAACATTTAGAAACTCCAAAATAAGTTGATCCTGGTCTTTTAATAACAACTCAATTAACCTCATCTTATGAAATCAATTCAATTATTTCACTCTTAAGTAAAATGTTTTCTATTCAGATTGGTCTTAACTGATAGGCAGGAAATCAGGTTCACAGCCCAACTTTTCAGGGGAAAAAAAAGTCCTTAACCTTCCCAATAGTCATATCAAAGAGGGGATACAAATAAAGACAAAAACAGTGTCTGCCCTCAAGAAGCTCTCGTTCTAATGGAGAATACAGTATGTAAGTAAATAAGTGTATAGAAGATATATACAGAACAGATGAAAAATAATTCCAGAGAGAAAGACACTAGCAGATTGCCTGGTACATAGTAAACACTTAATAAATAACAAGTGACTAACTTTTTTTCCCCTTGGCCTTCTCTTAGCTTTGTGGTACTTCTTTCAGGATCCTTCATACTACTCAACCAGGAGGCAATTCTGCCCAAAAGATGCCTTTTTATAGCACCAGTACAAGATGGTGTCTCCTACCTACAAAAGTTTGGGCCAGTCACATAATCTCTAATCCCTGAGACTTAATCTCTCATCCTTAATGAGCTTCTAATGGATCAAAAAGTACCCAGGCTCAAGAGATTCACTCATCCTATCTAAGCTGGGTCAATGGCAAGTCTGCACCCTCCACAGGGAGATGAAATCAGAATCCCAAACATCGGTTCACCTCCTTGTAACCTCATTAATTCAATGTTACTACCTTGATCAACTTTCTACACTTAAATTACATGATAGCTGGGCCAATAAAATTCCTAATTTTTATAGTTTTAACTCTATACCCTTTATATGTAAAGTGACCACACCTTCTATTTACTGAGAATATCAATGTCATTTGTTTCTCCTTCCTAACTGAAAATTTCTCCATCTTTACTCATCCTTTTCTTCCATTTTTCTGTCTCTGAGAACTGACCCTGCTCCTTTCTAAGGCTAAGTCATCTTCAGTGTTCTGGAAGCTTGTTATATTCATCATGTAATCATCCACTTGTATTTGTATTTTCAGTCTCTCCCTCTCTACCAGTTAGTTCCTTCTTCTTGGCTTGAAAACATATTTAGATATCCCTCATCCTAAAAAAAAATTAAGCATTCATCCCCTTAAACTCCTGTACTATATCTCTTCTCCCTTTCACTGACAGAATTCTAGAAAAATATGCAGTTTTTACTTCCTCATCTTTTCGGTTATGCATGATGGATTCTGTTTAAACTGCTTTCTTGAAGATCATTCATGACTTGCTAATTACCACATCCAACTCCCCATTTTCTAGATGAAGAAGATGAATTTCAGAGTGGTAAAGAGACTTATCCATGTCCATTTACCTCGTATGTGTCAGAGGAAGGATTTGAACAAAGGACTTCAAGTCCCACTGCAGTGCTCTTTCCCCTAAATATACTGATTTTCTACTACTGTGCATGTCTCTATTACATAAATATCGTGTGCTATTATTTTGTATTATAGTTATGTGAGTATATGTCTTACTTTTTTTAGTGCTGGCCTGACAGCCAGAAGAGTCGTAAGTCAACAAGCATTTATTAAGTGCTTCCTAGGTCCCAGGCACTATTCTCAGGTGAGGCCCAAGGTCAGTGGCTTCTCTGATACTTAGCTAGCTATGTGACCACAGCCAATTCACCAGCTCTCTGAGCTTTGTCAGAAAAAAAAAAAGAGTAATATAGAGCACTTACGGGGTTGTTGTGAGGATCAGATAATATAATGCATTGTGAGAACTTAAAGTATTATGTAAATGTCAGTTATTATGTTTTCATTGTTATTAATGTTACTTCATTCTTGTCTTTTTTGATGGAGTTGAGATAGAAAAATTTTGAGGATAAATTGCTGTTCTATTATTTGCATATATTTTATATTCTGTGGGAAATTGCTCAGGTGGCTAAAAGTATTAATTACATGATTTTTTATGTTTTATAATAATGATTTTTTTATTATTTAATTAATTATAATTAAATGAATATTGGGAGGTAAGCTTATCTTCTGTAGACTAACTGAAAATATCTTCTGGACAACCCCAGTAACAGACAGGATAGAAGGGAGGATATATATCTTATCCTTTACTCACATGACTTTAATTTCTTCTGCTAGTTCTCTTTTTCTTATTGTTGCTGTTATTACAGTAGAAAATGTTTTTTCTCACCTTATTTGATGGGGTACAGATAGAAATGGTCCTAGGAGAAGTTACCATTCTATTATCTAATGTTCTGTGTATCACTGCACAGTTCAAACCAGTCAAGAGCATTTATTAAGTGCTCACTATGTGGCAGGCACTATGCTAAGCACTGGGTACATAAAGAAAGGCAAAAACAGTCTCTACCTTCAAGTAGCTCATACTCCAGAGTGGGAGACAACATACCCACAGCTATGTACATACAAGATACACACAGGTTAAACTGGAGATAGTTGTAGCATCTAAAGGGACTGGGAAAGGTTTCTTGTAGAAGTTTGGATTTTAGCTGACACTTGAAGATGAATAAAATTACTGCTTTTTACAGCTGAAATTATTATTATTATTATATTATTATTATTATTATTATTGTTATTATCATTGTTACATTCCATATTATAAGTTTCTTTAGGATAGGGATTGCCTTAGAGAATCACAGAATTTTAGATTTGGAAGGGACTTTAGAGATCATTTATCCAACCCCTACCCAAAATATAAGTACCCTCTACAACAGCTTCATGTAACAATTGCTCAGAAGATGATTTAAAACCTAGAATGAGAAGGAACTCACTATACCTCACGAGGATCCACTTGAGATGACTAAAATTGTCTTAATAAATTTTTGAAAGCTCTTTACACTGTCCTAAAATCTACCCTTCTATAATTTCTACTCATTGACCCTAGTACTGTTCACTGGAATCATACAAAGTCTTCCTGAGTATGATTATCATTCAGATACTTGAAAGTAGTAACATATTCCCACAAAGTTTCTCTTCTCTAAGCTAAATATTCTCAGTTCTTTCAGTGCTTTTTTTTCCCAAATAATATGGGTTCCAGTCTGCTCATAGTTGACCTCCTCTGGACATGCTCCAGTTTGTCAGCTTTCCTTAAAATGTGACCTTTCATTCTACAACATCAACTCAGATTACAAGGAATAAAGGGAGCAAATTTGTGGTGAGGAAAGAGGATAGAAACAAGGAAAATTGGTATTAGCCACTAGTCCAAGGTATTTTGTAATAAAAGGAAGCAAAGGAATATGATGGCATCTTAAGGAAACATTGAGAGAGACAATCAAGGGAATGACATTTGGGGTAAGAAAAACCAATCTGAAAGCTTAAAGATTTGAGTCAGCCAATGAAAAGGGATATGAGAAAGGAGATCCAGTTTTCCATAAGAGATGCAATGAGGAATGAGATTTAGAACAAAGGTTAGAGGATTAGCCTTTGGGAAAAAGGAGAGATACCAAAGATGATAAGATGGGTATAGAAGCAGAAGTGTCTCCACCCTCCAACCCATTTCCATTACCGAAACCTACCAATCATCAGTTGGCTATGTCAGATGTTATAAAGCTTTCTTCCAATTCCCTCAGGCAAAAGTGTTTTCTGCCTATGAACTCCCATAGTATTTGATCTTATTTTTGTGTCTCTCACAGCCTTTCATAATTTCTTGCTTAACATGTGTTTTTTAATTGAGTCACTGAATTCATAGCTGACTTTAGGTGGATTTTTTTTTCAGTGCATGGTGGGTTTTCAGAATGGTTTGAATGGAGACCCTGTAGTGTCACTTGTGGTCAAGGTGTTCAGAAAAGGATTCGTCAGTGCAACAACCCTTTTCCAGCCAATGGTGGGAAGCCCTGCCAAGGCCCAGATTCAGAAATGCGCAACTGTCAAAATAAACCTTGCCCAGGTAGATTTTATTTTTATTTTATTTATTTGCTTTTTGGTGAGACAATCGGGGTTAAGTGACTTGCCCAGGGTCACACAGCTAGTAAGTGTTATGTGTCCGAGACTGGATTTGAATTCAGGTCCTCCTGACTCCAAGACTGGAACTCTAGCCAGTGTGTAACCTAGCTGCCCCCTGCAGGTAGATTTTGATAATCACTTCTAGATATGTATTTTTCAGATTCCCCTACTTTAGTCACACTTAGAGGTTTCCTTAGAGCTCAAATTTAAATAGATTGGATGGTGAAAGTTTTCATCTTTATTTAGTGGATGGCAACTGGTCAGAATGGAGCTCTTGGGAAGAGTGTACGAGGACTTGTGGACAGGGAAACCAAACCAGGACCAGAACTTGTAATAATCCTCCAGCTCAGCATAATGGAAAGCCATGTGAAGGAAATGCTGTGGACATATTCATGTGTAACACTAAACCTTGTCCAGGTAAGAATATGCACAGTAACATTAAAATGTATGTGTTCAACCCAGGTTGGACCTGTTTCATGAATCAGAGGTACATCCAGTTTGGAAACACCCTTCACTGACACTGACCAGCAGCTCTATAACTTAAGAATCTTAGAAGGATGCCCAAGACACTGAGAGATTAAGTGATTTGTGCCTGGTCACACAGCCAAAATGTTTCAAATAAAATGAAGCTGACAAGCATTTATTAAGTGCCTACTCTGTGCCAAGCACTGTGCTAAATTTTAGAAACCAGACATAAATCCACATCCTCCTGACTATAAGGGTGGCTCTCTATTCATTATGCCTTGACGTTTCTCTAAGATATGAATACACTGTTCTTTGTCATTGTATTTCCTTCTTTTTCACTTTCTTACCTCCACTCTTGGGTTCATTCATTCTATATCCTCAACTCTGTTCTAGGGGAATAGAGGGGCTGTAAATGTTTGGGTTTTGCCATAAGTACAATATAAAAATATCTCAATGAAAAAGATAGTCCCTAGGCTTGTTTTCTTTTACAAAGCTGATGAAAGAGATTTGGGGGCAGATTTTTTGTAGAATTAAAGAATTCTAGAGCTGGAAAGCAGCTCAAAGATGTTCTGGCCTATCATTTTACCAGTAAGGAAAGTGAGACCCAAAGGTGACTTGTCTGAGGTCACCCTAAGTCAGAGCAGAGACAGGAGTAATGGAACCTAGAACTAGAACTCTTGCTTTTCTCTGATATTTTAATCAAGCATTGCATTCAGCTAGCATATATTAATTGCCCACTGTACACAAAGTAATGGGTCCTGGGTACTGTAGGAGATAAAGATGGCATACTGTTTTCCTCAAGGAGCTTATAGACTAATAGGAGAGGTAAAACATGAACCCAGGTATAATGTGACAGCTGCCAAAAGAGAGGCTCAAAGTAATCTTTATTTCTCTGGCCATTGACCCCCCCCATCTATTAAATAGATAGAAGGTTATAGGTGCAAGGAGTAAAGACGGACCCCAGCATCTGGGGGAAATTTAGGAAGTATCCAGACTTCTATTTGAGAAAAATAATTCCTGTGTGATGGAGGGCATTAGTCATCTGCAAAAATAAAAATAACCATTGAAGTAACAGCCTAAAATATAATTTACTAAATTTATTAAATATGTTTCTCTAAAATTTTCAATCAGAAGCCATCCAAAAGTGTAACAAATATATTATAAACTGTCATGTAGGAAACTGTGACCTGCCTATAAGATAATACTGTAATGACCAAAGATTGAGATGACAGAAAATGAATACCAGAAAAGTTTTTATCAGTGTGGCTCCAGCACTGTCTGAAGGACAGGATGCTCCAACACAATCTGCTGGCTACAGGGATAGAAATTTCCCTAGAACAGAAAAGGGTGATATATCAAGCTAGGTACATATTAACAATTAGTTTATTGTCTGTACTTTTCATTTGCAGTGTTATAGCCCTAGCACACTATTTTCACATAGACACTAATTAAAGCCCTTAGAGAAACTGATGTTTTCAGTGCCACCATTCCACGTGGAAGTCAGGAGCACTGTATGAGCCAAGTAGCCTGGACACCCTCTTAAAACTAAAAGTTGGCCTGCCACCAATTAAAGGCATTCAATTCTCAGTTATTTACACAGAGTAAACAGTCACTCTGATTCCCAATTCCATGCGTCCATCCACCTGACAGGATATATGATGTTGTTCCAGTCATGTAGTCCAATGATGTCATATATTAAAGATATCAAAAGGAAAACATCAATATATTTCCTTGGAAACTTTTGGTCAGTTCTTGCTGTTGTTTAGGAAATGTGTTAAGAGTCTAATTCAGGACATTTTAATTCATGAATTTATATAATGGAGAAAAAATATTTTAAAAGAGTTACTGCTAAGGAAATAATCATTTTATTGTGAAGGAAATAATCATTTTATTGTGAATGCAAATGCAAATTCTATTATGGAATTAAAGCAGCTCTGTAACACATAGAACCTCCCCAACGTTCAACCTAAGTTTTCCTTCCTGGAAAATCTACTTTGATTTCAACCTCATTTAGCAAGGTCACCCTCTGACTTGTAGTTGCTGTCACTTTCTCCCAACTGTTCTCCATCACACTGACAGTAATGTGCTAATGGAGAGAACAAATTGCCTGGTAACATTGTAAGCATTCAGACTATGCCTGCATATGCCAGCTTGACTGAATTAAGTTTAAAATTTTGTGCTATTGTTTAAAGGTTACTAAATAATGTTTGACCGGACGCTTCTTATTTGAACCTTTTTTTTTTTTTGGCATCGAGTCAGCCACAGAATTTCAGAATTTCTCTACCAACGAGTTCTCATATAAAACTGAGATGAAAAAGATGGGGTTTTTTTGTTTTTTTTTTTTAGTCCCAAAGAAAATTAATGATTTTAGGCCTTTGGTGTGGACATATACTAGTTTGTATGACTAGAGTTTCTGTTGAATTTTTTTAAACACAGAAAAACATGACTTTGTTATCTAATACTTTGTTCTTGGTATGTTCTTAGTTCAAGGAGCATGGAGCACTTGGCTGCCCTGGGGGTCATGTAGTGAAAGCTGCGGGAAAGGCACTCAGATAAGAATGAGGTTGTGTAATAATCCTCCTCCTTCATTTCATGGACCCTACTGTGATGGAACTGAAACACAAATGCAAGTTTGTAATGAAAGACCCTGCCCAGGTATGGTACAAAAATTTCATGTATGCCTTTAAAAAATAAAAAGATAATGACTGATGATAATTGACATTTGTATAGCACATCAAAGTTTAAAAACCACTATATGTGCATTATTTCTAAGTATATGAAGTCAGTACTTCTGGCATTATCATCATATTCCATGTGAATAAATGAGGCTCAGAATGGTTGAGTGACTTGACCCATAGTTACATAGCTAGTACACAGTGTCAGAGGAGGATTTGAACCCAGTTTTCTTAACTCCAAATCCATCATACTAACCATTAAACATCATCTTCTTAGCTATGTACTGTCCCAACTGGGATCCCCTGTAACAATACTTCCAAGAATATCACTGAGACTAATAGCACTGATCATCTTTACAGATAGTAAGGTTTTGTATGTTTTTCCAGTGGATGGCAAATGGGCTCCCTGGGCCAGTTGGAGTGCCTGTAGCGTATCCTGTGGAGGAGGCTCCAGGCAGAGAACAAGGGACTGCTCTGATCCAGCCCCTGAATATGGGGGACACAAATGTGAAGGGAATGATGTCCAGATTGACTTTTGTAATAGTGACCCTTGTCCAAGTAAGTACGGGAAATAGTGGCTCTCCATCATGTTTATTTTCTTACTGTAAATACTTAGATCCATCTTGTTCTCTTACATGACTGCACAAATTACTTTTCATTTGGACCAAATCATTTTGCCTTCAATACACTGGAAAACTGTCTGGTGAAGTTGTCTCCCTGCTATCTCCCTTCTAGTTCATCCTACATGCCACTGCCATATTAATCTTCCTTAATTAAATTTCAGATCATGTTGCACACCCTCTCCCAATCTAGTGAAAAAATCTACATATTTCCCCAAATGCCTACTACATAAAATACAAATTCTTTCCATTGGTATTCAAGATCCCCTTACCTATCCCTATTCCAGCTTTATCTCCTACAAGTCCCCTTCATTCCTGCATTCCAGTAAAACTGGACTTCTAGATATTTCCCTAACATGATCTACAGTGTTTCCTCTACTTGGAGCCTCCTCTCTTCTCTTCCCCAGTTCTGCCTATGTAATTTATGGAATCACAGATGTAGAGGCAAAAGGGATTTCAGAGGTCATATAGTCCAACCCTTTAATTTTACACATGATGAAAATGAGGCCTATGACATTAAGTGACTTGGCCCAAAATCATACAAGTGGTGAGTGTCAGAACCAGACTTCTAACCCAAGTCCATCTTACTCCAAATTTAGCATTCTTTCTATTGTACCATGCTGCCTTACTGCTTATCTTTCTTTTTTTAAAATGCAATTTTATTTTTAGATCCAAATTCTCTCCCTTCCACCTCCTGTCTACCACTCCTCATCCCATTTGAGAAAGCAAGAAAAATAAAACCTGTTACAAAGATATACAGTCAAGTAAAACAAATTCCTGCATTGGCTATGTCCAAAACAAAACAACAAACCTAAGCTTCGGTCTGCACTTTAAGCCCGTCACCACCTCTCTGTTTGGAGGCTGAAGGTGCATAGTGTATTTCATCACGAATCCTTTGAAATTGTGGTTGGCTATATGTTGATTAGAGTTTCTAAGTCTTTCACAGTTGTCTGTCTTTATAGACGTTGTTATTGTATAAAATGTTCTCTTCATTTTACTTTGCATCAGTTCATATAAATCTTCCCAGGTTTATCTAAAACAATCCCAGGAAGAAAGGTTATGAGATTTCCTCCAACTTTGTTCAGTAGCTTAGGAATAGGAGCAGAGGAATAGAATGATAGAATCCAACTATGGGTGAAGTTTGGCAATAGAAAATGGGTAATATGATAAAGGGACAAGGAATTTAAGAACAGAAGACAGCATAGAATTAAAATGGCTAATTACTGTGTTGACTGGAGAAGAGTGAGATCAGAATCGAGGTAATGGCTTGAGAAAGTACTGAAGGGTGAAAGGGAATGAGAGTCTCAGTGACAGCAAAAAACAAGTATAAAAAGTGTGAAGCATAGGGAAAGATGTAATCATAGGTCAGACAGGAAAATGTCTGAGTTTCTAATTAGGGAAGTGTAACTCTTGTGGATAATGGCAAGATCTAGTAGGTGACCATCCCTATCTGTGGCTGAAGCAGAGTGGCAGAGTAGGTAAGAGGCTTAAGGAGATTGAAGAAATGGGACATTAGGGAAACTTTACTATTCAACATGAATAAATACATGGATATTAAAAGTTCCCTAGAGTAAGGATAGGTGCTGAGGAAGAGATGAAGAGGATGATGCAGATGCTGAACTCCTTGAGAAAGGATGGAGAATGACCTGAGGAATAATATTTTAGTTACACAGAAATATTTAATTATGGACTTCAAAAGAAGAAAAGTTACTGAGTTACTGAATGAAGGAGGCAAAGGTAGAATATCTGAAAGTGATAATGGAAAGCAAGGAATATTCTTACTCCCTTTCCAGACTCAGTGAAATGGGCAGTCTGAGAGAAGATACAGTCAATGCTAGAGAGAATATCCAGGAATATAAAGTTATCAGGGGGAGCCAGGTCTTCATAAGGGATAAAGAATGTAAAAGAAGTTCAGGATGAAAGGGAATTTGTTTGCTATAGGATAGGAATTTCAGAGGGCACAATAGAAGGGATAGGTAGGTTCAGATTGGGTCAGCAAAGCCCTATTGAGATAAAGAGGAGGAGAGGACAGGGAAGAGTTTTCTCCTAAATAAATGGCTTCTGGTGAATCTTTACAAGGACAGTATAGTACTTGTTACAATGCCCTGCCTGCATAGTAGACTCAAAAGTATTTTTAAATGAAGAAATTACATGGTAAATGTTGTTTGATTGGTAGTGGGAGAGATTATATTATTTAATTTGTTTTACAAAGTATAGGTCACATAGTGCAGTATATGCATGATAACTTAATGACTACTAGTTGTTAATGCATGTGTTGGGCATCTGTTTGCTTCATTCTAGTCACAAAGCCAAAGTGTAGAGACCAAAAGTAAATGAATGCCCACAAATGTGAGTTTGGCTGAAAACAATTGGTGTCTAGTACCCTAATTATTATTATAGAATCACTGGAAGACATCTCAAGAAACTACCCAAGTCAGTACCTATCTCCAGTCAGGACCGCAGCTAAACTTAATGAATGCTTCCATGACCACTTTAATATACTTCAGTATTTACTAATTCATAGTGACAGAACTTTCTTCTTCATGTCAAATAACATTGTGTTTTCAGCTCATGGTAGCTGGAGCCCATGGAGTGGCTGGGGAACTTGCAGCAGGACATGCAATGGAGGTCAGATGAGGAGATACCGCACTTGTGACAATCCTCATCCAGCCAATGGTGGAAGAGCATGTGCTGGGGCAGATTCTCAGATCCAAAGATGCAATATTGACATGTGCCCTGGTGAGCTTTTGATTCCTATTCAGCTTACATTTTCTGAGGTTATGCAATAGCTGTCATTATATCTGGTGGTATCTGAAGGCACAGAATTAATTTTATCCTTAAAATTGCACAGTAAAAATTGGCTAAGTTAGATTAATGTTAGTTATTTGTTTTATTCTGACACATTGTCACCAAAGAAATGATGTATTTAAAACTCTCTGCAACTACAAAGTGCCATATAAATGTAAACAGTGGTAATCATATTACTTCCCACACTTGCTTACAGTGGATGGAAACTGGGGAACCTGGCAGACTTGGAGCAGGTGTTCTACTTCCTGTGGAGGAGGAGAAAAAACTCGGAAACGTATATGTAACAATCCAGCTCCATCCAAAAGTGGACGCACTTGTCCAGGAGATGCTACTCAGCTCTCCAGATGCAATATCCAGACATGTCCAGGTAGGCACATTAATAAGCTTCACAAATCAGTGTTATTTTCACAATGAAGACTCGTGTGATGGGACGACAGGTTAAGTTACATGGGAAGATACTTTTTTCTTCCTTTTAACTCAGTTACACTCTGTGTAGTAGAAAGAGCACTATATTTGGAGTCAGAAGATCTGGGTTCAAATACCAACTCTAGGCACTTATTAGCCAAATAAATCTGGGCAAATAACTTAATTTCCAAAGTTTATCCTTATCTGTAAGACAGGTATAATAATGCTTATACTACCTACTTTACATGACTCTTTTAAAGACAATGCTTTATAACCTAAAAAGGGACATATAAATTAGAGCTTTTCTTTATGACCTGACCTCCTCTTCACAGACCATAAGGGTATATATATGGAAAGGGCAAGGACAGAAAACCAACCAAGGCTAGACCACCCTGTTTTGTGACAACAACCCCTAGAGATGTACACTTTGTTAAGAGTTCTGTTGTTATAGGCCACTGCTACCATATCTCAGGAGCATTTTGCAGGCTGAACCACACTGAACAATGAGAACATTTTGTTCATTATTGAGAGAGGTATTTAATGAGAACTAGCAAGCACGTGGGTTTTCAAGGAAATGTATAGTTCAGTAAGAGGCATTCAAATTCACAAAAACAGCTTCTGTGTATTAAGAACATAATTACTTAAAATAATTCTACGGTATAATGGAAAGAACATAGGGTTTGGAGTCAGGGAACCTGGATTCAAAGCTCAGTTCTTAACTAGCTCTGTGAACTTGGACAAATCATTAAGTTCTCAGGGGCTCTACTTCTTCATCTACATACTGTTACCTAAAATCCTTAAATAAGCAATATATGAAAAGCATTTTTGCAAACTTGAATATGCTCTATATAAATGCCTTATGTGCCATAAAAGGGATTCTTTTTTCTGGTAGGATTTGAACTTTAGAACACCTTAGATCCCTTCCAACTCTAAAATTCTAATGTTTTTATGCCCAACCAATAATTTCAGTCTTTGCTTGAAGGTCCCTAGCGAGAAGAAACCTGCCCCCTCTCTACCAAGGTATCCCCTTCCACTTTAGGACTTAAAGTTAGGAAGCTTTTCCTTACTTTAAGCCTAAATCTGCTTCTTTGTATCTTCCACCTATTATTCTTACTTTTTCCCTCTGGGGCCAAACAAATCCAATTCCTCTTCCTCATAAAAGTTCCTCAAATATTTAAAGAGAGCATACATACCCTACCCCCAAATCCCTCTTTCAGACTAAATATTTCTTCCCCTAAATACTCCATTATAATTTATGCTGCCACCATTGTTATTTCAGTTATCCCCAAATAAGGAAAATATCACCAAATTCCTTCCTATGTCTCAGTGTGCTTATTCTGAGAGCTCTTATATTAAGGTAACATGCTTGGACACTGGCATCATTCCTATTTCTCAAATTCTGATATGACTGGGGGGGTGGTTAAAGACCTATGATTTCATCAGTGCTCCCAGGAAGGAAATTCCCTTCACTCATCCAAATCTGCAACCTAAAGTACTGGATAGCTGTTTGGGTCACCAAGAGGTTAGGGGTACCCAGGGTGACACAATCAATATGTGGCAGAGGTGGTACCTGAACTCAGTCTTCTTACTCCAATGCCATTTCTTGTGTCTGAAAAGAATATACTTCTTTTCTTCCATACTGCTGATGCAATTGTTTTCTCATCTACGGATGTTTTTCTTCAACTCCTTCCCCCAACAGGTGGGCCACAGCAGGCCAGAGGAAGTGTTATTGGAAATATTAATGATGTTGAATTTGGAATTGCTTTCCTCAATGCCACAGTGATAGATAGCCCTCACTCTGACACTAGAGTAATACAAGCCAAAATTACCAATGTCCCTCGCAGCCTTGGTAAGTTTCCTTGCTCCTTCAAGTTGAAAATAGGTTCTAAAAACATTGCAAATTTGCTCTCACTGAACCCTGCTTGATTTCATTAAGATTATCCCTGCCCTATACCAGGACTGGAAAATTGGTTTTGTTTATTTATGCATTGTCAGACATACTTCATGGTATATTAAATTATTTTATTAAGAAATTCCCCTGAAGTGTCAAAGTTTTCAAAGTGACTCTGTGGGCTACACAGAATAACATAACAGCAGTCCTTACTAGTTCCTTCAGTTGACTTTTAATTAATATGTTACATTGATTCCTGTTACATATCCCCAGTCCAGTGAGGATACCCTCACTAATGTAGTCTTCAAAATTTGCAACTAATTAGGAACTCCAGTTCCTAATAATTCATAGCCTGAGTTATATCACTGAAAAAAACAAGACCTAACAAATATTTGGCTTATTTATCACACTTACTTTATCTCCTAAGGTCCAGCAATGAGGAAGATAGTTTCTATCCTGAATCCCATTTATTGGACAACAGCGAAAGAAATAGGAGAAGCTGTCAATGGTTTTACCCTCACTAATGCAGTCTTCAAAAGAGAAACACAAGTGGAATTTGCAACTGGTTAGTGACAGCTGAACTCAAACAACTATTAATATAAGATATTCCTGAGTGAATTAAGGTTGGGTACCTCAGTAAAATGCATTATGATTATACTCTTGCTGATTGCAACTTCAAAATGATTCAATCTCATCATAAGGAATATAAAAATAGTGTCTTGTTTCTGTGAAAATTGTATTGAAGCTAGATCTGTATGAAACCCATTGTTTCTAAACTACAGGGGTTTTTTTTGTCTTTTTGTCCAAAGCATGCAATACAGTACCTTGCATACAGTACCCAATTAACAAATGTTTGTCGAATTGAATTGTAGCCATAAGTTGTCAGAGTGAATATTAAAGCTCAGATGGGGAGGCAACCTGACCCAATTTATAATAATGAGTCTATTTCAATAATAGGTTTATTTCCTATGGATTTGACCAGTAGTTATAATGAAACTTAATTGAAGTTCTTTGTCAAAGACATAAAACAAAGAAATAATTTAATTCAACAGACACTTAAAGGGCCATTGTACAATCATACTACCTTTAACAATTCTAAAGATCCCATGGTGCTTAATGGTGTGGGAGATACATCCACCGGATGGGTTAGGAGGAGAAACTTTCTGGTGATAAGCTTCTCTAAATATGAGGCAGGTCCTTGAACAAGAGGCACACCCAACAGACAAAGTCTTTCTAGGTTGGTACTGGCAAGGGTTTTGCAAATTATTTGTAATGTCAAGTTATCAAGTTGAGAGTTCAGTTGAAATAAAAAAGAAGTTAAAATAGGTTCCCATATTAAGATCCCCCAGACTATAATTGTTTATACTTTTTTATACTTGGTGTATAAATAATAGTGATTTTCATGGTGAGAGTTCAGGTAGGTTTTTTTTAGATAAAATCTGTCCATCCTGTTGCTGTGCAGTTGGAGTCAGCTTGCTTCCTGTTACTAACCCTAAAATTGGCTTGATGCCACTGGCATGAAGATGCCTTGAGATCTAGGGTAAGCTACAAGTTTCTTTTCACTTCTTGAGGTGGCAGATAAAGGATAGCTCTTAACATTCACCAATTGTGTTATGATGGGCAAATTACCTATGATTCTGAGCCTACCCTTCCATACTTGCCATAACTGAGGAAAGTCTTCCATGATATAAATGTGAACTGCTATTATGGCTTACTGGTCCCAGGATCTCTGCCTAGAGACCTGTAATCGTGAAGACTTTTGTGGCTTCTTTTGTGAATGTAATCCATCACTAAATATTTAGAATATTTCCGTAATAATATAAAAAAAAGAGATTTTTCATGAGCATGTGTTAATTCAGGTTTATTAAGTGACATTTTGCTCTAGTTAACTAGAAGACTATGCAATTTCCAAGCGAAATTCTAATTTAATTCCCATATCTGATGTGTTTAAAAAAGGGTGAATTAAAACAATATGACTAAACTTAAAGATAGGAAAAAATCTGTTAAACGGTTTCATAAATCATGTTATTTTCATCTGTTAAAGTAAATGCATTGAAATTTACAGGAGAAATTTTGCGGATGACTCACATTGCTCGTGGTTTGGATTCAGATGGAACTTTGATGCTAGATATTGTAGTGAGTGGCTATGTCCTACAGCTTCAGTCACCTACAGATGTTACTGTAAAGGTAAAATGCTAATAAAAAGTGACCTTTTTTTTTCAGGTCTTTGACTTCATTGGTATAGGGAATTCCAGATAAGGAAAGTCCTTCTATCAATGCATATTGGGCTCATCTCTGTGTTAACTAGTGTATTAATGGATTTTGCTGTGTGCATCTTAATCACTTCAGTCAGACAACAGTTATTCAACGTACCACGTACTATGTTAAGTGGTGGGGATACAAAGAATGGCAAAAATAGTCTCTGTTTTCAAGTAGCTCATAGTCTAATGCAAGAGAGAACATGCAAACAAGGTAGATAGAGAATAAATTGGGAATAGTCTCAGATGCATTAAGGCACTAAGATTAAGGAGGACTGAGAAAGGCTTCTTGCAGAAGGTGGGATTTTAAGTGAGACTTGAAGGAAGACAGGAGGTAGAGACAAGGAGAGAGAGAATTCCACACATGGGGGTCAGCCTGTGAAAATGCCTGGAATTGAGAGATGTAATGATTTGGAATAAAAAGACCACAAGGGTAGGTAAAGGCCAGTTTATAAAGGATTTGAAAAGACAAACATGATTTTATATTTGATCCTATAGGTAAGAGGGAGTCAACACAGTGACTAGGGGCTTGGAGGGGGAGTGTCACGGTTAGATCTGTGCTTTAGGAATATTAATTTGACAGCTTAATTGAGGATGGAGTGGGAAGATACTCCAGATAAGGAGACCAAATAGGAGATTACTGCAATAGTCCAAATATGAGGTGATAAAGGCCAAGATGGTGATGGTGGTCATATCAGAGGACAGAAAAGGGAGTATAAATGAGATACCACAAAAAGTACACATGACAGTACTAGACAACTGATTGGCTATGGGATGTAAGAAAGAATGAGGAGTCAAGAATGGTGGTACCCTCAACAATAATGGGGAAATTAGGAAGAGGAGAGGGTGCTGGGGGGGAAATGATGAGTTAAGTTTAAAATGTCTAGTAGGCAGGTGGTAATAATTCATTTGGTAAGCATAGTCTGGTTCTGAATCTCAGAAAACAGGAATACAGCCCTACCCACTTTTCCTCTAACTACAGGATATATTAATAGAGTGCAAACTGCTATTGTACCACTTGGGGGAAAAAAATAAAAGGTCCTAAGGAGACATGTCATGTGTTCCTGCCTCACCTCTAGTCAAGTCAAGCCTGAAGACCAAAATGAATGCCATCATGGATGACAAACAGGTCACCAGCCAGGGTCCTGGGACTGGTCATCAATAAGAAAGTTTTGCAGATCTTCAACAAGAAGTACAGGCAGAAATTCACCCTCAGAATGCTTCAGAACTGTCATAGAGTGAGGTGAACCTGCATTGGATGGCCTCTTAGTGACTTGAGTCAGAGTCTTGACCTGGTTCTAAAAAAGCTGTATAACACATGTAACATGATCCAGGAACTAGTTTGCCTAGTGACCTATTCAGAGTTATTAAAATTCCTCTGGTATCAGGATCCATACTCACTAATTCATCAGTAATTCTGTCCTCCCCTTAGAGAAGAGGCAAGCTAATAAGTCTTTATCAACAAGTCAAAAAAAGCAAACAAGAAGGACCCTAGAGAAGTCACATGATCGAACTCATCTAACTCTCCTCAGCATTGGGACAAAAACTGCACAAAATCACTGAAGTTATAAATGGTTATCAAGATGTGTATAAGTTCTTCAGAGGAAAATGCTCTAAGATTTTCCACCATGGGCTATTATATCCTCTTGGTGGTTTGTTAGCCTGATACATCAAGACCTATTAAATTAAATCACTATCTCAAGTTTTTGCAGATATATTGGACAAATTAGCATCGCATACACATAAAAGTCAATCAGTAGAAAATTTAAAGGCAGGCACTGTCATCTTTAGGCTCTTTCTCTTTCATGACTTTTAACCTCAATTCTTTTGCTAAATTTTGATTTATTGCAGTGCCTTTGGCAAGGCAGGGGAACAGGACATGCAATGTTACTGAAATAGGGCGTGACCAATGAGGACTCAGAAAGAAAAATGACAGAGCTCAAAAAGCATATTAACATCTTCTCTATATTTTATAGTTTTAGAGAATTGACTGGGGCACTAAGAGGTTAAGTACCTTTCCCTGGTCATGCAGCCAGTATGTGTTGTAGGCAGGACTTGAATCCAGGTATTCTTGACTCCAAGGCCAGTTCCATATCCCACTATACTACAGCTCTAGCAGTGATCTTATCAAGCCAATATAAATATAATGTGAAGGACTCTATCATCACATATGTTTTAGGATTACATAGTTTTTGGATAACAAGGCATTTTAAAATTCTGCTTCTTGAGGAAATCTTCAGAGAGAAAAAATGCTACGAACTTTTAGGTACTGACGTTCAAATACATATTGTTCATTTTAGGATTACACAGAAGACTACATTCAAACAGGTCCTGGCCAACTATATGCATACTCCACCCGACTTTTCACTGTTGATGGTATAAGCGTCCCGTATACTTGGAATCACACGATTTCCTATGATCAGGCTTTGGGAAGAATGCCATTTTTGGTAGAAACCCTCCATGCCTCATCCATTGCATCTGATTACAACCAATTAGAAGAAACTCTGGGTTTTAAAATCCACGCTTCAATCTCTAAAGGTAATTTTAAAGATTCCTATACTTATACCACTGTGTTCTTACCAAAAGGGCAAAAATACCTCAGTGGAATCCTTTCTTATAATGTGAGGACGTTGAGACAGGATCAACACTCACATTATATCCTAAATTTGTAATATGAAACTTTCATTGCATGCACTTAGTATTATAGAATGATAGAATGGTGGAGCTTGAAAAAATCTTAGAGATAATCTGACAGAACTCTTTTTTTTATACAGTTTAAAAAATATTATTCTTTGGGAAATATGCCTTGACCTGTTGTGTTTCTGAATATTTTAAATATTTTCATTGTTCCTTAATGAACCTTCTCCTTTACTCAACTCCCTCTCTCATTCCCTGCAGGAGCCATTCAAAACCTTTCATTTCTCCTCTAAGCTGGCATGGTACTCTCTCCACCATACTAACTGAAGATGCCCTAACTTCATACTCCACTGAAAAGACTCAGACCATCTGCCATGGTCCCTCTCTCTATTCCTCGGAATTTTTCAGGATTATCTTCTCTCCTTCCCTTTGGTCACAGAAAAAGAATACGCCCTCTACCTGTGGAACCCAACTAATGAACTCATCCAGCTACCATCACATCTCTCTGCTACCCTTCCCCGCTAAACTTGTTGAAAAACTTGTATACACCCAATCAGTCCATTCTTTCCTCAACCCTTTGCAATATATCCTTTTCCCTCACCATTCTACTGAAATTGATTCTTCAAAAATTACCTACGACCTTGTGATGCAGAAATCCAGGTATGAGGTTATTTCTCTGCTCCTCTTTCTCTGACTGCTTATCCTTTTCCTATCCCTTTAACTTGAATATTCCCCAAGGGCCTATTTTTTCAATCTCATTTACTCCTGTGACTTTGATTATCCCCTACATGCAAACAACTCCCTAATCAAAATCTCCAGCCCTGGCCTTTTTTCTGAACTATGGAACCGCATCTACCACTTGCCTATAATACAACTTCACTTCAAGGTCTCATGAATACTTCAAATTCAATGTGGTCAAATCCAAAATTTTCTCTCCCCTAAACCTGCTTCTGATTATACCTTCTGTGGCATCACCATTGAACCAGTTTCTAATGTTCCAAGACTTGTTAGTGTCTTTTACCGTTCTCTCTTTCTCACCTTTCAAATCTAATCTTTTTACAAAATCTGCTGAATTTCACCTCTATAACATCTCTTCAATCCGTTCCACTTTCTTTCTCCTCACTGACACCACCCTTTAACATTTTATTACTAACCATTTGTAATATTACAGTAATCTCTCAACAAGTCTTCCCATTAAGATAATCTAACTTCTTAGAACTAAGGGATTCTAAAGGTCATCTATTTCAACCCTTTTTCATTTTAGAGATTAAGAAACTCAGGTACAGAGGGATGTACCAAAGGTAGGTCCCTGAATCCAAATCTTTTCCCTAAATACCAGACTTCCTCCATTCTGTGAATCCACCAATCCATCCCCCATTAATAAATCAATGTAAAAGTAGTAAAATTGCACAAAAGAATTCTTCTCAATGGGGAGAAGAAAGGATAGTACTGGAGGCCCAGATAAAACTTGTCAAAATTTGAGAAGAGAAATAGATAGATAGCAATAACTTAATACAAGAAATCACAAACTTAATAATCATAATCTGGATATGAATAGATTAAATTATGCAATAGATAAAAGCCAGCAATTTTATGCATACAAGAAATGTATTTGAAACATATAGAGCACAGGTGAGGAGATAAAACAAAATCTACTGTGCTTAAAATTACCATAGATAATAAAAAATTATAATAAACATATATGTATATAAATATATATAAATATAATTATAACTAATTTCTTAAGAAAAGTTGGATGAATTGTAAAAAGATACCAATACTAACATAATAATAATAGGATATTTTAATATTCTTTTTTCATAAAATGATTAAACCCAACAAAATGACTAATAAGAAAAATATAGAGTTGAATGAATTTTAATAGAGGTAGCATAATAGAGTAGAAAAATCACTGGGACTGGAGTTAAAGGACCTAGGTTCAAATTCCACCTTACTGCCTATGTGACCTTGGGCAAATCATCTAACCTCCTTGAGCCTCAATTTTCTAATATGTAAAAGAAGGAGGTTGGACTAGGTGACCTCTGAGTTCACTTCCCCACTCTGGAAGCTTTGAGTTGGCCCAACCATTGTGAAAAGCAGTTTGGAAAGAAAGTTTGATCTGGAAATCCTACTGCTAGACATGCATCCCTCCTCCCACCCGCATCCCAGAAAGGTCAAAGACAAGATGTTCCATATGCCCTAAACCACGCAGCACTTTTTTTTCTGAGCCTGCGAGTTACTGGATAAATTAAGTTTGGCTGATCTATGGCGACTTCTAAATTGGCCTACTAAGGAATACACACAGTCTCAGCACCTCATAATGCCTTTGTGCAAGTTGGTCATGTGCTAGTGCATAAAGGAAACATAGGTAAATGTGAAAAGCCAGATATGATTAAATATTGTTGTAAGCCCCAATACAAGAAAGCAGAAACGGATAAAGGAAATGTGAACAAAAGGTACAGACTTAAGTAGAGACTTAATAGTGACATATTAAATGATGGGCGAGTCACATAATAAGTCACAAAAGTAATATGTTAAATATAATTGTAAAAATGAGATAACACACCAAAACTTGTGGGGCACGGCTAAGGCAGTCCTCCCAGGAAAATTTATTTTTCTGAAAACTTAAGCCTACAAAACAGAAAAAAAAAAGAAGAGATTAATAATCTGAACAAGTAACTAAAAAGATTTTTTTAAAAAATAGTCAAGGGGGCAGCTAGGTGGCACAGTAGATGGAGCACGGGCCCTGGATTCAAGAGTACCTGAGTTCAAATCCGGCCTCAGACACATAACACTAACTGTGTGACCCCGGGCAAGTCACTTAACCCCATTGCCTAGACAAAAAAAAAAGTCACCTTAAAACAAGTATAGAAGATGAAATTTTGAAAATTAAAGGAGACATAGATAAACATATGAACATAGTCGTTTGCATGTTGTCTTATCCAATAGAATGTAAGATCCTTGAAGGCAAGGAGCATTTTTTTTACTTTGTATGCATGTACATATTCTCAACACTTAGAACAATGCCTGGAATATAGCATTTAATAAATGACCATAAATTAACATTAGTAGACTGATTAAGAAAAAGAGAGTAGAAAATCAAATTATAATATAAAAAAATAAACAAGTTGAATTTACAACAAAGTAAAAAGAACTACCAGAAGCTATTTTTATACAGTCATATACTAGCAAAACTGAGAATTAAACAGAAATTGAAGAAAATCAACAAAAATATAAAACCCCTAAACTAACAAAATGGGAAATTTTAAAAAATCCCGCTGTCAAAATAAAAAAATCAAGCAAGCTGTAAACTTCCTCTTATCTTTTCTAAAAATTTGTGTTGCAGTCTTCTGATTTTACTTCATCTTCCTATCCAAAATATATCAGTTCGTATAAACTGATTTAGAATAAAAAAAGCAATAGATGTACAGACTACAACTATGTAAATTAAAAGATTATTTACACTGAATAATAGGGATAAATTAATGATGAGCCCAAAGAACAGATAAGGAACGTATTTCCCCACAGCACAGAGACAGAGCAGTACTACCACAGAATGTTGTTTCCAATGTTAAATACTCTGTATATACATATATAATATGACTCCTTCCTTCTCTCTCTCTCTCTATATATATATGCTTAAGTGATTTCCTTTGTTACAAGAAAAGGCTCAGTCTGGAGGAAGGGGAAAAGGTTGGTTTTGAGATTCTGGGTTTTCCCCCCAGAAATGAACGTGATATAAAGATAAAAGCCATCAAGAAAATATACATATTTTTAAAATATTCAGGCATTCTCTATTGGCCACTGAAAAAAAAAAGACAACTTTAACTCCTTTTCCTGGTATTCAAGACCCATCAGGCCCCAGCCTACATTTCCAACTTTATTTCATATTCCTTCCCTCCCCACACCAATCAAACTGTACTTCTCTTTGTTCATTGTACATACCATGAGCATTCCTCCTTCCATGATATTACTCATGCTGTTTTTCTTCCTGCCTAGGATTTCTCCTTCCCCCTCTTTACCAGCTGAATTCCTACCCATCCTTTAGAACCCAATTTAAATACTATCTTTTTCAAGAAGCTTTCCTTGACCCCCCTGTCAATGACCCTCTTCCTCAGTCCTCACATAACCCTTTATTTTATAGTTCTCTCTACCCTTATCATGCAGTGTTGGCTGTTCTGTGTGTCTTATCCTCCTACCATATTGTAAGCTCAATGAGTTCAGAGACTGAGTATATTTATCTAAACTTTGATTCTCCCCCAGTACCTAGTACAGTGCTCTACAGTAAAGCACCAGAAGGTGCTTACGTGTTTGTTAGAATGCATGAATGAGCTATGTCAGGCTTTCTCTAGTGTATTTAATATAATGCTTCCTTCTATAATTTGTCAGCCTCTTTATAACATTCACCCATACATACATACAGTGAGACAATCTGGGATCCTTAAAAAGGAAAAATAAGTTATTTTTGAATCAAATATGTGCCAAATGGAATGTATATTTCAGAATCCATACGAAATAGTGTGAAGTTATGTTTTATATATAACTGGTCAAATTCTGGACAAATCACAAACACTGAAGGAGCAGCTATTTGAACATCTTTCCTTGTTCCTGAAATTGTTTAAAGTAATTACTTTTCAGACTACTTTCCCTTTGCAGATGTAGTTTACAGCAATTTATCTCTGTGTTCTTTTATGCCATGTGGTGCTTTAACGTTTCTCTCTGGGGGTTTCCTTTTCAATTAAGAGCATGCCAATTAGCTTTCCGTATTTCTGTGGAGTTCTGAAATTTCTTCCAGTATTCCATGATGTTATTTTATAGATGAGATAATAAATGTTTACATGATTTCTAGCTTTAAGCTGTGAGCCCACAAGTTAAAATGATCCACAGCATCCTTTTTTGGTTATGTTTTTGCTTTTTCAGCAGATATCCCACAGCACAGTTTGCATGCACAGACACTTAGGAGGTAAACTGGCAAAAATGTTTGCCTCATCTGCTTGGATCCTCATTCATTGTGCACATGCATGTTTTCTTCTTGAAAATAGTTGGAGTTGGCTCTCTAAAGGTTCAAAATAAGAACAGTGTGGGAATGTGAATCCTTAGCAGAGGGGGCTCATCATAGTCTTGAAGTGGTTCTAGTGCCAGTTTCGTAAAAGAGGACAGGAGCTCTTGGAATGAGGCCCCAACTCGATATTTTCTCTGTTCCAACCATGCAGTTGAGTCTCTTGGCTGCCAGCTAGCTGCTTTCAAATCCTACCCTAATTTCCATCCCACTTATGCACCATCTCTTTAATACGCTCTCTAAAAAGGTTGGTTTTTTTTTAATTGCCTCAGAGATACACTGCTAACTTACACTGAAACCGTTTCTCTTGGCCATACTGTCTGTGATCATCTCTATACCCAAAATGTTATGTCCAGGCTCCTGGTTGCACTGCAAAGCATTACAGCCTGCCTTAACATTAGCTCTGTCAAAAGTCAAAGCCTTTCTTAAAATTAGCTAAATGACACAAATTATGTAATACCATGACAAACAAAACTGGTCTTTCTGAATTTTATCAGCATAGTATACCCCCCAAAATAGATTTCTTTCCACCTTGATCCTTTGCCTTTCTTTTCTGATCAGAGAGTGAGGCACAAATTAGAAATATAAAAGGTGTATTGTTCCCTTAGCCACTTTCCAAATCATTTTCTCTTCTTTTTGTGCCTCAGAGTTTTGATTGGGTAAATCATTTTTACACATAACTACTGATCCCTGCTTTTTGACAAAGCTTTCTGACAACTGTGTTGTTTAGTCATTTTTTAAGTCATGTCTGACTCTGTGACCCCATTTGGGGTTTTCTTGGCAAAGATACTACAGTGGTTTGCCATTTCCTTCTCCAGCTAGACAAACAAGGTTAAGTGACTCACCCAGGATCACAGAGCTAGTAAGTATCTGAGGCCGGATTTGAACTTAGCAACATGAGTCTTCCTGATTTCCAGCCCAGTACTCTTATCCATTGCACCAGCCTGCTACCCCTTCAGGCCAGCTACAAATCAAAATAACTTTTTGTGATAATAAATTTAATCACCTATTTCAAAAAATACCTGTGAACAAAACATTTTAAACAGCTAATCTTAGCAGCTTCCATCCATTCCTTCATTCAACAGATATTTATTTAAGTCCTATACCTGTGTATGTGCTAGAGAAGAGGAAAGATTAAAAATTTAACTAGGTTAGCCTTTGGCTACAAAAACTCAATAAAATCATAAAACAAAAAAGGTCTACATCCCCAAGAAGGCTTGATGGTATAGTATAAAATAACTGTTCTTAGCATAAGGACCACTTACCTGGCTCTAACATTTATTGGCTGGGTGATGTCAGTCAAGCCACATAACCTCTCTGGCCTTAGTTTTCTCATTTGTAAATGGGGATAGTAATTCCTTCCTCAAGGAGTAGTGAGACGCTTTTTAAACTTCAAAGTTCTATAGAAATGTGAGGTACTACTAAAGGGGGCCTAATGAGAACTTTGAAAGAGGCCCAATATATGTTGTCGGCCTCAATGGAAATGGAGTGTATTCTCTCTCTTCTTTTGGGTCACTTTTTTAAAATAGCAATTGACACTTACTCTAAGTGAGCTCTTTGTCCATTCACTGAAAGCCTTATGATTTAAAAAATTATAATCCTAATCTATCACAAACACATTGACGCCTAACTTGTAAAATCCTCTGGATTTTAAAGCCCTTTACAACCTGGCCCCTTACTATCTTTCCAATTTTCTTGCAATTTACTCCCCTTCACATATGGTGTGGTCCAGGGATACTATCCTTTTGGCATTCCTCTCCCAGGAACCTCCAGCACCATTCTACACATTTTTTCATTGGCTAGCCCCATGCCTAGAATGTTCTCTCTGGTCCCCCCTTCCTCCTGGATTTCCCAGGTTGTTTTGAGATATCTCAAATTCTACCTTGTTCTTCCTGCCTTTCCTGATCCCATCACCCACTGTTAGTGCCTTCCTACTGAGATTACCTTCCATTTACTGTCTCTATCTATAGATCTATAGTTATATAGATATAGATAGATCTTAAACATACAAATTTTTTTTGCATGTTAGCTTTCTCATTAAAATAAAAGCTTCTTGAGGTCAGGAAATGTTTTTAGCTGTTCTTTGTATCCCTACTGCTTAATAGAGAGCCTGGCATATTGTAAGTGCTCCATCTTGTAGAATCCCTAGTGCTTCAAAGCACTTCAATCAATAAATAAATATGTATTAAGTGCCTACTAAGTGCCAGGCACTGTGCTAAGTACTGGGGATACAAAAAGAGGCAAACAACAGTCTCTACCCTTAAGGAGCTCACACTCTAATGGGGGAGACAACACGTAAACAAAATATATACAAGGCAAGGTATGTTGAGGATAAATAGGAGTAATTAACAGAGGGAAGGCACTAGAATTAAGAGGGGTTACTACCTAAAACCTTTCCTGATCTCTGTTTTATGTAGTCTCTCTTACTTATATGTGTACCAGTTGTATTCTCTAGGAGAATGAAAGTTCCTTGAGGGCAGGGACTATTACATTTTTGTCTTTATAGCACCTGTGCTGGTGTTTAGCTTATATTAGTAAGCACCTAACAAATATCTGTTGAAACATGTAACTAGACCCACAACCTGTTTCACTGCTTAATAACCTTTTTTGTCAGAACATCCCTTCTTATCTCTAACCTAAACCTCTACTTCTACAAGTTTCGTTCTTCTTGTCAGAATTTTCCTGCCATAACTAACAAAACTTTATTGTTACAGTATTATGTTGTCATATGGGTTGAGGTAGCCCACAAATCAACCAACCAACCAGCCAACCAGCCTTCATTAGCACCCACTACATGTCCAGGACTGGGATAGTCACTAGGGAGACCAAGGCATAAATGAAATATAGAATGTGGCCCTTAGTGGCCATCTGGTCCAACCCATCCTGGAAGGCGATCCCCACTGTAATGTACTTGACAAGTGGTCATCCAGGTTCTGCTTAAAAATTTACAAGGAGGGAGATCTCACCATTTCTCAAGGCAAAACTTCCCCCTCTGGGACAACTCTAATTGTTAGGAAGTTTTTCCTGACATCAAAAGGAATTTGGCATCTTTGCAACTTGCACCCATTGCTCCTATTTCAGCCCACAAGGGCTGAAGAGAACAAATCTGATCCTCCTTCCACATGACAGCCTTTAAAGTACTTGAGCACAGCTGTCATGGGTTATCCCACTTCCTAGACTCCATAAATAATAAATAGGCTCACTTCCTTCAACCAGCTCTCATAGGTCATGAACTCCAGGCCCTTTAGCATCCTGGTTGCCTCCTCTGGACAGTCTCCAGTTTATCAGTGTCCTTAAATCACAATGACCAGGACTGAATACAGTATGAAAGATTAGGTCTGACCAGGGCAGAATACAGTGGGATTATCCCCCCCTTGAACTGGAAACTTATCTCCTGACACAGCCCAAGACTGCATTATCATTTTTGACTGCTACATCATACTGCTGACTCAATACATTGAGCTTTCACTCCATTAAAGTCCCCAGCTCCTTCTCAGAACATGTGTTATCTATGCAATGGCTCCGGTCATATATATATGTGGAATTGATTTTTTTGTACTCAAGTGCAATATGTTATATATTACCCCAACTGAATTTAATCCGAACAAATATAACCTGATTTTTAAAAATTCATTTAAAAATTTTAAGTTCCAAATTCTCTGTTTTCCTTCTGTCTCTCCCTCACCCTTTGAGAAAGCAATAGCATACCCATTTTACATGTGAAGTCATGAAAAACCTACTTCCATGTTAGCCATGTTGAAAAAAGAAAAGAAAAAGAAAGCGAAAAATAATATTCAGCCCAATGTTTTATGCCTGTCAAGATCTTTTTGTATCCTTACTCTGACACCAAGTGTGAGAGCTTTCCCTAATTTTGTGTCATCTGCCAATCTAATGAGTATACCAGCTATCCCCTTTCCCAAGTTTTTGATTAAAATGTCAAACAACACAGGGCCAAGTAAAGAACTCTGGGGTATTTCACTGAAGACCTTCTGTCATACTGTTCTCAAGAGCTTAAATCAAAGGGAGCCTATCCTCTAGGACTAGGGATTTTATTCTATAATTAATAATAAACAAGGAAGCCCAAAATTTTGCCCTGTGAAACTGCTTTCACAAATTATCTTCCTTGCTTGGTTTTTTTCTTTATGTAGCTAAGTAATCAGAATGCCCTTACATTTTTAATAGGTTCAATTTTATGTTTTAATTATTTCAGTTGATCAGATCTATGTCCTATATTCTCCACATTCAGTTTAAATCTCCAGTGTTGACCAATTTCCTTATTTATATAGAGGAGCCTGGCTTAGATGATCTCTAAAGTCTCTTCTAGAAAGACCTTATGCTATATATGCTATATGCAGACACGTTTGCCATCATCTATGATCCTGTCCTAACCTAGCTCACCAAGACATACTACCTAATTGTTTTTGCTGCAAAAAAATTTTTTTTGCTTTGCAAAAATCATCTTAAAAGATTATTATCCTGCAAGAAAATCACAGTGAAAATGAGACACAGCAAAAAGATATTTCTATAGTTCTAAATTTCTAATATGTTAACATTATTTTATGGGGATTTCTTAATTGAGAACCATGTGGAATTAATGCAGTTTGTGGATCTTAAAATTGCCATGTGAGAAAATCTTCATTAGATGCATTCTATGTATGTTTCACATGGTGATGTGTGTTTATGAGTATGTATGTGTGTGTGGTATACATGAGAGTTTACACATAGCAAATATAATCTTTACAACTAAAAATGTCTACACAATGAACAATTTTTCAAACCTCTAAAGATATAGATTGAAATAGTATTATTTTACAGGATTTGACCAGCATATATGTTGTGCCTTTTGCAGTTAACATTTTTAGAAATAATTCCTCTGGCCATCCTTTCAAATTTCTAACAAAATTAGACAAAGAGAAGATAAGATGAAGTAACAACACTAGCCTAGTGCTTAGGGAAGTGAGAGTTATTCTCCCCTTCTCAGAGATGCCACTAGTGACCATTTATGTCCATAGACACTATGGAGGCCCTGACTATTGGAGAATGGTTTAACTATTGTTGAGTTGTGAATGTATTTTATTCCTAAACTTCCTGAGCACTTGGGGCCCTTAATGTCCAGTACTTAACCCCACCCCATATATACCATTTTCAGCCCTTATTTAGTTCAATTCACTAACATGCAAAGCATTACAGCAGACACTTGAGATACAAAGAAAAAAAGTGACATAATCCCTACCCACAAGGATCTTATAGTATGATGAAGGTATATGACATGAACACAAATTATTATGAACCACAGACGCCTAGTTATAGAGGTATATAGATATCTAGACAATACATTCTAGAAAAATGTGAGGATGGAGAGATCACTTTCAGAAGACATGGTACCTCAACTGGTCCTTGAAAGAAGCCATTTCTACAGACAGAGATGAGAAAAAGTATTTCAGGCAAGGATGTGGCCTTTATAAATACTTGGCAGGGGAGAAAGTAGTTTAACTGGAGTTTGAGTCTCTGTCTTCACAATCTAATTCCCCTAGTCATTTAGTCTCTAGATTGAAAATACATGGCCTGATTAAAAAAAAAAAGCACTAGATTTGAAATCCGAGGACTTGACTTCAAATCCTGACTCTTCGACTTACTACCTATATAACCCTGAATAATTAAGTCACTCCACCCTTCTAGGCCTCAGTTTGCTCATCTGCAAATCAAGGCATTGACTCGATGTTCTCTAACAGACCATCTAGCTCTTACAGTCTATGTTTCTCTGAAAGTGAAATTATGTGTTACAGCAAACTTCTTGAGGTTGCCTGACAAAAGTTACTCCTATTAGGAGGAAGGTTCTGAGTAATGTTTTCAAGGGTAATGAGGACTTTGTTCTGTGGTCAATCTGGCATGTCAACAGTTGTTTGATTGTTTTATAGTTACCCCTGAACAACATTTTAAAGATTTCCTTTGACTTCATATAAACAAATTAAACAGAAATCTGCAGCTGGTGACATCATGTCAACAGCCTCTGGATTATATTTCATACAGTATTTAGATTAAAAACATGAACATTTTCCACTGTTAACATATTTTCAAATATTGTGTTGCAACATTATTACAGTGTAGGTTACACTGAAAAAAAAAATGAGGTGTTTATGTTTTCGCCCACCAATAAATTTTGGTTTCTTCCATGATAGGAGACAGGAGCAACCAGTGCCCATCTGGGTTTGTGTTAGATTCAGCCGGACCCTTCTGTGCTGGTAAGTGAAAAAACAAGCATAAATTTGTCTGGTAAACTTCTCCAGGGTTGGCTTCCAAGGACAGAATTGAAGTGTTTACATAGAAAACACTGGATGGGATAGCGCAGCTGTCACATAGGTGATAGCAATTGCTTGGCCACCTACTTACCCAGCCTCCGAACTGCTAAATGCTTAGAAGAGGACAATGGGAATGCAGCTAAGAGCCAAGCCACCCCACCTGCCCATGTGTCAGGAAACCACAAAGCAACCACAACCACAGATCAGGGCATCCAAGCATGTGGGGAACAGACTCTTGGAGAATGGGAGCTTTGATGCAGTACATTTGTTTTTCATTGAATAGTTGCTATAGATTTTAGACAATTGAACTTGTTAGTCTGATACCTGTGAAGAGCATTTGGAGGAGGGGGGAAGGTGGTGTTAGGGAGGAAAACTTCTTTTTAGTAAGTGCTTCTAGTATGTATATTTTAGGATGAGATTGACCATATTTAAAATTATTTTCCTCTTTGATACACAAGAATGATTGTGACTCACTACTTGAACAAGGCTTTGATCCTAAATCCCTTAATGGTACAGTTTTTAAATAAAGTTTTGAAATTATTGTCTTTTCTTTCAGATGAAGATGAATGTGCAGCTCGAAATCCCTGTTCTCATAGCTGTCATAATGCTATGGGAACTTATTATTGTTCTTGCCCCAAAGGCCTCACCATAGCTGCTGATGGAAGAACTTGTCAAGGTATTCACAAAACTGCAACCATCAGGGACATTCTGACAATGATGAAGATTTCTCCCAAAGCTACAAAAAAAAGAATAAATATTCCAGCCCTAGCTTCTCCTCAGGTTTTGACCACTTTGCCCCAAACTGATGATAATAGCTCATGCTTATTAACTGCTTCAAGTCTGGCAAAGCATTAGTGGGAGAGAGCAGTATACTAGGTTTAGAATCAGAGGGTATGGGTTACACAGGTGACCCAAAAGTGTTGGTGCAGCATAAAGCGTTAGTAACCTTTAATAAACTTAAAATAGCACCAAGACTTTAGGGACATTGTGTGCGTGTACATGTGTATGTGTAAATACAATACACATACATATGCACCTAAGCTGTACCGCTTAATACTTGTCTTAGCTTGGGTACATCACTTAGCCTCTTCAGGCCCCTGTTTCTTCATCTGTAAAATGAGAGGGTTGAACAATATAACCCCTAAGGCCCTTTATAGCTCTAAATCCATGATGCTATCATACCTCTTTTCAAAGGAGATTGAGACTCATTTCTACCAGGGGTTGAAGAATGGAGGATATTGCTTCACGCACTGCCTGAGGCTTCCTTCCTCTCAGGATTGCTAGCCTTACAGCTGTTGGAGTAGCTCTGCAGTAACTGTCACCTTAAGCAACACAGCTTAATAACAGAGTGCTGGGCTTGGAGTCAGGAGGACCTGGGTTGAAGTCCCACCTCTGACACTTATTGGCTGTCACCATGACAAGGTCACTTAACCTCCAAAAACTCAGTTTCCTCATTTATGAAATGAAGAAGGTGGGCTACATGGCCTCTTAGGTTCATTCTAACTCTCTGTGTAGGAGACTCTGAATTGCATGACTGGCAAACTGTGTCCACAAGCCTAAAACTGCAACAAAAATCCTCTCCTCCAAAACACAGAGAAGAATCTAGTTTCATGACAGAAGGAAAAATGGGAAAGTGAGAAGAGAAGATTTTAGTCTACTTTCTGCCTAGGAAGGAACCCTTCCATATTCAAAAGGGAGAAACTAACTATCTTATATAATCCCCCTCTCCACTTCTGACCCCTGACCAAAAAAAGGCTGATTTTCAATTTTGAAACATTTTTCTTATGAGCAGTCTAGTAATTAGCCTCATATTTTTCAACTTTAATGTATTTTCTTAGCTTAAGTATTCAACTCACTCCAATGAACTGAAACTTTACTGCAGATATCGATGAATGTGCTTTGGGTGGATATAGCTGCCATTCAGGTCAGGACTGTGACAATACCATTGGTTCCTATCGATGTGTAGTCAGGTGTGGAATTGGCTTTCGTCGAACAACTGATGGACTGAGTTGTCAGGGTATGTAAGAGAATGGAGACCCTTTTGTTTGATGCATGTTACACTGAGAAACAAAACCATTTGCCTTTTACCTCACTTCAAAGAAACTATCTCTGAATACCTTAAATTAGATTGGATTGATCCCACTTCTAATTTTAATGCACCTAGGATTCCATAAGTTCTCCCTATACAAGTAAGTAAGCTGTACCAATAAGATCGTACTCTTTGCTATTTGGAGTGAAAGAAACCTATAGCAAAATGCCAATAGCATTTAGTCCATGCTCCCTTTACCTAAGTTAAAGATGAAATTAAGAATATTGGTGAAATGATCTTTACCACACTAATATAGAAGCATAGACTTTTTTTCTAGTTCATAAAGCACCTACTATGTTGTGCAAGGCACAAAAGAAGCAGAAGACTTGGACCCAGGTGCTTCCAGTTCAGTCAGGGAGATATGATGTCCATCCATGAAATAGCTAGAGAATAATGCAGGGCTGAATATAACCAACTTCTAGCTTGTGTGGCAATGATAAATATTATGGAAATTAGTAAAGTGGAAGCTAAATTTCTTGGATGAGATGGAAGTTGGAGACAGTATAAGACACAAACTGAAAAATAAATTAGTAGACAGCATTAGAGGGAGAATGAATAAAGAATAGTATGAGCACAGACACAAATGAAGGTGGCTTGCGTAAGGAAGAGAAAAGCCACCAATCAGAGCAGAGAGAGGGTATGGGCCATGTTGGAATCAGAGACACGTTAGAGTAAAGAGCAATCAGATGATAAAAGGCATTGAATTACAGACTAATGAATTTGGATCTTTGATCCAGTAAACAATAATGAGGCATTATCCCATCTTAATCGGAAAACTTACTTGATGAAAATCATGTCATAGAAGATTAATGTATCAGTGGTCATCCTATATGGTGATGGGATTCTAGAAAGTGAAAGTTGAGAGGACAGCTAGAAAGCTACTACAGCAATAGTCATGAAATAATGAGTGTGATAGCAATGCAATAGAGAGGAAGGGAGGAATCCAAGAGATATTACAAAAATTCTCTTCTTTTCTCCCTTGTAATTATCATTCCAACGTCAGTAACTTTTCATAATTGAACTTTGTCAGAGGTATGTGAAATATTTGAAGTAAAGAAATATTGTAATTAGCATATTCCTTACATTTGTGTAAGGATGGAACAGATTAGACATTAGTTTGTCATGTTTTTCAGTTATGATATCAATAAAAAATAAACCTTTATCCAATACTCACTCACAGTGTTGAGAACACTGTGTTAGGCATAAGAGGAAATTTGAAGTTTTGGTAAAATACAGTCAGTGCATTCCAGGATCTTAATGTCTCATTGGGAAAGAAGATTACACAGGTGGCTAAAATACAGTTAGGGTACTATTACATGATAAATGCATCAGAACAAAAGTTCTTAACCTGAGGTTTGTAGACTTGTTTTTATTAATATTTGATAACTGTATTTCAATGTAATTGGTTGTTCTGTAATTCTGTGTATTTTATTTTATGAATTTTAAGACATTATTCAAAGAAGAGGTCCATTGGCTTCACCAGACTGCTAAATGGGGTCCATGACACTCACACAAAACAATGTTAAGAATCCCTGCATTAGAGGGTGTTATGTTAGGACTATTGTTGTGTGTCCTTCATTCTCGAAGAGGATCATGACATCAGGAAGGTGATGTCATGACTTACAAGTGAATTGGATTTAAGCGAGGGAGGGCTGTGCAAAGTCACCAGCCTCAATTTCTCCTCCAGAGCCATCTGGGTCCAATGACAAGATATAGATCAGGACAACTGGAGATGGCTCCCTGTTAGAACTAGGGGGGATGATCATTACCTATACAGAGAGATCCAGAAACTGGCATTTTATAAAACATCATCATCAGATTTCAACTCATTTGAGGGGTTTTTAAAGGATGGGTATGAATTCAACAGATGGAGAATTGAAAGAAGAGCAGTCAAAACAAAAGGAGCAGTATGAGCACAGGACACTGAGTGTGATCCAGGTACAGGGAGCTGTCCAATTTGGTTGCAGCATATAGTAAATCAGCAAGATTTGTTAACTGAGTATATGTGAAAAGTAAGAAAGCAGGAAGTCTCAAAGATAGTTTCAACAGTACAAAATGGGAGAGCAGGTAATTAGTAGTGTCATGGACAGATATAATAGTTCCTATTAGAAGGATATGTTAGATTGGTTTGAGGAAGTTTTGAGAAAGATGACTATAAGTACAAATCATTGAAACAGGATATGAAATACTAAATATTTAGGGTAAATTTACCGGAGTCACAGCTGCTTATTCTTAATGGTTTGTTTTTCTTGATAGATATTAATGAATGTCAAGAATCTAATTCCTGTCACCAGCGCTGCTTCAATACCATAGGAAGTTTCCACTGTGGATGTGAACCTGGTTATCAACTTAAAGGCAGAAAATGCATGGGTAGGAAATGGACTTTAATTTAAAACCCACAACTTTTTTATAACTTTATAATGTAGCCCAAACAACTTTATACACTACTTCTGTGCTAGATTTATATTCAGAACATCTATTATACACAAGCAGCAGACTGACACAATGGATAGACAGCAAGCTTTGGAGCAGAGAAGACTTGGAGTCAAGCCCTGCCTCTGATATACACTAGCTATGTGGCCCTGAGCTAGTCACTTAATCTCTACGTACATCACACAACTTTCTAACACTGTAAGTTGATTAGCAAGTACCAGTTTACATTAGCTGAGTGAATTTCCCCACTGGCAGTTTCCCATATGAATGAAATCATGGTCTACACACACACACACACACACACACACACACACACACACACACACACACAATACATTATATTCATGTGGTCATTTTAGAAACAATATGAAGGCAAATGCTACCATGACATATTTTCATTATTTTACTTTCTTATTACTTGACAATCTCTTTTCAGTCTTTTTTACCTTCATATTCTACACTTTCTCATTGCAATATTACTGTGGTGTTTTTGGTGGCTTCTTTGGAGACTTGCAGCATCAAGGTACTATAAATCATTTATCATTTGAAATTAATAAGAGTTAAATAAATTCATACTATGTCTTAAGCCTAAGTCTACGTATATAGGCATTTATAGTAATCATACTTGATATATCCATGTTTCTGTGTTTGTTCAAAATAATTTCACATACATTGTCTGATCTGATTTTAATCTCAACTCTGTGAGGTAGTATTCTAGTAAAAATGAGTTATGAACAATTGGTTGAGATTCATGTTGGTTTATATGGTGGTGTTGCTTTTGGAAACCCAAGCTGCTTATTCTGTATATGAAGGAATGCCATTCTCAATTTGAATTATTTTCGTTCTTTTATCAAGACGTGAATGAGTGCAGACAGAACGTATGCAGACCAGATCAACATTGCAAAAATACACGTGGTGGCTATAAATGCATTGATCTTTGTCCAAATGGAATGACCAAAGCTGAAAATGGAACCTGCATCGGTAGGTATATGAACATTTCCATAGTCAAGATCAGTCTCAGAAGGTTGATCGCCACCAAGCCAAATAAGCAATTTAGCTTTTAAAACATTTAACAAAAAAAAATTAACAAACGATCTCAGAGGCAAACAATCTCTTAAATTTTGGGGACCAGCAACTAAAACCAGTTTTTCTCTTAATTTCACATCTATTAGTAAATATACTTTCTTTTGTCAGACATGGGATAACATGAAGATTTTGAGATTCTATTAACAAGACTTGAAAGGAATTCAGGTCTTTAGCAGTTTTTCAATGAGTGTAAAACATGATTCTTGGAAAAACTTATATTTTTATCCCCAGTTATGGTCAAAGAACAAAGGGATAAGAGGAATATTTTTTCCCTGCATGAATGTCTCTAATTCATGGCAGATTATAAGTGCCCCCAAAGGTGCAAATTAAATTCTATATCTATTCATAGAAGGGACAAATTATGCCCAGTTAGGAGGGATTAGGAAAAGTTTCATAAAAGAGATCACATTTGAACTGAGTCCTAAATCATGAGTAGGATATTTATAAGTAGAGATGAATTATAAGCATTGAAGGGAGGACATTATAAGCAGAATGAACAATATTAACAAAGGCAGAGAACTGAGAAATTATAGTGTATATATGAGAAAAAGCAAGTAGTCTGGTTTGGCTGGAGTGTAGGGTATTCTTTGAAGAATAATAAAAAATAAGGCTAGAAATATTCTCAGGCCATAATACAGAAAGTCTTGAACTTGAATGACAGGTTTTAAGGAATTTAAATTTAATATGTTAAGTGATGGGGAACCATTGGAGGTTCTGAGTAGAATAGCTTGATCAAAGCTATGTTTAGGTGAGAATAATTTGGCAGCATCCTACTCCAATGCCTCATTGTACTAAAGAGGTAATCTGGGTTCTCAAAGGCTATACCAGCAAATAAGTGCTAACAGGTTCTACCATTCTGGGAATGCTTGAAGCATGATCTGAGCAACATAATACATCCACTTTCTGAAGAAAGCCTAGCTAAATAACTATGGAGATTTTACTACCAACTGGGGAAACAAAACAATAAAATATTTCCTGCTCTCAAAGAGCTTATATCTTTTTTAGAGGAGACATTTACACATACAAAATAAATACATGGTAATTGAAGGAGGAAAAACACTAGCAGCTGAGGTATACAGATGAAGGCATCTAAATGACCTCATCATCTATAGCCTTCTTCAATTACCTACCATTACTAATAGGCAGGCCATTTAGTTTCAAATTGTTTGGTCATAGCAACCCATGAAACAAAGAAAAATACGGAATAACCCTCAGTCCTGTGTGACTCTTTATTGTACAATAATGGTAACAAAATCACAGAATAGAGGACAAAAGGTGCAAAAAACATCACAGTTTTTGGACCATCTATAAGTTTTAATTTAGCTGTTGGTACTCAAAAATATAAGGTTCTTAACTAATGACTAATGAATATCCATTCAGACTGGAGGAACTAATGATATTGAGATTCTTGAGGTTAAAAAAAAACTGAAGAATTAAGAAAGTTATAAATTAATGGAAAGATGCCTCACAGTTTCTCCTTAGAGAAATAAAGAAAGAATGTGAAAAGTTTGGTTTTGTCATACATCCAAAGGCAAGAAACAAATTCAAGATACATTGGATTATTTTGTATTGTAATGCTCACTATACGATATGTATTCACAAAGAGTATACTATAAAAATTGCAATTTTTGCATTGAAATCTGTTCTAAAAGATGAAGTAAGGAGATTATATGAAGAATTTGATAATGCCCCCCAAATTAAATTAATATCTACTTTGATACTTATTGACTTTAATACAAAGATGGGAATAGATCAAGACTGTAAAAGGGTAATTTGGAAAACATTAATAAGGAATAAATGATGATGGGTCAAAGACTTGTAGACTGCATAGAAGCCTCATAATTACATAGCATAAATGCTTTCCATGAGAAGAACCAGAAGGCACTGGACAAGGCAATTATCCAAAAACAATACAAAAAATGAAATACTCTATTTTAACAGACTACAATATGTTAGACACAGTGTAGTACACGGGGTTTGGTGGCAGAGGCCTAGGTTTGAATCATGGCTTGAGGGCTGTTGTCATCAGCATATCCTGGGTTCTCCTTTGATGGACCGGCTGTTAAAGAGTCCCCTAATCTTGTCTATTTGAGTTGCCATATTTTCTAGAAACACTGACTCAGAGCATGCAGAAGGCCTGAATGTGTCAAGGACAACCCCCACCCCCACAGTGGACATAATTTGTTGTTTGCACCCCAAGCTGGATTCCCTGTTTGTCCTTGGGAGGCAAGACAGGCACCAGCAAGTCTATGCCAGGTTGGAAAACTGCTTGTGCAGCTGGAGTCCTTTGCAGATAAGCAGACTCTCTTAGCTTCGTAGTCTAGGGGTTTCCAAGTGAAAAGAATGTGGCTTTTGCGTCGTTTTGCTCCTCCCCTTCAGGAGGTGTTACTGCACCTTTCCCCTCCCATGCCGTGCCCCTTCCTGTTTTCTCCTACTCTTTTTGTTGTATTGTCATAAATATAACTTCCATAAGGACTGTGAACTCTTTGAATTTCACATACATGTTCATTTCTCTTGTAATAAACCTGGTCTCGTGGCACTCTGATTGCCTGTTGACAGGCTCTGCCACTGTGATCTTGGGCAAGTAACCTAATCTCACTAGAACTTATTTTCTTCATCTGTAAAATAAGGGTATCGGACTAGATGACCCCGAGGTCCCTTCCATCTCTAAATCTATGGTACTAAGAACTCATGTACAGAGAATCATTCCTGAATGTCCCTGTAAATCATATCATTGATTTGTTAGAACAAAGACCAAAATTAGTACAAAGCTAGGAGAATAAAAATGAGATGACAAAGTGGTCAATTAAAACAACCTCAACTTGACCTATTTAAACATGTTATTGGTGCCCCCAAATGGGCTGTGTAAAAAAAAAAAAAGATATACATATATAATCATAGTTTCATATAGAAGTGTAAACAATGTACAAAAATTGCAATAACAAGGACAGCAAAGGAGCCTAAAAATACCTTCAGCAGGAAACATTTGATTTACCTACCAAGACAGATCTATGGCAACAAAAAACAGTAGTCATTTAGAAAATAAACTCATTTGTAAGCTCATGGAAAGGATGGTGGAAGATTGTGAGCAGTATTGCCTCATAAAACAGAGAAAAGCAATATAAGGTGAAACAGTTTAATGAAAACTTGGCAAGAGACTTAACAAAGCAAAGTCCTCCCTAGGAAATTTAAAGATGAAGCTAGAAGAAACATAAACAGATGAAAGATGGAAAAGATTTGCAAAGACTTTTTCTACATCTTATAAATCTTTTTTTTCCCATGAAAAACAGTAAACTCCACACTTGGAATTAAGCATTTTAGTTCTGAATGTGCTTATACAGGTAGCAGAAATGGTAGAAAAGATAATAAACATGGCAAAAGCAGCTGGACTGGACCTAATACACGTAAAGGAAATCTGTGCTGGCAAAAACACAGTTGTAAATTCAGAAAGTATATGAAGTACGGAAAGATACCAAAAGCATGGAGAAACACCTCACGCCTCACTAATACTTCATAAAATGACCCAGAAAACATCAACACCCGTATGACTACTCTCCCATCAATATAAAGAGTTTTTAAAAAATAATCCATACACATTAAGTGTATCCTTGTTGAGGGCATTCTCAGAGAATAGTCAGTATTCAGTTTTACAAGCAATATTCCACATCTGACCGCATCTTTATTATTATATAATTGACTGAAAGATGTATAGAATATGAGATTATAATGTGCTTACTATTTGATTACCAAAAAAATATATTTTTTTATCAGGAAAGCAAAATTCTGCCTTAGAAATTCTTATCCATCAAAGTATTTCCAATGCATTTATAGAAACTATGTAAGATTTCTTGAAAGTTATAACATCAGTAACTCTGTTTAGTGATCTTCTGATCATTATTACCAGGCGAAGGTGGGGCATAAAACATGAAGAATTTGATAACAAAAGGGTAAATCATTGTTATAGAGGAGATCAGCACAAAGTCCAAGTTGAACAGGGCTATAGTTGATAAGGCCATCTAGAAGCTTCTGTTTGCAAATGACACACCACGACATCCAGATACCCCAGTTGCTAGTGTTTGCCTTCCTTCAATTACCATGTATTTAATTTATATGTGTAAATGTTTCCCCTAATAGAGATGTACAGTAGAGGACAGGAAATGTTTTATTGTCTTTGTTTTCCTGGTGTCTAAAACTGCCTAGAACATAGTAGGTCCTTAATAAATGCTTCTTGATTGATTGATTGATTGATCAAACCCCTAAACACTGCTCCTGAAATAAAATGAAATGAAATGAAATCTGTAACTACTCAAGACATTGACCTAGCAATCATGCTACTCACTTCCTGACGAGAGGTGATAAATTCAAGGTATAGAAAAAGATGTGTATGTTTCAGCTATGGCTGATGCAAAAATTTATTTTGTTTTTCTTTTTTCCAATAGGGAGGAAGTGGAAGGGAGATAAAATAGATTTTCATTAAAAAATAAATTTCATTAAAAATAAGTGGATAAAAATGCCTATTTTCTAGACTATAGCATGCAGTTAAATGGAGAGCCCATAGATCTCTTCTATCACAGACCAAAAATGAACAATGAATTGGATTTAGAATTGAACACTGGAGTAAAGCAGGCTGGATTGCCTTTGGAAAATTGCAGAGTTTATTTAATGGCATCAAACTTCAATCTGAAACACAGGCTTATGTTTTTAATGCCAATATGCTGCTATCATTGTATGGCCACAAGTCATGAAACACAAGAGTCTTCAAAATAATAAAAATGAGTATCACTTAGAAGGCAGGTGAAAGGTGCAATAGTGCACAAAAGTAGGCTCCAACACATCATTTCCATAATGCTAAATGGAGCTGTAGAATCCACTCATATTACAGATAAGGAAACTATAGCACAGAGAGGTTAACTGACTTGTCCAGTGTCACATAGGCAGTAAGTGTCTGAGACAGGATTTAAGCCCCGGTCTTCCTGACTCCAACTCCAGCATTTTATCCATTATTCCACCCTTCCTCTTTCATATATGGAACTACAATGGAGAATCAAAGCTTAAGAGATATAATCAAAGAAATGTTTGATCAAAAAAAAAGAGAGGTTATTCATGTGGTGAGTGAGGGAAAGCCAATAAACAGCCTATGTGCCCCTCTCACCGTCAAGAGAAAATAAAGAAGGCCACCAGCTTGAATGGGCCTCCTTATGTAAAATTCATGGGAAAACATAGACAAGTCACAAAGGATGGACAGGAATGGATAGAGTTGTGATTTCTGTTACTGGAGGAAGCATCCACATCAATGAGAACTGTTCCATTTTAGTACATATTTGATTATATGATTGATTGGAGGAGGAAGAGATTGAAGACAAAGCAGGAAGGAGGCCACAGCAGAAGTCCAGGTAAAAAATAATGAGGGACTGAATTATGGTATTAAACCAAAAACAATATCCAAAATCATTAATAAAGGAAAATGGATATAACTCATTAACTAATCAAAATCCGAGTTGTTGTTGTTTTTAATGAATGCCTGGGAAACTGGTGATGCCATTAATAGGAGAAGGGAAGTTAGGTGGACAAACTGGTTTGGAGATGAAAATGAGTTAAGTTTTTAAGATACTGAATTTGAAGATACTGAATCTGAAGCTGTGAAAAGTGGAAAAAGACCAAAGAAAGGGTAAAAAGAGAGAAAGCTAAGAAAAGAACCTTAGGGAAGGTTACTTTTAAAGCATATGAACAAGAAGAGATGAATTACTCATGTAGCAAGAGAGAAGAGAAAAAGATGAACAACCAAAGTTTTGCATTTGTACTCTCGCATTATTAAAAGTCCCAAACCCAGCAAAACTGAGTATAATCCTTCAGGGGAAAAAATGATCATTCAGTGAAATAGCAGACTTTCAAGCATTCTTGATGAAAAGACCAGAGCTGAATAGAAAATCTGACTTTCAAATACAAGACTCAAGTGAAACATGAAGAGGTAAACAGGAAAGAGAAATCATAAAAGACTTATTAATGTTGAATTGTTTACATTCCTGCCTGGAAAGATGATATTTGTAACTCATGAGACCTTTGTCAGTATTAGGGTAGTTGGAAGGAAAAAATTATATGTATGGATAGATAGATAGAGAGAGAGAGACAGACAGACAGACAGACAGACAGATAGAGGGCACAGGGTGAGTTGAAGATGAAGCGGTAATATCTGGAGAATAAAATTAAGGGGTAAGAGAGTATTATACTAGGAGAAGAAGAAAGGGAGAGATAGAATGGGGTAAATTATCTCACATGAAACAGACAAGAAAAGGCTTTTACAGTAGAGGGGAAATGGGAAGGTGAAAGGGAATGAGTGAATCTTATTCTCATCGGATTTGACTTAAGGAGGGAATAACATACACATTCAATTGGGTATGGAAACCTCTTACTCTTCAAGAAAATAGGGGGCAAAGGGGACAAGAGAGCAGGGGGATGATAGAGGGGAGGGCAGATTTGGGGAGGGGGTAAACAGAAGCAAACACTTTTGAGGAGGGACAGGGTCAAAAGAGAGAATAGAATAAATGGGGGGCAGGATAGGATGAAGGGAAGTATACTTAGTTTTTCACAATATGACTACTGTGGAAGTGTTTTGCATGACTACACATGTATAACCTGTATCAAGTTACTTGCCTTTTCAATGAGGGTTGGTGGGGAGGGAGGGAGAAAATTTGGAACGCAAAGTTTTAAAAACAAAAGTTAAAAAAAATTGTTTTCACATGCAACTGGGAAATAAGAAATATAGGAAATGGGGTATAGAAATCTATCCTGTCCTACATGAAAACAGAAGGGGAAGTGGATAAAAGAAGGGAGGGAGAGATAGAAGGGAGGGCAGATTAGGGGAAGGGGTATACAGAATGCATGCCATCTTGGGGTTGGGGGGAGGGATGAGATGGGGAGAAAATTTGGAACTCAAAATCTTGCGGAAGTGAATGTTGAAAACTCTAAAACAATAAATAAATTTTTTTTAAAAATCCTAAAAGAAGGTTTCTGGCACATTGAGTAGATCCTAGGATTATAGATCTAGAGCTGGAAAGAGCCACCTAAAACAACTCCCTTGTTTTACTGAGAAGGAAACTGAGTCACAAAAGTAGTCTGAGAGTTAGAATTTAAACCCAAATCCTCTGAATCTAGAACTAGTGTTCTTTCTATTGTACCACACTGCACTTTATAAAGGATTCACAGGACATTGGCAACAATCAAACAGGATAAGAAGCCATGCATAAGTTGCAATCAGAACCAGTAGATGGAGTACTAACACATCCATCAAAATAAAGGGAAGAGGAACCAATGTAGAAAAAGAGTAGACAGCAAAGGAGTAATCAAAGAAGTAGGAGGAAAACCAGGATGTTAATAGTTTCAGGAAGTAAAGGAAAGAGTTTGACAAAAGTGGAAAAAGTTAGCTGTCAAATTATCTGATCCTTTTTGTAACCACTGAGAATTCGAGCCTCTCGTAATTGTAACAATATTAAATATTTCAGTAAAGAAAACAGAACTTTGGATTTTGAGAAGGAAAATGTCATCACTTCTTGTTACCTCTATATCTGTAGATATTGACGAATGCAAAGATGGCACTCATCAATGCAGATATAACCAGATCTGTGAAAATACAAAAGGAAGCTATCGTTGTATATGTCCACGAGGTTATCGATCACAGGGAGTTGGAAGACCCTGTATGGGTGAGTTAACAGGAAATCTTATTAAATAATAAAATTATTACTAAAACATATTCATGGTCCAGACTACCACTTATGGTTATCTACAAGGAAGTTCTCACAGAAACACTATCCCTTTTGAAGTTGATAAATTGTCCAGATTTCATCCATTTTGCCTTGAGTCCTATGATCAAAGAAAATTGTGCCTGATAATTCAGAAAATTAAAAGAATTCAGACATACGAACCCAAAATTGATTAGTATTTATTTTTTAATATTCTTATCATAATAAAGACTAAGTTAACTTAAAGACTCCATGATACGACTTGGATCAGTTCTTTACCTGCTTTATACCAAAATCCCAATGTTATAATAATAACAATTACTTTTTAAGGAAGTTTTAAAAGAAAATTTTTTTTAAATATACTTGTGATACATGTTTGTGTTTGTATAAGCATAAAGCTACCAAAGGGCAAATTCTAAGCAAATATGCTAATAAAGAGTTACTAGAGTTGGCAATTGGCACTAATTGCTCATAATGTAAGAACTATTTTTTAAACTACCTACATACAGCCACATACACCATAAAGTACATTCTGTATTTCTACAGATAGCTGGAATCAAGAGGATTTTTTCACTAACCTATTATCACAGTAGACCAGACTCCGTTGTCATATTAATAGGTTGTTGTTGTTGTTGTTATTGTTCAGTCATTTCAGTTTGGGGTTTTCTTGGCAGAGATACTGAAGTGGTTTGCCATTACCTTCTCCAGATCATTTTACAGATGAGGAACTGAGGCAAACAGGGTGAAGTGACTTGTTCAGGGTCACACAACTAGTAATTGTCTGTGACCAAATCTGAACTCAAGATGAGTCTTCCTCACTTCAGGCCCAGTACTGTATGCACACCACCTAGTAGCCCATATTAATAATTATTTTTGCTTTACAAGCACAAACACGACATGGGAGTTGTGTAGTCAGTCTTACATCCCTGTCTGGCATATTTTATCTCTTTCTGTTTGCATAGCAAATATTTGTGGATCTGTGATAGTTTGTTCTTCCAACTTCTTAGGTATCAGGGATTAAAGAATGGTCATTGAGAAAAAAATTTATAATGCATATTATATATAAACATATAAATTTCTATAAATGAATCAAATTCATTTATCATAAGAATTTCTAAACAATACCCTATAACAATAGTTTTAAGTACATATCAAGATAAAATTCTTTCAGAGAGAGACTGGTAGAGCTTTCAGACCTCATTAGCCCTAAAACTCTAAAAGATTTTAGGGCATTACCATAAAAAATACATAATTCTAATCTAGACCACTATGATTTTCATTCATCTTGCCTCTGACAGAATGATAAAAGAAATAAAATTCTTTATGTATAGGAATTTTTTGGGAGGGGTGTTAAGCATGCCTAAATATTTTGAAGTGGCATGATTTGAAACTTTTATATAAGGTCCTTTGTTAATATAAAGTCTAATAGAAAAATTCAAGGAAAATGGAAGAACCCTCTGGCATGTATTTGTTGGTACTTGACTTTTCATGTGTTCCTGGCTTTGGCAGGTGACATCATGTCCTCAGTTTCTTCCACAGACTGATGCTTTGTTTCTGTGTTGTGTGTTTTTTTTTCTTTTTATGGATTATGCCACATGAGCAGACATTAATGAGTGTGAACAGGTGCCTAAACCTTGTGCACATCAGTGCACCAACATTCCTGGCAGCTTCAAGTGTATCTGTCCACCTGGACAACATTTATTAGGTGATGGGAAATCTTGCGCTGGATTGGAGAGGCTGCCAAATTATGGTGCCCGTTACAGTAGCTATAATCTTGCACAGTTCTCCCCTCTGAGAGACAACAATCAACCTCAACAGCATTACAGACAGTACTCAAATCGCTACAGCTCCTACTCAGAGTATAGAAACAGCAGAACATCTATCTCCAGGACTAAAAGGAGTATTAGAAAAACTTGCCCTGAAGGCTGTGAGGCAAGAAATCACACATGTATAGGTAAATGTCAGCCATATCACATTGCCTTTTGTGGATTCACTTATTGGCCAGAGGTTAAAAATGAGTATATTTATAACATATTTGATAATTTGGGTGTACTTGACCACATATGACCTCAAATTTTATTTCAGAAGCTACAGAAACATTATGGCATCTAAAGCAGTTACAAATTTAATTTAAAGAAATTCTCTGTTTACATTCATATAACCCAATAATTCATTGGTTTGTTCACATTTCCACTTTGTCTCCTATCTTTAAAAAAATGTTACTAGAAATAATTTTGAAGTGGTGAAATGAAGCTTCCCAACATCTACTATAAAGTTGTGTTAAAAGTACATATGTGTAAAAAAAAAAAGGTGCACATATAGTGTCATAAAACTTAACACCCTTAGAGAGCAGCTATATCAGGGAGATGCCAAAGCACTGATTCAAAAGTCAAACACTAAAGCTCTTAACAAAGGGCTCAACTTACATGCCATAAAACAACTGGTTTGACTTTTATTTTTACTGGATTGGTTTGTAGGTCATTAGATAATATGAGGGGAGGGATGAAATAAAGTTGCCTTCATCATTTAAATAGATCCTTTGAATATGTTTCGCAAAATTCACAGGCCTACAATTTCATTTGCCTTCAAAAGTTCACTGTAAATTCCAAGTCAAAGTTTATGCCCTCGTTTTGATCACAGATTCCACCATCTGTCTTAAATATACTTTACAGTGGATGAGGGAAGGGAGGGAGGGGAAAATATATTTTTAGTTATTGGTCATTCCTCAAACACTACACTAAAAAACAAATTAGAAGCTAAAATGAATTGTGATCAGAGTTATGGCCAAACACAAAGACTTCCACCTAACTCTCATTATTCTAATCTTTCCATAGTAAGTACTTAGCACTTTCCATTAATCTCTCCTCCTAAAGCTCTTTTCTGAGCTTTGTTTTCATGATCTTTGTGATACTGATTCCACCTCTGTAATCCATTCAGCAACTCATTGGCTTTTTTCAGTGTGTTTCCACAGACTCTTCAGGGCCTCCTTAGCAAGCTCATCTTAAAACACCTTTATTTAAATGACTAATCAAACCATTCCTCCATTCTTGACTTCTTCCCTGAAATCTTGTTTTAAAGGGTTTGTCTCATTGTTTGTAAATCTCTAAATATGCCAGTTGATAGGATATTGAAGACAGATCTTATTTCCACCTTCATGCCTTTTTCTCCTGAGTATCTGACATCATTGTTCGTGCCTTTATCTTACCCACTGCTCATTCCTCAAATCCCATTGCGATCAGCAACTCCCTTTGACTTTTCCTTATAAATGTGGTTAATTGCTTCTGTTATTTCATGTACACTTTGTGCACTTACTTTCTAATCTTTTCAAGCATATCTAAGCACAGAATATAGTGTAGTAAGGGATCAAACATGGGAGTACAGAATGTTCTTCTTTAAGTAAATGATTACTGGACTTTGTCTGTGAAAAGTTTCAGAACATTATTCAAATTCTCAAATTATTTTACAACATTAAGCATTTTTTTAAAAAAGATTTACACTAAGATTACAAACAGCTTTAGAATAACATAGCAAGAATAAATTACAATAAACCTAACTGTATATTCATTAATCCTCTGGAAGGGATGATTTTACAAAACATTTGAATGAGTTTTTAGTTAAGGATCAAAGTAAAATCATCATATCACATCAGAAGTGAGCTAAAATTGAGCAAATTCATTTCACAGTTTAATATGAATAATGACTACTGAATCACTTTTGCAGGCAATTCTTCCTTTATAGAAATGACATGTGAGTCTACTACAACAATTTCAATCCATTCTGTTGCTCTGTTTTAAATTTTGGCTTGAGGTAGATATAAAGGGATGAAATAAAAATTAATTTCCAAATAGAAAATGGCCATCTTTGTGTCCGTTATCCTAACTTAATTAATGTAGAGGTGCTTGGTGACTATTAATGCTTAATTTTTTTAAGTCATTGCAGATTACATTTGAAACAAACCAACAACTTTCAGTTATGCACTCTGTGGATCATCCACAGCAATTTATTTTCTCTTTTAAATCCCCTGCTAATTTCAATCATATAATCTATTCATTTCTTGGTCTCATCCTCATTCTGCCATCAGATGATGTGTGCTCAAAGACGGTGACTATTCTTATGAGTCAGTGAATAAGGTAACTGTATCAGACCAAAGGAGAATTTATATAGCCAGACAAATCTGGCACCAAGAAAATCATATTACACATTTTGAATCCTACAGCAGGTTTTTTTTTAAAGCAAGACGTTTTTAATTATCTATTATTACCCATGAGTATGAAGACAAGTCACAAAATTGATTAGCACCATTTTTCTTGAAAAAATTGTTTGCTTTAGTATATAAAGTTCAGGGAACCTAATAATCAAAAATATAATTTATGATTTTATGTCTTGAGAAATTTATGCATGTGTGAATGTCTTTATATACTCAACAAGCATTTATTAAACACCTACTTTTTGCCAGGCACTGTGGCACTGGGAATACAAGTACAAAATGAAATAATCTCTACTTATGATAAGTATATGTTTTAAAAGGGGAAATAACAATTATATATAAAAACTTATTCAGCACAAATATTAAATTAATAAATTCAAATATATACAAAGTAGTTAAATAAATATAAAGTGATTTGAGAGGCAGAGCACTAGCAGCTGGGAGGATCATACAGAATATTCACATAGAATATGGTGCCCAAGATGCATTTTAAAGAAAGAGAGGGACTGAGGGGAAAAATGCATTATTCCAGGCATTTGGGGTGGCCCTTACAAAGGCACAGAGACAGGACATGTATGTGAAAAACAAAGAGAAGCCCAGTTTGGCTAGATCAGAGAGTATGAAAAGGGGAGTAATGTCCCATATGACCAGAAAGATAGGCTAGAAATGGATTTTATAGGGTTTTAACAGCTCAGAGGGAGTTTGTATTTTATCTCAGAAATAATAAGAAGCTGCTGGAGTTGGTTGAGTAGAGAAGACACATGGTAAGAACTGCACTTAAGGGAAATAACTGGCAGCAGAGTATGTGAACTGGAGTGGTGGAAGACATTCACGTGCACATATCTATTATAAACTTCAGCACATGTGTGTATTAACAGCCAAAAGTTCAAACTGTAATTTAAACAGAAACTGAATTTTCTGGAAAATGTAAGGAATTTAGCATTTCATGGTTTCTGGTTAAGTATATGGTTTTTAAAAATCTGCTTATTTTACCTATAGATTATTCAGTGTTGGACTGTAGCCATCATATATACAAAAAAGAGGTTTGCACAGTATACAACTCAACCTATTGTGATTTAATTTTTTTTTAAAGCAGATGATAAGAGGAAAGTATTAACATATTGATATAGATTGCAGTAACATTCATGCAGAAGTTTTGGGGGGTTTTTTAAGTAATAACTGGTTTTTAGCAGTTTAATCTGTCATATTCTGTTTGTATTACAGAGTTACACACTGTCTTTTTTTTCTGAATAGATATTGATGAATGTGAAAATAGAGATTCCTGTCAGCATGAGTGTAAAAACACTTTTGGAAGCTATAAATGTGTCTGTCCACCTGGCTATCAACTTATGCCAAATGGCAAGACCTGTCAAGGTAAGAATATTTCTCCACTTTGATTTAAAACCCAATCAAGAAACAGTAAGGGCAAAACATGTTTTGTTTTTCAAGTGATTCTTCTTTTATCTGCCCATTCCCTTTTCCCATTGATTGGGTTCTCCTTCAGTTCAGTTTAGTTGAACAAACATTTATTAAGCTTCTACTAACACTCCCGTCTTGATATACAGAAAAAATTCCTAACATCTATAACTATCCAGATATTTAATGGGCTGCCTAAGGAATGATGTTGTTCTAGGGAAGTTGTAAATGAGTTTCTTGGTCAAGTGCAGGTTGGACCAGATGACCTTCCAACTGAGACCTGGACATGTCTCAAAATTATAATAGCTGGCATTTATAAAGCCTTCTAAGTTTTCAAAAATGTCTTGTAGATATTATCTCAATTAAGCTTCACAACAACCCTGTGAGGGAGCTACTCTGGGTATGATTATCCCCATTTTATAGGACGTAGAGGAAACTGTATCTTCAGTTACTTGCCAAGTATCATACATTTAGTAAATAGTTAAGGTAGGAATTGAACCTAGGTTTCCTTTCACTTCAAATCTAAGATTTTTTCTACCATACCACTCTGTTTCTCCAGGTTCAAAATAATTGTTTTAGGAATTCATTCTCCTGTGTCCAAATTCTATCTGCCAATTACTTAATTTTTATTTTTTAATAAAAATTTTATAAAATAATTATTTTATTTTTAATAATTACTTAAACATCCCACAAACTAAATCTCTTAGAATGTACATGAATACAACTTTTTTGAAACTTCCTCTCATGTTTCCCTAAGTGTTCCTTCTCTAAAAGGGGATTCTCCAAGGAAAAGTTAGATTCTTTCATCAGAATTGAGATGGAGGAAGTAATACCAGGGTGGGTTACTATTTTACTTCAAGAGCTTTCTTATCTCATGTTCCTTCTTTCCTCTCATCACCACCACAGAAACATATACATTCCCCACTGTCCAGCTGGAAAATAATGAAGAGTTGAGAAATGGACCTGAATGATGAAAACTCCTACCCCATACAATCAAATATTTCAAATTACCTTTAATTTCATCAGTATGGGCACTCCCCCCACCCAATTCAATGCAGACTGCATTGCCTCCACACCTCAAAATAAATTTTTCCTGAGTTTGCTATGAACAGAAATTCATCACTTCCACTGGCATAACCTTCAAGAACCCAAAAGTCAAGTACATAGTACAGCACCAGAATGGGACTTTAATCATTCAACAGATATTATATATTTCTTACATGGTTACCATTTGAGACACTAAAATATAATAATACTTTTGCCTGATGACTTTATACCTTAACAACCATACCTTCATTAGTTAGTCAAAAAAAACTGTGAAATATAAGCAGAGTAGGTATTATTATATTAATTCTACAGATAAAGAAATTGAACCTCAGGGAATTCATAGACGTTTAGAATTGGAATGGACTTCTTTGGTCATAAAACTCATTATCATACAGCAATTGGTGGCATAGGTAGGACTGTTGCGGTGTAAGAGGTTGAGAGATTGTGACCCCTCAAAGACCAGAGTACAGGACAGGTCATCTGGAATGAATTCACAGACTCAAGCATTCTTTAAGCCAAGGTGGCAAAGTTTATTGTTACGCTTTTCAGTGGGCAAGGATTCTTAAAGGATCCTGTGAGAGACTGAGAATGCAGCTAGGGTTTATATGGAAAAAAGCATGGGAAAGAAATGCCAGGGACACTGATGAGGTAATCCAAAGGTGCAGGTTTCTTTGGGGGCTATGGATGGGAAAGTACAGGGAGTATACTGGACAGGGAGGGAGATAACAGAGGTATGGATCTTTGGAGTCTGGCAGGAGGAAGAGTCCTTGGGCTGGCCAAGGACAAAACTCCTTGGGCTGGGCAAGGCACCCCTCTCCCTCTGTCTTGATGAGAGAATGTTCTGCAACAAGGGAAAGCTTTCTTACAAGACAGGAACTACTAAGGAATTGGGAGGCTTCCAGAGACATGATCTGAGGGCTGGGGCCTGAGCAGCCCAGCTCTGTGTAGCTGTACCAGGGAGAGAGATAAGGGTTGTGCTGAGGCCCATGCATGAATAACTGCTAGGCACAGTGTCCTTAGGTTGGGGAGAAACTGTCACAGATAGTGTTTCTGAGGCTAGGGAGAAATTGGGATACAAGCACAAGCACCCAAGCACCCCATCGGGACTAGGGCTCAAGACTCTTGACTCCTACCTAGTCCAATGCCCTCTCAACTGTCCTACACTGTGAGCAGTGGGATTGTTGGAATTTGTAGCAACAAGTGCCAGAGATATTGAGGGGCTGTGCCATTGGCTATGACCTGAGACTTCATTTTGCAACACCTTACCTAAACTTAAATACAACAGAGTTGGCAGAATGATCAAAGCTGTAAAGGTGCAATTGCTTTAAGCTATATACATGATAATTGCCATGTTGACTTAGCCCTCTTCCTGACTCCTGTACCAAGCAAACTGGTCAAAACTGAACTATCTGGAGGAATCAAATTGCAACAGGAAACAATTTGTTCAAGCTTAAATTCTGTTGAGTCCTGAGAAATAATGTTTCTTCTCTATGGTATGCCAGTTTGTTTTTTTCAGTTACTCTTGTCAGTTTCATTCAGTTCACACTATGCTTCAGATCTCAGTTATACTTTGGAGGATGAAAAATCATGAGTAAAGATTAAAACCAGGTGGAATGTGAAATGTTTGCAATTTAAATGGGTTTCATGTTATTGTGGTTTTATAAAGACATGAGAGAAATATTCCATCAAAAAAGTCAACTATAAAAAACAACGGGATATTTTTATATCTCTTAAAAATGTCTAAGGTATTTATGAGGAACAAAAGACTGCCATTGATTCACTAGGCTTTTCTTATTTTTGAGCATTAGTGATATAAACTAAGTCTATACTGAAAGAAGTAAATCATAATGGAGTTTATACTGCATGAGGACAGATGATAGATTCAAATAATAGGAATCTAAGAAATGAGAACACAATCTTGAATTTTCTTAGGCATAGGGAAGAGAAAACTATATTTTCCTATACTAACTTTCAGTCCCACTCACTAATTCCTTGCAATTCTGGATTTATATAGTCTATTAACATTGACTTAAAGCACCAGGCTAATCTGTCCATATGCACAGAAGTGATCTGTGATTTTATCAATATCTAGATCATAATGACACTGCTTTATTAGAAGGTTCAAATGTTTCAAGAATCTTTTTTTCTGAAATATTAAAAAAAAGGAAGTGAATCACTTTGACCTCAGTTCAATTCAACAAACATAATACTCTATTTATACTATACACAATTGCTATACTGACTGCTATGAAAACACATATCTGACTGACAATGTTATCTAGGCTCAAAAAAAAAATCTTAAATACTTTCTTTCTACCTATAATATAAAATACAAAATTCTCAGCCTGGAATGTAAAGCCTTCTACAATCTGTCTCTCATTTCCCTTTCCAGTTTCATTTACATTATTCCCCTTCCCATATTTTCCATTATAGTCAAACTGACCTAGTAGCTATTTATTTTATATGACTTTCCATTTCCCACCTCCATGCCTTTGTACAAGTGGTCCTTTATTTCTGCAATGCACTCCTTTTTCACTTCCCACTGTAGAATTCCTTGCTTCGTTAAAAGCACAACCTGGAAGCTGCTTTCTATGTAAGATCTTTCCTTAGTCCCTCCAGTTATTAGCATTCTTTCCCTCTTGAAATAACTGCATTATTTTTAATAGCTTTATATTTATTTGATGGAATACATGTTTTAACTCATTTGTTCCTGACCACAACCCTCAGAGGTAGGTGCTATTTTTATAAGATAAGGAAAACCAGGTAAACAGAAGCTAAGTGACCTGCCCAGGGTCACACAGCTAGTAAGATTTAAACTCAGGTCGTACTAATTTTAGCCCCAGCATACTATCCACTGAGAAACACAAAAATACAATAGCTTCAAGGAGTTTGTATTCTGGACTAATGGACATTCTTTGTTTTAAAAATTAATTTATTTTTAGTTTTCAACATTCATTTCCATAAGCTTTTGAGTTTTAAATTTTCTCTTCCCTCCCCAAGACAGTGTGCAATCTGATATAGTCTCTACATATACATTCCTATTAAACATATTTTCATATTAGTCATGTTGTAAAGAAGAATTAGAATGAATGGGAGGAACAAAGAAAAAGAAGAAATAAAACAAGAAAAGGACAGCAAACTGTGCTTCGATCTGCATTCAGACTCCCTGGTTCCTTCTCTGCGTATTGATAAGCATTTTCTATCATGAGTCCTTTGGAGATGTGTCTATCAAAGTTAGTCACTGCACAACGTGGCTGTCACTGTGTATAACATTCTCCTCATTCTGCACACTTCACTCAGCATCAGTTCATATATGTCTTTCCAGGTTTTTCTGAAGTCTGCCTGCTTATTGTTTCTTATAGCACAGTAGTATTCTATTACATTCATATACCACAACTTGTTCAGCCGTTCCCCAATTGATGGACATCCTATAAATTTCCAATTCTTGGCCACCATAGAAAGAGCTGCTATAAATAATTTTGTGCATGTGGGTCCTTTTCCCATTTTTACAATCTCTTTGGGATACAGCCCTAAAAGTACTATTGCTGGGTCAAAGGGTATGCACATTTTTATAGCCCTTTGGGCATAGTTCCAAATTGCTCTTCAAAATGGTTGGATCAGTTCACAACTCCACCAACAATGCATTACTGTTCCAATTTTCCCACAACTTCTCCAGCATTTATAATTTCCTGTTTTGTCATGTTAGCCAACCTGATAGGTGTGATGTGGTACCTAAGAATTGTTTTGATTTGCATTTCTCTAATCAATAGTGATTTAGAGCATTTTTTCATATGATTATAGATAGCTTTAATTTCTTCATCTGAAAACTGCCTATTCACATCCTTTGACCATTTATCAATTGGGGAATGAGTTGTATTCTTATAAATTTGATTCAGTTCTCTATATATTTTAGAAATGAGGCCTTTATCAGAGACACTGGTTGTAAAAATTCTTTCACAATTTTCTGCCTCTCTCCTAATCTTGGTTGCATTGGCTTTGTGCAAAAACTTTTCAATTTAATGTAACAAAATTATCCATTTCATAATGTTCTCTATCCTTTGTTTGGTCATAAATTCTTCTCTTCTCCATAAATTGGCAGGTAAACTATTCCTTGCTTTCCCAGTTGGCTTATAGTATCAGCCTTTATATATCTAAATCGTGTATCCATTTCGATATATGGTGTAAGATGTTGCTGTGTGCCCAGTTTCTGCCATACTGTTTTCCAGTTTTCCAGCAGTTTTTGTCAAATAGTGAGCTCTTATCCCAGAAGCTGGGAGGTGATTAGGTCTGTACTTAAAGCCTTTACAGCTGCTAATGCTTCACTCTTCAATGGACTGGCCTCTAGCAGTATTAGTATTTACAGTATCACTCACTAATCAACAAGTGGTTATTAAGTGTTTTCTGCCTTCCAGGCATTGTGCTAACTAGTGGGGATACAAAGAAAAACCAAAAGTTGTCCTTGACTTCAAGGAACTTACTTTCTGATACAGGAGGCATGGGTATGGGTAAGGATATGGTGGATAAAAGGTAACCTTAGAGGCGAAGGCACAGGGAAAAAGCCTCCTGGTGCTTCAGTTGAGTACCAGGGTGTCTGTACTCAGTTTCTGGCATAAAAGAATTTGCTTATGATATTGAATAAAAAACCAGACATTACCACATTGGCAGCTTGGAAAAGTGCTACTACTCTTTCCACTAACTGGTTTGTTTGTGGTAGTGGTGGTAGTTGTTTTTTGTTCTTTGGTTGTTTTTTGATGGGGTTTTTTTTTTTGCCTTGGAAAAGAAAAAATGTACTCTACACAGTCTCTAAGATCTTAAACTCTACAAAAGTTCTAGGGAAATAAAAAGTCTTGATAACCATTGTAATAGCAGGCTAAACATACAAGACAGTTCTTTGGAGGAAATCATGCCTTAGGGCATCTAGTGCAAACATATTTTTGTACTATATTTTTCATGGTCCCATCTGGGTCAGATCTAACCAATGAAAGGCTCTGGTAATTTAGACAGTAATACTACTCAAACAGATTTCACTCTATATTTTGCTATCAGTCCTACCAGAATAGCAAGGTAATAGCCACCAAACTTGAGTACAAAAGTACATTCTCTATTTTATACGTTTTCTACTGCTAAAAGAATTACTGAAATGAAGCTGGCTAAAGTAGAGGTTGGAACAAGGAGGCCAGTTAGGAGAAGTCCCAAATTCATAAAGCCTTAGAGATAGATGGTACTTTACAGATCATCCAAGTTTATTTCCTGCACTTTGCTACTAAAAATATGAATACCCAGAGAGGGTAAAGAACTTCTTCAAGGACAAAGAGTTAGTCATAACAGAATCTGAACCAGAAATCAGGTGTTCTAATTTCTAATCCATTGACTCCCTTCTCCATTTTTTTGAGGACTTTAACTTTTTCTGAGAGATTCTAGCTTTAATGTGAAATGCAGGAATTCTGACGATGGATTTGAGAGACTGGTTCATGATAACTGCTTTCATAAGAATCATATTAAAAGTTTTCTATCCCTAAGCAGTTGTCTATCTATAGTTCCATTTAATGTATCCAGATATTATTTAATCCTCATTTTACAAATGAGGAATCTGAGACATAACTAGGGACTAAACCTGAGATTTCATTAGTATAGGAAACTTCCAGGTGAGGAAACTGTCTCTATGAATGCAGCTTAGCATATTCTCTGCTACTTACAGTCTTGGAGAGAGTGTCCTAGAGCACTTGTCCAGTATTTGTCATGGAACATGAATGCAGTTCCTCCATCTACTATACCATGTTACCTCACAAGCCAAGACATAAATAGGTTAATTATCTATTAGTTAATGGATAAATAGGATTAGAACCCAGTGTCTTGAATCCCATCCCAGTGCTAAGTCTACTAGTCAACCATGAATGGGAGATAAATAATTTCAAAGGTAAGTGTGCCCCTACCCAGTGGTCTCAAAAGCAAAAAAACCACTACCTAGTATAATAACTAAACAAAGCCTTTCCAACCCAAGATAGTAATAGTGTGGTACTTTTTGATCTAATTAGATATTGATGAGTGCCTGGAACAGAACATTCACTGTGGACCCAATCAAATGTGTTTCAACATGCGAGGAAGCTACCAGTGCATAGATACACCATGTCCACCCAACTATCAACGAGAGCCTGTTTCGGGGTAAGTTTAACTTTCTCATCCTAGGTTTTCTTTCTGAAATCATCCCTGAATCCTTTCTCTTCCAACAAGTACTATCTGATAGTTTTGTCCAGCTTGCCTAGTAGTCACCATTTCAAGGGGAAGCAAGACTACATGTAGTACATTCATTCTTCTGTGTTACTGAAAAATAACCAGATCACACAAAAGCTGGTTAAGGAAGTGCTATCACTTACTTTTGACTGACATATTTCCTGTAGAAGAATTCTATCACAGTAGCTAACCTTAATGGATAATAAGCTTATTTATCCATTGAAATATTCTAGCTTCACTCATTTTGCTGCAGGGTTTTAAGTGCTTTGGGTTTAAAGAATTTAAAGAAGCATTTCTATTCCTTTTTAGTGAGATAATGGGAATATGGAAAAATGAGTCAACATTTCTGCTCATAAATCCCATAGCCTTTCACAGCTTCTCTGTTGTCTGCATCACTATTCTCCTTTGGGTTTGGGATGAACTACTATTATTCTTCTGTGCTTATGGCAAAGAAAGGCTTATTTGGGGCCAGTGAATGTGCTAACAGCTGGTGAATACCATAGACAATGGAAATTGATTATGGGTTTTACTAGGTGGCGAGGGGATATAAATGTACTATAGTCAGAAGCTGGCTGGAGCCCAGCTTTCTATTTCCTCTAAACAGTGGCCAGAACCCCCAGAATATCTTGGCTAAATTTATACTTCCTGCTATTGATCAAGAATCATTTTTGAGATGGGGAGAAGTTTTAACTTTATTAAACTGAAAAGTACTGAATGGGGGGGAAATGGGCAAATAATTCATGGAGATAAAAAACAATCCTGGAAGATGATGGAGTAGGTCAGAAACTTTTGGCTCTCCAAATTTTCTACATACATACACACATACATTAAAAAAAAAAAGATCACCTCAGAGGGAATGTAGAACAGTGGAAATAAACAAAAGTCGGGGTAAAGCAGTTGTCCTTCTTACCTAAGACAACTTAAGAAAACCCCAGGAAAGACCCAACCTTTTGGCCTGAGTGAAGTGCAAACATCTCCAGGTTGACTCTGCACAATCAACAAGCCCTGGGGTCAGTTGGGGTTGGGAAGCTGCCTCAGCCTTAGAAGCTTTCATCTCACAGACAGCTGGGGGTCTGAGATGGCTTAGTAGGATAAGACTGAAGGATCTTTCACTGCTGAGGGACACCAAGCACAGCTGCGCTGACCACATTCATTTCAGACTGTGGCTGCAGGGAGAAGGAACTAGCATGTATATGGTGAGTGCAGTAGTAAGCACCAGTGACCCTACTGTCTGTGGGCACTTGCAAGAAAGTAGACTCCCTGGTTTCAGTTCCAAGACAGAGAGGACAGCTGCAGTTTGCAGCCACTTGAGGGACCATAGGGAGCAAGATCATTTGTGGGACAGCGTGACTGTAGGCCCTAGCTGTGACGGCTTAGAGTAGAGAGGAAAGCCCAAGGTTGAGCCCTGGGATAGACCTCAGAAAATAACAGTAAGAAGGACTTGAATGTTAGGGAATCATTCTCCATACCTCAGAATTAAAACTTGATTACACCAATAGCTGCTAAAAACAAAATCAAACAAACAAACAAACAAATAAATAAAAACGAGCAAGCAAAGGAGAGAGAACCCAACCACAGATAGTTACTATAGGGATAGAGAAGATATGGGTTCATATTCAGAGGAAGATAATGGAACTAAAAAAAGCCACTCCTTTCTTAATTAGAAATGTCAAATGATCCCAAGAACAAAAAGAGTTCTTGAAAGAACTTACAAAGGACTTTAAAAATCAAATAAGAGATCAAGTAAAATTAGAAGAAAAAAAAAAGAACAATCCAAGAAAATTATGAAAAGAAAGTCAACCAACTTGAAATAGAGAATTAAAAACTTAAGGAAGAAAATAATTCCTTGAAATCTAGAATTGGGCAGAGGGAAGCTAATAATATTCTCAGACACCAAGACATCATAAAGTAAAATCATAAGAATGAAAAATAGACAAGAATCTGAAACATCTCATCAGAAGAACAACTGATCTGGAGAACTGATCGAGGAGAAACAATATAAGAATAGTTGGACTACTTGAAAGGTATGATTTAAAAAAAGATCTTGATACAATATGATAAGAAATTATCAAGGGAAATTGCCCTGAAGCTCTAGAACAAGAAAGTAAAGCAGAAATAGAAAAAAATCCACTGATCACCCAAAAGAGATCCGAGGAAGAAAACTTGCAGGAATATCATAGCCAAATTTTAAAGCTCCCAGGTTAAGGAGAAAATATTGGAAGCAACAAGAAAAAAAAAACAATTTAAATATCATGGAGCTACAGTAAGGATTACCCAAGACTTAGTGACTACTAAGGACTGTAGGTCTTAGAATACTCTATTCTGTAAAACAAAAGAGCTGGGGTTATAACCAAGAGTAACTTACCCAGCAAAGTTAAGTATAATCCTAAATAGAAAAAAAAAATGGACATTTAAATGAACTGAAAGACTTTTAGATATTTGTGACAAAAACAGCAGAACTTAAGGGAAAATGTGACATATAACATACAGGAGAAATATAAGGTAAACAAATATTAAAGAGCAATTACAAGGGATTCAATATGGTCAAATCATTTATTTCTTACATGTAAAAATATCATCAGTACTTTTATGACTGTCATCATTATTTGGGTAGTTTGAAAGAAAGACTTGCGCTGAGCTGAGTATGATGGGGTGATTCTCAAAAAATAAAACTGTAGGGGGAGATAAAAAGAAGCAATTATCTCATACAAATGAGGCATAAAAGGAAAAACTGATACAGAAGAAGTAGGGGGCAGGGAAGACTGGTAGTGCTAGAACCTTATTCTCATTGGGAAAGGGTTAAAGAGGGAACAACATATATGTCTAGAAGGGTATAAAAGTCTTCTAAATTCAGAAAAAAAATAAGATGGCATGGGGATAGGGCGGGGAGAGAAGATAAGGGAGGGATTCTTAGAGGGAAGGGTAGGTTAAGGAGTAGGAGGACATGGTAGCAGGTGGAAGTAAATTAGAGAAGGGAGGAGGGATTGCGTAAATAGTGTAAGAAAGATAGTGAGGAAAAACAGGAAGGTGGAAAATACACAAGTGATTATAGCTTAGAATGTGAATGGGATGAATTTGTCCATAGAACAGAAATGGATAGCAGATTAAAAATCTGAATTCAAAAATATGTTGCCTTCAGGAAACACAATAAAAATGAGAGATACACATAAAGATAAAATAAAGGGCATAAGTAGAATTTATTATGCAAAAAAGCAGGGGTAGAAATCATGATCTCGGGTAAAATTAAAGCTAAAATAGATTTAATCAAGAGAAAAAAAAACTACACTGTGTCAGCGATATTATTCAATATTGTTTTAGACCATTTAAAATAACTAGACAGTACAAAATACCTGCCAAAACAGACACAGGAATTATATGAGCATAAACATAAAACACTTTTTATACAAATAAATTAAAATCTAAATAACTGAAGTAATATTTATTGTTCATGGATAGGTAAAGCCAATATAATAAGAATTTTATATAAGTGATCTATTTATTTAATGCCATCCCAATTAATTTACTAAAATTATCTTACTGAGGTTAGAAAAAATAATAAAGTTCATCTGGAAGAACAAAAGGTCAGGAACATTAAAGAAACCAGGGAAAAAAGATGTAAACAGATTCAGTATTGTAAGGTAGAGCATTACTGAAGTGTAAAATGGATAATTTTGATTACTTTAAATTAAAATTTTCTTGTATAAGTAAAATCTATGTAACCAACAATAGAAGGAATGCAGAAAATTGGGGAAAAACTTTTACAGACAGTCTCTCAGGACGTGATTGGGTTGGAATACTGCTGTGGCATAAGAAATGATGAGCTGGTTGATTTAGAAAAACATGGAAAGACTTGGACTCCCAAAGGAAGATTCTATCCATCTTCAGAAAAACAGATGACAAGTGGAAATAAGTATAGTACAGTCTTACATATATGTTATACACACATATCTCCGAGCTTAATTGTAACCTTTAGGGTGGGGTGGAGGAAGGAAGGGGAAAAAATAAAGTAAAAAATGCACAGCAAAGAACAAAAGAAAACCTACAAGGAAGCAAAGCTGGACAGCTTTGAAAACAATGTGTAATATTTATTATATAGGCATTCTTGAAATGGAAATTTGTTTTATATTTAATCCTCTCATATTCTGCTGTATACATGGCAATGTTTTTTTTCTTTTCTCATTCTGTATTTAAGTTTAAGATAAATTTAAAAATTCACAAAAAGATGAAAAATATCCTATAGGTTTTTTTTCATTCTCTTTAGCATTACGTGATACAAGGGTTCTTAACCTGGTGTCTGTGAATTTTAAAAAAACAAACAAGCATTTTAATAACTATATTTCAATAAAATTCATTTACTTTGTAATCTCATCTATTTTATTTTATTCATTTTACAATATTATTTTACAATATTATTCTCAGTAGTGTCTATAAGCTTTACCAGACTTCCAAAGGGGTCCAAGACGCCAAAATGATTAATAAACTCTGCTATAGTGTCGATGCCTTTTTAATGTCCATATATGGTATAGCAAAAAGAAATGCTGTGCATGTATATATTATATCTTCATTAAATACACAAGATATCCTTCTCCAAAGATAAGGATACTTTCTTCAGGGCAACATTGGGGCAATAACCCTGCCTGAGCTCTTCAAGGACTTTTTCCAGTATATATGTTCAGACAGATTCTATTAAGCTACAAAGGCTTCACATCAAATCCTGGTAGTAGCCTGTTTCTACTTTCTTAGCGCTCAGCTAGCTGTTAGGTACAGAGAGACTCATCAGCAGTAGGCTGATCACTAGGTAATTCTTTCACCATGGCAAATAAGAAAAAAAAAATGAAACTCCATGGAGGCCAAATGCCCAAGTTATTTCTTTCAGCTAGACAGCATATTTGGCCTTTACTCTTTTGAAAAATCAAACCAAATGACAAAATATACCATTTCAGCCTTGCCACTGGTTGTCCTAGATTGGTACTGGGAAAGCAAGCCTTTCAGCATGTTAGAATCTGCCACTATCTGTCTTCTGCTAGCCTAGCCTCTGAAAACCCAGGAATCATTTCTTTGCCAAAATGTGGCATCAGAACGGGACTTTATGGAACGATTTACATTAATATTTAGCTTTTTAACAGAATTCATTAAGTTCACCTTCCATCACAAGCAGTCCCCAGTTTATTAATGAGATGTCAAATCAAACCAATGAGTATTTATCAAGCATCTACTATGTACCAGACACTATGCTAAATTCTGGAGATGTTGTTTGTTTGTTTGTTTAAGTAAAAAAAAAAAGTAGTCCCTGCCCTCTAGGCACTCGGTCTAATTGGGGAGACCACATGCAAACAAATATGTACAAACAAGATACAAAAAGAATAAATTAGAAATTAGCAACAATGGGAAAGCACTAACATTAAGGAGGACCAGAAAAGGCTTCTTGCAGAAGGTAGGATTTTAGATGGCAATTGAAAGAAACCAGGAGTCTGAGATGAAAAGGGAAAGAAAAGAAAGTGTAAATATCCATAGAAGTGAGATGGAATGTCCTCTGTGAGGAACAGCAAGGAGGGTAGGGTTAGAAACTTTCATTTCTAGGTTAGCAATTTTTAACGTGGAAAATATTTTCCCATAGAAACAGTATGATAAATAGTGATTTTCATAGATCAACCCATAGAAACTTATTTTTTTCACATACCTGAAATATAGAATCATTCTAATAATACTGTAACCTAACTACCTTGTATACTGATATTACTATTGGAAAACATATTGAATTTCAACAGAGTACTCCTTGAAATGCCCTTTCTGTCACCTCCAACCTACCTTCCCCTACCATCCCCAAATTTGTCACTCAAATCAGAGACTATTGTTCCTACTTTCTCCACCACGTACTTGACAGTGGAAATAGAGCTTCACCAAGTTACATGTCAATATTACTAGTTCTTGGGATGGATTTATTAGGATCTTGGTGGGTCAAGGGGGAAAAAGTGAAGAATGAAGATTTTAAAAGGGGGCTGGGAATAGAAGTATTGGACTGTTGGGGTGTGGGGACTCCTTCCAGGGTAAATCATTTAGGACCTTTCTGTCTGGGTTGGTTCCCTGTAACTTCCTTGAATACACAAAGGAGTAAAGTATGATTTATTGATACTTCAAAGGAAAATGTAGACTCAGTCTATTTTAGACATTTTAATCACAGGAAGTAGAAAGTGGGTACGGCTTAATAAGGAGAAAAGGAAGAGGGGCTAGGTATACTGCTACTGCTCATGAAACCAATGCTAACCCCAAGACAAGTCCTCATGCCATCCTACACCCACCTAGTCAGGCCCTAGGGTGAGGTGATTAGCAAGGATAAGGGTGTAGATGAGTGATAGCAGTCCAGGCAACCACAAAGTCTATAGCAGAAGAGGAGGAAAGGGAAGAAGGAAAGGAGGAAAACCATAAGAGGAGGTAGCAGAAGGGAGAAAAAAGGATTTCCTGTTGCCAATAAACCATCTATCTTGGGTAATTATTCTTACATTATCATCTCTAGAAAGAGTACATGCCTTATCGCGTAATACCAGCCTGATATTTGGAAGACACTGCTGGAGTATTTGCACTCCCTTTTTGTGCACTAAGCATTGAATATGACTTCAAATTCCAATGGAAATGAGGGCTGGGCCACTTTAAACAAACTTTCATACTCACTCAGCATCTGTTTAGGGCCAAGAATTTAGAACTTTGATTAGACCTCATTAATCTGTAATTATATAGTATTATGTTTTGTAAAGTCCCAAAATTGGCATGGATGAGAATTACCTGCACAATACTTTCTCTTGATTTGGAGGCAAATAATTATCTGTATTGTATGTGTTTATCATCTCTAGGTTCTGTCTTAAAAACTGTCCACCCAATGATCTGGAATGTGCCCTAAGCCCATACGCCTTGGAATACAAACTTGTCTCCCTCCCATTTGGAATAGCTGCCAATCAAGATTTAATCCGGCTGGTTGCATACACACAGGATGGAGTGATGCATCCCAGGACAACATTCCTCATGGTGGATGAGGACCAAACAGTCCCTTTTGCCCTCAGGGATGAAAACTTGAAAGGAGTTGTATATACAACTCGACCTCTTCGAGAAGCAGAGACCTACCGAATGAGGGTTAGAGCCTTGTCCTACAGTGCCAATGGGACCATTGAATATCAGACAACATTCATTGTTTATATAGCTGTATCTGCCTATCCATATTAACCCATGTAGCTTAATAATGTTCATAGTGGAAATAACTGCCCCGTCCAGATTTACCCTCCCCTCTCCTTCTAAACAGTTGTAAACTTTGCAACTTGAAAATGGTGCTAAGCTCTTTCTTGTGCCTGCCTTGGCACTGCTGAGTTGTTTCCAGTATTCTGTTGATTTGTGGGGGGGGGGGTGGTGTATGTGTGTGTGTGTGTGTGTGTGTGTGTGTGTGTGTGTGTGTGCGCGCATGCATGTATGCTTTTAGTGAGGTTTGGAAAACCTATATTATTTGCTTTATTTATTACACTGGAGCAGTAACTTTCTGAAGATTGTTCTGAACACCCAACAATGCACATCAGGGGATATTTGACATAGTAGTTTAGTGTTCTGAACTGTTACTACAACCACGTTTCTCCTTTCCAAATGTTAAAGGCCATTTTTTTTGGTTATTTGGCCATATTTAGAATGATGAAACTGGTTACCAAATAACCTACTCAGTACTTGTAACTTAAGATCATGCTTCTCTTCCTATTTAAACTCTATAATAGGACTTATACATATACTTTCATTTCCTTTAAAAAAAAAAACATACCACTTACTTCAAAAAAGAACATAACCCCAAGAAGGATTAGTCTGTCCCAAATGATGTCCATCTGTTTTACTTAACCTTCTAAATACGGATCTTTCAGTGATTGTATGAACTCAGCTGAACCATTTGTGGATTGTAACCAAAACCATGAGTTCTTCCTCAGAGAATATTTTATGGCATGGATCTGAAACTTTAATATTTTGACATAATCTTTCCATTCATTTAATGCCACAACTTTTACATTCCAGTATTCCTTATACACCTGGGCAGTTGAAAAGTTTTGTTTTGTTTTGTTAAGAAACTAATGGAACCATTTTTCTCCAAACTCAAGCAAGTTTGGTTTAGCATAACATTCAACGTCAAAACACTGTACAAGGCGGTGACAGACTCTGGAAGTAATTTGCCAAGATGTATTCTATTTTTAAGAAGTGTATATATGTTACCTTTGTGTGTATTTTCTATGCAATATCTCAGTGGATTGTTTTACTAAAATACTGCACCAAAAAGTGTTATGCCAAAACAATCAAAATAAAAACTCACATCCCTTTTATTAACACTTTTGTGAGACCCTAAATTCTTTATTATTTTAATCAGAATCATGTATCAGTTTCTTTCTTTCTTTTCCTTTAAGTGAATTGAGTACCTGTCCAAGAAAAATGTAAGGTAGTTTGAGGTACCTTACCAGTGCCACATTGCAATTTCACACAACATCATAGCACACAGAGACCTTGAGATATAAGCTGACCCAGGACCTTGTAATCAGGCATGTAATGGTATAATACAATGGCTAACATTTTCAAGTATGAGAATTTCTTTTAATATTAAAAAAGTTAATTTACTCCCACATAATAGTTGTACTATTAGTATCCATTGAGAAGGAGAGGGAAGGTTAGGGATTTATAAAGTGTTTCCTATGTACCAGGTACCATGCTAAACATTTTACAACACTCATTTGGTTCATTGCTCATGCGTAGGCCAAGCCAATATAATAAAAATAACAATTGCTTTTCTTGCTTTCTCAGCTGGGCAGGAGGGGGCAGGAAGAAGGAAAGAATGTAGACTTAAAGATAAATAACATTGAATAAAATAAATGTTTTTAACAAGTTTATCATAGAAAAAAATCCAATGGAGCCCGCAACATATTCTACAACCTCAGGTATAAATTCAGAAATGCACAAAGCATAGGTAACTATACTTGGTGAGTAATGAACACCACCATCAGAAAAAAAAGAGTTACTTTTATCTCAGCATTAAGGAAATGACTGGTTACTAATGTGGGAATCCTTTCTTAATCAGTTGTCTATTCTGTATGTAATAGAAGCAACCACTCATGAAAACAAGTTCAAAATTATGTTTCTTGGGGCAGCTAGGTGGTACAGTGGATAATGCTCCAGCCTTGGAGTCAGGAGGACCTGAGTTCAAATCCAGTTTCAGACACTTGACAATTACTAGTTGTGAACCTTGGGTAAGTCACTTAACCCCAGTTGCCTTACCAAAAAGCAACCCAAAAAAATCATGTTTCTTTCAAATAAGGTATACTATTCCCAAGCCATATTCTAGTTACAGGTCTCATTCCACCTATTCTCAAGTAATAGTTACCAGATCAAATTTGTTTTCTTGCATTATTATAGATAGATAGATAGATATAGATATACACACATACATTCATATATTTATGTATACACATGCATATATGGATGTGCAAAATAATTACAAAGTAGCATGACAAAAGGGCGCTTGAGGGGATAAGAAAAAGTTTTGTGTAGAAGGTGGTGTTTAAATTGCATCTTACAGGAAGAAAGAGGCATAGGTAAGGAAAGAGGCATATAAGATGGCCAGCACAAACTCACTGAAATGGAGCATGGAGTGCCATTTGTGAAAAACACCAGAACAAGCCAGCTTAGCTGGATGACAGAGTATAATGGGGGAAACAACAGTATCAAACAAGACAGAAAAGATAAGTTAGGGGTAAGGTTATCAAGGGCTTTAAAAGCCAAACAGTTTATATTTGAAGCTAGAAGCAACAGGGAATCACTGGAGTTAATTGAATAGGTAAGTAACCTGTTAAGATTAAAGAAAATTACTTTGATAGCAGTGTGGACTGGAATAGGAGAGAAATGAAACAGAGACCAAATAGGAAGCTTTCACAATAATCTAGGTGAAAAGTCATAAATACCCTAGGTTTGAGCAAAGAAGGGTTCAGTTTCAAGAGATGTTGTGAAAACAGAAACAGTAGTATTTGGGAACTAGCTAGATATATGACAAAAAGGAGAGTGAGGAGTCAAGGGTAACCAAGTTTACAAGACTGGAACACTAGAAATATGGTGGTACTTTCAACAGAAATAGGGAAATTTAGAAGAAAAGTAATTTGGTGATAAAGATAATGGGGGGGGGCAACTAGGTGGAGCAGTGGATAAAGCACCAGCCCTGGAGTCAGGAGGACCTGAGTTCAAATCTGGCCTCAGCCACTTGAACGTACTAGCTGTATGACCCAGGGCAAGTCACAACCCCATTGCCTACCCCCGCCCAAAAAAAAGATAGTGAGGGTGGGGGTTTTTTGGACATGTTGAATTTAAGATATCTCCAGAATATGCTATTTTGAATGTCTATTAGGCAGCTGGCAATGAGGAATTAATGCTCAGGGGAAAGACTAGCTAGGACTGGAGATGTAGATTTAGGCATCATTAGAACAGGAATGAAAAATTAAACCCACGGGAGCTGATGTGGTCACTGAGAGATGGAGTATAAAGAGAAAAGTAGGATGTTTAGGTCAAAATATCATATACATAACTAGGACCTATTATTCTGATGGTAAAATAGCAAAGGAAATTTAGAAGAAGCAGTTACATAAGTACAAGGAAAACCAGAGGAAAGGAGTGTCATGAAAGCCCAAAAAGTAAAGTGTGATCAACAGTGTCAGATTCAGCAGACAGGTCCAGAAGAATGAGAAACTGAAAAAAGGCTATCAGATTTGTATACCAAGAGATCACTGGTAACTTTGGAGAAAGTAGTTTCCATTGAATAATGACATCAGAAGTTAGATAACAAAGGGTAGAGAAGAGAGTGAGAGAAAAGAAAGGAAGGAGAGGAAAGAAGTATATATTTTTTTCTACGACTTTAGCTGCAAAATGCAGGAGAAATATAAAATAATAGGTCGAGGGGATGGTAGGATATAGTGAAGGTTTTGGGGTTTTTTGTTTTTTGTTTTAAGAATGGAGAGACTTGGGCACCTTTGAAGGCAGGAACAAGGGAAGCAGTAGATAGATTAGCAAGAGGATGCTGGAGAAGACCAAAGGAGATAAGATCCAGTTTGAATTGTTGAATAATCTATAACCTTTCACTTCTTTTATTTCTTAATCCCAGAACCATATGTCTGACATATTTTCACTACCTTTTCATTAAAGTTACTAAGTGTCAATGTACATGTTGATTTTGTTTGGGTCTAGTTCATTTTAGAATCTTTTTAATCTCTTTATTCTCTGAGACATTGGTACAAAAGGTTCAATTATTATCGTGGCAGTCTTTTTATTTATGCTTATCATGAGCACACCAAGAGCTATCTCTATTCCAAAGGTTCACACGGAGTATTTGTGCCCGACCTGAGCCTTCTGAGCTCATACTGGCCTCATCATCCCCAGCTGGACACATTGTATTGTGACCCCGACATAGTGATATCATTTTGGTCATCTTCAAGCAGAAAGGACAACTACCTACCCACCCATCATGAGCAAGATCAAGCAAGATGAAGAAGTGATCCATTAACTGATCTCTGTTACTGCCTTGGGCACATGCGCCATAGTAGGTGTAGTGCTGGGCTTGGAGTCAGTAATACCTGGGCTTAAATCCAGCCTCAGACACTGTTGATCACATTCTCCCTTTCTGGGCTTTCATGACATTACTCTCCTTTGGTCTTCCTCGTACTTGTCTAACTCTTCTTCCAAATTTCCTTTGCTATTTCATCATAAGAATAACAGGTCCTAGTTATGGATATAAGATTTTGACCTAAAAATCCTACTTTTATCCTTATACTCCATCTCTCAGTGACCACATCAGCTGCCACTGGTTTAATTTTTCATTCCTATGCAAGTCACTCAACCTCTAAATTTCAGTTTCTACAACCATAAGATGGAGATTGATAATAGTCCCTTCCTAACAGAGTTGTAATGTTTTTAAGTGCTTTTCAAACTTTAAAGTGCTATTATTATTACACAGTGAAACCTGTTCTAGCAATTCCTTTGTTTGCATCTCCAAAAAGAACCTCTGAGTCACTTGCAATTTCTTTAAGCTTTCTTGCTTCCACTACAACAAAACTATCACTTTTACTATGGTTTCATTCTTCTTGTAATATGTCAATTCATTAATTACAGGACAATGTTCTCACATATAGCCATACCAACAGTTACATTTATGTTTATAGATGGTCTAAAAGCTATGTGCTTCTTAGCACTCTAAAAGTGTTGGGAATTGATTCCAATCTGAAGAAAAGTCTCTAGAAGTATGTGTTAGAGTTCTTTCCTTGGTCTTCTGCTATTTTTATCAGTGACTTGGATGATAATACAAATCATATTTGCAGGTCAACACAAAATTAGAAGGAATAGCTAACATAATTGGGGGAAAGTCTTAGGACTCAAAAAGAGCTTGAAAGATAAGAAAAATGGAAATTTCATTTAACAACATGAAATTTAATAAGGATATTTATTAAGTCCTCTGATGGTTTTAAAGAATCAACTGCCAATTGACCAAAATAAGAAATACATGGCTAGACAATAGTTCATGAGAAAAATGTCTTAGGGACATGGGGAAATTTTTTTTTTAGGAAATTCACTAATAAACTGGAGGGCAAGATGATGAGGGGATTCAAAACCATATTAAGAATTAGTTGAATGAACTGTTGATATTTAGACTACATAAGAGAAAATTTAGAGGGGCAGCAGGTAGAAGGTCATGAATGGCAACTTCAAGTAATTTGAAATGTCATGTAGAAGCAAAACTAAATTCATTTACTTTATCATCAGAGGGCAGAACTAAGCACAGTAAGTAAAGTTTCAGAAGGCCTGATTTAGGATTTGTGCGATGAAAAATTTCCCTAACAATTAGAGCTATACAAATGTAGAATGGGCTACCCTAAGAAATGCCAAGTTGCCCTCATCGTGGAGTTCTTCAAGCAGAGGGCAGATGGCCATTGTCAAGGATGTCAGGGACGGGTTAGAATAGAGGGCCTCCAAGAGTCCTTCCCCCTCTGAGATTCTGTAAGTCTGTGAAGTCCATGCCCTCTTGTCTACTTGTTCTGCAAACAAATTCTTGTTCTTGCTCTTTTTGCGTTTCTCCTCCTTCTTCTTGGTCTTCTCCTTTTCCTCTTCTTTTCTTCCTGTCTCCTTTTTGTTCTTCTCGATTTCTCACCCCAGTCTGCCTCTGGCAAAGCTGAGAATGCTCGATCTAGGCCTGATTCAGAGGCACTGAAATTGAATCCTGGGGTTACTAGGCAGCAAGGTATCATAGTGGGTAGAGTCATTAATCAGTCAGTAAAGATTAGTTAAGAACTTGCCATGTGTCAGGCACTGTGCTAAGCACTGGAGGTACAAAAAGAGGTAAAAGACAGTCTCTTCCCTCAAGTAGCTTACAACCTAATGGGGGAGACAAGATGCTAACAAATATATACAAAGGCAGACTCTGACACTGGTCAGGGTACTACAGCCTACACTGAAATGACTAACCCAAATAAAGAAGATTCTGCCCTCTGTTTTCAACTCCCTGTGCCATCTTTTCCTGTATTTCTCTGCTTCTGGAAGAAAGAAAGTTGTCACCTGTTTCCCTACTATACTGAAGTGAACTCCATTTCTATCACAGCCACAAGGAAGCATCTCAAATTGACACATTGTTTTCAAACCATATCAGAAGCTGAAGCCAAAGAGAGTACAGTAAAAGACAGGCTGAACTATAATCAAGTAAAAAACACTTCAACAAAGGAAGTTAGAGAAGAGAGAAGACAGGCCAGAGGAGGAGCAAACAAGAACAGCTATCATTTAAAGAGCATTTTAAAGTTTGTAAAGCACTTCACATATATTATCTCATTTGATTCCACAATAACCCTCTGGAAGCTGATTCTATGGGTATTATTATTCCCATTTTTCAGATGTGGAAATTGAGATTCAGAGATCACAGGATCATAGATAAGTAGCTAGAAGGTGTTTTAGGTGCGATCAAGTTCAACCTTCTCATTTTACAGATGAGGAAACTGACACACAGAGTGGACCTGCCCAGGGTCAGACTCATTACTCGATCATTATCCGATTTGAATCAAGGTCTTCTTGACCTAGAGGACTTCTAGATGGTGCAATGGATAGACCATGGGACCTGGAGTCAAGAATACTCGAGTTCAAATTCAACCTCAGACACTTACTAGCTATGTGACCCTGGGAAAGTCATTTAACCCTGTTTGCCTCAGTTCCCTCATCTGTAAAATGAGCTGGAGAAGGAAACGGCAAACCACTCCAGCGTCTTTGCCAAGTGAACAAACAACAATTTCTTGAACAGGAGTCATCTGCTTTTTAAAGAAAGTGCCAAGGGCTGGGAATATCTATTCAGCAAGTGCTAGCCAGACCAAGTGTCTGTCACTTTTCTTTAATTCTTCATTTCTTTTCCCTTTACTGCTTAAAATTCAAGGCAACTTATCCTGACAGAACTTTTACAGCAAGGGAAGTTTCTTTCTGCTGCCACCGCCCTTTTGGGGGACTGCGGTGGATGGGCCAGAAGGAGGGCTGTTACAGATCAGAACCAGGAGGAAATAACGGAACCAGATTTTCCCACGTGGCAATGGTTATACAGATGTGCTATAATTGGCCCAAAGACCCTGGTGAATGTGATGCATAAAAAGCTATGATCCTTTTCACCATTTGGAGTAATTTCTTTGCCAAAGGGAAGTCATAGATGTGGAAACCATTATATAACTCAGCTCCTTAACTGTTACATCTTGCTCTATCTAATCTGTTTTAGTTCTAGTTTTAAAAGAGCCCCCAATCCCAGGAATCAAAGCTTTGGGCAACAAAGCCAAAGTCCCCAAATCTTATCAAACTCGAAGTGGCCCATTTGGTTTTGCTGTTTATCTCAGACCTGTGATTTCATTAGAACAGATATCTCCTAGTGCGGAAACCCCCTCCATTAACGAAGCTCTGCAACTCACCTCAGAGACATATCTTAGAGGGTTGGTCGGGGCACCTAGAGAGGAAGTGACTTGCCCAGGGTATGTAACAATATGTCAGAGTCAGGACTTGATAGGGATCTTCCTGACTTTGAGGCCAGCTACTGTGCACCATACCATCAAAGACCAAGTTGGAGAATGAGGCCTAGAGTGGTTCTGTCAAAGAGCTTAAAAGAATGGAAAGGGAGGGGAAGAATATACTAATGTGTGGGGAGGGGAAGAGAAGGAAAAAATGAGGAAATTGTTTCACATAATGGATGGGAAAAATTATTTCACATAATAGGAATGCACAAGTAGGAGGAGAATGGGGTAGTTGGAAAGGCAGACACTTGAACTCATTCTCATCTGAACTGGTCAAAAGAGGAAAGAAAAAATGCACACATATTATAACAGAAATCTATTTCACTCAACAGGACAATAGGAGGGAAAGGGGGGAGGGAAGATGGAGAAATGAGAGCAGATTAATGGAGAGATTAGTCCTAAGCAAAACAACTCTAAAGATGTACAGAAATACTCATTGTAGCCCTTTTTGTGGTGGAAAGGAAGTGGAAACTGAGTGTGTACACATCAATTGGGGAATGGCTAAACAAGTTATGGTATGTGAATGTGATGGAATAGTGTTGTGCTGTAAAAAATGATGAAGGGGATGGTTTCAGAAAATTCTGGAAAGACTTGTATGAACTAAAGCAGAGTGAAGTGAGCAGAACCAGGAGAACAATTTATACTCTAACAATTAAAAGGAAAGTCTAATCAATAATTCTAGAGGACTCGTGATGAAAACAAGCTACCCACCTCTGAATAGAGATGGACTCCAAAGTGCAGCCTAAGGCATATTTTTGGACATGGCCAATACAGGAAATTGTTTTACTTAGCTATATAGGCTTCTGACAGAGGTTTCATTTTCTTTTCCTTCTCAATTGAGAAGAGAAAGTGGATTTTCAATGATTGAAAAAATGAAATTTAATTTTTAAAACTGGAATACAGTAGGAATATCATTGGCTCTGTGGGCAGCTGGGCTGTTCAATGGATAGAGTACTGGCTTGGAATCAAGAAGACTCATCTTCATGAGATCAAATCTGGCCTCAGACACTTATTAGTTGTGTGACCCTAGACAAGTCAGTTAACCCTGTTTACCTCAGTTCCTTATCTGTAAAATGAGCTGGAGAAGGAAACAGCCAACAGGTTCAGCATCTTTGGCAAGAAAACCCAAAATAGGGTCACAGAGAGTCAGACACAACTTAACAACAACAAAATATTGGCTCTGTAGGGTGGGGCTACATTCTGGATACCTCTGAATGCCAACTAGAATAGTCAGATTTACTTTACGTGTCTGGCTTATAGGGACAAAGCTATGAGAGAAACAAGAGAAGACAAAACTTCAGCTGAATGAAGAAAAGAAATCATAAAGGTGCATTGGCATGTAGATTACTAAAGTAGGTCACAGGTTAAATTTGGGGAAATGTGTTTTGGTCATTGAGGCAAGAAGAGCTCAATTCCAATTCTACCCCTGATACTTACTAGCTGTGTGACACTTAACAAATCACTTACCCTATCCTTATCTGTAAAAGGAGGAGGTGGTACTTATCTGCTGATCACCCACTCCTGGATACTCACTCTCTCCTCTCTGGGTTTTCATCACAGTATCTCTCCTGGTTGTCCTTCGCTTTTGCTGTTTCATCATCCATAGAATATCTCTTATTAGGTGTTCCAAAAGCTTTGTCCTGGGCTCTTGTGCTCTTGAGCTCTAGCTCTTTCACTCTCTCTCTCTCTCTCTTACCTCATCACCTCCAATGGGTTTCTTATTTCTATGCTAGTTCTAGTTTCTCCTCTAAGCTTCAGTCCCATATCACGAATGGCCTATTGGACATTTCAAATGGGATGTCCTAGAGAAATCGAAACAGCAACATGTAAAAATGTGAATTCATTAGCTTTCCCCCAAAACCCTTCTCTCTTGCAAGCTTCCCTGTTTGTTGAAGGTGCCACCATTCTTCCTGTCAAGTTTTTAACCTTGGTATCTTCCCAAATCCTTCATATTCTCTCTTTCTCCACATTTGTGTGTGTGTGTGTGTGTGTGTGTGTGTGTGTGTGTGTGTGTGTGTCAGACTACTCTGATTGGTGAAGAACAATGCATATACACTATGTAGTTCTTAGGCCTTTTCCCATTTTTCAGCTCATTCAAACAATTAACCAGTAGTTCATTAACTACATCTATCCCTTTAATCTGTGCTCTAGTTTACTTTCTTTGGGAGTACTTTCTTTTCCATTAGCTCAGTTTTTTATATCTACTGAAGGAGCACAAGTGCTACCAATGCCCTCTAAATTTTATCACTCTGAGGCAAAACTCCAGTTGCCCTGCCCCAGTTACAGCTGTAGTAGTCTATTTTTCTTTTTTCAGTATGGTATGGCTTTCTAGAAGTAATGCTATCTGCAAACTATGGTGTTAGGCTGCCCCATGTACTAAACAATAGAAGAAATTAGAACCTTTTATTCACTTTTTATTGGTTTGCAAGTCCCCTACAACATTCAGCTATAAATTTGTTGCATCAACAGCAGTACTACTACTAACTGAAATTTATAGAGTACGGGGGACAAAGTGCTTTATCTGTGTAGCACTAAATGACTTGAGTGAGGTCACAGGGCTGGTAAGTAGCAGCCACATGGCTGAAGCTCCTAAAGGAAAGTTAACATGGTATATAATATGTATATGATACATAGGAAACAGTCCTGGATTTGTCATTGGAGAACCAGGGCTTAAACCCTGACGCTGCTATTCACTACCTGTGTGACTTTGGGAAAGGTATTTTGTGCCACTACAGCCCTCAGTTTCCTCATCTGTAAAGAGAGGTCATCAGACTAGATGAGCGCTGAAGCCCCTTCCACCTGTTTAACAGGCCTAGGTCCTTATTGCTCCTGCCAGTATACCATAGCTACATCACCCTAGGCTGTCCACAGGCTAATGGTCTACCTTGTGGCCTCCATGTTCCTCCAACTCTCAAGCAAGAACAGAGGGGAAAAAACAACAGAATCCACATCTGCTGGACCTGCCTTTGCATTTAAAGCTGTTTCATGTGTAGGGGAAACAATGTGGAAGATCTAATTTGACCATGAATTTTTCCAGCTCTGCAGGGCTTTGAAAGAATGCAAAAACAAACTGATCTGAGCACCTAAAATACATTTTCTTTAAAAAAAAAAAGAAAGAAAACTATATCTGTATTTAATACACAAATGAGGGAAAATTCATAAGCATTATGAATGAAATGCATAAATCGTTCTTATTCTCCTTTCTCCACATTTTGAATATCTGTTATAATTTTTAAAATCATTTGAAAAATTGTATTGATATTTTGTTTTTACATCCCTCTCATTTCCAGATATGTCCTTACCTAGCAACTTATCCCTTAAAACCAAAACCAAAGCAAAAAAACCATTTTTAAAAATTAGAGGGAAAAAATGAGGTTCAACAAAACTAACCAAAACATCAACTGAGTCTGACAGTATATGCAATGTTCCACACTCATAATCCCTCATTTCTCAAGGAAGAAACAGAGTTGTGTTTTCTCAGCTTTAACCTAAGACCAAGATTATAATTACACAACATTCAGTTTCTTGTCCTTTTTTTTTTTTGCTAAAACACATTTTTAAAATATCAAATGACCTTTTGGTGACTGGCTTGGTGACTAGGTGCAACATTACAGTTGTACTTGGAGGAAACATACAGAAGCCAAGCGCTCTGTGCTGATTACTTCCAGACTGAGTCATAGAGCACACTGGAGATGCTGGAGTAGCATCAGGGTATGTGACTGCTGGAAATGATTCTATCTTCCCAATTGCCGTGTTCTGCCAAGCTTCTCTATTTCAAAAATCTGTACTCTTAGAGTAATGCCTGAGAACTGGAAAGGCCCACAGAATGTGTTTTGAATTGCTCCTTTCTTCTCCCATTCCCAAGCCCTCCTTTGGCCTTTTCCACCTCAGAAGGCTCCGTTCAACCTGTTGCATCAGCTTCCTTGCCAGTTTCCTCCCCTTTGCAATCAGCTCCCAAGAGCATGAGTCACACATCCTATTAAGTGTTGTCTCGTCTTCCTAGTACCCATCAGTGATGCTACCTAGACACAACGCACAGGAAAAAAACATTAAAATAAAAATTACAGGGGGGAGGGTGGCGGAGGACTTTGAAGGCCATCAGATCCAACCCTCAACAGGAACCTTGTCTACAACACTCCTAACGACTTCATTTGAATCCTTCAGAGATAGGGGGCACAGTGAGGTTCTCATTTCTACTTTGGAACAATTCTGTTAGGAAGTTTTTTTCTTCATATCAAACACAGTTTCCACTCATTAGTTTCTCTGCCCTCTGGGGCCAAGCAGAATAAGTAATCTCTCTTCCTATGATAGCCCATCAAATACCTTGAAATAGCCATCGTTTTCCACCTCCTCTCTCAGGCCTTTTTTTTTGTTCCATGCTAAAACATCTCAGGTTCTTTCAACCAAACCTTGGCGTGGTGTAGACTCCCTTCAACATATTAGTCACCCTCTTCTAGACATGTTCCAGTTTGCAAGTATTTTTTTCTAAAATAGGGCATTAACAATGAATACATTACTCAAAATGTGTCTGACCAGGGCAGGACCCAGAGCAAGCCTTATAAACCCTGCTGGTCAAGACACAGTCAAGGATGTGTAAGCAGAAAAGCAGTCTGTGGTATAGTCATGTGCTGGTACTGAATGTCAGAGTAAACTTGTAAGATACACCAAGTTGGCAAGCCAGAATCTGGCCATAACAGCAGGGAGAGTAGTAGGTCAGAGACTTGGTAGACACAGAAGAATATGGAAACAAACAGCAGAGAGGAGAAAAACCTGAAAGATTCAGAAGGAAAAGAGAAAGACTGATCCATGAGATAAAAGTAAATAGGGATAAAAAATCAAGATTTAAAGAGAACTTGAAATCAGAAAGAAAGGAAGAGGGATTGAATTAATACCCCACAGACTAAATTCCCTAATCCCCTGTGATTGAATCCATATCATTTGTGGGAAGCTAGGCAAATGGGGAGAGAGAAAGTGCCTCTAATAGTGCCACAGATAAACAGTAAATGGATGATAATTATGAGAATCTCTTAATAACTAGGAGTACTGCAAAAGAACAGGAGAAAAGCAATGGAGGGGATGTAACCATATTAGGGCAAAAAAGAATGGGGGCTCTTCTAAGAGACAGAAGAGAATATGTACTGTGGAAAGGTAAGGATGAGGGTATGGGAAGAGATAAGAAGAAATTATTTGCTCCTCAGGAAATTAAGTCAGAAAAATAAGGAAAGCATAAGCAAGCTTTTGCCACCATAGCAGGTGAAGAGACTAGTTGATACATATCCCTACTCTGCAGGGTTCTGTGATGACTGTGCACAAGGTTAGTATGAATCCCCACTATCTCTACTCCCAAAGGCCTAAAAACTCATTTTATTCTTTCATCCCAACTATGGAAGGATGCCATGTTAATGCAGGTCAGGGCGCTAGGCTCAATTCATATCAGCTAGCTATCCCAAGGCCTCAGTCCAAGAAGGCTTGGGATGAGCTCTCCAAAGATATAAAAAAGGTGGCTTATCTGAGACACTGGAAGCAGAGCCTCCCAACTAATAACTTGGGTGTGCTAAAGGATTTGTAATGCCTTAGAATCTATTTCAGAGCAGACTGTCAGCTTTCCTGGGCATTTAGAGGCTGAGACCCAATATGGTTGAGTATCTGAAGCTTTTCCAACACAGTAGGACTGCCAAAATTCATACTCTGTTGACATAGCCTTCAAAAATCTAGGGTCAGCTCCAGTCACAGTGAGATTTTGGAACAGGACTTTAAAAATTATTGATGTGATTTTCACATCACTTTCATTTCCAAATATATCCCCTTCCTACTTTCTATGACAAAGAATTCAGAACAAAAAAGTAATTTCAGCAAAAGTAATTCATCAATCATTTCTGACTGTATGTACAATATTCCACACCTACATTATCTCATCTTGTCAAATAAGGGCAGGAAAGGAATTTTCCCAACTCATTTCCAGAGCTAAGCTTAATAATTATTATTAGCATTCAGTCCCTCTTTTCTCCCCCCTTTTTTTTTTGGCCTTTCCACTAACATCTTCGTAGTTATATACGTTGAGTGCCTATGTTTCTCTGTATTCATCATTTCTCATGGCATAATGATTATATTGGAGCAAATCTTTAATGAAAAGTACCAGTAGGTAGGCCATGGAAACATGGAATTCATTCCCCATAATGACATTTTATCTGTCCATAGATGTATAGCTTACAATCATTTGCATTTTGACAAATATTCACTGTAGGCATTTTTCTAACAGAGAGCATTTAAAAGGCTTATCAATCACTTCCATCTTACCCTAAATTTATATAAAGAGACAATGAACGTCAAAATGTTGTGCAGGGTGATGGGGTATCTATTTATTATTATAACACAATCTGTTTGAACACAATGTCCTTTTTTAATTTTAATGTCTCTGAAACAGCATTTTTGAATAGAGAAACAACAATGGAGCCCTAGGAAGTCATTTTTCCTGTCTCATTTTTCCTATGATACTGTTCTAGTTTTATAGCTACTAAATGGCTCACAAGTAAATACCCAATAAACAGTTTCCAGATGAGACCTTCTTAGCATCCAGTGTTTTAAAGAAGCAAAGGCCCACAACTTCTGAAGCCCAAACTACCCTGCCCAATGTCCATTTCAAGCACCTTCCATGTGATTTACAGAAGGAGGAGGGAAGGAAGCTATTCACAAAATAAGAAAAACCCTGACTGACTGGAAAGTATTGGCCATAATCCACACAATCAGGACAGATCCCAGATCAAGAGCTGGAAGGATCATTAGAGGCTATCTCCCAGACAGACTCCTGTTCTCTTACCATGCTTCTCTTATTTGAAAGCTGTAGTTAATTTAGAATCCCTAACAGGAAATCCTGTAGTTATACTGGACTTTATAAGAAGCTTAAAAATTTAAAGTTGTCATAAAGTTGAAAGGCAATATGAAATAGTGAAAAGAAGACGACTTGAGCAGGAGCAACTGGGTGGTACAATCTGTCTGGGTATGAGGTCTCATCATGAAATGAGGATAATATTTATACCCTCAATGGAACATAAGCCCCTTGAGCAGTGGGTACTGTTTCATTTGGGTCTTTGTATTCCCATCACTTAACACAATGGCACAGAGTAAATACTTAATAAATACTTACTGGTTGATTTATTGATTGTACTGTTCGCTTCATGAAGTTGTGAGGAAAGGGTTTTTATAAACTGTTCAAGCACTGAAAACCATGAAAGATACCATTATTTTCTTCCAAGAAATACAAAAATTATATGATGCAATGAAAAGAATATTGGTTTTCAAACCAAACTGTATGACTATGGACAAGTTACTGACCTCTGAGAGCTTTCTCATTTGTAAAATGGTGATAATACTTGTACTACCTACTAATTAAGGTTTCAAAGAACATACTTTGTATTTAATTAAGCACTAAAATTATACACTATATTATTTTATTTATTTTTCTTTCTAGGTATGATCTGGTCTCAATGGAGTCATCTGAAATCACTGTTTCTTTTTCCAAATTTACACTAATTATCACTTTTATAATCTGTTCAAGAATTTTTCCAGGATTCTAAACCAAATCAATGGCTTCTATTTGGAGACTAGCATCTTCCCCTTTTTTTAATCAGGAAAACATTTGCTTTTTTTCTCCAGTCTTGAAGTAATTCTTGCATTTTCCATAATCTTTAAGTACCCTAAGATATAGTTCATCTGAGTATGGTAACAAACATATTAAGGGCAGCTAGGTGCTCTCTTATGGTTTCCTTATTTATCTTTGATAACAACTCCTAATTAGCCATTTTTATTCTGGCTTTTTTTTTTCTGTTCAAAGATAATTCTCCTTTGAAGAAAAAAAAGAAAAACTTAAGGCTCAGAGAAGTGATTTGGTTCTGGTCACAAATCCAGGTCAGACTTGATGTTTCTAAACCCAGCAATTTATCCACTACAGAGTACTGCTGGTGATAATAAACTGTGGAGAGAAAGCCCTTTCTAGATCTAGGTTGTATTGATGGATTATGGCTAATGCTTGCCAATGAGTTGGAGTCCTCCCATCTTATTCTATGACTATTTTCCCTCTTCCTACCAACAGGAAAATAGTCCCTTTAAATCACTGCCTTCATGGAAGAAGCCTCAAATGAGCAGTGGGCGGAGAAGTCTGTAGTTCACAAGCTCTGGGCTTTTGTCGCATTGTCAATTTTGCATTTATCGTATGTCATGTCTGATTTACAAAGCAGGAAATTTGTTTTGAACCAGCCCAAACCTGCAAATGAAAGGCCAAGAACATGACTGGGTAGGTACATGAGATAATGACCTTTTCCTCCTTGGCTTAGCTATTTTCTTTTATTCCTTTTCTTTACCCATTCATCTACATTGCCAGCTTCTAAAGATACTAAAGGAAGTTGCCTTCTATTTGTAATGCAACATATAAATAATTGAGGGGCATTAGCTAGTTGGAAGGATCTTGTTCTTTGCCATCTGGGATGGTATTTTTCCACTCTGAATCAACAGAAAGGAAGACAGAGGTTACTCTGAAGGGTTGAAAAAGCCAAGATGGTTCCCTGCCCACACTGTGATTTTCTTTTAGGCTTTGCTTGTAGATGCTTTAGAGACATCTCTTTTGGATTTGTGTCTTGAGCATCCCTTTCACCATAAGAGCTTTTTATAATGGGATTATTTTTGTGTTTGCTCATTCATCCAGCCTACTTTTTAGCTTCAGACCTGATGTTAGGGTCTGGCTCTGTGAGGTTCTGGAGGAAAGGTCTGGGTCGGCACTATTGCTGCTTTCTTGAGGATATAGAATATTGTGTTATTCCAGATTCTCAGGGACAGCTCGGGTTGGGGACATGCAAGCTTTCAATGCTCCCAGTGTGGTCTGATCCAGGATAAATTCTGATTATTCTCCCCCTGGTCTGATGTGCATTTGGATCTGAGCAATAATAGACTACTGCTGTACTCAGCCACCACGAGCTAGAAAGCTCTGCTGGTTTAGAGTGAAATAGCTTCCCTTTGGTCTGGGATTGCCACCCTGGTTATTCCTCTGCAGGCTGCAGACTGGGCTACGAGCTGGAACTAAGACCTAGCTCCACTCCTGGAGCCTAAGACATACTGTTGCTGCTTGTTTCTAAACTTTCTCCTTGCTCTATACACAGGTTAGAGCCTGTGACCATTCTTCAATTCTGGGTACAGATCCCTTCCTCAGTCTGCCCTGGATCTTTGATCTAGAAATGAGTAGCACATAACAAAAAATGTCAGCTGGGACCTAATCTCAGAGTCTGCATAAGGTTGAGGGTCTGGGAGTTCACCTTGCTCTTGGACACTGTTCCCTGGGCACTAGAATATTCTACACAGTCTGGTGCTCCTGGCTAGACCCTATCCCTAGTGTCCAAAGAGCTGTCTTTCCCCCTATATCAACTTGGGCTGGACAAATGATTCACTGTGATTTTTTTTTTAATTTCTCAATCAGGATTTCATCTAAAGTTGACTTTTATTCAAAGCTGATGAAAATAAAGGAGAGGAAGTAACAGCCTCTATATATCACTCCACCTTCCTTCATGAGAAAGAAGATGGGAATCCACAGCCCACAAGAATACGGAGAACTGAAAGTAGCCTTAAATTCTCTCCTACTTCAGGAGTTTCCTGCCCATAAAGCTGATGTTTAGGTACCAGTTGTCACATCTGGGTTTTATACAAATAAAACTGCAGCCTTCTGAGCTTTGGGTTAGTACGAGAACATTCATCTGTCCTCAACTGATACACACCCAGGCAAAGCGTTACAGCATGGTTTGCTCTTTTGTCATTACTTCCTTGACATCAAAATCACTATCATCTGGTTCAATTGCATTTACAAAAGACGTGCATGGGATACAGGTCTTGTCTTTACAGAATAGCACTTCATTATGAATACCTCTTTGGCACCATGGTAAAGAGATGAGAAATGGGCTGTCTTTGAGCATTAACACAGACCAGACCTACGGACTGAACTCAATTGCTTGCCAAGTATGGGCTGCCATAGTTCCCATAGGACCAGGGCAGGCAAATGTTGAACGAGTTTGGGATTTTGTAGGGGAGAAAGAGCACAGAAGAGCAGATAATGAGGAGAGGTTGGGAAATGAGATGGGAGAATTGAAACTGAAGTAGTTTCTGAAAAATAAGAGTTAAAAAGGTGGGTTGACATGTCATTTCCCCTGGAAAAATAATCAATCAAGAATTTATTAAGCTCCTACTGTGTGCCAAGCACTGGGTTATATACCTAATGTCAAGGAGCTTACATTCTAATGAAGAAGAAAAGGACATATGTATATAGATGCACGTATATGTGTATATGTGTACATTATACATATAGAGAATACATACAAGTTAGTTTGGGAGGAAGGGCACTAGCAATTGGAAGGATCAAGAAAGGCTTCATGAAAAAGGTGGTTCTTGCACTGGGTCTAGTCAACACATATTTATTAATTGCCTACGTATGTCAGGCACTGTACTACATTCTGGGAATACAAAGAAAGGTAAAAAACAGTCCATGCTCTCAAGGAACTCATTGCTGAATGGGGGAAACAACATTCAAACAATTATGTGAAAACAAGATATGTAAAAGATAGATTGGAGATAATCAAAAGAGGGAAGGGAATAGGATTAAAAGAAGATCAGGAAAGGCTTCTTGTGGAAAATAAGATTTTAGTTGGAATCTAAAGGAAAAACCAGGGGAGCCAAGAGAAGAAGATAAAGAGAAAGGACATATTGGCCACTAAAAATGCCTAGAGTTAGGAAATAGAAGTCATATGTGAGGAATGTCAATGAAGGCAGTGTCACTGAATCACAGTACATGGGAGAAATAAAGTGTAAGAAATTTGGAAAGGTAGGAGAGGGCCAGGTTCTGAAGGGCTTTGAAGGTCAAGCAGAAGATTTTATACTTGTTTCTAGATGGTTCTAGAAGTGAAAGGAAGCCAGCAGAGTTGATTGAATGGGGGTCTTGGAAAGGGGGCAGAGTATGACATGATCAGACCTATACTTTAGGAAGATCAATGTGACAGCTGAGTGATGATGGACTGGAATGGGGAGAGACTTAAAGCAGGGAGACTAACCAGCAATATTTTACAGTAGTCCAAGTGTAAGGTGTTAAGGGCATGGATCAGGGTAGCAGCAGTATCAGAGAAGAGAAGGGGGCAAATACAAGAGATGCTGCAAACACAGAATCAACAAGCATCGGCAAAACATTGACTACATGGAGGTGACAAAGTTAGGAGTTAAAGAAAATATCTAGGTTGTGAGGCTGAGTGACTGGGAGGATAGTGGTATGCTTGACAGTAATAGGAAAGTTAGGAAGAGATAAAGGCTTGAGATGGGGGTCAGTTTTAAGGTAAGTTGAGTTTAAGATGTCTAAGGGACATCCAATGAGGTATGCAAAGGGAAACTGGAAAAGCAAAAACTGAAGTTAGGGGAGAAGTTAGGCTGAGATAAGTAGATCTGGGAATCATCAGCATAGAAAAGATAATTGAATCCATGGGAATAGATGACAATCACCAAGCAAAATACTATATAGAGGAAAGAGAAGAGGCCAGAACAGAACACTGAGGGAAACTCACAGTTAGTGGATGTAACCTGGATGAAGATGAGGCAGAGGTGAGGAAGAAGTACATTCTGAGCATAGCACATGGCTAGTGCAAAGGAACAGAGATAGAAAGCAAATTTCATTTGTGAGGAAGACAGCAGGCCTGTTTGCCTAGATCACACAGTACGGGATGAGTAGTAATGTCTAAGGAGTCTGGAAAGATAACTTTGGGCCAGATTGTGAAGGGCTTTAAAAGCTAAAGAAAGGAGTTTGCTTTTTTGTTTTTTGTTCGTTTTTTTTTTTCATTATTCTAGAGACAGTAGGCAGTAGGCAGCCACTGGAATTGACTGAGTAGAGAATGACAGAGTCAAATCTGCAAAATCGCTTTGGTTACTTTGACTGACAGAACTAATAAGTATCTGGACTAATCAGGAGACGGGGAAAGAAACAGACAGCATAGGGTATGAGGTGTTCTGGTAACTATCATCACACACATAAGTGTGTGTAAAAGATAGATCGGAGTGCGCTGGAGCTGGAGGCGGGGAGACCAATTAGGGAAATACTGCAATAATCCAGGTGGGAGATATCGAAGGCTATGTAAGTATAGAGGAAGGGTCAAAGGTGAGAGACTTTGTGGAGGAAGAAATAACAAGATATGGTGACACTTTATGTGGTGTGCTGGAAAGTGCAGAATCAAGAAAAATATTAAAGTTACAACTCTGAGACATCAGAAGAATAGTGGTACTTTGGACAGAAAAAGGGAATTTTGAAGAGGTATGGGTTTGAGGGAGGTTGAGGGATGAATAATGGGTTTTACTTTAGGCATCTTGAATCTCATATTTCTCTGCAGTATTCAGTTTAAAACACACAACAGGCAATTGATAATGCATAGTTGAAATTCAGGGCAAAAGATAGGGTCAAGTCTTTCCCCACTCCTTCCCCAGCTGTTCAACTGATTTTAAGATACAAGTAAGACCACATCATCCCTCCACTCAATAAACAAGTGTACTTCCAGGATTAAATATACAATCCTCTGGCTTTGAAAGCACTTCATAACCTAATTCCTTCCTATCTTCCCAGTCTTCTTACACCTTACTCCCCCTGACACCTGCTATGATCCAGTGACACTGGCCTCCTTTCTGTTCCTCACACAACATTCCACCGTTCTATTCCATGCATTTTCACTGGCTGTTCCTTGTGCCTATAATTCTCTCTCTCCTCATCTCCTCCTTTTTCTGGCCTCTTGGCTTCCTTGAATTCTCAGTTAACATTCAACCTTCTTCAAGAAGGCTTTTCTGGTCCTCCTTAATCGTAATGCCTTCTCTGAGAGAATCTCCAGTTTATCCTGTATATAACTTGTTTGTATGTTGTGTCCTCCATTCAGGATGGGAGCCTCATAGAGAGTAGCAACTGTTTCTGGTTTTCCTTATATTCTCAGCACTTATCACAATGCCTGACACACAATAAGCACTGAGTAAATATTTAACTTGGCTGGGTGAGATATATACATCTATCAATATTCTGCACAGACATAACTCATGGGAACTTATAAAGTCATCAAAAGAAAGAAAACAGAGTTCAGGACAGAGACTTAGGCAATATCTACATGTAGAGGGGCAAGATATAGATGATGAACCCTCAAAAGAGTCTGGCAAGCGACAGTTAGGCAGATAAACTATGTAGGAGAGAACAGTGTCAAAAAAATTCAAGGAGGAAAAAGAACGTATGAGGAGCAGGCTGTTAACTGTACTAAATGAAGCAAATAAGGATTATGATTAAGAAAGACCATTGTATTTGGCAATCATGGGTAACTTTGGAGAAAGCTGTTTCAGTTGAATAAGGTTAAAAGTTAGACTTCAAAGGGCTGAGTTGAACAGTAAGACAAGAAAAATTAGAGGCCAGAAATCATTTCTAATAATTTGGATAAGAAAGGGAGGAGAGCAAAAGAAGGAGTATGACACCTTGATTGAATGGTAGGGTCTAGAAAAGACTTTTTGAAGATGGGAGGAAAAGACTTTGGTATATTTGAAGGTGGTAAGGAACGAGTAGATAGAGAAAGGAAGAACATTAGAGGAAAATGATTGATGCTACCATCTGCTAGAAAAAATAAAAGAGGATGGGATCAAGTGCACAAGTAGAGGAGTCGGCCTTGGCAAGGAAAAAGAAAGGAGGAGAGGAGAATAATGTCAAGGGTTTGGAGGATGAAGAGAAAGAAATAAGAGGGAGCTTGTCTAAAGCTCTCAGTTTTCTCAGTAAATGGCAAGATCTTCAGCTAGAATGGGAGGCATAGGTATAGGAAGAGGCTTGACAAGAAAAGAGATCTGGGATAGTTTCTATACAAAGTAGGATAAAAGATCAATTAGGAATTAATAAAAGAACTGCCTGGCTGCAATAAAATTCCAGCTGAAAAAAATATAACTGACAAATTTATAACCAATTCCTGCATTTGGACTTGAACTATCTTGAAATGTTTAAATGTGATGCCCCCACTGACTCTGGAGACACAAAAATGAATTTCGTGAATTCAAGGCTATGAATTTTTCTGTTATGTAGAAACTCTGAAAGCAGAATATCCTTGGCATTCCAGTTCTTATTAAATTTCTGTAAAAACTGATAAAGTTAGAAATTAGTTTAAGCATATAAAATCACAAAACTTTCCATTTTTATCAAAATATAAGAGATTCCACCAAATTCTACATACAACTTAGTTAGTTCAGTTAACAGAAGTAATATAGCTAACATCTTATTAAACTGAGCAATCTTTTTTTAATTGAATGTCTGCTTTCATGATTTCCCCAAACACACAAATCCAAATTACAGTTTGTAATTATGCTTAATGGGCATTCTCCAAATTCCAGTGGTCCACAAACCCTATTTGCTGGAGATAAAAGACTGTTTTACAAAGCCTTTCTTCCAACTATTTTCCCACTTCTTAGTTCGATTTTGAGCTTACACAGGATTCAATGAAAACAGGCAAGAATTAATAGTATGTGATCTGACCTACACTACCAGTACCCATACTATTCTCAAACATCAATAAGGAAAAGGCTTTGTCCTTAGTCTGAAAACATATTTGTTTGCTCAAAGGGTGATATCCAATGGTTCAAAATCATAATCGCATTTATCAGCAACTACTCCCTACCTTCTCCCACCCCAAGACCTTCCAAAAAGAAGATATTTAAGGTCAGCCTAGACCAGTGATTTTCAAATATTTTCACCCAGGGCCACCTCCTTATTACTCTAGTTAATTTTCTTTTGGGTGCTTTTAACTGCAAAGAGGAGAGGATGTAGGAATGGATGACCAAAGCAAACAATAATAATCTAGGTCATGACAGTTGGATGAGCTTTGAACATTTAATTCATTCAATAGACAGCTATGGCTCTATTGTAGATGAAGCACTGTATTATAAGCTGGGGGAAGAAAAGTATGAGCCAGGTCCAGTTTAGTGAGAATAACAGGGAAGCTTGTGAACATAGAAGTATCAAGAAGATACAAAGGAAATATAAAGTATAAACACTTCATTGATCTTCTCTTCTCCCACTATATTATTTCACTTGGTGATCTTATCACTTCCCATGGATTCAAGTATCTCTATGCTGATCAATCCCAGATCTACTTATCCAGTCCTATCTTCTCTCCTGACCTCCAAACTCATATCTCCAACTGACTTCTGGACATCTCAAACTGCATGTCTCGGACACTTTAAACTGTATTAATTATCATTTTCCATAAGCCCTCCCCTCTTCTTAATTTTCATATTACTCTCAAGGCCATCACCATCCTCCCAGTCACCCAGGCTCACAAACTAAGTGTCATCCTCAACTCCTCATTCTCTCTCACTCCCCAGATCAAATGTGACAAGTCTTGCTAATTGTACGTTCATGATATCTCTCATATATGTCCCCTTCTCCTCTCTAGTGCTAGTATAGTATAGTAAATTTATTTTCGAAGTATGAAGTTTGTTAATCAAACCTGATGAAATTATAGAGTGTCAAGAAGCCACTGTTTGACTGAAAAATCGCTCACACTCCTGATGGTCTTTAAGAAAATCTGCCAGTTCCAATGTCCATCTCAATTTGACAGAGTAACTTGGGGCAGTCAAGAAGAAAGCCAGCTATGGAGGAAGAACCCAGCTCTTGAAAGAAATTGTTCTTTACCTTTTACCTTTTCACTCAGGCCTCTCCCAGACTTCAGTGGGAGTAAGGAGGGTATTCTTCCAGGGCAGGACCAGAAAGCATACTAAGACATTATAAAGGATACGAAATAAAGAATAAAGAGAATTATATGATATGATGGGGGGAAAGGAACAGGGTGTCTGAAGACCCAAATCTCTAATGAGGAAGAAAAATGTTGGTTCCATTAACAAAAAATAGGAAAGTTGAGAGAAGGAGATCTTGAATAAATGAATCAATAAATGCAAAAACATTTACTGAGTGACTACTATGTTCCAGACACTGTGCTAGGTCCTAGGATACAAATACAAAAATAAGACAGTCCCTGCCCTCAAGGATCTTATATTCTAATGGAGGAGGGGAGGGAACAAGGCATATGGTGGAATGGTGGCCAGGAAAGGGAATTTCAGTTAGTCACAGAGATGGTAAGTAAAATAATAGAGTGGTTAGATGGCAAGGTAGATGGCAAGAATCCATAGTATGCCTGGAATTCCTGGTAGATAGAAGGATAATAATAGCTAGTATTTTATGATGTAAAATGAAACATGGCATGGGGATGGCTTGATGTATAATGAGTTCGGTGAATGCATATACTCACTCACATACAGGGAGAGCTCAGCTCCATAGGGGAGATCAAATATGAGTGGAAGAACTCCCTCTAGGCATGGTTATGTGGAAAAAGAGGGTAATCTCAGTTTTAGACATATCCAGTTTAAGATGATCGGAGGATATCTAGTTGGAGATATCTAACAGGCATTTGAGAATGTAAGCCTGGATCTCAGGAGATGTCAGGGCAGAGGATAAAGATTTGTAAGTCATCTAGAGAGAGGTAAGAGCTGAAGTCAGTGGAATAGATGAAATCACTGAGACAAAGAATGTAGAGAGACAAGCTGATGATAAGACCCTGAAAAATTCCCACATTTAAGGAATCAATTAATAACAAGTTAGAGAAAAGAACAAAGATAGGGTAGTATTATAACACAAACCAATGGCAAGTATTGAGATATTTAGTAATGTCAAATGCTACAGGAAGTTAAGAAGACAATAGCTAAGAGAAGACTTTTGCATTTGGCATTTAGATCACTGGTGACCTCAAAAGAGTATTCTCAGTTGAGTGGTTGGGGCATAAACTAGATTATTGGAGTTAAAGGATCAGTAGGTAGGGAAAGAGTGGAAGCAGTGAGCGTGGGTGACATAATGGTTGCTAATGGCAGGGGGTGGGAGTTAATGGATATTTGAGCATGTTTGTAGAAAAAGAAAAAAGACTGATAATAACAAAAGAGTAAATAATTAATGGAATAGAAATTGAAAATAAAATCCATACTACAAGCATCAGGCTTGAAAAGGAAGGATATTTCTTCCTCTGAGATAGAAAAGAAAAAGGGAAAGATGGACACAAAATAATTTTGAGGTCTCGAGGAGCAAAGAAAAAAATGAGGGACTAGTGTGCAAGTGGCTAACCTCGGGCTAAGGTCATCGTTTGTTGGTCACCCAAGTACAAAAAGGAGCTCTTGGTGTGCTCTGATGCTTGCCTGGTGTATCATAAAGAACAACTCAAGCAGGGGAGCTTTACTCAGCTGAATCTACCCAGAGTGCTCTCAATGAATTATCATTGTTAAACATATCTGTAAAGTGAATTCTGTTGACTACTGAATGACCTAAAAATGTGTCATTTAGTTACATATTCAAACATACACTACCAGGTGACTGGCTTAAGGCAGGCCCACCAAGAAGAGATGCCCTCAACAAAGCAAGTCATATATATTCCCATGATGCCTGGATCCTCAAAAAAATTTCCAAGGAATTGCAAGTGGTTAATGCTCCCTTCCTTTATCAATATCAATAAAGGTATAGAACAAACAGGTGACCTCCACAGGTCACTAGGCAATGCCCATTCATTTCCTGTCACAGTCCTATAAGTCAACCTACTTGGAGGACAAGAGGCCTAATATAGGTGCCAATGAGAACTTCTGTTTCACTGAAGCCAATTCTCACCAGAACTACTATATTAGATTCTAAATAAAGAAAATAAATCTTGAGATTTAGCATAATTGGTAAGTATCTATTTATATGCATATTCTTGTTAAGTTACTGCCAGAGAACCTCTTGGCATATGTTAACAACCATTCTATTCCAGCATGTGTTAGAGTACTCCCCTATTTGCTACCTTTCCCAGGGAAAGGAATCACACCATAACTAGCCTGTTGGGAATCCACACTAGCCCTAAAAATGAACTGAACTGTTTTTGAAGTCTCTAGGTTTTGATTTGTCTCCAAATTAAAATGTCAGAAAATATTGTAATTGACAACTCTGGTGGGAGCGGTCAAACGGTCAAAGATTCACATCAACCATCTTATGGATCACAGTCCTGTTCATTCTGATATGATCTACATTTGTCTTGAGTATTATAAGTGCTTGCTCTGGAATGGTCTGTGCTAGTAAACATATTAAAAGGCATTTAGTTAATAAGGATCTGAGGTTCTGTCTCTGAACACATAAGGAGATCTGTTACTCTAGGGTAGAAAAAGGGGAAGTAGGGCTGGCTATTCTAATGCACTGGCCCACTCCTACCTGCCCTTCCAGAGAAGGTATGGTTGGCTAGAGTAATTCTAGCACGAGAGTGGGACCATGGAGAGTGAATGCAATGTCCCAGACTACATCACTCAAGCCCAACAGCCTCTGCAACCTAGAGCTGCCTAGCCTAGCACTATTGCCTCTACTGTTTGAATGCTAATAAAGTATGGTAATCATGTTTTATTTGATAACATATTATGGGAACACCAGAGTTTGTCAAGACCCCCAGAAGATGATTGTCTGAGTCTAGACATGACCAGTATAATTATCTAGGCAATTCATCTAAATAATCAGATGTTAAATTTTAAGTACCCAATTCAGTCAAAATAGTCACACCAGTTGTATGCACAGTCTATGCAGCCATTAGGAAGAAAATGGTTCCTCAAGTAAATAGTGCTGCAGGCTTGAAAGCTAGGGGCATAAACAAAAGTTATCTTGTAAAGAGCGACTGAAATGACTCATTCAGAGAATTCTGGGCCAATAATTCAACGATTTGTTTACTAATGGAACCCAGTTTACAGAACTGGATCCCCCATAAGTCCCCTTCCACATCCACCATTCCTACAACCCCAATACAAATAACCCATTCCCTGTTCTTAGTTATAACAGCTACAGGCAAACACTATTTTTAATCTAACCATCAAAAACATTAGCCTCACTCAGTCTGCTCATGATCTTATGAGCCTGGAATTTGATACTCCACCCTCCAATTATACATAGCATGACTGCATATACATGGTGGTCACAAACAGGATTTTTTTTTCTTCTTTTGGCAAAGTTACTGCAATTAGAGACAACAAAACTCTCCTGGAGGTAGCAGCAGTTCTCAATACTGATACTCCCCAACAGGGATTCCTTTAGAGACAGGGCAAACAAACAGCATGGGGGTGACTTTCCACTCATTATAAATGGTTGGTTTAACATCCAGCCAGTTGAAGAATTCAATAACCCTGTAGCAACCAAGATGGTGAACCTCAATTGAGTAATACAAAACAGCTCTTCTTTCAGACAAAAAGTTCAGCCAGCCATACTTAACAGACTTAAACACTTTTCTAGCTGTAGAGCCCAATCCTCTGTCCTTGTATTACATCATCTTCCATTAAGCCTAATTAAGCATACGGTTACCTGCCTGGTGTATGAAACTTATAATGTAAACTTTCAAAATTATTCACATGACTAAACAAAAAGAAGAAACTAACCATTTTAGAAAAGGGTCTTTTAAAGGTAACCAACTGTCTTGGTTTGGCCTGAAGAGTCTTCATTTTGGATGGTCTCTGATTAGTGTACAAATATCCCTGGAAAAGCCATGCACAGTTTCTGCCAAATCTGGAAACCAACTATGAATGCTACAAGTTATTTTGTGAGTCACTATATCTAAAATGATTTGATAATAAACCTCAGCTCATCTAATGCATTGGATCAAATGAAATAACATGTAAAATGCTTTGCAAACTTTAAAGCACTACACAAATGCTAGCTGCTATCATCAAGTAGCCACATACCCAGGGTAACCTGAAGGACACTGGGAAGCTCTCTCAATGGGTTTGTAGCCCACAAATATTATAATTATTATATGTAATATTTGTTATCATAGTTATAAATTCTAATAAAATAATAACTGATAATAATTAACCATCAATAATAATGATAATTAAGCTTAAAAATAATAATTCAATACAATCAATATGTGTTTATTAAGCATCTACATATGTAAGGTACTGTGCTATGTGCTGGAGATATAAAGACAAAAATGAAGCAAGATCCCTTTTAATAAATGCAAAATACCCAGAAGTAGGGACACATCAAGCAGCCAAAATGTGGTCCATTACCTGAACAACACAAAGAAAAAGATAGGAGCACTATAGACAAAGTTCTGATTTTTTGAGGAGTTTTCAAAAAGTACTACCACTTTCAAGAAGCAATTGCTTCTCAGTTGTATCTCTCCACAGTAATAGCTGTAGAGTCAGATTCACTTCTCAGGAATATAGACTTCACTCAACCCTGATGGTCTGAGAGAAAAGAAAACCAGTAACAAGAGCTGGGGGGAAGGCACAACTGCACTGGGTCACTAACCTTCAGAAAGGAAAAGATCAGTGATAAGTATGTTTACAGACAAAGCAATGTAAAGGTAAAGACAGACAAAAGCTGATAGAGGAGACAAAAATGAACAAAGAAACATACAATGATCAAATACTTTAAAAGGAAGGAAACTGAGTCAAAATCTACTTGAAATAATAAACAACTTTAACAAAGTTGCCAGGCTATAAAATAAACCCACATAAATCATTGGTATTTCTATACATTACCAACAAAGCCCAACAGCAAGAGGTAGAAACAGAAATTCCATTTAAAGTTACTGTAGATACTATAAAATATTTAGGAGTCTACCTACCAAAACAAACCTAGAAACTATATGAACACAATTGCAAAACACTTTTCACACAAATAAAGTCAGATCTAAATAACTGGAAAAACATCAGTTGCTTATGGATAGGCCGAGCTAATATAATAAAAATGACAATTCTACCTAAGCTAATCTACTTGCACAGTGCCATACCAATCAAACCACCAAAATATTATTTTATACAGTTAGAAAAAATAATAAGAAGATTCATTTGGAATAACAAAAGGTCCAGAATGTCAAGGGAATTAATGAAAAGAAATGCAGGGGAAGGTGGCCCAGTCATTCCAGATCTTCAAAAGCAGCAATTATCAAAACTGCTTGGTACTGGCTAAGAAATAGTGATGGATCAGTGGAATATGTTAAGTATGCAAGACACAGTAGTCAATGACTATAGTAATCTATTTTTTGATAAACCCAAAGACCCCAGCTTCTGGGATAAGACCTCACTCTTTGACAAAAACTGCTGGGAAAACTGGAAAAGAGTATGGCAGAAACTAGGCATAGACCCAAATCTCACACCATATACCAAAATAAAGTCAAAATGGGTTCATGATTTAGATATAAAGGCTGATACTGTAAGCAAACTGGGAGAGCAAGGAATAGTTTACCTATCAGATTTATAGAGAACAGAACTCATGACCAAACAGGAGATAGAGAACATTACAAAATGCAAAATGGATAACTTTGATTACATTAAATCAAAAAGTTTTTGCACAAAGCCAATGCAACCAAGATTAGAAGGAAAGTAGAAAATTAGGAAAGAATTTTTATAACCAGTCTCTCTGATAAGGGCCTCATTTCTAAAATATATAGAGAATTAAGTCAAATTTATAAGAATACAAGTCATTCCCCAATTGATAAATGGTCAAAGGATATGAACAGCAGTTCTCAGATGAAGAAATTAAAGCCATCTATAGTCATATGAAAAAATGCTCTAAATCACTATTGATTAGAGAAATGCAAATCAAAACAACTCTGAAACAACACATCACACACAACACAACACACACACATCAGATTGGCCAATATGACAAAACAGGAAAACGATATAAATGTTGGAGAAGATGTGGGAAAACTGGAACACTGATGCATTGTTGGTGGAGTTGTGAACTGATCCAACCATTTTGGAGAACAATTTGGAACCATGCTCAAAGGGCTGTCAAAATGTGCATACCCTTTCACCCAGCGATAGCACTTTTAGGGCTATATCCCAAAGAGATCATACAAATAGGAAAAGGACCCACATGTACAAAAATATTTATATAGCAGCTCTTTTTGTGGTGGCAAAGAACTGGAAATTGAGAGGATGCCCATCAATTGGGGAATGGCTGAACAAGTTGTGGTATATGAATGTAGTGGAATACTACCGTGCTATAAGAAATGATGAACAGGCAGACTTCAGAAAAAACCTGGAAACACTTGTATGGTATGATGCTGAGTGAAGTAAGCAGAACCAAGAGAATGTTGTAGTATGATGACTAATATTGATAGACTTAACCCTTCTCAATAACACAAGGATCTAAGACATCTCCAAAGGCCTCGTGATGGAAAATGATGGAAAGAACTATGGAGTTTGCATGCAGATCAAAGCATCTATTTGCTATTTTTTTTTCTTCTGTTGTGTTTTGTTTCCTCTTTCTGATGGTTCCTCCTATTAGTTCCAGTTCTTACTTACAACATCACTAATGTTAAAATATGTTTAATAGGAATGTATATGTATAGCCTATATCAGATTGCATGCCGTCTTGGGGAGGGAGGTGGGGAGAGAGAGGGAGAAAAATTTAAAACTCAAAAGCTTATGAAAGTGATTGTTGATAATTCAAAATAAATTAATTTTGGGGCAGCCAGGTGGTACAATGGATAGAGCACCAGCCCTGAAGTCAGGAGGACCTGAGTTCAAATCCGGCCTCAGACCAAACACTTGGCACTTACTAGCTGTGTGACCCTAGGCAAGTCACTTAACCCCAACTGCCTAAAAAACAAACAAAAAACCCAAAATAAATTAATTTTTAAAATCCCTTGAAGGGGATAAAGTTATTGCAACAGCTATATATCACAGGGCCCCCTGAAACAATGGGGCAGCTCCAAAATTCAATGAAATATTTTAGAAAAAACAATAAAAAATTAATTGAAAGTAGTATAGAGATACTATCCATTACAGTATATTCTGTGGGAGAGAATGACAGAAATAGAATGCAATGATGATGTATTTTTATACAGAAGTAGAAGGAAAAACAATTGAATTAAATTTCTCTCTCTTATTTTTAAGCTCCTTTTTGAGCTCTCCCATGAGTTCTTTCTGGGTTTGAGACCACTTCCCATTTTAATTTGGGGTTTTGCCCATAGGTGTTTTGACACTGTTGCCCTCTTCTGAGTTTGTGCCTTGGTCTTCCCTGTCACCATAAGAACTTTGTATGGTTAGATTCTTTTTTTGTTGTTTTTTGCTCATCTTTTTTTTTTTTGCCTTTTCCCTTTCTTTTAAATTTGAGCTCTGTTCCCAGGGTGGTAAAGGCCCTGTCTCAGGCTCCTTGTGCCAGTGGCTGCAGGCCCAGCTGTTTACCAGATGCTGCCCTGAGGCCCCTCATTTCTGGTGTTGTGCTGAGGTGTTGGGGTGGAGGATGGCTAGTGCTGCTGTAGGCTGTAAGGGTCTGGCAGCTTACCTGGTGCTGAGCTGGTACTCTAGTGGTAGTATCTGGCATAAGCTGAGGGCCAGTGGGGTGTTTCTGTGTTTCCCTAGGGCTACACTGAAGCACACGTAAGGTTCTTGGAGTTGGAGTCTGCCAATTCCCGTGGCTATGCTAAGGCACATAGGGAGTCCTGAAGTTGGTGTTTTGCCTGCTCCACCACACTGGAGTTCAGGATCTCCCCCTGGTTTGCTGAGGTGGGGTTTGCTGCTGGTTTGCTTCCTGTCCTGGAATGAGAAAAACTTTCCCGCCAATCTTCCTAGTTTCTTGGGCTAAAAGATTGTTTCATCCCATCTTTGTACTGGTTCTGCTGTTCCAGAATTTGTTTTACAGCGTTATTTTATGGTTTTTTGGAGATTAATATGGGAGAGTTACAGCTATTTACTGCTTACTCCACCATCTTGGCACCTATAAGCCTCTGATTTAGAATTAAAATTTTTTTTTTGCTCCAAACAGTGACTTTTATTAGAACTCTGGGGGTGGGAGGGGCTGGGAGGGGAAGAGCTGGGCCAGGCTTGGTCGTCCCTCTGTCTGTCAGGCCTGGGGGACCACCCCATAGAGCTGGTAAGGCAGCAACCTCTGCTGCTCATTGCAGCTGTAAATCCAGCAGGGACGGGCAAAGGCCAAGGACGGGTTTTCCAGGAGGGCCTCCTCAAAGCTGGGGTCCCACTCCTGGGCCGTAATCACAAACTGGACTCGGTCATTCATACAGTCTTCTATCTCCCCGTTGAACGCTGTAACAAATCGCACCAGCTGTCTTCGCTGCTTACCAGCAAACTCTCCATAGAGAAAGAAGTGTTTGCCCTGGAAGAAGTCTGGGAGCGTGGGGATGGGCTGGTCCGACAGCTCTGGGCCTTCGTCCTCTGTGTTCTAGTCGGTGGACCCAGCATATGGGTCCTCTCCATTCTCCCCTGCATCTGGGAGCTGCTTCTGGTCCCTCAGCTCGACTACCCTCCTCAGCTCATCCTCTGTGTCACCAGAATCTTCGGTCCCATTGTCCTGAGCATCTGCCAACTCCTCCTCTGGGTCTGGGTCTTTCTGGGGCCCCCTGGGGGCCGTCTCTGGCTCTTCAGGGGACGGAGTCCTGGGGCCTGACTTGGGCTCTGCTCCTGGAGGCTGGTGGTTTGCCTGGGGGAGCTTTGTGGTGGGAGGGGATGTCTCCTCGTCACTGCTACAGTCCGGACCTGCCATGAGGTACCCTCGACAGGGCAGCCTCCGCCGCATGCGGTGACAGTCCAGCACCCACTCTTTGTGCACTATGCGTCTGCCCTGGCTCAGGACTGCACTGTACTTGGGTGTGTTGGCGAAGGCACAGATGAGGTGGGTGCTGTCCGAGGTCCAGTCTGGCCTATACTTGGTGCCAAGCTCCAGGGCCTTGTCTTGAAGCTCCAAGTGGAAGCGGTTCTGGAAGCCACTCAGCACCACGACCACGCCCTCCAGGCCCTTCCCCAGCTGGACAGGCCCAGCTCCGGCCCCAGCTTTGGCCCCTTTCTTTTCAGCTTGTGGAGGGCACTGGGCAGGGGCAGGGCTCGCAGTGGGCACTTTGGGCTTCTTGAGGGCTGGTAGCTTAGGGTGGGCTGCATGCGCCTGGGGTCTCCGGGGGCTTCCTGGTTCATCTTGACTTAAATCCAATTTCCTCTTGCCCTTAGGAGATTCTTGGGGCTTGCTGGGAGCTCTGCTTGATGATAGGGGTTGGGGGGGAGATATTCGAGGAGGAGACTGGGTAGCCAAGCCCTGGGAGGCCTGCAGTGTGGCCGCTGCATAACTGGGGCCTGGCTGCTCTTTGGTGCGGGCTGGAGAAGCCTTGCTGACCCGATTGAAGAAGAGGGTCCCAGGTCTCAGGGAGCTGCTGGTCCCATCATCCTCCTTCACTCGAAAGGCTCCCAACTTGGTCACCTTCGGAGAGGACGCAGCCCCAGGCTCCTCCTTGTCGGGTGGGCTGTGCAACCTTATAAAACTCGGGCCTCAGGGAGAGTCCTTCGTGTAGGGCTGGCTGCATGCGATCTTGATCCGGTCCCAGCGTTTGTCAGCCGTGGCCCGCACCAGTTTGTCGGCAGCGAAGAGCCGGACCCGGTTTGAGTTAGTCCCACCACGGCTCTCAGATGGGGACATGAATGAAGAGCTGACGAGCAGGTCCTCATAGTCCTGCTCCCCGCTGCCGTGTGCCGAGCTGCCCGCCAGCACCTCCACAAAGGCAGAGCCCTCATTCCCGATGTCGATGCCATGGATCTGTTCTTCCTTCTCCAGCTGCAGGATGACGGAAATCTACTTCTCCCCAGCCTTAGCAGAGCGCCATTTCCGATTAGTGTCGGCCTTCAGTAGGTTCTCAGCTGAATGAGTCGGATCCTGGCTGCTGCAAGATACCACATGGCGCAGGCGGATCTCGGGCATGGTGGGGCCAGAGGCCAGGCAGGACGAGGCCTCACAATCCGAGGCCTCCGGACCAGGCCGGCGCCTGGGAAGGAAGAGGCCGCTCTTTTAGGGCAGCACTAGTGCGCAGGCGCGCAGCCTCCCAGGCCTGTTCAAAGTCGGGCACGCCTAGAATTAAATTTTTAAAAAACAAAACTAGAAGAACACATCAGAGCTCTACAAGAACACTGAACCCGAAGATTGGATGCGAGGAGATAATCTAATGATGATAAGCGTTATGGGAAAATATCATGAAAAAGAAAACCCGAATGCCAAACTGTAAGAAATCCTGCCAAAAAATTTCATAAGAACATTGGCACCTGACACCAGAACACAGATCAAGAGATTCAGAAAACACCAATATGAATCTCATGTTTAATTCACTAAGAAATATCCTAACAAAATGCGGAGTTATAATATCAAAGAATAAATTTGACAAGAAGCAAGGAAAAATCATTTTATAGTCAAAGGAAAGGAGAATAATCTGTTGCTTAGTTTTATTTTTTTTAAATTGCACATTGCCTAAAAGAGATTGAGGGGGACAGCTAGGTGGTGCAGTGGTAAGAGCACCAGCCCTGGAGTCGGGAGGACCTGAATTCAAATCCAGCCTTAGACACTAGCTGTGTGACTCTGGGCAAGTCACTTAACCCCAATTGCCTCACCAAAATAAATAAATAAATGAATGAATGAATGAACAAATAAATAAATAAATAGATACATAAATAAATAAATAAGATTGAGAAGCCAAAGACAGCATCAATGGCATAAAAAAAAATCTAAAAAACAAAATGTATACCAGGAAAAAGTAAGGAAAGTAAGTGAAAGAAGTGAATGAATATTTATTTCAGGAAGAAAGTATCATTCCCTCATGGAATATTACAAGAAGTAAGACAATATAGACTAACTTTTCTCAGATAAAGAAGAGAGTAAGATGTGGAGAAGGAAGGCAGATAATAACTAGTCAGGATTCAGGAGGGAAAAATGGATGAGATACTAAATTTCTCCCCTCATTTTGGGTAGTGAGAGAATAAGGTCAGAACATTAAGGGAGTGGCAGATCATGGAAGGAGAAGTGGGAGCTGGGTACAGCAAGCAGAAAAAGAATGATCTACTAACATTGTAAAGCAAGATAATAGAGCCCCGTAAGGGTCCTGGAATATTTGTACTGGAGTTTTTTGATAATTCAGGAAATCACCTAAAAAGCACCTAATAACTCTCACTAGGGTTGAGGAAATGTTTGGGACCTGAAGAACAGCTTAAATAGGCTAAAAGGGGGATGGCATGACATCAAAATGAATAAGAGAAAAGGAAAGAAGAAAAGTTCCCCTGGACAAAGGTTATGGAACATTTCCCATTGAACTCTGCTGGCTCCATCAAAAATTAACTTACCTGGGAAGAGATCCCAGAACATAAAAGGGGAAAGGATTAGGAAAAAGGGGAGAGAAAAAAACAGCATTTCTTGGAAAGAGGCAATTAGTACAATACAACAACAACAACAAAATTATCAAAAACAGAAAACACACTACAAAACATCTTTTATTAAACAAATATGATCCTGATATTTACACCATGGAGGGATAAGATAGAGAAAAGAGAACTGTAAACCAATCTTGCTAATGCTGACTGATGAATATTGAAATTCTGATTAAAATCCTTGCAATGATTTTAGAGAGAACATAGAAAACAAAGAAATTTATAAATAATTTACTATGTCCAAGCTGAATTCATGAAATGAACACAAAAATGGCTCAACATTAAGAAAATTATTAGCATAATTGACCACACAAACAATAAAAACAAAAAAACCCAATTATTTCAGTAGAGGCTGAAAAAGTATTTGACAAAATGCAGCATTCATTCATATTTTTAAAAAACATGGGCATGGAAGGGTCTTTAATATGGTCAAATATGTGTGCATGTGTGTGTGTGTGTGTGTGTGTGTGTGTGTGTGTGTTCGAAACTACAAGCTAGCACGACTTTCGACAGAGAAATTTTCCCACAAAGTACTAGCAAAGCAAAAATGCTTCCTCTTCCCACTATTAATGGACAAATCTAAAAAACAAAAACAAGGGCTGTATCAGTAACATGAAACAATAAAGGTAGAGGTTTAAACATCAGCAAAGAGAAAAGAAACAAAGAGAAGACAAAATTATCCCTATTTTCAGATGTCAGGATGGTACATTTGGAAAACCTCAGGATCACTGAAGAATACAATCGAGATGACTAATAATTTCACTAAGGTAGAAAAATAAACAATAAATGCACAAAACCCTTAGCATTTCTACTTATATTTCTAAACAATACTAACACAAACTAGGAAGAAGCAATGATACGAGAGAAATTCTGTCTAGAAGAACAAAATGTATAAAATATCTAGAGGTTAAATTATCAAGACACACGAAAAATAAAACTACAAAATAATCCTTTGAAAAATAAAGGAAGACTTAATGATTGCAATGCTAGTCACTATTTAAGGTTGGGTCATGCCAATATAATAAAAATGGCAATACTACCTAGGTTAATTTACTAATATGTTACTGTACAAGTCATATTACATAGGAGATGCTTTATAAAATTAGACAAAAGACTGACCAAGTTCATTTAAAAGAACAAAAGATCTAGAACGACAAGGGAAATAACGATACAAAGTAAAAGGGAAAATGACAAATCATGATTCAACCTCAAACTATATTATAAAGGACTCATTAAAACTATTGGTACTGACTTAAAAAATAGAAAATTAAATCAGTACAATAGACTAAGCAAAAAACAAAATAGGTTCAGTGTTTGAAAACTCCAAGAATACAAGTTACTTAAAAGTAGTAGGGGATGGATAACAGAATACCCCTTTCTTTACAAAATGTATGGGAAAACTGGAAAGTAGCTCAGCAAAAATTTTAGACCAACATCTTATGACACATATCATAATGAATTATGTACATAACCTGAATATAAAGGACCATACCATCAATCAATTAGAACAAATGAGACCAGATTCTTTACTCAACTATCACTAGGGGGTAAATTCTTTTTTTTTTTAAGGCAATTGGGGTTAAGTGACTTGCCCAAGGCCACACAGCTAGTAAGTGTCAAGTATTCGGTCTGAGGCCACATTTGAACTCAGGTCCTCCTGACTTCAGGGCTGGTACTCTATCTACTGCACCACCTAGCTGCCCCTAGTTGGTAAATTCTTAACTAAATAATGGATAGGAGAGATCAAAAGAGAAATGAAATTTAAAAGATTTTGCACAGAAACTCACTGGGAATAATACAGGAAATGCTAAAATAGAAATAATGTTTGCATCAAATGTCACTTACATAAGTCTACTATCCAAGACACAAAAGTAATTGACCAAAATATATAACAAGAATCATTCACCAATAGATTAAAGGATATGAACAATTTTTTTAAAGATTGCAAGCTATAAATAGGTACATGCAAACATGCTCCAAATTATTAACAAGAGAAAGACAAATTAAAGCAAATCTGATCTTTTTCACTTCATGCTGTATTAGCAATGATAACCAAAAATGTGAACAAGGAATGCTATAGGACCATGGTGTCAAATTCAAATAGACATGAGGGATCCCTGCTAAATACATACTGACTTAGTTTCAAAATTTAATATTATCTATATTTTATTGTATTTTTATTCATTTTTTGGTAAATATTTCCCAACTACATTTTAATCTGATTGGGGCAGCATTGGTGGAGTGTATCAGTCACGTGCCTTCTGAAGGCACCATATTAGACAGCTTTACTCTATATCAATATGTCAAACTCAAATAGAAATGGATCCCTGTGGCTTCATATTGACTTAGAAAACCACAAATTAACATTATCTATGTTGTGTTGGCATTTTAATTTATTTTGTTAAACATCTTCCAACTACATTTTAATCTACTTGGGCCTCTTTCGGGAGTTTGTGCATGCGTGTTTGACATGTTCATTAGGGGATGCAGGAGGATAGGTATGCTAACACCCTGGTCTTTGTGATTCCTTATGTGTGCTTAGGCATTGTCCTGAGTTCTTGCTGCCCCCAACAGACACTGAGTTCTGACATTGTTGTTTTGTTGGGTTTTTTTGAAAAATATTTTATCAACGCATTTTGTCTTTACATCACAGTTATTTCTTAGGAAAAAGAAACAAAACAAAAGAAACAAATTATCCCATCTCTGCTAGATTGAACCTTCCTTTGTAACAAAAAAAGTAATAATAATTACTTTGTGGGGAAGCAGCTCCTATGGAGAAGGGCTCAGCCAACTCCACCAATTTCTAGCTAACTGTTAACCCACAAGATAGGCGAGACAGACAGTGACAGAGTGACAGAGAGACAGACAGAGACAGAGAGAGAGACAGGGAGAGACAGACAGAGAGAGAGAAACAGAGACAGGGAGAGAGAGACACAGAGACAGTGACACAGAGAGAGAGTGAAAAGGCAGCATGTGCCAGGTAAATCAAACCATCATCACCCCCTCTCCCTTCAGACTCTGAGGGCCACAGCCTGTGACCCTAATCCCAAGAGCCTTGGGAATAGCAGTGCGTTCTGCACAATTCCCACAGCCATTTCCCTGGGAAGATGCACCCTGGCAGCTGCTTCTATAGCTTCTGTAATCAGGCAGCTAAGTGGCACAATAAGCTGCTGGGTGTTGCCTAGACTGAGGAGTCAAAAAGATCAGAGCTCAATTCTGCCTCAGATACTTAATAGTTCTATTTTCTTGGGCAAGTCAGTTAACCTCTGCCTACCTCAGGTTTCTCATCTGTAAAATGGGGTAACAGTAGCACCTACCTCTCAGGGCTATTGTGAAGATCAAATGACATTACATATGTAAAGCACATCAGCCAGAAAGCTAGAATCATTGTTTGATAGACATTTCAATGACGAGAGCAAATCTTTGGTCTCTCACTCTCCCCAGAGAATGGAACATTTCTGGGTTTGGGTGTGGCCAGAAATATATTTACTTCAAGGCCCAGTGCAGAAACAACATATTACAAAGCTCAAAAATGTCTCAGACTATGCCCTCAGATGGTATCTGAACATGGGGTGACAGTTGTCAATGGTGGTTCTTTTCATTTCTAAGCCCTAGGCACCACAAGACCTTGAAAGCATGGTGTGTGAACACTGCTCAGTAGCTTCTCTATATAAATAACAAACAAAACAGCAAAGAAGACCAGAAATCACCAGTCCCCTAAAAAGAGCCAAATTTCCTTGTCAGACACTTTGTCTGGCCAAAATATGTCTCATCACTCTGTATTTCTTCTCAATAATATCATCTACTTATCCAATAGATGCTGTGCCAGGCACTATGGGGGACAGAAAGGACATGTAAGACATGGTCCTTGTACTCTGGGAGTTTATCTGAAGATTCCTTTCAAACTAGTAGATGCCATAATTTTAAGATCACAGAGAGTCCAAGGCTAAATGGGTATGCAGGCATGGCAGAAAGGACTGACACATAAACCACATAGACCTTTCCACTCTGGGAAAGAAAAGTTTAAAAATCTACCCTTGGCTTGGCAGTGATAATCATTCCCATGGTACTTAGTGGCTCTGCCTCTAAACTCAGGCAACATAACCAGCTAAAAAAGTGGAACTTGAAGTCAAATAACCACCTAGTGGTAGAAATCAAGTGGCAAAACTGACTCTATACCATTTAATTAATTTAATTTTTTAAAAATTGCATTGATTGGCTGAAATGACCAAAGAGTTTAGTTGTTTTGGAATAAGGAAAACAATTTGATGAAATGGGAAGGATACTGACCTGAAAAATAGAAGACCTCGATTTGAGTCAAAGGTCTGCCACTTAAAAATTGTGCAAATCTTCTGCACATCTCTGTGGGTCTCAATTTCCTCACCTACAAAATAAAGGGATTATTTCTAATTAAAAATAAGTTCTAAGGTCTCTTCTAACTCTAAGATTCTTTTTTTTTTAATGCTTTTAATTTACAGTCTTCCTTGATACTTCTTTTCAAGAAGTGACCTTATTTCAAGTTGTTAGATTGAGTCAACTGCTAATTTCAAAATTATCCCTAAATGAGATGATATCAGAGCAATGAACAGAGATATTGGCAAATCATCTAGCCCTGAACTAAGACACAAGTGGCATAACCTAGCCAGTCCTATGAGAATGGTAAACTTAAGGGAAGGCAAAACCCAAACATCTTGATGGAAGAAAGTAGTAGACATTTGGAGGTTAGGTCATAGATAATTCATACATGTAAATCTCATGAATACCTCTTTAAACCCATGGAGAACCGTATAGACATTCAACCTTATGATAACTTAATGAGCTTGGACTCATTAAGAAGGGAAATACACTGAGGGTGGATAGACAAACAAAACTTTGACATTCCAGTGACTCCTTCTTTTGCCCAAACAGAATGTACAGATAAAGGCATCCCTCCCTCTCCCACCGGACCTACGACATCAAAATAACTCAGAATCATAGGAGAGAGCTAGGTGCACATAGATCTCTTGCTTTCCCATGTCCTGGCTTTAATCCCTTTCCGAATCTCCTCCCAGAAGTGGGTACTGAAAAGATTCTTCTCTTCCCAAGATGTACACTGCTCAAGAAACTCTCCTCCTGTCAACAATATGCTAGTCACTCAAACTTTCAAACTTGGAGACCACTGCTGGAGGACATTTCCCTCCTTTAATTAGGAGGCTGAGGTTCAAGGATTTCCTCTCAGGCCACATGGGCAGGATCCTTCTGCCTCTGTCCTAGATTATATCCTCAGATCATGGATGTGCTAGCAAGATTTGTTAGGTCAAGACAAACAACAAATCAATAAATCAAGCTCCTATTTGTATTATTTGCTGATTTCCAGGGTGTAAATGTTCACACTAAAAATTTAACAATCTGCTCTCAGCAGCCAGTTGGAGCTGGCTCCAGCAAGCCCAGCCTCAGATGTTGCCATTTCTTGAGCCAGCAAAGTTAACTCTCAGGTCTTTGGTGTCTGACTTCCACTTTGGAAAGAGAGAGAAAACAGTGACTAGGAAGTAGGGGCCAGGAAGTCTCCTCTCAGGTAATATGAGTTTGAGCATATGAACCATGTGCCTCTGACCCAAGTAACCACCAGACAGTGGGGAGAACTCACCCTCTTATCCTGGATACCCTCTTCTCTCTAGGTTTTTGGGACACTAGTCTCTCCTGGTTCTACTTCTACTATCTGACCTATTTCTTCACCCAGGTGCTACCTACTAATCATAGGTGTTCTTCCCCATGGCTATGTCCTGGGCTTTCTTCTCCCTCTATATAATTTCACTTGGTGCTCTTGTCAGTTCCCATGGATTCAATCATCACCTCTGTGCTGATGATTCCTCCAGTATGATATTTCCAACTGCTTGCTTATATCTCATTTAACATGTTCAAAACTGAATTCATATTTCACTCAAACACACACATATACACACATACACACACACACACACACACAAAAAAAACCACTCTCTCCCCCCACCCTACTATCCCCATTACTGTTGAGGATACCATCATTCTACCAATCACTCAAGCTCACAACTGAGGCATCATCCTCAACTCCTCACTCTTTTACCTTCTATGTCCAATCTGTTGCTAAGGCCTGTTGATTTTCCCTTCAAAATATCTCTCACACCCCAAACAACAACTTTTGATTTATCAAAAGTAACAGGATGATTCAATTATCTAATAGGGCCAAAGAACTTTTCCTTCCCTCTAAATTAGTTCTTTGACGAGTCCAAATTGTTCATTGAGACCCCAGGGAAATATATTTTCTCCTATTCACAAATGTTTCACTATGTTTTTAATGTTACATTGGGTTAAGTACATAGTGACCCACCATTTAATTTGGGCAGGAAATTAGATCTCCTGAAAGATGGTCAGCCTCATATTTTCTAGATCCGGTCATCTGTGAATGTCCTAGCACAGATATGCCATGGGCAAAATTATGATGGCAGTATTGTTGTTTCAATGAGGCTATTTTCCATTTATCTAAGTGGGAAAATATCCATCTCTCACGCTCACAAACTAATATTTCAAATCCACAGGATATGGATTTCAAAATTAAGGGAAAAATTAAAATATTTTCCTAAAAAAAAGGTACTTCTATATGCTTCTGACTGTCAAAATTACACTATTAATATATTTAGTCAAGTCCTTTTAAACTTAAGATATTTAATTTAAAACATCAAATTAAATTACTCACCACAATTTAGGGCCTAATGTGAAATCCCTAGTGACAAATAAGCATAATTTTTCTTCTGTTTATGTCCTTCATCTCTAAAGATGATTTTTTTATTACTTTCCTTATTCTCTTCACTTCATGCTTTAATAGAATTGAAGGGTTTTTTGAATGAGCTGCTCTGTGATGGTCTATGCTCTGATCTTCGAATTTTGTATTTCATAGAAGAATTATAGGGGCAACTAGGTGGCACAGTAGATAGAGCTCCGGCCTTGAAGTCAGGAGGACCTGAGTTCAAATCTTGTCTCAGACCAAACACTTGACACTTACTAGCTGTGTGACCCTGGGCAAGTCACTTAACTCTGCCTCACTAAAAAAAAATATATATATATATGTGTGTGTGTGTGTGTGTGTGTATACATATATATACATATATATACATATATATGTATATATACACACACACACACATACACACACACACACACACACACACACACACACACACACACACACACACACACACATATATACACACATATATATAGCCCTGCAACACTGAAGGCTTACGTTACATGTCTTCCCACATACCTTGGCCACATCTGTTCCTTATATGTATAAATCTGTGCTTATAAATTCTTTGTGCATTCCCTCTGCTCACAGATGTTATATGTACTTGTGAGAAGGTGCACCACAGGTTTATGGGAAAGATGTTTTGTAACTATACTATTCCAAGAGTTGACTTTTTTTTTTGAGTCAAGTACGTACTCTGGCTGGGAACTAGAAATAAACAATCAGTGGGGACTCCTAAGCTATAGTTTTAGGAGTTCAGTTCTAAATCCATGACCTTTTGATCCTGAGTAAGGACTGATAAATTACATTTTTTAAAACTGTTTAATTTTTTTTAAATTTTGAGTTGAGTTCCAAATTATCTCCCTCTTCCAGCCACTGAGAAGGCAAGCAATAGAATACTCATTTTACATGTGAAACCACACAAAACATATTTCCATATTAGCCATGTTGGGAGGGAAAAAGCAAAAAAAATAAAGTGAGAAAACTATGCTTCAATTTGCACTCAGAGTTCATCAGTTCTCTCTCTGGAGAGGGAAATAAATTTTCATTATGAGTTCTGAATCATCTTGGATCATTCTATTGATCAGAGTAGCTGAGTCTTTCACAGCAGAACATCATTACAATGTTGCTATTACTGTGTACAATGATCTCCTGGTTCTTCTCACTTCACTTTGCCTTAGTTCATACTGGTCTTCCCAAGTTTTTCTGAAACCATTGCCCTCATCATTTCTTATAGCACAATAAATGGTTTTCCATCACAAATATTTAGCACAACTTGTTCAGCCATTCCCCAATGGATGTGCATCCTCTCAATTTCCAATTCTTTGCCACCAAGCTGCTACAAATATTTTTGTGTATATAGGTCTTTTTCCTTTTTCTTTGATCTCTTTGGGATACAGACATAGTAGCGGCATTACTGGGTCAAAGGGTATGCACAGCTTTATAGTCCTTTGGGTATAGTTTCAAATTGCTCTCCAGAATAACTGGACCAGTTCACAACTCTACCAACAGTTGATTACTACAACTATTTTCCCCACATTCCCTCCAGCATTTGATAGAATACCTTTGAACCCATGACAGTTCATTCCTGTGGGGCACCCAACCAGGAATATGAAGTGAGGGAGTAACTTAGGTGGAGGCATAGGGGCTGCAAACAGATTGCAAGTATATTATTATTATTATTATTATTATTATTATTATTATTATTATTATTATTGTGTTCCACTCAGTGCCCAGAACAAGGCTTTGCTCATAGTATGTGCCCAATAAATATTTGATGAATAAATGGCTTGTTAAAAGAAAACCACAATACTGCTCATGAAACATAAACAAGAAGAAATGCAGAACTATGGAAAGGGGACTACTAAACTTTAGTCAGATGCCAAAAGGGAGCCACAGCACTTTCAAATCTTTTGGTCAGAGCTGGAGATGGGGTTGGAGGATAAAACTAGCTTAACATTACCTAAGTATGAGCCACTTAATGTGCTCACTAATCTTTCACTCTTATAATAGAATTTAAGGGATGGAAGAGAATTTTTAGTCCATCTTTAAAGTCCAACCTTCCTGTTTTACAATAAAAAATGGCCCAGAAGAGTTATGTGACTTGCCCAATATCAGACTTGGGGATCTCATGCAAGGAATAAGCAATATTTCTTGGAAAAGAAAGAAGGAAACAAGCATTAAGTGCCTACAATGTGCCAGGAATTGTGGTTCACAAATATTATCTCATTTAGTCCTCACAACACCCCTGGGAGATAGGTGCCATTTTTATTTCCATTTCACAGTTAAGGAAATGGAGCAGACCTAAAGATTGAGTGAGTTGCCCAGGACCACTAAGGCTAGTAAGTGTCTGAGGCCAGATTTGAATTTAGGATTTCCTAACTCTAGGCCCAGAGCTCTAGTCACTGTACTACCCTGCTGCATCTTGAGTATTCTTGGGGAAAAGCTTATCAACTCTCTATTCTTCCATTTGCTATTGCCTTATTTCCCTATTTATTTTTTCTCACTAGCTTTAAAAGTAGCTTAGTAGGTATGCAAATTTAATTAGCAAAATTATAAAACTTTCTCTAATTAGTCCTGCTCATACCCTAAAGTAAATCAAGGAAATGTCTTCCCCCATAAGCTAGCTTTCACTCTCAGAGTCTCAAACCCTGAACTTCAAAACAAAACAAAAATGAATGTTACTGGCCACGTAATTTATTAACAAAATCAAATAATGTAGAAATCTAGATAAGTATTTAAATAAGATATGGGCTAAAATGGGTCTACAGGAAAATCATCCAAAGTCTCTGTGATCCTCTTGAAGGTCCAGAATTAATATCCAAAGTGTCTGCAAGCAGCTGTCTAGTGGTTAAGCTGGCACTAAAACCCAGATCATTAGATTCCCAGTACAGCTTTTCAATTATGCCACCCTTGAAATAAGTAACTAATTGTCTCTTGATTTAGCAGAGTATTACCAGAAATTTTACTTAGTGAAGAACTTGGGGCAATAATCCTGGTATAGAACCCTGACAAGTAAATACCATGAAAATTTTGAGTAATAAATTAATACAGGAGCTATTACTGGCCAAGACCAATCCTGGGCAGATGTGTAGTATAAAATAGATTCTGTTAACTTCCCTTTCTAGAACTCTTCACTTATTCAATGCACCCTTTACTAACCACCAGCTGCCCTCTGACTTATCCAGTTCCTACTGGACGATGCCAACAGGCTTACCTTCATTCACCTTTCTCATCACAAAGTATCTCCCCCGATTTTCACTCCCTAATGACTATGCTCTCAAGCTAGTCAATCTGATAAATTAATCATGCTAAGAAGTTAATGTATTACTTCTCTCAAATAATATATTTGTATTTTAATAGGGGACTACTGGAATGAACCTTTAATTTTGACTGAAGAATGACTCTAGTGGTGAGCATTTTAGGATTTAGGACAAGCCAGTAGAAGAGATATTTGGAAGCAGAGGTGGCCTTCACTGTGACTCAAACAGACTTGGCCACAGAGTCTGCCTACATAAAAGCCTGGTCTTATTTATGGTCTAGATGGTCTTGGAAGGGTATGTTCGTGACCCTAGAAGGCTACAGTCAAAGTAACCTGGAAGAAATACCAGTGTGAAGCAAGAGAAATCTGGCATGTTTGTAATCTGAGGAGCTACAGATTTTTACTTCCCATTCTGAGCAATAAATATTTTTCAGATAAATCCTTCCCTGTACATTAAGAATGTCAGTGGAAAACACAGTCAAAGCAGGGTCTATACTTACTGTATCAGCCCTTCAAGTTGCTTTTCTATTTCTCAACATTAAGTAACTATTATTAAAAGAAAAGAGTTATTTTGTTCAGATGGTGATTACAAAAAGAACACTTTTGTCCCTCCACATCAATAAGTAATGACTGCTTTCATGGCAAAAAAAAAAATGTATCTGAGGATCCTCCTTACAACATTTTATAATCCCGACATGACACTGTGCACATACCACAGGAACCAATTGTTTAACTAATACTGTGCAAGTTTAGACACATTTTTCAAAACAGTGATACTTAAGTATTAAATGTCACCAGTTTCATTTCCCCACCTCATATTTCTCCTGAAAAAAATCAATGGCATATGTTTTCCCATTCAGCATTTAAGACTTAATTCCAAAAAGAAGCTAGTTGCCCTTTCACATATTTGAATCAACATTTGAAAACCTTGTGTTTTCAGTTATTCTAGGAGAAATTAATCCTAAGGTCTCCAACCAAAATTAACCCAATATCAAATATCATCCTCAGAAACATTCATACATATATATTTATACATACGTACAATCCCACTGATTGGATGGTAGAGTGACAAACTCCAAAACCTCCATTTATGGAAGGAACTCAGGTCAAATCATCCCTTTCTTTCTAATCTGGCTGTACAACTTTGAGACTTCTGACTCTCCCACCATATCCCCCACATCACACGCGTACCTTCCCAACAGTGTCCTCCATCCTCTCCCAATTTTCAGCTTCCTTCTGTATACTGCCTTCCTCCATTATATCACAAGCATCTTCAGGGCAGGATCTTTTTTTTTTTTAAATCCCACAGTGCCTGGCACATAGGTACATAATAAATGTTTATTGACTAGTTCTAAACATTCCAAAACAAAAAACTGACCCTTTCAATAAGTCTTATCTGTGTTTAAGTTATATTTAGGAAAAGGTGGTATTTGTTTACATATACATATTTCAGCTTTGCTGTGTTTTTTAAAATTCCTCAGTTTCCAAGTTTTTTCACCAGATTCATCCTGTTGATTCTTCTTTTAAGGTACCTCTTGCAATTCTTCCCCTCCTTTCCCATATCACTGCCAACACCCTGGTTTTAGGGCTGACCACTTCATTCATACCTAGAATATCACAAGAGCCTCCTACCAGATCTTATTTCCAGTATGTTCCTTCTAATTTGTCTTATTAGAAAATCGAGGGCCACAAAATTCCGATCTGCAACAAAATGCCACCAAAGCAAACTCTGAGCAATGATTAATTTATTAGGGAGCCCGATGATCCCCAAGCAATTGGATCCTAGACTTTCCTCTTGGTCAAGCACCCCTATACTCAGAGTTTGAGGGGTTTTATAGACTGTGGCAATTCCTTGGGAAGTCTCTTCAGAAGTGGAGGAAACTCTTATGATTAGCTAGTCTTCAGAAGTCAAGGAACTCCGATGACTGGCTAGAGGCTAGGCTCAGAGGTTGCTGCAAAGCAGAAAACAGAGGCTCAAAATGAGGAGGCATCAGTTGAGGGGCAGTAATGGGGCCATCCTCCTTAATGTTCACAACCAGGCAACTGCTTATGAGTCAAGTCCCCTAGGCAAGCAAGACACTTAGCAACTGTAGGTGTTTTGCACAACCCAAAACACATGCCTTTAAGGACGCACTTCTTCAAGTGACATGCTGGATAATTTAGGTAGGTTGTCAGAGTGATGGTACAATCACTGTTTTTGCCCCTAGGAATGTTCTCTTTCTTTTTAAAGAAGTACCTATTGCTGGCACAACACAGGGCCCCATGATTATAATGTAAGCAAAACCCACAGCAGACCACAAAAAGGAAGACCAAGTGCTGGGAGAAGACTCCCACTGATGCAAGGCGAGATGGTCTCAACGTAGAGTGAGAATCAGTGACCTGTTGAGATGACTCTCCAGAATGTGGTTGGTCAGGCAAGACAAGAGAGGAGGAATATAGGCCAAGTCAGGAGGTTAATGGATAAAGCAAAGATAGGGAGTTCATCCTCCTTTGGGTTAGAGTCAAGCAGCTGGGACAGAAGGCCAAGATCAGCCATAGTCAAATCCTGCAAAGACAAGAGAGTCAGCAAATAAAGTCCATTCTTAGACTTTCACAGACCTGCAGAGTGGACATCTTGAAAGACATCGGAAAAGCTTGAGACATTATGGCCAATCTTGTAAGGACTTCTATTAGCTCATCTAATGATTATTGCTGCTGATCTATGAGCAGTTAAGCTTATTGGCAAGACTAGAATGAAAGCTCATGCTCAAATGAAAGCACTTATTCAAATGGTATGCTGAGTTACCTAACCCTTCCTAGTAAAGAGAGTAACAGTTGTTTCACAAACATTGGAATCAGTTTTTCCTCAATGGATGACAGCCAAAAAAGGTAATACAGGTCTGACAGGTAAAAATCCCATAATGAAGACTGACAGAGGCATCCCCAAACACTAGACAGGTGCTTGGGATATAGAAGGTGCAGGAATTAAGGCATCCTGATGAGGGCTCTCCTCTTATTCTCTCAAAGTTTCCATGTCACAGACAAAAAATAGAAGGATCACTGGGCCATAGTGACAAATGTATATGAAGGCTCAGGGAAACAGGAAGTAGGTGCAGCAGAAAGTAACCTTTCTCCTTGAATGTCTTGGGTTTACAGGCTGCCTTCATAGTGGAGTAGCCATCATGCTTGAATAATCAAACAAAGATTAAAACTGATGAGAAAACATTAACTATCATTTGTGAACATCTAGGATAACAGAGTAACATGTCAACTGAGGGACCAGCAAGGAAGGTATAAAACTTCACTGTTTCATAGTTTGCATAACCATTTGCATTAGGGCATTTGTCTGATCTCTAAGAGAGCCAACAGAATCATGTACGAGCCAAGAAATGTAATCTGTTTGAGTTGTGAGTCATTCAATTTCCATCTCTGGTGATAGATTGGCAGTAGTCTTAACTACTGTACAAAGTTCTTCAGACTGTTGTTTAATTAAGTTCTTCAGAAGGTTGACTGGTAAAAAGAACTAGGTTCCCTAGTCTTCTTATCCTCTTCTCATACCTACCCTATAACATTTTTGTAAACAGCATGCTGTACACTTACTCTACTCTTTTCAATGAGGCAATTATTAGTCAAGGTAGTACATATTAAAAGATGCTTCTTCTCTATAACTCTGCTAAAAAAAACCTTTATAATTTTCACAAGTAAAAGTTCCATACTGAAACTTAAAAGCAAAATCTCCACAAACACTACAGGAAAAGTTCAAAGGAAGAGAAGAGGTAGATGTAAAAGCAGCAAGATGAGTCTCAGGGAACACTGGCTGGTTCTGGGGAGTCATATGCTGAAGAGGTGGACAGAAGCTCATGGTCCCCTTTAAAGTAAAAGGCATCCATAATTGGAGGCATATCTTAAAAGGATTATTTCTGAACCTGCTGGAGAAAAGTTTCTGCTGGTAAATAGAATCTTTAGAGATAAGAAAAAATAGTAATCAGTGTTCATAGTTGAATTTTGAGAACAACCTTGAGGTCAATTTGGAAACACATGTAGCACAGCAATTAATACACCCCCAAGCCTTAATCATTGAATGGGCATTGCCTCAGTCAAACTGAGGCCTTAGCTTGAAGAGGCCAAGGTCCCCCACTGCATTCTGGGATATCTCCAGTTGTCTTAATATATATCTCTACACTGGACCTAGATGGCTCTGGAGGAGAAAGTGAAGCTAATGATCTTTGATTGGCCTCCCTCACTTAAACCCAATTCACTTGCATGTCATGGCATCACCTCCCTCATATCATGGTCCCCTTTGAGAATGAAGGACAAATAGCAACACATCCAAAAAAGATTAACAATGCACAGGACAGTTAGAGCCCATCTGAGAATAAAGGAGAGGATTCCATCACCTTGAAACAGAGAAATAATCCAAGAAAGTCAAGACAAAGAGTTCCACCAATTCCTACTACCTGGGGTCACATGAGTTCCATGTACTATTCACCGAGTTATCATTCAAAATTCTTTAAAGATCATGAACATTTGTGATAATGTCACTTGAATGACTGATGTAGGCACAACAGGATTTTGTGCAGTCAGAATATTTAGTGCCATTCCATTTTCTATAGCCGTATGAATTATAGAGTCAATTTCTGCCTGTTAATATGGAGATGGTGGGGCTGTGGTATATTGAATGGCTGCAGATGTATCATGAGCAAGTCTTTCAAGCTCAGCAGACAAATTCTTGACAGAATCTATTACTGTAGTCACTCACAGGTTAGGAAGTGGAGTCCATAGAAAGTGATAACCTACACCTGCCCATATCATGAACACATCATCATGGGAGGGCCATTTCCTTTAAAATTTTGAGTTAAAGCACACGCAGCAAGAAAGACACATTATTGACACCTGGGATGGTGAAAATAAAATTGCATTTTACTGAGTTTCCCACCTTAAGTTTAGAATTTTCAGTTTTACCTTTATTAACACAGAGTGAAATTTGGTATATAATGGACCACAGCAAGCAGAGGGAATCTATATTTAAAATTCATTCAGGTCACATTATGACATGATAAGGTATGAAATTTGATCTGGAAATACCTGAGGGGCTTAACTTTTAAAGAGACTAGGGTGGCCCACTTAGTTGGTTCCCAAGAACTGCTATTTGCAGTACATTTAGCAAAAACAAATGGTGCAAATGGCCCAATAAAAGTAAGATTACTGCCCATTCCTTGCGGTACAATCTCACTTGCATTAACAGGGAAAGTTGAACAAAGGTCAGTAGTGTGTCCATGAACTCGCTGACAAATCTAACACCATTGTGACCTTATAGCCCTAGCATGGTGTAGTTTATGACCTATCTGGCTATGAACACCAAGAAAACATGCCTACCTCAGAGCTAGAGTTGGACTACCCAACAACTCCTGTTTTATTACTATTACTACTACTGCTGCTGCTGCTGCTGCTTTGGTTGAGGTTGACGATTTCAACTTTTTGCCTTATGCCAGCACACATTAGGCCTCCCGAATTCTTTGGGACACATGTATAATAGAGTTGAAAATTTGCTGTTCTGTAATGGCTTCTTCACTATTATAATCATCAATTTCCCACTTTCTCCTCAGTACTGAGCTAGCTTCTCTGTGAAAGCATCCTTTGGGGTAGGTAGATACTCATCCCCAAGGACAAGAGATAGCAGCAAAACGAACAGGCCAACACAACAGGGATTATATTGCCAGAGAGTTTAGACCTCCCTTTTCTGCTTCTGTGTGGGCCCCTCCATTGTACAGGCCTCAGACCCCATTACATTTTCATATTCTCCAACTATAACTGAATAACTCATACCCAAAAGTGTTTCAAGAGTCTCATGTTCCGATTCCTTTATTTCAGTGTCACTTTTACTTGTCTCTACACACTCTTCTGTCTTATTTTCAGAATATAGTTCCTTTAATATGGAACAAACTGATCTGATTATATTAGTAAGAACTACATTGGATTGGGGCCCAATCTTGGAACAGGTGACTCCCACTCAGCTCAGAAATGTCATGACTCCACCTAGTAAACCATTTATAAAAATGATAAAGTACAATTATGACTATTGACCCTGGAATCCATACCGAAAAATTACAGTCTGCCCATCTACCATGAGGGGGACAAAGTAAAGACTTTAAGTTGTTACTTTTCCCAGTTACTGAGGGAATTACAGCTGGGGTTAGATCAGTCACTGGTCTTGAAAAATCCTCAAGGGAAACTGAAAGAGTGTAAGTAAGATTTTGTAAAAACTGATGGGAGCTAGGATCGTTGTTGAGTCATCTATGGTCACTTGTTCCTTTAAAAAAGGCTGATTCATAGAAGTAAGTAAAGATGAAAAAAAAATGGTATTAGAGTCAAGACTGGTGGTGGGTTTTAAAGTAGACTGGGAGAATATAGACCCTGTTAAAAAAAAAAGTGTGAGTCCCAGGAGTTATGGATGCAGTAAAGGGGGAAGGTCTGCTTTCTGTTTTACACAGACAATCTCCTCCCAGGAAATACTGACTTTCCAGGGAAAAATCTCAGTAGAAATTGTGGAAGCATTTTCCCCCTCTTTTTACCAGGGAAAGAAGGATTTCCAGGAATACAACTCAGGACCCTATTCTCCAATTTCTAGCATATCATGTTAGGTTTGCAAATAAAGCCTCCTCCTTTCTATCTCAACTTGCAATAAGTAGGTGGGGTGCCAGAACAAAGGAAAGAGCTGCTGCCAAAATCAAGACAATGACATATGAGGAAAATGGCCTAGGTCTCTGCATGATCTTTCTCATTCCCCACATGATAAAAGCAAACAATCTCCAGCTATGGGGGGAATAAAAAGGCTGCTTTGCCATAAGCTGTAAGAACTAAGCTCCTCCTCTCCTGGCAGGTGCAGATATAACCTGGAGGAGGAATGTCCCCATGACAAAATGTTAGGTAGCAACATCAAAAATGGAACTGGTTCATAAGTAAACCTTTATCTGTATTCAGATATTATCTCAATCACCATCACAAACCAAAGAAACAAAAAAAAGATTACCAAAATAAGAGCAACCCACACCCATAAAGGCAATGGTGGTTCAGTCCTATCTAGAAGAGTCTTATGATTAGAGAAAACTTAAGAACTCAAGAGTTATAAGTCAGAAAATGACACAGGTTTTACATGTAAGCAGTGAATCCATGAGCCCTTTTCTCCAATCTTGACAGCAGTGGAAGTAGTCAGTGGAACTTAGAAGGGATTTTCCCAGGCAGGTCTGGTCCCACAATTCACTAAAAGTTCTTGATGTCAATGTTATTACCAGGATAGAAATCATGCAGTGTAAAGTCTAAAGGTCCAGTTTGTACTACTACTCTGTCATGAAGCTCTTTCAATCCATTCTATGGTTATTGTAGATAGGAAACAACAGAAGCATACCCACCAAGCAGTGATGTACATGCTAGAGAAAAAGGTTTTGCATTTATGGAGGGTGACCAAAAAGCATTTCATTAGGAGAAATATCATAATTCCCTCCTTGGTCTGTTATGCATATAGAACAAAGTCAAAGAGAAAACATCAGGCCATTTCAAATGGTTTCCAAAGCATAACTTGCCAACCATAGTCTTCTGTTCCTTATTCATACATTCAACTTGACCAGATCTTTCTTTGAAGATGATATGGGGTGTGGAACTTAGGAGTAATACCAAGATGAGAATACACTTGAGAGAACTGAATCACTGAAATGAGATACTCTCTTCAAGTCTATGTAGGCGGGTGGGCCATATTTGGGTACATTTTTTAAATAATAATTTTGGTAACAAAGGCATCAGTGACTTTATAACTAGGGAACACCTCAACCCACTGACTAAGGTGGTCAACAATGACAAGACAGTGTTTATGATGACCTGCTTTGGGCACATGAACAAAATCAACTTGTAAGTAAGTGCTTAAAAGGAATGTAAGCTAAAGGACGGCTACCAAAGGCTGTGGCTCAAAATGCATGCTGAATAAAAGCTAGGCAAGTTGGACAAGTGGCTGTTATGTGAGCTGCCACTGGGTGATGCCTAGAGCAACCCATCCTCTTCTAATTGAATCTATTTTCTCTTGTGTGCTATAATGGCTCCTCTTGTGAACCGAAAGGCTTACCTCGTGACAGAAACTCTGGGATAGAAGTGGATTCCCTTCCTTAGTCACCCAGACCCCCTGAGACAGGAGTAGTCTTGTATTACTATTTCTACTTTTCAATCTTGGTATTATCATAAGGAATACTGCTGCTTGATGTCAGAGCTGTTGGAGAAAAGACAGTTTTCTGTAGATGATAGAGAATTGTTGATATGAAGGATGCAGGAAGGATATTCTAGAGCAGCTAACTTTGCAGCTGCATCTGCCCAGGCATTCCCACGAGAGACACGGTCAGTTCCACTGATATGAGCACAACAATAAACAACTGCGAGGGTCCTGAGTAGTTGAGTGGAAGAAGAGATCTTTAATCAAGTCTGCATGGCAATAACCTTACTAGAGGAAGTTAAGAATCACTGTTGCATCCACAACATTCCAACAGCATGACAAACACCAAAAACATAGTGAGTCAGTATAAAAGGTAGCACTCTTGTCAGCAGCAAGGTGACAGGCTTGAGTAAAACCAATGAGCTCAGCAGCTTGGGCACTCAAGTTAGACAGCAATGAAGCTGCCCAAACTGTGTCATGAAACCACAGAGGGTCCAGTGTAATGCTCGTGGTCTTCCATGAAGGAAGAGCCATCAGTATAGAAAATGAAGTATTGATTCTCAAGAGACACAGCAGTAAGGTCATTATGAGGCTTTTCAGCCAAGTCAGCAACTGAGGTACAGTCATGCAAAGGCTCACCAGAGATAGGCAGGTCAGGGAGCAATGCTGCAGCATTGAGAATAGAATTCCATTTTAAGGCGACATTCTCTTTCCCTAACAATGGCAATACTTTGCATACCTTGCAAGCCTAGGGTCAGAAAAGGTTTGAGTGTGGTGATGAAGCAATAAAGTCTCAACTTCATGGGGGCACTGCACCACCACCACCAAAGAATTTCCTAGGACAAGATCATACACCTTTTCTACTAAGAAGGCAGTTGCTGCTACTGCCCTCAGGCAAGGTGGAGCGCATGTGGATCTTAAGGATTCAGTTAGGACCAGGGAAGCCACCCTTCTTTGTTCATGTACAAAGAGGGTGAACGGCTTACTAAAATCTAGGAGTCCTATGCCAGGAACAGACATTAATGCTTTCTTAAGTTTGGTCAAGGCAGTCAGACGTTCAGGATCAAGTTGTAAAGGTTCAGTAATGTGACCTTTAGTCAGGGCAACAAGAGGTTTAGTAACCTCACTGAATGATGGAATCCAGTGCCAACAATACCCTGCTACTCCAAGGACAGCACGTACCTGCTTCGTAGTCTTCCCAAGAGATAACTGTTGAAGAGCCCATATACATTTTTGAGAAGTAGAATGTGGCCCAGCAGACAAGACAAATCCAAGATACTCCACCCTCAGGTTGACACCACTGCTGTCATTATTGTTTGTCCTTAGTACTAGAAGATGACCAAAATGACATCACAATGTCAGGGTCAATGTAGTGTGTTGGACTGTGGCTGATCAAACCAATACAAGCTCAGAAGGTTCTACCACAGGTATGACCATTTGGGAAAGAGATGTCTCTAAATTTGCACATCTCATTTCTTTTGAGCTACTACAATTTTGCTTTGTTCATAGAGTACAACCCCCTTCTTTGATGCAGCCATGCCATGCTGGATGATACTGTATATCCCCCTTGAATCACAATTCTTCAGAGAGACCCTGAGAATGTCTTTGCATCACTTTTTAAATTAATTTATTTTTAGTTTTCAACATTCACTTCCACAAGATTTTGAGTCTCAAATTTTCTCCCCATCTTGTCCCTTCCCCCATCCCAAAATGGCATGCATTCTGAATACCCCTAATCCACCCTCCCTTCTATCTCTCCCCACCCTTCTCTTACCTTATCCCCTTCCCCTTCAACTTTCCTGTAGGGTAGGATAGATTTCCATACACCGTTTCCTGTATATCTTATTTCCCAGTTGCTTGTGAAAACTAATTTTTTTTTATCTTTTGTTTTTAAAATTTTAGGTTCCAAATTTTCTCCCTTCCTCCCTCCCCATCCACCCTCATTGAGAAGGCAAGCAAACTGATACAGGTTACACATGTGTACTCATGCAAAACACTTCCATAGTAAGTCATGTTGTGAAAAACTAAGTATAATTCCCTTCAACCTATCCTGCCCCCCATTTATTCTATTCTCCCTTTTGACCCTGTCCCTCTCTAGAAGTGTTTGCTTCTGATTACCCCTCCCCCAATCTGCCCTCCCCTCTATCATCCTCCTGCTCTCTTGTCCCTTCCCCCCCCATTTTCTGTAGGTAAGATAGATTTCCATACCCAATTGAGTGTGTGTTATTCTCTCCTTAAGCCAAATCCTATGAGAATAAGATTCACTCATTCCCTCTCACCTTCCCCCCCATTTCCTCCACTGTAAAAGCCTTTTTTGTCTGTTTTATGTGAGATAATTTACCCCATTCTACCTCTCCCTTTTTCCTTCTCACAGTATAATCCTCTCTCACCCCTTAATTTTATTCTCCAGATATCACCCCTTCATCTTCAACTCACCCTGTGCCCTCTTATTTATATCTATCTATCTTTCTATCTATCTATAAACATACACATAATTTTTTCCCTCCAACTACTCTAAAACTTACAAAGGATTCATGAATTACAAATATCATCTTTTCATGCAGAATGTAAACAGTTCAACCTTCATAAGTCTCTTATGATTTCTCTTTCCTGTTTACCTCTTCATGTTTCTCTTGAGTCTTGTATTTGAAAATCAAATTTTCTGTTCAGCTCTGGTCTTTTCATCAAGAATGTTTGAAAGTCCTCAATTTCACTGAATGTCCATTTTTTTTCCCTGAAGCACTATGCTTAGTTTTGCTGGGTAGGTGATTCTTAGTTGTAATCCTATCTCCTTTGCTCTCCGGAATATTATATTCCAAGCCCTGCAGTCCCTTAAAGTAGAAGCTGCTAAATCTTGTCTTATCCTGATTGTGTTTCCACAATACTCGAATTGTTTCTTTCTGGCTGCTTGCAATATTTTCTCCTTGACCTGGCAACTCTGGAATTTGGCTACAATATTCCTAGGAGTTTTCCTTAGGGGATCTCTTTCAGGAGGTGGATTCTTTCAATTTCTATTTTGCCCTCTGGTTCTAAAATATAAGGGCAGTTTTCCTTCATAATTTCTTGAAAGATGATGTCTAGGCTCTTTTTGTGATCATGGCTTTCAGATAGTCCAATAATTTTAAAATTCTCTCTCCTGGATCTATTTTCCAGGTCAGTTGTTTTTCCAATGAGATATTTCACATTGTTTTCTTTTTTTTTATTCTTTTGAATTTGTTTTACAATGTCTTGATTTCTCGTAAAGTCACTAGCTTCCAATTGCTCCATTCTAATTTTTAAGGAAGTATTTTCTTCAGTCAGCTTTTGGAGTTCCTTTTCCATTTGACCAATTTTGCTTTTTAAGGCATTCTTCTCCTCATCACCTTTTTGAACCTCTTTTGCCATTTGGGTTAGGCTCTTTTTTAAGGTGTTATTTTCTTCAGTATTTTTCTGGGTCTCCTTTAGCAAGCTGTTGACTTGTTTTTCATGATTTTCTTGCATCACTCTCAGTTTTTCCTCTACTTCTCTTACTTGCTTCTCAAATTCCTTTTTCAGCTCTTCCATGACCTGGGACCAATTCATATTTTTCCTGGAGGCTTTGGATGTAGGAACTTTGACTGCATTGTCTTCTTCTGGTTGTATGTTTTGATATTCTTTGTTACCAAAGAAAGACTCTATGGTCTGATTCTTTTGTCGCTTCTTGCTCATGATCCCAGCCAATTACTTGAGTTATAAACCCTTTGTTAGGGTAGAAGTCTGCTTCCAGTGTGGAGAATGAACTGTCCCAAGCATCGGGGGTTTTATGCAGCTGTTTTCAGAGATACTTCTAGGGACCTGAAAATTTTCAGTTCTTCCAAGGTGCTATGATCAAGGGCAAGGTGTTCACTCCTTTCCTGACCTGTGCTCCGGTCTATGAGTGACCACAAGCACTCTTTTCTCTCTTTCACCTGTGAGGAGGATTTTCTATCTCCACAGCCCCTACAAGCAAGCACTCCTCCTCACCCCAGGACCGCCACCTAGAATTGTGATTCAGATCCAAGCACGGGCAAAGCAAGAGAATCCTGTACCAGCAAAGAGATCCCTGCAATGCCCTTCTGATCAGCTACTTGATTCCCCCTCAGTCTAGAGGGAGCTGCCCCCCTGGGGCCAAGCTCAAGGATTGGGGCTAGAACTCCACCAGGCTTCTCTCTCACCACTGCAGAAACACACTTTTCCTACTGACCTTCTAAGTTGTCTTTGGAGTCATTGAGTTGAGAATCTGCCACAGCTGCCCGCAATTCAGTCCTCTGAGGCCTGCTCCAAGTTCACTGAGGCCTTCGAGCCCACATGGAACTGCGTTCCTTTACCAGCCTGGTGCGATATACCTTCCCAATCAACCATCCTGGCTGTCTTGGGCTGTGAATTTGTTTCACTCTGTCTTTTTGTGGGTTCTGCTGCTTTAGAATTTGTTTACAGCCATTTTTTACAGGTATTTGGAGGGGTTTGGTGGAGAGCTCAAGCAAGTCACTGCTTTTACTCTGCCATCTTGGCTCCACACCCCCCCCATCACTCCTTATCTCTGAGTGCCTGCCTTATGTGAATAAGGCATAAAACAGTTTCCATAAAATAGTCTTTCATGCAAACATAGGTTTGGCATTTGAACAAGTTTGATGTGGAGACCTTATGGCCCCTTTGATGTTGGCTATCTTCTTGATACATCTTGATAGTAGGTGATACTAACAAAAGGTCATCAACATATTGGACTAGGACAGTCTATAAAAACAATAAAAGCTAGATCTTGCTGCAAAATTTGGAAGAACAAATTTGGACTTTTGACATACCCTTGAGACAAGTGAGTCCATATACACTATTTATTGTTCCAGGTGAAAGCAAAATTATTGGGAATCTGGGTGAATCAGAATACTAAAAAGTACAGAACACAAATCTATCACAATAAGGCAGGTAGCCTCACAAGAGACAGAAAAAAACAACTGTAGCAACCTTAGATACTACAGGTTATCCAGGTATGACATAAGCATTAACAGCACATAAACCTTGTACAAAATGATAAACAGGTCTACCATCAGGCCTGGGTTAGGTTTCTTGACTGGTAACATGGGAGTATTACAAGGAGATTTTCATGGCACAATATAAGTCAATAATAGGCACAATATCTTCAATAGCTCCTTTAGATAAAGGGTATTGAGACACAGATGGTGCTGGGACACCATTGGCAGTTATAGTAACCAGAACAGCTGACTTTTTGGAGACCTATATTAGAGGATCAAGTCGCCCATAAGGAACCGGGAATATCAGGAGGGATACAGGGGCCTTCTCCACTATGGATGTGTGAGGACAAAATAGGGAACAATGAAGACATTTCTTCATCAGAGCAATCACTGGTAAGGTCTATCAATACCAGGAACAAAGAAGTTGGGTCATCTGGTAAATGCAGAGTTAGAGTATTATTGGAAGGCATGAGATATGGCCTCTAGTTTACACAAAAGATCTTACCTCAATAGATGAACTGGTGTATCTGGTTCCCATAAAAAGGAATGCATTACTGACAGAGGGCCTACAATAACTTCTTGAAGGGATACCTATTGGGGATCTCCCTCAATCCCTACTGTGCTTATGGACCCAAAAGGGGTGCAAATAAAATTTGGTTTCTCCCTTAAGAGAGAATTAGAAGCTCTGGTATTTGAGATAATCAAAAAAGGTACCCCCAACTTTTAAGGGTAATCTTGGGTTCCCTTGTTTAGGGAGAGGCAAAGACAGGAATAATGGGAGCAAGGACACCAAATCTAAATGTGTTAGTTCTTGCCTCTCCCCCACACCTTCATGTGAGAGGATTTCCTTGTGGATGAATAAAACCCTTCTCAATCTGTTCTTGGGACCTTGCAAACTTATTATCATTTGGTGGTCTCAAACATCTGTTATTGTTTTGCCCCTGGAGTCTAGTGAACCTTTGGCTTCCTTGATTTCATTTTTAATTTAAGCAGTCCCAAGCAAGATGTCCTGGCCTATGACAATAAAATCATTCTCTCATCTTGAACTGGTTTTTCAGCGTGCATAAAGGGCCTGTGACCTGAATGGTGGCTAGAGAAGTAGCAGGTTTTTGGATTGGGATTGTCGCCAAGTCTCTTCCATTATAAACATATTGAGCAACAGCCTTCAGTTCACTTATGTTCTTTTCACGCCAACCAGGACATTGCTTGTGAAAACATTGCCTGATTTCTGACAGAGACTGATTGACAAAGGCTATATTGATAATACTTGCATCTTGAAGGTTAAGAGGATCTAACCCAGCAAATCACTTAGCACTTTTGCATCACCTGTCATAGAAATGCAAGGCAGGTCTCATTTTCTTCTTGGATGGTCTCTGGAACTTACTCCACTTATTTGGGAACATGGCAGTTTCAAACCCCAAATTAAAGAATCTCTAGCCTGAATCATCAGAGTATAATGTACAGGATTATTAGAGTCCCAATTCAGATCTTGTAAAGGCCAATTAGGAATATTAATTGCTTCTATTATAGCTGTTTTTTCTCCTGAAGGGAGCAAGGTTTCCATTAAGTTAATTATATCTCCCCAAGTAGGACTGTAACCCCTAAATATGGCCTGAAATTGGGTTATAAAACTTGCAGGATCTTCAACAAATTTAGGAATGTCTTTTCTCCAAATGGAGAGGTCAGAAAGGCTGAAAGGGTGGCATTCTCTAACAGAAGCTAGAGCCACCTCCCTCCAGCGTGACATACATTTTCCACAAGAGGTAAAATGCTATAGGCTGTTCTTCATTTGCCGTGTTGTGGAAGGAGGGGAGTAAGGTAGAGGTGCAAAAGGAAGAGAAGGATTAGGTAAGGCAGGTTGAGAGTATAGGGCTGACTGGAAGATGGGGGGTTCAACTCAGTTTCCCAGCAGTACCAATATTTCATTTGGTCTATGTGAAGTTTGGGAGATTGTTCAAGACTTTCTAAGTGTAGAATAGTCAGAAGTTCCAAATATTGGCCAAAACAAATCACTTGAATCCCTAGCATTTTTGAAGCATGCCCTGCATAGCCTGATGGTTCTCTTCTTTGTCATCCCTGACTGGATATGGATTTTACCCCTTTCCCATGAAATTAGAAATTTGCCCAAGAGAGATCCTATAAGAATGTTCATGCTTAATCCCATATCTCCTCTAGGCATCCCCAGAGAGGAATATTAGTCCCTGGAACTCTTTTGAAAGAATTTCTCTGAGGACACCCTGATCCTAGAAATTCCCTAATGCCAGAAAGTAAGTACCTGAGAAGTTCCACTAAAGACATCCTGAAAACATTTGACTATACTTCAATGTGGGTCCTTTCCTACAGCTGATGCTCAGTTAACCAGGAATTTTTTTTTTTATTTAATTCTCTAACTTTTTCTCAATATAAAGCACAATTTACCCCTTCCACATTGTGACTTTCCCCATCATGGTTTCAATGTATTTGGGGTTGGATAATTAAATGGGAATTTTGCAGAAGCTGCAGATGACACACAAAGACCAGCAGATGACACAGAAAATGTTTAGAAACTCAGAGATGCAGAACATGTTTAGTATTATATAATAACATTTTATCTCTTAATACCATAATAATTCAGACTTCTCTGGCATGAAGGGAAGGCCAAAAAATTTTACACAGATTTTACAGATCAGGGGGGACACCACACCGCTAACCTCCACAATGCAGAAGGGATAACTGCACAGTTTTGAACCTTAGGACTCTTTAGTGGGTTTTGTTTTGTCTTATTTTGTTTTCAACAGTACAGTATAGTACTGATCTAGGGAGAGGTAATCCTATTCCACTTCTAAGGGAAAAGTGACCTAATATATTGGTTATTCATCCTAGCTTCATGGGAAATTCTGCAAATTTGATAAGTATATTATTTATGCTTTGACCCAAGTAATTGATTTAAAAAACTGAAAAGGACATTCTCTAGGATATTTCACTGGGGACTTCCCTTCAACTTGACATTAATTCAGTAGTGATTACTCTTTGGATACAGTCATTCAACTAGTTCTGAATCCACTAAGTTACTATCAGTTAGCCCATATCATCAAATGTACTGCAAAAGTAGTCATTGTGATAAAGATTTGGTGGAGTAAAAAATTATAATAAATAGGTAAAAACATTTAATGATCATTTACATCAGAGTTGTCAAACACATAGGCATGCAACCCACAATACTCCCAAGTGAAGCTCAAATCAGATTAAAACATAATTGGGAAATATTTAACAAAATGAATAAAAATACAATAAAAACATAGATAATATTATAATTTAAAACCAGCCTGCAGAGATCCTTATGTATGGATTAATGGCCCTCATTTCTAGTTGAGTTTGATACCACTAATCTATATTACCCTGAAAATATTAAAAGCAATATTAAGAGAGGTCTTCTAAAACATTTCCCAAACTTCTCATCCCAGTTCAAATCTCCTAAACCACTTCCTCCCCAACCCCACCTCCACTCTCAGCTGAGAGCCTTACCTCATTCTTCATGGCGGAAAAAAAAAAAAAGAAATCATTTGCCAAGAGCTCCTTCTTCCCACCTCCTCAACCCATATCACTCAAATGTCTTCCCCACTTTCTCCTTTATCCTGTCTCACATAGAGAAGTGGCCCATCTCATTGACAAGGCAAAACTCTACACGCACACATGGTCCCATCCCAACTTCTCCAGCAGACTGCCCCCCTCTAACATCCCTTCTCTCACTAATCTTCAATGTCTCACATCTACTGGCTACTTCCTGTTGCCCATCTCTTCCTCATCCTTAATCTGGCAATTAAACTCATCTCCTGCCATCCTAGACTTACTCTAATTTCACTCTCTTCTAAACCCTCTCCAGACTGGCTTCCAACCTCATCACTCAATTGAAACTGCTCCCAAAATTGTCAGTGACCTCTGAATTGCCAAATCAAACAGCCTTTTCTCAATCTTCACTTTTTTTTTTACTTCTCTGCAACATTTGACACAGGTGATTCCTTTCTTCTGTGACCCGTGTTTGACACAACCCTCTCCTTTAGGTTTTCATGATACCACCCCTATCTTGGTTGTTCTTCTACCTACATGATCCCTCCTTCCAGGTCTCCTTTGCTGATCTTCCTTCAGGTCACACCCACTAACCCTGGGTATACCCCAAGGACAGCTAGGTGGCACAGTGAACAAAGTGCCAGGCCTGAAGTCAGGCAAACTCATCTTCCTGAGTTCAAATCTGGCTTCAGACATTTACTAGCTTTGTGACCTTGGGCAAATCACTTAACCCTGTTTGCTTCAGTGTCCTCATCTGTAAAATGAGCTAGAGAAGGAAATGACAAATCACTCCAATATCTTTGCCAAGAAAAGGGGGTTATGAAGAGCTGGACATGACTGGAATGGCTGACCAGCAACAACCACCACCACCACCCAAAAGTCCATCCCGGAACCCCTTTTTCTCTCCCTCTATATTTTCTCAGTGATCTCATTAGCTCCTGTAGGTTTAAGTATCATGCTTTTGCAGATGATTCTCAAACCTCTTTCCTGTTCTCCAGTCGCATATCTCCAACTCCCTATTAGACATCTCACACTCAACTGTCCCAAACTCGTTATCTTTCTCTGTAATCTCTCCCATCTTCTGAATCCATATTACTGTTGAGAGCACTTACAATCTAGTGGTCATCCTTATATTCTTTTACTGCCCATATTCAAACTACAGCTAAGACCTGTCATTCCTACCTTCATGATATCTCTCATATATATCTCCTCTCCTCTCTTTTGACACAGTAGCCACCCTGGGACTATTACCATAGCCTGCTGGTAGGTCTCCCTGCCATAGTTCTCTCCCTATTCCAGTCCACCCTCCACTCAGCTATCAGATTGATCTTCCTCAGGTGTAGGTTGAACCATGTCATACCACTAAACTAATCAGTAAACTCCAGTGGCTCCCTGTTGCCTCCAGGATCAAACATCAAATCCTCTGCTTGGCTTTTATAGCCTGTTACAACCTTGGCCCTTCCTTCATTTCCAGTATTCTTATACTTATACCTTCCCTGTATTTTACAATCCAGTGACATTGACCTTAATGTTCCTCATTTCCAGACTCTGTGCCTTCTTCCTGGGTGCCTCACGTCTGAAACACTCCTTCTCCTCACTTTGTCGACTTCCTTCAAGACTTGGCTCAAATCTCTAGATGCAATGTCTTTCTCACATATCACCTCTCCAACCAAAGCACTATTAGTGCTTTTTTTTCCCTCTGAGATTACTTCCTATTTACATCATATATATCTTGTGTGTGTATATATAATATATATACATATTTATACATATATGTATATATTTGATTGCATATTGTCTCTTCCATTAAAATGGGAGCACCTCAAGGGCAGGGATTGTGTTTTTGCCTGTCTTAATATCTGCAGTGCTTAACATAATACCTACAACACAGTATATGCTTAATAAATGTTCACTTACTGACTGGTATCACTGAGCCAAAAAGTATGTACAGTTTGGTGACTTTTGAGACATTGTTCCAATTGTTTTCAAGACTGCTTGGACCAATTCAGAGGACCACCAATAATGCATCAATATGCTTATACTCTTAGAACTTCTCCAACAATTGCTATTTTCCTCTCGTGTAATCTTTATCAATTTGATAAATATTAGGTGGAACCTCAAAATTGCTTTAATTTGCATTTTATTATTAATATAGCATTTTTTATGTCTACTGCTACTTGTATTTATTCCTTTGAAAACTACCTATTCATTTATCAGTTGGGGAATGGCTCTATTACCAATTCAATGAGTTTCTTACGTTTTAGAACATATGGAGACAATCTTTGAAGTGAGAGCTTAAATTAAAGAAACTAGCAGTAAATTTTTTTTCCCAATTAACTGTTTTCCTTCTAATGTTAGCTGTATTGGTCTTGTTTGTGCAAAAAGTTTCATTTCATGTAATCAAAATTGCACATTTTATCTTTTGCAATCCTCTCTAACTCTTGTTTAGTAATGAATTCTCTCCCTAGTCATAGATGTGAAATGCAGTTTCTTTATGGCTCCTCTAATTTACTCATGCTGAAAATATGCACATGTAAGTTATGAATCTATTTGGAACCATTTATCTTGGTATTTGGTATGAGATGATGTTATAAATTTAATTTCTACCAGACTGCTTTCCAAGTCTCCCAATAATTCTTGTCAAATAGTGAGTCTTTACCCCAGTAGTTGTGATCTTCGGGTTGTCAAACATTAGACTACTGGATTTGTTTGCTTCTACATGTTGTATGTCTAATCTGTTCCACCTATTTCCTTTTCTATTTTTTTTTACCATAACCAAATCATTTTGAGGATTATTGCTTGGTTGTATACTTTTATGTCTTGTACTGCTAGGCTTCCTCACTTTTTTTCCCCATTATTTCCCTTCAGATTTTTCACTTTCTGTTCCTCCAGATAAATTTCCTGCTGTAGGTTTAAAAAGCCCCTTCCCAGCCTTTCCAACCTGGTCCCAGACAGGATGGCTCCCGCAAAGAAAGGTGGAGAGAAAAAGAAGGGACGTTCTGCCATCAATAAGGTGGTGACCAGAGAGTATACCATCAACATTCACAAGAGGATTCATGGGGTAGGCTTCAAAAAGCGAGCTCCTCGGGCTCTAAAGGAAATCCAAAAATTTGCCATGAAAGAAATGGGAACTCCAGATGTATGCATTGACATCAGACTCAACAAAGCTGTTTGGGCCAAAGGAATAAGAATGTCCCATACCGTATCCGAATGCGTTTGTCTAGGAAACGCAATGAGGATGAAGATTCACCAAAAGAGCTGTATACGTTGGTTACTTATGTACCTGTCACCACTTTCAAAAGTTTACAGACAGTCAATGTGGAGGAAAACTAAACTGAACTTCATTTAAATAAAGTTATAAAATCTCAAAAAAAAAAAAGGCCCTTCCCCTACACTCACGGTCAGAGTTGCGGTTTAGAATAAGGAAAAGTCAAACTACAGGAATGCCTGAAGGGTGGAGCTTGGAAAGAAGTGGCTCTGTCCACATGAGACTTGGGAAACAAAAAAAGGAGGCAGCAAGTTATCTTCTCCAGTTAAATGCCCTGTTATTCTAACCCCCAGCTCCTGATAGGATAGGATCACAAGGCCATTTGTTTCGAAGAGAACTTAGGGGCCATCTAGTACAACTCCATCATTTTACAGACAAGGAACTGGGGCCCAAAGAGATTAAGTGACTTGCCAATATGTCACAGAGGTAGTGAGTAGCAAAGCTCAACTGTAACCCTGGTCCTCTGACTCCATATCCTGCCCTCTTTCCACTGTACCAGAATAATAGAATTTAAGCTCCTTGACGGCAGAGGACTCTTTTATTGCTGTTATTGTTCGTTTGTTTTGCCTCTCTGTGTTTAGTGCCCAGGACCGGGTCTGGCATGCAGCATAGCGCTCAGTAAACACTTGCTGATTGATTACATATATTTACTGAGAAGGTTGGGATCAGTGCTATGAGATGAAATTGACTGGATGACTGGTGACCATATTTGGCTCCTCACCATTCTAACACATTATCCAAGCTCTTCGTACTATTTTTTCCAGTCAGTTCAATTGTCCAGGAAAACCGAAAAACATTGATCTGAAGCTGTTCTTGTAAGTAAAACCAAAAATAATTCTTTATGAAACATTTAAGTGCCTCACATGCCAGGTACTGCGCTGAGCACTGAGACTCAAAGATGAAAAATGGCATAATCCTGGTTGACCAGGGAAATGCATTAGCTGAAGTTTACCTAAGATTTATCAAGGCATTTGATAAAGTATCTCATGTTATTCTTGTGGAAAAGGTGGAGAGTTGTCAATTCAAAAGAGAAAAGTTAGGTGGATCTACAATTGGTTGAATGGTTGGACTCAGAACTGTGATTAATGGTCTGATGTCATTTTGAAAGGAGATCTCCACTAGAGGGCCTCAGGAAGCTGTACTTTGTTCTGCACTGTTTTAACATTTTTATCAATGCTTTGGATAAAGATACCGATGGGCATCCTTATCAAATCCACAGATGGTTCAAAGCTGGGAAGGAGAACTAACACAGGATTTGAGAGAGTCAAGATGTGAAACAATCTTGAGAGCAAAAAGCTGGGTCAAATTCAATAAGATTAAATTTAATAAGGATCTATGTAAAGTTTTTACAGTTGGATCAAAAAAAAATTCAAGACACTCAGCACAGTATACTGATACACAGGAGGCACTTAATAAATGTTTGACTGAATGGAATGGCTTTGTTCAATAGCATTTTGTCTGAAAACTATCTCCAGGTTTTAAAGAGCTGCCAGCTCAACACTCATCAACAGTGTAACATAGCAGTCAAAAAAGGGAGAACCATTTCAGGCTGTATCAAGAGAGGCATAGCTTTCAGGGATGAGAAGACTGTCCCACTGTACTCTATCTGCTGGGCTTAGCCCACATGTGGAGTCCCAGTTCAGTTCTGAACACCACAGTTTACGAAGGCCAGTGACAATCTGTAGAACATCTAAGGGAAGGCAACCAGAATAGGGAAGTTCTTGAGAGTTCATGCCACATTTGGACTATCTGAAGGAACTGCACACTCTGCTCTTTCCAAAGTTACCAACAATCCCTTAATTGATAAATCTGATGGTCTTTTCTCAGTCTTATCCTTCTTGACCTCTCTACTGAATTTGACACTGTTGACCACCCTCTGTTCTCTCTCCAAGATTTCATGATACTGCTCTCTCCTGGTTCTTCTCAGGCTCCTTTGCCAATCACACCACTCCCTTCTCCCCAATCTCTGCAACCCTCCTATTACCAAAAAGAAATTCCATGAGTATTCATTAAGGCTCTGTCCTGGGCCGCCTTCTCTCTCTAGGCACTTTCTCTTGATGACCTCATCCCAATACAGATGATACACACATCTACATACTAGACCTATTCTCTATCCCACACAAACTCTAGTTCCATATGACCAACAATAGACCATATGTCTATTGGACATAAAATAGAAGAAGATAGCAGAATGGATTAGAAAGCACAATCCCACAATATGCTGTTTATAAGAAACACACTTGAAACAGAAAGAAGACTAATATGCCACTGACTCCCAATCCAGTGTTCCACACACCAACAGGCTGCCTCACATTTTCCAAGGCCTCTAACTGAAACTGGATAATTATGAAGTGTTTTACTTCAGTCAAGCAAAGAAGACAACTCTTAAAAATGTGCTCTCTATTCAAGGAAAAGTACTATATAAACCTAAATAAATACATTACCAATGAGAAATGATGGAAATAGAAGTGTCAAGGGAATTGAGGAAATTTTGGCTAAGAAGCACTCAATAAAAAATGATGTATAACTTCCTCATACTTTTCCATGCTATGGAGAAAGTGCTATTGATGATGCCTGTCAAAAGCAGAGCCACTGCTAAAAATAATTTCTTGTGTTTTATAGGGTAAAATATATATGCATTAGATAGACTAGACCAGATGTCAGAAGGATATGATGCCATAAGGAAAACCTTGGTATTATAAAGTTTCTTCTAACGATCCAGGCACAGCATACCAGAAGAAAAAAAATCCTGACATTTAAGGATTTCCAGAAACCATAGTTTTATCCAGCTTTGGGTCTGAATTTCTTCACTTGCTTTATGCTATGAGAACTTACAATGTGTAAGATCAATGGGCATGGTTTTTATAAGAACATTTAATTAAACAATTATTTTTTGCCAAATCTCTAATTAGGAATTCCAAATCTCTTTTAACATAAATGTATATTATTTGCATCAAAGCTATAATAAATTGATGCTAAATAGACATTTATTAAGAGCATACTGGGGGGCAGCTAGGTGGGTTAGTGGATAGAGCACCGACCCTGGACTCAGGAAGACCTGAGTTCAAATCCGACCTCAGACACATAAACTCACTAGCTGTGTGACCCTGGGCAAGTCACTTAACCTCATTGCCTAGCAAAAACAAAAACAAAAAAGAGCTTACTGGGTTGCCAGGCACTGGGGATAGAAAAGGAAAAAAAAGCAGCAAAACATAATTCCTGCCCTCAAGGAGCTCACAATCTAATGAGGAGACAACAAGTTATGAAAAGGTTGAACAGGAAATAATTAAAAGAAGTAAAGCTCTAAAAGTAAGAAGACTGGTAAAGGTTTCCTGTAGGAGATGGGATTTTAGTTGGGGATTGAAGGAATCCAAGGAAGCCTATAGGTGATGAGGAGGGAGAGCATTCCAGGATTGGAAAACAGCCAGAGAAAATGTCCAAAGCTGAGAGATAGAGTATCTTGTTTGAAAACAGCAAGGAGGACAGTGTCACTGGATCAAAGACTATGAGTCGGGGAGTAAGGTGTAAGAAGATTGGAAAATTGGAGGGGAGGGCACACTAGGTTATGAAGGGCTTTGAATGACAAATAAAGGATTTTGTGTCTGATCCTGGAGGCCACAGGGAATCACTGTGAGTAGAGGTGGTAACATGGTTGGACCTGCACTTTAGGAAAAGTGCTTCGTCAGCTGAATGGAGGCTGAATTGGAGAGAGGAGAGCCTGAAGCAGGCAGACCCACCATCAGGCTACTACAATAGTCCAAGAATGGGGTGATGAGGGCCTGTACAAAAGTGGTAGCTATATCAGAGGAGAGAAGGGGCCTATTCAAGAGATACTGTAAACTTGAAATCCACAGGCATTAGCAACAGATTGTATATGAGGGTTGAGAGACAGTGAGGAGTCAAGAATGATATCTAGGTTGTGAACCTGAAGCACTGGGAGGATGGTGTTACCCTCCACAGTAACAGGGAAGCTGGGGGAGGGGGCAGAATGAGGGAGAAAGATAATGAGTTCAATACTGGTTTGAATTTAAGGTGTTTACTGAACATCTACTTCAAGATGTCTGAAAGGCAGTTGGATATGCAAGACTGGAGGTCAGCAGAAAAGTTTGGGAAGGATGGGTAGATGTGAAAGTCATCACTTTGCAAAGTACCTTACATAAATGTGGCAGGCTCATTTTGATGAGTCCTTCCCTGGACATGGATCTTGGTCTGCAGGGGGCATCTCCCACGGAGCTGGACAACCTCTCTAGCCTCACTGCTAAGGATGACACAGAGAACTTTACTATGATTGGTGTCCAGTGACTAGAGCTACCTCTTTATTGGTGGTGAGAAACAAACTAATGACTGAGGGTCCTTTTCACCCTGTGAAGTTGCTATGATAGAAAAAAAAATCAACAGCTGTCCCACAGCCAATATACATATTGTACAGTGAATAAGTGATAACTCATTTGTTAAACGTTTGCTATGTGCTAGCACTGTGCTATGAGCTTTGGATACAACTATAAGCAAGCAAGATAGTCCCTTCCCTCAAGGGAGTTTAGATTCTTATGGGGGGAAAAAAGACCATGAAGGAGGAACTGGAGAGTTAGGGGGCTGGAGAAAGGTGTTAACATCTGTAGCAGCATGGTTTGGAAATAGCAGTGAAGCATACTTGTGTAGAAAGGGACTCTGCTACCCACTTCTGTTAAACAAGAGCTAAATTTAAGATTTCTCTCGATTAATCTAGTCAGGCTTCAAGGACTGGTTCATGCGAGCCCAGAATGCTTGGGAGGCCCTGAGCCACAGTTTATCTATCTCATTTGATACTCACAACAACCCTGTAAAGAAAGTACTCGTCAGCCCCATTTTACATATGGGGAAACAAGGTTCAAAAAGATTAAGTGACTTGCCCCTGGTTGCACAAAAGGCAAGCATCAAGAGGCAGGATCTGAACCCAAATCTTAGGATCACAGATCCAGAGCTAAAAAAAATATTAGAGATCAACTTGTCTAACCCCTTCATTTTATAAATTAAGAAAATGAGGCCCAAGGAGGTTAAGTGACTTGCCCGAGATCACACAGAGATTAAATGACTGCAGAGCCAGTCTTCTTTCCACTGCACCACGCTCTTCTTTCCAATTCTACCTCCAACACTCTGTCCCCTGGGCCATGCTGCCTCACATTCATACTTCCCACATAAGAGTATAATCCAATTCAAGAGTCCATAGTCATCTACCAATGCTACTTTGGAACTCTATTAGCATAACTCTGTGGCAGAAAACAAGCTGAAAGTTAAAAGTCTTAATTTTATAACTTTTAAATATAAATAGGGGTTCATTATAAAACTGAACTGTATGTCCATTACTGGGCTCACATAAAACCTTCAAAGTAGCCAGCTCTTCAGAAGCTTAAACAAGGGACAGGAAAAATGGCTTTTACATTAGACACAGAGGGACTATGCTTTGTTAATTATTTTGCCCAGTAACTGGGAGTATAGAAATGGAACCCACACAGATTTTTTTTTCTTCTCTGAAGGTTATACTTATTCTATATATTACTTAGTTCCAAAGTCATTTTTCCTCTTTAAGAAAGATGATGAACTTAGATCACCTCAGAAGGCATTTACTCAGGATTCTACTGTTGGTAGAAGACTTCCTTTTTGCTAGTATTGTCCAGTGAAGTGACTTTTGATATTTTGCCCAGGTAATAAAATACCCATTATTGTCATTAATCAAAGGATCTTCCCATTTCCATATAACCTTTCAGTACTGGCTTTATGTCCTTTGATCATTTTAAGAAAGTAAGTATGAATACTTTTGACCCAGCAATAGCACTTCTAGGTCTATAACCCAAAGAGATCATAAAAAACAGGAAAAGGAGCCACATGTACAAAAATATTCACAGCAGCTCTTTTTGTGGTGGCAAAGAATTGGAAATTGAGGTGATGCCCATCAATTGGGGAATCGCTAAACAAGTTGTGGCATATGAATGTAATGGAATACTATTATGCTATAAGAAATGAGCAGGCAGGGGCAGTTAGGTGGTGCAGTGGTTAATGCACCACCCCTGGAGTCAGGAGGACCCCAGCTCAAATCTGGCCTTAGGCACTTGATACTTACTAGCTGTGTGACCCTGGGCAAGTCACTTAACCCCAACTGCTTCATGAGGAAGGAAGGAAGGAAGGAAGGAAGGAAGGAAGGAAGGAAGGAAGGAAGGAAGGAAGGAAGGAAGGAAGGAAGGAAGGAAGGAAGGAAGGAAGGAAGGAAGGAAGGAAGGAGCAGGCGGACTTCAGAAAAACCTGGAAAGACTTATATGAACTGATGCTGAGTGAAATGAGCAGAACCAGGAGAACATTGTACACAGTAACAGCCACATTGTGCTATGAGTGACTTTGACAGACTTAGCTCTTCTCAGCAATGCAAGGATCTGAGATAATTCACGATGGAAAATGCAATCCACATTCAGAGAAAGAACTCTGGAGTCTGAATGTAGATGGAAGCATACTATTTGCTCTCCTTTTCTTTTGTTGTTTTGTTTTGTTTCTTCTTTCTTGTGGTTCCTCCCATTAGTTCTAATTGTTCTATACATCATGACTAATATGGAAATATGCTTAATATGAATGTGTAAGTACAGCCTATATCAGATTTAATGTCATCTTGGGGAGGGGGAGGAAAAGGAGGGGAGAAAATTAAAAACTCAAAATCTTATGGAAGTGAATATTGAAAACCAAAAATAAATATTTTTTTAAAAAGAAGAAGAAAAGTAAGCATGATATAAGAATGTACCTTGGCTTTTAAAAAAAAAAAAAAAGAAAGAAAAATTTCCATAATACACACTCATATCACAGTATTCAGAACATGCCCATCAATATTCAGCCAGCACTTTCCCCTGTCACAGAGAAAATTACTGGAAAATCACTTATTTTCCAAGCTCTTCCTGATGTTGGTCTGAGTTCAGGCAAGTTAACAATCTCTATTTCATGAAAACTTGCATCAAGGGAAATGGAAATTATTTTCTTCTGGGAACTCTGGCTGTGTCACTGTTAAGTCATACTATTAAATTGTCTGCATATTGGTGGGTCTTGGAGAGCCACAAACTCCATCTCTTGAAGTCTCTCCTACTTCTCTGAACTGGATATTTGCCCTTAAATCATGCAAATCCCTCAATCCAGGTGCAACATGAACTACCCTCTGCAGGAAAGGGATTAAAGAGAAATATCAGATTTCCTCAACATTTCAACTGGAAGCTTGGAAATTACCATGTTGTTGTCTCCCTATGGGGATTATGTAATGGCAAAACTATATTGACCTCCCAAACAAGACACTTTGCTGGCTCTTTAACAGATGTGCATGATACATATGATTTAGTGAAAGGAAATCCATTATGGGCTGATCTGTTTATAATGAAGTCATGTCTCTAAAATGACCACAGACAGCTTACCTTGTTATATTAAAATTCTTACAAAATTGAAGACTGCATGAAGAAATGAGTTATTTTATTTTTTGGTTGTAGAAGTCTAATATTTCTGAATATTTCATTTACAGAGATTCAAATCAAATTAAGAAGAATTTATGAGAACTATTACACTGACCATCTAAATTTAGAAGTCTTTGGTCTAATGACAAGCATACAATAACTGACATATCAAACTGACACTGCCTCACAATAAGCACAACAGACCTACCATCCAACAAGGTTGTGGAATGTAGTGTTCTTGTTAGTCAACTATTTTGTTTAGCAAACAACTGCAATTTATGCGTAACTGGCCAATGAGAGTCCAGTCCTAGAACACAGTCAGAGGACAAAAATGGATGCTTAGCGAGCCTCCTTCTGGGTATGTGTAATAGAAAAGCTTTCCTCCCTAACTCAGATAATGTGCAAGTATTCAATGGTTATCTTCTGTCAGGAGAATATATAGTGTGGAAAACCTGGGGGCAACTAGACTTCTTGTCTCCTATCTTGCAGCTGAGTGAGGAGAACACATTGCTGGGGGCCTCTGCATAAGGCAGGAACTGAAGGCTCCCTCTCTGACCTGGGCCAAGGCCTATGAGCTTCTGTCTCTGTTGTGTCTATTTCTTTTTATGCTTTTAGGTGATAAAATGAGATATCTGTAAACCCTAAAGCACTATATAAACTCTACTTATTACGAAGGAATATTGACAACATCTATGACCTTGTAAGCTTCAAAAGATCAAAAGAGTGATGAAACAAAGGTCCAGGAACTGGAGTCCACACCAGAGTTTGCTAGCAGTCAAGCCCAATAAGCCAGAACAGCCCCAAGGGTCTATAGGCAGATCAACCTGGTAGCACAACTGCTATGCCCTGCAGCAAGGGAGAGACTCATCCAGCAGCCAAGCTAAGCTGCCTGTGGAAGTGAATTTACTAGGGAGAAAACTGTTACTAACTGCTTTAAGTCTGAGCCCACTCACCCCACAGACCAAGGTGGCATAAGGGAAAGTCTACCTCAGTTTGGAGGGACTTTTTGAACGTTGTATCTTGCTAATTGATGCTATTAAGGTGTTAACTACTTTGTCAATCCATGAAATAAGTGAAATGCTAACTCTAACTGGCAACTGATATTAGGAAGAACATATCAGAAAGGGGACTTGAACCAATAACTCTAGAAAGTAAGAAAGAAAAGTAAACAAGAGTGATAAAAAAGGCTTCTCTGAGGTAACCCTAGAATCCTGAGGGGAAAACAGCTAGCCAGCACTCTAGAGACCCAACATGTCAATGACAGTGGGAGGTGGGCATAAGGACCACCAAAATTCTTTTATATGGGCTACATAATATAATGTGGATTGCCAATACACAAAGAATGAGACTATAATAACATATTTTATTTGACCAGTGATTTCACATCATGTAGAGAATTCTTAGATTAACAGGCATGCAACAAATGCTTGTTGAATGAATGAAACTCCCTCCACCGATGCAGGTTGGCAACTGGCCCCCAACTTATAAGACTTTTGAGAGTTTCCTGAAGCACTGAGAGGCTAAATGACTTAGATATTGCCACATAGCTAGTGTCAAAGACATGACTTGAATTTAGATTTATCTTAACTCCAAGGCTAGTCCTCCTTCCAATGTACAACACTGCCTCTTAAATTAATCATATAATGATACTTCAGGTAATTTAATTTTCCTTTAGGATTTGTATGGAATTTCAGAATCATTAACTGTTTCACAAATATCATGTACATCAAAAATTATAGGATTTCCAGCAGAAAAGGACCTTAGAAATAAACTGATCTGATTCTTTTATTTTACTGAGGCCCAGAGAGGTTCAGTAATAAAAATGATTCAAATTTATTAGGCCCTTTAAGGTTTGTAAAGTGAATGACTGACCCAAGATCACACAGGTATAACCATCGATTACCATGGGACCTAGCTACAAACTTAGTGGTCTTTCCAATACAATGTGCATTGTACTATAAAAATGTTGATTAGTAAGAGGTTCTGGTTATTTATATACAAGCTAAGTCTGCTGTATTTATATTTTATCAAGTTTCTTGACCCAAAAAAATGATGCAGCATGTGCAACTGCACACATCAGGAAACAAAAATTACTAAGTTTAAGAGATGAAAATGACTTTAGTAGTCCCCTAGTCCAGTCCCTTAATTTTATAGATAAGGAAACTGAGGCATATAGATGCTAAGTGACTTGCCTAAGGTCACAGAGTTAGATACTTTGGTCCTATGGAAAGAATGCTGAACTTAGAATAAGAGTTGCGGATTCAAATCCTGACTTTGTCATTTATAGGACCGAGACAAGTCCCTTCATCTCTCTGGGCCTCTGCTGCTTCATCTGTAAAATCTGGAGATTGGACAAAGTGACTCTAAGGTCCACCCCATCTCTAATTCTATAATCCTTGATCCAATAATATTTATCAAGTACCACTTACACATAAGGCACTGAAGACACAAAGATAAAATATGATGGCCTTACACTCCCAGAGATTACAATCCAATAGTTCTGCTATGATGTCTACATAAATAAATACAGACGATGATATAAGATATGATGTAATAAAGGTTCAAGAGAAATTGAGACAAAGTGCTGTAAGGACACTTGAGGATGAAGTGATTCTTTTCAGATGTGGGATCAAGGAAGGCTTCATGAATAGGGGCCATCTGAGCTAGGCTTTGAAGGAAGAGAAGGATTTCAATAGATGAGAGGTAAAGGAGATTGCTCAGTCTGTATTCAAATTAAGGAGCTTTCTTACACCCTGACAAGAGTATGAACAAATTTCTAAAAAACCCTGAACGGATTACCAGGTATTTGGGTCTGAATCAAGACTACTAAGGGACTCACGGAACTGATGGATCGGCCATGTTACCAGCAGCTCTTAAAAAGTGACAGTCAATTCTGAGGAAAGTCAGTCAAGAAGAGTCAGCTATAGAAGAAGAACCCAGGTCTTGAGGAAAGAATGGGGGGGGGGGTGTTGGGAGAATAGAAGGAAAGACGAATTCCTCTTCCTTACCTCCAACACTGGCAGTGGTATCTGCAAGGGAAGCCATGGCTATAGGAGAATAATGGTATCATCAATAGAAGGGAGTTGAAAGGGAAGGCAGATTCTAACAGGAAGACATAGAGTTCAGTTTTGGACATGTTTAGTTTGAGGTAACAGATGGATATCCGAGTGAACTGTCCAGCAGGCAAAGCACATGTGGATATGGAACTCAGTCTTCCTTCCACAAATGAGGAAATTGAAGCTATGTGCCCTGGTCCCCACAAAAAAAAAAAAAGACTTAGCAAATGAGGAACTTCAGTCATTTGCTCTTACTTGGGTGGAGCACTTCCACCTAAAATCTCAGCCCAGAACTCTCCTCACCTTGAATCCTTATGCCATCCCTGCATCTCTTTGGAAAAGTAGGTTGAGAGGCAAGGTTCGCTGGCACATAACAGATTTGTTTTGAGGGGTTTTTTAAGTTATATTGGGGAATCTCTGAAGCCCTAAAGGTTTCCAGGAGTAGAAACAGATGTGGTCTTACTTCTCCCCACCTCCCAACAAGGTAAAGAAGGCAGCATAATGAAATGGAAAGAATACAGGATTTGGAGTCAGAGGCCCTGGGTTTGAAGCTTCTCTCTGCTACTTTATAATCAATTTGTATAGTACTTTTAAGTTTTGCAAAGCACTTTACAAATATCTCACTTTATCCTCCCGATCTTGGGATATAGATATTATTCTCCCATTTTACAGATGAGGTAACTGAGGCAGACAAAGGTAAAGTAATTTGCCTGGACTGACCCAGCTATACAGTGTCTAAAGCTGGATTTGAACCAGGTCTTTCTCTGACTCCAGAGGCAGCTAGCACAGTGGATAAAATACCAGGCCTGAAGCGAGTTCAACTCCTCTTCCCAAGTTCAAATCTCCCCTCAGATGCAGATTAGCTGTGTAACCCTGGGCAAGTTACTTGGCCTTGTTTGCCTCAGTTTCCTCATCTGTAAAATGAGCTGGAGAAGGAAACAGCAAACCACTTCAGTATCTTTGCCAATGAAACCCCAAAAGAAGTCACGAAGAATCAGATATGACTGAAAAATGAAACAACTTTCTGACTCCAGGTTCAGAGTTCTACCTCTGGGTGAGTCATTTTATCTCTATGGGCCTTAGTTTCCTCATCAGTAATAATATGATAATAGCTAACATTTATATAGCACTGAGTACGGGCTAGGCACTGCTCTAAGCACTTCAAAAATTATCTCATTTGATCCTCACAACAATCCTGGGAAGCAGATGCTATTATTATCCCCATTTTACAGATGAGCAAATTGAAGTGAAATGATTTGCCCAGAGTCTCAAATTAGTGTCCCACAACTAGTGTCTGAGGCCAGACCTGAACTCTAGTCGGATCTGAACATCCAGTTGATGGCTGCCCAGTAAATGAGGAGGTTGGACTCAATGATCTCTAAGGTTCATTCTAGCTCTAAAGTATCCTATGAACCTGGGATTGAAGGAAGAGAGCCAGTAAGGAATTTCCTTATGTGAAAGATTGATCATTTGGGGGCAAAAGAATATCCGAACAATATCCCTATGTTGTATGATTCACCTAAATGATATTAAAGCATCTTGGTCATACGGTTATCTGTTGTTTATGGTATTTAATTCTGTTCAAGTTCTTGAAACTAAATCTGCTCACAAATGATAACCTCTATGATTTTCATGGGTCATAATCAGCATCATGAGAGTGGAAAAGAGTAGACACAATGGCAGACTAAGGCAAAAACCAAGGAGGTAAGGAACAGGAAAATCCCTAAGGGCTCTTCCTGAATACCAGAGGACCAGGCTAGGTCTACATCACAAAGAAGTACGTCACTCCCCTACAGGTGAAGAGGCTGCATAGCAGCTGAAGACCAGCAGATGGCAGCAGAAAGCAGCTCAGTGGAGGTGGGACTTTAGGAAGAGGCCAACAGCAAGCAGTGAGGCAGAAATAACAGAACAGAAAGAGATATTTGTAGTACAAGGACATCACTAGAGGACAGCAGTGACAAGGCAGGGAGCCAGCAACAAGACACAAAAGGATTCTAGAAGGGATGCTGCTTTACCAGTTTAAGTTGTCTAGCTATGCATTTTCCCCAATAATGTGTCTCCACTCACCCTATAAGTGAGAGAATGTGAATCTTTCTTTTCACTTATTTTATGATAAATAATTTTTTTAAACTAGAAGTCACTAGTTAATCTGTTCAAAGAAAGCACATCAGTGCATGTTTGTCAGCATTAGAGTAGATCTGTACCTGAACTGTGCTTTAAAAGCTTTGATAGTTAAAGGGTACTAGATAAAAAGGATAAGAAAGATCTAGGATAATGGGGAGTTCATTTATGACAGACCCAGGCTAAAGGGAGCCCTTCCCCTTCCCCAACTCAGCCCCCATTACCCAGAATATACATCTTTTTAAGTACCTTAGTTTTTAAATAAATTTTTTTAAAGATGGAAAAAAAAAAGAAAAAAAATCAGCAAAACTGGTCAATACATCAGAAAAAAATCTAAAAATAGGTTCAATGTACAACAGTTTGTGGACGTGTTCTCATGGTTCTCTTTTTGGAGCCATGCTTGATTTTTGTAATTTTGCAGCTTTTACTTTGGATTTTACAGTTGTTGGTTTTGTTTTGTTTTGTTTTTCATTTTACTGTTGTAGTCATTTGTTTTTTTTTTCTTGGTTCTGCTTAAAAAGCTCTGCATTAGTTCATATTTCCATGCTTCTCTGTACTCCTCATTCATCATTTCTTATTGCCCAGTAATATTGCATTATATTCATGTACCCCATGAAAAACACATTAGTCATTCCCTGATCATTAGGCATTTACTTTGCTCCCAATTGTTTGCTATCATGAAAAAAGGGCTTCTATAAATATTTTAGTGTATCTACAGACTTACTTTTTATCAATGGCCACTTTGGGCATAACATACCTAGTTATTCACATGTTGACTTCTCCATTAGAACATAAGACTCTTGAGGGCAGAGTCCACTTTTGCCTAGCTTTATATCCCAGTATTGAGTACAGTGCCTGATACAGAATAAGTGCTTAGTAAATGCTTGTTAATTCACTGATTGAACCAGGACTCAATTCCAGGTCTTCCGCATCCAATTCCAATGCTCATTCTGTCCACCACCATTATCTATACAGATAAGACTGAAGCAAATCTATTCAGAAATAAACACTTAGGGCTGTACTACTAGGCTTACCTCTCAAGTCTCAGCTCTTATATGATTCAACCAAGTTCTTTGGTCTTAGCTTCTGTTTCATCTCTTTCTCCACTGTCATTTCCCCTCCAAAAGCCACAGGTTTGGACATAATGTACTTTTTAACATTTTCAAGGCAGTGGTTCTCAAACTTGTTCAGTTTACAAACTATCAAGGATCGAATGAGATATTATTTGTAAAAGCACTTAAAATAGCACCTGGCATAGAGCAGGTGCTATATAAATGCTTATTAAGCTGAGTAAAAGAACCTGCAAAATATCTACCTCATTGACAGCCAATTGTTGGTGGGGAGAAGAAACTCCAAACCTCACTGGAAGTAATGAAAGTTGATGATACGTTTGATTGGATATCAATATGTTATTGTCTAAGTTCTATTAGATATACGTAAATCCTAATGACATTGTCATATTATCAACAGGAATGCTACAACAAACCAGACCAACTAGAGCACCTTGGTGAACCATCATCATTCTCTGCCTCACACTCTGAGAATAGTCATTCTTAAGGTAAAATGAACTGCAGAAGTCGCCGGGGAAAGTTGAAGACTTTCAAGTGGCATCACAATGGGGCTTCTGATCAACAAAACTATTCTGAGATGTCAAGGGTGATAAATGTCTAAACATCAAGATGCCCCCCCAAAAAAAAACAAGTCAAACCAAAATGGGATAATCTAGTTCAGGCTCTAACCATTTCACACCTAGTCTCACTACCTAAATCCTCCCCCCACTCCAATCCATCCTGTACACCAGTACGTCAATGTTATCTGCAATCTCATTGGGTACTTCCAGTCCATCTGCAGCTTCTCATCCTGTATGACTCTTGTCCAGTTCCTCTGTAAATCTCCCAGAGAGGATCTGCCCAAAATGGTCATACTCTATCTCTTCGCATTATGTGGGGACCAATACAACAAGAAGGCTATCCTTCTGTTATCCCTCACTCTCACCACACAATGAAATCACCTTCTTTCTCTGATCATACATCTTTGATGATCTTAAGTCACTTTGTGCAAGTCTGTTGCATGCTACAAAATGGATCTTCCTGAAATATCATTTTCATCATTTCAGTGCTGAAACCTGCTCAGAAAACTTATTGTGGCCCCCTATTGCCTAAAGGACAATGTCCAAACTCCTTTACTTAATCTTCAAAACCTTCTATAATACTGCCCCAACTTGCCAATCTTACCTCCCACTACTGCCCTACTTCCATTCTAGCAAAACTGGACTATATGCTGTACCCTCAATATAAGTTTCATTTTGTCACCTCAACACCATCATTTACACCATTTTCCACATCTAGAATAGCATCCCCTGCCCCCACCATTTACTTAAGTCCAATGAATATGTACATTTACAGATACACAGCAAAGAAAACTGAATCAGAATAACACACATATGTTCTAAATAATGGTATTAATAGTAAAAAAAAAAAAGAAGAAGAAAGCAATAAAATGCAGAAAACCATTGAAGAAATACCACAAAAGGCAGCATGGAAAGAAAATATTTCTTTCACCATCTTATTAGAGTTAATATACGAATACAGGCTAAACCTATGACTTAATTGGTATATGGCTCTCCCAAGTGAGCACCTTCTCTGCAACACAGGAAGCTGCCTAGAGAACTAAGAAATGACTGGCCTCGAGTCACACAGCCAACATGTGTCAGAGGTGGGAGTTCAACCCAGGTCTTCCTGGCTTCAAGGCCACACCTATAAACACTTGGTCATGCTGCATCCCAAAGTTAACTTACTCAAAAAAAAAAAATTAGAAGTTCACAGTTTCATACAAAACCTTCCAAAAAAAACAAAAAGGACATTGGCTCAGGAGTCAGAGGATTTGGGTTGACATCCCAAATCTGAAGCTTACAAGCTGCATGACCTTAATCAAATCTCAGTACCTGCCCTCTAAGACTGCAGTTTATCATATATATATGATGATATAAATATCTAGCTTATGCATAGTGGTTTGTATGTTGATTCCCCTATTAGACTATGAGCTCCTTGAGAGCAGGGACTAGGTTTTTTTTTGAGGGGGGGAGGGGAGGCTGTTTTTCTTTTCTTTGTATCCCCATTACTTAACAACGTGCCTGACACACAGTAATCACTTAATAAATACTTTGCTTCTCTGGGCTTCCGTTTCCACATCTGTAAAATGCTGATTAGACACCCTCTGAGAACCACCAACCCCCCTCCCCAGTTCTAGATCTAAAAACTCAAGTGGTTAGGTACCATGATGCTGGACCTGGAATCTGGAAAACCAGAGTTCTAATCCTGCCTCAGACACTCTCTAGCTCTGTGATCCTGGAAATATTACTTCACCTGTCAGCCTCAGTTTCCATAATATGTAAAATGGGAATAATAATACCATCTACTTCACAGGGCTGTTTTAAAAATCAAATATGAGAATATGGGTAAAGTGCCTTGCCAGTCTTAAAATATATTTATTATTATATAGTATATTACATTATGTTGATAATATACCATTATTAAATGTTCTATTAATGTGACTATATTGTCATGTTATAATAGTGTATTAATAAAGTTAATGAATTGAACGTATATCATAATACATTAATATTATCACTATTACATTCTGTGGGGAAAATTACTAATTATAGGCCATACTCCAGTTTTATGCAGGATGTCCCAAAAGTGTTAATGTACTTTTAAGCTCTAATTGTTTAAATTAATTTTATTAATTAAATTTGAGGGTCAAACATGGACGGTCTACTATGCTCAATGCAATATAAGTCTTAGAATGAGCAAATGAGGGTGTCCCTGCCCCTGCTATTTCCCCAGTTATTTACCAGGCAGAAAAGTTGGACCCTCAGCTGAGGGTGGCCGGTTTGAGGATTCTGTGGCGTCCATTGGGCCCAGTGCCTCGCAGCCTGACGTCAGGCGCTCCTCACGCTATTTGGAATAGATATGTGGAAGGGAGAGGAAAGAGGATGGACTGGTAACTTTTTCCTCTTTTCATTGGCTAAAGGGGCTGTCAATCAGCCTCAAATCCACGGCATGCTAGAATAACCAATGAAAATTGTCACTGACTGGCCTGGCGCTGATTGACAGTTCATCCAGCCAATGGCATTAGCTGTAAGAGGCGACCCAGACAGAGAGACACTAAGGTTCAGACCTGAAGACAGAAAGGTATGAACCACGTCCTCTTCAACTCTACATTTCCTCCAGTACCTCCTTAGGGCCCCCGGGATCCAAGACAAGCTCTCCTGGCATTTAAAGCCTTTTACGGTCTGACTCCAGCCTGCCTTTCCAAACTTTTTATGTGCTACTCCCCTTCATTGCATCTTCATGCATTCTACAGATCAGCCAGACCAGCCTACTCGCCGTTTCCCAGATAAAACATCCCACTTCCTCTGGTTCTTGTCTTTGCACACCCGTCTTTCCACCTGTGACTTAGAATATCTAGCTTCCTTCAAAGCTCAGCTCAAGCTGCAGGAGGTCTTTCTTGATTTCTACCCTTAACCCCCAAGCCCATATGCTAATTAATATCTTGTATTTCCTTTGCATACGTTTGTATTTATTTATGTGTTCATATTGATTCCCCAGATAGAATATAAGCTTCTTGAAGGCATGGAGTGTTTCACTTTATGCCATTGATATCCCCGGTACCAACACAGCACCAGCCACAGAGTAGTCACTTAGTAAATGCTTATCGATGGATGGACTTGATGGGGTGCTTGGGTGCTTGTGCTTGGACCCCAATTTCTCCCTAGCCTCAGAAACACTATCCCGACAGTTTCTCCTCAGCCCAAGGACACTGTGCCTAGCAGTTATTCATGCATGGGCCTCAGCACAACCCTTATCTCTCTCCCTGGTACAGCTACACAGAGCTGGGCTGCTCAGGCCCCAGCCCTCAGATCATGTCTCTGGAAGCCTCCCAATTCCTTAGTAGTTCCTGTCTTGTAAGAAAGCTTTCCTTTGTTGCAGAACATTCTCTCATCAAGACAGAGGGAGAGGGGTGCCTTGCCCAGCCCAAGGAGTTTTGTCCTTGGCCAGCCCAAGGACTCTTCCTCCTGCCAGACTCCAAAGATCCATACCTCTGTTATCTCCCTCCCTGTCCAGTATACTCCCTGTACTTTCCCATCCATAGTCCCCAAAGAAACCTGCACCTTTGGATTACCTCATCAGTGTCCCTGGCATTTCTTTCCCATGCTTTTTTCCATATAAACCTTAGCTACATTCTCAGTCTCTCACAGGATCCTTTAAGAATCCTTGCCCACTGAAAAGCGTAACAATAAACTTTGCCACCTTGGCTTAAAGAATGCTTGAGTCTGTGAATTCATTCCAGATGACCTGTCCTGTACTCTGGTCTTTGAGGGGTCACAACCTCTCAACCTCTTATATCGCAACAGACTGAATTTGGGTTATTAGCATGAAATTCCTTCATGGGGCCCTGGCTTTATCTCCCCAATTAAATATTTCTGAAGAGAATGGATCAATGTTTTATACTTTCTTCTATCTCTGTTACTAGACAGAATAATAATAAAATTCATCTAGAGGGAAAAAAAATCAGGAATTTCAAGGGAAATTTTTAAAAATAGGAATTAAGAGGGCCCACAGAATCAGATCACATACTGTTGCATTCTAAGAGGTTGTGACCCCTCAAAGACTGAAGTACATGATGGGGTCGTCTGGAATGAATTCACAGACTCAAGCATTCTTTAAGTTAAGTTGGCAAAAAGTTTATTGTTACACTTTTCAGTGGGCAAGGATTCTTAAGGAACCTGTAACCTTAGAGGGGTACAATTAAAGTTTATGTAGGATAAAATACAATAAAACATGTGCCAAATATCCTAACTAGGTGATTCAGGGTGGGATTAGGGAGTGGTTAAGGAATGGTCAGTTCTTAAAAGAACATGCACTTCTTGTACCTACTGCTCAGGCGTTTTACCCAGAGTTCACTAGGAAAAGCCCACGGGTGGGAGTGGGGGGGTTACTGCTATGTCACTAAGTTAACTAGAGTTTAGGGGTGACTGAGAGTTGTCCAATCTGCCAACAGTCAATGTCTTGTTTGAAAAGATGGATGTAGGGAGTATACCTATGTCTTAAGTCTAGAATACAGATAATGAGCAGTCCAGGATGTAGATAATGAGGTTGGGAAGTAGTACAGATAGTCCAGTGGGTAAGAATATCTTTATGATCCAATGCAAAGCCAGTTTAAACTAATAATTCCTTCAGGTGCTATTTGTTACTGCACCAAGGAGAGACATAAGGGTCTTGCTGGGGCCCACTCATGAGTAATTGCTAGGCACAGTGTCCTTGGGCTGGGGAGAAGCTGTGAGGGATAGTGTTTTCGGCTAAGGAGAAATTGGGGTCCAAGCACTGAAGCACCCCATCAATACTACATAGTGATAGTAATCAAAACAATTTAACACTGATTTTAAAAAAGAAAAGTTGATCAATGGAACAGATTGAATAAAGAAGACTCAGAAAGAAATTAACATAGTATAATGTTTGATGAACCCAAAGATAAAAGATAAAGATTCCCTATCTGACAAAATCTGCTGGGAAAACTGGAAAGCAGTCTGGCAGAATTTAGGTTTAGACAAACATGCAATAAACTCCAAATGGACACGTTATCTAAATACATACATACATAAAATAAATAGAGGACAATGGAAGAAGAATCTTTCACAATTAGAACTGGGGTGGGGAGGGGGAGAAAGAATTCTTACCTAACAAAAGAAGGGGATGGGAAGAGAATAAGCACGTATATAGTGCCTACCCCTGCCAGGCACTGTGTTAAATCTCATTTGAAAAGGGATAGTGATGTTCATTTTTTAAAAAAAAAAAAGGATGATATTAATTATATCAAAAACTTTATAAGCAAAATAAATGCATTTAGAATCCAAAGGTACACAATTAATTAACAAAAATCTTCATAGCAAGTTTCCCTGATATACCTCTACATTTGAGATATATATGTATGTGATACACATACATATATATATATACACACATATATATATACATATATATACATACATACACACACATATACACGTGTGTGTGTGTGTGTGTGTGTGTGTGTTGTGTGTGTGTGAGAACAAGAGCTATTCTCCAACAGATAAATGGCCAAAGGATATGAACAAGCAATTCTTTTTAAAAAAATTTTTTATTAATTTATTTTGATTTATCAACAATTACTTCCATAAGCTTCTGAGTTTTAAATTTTTCTCCCCCTCCCTTCTCTCCTCCCTCCCTAAGATGGCACACAATCTGATATAAGCTATACATATGCATTCCTATTAAACATATTTTCACATTAGTGATGTTGTAAGAATTAGAACCAATAGGAGAAATCACCAGAAAGAGGAAACAAAACACAACAGAAGAAAAAAAAATAGCTAATAGTATGCTTCCATCTGCATTCAAACTCCATAGTTATTTCTTTGGATGTAGATAGCATTTTCCATCATGAGGCCTTTGGAGATGTCTTAGGTCCTTGTATTGTTGAGAAGGGTTAAGTCTATCTACGTTAGTCATCAAACAACGAGGCTGTTACTGTGTACAATGTTCTCCTGTTCGGCTCACTTCACTTAGCATCAGTCCATGCAAGTCTTTCCAGGTTTTTCTGAAGTCTGCCTGTTCATCATTTCTTATAGCACAATAGCATTCCATTACATTCATATACCACAACTTGTTCAGCCATTCCCCAGTTGATGGGCATCCTCTCAATTTCCAATTCTTTGCCACCACAAAAAGAGCTGCTATAAATATTTTTGTACATGTGGGTCCCTTAAGTGCTATTGCTGGGTCAAAGGGTATGCACATTTTTTTTATAGCCTTTTGGGCATAGTTCCAAATTGCTCTCCAAAATGGTTGGATCATTTTACAACTCCACCAACAATGCATTAGTATTCCAATTTTCCCACATATTCTCCAACATTTAGCATTTTCCTGTTTTGTCAATTTGGCCAATCTGATAGGTGTGATGTGGTACCTCAGAGTTGTTTTGATTTGTATTTCTCTAACCAATAGTGATTTAGAGCATTTTTTCATATGACTATAGATGGCTTTAATTTCTTCATCTGAGAACTGCCTTGAACAGGCAATTCTTAACAGAATGCAAGCTACCAGCAACCATATTAAAAGTGTTCCAAATCACTAAAAAATAAGAGAAATGGATATTCAAAAAATAAGATCCTATCTCACACCCACTACATTGACCAAGATTACAAAAGAGCAAAGTAGCAACCATTGCAGAAGTTCTGGGAGAATAAGTCCAATAATGAATTGTTGGTAGAGCCCAGTTGGTTCAACAATTCTGGAAGACAATTCAGAACTTCACCCACCTTCTTTTCTACTCCTCCTTAATCTTAAAGCCTTCCTTCTGAGATTGTTTCCAATTTATCCTGTAAACATTCTATTTATTATCACTGTTTGTATGTTGCCTCCCCTATTAGACCCAGTTCTTTGAGCCAGGGACTGGTTTTTTTTTTGTTCTTTTTTTTTGTTTTTTTGCCCTTCTTTGTATCCTAAACACTTAGCACAATACTTGGCACATAGTAGGTAATTAATAAATACTTGTTAACTGACTGACTTTATTCAAAAAGGTCACTAAACTGTATATTCCCTTTGACCCACCTTTAGGTATGTACACCAGAGACATCAATGACGGGGAGAAAAGGCCCATACATATAAAAATTGTTACACTGGCCCTTTCTGTTGTGGTACAGAACTGTAAAACTGAAAATTGCTTTTAAGTATATTTGTAAGACAATCAAGCAGATTGGTTTAATAATCTCCTATGCTGTGTAAATTCAAACTCCTCACCTTTGTAACTTCAACCTTCAAATACAGGCCCAAGAAACTTGCTTGCAGTTACCTCAATCCAGTACTCAACTCTATTGCAAATTGAATCTCCACTTTTATTTTGTCTGCCTTTTTAACCTCACCTACAACCCACTTAATTTAAATTCAGGTTGATTCAATCAAGGTGGAGGTGGCTAATTACACCCAAGTCCACAGATTAAACCTTCTATCACCTGAGGATTACTCCCACCTCCCATAGAGGAAGAAATGGGGAGGGACCAAAAAAAAAAAGTAAAATGTCTACTAATCACGATTGTCATGATGTAATATTAGGCCTCTAGAGGAAGATACACAAAGGGTAGGTAGGTGGCACAGTGGATAGAGCTTTGGCCTTAGAGTCAGGAGGACCTGAGTTCAAATGTGACTTCAGACACTTGACACTTACTAGCTGTGCCATCTGGGCAAGTCACTTAACCCTAATTGCCTCTAAAAAAAAAAAGACACACTGCTGAAATTTTGCCCTGCCATCTTGATAATTGTTATAAAAGACCCCGTCATCCTTTGTTCAGGGTCTTTGGTCATTGAGAGAGGTCACTGACCCAATTTTTCGATTTACTGATAGCCCAATCAATAAATCATGCTCAAAACCTTGTCTCTTAATTTTCAGTGGTATCATAATTGGAAACAAAGCAGATGCTCATCAACTGGGGATTGGCAGAACAAATTGTAGCATATTAACATGATAGAAATCAGTAAGAAAATTTTAATATAACAGATTCAATGAAATATGGAAAGCTGATAAACTGATTGAATAGTGAAATCAGTGGAATGGGGAGAACAATTTACACAATAACCACAATAATCATGCAAAGGGAAACAGTGTTGAAAGACTTCAAATCTCCAGTCCAAGCAGCAACAAATCATGACACTGGTGATGAAACATACCTCCCATTTCTTGGCAGAGAGATGATAGACCAGACTAGAGGTACAGAAGAGACATGCATTCTCACATGTGGCCAATGTGTTGACTGGTTTTGCTTGACTATGCATGTTTATTACTAGAGAGGACATTAGGGTTAGAGAGGAAGGGGGATTCCTGTAGAGATCAACACAAAACGTGCATCAATAAAGCACTTTAAAATGCACAGAAGAGGGAAAAAAAGTTCAGGAGGAGACACCAACAAAGAAATTCGGTTTTTTCCTATCTTGATATAGGGATAGGGATTGGATCTTTTATTTCACTGGAATAAAGAATTCCCAGGTAAAGAAACTCCATCTCTGTCCTAGAGAACTAAATGAGTTTTAAATGCAGAGAAAACTTGTTAATTTGGGATTAAATGCAATACACTACACAAGGAATTCTGATTTCATGGATTTTAGTGAACTTATGATTAAGTTTAAGTATGCACTCATAGTTTCAATTGAAATTCCTATTATATGTTTTAAAACATTGACATCCTCAGTTTCACATTCATCTGAGAATCTCTGTAATGATTCCTGATTTTTTGATATTCATTGTTTACTTTAGTAAAGTAAAAACGTAAGGGATATAATTTATGTCCAAAATTTTATAGGTTTGAAATAAACACTTAATTTGGTTTTATTATGGAGTTATCATCTTGAACAGTTGCCTAGAACATTAAAAGGTCAAGTGACTTGCCCAGAGTCACAAGCAAGTAAATATTGTGTGTGATGCAGGATGTGAAGTCAGTTCTTAACCAAAATATTACATCTCTGTGCTGCCTTTCTCTAGGACCTCTCTGCTCTGTACCATCTAGTCCAAAATACTTTATCCCACTTCCAAATTTGTTTATCTGTACAAGGCCAAAGGAAATGTTCCACAGAAGGCAGGGGGTGGGAACCTGATGAGGTCTGATCTTCTAATAGCAAATCTTCTCAGAAAATCTCCAGTCCAGCTGACAGATTTCATAGCTCTGAGGCCAGCATCTGGAAGAAGTGTCTCATTGGATGGAATCACTTGCTGAATTAAAAAATTGATGCTGGTTAAGTCCTTCTGAAAATGTTTGCCCTTTTTTTGTAGAACTGGCAGCCATGTGCCGAGTCCAAAACTATTTTCTTCTAAAAAAAAATCAAAAACAACAACAAAACGCAGTGCTGTAAAGATTATTTTTAATGTTCATTTCTATCTTCGCAAGTCAGCTATTAGTTTCTATGTAGGGCACATCTGTCCCCTGAAATGGGGTATGGTGAGCTGCCCTGATCCCCAGAGGAGCCCCAAGTGGCTTGGCATTCCGTCCCTACAGGGAGGACCCGATTTGAAAGAGCTGTTTTCCATTCAAGAGAAGTGGGGGTGTGAAGCCAGCCACAGACAAGTTGCAGAGGCTCGGAAGCTGGTACAGCTGCAGATCATTAGCTACATTCTAAGGCCAGCAGGAGAAGTGAGAAGGAGGCCAAGGGCAGGACTCTCTCCCTCTTCCTTTCTCTTTTTCCTCTCTTAGTCCCTTTGTCTCTGTCTCTTGACATACGCATCTAGTCTTCGATTTTTTTTGTTGCAGTAATTCTCTCTTTCACAGGTGAAATTTACTCTCTGCCCCTCTGAAAATAGGAAACTAAATTTGAGATCTAAAGTGAAACAGCTAGGTGGCACAGTAGAAAGAGCGCCAGATCTGGAGCCAGGAAGATTCATCTTCCTGACTTCAGCCGGCCTCAAACACTAGCTATGTGATCCTGGGCAAGTCACTTAACCCCATTTGCCTCAGTTTCCTTATCTGTAAAATGAGCCAGAGAGAAGGAAATAGCAAACCACTCCAGTATCTTTGCAAAGAAAACCACAAAGAATCAGATATGACTGAAGAACAAAAAGGGTAGAAAAGCCTGATTTTTATAATTTACATTAATTTTATTTCATATTTTATTTGCCTTCATCACCTTAGTTGACACTGTCATCTAAAGCCAGAATGTAATCACATATTTTAATGAGGTATTAAACTAACTGTAAAAGAGGGGGTCTATCATCTCACTCTGATTCAGTTAAGAAGGAAGAAATTGTTTGAGGAAACAAATTAGCCAACCCTCTGGGAGCTGGAAATAGCTGAGTTCTAGCTAGTCAAGGTTCCCAGAGCAATTGAAATTAGAGACTATCTGTGGGAAAGACATTTTTTATCTATCAGACATAGCATTCAGCAAGGAGCCACGTGCACGCTAGAAAGACGCTGAAAGACAGTGACCTGAAGGAAGAAGCAACTTCAAGAAGTATGACCCTAACAATCAAGAGCCCCCATGTGAGAAATCTATAAAGATAAAAGAATCCCAAGCCCTATAGTACCAGAAGTTATAAATTGCCTTTGCCATTAAAAAAAGGCCTCAACAACCACTGTGTGGATGGGAGTGGAAGGTATGAGAAGACTGAAAAGTGGGAGGGGCAGGTTATGAAGGACTTTAAAAGCCAAACAGAGGATTTTATATTTTGAGGTGATAAAGAACCATGGGAGTTAGTTTGTTGAGTAAGGGTGTAACAGGTACCTTAGCAAATTCACTTTGACAGCTAAGTAGAGGATGGATTTGAGTGGGAAGAGACTTGTGGCATAGATATCAACCAGTAGGATCTTGCAATTATCCAGGTGTGAGACAGTGAGGGCCTGGATGGTGGCCGTGTCAGAAGAAAGGAGGGGCAATATGCAAGAGATGTAAAGAAGGTACAAATTGACAAGCCTTGGCAACAGATTAGATATAGGGGAAAAAAGTGAGGAGTCAAGAATGAGACCTAAGTTGCAAGCCTGGGGGACGACTAGAAGGGTGGTGATGCCCTTGACCATAATAAGAAAGTTTGGAAGGGGGTCTGTTTTTGGAGGAAGGATAATGGGTTCAGTTTTGTATATGTCGAGTTTACGATATTTATGAGATACTAGAGATCAGTAGAGAGGTTGAGACTGGATAAGTAGATCTAAGAATCATCAGCCTATAGAAGATCATTGAATACATAGGAGCTGATGAGATCTCCAAGAGAAGTAGTATAGATGGAGATGGCTGGAAGTCACAATGTAGAGCTCCAGTTAAGAAGAGAATGAGAAGAAAGGAAGTACAGGCACATATCGCAGGTGACTTTCTCAGGAGTTTAGCCAGAAAAGGAGAGATATGAGACAATAGCTATCAGGGATGGATGGATCAATTGTCAATGAACATTTGGGTACTAGTGAAGTTATGTTAAAAAAAGTAACTTTGAACAATAAAAGTAATTGGATTGTAGCACTTTCTCTTCCATCATTCTCCCAACATGCACTAGATCAGCAAATTAGGTTCCCAGAAGACAATGAGTATTTCTCCCCTCAGGGTTTTAGGGGGTAATCCTGAAGGGCTGGGGCACCTCTAATACTAGTAAGGGGTGTTTACTAATGTGGTATAGTAAGAACAGTTGGGAAAGAAAGAAAGAAAAAAACAAAGAAAAGAAGGAAGGAAGGAAGGAAGGAAGGAAGGGAAGGAAGGAAGGAAGGAAGGAAGGAAGGAAGGAAGGAAGGAAGGAACAAAGAAATACATCCAGAAGTCTGGAATACCCTCTCACATATGTATATGTAAGCATCCAAGGGAAAGTGGACTCAAGCTTAGAAAACAGATGTGACAAAAGCGTAACTCAACACTTCTGGTTGGATGGAAGTTCTTTTCTCCCTTTGTGAGTCCTCATGAAATTCCTCTTAGCTGAGTGCTGGAGGTTGGTGCTCTTGTAGAATCCTGAAGCTTCATATTGTAAAGGCAAAGATGGTTCTTACTTTTCTATGTATTCCTGGCACTTAGCCCAGAACCTGGCACATAGTAAGTACTTCATAAATGCTCATTTATTGACAAAATTGAATTTTCAGAGCTCTCTTGGTCTAGAGCAATTTCTTCCCACTCCCAAACCTATTCAAACTCACATTTCTGGGGGAAACCAGAAATTCCAAACATGGTTTAGAGTCAGAACTTGCTGTAAATCATTTGCCAAAGATAGGGAGCTAAGAAAAGGGGGTAGAGCAAGAACAAAAGAGAGTTAAGTACAGACTCTTGGGGAAAACTCATCCACCGTGGACTGGAGTTGCTGGACCTATGGGGGTTCTTCTGACCTTTTAAAACTCACAAGGACCTGGTCTCCACTATCTCTGATACTCATTCACCTGAAATCAGGAAAGAATATACACAAAGAATCAACTCTTTAAGATATAAATTGCAGAGCACATGTGGATCAGTATTTGTAAAGGACATTCCTCACAAAGAGCTCCTTACATCAATGAAATCAAAGGTCAGATTAAAAAAAAACCATAAAAGCTTATGAAACACATCCCTAGAAGATACTTCAGGGGAAAGGAGAGCTACTTTGGTTGTAATAGCATGCCCTAATATCTGTGATCAGTGACAGAAGCAAAAATCGTACTTTTTAATCTTTTTTCATCTTTCACATGTTCTCTTCTATTTCATTCTCCTTTTGCTGGAGAGTTACTGAAGGCAAAGAAGCCAACCAAAGAGAAAATGAAACAATGTTCTGGATGCTCTCTATCAACGGGAGAACCACTTTCTACAGCAAGATCCGGAATGGTTAGATAATAGATTAACTTATCATTTCAGTCCAATTCAACAAGTATTTATTGGGCTCATGTCAATTGCCTGCATTCTCCTAGCTGCCGTGGGAAATTTAAAACAGTGTATTCTGTTCCTTGCCTTCAAGGAATTTGACATCTTGTTGGGGAGCAGAGTCATAACTGTGGCATGTTTTGATGAGTAGCAGGAAGGCTCTCTTTCCTTTTCTCTCCTCTTCTCCTCCTCCTCCCCTCCCCTCCCCCTCTCCCTCCCTGCCTCCTTCTCTCTCTCTCTCTCTCTCTCTCTCTCTCTCTCTCTCTCTCTCTCTCTCTCTCTCTCTCTCTCTGTCTCTGTCTCTCTCCCTCTTTCCCTCCCCTTCTTTCTCTGTCTCTATATCCCTCCCTCTCTCTGTGTCTCTCTCTCTGTCTTTCTGTGTGTGTGTCTCTATATCTCTCCCTCCCTCTCTCTGTGTGTCTCTCTCTGTCTTTCTGTGTGTGTGTGTGTGTGTGTGTGTGTGTGTGTGTGTGTGTGTCTCCCTTTCTATCTCTCTCTTCCTCTCAATGATGCCCACCATCAAAGAATCATTCTTTTGGCTTTGTGTTTTGTCTACTAACTAACCTGACAAAGGCACCTAGAGTAAAATCTTGTCTTAAGGAGTCCTGTCGAGTAAGATACCACTGACATATGCATTAAAATTATGCAAGATTCCATTAAGCAAATTTAAGTGCTGACTTTGTTCAGTGGCACCTGAGTATTAGTATTCACTGCAGCATTAAACAGGGAGTATTCTCACCAATGGCGAGCAACATCGTAGAGGATATCTAGCACAGATTTCAAATTAAAGAGGAATTCCCTACAAATTTGATTCTTTAGATGTTCCTGTTGATAGAAGACATGGTATGAATTAAATCAAGCCCTAGAACATGGCAGAACCTTCTTAATGAAATCCACAATCTCTCAGAAGAGTTCAGCCTATCTATTCACATGGGAAAAACTCAGTGTATAAGAATGCCCACTGTCCAGAATATGATATGAATGTTTATTGAGTTTGATGGATTACTCCATAGGGCTCATTCGTATAGATAAATAGTTCAAACCCAGCCTCAGACACACTTGCTAGCTGTGTGACCCTGGGCAAATCACTTAACCCTGTTAGCGTCAGTTTCCTCATCTGTAAAATGAGTTGGAGAGGAAATTGCAAATCACTCCAGTATCTCTGCCAAGAAAACCCCAAATGGGGCCACAAAGAGTCAGACAGGACTAAACAACTTGTCTATATTGATAACTGTCTCTTTATCTATCTGCATGGGGGTGAGGGGAGGAATGTGTCTTTTGGTGAAGCACTGTAAATAAACAATGAGGTAGGCCTAGAATTGAACAGAAGAAGAGCAGGACGAATTGCTTTTGGGAAATTTCAGTTCTTTCAGTGACCCCAAACTTCTCCCTGAAATAAAGTTTCATGTTTTAAACCCTAATAATCTTCTGCCAATGTATGGCTGAGAGTCATGGAATAGCACAGTCTTTGAAGAACTGATGTTGGTATTTTATGGAAAGAATTCAGAACTGTATTCCCAGTCACAAAACAACATATCCTTTGATCCAGGGATACAAGTATTTGGCTTATACCCTGAAGAAATAAAAGACAGAGGGAAAGGACCCACACATATTTATAGTATGACTTTTGTTGTAACAAATAATTGTAACAAAAGTGAGTGTCCATCAGTAGTGGATTAACCAAATAGTATTAGATGAATATAATGGCAGCTGGATGACACAGTAGAGAAAGTATTGAATCTGCAATCAGAACACCAAACTCTGCCTCAGACACTTAGTTGTGTGAACCTGGACAAGTCATGTAACCCCTCTCAACCTCAGTTTCCTTATCTGTAAAATAGGGATGCCTGCCGTGTAGAGTTGTGAGGCCCAAATGAGCTAACATATGTAAAGTGTTTTGCAAACCTTAAAGTGTAAAATGTAAAAATAAGAATAATTCATCGAAACTTTAGAAGATTTATGCACATTCATTCATAGTGAAATAAGTAGAACCAGAGGAATAATTGACTAGATGACCACAATAAAGTAAAGGAAAACAGCTACAAAAGACTTCAGAACTCTGATCTACGCAGTGGTCAATCACAACTTCAGAAAACTGGTGATTCCTCCTACCTCTTGATAGAGAAGTGATGAAATAGAGGTACAGGATGCTCTTTCTAATGTACCATACTTCTATCCAAGAACATATAGAAACAACATCTGTACTGTGCAATGTGGAAGAGTAATGTCATTAAAGCTTACCAATCATTTATATCTTAATGCTAATGAGTTAATCAAAACTTCTTGAGCACAAATTTCAATAATGAGAAGGCAGAAAGAGCACCAGGGTCCTTGACTCCTGATTAGAGGAGTAATAGGGTAGAAGGTCACAAAGTGGGGAGTAGAGAGCTGCACTTAAAACAAATTCTGCCTACTTTACAATTTTGCTTGGGGCCAGCCCTTTCATTAAAATAAAATTAAAGGGGCAGGTAGGTAGCAGCAGTGGAGAGACCACAGGCCCTAGAGTCAAGAGGACCTGAGTTCAAATGCGACCTCAGGCACTTAGTAGCTATGTGACCCTGGACAAGTCATTTAACCTTGATTGCCTTAAAAAAAAAAAAGGATTGAATCACATGAAGCCACTAGAAAACAGTATAGGATTATATATGATAAAACACTAAAAGGGGAGAGCGTGGACAAATTGGGATGAAGGGGGGGCAGCTAGGTGATGCAGTGGATAGAGTACTGGCCCTGGAGTCAGGAGAACCTGAGTTCAAATGCAGACTCAGACATTTGATACTTACTAGCTGTATGACCCTGGGCAAGTCCCTTAACCCCATTGCCTAGCAAAAAACAAACAAAAAAATTGAGATGAAAAGGTCAAGAAAGGCTTGAATATTCTCTCCACTTAATGTCAGGTTACCTGTATCAGTCAGCTCTGAAAAATGTAACCTTTCTTCATTTCTTGGTGTACGCTATTTTCTAATGATCTATAAATGACATAAGAATCGACTGACGCGCATGATTTAATTCTGACATCTGGTCTCTGAGTACTTGTCTATGAAGCAGCTGCCAAGTCTATCCTGAGTTGTACTATAAGGGTGAGGCTGATGCTTTCATAATAGTGATGAGGCCAAATTCCCTAATGCTTGCTCCTCCCTTCACCATTCACCTCACCTCTTTCTTACAGTTTCTCTTCTGCTCTCTAGAGTATCATTACATTCAACCTTCTAACATTTCCAGTCCTAGTAGGGTAATTTCCTAGTTTCCAATGCCTCAGCATTTCTCACTTATCCAAAATTTGATGCAGATCTAGAATCACAGAATCATAAACGGTTAGAGCTAGAAGAGGCCTTAGAGATTATATAGTACAATCCCCCTCAGCTAGAGTCAGCTAGGTGACTCAGTGGACAGAGTCAATAAGTACAGTTGTTTTCAGTCACATATGACCCTCTGTGACCCTATTTGGGGTTTTCTTGGCAAAGATGCTGGAGTGGTTTGCCATGCCTTCTCCAGTTCATTTTACTGATGAGGAAACTGAGGCAAACAGGGTTAAGTGACTTGCCCAAGGTCACATAGCTAGTAAATGTTTGAGGCCTGATTTAAACTCAGGTCTTCCTGACTGCAGGCCCAGGACTCTATCCACTATGTCACCTAGCTGCTCCAAGGCCAATAAGACATGAGTTCAAATCCAGCCTCAGATGTTTACTAATTGTATGACCCTGGGACACGGTTATTTAATCTCTGTTTGCCTTAGTTTCCTCAATTCTAAAATAGGGATCATAATAACACCTACCTCCCAGGGTTGTTGTGAAGATCAAATGAAATAATATTTATAAAATGTTTAGCACAGTAGCTGGCACACAGTAGGTGCTTAATAAATGTTTATTTTCTTCCCTTCATTTTAAGAATTGGGTAAATGGAGGCTCAGAAAGATGAAGTGAATTGTTCAAGGTATGCAGTTCATTGGTGGCAGATCAAGGATTAGAACCCAGGCTTTCAAACTTGCAGTTGCTCTTCCTACTACATTTGGTGGGTAGCCTGTAATCATATGAGTATTAATAATTTGGATCAAATTTGACTAAAAAAATTTTTCAACACTACTTCACAAATAAGTCACACTAATTATATGTTTGTTAAATTGAATTAAAAACAATTTCTAATGATTTATACAATTGGTAACATAACAGATGTTGCTTGTCCTTCCTTTTCAAAAAGAACCAATGACATCATGGGGGTGATATCTTGACTTGTGCCTGAATTGGATTTAAGTGAGGCAGAATGGCACAAAGTTGTCAGCTTCACTGTCTTCCAGAGTCATCTGTGTCCAGTGGCAAGACAAAAGTCAGGATGACTGGAGATGGCACAGGATGCAGTGGATGAGCTTGGCATCTTCAACGTTGGAATAAGTTCTAAGTGCTTCATCCACCTTCATGGCCGTTGGACCAAATTGTTCTCATCTGCCCATTCCACCAGGGAAAGTCTTCACATGCTTGGAGTAGACATCCCTTTAACTGATGGGTTTGACCTGTTGGTTACTGTCAACCTGGTTTAGCCCATCTGCTGAGACAGTTTACCAGGGGGTAGCTTCTTGCAGCCACAGGTAAGAGTTGAGCACCAGCTGAACACCAAAGGTGGATGAGCAGCCCTGGAAAGGGCTTAGCAAGCCCTCACACCATCTTGAAAGAAAGTGCATCATTATTTTTGGATTGAGTTGTGGATTCCAAAGTCAGGTATGTTGGATTTGTGTTTAACCATACCCTCTTCCCAGCAATTACTGTTCAAATAATCCCAAACTTTAGCTATGTGCATTCCTCAACATAAGTGGGAGGGCTTATCACTAAGATTAATTAGAGGTTATAGATAAAATTCATTTCCCCTTCACAGAAATCATTCTTTTCACATAGTCTTGCCTTTCTGTGGCACTCCCTGAGCAGGTTCATTTAGGTGTTGCAATCCCTTCAGGTGTAAGTATGGGGTAAACTAAGCCTAAGGCATCTGAATGAATTCAGTGTAAAAATACTATCTATTATATACAATACTATATACTGTATAATATATATAATACTATGTAGTATAATACTATAGGCCTCAATGATCTTCACAACAATTAGTTATATTAAAAAAAGTGTTATTATTCCTTCCGTTTTATAGGGGAAGAAAACTGAAACGAGCCAGGAGAGACAGCGTAGTAGAATGAGAAAAACACTGGATGCTGACACAAACAACTTGGCTTCAAATTCCAGCTCGGCCACCCATGTGACCTTGGGCAAGTGATATTGCTTCTTTGTGCCTCAGCTTTCTCATTTATAAAATAAGGGAGTTAAAATAAATGATCCCTAAGGTCCCTTCCAGGTCTAAATACCATCACATCATCCAATAAAGTGATTTGCCATCAGCCGCACAGGGAGTTAATGGCAAAACCCAGACTTGATGGACCTGATTCCTAGTCTCTTTTCACTATAGCGTGTTGCCTTTCAGGCAAAGGAGTCACAGAGAGCTTTCCCTCAGTCAGGGGTACAGTTGAGTCCATTCTTTACCCCATAATCAAAAGACCATTCTAATCATTTAAGTTGGCCATTTAAATTTAACCCATGGGATTTTCTAAAAGTATAGCAAAGCCCATCAATATCTGTGCCAATTGTGTATCTGAGGGCTTTTCCCAAAATAGGAGCACTGGCTTGGGGCTCATGTGTACACAAAGTCAGCGCTAGGGGAGTCTAACCCCCAAAGAAAGTAATCAGGGTGTTTTTCATACTCTGTTTGGCTTTTGCCCCCTAACCTGGAATATAGTAGAATCATGGAGAAAATATCTGCAACGAAACTTGAGTATAATTCATGTTTATGATTTGCCCAAAAAGTGACTAACAGGGTCTCTTTTAGAAAAGTTACTCAGTGTACAAAGTAGATTTCAGGCATAGGTCAGCTATTTATTTCTTCCACCACAAAAGAAATGCTTAAAACACAAAAAACTCATAAAATGGATTAACACATACTTAAAACATAATCTATAACTCATCACATATCTATACCTCTATATCCTGATACTCTGCAAGGAGATAGGAACAACTCCCAGGAGAATTATGGGATTGCTGGATAGATTTCATTTTCCACTCAGTCTTCACTGACCAAGTTGCAACTCAAAGACTCTTTTCTTTTCTGGCTAGCCAGGTATGTATGGCTCATCTTCCTAACAATGGTTATCTTCTCCAAGAACGGTGCAGGTGCAGACGCAGGTAATGCTTCCTGCTGGGCTACCAGCATCTGAATCAATGACTCTCAAACTCAAGAGGTGGTCACCAAAGCTGGAAAGGTACAGCTCTCAGGATTGTTATTAGGTGGTGTATGCTCAGGAAAGAAACACAAAGCAGAAGGCAGCCAGGATTCAATCTCATGCTTAACTAGGTAAGCATATGTTCTTACTGTCATATGCATGTAGCCAACATAGCTACTGCTGGGAAGAGGGAGGAAAGAGACTTCCTTCCCTTCCTTCCAGTGGAAGTCCAAGTGAAAACTGGCAGAATCCCAAGCAACATGCTCCAAAGAAAGAAAAGAAAGGAGATTGTTTCTACTCAGTTCCTCTTATAACCCATTACTAAACAGGTCTTCTGGGTTCAGTCACCAACCAATCATCTTGAAAACCTTACCCCACTCCTGTCGCAAAGACCATGGTACCAACCAGAAGCCATTGAACATGCATTTCCTTTTTTTATTAATTTATTTTGATTTATCAATAATCACTTCCGTATGCTTTTGAGTTTAAAATTTTTCTCCCCCTTCCTCCCCAAGACAGTGCACAATCTGACATAGGCTATACATTTATATTCCTATGGTGTTGTAAGTTAAAATTAAAACCGATAGGAGGAACCATCAGAAAGAGGAAACAAAACTCAACAGAAGAGGGAAAAAAATGGCAATTCAACTTCCATAGTTCTTTCTTTGGATGTGGATAACATTTTTCATAATGAGGCCTCTGGAGATGCCTTAGATCCTTGTATTGCTGGGAAGGGTTAAGTTTATCAATATTAGTCATCGCACACACACATTTCCTTTTGCAAAGAGCGAGAGCATGTGTGGCCCATCCAAAGGGTCCAGAGTTCAAGCTAATCCTCACTCACGTTCCATGGAATGACCCCTGCTACATCAACAAAAAGTATTTCTCAAATGCCTTTATGACAGTGTTACTCTGTCATGTTCTAGACAGAGCCACTTAGATATAGTCTCTGCCTTCATAGACCCTATAATCTAAAAGGCAATACTAGCTTCGGGTGGCTAGGTGGCACAGTGGATAGAGCGCTAGTCCTGAAGTCAAGAAGACTCATCTTCCTGAGTTCAAATGTGATCTCAGACACTTACTAGCTATGTGACCTTGGGCAAGTCACTTAGCCCTGTTTGCCTCAGTTCCTCATCTGTAAAATGAGCTGGAGAAGGGAATGGCAAACCACTCCAGTGTCTTGGCCAAGAAAACTCCAAATGGAGTTACAAAGAGTTGGACAGGACGGAAATAACTCAACAACAACAACGACAACAACTGCCTTAGTCCATAGGGGCAGAAAAGAGAGCTGAGTTCAAAGAACACCATGAAGTCTAGCTTGTGTAAATACATGAAGGGGAGGAATCGAAGATGAAGCTGAAAAAGTAGTTTGGAGCTACCAATGGGGATGGGGTGGAGGGACAGCAGGCTTTGAATGTCACCTTAAGGAATCTGGACTTTATTTGTTAGACCAAAAGGAGCCAATAAAGATTTTTGAGCAGAGAAGTAATACAACCAGAGATGTGCCATTAAGAAGATTATTTTGGCAGAGATATACAAAATGGATTGGGTGGGAGAGAGCCTGCAGTCAGGAAGACCAGTTAGAAGGCTACTGTAAATAGACCAGATGTAATGAGTTCCATCTTATTCTACTCCTATGGTTACACCCAGAGCTAATTTTTCCTTTCATTACTGTTATTCCCTTGGCCTATCAAAAGCCATTATGTATATATCACTCTAGGGAGCAATTTTACCTTTCCAGAGCCTAGTCTAAAAAAGATTAATCACAGTTTCTATCTTTTATTCCTCCCTCCACTCATCCCTCCCGCAAAACCTATTGATCATCACTTTAGTTACACTTTAAAATTTCCCCACTGGCACTATGTGACTTCAAAGTTAAAGAGCTGACTGTTTATTTACTGTTCTTAGTCAAAAAGATGCCTTTCTGTAAAACCTCTCTGGATAGATATCTTTGAAATCATTGGATTCATTTTCCATGACTGTCTATACGTTTTGACCCCCTGGCCTGGGCACATTTGAGTTGCTTTGATTTTTTGCAAAGTCCAGTAAGCACCATTGCACATGCCTGCCAATCTGCCAAGACTCCTGGGCTGGGGTTGGGGCTGGTTGAGGAGGGAACGGCAATCAAATTTTCACAGCAAGCAGTCTGACTAACCAACAGCTGCAAGTAATTAGCTATTGCAGTGTCTTCTGAAATATAGATATATAAAAAACCTGAAGGAGTTAATGGCTTCATGGAATGTTCACGGAAGGGAGCTTGAGCTAGTGATTAAATCACAGCCCTGAGAGTCCTGAGTCATAGGTTTGATTCCTGGAAGTGGTCTAAATCATTTCAACTTCATCCAACTTTCCTTGATGCAATAAAACAAGAGGGAAAGGAGGAGGTATTCAGGTAAAATCCCAAAAGAAAAAGGAGAGGGAATACAGCCATGGCCAGACTATATAGTTACCCATTAACCAAGATTTTTTGATGTTTGACTGATTTCCCATCAGTACTCCAGTGAGTGATTCTGTGGCATTAGATTGCATTTGATTATAGTGCGCCACTTATAAGAACCAGTAACAAAAAAGAGTAAATTTATTTAATTCATTAACAAAATAAAACCACCTTCGTTTCCCCTCTTAAATAGGTTCCTAGTTCTCAAAATGGTTAGTTTCAGTTTGCGTTGTTAATTCTGATAGGATCATTTAATTTTTGCATTTTCCATTCTAAAAGTATAAAGTGCTATATAAATGTGCTGTTATTATTGTTAGTAGTAGTAATAGTAGAGTACTCTAATTCTTTGCTAATCTGGATATCTGAAAGTAAGAACATAATAATTGCTGTTGTAGGTCATTTCATGTTACTATAGACTAGGGTTTTGTTTCTGACTGAAGCATTCAAACATATGTTATAGAAGGGGTGTGATTGTCCTCCTTGGCATCAATTTCACAGATTAAAGATTGCATTCATGCGTCTTTGTTTCCTTTGATAAACCACTATAGATCTATCGCCCATGAACCTGATCACCTCCATCTCCTAAACTCCTTAACTTCCTTCAAGGTTCAGTTCATAGGCTACTTCCAATTGGAAGCATTCCTTGATTTTTCCCAGTTAAGTGCACTTTCCCTCCTCAAATTATTATGTATCTACATGTAATGGGAAGTAATCATGAAACCTCCACCATCCCCATGAGCTCTGGCTAGAGCAGGCCCCATGGAGGGTATGTGAAATTGAGCTGACCTCTCCTGACAATTTTAGTGGGCCACTGGAGTTCTGGTTCAGAGTTGAAAGAATCATCACTTTGGGATTATGAAATAATCTCTCTTTGGCCAATGAGCCAGGAAGAGCTTCTCATTTAGGAGATGTAAAAAGGAGAGATAATTTATGCTTTTGCTCTATCTCTACCCTTCATATCTATAGCATGTGATCTAGAATTCCTTATGACTTTCCATGGTAGGAGGGATAGGAAATCTCTCTCCCCTCATAGCCATAGCAGCTATTCATAAAAGGCAGCATGCATATATGCTGCCTAGGCAAGTTAGAACCTGGGCCATGGGGCCCCATTTGCCTCTTCTACTTTGTATTTCTTTCTCTGAGCATAAGTGACTGAATACTGATCCTGAGATGGACATTTTTAGGCTTGTGAGATCAAGAGATTGGGAGCTTCTAGGCTCTTTGATTGGTACAAGCAGAATTTCAGGAGATGCTCCCCATAGCTACTACAATGCTTCTTGGAGGGGATGAGCCTAAGCCCTGATCATCCTTGCCAGAAAGATATGAACTTTGATGTAATTGTCCATATGGTAAAGATGAAATGCCTATTCAGCAGGTTCACAATGTCCCATATTTTAATGTTTTAAGTATCGTTCTCCTAGAAGAATGTGGTATGAATTGTAATTACTACTCATGTTTTAAGTCTTTGTCAGTGAATGCATACTTATGAGTATTTTGTATCTTAAGCTTCTATTTTGTATAAAGGAAATAAATCACTGTCCTATACCTGTAAACCATTGTACATTGAGTAACTTTCTATTCCCTTTTGGGAAGACCCTCAATATGAGTCATACTAAGCTTTGAGTGATTTTTCTTAGAGCTCCAGGCTGAGTGTATAAAGAGCCAGAGCCAGCAAGAAAAGAACGTGATCCATCTCTTTAGAGGAAAGGCTAATATAAGACTGAACCTAGTCTGTTCTCATAAATCCAGAACTAGGGTCTCTTAATAAGAGAGAGTGAGCTATTAGATGCGTATCTATTTGTGTGTCAAACCTCCCTCCCCCTATAGGTCCTTGTCAGGTCCCCCCATGTCAGGTCCTTTGAGGTAGGCAATATTGTTCTAGTATTTAGCACAATGCTCTGCATATCCTAAATGCTCCATATGTGTTTTTTTTTAAGATTGGATTGAAATTTGTCTAAATTATCTTCAAAGCCTTTTCTATCTTCAGCCTGCCATTTACTACCTAGTTGTTAACAAATTTTATCACCTTCTGAACCCAATTATGTAATAATTTTTTGTAGCTCTGATGAAGATTTTGGTATGTATATTTGGTATATATATGTATATATGTAATTCCATTGAAACATATTTTACAAACTTTTTATATATAAAATACATATTCACTACATCACCTCATCTTCAGAACCCAATTATGTAATAATTTTTTGTAGCTCTGATGAAAATTTTGGTATGTATATTTGGTACATACATACATATATATATATATATATATATATATATATATATATATATATATATATATATATATAATTCCATTGCAACATATTATGTAAACTTCTTATGAACCGCTGGAGTCCCCTATAAAATAGAAAGGCTGTGTTTGTGTTAATTTCACATTTCCAAAAATGTTGGTAAAGCTAAGTCACAAGAGATTTTCTCAAGGTTACACAGTAGGTGATAGTTTTACTGCCTCACATATGGGTAACTTTACTGCTATTTCATCCTGTCTTCCACCAATGTAAGATTGCTCAAGTGATTTTGTGCAAGGCTCTGCCATCTATTTACATCAGATCTATTTTTCTTGGACCTTATTTTTTTCCTTCTCCTCACCCCCACATTTCTTCATATCTGAAACACCTTTTTAAGCTCACAGAAGAATGGAATAGATAAAGAGTGGCATGAAAAGAACTATCTGCCTACTGTCCTCCCCCTTTGGACTGTTCTGTACATCTACTAACTTTCATGTTTGTAGTGGATCACAGTAAGTCGAGGGAAAAAATATTAAAAGCAAAAAGAAGCAAAAGCTTTGTTTCCAATTCTATAAAGAATTGACTAAATACTATGAGAATCCCAGTAGGCTAAAGCTGGAAGGGTCCTTCAGAAGGTATTTAGTCTACTCCTTACTTCTAACAAGGACTCCCCTATGTTGTCTCACGTGGGTAACTTATCTATTCTGAAAGATCACTAAAGATATACTATTAAGGCAGAACTATCTCTGAAAGAAACCAAGCCATTTACTTAATCAGTTAGCACCTGGCTCTCAGGTAGCCAAGGTTTTGGATTCCATCATTATATATGCCAATGATTATTGTGGTAATAAGAGAAGGGGGGGGGAATTCATTGAAAATGTTTTTTTTATTCTTTTTTCTTAATATTTTACTCCTTTAGCAGGAAAAGTTATCATCATTGAAACAAGGATTTGAAAAGGCATCTATCAAATCATGCTATCCACTGATCACTCAAAGCTTACATTATATTTCAATATTTTTTCAAGGGTGTGGCCATGTATATTTTATAATGACTCAATCAATAGGATGCATCCTTCACAACTTTCCTCAGAGACTTTTTTCCTGTAAATCTTAGGTGTGTTCTTTTTGGACTACTTCCAAAAGCTTCTGACCCACTCTGACTCTCCCAGTCTTCAAGTACTTCTAAAAGGTTATCATGGCACTCCTTCACTGTTTTTCACTTAAAACATATAAATATGGTAATTACTCATCAAGTTGGCTATTTGAAAAACTGAATTGTAATGTTTTCCTTTGTACTGTCATATACTGTGCTTCCCTGAAATCTTGTTAGCCATGGTTATGGGGGCAGAGGAACACAGCTGGATTGTGAATGAGGCATGAACTCCAGCAGCTCTACCTCCACCCGGATCAGAAAGAAGTTGGTATTTTGGTAGTCTGATGATATAAAACAGTACTGAAACACCCTAAATCAATGCGGCTAATCTTTGACCATGTTTGCACTAATAAATAATAGAATCATTCTGTCAGAAACCAAGGTAATAGGGGGCAATCCTCTGTTGTGGAAAGAGGTAAAGGGCAGGAATTGGGATCCAAAAGAGCATCAGTAGAAGCTGGGCTGTGTTACTTGAGTTTTTGGCTTGTTGAAATCCATGGAGTGCAGATGACATGAAGTCAAATGCAAAGACAGGAATTCAAGTTGGACAGACAGTACTCAAGCAGAGTCTTCCTAGGAGAGAGGGCACCAGGCTAGAATTGCATCTATCCACCCACCTAAATGTTGTTGGTGTAGGGGAAATGATCAATACCCTGATCAATACCCCTTAACGGAAGAGTAACCTAAGCTATATATCCAAGCTTTACTCTTCCTGCCCAAATCTTTTACATAGAGACCATACATAGTGAAAAGCAAATAAACCCATTTATCCAAGTTGAGAACAACAGAAATCAGAGAAGTTATACAGGTGAGAATATGCCCACAGTGAAGGAGCTCTCTCCCTGGAAGTTTCATCACATATACAGATGGTGGACTGGTGCTAGCATTTTATCATGGGGCTGTGAAAAGTTTGGAACATTCAGATACATAAAAGACTAGTTAAAATGTGTAAAAACAATAGCTACTTATATAGCATTTAAGGTTTGCAAGGCATTTTACAAATATCTTAGCTCTACCAAGAGAATCCCATTCCAGGCATGTTAGACAACTAAAGCAAAAGCAAAAAAGTTGGAAACTGAGCAGTGTGTGTAAGAAACAGAGATAAGCCTAATTTGGTTGGATCAAAAAATTCGGGAGAGGGAATAGTGTCCAATGAGTCTGGAAAGGTTGGATCCAAGTTGCAAAGAGCTTAAAAACTAAACAGAGCAGTTTATATTTTATCCCAGAAGCAATAGAAAGCCATTGAAGTTCATTAAGCAGGCGAATCACGTGGTCAGATCTGTATTTAGGAAAATTACTTTGGCATCAATGTGTAGGATGAATTGGAGTGGTTAAAAATCAAAAATCAATCAAACAAACAAACAAAAAACTTGAGTCAGGGAGACCAATTAGAAGTCTGTTGCAGTCATCTAAGTGAGAGGTGATAAGGACCTGAACTAAGGGGTTAGAAGTGAAAGATGTTGGGGAAGGAGAAACAGCAAGATCTGGCAACTGACTAGATGTGTGGAGTGAGGGAAAATGAGGAAAGATTCAAACTGTGAAAGCTCCATGTGTTGGTCACTCAGTGGGAGAAGTATTAGAATGGAAGGCTGGAGTTACATTTGGCATTTGAACGATGTGACCAGTCCTTTAGAGTTGTGCTCTCTGTAGTAGAGTTTGAATGCTTGGCAGTTTAGCTAGAGAAAGGACCATTCAGTATCTGATACCTTATCTTGCCAAGTAATATTCAGAATCTTCCTAATTCACATGGAAGCAATTCAGTTTCCTGGCATGGAACTGGTAAACTGTCCAGGAATTGTAAATAAAGTTTAGTGAAAACAAATACAAATTAGAAGACCTTGATTCTAATTTGGATTGTACCACTAATCTGTGACATTGGGCAAGTCAATCAACTTTGCTGTGCATTTTATTTGCTCCTCTGTCAAGTAAAGCTAATAAAAGCCACCCAATCTAACTCATAGAATTATCTTAAAGCAATAATAAAACAATTGAGGTGAAAGTAGTATCCTATAAAGGAAGAATTTTATCTTTATAAAGGATGAATTAAGAGGACTTGGGGGAAGGAGAAAAAGAGAGGGGAAGTCAAGGAGGACTCCAAGCTTTGAACTTCAGTAAGTGAGAGGGATAATAATAGGGAGGAGAGAGGAAGAGGGACCAGAAATGGGAAGGAGGATAAACAGGGTTTTTGTGGGGGAAAAACAGACAAAAACAAAACAAAAAACAAAGAAAGGGGGAGGGATTTTTCACAAAAACAAAGATGAGATCATGGTAGCATATCTAAATTAAAGATTGTTGGAAATAAAGGGTTAAAGCTTTGGAGAGAGGTCTCTGTGGAATTTATAGTTTTGAGAGTCATAGCATAGAAGTGATCACTGAGGCCATAGGAGGAGACAGAGTGCAAACAAAGTGGGCCAAGAAATAAACTGTAGGGGAACAACATTTAGTGAATGAGAGAAGACAGAAGATCCCATAATGGATACAGAAATAGTAATCAGTAGGAGAACCAGAGTGTAGAATGATGGAACCCACGATTCTAGAGTTTTCAATGTGATATCTCTCCTTCCTTGAAATTCATTCTCCTTTTAATCCCCTACAACTAGGTTTCCAACCACACCACCATAGTGACCAGAAAGAATACCAACACCAGATCCTCATCCTCCTTGGCCTCTGTAGATTTTAACACTGTTAACCACTCCTCTACACGGGTACTCTCAGCTTCAGAGACACCATATTCTCATGAGTCCCCTACGTCTCAGACAGATCCTTCTTTATTTGCTTCATGAGTTCCTCATTTTTCTGACCTTTTCATAAGTGTTCTTCATAAGGGTTTGTCCTTGGTCCCCTCTTCTCTTCTCTCTCTGTTGTTTCTAGCAGTCTTGTTTACTTCCAAGGTATCAAATACATGTTCTCTGTGAATGACTCCCAAATGTGAACCTCCTGCCCTGACCTGGTTTCTAAGCCCCAGACCTTCATCTCTTAACTGCCTACAGGATGTTTCTACTTGGATGGCCTACTGGGACCACAAATTAAACAGGTCCCAACCAGACCTCATTACTTTTCCTCTAACTCTCCTCATTTTACTATTTGGTTTGTGTACTGCCATTCAACTGGTCTCCTACGCTCATGATCTTGGGGTTGTCTCCGACACTTCCCTTTTCCTCCTCTTTCATATCTAGTTAGCAGAAAGTGTCCATTCTACTTCCTTATTATCTCTCATATCCCCTCCTTTCTATTCCCACAGCCATTGCCCTAATATCAGTTCTCATTGTCCACAAAGCCCCAAGTACTTATTAAGTACCTACTACGTGCTACAAATAATATGCCCAGTTAGACTATTGCGATAGAATCCTTCTAGGCTTTTCCTTTTCCATTCTTTCTTCCTATAATCTGTCCTTGCTAACATTTCCAGAATATGTTTTCTTGTATATAGCTCTAGTCATGACACTATTCTATTCAAAAATCTGTGGCTCACCATTGCCTTCAGGAAAAGTTCAAACTCTTCTTCCTGGTATTCAATGTCTTCCGTGGCCTGGTACCACCCAATCCTTTTACTCCCCTTCGTGTGAAGACATCTATGAGTCAGGAAGACCTAACCTCAAATACGGCTTCAGAAATTTACTAGTTTTGTGACCCTGGGCAAGCCTCTGTGAACCTATTTCTTCAACTGTAAAATGGGGATAATAATAAAGCATATACCTCTCCCAGGGTAGTTGTAAAGATCAAAGGAAATAATATTTGTAAAGTTCTTAGCATAGTGCCTTGCACATAGTAGGTACTTAATAAATGCTTGTTTCCTTCCCTTTTTTTTCCCATGTACTCTATGTTCTAGTCAAATTGTTCCCTGAATATAAAATGTGCTCTTACACTGCCACACCTTTGCTCAGGTAGTTACCTATTCCTGAATTACCCTTCCTTCTCTCTCTGCCTGTTAAATTCCTACCCACCCTTTAAAGCACAACTCAAGGGTCATATCTCCTTCAACCCTTTCAGGAAGTTTTATTTGAGCCTTCCAGTTGGTACAGCATTACCTTCTAGGACTTCACACGGGACTTTGTTTTGTTGCATTTGTCACGGCATATCATACACCTATTAGGCCCCTGAGGGCAGGGACTTTGTTTCATCTAAACATTATATCTGTTCCATTATCTAGCACAGTGCTTGATATACAGTAGGTGCTTAGTAAATGTTTGTCATTGATTTACATGTGCGTAGCCTTTTAAAGCTCTAATTATTGGAGCTTAATTATTTTCCACCACTGTCTACTGGCTGCCTGGGCCCTCAAAATATAGGACACAAGGAGTCACAAGACCTGGGATCTGGTGTTAATTATTAATAAAGGCTTCATTAATTCATTAACTCATTCATACATTCATTCACCAGTTACATGACCTTGAACAAGTCACTTGGCCTCTCTGGGCCTAATTTCTTCATCTATAAAGAACTGGAATAGATGATCACTAAGGCTCTTTTTCACTTTGTGACTACATATAGTTCTATGAATTCATCATACCTTAGGGATTTCTCATTCCTGAGTCAATAAGAAAAGATCAACTATGATCAATATACTCTTTACTGAGGCAAGAAACCATGTATACACAGATATATATCTGATACACCATATATATATTATGTATATATACCAATAATACATATTTGTGTATATGCATATGTATGTATACATACATTCATATGCATGTTTATTAGCCAGTAAAATTTTCCTTTTTTTTTTTTTATATAAGTGTAGGAACTCCCTCCTTTGAGGCAGGCAGGTAGGTAAGCAGGTACATAAGTAGGTAGGTAGATAAGAGCTACCATAAATATTTTTGTACATGTGGGTTCTTTTCTTCCTCCATGGCTCTCTTTGAGGTGTAGTAGTGGTAGTGCTGAGGCAAAGGGTAAATACAATTTAGTAACTTTGGGGGCATAGTTTCAAATTGCTTTCCAGAAAGGCTGGACCAATTTGTAGCTCTAACAGAGCTTGTATTCTAATGGAAAAAGACAATACATAAAGGCAATTTGGAAACTGGGAGAGGGAAGGGTAGGTGAGGAATGTATGGCACAGGAAGTTGTATAGTGGAGGACTGGATCAGGGCAATAAAAGATCAAAGGTGGCCTATCAGAGCCCAGGGTAGTTCAAAGGTAAGAGACCAAGGTTCCAATGGGAAAGAGGTGGATATCATGGGGGTAGTACAGGGAGATGTCCCAGGATTGCAGTAGAGGCTTGGATCCAAGCAAGACAAGGCAAAAGATTCTTTCTAGCTATTAATGTATGAACTTATGAACTCTTTAGGTCAGCTAGATGGCGCAGTAGATAGAGCACTGGGCCTGGAGTCAGGTAAACCTGAGTTCAAATTTGGTCTCAGACACTTAGGCAAATTACTTAACACTGTTTGCCTCAGTTTCCTCATCTGTAAAATGATCTGGAGAAGGAAATAATAAACCACTCTAGTATCTTTATGAAGAAAACCCTAAATGGGGTCACTAAGATTTGGGGTCATGATTAAAATATCTGAACAACAAATGAACTCTTTGATAGTTGCCTGAGGCTCAGAGGGGTTACAGAACCTGTCCATGATCTCATATCTCACATATGTAAAGAGAAAGGGTTAGAACCTAGGTCCTCCTGACTCTAGGTCTACCACTCTACCCCCTATAGTACGCTGCCTGCCTGTAGCCTAAGTAGATATATACCAAACTTATATTGTTGGTAATGTTTTATATTTTAATTAAAATTCATTTAGACCATAACTTGATTTTTTTTTTTTGCTTAACCTAGTTTCTTTTAAAACCTAGGTCTGTGGAGCAGTGCTCATTTACATGATGTATTCTAACCCATTTATTTCTATTATTACTATCCAGATGGATTATAAACAGATGGATAGTGTCATGGAATGTTAAAGACCCATAGAAAGACCTCAAGCCTACTGAGTAGATCCTTAGGGAGGATGTAGACAAGAAGGGCTTAGGACAAGGAACTGTGGAGAAGTTGTTATCTGCACTATTGAAATGAGTACACATATCTGTGAGATCATGGATCCATTGAACTATTGGAATATTGAAAGATTACTATTTGATGGAAAATGATATAATGAGTCCAAATGGCAGAGAATCTCCAAATCACTTATACTTGTTTTAAGAGTGGGTTTTAAATTTTCATTTTAATATATTCATATCTGATATTCTGAGAATTAAAAAACCTTAAGTAGTAATAATAGCTAGCATTTTGTGGCACTTCTAGGTTTACAAAGTGCCTTACATGTTAACTCATTTGATCTTCCCTACAACCTTATAAGATAAGTACTTCTTATATCCTCATTTTACAGATGAGAAAACTGAGATAGAGGTTAAATCAATTGCCCAAGGTCACACAGCCACTCAGTGTCTTAGGCAAGATTCAAATGCAGGTCCTCCCATGTCCAAGTCCCACATTCCAACCACCTACCTGCCTACACAGTGATCTCCCTTTGGAAGAGTCAGAAAGTGACCTAATTTCTCTAGCCTGCCCCATTGTATATTCAGTGACCAGAATTTCATCCAATTCAGTTCAACAGAAATTTATCATATGCTTCCTACTATATGCTTCATTGCAGATGTAGGGCCTTGCTCTATCTCAACTTATTTAAAGGATCACAACTGTAGATTCAGGAAATGGATCGAATCATGGAATCATATATTAACACCTGGAAGAGGTCATTAAGTCCAATCTCTTTAGTTTACAGAGAAGTAAACTGAGGCCAAAGAGGTTAAGTGACTTGCTCAGGGTCTCATATGTTAAAATGCTTGACTCTCCTTCAAGATTCAGTTCAAATGCCATTTACTCCCTAATTTCACCTCCACTGGAAATATTTTTTCTTCCTCATTTCTTAGATACCATATCTGATAGATAGATAGATATTAATAAATAGGTATTAGAGCTATCTCTGCATGCATTATACATCTTCCCTGTTAAATGGCAGAGATCATGTCCCATTTCTTTTGGTATCTCTTCCAGTACCTAGCACCACATCTCACACATAATAGGGGCTTGATAAATATTTGCTGAAATATTTAAATGTTTGCTAAGTTTTGACTATGTGTTTACTCTACTATTTAAAAAGAAAAATCCTTGAAATGCAGTTCCTTGGAATTAGGGACTATTTAATTTTTATTCACATGTATTTATTTCAAATATATTTGTAATACATTTATTCAAATGTATTCATATATGTTTATTCATATGTAGTCCCAGTGCCTGGCAAATGATAGATGCTTAATATATGTTTATTTGTGGATTGATTAATTGATTGATAATCCAGGAAGGTCTATCTATACTGCAACTCAGTAGCTTCGCAAGTTTCAAAGCTACTGTTTGTCAGGTTCCGTTGGAAGGAAAGAAAATGATGCTCTGCTCCTTGACCGTTTGGATACTGCTTCTTTGACACACTCCCCACAGGCTGTCAGAGCCATGTACCATCTCAGAACAATTTGTTCACTTCACTCAGAAATTACAAATGTGTTTTGTCCAATAAATCTAAATATATTTTGTAGTAGTCATTTTTCTTAATGGAAGTGTTTTCCAGATGTTGCCCAAGTCTAGTCATCTGGGCTCCCTTCCAATAAATGTGGAAAGTTTGTTTTAATAGGTTGTCACTGTTGCTTTGGTCTAACCTTTGGACTAATTGGTTCATCCCAATATGTTTGCACCAATATATAAAGCATCCAGGACATCAGAGATACACACATGTCCCTTGCCCGGTAAGTAAAGAAGTCATTTTGCTTTTCTGTTGAGTTCTAATTTTTCAGCTCAGAAAGTAGATGCTTTATTGAAGGTTTTTGGATAATTTTAATAGAAATAGTAGTTCAGAAGTTTAGAAGTTTTCTAGGGAACCACTTTGTGGTATTCACTTCCTGAAGGTTTTTTTTTTTAATATTAAATAGAATGTTTAAAAAAAAACAACTTGAGATGGTAGAATCCTCTGTATTTATTGTACTAAATTTTCTTGAAACCACTTACTCATTTTTTATCCAATGACATTTAGTAATTCTTAAGAATATTTTAAAATTTAAGTCTGGACTCATTCTAGTAACAAAATGAAATATTTTTAATCATTAAGTTTTTTGGAAATAGTTGAGGACAGGTTATATTGAGATTGCAATTTAGAGTTTTTATATTTGTGATTTGAGGATAACAGTAGCAAATTTGAACTGATTATTTTGATATGATAGTCTCATAATGATAACAGCCTGACAATAACATTATTTTCATCCTATTTAATCTAACAATACTAGAATAATTATAGTATAGTGTTGCAAAATTAGACATGGTCATCTCCTTCAAAAAATATAATCATTTTTAAATGTCCATGATGACATATCTAAAGTCTTACAGCTTTACAGTGAAATGGCTTTTTAAAATGACTAAAGTCTTCACCTCAGAAGCAGTAGTTCTTCAAGCTAGCCATTTAATACTTTGATATTGCTTTTCAGAGAAGATTTGATACCTGAAAACAGCCATGGAGTGGAAAGTGCTTCCTATTCACCTGTTGGTGTTTTGTCTTTTCTTGATACAAGTTTCTTCTCAAGGTACTTTAACCAACAAAATTCTGAAATGGTGTTTCCTTCTTGGCCTGAATCATTTATATGGGGAGTTTCCACTTAAGAATTATTGCATAGTATTTTGTTATCAATATTGTGAAAACAAAATTAACCATTTAAAAAATTGTTAATCTTTTTTAGCACCCTATAAACCTTCAGAACCGTGTAAAAAGAATATACAAGCATATGTTTTTGGGAGGGGAGAGGAGGAAGGAACTCCCCTTTCCTCTATATTTTATGCGAAGTGAATATCTTTATCATGTTTTTTTCCCCCAGAAAACACTTCAAGATATTTTATCAGCATATATAGGGTAAGAGGCAGCATGGTTTATTAGACAGATGAAAGGCTTTAGAATCAAGAATAACTGGATTCAAGTCCCATTTACCACACAGTAGCTGTAAGATCATGGGCAAATAACTTTTACATGCTCCAGACAACTCCCTAAGACTGTAGGTAGTAGGATACCAGCCTGGATAAATGGAGTGGGTTGCCATGCCAGAACGTCATCACATTATGAAATCACAGATCTGTAACACCCTCACTAAAAAAAAAAAAGTATGAGATAAAGTTATTTAAGGATTAAATCAAATTAACCCTTCTTTCCTGCCTTGTGGGTTAAAAAACATAGTCCTACCAGCTACCTGGAAGAAGTGGTTTGTATGTCATAGAAACAAGAAATATCATGGAAACAATTGATTAATGTAAGTGAAAAATCAAGTTGATTATTTTTGGCCAACATAATGGCAAAAGAGTTTGATGAATCTTTTTGTTGAATTAACTAAATTGACTCATTGTTTTGCCATCAGGTAGACTTGGTTTCAGTTTGGGAAAGTGTTACAAATGATCATTCTTCCTTTTTTTTTTTTTAAAGTGAGGCAATTGGGGTTAAGTGATTTGCCCAGAGTCACACAGCTAGTGAGTGTTATGTGTCTGAGGCTGGATTTGAACTCAGGTCCTCCTGACTTCAAAGTCAGTGCTCTATCCACTGTACCACCTAGCTGCCACGATCATTATTCTTCGAATTAGATAGCACTGATTTTTTAAAAAATATATATCATAGACTAGAGGCAGAAGGAATTTCAGAGGTCATCAAGCCCAACCTCTTGATTTTATAGATGAGGAAACTGAGGCTTGATGAGGTGAAGTGGTTTACCCAGAATAATAAGTTATAGGAATAGACTTTGAACCCAGGTTTTCAGACTCCAAACCCAATGTCCTAAGTGTCATTGGGGATGCACCTGTATCTGCATGCTTTTTTGATGGAGGGTTCTAGATCTGGTTCCACACCTTTGCTCATCCGTCTGTAATGTACGGTCCTAGAGAATTACTTGGAGCATTGAAAGATTACGTGATTTGCCCCGAAACCCTCAGACCTCTGGCTCTAAGCACACTCTGCCACATTTCCTCTGATCTGGATAAATATTACATAGTATTCAGTGTGTCAAACACATATCTTAATGTATATGTAGATTGGATCTGCATTAACAAAAAGGCTCAAGTATGTGATTTGTTTTTATTAGACTCTTAAAACTACGAGACTGTTGGGAATTGATTTTTCCCTCCAAGGCAAACAATCTCAGGAAAAAAAATTGAGATTGGAAATGATGTAGTGAAATTAAATTCTTAATGTTGGAATGTTATCATAAATAACTATAAACAGGTGAATCCTGATTGTCAAAATGGGCATGTAGACTACCTATGCTAGATATCTTCTCAATGATGTTCTTAGATTGATGAAAGCAGATATGAAATACTAAAAATATAAAGCTGAGCAGCTCAATGTAGGTGAACCTTTCTGTGCCATGAAAATAAAATGAGAAGCCTCTTAATTGTAGTATAGTGACAACTTAATACTAATTTTCACATACATTTCCAATGTGGCAAATGCTTCCTTCCTTCACTGCACTTTACTTTGCCATGATTAAACTAAAAAAAAAACCCACAAATAAAACAAAACTAATGTGATTAATCAATAATAACACAGAAAGGCAGGACACATTTCCTTTTTGAGGATTGTAACTTGCCTACCAAACTAATTTTTCACCTGTTTCAAAAATCTACCACCCACAAATTTGTATGAATCATCTGATTTTGTCCTGTCTGCTGCGCTCTCGCCTTCTTTCTAAATACTTTTTGCTCCTCCCCTTTATATATGTACATACATATGTACATATGTGTAGGCATATGTTTATGAAAACATATGTTTGTCTAAGAGGCCGAAACTCCTCCTAACCTTCCATGTGATGTTTGTGGGTTTTGCTATTGGTGTTCTGGGTTCACTACCTTGAGTCTTTTTCAGCATATTTTAGTCTCCCTCTATAGATCAAGGATAATTTTCTTTATTCTAGCAGATAAAAGTGACTGTTGCATAACCATGGCTGTGTGTCTCAAGGAGATTACTAAGAGGTTTTCTCCTGTTTGCTGCTTGATCATCGGAAGACAATTGTGCTTGTATGTTTTGGTTTCGTTGCCTTGTGTAGTTCTATTTGTTACCTTTACTCTCATGTGTAGCTGTTCTTGTTGGAATTTGGTTATTCCTCAGCCACTTGACCTCTGGGTGTGAGCAATTGACTGCCCAGAACCTTAAAGAGTGCAGTTCCCCACCCCAAGCCCATCTTGCAGTAGGAGTTGCTGGAGTGGGCCTGCTGGCATGGCCAGCAAATATTTACATAGGAACCGAAAAAAAAGGACCTTTTCCAATCCTGATATAGCAACTGAAGTCGGTCATGATGGCTGTGGCATAGAACCCCATGAGTTCCTTTTTATGTAAAACTATTGAAATGCCTAATGAAAGTATTCTCTCATTTCTAAGAATATGGCTACTTTCCTCCATATATTGGGATCCTTGGAAGGAGAAAGTGATATCATTGTCAGACAATGGAATAACAATCATAAACTTTTCCTACTGTGTATTTTCCTCTTTCAATCCAATGGGCACATAGCAAAATCTGCCCATTCCCCTACGCCCTATGCCTCCCTCCTACCCTTTTTTTTTTTTGCCATTCGATGTTTCCCTTGGTATCAAGTCAGCTGGTTTGGTCATGTTTACACTAGTATTGTGTAATTTTAGATTTACCAAGCTGTGCAGGGAGATGTGGGGAAGGGTATACTAGAGATGCCGCCTGCAACTGTGATTATAACTGTCAATACTACATGGAGTGCTGTCCTGATTACAAGAAAGTCTGCACTGTGGGTAAGTTCTTAAGCCCAACAGGCCCTCTGGAAAAGAGCACTGTTTCCTGAGATCCCTCCCTGTGGCCTTAGTTGTCTTGTTATTTTTGAATGGGCTTCTGTGTTTCATTTCACTGTTGTATGTCTTTCCCTCCCCTTGCATAAATGTTGCATTGTTGTATTTGAACATAGCGCCAAAACCTTTAGTTAGTTACCCAGACAAAATAACTGACTCTTGTATAGAGTCCTGTGAAGTATACAGCCAACTCCCTCCTCCCCAAGGTCCTGCTCTAGATGTGGATAGCAGAGTGTATAACTACAGTTTTCTTTGTTACATATAGAAAAGTTCGGATTGATAATCATTTTGAGAATTTAAATGTTTCATTACTTCATGATAGGGCCTAATCAATCATTTGTGCTCTAGGACATTCGTGTAAAGTACACATTATTCAAATGTTTAATATTAGCCATCAGATTCCTAAAGAACATTAAACTATAAACAATTAAAGTTGAGATCTCAGAAGTAATTAAGTGGAATCCAAAAGTAGGTAATATTGCTCCAACTCAAAATTAATTTTAAACCATTTTGTTGTTAATACAAAACCAATTTCATATTCAGTATAGGGAAAACATTATTATAACTTGTTGAAGTAACACTTGGTTTTGAACTTAGATGTAAAAACTAAGTTGCAATAAGAATATGATTTTAAATGGACCCTAATTAATTCAATGTTCCTTTAAACAAGGATGTTTTAAAACGGTAAAAAAAAAACCCAACAACACATTTTAAACTATGTAAATAGCCCATGCCATGTAATTAAATCACAATTATTCAAATTTATTAACATATGTCACATTTGTTCCTGATGATACTTATTAAATCCCATTATGATGAATACCATTGCCACAGAAGTCCTTCCTATATAGCATGAGATCTCTAAATCTAAACTGAAACCCACTTATATAAAGTAATATTTGATGTTATATAATTCCATTACAATAATTGAGACAAGTCCTTAGAGTTATTATAATGGAATTTGACTTCTAGTTGACATAGAACTCATAGAAGTGGTAGGACCACTGTAAGGAGGAGGTAGTGAAGGAGGAAATTTTGGCTAGCATCCTACAATAGTGGTGTCAGATTCAAACAGAAATGGTCCACTAATCTGTACATAAAGATCTCTGCAGGCCATATATTGACTTAAAATGCTTTAAGTGTTAAAATATAATATTATCTATATTTTATTATATTTTTATTTGTTTTGTTAAGTATTTTACAATTATATTTTAATCTGATACAGGCTGCACTTGGAGTTGGGTAGGCCACATGTGGCCCTGCAGCCACATGTCTGAAACCTGTGTTCTACAATACAGGCATTCCTGATTTACGAAACACCTGAAAACATCCTTTGCATACAAGCAGCTGGTCTAAGTCACACCAGAAACAGAGTGAGACTCCCCTACTTTATGTGGTTATCACTATGACCATTAAGAGAGTGGACAGAAGAAATAGAGGAGACATGTTTCTGGTGCTTCCTGAGCTTCACCTAAGCAGACCTTTCCATAGGAACAATGGTATTAACAGTGGTTGTGTTCCCAGGACAGTCCCCAATTATCTATTTGAGCCATATCTCTGAACTATGAGATTACTTATGGATTCAGGTGATAAAATTAAATTAAATTTCACAGAATGATAGGATTTTACATTTAAAACTGAAAGTAACCTCAGAAACCATGTGGTTCAACCCCCTCATTTTATAGATGAGGAAATTGAGTCTTAGAGACTTGCCTAAGGTCGTTGTTTGTCCTTCCTTCTGGAAGAGGGCCAGTGACATCAGGAAGGTGGTGTCTTGACTTGCAAGTGAATTGGATTTAAATGAGGCAGAGCTTAAAAAGTCATCAGCCTCACTCTTTCCTCCAAGGTCATCTGAGTCCAGTAGCAAGACACAGGTCAGGATGACTGGAGATAACCCCAGATGCAGTGGGAAACCTTGGCCTTTTTAAACTAAAGTCTTTCCTCAATCTCGGTTTGTCTGAAGCAACACCCATTCAATGATTTAAATGATTTAAAGCTAGGTAAGAAATGAGACAAAAGACTGCTTAGTTTGTCTACTGAAAAAACAACAACAACAAATAAACTGGGAGGGGAAAACCTTCAGGGTTTCTTGTCAAGACAGAAACAATTGCCTAAGGTCACACAGGTGGTAAACGGCAAAAGCAGGATGAGCCATTACTCTTTCCATTATACAAAATGGTTCCTTCCAACATAATTTATACAGGCTTTTGTGGGCTAGCCTGGGAACTTAACCATCATTCATACAACATTTCTTCTATGGGAAAATGCTTCCAAAGTTACAAATAAGAAATATCTAAATTTACTCTAGAATACAACCTGTCTACAAGTTGTGGAATGCCTCTGTGTGTGGCACAATATGAACACAATTTCACATTTATCTATCTACACACACACACACACACACACACACACACACACACACACACACACACACACACGTATAATTTCTTTTCCCATTTTGCTCTGGGTAGAGCTTTCCTGTAAAGGCCGTTGCTTTGAGTCATTTGCCAGAGGGAGAGAATGTGACTGCGATGCTGCCTGTAAGAAGTATGGCAAGTGCTGTGCAGATTATGAGGACTTCTGCAAAGAAGGTAAGTGTCTACCACAGTTTCAGTCAAAGGCTTCCTCCAACATTTGTTCACCTTTGCATCTCATTATATACTGAATTTTCTGCCTGGCTATGGTTATTAATCAGTTACCTCAGTTAAGGTAGCTAGTATCTAAAATTGATCACTTCAAGGCCATACTCTGACCAACTATATTATTAAGTGGGAATTTTCTTTCACAAAGAGAAATTTGAAGAGAAAAATAGTTTACTATCATTATATTACTTCATCAATATATTACATAAATAGTATACTATATGAAATAGTTTTCTACACTAATGAAATAACAGGTCTAGTCCCTAACCCTAACCTTATTAAAACCCACTAAGGGTTTTGTTTAGGATGGAAGAATAATAATGATAACAAAAACCTTAAATCCCTGATTATGTCTCTGCCAAGCTATCATTTGCAAAATCCTTTTCATGAAAACAAGATAGTTTTGGGAAGTGAATAAAAGATACTTGTATAATCTTATCGTTTTCTTTTTTCCTAAACATTCTTGAAACACCTGAGAGGAGAAAGATAGGAAACTGCTAAGACAGCAGAGTCCATGGGGAGATATTAGCTACTCATTGCTTTAATTGGAGCAAATCCCAAAAATGATGGAGACAACACCCTCCTAATTAAACACTTTAGCTCAGAGCCCATGCGGCTATCAGAAGAACAGAGGGTGAGTAAGACAAACCTCACTCAGAGCACTGGAATTTGTTTTGGCTGTTTGTCATACAAGATGAGGAGAGGGAAGGGAGATGGTGGTGGTGGTAAGGAGGGGATATAAAGAAATAAACATTGCAGAGAAAAAATATCTCATAAATATAAATTTTTTTTTGTCTAAACCTGTGATTTTTTGGGGGGAGTGTATCAGAGAACTCTTATTGTGGGAAAATGTCTACTGAAGATCAGCAACTCATATTTAAAATAATCTTAGAAGGTTGCCTGAAGGCCTTGTGAGGTTTAGTGATTTTCCCATGATTATACAGCCAATATATGTGAGAAGCAAAACTTGAACCCAGACCTTCCTGTCTCCAAAGCCAGCCCCTTATCTGCTGTACCACGCTGTCATATGCTTAGTCTAACCACCTTTACTCAAGGCAGAATACAATGCAGAAGGATAAATGGTTAATATTCTCAGTTGCCTAGCTTATATAGTACGTGTATATGGGAAGGATAGGGGATGTCAGTGTGGGGTTTACGTAAACTTGAGAAAGTACTTTTACCTGACAATAGAGACTGATTCCTGTGTTGTGATAGGGTTGCAAAAAACACTGCCAGGAAGTATCTCTTCAAGAAGAAGCAAAGAAAAGGATTAAAGAATATTCATGAAATCCCTTGGCATCAAATACCATTAAAACCAGCATTTCTGTAGGGCCCAAAGATTTGCCAACCTCAGTCAATAGCACACTCATTTCAAGTAATGTTAGTTACAATGGACATACAACACAACCACAGAATTTGGACAGCCATTTTTTCATCTTGGAAAGATTTGACCCATAGCTAACATTCCATTTTTTTTTTCATCACAAAGAGGAAAGCCTTCTAGCACAGTGTTCAGATCCACTTATCATGCTAATAAAGTACTTTAGAAAGGTGGTTGTAGTTACAATTCTTTAAAAAGGAAGAAATTATAAGCAGATACTGATTTCTCTTAAATACTTCCCTGCCCAGATGGCTCTTTGGCAGTGTTTCTAACAACTGTTATTGCTGGCATTTCTGAAGTGATCTCTTGCTGAGACTATTGTTAACTTAGCTTTGAGTGGCTGTTTGTTGATGGAAGCAGTGCTGTTTGATAATGCAGGCTATTCTTGGTATAGAATCCCAATTTTTCTTCTTTTTCACTGCTAGTCACTTTTCCTCATTATCCCTGTTTCATATTTTCTTTAGGGTCTTATTTCCTGGGTAAAAAAATAGCAGAAAATATATTATCATGTGTCTTTTCTAGACAGCTTGGAAATCCTACCACCCCTTCATTGTGAGTGAGGGGTAAAAGGGTGATGTTCATGGGACCATAGGATCTAGTATTGGAAGCAACTTTACAGATCATTTACTATGCGAGAGGCATGATAAACTCAGAAATGGAAACGTCTTAGAGGTGATCCAGTCCAATCTCTTCATTGAGCAGGTGGGAGGACCAAGGCTCATAGAGGTTAAGCAATTTGTTCCAGCTTCTACAGCTGGGTAATGACAGAGTGAAAATGAGTATACTCATTTCTTAACTCAGTCCAGTGTTTTCCTCACCAATTTAGTTATCATAGTATCATAGATCCAAATTTGGTAGAGTCCTTAGATTCCCTCTAGACCAGTGCTGTAATTTTACATATGAGTAAACTGAGGCTCAGTGAAGTGACTCATGCAGAGTCACACAGGTAGCAAGTACATGGAACAGCTGGCATTCAAACTCAGATCCCGAGACTGCCAAGTTCATGGCTTTTTCCATTTCATCACACCACAGCAGTGATTTAGAGCAATCACCTTCAGAAGTGGCCCAATTACTAATGTTTGCAGACTAGATGTTCAGGAATCCACACAGACTTGATTTTAGAAACATTTGCTCAGAGAGTTAGATATAGTTTTAGTTAAAGGGGAAAGATGTATTCAAAATGAAAAGGAACCCAAGTATAGCTAGATTCACTCCTTTTTTTTTGGCCAGGCAATCGGGGTTAAATGACTTGCCCAGGGTCACACAGCTAGTAAATGTAAGTGTTTGAGACTGGATTTAAACTCAGGTCCCCCTGACTCCAGGGGCATGCTCTCTCCACTGTGCCACTTAACCTGCCTCTAGATTTATAGTTTTGAGAGCTATATGGATTGTGGAATTGGCACTAACTGATGGATCTTGTTTGACCTCAGTGCATAATCCCACAACACCACCGCCATCTCCAAAGACTCCACCGCCATCTCCAAAGACTCCACGGCCATCTCCAGAAGCTCAGACCATCAAATCAACAACTAAACGTTCCCCGAAAACTCCCAAGAAGAGGACCCCTGACAAAGTGGTAGAATCAGAGGAAATAACAGAAGGTAGGAAGAAGATAACTGTGACAAAAGGAAGTTTTCCTAAGTGAATATATTACATATGCAGATGGTGGACTGGGGCTAGCATTTTATCATGGGGCTGTGAAAAGTTTGGAACATTCAGATACATGAAAGACTAGCTAAACTGTCTGAAAAAATAACTACTTATGTAGCATTTAAGGTTTGCAAGGCATTTTGCAAATATCTCATTTAATCCTCACAAAAATCTTATGAGGTAGGTATTATTCCCATTTTACAGAAGAGGAAACAGGGGCAGACTAGCAGTAACATGACTTGCTCAGGGTCACACAGCTCTTCAGTGTCTGAAGTAGGACTTAAACTCAGGTCTAGCCCTCTGGCCACTGAGCCGCCTGGCTGCCTCCATTTAAAATGGACAATTTAAAACTAAGTTGGCTTTCTTTAAAGTGCAGGTAAGGCGGAAGCATAATCATCGCTCTCTCTTTGGTTTCGCAAACCCAAGACTGAAAATAGGTATAAATCAATATGATCTTAAAAGCTCCACTCAGGCCTACCCCGAGTCTGGCTTCTAAGAAAGTTGTGCTTTTGAAGAGTACTGGCAAGGCTGGGATGTGGGAGAGAAATTCGTCCAACCAATATAATTTGGGTGCTCTTTTTTCATGACTCTGAAATATGTCCTGTCACGTGCAAGGGAGTACATGATGATGCCCTCTATTCAAATTCGTGCAGGAAATAGCCATTTTCTGATCAATAAAAGGTCCGACTCCATTCTTGTTTTATTTGAACTGGATGGACTACTGTGGAAAAGTTAACAGTTCACACAATCCACTTCTTTATTTGATTACAGAACATTCTGTTTCTGAAAATCAGGAATCCTCCTCTTCCTCTTCTTCTTCCTCTTCAACTGTTCGGAAAACCAAGTCTTCCAAAAATTCAGCTGCTAATACAGTACCCAAGAAGAAACCCAAAGGTTTGAGCATTGATACAGATCAAATGCTATATCAATGCTACATTAAGATTTTATAACGTGAAAATGTTGGGTGGAGGCAGTAATATTTGGTAATTTTTTTTTTAAAATTGGGAAAGGGACAATAACCATGTAAATACTGTTTCAGAAAATACAGAATGAAGATTTCTAGAAGTTTTCTTATAATTTAAATATAGTACATTTGAATAAAATTAGAGAATATTAGGCCAAGATGAGGATCCTATAAGGAAACAAATGACTAACCTCTTATAGGAAATTGACAAAAACAATGAATTTTCTAATCCAATTCAACCCAATTCTTAATGTTTACTATGTACAAGGCTTCGGAGATACAAGAACAAAACAAATAAAACAAATGCCCTGTCCCTGGGCACTTATAGATTATACACGTATAAAAATACATATATACACATTTTTAGCTGTTAAAATTTAAAACATCACTAAATCTTTTGGAATACTATATATATGTATACATGCACATATACACACATGTACATACATACATATGTACATATGTGGATTTCCTATATGTGAATATACACATACGTGCACACACACATATGCAAAGCTATGTCCTAATTAGTATGGATAATGAATCCCCTGAAATGGTTGTTATGTATTCAAATTTGCACTATTTGAAGTTATAATTCTGTAAAATGTGGTAATGGTTCCAACCCAATGGAAATATGGAAATCTACAATGTGAATTCAAATAATGCAATCACTTGAAGAGATTCATTATTTGCACTAATTGGGACTTAGGGGTGTGTGTGTGTGTGTGTGTGTGTGTGTGTCTGTGTGTACACACTTGTATAATTGGAGAGAGGAGAGAACAACTAGGAAGAGCAGATTCAGGAAAGGATCCTTCAGGAGGTGGCATATGTTCTGAGCCTTTCAGAAAGTTGGGGAGGGATTCTAAGAGACAGAAGTATGGAGGGAATAAACTCCAGCCTATGCAAAGACATGGAGGCTGGAGAAAAGAATGCTGTATTCCATTAACAGCAGATAAGCCAATCTGGATGAAACACAAAGTTCGTGAAGGGGAATAATATGAAATAAACCCAAAAAGGCAGCCTGGAGCCAGTTCTTTAAGAACTTTAAATGCCAAGTTAAAGATGTTGTATTTTGTCCTCAAGGTGAGAGGGAAGGCTTCTGTGATGGGGAGTGACATGGTCAGATTTTGCTCTCAGAAGAATTTTTTTTGGCAGTGGGGTAGTGGAATAGAGGAGAGAGTGGTAATCATGAGTCCAGCTAGGAGGCTGTTTGCAAGAGTCTAGGAAAGAAGTGATAAGAACCTGAACTAGGGTTGTGAGTGAAGGAAAAGGGTATGGATGCAAGGCATGTTGTGGAAGTAGAACTGACAATACTCAGCAACTAACTGGGCACCAGCGGTAGGAGGGATGAGGAGAGGGAGAATTATTCTTACTGACTCTCATGCTCTCTCCTTTCTTCTAGTCCCCAAACCTCACCTACCATTCCTCACTCTATTCAATCCCCTTACTCTTTTCTCTGATGCTCATATATACCTCTCTTCCTAGTCAGTGACTTTGCTCTCTTATCTGATGCTCTTTGACTCCGTGGTCTCTCTTCTCACTGAGTTCCATATTGACCATAGGGGTCTCACTTCTATTCCATATTTACCTTGGGGCATTTCCTATATAACCTGAAGTTATCAACATCTTGCGAAAAAAACTAATGGGGGATACACGTTTTGGGGATTTTTTTTGTTTGTTTTACTGCAGAAGCACACATTGGCCTCATTATGTGTGAGAAAAGAGTAGTTAGAGAAAGGATAACAGCTCATAGGCATATATGTATAAGAAGAAAGAGCTGGGGCTGAGACAATAGTGTTTCTTGAGAAAATGGATAAGGGAACTGGGATTATAGGATGAAGAAGATTGAGAGAGCAGATGAGAAGAGAAATGAAGAGAAGAAACGTTTGGGAAAGGAGAGTATGATGGGCATGCCCATTTTCCCTGAAATTCCATTAGTTGCCTCTCATTGTATAACAAGAATATGTTACATTTTCATAATGCTTTTTACCCTTTACATTCTTCTCTCTATTGATACAGATGATAGCATTGTGAGGCAGGGAGTACAGGTAATTTGTTACATCATCATTTTACTTATATGAAAACTAAAGTCCAAAGAAGTTATGTGACTTGACCAGAGTAACACAACTAGTAAGTGAGAGGAAGGACCTGTACGTGAAAGCAATGCAAAGGCCATTCAAAAATTAACTTGAGATGTGCATTTTTCCATAGCTAATGATTCCAAGAAGAAGAGAACCCCCAAAGACAAGCCTGCTCCAGCACCTCCAGTTGTAGATGATGCAGGAAGTGGATTAGACAATGGACCTTTCAAGCCCACTGCTGCTCCTAAAGCTGCTGTTCCTACCTCCCAGCCCAATAAAGTCACCACAACACTCAAAATGACAACAGCAGCACCACCAGTAACTTCTAAGGAGAGTAATAAGGTCACATCTAAAGAGACAACTAAAACAACTGAAAAGGAGACATCAACAGCTACTAAAGAGACATCAGCTGTAACAAAAGAGGTGACTAGTACAGATAAACATACCTCAACTACAGGTAAAGAGACAACTACTTCAGCAAAAGAAACACTGACTACAGAGACAATGACAGCTGCTAAAGACCCTAAGCCCACACCTAAGGACCCTGAGCCCACACCCAAAGACCCCAAACCTACACCTGAGGACCCTAAGACCACACCCAAAGACCCCAAACCTACACCTGAGGACCCTAAGCCCATACCCAAAGACCCCAAACCTACCCCTGACGACCCTAAGCCCACACCCAAAGATCCCAAACCTACCCCTGAGGACCCTAAGCCCACACCCAGAGACCCCAAACCTACCCCTGAGGACCCTAAGCCCACACCCAGAGACCCCAAACCTACCCCTGAGGACCCTAAGCCCACACCCAGAGACCCCAAACCTACCCCTGAGGACCCTAAGCCCACACCCAGAGACCCCAAACCTACCCCTGACGACCCTAAGATCACACCCAAAGACCCCAAACCTACACCTGAAGACCCTAAGACCACACCCAAAGACCCCAGACCTACACCTGAGGACCCTGCTCCCTTCACCAAAGACACAACTTCTGCACCTACTACACCTGAAGTGACTACAATTGCTAAGGATAAAGTAACCGAAAAAGATACACCTAATAATACTCCCAAAATCACAGCTGTTCCACCTAAGGTGACAAGTACAACCACTAAAGTGACAACGAGAACAGCCAGTTCACCAAAAGTGACAACTAAAGTGACAACTACTACAGCTAAAGCAACAACTACTGCCACCAAAGTGACCACTACTACTGCTAAAGAGACAACTACCAAAGCTGAAGAAACAGTGACTGTATCAGATGAGAAAACTCCCAAAGTGACAACTCTTACACCTAAAAAGCCAACTCCTGAAGTGACAACTACCACAACCAAAGAGACAACTACCACAACCAAAGGGACAACTGCTGCACCGGATGAGACTACAACAACCCCCAAAGTCACCCCTAAGCCTAAAACGACAACTCCTGTCCCTAAAGTGACAACTACCACAACCAAAGAGACAACCGCTGCACCGGATGAGACTACAACAACCCCCAAAGTCACCCCTAAGCCTAAAATGACAACTCCTGTCCCTAAAGTGACAACTACCACAACCAAAGAGACAACTACCACAACCAAAGAGACAACCGCTGCACCGGATGAGACTACAACAACCCCCAAAGTCACCCCTAAGCCTAAAATGACAACTCCTGTCCCTAAAGTGACAACTACCACAACCAAAGAGACAACTACCACAACCAAAGAGACAACCGCTGCACCGGATGAGACTACAACAACCCCCAAAGTCACCCCTAAGCCTAAAACGACAACTCCTGTCCCTAAAGTGACAACTACCACAACCAAAGAGACAACCGCTGCACCGGATGAGACTACAACAACCCCCAAAGTCACCCCTAAGCCTAAAATGACAACTCCTGTCCCTAAAGTGACAACTACCACAACCAAAGAGACAACTACCACAACAAAAGAGACAACTGCTGCACCAGATGAGACTACAACAACCCCCAAAGTCACCCCTAAGCCTAAAACTACAACTCCTGTCCCTAAAGTGACAACACCCAAACCAGTGACAACAACAAAAGAGACAACCACAAAAGCTAAGGAAACAACCATTGTAACAAAAGACAGAACTACTCCTTTGGTTCCAACTCCTGACCCTAAAGTGACCAACAAGAAGACTCCATCTGCACCTAAGGAACCAGTAACTACACCTAAAATCACAACTACAAGTGAAGAGACATCAGCAGTAACTGAAGTGAGCTCTACGCCACTGGCTGAGACTATCCTTCGAACCACTCCTGGACCCAACAGAAGGCCAAACTTGGAAATAACAACTCCTCTTACTATACCAGAACTCACTCCAAAGAATGAAGATGTAAATATTTTCGAGCAGCAGAAGCCTTACCTGAATCCTAGGCCTCCCGTGTTTATTCCAATAGGTATCCCGGGTTTTAGCATCTATGGGGGAAGACCCAGTCAAGGCATTGTTAACATCCCAATGCTTTCAGGTAATTTGAACAGTCTGATATTCTTCTATTTTCTGTGTGTAATGATGACATGTCTACAAAATTATATTATCTGAAATGATCAGTGTTCAGCATCAGGAAAATATATATTCCATCAGACTAGCCATGATAAGGATCAAAGGAAAAATGATATGGTAGAACATCTGGAATTGGTTTATCTTGTTATCTTTGATAGATTTTGATTTGTCCAGGCTACTTCTAGAGGTCATCACCTGAAACTGGGAGATGGTGATTTTTATGTTATTCTTTAAAAGAATTAAAACTGGTAATGATATTTTGGTACTTTTTAAAAATACGAAACATTTGAGAGCAAATTATTGCCAATCCACTAAAAGTTTAATACATCTTGTCCACCTTAAAAATGGTAAAACAAGAAGCAAACAAAAAAAACATGAGCTCACCAAAACTCCAAAAAGATACTTCAAAAAGTCTGTTACATAGGCACAATGACAGTTCATTAGTCAGTTTTTTCAGTAGTCTTGAGTTGAAGAATGCTGATTTTTTTACCAGCCACTCCTGAGATGTTTCTGGTATCTTGAAGCTGTCCACATTTGACATGTTTCTCTAGGTCAGCAGCAATCATCAGTCTTTTGAAACCAAGGCACTAAATGGTACAATGACCATTCAGTGAGCCTGAAAGCTCATTATAAATAAATGACTCTTTAAGAGCCCTACATTTCTTATACTGTCAAAAGAGCTGGTTGAACTTTAATCTACAGACTCCTTTAAACATTTCAATGATAAAAATCTCAATCCTACCATAAAAAGTGAAATGAAAACTTCTTCAATACTTTATGCTTTAGTAGTATTTAGCAGTAATACTTTAGTAGATCTGTAAGCTAGTTGATAAGGGTACTCCCTCCAACAGGCAGACCTTGAAACCTGCCCACACTTTCTTATTCCATGTAGCATTTCTCCTTGTCCTCCAGTAAATACTTCACAAGAAGCCCACCCACCATTCTTGGAGCCTTCTGATAGAGGTGTCTAGATATTATATTGATTATATGTTATATATCATATATTATATTGATAGTATGTTATATGGATTACATTATATTGTTATGTTATGTTATATCATATCATATCATATATTGATACTACTGAGTACACAGCCTTTCTTTTTTCTGAACTCTCCTCATCTCCCCTTGACTCTCCCTTCTCTTAGCTGCTTTGTCATTCGAGTTCTGAGAAGAAAAATCAAATCAATCCTGCCATTCCTGGTAAAGATACCTGAATCAATTGCTTATCATTCTAATCACTATTCTCTATGACTTTTTCTCTCCAAAACAATATTTCTGAGCCACCTCTCCCCAATGTGTGCTATCTTCTTCTGTTAGAATGTAAGATCCTTGAGGGCAGGCTGTTTTGCTTACTTGTATTTTTATCACTAGCACTTACCATGGTGCCTGGTACACAGTAGAACATGAGCTGGACTGATGATTTCGTTGGTATAGGGAACTAACTCCTGGTGAGCAAACTCTACCTATAAAAGTTGGCATTTTTGTTGCAGCTTATAGCTAGAGAGTTGACGAGAATGAAGAGAAATTAAGTGAGTTGCCCAGGGTTACATAGCCAGTATGAATTAGAGTTCTTCCTGTCCAATTTCCATCTATTATGTCATGCTGCCTTTAGTAAGTCCTTAATCAATGCTTTTTTCATTCATTCATATTCATTCATTTTCCTTAACTCTTCCTCTCTTTTATAGTCATAATTTTTTGATAATCTCTTTTATGCCACTTCTTGTATACACTTCTTCACTAGTAAAGTGTTTAGTCTACTAACATGCACTACATAGCTCTCTATTGCCTTGGAATAACCTATAATTATGATTCTTTGAAGACAGAGGTATTTATTCCATGAGTCATAATGGAAACCTATTGGGTTTAAAAAATGGTTGGGTTTTTTTGTTTGTTTCAGAGAAAATCTTAGGGTCATTTAAAGTAGTGCAAAATTTTCCAAATGCAATTTAGACTGCTATTTTTACTCCTTTTCATTTCTGGGCCTAATTTATTGCCCATCTGCAGAACTGAACAACAACAAAAAACAAAGGTTTTCCACATTGGGTTAAAGTATCCTCGTAGAATCACAAAGTTTTAGGTTTGGATTCAGAAATCAGCTAAAGGTCTAAGATGCTCATTCCATAGGAGAAAACTGAAGTCAAGTGGTTATGTGTCAAGGCCACATAACTAGGGAGTTATCAGTCAGGCCTAGAACCCAGGGCTCCTGACTATATTTAGATTCCATGAAAAAGAGCTTTAAACTTACTTGGTTGGTCTTTTAAGTTTAACTTTAGTGGAATACTTTCTAAACAGAATAGAATTATGAAATATATGATCATCTTATCACCTTTGAAATCCAGTCCTATCCCTTCTGTTTTGAATTATGTTATCTAAAGGCAGAAATTAGGATTAAAAAAAAGCCACTGAATGTAGTAGAATCTAGAGGAAGGAATGAAAAAAATTATTTTATGTTTTATATTCTCCTTCCCTTCTCCACCTCATTCTCCCACCAATGTATACTTTATACTGATTATTTCAGATGAGACTAACTTATGCAATGGGAAGCCAGTAGATGGACTGACTACTTTGCGCAATGGGACATTGGTCGCATTTCGAGGTGAGCTGAACATAAAAAACCCTCTCTTCTTACTGTTTGACTTTGTGGCATTTATGAGAATACCACAGCTGTGAAATATTGTCTTGGGGGGGAGCATGGTGTTGGATCTGCTCATTGGAAAAGACTCATATGATGCTTCCAGACACTGGGACTTTCAGATATTGTCTTTGTAAAATATGCTGTATGAAAAATGTGGTTGCCTACTTGGAGCCTGAAGTGAAATAAATGCATTCAGAGATGCATTCAAAATACTTGGGCAGGTAGGATATTTCTTCTCTGCCCATGAGGTTGTGCCAGTTTCATTTCATGCTGATTAGTATGACTTCAAAATTTCTACTTCTTGCCTTTCTTTTGGAAAAATATCACTAAAGCTTGATGCATAGATGTAGGTATATCAAAAAGGCAGGAAGGGAAGTGGATGAGTTGTTCAAGGTCACAACTAGATGGTTGCAACATAAATTTTAGTTCTATCATAATCCTTATTCCATATATTTGCACCTCCGTGTTTGCTTCACAGATTCATTGGTTTTTCTGCTCTAGGTACCCTCTCTTCCTACACAGGCTGCAACCTAATACACCTTACTAGACAATCTTCATGAATTGATGTGACTAAAAATGCCATCACCTTGTGTCCAACCTTCTGGGCTTAGGCTTCTGAAAAAAAAAAAACCAAAAAAACTAGTCTGTCTTTGAACAACTGATGTTGTCTGTTGCCAGGATGGTACTCAAAGCCTTGACACCTTGGTAGAACCTACTAGGGCTTGACCTCTGTTGGCATTGCTTTCAAGAGCCCAGGGTCATTCTATCACACCAAGATAGAAGTACTGGAGTTGGATTTTAATGGAGAATAGCCATATTTACCCTGTAAGCATTAGATTATTTTGAATCTGGAGATCTTAATTATCAATCTTTTTGTTATTTCTTAAGAAATTTTAATAGCTGTGCTAGTGTAATTTTGAAAATGTTAAGATTTTCACATTGGACAAGAATTCCCAATAGTGCTAATACTTTTTATTCATATATTGATTTCTATTTTTCCAAAATGTTTTCATGCATACAAGGATGGCTACCTTGAAGAAGTTCCAACTGTAAACTGGCTTTTGGGATAAAATTAAGTCACTATGTTTACTCTTTTCTTACATCTTTAGGTCATTATTTCTGGTTGTTGAATCCATCCACTCCACCATCACCAGCTCGAAGAATTACTGAAGTTTGGGGTATCCCTTCTCCCATTGACACTGTCTTTACTAGATGTAACTGTGAAGGAAAAACTTTCTTTTTTAAGGTGAGTAAAATAACTTACCAAAAAAAAATGGCAGCAGTAATTTTGCTCATTGATGTATTATTGGTCATGAGGGTTCAAAAAGATAGGCTAACGTTAAGTATCACAGAGCCATTCTACTCATAAGTTTTTGTTCATGGATATTTAATGATAAGAACAACAAAATCTAAAGATTACCAGTTAGTGAACTGTGTTTCTAGATTCTTTCTCCTCTTATTTATAAAAAGATGAAATGTATCTGTAGGCATAAAATTAGATTTAATCTTAGTAGACACATATTTAATGGTTCATCAGTATCCAGGGATGGGGAACCTGTGGCCTTGAGGCCATATGTGGCCTTCTAGGTCCTTGGATGCTAGGTCCTTTGAGTCCAAGTTTTACAGAACAAATCCTTTCATTATGGGGATTTGTTCTGTGAAGTTTGGATTCAGTCAAAGGATCACACTTGAAGACCTAGAGGGCCACATGTGGCCTTGAGGCCGCAGATTCCCCACCCCTGCTTCTCCACCAATGATAACTGAAAACCATCCAAACTTCTACACATGCTTTCATGAGTTTCTCTAATCAAAAATAAACAACAAAAAATATACGTGGCTGTAAAATTTTTGGTAATGAGCCTCTTTAAACACAGTGAGGCTGTTTCTCAAATGGCGTATATTCACTGGACCCATGCTGGGCCATTTCTAGCTTGGTAGGACCCTTTGAATTTGTGCTCTGCCCTCCACAATGTGACTCCTATCTCCTAAAATATTCTAGTAGTATTTGTCTCCCCCTCCACATCTCTACCCTTTTCATCTACTATTCATTCTTGTCAAGTTGGTCTAACTATTCCCCATACATGACAGTCTATTTCTTCCTTTGGTCCCTCTGCACAAATGCATCAGTCCAGAATGCACTCCCTTAACTCCATTTTATAGAATCTTTAACTCAGATGCTACTTCCTAAAGGAGGCTTTTCCTGACACAAACTCCTCCCTACTACTAGGTACAAGAAGACTTTCTCTTGATGCTTGTATTAACATTATATTTATTTGTTCACGTATACATTCTATTATTAATAGAATGCAATCTCCCTGAAGGCAGAAACTATTTCTCTATTTCCCAACACCTAGTGGCACACAGACACTCTACAGTTACTTGATGTATTGAAATTGTTGATGGCATCATATTTTGGAAAGGGCACTGGATTTTCATTTCATTATCTGGCTCCTTATCTTAATACTTGTTTGACTTTGGACAAGTCATTTAACCCAGTTTCTTTATCTGTAAAATGAGGAGTTGGACTGGTTGACCTCTAGGTCCTTCCAGCATAGGTCTGTGGTTCTGTGATCCTAAATGAATTTGAATTACCTCTGTACCATGATAGAGCAGTAGTAGGAGATAACTTACAAAAAATAGTTTCCACTAAGATAAAGGTTTTACCTCAGGCATTTAATTAAGGAAGTATTTACTAAATTCCCTCCTCCCTGCTCCCCGTCTCCTACCCCCCAATTTACTAATATTTTGTTATCACGTATTAGGATTCTCAGTACTGGCGATTCACCAATGATGTAAAAGATCCAGGTTATCCTAAATCAATTGTTAAAGGATTTGGAGGTCTAAATGGGAAAATAGTGGCAGCTCTATCGATAGCAAAATACAAAAACAGGCTGGAATCTGTGTATTTTTTCAAGAAAGGTACGTAGAGTTTAAATTATCTGCAGAATTATGACACTTTTAAGATGTGTACAAAAATCAACATACTTGAGACAGCTGAAGCTTTGGTTGCCAGGGAAACATACATCTACTTAACTTCTGTGTTTATTATTAGGTTTACTGCTACCAAAGGTATTTTTCGGCTATAGCTGCCTTGTAGATAGGGGAGTACTAGCCTGGGAGTCAAAGGACTGGGTTCTAGTGCCCACTAGTCTTGCTGCTCTACCATTAATTTGCTTGCCTGATCTTTGTAAAGTTGCATGAAATTTTTAGGCTTCAATTTTCCTGATTCATAAAACAAAGGCGCTATAAATATATTGAACTAAAAGTTCCTCTCTCTGCTAATTATTTTAATAACTGTTTTATGATTTTAATGTAATGCCTCTTGGAATAATTTTTTGGGGGTGCTTAAAACATGAGACATGAATAATAAACCAGTTCAAACTTTGAAAGCTACTTTTTTATCTTTTCCTAAATGAACAACTTTCACAATATAATCTATTTCCATATCAGGTGGCACCATTCAACAGTATACTTACCAACAGGAACCAATTAAAAAGTGTTCTAGAAGATCCACTGTAAACTATTCAGTTTATGGAGAACCCACCCAAGTCAGGAGGCGTCGCTATGAGCGGGCTATCATTCCCTCCCAAACACATACCATTAGAATAAGCTATTCACCTGTCAGAGTCACTTATCAAAAAGGTAAGCCACATATTTTGTTACATATGTTGTTAGAATGAAAGTTTAAATGATTGTTATTTGGCTTCATATAGTAAGGCTATGAGCAAACACCTAAGCAGTCTGAATCGGGGGACGTGGAATTCAAAATTATGCCATGATTTATGTTACTTGGTACAAAACCTTTATTCCCAGAAATTACACAAAGGTCAGTGTTGTACTGTCCCCCTACTTTACTTCTCTGTCTGGGAAAGGAGTTTCATTTACTCGGTTTGGCTTATGGTCTGATTTATGGTCTACTTATGGTCTTAAATATCTTTTGCGATATAAAAAATGTGTCTCACACACATAGGTTTGCTGCATAATGAAGTTAAAGTGAATACACTTTGGAGAGGCCTTCCAAATATGGTTACCTCAGCTATAGCACTGCCTAACATTAGAAAACCTGATGGCTATGATTACTATGCCTTTTCCAAAGGTAAGTGATTAAGATAAATCTTAATGGCTCTATGAGCTGACTATTCAACCACGAATAATTCAAAGACAGACAATTGTGAACTGGTGACTAGAGAGATAAGATCTAAATATCTTTGCTTCAATCATTTAAATTTATAGGTATAAAAAATTGTATCCTATCATTACGGAGATTGGAACTCTGTAAAGTTAAATAACAGTAATCCGAGTAAAATTTTGTAGATCGTCTGTGAAGCTTTACTACAAATTTCAGTATACAGAGTATACAGATTTAAGTTTGCTAAATTCATTTAATTTGCCTAAGAATTTTCCTCCAGTTCATTATTTTACAGATTAGTGTGGACACTTTTTTGAGGGGCAGATAGAATAATTTGACACATAACATGTAAATGAATTAAAAAAGGATTTCATTTGCTGGTTTAAAGTAAGAAAATTTGTGTTCAAATCCCAGCTCTTTCACTTACTCTCTGAAGGACATTGGGAAAGTTATTTAACCGACCAGACGACCACAGGTCTATATGACTCTTCTAATTTTGAAAAATGTTCATTTAGAAATTATTAACAGTCACCTATCTGAAATGTAGCAAAAGTTCATATTTCAAACAAGTGTCTTGTTTGTCAGAAAATTTGAATATCAAATGAGAAAAAGGGCTTTAGTGGGATAATAAAAACAAATTATTTCTATTTTATTAAAAATGTTTTCTTTTCATCTAGATCGATATTACAACATTGATGTGCCTAGCAGAACAGCAAACTTAATCATCACCCGTTCTGGACAGACACTATCCAATGCCTGGTATAAATGTCCTTAAGTCTGATTTCAAAAGAAATGAAAAACTTAAAAGAAAATAATATTTTGAGACAAAAACGATTTTATTAAAAGTTGTTGAAATGTGTGCATACCAATTTAAGTACAAAGCACGTTTAACCTCAGCAATCACTACACTAAAACACTAGCAGATATGACAGTCTTATTAACAATTAAAATAACAGTTTACAAAACTTTTAATTAATATTTCCTCTGTTTAATCCTCCTCTGCCTCCCATTGCATGGGTGACACCTGTAGGAGGAAAAAAAAGAAGCAAATATAAATATTCCCTTTAAAAAAAAATCTATCAACAAGGGTGTCAGGTTTTCCACTCTATTTTTATGACAGGCTAGAATGCAAATGATTTCCAGTTTTTATTACTATTACATATTTAAAAGTGAGTTTTACATTTTTATGACACTAAGACTCAGTATACAATTTCTGTGTAGGAAAGTAGGATAAAGGAACTATTAAAAGACTCCTCCATCTTTGTATTAGTTAGGTAGAATCACCTAAAAATACTTTCATTTGTGTTACATGTAAAGAGGAAACATGGGAAGTGATGGTTAAAGATCAGATACAACATTTCAATTTTTCAAATTTTATTTTAGATGAGGAAAGAACATAATTACATAATGTGTCATCAGTCAAATGTAATGATGCAATAACCCTCTTTCCCCAAATTAGTCCCTAAAGTATACATATTTGGTAGAGAATGTTAATTTGCTCAGGTTTAGGACTCTTGTTCTGATTCACATGAACTATTTCTCCCTCCTGCCCCTCCACCCAACCATGTTCTTAGTCATGAGAGAATCTTACCTCTTTGTCGGTTAAACTGACGACCCCGGACACCTGTTCTCAAAGTCTGAGGCTGGAGCCTAACTCGTCTGAAAGGCTTAGGTTGACTACTGCTAGTATCTGAGAAGAGAAGATAGCTTAGATGAGTTTGTCACTGAAGTAAAAGCTAATTGCATGAATGGATAAAACTGCAAACAAATGTCCTTTAGATTTAATGTTTTTAAAAACTATTTAATCATGTAATATGTTGAATTTTTAAAAACAAAATAAAAACCTCAGAATGAAAAAGTGCTTACCTTTTTTCTTTGACTTTTAAATATTATCTGGTTAACTGAATGACATTAATTTCATATAAAAAACTTCAAAGAAGGAGTGAACTATTTTATCTATTCTAAACAACTGTTAAGAATTATTACTTTGATTTCTCAAGTCAAAATAATTTATCAAGAAAACCACTACATTTTTATGCTTCATTTGTTCTTTCTTTAAAATATCTTGATCTTAAATGACTAGTTCCTTTCTCTTGAAGTGAACATCTCACGAAGGGGAAAGGGCTCAGGCTTCCTAATTATTTCAATAAACATTTAAAAACTACTTCTATGAACTTTACATGCTACATATGGATAGTCACAAACACTTTGAAGTTTGCTTCACATTTATATTTCTTAGGAAAAAACCTGGGGGGGGGGAAGGGGAGGGGAGAACATCAGAACAGTCTGTATATATATTCCTAAACTTTGGCAATGGAAGAAAGCATTGATGATAACAGAAAATTTCAGAAAGACTACATGTAACACAAGTTAGGCAATAGTGGATAGGAGGAAATGTGCTTTAAATTGGGGTGCCACTAAGAAGTGCCCTGAATTTCCAGAAGAAATTCAGGAAAAAGGCTGTGTGTGTGTCTGTGCGTGTGTACGTGCATGTGTAGGAGAAAGTGCTGCTGTTGGGGAGTTAAGAGACATGAATTTAAGCCCTGCATCTGACGCTTACTAGCTGTGCGACAAGTGGGATAGTCACTTAACTTCTAAGTGCCTCAGTTTTGTCATCTGTGAAATGGAAATAATACTTATTTTCCACACTCTTGCTGTGAAGATAAAAATGAGAAAATACATGGAGACTATTTTGTAAACCTTACAGTGCAATATAAATATCAGCAATTATTATGTTCCTGTAGTATAGTACTATAAAGGCTTTATCATCCCTTTTCTTGTAATTGGCCTAGAAAATTCTAGAAGGCAATATTACAAAACCTTCCGCTAATGCTGGATCCACCTACCTAGGAGTGAGTCTTATGACACCACAAAATGGGGTGTGGGTGGGTTTGAACCAATAATATAATCCAGAGAGCAAAAAAATACTCTGAACAGATCACTGAGAGATCAATATATTAATATACCAATAACTGAAACAAATCTATCTTAAAACTAAGAAATAACTTTCAAGTTTTAGAATGATACAGCTTATATTTACATAGAATTCTAGTTACAAAATACCTTACATATTTCAATAAGCCTTAAAGTATAAAGTAAAAGAGTGTTATTTTACAGATGTAGACATGGGAACTCAGAGTTTCCATAACTCAGAGTTAAGCCGTAAGATCACAAAACTAATAAGTAAAGGAGCTGAGATGTTATTCAGTACACAAATTCAGTTCTACTTATTTCCAAACTCTTCTATTTTTCATACCCCTTAGGATCTTCAAGAAACTTCAAAAATGTGAAAAGGCCAATTTTTAAACTATTTGACTGACTGACTGAATGATTTAGCAACTTCTTATTTCTTGATTCGCTCCTCACTTCTGAAGGTCTGAAGCATTTGCTATTCCTGCCCAATAAACAGAAAACTTCTGCAACAGTGACTTCAAAATGAACTTGGTGTTCCTCTACTTAATGGTGCATATCTGTATACCTATGTCTGTATATGTGAGCACGTACAAAAATAAGTAAGCCTGTGACAGAAACAGTGTAAGTGTATTAAAAAGATCTTTGACTTGGGTTTGAGTTCTGCCTCAGACACTTACTAATTGTGCAATCATGGGTAAAGTCACTTAATTTCTCAGAACCTCCGTTTCTTGTCTTTAAAATTTGAATACTACTCCTTTCACTGCATCTCACAGGGTTGTAGTGAAGAAAACGCTCTGAAAGACCTAAAGCACGATATAAGGAAACATGTGTTGTTATTATCATTAATTAGAAGAGGCTGTATTAAGAGCAGGTTGGCTGCATCTCTGGTCTAGTCAAAGTAACAGAATGTACCTGCAGAGGAGCTGGACGGAGGATCTTGGCTGGTAGAAGGAAGATCAGACTCATCAGATGCCTGAACAGGTTCTTCCTCCTGCTGACTATCAATTTCTAGGCCTGTTTCCGAACTAATTCTAATAGAGAGAAAAAAAGGGGGGGGGGAACTCATTAGGAACTACAAAAGTGCTTCTAGTGGTAAAATGCTAAATCAGTTAACTAAATGCTGATAAAGAGATTATAACTTGTAAATATCGCATAAGGACAAAATCTCTGACAAGCATACAGAGAGGCCACTTTGCTAGATGATCATTAAGGATCCTTCCATTCTGAATTTTATGATGTATACAATGGGTTCATGTACAAAATATATTAAATCCTTATGGAAATTCCTCTAGATTTTCCTCCAATAATAACAAGACAAGGAGCAGCCTGGCGCAGTAGATGGAATGCAGCTTTGTAGCTGGACCTATACTGGCTACATGATGAGGGGGAGTTTATCAGCATGTAGGTCACTTAACCTTTCAGTGCCCCAGGAAACTCTCTAGGCCAAGTTGTAAAGCAGTTGCTGATTTGCAGCAGCGAAAGGAGTTTTCCACAAAGATGGTTCAGGACAAATTGCACCCCAATCCCAAACCCCTCCCCAAAGCCCCCTTTTCCTTCATCTAGAAAGATTTTCTAATCTTTGATTATATCCTTTATTTTAATATTAAGCTATGTTTTCCTTTTCTCTGAAACCACATAGGCTTCCAAGGAAATGATTATGAAAGTCATAAAAAGTTGCTTGTTTGTCAGGACCAGTATTTTACAAAGTATTTTAGTGTTATTTCAAGTACTTAAAAGACATTCTTAGCTGTGAAAGACCAGACTATATAAGTTGTGGATTACCCAGATCACCTGCTTCTTTTTCCTTGGGCTTTTTGGTAATCTGAATGCTCATTTGCACCCTCACAGAGAAATAAAAGGCCTTTAAATACTCAGCAACGAATTAAATTCCTGGTAAACAGCTCTTGATGAAGTAGCTTTCTTACTCAAACATGTGACTTTTTTTTATCCACGTATTTAAAATTAATCCTTTTTCTTCATTACCACGATTAAATAAAGCTGGTTACAACTTAATTTCATGCTATTTTTCAAGCTCAAAACCTATTTAGTTAGTACTAGTAGTACTTTTCTATCACCCAAACTATCAGAAAGCCAGGCTATAGAGCCATTTTTGCAGGCAATAAAATATGCTATTTTAAGATTTGCATTTAATGGTTTTTTTCCCCTCATGCACCATACAAAGAAATGTGGATGAGAAATATTTGATCATGCACTGAAATGTGGTTCTGATAAGAAAAAAAAATCTCCCAAAACAACAATAAAACAAAAAACTGAGTGCATCTAAGGGAAATTTCATGCAATTTGTTCTAGCACTGACTCCATTAAGGCACCATTGTTAACTAAAGCAACAAACAGGAAGAATATACATGATGAAAACAATTCCTTTTCATAGAGGCAACATTCAACATTCTAGGTAGCTGGGTAGTGATTATCATTATTATTTTTTGGTTTAAATATGTGTCCATGAGGCCCAAATAATGACTGACTTACTCCAATTTTCAGTCAGAGAATCATATATAGAACATTCAGTATTGCTGGTGCCTAACTATCCGAGTAACTGACAAACTCAAGGGAATCTGCCAATTCTCATCAAGGTATGAGGGAAAAAAACACTGCATCAAAATTTTACAGCTCAAAGTTATCACAGAAATCACAAAGCTCACTCCCTTAACTTTACAGAGGACACAAAGGTTAACTTGGTCAAGTCTTCCCATTGAATAACTGGCAGAACTTTGATTGGGACTTTTCAGATTGCCTTCTTGGGACTCTTCCACTACAGTGCCACTTAGAAATACTATGTCAAAAAACCAAGATTACTAGAATGTCCTAAAATAAACCATTCTAAATGATTCAAAAAACAATGTGGCTAGCTTAATCATGAAATCAGCTGTATTTTATAGTTTATCAAAGGTTTATTTATTTTACCAATATGTGAATGTTTCAAACAACTAATTAAAACTGATTTGATGAGGTAAGTTTTTAAATAATGGCATTTCAGAGTCATTAGTTACAGAAATTAAATTGCTCTCTGAATCAGAGGGTAATCACTTGATTTTCAAAAATTTCCCTTCTTGTAAGGGCAAATGTCAACTACCCAAGTTAATAACGTTAGGGGAATCATTTGGTATTTTGTTGCCACACAGGAACCAACAACATGAGACAACGACTAAGAAGCTTGCTTTGTTGTAGACAATTCAATTTTGAAATAGCAAATTCTTATTTAAAAATTCAGAGAGGATATAAATTTCATCCCACTGTTACTTACCCCACTAGCAATTTCTGATGTTTACAGACACACTTTCCATAAACTAAAACATATTTCATGACCCTAAACTGTTAGTAAGTATTCTGAGTCCTAAAGAAAGCATTATTCATCAAATAAACAAATTACCCTTCAGGTTCTGTCTCCACAAATACTTCATCTCCATCATCACCTGTCCCTGTTTCTGTAGTCGTGGATAAACTGCCAGTGGATGTTGTCACCATTGGAACAGATTGAGATGCATGCTCAGAAGAATCAGTAGTAGTGCTTTCTGTAAATACAGTCACTAAAGAAGACAGGAAAAACAATTTAGTTTAAATTCTTTGGCACACAATATTTAGTAAGAAATTGGAGGGGTCAGACAACAGTGTTTCCATTTTTTAAGAAAATATTTTTATTAATTTATTTTGATTTATCAACAATCGCTTCCATAAGCTTTTGAGTTTAAAATTTTTCTCGCCCTCCCTCTCCTCCACCCTCCCCAAGATGTTGCAAAATCTGATATAGGCTTTACATATACATTCCTACTAAACATATTTTCACATTAGTCATGTCGTAATTTTTATTAGAACCAATAGGAGAAACCACCAGAAAGAGGAAACAAAACAAAAGCAAATAGCATGCTTCGATCTGCATTCAAACTCCATAGTTCTTTCTTTGGATGTGGATAGCATTTTCCATCATAAGACTTTTGGAGACGTCTTAGATCCTTGCATTGCTGAGAAGGGTTAAGTCTATCAAAGCTAGTCATCGTACAACATGGCTAATTAAACAAACTACTAAACCTAAGCATCTGGTATCACATTTTACAAACTGATACTTACCTGGAGCTGCAACTTGTAGGGGAGTAGTAGGAACGCTTCGGCCACCAGATTCTTCTTCATGTGCTAGGAAGAGGGGTGTTTCATACATACCTAAACCTAAAGACAATTGTGTTAATGACCTCACTAAATACCTATGAGAAAAAAAAAAGGTTCCTGAGTACAATTCGAGGTAAAAACTAAGTTGTTTATCATTGCTCAAGCCTGTTGAAATATTTAGTTTGGTCATTTTAAATTGGCAGATAAAGCAGAAATCATGATTCTTTGGAAACATTTAAAGTTCTAAATAAAACAGAAAACTTAATATACTATCAAAATTAAAGTGTAAGAATTTAAATGATTGTTGCTTCAGCAACACTACTATTAATCCAAAAATTTCTTTGTTGTAGGCTTTAATTTTTTTAAATATTTGTCATAAACAGTCCCTTTTATTTTTTAAAAAATTATTATTATTATTTTTTTGGTGAGGCAATTGGGGTTAAGTGACTTGCCCAGGGTCACACAGCTAGTACATGTCGAGTGTTTGGTCTGAGGCTGGATTTGAACTCAGGTCCTCCTGACTTCAGGACTGGTTCTCTATCCACTGCGCCACCTAGCTAGCTGCCCTATCAGTCCCTTTTATTAATACATTTTCTCAACACTAAAGTGAAATAACTTAATTTAGTTAAATTAAACATTTATTAAACATCCACATGCAAGAAAGATACTGTGCTTGCAATTTATTAAGTACATATTATGTATGAGGCAAAGAAATAACTAAGATACAGTCCCTTTTCTGAAGAAGTTTATAGCCTACTTGGTAAACAAGACACATGAAAGGATACCAATACAGAGGAAAGATGCAAAGCTCAGGAGACCTTCCAGCAAAAGCTAGCCTAAGGACTCAATTATAGATAATGACACACTCATGGTACACAAAACTTCCACTAAGCTCCAGTCACTTAGCTATCTCATTATTCAGAAAATTTAAGTGATTCAAAGGCTTGTCTAGTATTTACCTCCTTGAGACGCAAGCTGACCAAGATCTGAGTGGCTAGAGCTTGTTTGCGGCATATCCTCAGGGGGTCCAAACCGGAACCTAGGAACACCAGCAACCTGAGGTGAACTAGAAAACAAGTTTCTAGTTGAAATTTTGCAAAATCTGACCTACGGGTTTCTTTTGTCAAAAAGCATATTACTTTAAGATACTTACTATGTCAAGGAAGGAAACAGGTTTAGAAAAAAAATCAAAGGTCACTAAGAGCAAGAAAAAATTATATTTCAGAAAAGTAGGATTGAAGACAAGTGGAAAAAAGAATTTAGGGTCAAGAAATGAACACACTATCCCAAATATCATTTATACTTGGTTTTGGAATATATGTGTATATTAGAAGGCCATAAATCGATGTTTTAATCACATATATATATTTATATTTTTTGGGGGGGGGGTTAGGCAGTGGGGTTAAGTGACTTGCCCAGGGTCACACAGCTAGTAAGTATTATGTGTCTAAGGCCAAATTTGAACTCAGGTCCTCCTGAATCCAGGGCTGGTGCTCTATCCACTGTGCCACCTAGCTGCCCCTAATCATGTTACTATTAAAATTAGTTTGTACTTCTTGCACTCTCTAAAATATATCAATTGATGTTGGAGGGAAACTACTCAGAAGTATGCTGGATAACAGTAACAAATCAGTGTGGGAATAAAAAGTGTGAGTATGATTGGATTCTTTTCTGGAATTCAGAAGCAACATATCCAAAGAAGTAGAAAATTTTTAATATTTAAAATTCTTATAAACACCTGGACAATTTGATAAGGGAAAAAAAGGAAGGAAAAGGAGAACAGAAAAAAATTATTCACATAATGACTTACTGAATTGCTTCTGCAAAACCATCTGTACGATGTGGTACCACAAGAGTTGGGGTACTTGGAACAGTCCTGTCCTCATCATCAAAAAAGTGCTGCTGCTAAAGCAAAGACTAAAATTAAAAGCTACACAAGAATTCAATATTTAGAACAGGTTGTGCATGTAGTAGGTGCCTGAGGAAAATGTTGAACTGACAATTTTCATCTTCTGCTAGATCTATCTGAACTGCTACAAATACCACAAGTTTCCTTACAACTCAGTGAAACTGATAAAACTATTTCCAACGAAAAAGAGATAATGGAATTGACAACCAACAGTAATTCTAGCCTTTGTAAACTAGTTGGGAGGTCCCTGGCATCATTATTAAGCCCGTTAACTGTGTATTTTAGAAGAACACAAAACTTATCTCTTTGTGCCAGGCACATGCTAGGTGCCGGACATACAAAGACAAATGTGAAATCAGTCCCTGCTCGTGAGGAGGTTATAGATAAGTACACACATAAATAAAACCCAAATATATACAAAGTACAAGGTACAAGGAGTATTAACAACCTAGAGTCAAGAAAGGTCACTTAGAGGAGATAACCACTGAAGGGAGCTTAGGGGTTTCCAGAGGAAGAATGAAGGAGGTAGCACATTCCAAGAATGAGGGTAGAGCAGAAGTGGCAGGGTCTGGGGAGGAATAAGGAGAGTTGCTTATAGGTAGCCTATACAAAGGCATGGAGATGAAGTGTTATATACAGAACAAGAAGTTGGCCAATTCAGTTGCATTACAGAGTATAGGAGCAGCTGGAGGGGAGAAAGTACTGTGTCTTACCATCTTAGAAAGATAGCTTGTAGCCACATTGTGAAGGCATTAAATGTTAAGCATGGAAGTTTGGATCCCAGAGGAAATAGGGAACCCCTGGACTTTATTGAGCAGGGGAATAGCATTGTCAGACTTGTGTGTTACAAATAAAAATGTAGCAGCTGTGGAGAGATGCTGCATAAAGGGAGATAGTATATTAGAAGGCTACTCTAATAGTATAGGCATGAGATAATGAGGGCTTGAATGAGGGTGATGGTCATGGTGTAGGCAAAAGAAGGGGACATATCTGAAAAATAACACAAGATATAATTTATGAAGATTTTAATTTAGTGTTGGAAGTTTTTGGAGCAAAAGCCATTGAATGAAGTTACTACTCCTTGAGGAAGGAATTTTATTTTGTCATATGCTTGACTTTTTAAAAAAATGCTAACATATAACTGCTATTTCAAACTTATCTTACAAACCAGAGTTGGAAATGCTTTTAGTCCAGACAATATTTTCTTAAGCAGTTATTACACTTACCATACCACCTATCCCAGGAGTCAGCTGAAGCCCTCGTCCAACTGACTGTCTTCGTGTCATCTGGATTCTCTGTGTGGTAAGGAATAATAGGATGATATTTTCTAAGGGACTTAACCAAAACCAAACAAAACAGTAAGGAAGAATAGAAGCAGCTAACCAGCTAATTACTGAATTACCTAAAGCATAATGAAAAAATTATTCTTTGATCATATTAGCAACTATGCAATGATCTGAATCTTGGATTAAAAAACCAGGAAAACCCCTTGATTTGGACTAAGGGTAGATAAAGCAAGTATAATAACAGTGTATAATATTTTTTAAATGAAACTTTATTTTCAAGTGCATATAACTAATTAAACCAATAAGGTATTACCAAAAAGAAAAATAAGACTTGTGTTTACTAATAGGAAAGATATATAATTATGTGTATTTCCTATAATAAGGCTTATGCTTAATCCCTTTTCTATTTAAAAATGTTATCAACTGTGCTGTAAAGTCCCAGACCTTCGTACTTTATGGCTCTAAATAAATTCTGACTTCCTGAGAAATTTACAGGTTTTCTACAGTAAATTTCCATGGTGACTATATATTTCCTAGTCAAGTATTAATGTCATTTTTGTCTATGATGATGTCATTTTCTTTTTTTTGCTAGGCAATGTGGTTAAGTGACTTTCCCAGGGTCACAAAAGCTTGTAAGCGTCAAGTGTCTGAGGCCATATTTGAAGTCAGGTCCTCCTGACTCCAGGGCTAGTGCTCTACATGATGATGTCATTTTAAACAACACACACACACACACACCCATCTGAATCTTGGATTAAAAATCCAAGTATACAATACACAGAATACACATCATGAGGTATAAAGTTGGCATAACACACTCACCTTTAAACTCTTGTTGCTACTACTCAAAACCTAGAGATGCCCAAACCCATTGCTGCTAAAAAGCATCAGACTGAAATTCAATACAAAACATACCTATATAATCTAGAAATTACAAGTATAAGTATACAGGTACAAAAATACATGGGCATAAACAAATATATCCTTAAGAAAAAAAAATGGAACCAAGACAAAGATTTCTTTTCTTCCACATAGAAAATTAACTAGTTGCTAGACTAAATTTTGTTTTGTTTTGTTTTTAGGCAATTGGGGTTAAGTGACTTGCCCAGGGTCACACAGCTAGTAAATGTCAAGTGTTTAGTCTGAGGCCGAATTTGAACTCAGGTCCTCCTGACTTCAGGGCCGGTGCTCTATCCACTGCGCCATCTAGCTGCCCCTGCTAGACTAAATTTTATATGAAATTCAACCTACTCAAATTTTTGCTTTTAACGATGGAACAGTGACTACAATAATTCCAAATTATACCCACTCATTGCTTTGACTCTTTTTTTCTAAACTTCTCACTACTTACGTAAGCCAGCAAATAAATTACTGCCATATCTGAGGAAGAAGAAATCCACGAGCAAGCAGTTGTTTGGGTAATTTAAGAATATTTTCAATATCAGTAAATAGAAGAATATTATCTCAGAGAAATAAAATGACAAACAGAAAAAGCTAATGTATTTTCTACAAGTCAGATCCTTTAAAATAAATAGCACTTTTTAGTACCTGGACTGGAGGTCCCAACTCCTGAGGAGGTGCATGGATAGTTAGTCTTGGAGGAAGTGGGTGAGGCGGTCTTCGGGGTGACTGAGGTGCTCGAGGACCCTGTCTTTCAGATGCTGATGATGGTTGTTGTTCTCTACAATTTTCATGGGACAGAGATGATTCTGTGACAGAATTCCCTTCACCTTTAGCGAAAAGAAAAACAATACAAAATCGTCACCACTGGCTGAACTGACATTTTGAACTAAATATTCCTGTTAGCACTTGTTTCCACCATATGGATAAGTAGATCTGAGAACAATCAGATAGATTAGCCTTGAAAAACAATGAAATCACATTTAAACATTTTTAGGACTTTTAACATTTTAGGACTGATCTGTAATTTTATTGCTTTATCCTACACTGATACTGATTTCAATTCCTCTACAACTCAGTACAAGGTCTTCAAGGGTTTCTTGGCCATAAAATCTAGCACCCTGTAACCAATGTGGTAATGAGCCTCTCCAAATTTGTTAGGTTGGTCTTTGGTACAAAGGACATACAGTTTAAAGTAGGTCCATACATGAAGAAGCTTTTCTGGCTTGAAAGAATATGTTAGCATTTATGCTCTGCTACCAAAGCTGCTTAACAGCTAGGGTCATTTCTATACCATAATGAAGCACTGAAATAGCACTTCAGGGGAGACTTTCTACTAAGGCAAAAGTTAGTATACCTCACATATTATCTTTAGCTGTTTGGTTCCTCCAGGTAGTATAAAGATGGAAATTCCTGTTTTGGAAGCTGGAATAGGGTTTTACATTGATGAGTGGATCAGTGCTTGGAAGATTCCACCAATCAATTCTGAAAAGTATAAATCAATCTAAAGATGAAAATTATATAACCTCTCTAAGCCTTGGTTTCCTCATCTGTAAAATGAAGAAATTAGAGTAGATAACTTCTGAGGTCCCTTTCAGCTATAAATCTCTGATTACAAAATCACACAAAGTCAGACACCTTTCAAGTACGCAGCTCTGCTACTATTCCTTTAGAAGCTTAGACTGACCTCTGCTGGTGGCAGAAGACAAAAGAGAAAGCAACGGCAATGTACTTTGTTGCTGTTTTCTTAGAAGTCCTAAAACAACTCCACTTAAAAACTTAATATTCTCTTGCATTTATTTATATTTTTATGCTATTTTTTATACTATACTGATTTATACTTTTCAAAATTTCACATATTTTTAGTTTACCCTTACATAGTCCTTGAGGCAAGGAACTTATCATTCCCAAATTTGTAAGGAAACACAGAGAAATGGTGACTTGTTCCAGGTTAACCAGCTAAGCAATGAGAAATGAGGTAAGAATTTATACCTGCGGAATTTGAATTCAGTCCACTAACACATTAATTCTCTTTGAAGTCATAACCTAAGTCATGGTCAGGATCAATCTGAGTTTTATAAAATGAGTGATGTACTTTGAAACAAATCTACAGTAAATTTTTTAAAAAAGTGTTCTTTTCTTTTTGCTTTAAACACAAGCGAAACATAACTCTTATCCCCATACTAATAATACTGTCCCCAAACAAAAACCACAGCATTTACTCTTACCACTGTTCTGAGAATCTGCAGCTCTCTGGCTACTTTCACCTCCTGTACTTTCTTCTGTTTCAGTACCTGGATCAGTACCATCACAACCCTGAACACAAAATCACTCTGATGATTTGATACAAATGAACAGCATTTAATACTACAGAGTACAATAAATTATCTAGAGTGAAACAGGAACATATTAATAAAGAAGTAATTTTAGACAGTAGCATACTGACATTTGATTTCAGAAGAAGCTGGCAATTTAAGTTTACATTTCTATAGATATATCCTTGTAATAATGCAAAAATGAGATACTGTGATTTGACAGAAAGAATATTGTACTAGGCATTAGGTGACACTTGGCAGGACTTAATTCCCTGTGTTCAAGTTATCACTCTAGTCTGGGCTTGTTACTGAATTTATAAAATCAGAGCTGAATTAATGATTTATAAGGCACTTTCCAGCTCTAAAATTTTATTATTTTTAGTCCCTTATTTTGTGATACATTTGCCAAATTTTCAAAAATACAAGAGTAGCTATTTCTCCAAACATCTAAAACCGATCTCAAGAAATAGTTACTAACTCAACAATAACTTTAATATAAATTTAATTTTGAATACCAGCAGGTAACATTTATATCCCATTTTGTTTGCTTTAATGTACTAATTGAAAAAACTGCACAAGTCTTACCAAAGCAGTTATTAACAATGATATCTTGTATTTTTATCATACTTTAAGGTTATTATAAAGTATGTTTCTTCACCTGTAAAATGGAGAGGCTGGACTATGTAGTCCCTAGATATATATCACCTCATTTGATCCTCAGAATAACCCTATGAAGTAGGGTTTCATATAGATATTATTTCTTTAAAGCTCAGGGAGCTTAAACAATTTGTCACTTGGTCCCATAGCTATTACATGCTGGAAGGAGGACTCCAACACAGACCTCTGATTCCAAGTTCAACACTCTTTCCACTATACCATAATGCTTCTCCAAGCTTAAACTTCAATTAACATCTCCAAGTAGGGCCCAAAATAATCTTTCATTTAGTCCAAGGCAAAAGAATTTAACATTAATGCTATTTTGATTCACTAAAAATATTGTTATTTCTCTAAGACTTTGAAGAGTTTGTCAACATTCATAAATTCTTTAAAATAAATTAAAAACTTCTGATAAATTAAAAAACCAAACAAAAACGGTTATATATTTAATAATCATTTTTAGTTGTTTGAATTGTGATTTCATTTGTGTGGATACTCTTGCATCTCATGCTGATAGTTTACCTTTCACACTGTAAGAAATGGCTGAGTTGCTGCAGCCAAAAAAATGCAACTTCTGATGGTCAATGTTTGGCGATGGGCCTCTGCAAACGTTTAAACTAGACTGTTTCAAGAATGACAGAAATTTGTTGTCAGTCCTGTAACTTATCACTTTCCAGCTTGGTAGGAGCTACCAGAATTTGAGTTTAAGAAGTCAAGATAATGTGATTTTATTGGATTTTCAATATGATTGCATTGGAAGATACCAAAAATAGTGGATGAAATTAAATACTAAGTTCAAAAGATTCAATGCATTAGGGTATATTAAGTTGGCCGCTTGGACTACTCGTGACAGTTTTTGCATTATTGGTAATAACTTACTCAAGACAAAACAGGATAATAATTTCCCTAAAGCAAAGTCATCTTAAAAAAAAAAGATAAATGTTGGGGAAAAAAAGCTGGTGAAGATTATGTTTTACCTCAGCATCATCAGCTTCATAGCCATCATTGCCATCTGCACTACCAGTGCCTTCATTACTATCTTCACCTTCATCTCCCATCCCTGTGTCTTCATCATCATCGTCATCCTCATCATCCTCATCATCCTCCTCATAATCCTATTCAGAAAATTGCAAATAAAAAATGTCTAGACAAGTCAGCTGAGATGCTTATCTTAATAGTCAGTAATTCAAAAGAACAGGTGCTGATCAGAAGAGATGAAGTACTGAAACTGTAGTACACTAGCAACTTCAACTACAACATTCTTGGGTCAAGTTGTAGAAATTGGAGTGACATTTAGAGTCAATGCTCAAAATGAAATTGACAAGTTATCTTGGGAATAATAAATGCTTAAGGCTTGGTCTGTGTAACAAAACTAGACAGCAACTAAGAGATCCAAATCAAAACCTTCCCTCTACCCACAAGTCCTCAAGTACTCCATTTTTATGTACAATAAATAATACCCGCTGTAACTGACTTGCTTTTTAAAATAAGTTTATATTGGGGGGGCAGCTAGATGGCGCAGTGGATAGAGCACCGGCCCTAGAGTTGGGAGGACCTGAGTTCAAATCCAGTCTCAGACCAGACACTTGACACTTACTAGCTGTGTGACCCTGGGCAAGCCACTTAACCCCAATCGCCTTACTTAAAAAAAAAATAGTTTATATCAACATCTATAAAGAGTGAAAAATGACAAAATCTGATAAAGGAACAATGCTAGGCTAGTGTTATGCCAAATGTGGTAAACACTGTTATAGTCTACATATTTTTACTGATAAATCACTGCCTTTGTCATTGCGGTGCCTTTAGTTCAGTAACTGCAAAAGACTGCCAGTTTCATCTTCACCATAATCTACCTCTAAGTAGCATACTGGAGCTCCCCTGCTACTTCTAGAAGGCAGTAAGGCTTTAAAAAAATAAAGTTCCTCATCCTCAGAAGCATCACAGAATCCCTCTCTCCTGCTACAGGAAAGCCTAGTAAAGTACTAGGTACCAGGTAAAATTTTTTTTTTCAAGAGGAACAGGGCAAGATTACCTTTCAGTCTTTTCCTTCAAAGGCACTAACTGATAGGGTGTCTCTCTATATTAGCAGGTCAGTCTGGTTACAAAAGTAATGTGTCCCTGAGGAAGCAACAGGGCTTGAATATCTTCAAGTCACATAACAAATTATCAAAGGTATTAAGTTGCATTAAATTCAGAGCAAATATCTAAGGATCCTAAAGTCAGAAAAAAGTATTAAAACCTAACACTAAAAGCAAGTATATCTCACTGAACTTTATAATGTTATAAAACGTCAAGACCAAAAGCTCAGAAAAGGGGTAAAAATATTTAACTGAGCCTGGGGGAAATCAGAACTTACACTTTACCATCAAGACTAAAAAGGGCCTATGATCAGCTAATTCCACACCACAGTTACCTCTTGTTCACCATCGTTTTCATCATCAGCATCGTCTTCATCATCACTGTCTATCACAATGACATCATCTCCTTTGGACTGGGCATCCTGGCAAGAGGTTGAAGTCTGCTGATCTGACTGCAGGGGTCCAAGATCAATTTGAAGGGATTGAGAAGTTTCTTCACTGTCCTCCATAGGAGTATAATCTCCCTGAGTGACTCCCTTAAAAAAGAAAGAAATAAGCTGAAATAAAAAATGTTTCTTTCAAATACCCTAACTTAATAGATATACCTCTCAAAATAAGCATATATATATATATATATATGCTTATATTTACCAAGAAAGAAATCACAATACTTCAATGACTTTCCTAAAACTCCATATCACACTGCTAAAAGAACATTAAAAATCAAAATTCTTAATAAGATTTTTCATTCATTAAATAGCACCAATTTAAAAAAAATTCTGTAACCATTTTTTCCATCTTATTAGAGTTTTTTAAAAAGTCTATTTTCTGGCATGAAATATTCCACAGTAGCTGCTACAAATGTACCATTAACTAGCACCATCCAAGAAAAATAATGTTCATTACCATGGAAAAAAATTTAAAAGACAAAATATAACTAAAATGTGTTTCTCCCCAAATTCTGATGCGGTCATTTTTTAAAAAATCAATTCTCTGATCCATGGGTTTGGCTCAAAGTTAGCACACTAGAAACAGAATTGTTTACTGATAGTAGATATGATATGAAAAGTTGAAGGACAGGTCAAAATGCCTTTGTGTATTACTTCAAAACCAACAGCAGATTTTGCTATGCCTAAAAAAAATTATTTTCATGATAGGTATAAAATGTGACACAATGGAAATTCACACATTACCAACTATTTTCCTTTTAGTTCCAATGCTATATGAAACACAGTGGATAGAGAGATATAATTCTCCACTATCTTTGCATTTAAAGGTTTAACTTGCTGCATATACTAAAGGAAAAACAGAGTTGGCAATTGCACCTCTTACTTCAAAGACAGCTAAATGAAGCAATACATTCACCTGGCCTACAAATTTAGTAAATAATTAATTTGGGAACAAATCACCTAAAAAAAATTCAGTTTCTCTACAAATAGAAAAGCTTCACAGATCTTTCTGAATAATGATGTTTTATGAAAGTAAAAGAACCAATAAGGCAAAAGAATAGTAGGGCCACATGACTTCAGTTAACCTGGATGCTGAATCCAAAATGTTAGATAACAAAACTTTTAATCCATTAGTTCCTTGCTGCTAAAATAAAATTCACCTAATATTGGGAATATTTTTCTGGGCAACAATAATTTTTGAGGCAAGAATTTTTGGAAACATGTGACTGTGCAAAAATCACTTATCAAATGAAAAGGAAAATCATAAGGAAGGAATTCAAAAATATCCCAGATGTTTACATTTGTAGAAGTAAAACTGATTCAAAATCATGTTACCTTATTACTTAAATTCATTTATGCTTCACTTACCTCTCCAACAGAATCTTGTGAATCCTGATTTACAAGGGGCTCAAAATCATGTTACCTTATTACTTAAATTCATTTATGTTTCACTTACCTCTCCAACAGAATCTTGTGAATCCTGATTTACAAGGGGCTCAATCTCCCCATCAGTGCTCTCTTCTGCCGTAACTTCTTCCTGAATCATCATGTATATAAAATGAAAAATGTTTTGCCTACGTTAATCCTTTAGGTATTTGATGAAGGTCATAAAATATGATACATATATTTAAGCAATACACCACTACACTAAAACTACCAAATAAAATCAGAAAAATTGCCTCTTAATGAAAAGGAAGATTTTAATTTAGATTTAAAAGGTGAACATCTACACTGTCATTAGCAATCTAGAGAAAACATGTAGCATTATGGTGACTATAGAACTATAAGCAAAAGACTTAAAGAGGAATAGTTCATCTCATTTATATCCTTTTACTCTAGATTTGTAACCTTTTATTATGTCAAGGAACCCTTTGGTAGTTTGGTGAAGCTTGTGGACCCTTTCATAATGTTTTTAAATGTATAAAATAAAATACATAGATATATAAAGGAACCCAATTATATTAAAATACAATTATAAAACAACCCATAGCTCCTCTTCCTCTCCCCTCCCTGCTGTCAAACTATTTATGGACTTTTTAGGTTTGGATACAAAATGTCCCATATTTAGTATATAAATGTACTTTCTTTTGTACATATTTGTTTTTTTAAAGGAGTGCTTAGAGTAAACAACATTATCATTTTTCTTTGGTGTATACAAATCAAAGCTTATTGTTAGCACACTGATAGCACAAAGAAAACATGCCACTGGAACAAATTTAGGAGTTTTGGGTATGTGGAACTAAAAAGCCATTTTATTCTATTTATACTTTTAAGGTAGTTCATTATCACAGGAAAAATAAAGGCCCAAATCCATTTTACTATTCTAGGGCACATTCCAAATTTCTTTGTCGTATTAGATCTTTCCTGTTTATAATGAATATGGTTCACAATCACTGAGTTATTATATTAGCTCAGATGGTACTTCTTATGCAGAGATTTTTTTCTTGTAATTTACTCTATTTCTACATCCCTAAGATTTAAAGCAAAATTAAATCGTGTCAATGAACCCAAAACAGGTATTCACTCCTAATAGGCAAAAACATTAGCAAACATTAAAACGCATTATTTAGTTACACACCTCAGGTCCTACAGGGGGTATGCTTTTCAATTTCTTTGAGAGAGGCATATCTATTGCTTCATCAGAGACTTGCTCTGATGTCTCTATGGTGCTATCATCTTCCTCTTCACGTGCACGTTTAGGCAGAGATGAACTTGGAGTAGCTGAAACTTCGAAATCAAATCACTATTTTAAAAACTGTAATAGTAAACAGCGCTTAAAAAGAGATCACATGCAATTTCTCTTCCCCCTTAAACGGACTTTTGTTCCCTGACCAAATTACTTGGCATTCATAGCGCTGCACTCCATCATGCTCCTAGGAAAATTTGTCATTAGGAACCTCAACAAACTACCAGATTATATCAGCTTTGGTATTTTCATCTCATCAGTACCCTTCAGCACTTTCTTTCTCTCTAATTGGAGTGAAGAACAAAGAACTCCTCCCCAAACCTCCACTTAAAGAGGGCTCCCAGACAGCCATCTCTTCATTTCCTCCCAGCTTGTGCTCCATGGACTGGACTTCAATTTGCTCCTCTCTGCCCCCACCCCTTTCTGTGTTATCTTCCCCCATTAGATTCTGAGTTCTGAATACAGGGACTATCTTTTTCATACTTCTATCCCTAGTGCTTAGCACAATGCCTGGCACATAGAAGGTGCCTAATAAATGTTTATTGACTAAGACACAGTAAAGATTTCTTTAGTTATAGTTTAAATGTTTTCTATGCCATTAACAAAGACCTAAGATTAAAAAATTCTATTGCAAGATTCTGGTTGGCTGTCCACATGATAGAACTGTATATTACTATTGCATTGAGCCAACCAAATATTAGTCATACATGTGATTCATTAGTCTTAGTTTGGTCTACATTTCTGGCATTTGTGATTTATAGTGTTAAGATGAATTTTTATTATAAATGGGTGAGAGCTTACTTTGGGTTATGACACCTACCCTTCCATGATTACATTTATAGCATTAATATTTGGAAAGAATTGGCTTTTTGGTCTGGTCATGAATTAAAAAAAAAAAAAGAATTCAGGTCTTGCAATTAAGGCAGCTAGGTAGTACAATGCACACTGATGAACTCAGAAAAAGGCAGACTCTAGTTTAAACATTTTTTAAGACATTTGCTAGGTGTGTGAACCTGGACAAATCACTACATATCACGTAACCTCTCTCAGAGCCTTAGTTTCCTTATTTGTAAAATGGTGGTAATAACAGTACCTACCTCCCAGGGTTGTTGTGAGGATAAAATAATATTTGTAAAGCACTTCGCAAACCTGAGAGTGTACATAAACACTAGCTATTATTATTGTTATTATTATGAAGGCAGAAATGACAAGACTTGATAATTCATTGTATATCAGAGTTCATATGTAGTGATATCCAAGATGGCAGTGGTCTTTAGGATCTGAGGCACAAATTACTAGCAAAGATTTTTATGAATCTGTTTAATAACAGAGTTTTATAAGTGATCTAAAAACTGTGAAATACTCTGTATCATGTTTGCACAGACTAAATAAATGTTTAGGAATACATTCTAATATGCCTCAAATAAAAAAAAAAGGAAGTGCCTAAGTTCCCAAACATAAAATAAAAATTTCTGACAAAGGAGATTTTATTCAGACATGAATGGGTGAAATCCAAAAATTTGCTAAAGACTTTAAAATGTTAATAATCTGGGGAAACTGGGGCAGCTAGGTGGCGCACTGGATAGAGCACTGGCCCTGAAGTCAGGAGGACCTGAGTTCAACTCCAGCCTCAGACCCAACACTTGACACTTACTAGCTGTGTGACCTTGGGCAAGTCACTTAACCCCAACTGCCTAAAAGCCCCCCCCTCCATCTGGGGAAATCATCCTTATTATCATAGCAGGAGGGAAAGTGTTTCCTGCTACATTACTAAGTGCAACTTTTATTCAGAAGATTAAACTTACCGGTACCAAATACTGCTGTCGAAGTGGAAGGTCTTTCAATTGGTGAACTTTGTACAACTTCTACGATGCTGGGGGATAGTTCTTGGCTAGCAGACTCGATCTGAGGATGACTTTGTTGAGTGGGTTGCACAAAGGCTGTAGCCTGTGTTTGCTGCTGAACAGTTAAAATGGGCTGAGAAATAGAGGGCTGGACATTGGGACTGGTAGAACGAACAGACCCACTTGTACTTCCAAAAACTGGAACATGATCCACTGGTCCTTCTGATTGCATAGCTGAAAGAGAAAAAGATTAAAGTTTAATTAAAAAACAAAAACAAACAAGCAGCTACCTGCTACTGTTCAGATCTCTCCAGATACTGATTTTAAATTTTTTAGGAAGGCACAGCAAATAAGATGCTATTAGTAGTAAATGATAGTATAAGAACTGTATCTTTCAAATATTTTCCATAGTGTATCAGCATCACACTATGTGTAGTTAAATGCTTCTTTGCTAATAAGAATAAACCCAATCCTAAACTTCAACAAGTTGAAATTCCATGCAATAACAACACAACTGACATTTGTATAGTGCTTTATAATAAAATACCTCCCTACAATAATCTTGCAGGATAGGGAATGCAAATGTATACCCTCATTTTAAAGAGATTATGATACGCTATGAGCTTATTTGAGGGTATAACGATAGTGAAGCCCAGTCTCTAATTCAGGTCTTTTTGATGATAAGTGTACTTCTTCTACTTTAAGACGCTACCCCTCAAATACGCAAGCATAAAAATGGAAATTAATTTACTTTGTCCAAGATGTTAGAGGTATTAAGAATAACGCAGCACACTACCTTGCTATAATGTGTTAAGTATTTCTTCTATCCTCTTTAAAACTTTAAGGATTTAGTCTGCTTTACTTAAAAAACAACACAACCCTCTTTTACCATTACTGGTGTATCTTAGGGGCAGTGAGAAGTTGTTCCCTCCAATGATGTCACCACTATCCAGGTGAACCACTTAGTGGAAATAATATAGATAATATAAGCAAGAAAACAGCCCACTGATTATTGAGCAGTTTACCTGCTGGTCTACTTACCTTCTTGAGATTCCACCTGTGTTGTGGGCATCACTGTAGCTGTTGGAGTAGTGGTTGGATTTGTAACTGTTGCAGGTGTAACCATTGGTCGGATACTAGCTCTAGGGGTTGACTTATTCCCAGCTATGGCAGCAGCTGTCACTTTGCTTGGAGTAGATACAACAGGAGTTGGCTTGATATTGGCTGTTGGTGGATCTGATGTACTAGCACTAAAGATAACAGATATTTTTAAAACTAGCTTTTGACAAATAAATTTAAAAATCTGAAGTTTTTCTATTTCATATACACCACTGAAGTGTAGCATGGTTTTTAATGTTATTTAAAAAACAGTATTATGTAGATTTTCTAGATTAAAAAATAATTAAGTTCTGATTAAGTTATATAAACCAGGCACCGTAAAAAAAGAACCTCTTCAATGCTAATTGGTTTTAATCCTCAATGTTATGAACATCCTTTTCTTATGGAAAGATATTTTAGGGAAAAAAAGAAAAGAATCTAATTTGGCAAATTTTTCATATGATAGAGAACAAAGTACAACAATCATAGTCAATGTGAAATTAGTGGAAATGCAAAATCTGAGATTTTATGTAAGGTCTACATATTAGATCTACAAAAAGCAGAATGCAAATGAGCCTCCCAAAATAAAAGCTAAGAAATTTCAATTTTCTTTCATTGATACAGGAATCATTTCTAAGCCTGGAAATGGGTTTTTTTGGTTAGGCAATGGGGTTAAGTGACTTGCCCACCGTCACACAGCTAGTAAATGTTATGTGTCTGAGGCCAAATTTGAACTCAGATCCTCCTGACTCCAAGGCTGGAGCCCTATCCACTGTGCCACCTAGCTGCCCAAGAATTTTTTCTTAAAATAAAGTTTAGCTATGTTCCTTTAATTAATAAGTTTTAAATGAAAGGGGCACAGGGCAGTTAGGTGGCCCAGTGGAAAGAGCACTGGCCCTGAGTTCAAATGCAGCCTCAGATATTTACTAACTATGTGACCCTGGGCAAGTCAGTTAACTACAATTTGCCCTTCCCCCAGGCCCCCCCAAAAGGTAAGGGGCACAAATTAAGAATTTCCACTTACCAATTGTAACAACCTCTCCCCCCAAACCCAAACAATAACAACAACAACAAAAAAACAAACCAGGACATTTCTCTGGTGATTGTTTCAGCATTTTGAACCAATATCTGTAATACGAGACAACCCAGCATAGGTTCAATTGCTTTTTGTTTTGCTAGTGTTGCCCATGTCACATCTCTCCAATTTTGTTCACTGTTGCTACTGCCACCTATTTTTTTTTTTATAAGATGAGTAGCAGCCCATCTTTGCTGGAAAAAGGATAAGAAGGTATAAGCTATTAGAAGAGTTAGTAGAGAAACCTCAATGCTCAAGAGAGTCTTTTCCTAATTCCTAAATAAGAATACAATGAACAATGAAAAAGCAAACTTGGGACACAACAGGCAAGCCATTCAAAGCATATTGTTAGGGAAAAAAAAATCATCATTCTTTAAAAGGGGGCACAATATAGGATTACTCTTTCTGAAACTATTTCTAGATTTCCCAGCAATTGAGAAGTCTCCTATATTACAAGAACAATTTAAATATAATAGAAAAATAAACTCACATTCCTCTTTCACCTGAAGCTGGAGTTGTTTTGAGTGTGATCTGTCTTTGTTGTTCAGGGACCTATTAAAATACAAGTTTGTGTAGATGAATAAGTAGTCCCTCTAAAATCCCAAAAACAAAACAAAACAAAAAACAGCACTAGTACCCAAATCTCAAAAAACTACTATTGGTAATCTTTAAGAACAGTTACATACAAATTGTTCAAAGTCATTCATTAACAGAGTAAAAATAGATAAGACAGGAAAATAAAAATTATGGAGACCTTCAGTAAAATTTTAAGATTTTTAAAAAAAAACTCACATTATTTATTCGACAAACGTTTGTCAGAGGCCTGCAATATATAATGCACTATGCTAGGGGAATACAAATTTCTCAAGAAAGTAATAATCTGTTACACAGGAGGATATAAGACACATACAGATAAATGTAGATGAGAAATACAACAAATAATAGCTCATAGTGAAACAGCACTTTCTTGTTTATATATGATCCTGACAAGAAGCCTATGAGATAGGTAGTCCTAAGTATTATTAACCCTATTTTAAGGATGGAGAAACTGAGCCTCAGAGGTTTTAAGAGATGTACCCATGGTCACAGATAGTAAATAATGGTTCCAGAATCGAAATCTAGGTCTTATGACTGAAAATAGTCCCATTCCCACTATACTATGACATGAAAAAGAGGAATAAAGAGTGCTATAAGATTAAATGCAGAGAAAGTAAATGAGTTACCAATTACCTTGCTAGTAGTTTCCTGAGGCTCATCTCTTTGCTCAAGATGTCTTTCTTGCTGTTCCCTGAGTTCTCGTTCTAAACGGCTAATTCGACCTTCATACTGTGATTTAAGAGCAGTCATACGTACATCCAACTCATCTTTCTGCTGATCTAATGCACCATTTCTTTGTTTAAGCTCTTCATTTTCTTTAGTTAATTGATCTTTGACACCTGAACAAATAACACCATATGTTATAACTTCTGTACCAAAAGGGTAGAAATGAAGAATATTAAAATGATTGGCAGAATTCAATTCCTTCAAGATTCAGCTCAAGTCCCAACTACTGTAGGCCTTTTGTACACTTCTGTCAACTTAGATATTAAATTTAGGCATATCTTTTTTCTAAATGAATCTCATCTATCTCTACAGTCAACGGTTTAACCTACATTTGTTTGAAATCAGTAGACAATTACATATTAGGATGCTCGTCTTCAACTCTAATATTTAAAATGCAAACATGCAAAAGAACTATGTATGTGTTCAGATGGGAAATTCAGGTTAGGAGAATGAAGACTGTAATCTAACTATATTTTTGTAGGTAAATCTTAGGAAGTCGTGTGAGGCACACACAATCTAACTGACTTACCCAGGGTCACCAAGCTAGAATGTGACAGAGGCTAGATTTGAACTAAAGTATTTGTGAGACTAAGTCCAGCACTCTATCCACTGTCATGTTGCCTCTTTAATATACAAGGATAAAAGTACCTAAGTAGTCAAAAAGAGATGAAACAATAAAAACTATGGAGACAAATACTACATTTCCATATTTATTACTAGGAAGTTTGGTGGTACAGTGGATAAAACAGTGAGCCCAGAGTCAAAAAGATCTGGGTTTGAATCTGGCTTCAGATACTTCATAACTTTGTGATAACGAGCAAGTCATTTCACCTGTCTGCCTTGGTTTCTTCCTCTACAAAATGGGATAATAATAGCACCTACCCTACCAGGGTTGTTATGAGGATTAAATGAAATAATATTTGTAAAGCATTTTGTAAACCATAAAATGCTACCTATTATTACTATTAGACAAAAACTGCAATGCCATTCATAAGCCAAAAAACTTCAGTTTCCAATGAACCTATCTCTTATGACCTACTGCATTTGAAAGGTATCTCTCACTATTCTTGTGGAGAAGACAGAGGAATGTGGGGTAGATAATACAATTAGATGGGTTCATAACAGTGGAACAAGCACTGACTCTGGGGTCAGAAAATCTTGGCTCAAATTCTATTCTTTTACCACCTGTAACTTAGGTAAGTCATTTTAACCTTGTAGGATCATATTTCCTCTTCTATAAAATGAGAGGACTGGCCTCAGTGACTGAAGGGCTCTTCCAGTTCTATTCTTTGCTATTAGCAGCCAGGATTCAAGGAAGTTATTAATGATTTAATGCTAACTTGACAAAAGGTCTTTAGGGGAGCATCCATTTGTGCTTGGCCCTGTGCTATTTAAGATTTTTATCAGTGCCCTGGATAAATGTATAGAAAGTATGACCATAAAATCTGTAGATGGCACAAAGTTGGGAGGAACAGTCAACATACTGAATGATAGAGTCATGACCCAAAAAGTTCAATGATTCTAAGGCACTGGACAGAATCTAAAAATATGCAATTCAAGAGGGATAAATGGGCAGCCTTAAACTTTGGTTAAAAAAATAAATCAACTTTACAAGTACAAAAAAAAAAGGCAGGCCTGGTTAGATAGCAATTTTTCAGAAAAAGTTCTGGAGGTTTTAGTGAGCTGCTAACTCACCAAGTCACCAGAGTAACACAAACACAGCAGGCAGAAAAATGAATTAGATCTTGGGCTGTATTAAGAGAGCCATAACTTCCAGGCAGAAAGAAACTGTTAAACTGACGAGTACCCAAAGGAGGGTAAACAGAGCAGTGAAAGGCCTTGAGTGCATGTCTTATAAAGATCAGTTGATGGAACTAGTGTCACTTAGTCTGTAGAAGATTTGAGGGGGATATAGTAGCTATCCTCAAGCACTATCATGCAGAAGAGTTATGATACAGTGGAGACTCCTTTCAAGTATGGGTTGCACTATACAGCTGATGAGAACCCTTCTAATCCTCCAATTCTATCATCTATCCTTTACGATAAATACCTATAACTAACATTTACAAATCCACTTAGGATATACTGCTTAGAAAGAAAATAATGCCCCAACCCCTCAAACCAACCAAAAACCAAGCTGTATTTTATGACTGAAAATGCAAGATTCTTTGGAAACAGGATTGAAGGAAACTCTCGAACAAAAGAAGCAGGTTCATGTCTCAGGATAACATCAAAGACACAACCAAATTAATAACAGAGGGGAACAACCTCACAAACCCTGTATCAGTTTACTGATCAGGAACATAAGTATTTATTAGTAATGAAATAACATGAATTAGTTAGGATGATAGGTAAAAATAAATGTTATGCTGATCAAATCCTGTTATACTCCATTTCCCCTCCTCTCCCACCTACCTCGATTTTGATATAACAGGAAAAAAAAAACCAAAACAGAAGAATTTACTGGAGATGATTAAAATAGAATTTGGCTCTCCCTAGGTTTGGTAGGCCACTGATTTTGATGGGTTATAGGGTATCCTTCACCTTAGGAGTTAAGGGAAAACAAGGAAATATGTCTTCATTCAGTTTATTATCTCACCTCAATATTAGTCCTAAGATTTGATCCTGGTAGGACAGAAAAGTATTGCTAGGCCCCCTACTATTATCTGTGGTAGCTAGAAGCTGTATAGCAATATGGGATGACCAAAGTCAAATGCATGGGAAAAGCATTTTGTAAATAGTGAGGTAAAGATATAAATTTAAGTTCTTACCATCCCCCTGGCCAACATTATCTTCAAAAGTGATGAATCACAGAACTAGTTTATCATTGAAAAATCTAAATTCCTATAAGTCCAAATCTTCAGGAATTAATACAACTTCTTATCATTAAAATGACATTCATTTAGGAAGTGCTATATGTGAAGCATTATCAATTCTGTACATGTGACATTCTAATAAAGTTTTTATCAAGTGGGGAGTTAAAAATGACTTCATCTTCTATTTCCTCATCTCCAATCAGCACTCCAAATACCTAAGCTGCATACTGGCAAAATGTATATAGAACTTCGTTGTAATTATTATAAGTTTCAAACTGGGATATCTTTACCAGCTAAGTGTGCCAGCTTTGCTTTGGCTGCAACAAGAGCCTTTCTCGTTTTGTCTTCCTTCTCAGTCATATGTTGTCGTAGCTGCTCCTCCTGTGTAGTCCTATCTTGAAGATCCTGATGAAGACGTGAGAGTTCAGACTGAAGCTGTGTTATCTGTTCCTGAAGACTTCTAGCTTCAGTCTCTTTTTCAGATACTGTCTAAAGAAAAAAAAACAAACCCACAAACTTTAAATAAAAGTAGCTAGCTAGAGAAAAACAAGATGAGCTGTCAAACAGAATTACCAAACCTCAAAGAGAATTACAAATCTTATAATCAATACAAGCTTTAAATTACTTAAATTGAACACGTGTCAATGCACCACGTAAATGAGTCTGGTATATATCTCTTTATGCATGTTTATGTATATAAAACAACGTACATAATTATACAAAAAAAAGCTAACGTTTTTAGCAAGTGTAGTACAGTGAGTGAAAGAGAACTGGACCTGGAGCCAGACAACCAATCCCAGACCAACCCCAGCTTCGTGCTCTGGCAAATAAATCATTTTCCCTCTCGAAGCCTCAGTTTCATTATCTGTAAAATGCAAGGCTGAACTAGATGCTCTTTAAGGGTTTCCTCTATATCTAAAATTTAATGATTCTACAATACATCACTAACTTACGAAATATGGGTATGAAAAATGACCAGGCTTATGATGGCACTATGAGGTAGATAAGTTACTGTCACCACTGTACACATAACCATGTACTCCTTACACTGTTAGGAAGAATTGGGACTGTAGCTCTCTTACACCTACCTTCTGAAGGTTCTCTATTTGATTTTCTAGAGATTTTGTTTTTATTTCAGCTTGGCTCAGAGTTTCTTTGAGCTCCTGAACTTCGTGTACAGATACTTGCTGTTCCAATAGTTCTCCAGAAGACTGAGAAGTCTCCATTACCTAAGAATATGACATTGTTTATTAAGTATCAACAATACACACATGATAAGGGGGTGCTTCCTGACCATAGGGCTTAAAAACAAAGTCTCAGAAGTAATTCAGATACAAATGAGATAAAAAAGTGATAATGGGCATTTCTGTAATACTTAGATTATGTTCTTGTCTCTTAAGGTAGCAGATACTAAACTAGATTACATTTCTTAACAGCTGTATATACATGACTATCCATAGAGATTGTTTGCACATGTACACTACAAACTTAAATTTGTAATGATTTACAAGGAGGAAAATTCAATGACAGGAAAACAATCAACAAATGCTTTCAAACTTCTGTTCTGAAACACTATTTAGACCTCTGAATTAATTATTTTAGGTCACTATTCAAACAGAAAAACCACATCCATTCAAGTTTGTATTTTCATCTAAGAATCTGAAACTATTGGCTAATCCAAGTATTTCAATCAATAATACATAAAAAAATTGTAGAGGATTAATTACATTAAACTGAGTAAGATTCAGCTTTACATTTTTTTAAACAACCACCTGAAACTTTACCTTATCATGTTGTGCCTTAAGCTCTTCATATTGAGTCTTGTATCTTCTTCCAATTTTCTTGACTTGAGTAATAGTTTTGACTTTTTCTTGTATATCAGCTACTTTGACTTCTAAGTCCTTCTGGAGAGTTTCTTTTTCAGTTCTCATTTTACTTAATTCTTCCCTTAAGTTCTGGATTAAATTTTGGCTAGTGGTCAAAGATGCATTTGACCTAAATGAAAAAAAAAAAAGCAAAACAAAACTCATACACATCTTGTTGGGAGAAAGAACATAAAAATAAAACCAGTGTTAAACAAGTTAATTTAAATTGTTCACATTTTTATATGGCATGATTTTAGTGTAAGTTTAATAGTTAAAGCATGATAACATGGCCTTATTAAAACATAGTGTGCTTTATTTGATTAGCTCAAGGGATATTATAAGTATGTAACAGAAGTAAGCACTAAGCATTGCATATTTTAGGACACAAGAAGAAGGTTAAATAATTTTCTTTTCAACTTAAAGGCATAGCATTGCTTAGCCCTATACTAAAAATGATGAGGAAAGCCACACCACAGTGGAGGTCCTACATCTTTATTTTCTCTTCAGAAAGGTGCATTGTTAGCAGAAAGCTCCCAGAGAATGGAGGATAAGTGGCATAACTTATTTTGAAGTTTCTTTCAAATAGCAGGTTAAACTTAGAACTTCCTTCCACTATACCTTGCAATTTCAGCTTTAAGTCTTCCAGTTTCTTCAGTCAACTGCTGAATGCGTTTAGTATTCACTTCCTTCTCTGAAAGGAGCTTTCGACATTCTTCCAAATCTGGCTCTTTTTGCTGGCTTGCAAGATGCTGAAAAAGAACAAACCACATAATCATGATCTATTTTTTACCAAACAAAAGCACTTTATTAAGTGCCTACTATGTGCTATAACCACTGTTCTAGGAGCTGGGCAAAAATCAAACCGTCCTGGACGCCAAGAAGCTTTCATTCCACTGGGAGAGACCTGATACATGTAAGTAGAATCAAAATACATACAAGATAAATATAAGATAACTTTGGCATAGGGACTAGAAGCTGGTGAGATCAGTAAAGGCTTCGTGTCTGTTTTGAAGGAATTAATGATCAGACGAGGCAGAGGTGAGGATGGAAATGGGAGTCAGACTGTGAAAACAGGGGAGACTAAAGACGGAATGTCACATGTGAGGTCAGTATGGCTCGACCATAAAGTTGGATGATGAGTATTAATTCTAAAAAGCCTGAAAAGGTAAGGCAGGACTAGGTTTTGTAACACTGTGACAGAAGAATTTGTATTTGATATTGGAAATATTTTTATGGGAAATAAAAAGCGCTACTAATAGTAGCAGAGCTGTCTATACAATCGACTAGCATTTATTGAGCACCAACTATGTGCCAGGCACTGTACTAAGCACTGAGGAAACAAATAAAAAGCAAAAACTAGTTCCTGCCCTCAAGGATCTTACATTCTAATGGGAGAGAAAATATGTGTATAATTAGGTACAAACAAGATACATACAGACAGTATCAATGGAAGACAAAAGAGGTAGGGAAAAGGGAGTTGTTTCTATGCACTGGACAGGCAGTTGGAAGAAAAGAGTACCTGAGTCAGGTCCTCAAGGAAGAAAGGAACTTAAATAGAGAGGGGGGGGAGGGAGGTAGGGATTTCAAGAAGAGGGGAAGATTTGAATAAAGGATCAGAGAGGAAAAAGGACTGATTAATAATAGGCGATAACAGAATTTGCCTGAAACATAAAATAGTACCAGATATGACATGTAAAAGATAGGCTGGAGGATCTTTTATACTAATATAGGAAGTTTATACTTTAGAAAGCAATTGGTAATACTTAAAAGGTTTTGAAAGAGGATGATATGATCAGAGCAAGCCATGTGAAAGATTACATAGAAAGTACTGTGAAGAATGTATTACAGATGGAAAAAGGAATACTGGTTGACATGTCATTACAATGGTCTTGGTAAGACCATTGAGATGTTATTACAATGGTCTTGGTAAGAAGTGATGAGAGCCTAAACTAGGCAGGAAAGGAAGAGGGAAGGATATAAGATATTAGGAAACTGATTCAACTGAGAGAAAGGGAAGAGTGTCAATGACTACCAACGCACTGAGCTTGGAACTAGTCCCACCCTTATCACTTAGTGTTACTGTAACCTTGTCAAGTCAGGTAACTCTCTTAGGCCTGTTTCTAAATTAGTAAAATGAGGGAGCTGGATTACATGATCTCTAAGATTATTAACTTCAGAGAGACAGCATTGTATGATAGTGAAAAAAACATTGGAATTGGAAACAGAAGACTAGAGTTTGAGTTGTAGCTCCTTCACTAGAGTTTGAGACCTTGGACAAATCCTAATTTCCTTTGTACCTCCACTGTCTGACCTACAAACTGAGGATAACTGCCTGACCTACCTACCTCAGGGTATGGGGATAAAAGGACATAAAATACGAAAAACTGTTCACCAAATATAAGGTATGAATATCATCCTATTCACTAATCTCAAGGAATTATCTCATGCATCATCAGTTCTTAATGTCTACCAATCCGACCAGTCTACTAATCTGTCTAGTTAAGTGGGCAGGGATTGTGGTTTATTTAGCCTTTCACTCTTGTACACAGTGCCTTGAACCTAAGTGCTAACTAAATATTTGTAGAATTAATGTATTTCATGAATAGAGTAAAAACCAAAGACAACTTAGGTACTGGGCGACATTAACAACACTTGGCTTAAAAGCTGGAAGAAACAAGTGCAGGCTAAGTTTAAAGGAAACGACTTGCTGTCTGGCAGACACAAATCCACACCATCATGAGTGTGTTATACAATGTTATACAAAGCTTTCACAGCAGAAGTACTTTTTCTTATTCTCAAATAGTCTTACTCCATTAAAGTAACTTTTGGGAGGGTATGTGTGGGGGTGTAGAGAGTGTGGAGAAGGGGGAATGGACCAGTGATTTCATTAATACAGCAAATTTCTTGTTTGGACACTTCTAATACCAATACAGCTCTGCAACTGCTTGGCAACTTAAGAGACTTAGACATGGGGTCAAATTCAAAAAGAACAGGATCCCTGCAGGCTGCATACTGACTTACAAAACTACAAATTCATATGATCTCTGTTGTGCTGTATTTTTATTTATGTTGTTAAGCATTTCCCAAATGTACTTTAATCTATTTCCCTGCATTCAGCAGTCACTTGAACTTAGTGGCTCAAAGTTTGACAACTCTTTTCTTAGAGTTACCTGGAGCAGAGAAATGATTCAACCAGGCACATAGTTAGTGTGTATCAAAGGTTGAGTTTTCCGACTTTGAGACCATTCACTACGCCACGCTACTTCACAAAAGTTAATTTTAATTCTCTAAATTATTTGCTTACCAATTTTGTGAATGGGGAACTTACTCACCTGGTTACGTGCTTTCCAGCGTTTGATATCTTCTTCTAGCAACTTCTTCTCTGCTTGCAACATACCACTTTTCTCACTCAGTTCAGCATTTGATTCTTGTAATGGTAAGATATCTAACTCCAGTTTCCTGACCTGGAAAACAAAACATCTTACCAGTACTATTTTGGCTGATATAATGAACATAACATTTAGAAACTTTTAAAATCACATGCTCCTCCCCCCTGCTTCCTTCATGAGTAAATTAGCAAGTTACAAACCTTTGCTTGCATCTGCTGTAGTTCTTGTTCCAGCCTTTCTTTTTCTTCCCTCAGCATCTTATTGGTTTCTATAACTACATTCATTGTTTCAGTTTTTTTCATCAGTTCTTCATGCTGAGCCATTGTTTTTGCAGTTACCTAAGGGTAATAATCCAGAGGTAACACAAGATTATAAGCATCTTTTTGCTTAGGGTGAGAAGGTGGGACAGGGAAGAATTGGGGAGTGCACCGATATGTATATCATTTATTTCAAATAAGATCCAAAATGTATGAGAAAGTAGTGACATTTCTAATTGAATTAGTATTATAGTGGAAAGGAGTCAACTTTTTAAAGGGTCTTGTTATAATACATGATTTATATTTCTAATTATATATATATCCATCTAAGTTTGTGACCAGGCTCAAAAATGGGAATCAATATAAAACAAATGTTAATGTTTCTTTTAAAGCTTAAAATGAAAGAATCCATGTGAATATGAACAAAGAAATGCCAGTTCTAGTAAAAGATGTGGGGTGGTGGAGGTGTGGTAGGAGTTAATTTTGTTTGTTTTCAAAGTAATATAAAACAAAACCCCAAATCACTAAAGGCACATACCTGGACTTTCTCTCTCTCAGCATTTAGACTATCTTGCAGCTCCTGAAGCTCTCTCTCTAGGAGCTCTACCCGTTGTCTGTAACGCAAGCTTTCTACTTGGGCTACTTCAAACCTGGTTTCCGCAATTTCTTTTTCTCGCCGTATAAACCTGCAACAAGAAAAACACTTAAAATATTTATGAAATGTCTGGCTTCATGGATCTTACCTAAAAGTAACACAGCCTAAACTTTCAGTGCTGATAATTCCGTGTTTCAAGTTTTTAAGGACAAGTTAAAAACCAATATAGAATTTAATTACTGTACAGAAAGTGAACAAAAATGTTTAAAATGGTGCCAAACCATTTTATTTTCTTCTTTTTGTATCAAAGACTCATGGACAAATCTAGATCTAGACCAACACATATGTGAAGCATGAACCCTCCACAACATATGTCCATATGTTGTATTCAGGACATATTCAACATATTCAGGAGAATGGAATTTTGCTTTGCTCTGCAGGGGTATATGGACTGGGCCTATAATTCCACTGGTATGAAGAAATTCCCTCTATCAGTGTAGGTTAGCACCTTCTCTGTAACTCATAGAGAGCTGCTTTCAGTACTAGAAGGTGATGTGACTTGTTCAGAGTTATAGTCAGTATGTGTCAGAAGCAGGATTACAAGCTGGGGCTTCTTGGTTTTGAGGTGAGGTCTTTATCTACTAGGCAATGTTCTCCTTTGAATGTGAATATTAAAAATTTCAGGCTGAGGATCCTTAAATTCCTAACTCAGGTCAGAACCTAAAAATAGAATTTAGGTGCCCCAAAACCAGACAAAAGTGGGTGGTACCTCTTTTGCTACCAATTAATTTAAGAGAAATAAATCTTAGGGTAAGACTATACGAGACTAACTTGTCACCTACAGTAAGCTAACCTGTAGATAGAATATAGAGCATTACAAACACAGAATCAAAAAATCTTCTCTTTCCATTTCCTCTATTTTATTAAAAATGCATAAGAAAGAAAGAGCTAGGAAAATTTAACCCCTGAAAAATGGATTTATTCCAAAGCACAGAAGCAAATTTTCTTGAATGTATTTCATTTACCTGAGAATTTCTAAGATTTGTTCTTGAGACTTGCCTTCTTCATTTAGAGATACATTTAATGAACCCTGCACACCTTCCTTCATAGAGGTCACGACCTTGTCACTTAATTTTTCAATCTGATCATGAAGTAATCTATTTTGTTTCTCTAAATCTTGACAGCGAGAGACACACTTGGTAGCTTCATCCTGTGAATAAAAAATGTGTTATCATACCTTTTTTTAGTTTTATTGACAATGACAATTTTTAGCATTACTGACAAAAACATATTCCATATAGTCATTTAAAAAACTTAGCCTCAAAAAAATCATTGAACATTTTCACATCTACAAAGGAATGTACCTTTAACATCCTCTCTCTTTCCTCCCAAGAGGCTTTACACTCCAACAACTGTGACTCTGCTTTTTGAGCTGTTTCTTCCAACTGCTGACGTACTAGTAAGTTTTTAGAAACCTGTTCTTTGGCAGCCTGCAAAGCTTCCACATCAGCAGCATGTAACATCAGTTCCCGTTCATACTTATTCTGAGCTTCTATTGCTATTTTAGCCTGTAATAAGTTACAGAAAATAAATTAATAACTATAAGGCCATCTTGAGTTCCCTAGAAAGAAAACACGTTGATGAAAAGCTATTGAATATTTTTATGGCTCCCTACTTTTGAAGTAACTATTTTTTAAATTTTTAATTTTTTTTGAATTCACAAGTGAATTTTACTAAACATTCAAAGAACAATTAACCCCAATACTATATAATCTTTTTGAAAAAATAGGTGGAGTCCTACCAAATTCCTTTTACAACACAAATATTATGGTACTGATACCAGGAAAAGCAAAAACATAGAAAGAAAACTATAGACCAATTTCCCTAATGAATACTGATACAAAATTTTTAAATGAAATACTAGCAAGGAGATTATAGCAATATATCACAAGAATCATACACTATGACCAGGTGGGATTTATTATCAGGAATGCAATATGAGGAAAACTACCAGTATAATTGACAATATCAATAACAAAACCAATAGAAATCATGCGATTTTCTCATGAGACTAATGAAAATAATGAGAGACAGAGCTTCTGGGAAATTAATAATCAATTTATGGTTTTGCTTTCTTTTTTTAACTTTAGGCAACTGGGGTTAAGTGACTTGCCCAGGGTCACACAAATAGTAAGTGTCAAATATTTGGTCTGAGGCTGGATTTGAATTCAGGTCCTCCTGACTTCAGGGCCAGTGCTCTATCCACTGAGCCACCTAGCTGCCCCAATTTATGTTTTTAATAGTATTTCCCCCAATTACATCAAGACAATTTTTAGCATTCATTTTTACAAGAATTTGAGTTCCAAATATTTCTCCCTCCCTTCACACCCTTCTTCTGAAAATAGAAGAGTTGCCTAGTATGTAAAATATATTTCCATATTAATCATAGCTGTGAAAAAAGAAACAGATCAAAAAAAAGAAAACCACAAAAAAGAGTAAAGTAACTGAAAAAAGTATGCTTCGATCTGCATTCAAAGTCCATCAGTTGTTTATCTGGATGTGGATAGCATTTTCCTCCACAAGTCCTTTGTACTTGTCTTGGATCACTGTGTGGCTGAGAAGAGCTGAGTCATTCATAGTTAATCATCACATGATGTTGCTGATACTGGGTACAACGTTTCTGTTTTGTTCATTTCACTTTGTATCAGTTTGTACAAATCTTCCCAGGTTTTTCTGAAATCTGCCTGCTCAGCATTTGTTATTGCATAGTAGTATTCCATTACATTCATACACCACAGCTTCTTCACCCATTCTCCAATTGATGGGCATCCCTTCAATTTACAGTATTTTGTCACCACGAATAGGGCTGCTATAAATATTTTTGCATGTGCAGGTCCTTCTCCCTTTTTTATAATCTCTTTGGGATACAGACCTAATAATATTGGCATTGCTGGATCAAAGGGTATACAGTTTGGTTGTCCTTTGGGCATAGTTCCAAATTGCTCTCCAGGGTGGTTGGATCAGTTAATAACTTCCCCAACAGTACAATTTTCCCATATCCTCTCCAACATTTATTATTTTCCCTTTTTGTCATATTAGCCAATCTGATAGATGTAACATGATACCTCAAAGTTGTTTTAATTTGCATTTCTCTAAAGAAAAGTAATTTGGAACACTTCTTCATTTGGCTATAGATAACACTGATTTCTTTATCTGAAAACTGCTTGTTCATATCCTTTGACCATTTATCAATTGGAGAATGGCTTGTATTCTCATAAATTTGACTCAGTTCTCTAAATAGTTGAAAAATGAGGCCTTTACCAGAGACACTTGCAGTAAAGATTGTTTCCCAGCTTTCTGCTTTCCTTCTAATCTTAGTTGCATTGGTTTTGTTTATACAAAAGCCTTTTAATATAATCAAAATTACCTATTTTACATTTTGTAATACTCTTATCTTGTTTGGTCATGCACTCTTCCCTGGTACCATTCTTTGTGTCTAATCTAACTTTTCTAATAATCTAGTCACCTTCTTAGTTTCTTTCTGGTTTACTTTTAGGTTGGATTTATCAAGTTCTGAGAGGGGACAGTTTCTTTCTGGTTTACTTTTCGGTTGGATTTATCAAGTTCTGAGAGGGGACAGCTAAGGTCCCTCACTAGTACAGTTTTGCTGCCTATTTCTTCCTATAACTCCCTTAACTTCTCTCTTAAGAATTTGGGTACCATATCATTTGGTGCAGATGTTTAGTATTGCTATTGCTTCATTGTCTATGCCACCTTTTACCAAGAAGTAGGTTCCTTCCTTATTTCTTTTAATTAGATCCATGTTTGCCTTTGCTTTGTCTGAGATCAGGATTGCTACCCTTTTAGCTGAAGCACAAAAGAATCTGCTCTAGCACCTTAGCTTTACTCTGTGTGTCTCTCTTCTTCATGTTTGTTTCTTGTAAACAACATATTATAGGATTCTGGTTTTTGATCCACTCTGCTATTCCATTTTATGGAAGAGTTGATCCCATTCATAATTATGTCTATTGCGTCCTTGGTCTGCCCTTTCTTCTGTCAGTCACCCCCCCTCCCCCCCACACTTTCATGTTGGGTAGACAGATTTCTATATTCAACTGATTGTGTATATTATTCCCTCTTTGGGCCAATACTGATGAGACTAAGGTTCAAGAGATGCTCATGGCCCACCCATCCATTTTTCCCTCTACTATAACAGATTTTTCATGCCTGTTCATGTGAAATGATTTACCCTATTCTACCCATCCCTGCTTTCTGCACCCAGTGTATTCCTCTTTCTCCTCTCTTAGCTCTTTATGTCATTCCCTCAAATTCATCTTATACCTGTATCCTCTATGTATACTCCTTCTAGGTGTACTATTAGTGGTATGTTTTTTAAGAACTACAAGTATCATCTTCCCAGGTAGGGATATAAGTTTTTTGTTCAATTCTGGTCTTCTCTTTATGAAAGATTGAAATCCTTCTATTTCATTGAATGACTATTTTTTTCTCAAAGTATTATGCTTCATTTCACTGAGTAGGTGATTCTTGGTTGCATTTCAAGCTCCTTTGCCCTCAAGAATATCATGTTCCAGGACCTCTGATCCTTTAATACTACAGGTGCTAAGTCTTGTGTAATACTGACTGTGGCTCGCAATATTTAAATTATTTCTTTCTGGCTACTTGCAGTATTTTCTCCTTGACCTGATAGTTCTGAAATTTGGCTATAATGTTCTTCGGAGTTTTTATTTTGGGATCTCCTTGGTGAGGTCATCAGTGGATTCTTTCAATGCCTATTTTGCTGTCTAGGAAGTTTTCCTTGGTAATATCTTGAAAGATGATGTCCAGGTCCTCCTTTTGATTATCCCTTTCAGGTAGGACAATGATTCTAACATTGGCGCTCTTGGATCAAATTTCCAGGTCAGTTGTTTTTCCAATGAGGTAGTTTACATTTTCTTCTATCTTTTTTTCATTCTTTTGAATCTGTTTGATTATTGATGTCTCATAAAGTCATAAGCTTCCACTTGCCCAATTCTAACTTTTAAGTAGTTGTTTTCCTCAGCTAGCTTTTGTACATCCTTTTCCATCTGGCCAGTTGTATTTTTTTAAGAGCTGTTTTCTTCAGTAGATTTTTGCATCACCCTTTCCATTTGGCCAATTCTATTTTTAAAGCAGTTTTCCAAGCTGTTGACTCTTTTTTTCATAATTCTTTTGTATCACTCTCATTTCTTTTCCCATTTTTTCTTCTATCTCTCTTATATGATTTTTAAGCTCCTTTTTGAGCTCTTCCATGAATTCTTTCTGAACTTGAGACCACTTCCTTATTCTTCTTTGAGGTTCTGCCCATAGATGTTTTGACACTGTTGTCCTCTTCTGAGTTTGTGTCTTGGTCTTCCTTGTCACCATAATAACTTTGTAAGGTCAGATTTTTTTTCCTCATCTTTTTTGATTTTTTCCTTTCTTTTAAATTCGATCTGTGCTCCCGAGGTGGAAGGGGCATTGTCTCAGGCTTCTTGTGCCAGGTGTTACAAGCCATGGTTGTTTACCTGGTGCTGCACCGATGTTGCCCTGAGGCCCACAGGGGACCCTCTTGTCTGGTGCTGCATTGAGGGGGTGGCTGTAGGGGATTGGGGTATGTGTGTCTGGCAGCTTACTTAGTGTTGAGCCAGGAGGGAGATGGGTGGTGGTGGTAGAAGATCCTTCTGCTGGTGTGTGCTAAGGCTGGTGGGGTGTTTCTGCTTTTCCCTGGGGCTACACTGAAGCACATGGCAGTCTGGCTGCTGGCCCTTGTCTATTTGTTCAGGACTACGCTGAAATACATGGTGATTTTTGGAGGTGGTGTCTGCCCATTCCCTTGGCTATGCTGAGGCACATGGTGGGGTTGGTATTGGTGTTCACCTGCTCCACCACACTGGGCTTAGGATCCCCTGCTGGTTTGCTGGGATGGTTCCTGTCCTGAATGTCCTTTTTACTTGACTGCAACAAACCTTTCCTGGTGACCTTCCAAGTTTCTTGGGCTAAAAGATTATTTCACCCCATCTTTTTTGTTGCTTCTGCTGTTCCAGGTTCTGTTTTGGGGTGCTATTTTATGGTTCAGAGATGAATATGGGAGAGTTACAGTGATTTACTCCTTACTCTACCATCTTGGCTCCCAGAAGTCCAAATATTCAATTTATCAATTAGGACAGCTGTCAATTACTAAATTGATGGCCAGTGTTTTCTCTTGGTAACCAAAGATCTGAAGTAACTATTTTTAAAACCATACTTACTTGTTCCTGACAATCACGCCTGGCTTGCTGCTCATTACTCAAAGCTGTGCTTGCTCTCTGAAGAGCTTCTTGAACTTCATTTTGAACATTTGAGAGAGTCTTCTTTAATTCAGATAGCTATAGCAGGAAAGCAAAAAATCCAAATTAATTGTATGCTTGCTTTAAAATTACAAAAATAAAATTCAGAAAACCTTTGTAGTATAAAGCAGTGGTTTCAATTTCAAAAAGAAATGGGGCCAGTAAACTATACTAAGGATCCCTGCAAGGTTGCATACTGACTTAGAAAAACAACATATTAACATCATCTACATTCTAATGTATTTTTATTAATTTTGTTAACTTATTTCCCAATTACATTTTCTGGTTTGGCTCCAGTGTTGCTGACAGATAATGCTCATGTTTGACACCTCTGGTGTAAAGGTAAGACAAGAACAGCTGGTAATTTGAAATAATCTCTCTTATAGCTACAGGTAAGCAATTAATTAAGTCTTGATAATTATAAACAGGGGTTAAAAACAAAGGGCCAAGAAGGTAGTTTTTCAGTGCAAGCATGAAAGCTTGAAAAATGAAAAGTGGAATAAAATAGCAAATCAAATATGGGTTATCTTGAAAGCTGGTAAGAAGAGAAGCACAGATGACAGAAGATACAATTTCTCACAAAGGAAACATGCTGGTGGTCAAATCTACCTGCTGCTCCATACTCTCAAGGGCTCTGCGCTTTTCATCTTGAAGTTCTTGTTTTTCCTTCTCTGCTTCCATTAGTTTTTTTTCCAGTTGTGCCTGATACTCAGCTGAATCTTTTAAACGAGCTTCAACATTCTTACGCACCTCTTCTGTCACCTTGCCATTAGACAACAGAAATTAAGAATTCAAAAATAAGTTGTACAATTAATTTAGGTTATACCAGGCTTGAAACCCTGAGACAAAATCAACATTACAATTGTGAAGGTGAAGGTTTGTGACAGTCTACTTGCCTTATGGTTCCATAATAAATTCTTGTGATCTTTAGTACTAAAACTGACAATACCGAAAGTCTCTTCTCTACCACTACTGCCCCACGTACACCAAAACATCAGCCCCAGTTCTCCTTATGTCCTCATCCCACTTAATCCTGTTTCTCCCATTATATCCACCTCTCCATCTTGTTAAATGTACCTATGCCTTCCCTCTTCAATTTACTTTGTATCTATTTTCTTTTTAATTTTCCATGCAGTTGTTTTTCCCAATATAATGTAAGTTCCTAGAAGGCAAGAATTGCTATATTGTTGGTTTTTTTTTTGGTCTGGCTCACAGTAAGTGTTTAATAAATGCTTGAGTTAAACTGAGCATCCCACTTATAGAATGCACTGAGGAGTAATATACAGTTTTTACAGAGATGCTTGGGACACAGATTAAGTGACTCATATGAGTCCAGGGTCATAGTTAGTATGTGTCAGAGATGCACTTGAAAAACAAGTATTCAAATGATAAAGTATAATCTGTCTAACCTATGACTAAACTGGGAATATACGTATACACTGATTTGACAATGACTTCTAAAATAGTTAATAGGAAGGAATATTAACTGAAAAGGCTCAATACTGAAAAGTAACTCAGGACTGAATGAAAAATCAAAGCCAATTAAAAATTTACTAATAAAAGTACCACTGAAATGAATCATTGCTATTAAATACATTATGTACATATGCCAAGTTGTCAACAGATTTTAGACTATCATTGTGCTTCACATTATATTACTTACTTGTTTTTCCTTGTTTAGGGATTCTTCTAAGCTAAGAACCATAGCTCGATACTGTTCCACATTACTAGAAGTTGTCTTGAGTCTTTCCTTCAGGTCATTTATCTGCTCTTCAGCTTGCCTTAGTTGACTTACAAGGTCATCTATATCTTCTTTAGTACTAGGCTGACCTAAAACAATGGTATTTGAATTTAATATATAAACAAAAAATAAGCACTATGTTCCTTACAGATATTTCAGGACACAATTCAATTCAAGATGTTTTAAATGCCAAGTATGTGATCACAGTTGTTAGGCAGTGAAACCTATAGAGAAACAACACCCAACTCGAAGAAGCTTACATTCTACTGTGATGGCTTACCCTCCATGTGATGGCTCATTCTATTTCCATGTTTGGGATTCCTTTCACCTTTAAAAAGTTCAAAATATTACCTGAAGCCTTCTTTAACTATCCCCTCCCCAAATGCTTTGTTTCTAAACCCACAGTAATTATATGTAATATAGTTTTAAAAATATTTGTCTTTGGATCTTATTCTCCTCCCTTCTCCTACAATTTGATTGTAAGCTTCATGAGGGCATGTCTGAAATACTTCCTCCAGTACCATGAAAAAGATTGGTACACAAGAAGTACATAATAATAAATGTTGAGCAAATTAATGTTTAAAAAGACAGACGTCCAAGTATTATGACTTCTACTAAAAAGCCCTTGTTCAGAAGGAACCTCTCAACTCTCTGAGTCTATCATTTGAGTCGCTAACCTTCCACTTTAAAATCTCAAGTTACACTATTTAGTGCTACGAGACTTTAAGGATAAGTCAAACCAATCCCCTCATTTTGCTGATGTGGAAAACTGAAGTCTAGGGAGTCATTCTGGCCAGAAGCATTGTTCTCTTTCTAAAATGGATACTACCTCAATGACTGTCTGTATATGTCCATGTTGATTTATACATGTCCATTTTCTAAAGCAGAAAAAAAAAAAAGAAATCTGGAAACCAGTATTTAAAGATAATCATTTGCTTTGTAAACTTCTTTCAGGAAGCAAAACTTCTGGGAAAATTCTTTTACCTAAGACCTTCTCATTAATAATACAGGGTATTCCAAAAGTCTTAAATGCAGTTTTAGGCTTTAATAACTTAAAACCATACTAAGATTCTTGGGATATCTTATAGAGAGGAATACTACTCTACAGGAAAAGTAATCAATTTAATTACCCATAGTGCTTTTTAATTTGACTCTGTCATTCTTATCTGTAACTGTCCTTAGAAAAGAGTTTGCTATCAGAGGGTTTGAGCTTCAGTTCTATTTGTAAATCACTTCATTCTAGGCTTTACTTTCCTTAAATGTAAAATGAAGCTGCTGTACTGGAGGACTTCTGATATTCTGTTGAATACTTCCAACAGTTGGAAAACAAATGAAGCATATTATGATTACCTGTTCAGGATACCTTATACACCCATATTCAACTTCCTGAGGAGGATCAAATGGGTCAAGAGTAAACACTACCATTGAGTCCCAATTTTATGCTAGGATAAAAAGTATTCACAAGGATTAAAACTTCCCACCTAATGCTCTATAAATTCTAGTTAAGTGCGCCTCTTCTCTTATCTAAAATTGACTGGTTCATGATATAGTTTTTGCAAGATAGATAGATAGATATAGATATACATACATAGATCTATCTATCTATCCCATCCACATATATATATATATATATACATATATATAGATAGATAGATAGATAGATAGACATATCTATATATATATATAGATATGTCTATCTATCTATCTATGATAGATCATAAACTTAAAATAGTTTACCTTTTCCAGGAGCTCTCTGTGCTGACTGGGAAGCAAGCTGGGCTTCGATATTATTGAGTTGCTGTTTCAATGTAGTAGTTTCCTTTTGAGCATTTTTTAACAGTTCTTTTGTATTAAGGTGACGGTTTATTTCAGTCTCTAGCTGTCTCTTTGTGTCTAAAAGATGAACCTGCAAAAGATGATAAATATATATATCACTTACATCAAATTTTAAGATTGTTTTTAGTTTAAACCACAGATTTAAATCAAAGTTTCCTTTCTTATGGTCACTTAAATGGCTGACAAAAAACACTCAAAAGTAAACATTTATTAAGCATCTATAGGTCAGCATTTATTAAGCATCTACAGCAATATGCTAGATGACGGCCGTATAAAGATGAAACGAGAGACAGGTTTTGCTCTCAAGGAGTTTACAACCTAGTATAAGGAAATGCATTACAAGTATACAGATAATGACCAAACAAATTAAAATAGTTGCAAAAAGGGAGACCCATACAAAATGTTATGAAAGATGTGAGTGACTAATGGTATTTTGGAGGAATAAGTAAACACTTCTTACAGACTAATAACTCATCTGGTCCTTGAAGACAAGGGTTTCAACAGGCAGAGGACGAGGGGGGAGATTATTCTGGGGCATTGGAAATAGCATTTATAAAGGTACTGAAGAAAGATTGGAAGGAGGAGCTTTGGCAATGACAAGCTCAAACATAAAGATAGGAAATAATATGCACTGTCAGACCAATTAATTTGCAGCCAGAGGCCGATAAAGGCTATGAAGTGCCTTGCCTAAGTTCACACAAGCAAGATTCAACCACAACAATTATCTATGCAAATAGACTCACATCTTGATTTCTTGTAAGTGTGTGTCTTTGTTCTACTTCAGTTTCTAATTTCTTCTTCAGTTGAGATATCTCACGTTCAAGCTTTTCTATCTGGTTATTAAGTCTCTGCTTAGTTTCTGTTTCAGATCTCTCCAGTATTCCCTTAAGAAAAAGAAATGTCATAGGGTTTTTAAATAATTAATAAAAACAAATTTATTCAGCATCTATAAAAAGTGTAGGGCAATGGGAAGAGAAAGACAATAAGAAAACAGTGTCTGAGTTCAAAGAATTTCTGTTGACAGAAACCATATATACACATACAAAATACAAGAAAAAATAAATTGGGTGTTTAGAGGTGGGGGCAAGAGACAGTGGCTGGAGAGAAGTCAGTACATAGTACCTGAGCTGAGGCCTGAAGAAAGCAAGGGGTTCTACGGGAGGGAGGGCAACAGTGAGGAGAAAGTTAATCAAAAATGTCTATCAAGATAAGCACCATAAACTCTTTAATCTACCACAAAGAAAAAGCCTGCTAACAGAAATATTTTTAAAAATACAGCATACATCTACTTGAACATGTTTAATTACCAGACTACCCATATTAAGAAGTTATTTTCAGACTTTTCTCAAAGTGAGGCATTATGTATGTAACTACAGAGGAAAATGCCAATAAAAACTCTCCCAGATTTCACAATTCTGTCAAGAACAAAAAGATTTATATATGTTCAGGAGGCTGAACAAGTAAGTTTTACACATTTCTTTCATAAATTAGAGATAAAGTTCTGAAAAGAGCAGTTAAGATTCCTTTTAAAGGTTGAGTCGGAAAAAATAACATTTTAAGGTCTCAAATTCTATATTTATTAAATTTATGAAAACATACACACACACACATACAAACAAATGTAACTCATAAGAATGAAAAGAACGATATTTTCCAAATAGCTATCTAGAATTAGGGTTCTAAAACTTTTTTGTGACATGGATCCTTTCACAATTTGGTGAAGCTCACAGACACCTAAGAATGTTTTTAAATGCACAGAATAAAACGCATAGGATTTTAAACCAGTTCTATTGAAATAGTTATCAAATTAAAGAAAGTTCACATATCTAAAAATCCCTAGTAGAATTCATGTATATTTACAACATATAGAAATTGATGTTTCTTTTATGAAGACATTACACCCCCCCAATTTAGCAGAATACCTGAATTGTCTGCAGATTAGTTAGCAGTAAGTTTTGTCCTCTTTGTTCAGCTAATAAAGATTCTTTCTGCTGAGTGAGGCGAACTTCTGACAATTTCAACATTTCCTTTTCCTTTTTCAGATTTTCTGCTCTCACCTTAAAAGACAGAAAAACAATAAAAGGTCTTGTGTGAAAAAACTGAAAATACAATTTTCTAAATATAATATCTAAATATACAATCACAAAAGTTTGCCAAATTTAATGCTAAACTTACACAATATTTAAGGTCTGTGCAAAGGACATATATGGCTCTTAAGATTAATCAAATACATATTCAATTCAACAAGCATTTATAGAATGTCTATTATGTACTAAACAGAAATCCCAGAACATGTTAAGGTATCAAGAAAAGCAGAGTCATTCAATCAGAATAAACAACTGATGGGGGAGCCACAGAGTTCTTCCAATGGGATCAGTGGGGGATGCTATTACCAACTCTCTCCCTGACCCTATTCCATCAGGCTGTGTATATATGGAGACAGACAAGGCCACCAGGGTCTCCTCATAATTTTACTTAATCCCTTCCTCCAAATTGCCCAGGATTCTCAAAGTGTTGATGGGGAGTAGAACTGGGGGAGAGGAGAGCTGTCAGCAAGTCACCCTTCTTATGCCTCCTCACCTGCCCAGACCCTATGAGTCGTCAACTACAATCTGATGAGACAGAAGACCTCAGGGCTTACTATTGGCCCTGCCACTATATCTCCTATGGACACTGCCTTTCATCTGCTGATTCACTCTATGGAACCCTGGGCCTTATCTCCATCTCTCTTCTGAACCCTGAAAATTTCCAAGAGTCTCCATCAGCTCTGCAGCTGAATTCTTACATATATTGTCTGGGAGATAAGAGTGTGACTTTCTTGAGAGCAGAACAGTGTTTATTAGCACTTACCATAGTGATTGATAAATGCTTTCTCCATCCACCCATGGGATCCAATAAACTTGTTTTAGAATACCTTAGAATACCAAGAACCCAGGAGAAGCTTAAAGGTTTAAAGTCACAACACTTAGTTACTTATTTCCCTACAACAGGGAGCACAAGCCACAAAACACTATAAAGATAAACCTATACTGCTCTAGGCTAGTTCTTTTCCCTTTTCCTAACTCTGTGAGGTGACACTTCCTATTTCCAGAAATAAAATGGGGTTTCTGTGACTCTAGGATAGGAAATATTAATAGCTTCCCAGTTTTTCTCAAATATTTATTTTTATCAATAGAATGAAAGTCTCTTGAGGGAAGAGAGCATTCAGTTTTAGTTTTTATCACTTCCACCCCTACCATAGCCTAACTGTTGCCAAGGGTTGTTGATTTTACCTTTCCAACATCTCTTGAATATGCCTCCTTTTCTCCTTTGACACTGCCTCCTCTTTGGTACAGGCCCTTATTACTGTGCACCTGGACTATTTTAACAGCTGCTGGTGGGTCTGTCTGCCTCAAGTCTCTCCCTACTCCAATCTATCCTTCATTCAACCATGAAAGTGACTTTCCTAAAGCACAGGTTTGATCACCCCTCCCTACCCCCGAAAAATATCAGTAGCTTCCTATTGCCTCTAGGATCAAATACAAAACACTCTGTTTGGCCTTCAAAGTCCTTCATAATCTCCACCTCCCAGTCTTTTTACTCCCATTCCCTAACAAATACTCTTCAATCCAGTCACACTGGCCTCCTGGCTGTTTCACAAAGACATTCAAATTTTCAATTCCAGGAATTCTTGCTGGCTGTCCCCCATGCCTGGATCATTCTCTTTGCTGATAACTGACCTTGCTAGCTTCCTTTAAGTCCCAACCAAAATCCCATCTTTTATTAGAAGGCTTCTCTAACCACTCTTAATCACAGTGCTTTTTCTCCTTTAATTCTTAGTTATCCTGTATATAGCTTGCTTTGTATGTATTTGCATGCTGTCTCCTGTATCCCCAGAGATTAGTATGGTGTCTGGCACATGGTAAGTGCTTAATCAAAGTTTATTATTTGACTGATATTTCCCCTACACCCAGTCCTTGTACAATGTCTCCTTTCACACTGTAGGCTATTTAGTTGAACCAGAATAAGTACTACAAAAATACACCCTAAAGTTAAAGAAATGGCTTTTTAAAATGATCTGAAAAAGTAAAGATCTATAAAAGTCAGACTGACATACTACTATTCCCCTACTTTATGTCTGGACAATCAAAAATTACATAATAGTTTATTTTCTTAATGACTTGCCACTAATAACTAGTTGGACTAGTTCTTAAATTTTTCTCTTATTGGAACACTAGTAAATGTTAATTTCCAACTTAATTAAGCAGCACAGCATACTGGACAAGAAGCCATTCTTAGGGCCAGGAAACCTTAGATTCAAGTCCTACTTCTGACATATGCTGGCTATACAACTCTTGGTAATTCACTCAATCCCTCAGTACACCAGGCAACTCTAAGCCTCTAAATTTGGAGAAAGTTCAGCGGAAGATCATCTGAGAGTTTGCTTATACCAGCAATTGTCCAATATTCTGGTCTCAGGGCCCCTTTAAAAATTACCGAAAACCTCTTTCCCCAAAGAGCTTTTGTTTATGTGGGCTATAAGTACCATTAATAGCATTAGGAATTAAGATGCCTTCTTATCATGAATATGGTTTTGACTTCAAGGACCACACTTTGAGAACAATTGCCCTCTACTTACAAACACACAGGCTTAATCCAAGTCTCTACCACTATCTTCTAGGATCAAATGATCTAGAGGGTCTGCACAGTAAAGATTACTTGTTATTGGGGCAGCTAGGTGGCACAGTGGATAGAGCTCCAGCTTTGGACTCAGGAGGACCTGAGTTCAAATCCAGTCTAAGACACTTGACACTTACTAGCTGTGTGACTCTCGGCAAGTCACTTTAACCCCTACTGCCTCACCAAAAAAGTGGGGTGGGGTGGGGAAAAGATTAGTTGTTATCCATAAGCCAAATGGAAGATCCAAAATATCTAAGTTAGGTAAAGCAATTATGTTTAAACAATAAAATTAAATTAAAAAAAAAAAGAAATCTGTCTTCAAATAAAAAAAAAGCAAAAGCACTTTCAGGTAAAACCTACAAAAAGAAAACTAATCTCACTTCTGCAACTGCCAACTTCTCATTTGCTCCTCTCAAATCCTGGGTCATAGTGTTGATGATCTGCTCCTGTTTTTGAGTTGTTGCTGTGAGTTTTTGGTTTCTCTCATGTAAGGATGTAATTTCTCGACGGTACCCCTCGACATTATCTTGTAGCATTTCATACCTTGTATTATAAAAAATAAAAATACATTAATAAGCTCTAAAATTAAGCATAATGACTTCTTAAAACGTCAACTTTTATCTAAATGGACTGCAGAAATATATACCACATAGTTAAACACTAGGATCAGTTTTCTTCCAAATTTGGCTTGAATAAAACCTGAATGTAACCTCTAGTTACTATAATTTTGCTATCTATGACTACATATTTTATCCTTTTCAAAGAGATCTGATTTTGACTTATACTTTATACTCCTATCAGAATAACAACACAGCAAATGTCCTATGTTAAGTAATCAAACTAGAATATAAATACACTCAAAAAATTTCCTATGAAATATAAAAATAACACTTCACTACGCCAATTAAACTACTCACTTTCATATATCAAATCCTTAATATTGGTTAGCTAAAAAAACCCTGTAAAAAGCCACAGTGAAGTTATACCAGAGTCTAATGAAATAAAAAGGTACTCTTTATATTTCACTAATCTCTAAACAAAACAGCAAATTATTAAATGACTTTTTCAACCTAAACAAAACTGATTTACCGTTTAGAAGCAAAATCTAACTGGGTAGAAATTTTAGTATGTTGTGACCGTAGATCTGCAACTTGCTCCTGAAGTTTCTCCACTTGTTCATTTTGAATTTTATCATTCTCTGCTTTTTCTTTTTTGTAGTTTTCAAAAATTTCCTGCAACTAAATATTAAGAGCAATTATTGAATGATGTTTAAGACTTTCCTTCTTAAAACCTGCCCTAGACAAAGAAAATAAGAGTTATACCTGTTTGAGTGCAGCCTTGGCTTCTACTGCCTCTGTTGACTCAACTGTAGAAACTGGAGCAGGAGTGGAGATGGTCTGTGACACACCAGAAGAATGTTTCGGTGTGGACATCAGGGAAATTTCCTCTAAGCTTGAAGCTTCATAAAAATAAAATGAGAAATATGAGAGCTGTTTTTAGTTTTCTGCATGTCTTTACATTTACTTCATCACTAAAAAAAAAAAAGCAACAGGCACTGGTTACTTGAATTAGATCAGGTTGCAGAATTTAGTACTATAAATGTTCTTCACTGTTTTATTCAGTGAGAGATGGAGATGTTGAGCTAACAAGAATCATTTAGGTGCATGTGACCTTTTGAAAGCAAAAAATGGCAAGTGAACACAAATCAAGAAATAAAAATCTTTTGTTACCACCAGATCATTTCTTAACAAAGACTTTAGAAACACACTAAATTTATTTTTTTCCAAAATATTTGAAAGCTTAAATAATGTGTTAACCTACCTTGCAATGGAATGACAACTCCTGTTGTTTGTGATAACAAAATTCGGTACATGTCACGCTGACGGACTATTGAATCAACAAGCTGCATCTGATGGTGTCGTGATTCACGAAGTTGTTCCAATTCAGTGAGGGCACTCTCAAGCTGAATTTGCAGCTCAGTAATTCTGCAGGAAAAAAATAGCTGTATACTTTAGAGAAATGTCAGTGACTACATTTTGATAGTTCTGCTAGAAATTCATACAGGAATCTATATTATAATACTTCGCATAATGTCATACCTATTTTCCTGCTAGGGGTGAGGAAGACAAAGTCTAGATAAGACATGGTACATTTGTTCTAGAGTTTATATGTAATGGGGGTTATGAAATATATACAAATAAAGAAAATACTGTATCAAATAAATACAAAACATAATATTTGGGGTTTAATGGAAGATAACTGTTTCATGGAGGGATTCGAGATTGCCTTTAAAGAACTGGATTTAATGGGTAGGTACAGGGGGAGGAAATCTCAGGCTAAGAAGCATAGGGTATACAACACAAAATATAAATCAAATTAATATTTGAAAATAAGGATAATTTTCAATTCACTAGTTTTTTCTCTGAATTTTTTTACTTAGTCCAACACATTTGAATGCTTTTAAAAAATCATTTAATGCCACTGAGCACACAATGGGTTATCTAGTATTTGCACAGGGAACTTTAAACAACACATAAAATTATTACATAACTAATTTATTATTATTCTATGTGGAATTTGTATGGAACTGTATGTGTTCGATTCCCATGACCTATGTTCATGATGAAGTCATGATGGCTCTTCAAGAGCACTGCTTTCACTTCTAGATGAACATTAATTGTTCCTTTAATAATTTGTTCTAGAATTTTGTCAGAAAACAAAATGAAGGTCATTGGCCCATACTTTAAAAACTTCTATTCTCTTTTTATTGAAAACTGGGACAATATTTACCCTTTTCCAAATCTGAGGTATTGTTCCCTTTCCCATGACCATTCAAATATCATGAGTACTTCCAACAATGTTATCTGCTGCTTCTTTTAGTACCCAAAGATGCAGTACATTTGGGTCAGATGATGTGATCAAGGTGGTCTTTAGCTTTCTCCTTGTTTATTCTGTGTATCAATTTCCTAATTCAGCATATTATTCTGTGCTTATCAGCTCAAAGATCATCTCCTTAGTTGCAAACACAAAAGTTAAGTAAAAATCTTCTCTGTCTTCTCTGTTATCGCTTACCTTCATCTCATCTACCCTTAGAGCAGGCCTGCACAATCTGTGGTCCGCCAAAAAATTTCCTCTATGTACAAAGAATGTCTTCCTTTACATTTTTTGCAGGCTTCCTAAAATCCTTTGGCATGCTGTAAGCAGCCCACGGGCTGCAGGTTGTGCAGGACTGCCATAGAGTATCCAAGCCCTTCCATGATTTTCTGCTTTGGTTTAAACAACCTTTTTGGGGAGGTGACAGAAAGGAGGGACGGTAATTGCCATAAAAGGATTAAATTAGAAATGAAATTTAAATTGAGGCTTAAAACCTGAAAGGATTTACACAGAGTATGTCTACCATACATAATTTAGTTATAAAATTTCAGTCTTCTGTAATATTTATTTTTTAGTTTTCTCATTATTATTGAATATATATTATTGAATATATGCAAATTTAAATGATTTATTCTTTTAATTACATTTTCCTAAGGTTAACAAAAAAAATCATAACAAGACAGAAAAGCCATCACACAAATCAAAGGATGACCATTTTATTACGGAAAAATATAAAAACAGATGGTTTTAAAAGGTCTCAACTTTTTACCTTGAAGACGTTGTTTCTTGTTCTTCTCTTTCTCTCGTCTCCCCAAGCTCCCTAAGCGCTACTAGAAGGCGCTGGTTCTGTTGCTGGAGTTCTTCAATATTCCTGTAGGAGACTAGATGCTGTGATATTACTTCAGATGAACTACTGATGTCAGCAGAACTTACTTCTTCATCACGAATTACATGATTACCCCTTGCTTCTTCAAGTTCCATCAAGAGAACTCTAATCTAAGAGAGGATGCAATGTTATTAAAGCATTGCTGATTTAGGTGTGAAAAAAAATAACATTTAGAGCAGAAAGCAAAATTTTTTCTTTGGCTAGGTAATGGAGTTAAGTGACTTGTCCAGGGTCACATTGCTAGTAAGTGTTAAGTGTCTGAGGCCAGATTTGAACTCAGGTCCTCCTGACTCCAGGGCCAGTGCTCTATCCACTGTGTCACTTGGCTGCCCCCAGAAAGCAAATTTTTAAGAGATGATTTTCATGTACTTGTTATTTTAAAAACCTCAGAGTGGGAAAAAAAAGTTGACAAACAGCCAGGTAGCACAGTAGACAGAATGAGATTTGCAAGGAAGGAAGATCTAAATCAGAATACTGCTTCAGAATCTTATTAGATGTGTGACCGTGTGCAAGTCTCTGTGCCTCAGTTTCCTCATTTGTAAAATGGGAATAACAGCAACTATTCCATAGGATTACTGTGAGGATTAAATGAGTTAGCATAAGAAAAGTGCTTCCCAAAACTTTAAAGCACCATTTAAATGTTATTGTTAGCAACAGTAGCACTTCAATTAATCACCTAAAAAAAAGCCTTCCAGCTTATCACTTAGATGTTGATACCTTCTAGGTAAGACATTTTTTACTAAGTCTTAGCAATTCTGATGTAAGTAAAATTGCATTTATTATCTAAAAAGCTGTCCACTGCAAACAAACTTTTTTTTCAAGATACTCTTTAGCAATATCAATAGAATGATAAAATATGATAAAGTAACTCAGTAACACAATAACAGACACTAACTTTTTTAGAATCTAATTCATTGTTTGGTGACTTTTGATATAAAGTGGATCACTCCTGGTTCCCTCTAATGAAGGATCTATTGACCAAAGGAACTACTTATTATAAAGGTAGTTTTATCTTTAGAACACTGACCCCAAATGCAGAATCAGAGGAAGACTAAAGTGCTAAATTAAAATTTTCTAACCTGTTGTGAAAGATCTTTCACTTGTATTTCCATTCTTTGGTTGTCCCTTTCAAGAACGGATGAATGTTTGTTGGCTTTGTCAGTGTCCTCTTGCAATCGCTGAATTTCCTATAAGCCAGAAATAGGTTTAAAGCTTGTAAAAATCAGTATTTCTGGTGTAAGACAAAAATTTTGCTTTAAGAAGTTTGAGACTACCATTACCATAGAGTGCTCAGGAACTACAATAATCAGAGTAATATTAAATAACATATGGGAAAATTAAAAAGGAAAAAACCCTTCTTAAATTAATCTTCCTGAGGGGAAAAAAAAATCAACATGTAATATTTACATATGACTAATAGCTGTCATTTAAAATTGGGTCTAAATTAAAAAATAAGTAGGAAAGATGGGTCTGTTCATTCTGATTGAAAATTTCACTCCCTTACCCTAGTCACATATCCACATAGAATTCTTATTAGACAGTAACATATAATGGCATAGAAATGTTACAAGCACTATAGTAACAGACACTAATATCCTCATAGCAATGCTACATGACTGTAAATCATTAACACTATAATTTCAGATAAAAAATAGTTACCAATAATACAAAAGACATTTGAAAGACATAAAGTATGCATGATAAACTTACTCTCTCTTTACAGATGAGGAAGAAAAGAACCAGAAAGGTTAAGTGACTTTCCTAAGGTCACAAAAGTATTAAATGGAAGATCCCAGATTTAAACTATGTCTTGATTCCAAACAGAACATTCTTTACAACATGCCATTGAGATAGTTGTTACTATCAATTTTAAATTTTGTAAAATTTAAATCAAGGCAACAAATCATGTTTCATCTTTACTTGTTCCCTAGTTTGGTCCTAAGAAGGGTACACTTACCTTCATTGCTTGCTCAAGCTTAACAGATAGACTTGCCACAGCTTTTTGGGCACGTTCATATTCCTCACGCTGGCGTTTCAGAATCGGTGCTTTTGCTTCAACTTCTTTTACTATTTCATCTAGATATTTATTAATTCTTTTGTTCTCTAGTTTCTCTAAAAGTAACTGATCTTGTGTTTCTACATATGCATTGTACAGCTGTAAGAGAAAACATACCACGTCAAGTCTAAGTACAATATTAAAGGAGCAGGTAAGAACATGATAGACCACAAACTAAATTTGAATTTTTTGCCACATTGACTAGACAGTCGTTTCATAAAACTGGATATTCCTATCAACATTCTATTTTAAGCATGACTCTTCTAAGTAATATCTTAAGAGTCCTGAACATTTTAGATGAAAATGTGTTGTAATACTCAAATTAAAAAATGGTCACCTCAGTTAATTTCATTCCAGGTTTCACTATTTTAGCTACAGCTGCTGCAGTGGGAGACATAGCTGCAAGCTCCTCTTCAGATAATATGGCCCCTACACAAATAAACACAGAAAAAATATTCCATTACTGTACAAGCTCAAAAGAAAAACAAAAAAGAAAGCCCAAAAAACAAAAACAAAAAAACCCAAAGTTATAGTTTTCAACACACGTAAAAGGATTAATACATTTTCAATTCAATAATACATTTTAAGTACTTTTACAATCTTCCTTCACACTACTTCCCCCTTCATGTTACACAGAATGTAACAACAAGATTACCTCCTGAATCATGCTTCAAATGCTCTCTTTTTGGTGCCTCATCTGTGTATTTAATTTGAAGTTATTAGAGGTCCAGGTTCAAATCCTGCCTCTGTCACCCTAGCTATCTGACTATAGTCAAGTCTCTTGGCCTCTGAGCCTCAGACTGGTACCATTATGTTGTGAAAATAGTATCAGGGATAATATTTATTGTCAAATAAAAAGAAACTTAAATAATTTACCCGACAATTTCTTAAAAGAAATGCTTATATTTAAATATTATTAATTGAATATACCACCTGCTATTATACTCAAAGAACAACAATTTCAGTGTTCCAAGTCACTAAAAACATTTATATGAAAATATCATCCATACCTTTCCTTTTTGTGGCTGAGAGTAGATCATTAGCATTCTCTAGTTCTCTCTCTAACTTGCCAATCTTCTCTAGCATTTCTTTTTCCATTTGGGCTTTTGATTCTTCCACTTCCATTAAATGATCTTGTATTCCTTTGTTAGCTTAAAATATAAGACAAATTTAAAAAGAAATCTTATCATGCTGTAGAACAAAAATCTAGAAGTTGCTAAATTTTAATCTGCTTAAATCCCTATTTTTTCCTCAAAAGTATTCTTTGCTAAGAATCTAAGGATCAGCGTCTAAGGATAAAAGCTGGATTCAGGAGAGGAAACGACCATTCCTTCTATCTACTATTGTTCATTTAAAGTGCCTGTTTCATTTGAATTACATGAAATACTCATGCCTTTGGTTCTTACTCTCCTGTTTCTCTTGATCTCCTGATGTCCCTCTCTCCCTGATAGATGGAAAGGGGTTGTAATTCAATCTCTTGACTTCATTTTGATTCTTCATCTGAAATACTGGATATTCTTTCTAGAATATGGCTTAAAGGCCTATGCATAATCAATTAAGAAATGTTTTATTTATAGTTAGGAGTAAGACATTGAAATATATCTTACACTGTGAGAAAGTTTATTATAGGTTCTGAAAATGAATATTCTGGAAATGAATATAAAAAAAGTTATAAGCCTCTACCTAGGCTTAGCATACTGGCGTTAGGGAAAATCTTTGTTGTTGTTGTTCAGTCTTTTCAGTTGCGTTCAAGTCTTTGTGATTTTCATTCGGGTTTCTCAGCAGAGATATGGAAATGGTTTGCCATTTCCTTCTCCAGCTCATCTGACAGAAGGAAGCTAAAACAAACAGGGTTAAGTGACTTGCCCAGGGTCACATAGCTAGTAAGCATCTGAGAAGAGATCTGAACTCAGGGAGGTGAGTCTTCCTAACTCCAGGCCTAGCGCTCTATCCCCTGTGCCACCTTGCTGTCCTAAGGAAAAATCTAACTTTATAAAATTGGCAAACAGAGGAGAATAAGGTATACAAAATTAGGAAGAAACAACATATTACAAGATGTTATTAGTAAATGTGTATAAGATAGTGATGGAAAAATATACAAGTCTCAGTGCAGATTAAAGCTTTAATAGCTGAAAACTGCATTAAGATTTTGGAACATCCTGTGTACATATGTCTGTCTAGCTACACACATACATATTTATGTAATACAGACGTGCCTTTAATAATTATGCCAACAGAACAATTTTCCCCCCCAAAATTTTGGTACAGTAGCATTAGAACTAAGATTGAAAACAAATTTCACTTCTAGAATAGTGCTCTTAAATCCCTCAGGTAAGCTCTATCACTAAGATAAACTTATCTAAAATATACTTGATTTACAGCAATCATATGATTCACAACAGAAATGGAATCTCTAAGTATCTTTCTCTCCTTGTAGAATCTTTCTTACCCTCTCCAGCTTCTTTTAAAAGCTTGTGAAGCTCATCCACTGCTCGAGTTAGCTCACTGCTTTTTGCTTCAGAGTCATCAGCAGCACTCTGAAATAATGTTTAATCAGAAGCTGTTAAAGAGCATCAACAACAACAGTAAAAACAAGACCAGGAACACTAAAATTTATGATACTGCATTTACCTTATACAAGTTAGAGAGCTTGATGTGGGCATTCAGCTCATTGTGGAATTTTTCTTCCATACTAGTCTGCTGTTCCTTGGCCTAGAAAGTAAACAAAATCATAATAATCATAATATCTCACCACTGGTATAGATTTAAGAGTTTTTTCAAATGGTCAAGGTTAGGTGTGGTTGTCTTTTAAAAGAGAAAAGATCGGGAGGGAGACAGAGAGAGCAAGAAAATGCTATTTTTACCAAATAACAAGATTACCTAAAATTAAATTATAATCATGTTCCAAAACAGATTAAAATAATAATCAAGCCTTCAGTAAAATTATCTTATTATTTTTTGGTTCTCCAGGAAAACTATTAAACAATTTCATAATACTGTAATTAACATGTATTCTCTATTTTTGACATAGCATCTGCTGTCTGTTCCTGATCTTAGAAATTACAAGCTGATACATATTTTTGAAGAATTAAGGCTACAAATGTCAAACATTATATATAAGAGGGCTGGACTTAATGATAATAGTAGCTACCATTTATATAGCACTTTAAGGTTTGTAAAGTGTTTTACAAATATGATCTTACTTTATCCTCACAATGAACCTGGCAGTAGGTGCTCTTCTTATTTTTATTTTACAGATGAGGAAACTAAGGCAGATAGAGGTCAAGTGACTTACCCAGGGTCATACAACTACTGACTGTCTGAGGTCAAATTTGAACTCAGGTCTTTCTCACTGTAGGTCTAGTGCCCATAAGCTATTAATACTTAGCTGCCTCAAATGGCTCTTATGAGTCTCTTCTCGGGGCAGGTAGGTAGAGCAGTGGCCCTGGATTCAGAAGGACCTGAGTTCAAATCTGGCTTCAGACACATAACAGTAGCTGTGTGACCCTGGGCAAGTCACTTAACCCCATTGCCTAGGCCCCCCCCCAAAGTCTCTTCCAACTCTAAACTTATGAACCTAAGAATGCTTTCACATCCTCAAAGTAGTAGCTGAATTTAACACACCTCTTTCAATTTGGTCAGAAGCTCTTCCACATGTTTTTGTAGATGTTCATTTGATGTTTTCAAGCCATTCACCTGTTCCTCCATCCTGGAAACCTACATGAACAAAATTTGTAAAGGGAAGGAAGTGTCACAAACTTTAAATTATCACAATTTCATGATTATACTGTCTAATAAAAACTCAAGTGTCCTCTTTTACACACACCTTTGCAAAAAATGTACTAGTACAACATGGAGTCCCTTTCTTTTTTTAAAATGAAATCCCAAGTAACAATATTAAAAAATCAGTTGTAGGGAAGTTTTAAAGAAATCTTTAACTGGTTTCTGATTTAATGAACAGAATGTTAATAATATCCTCAGTTTTTGATGCTTATCCTACTAGAATATTGTTTTGCTTCAAGACTGAACAAATATCTCGTAAAATTTGACACATAATTCTAAATATGAAAAGATTTGACCACACATCCATAAAGATAGTATTTTTATTCCACTAACTTACCTCTTCTTTTTTGTTTTCAAGATTACATTTAAGTTCCAGGATTTCATTTCCTTTTTCTCTACCAACAGCCAGGAGTTCATCAGTTTTGGTTTTTAGTTCTGTATTCAGCCATGTGTTTTGACTATGTAGTAATTCCTTTTCTTGTTCCAATCGTTTCTCTCGATACTATGGAAATCACATGAAATAGTTTTACAGAGGGCAAAAAAAGTTTTATAAGGGATATAAACTAGAGTTGGGATACAACTAAAGAATACCAGCTATATTTACATTTGCTTAAAGTCATAGGTGCTTTTTGCAGGGTATAATTTGAATAAAATTTTGCTTCACAGAAAATCAACTGCAGAAGACTTGCATATAATGGGCATTAAGGAACACTTTAAAATGTCACACAATCAGATTATAATTACAAAGTCTTTCTTATAGACTTTATCTTTTAAAGTCCTATACACCCTGGTTCAAACCAATCTTTCCAACCTCATTACACATTTCTTCTCTTCCTACATTTCACAATCCATTCAAATAGGCCTCTCTGATTCCTCAAAAGTGTAATCCCATTTCTCATTTCCATGCCTTTTCTATAGCCATATCTCATGTCTGGAATGCACCTTCTCATTGCCTCTGCCTCACAGATTGCTTCTCTTCCTTTCCTTACTCCCTCAATTACTAGTACCCTGTACCACAACATATCTATTGTTCACATTTACTCTGCATGGGCTTATTTATGTACTTATTTCCACAAATAGAATATAAGTCCCTTGAAGGTAGGAAGTGTTTCATCCTTTGTATTTTTATTGTCAACATATAACGCAGTGTGTGACATAAAACAGCTGCCTAATAATGGTTTGATTGATTAACTGACTTGATTTTACTCATTTCAGTGTTATAGGAAATACACCCATGGCATCCTGGATAGCTACTGCTTCCAGTATTGACATGCAGAGATCTAGGAGGTAAAACCTCAGTTTTCATTATGTGTAAGCACAGTCCTAGAGTTTCAAAAACAAACAAAACTGTACCTCATCAGAGTTTTCACTATATTTATATTGTTTTCAATTACATCAGAGAGACAAAGAAATGATTCTGGTTTTAGAGCCCTCATAAAGGAGACACACTCTGCCACATTACCCAGAGGAAGGAGAAACAAAAGTTATACATAGATAAACTTAAGGGAATTACATTTCTAAACTAGGCTGGTGAGATTTACACTTTAAGGCTACCTCTGGAGAGTTCACAATGGACCATGAGAGAGGAAATTTTTATATGTCAGAAGATAACTAGAAAGTTAGAGCTTGGTTGTGGATTTGTCAATATACAAAGAGAGAATTCAGGGAGGTGTCATAAATTCCATTTACCCCCACTTGGTTGCTTATCTTAAATTAAAAAAAAAAAGGAAAACATCTAAATTAAATTTAACAGATGATGACTAACGTCCTAGCCAGCTATGTAACATTCCCAGTAAAAGTGGCAGCTCTGGACCTCTAACATTAAAGAGTAGAGAGACTATAACCTCTTATGACAACAGTAATAAAGAAGTACAACTGATTGTATTTGAGATTTATTTTTCAAAAGTTTTTACCATTAATCATAATTTGTATATGCTAAGTACCTTAACAGAAACATCAGATGCTTGAAGTTCATCTAGTTTTAACTGTAGCTCTCCTTTTGATGTATTGCTTTCCTTAAGTTTTTCATTCAGGCGTTTAACATCCTCTAGAAAAGCCAGAACAGGATATGAAAGTTATTAAAAGTACTGCAGAGTATAAATTACTATGTCTTTCTTACTCATAACTGTATGTCCCTTAACACTTAAAACTGTAGCTTTCACATAATGTACTAAATGTACAACAAAATCTAAATGCAGTAAATAAAAAATATACCACTTAGCTTTCTAAAACAGGCACCTAGCTCTTTAATTCAATTATTCCATGCTTAATTGTTCTATAAATCTGACCTTCATCTGTAATACAGTCATTCACTAATATTTAGGAATACAACAGGATATCAACAACAACAAAGAAAAAGAAAAAAGAGAAAAATTCAAATACATATATTTTTCAAATATATATATATTTTTGCTTTTCGGTGAGGCATCCGGGGTTAAGTGACTTGCCCAGGGTCACATAGCTAGTAAGTGTCAAGTGTCTGAGGCTGGATTTGAACTCAGGTCCTCCTAACTCCAAGGCCACAGCTCCATCCATTGTGCCACCTAGCTGCTCCTCAAACGTATTTTTTTTTTAAGGCAACTGGGGTTAAGTGACTTGCCCAGGGTCACACAGCTAGTAAGTGACAAGTGTTTGGTCTGAGGATGGATTTGAACTCAGGTCCTCTTGACTTCAGGGCCAGCGCTCTATCCACTGCACCACCTAACTGCCCCCCTCAAATGTATTCTTTACCATTGTTTGCAGCTCTTTCACACACCCTTACAAAATTCGGACGACAGGCTACTCAGCAGCTCGTTTAGGAAAATCATGCTCTGGGCTCCAGTCAGCACTAGATCTACTTTGCTTCATAACTTCTTTCATTTTAAAAGTAATTATTTTTAAAATGACCCCACTGAATACATAAAGCAATAAGGATTAACATCTTTCAAAGAGTATATAAGCAACCCTCCCATTATAAGACTAGAAATAATACATTATTGGGGGACAGCTAGGTGGCGCAGTGGATCGAGCACTGGCCCTGAATTCAGGAGTACCTGAGTTCAAATCCAGCCTCAGACACATAACACTTACTAGCTGTGTGACCCTGGGCAAGTCACTTAACCCCATTGCCTAGCCCACCCCCCCACAAGAAATAATAATACATTATTTACATCTTTATTACATAGTCTAAAATATTAAATGAAAAAAATTGAAAGTAGAGTGTAACTTCAGATTTCCTCTTTAAATCTTATAAAGTAACTTATTTCAGTTACGTAATAAAAAGCAAAATTTTGGAACATATTCTTCATACCAGTTAAATATTCAAGTTCTTGTGAACGTCTCTCACTGGTTCTGACCAAATCTCTTTTCTCAGCTTCCAATTCTTCCTTTGATCTTGTAAGCTGGCTCTGTTAATTAAAATAAGATTATGAAGGAAAAGCAATGTAACATAAGTAAATTAATTACGTAAGTAAAATTATTGTACTTATCAATCCATAGGAACTAGGCATATGAAATTTTCAGATAAATTCTAGACACACATCTTAATTTTGTCTGGTTTAAATCAGCTACACCTTAACTATAGGTGTCTTTTTTTTCAACATAATTCACTTTTTCGTACTGCTTATTTTAAGGAAGAATTCTGAATGTTAAACAAATCTAGGGAAATTATGCTCTGGGCTCCAGTCAGCACTAGATCTATTTTACTTCACCACTTCTCTCATTTTAAAAGTAATTATTTTTAAAATGAGCCCATTGAATATATAAAGTAATAAGGATTAAAATCTTTCAAAGGGTATATAAGCAAACCTCCCATTATGAGATAAAGCAACTTATGTGTGCAAATTTTCATGAGTACTCCTGTAAGAAGAAGAGATAATATCTCAAATGTTTTGTTTTTGTATTTTGGTCAAAAGCAAACAAAAACAAACAAAAAATGTGATTAAAAATTAAATGTTATGGCCATATTCTAAAATTTTATTTTTATTTTTGGAGTGTGACGACCTTTCATCATTACGGTGGCCAAGAAATCCATTATTATAATTGAGGGTTCTTTTCAACTATATTCAATGGAAATATTTTTATTCGCTTCCCTAATCTTCTGAAAACCTTGTCTCCTAAGAAATAATCTGATGTCAATACAAACTTTATTTTGTTATACATTACCTGTCTTGGCCAAGAAGCAACTGATACAAAGGAGCAAAAAAAAGTGCACAATAAAAACAACCATACTTACATAGTTACTAACTTGGAATGTGAACTACAAATAATTGGCAAAACTTTATGCATATGAACAATGATTATTTTACCTGAATAGCAATATGTCGATCTTGGGCAGTTTCCAGTTCTTTGTTTTTCTCAGTCACCGACTTCAGTTGTTGATCTGAATATAAAGATTATTAAAAATTAAAGATTTATCCAATCACTTAAGTACAGAAATAGAATCACAGAACTTTAGATCTGAAAGCAACCTTAGAGAACATGGAATCTGTTTCATTTTACAGCTGAGGAAACTGAAGCCCCAACAGACTATGACTTGACCAAAGATATAAAAAATTGGTTCAATAGTTTCTAATTTTTCAAATATTATCATCTCTTACTTAATCAAAATATATTATTTGATTTGGACCAGACCTGTGATTTCACTGGCAAAATAAAATTACAATGAAGAATGCCTAATACCAATGATGACAGGCTCTATAACTTATAGAGTCTTAAGAAAGTTCTCTGGGCTACTGGGAGGTTTAGTCACATGCCCAATTAGTGTAAGAGGCAGCACTTGAACTCAGATAATTATCCTAACTCCAGCACCAATCTTCTAACTACACTGCGCTGACTCAACAAAATGTACACCACACACAAAAGTGTTTGTAATTGCTATATTTGCAAACAAATTAAGAACACTTGGTCATATAGTGACTGTAAAAACTTTTAAAATTAAGAAAACAGATACAGAAAAAAAGACTGAGAATTAGTTCTGAATTCATGGATTATTATTTGACAGGACTGTAATCAAACCTGCAGAACAGGCATAAAGTCACCTAAGCAGTGATAAAATTATATAATGAATGAGATTTGCCCAAAAATAAATGTTAGAAAGGACCTTAGAGGCTGTTTGGGGAGGGTAGATAATATTAAGACACTCACAAAGAGAATGAATGAATGAAAAAAAAAAGCATTTACTAGGTGCCAATTACCAGGCAAAGTACTAGAGACACAAATATAAAACCAAAACAGTCCCTGGTCTTCAAAGAACCTTACATTCTAATGAGAGAAATTACACATGTATCAGAGTAAAGCAAAATAAAATTTCTTAGTCACCGAATAATGAGTACAACAAAAGAGAAGGTGACCAATGTGCCCTTTTCCAGAGGCAATGGAAGTGTTCATTTGGTTAAACAGGGCAGGGAAGCGGGTTTTTGTGTATTGGCAGGGAGAAAGAGGATAAAGAAATATGATTCCAAGGAGGTGGTTGGAGTTAATCCCTGGAGTTCTAGTTTGCACAGTGGGACAAAAATTATATTGTGTTTGCTAGGATCATATGAGACAATAATATTTAGAATATGTAAAAATAAAACATGGTATAAATGTAAGCTATTATTTTTATTACTTGAGGCATAAAACCCACAGGGTATGTAGCAACAATCTTATCCATTCTTACTTTATAATACTAAGGAGAATACATACTAAGTATGGAAAATAAAGAATGTTTTAATATACTTTGCCATTTTTCTTATCGTTACCCTTCAGGCATATCTCCTACACAGTTCTAGTGTCCTAGTAGTCCTCCTCCAGCGTTGAAGAGATAACACAGAAGCAAATAAACTGAATCTGACAACACTTTATTGGAAACTCTTTTCTCCAATGTTTGGGAAGATTAATGAGAATACTTCCAATGCTCCTATTTCATAAGTTTGCTGCTGTTTTGCTGTTACTGGCCTCTGAAGTGGCAGATATGTCCCTATAATATTTAATATTTACTGATTTTGTTTTAAAGTTTTTTCTTGTGTTCCTCCTGTTTATTTAATAGTAATAGCTAGTACTTCTATGGCTCTTTAAGCTTTTCAAGTGCTTTACATAGTATCTCATCTGACCCTCACAAAAACTCTTGAGATTGATGTTATTATAATATTTCCCAACAGATGAGGCAACAGAAGCTGAAATAGTTTGGGTGATTTGCCCAGGGTCACATAGCTAGTGTCTGAGGAAAGATTTAAACTGAACTATTCCCCTCTCCAGATCCAGAACTCTATCCACTATACAACCAGCTGCCTATAGAGTCTTAGATGTATTACTTAGGATTATCTACTTGTGCCTGACAAGTAGTGTTCTTAACTCCCTTCTTACTTGTAGTTAAAAACAAGAAGAAAATGTTTTTCACTATGCTAAAGCAAAACTAAGAATATCGTTAAGAAGAATCAGCATTTACTTAAGATTTTAAGGGACGATGAGACCACTTCTAACATCAACAACAAGATTTAAAATAGTTACAGTTCAAATCAGCAGAGGAAGGATATCTTTGAACTCCTGGGAGGAGGGAGGATAACTTCCACTTCATTTAGTCATAGACTAAATAGACTTCTGCTGTGGAAGAGACCTCTGAAGTTATTTAATCCAATCAACAGTTGAGCAGGAATCACCTCTACAACATCCCTGAGGTTATACTGAGAAGAAAAGGAAAATCCCCACTCCAGATATTCCTCCACACAGCTGTTAATGATTTCCCTAAAGCAAGGATCTGATCATGTCACCTCCCCCTTTCCTCTCAACCATTCAAAAAATTCCAGAAGCTCCCCATGACCTCTATGATCTGACAGATTTAAATCTCTTTACAGCTTGGTCCTTTCCTACCTTACCAATCTTCTTACATACTACTATCCTCCAGATACTTTTTAGTCCAATGTTACTGGCCTACTTGCTGTTCATCATACACAAAAGGCTCTCTATGCCTGGAATACTTTTTGGGATTCCTGGTTTTCTTCAAAGCTCATCTGAGGCACCATCTTCTATGTGAAGCTTTTTCTGATTCATCTCCCACAACCTCAACTTTTAGTACATACCCTCCCCAAATTACCCTGTATTCATTTTGTGTATATTCAGTATAAACTTAGATGTATACATGTTGTCTCTTCTATCACAGTGTAAGCTCCCTGAGTTTCACTTTTGTCTTTGTATCTCTAATACCTACTACAACAGTGGCACATAATAAGATCTAAATGATTGCTTATGGACTGACATTTTTTAATATGACTTAAAAATACTTCCTGGGATGATGATGGTTGATAGAAAGAAGGTAGAACTACTTGATTCCTATTTTGTTTATGTTTTTTCTGTCAAGGTGAAACATCTTTGGTCTGAAAATAATAGAACACCAATGGTTAACAAGACATTTACATAACAAGATACATGAAGAGATGATAAGAACATCTAACTATCCTTACTTACAGAGTTCAAATCACCAGGCCTGAACGAAGTACATTCAAAAAAAGTTGCCAGAACCAAACGGTTTCTAAGTCATTTTTGTTGATCTTTGAAAAATTACAGAAAAAGGAAGAAATGCCATCAGGAATGTTGATGGATAAATGAGTTTCCTGGTTTTCAAAAGGGGAGAAAATAGATTCTTCAAACTACAGACCTAAAAATTTAATTTTGATAATTGATAAACTTTCAGAAAGTATTAGGGATGGTTTGGTACCATATTCTAGGGAGAGAAGGCAGGATGGATTGCTCAGGAATAAGTCATGCCACATTAACCTCAAATCCTCTTTTGATAGAATTATTAGACTAGCAAATAAGGAAACTGCCAAACACACAGTATCTGGATTTCAAAAAGAGACTTGACCAAGTCTTTCAGAGTATCCGTGTGTACAAAATGGAGAAATGTAAGTTGAATGATGACAGAACTAGATGAATTTAAAACTGGTCCCCAAAACTAGTGATTAATGGATCAAAGTCACGTTGGAGCGAAATCTCCTACGGAGTGCCACAGCATTCTGTCCTTGACCCCATTCTGGTGAATATGTTTTATGAATGACTTAGATGAAGGCATAACATAGTATGTTAGGTTTACAGAACCAGGGGCCAAAAAAAATATCATTCAACAAAGTAGAAAGATGAGCTGCATCTAAGATTTAATTTAGTAAGGATAAATAACTAGGCTCAGAGGATTACTTTGAGCAACCAATGTTCACTGTCATGCCTCTGTGCCTTTGCTGCCTGACTCCCTAAAGCCAGAATGCCCTTCTTTCCTCCTCTTCTTTATCCGACACTAGAGACATTCTTTAAAGGCTACCTCAAATGCCACTTCCCAAATAAAGTGTTCCCTGATCCCCCAAGTTTCTAACAACCTTCTCTCTACATAGGGCTTTTGTTTATCTCTTTAATGCATCAACCTTGTAACATTGCATATTTCATCAATCTGTGTTGGTGCTACTCTACAGGATTATAAGTTTCTCAAACACAGGGGCTAAGATAAGTTTTTTCTCTGTTTGCTGAATATGTGCTTACTGTGTATGTTGCTATAATTCCAATGTTTTTAGTCTTAAAATCATAAAAGAGATCTTGGAGATCATCTAGTTCAATCTTTATCCAAAATGTGAATCCCAACTAGAACTGCAACAACTGGTTATTTAGTCTCTACCTTAAAACTTCCAATGATGCGAAATCTACAGCCTCCAGAGGCAAACTATTTCATTTGTGGACAGCTCTCTTTCTTGTGTAATCGATTAAGAAGTCAGATTTCTATCATTTCTATCAAAACAATGAGTTTTCCAATTATAAGAGTAAATGGCAAGAATGAAGCTGATAATTCTTTCATGCATTTAAACTGTTAACATGACAAAAAAGAATTATGAATTAGTAAAGCTATACATGGCAAAATTAGTAGTTTTTCATTAAGGAACACAACGCAAAGAAGTAAATGGCTTTTCTGTGATAATAAGATTTAAAATTTATACATTACTTCTCACCTTCACCATAATTTCACATAGATGACCACTTATGGTCTTTTGTCATTTGATCTATCACTATCTGACACACAGTGCAGTCCAAAACAGTACATTTTATAACTCAGCCTTTTCTATCTTTATTTTGTTTTTGTTGTTTTTCCCCTTCAAAGATAAACAAAATAGGCTGTAAATCAAATAGAAGAGACAAACTAGATCAAAAGCTGAATGACTGTAATACATACATAATTCAAAAACTTTCATGCATTTTCTCAGGAGCGTTAGAAGACTTCCACATACCTCCAAATACTACTACACATAAATTTATGTTACTTAAAAAACACTTACTAAGTTTTTCCAGCTCTTGACGCAAAGTTTGGCATTCTCGGCTTTCATTTACAAGTCTCTCCTGACTCTGGGACAGCCGCTTCTCTACCTCAAAGTATTGTTGTTCTGAGGGAAAAAAACTGCAATGTCACAATTTGTTTACATTTTGTTCATGTAAATGTAAAAATGTAAAATATTTTAATAGTAAACTTTAATTTCCTGAGGCTTTAAGTAAACGTGAATAAAATCAGAGAGCTGGTAGCAGTTAGTTGAGCTCCTTCACTTGAGAGATGAAGAAATGAGGTCCAAACAATTTAAAAGACTTACCTGATGTTACACAACTAGCTAGTGTCAGAGCCAGGAACTGAAAACTCAAGTCAAACTTCTAGTCCAATATTCTTTCAACTACTCCCAGATAATTTACATTTTAAGTCTTTTAAAGGGTTCTTTCAATGATTTTAAAGTGTACTATGGCAGTAGATCAAATTCTAGAAGAAATGAATCCTTGAGAGCCACATACTGACTTAGAAAACCACAGACTAACATTAGCACTGATGCCTTATCTTGGTGTGGAGTTGATTCTGGATACCTGAGAGCTATGCCAATGGAGACTGGCACACAGTACGCCCTTAAATACTTATTGGATATAAATACTTACAGAATAAAAAAATCTTCAAAGACAGGCTTGAAAGCATATTATGTCACCTGAGGACCAAGTTAGCAGCTGGCACAGAGTAGGTACTCTGCACAAAATAGGTACTTAAACAATACTGAATTGATTCATTAATGAGGAATTGACCAACTTTAAGGGGATCAAAGGCTTCTTGCAGAGATGGTGTTCAACCTGCTTCATTTCACACTGTTGATCACCCTTCTCCTCCTGGACACTCTTTCCTCTGGGTTTTTGTGACACTGTTCTCTTCTAGTTCTCCTCTTTAACTGCCTGACTTCTCCCTTTCTATTGTCTTCTCTGGTTTGTTTCATTTCCCCTAAATATGGGTATCCCTTAAGGTTCTTCTCTTGTCTCCCTTTATGTCCTCTTCAGCACTCATGGGTTTAATTACTGTATCTATGTAAGTGACTTCCAGATCTACAAATCTACCCTCAGTATCTCCCCTGAACTTCAGTTCAGGATCACCAAATACCTAATGCAAGTTCAAATTAGATGTCCCCCACAGACATCTCAAACTCAGTACTTCCCTTCAATTCAAACTCTTCCATGTTCCAATATTCCATAATCTGTTGAAGACACGGCCATTTTTCCACTCCTCCCACATTTATAACCTTGGTACCATCCAATCAGCTGTGAAATCTTGCCATTTCTATCTCCACATTTTTCACATCTGATCCCTTCTCTCAGCTACCTTACTTCAGGTCCTCTTCATCTCTTTCCTAGATTTTTTTTTTAACAGCCTCCTCATTGGTCTCCAATGCCTGAAGTCTCTCTCCACTGCTGCCAAAACGACATTCCTCAAGTACAGTTCTAACAGCACTCCCGTATGTCATAAACTCCAGTGCTCCTTGACTGCTCCAGAATAAATATAACCTCCTGCTTAGCTTTTGAAACTTTTTATAATCTAGGCCCAACTTATCTTTCCAAGTTCAATGGATTTTACTCCCACCCCTCACACTTTGACATTCAGCCAAAGTGGCCTTAGTCACAACACTGTATCTCCTGTCTCTCTGCCTGTGCACTGGCGACAATCCTTTGCCTAGAATATACTCTCTGCTTCTTTCTTAAAGAATCCCTTTCCTCTCCCCAGACACAATTCGAGTATCACTTTCTATACGAAGCCTTTCTTGATTCCTCCAGCTGCTAGTACCGTTCTTTCCTAAACTACTTTGTATTTATTCTCTCTATATTTTTCCCATGCGTCCTTACATGTTTTAAAGCTTCAACTGCTTAAAACTGCACTAAGATTTTTGTCCTATGTGTCTCTCCTAAATTGGAACGTAAGCTCCAGTCGTTTCATTCTTTGTATTTGTATTCTTAATGTTTGGATTGTTTACCTCAATACGGTAGGAGAGAAGACTGAATGTGGAGTCAAAGGCCTTGTATTCAAATCTTAGCTTTGCTACGTTATATTTGTATGGCAGAGGGCCAGGCCTCGGGTTTTCACATCTGTAAAATGCACAGGTTGGCCGGGACGATCCTTAAGGTTTTACTGATATTAAGTGTAAACGGCTAGGGATACCACCTCCAAGAGGTCCAGGTTGGGAGGGGGCAGATCCTTGAACCACGCTGGATGCTGAGCGTGGATACGCGCGTCAGGGCCCCGAGTGGAGAAGGCCTTTTCCTGACGCTAAGTCCGGCAGCTCCCACGCAAAGCTCGGGGAGGGGAGGAGAAGGGGCGGGAAGCGCTTTTCGAGCGGGGTCACTCGAAGAGGGTAGTTCGGGAGGCCCACTTACCGCTTTCCACCTTGAACTTCTCGTGCCGCCCCTTCAAGCAGTCGATCTCGCTCTGCTGGTCCGCCAGGAATTTCTCCAATTTGGCCTGGACGGGCTTAGGCAGTTTGGTCAGCTCCTGCCTCTCAAGAACCTGCTGCAGCACCGCCGCCATGTTGCCAATGTCTAGATCTTCAAGAAGGGGAGCTGGGAGAGGGCCGAGGCCAAGGACAAGGAGGCGGAGGCGGAGACCGGGGCCGTGGCCCGAGCCTGCGCCGGAACCTCCCGCGCTACGCTCCCGCGCGCGCCCGACTCCCTGAGGCTAGCTCGGCGGGACCCTGGGAAGCCAAGGGACGGGCTGGAGAGGAAACCTCGACTCTCACCCCGCCCCGGGGGATGCGCGCGCACGCCCTACCCCCCCTTTTTTCGCGTGGCTGGCGCTCAGACGGACTCCCTCGAGCACCCTGGGAAACCGAGTCTAGAGGCAGCTCGATTCCTGGATGCGCGCGCACCCTTCTTGTCGCCTCCCCCCCACCCCGCCTCCTTCACAGCATGCGCGCAGAACGGCGGGAAATGTAGTAATCCTCCCTCCCGTTTCTCTTCCTCATTCGTCACGCCAACTACTCCTCCACGCTCCACCTCCAGCACAGTCCTGGAACCCAATCCCCTTCTCCCCCCCTGCCCTCCTGTGCGAGAAAACTGTCTGCGAGGCGGGGCGGGGGTGGGCGGGGCGGTGCTACTTACTAGTCAACCCGCGTCCCGCCCCAAGGAGCCGAGAGCCCTTTTCACTGAGGTTTCGGGACGTCATGGGTCGTCGTCTTCGGGTGCTCTTGGTCAGAGAGCCGCTAAAGGGCATCAGTTCCGGAGGGCCGGAGCGGGGCGGGGCGGACTGGTGCCGCTACCGCCACACTCTCTATGGCCGTCCGGAAGGGGGCGGGGGAACAGGGGTCGCCTCCCAATAGTAGTGGGGAAGACTGGGGTAAAGGGCGGGGCTTCGTTTTCCTACGTCGGTTAGAAGGCACAGTCATATACGTCATCAGGTTGCGCCAGCTTCTCTCCTCTCCCCGTGCTCGGAAAGGCGGCTAGAGGCCTGAGGCGGGAGTGAGGTGTCTTCCGTCTGTACACGCGACGCTGAGCGGCTGGGACGGAAGCTGGGGCTGCCGAGGCAGTAGCTGCAGCCCCTATCGCCACCCCCGGGGCCTGTGGGCGCGCCCATCTCCCCCACAGGTGAGTCAGCCCGTGGTGGGGCTGAGGCGGGAATCTGGGCCCTAGAGAGAAGAGGAGGCTGCCCGGAGTTGGGCTGTCAGCCCTGGGAATAGGAGGCCGGAACAGAAGGGCGAGAGCCTTTCATCTGGTGGGGGGGGGGGGCGGCCGAGAAGGCGGGAAAAGGACCGTCGCGAATGTGGTTCCATCTCCTATTTTATGCAGATAAAGAAACTGAGGCCCTGGGGGTGGGAGGGGCAGTGGTTGGGCCACGTTTGACCCACAGCTTGTTAATAGTGGAGTCTGGCACTGGGACCCTTGAGGACGAGCTCTGTGGCTTCTTGATTTTCATTACGAGGAGGAAAGAGTGGTTTGGATGGTACTTCGGTTGTGACACATTAGTCTTTGGAGCTAGGAGGAACTTTGAAGAATATTCAGTCCCACTCCATTATACAAAATAATGTTGACCAGTGAAATGAATATTAACTTGGAAGATTTAGTCACTTGCCCAAGGTCATGTTATTGTTTGAAGTGTTTTGGGTTGTTCTGGGGGCACTTGCTGTTCAGTTCAGTATATATTCAGCACCTACCCTCTGAAGTACTGTATTAGCTTTTGGGTAAATTTTAGTTAGATGATAATGGTACTTGACTTCAGGAAACTTATAGTTTAGGAGGAGAAGACCCATACACAAAAAAACCCCGTAATACAGATTCTTAAAGCATAAAACTATACCAAGATTTTTGGGTCACTTTTTTTGTATCCCATTGCCCTTGCACTTGGCTGTCTGTCTCACTTCTGGAATGCTCTACTTCTTCACCTCTTTCTCTTGGATTCCCTGGCCTCCTTCAAGAGTTGGTTCAAATACCAATTGCATGAGGTTTTTCCTAGAAATCTTCTGTCTTACCCTCGAACTCCCCTCCACCTTTCTTCTAACATTACCATGCATCGTCTGTGTACCTCGTATGGGTCACCTACTTTCCTTGTGATCTTTTGCTTTGGAATTGTGAACTCCTTGAGGTCAGGAATACTGTTTTTGCCTTTCTTTGTGTCCTCAGAACTTATCCCAGTGCCTGGTACAAATGTAGTAAATGCTTAATCAATATTTATTGACTGGCTGAAATACATCAGTAGAGATGCCTAACAAAGTGTTATATGAAGGGAAAGGTCATTTCTGACTTGGGACATGAGGTAATAATACTCACCAGTTTAACCTATGTATGTTTTTTTTTGTACATTCTTGTTTACATGTTGTCTCTCTAAATAGATTGTGAAATCCTTCGGGCAGGCACTGTCTTTTGCTTTTCTTTGTGTCCCCTTCACTTAGCACAGCACCTGGCACATAATAAGACCTTAATAAATGCTTGTTGACTTGTTGGCATAATGAATGAATGGTGACATTTGAATTGAGTTTTAAAGAATATGTAGGAATTCTACAGGAACTGGAGGAGAAAAAATACTCAAGGAATAAACAACCTGAGCAAAGGTAAGCAAGCAAAAAAAATAGGGGGTACCTTCCTCCCCTCCTCTGTGATCCAGTTACACTTATTTCCTTGCTGATCTTTGCATACAGGTCAATCTATCTCTGACCTTGACATTTTCATTGATTGTTCTCCATGCTTGGAATTTTTTCTGTCATCTGTCTCCTGGCTCCTTCAAGGCCCACCTAAAATCCCACCTTCTATAAGAATTTGTACCTAGTGCCTTACTTCTCCTGATTATCTCCAATTTATCCTTTTCTATGTTTTTTTGTACAGTTGTTTGCATGTTGTCTCCCTGGTTAGACTGTCAGTTCCTTGAGGAGGACTATTTTTTGCATATCCTTGTATGCTCAGCACTTAGCACTTAGCTTTAATAAATGCTTGTTGACTTGTAATTTGGAAACAGGTAGGCCAGTTTCTTTGTAGCATAGATTGCTTGGAGGAGAGTGAGGTAATGCTAGAAAGAAAGGGAGATGCCAGAACTTAAATTTTAATTAATAAGTACTAGGAAGCCACTGAAGATTTTTGAGCAAATGGATTTTTTCAAAAGAAAATTGATCAGATACATGTATAAGAACAATTCTGGCTACAGTAGAAAAATGGATTGGAGGGAAAGGAATGGAATCAATAGGATTTAATAACTGATTGGATTTGACAGTTATGAGAGAGGAAAGAGTCAAAGATAATGCTAGATTTTTAAACTTGATAGACTGAGTGGATAGACAAAAGTCATGGGCATCAGTGGCCTCCAGTGAACAAGATTGTAAAGGATATGATAGCCTCAGAGGGGAGCTTGGTTTCTGTTAAATTGAGGAGTGGAAGGAGTGTTGGTTGAATAATTTGAGGAAGTATTGAAGTTTGAGCATAGACTGAGGATTTCAAAGGACATTGTAGTCAGATGGATTTAGAGGATAGGGGAAGATGAACTTGAGTAGGCCTTGTATAATTAGAATAGAGAGAAAGATTCACTGATAGAGGCAGAATATTTGAACCTCAAGTTCACTTTTGCTCCCTTAGCTGGCAGTATTGGGCTTCTGCACTGGAGAGCTAGGAAGGATTTATATGATCTAGTCAATTCCATGTCCTTTTGATATTTTAAAAGTAATCATCATACCTACTGTTGAAAAAAGGCAGTACATTTTGACTGTTCTGTAAACCCACCTCAACCATATCCAAAGATGGTGATACCCATGATTTTGACACTACCTACAGATGTTCTGTTTCTGTGTTCATAAACTTAAAAATCCCCTTATCTGATCACGATCTATTGTCATTTGACTTTTCCCAGTTGCAACTCCAAACCCTCTATTAGCCATACTGGGCCCCTTACCCTATCTTGACCACTTGATGGACCAGTTTGGCTCTATACCATCTTCTTTTGAGTCCCTGTCCCATTATCATATTGTATGTCTTGCCCTACCAAACCTCAGCCTTGGGTCACTTCCATCATCTGTTGCCTTTATTCCACTGCTGAATGAAAGTGGAGAAAAATCACAGAACTGAGCTGACTGGGTCCATTACAAATTTGTTACATAATTTCAACTAGACCCTCTATGCTGCAAGGCAGTCCTTTTACTCCTCACTAGTTAAATCAGTTTTCCCTTCAGCATAACATGCCCTTCCAGACCTTTTCATTGTTTCTCAAAACTTCTCCTGGCTCTTCTTCCTTCTCCCTCCACCATCTCTCATCTGAGAACCTGGCCTTTTATTACTGAACACATTGAGGCCATTTTCTGAGAGTTCTCTTTCCTTTTCCTCCTCATATCACTCAGGTGCCTTCTCCTACTATCTCCTTCACCTCTGTCTCATATAATATAAGGTGGTCCTTCTTGCTAACAAAAGCCCCTCTACCTGCCCAAGTGATCCCATTCCATCCTATTTACTCCAGCAGATTTCTCTCTATCATCCCCAATCTCTCATTTATATTCAGTTTCCCTGTATGTTGATTGCTTCCTTGCTGCCTATAGATATGTCTTCTCCATTCAGCTAGATGGTTCAGAGGACAGAGCAGTAGACCTCAAGTCAGGAAGATCTGAGTGCAAATTCAACCTCAGTTATTAGCTGTGTGACTCTGGGCAAGTTACTTAAACTTTATTTGACTCAGCTGTAAAATGAGGATGGTACCTACTTACCAGAGTTATTGTCAGAAGGTAATATTGTAAAGTGCTTAGCATAGTGCCTGGCATATAGTAAAAGTTCGATAAATGCTTATTTCGCTTCCTTTCTTCCTATCTTCTTTCTTTCACTACCTTCTTCCTTTCTTCTCTTCAGAATACTCTCACTTGATCCATCCATCCATCCATGCTAGCTATCATGCTATATCTTCTGCCTCTTATGACTAAATTCCTTGAGAAAAGCATCCATGAAAGGTATTTCCATGTCTTTTCTTTTCATTCTCTTAACTCTCTACAATCTGGCTTCTGACCTGATTATTTGACTGAAATGTCTCCAACCAAAATTATAATGATCTTTTAAATTACCAAATCAAATGGCCTTTTCTCAATCCCATCCTTTGTGACTTCTTTCCCAGCCTTGGATACTGTTGATCACCCTCTTCTTGATATTCTCTTCTTTCTAGGTTTTTGTGACACTACTGTTTCCTAGTTCTCTTCCAGCCTATCAGACTGCTCCTCAGTCTCCTTTGCCAGATCCTTATCTGACTTATCCCTGCTAACTTTGAGTGTCATACAGGGCTCTGTCCAGAGCCTTTTTTCCTTCTCCCTTTAATACTGTTTCATTTGGTGATCTCACTATCTCCTCTGGATTCAATTATCATCTCTATTGAGATGATTCTCAAATATACTTTCTGGGCCTAACCTCCCAATTGTCCTCTGGTCTCACATTTCCAACTGCCTTTTGATATCTTGAACTGGATGTTCAACTCAACATGTACAAAATGGAATTCATTATCTTTTCCCCCAACCCTCCCCTTACAAATTTTTTTATTACTGTTATAGATACCACTCTTCTCCCTGTCACTCAGGTTCACAACTAGGTGTCATCCTCTCTCCCTCTTAGACTGCCCTTCTCTTCTCCCATTGTCCAGTATTTTGTCTGTTGATTTTGCTTTTGTTATATCTCTTGTGTGTGTCCACTTCTCTCCCCTAACTCTGCCACCATCCTGGTGCAAGCCCTCATCATCTCATACCTGTAATATTGCAGTAGCCATCGGGTTGGTCTTCCTGCCACAAGTCTGTCCCTACACTAGTCCATTCTCCATTCATTTGCTAAAGTGATTTTCCTAAAGTGCAGGTTTGCCCTATCACCCCTATAAACTCCAGTGGCCCCCTGTCATCTCCAGGGTCAAATACAAAATCGTCTCATTCAAAACCCTTCATAACCTTGTCTTCCCCATCCCCACCCTTACCATGTACTCTTCCATCTGGTGACATTGGCCTCCTTTCTGTTCTGGGGAACAGGAGACTCCCGTCTCTCAGCACCAGACATTTTCACTAACTGTCGCCCATGCCTGGAATGTTCTTCCTCTTCATTTCTACCACCGACTTCCTGCACGTCCCAGTTAAAATCCCACTTTGTACAGAAAGCCTTTCCTAATCCCACTTAATTCTAGTCCCTTCTCTCTGTTCTAGTATATCATATATGTAGCTTGTTTGTATGTTGTTTCGCCAGTAGACCGTGAGCTCCTTGAGAGCAGGGACTGTCTTTACCTTTCTTTGTATTTCCAGCGCTTAGCATGGTGCTTGGAACGTAATAGGTGCTTAATAAATATTTATTGACTGACTGACATTACTTTCTATGGTATTATGGAGACATTTTAAAATTGTAAACTGAATTACTTAACTTCTTAGATTTTGAAATAGGTCAGCAGTTCTCAAATGGTTTGTGGACCTTTTGGGGATTCTGAGACCTTTTCCAGGGTCTCTGCAAAGTCAAAACTACTTTCATAATCATACTCAAATGTTATTTGCCCATTAAAATACCACTCTCTTTTCCAACTACATTTCTCTGTGAGGCTGAATTTTCTTCATATACTTCAACCAAAATAAGATGTTGAAACAGTTTGAGTGCAGAAACTGATATGGGTCTTCTGTTAAGCCAGACTTCAGAGATTTGCAAAAAATACATTAATGCCACCTCATAAAAAATGTTATTTTTGTTAATATGTAGAATGAGTTTATTGTTATTTTCAAATAAGTTAATACATATTTTAAAAATTTATCAGTTTTAATTTTCTAATATGGTAAATATCAGTTGATATTACCCACATAAACAAAAACTCAGTTTTTGAGGATGTAAGGGAGTCTTGAGACCAGAAAGTTATCAGTTTTAAAAACCTCTGAAATAGAAGACTAACATAGATCTTAATAGATTCTTGTGGACTGATCCCTATGTCTAGTCCTGTTCTCTCTCTTGAATTCCTATCCCACATCACCTACCTGTTGGACATTTCTATCTAAACTGTCTATCTTTCAGACCTGAATGATCTTAAGGGCATCGAGGTGGCACAGTGACACAGATAGAGTGCTGTATCTGGAGTTAAGAAGACCTGAGTTCAAATAAAGCCTAAGACATTCCCTAGTGGTGTGACCCAAGTCACTTAACCTCTGTTTGCCTCAATTTCCTCATCTGTAAAATGTGGATAAAAGTACCTACCTCCTAAGGTTGTTGTGAAGGTCAAAGTTTTTTTAAAAACTCAGCATAGTACCTGGCACATAGTAAGTGCTATATAAACATTAGCTATTATTATCATTACCTTTGTTCTTACTATTACTTCTCTTGCCCATTATCCCCTTCCATATTCATGAACTCTCAGATTATAATCTTTTATCAGTCTAATCAGTCTTTCCCTATGCCTTAAGAAGATAACTCCTGTTCTTCCCCTTCACAGTGACCTCCAGTCCTTCTACCCTGCAGTTCTCACCGAGGCCATCACTCCTGTAGTTCCTGCATTCTCCTCCTTGGGCATCTTGACTCAGGGGTGAACCATTTAAATTTCACACTATCTTTTACTCTTGTGTCCCTTACTCCTGTATCGTATTGCCAATTGTGCCTAAGTTCCAACCTTGTATTCCTCCTGCCATCCTCTGCTTTGGCCCCTGTTGTCATGTTGCTGAGTGGAGCTGGAGAAAGTCATAAAACTATGCTAACTGGCTCCACTACAAATTTAGGCAGTGATTTGATCAGATCTACGCTTTAGAATGAAAATCACTTTGGTGCTTGAATGGAGGGTGGTTTGGAGAGAGGGTGGAGAGACGTGAGATGGGGAGACCAATTAACCATTGTAGCAGGCTTAGGTTGTGAGTGCCTGAACTAGTTTAGTAGCTATGTTAATCACTCAACAGGCGTTTATTAAATTTGACTTGTGTGCTAGGTACTTTGCTAAGCCTGGGGATATATAGAAAGGTTCCTTCCTTCAAGGAGTTTGTATTCGAAAGGAAGAGACAACATACAACAAATTGTACTTACAGTGTGATTACAATAAAAATGTTCACACAATATGACTGCAATAAGGAGTTGGACTTGGTAATAATAATAAAGATTGATGAAGTAATCTTCAAAGGAAGAAAGTTTGCTGAAAGATGGTGGAAAAGGAATGGTCTGGAAGTTGGAGTGATCCTACTCTTCCTCTGGATCCTGTGCTTTGGAGGCCATGAGAGAAGAGAGTGGTGTTGGAGAGGGGGGCAGGGATGCAATGTCTTGAGAGAACTAGGTTTGGTGTAAGAAGATAGAATGGAATGTGAATAGATACAGAATAAAAGGGAGTTAAATAGTAGAGTATGGGTAGAGGCTCCATAGGGTTTAGTAGAATGAGAAGTAAAAGGTTATGGCAGCACACCATGGATGGAGTTATATAGTGCCTACTATATACCAGGCACTATGCTAAGCATTTTACAAATATTATCTGATTTGATCCTCACAACAACCTGGGAGGTCGGTGCTATTATTCTTATATTATAGTTGAGGCAACTAAGGGAAACCAAGGTTAAATGACTTCCTCATAGTCCCGTAGCTAGTATTTATCTGAGGTCAGATTTGAACTTGAGTCTTCCTGAGTCCAGGTCCAGTGCTCTGTCTACTGCACCATTAGCTGTCTCAACATGCTATATAAATGCTAGTGTCTAGCTATTGTTAGCTGTTTAGGTTGCAGGTAGGACCAAGGTGGATAAGGATTAGAGTACTGGGAGAGGAGGAAGAGAAGTTTGTCACCTCTGCAGATGCTGAATCTGAATGACAGGGCTAAGGAAAGCAAGATCAAGGAAGTTACCTTCAGTTGCTTGAGGAGTGACCAGTTGATAAAAGCTTCTATTCTCTAGGGTCCTGTGATGATTGAATGCAATCAGTATTGCCTGTCAGCACTTTGGACTCTCAAAGTCTCAGGTTCTCTTATGGCTGTGAGAGCCTGTTAATGGAGGAAGAAATTCAGTGTAAGTCAGCCATATGCATGATGTCCAAAAATACCTAATGCTCTATTAGGCTGCATTAAGAGAGCCGTTTCTTCCAGTAATAAGAAGTGATAGTTCTTCTGTACTTCCCCCCTGGTCAGATTGTATTGTATATTTACTTAGGGGCACCATGGTTTAAGAAGGGAAGAAAGAATGAAGTTTATAACTCTTGATGATTCTAGCTTTCATTCAATAAGCGTTTTCATCGTCTTCTACGTGCCACTCTGTCCAACTAAGCTAGCCTTCTTAGTGTTCCTTATATACAACATTACCTCCTGAAATGCATTCCCTCCTTCCCTCTGCCTCTTAGAATTTTAGTTTCCTTCAGATCTCAGCTCAGACACCACCTCTTCCTACGACACTTTTGCTGATCTCACCCATTTGCTAGTCTTTCTAGCCTCCCCCTCCCTATTACCTTGTATCTATTTTGTATGTACTTAAAATGTGTATATATAAACTACTTGAGGTAAGGGACAGTTTAATTTTTGTCTTCAAAGGTGTTTAATAAATTATTGATGATTGTTTGCAGGGTACTATGCTAGGTGCTGGAATTACAAAAGCAAAAATGAAATAGGCCCTTATTTCAAAGAGTTTGTAGTCTTTTGGAGACATTACTTCCCCCTGAAACAAAAGGCCTATGTTTTTAAAATACCATAGTTCCTCCTTATTGTTATTTTATTTGTTGCTTTATGACAATTTCTATTTGTTCTGTCTTCTCTCATTTATAGAACTTTTAAAAGATCTGAGACGTTGAACATAATATTGATAAGCTTTGAATAATGGGAAGAAGCTACATAGTAGAAGAAGCTGTTGGACAATACCTTTTAAACTTCAACAACCAAGAAAAGGCATTTGTCTCTGGTCTTTTGATAGGACAGGTATGTATATTTTAGGTATGTATATTTTTTTTGATAGGACAGGTGTGTATCTTTTAGGTATGCATATTTTAGTCTCAAATTCATTAATACGACTTAGCTTTTGGGGTTAAAAGTGTGATATAATGTATTGAATACCCAGGGTCTTAGCTTTTGGGGTTAAAAGTATGATATAATGTATTGAATACCCAGGGTCTTATTTAGCTTACTTTAGGCAAACTGATCCCTCTGCACTCCCTTTACTGTACCATCCTTTCCTCATCCTTCCACTTGTACATTTCCTCTCTTCCCACTCCTGTTTTAAGGGACAGTTTCTATTTAAGTGGAAGAATAGTTTTGTAGATGTTCTTTTATCATGTTAATTTATAGCAAGCAAGTGGTGTAGTTCATTAATTGCTTCTAAAGCCTGTCTGTTCTGCCCTTGCTATATATTTTTCTACCTCTTTTTTCACATTTACTGACCTTACCTTCACTTCTGTCCTCTATTATTTATCTTTTTCCTTGCTGCTTAACTCCTGAAATTTTTTTCTCTCCCTTTGTGGACAGATTTTTTCCTTATACTTGAATATGATGGAAAGGGCACTGGACTTGGAGCCAGGATAGACATGGCCTTGAGTTTCATCTGTGATATTAACTACCTTGGTCATTATGGGAAAGTCATTTGTCTTCTCTGAGCCTCAGTTTCCTCATCTGTAAAATGGGGACAATACTACTTAAACTGCCTACTTTATAGAACTGCTACAGAGAAAGTGCTTTAGAAATATGAACTATTTATCCTCCTTCCATTTCTTTCACCAGAGATTGGGATGGGATTAGGGAGCAGGGAAAGAGATGTAGGGGATGACATCCAGTTTCTTGTAGGTCTCTGAGAAAACAGGAAAAAATAGATCAAACCTAGACATTTTATTAATTTAGAAGATAATTCTTTTCCAATGCTTCCTTTAGAAATAGAAAAAATAAACACCTTTCTGCACCCTTTAAAATATTTTTTGTTAGTTTTAACTCAATTTTACTGCTTCCCCAAAGCATTTCTTATATTACTCACCCTTACTCTACCTCCCTTTGAAGAAACATAAATCTATAATATATTAAAAGTTAGAAATAATAGCAAAGCTAGAAATTTTTAAAACTGAGACAAAAGTTTTTGGTCCATATTTTTCCATATTTGTTTGTTATCAAGATGAATCAGAACAAGGACTGTAGAACAGGATGTCTGTTACAGTGCCTCATATGTATTGAATTTATTCTTTTTGTACTGTAGTGACCAACTGAATATGTATTTGATTTTTTTTTTAATATTTAAAATTGTGTTCTTTGATGTTCAGGACTGTGTTGTTTATTTTTAGCCTGTTTTATAAAGTATATTTTGTTCAGAATTTCCCTTTTCTCTCTTGCAGATCTTGGCAAAGGCCAATGGTCTGTATATTCTGTCTCTCTCTCTCTCTCTCATGACCCTGGGCTTGACCTCATATTGCTATCTTCTCCTTTAAATGTGTTGGGTACAAAATTTGGTCCTATTATACCCTTCCTTGTTGAAATTTACCTGTCCTGAATCTCCTTGACTTAGGGTCAGGGTCTTTTTTTTCCCCCCAAAGTAATAAGTAGCCATTCTATGCTAATGAGAAAAGTCTTCTCAACCAAGATTTTATTCTCCTATGCCTCCTGGCCCAAGAATTTGTGCAGTTTAACAGTTAGTCAGTTTTAACACTAATCAGTTTTCCTGGTTTTTGAATGGTTTTTGAAAGCCATTCATTTAGCCAATTCTTGGTCACTGAAGGTTTAATAATACCAACAGTAAAATTGTGATTAAGACAAATTCAAATCAAATTTTTCTGTTAGATCTAGTAAGAGGTTTGTTGAGGTCAGTCAAGATTTTGTCTATACTGAAATTTTGGGATTAATTAAGTTTAAATTATCAATACACTTTTCAACTATCACTAAACACCATTAATATTTGATTATAATGCCATCATCATCATATTTAGTATTTTGTAGGCTAAGTTTCTCAAAAAATATGTTTGTAATTATGAAGAGAAAGTATAACAAGTAGGAAAGCTATGTCAAAAACTTTAACAATTAAAGCTGTCTGAAATTGGAATAGTATGCCTTGGGATGTGGTAGATTTCCCCTCATTGGACTCTTCCTGTAAGGCTGAATGATAACACCTCCAACAAGCATTTTGGGCATTTTGGTCAAGCATGGGTTGCACTATTTGGCTTCTGAGCCCCTTTCAAACTCTGAGAGTCTGTGAGTCCAGGACCAGAAAACCTTGTAGACAGAAGCTTTTTAAAATCCCTTTTTTATTATTATGAACTGACAAACATGGAAAAGAACAGAAAAAAAGATTCTGTAGAGCACCATGAGTCTCTATTTGTTCAACATGAGTTTTTTTAAAAACATGCTACATTTGGCACAGTTCTTGCAACAATACCCTGTTTTTGTGTCATTTCCTAAACTTTCTGCTCTTTTCCTTTCCTTGTGCTGCTCACTTCACTCTATGCTGGTTTATAGGATCATGATCATTGGATCATATTTGGAGATGGCCATCATATAAGACTTCCTGGGTTTCATCCTTTTTGTCATTTGTTGTTCATTAATTTTCCATTACATTCATATATTTTATTTAGCCATTCCTTGGTTAATGAGTGGGGTTTTTTTGTTTCTTTGCTGTAATCAAAAGAGTTTTGAGGCTGAGGCATTAAAAATATCACTGTATACGGTAACTAATTTGGAAAATTAGAAATTTTTTCACTGTAAGTTTAATAACTGAATGAATTAATCAACTGGCACATTCATACTGTTTCCTTTATATATATGCCATATCTATATTCTTTAATCAGATGTCTCTGATAGTTTTTATTTTATTTTTGTAATATTTTCATTGTAAACTTAAGTGATCAATACAAACATTTCAGCACAACAAAAAAATGGAAAGAGGATTGTATATAAAAACTGTTAGCCTTTATTATGTAGTTTGTTTTATATGCATTCAGTTTAACAAGGTAGAAACAGAATTACCACTTGTGTTTTATTTTTTAAGTGTTCTTCGCAAAGGGATTATGTAGTTCTTGCCACTAGAACACCACCCAGAGAAGAGCAGAATGAAGACACAAAATCTTCTCAGTCACAACTGGATGACCTGGATGAAGAATGGATTACAGCCCATGCCAATCAGGTTGTGCTATTTTATAATATGTATAAATATTACACACACACACACACACACACACACATTACATATATGTAGTTATAGAATAAATATTAATGCAAAATTAAGCCAGCATTTTATTTTGGTTAATGACATAAAACTGGAATTTTAATATTTGTTCTCAACTTTCAAAAAATGTCAGTACATGTAATTAATAATGATATTTTTATTCACGTGTATCTTAGCTGCCTTGTGGGTTATTTCTATCAACTTTAATCTTAGTTTAGCTTCTTTCTTTCCCCCAAGAACTCTTTATTTTTAAAATACTTTCTTTGCCCAGCTGTAGTGTGCTTAGACTGTGCAAACTTATTCTAACCATGGACAAATAATTCATCACCTAATGACTAGCTTACTAGTGAAGATTCTCTTCACATTTATTTAGGCTGTTCCTTGGAAAGTAGATATAGTTTTTGCTGGAATGGTACTTGAAGCCTTTTCATTAAAGTAGACCCTGCCAGAGCTGCCATTTTATTGACATAGTCTTCTTGAATCCAGGATTGTCTGTATGCCATGATGAGAAATAGGAATAGAATTTTGTGGAGGAGATATGTTTGTTAGCATAAGAAAAATCTAGTTAGGATGGTAAATTTACTATATAAAAGTGTTATAATCTAGTCCAAATCCAAACGGAATATTTAGATTATATTTGCAAAAGGCACATGTGCTAGTATGGATTAAAGTTTGTATTTAGCACTTCTAGCAAAACTTGGAAGAAAATAAATGATAAAGGTACAGTGAAATTTAACATGGAAAACTCAAGAGGATTTTCCAAATGTACTGCAAAATTCACCCATTTTTTCTGAAATGGATGAGAAAATTAATCTATTTTACTACTAGTTTGTAACTCACATTTTAAAAATCTTGAGTTTATTTTAAAGTTTTCTTTATTTTGAACTTAATCATTAACAGATCAAAATGTTTCAATAAACAAAGATCTTTCTTTTGTTCAAGAGCAATAGATTATCCTTAGGTTATATATTTGTTGATTTTTAATTGGATAAAGGAGGAAATACCAGGACTTCACTACAGTATTTTTCATTACATTGTTTCTTGCTGTAAAGCAAAATTTGTTGTATGTTCTTGCCATACATACTTATTTAGTTTCAACCTATCTCATTCTAAGATGGTTTCAGTTATAAGGGATCCCATGGCATGGATACCACAGACAGGATATTCCAAAGTACTTAGAGGACAGGCAAAATACTCAGTGGCTTTAGCACACTTGGATAATCTAAATTTCTTGATACTGACATCAGTTTTCTGTAGCACCTTGGACAATACTTTAAAATAGTAGTTGCTCAATAAATACTTGGAAGAATGAATGTATGTCAAATAGGAAAGAAAACTGATTACAAACAAAAAAGTCATTATGCTATAGTTAATATTTTAATTAATTTCTTTATTTAGGTATCTAGAATGCTACCAGGAGGCTTATTAGTTCTTGGAATATTTATTATTACTACTCCAGATCTTGGGAAAGATGTTCAAAATGCTCTACGCAGGGTAGGTACCAGCATATGAACAATTCTCAATGTAGTTTGGCTATGTATTGTTTTAATTAAATGCAATTTCATATGAAGGTCACTGATTGTATTCGGATAATGCTCACAGAATTTTATGGGCTTGGATTGTAATTAAATACTTATGCTTTCAAATCTAGTTGCAGGTTGTCGTGATAGAAACCTGTGATGAAAAGAAACTGAAGTTCAAAGTTCTAAGCATGATCGTTTATTAGCAAGGCTAGCAGTTGCTAATAAGTGAGATTCCCAAAGCCCCTCAGTGGCCAGAGATGCATTAAATCAGACAGAGCAGTCTTTCATACAGTTGGTAAAGGTAGGCTTACATTTGGCATAATCAGGCTGCCTGGCTTACAAAAGATTGTTTCCAAAGTCCATTGTAAGGGGAAAACACAAAGTTAGTCAACATCCTCTGGAAAGTCTAGAAAGTCCCGTGTCAGTGATCTATATGTACCAGAGTGGTCCCATGGTAGGTTTATGGCCAGGCATAACATTTTATGAACACATCGGTGCCAATGAGTCTGGGCTCTAGCCCAGAGAAATGGGAAAGTTAAACTCTTACAAAGAAGTCAAGCCCTCTTATAGACTCTAATGTTAAGTAGTCAAGCTGTCTTTTAAATCAAATTAATTCCTAAGTACTGATTCCAGTGATTAGATACTATTCTCAATCAATAATAAATAATACAGAATAAACTGGGTTATAAGTTTTCAACTTTACAAGGTCACACATTTAAATGCTTACCTAGTATGTACAGGGTTCTCTGTTGAACTCTATGGAGATGTAAAACTAAAAGGAAATAGTCCCTACTTTCAGGGAGCTTATATTCTACTGTGGTGATACAGTTAAGTAAAGAAAAGATATTTGAGGAAGGAAAGACTACTAATACTTGAGAGGTGAGAGAAACCTTTACTGAGCTTGTGACAGACCCTTATGGCTGAGCCTTGATGTAAGGTGAGGGTGCAGATACAGAAAGAGGCATTCTAGGAATGAGAGAAATGCTTGACAAAGGACCCTTATTTGGGAAGTGGAAAGCTGAGCTTGGAGGGCAGCTTGTAAGTCAATTTGGCTGGAACTTAGAGTGAATGAAGTAGAGGAACATGAAATAGGGATGGGAAGGTAGGTTCATTTCAATTTGTAGAGAGCCTTCAACCCCAAGTTAAGGAATTTCACCTTTGGATTACCAGAATTCATCTAGCAGTAAACATGTGCCAGACTTTCCAGAACACTGATTCCTAAGGATTGCTGTAAATGTTAGATAGGTATGTGTGGGAATTGAGTGAACCAGCTGACTTCATCTTGTGACTCAATTCTGCATCTAGCTCAGTTCCCTTTCTGTTCAGTTATGGGTCTAGTCCAATTTCTGTTTTGTTAGAAAACTATTCAGTTTGGGGAATTGTGAGAAAATTTTATTGCATTGTTTTAATCTAACCCCGCGTGGCTGGAAAGCTGGACCACCTCTACTTGTTGCTTAGGGACTCTTAAATAAGGCTCCAGGTTATGCTGACCAGAAACCCAGTCAGATCCAAATATTGATGCAAGGAATTTTCTCATTATTACACATTATGCATCAATGTATAATGTAATTACATATCAAGCAACCCATATGTCTTCTCTGAAAACTTGCTCCATACTAATCAGTCAGTTATTGTTTCCTTGTTCCTTTAATTGAATACAGACACTTAGAGAGGAGTAGAACACCTCTTTTCTAATTTCAGGGAATTGTACCTGTTTGCTTTCCCTCTCCTAACTCAGAAAGCCTCTAATCTACCCTCCAGTTAGAAAGTAGATGACCTAATCTTGTATCCTGGTTTGTATTAAGTTGTTTTCTTTTAATGCATAAAAATCTGTTCCCCCCCTGTATTCAGGGTCCAGTGCCAAGCTGAGGAGGCCAGGTCCTGATTTGTTAAGCAGTTGGCATGTATTGCTTAATAAATCGATATGCCTGCAAACTCGAGCCTTTGTTTCATTAGTCATTTTAATCAGTTGACGTGTCAAACAGATGACATAGAGTTAGACATTTTTCCCTTTTGCGTTAACAGTTTTGTGGCTCTTTAAATGTAACCTGTATCAGAAGTTTTAGAAATTTTATGAGTTTCATTTATACAAGGGATTCTAATGAAATGCTTTTGTAAAAAATTTGTTTCAAGTTGAAACTAATTTTTCATTTCATTTGGAATAACAATTCTCTCCTCTTTTCATTCAAATACTAGTTGTCTTAAATTGATTTGTATTTAGCCTATTTTAGATGAAAATAATAGAATTTAATTTGAATGACATATATTCAATTAATTATTATCATTTGAGTGCTCTTAAATAATCAGTTATTTTTATCTCTAAGAATGGAGTCTAAAGTAAACAATAGTTGAAATCCTTATTTTATTTTAGCATCGATCCACAATGGTATGGTAAGAGAAGGAAAAAAAAAATCATTTATTTGTTATTTCTTCCCCAGTTAGTGTTTGCTGTGGAAAAATCTGTTACTAAAAAGAGACTATGGAATCTCACAGAAGATGACATCTCAGACCGGGTCACTCTTCATGTCTGCTCATCTACAAAGAAGTATCTTTTACATTGGGTGTTTACTATTTGAATGTGCTACTGAAATTATATTCCTGTGTATTTCTTTATAAATTCAATTCCAATGTCATGATTTATAAAATTGTACATACTGTGTATAATTTTGTAAACAATACTTGACAAATAGGCAGTGTCTGATTTATAAATACTCACATCATGAATGGACAGTTGAAAAGTCTATAAATCTGACCTTCATGGGGAAAATTGTTTCTTCTTTCTTAATTCAGTCTAATTCTCAGGCAGCTAAATGGTAAAGTGAGTAGCACACTAGACTTGGAATGAGGAGGTGCTGAGTTCAAATTCTGCCCCGGACACTAAACTAGCTGTGTAATCCTCAGCAAATCACTTAACCTCTGTTGTGAGGATAAAATGAGAGGATAATTATAAAGTGTTTTGCAAATCTTAAAGTGCTGCGTTTTTGCTGGCTGTTAATTAAAAACAAAAGAGAGTATTTGGCTACAGATTTTTCTCTTACACAGAGAGTTTACAAATTCCTGGCATCCAGAGGGACCCGTTATTCTCTTCCCTCCTCTTTCCTTTTATATACTTGGGGAGAATGGAGAGACAGAAGAGAAACTGGTCTCTTGAATTGGAATTTCTGTATATTCTGATAGAAATGGTATTATATGTGCTGGTTTAAAAGTAGAATTGGTACTAAATGCATTACGAATTAAATAAACTTTTGTGGAATACTTTGGAAAATAACTACTATTCACTGCATGCGTTCTGAGGGAAAATGTGTTTCTAAATAACCTGTCTGTAAGCTGGGCATTACTTGCACTTAAAGAAAAAGGATATACATATTTTTTGAAAATTTCAAGGTGACTGCTATTTTATCTCAAAAGATAGGTAATAAAACTATATTACAAAATTCTTCGTTTTGAGTACCAGTCTTTAAGTATTATAACTTTGTAGCATGTTATGGGTCATTGGTGAAAACAATTAAATTATGCAAACATTTATTAAGTACCAGCTATGTGCAAGATAACTGTTTGGTGACTGAAATCACACAGACAAGAAACAAAACAGTTCCTGCCTCATTTTTAACATATTACTTCTCTCAGGAGTTCAAGGGTACATATAGTATGTGGAGATCCCTTCCTTCCTCTGATGTTCTTTTTCATCGCATACAAAAAGGAAGAGAAGGAGGGAAAAAGGAAGGAAGGGGAAAGGAGAGCACTTTATAGACTTTTCATTTGGTCCTCACAACCCTCTCAGATAGTACTGAAATTATCTTTATTTTTCAGTTGAGTAAACTATTGAAGCAGACTGATTGGCTTGTACAGAGTCATATAACTAGTTAGTGAGTGTCTGAGGCTGGATCTGAACTCAGTCTTATCTCTAGGCCCAGTGCTCTATCCACTGTGATACCTCCTGCCCCCAAATAAAGTTTGAAATTCTTTTCTGTCTCTGGAACACCTTTCAAATAGTGTAGGTGTTTACATCTTCCTGTATTCATACTTCCTACTTTAGTGTGCCTTAAAAAATTTTTTTTTAATTAAACGTTTTTCTCTCTCTTCTACCATCTCCAACTGCTACTGAAAATTCAAGTCAGCAGCAAGCATTTACTAAACATTATGTGCTGTGCACTGAGGGTGCAGTGAAAGACATCCCTGCTGTAAAGGAGCTCTCAGTTTACTGGAGGAGACAGCATGAAAAAAAAAGCAAAAACTGTAACAAATGTGTGTAGTCAGACAAAACAAATCTGCGTTGGCTATATCCAAAAGTGTATGTCTTACTATGCATCTTAAGTGTAGTACCTCTATCAGAAGATGGATAACATGCTTCATCATTGATTATCAGGAATTGTGGTTGGTCATGATGTGGATCAGAATTCTTAAGTTTTTCGAAGTTGTTTGTCCTGACAACATTATTATTGTACATGGTTCTTTTTCTACTCTCTTCATTCTGAAACCGTTTATGTAAGTCTTCCAAGGTTTTCCTGAAACCATTCCTTTTATCTTTTTTTAAAGCAGTAATCCATAATACTCATATAATTTGTTCAGCTATTTCCAGTTGATGTTCTTTGCTTCGTTCTTGGCTTCTAGTTCTTCGTCATTACAAACAGAACTGCTATAATTATTTGTGTGTAAGTCAATTTTTTCCTTTTCTTTGATCTTTTTGCTTTTAATGTTAGCTATTATTTTTAGAGTATAGGCTATTTTGGAGTAGTGATATTGCTTGGTGAGAGCATATACACAGGTTGCATTCATATTAAAGATGATGCTAATTTTCTTACATTTAAAGTTGCATTACCTGACTTTAAAATAGATGTTAGTATTTGTTCTTTTTGTTTTGTCTGATTCTGCCAAATATTTTTTATTTGAATTTCCTTAATTAGTCAAGAATACTTTGTCGCACTTATGATATCCGTGACCCAAAGGTAAGATGAAAACCAGTTTATCTTGGAACCAGTTATGTTTGTTTTTAAAATGTAAAATTAAAATTTAAAGTTTCGAATTTTAAAATTATACTTTAGTCATTAGTTTCAGTGTATTTACTTCAGCACACTCCTACTTTCTTTTGAGGTGCAAAGCTAACTGGAGTTCTGCTTGACACAAATATAATTAACATGATTACAAGCATTTCAGATCTCTGGAAAAGTATTTAAAATATATTTTTTATTATAAGAGAGAGAGAGGAGAAAAAATTTCCTAAGGTTTCAGCAGATGTTAGATTTAAAGACTGTATAAAATGCAAACCATCTGTGTTGCTTCCAAATCCTGTCTGTAGCCCACCTTTCCAAGCCAGTGGTATGTTACTCTCATTTACTTTCTCTCCATTCCATCAGAGGGGATGCTTGGTGTTTCACATCCACGATTTTTTATTTCCCATCCTCCCTCCACAGAGGCTGTCCTCAGTAACAGAATGAACCTCCTCCTCCCACCTGACAGAATCCTAGTTTCCTTCAGAGCTAATGTGCTGAAGCGCTTCCTCTCACTCTCATGAGAAGCCTGTGTGCCCTGAAAGCCCCCATTGATAGTGTGGTCCCCCAAGAAATTATTTTATGCACATTTTTTACTGCCTTCTTTGTGCATGTTTCTTAATAACAAAATATAAATTCCTTGAAGGCAAAGAGTATTTAATTTTTGTCTTGTATCACTATCACCTCCACAGAACCTGAAAGATGTTAGGTGCTGTTCAAATGCTTGTTGAATTTAAAAATGTAATTAAAGAAACCAATTATATTCAAGGGAACTCCATTTGAGATGGTGTTAATGTTGTAGAAACCAAGTGTCATTGTGTTTTCAGTTACATGAAATTAGCTGCTAATAGGGAGGGAAAACCAGAGAGTGGAGCATTGGCAAGAAGCAGCTTTGCAATTCCATTTTCTTTGAGTAAGCAAAGTCATAAGACTTTGGAAGCAAGCAGAGCAGCCACTGAGGGTTCAGGCTTGGTTTTGAATTCAGTTTGTATCTTGAGCCAAGTATATGCAGAGACACAGGAGCTGCTGCCATTTCTACTGGTAGAGAGAGGTGCTGGGAACAGTTGTGCCTTTTGGACAAGCAGAGTGCTAGTACCTCATTAATTAAGTAATAGAAAGAATGACTGGCTTTGCCTCAGACTATAATACAATCTCTGACTACTGTATAACAGAACCAGAAAAGGAAGTGGTGAGGAGAAGGGACATTCACAGAAAGTTTCTGATTAAAAGAAGAACATTTAATTTATTATCTTTCTGAGAAATTATTAGAGGATTTGATAAATTGTATTTATAAAGTGGCATATTCCTATTTAGAGCATGGATCATTATGATTGCTTCAAATTATTAATTAGTTTTGAAAGTGACATTTCTGTTTCTGGTACCTTAGATGCTGTTAAAACCATACTAAAGATCATTTAATTCAAATCCCTCGTTCTGCAGATGAGAAAAAAATCCTGGAGAGGTCAGGTCATTCTGTTGAATATGAAGCAGTAAGTGACAGCCAGGAGTGGAGCCCAGGTCTCTTAATATCTGATCTCTTCAAGGTGCTTTCTACTATCCCTGCTAGAATTTTAGATCAAGAAGAGTATAATATTAGAGCCTAGGCCAGAGGTTAACCTCTTTTCTAACATTCTTAAAATCATTTTTTGAAGAGCCAATTTATACTTTAGATATACTTTTTCTAATTGGTACTAGATGTTTTATACCAATGTCTTAAAATTGTGTAGTTTAATATATAAGCCAATACAATAAAAAAAAAATTAACAAATCACAATACTTTGTCTCCAGAAAATTCTTATTTTAATGTCCATTTATAGCTTAGTAAGTGGAATAGAGAGCCCTGAGCTATTATAACTTAACAATGTAATTAGTTAACTACCTCATTCCCTTGAAAAAGTCAGTTTGATGCTGAGGGGGCACAAGTATATGACTTAAAAAAGAGGCTAAGATGGGGGAAAGGAGAGCAAAAGAGCCAGGTTTGGGTTAGGTGAGATGCTGTTGAACAGGATCATTGACTAAAGAGAACATGCCAGAGTGCCCCAGGAGCAGTGGGTGGCAGCTTGATTAGGCTTTGGTGGCTAGGCTTATAGAGTTTGTCTGTTCTCAAGTCAGACAATCAACAAGCATTATTAAGCATTTAGTATATGCCAGGCACTGTGCTGATTAAGCTTTGTAGATGAGTCCACATACAGGTATAGACCCATTACTTTATGTACTTAAAGGTATACCATTAATAATTTGCTGACATCACCCGCACCCCTACCCTTGTCTAACTTCTTCATTTTACAAGTGAAGTAGTTAGGGCCTAGCGAAATCAGAGCCACACATTGCTAGTTAATGTCCCTAAAAGTCCATTATTTTTTGGTCACTTGGCTAGCATTTATTGCCTTTTGTGTTCCAGACCCTGTGCAAAGCATTGAAGATACAAAGGCAAAAAAAAAAAAGTCTTTGCTTTCAAGAAGTTCAGTGAGAGAGACAACTTGCAAATAACTATGTACAGGCTCACTACGTACAGGATGAGTTGGGAGTAGTCTCAGGGGGGAAGGCGCTAAGATTAAGGAATTATGTATTTTTATAATAAAGAGTCTATTTTTTAGGCAGAAAGTGCTATCACTTATAGTTTTATCTGTTAGAGAGGTTAAACCATAGGTCTAAACTACCAGAAAGATAAAACGATCTCTACTTAATGTCAGTCAACTGAAATTGTCTGGGTGGCCTTAAAGCTCAATGAAGACAAAGAATCATAGAATCTAGAGCTAACAGGGACAGGAGAGATCAACCTTCTACTGATGAAGATATGCCTGCTGATAAATCAGATAATGCATTATTGTTAGAGGGATATTTCAAAAATCTTTGCTGCTTTCTGCCCACCATGTGGATCAGTGTACAAATGATAATTCCTGTGTACATATACACAGATACATATACTTAAAGGTATATTTTTTTCATAATCAAAGTGGACAAAAAAACTAGATGGTAGTTCTCATATTTCTTGTAAATGTTTGGAACTGCTTTATAATATGATTTTGAATAATAATACTTCTACAAGGCAATTTCACTTGGGCTTTTAAAAAAAATCCATAGAATTATTTTTATTTACTTTTTAGAAATCCAACATAATTGTATTTTTAAAGTACAGTTAAGTTGTTTCAAGTTTAGGGATTTAAATATTCTAAATGGCTACTTATGAGAAAGCTCATTAAAATAGTTTACTTTGGTGGAGGGGCATTGGGAATGTGTATCTGATTTACACAGGCATAAACAGAAAGAAGACTACATCTCTCACCTCTCTTAGTAGTCTGATATTCCTTAAGCTCTTGAACATGTTAAAGCATACAGTGTTTAGTGCTAAAGAAGTCTATTAACATTTGGAGGAAACCCTTTCCAGAGATACTTAAAAGAGTAAGAGTTCCTGGGCTCTTGTGTTTTCAAAGTTAAGACGTTTAATACATTATTTCAGAGCCCTGACCTGTTTGGCATGGTAGTCATATACACAGGCATTGTGCACAGTAGGCATTCAATAAACACATGTCAGCATACCCAATATATAAAATCCCAGGTGTTAGGTGAGAAGTAGGGTTCTTATAAGAGATGAAGTCATAGTGCCTTTTGACATGACAGCCGCATGACTAACCTCACCTCTGCAGTATCTTGAAAACAGAAGAGCCAATAAGACTTAAAGAATAGGGAATTTTAATACATGCTTCAAACTCTGGAAGATTTGGTTCAGGTGACAACTCTGCTTTGCAAAATCTATGCTCCAAGACCTCTCAGAGCTAATAATGAACCTTAGGCATAATAATTATTATTACTTTGTATTTTCATTTTGGAATAGAAATGTCATATTTAAAGAAATCTGACAAAGTTTGAAAACTTACTGTCCTGTAACATAATTGCTTATCCTTATGCTTTTTATAACTTATTGATACATAATATATTTTTATTTGAAGTGCATCATTTTATGTGTATTTTTAAGTTTCAATCTTATTTCCCCTTTTGTCACTTCTAGAGTTTACCAAAACCTGCAGACTGGAAATATCAGAATGGACTGTCTACTTCATGGCTTTCTTTAGATTGCACAATTCATGTTAACATTCATGTTCCACTTTCAACTACAACTGCTAGTTATCCCCTGGAGAAAAATACAAAGGTAATAGATAAAATAAACTTATAATATTATTAAATAACTGTTGAGAATATTGTCTTTCTTTTCCATTATTGGACACCATTAGGTGGTGATTTGTTGTGTCTGTGTCTTATTCCTTCATGCAGATTATAAATACCTAGATGGTAGAGTTAACCAACCAGTGCCTTATAGTTGTTTTTCTTTCTTGCACATATTAGGTGCTTGGTAAATATTCTTTATTGAAAAAAAGGTTGTCTGGGTTTTTCTTTGTCTTAGGCCTCAATTTAGCTTCCTTACATTTCCCAGTACCTTTTTCTTAGCTCTCTTTGTATAATTTCTTCTCAGTATCTCAGACTTAGGATTTTTCCACTTTTGTTGCTTTTCCTTTTTGTCCTTTCTATTAACAAGAGAACTCTCTGAAACTATTTGATATCTTTCATTCCATATTATAGCTCCTTTCTGTAGTGTTTATGTTTTTGTTTTTATTTTTTTAAGGCTTTTGAAATGAGTAGTTATCTGTGGTTAAACTTTTGTTCTATATTTTACATATATTTAGGAAGATTTATTTACAATTTAGATACATATAGGCATGTGCCTCATATTTTTGGTCAGGAGAGAAGATGAGGGGTAAAGACTTTATATATGGAGTAGTTAAAGATTGGAGGTATATTGCAATTTTTTAAATATGATTGCAAGAATATTTTTTTAATATTAAATGTTGCCAGTGCTTTCAGTTTTTTAGGAACTGTAAGCATGGAAGGGAGAAAAATCTAATAAAACTGAAATTATTTAATATATGATATACTTAGAGACTTAATGAGATGTTTTTCTTTTAAGAATGGACTTGCACGCTGGGCCAAGCAAATTGAAGGTGGTGTATATTTGATCAATGGACAAGTTAAAGAGGAAGATTGCGAACTGCTAGAAGGACAGGTGAATTCCGGAAATTATCTTTGAGCTATTAAATGACTTGAAATATTTCCTTTAAGATGAAAAAAAAGTATGACTAATATTCTGACAAAATCTGTGGAATTTGTGTATCATTTAGTCCCAGTATTTCTGAAGATTTGTACATTAAAATGTGGTTAAGGGCCAAATGTATTAATCACAATATGGTGCAGTCTTGAAAAATTTGCTGGAAGCACCCAATATTTATAGCTCTTTGGCTCTGAGTACAATAGTAATAGCTAATATCTTCTTAGACTATAGCTAGACTCAAAGTGATTCTGACTCAAAACCATATTTCCAGTGAGTTAATTGGAACAGAGAAAATTGGGGAGGAATTGATTTTTTCAAAAATTTTGATGTTGATATATAGTTTAAAAATTTCACCCCACAAATGCTATCTGTAGTGCTTTTCCGTTAACTTTTTAGATTTTTTTTTTTAACCTATAGTATTAACAAATTTTGGTCTCTTGTTAGACCTATTCAGTACTAAAAATGTCTTCAGGATGATTTCTAAATTGCTTTTTAAAAAAACCTGAAGGAAATATTTATTGCCTAAATTATTAGTGTTTTAATTTTTTTCTCTTTCAGAAAAAGTCTTCTAGAGGAAATACTCAAACTACTAGCCAAACTTTTGATGTCAGGGTCCTGACACATTTGGTAAATATTGGGAAAATGCTACTAATCTAAAATCTTTTCAGAAAGTCATTATATGGCATTAACAAAATTTACATTTTGGAGTTTATTATATATAGAATCATAACATTTTAGAACTTAGTCATTATTAATTTTTCAACCATGAGAACAGTTTACTTTTTAAGTAACTCACAGAGGTATCATTTTCCTGGAACCATTTATGACTACCTCCTTAGCCCTAAAGCTTGGAGGAAAGGAGGAAAGAATGAGAGATGATGTTGAAAGGACTTTAGGTTTAGAATTTGAGAGAAGCAGGAGCTCATGATGGATCACCTCAATTTTCTCCATGGTGTACTCTGCTGACAGGGAGTAGTGATAGAGAGAAGGAAAGATTTAGAATCAATTGTGAGAAATTTATCAAGGAAGAGTAAAAAGCATTGGTATGTAACACTGAGGGCCCATTTAAAATTAGATAATATATGTGAGCTTCATTTGTCTGATGTGGCTATCACTTGATAGTTATCCATCTGTAAAGCATTTGAAGCTAAATGGTGGAGAATGTAAATGGAAGATGACTATCTCAATCTGCCTCCAGTAAACTCCCATGAACCCTATTTTAAGTTGTGGGGACAGATTATAGGAAGGCATAAAGATAGGAAATGGAATGTCATTTTTAGAGAATGGTTAATTGTCCATTTTATTCTGGAACAAAGATGGAGGATGTGAAGGAAAGTAGTGAACTAGGTCTGGAAAACTAGGTTGGGACCAGGTTGTTCCATATTTTAAATACCAGGCTAAGAATTTTATTTGAATTTTATTCTAGAGGCACTACATTAAAAAGGAAGTTTTTTCTTATGTTGAGTCACAATTTGCCTCCCTTAACTTTCACCCACTGGTACTAGTTTTATTTTCTGGCACCAAGAAGAACAAGGATGAACTGCTTTCTACGTGACAACCCTTCAAATAGTTGGAGATTGCTATCATGTCCTACCCCTTTCTTGTCTTTTCAATCTGCCTGCCCTAATCTAAAAAACAGAAACAACTTTCCCTAAAAAGTACTGTACCCGCGCTACTACCGTCTTATCTTTCCTTGCTTTGCGAAGTCCTACACAAAGCACTCTGTACTCTTTGACTACCCCCCTTCCTCTCTGTCCCCTCCCCAGCCTTTCCACCACCTCCATCCTTCATCCCTTGTAATATGGCATCCATCTCCACCATTCTGCTGAAATTAAATTCCTTGACACTGCACTTTTCTGGTTCTCTTCCTGTCCCTCTGACTGCTTCTTCTGTTTACTTTGCTTCCTTCTTCTGTAGCTTTCCTTACCTCTGCCCTTTTTCCAAGAGATGGACATTTTTGCAAGGTTCTTTGCCTTTGGCTTTCTGCTTAGGTGTATCTATATTTTCTTCCTCAGTGATTACCTCCACTCCATGGCTTCAACTCTTATTTTTTTGTGGTCCATTACCAACTTTTAATTTTTTCTAATTTTTCTGTTATGCCTCCTTTTGAAATACGTACTGGACATTTCTATCTGGTCATCATATTAATTTACACTTCAAAAGTCAAATTCATAATCTTCCCATTTAAAGTAGCTCCTCCTGATTTTTCTGTTTCTGTGAAGTGTGTCATTATTCTCCTAGTAAACTAGAGTTGAAATCTTGTAGTTGCACTGTATCTTTTCACATCCCATACTTTCCAGCCAAACTGAACTACTTGTCATTGATTGAACAGTCCTGAGCTATTATTTGAACATACTTTCTACTTCTCCATTTTACTCATGGTATTTATAATTTTCTCCCCATTAATAGTCCCTGCCTGTTAAAAATCCTTCCCAATATTTCCAGATCTATCTTCTTCATCCTAGGGTAGCTATTTTTGGTCCACCTAGGCAGAAGTGACCTTCATGTTATCTGAACCTCATTATCTGAAGTATATGGTATTTCTCTCATATGCTTTGTACTATAGTTATTTGTATACATGTCTTCTTTCTTCTGTTGGATTGGAAGCTCTTTGAGGGCAGCAACAATGTCTTATTCATCCATCATTCGTTCCTCCACAATACTGAGCTCAGTGCCTTTCAAACAATTGCTACTCAAGAATTATGTTTTGGAATGAATATTGAAATTGTTATATTTATACTCAGGATAAATAGGAGCGGGACTTGTAATTTCATTGGAATAAGGCACTCTCAGATGAGGAAATTCCCCTCCCAATGCAAATTGGCATATTCTTTGACACTTAGAGTCTTATTTCCTTAGAGAACTGACAGGGTAGGTGACTTGTACAGAATTATTTAGGCATTGTGTGTTAGAAGTGGGACTCGAAGCAAGGCTTTGCTGGTTTTAATGTCATACTACTCATGTTTGTGCTTAAAAGAAAAAAATTGATTTCCGGTTACAATATAGATGCTCAGAAAAACTACTAAACTACAAAAAGGAAAATGGGGTAAAGACCTTTTCATAATTGATTGAAAATATTTTCAAACATTGGGGCAAGAAATAAAAGTCATGCTCATAAAATTCCTAAAATGCTTGTGTGGAGTTTAACATGGCACTTGTTTTATTTCTAGTGGGAGGGCCACTTAATCATTATTTAGACTAAATGCAACATTTCTCTTTCAGCTCCTTAATTCGAATCACAGATCTACAGCTACAGTCCAGGTCTGCAGTGGTTCTGTAAACCTCAAGGGTTCTGTGACATGTAGAGCTTATATTCACAGCAACAAACCAAAAGTTAAAGATGCTGTGCAGGTCAGAACATAATTACATCGTACAGGGCATAATAATGTTTTACTTCAGCTGTCCCATAACAATTTAACCTTTAAAACTTGGAATCATTCATTTGACTCTACTTGGCAAGAGAATGTAGTGTACATATACTTGAGGTTTCCTTTAGGGTCTTAAGGGGAAAATGCTTAAAGAGCTAAGTGTAAGCATTATTATTGTTTTTAAATTGCTGAGATCACAGTCCTAGTGAATCTAAATAACAGTAAAATCGCAGTACTAGTGAAAATATAGTTTATCTACATGTTCAGAATTGAATCTGAGAATTTATGATAAAGTTCAAAGTTCTTTACTCTCATTTTTCTTTAAATTGAAATAGCTTATGGATATTCCTTGGTATTTTCAAAGGATCTGGGATTGCATCAGTGTGGGTAATATTGCTCTCCTGTTTGTTGATAGAGTAGACAGAAATTTTTTCTAGGTCTTTGGATAGCTCATAAGTACTGGTGCAACAGAGTTGCTAGATTGTTAGTCCCTAGATTGTTGTTGTGTAAAGGACTCACCTCCTTTTCAAATAACATTTTCTGAGTGAGGTCTGTGTTACTCTTGCATGAAAGTCATCATTTATAATTTGCTGTACCCTACTTTCTTCTGATGTATACTCACAATTTTGATTCTTTAAAAATTATGACATTCCTTAAATTGCAGTTATATGGCATTTAGGGTTGTATATAATTGTATCAAAAGTAATATTGGTGTTAAAGAAATAAATTTTTATGTCAGGGAGCACCTTGGGTTTGTCAAATATGTACTGTTTCTCACTTAAAATTATTTTTATTATTAATAAGATATAGCATACGTTGTTTTATTTTATATTTCTCCATTTTCCTGTGTGAAAATGGAGGAAATTTGTCCTTAAGTGATGATTACACAATTCCCTATAGGATCATCAACCAACTATGGATGAACTATCATAATGGTAAAAGTGCGTCCCAGGTCCTTTTCCTCTCAGAATCTTCAGTTTCTAAGAGCAACCCAAAAAACTGAAATGTCACGTTGGGTGCCAGGTCATTCAGAAATTGTGAAAATTATGACACACTTCGAAATAATTGTGTAGTTCACCAGTTCAGAGCACTGACATTAACTAGTATTATTTATGCAGTATGTACATAACTTATTAATTTGGAAGTAACTAATTTGGATAGGACTGAGCTGAAATTTATCTTTATTCTATTAAAGGGAAAATACCTTAATGATATTGATGGATATTGCCGAGGAAATGAATAGTAAAAATGAGTTTGGAAGGGAAATAGTTACCTGCTTTAAGCACTAAGCTTGTCAGTCACTTTAGACTTAGAATTATGTTTCCATTTGTGTTTTAGTAGACATAATTTGACCCTAAATATTTCAAAATTATGTCAGTTAGGGTCTTATAGCAGGAGCCCTACATTTCTATTTCTGATTGTGTTTTGTTTTTGTCTGTAGGCATTAAAGAGAGATATATTGAACACAGTGTCTGATCGTTGTGAAATACTATTTGAAGATCTTCTTATGAATGAAACACCAGGCAATACAGGTTTGAATATAAAATAAGTGATTTTTAAAATTTCATTGTATGTTTTCTTTATTTGGTGCAGGAATATAACAGTGTATAAATTGGACACATTCTTAGGGTTTTGTGACAGAATTGCAATAAAGTATATTTAGTACTTTAGGAATAAATTTTAGCAATATTTGCAAGTGTTTATTGTCTAAATGGCAATTTTTTCCTCTAAAACACCTGACCTACTAGTATATGTGGCATGTGTTATAGATGATTACTTTTATTTACTTAAACATGTGAGTTCCCTCCAGAACTTCTCAATGGTCAAAATACAATTAAAATTTTTTTCACTAGTTTTAGTATAATGTGTTCTAAATAGCAATCTAATTCTTTGAAAATTGGTAGTTATTGTCTGGTATGTATGGTTGCTTGCTACTAAGTAGAATATTTGGTTAAACAGGAAACTTTACCCATGGACCAGATAAAATAATATATTTTATGTAAACAGATAACTTATGGAGTAGACTAAAATATAAGTTTTAAATATTCATGATTGGTATATAGATAATAGATACATAATGGGTTATTTTTGAGTGCTAGGGATGCTTAGATACATCCCTAACATTTTAAGATGATGCCATGAAGGTAGATATGTCTTCCCATAGAACTTTTCTTGTTACCACTATTAGACAGACACTGAATTGACTGTACTTTCTTTGTGTTCTAAGGCTTAAAAGTAAGACCTTGACTTAAGTTCTTCCTTTGACACCAACTAGCTCTGCCTCTGTGGATAAGTCATTTAAACTTTCTAGAATTCTTTTGTTTATTTATGAAATGGACATAATAATCATACCACTTTTCTCCCAGTGTTGTAAAGAAAGTTCCTGGTATACCATAAAGACTCTATCATATTATTATTCTTTGTGTAAACAGTATTTATTACTTATGCCATTTAAGAATGTTTAATCATTTTTAAAAATTTGGCCTCATTCAGTATTTTTTACTTTATATTCAGAGTAATGTTTTGAACATTTTGATGACTTACCTGTTTAATATCTCAAAGTAGCATTTCCATGACTTAACTCACAGATTGAATGTTGCATCCCTTAAAGTAGGTGTTCTTAACCTTTTTTGTGTCACAGACTCCTTTGGCAATCTGATGAAGCCTGTGGATCCCTTCTTGGAAGAATAATATTTTTTAAAGGAAAAGAGAAAAAAAATCACTTTGCAAGTTGAATGACTACGTTCTGGCCCTTGTTAGAGTATGAGGTGTTTAGCATAGACATATCATAGTTATATAATTTCATTATATGATGCAAATTATATAATATAATAGAATGATATTAATTATATAACAAAATATAGAGAATTCCAAAGTCTTGGTACAATTTTAAATTATTAAAGCTTAAAACCTCAGGAAGATGAGTCTTTATTACTTCAGCCCTGGCCACTGTGCCACCTAGTTGCTCCTGTTTAGGAGTTATCTGCAGATATATAATACCTGAATTCATGGAAACTGATGAGGTCATCAAGAGAGAGACAGTGAAGGGAGAGAAGATGAGGGCACGGGGGGACACTCGTGGTTTGGGTGCAAGGCATGGATTGTGGTCTAAGAAAGGTACTATAGATTATAGTCTCACAGAAGGGAAGAAAAGCAGCTGAGATGCCCAAAACCTCTTTTGAGGAGACGAAATCTATGAAAGGAGCCTTTGCCTCAAGTGTCTTGTGTATACAAATGTTCAAAGTTCAGAAATCAGATGAGGAGCTCTCAGAGGTCCTAACGCAATGGGACAATTTGATCTCGTAGGGATTACTGATACTAGGTGAGATGAAACCTGTTACTGGACTGTGGCTCTGTTTGGGAACACTTTATTGAAAAGAAACAGAATAGATAAGAGCAGAGGCTGGGGAAGAAGATGGTAGCATTGTAAGTAACAAAGTATGTTCCTGTGAGGAAATCCAAGAACTAGAGGACAGAATCATGACAAAGACTATTTGGGTCTCATGGTTCATATGAAGTTTTTTTAGCATCCTACTCTTTGTCTATCAGGAAAATCTTACAAAGAGTGATATTTGGAATACGTAATATAAAATTTATGTAAACCACAGCACCCTTACATGAATTTGAGATCTGTATAGGACATATTTATTTTACTATATAATCTTTTAAATAAACACAGATGTCTTTCTTTGAAGTTGTGGATGACCAGCTTTATATAATTGTATAAAGCCACTTATAGTACTAGTAAAAACAATTAAGAACCATAACCAGTGGCTTACGATTAACTTTTATTTTGTTGCTCTGGTATAACAATGTAATCATTTTTTTAAAGAGAAATAAATTTGAGATCTATGTGGGGGGCATAGTATATTTCTTTTTAACTTAAATGATTAGATTTCTTTTTGCCTCTGGATCTGTGGAAGGCAGATTTGGGTTCTCCATTTTAAAATGTCTCTTTGAAAATGAAAATAAATATAGGAATGATTTTTGAAATGGCAGAATTATCTTCCCTCTGTTTCTGAGTTTTTAGTATATTTAAAAAGAAAAAACTGTTACCTTAAAAAAATACCCCTAGTAATCTCCATTTTTGTCATCAGTTATAAACTAATTAGAAGACCAGTACTCAGTTGTAAACTAATTAGAAGACCTATACTCATTAGCAAATAAATTTAATTTAGCTTCTGAAAAAAAGAAGTTAGAAATGTGTTTTTCTTACCTTTTTTCCTTCTTTTTCTCTCTGTTCTTTGCTAATATTTCTGTTAACAGTATGTTAACTTGTTTCCGAAATTAATTAAACCCCCACATTTAATGTGCAGTCTTTAATGTATAGGGAACATATTTTTAAGGTTTTTCTTTTCTATTAGTAGCATATTAATGCAGCTCAAAACACTAAATTTTATTTTGCATTCTAATATTTCTCCCATTGGCACAAATTATGAGTTCCACATGATATTTTTAGCTTATTAACAATAATAATGATTATTATTATATCTGTATATGTGTGTGTATGTAATGTAGAAACTGGACAATTAAGAAAAGTTACAAGGCTAATTGCAGTTCAGTGATTTTACAGCTAGGAGGCAGTCTGATCAAAGAGGAGAATTTAATTTCTTGTCTCTGAAAGGTAGATAATGTGCTAGAGCTAGAAAAATATGCTAATTTTTGCATTTCCTGTGAAACTTAAGGAATTTTTGATTGTTTTTCACTTTATATCTAAAGTCTTTGGTTGGTTCTTTAACAAGTAAATGTAACTTTTGTCATTTATAAGTACTTTGTGACTTGAAAAGCGTGAGGAAAATGATGGTATGACATAATTTGAAAAGTAACAACATAAAACCCACAAGAATCATTTTAAATCTATTAGTGAAAGAATACATTCTGCAAAGAATATACCCTTTTAAAGAGTAGGCTACTCTTTAAGCATAATTTTAAATAATATAAACCATAGACTAAATTTTTATATTTATATGTTCTTGTACATAAAATTATTTGTATGAAGAAATAGGGAAACAATTTTAGTTTTCATAACCTGATTACTTTTTAAAAATTATTTTATTGATATCTTTTGTTCTTATAAACCTATTTCTTTTAATGAAATGTTATTTATCTTTAGTGGTATCCTCTTCCCTCTAGTATAGCAAAATCAGCCTTTACATTTAAATCCCTGAAGAGTCTGGATTCTACTCACTTTTCATGGTTTATTTGATATTATTCCCCTTCACATTACTCTGTGCTCCATCCAAAATGGCCTATTTGTTGTTTTCCAAACTTTGTACTTTCTGCTGACTCTCTCTCTGTCTTTGCACAAGCCCAGAATGCCTTTATCACCTCTGAATCTTAAAATCTCTAATTTCCTTCAAGGCTCAGCTCAGATGCCATGATCTCAGGAAAGCTTTTCCACATCCCCCCAGTTGTTAGTGCTTTCTCCCTCTTCAATTTAATTCAATTCAGCAAGCATTTTAAAAAAATTCCTGATTATTTTGTATTTATTCTGTATTATGGGCATGTTGTTTCCTTTAGTAGGTAAACTCCTCAAAGGCAAGGATTGCTTAATTTTTGTCTTTTTATTCCCAGTGCCTTGCATATAGTAGATACTTAATCACTGTTTGTTTAATTAAATTGTTCAGGTGTTGAAGAGGATAGAAAGGTCTCTTCATCTGGTTTTTTTTTTTTGTCTTTTATAATTTTGATTTAGTGATGCCACCATTGCACGAGTATCTTTTTCATAGCCAGTAATAATATTATTTACATGATAATAATTATGTTTTCTTCTAGATTCTGAAAAAGAATTCTATGCTCTGCCACATCGAGTATTTGCCCCCATTCCTGGATCCAGTGTAAAACTGTGTGATTATAAATTTAGAGATGAGTCGACTAGGGAGATACAGGAACATTTTATGGAATTGTTGGATCAGCACATAGGAATAGATGATTTAGAAATTGCAGAGGAAATCAATACAGGTAAAAATAAGATCTTGTTTAAAAAAGAAGGCATCATTGTAGCTATGGTAAACATATGGACTTGAGCTCCAGTTTTTAATGTTCTGCTTGCTAGTCTTGTGACCGCCAGAGAGACACATAATTTCTGAACCTCATTTTCTCGTCTGTAAAATGCTACTTTGTTTCTGTGAGGAAAGTACTTTGCAAACTATTAAGTCTGACATAAAGGTAAGTTATTATTAAACACATGATTAAACTATAGTGAGGAATCAATTAAAAGATCAATAAAAGTTTAACTTTTAAACATCTTATGGTTGTTTTGGGCATGCTGACATAACATTTTAAATAAGGCATTTCAAATTATAATCTTTATAAAGATTATTCCTTCCCAGAGGATATTAAATACCATTGTTAATATTTAAATGTTAATGCATTCTGTGATTTCATTGGTTTGGGAACTTTCTCAGGGCACAGAGTTCAAGTGGCTTGCTTGTCATCACTGTTCCAGGGGGCAGAATCTAACCCAGGTTTTCCTAATTCCAAGGAACTCAGTCTATCACCGTGCCACTCTGCAGGTATTTATAGTAAATAAATGGTAAATATATAGTGAATGTTGGCAGATTGGCACAGTGTTGATAGCAATTTCTAGCACAGCATCACAGTATTTCAACTGTTTTCAAAATAATGGAGGGGGCTCTTGATGAGATAAAAATAATGTAGAATATGACTGACTCCCTAATAGGAAGAACTATGAAGTTTCATATTCTTCCTTTTGTAATTCATGGAATTTTTCTCAGAACTCCATTATCTTAGTGGCTTCATGCTGCCACACCTCCCTCAGATAAGAAATAAACACTTATAAGATAACAGAAGGAAATGTCTGCTGGAAGGGGGCAAACCTGAAAGATACCTTCAAATTTCCAAAACTATACTCTTTAGGAGCATATTATGCCTGTTGTCAAATGTGGTTTCTTCCCCATTTTCATCTTTCTCTGTCATATTGGGGCATGTATTTTGGATGTCTGTATTTTATTTTATTTTATCCTACAGAATTCCCAAGAAATGTATATAAATGGATGTGAGCATTATCTTAGGAAATAATATTATAATGTTCCTAAGATAACTTTTTAAAATAGGAAAAAAGTATTAATTCTGTAGACAAAGGTAGGTATCAGGAAAGAACAATTCATCATTTGGACTATCACAGTGTCCATGAGTGTTCTCGTAGGCACATTATTACCTGTCTTTTTTTTCCTTATAATGAAAAAAACAAGTGCTTTTAAACCTCAGGACAGCAACTTTCCCCTCAGTACATTTTGCAAATTTCATAGTTATTCATCAGTTGCTATGGTACCTTTTTTTATTCTACTTCCACACCCCCTTATGTTTACTGTATGGGCTGGAACTGGATTATGGTATTTAATTCAAGCACTGTTGTTACTATGGTGAGTCATGTAACTGATTGGTGAATTTCCAACCTAACTGTAGTGCCTCAGGTGTGAGTTGAGACCACCAACTTTTTCTAAGTTGATAACTCCAGGTGTTAGTGCTAATCATGATGAGGAATAAAAAGTTTGCTTTACAGTGAAAAAAGAAGGAAAAAATTAAAAATGTTGAATATTTTGATTTTGTGGCAACTATTATGTTTTAAATGATATCATCATTAAATAGTATATAATGTCCAATAATAATATCATAATTTTAAAGACGTGGTTTTGTTTTGAACATATAACCATAGGTCATTTTACAAGTCTTATTTTTTTTGTGCCACCTTGAATATTTTAATGGTTCCACAGAGCAGTGCCATGAACTTTCCCTGTTAACAGGGAAAGCCAGTTAGCAGGTTAGCCAGTCATAGGCTCAGAATGGAAAAAGAAGGAGTATATAGGTCATCTAATCTGTTTCCCAATTAATCCCTGAAAATCTCTTGTCTAGCACCCCTGAAAATGATGGTCATCTAGCATGTCCTTAACTCAGTTCATGAGACATGTCTTTGTATTTTTAGATAGCATCAATTATTAATAGTGTTTTGTATTCACAGAATCTCAGAGTGGGGAAAGACCCAAAAAACCAAATCCGTATTTGAATAAGTACAAGTATATTGAGCAAAAAAAATTATCTGTAACATCCTGTAGCATCCATGTCCTGTCCTCTGAAGCAATGTGGAACTCATCTTCTGCTCATTTTTATACAACATCTCTTCAGATACGTGAAGACAGTTATCATGTCTCCTTAGACATCATGTTCAGGCTGTACTTGTTCCTACAATCAATACTTCACATTACTGACAGATATCCTTACCATCCTTAAGACATATTCTAGTGTCCTTAAAATGTGGCACTTAGAATTAAATATAATACTCTCGAGGTAATCTGACCTTTCAAAGTACTATAGAACTCTTATTTCCTATAATAAGTAGTAGTTTTAAAATGCAGCCTAAGTTTGTATTGGCTTTTTAAAGTTTTTTTAAAAAATTTTTTAGCAGCTGCATCATTCTTCAATTACAATTAAGTATTCCTTAATACCTTAGACTGGGTCTTCTTAAACTTTGTCTACTCATGACCTCTTCAGCACTTCTTAAACTGTGGGTCACTGCTTACACAATTCCTAGATAATGTGAATGCTGCCTAACAAGCTATGTTCCACCCATCCTCTCCTGGTGACATTTTAAAAACTTAAATGCAAGCTTTACCTTTATCTCTCTTGAATTTTGTCTTATTGCTTTCATTCATATCTGTTGAAATAATTTTGGATCTTAATCCTGTCATCTCGTGGAAGCTGTGCCTCCCAGCTTCTTGTACTTCTTGCTGAATTCACAAGACACAAAAATCTGCCAAACATCTATTCATAATCTTCCTCAATATTAATTTAATAGCTGAATGAAAGAATAGTTCGCATTAGGGCAAGAGGAGGCCAGAGGGAGAAGTCAATTTAATGTTGCTATACAAGCGGCTGGTAACATAGTATAAGTACCAGACAACCACATTGTTTTTTATCAGGTCCAAAATCCAAACATTTCCACTGTTATGATACCTCTTTGTGGAAATAACTGGCAGCAACCTGGTCAGGAATGATTTCTCAAAGCTATTGAAGACCTTGAGAGGATTATGAGACAGTTCTAAAGTCATGGAGACAAAAAAGTTTCAGAGATCCAAAGATGTAATTGATGATAACCAGATAAAGAATTCCCACATGCTCTCCTTGCCACTAATGTCCTTTCTCCCTCTTGTCTTCTCTTAAGAAAGTGTCATTTTAACTCAATTCCAAAAGCATTTATTAAGTGCCTACTTAAAGCTGCCAGGCACTGTGTCTCCTCATTGCTGTTATCACCTCTTTTGTCTACCAGCTGTTGCTGGCAAATGGTTCTTATCATTCATTCAGTTCTCAAAAACTTAAAAATGCTCTGACATAAGCATTCAGCTGCAGAGAACTCTCAGTGGAAATGATGACACTAGATGAAGAAAATTGGAAGGTGAAGTGTGCAGTATAAGTATGATATGTAATTCACTTCGCCAAATTGGTTTAAACCAGTTTTCACTTTATTTAGGAAATGTTTAATTTTGAAACAAGAGTTTCTAACTTGTACCTTGTAATGCTCTTAAACTAAGCCCTATTTTATTCTCTCATACATTGTTTAAAAAGTGATATTTATTTTTGCACAAAAAAGATGCTTAGTGATTGAATTGAGGTTTGTGAAATTATTAAATGCCAAAATCAGGTAAAGTATAGGTTCTAATCACATATTTATAGTCATTTAGTGAATAAATATACTTTTTCTGTTATGAAAATTGTAGTAAAATGACATGCTTCTTTGTGAAGAGCATTTTGGTACAGAGTTAGAAAGGAAATAGTAGACATGGCCCTTGTGTTTGTAATCTAATGAAAAAGATGGGAAAAAACATAAAAGATAATTATCAACATAGAGTATCATAAATTTTTCTAAGAAATATGAGTAATCATTTTAAATCATTCATTTAACATATTTAGCAAATGTCTTTTGAGCACCTATTATTTATAAATAATGTTTTAGGTGTTATGAGAGAATTTTTAAAAGTATTATCACTATAGTTTTAAGAGGAGATAGGAGATACGAGATATAAAACAAGATATAAGAACCATAGAGGTATCACAATAAAATGTTAAAGTAAAATACATGTTTAATAATCAACATTTTAAAGTCCAGAATTTTTCTTATTAATAATAAATCTGAATTTTATTTGTACTATGTAGACTGGAAGTCATGTATAGAATATTTTTCAGTTATAGATTCATATGATATAGTCATTTTCATTAGATAAGATTTGCATCATGAGAAATTAATAGTCCATCTCTTTTAGTGTGGAGATGATAGTTTATGTTGTGTACATAGGTTTTCCTGAAAATACAGCTTTTGACATTTAAATCTAGTACTTGATAGTTACCTTAGTAATTCATCTATACCTACCATTTGTAGGTCAAAACACACCCTTTCCTTAGTAGATGGTTTAACAAATTGATGTGGTTGAAAGATTCATAGTCAACTTTATGGTGATGAATCTGTCTAAAATTTGCTAGACTGAACCTTAGAAAACAGATGTTCAATCTGACCTAGAAGGGCCTTCTGGAATTTAAATATACATAGCCTTCAAGAACTCAGGGTCACCTCTATGAGATGAGAAACCTTGAAATAATGTTTTGCTGAGATTGGTACCAATTCAAAATGAACTTTGTGGTCAGAAGTAGAATTTAGGTATTGAGGAGTGCTAAAGATCTAGTTCTAATGGCTTTATTTTTCTAAGATAATCCTTGTTATGTACTAGATTATTTATCTCCATTGTATAATCTAGGTACCTAGAGGTTACTTGTTAAAATAAGTTCTTTAATGAGTAGAATCTTATAATAGTACACCTTTATATAATTAAAGGAAGAAAAGAGTTTGTAAGATTGGAGTGTCTATGGCTTTTACCTTTTTTAGGTATGTTAGTCATCTTAGAATGTAGACGTTCACTTAGTAATGTATTTTACTTAATAGACTTTGGTGACAGCAGTGGAGTAGTTTATGTTTGAAATTTTAGTGAAACTCATTTTTACCATTGTTTTTTTTTTGCCAGTTTAAAAAAAACACTGCTGACTCAGATTGAGGTAAAACTCTTAAATTTGAATAAATGAGTGAGTGAAAAAGCATTTTTTAAGTGCTTACTATTTGAGAAACATTGGAATAAGTGCTGGGGATACAAATAAATACAAGTAGAAAAAGTTACTGAAATATTGAATCCGAGCTACTAGAACTACTTTACTGAGGTAATGGAAGCATGTAGAGCAGTAGGCATAAAATAGTTTAACTATTTTATCAGTCTGCAGTTGGGCTGAGAAACAATAAATTAAGAGGTTATCTTAGTAATTTAGCATGAGATATTTAAAGTCTGGAGTAGTTTGTTGGCCATGGAAATGGAATGGAAAAGACCTTTTCTGGAGGTATTTCAAGGGAAGGAGCTACAGGTTACCTACCCACATGGCATCAATGAAGGAGGAGTTTCAGGAGCAGATCTGTAGGGCAAGGTAGCTATAATTTCTTATAAAGGCAGTGATAAGAAAAAGGTTAAAAATAATTTAAAGATTTTGAGCCTTACAAAAAAGAAGAATGGTGCCATGGATAGAAATAAGGGAATAGTAAAATGTTATGTCAGAGAATAAAAGTAAATTTCTTTCTGGGATATTAATAATCTCCATATACATTTTCACCCCTCTGGGACCACTGCCACTACACCTTTTTGATGATTCATGTGGGGACAAGTGATATTGCTGAAGGAGTTTAGAAAGCATTATTAGGGATTATCAAATCCTGAGCAAGGAACTGAAAACCTTAGAGGAAGAGATGATGCTATTTTCATCAGTTCAGTTGGCTAAAAGCCAAGGCTTCCAAAAAAGGGCAGATTTGGTAAGTGAATGGTTTTTTGTTTGTTTTAATGGTGACTGAAAATAGGATTTGAATTTCTAGAGTTCAAATTATAGGACTAGCACTTGGTCAGATACAGAATATATCTAATGTTGTCCAATGAAAATGTTTGCCTGGAATCTTACAAATCTTGACAAGATTTAAAGTGAAAAGGGAAGAAAAGTGAAAACTGCTGGAATATGTGTTCTATGCTGGATACCATTAAGAGTGGTGGATACAACATAGGAAGAAAGACTGTCTGCAGAGATATCTTTTCATAGGGGAACAGTATACCTACCTACCCATCCCACCCCACCCCCTAGAATACAGGAATAAATTTCTTGTTCTCATATATCTATATGAGACATGTACAAAGCACGGGTAGTAACTTAAACTAGGGTTTTTACTGCAAGGAAGTAAATTGGACTTCACAGGTATGACTAAAACTTGTTGGAATAGGCTTTGTGAATGGAATATGTCTTTGGAGGGGTATGCCTTATTCAAAAGGAATAGTGCTGTAACATTGAGAAATCAGGGATCCATAGAGGAGGAATGTGATGGAGAACATTTGGGTAAAGCTCAGTGAGGGAAGAAATAGCAACATTATATTGTGAATATACTACAGACTACCTGACTAGAAAGAGGAAAACAGATAGAATTCAGGGAATAAATCAGAAACCTAGCACAGAGGTATGGTGTAATCGTGGGAGTAGGGAGGAACTTTCAACTGTATTTTGGCTTCTAGAGCTTTTTCTGCCACAAGCAGAGCAATTGTTAAATTATTGTCTTTAAAGATTATTTTATTCTTTTGAAGGTATAGGAAGTGAGGGGGTGGGAGGGTGGGGAAGTGTTATTCTGAATCCTGTTCAACAGGAAAGAACTGGTTACTGAAGTAGAAATGATGGAAACCTCGGCAGGAAGTTACCACTCCTTAGAGTTTGTGATAAAGTGAAAAGCCTAGCCTGGTAGTCTGGCGCACATCCTAGGGTTGGGCAGAACAGATTTCAGAGAGTTCAGTGAAAGAATGGATAGGAAGCTGTAGTGTAAAATTCTTAAGAAAAGTTGGTCCAAGAGGGATCTTAAGTTCCTTCTTGAAGATGCACCACTAAATCAGCTGAAGCAGAAAACAGTTGTTTAACAAGACAACGTGCATCCATAGGGAACTAATGAAACAGCTTAAAATTTTAAAACATGTATATATGATAGAATCAAGTGCAAAAACAGAAGAAAAAAAATGGCATGATTCTGCCTTTTTAATAGTATGAGGGGCACTAAAGTTCATAATTAGCTGGGATTGACAATGTCAATATCAGCAGGATCTCAAGTTGGAAAATATCTCAGGTGACTTCTAGCCCAACCTCTACCTTAAAAAAGGAACTCCCTTATTAACATTTGACAAGATGACAAGAGGTGATCCACCTTTTGCTTGAGGAGTTTTAGTGCTCTGTAACTTAAGGTATTCCATTTCATTTTGCGATTGCTCTAATTGTTAGGAAACTGAAATTGAGCTGATAAAATCTGCCCCTCTGCAACTTGCACAAATTGCTTCTACATCAAAAAAGATTTTTTTTTGGTAGTCCTTGACTCTGTGTTAAATATTTTTATCAATAATTTGAATGATAGTTTGAATATCATGCATTTTAGATTTACATATGCTGTTCAGTAGCTAGCATGTTGAATGTCAGAAATGAGATATAAAAAGATCATAACAAAGTCAATATCCAAAAAGACCATAACAATATGAATCTAATAAAATGAAATAAGAGTAGCCATAGTGCTGAATATGAATCAGTACTGGGGCAGGGAAGCCAAGAAAGCTAACAATCTTAGTTGGCATTAAGAAAGGCATGGATTGTGGTCATGCTGCTGTGCCTTGCACCCTGGACAACATCTGGAAAATTATGTTCATCTGTGGGTGCCATATTTTAGTAAGACTGGTCAACTAGAGCTGGTCCAGAGGAGGATGATATGTCGTTTGGGTATTAGAAACTGTGTCCTTATAAAATTTGGTTGAAGGAGCTGGGGCTCTTTATTGAGGAGAAGAAAAGTCTCTGGAGACACATGATATTATTACAGATATTTGAAGTCTTATCATGTGGAAGAGAGGTTACACTTGTTCTGCTTAGTAAAAGAATTGGGTGGAAGTTAATGGTGAGGTAGATTTAGGCTCTGTGTCAGGCAGTTTCCTGTCAGCAATGAAATAGGCTTATTTGGAGATTAGCACATTTCCATCCTTGGCAGTCTTCAAGCGCAGGATGCATGACTACTTGTTGGGTATGTTACAGGTCTATAAAAATGAGAGGACCAGGGGCAGCTAGGTGGTGCAATGGATAAAGCACCGGCCCTGATGTCAGGAGGACCTGAGTTTAAATCTGGCTTCAGACCAAACATTTGACACTTATTAGCTGTGTGACACTGGGCAAGTCACTTAACCCCAATTAAAAAAAAAATGAGAGGACCTAAGGAGGAGCTAGGACTAGATGATCTCTATGGTCCTGTCCAACTTTAAAATCCTCTGATTCCGTATTCCTTATGACCCTAAGATTCTGTGATCTCTTCATCTTGATGTTGCAGCTCTCTATTTCAGGTACCTCTTCTTTTCTCTTAATCCGTTTATTGGGACGTGAAGATTCTTGTCTCTAGGCTGCTGGTTCACTTTCAATCATCTGGGCTTCAGTTTCTTTGTAAAATGACAGAGAAGGCCCCTTCTAGCCATAAAAATTTTTGATCCTATCACACAGGTAATCTCTATAAAATTATTTCTCCTAAGCCTAGGAATTAAAAAAATTGCTCCCCCTCCTTAAATTTAACAACTTGAATAACCAGAATTATCTTTGCTAAACTGTCAACAAAATTGTCGAAAGTCAATTAACCTTTCTTTTTTGGGTGTCATCCCAATTTTAAAGGATGCTTATCCTGGTAGAATCATTGAACCTTAATGACACTGATTGATGAAGTGACTTGACCAACATCCCATAGGTGGTGTGTGGTAGACTAAAAGCTTATTTTGGTGTATCCTCAATGTCGTTGGTGTGGGTGTTCATTATACTATTCACAGCACAAACCCCCATGCCTACTTGTCCTGTGTCTTGTGCTATTCTTGTGCATATTTTTCTGTTTCTTCATTGAGGATCCTCTCAATGGGCTCAGTCTTTTCTTGCTTCTTTTATTTCTTGGATGTATCAGAGTACTATTTTGCCAGTTTCCATATGTGTTTTGGTATTATAACACTGAAATTCACTTTGTGAACCTTGGGCAGAAAACTTATAACAATTTGAGGATGTCATTCGGAATTATTTGTATATCCCTTATCTTTATAAAGGGCATTGAATATGGATTTTTATTTGCCCATATTTTGGATACTTTTGAAATTCAGAAATCTACAGCTATATGGAAAAAGGGAATATTAAACTAAGGATGGGGTTTGTGTATTTTATGCCTTTTTCTCAATTCCATAGCACCCTATGCAAATTTAAAAGCGCAATTTAGTGTGTCATAATCTGGACCTAAGAATGAAATAGGAACTTAACCTTATGTTTTTTGTTTATAATGTTTTAAGTTATACTGAATTGTGAGAGTAATTACTCCTATTATGTACTTGTTTTAATAATTACTCCTTTTTCTCTCATTCAGCCAGTATAAATTCATGTATGAAAAGGGAAGACATTCCAGAAGACACATATGATGATCAACCAAAGCATCTGGTTAAAACTACAGTGGCATTGAGAATTCAGCAAAACATAGGTGTGTTACCTCTGGTCATTTGTATACAACGTTATAAAAACATTATTCTGGAATGTGAGTTTAGCTATTTTTGCTTGTCACGAATAATTTTCTAACTTTGTTTTCTTAAAAACTTCATACTGATATTTTTGGTTTTGTGAAGAGTAGTTACTGATCTTTATATATTTTGAGAAGAAAAAAAAAACCCTGTAATCCTGGTTTTAGGCTCACAGTGATATATGTAGTCTGGGGAATAGGTAGTCCAGTTTGGCTAGAGCATTGGCTGTTGGCATGGATATTGAGAGACTAGAGTTTCATGCTGGCTGAATCACTGATTAGTTATATGAATTTCGGAATATCAAACATTTGTTGTGCTCTTGATGTGTGTTTTAAGCTGTAAAAACAGAAATAGTGCTGCCTGCTCAACTTCATAGGAACTTTAAGTTAGAAGTTCGAATGCTTTGAACTAAACATGTTTTTGTTATTGTTTTAGACTGTTATAGCCTATGAATGTCACAGGCTATGAAAGAGTTTTTAAATGGTCAAGACCTTTGGTGTCATTTGGTCATTAAATCAGTAAATATTTATTAAGCTCCTACTATGTGCCAGGCACTGTGCTAATTTAGTCACAATTCTTTTTCACCTAAAAAATTTTCATACTTCTTGGTTTTCCAAAAAGTGATTTTTGTTATTTTAAGGAGAAATCAGACTCAGCATGATGAATGAGCAAGTTAGAGTTACTGTTTCTGTCACCTAATGGCTATTTCCCCTTTTCCTGGTCCATAAGCTTTGACCCGAATATGTTCTCATCTCATCTAAAATGAGCCACAAATACGTCACTAAGGTGGCAAGCAGTTGGGACTTGTTTAAGAGGCAAGTTTCTACTGAATATACTCCTTGATGGCTGGTGCAGTCATTTTTGTCTTTGTATCCTCAGCACTTAGACCAGTGGTGGGCACGTAGTAGTTGGCCTTTCATAAGTGGTTGTTGAATTGAACTCCATTGACCTATTCACTACTATTTAAAACTACCCTCTACAGATATAATACCTATGTAAAAATCTGTTGGTACAGCTTTTTAAATATTGTTCTCTTTTTGTGGCAATCATAAACTTTTTGTCCCCTTACTTTGAGTTTTATTTAGAAGGCTGTGAAGTAGATGGTTGCCATTTACATCTAAGCAACTTAAGATTCTGAGAGGAAAAGGACCTGGGATGCACTTTTACTATCCATCTCTAGAGAAATAACTGATGGAGTCTGAATGGAGATCAAAGCATACTTTCTCTTTACTTTTTAAATTTTTCTTGTTTTTTTGTGTTTTCTTTCACAGGATGATTAACATAGAAATATGTTTTGTATGACTGCACATGTATAACCTGTATCAAATTTCTTGCTTTCTCAACAAGGGGATGGGAGAGGGAGGGAGTTTTAAAAAGTTTTAAAAAAACAAATGTTAAAAAATGTTTTTATGTGTAATTGGGGGGAAATTTTTTTTAAAGCATATTTTCCTCAGAATAAGATTTTCCTGGCATGTAACAATACTTAAAATGTATTAAGAATTAAAGGTAAGACTTTTGTATCTACAGAGTGTAGAAGGACCATCTTCTGTCTGTGGAGATGGAAAAACAATGAACAGGAATAAGAAGAATCCTCTGAGAAATAGAGGGGCCACTTCTAGTGTCTCCTCTTTCTTTATACTTTGTTGTGTAAATCAGAGAGAATGTTTGCACTTGTGCCACAGTTGACTTTGACCCTTCTTTCTCTGGTCCTGGAAATCATTCAAGTGTTCTGTTTTGGGTCACTCATGTTTTGTGTGTGTGTGTTTGAATTGTAGGTGTGGCGATAGCAGCTGCAGTGGCACTCCTTGCTGCGGGCTTTTCCTTTCATTACTTCAGTGACTAATATTAGACACAAGGAGCTGTGGGAACACTGACCAGGAATGAGGGGCTGATCCTGAAGATGCAAGCAAGACCTAGGGACTTAAAGAATAACAGGCAGATCTGTTTCCATAAATGGCTAATAAGTATACTTCTGATTTGTCATAAGATCTCTCTCTGCCTTGTGTAGTTATGCCATTACTGTAGGTGGAAGAGGTTTCCAAAAATAAAGTGGCTTATCTAACTAAAAATTTAAGTTACATGTAATAGAAGGTTATTAACCATAAAAAATAAAAACAAAAACAGGTATAGCAACAATGTGGTGTAGTAGAAGGACTACTGAACTTGTAGTCAAAAGACCTAGGTTTGAGTCCTGCTTCTATCACTTATTATCTGGGAGAACTTTGGCAAATCATTTTAACTTCCCTGAGTTTTAGTTTCCTTGTTTATAAATGGGAGTAATAATACTACCTACCTCACAGGGTTGTTGTGAGGGTCTAAGGAAATGTATATACAGTGCTTTAGAAGAAAAACAATGTATACACAGAAGCCATTATTTATTGTCTTTTTGAATTGTGACACCAATCAGGATGTATAAAAATCTCAGTACCATAGAAGGATGCCTCATGTTCCTTGTAGGGGAGAATGATTGGGCAGATCACACATTGGGAAAGAAAGCCTACCATGTAGGCTGACACCTTGGACCCTCCACAGCAGGCAGATAGAATGGTCCAAATAAAATACATGGGAATCAAGACCATGTAGATGCTCAGTATCTCTCGTTAGCGTATTGTGATTATCTTTTTAGGCATCATTGATAAAAAAAATTTTGGTATATTCTAAGTGCTAGTCTAATTATTCTGTTTATTGTGTCTTGCTTGAGGATTATAGGCCTTTAAAAAATGTTATAACGCTTTAGTTAGAAAACTGCATCAATGCAGCAGAAAACCAGTTGATTTTTCTTGATATCATGCTATAAACTAATATTCTTACTGTGAAAATTCTGGTAGAGATATTAAACAATACCCAGATGTAGTCCTTGAATCCTTATATATACATGTGTATGTATATATAATAACCCCCTATGAGAAGATAATATTATTACAGTAAAGTAACATACCTCACTTGTATATTTTCAGCATCTTGGATAAAAGGATATAAAGCCCTAATGGGGACCCAAATTACCCTGTTTCTTTCTACAGTTTTACCAGATATATTATTAACCTTATTTCAGTGTGTTGTTTTGGTATCTCTTTGAAGTATTCTGAACAAATGCTATTCTCCCTATTGCAGATAAAGAAGCTCAGGCTTAGCTTGTCATGACCTTCATATTTGTCTTTAGTCTTTATGGCCCAGACGTTTTCTTACTTCTTGTATTAATACTCTAGGACTACAGAATGCCTTGGGAATGTTACTGAAGCAAACATGACAAACAGATATTAATAAGCATTAGGTAATTGAACCCTACTCACAGTAAATTAAGCCATGCTTTGTAATGGACTCTGAGTCCACCAAATCACTGCAGAACTTAAGACTTTATGGTCAGTCAAAAGCTCATTTTTAAGAATTTAGTAGGAAAAATATTCCCAGCCAATTTCAGTTGCTATGGGTGTTCAGTTTGGCAGTAATGCCTTTTGTTTATAAATTTGTGGAGTGGCATTTAGTGATAAGAATGAAAGGAGTTTAATCTTGAATTAGATTCTATTTTAGACTAATCCAATTTAGTTGGCTGAGTCTGTAGCTTGCCCTTGTGATCAGAGCTCTGAATAGGAAAAATGCTCAGATACCAGGCATAAAAACTAAACTAAACTTACTTTATTTTAGAAAATTTTTTTTTACCTTTGGTAGTGAATATTTAATATTTTGCATCTGTCAGAGGGACAGTTACTAGTAATTAATTCCTGGATTCTGAGTCTAGTGCAAAGAGCAGTGGATTAGCATTTAGTAAAACTCTTTTATTCCCAACTTCTGTTAACTAGTTGTATGACCGTGGGTCAGTAACCTAGCTTCTGTGAGCACGAGCTTCATTACCTGTAAAGTGTGGAAATTAAACTAGGTAACCTCTTAGGTCCCTTCTAACATTAACTGTAGTTTGTATAATTTTTCATTTGATTTCAGTGTCATCAAAAATTGGAAATTAGCCTAACTTTCCTAATATTTATGAGCCTCAACTTCTTTATAAAATGGGGGTAATAATTTCATTACATACCTCACAAAGTGATTGTGAAGATCAGTTGATAAGATGTATGTGAGTGCTTTGTAACAGTAAAGCTATATAAATGTAAGCTATTCTTGATTAGCACAGGAATAGAGAGAACCTTGCTTAAATATCTACATCCCTACTCTTAAAGTATTAGAATCATCAGTTCTATTCATAATCATCTTCAATGAAATCTGTATGAGTCTTAAATAGAAGACATGGTTCGAGTCTATTACACATTTTAAATGATTTGTTAGACATTTAGCCCCAAGACCAAATGCATGAGCACTTTGTTAAATGAAATGCTGCCTTAAAAGTTTGATTATCAGTAATTTGACAAAATTATAATATTTCTGGAAACTAATACTTACTCAAGTATATCAGAGCTGTTAAAAACTGTATTATGCTTTAGCTAACTAGGTTTTTGTTATAGATTTAGAAAGGACATTAATGGGAGTGTGGTTACAGGTAAAACACTGCTGGATTTAGAGTCATAGTACCTGGATTAAAGTTCTGATAATCACTTACTAGTTGTGAAACCTTAGTCAAGTCACAACTTCTCTGGGCCTTAATTTTCTTCTCAGTAAAAAGAGTGGGTTATAGTAAATGGTCTCTAAGGCATCTTTCAATTCTCTACTTAGGATCTTATGAATTGGACCTTGGTCCTTCAATTTACAATTAAAACAGCCATTTGCTCCAGTCCTGATGTTCTTCACAAATAGACCATTTGGTTTGCCATAACTTGCCATATTTTCTAATGAATGCTTTTTTTTCCAACAAAAGCTCTGCTTTTGTGATACTATTATAAAACCAAAGTTTAAGTAATTTTAAGAGCTAAAACAGTTATCCTTTTGGCTGGAATACTGAGAAACATAGAATCTGCGTAAGGTAGTGAAGATTTCCTAAGAAACTGCAGTGCACAGCACATCTGCATTTATTATAAAAAGAATGGATCAGAACTAATTATTTTGTTTTGATAGTAGTTGAAATAGCTGGATCTAGGCAAGATGGTGAAGTAGGTGAAATTTTTCATGGCTTCTATCTCATAAGATGCCCAATACCGTTAGGTAGATTTCTGTTCAAAATAATTTGGCGCAGTGGATAGAGTACCAGGCCTGGGATCAGGAAGACCTGAATTCAAATTCAGTCTCAGGCATTTAATAGCGTAGGACCCTGGGCAAATCACTTAACCCTGTTTGCCTCAATTTGCTCAACTGTAAAATGAACTGGAGAAGGAAATGGCAAACCACTGCATTGTCTGCCAAGAAAACCGCATATGGGGTCGCAAAGAAACAGGACTGAAACAGCTGAACAACAAAACATTTGGAGCTGTCCAAAAGTGGAATGGACTACCTCAGGGAATAGTGTTTTGCACATCAATGATGGCCATAATGCAGATGACCACTTATTGGTTTCTTAAAGATGGATTTTTTAAAAAATTGAGTAGAGCTTAAATTAGATGATCTCTAAGGTCCATTCCAATTCTGTTCATGGTTTTACATTAATAAAACTTGCATTTTTTCCTTACGTGTGTCTAAAGTCTTCAAGCTGGTGTAATACAGCTCAATTTTAAAAATAAACTTTAAGGAAAAAAATGTTAATTATTTGTAGAAATAACAGCTAACTAAAAGGATAAAAGCCTAATCCCACTCCACCCCCAATTTCTAGTCCCATTTGCTTTACCTTTCCTTCTAGCTCTTCAAATTCTATAACTTCCCCAAACTGCACCTACCTTCCTCCTAAAACCTGCTGCTAACTTCCCTATTGCTCTTGCTGGTACTAGTATCTTCCTGCTTCCCCAGGCTTGAAACCGTAAAGGCATCTGACTTCTTTCTCCATCACTGCCATCATGCAGTCAGATAACAAGTCTGACCAATTCCACATCCATATCTCTTGCATTTGCCCATCTACTTCTCCATCCACTAAGCTATTATCTTGTTTAGCACCTTGCTTGAATTGTAATAGCCTCCCAATCTGTTGCCTAACTCTCAGGTACTCCTTTCTCCAATCTATCATCTCTAATATCAAAATAATCTTCCTATTGCACAGGTCTAACCATGTCTTTTCCCCAATCAAAAACCCAAAGTGACTCCCTATTGCTTCCAGGTTAAAATACCAATACCTTGATATTTAAAGACGTCTGTGATCTGGCTCCAACCTATCTTTCCATGGCTTTATTTCGTGTTGATCTTCTTCATGTTCATGGTCCAGCAGAGCTACTATCTGTTCTTGGAACTTGGTATTCTACTGTCTATCTCCCACACATCCATGCCAGGAATTCACTTTCAATTCAATAACTGAATTCAACAAACGTTTGGTACTTCCTATAATAGAGACATTAGGAATACAAAGTTACAAAAGCCTGCCTTCCGGTAGCGTTCACCTTACTAGGGATGTGGTGTATACATAGCTAAGTAAATATAATTTGAGGAAGACAGAGCAATAACAACGAGGGGAATCAGGTAAGGCTTTTCATGGGAGGTGGCATCTGAGCTAAAATGTAAAGAAACTAAGGCTCCTAAGGGGCACAAGTGAGGAAAAAGGAGTCTGCCAGGTACAAGTGCAAACCTTGCAAAAATTTGGAAACAGGTAAAATGTTGAGTTGGAGGATGTTTAGTAGGACAGTTAGACAAGAATCAGAGTTGTAGAAAGTATTCCCTGTGGTGAACTTTTGGTTATATTGGAGATCACATGTAGGTCTAAAAATTTCATTATTCAGCATTCACTTGTCCACTACCTATTGAGGCAAAACCCTTTCATACTCCTTAATTGGGTGGAGAAGATAAAGTTTGTCTCTTCTGTGTTATTTCGTTCTGATAGTTACCCTTGTTATAACAACATATAAAGGCACTGGATTTAGATTTAGGATGATGAGTTCAAATCTTGCCTCACATACTAACTAGCTATGTGACCCAGGCATGACAGTTAACCTCTTTCTGCCTGTTTCCCCATCTGTAAAAAATGGAGATAATAGCAGCAATTACCTCCCAGGGTTGTAGTGTGGGTAAAATGAGATATTTATAAAGTGCTTTATAAACCTTAGAGCACCATATAAATGCTATTATATATTTATATATTACAATAATATATGCACACACATAAATATAACAACCTTTCAGTGTTTCTGAAAGACAGATTTGTATTGCATGTCGTATATTTGGAGGGAGAGGTGACTTCTGGCTGCCTGAGAAAATTCTGAGTATGTTGATGAATACCTATTTGGCTTATGGGGCTTACTTCAGATGGGAGGGAGTGGTTGTGGTGTGGGGGAAAGAATGGAGATGAGAACTTTTAAATTGCAAGCTAAAGCCTTGGAACTTCAGCTGTATAGGAGAAGCTGACCCTACCATGTCTCTTGACCTCCACAGCTTACAGCCCTAGAGACTACTGAGAGTGGATCTTCCTTGGGTGAGATAATTCTCTTAGTTTGAGCTGAGATCCTACTGCATTTCTCAATTGAAGAGACTATTACTCTTATGCAAACTTTGGTATTTCTATATTTAGGGAAGGAACAGATTTAGTAGAAGAAAATGAAACCAAAGAAGACAGATGGAGTGGTCAAAGACATAGTAGAACTAAAACACCATAAAAGCTAAGAGACTTTTTCAAGAAGGGCACCAATAGGAAATGTGGCAGAGGGGTCAAGCAGGATGAGGACTGAGAACAGATTATTGGATTTGAGGAAGTAATGGGCTCATGTTTCTACAGCATCACTTCTTTTTGTTTCTGAAATGGCCTGTAACTCAACACTACGTAGTTGGCAAAGCTTCTGACTTTAGGTAAGTAATTCTACACCTAAGCCCAGTGTAGCCTGTGATCTAGGAAACTGGAGATGCAGTGGCAGAGCAGCCAATGGCACAAGAGCCTTGGGAGTGGCAGCACGCCTCATACTAACGTTCCTGCTTCCAGCCTAACCTTCACAGGGGTATTCATTAACCTCCAAGTATTAATACCCTTGGCAGATGTGGTGTTGACAATGATTTGGAGAGGCCCAGAAGACAGTTGGAAAGGAAGGAGTAGGCTTAAGCACTGGAAGTGAGAGATTCCCTTATCCAGGGAAACAACTCCTATGGAGAAGAGGTCGGCCCTCCCCATCAACTGCCATTCAGCTGCCATGCAAAGGCAAGCCATATTAGCTGAAGCAGCAAAGGCACCCTGAGGAAGAGACAGGAGGCAGCGTGTGCCCAGCAAGCGAAACCATCATAATCACCACCTTGACCATCTGGTCAAGGATCCTCTGGTCCTGATGGAGATAGCTCAGGACCCTAAATTCAAGAGTCTTGGGACAGCAATGTACCCTCAGCCATTATCTTAAGAAACAACCCCTGTAGTGGTGCGGTCTGTTCCTGCAGGTACTATGGCCACAGTTATTGAATGCTCAAAGAGGAACATTCTCACCCTCAAAGTCCTTGGTGTTGTCAAATGGTTCAACATCAGAAACTAATATGGCATTAAAGAAGAGACATTAACATCTCCTTTGCTGCTGTACTCTAAAGTTCCCAGGACTTTCTCTATCTGACTTAGAACCGAAACCTTCCATATATGTTGTTTCCACAGAATGTCGGCCCTCTGAGAACAGGGACTGTCTTCTTTTTCTTTTTGTATCCCCAGTAGTCAGAGTAGTACTTTGCACATAGTAAGTACTTAATAAATACTTTATTCTTTCATTCAAATAACTCTGCAGCAGACTTTCTGGAACAAGCCTCCTAGAAGAAAGAGGTGTTCCTGAACTCAGCAATAGGCTGGCCACAGGGTGATGAATAGTTTTGACGATAACAATTCTCTAAGATTGTCTACTAAGTTATAGGGAGGTTGCAATCTACTTACATCTGTGAAATGACTGATCTTTGAGATATTGAAATAATATAATAATAATATGTTAGAATTCTATTATTGCAATAGACCACTTTGATGGAACAATAACATCCCTGAATTAATCTAAGAATGAATTGGGTACCCCCAAAATATTGATTTTTTTTGTTGTTTATGTTGATGATTTTTGCTTGTTTTATATTTTGGTTTTTAGTATTCAATAAAGCTTCCTTTTAAAAGCTTTCTCTTTCCATCAAGGTTTTGCAACATGTGCGCTTTTGAATTCTACATTCAGTCCTATGGCACAGTTCTTTGAACATAGTGAATGAATAAATGCATGGATGCATGGATAGATGGGGTGAAAGAATGAAAAATCATTATTGAGTGCTTAGTATGAGCCAAGCAGTGGGATTATAAATAGAAGAGCAAAATAGACCTTGCTCTCAAGGAACTCACATTCTAATTAAGGAAGATGGCACATATAGGAGGGTTTAGCTGATGGAAAGATGGCAAGCCCCAGACAGCCTTAGGGTTTATCAGCAAGTTGCTTAGGGATTTGGAGGGCCTAACAAGATATATGGTAAAGCCTGGTAGACCCTTGTTTTACCGGAAGGATTATAGTTGATGGCTCCTTGCTCCTCCAAGTATTAATACCCTTGGCAGATGTGGTGGTGACAACAATCTGGAGAGGCCCAGAAGACAATTGGAAAGGAAAGAGTGGGCCTAAGCACTGGAAGTGAGGGATTTCTGTGTTCCTTCATGGGGAAAGGGGAGGGATCATCTTCAAGTCAGGGAGGGGGGTGAGGGGAGAAAAGGGAAAAAAGCAGGAAGGTTAGGGGTAAAGTATCTTCTTACTGCCTTCTCCCTGGCTCCTCTAGACCTAGTTAGGATTAGCAGGCACATAATACATATTTATTGAATTTTGAGACTGAAGTCTTAAAACAGAAATAAGAAGTTATAATGAATGGAATTGAACCCCAAGTCTTTCTTATGAGAGAAAAGTGATTATTTTTAACATGGACTTTTTAAAAAATTTATTTTAAATCATTAAGATATTCTTGTTATATGCCACTAATTAATGATCATGAAGTCCAGTTACTATTTTACTATTTTTTTTCGTATTTTTCCTGAGAAGTATACTGTATATGTCTTTACATATATTCTTATAGTTCTCAGTTTGATGCTATTCTCTATAATATAGAATGGCATTTAAAAATCAATAGTGGATATAGATAATGGCCCTGGAATCAGGAAGACCTGGGTTCAAGTAATGCTTCTAATACCTACTGGCTGAGTAACGATGGTCAAGTTGGTCAAGTAGGTGCATATCTCCATTGGTAAAGGAATTCATTGCAGGTAACAAAAAAAAAAAAAAACCAAAACCAGAAAGTAAAGTGGAGGAGATCACAGAATGTCAGAGCTAAATAAGACTTTGGACAATCTATACCAACTCTTCGCTTTAGAGATGGGGAAACTGAGGCTGAAGACCATCTGCTATAAATTTAAAATGTTATTTCTTTCCTTTGAGACAAAAATATTTTTGCACCATGAACGTTGCAGAATGAGCGTTTAAATGAAGTGATTTTGTTATCCAGGATTTTTGCAAGTAGTGGACTTAAAATATTTGAGTCAAATCTTGCCTTTTGTTCAGTTCTTCCTGCTGAATACTGTGATCAAGACTTCATTCAGGTTTCCATGAGTCACCATCTGCTTATTTTGAGTATGGTTGCTATCATCATAACGACTAAGTATTAGTGCCACCTAGTTACTTTTGTTTTGACAATTATGGGTTAAAGACATTGCTTGGCATAATCTTGCTTCAGCTTGTTTGGTCTGTCTGTCAGATTAACGGCATAGTGGGTTATTTCTTATGGCAAGACAAAAGCTGTCTTGACTGAGAACCTTTCTGAACTCTATGTTTATTAATATTGTTCTTCCCCTCCCACTTCTGTCCCCCCACTTCCCCCCCGGCCAAGGACCATTTTGTTGCCGTTCATCCTTACCTGTATGGCTTTGCAGTTCTGTTAGCATGCTGCAGAACTATAATCGTTGATACTGATAGTGTAGTCGAACATAATTCAACTCTTATTACTGCATTTCAAGTATAATGCTACCTTGATGTGTACACATGCATCTTCTTTTTGTTTAAATGTTTTTCTTCACTCATTTAGAACTAGGGCCAATCCAAAGTAACTTCCTCCTACAACTGGAGGTTGGACTATGGACTATTGGAGGAAATACCCTGCTGAATATTTTTTATTATTGTTAATAAGAACTCAGGGTTTTATCTTGGGCATTCTTCTGTTCTCCCTGTATACTACTTCACTCAGTGATCTCGTCAGCTCTAGTGCAATTTAGTTACCATTTGTACGCTGATGAGTCTCAGCAACTGACCCAAATTCTCTGCTGGCTTCCAGTCTCACATCTCCAAATGCTTCTCAGACTTCTCGAACTGGACGTCCAGTAGACACATTAAACTCAATATATCCAAAAGAGAACTTATTATTTCCCCCCTTAAACCCTCCACCCTACTTGCTTCCCTTTTACTATACAGTAACAACATCCTCCTAGTGCCTCAAGCTCATGGCTTAGGCGTCATCCTCAACTCCAGTGCCTGCCAATTCCATTTTTGCGGCGTGTCCCCAATAAGCCCCTTTCTCTCCTTTGATGCTGCCACCGCTCTGGTGCGGGCTGTCATCACCTCACCCTTGAACTATTGGAGTAGTCTGCTGGTGGGTCTGCCTGTCTCAAGTCTCTCCCCACTGCAAGCTGTTCTCTATTTAACCACAAAGTGATTTTCCTAAAGCACAAGTCTGATCATGTCACCTCTCCCGCCTCCCGCCATATGCACTCATTAAATTCCAGTGTCACCTTTAGGATCAAATACAAAATCCTCTGGTTTTCAAAGACTTTCAAAGACCTTCATGACCTAGCTCCCTCCTATCTTTCCAGCCCCCATATCTTACTTTCCACCAAGTATTCTTTGATCCAGTGATATTGGACTTCTTGCTGTTCCATGAACAAGGCAATCCATCTCTTATATCCAGGCATTTTCTCTAGCTGTCCCGCATGACTGGAACATTCTCTTTCCTTATTTCTGCTTACTGTATTCCCTGGCTTCCTTTATTTTTATTTTTTTAATTTTTTTTTTTTAGGCAATTGGGGTTAAGTGACTTGCCCAGGGTCACACAAGTTTAAGTGTCAAGTGTTTGGTCTGAGGCCGGATTTGAACTCAGATCCTCCTGACTTCAGGGCCGGTGCTCTATTCGCTGTGCCACATAGCTGTCCCACTGGCTTCCTGTAAGTCTCAAATAAAATCCCATCTTCTTTTAATTCTAGTGTTTTCCCTCTCTTAGTTATTTCCTATTTATCATGTATATAGCTCGTTTGTACACATTTGTTTACTTATTGTCCCCCTCCTTAGGTTGTGAACTCCTTGAGGGTAGGGATTCTCTTTATTTTTTGTACCCTTCAGCATTTAGCACCGTGCCTGGCATGTATTAGGCACTTAATATATGTTTACTGACTATTGTCCCCACTGTGTATTCTCTGCCACCCTACCACTATTTTTTAAGCTTCTTTTTGTGTGTTTTTCTCCATTAGACAGTAAGCTCCTTGAGGGCAGGGACTATTTCTTTTTGATATTTGTATCTCTGGTGCTTAATACAGTATCTGGCTCTTAGTAGGTGCTTAATAAATGCTTATTGACTGAATGACTGTCTCTAGACCCTGCTTTACATCCCATCCCACCGACACTATTATCAGCACGAACATCCTGACATCTGCCCTGCCCTGGCCTCTTTGCAATTTTAGCTCTTACTTTACATCTGGGAAGAATAATTAAACCAATACCATCCATTACCCTGAGTACTGGATAAGCTGTGACAATCTACTTACCCTGGGAAGCCCAATGGCTATTTGGACCAAAACTCTCTTCCTAGTCCTTCACTCTGCTATATATATGTTGTGTTTGCCTATAAGAATAGAAGCTTCTAGCAGGCAGGGAAATTGTATCTCTAGTGCCTGGCATATAGTGCAGGCTCAATGAATTTTTGTTGATTGATAGCTTTCTTCTTTTTACCTTATCTAATGCCATCTAAGAAGTTTTTCAGACACTCGTGAATGATGTTGTCTTATGTATATGGTGATCTGAAATTTTAGGTCAGAGAAAAAGGAACAAACCCCCAAAATGTTAATATAATGTAATAAAAAATGTAATAGTGTAGTAAGTTGGTGGGGAAGTTCTAAAGTTTATATAGTCTTCTTTCTGAAAAGAGCCCAGTGTGAAATGTTAACTGCGTGAAAGCGGGGGGGAAAGTTCTTATTGAAATGAGAAGGATTTTAAAGGGTGGGGAAAGATAGAGAATAGGGAGAGGATATGCTTTTCTCCTTTCTTGTTTTCCTGACCCTTTTTGAGCAAGGTCTGTCAGCACCAATCCCCGGATTTGAAGCCCTGTCAGATATACATGCAAGCTCTAGGAAGACTTGGACTGGCCATGGGGCAGGCAGACTTGGAGCTCTTAGCTTAGTCTCCCTCTTTAAGAGTTTAACTAAACTCCTTCCTTTTACCTCAGTCATAGCCTGAACCTAGCGCTCTGCCCTTCGTATATAAACCTTTTTTTGCCCCCTCTCTTAAGACTGTGAGGATAGCGTAGATGGGAGGGAACTCATGATTCTTTCTCTTGTGTTGTGCTAGTTATATTCCTAACCACTGATAGAGTTTGTGCTTTCTTACCTAATGGCCTCATGACTATTTTTTTAACTTCAAACTACAGATATAGTCATCTAAATTTTAAAAAAATTGATGTAATGTAGACCTTTGTTTTTTGTAACAGAGGACTCTAAAGAGTAGACTTACTCGCCTCAAATTTGGACTTAGAGCATTTCATGGAATCTCTTCTTGGCTCCCATCACTTACTACCTTATGTTGACTTATTTTTGTGCCTGTTATATGCCTCAATTAACTTGTAAGCTTCTTGAAGGCAGGAACTGTGTTGCTTTTCATTGCTGGATCCCCAGGACTTAGTGTAGTGCCTCCCATATAATTGGAACTTTTAAAAAGAAGTTTGTTGAATTGAGTTGAGCAATATCAGAGATAGAAGTTTCCTGTGGCAGGGAGGTTGTGGGGGGGGAGAGGGGGAAGAGGAGGGGAGGAGAGAGGACAGTAAAGGATAAGTGGGTGGGAGAATTAATTGCAGCAGGAAGCACGTGTTAGAGGTAGGGGTAGAGTGGAACATCACAAAGCATGTAGATGGTACTGCAAAAAAACTAGGTTGCTATGTACAGTAGGCCTACAACTATACCTTTTGTCTGGTACATAGCAGGCAAATTTCACTATTAAAAAGTATTAAGAATCCTCCCAACCAGTGCCCCAGGCAACTATATAAGACTACAAATGACAGAGGGAATTCTTGGGGAGTTCCCTATGCTAATGAGATCACAGGTCCAAACAAAATATGGACAAAATATGTGTAATGGGTGTAACTAGGGGAAGTCCCTCTCTAGCTTTTCTGGCTAGCTAGAGTGTATTCCATGAAGCATGTGCTTGAGCTCCTCTAGCAGCTTCTTGGGACATAAGCATCTCAATGCCAAAAGACTCGACACTTTGGGATGACGCAGACATTGACTTCTGTCGTGGCAGCAGGGTAGGGAATGGCATCAGTAAGTATAGGACTGAGTACTGAGCTAGGAAGAGCTACTTGTTCAGTAGACTTTAAAAAGAGTGACTCTGTCCTCTGACTGTTCTTTCTCTTTCTTTCCAGAGCACCTAGCAAATGACTTTCTCTGTTATCTCTTGTTGGGTGGAGAAGGAAGGGTTAGGCATTGCTTTTATCTGTCAGCTGGAGCAGGGGCTCTGCTAGATGAGTATGGGCTTGGGGCTCTGGTTGCCTCTTTTCCTATGTGTTTCTTTCTCTGAGTATAACATTGATCCTGAAAGATGGACTTTTCAAGAATCCATCTTGAATCTGGTTGTTCCTAGGTTCCCTGGGTATGTTTGGTTATACTTTGGGAGGATCTCCTGTGGTTCCTGGAGAAGATGACTACTGACAGGAGGAGCCCAGACACCGCCCTGGTTTGCCAAAAGACGTGGACCTGGAAGGAATTGTTTGGACAATGAAGAGCCAAGGAGATAGTGAAACACTAATTGAGTAGTCTCATAAACTAGCTCATGTTTTGATGTTTTAAGTACCAACTTCTAAGTTCCTTCTTAATTATTTAAATTTTTTGCCAATTTTTTGTCGATGTGCTTTTGTGAGTCTTGTGAACTTGGCATTTCTTTTGTGTGAAGGAAATAAATAGTTGTCCTGTGTGTGATTTACGTTGCATGTTGAATATTTTTCCATTCCTTCTGTTTAGTTACCTTTTACATGTCTAAACCTAAGTTTTAAGTGATTTTCCTTTGAGTTTTGAGGAGAGGTATAAAGGGACAAAGAATTGGAAGAAAAGAACCTGGCTCTTAAGAAAAGGGACCCCTAAATTCACCAGTCTGTGTGAATAGATCCAGAGCTTGAGGGTCCTTGAGAGGGAGAGGGGGGAAGTTCCTAGTGTCCTTGGAGCCATTAGCAGTTTTGACTGGTTACATTAAAAATATGGAGAAACTTAGCGTTTTTGTTGTTGCTGAAATTCACATTGCTCTTTACTATGCATTATCTCATTTGACACTTTCAGTGACCTTGTAAGGCAGTATAACTTACTGAATAAGGACCTCGATCTGGAGTAAAGACCTGGGTTCAATTCCTGCCTCAAATACTTAGTAGCTCTGTGACCCTGGACAAGTCATAATTTTTCTGTGCCTCAATTCCCTTATCTATAAAATAAGCGATGGCGATGGTGGTTTCCTCTGAGGTCCCTTCTGGCTCCAAATTTATAATCCTGCAAGCATGTAGGTATTACTAATTTTATTATCTTCACTTCACAGATGAAGGAATTTTAGCTCAGGGGTACACTTTGTCTCCTCAACTTTAAAGTAATTCCATTTAATTCAGTTAGCTTTTTAGATTACCTACCATGTACTAGACACTAGGGTAGATTCTAGTGGTACAAAGACAAAAAAAATCCTTGTCCTCAAGGAACTTATAGTCTACTGGGGGAGGGAAGAACACAACCTGTAAACAAATATAGAATATATGTGTGTGTGTGTGTGTGTGTGTGTGTGTGTATGTGTGTGTGTGTGTGTGTGTATGTATTTTGGAGAGGCACTAAAGATTAGGAAAATCAGTTGTACCATGGATGAGTTTTTTTTTCTTTGACATATATACTAACCCTACATAACAATGATTTTGTATCACATTTTGGAATTTTTAATTTTTTTCTAGGGCCTTACAAAATTTATGAAGTGAGAAGCAACGGATTTCACAAAGAAAAAAATATTTACTCTTGTAGCTTTATTAGTATTACATAAGTAGAATATAATTAGTTTTCAAACAGTAATCCTGAGAACAGAACCAAAGAAAAAAAGGCCAGAGCTTTTTTTTTTTAATTCAGAAAAGGAAAATTGATTCTGTCCAAAGTGTTAAAATATCATTAGTTCTCTCTTAATCTGTCTATAACGTTGCTGACGGCTACATCCTAACACACATAGTAAAGGGGTAATCTTATTGATTTGAAAAGAAAGCTGACATGTTTAAAGCTAAGAAATCCACATAATCCAGCTTACTTACTTATTGTGTTAGGTTTTTACATGTTAGAGTAGCAATTACCATGTACACATTTTCCTAAAAAAAAAGAAAAAAGAAAGAAAAAGATCTTTTTGTAATACAAAAAGGAGAAATTTGAGATATTGAAATATCATACCTCAAATTACTCAATATCTTCATCTTCCATGCTGGCCTGCTCTAGTGCATGGATCTCCCTTTCGGGAAGTAACCCATACTCATTAAGAAAACACTCAACATCCACAGCAAAAAAATCTTCAGCAAAGTGCTCAGTGACACTAATGAAATTGCTGATAAGCTCCCCACCTTTGTAGACCAGCAATGTTGGAAGCACATCTGAGGAGAAGCGATCCCCAGCACCTGTGTTAGAAGCTTTGATTTTACAAAATTTTACCATGGAGTATTCTACAGCAAGGCACTTTAAGCTATTGTTCAAGGCCTCACAGCCCTTGATATCATCTTCATAGATGTGAACGATGACCGTGGTGATCTTCTGTTCCTTTTTAATGGCTTCCAAGAACTGCTCTCCACTCTCCAGCTCAATTACAACCCCATACCGGGGCCCAAAGCTCAGCTTCTGGTGCATGTCTTGCATGCATTGCTTACGATATTTACGGAGACAGTCTTCATCCTCTTTGTCCTGGTGGATGAGTTCATACTCTTGCACACTCATCTGTGACAACAAACAAACAAACAAACCCACATCTGACCATGTCACTCCCCTACTCAGTCAATATCAATGACTATCTATTGCCTTTGGGATAAAATATAAATTCCTCTGTTTAGCTTTTAAAGACCTTCACAACCTGGCCCCAACCTAAATTTCCAGTCTCATCCCCCAAAATGCAATCCAGCCAACCTGTCCTTCTCTCTTTTCCTCATATTTAATACTCTACCCATCATTTCTGTGTCTTTGCTCTGGCCAACCCCCATAAGTAGAATACGAAACCTATTCATCCTTACCTCAACAAAGGATTCCCTTCCTCTTAGACTTAGCTAAGTACCACATTGTACATTAAGCCTTTTCTGAGTCCTCTAATTGCTAGTGCCTTCTCTTCCTAACCACCTGCTATTTAACCTTATTGTATTTAATCTCATTACATATGTATATATGTGTATACACACATATATGTTCCTCATATGTAGGGATTGTTTCATTTTTTTGTGTATTTGTATCCCTAGTATCTATCATAGTACCTGACAAATAGTAGCCACTTAATAAATCTTATTGATTGATTGATTAAAGGATGAGATGCTAGTGGCAAGAGCAATAGATTTTGGGTTTATTTTGTTGTTTCTGTTTTCCCATCTATGCAATGGCGAAGATGCAACAAGATATTTATGATAGGGATTTTGAAAAGCACAAGTACAGTAGATTGGATCCATTAAAATGGGAGCTTTGGGGAAGGAAAGAAGGAAGGAAGAAAGGAAAGGAAAGGAAAGGAAGGAAGACAGAAAACAAGCATTTATTAAGCACTAACTATGTGCTGGGCTCTATGGTGAGCACTTTATAAATATCTCATTTGATCCTCACAACAACGCTGGGGAGGGATGATATTATTATCCCCATTTTACAGTTGAAGAAACTGAAGAGGGCAGCTAGGTGGCACAGTGGACAGAGCACTGGCCCTGAATTCAGAAGGACCTGAGTTCAAATCCAGCCTCGGACACATGACACTTACTAGCTGTGTGACCCTGGTCAGGTCACTTAACCCCATTGCCTAGCCAAAAAACCAAAAAAAAGAAAAAGAAAGAAAGAAACTGAAGTAGAGAAATGTTAAATGGGTTACCTGGGGTCACACAGCTAGTCTGTGTCTGTCTAAGGCCAAATTTGAACTCAGATTTTCCTGATTCCAGACCTAGCACTCTGATTCACTTGAACTACCTCAGCTGCTTCTGAAGGAAAGGACTATTTTTTTGTTTGTTTGTTTTCATTCATCTTTCTCTAGTGCTTAGCACTAAGTAAAGTATTTAAGAATCATGGTTGTTTAGAATTTGAAGAGACCTTAGTGGTTATTTTATCTAAGCCTCACATTTTACAGATGCGAAAACTGAGGCCACAGAAAGATAAGTGACTTTCCTTAAAGTTACCCAGTGGCAGAGTCCAGATTCAAACTCAGGTCCTTGGACTCCAAATCCCAAGCTCCTTCCCTCTCGTCCTATATTATAATAAATGTAGACTCAAAATCCTGGCTTGTGTTACTTGCTAGCTGTGTGAACTTAAATCACATAACCTCTCTGTGCCTCAGTTTCTTTTTCTATAAAATAAAGGTTTTAAATGAAATGATGGCCTTCCAGATTTAAGTTGAGGGCTGACAACTGACATGTTCCTCCATTTCCCATAGCTACATTCTCCTGTTGGAGCAATTTCCCGAAGTTTCATGTATTAATCTTAAAAAATCCAATCCAATCTAATCCATTTCAACAAACATTTATGGATCCCCTACTTCATGTGAGGCACAGGACTAGTGCTTGTGAATACAAGTACAAAACCAAAACAGTCCTTGCCCACAAGGGGTTTCAATTCTGTTGACCCCAAACCTTTACATACCACTTTTTACTTTTCAAAACTCTTTCATTAATATCTTTTCAAATCCTCACAACTTTGTTATATAGACAGAGAAGGTTATTTTTATCCATTATTATTATTATCTATTACTTATTAATATCCTTTTATAGGCAGGAAAAAGGAAGCAGAAAAAGTTACTTGTTCAAGGTCATAGTAAGTCATGAACGGGAAATGAAGTTTTTTCAACCCCTAATCATATCCTCTCTTTGCTTTCCTCGGTTTTTCTGAGAAGGCCAAATGCATAGCTAAAGAGCACTGTGTTTTTGCTCAGGATAATATCTCTATGACGGCAAAACAAAAAACATTAACCTACTAAGCTGTGTTGGGAGTAGAAAATTCAGCTGAAATCATAATTGAGTGTCCTAAAGTTTTTAAAAACCTGGAGTCCATTCACTGGGGGGCTGAATTCAATCCGCCTCATTTGTATGATTTTTACTTACCTTTTCTTGCAAAAATAACATCATCTCTCCTTCTTACCTTTCTGCTGAGTCTTTCTTTTGTGTCTTTATCATCGCGACATTGAGGAGAAGACATTTGTCTGAGAATTTCCTTCTTGTTAGGTGGGATGGAATCATCATCTTCGCTTTCCAACTTAAACTTTCTCCAATCGTTGATAACTCCTTTGGGGCCTGGAATAAAGGAGATTTGTCATTTGCTCTTTAGACTATCAGGTGGGCAGGTTGTACTTCTGAAGTTTATTTATGTGTTGTCGTAGAAACAGACGTGTCTTCTCCTGCTGTTGAAACCAATGACTTGCTGGGGCTGCATGTCTCTGATTGTCTTGATAATAAAAAATGCCCTCCTGTTTTAAGCATATTAAATAGGTTTTGGCACAGAATCATCCAAAAGCCTCTGCATTATGAATATGTAAGTTATGTTCATTTTTAATATTGTCTCTTAACAAAAGAACACTTAAAAATCACTGTAATGTGATGGTCAGATTAAAATTATAGGATGAGGGGGAATTGCTAGTATTGTACTCTCTTTCCTTCTTTGTCTATTGGACCCCTAGTTAAACTTTAAAATTCAATACAAGTGTTATCTGCTTCAAGAAGTCTCTCATCTTCAAGTCAGGAATGACCTTCCCTCTCTGACCTCAAATAGCATTTTGTTTTGTCACTCTTTTATATTTTAATATTTCTGTGTTAACTTTCTGCATTTATCACTATAGCTATTTTGGCATCATCTCTCTGCTGTGCTCCTTGAGAGCAGAAGTCATATTTTGTCTAATTTTTTTTAATCACTCTCAGTGCCGGCTCACTGTTTTCCATACAGTAGGTGCTTAATAAATGTGTGCTGTACTATTATTGTAGAGGTAATATTTAGGTAGGTACCAAGGTATTTTATAAGACGACAGAGAACTAGAAAATGAAACAGTTCTAAGTTCTCTGAGTCTAGAAAAAAATAAGAAAATCCCAACTCTAGGAAGGCAACTTAATGTAGGCTTTAGATTTGTTTTCACTTAAATAAGGGAATGTTTTGCTTAGTGTGTTTTTTACCTGTGTGTGTGGCCTGTCCTTCAAAATCCTCTTCCAGACTGAGGCTTTTAGTTTCCTCCATTTTTGTGTCAGTGTTTGACATGATCTGTGTGGTCAACAAAGAAATCAATCGATGAGTGATAGATGGCTCTAGAATATATAGCTGAATCATATAATTTCCTACAGTTCCTAGGTTTGATGATAGACTAACGTTTGCAATAAGTGACAGGATGCTAACCATTTACACACACGTTTAAATAACAAGAGTTTTGACCACTACCCAGTCCAAAATAGTTTTCCTGTATTGGGACATATACTTTGTGAACAATGTTCATTACTTTGTAAAGTTATTGTGTAAGGCTGTTATCTTATCACTCTTCAAACTGTAGAAGTGAAAACATTGAAATACATGGGGAAGTTTTGCCTGGTTGATGGCCTGAGGCCAGCTTTTCTATCAAAACCAGAAAAAGATACCCTATCAGTGAACGCTTCCTAAAAAACACAAATAAGCTAATACCTTCCCTATCAAGATCTGAGCTTTCTAGAAATGTTGCTTGTCTAGAACATGACTGAGGATCAGGTAGGAACCAAAACGATGTTTGAGAAGTCAAAATAAAGATCCCAGAATTCTTGTACCAAAGAAAACAAGCACATATGCTTTATTGATAGGCAAGTATTCATATAGAGACTATTTACTTTTACTTTGCATATATTTTTAATGGGGTTGGTTATCTCATTTCTCAACCCAAAACAAATTGGAAACCAGAAATTACATTGAAGGAAGGGACTGGTATAAGCAAGTATGCTTTCTGTGGTACTCACTATAATAAGAAGTAAAATGTCAACTGAGCCTGGCAGCAGAGGAGAAGAAAGAACTCTTTTTAAAAAAAGTAAATACAAGAAGTAAGATATCGCAGCGTTTAACTGAGACATATAGACTTCAGTAGACTTAGAGGACATCATTGTGTAATACATAATTTTCATAATGATCCTGACATTAAGAAAAGCTTTAATTTTGTTCAGAATATTCTAAGAAAGAAGGGAAATGTGCCAGAGGTGGTGTTGTATACCTGTAATCTCTGCTACTAGGGGACACTGAGGCTGAAAGAGCATTGGAGTTTGGGAGTTCTGAGCTTCAGGAGGGCTAGAGTCAATCAGGTGTGTCCACACTAAGTCTAGCACCAATAGGGCAAGCCCTTGGGAGCAAGGGCCACCAGGCTGCACAAGGAGGGAGTAAAGTAGCTCAGGTTGGAAACTGAGTAGGTCAAAGCTTCCATGCCAATCAGCACTGGGATCCTAACCATGATTGGCCATCATACTTCCAGTCTGGATGAGATAAGGAGATGAGAAAATAAAATGATAAAATGTAAATAAAGCACTTTGCAAACTTTAAAGCATTATATAAATGTTGTTTATTAATTTATGAAAAGAAAAACAGAAACAAAGAGATAGTGTTCATGAATCATACAGCTAGAAATATGAGAAAGGAAGTGAGCTATAAATTAATTCAGGAATAATTAAAGGTGGAGCAGTAACTCAATTTTGCAGAATATAAACAACTCTTTAATAGCACTATGACTATTAACTATCTAAGAAAGCAAATAGGGGAAAACCTGCAGTCATAAAAAATAATTGTTGGGTAACTTAGTATATTAAAATAAAAGTTATAATTAAAAATTAAAAATGGCAGAACACCTAGTAACTTTTGTAGAACTCTTTTCTTTTGTAGTAACTGTTTGTAGAACTGCCCAGAATGCTTTAGCTTTGAGTTAGAGACTTTTTTTTCCTTTTGAATTTTGAGAGAGCAAGATGCTTACTTCAGGTACTTATTGTGTACAAGAAATATAGTGTTTAAACCACTCTGAAAACAATTTTGTTACCAATAACCAAGAAAGAGAAATAATACTTGGTGTCTTTGCTTCTGCTAAGATGAAAGCCCACAGTGAAAGAAATGAAAGCTGATTACTGTTAAAAAAAAATTGAGGCACCACCTTGCTGAGAAGGTAATCCAATCCTCAAGATGAGCTTTAGGTCACATAGACAAAGCTAGTCATTGTAGAATGGCTCCAGCTGAAATAAGGGTAATTTTGACCTATGTTCATGGATTGAGAGTAGGGCTGGGGAGGGGGCAAGGATGTAACAGTAGCTACCAACAGTAGCATTGATGCCCTCGTAAGGAAGGGACAGAAAAAAAATGGAGGAAAAAATTATGTTGCCTTGCTTTTCTCAATGCAGGAAAGGAGAGATGGACTTTTCTTTGTCATTATCCACATTCCTGTTAATACTGCTAAGTCATCTAAACTGCTCTCCAACTTCCTTCTCTAATATGAAGCCATTTGTCCTAATTTTAGCTTTATTTATGTCATTCATTGTTTCATCCATTATTCAACATACTTTCATTGTGTACCAATTGCATTTGTGAAGATATGTTTACACTCAGACTTTTTAGCCTGGAGTTTGTAGACAATAGATTTCTGAGGATCCATGAACTTGGATGGGGAAAGATACATCTTTATTTTCTCTAACATCTAATTGAAATTCAGCATTTTTCTTCCATTATGAATGTGGGCAAAAACCATTATTTTGAGAAGGGGTCCATAGGCTTCACCATACTACTAAAGGAGTCTATGACAAAAAAAAAAGTTAAGAACTTCTGGGTCTAGACTGTGATCAAATGACATAATGTATCCAAAGCACCTTGGACACACATTGTACAAGATGTATCAAAAGTCCTAGTGAACTGTGCCAAGACTTTGAGGACACCCTAATATAAATGTTAGCTCTATAGCTTTCCCTGGGCAAGATTTTTTTTTTTTAATCAAGAACAACATTTGTCTCATAATGTCATTAGCAGTGGTTAATATCCATGTCCACTTAGTTCTAGGCAATTCACTTAACCCCTTAATGTCCCAGGCAACACTCTAAGACTGTTAAGTTGCAGACCAATTGCCCCTAGAACCTGCATTGTATTGTTTCCCAGGAGTGTCTTACAGACGATGAGATCACAGGTCTGGACCAAAAGAAGGGGGGGAAAGACAAAAAAAAAAAAAGAGGAAATCCATTACCATGGCTGAAACAGAATGAAGGTTTTAGAACATTGCCAATAGAATCATATAAAGTATTGTGCGATGTCAAACAAATATGTTTTTATCGGAAAGAAGTGAGAAACTGGGGCAAGGTGACAGACAAGACTGTCAGCTTCACTTAGGGATTGCCATTGTTCAGGGAGGTTTACCAGATTGGTTACCTTATCTGATTAAAAAGAGTTATGACTATGACGCAGTTTCTTCTTGGTCAGAGCAAGGCAGTTTTAGGCCATTGTAATTGTGCATTTCACTCATTCTTAAAAGTTTATTGATGTTAAATAAGAGTCTTGGTCATGAGAACTCAATAACTGAGCATCTTATTAAATTTTAAAGGGCTACTACTCTCAGGTTTTACTATTCTCTATGTATATACGTGGATATATACATTAAAATGCTTCATAGATATGTGATTTAATTGGTGTGAGTACTTGCTTCTTTCACCAGTGCTTATTGATGGACTTACTGACCCTTCCATGGGTGAGCGATTAGTGTTTAAGAGCTGCTATGGCTAGAAATATCCATCCCTATCTAAGTTCTTGCCACCAACTTGATCATTTCCTTTTCCAAACTTAACTTGGCTGGTCCTCCAACAGCTGACATCCACTCTATTACTGGTGGACTTATAAGATATCTTTTGATAATCCAGGCTCACCCCCTTGCCATGAAGAGGCAATGGAAGGGAAGAGGAAAGAGAAAGGAATAAGCATTTATATTGTCCCTATTATGTAGCGGGTACTGTGCTAAGCCACACCCCCTCCTTTTTTTTTCCACAAATATTATCTCATTTGATCCTCAGAACAACAGTGGCAGGTAGGTGCTATTATTATTCCCATTATACAGTCTAAGAAACATAGAGGTTAAGTGATTTGCCTAGGGTCATACAACTAGTAAGTGTCTGAGACTGGATTTGAACTCAAGTCGTTCTGACTCTAGGCCCACTGATTTATCCACCATACCACCTAGCTTCCAATGGAATAGGACTTCAATGGAGGAAAAATGAAAATAACAAAGATTAATCAGAATGAATAGTTTAAATTCACTTTCCATCGTTCTTGGTGCTCACTTTATGCTGTGTGGGGATGTAGTATTAGTAGTAGGAGTAAGAGTAGTAGTAGTATAGTAGTAGTAATAATAGTAGCAGTAATAACAATAAAATAATAATAATAATAATAATAATAATAATAATAATAACAATAGTATTAAATCCCAGTTATTCCTGCTAGATAAGAACATATTCTTTAAACCTTTTCTCTCAAAGCTATTAAAAACTCCTTTTTATTAATCACTTACACATTAATTCAGCCAAGTTCTTATTGGGCATAGAGAGGCAGCCAAAGAGTCAGAAAGACCTGGATTCAAGTTCCATCTCTGATATATAATGGCTATGTGATCCTGGAGAAACCATTTAAACTCTCGGTGCCCTAGGCCTGTGGTATAGAAATGGGGAAGGTCACTAAACCATAAGTATCTGTATATTGACTTAGTTTTAAAATACAGTGTTATCTATGTTTTATTGTATTTTTGTTTATTTTGTTAAATATTCCCAAGCATACAGCCATTTGACATCTTTGCCCTAAGCAACTTTCTAAGACTATAAATTGCAGGGAGTATGTCAACCTGTACCAGTAGATAGTTTCATCATCTGGGAGTTTCTAATGCCAAAGAAATCACACTTATATAAAAATGATTATTTGAATTACCAAAAGAAAGGAAATGCTTAAAGTCTAAGCTTCAGTTAAAAAAAAATTTGAAAAATACTAGAACTATTGCTAAGATATATAGTTAAATCTGCCTTATGACAATGTCTATTACTAGTCATTTTAAACATTCTGAGCCATATTTTTGTGGTCAGAGGCCTATCAAATGTTTGATTTGTTGCAGATGTAAACACTGATGTTTGCTGAGAAAAATGAAGATTTTAGAAGAATATTCTCTGTTGTAGGCTGTGAGCAGATTACAAGCCACTGCTATGGTGACATCTTAATTCAGTAAAACAAACGAACTGAAAAGGGGGTACATGTTGCAGAAATGAATGATTTAGGAAATTAAATCAAAATAACTTAAAATACATGGGCTGAGTAACATTTACATTATATATTTCTCTGTCAATTCTCTTAAGTTTATAAGAAAAAAATTAGTCTTTTCATTATAAGATTTTTGAATGAAATTTTAAGTATTAGTGACAGTTAATAGTAATAACTGTACTAGAAGATATGAACCCAGATGAAGCCAAAGAAGTTTACCTTGTATTCTTAGAGATCTCTGAGGTGCCTCCTTATTCACATGTCATCTCCTTCATTAGAATATGGACTCCTTGAACACAGAGACCATGTTTTTGCCTTACTTTGTAACCCCAATGCTTAGCACAGTGCCTGGATAGAGTAAACGTTTAATAAATGCTTGTTGACTTACTGAATGACTGACTTCAGCTCTAAATCCTATGATATTTTCTATGATACAATTATGTTTTGGGAAATTTTGTGAAAAATAGCCAATCATCATTTGCGTACTCATAACTTTTTTTTTTAAAGGAAATTTGTATTCCTAATGGAAACTGTCTTAGTAGGTAATGTAACATATTTTTGACTCCAGATTCAAATGAGTCTAAGAGCCTGCCAGTTTTTCTTAGTTTTCAACTCCTTCCTTTTTTTTTTTAGGGTTCTCCGGCCCTACAAAGATTCTAAGCAGTGCTGCTTTGTTTTGAGATCCCCATGATAAACGACCAGCATTTCCTGGATACTTAGGATTCCGGGGCCTCCTCACTCCTGGGGAGTATTTCCTTGCCTGCCCTACCCTTGAAGGCAGAGACTGTTTCTGTTGTATCCCCACTGCCTACAGCCATGTTTGCTATCTATCAATCATTAATCAAGAAGCATTCATTTTGCACTTACTATGTATCAAGCACTCTGCTAGGTGCCGAGGTTGCAAAGACAAAAATGAAAGTCTCTGTTCTCGAGAAACTTACACAGTCAGTTCTTAATAAATACTTGTCAATATAATTTATATTTTCCTATTTTTTCAGATACAGAAAAAATATAATACTGGTACTTTTGGGTGGGAATTGGGCATACTTGTTCAAAATGCTTCATTCTGAATTTGGTTTTAAGAGGTAAGTGATGAAGAGAGTAAGAACAATGAGCAAGAAACTTGCTTCTTTTCTGATAATATAAGTGGCATCTTTCCCCAAATAGGTAAAATTCAGAAAATAGACAGGAGTGAGATAGCCAAAAAGTAACATTTTAACAAGAAAACAGTTCTTTTGTAGTGAGGTTTAAAATCAATTTTCTTCCATCTCTTGAATACATGAAGGCGTATGCTGCCCTCACAAACCACAGTCCAGTCAGCAGAGACTTCCAGGAGGGGAGTTAGTTTCAAATGGTGTTAGTATGTCTAAGCTTATGATTAGCCAGAGGACATAAAGAATTTTTGGGGCAGCTAGGTGGCACAGTGGATAGAGCCCTGCCTGGCCTTGGAGTCAGGAGGACCTGAGTTCAAATCCAGCCTCAGACACTTAACACTTACTAATTGTGTGACCTTGGGCAAGTCACTTAACCCCAACTGCTTCACCAAAAAAGCAAAACCCCCCCCCCCAAAACTCTAAGAATCAAATGCTGAGGTAAATTAACACTTTCAATCCATTAAGCTAACATTGAGCACTCCTCCAAAATACTAACTGGAGCAACTTTATATCAGCAAGAATATCTTATGGTTGGGTAAAACTGTGGATTCAGCAAAGTTTATAAGCATTCTGCTTCCCCTTTCCTTTCAGGAGCAGCTTTCCCTGTTCTTCAGCTCCCCATTCCCATCCCCCAGTGTTAAGTCTCATTCTATTTCTTCCACTTATTCTACCCTCCCAGGTTCGGCCTCATGCTCCCCCTCACTTTATATCTCTTTGGACCCCTCCTTAGACAGTGTCAGGGATTATCAACTGATTCATAGAGATGACTAAACCCGGAGCTATCACTTGCCTCCCAAAAGTATGAAACTTCCATTTCTCAGCAGACCCTTGGAATGATTATCTAAAGGAATGACTAATGGTGAGAACAAATGTCATAACACTAAGTCTGATTACAAGAGGTATTTGTGGACATAAGGAAATGTACAGTCCCCTCTGAGTTCTACAGTGCGATCACCCCACAATGCTTGGCCTCTATGCCATTTGCCTACCTTGACCTATAGAGGTGGCTGGTCTACATAGGATATAGCTAGATTCAGAGAGCGATTCTGAGATTTTATGCAGTTTTAGCCCTTAATCATATACTACTTTATGTTCTATGATTACTTCCCATGTACATGTCTTGTACTCACAAGATGGTTATGAGTGTCTTGTAGCTAGGTGCCATGTCAATAACTTCTTTTTTCATGCCCCTGCAGCATGCAATGCTAGGCCCACAGTAGGTATCCAATAAAACTATGTTTATTGATTGGCTATAAACAACGTCCCTAAATAGAGAAAGGAATAGTAGATTGACAGAAACAAAGTATTTGAAAAACTTAATAGAGCAGGACTGATTCCTAGGTTAAAAACAAACAAACAAACCAACACAGCCTACAAAAAACTTGGCATTACAGATATAGTCCTGAGTTTGGTATTAAGAAGGCCAAGTTTCAAATCGTTAACTGGTAGAGCTGAAGAGCTTCAGTATTGTTGTAAGAAAAAGGCTGAGATTCACATTTTGATACTTTAGTAGTTGTGTAACCCTGGGTAAAGTCATTTAATTTATCTGTGGCTTAATTTATCTCCAGGACTTATTTACTGAGTCAGGCTGAAGAGAAAATACCTGCACCTGGGGCTCCCTACGTACTTACAATTTACAGATACTTTGGATATTTGATTATGCCTATATGAATTGGATTTTCTCTCCTGATAGGACTTAGACGACTCCCCAGAGTATCCATTAACTTTACCTGGATGAACCATTTACCTCCAATGAGCATTTTATTCTCCTGTATCATCCATGGCTACAGTTCATCTATCACAACATTTTGTTTTCATCTTGCTTCTGAAAAGATGAGATGTTTGCTTTACATCACTATTTTAGCTGACCAGTAAAGTTGGAGCTCTATCTTAATAGAGTATTTTTTAAGGAACAAGAAAATAACCAAGATTTATTTTTGACCAAGAGCTTAATAGCTCATTCAGAATAAATGGAGGACTACTTTAGTGAGTCTTCAGTGGGATCTGAGAAATAATGTAACTTTGAATGTTAATATGAAAAACTTTCATTTATTCATTTTAGACTGTTTAAGTGGTAGACTGATGTGGAAAGAAATATATGATTAAATATTGATCAAGAAAACCACAGGTATTAGATGGTTTTTCCACCAATTCTAAATGGTTTCTCTCATATATGTTTATGTATGGAAAGAGGTATGAGGATTAAGGAAGCCTCCCTGTATAATGACCTGCTTTACACAACATTTTCCATATCTTAATGCATTTTACCTCTCACTTTTCTTCCTCTTATGCTACAAAGGAGCTGTACTTTTTGCATTTTAAATCTGTAGTAAGGCAAAAGTTTAAGGGGGAGGAAACAACATTCAGAATTTCTACTGCCATCCTTAAATTCTAGAATCTGAAAAAACTCTCAATACACAAAGAGCTTTCTTCTGGCCTCATTTTTCGCTTTTTACTTTTTTTTTTGATGGTGTCATAGTGATCACTGCAACTAAACAAATACCATCAGGAGACCCAGAAAGTAATTCCTGCATCTCCCCCTCTCTAACCCATCTTACACACACCTGTCAAATTAATATAACCAAAACACAGGTATAACTGCTAATTGAGATCTTGCAACACCTCCTAGGCTACCCTAAGATAAAATAGGAACTCCCCCTGTTTGGCACTTAAACTTGTCACTATTTGGTCCCAGCCTAACTTTCAAGGCTGGTTACACATGATTCCCTCTCAGTTCTATCTTCTAGCCAAACTGGCCAACTTTCTGTTTTCTCTAAGTGACATTCCATCTTCCACCTTTCCACCTATGCCCAAGCTGTCTCTCCCATATCTAGAATACTCCTCCTCGTCTCTGCCTCTTTAAAACTCTAGCTCCTCTGAAGACTCACCTCAAACAGCATCTATTTCAAGAGGCCTTTCGTGATTTACCCAGTTGTTAATACCCCCTCCCCATTACCTTGAGTTTATTTTGTATATATCTTGTGTTTTCCTGTGTGTATGATGCTCCCCCCCCCCAAATGTAAGTACTTAATGGCAACAACTATTTTTCCCTCTTTCTGTATTCAGTACTGATCACAGAGCCTGGCATTGCTTGATGAATTCAATTATAGCATCATTCATAAAATCTTCAGAATCCTAGCAAACTACCTGTAAAGTATGCTCATCATCTCACTCACTCTTTATGACTGTCCATTGTTTCTTTTGTTTTGATTCTAAATAAAAGCTCACAAGCCTTTCCATAGCGAATGTTGCTTTGGCAAAAAGAGAGCCTTCTGCTTTTGCTACCTTTTGGTTGCAGATGGAGGGAGGAGTTTTGCCAATCATTTCTATAGTAGGAGAGGGCTTCAATTTGAAACCCTGTTTGCAGTCACTTATAGTAGTAGTAATGCTAATAGTATGCAAATGACCTGTGATTTCCATGGGATGGTCATCCATCCATGATTTAATTGACTAGTCCCCAAGTACTTGCCCAGGCACGTAGAGATTTCCATAACCGGCTCTATCTAACACCCTATGCTGCCTCTGTAATAATAATAATAATAATGAATCAATAAACACTTATTAAGTAATTACTATGAATCAAGCACTGTTAGACTATTAGCTCCTTGAGAATAGGGACTTTTTGAGGGTGGAGCCAAGATGGCGGAGTGAAAGCAGTGACTTGCTTGAGCTCTCCCCCAAACCCCTCCAAATACTCATAAAAAATGGCTCTAAACAAATTCTGAAGCAGCAGAACCCACAAAAAGACAGGATGAAACAAATTTCCAGCCCAAGACAACCTGGATGATTGATCAGAAAGGTGTATCACACCGGGCTGGGAGCGCAGCGCAGCGTGGGCGCGCAGGCCGCAGCAAACCTGGAGCAGGCCTCAGAGGACTGAATCACGGGCAGCTGTGGAGGTTTCCAGACTTCTCAATCCACCAATGCCAAAGACAATTTAGAAGGTCAGTGGGAAAAGTCTGTTTCTGTCTGTGCTGAGAATGGAAGGTGGGGTTTCAGCTCCATTCCCCAAGAGCGTGGCCCGGGGGGGGGGGTGCAGCTGCTTCCCAAGCTTCTGACCCACAGACTGAGGGGGAATCCAGCGGCTGATCTCTTTGCCAGTGCTGAGGCAGGAATCTCTTGCTTTGCCCGTGTGTGGATCTGGGTCACAGTTCTAGGCGGCAGTGCTGGGGTGAGGAGGAGCACTGGCTTGATGGAGCTTGTAGTGGCTGTAGAGAGGAACCTCTCCTCACAGTTACAGGACAGAAAGGAATACTTGTGGTCACAGGCCAGGAAAGGAGTAAACACCTCCCCCTTATCATACCACCTTGGAAGAACTGAAAATTTACAGGTCCCTACAAGTATCTCTGAAAACAACTACACAAACCCCTGAAGCTTGGGACAGTACACTCTCCACATTGGAAGCAGACTCGTACCTTAACATGGAGTTTAAAACTCAACTAATTGGCTGGGATCATGAGCAAGCAGCGCAAAAAGAGTCAGACTATATTATCTTACTTTGGTGAAAGACAAGATCAAAATATACAACCAGAAGAAGACAACAAAATCAAAGCTCCTACATCCAAAGCCTCCAAGAAAAACATCAATCAGTTCCAGGCCTTGGAAGAGCTCAAAAGGGATTTTGAGAAGCAAGTAAGGGAAGTAGAGGAAAAACTGGGAAGAGAAATGAGAGTGATGCAAGAAAATCATGAAAAACAAGTCAACAGCTTGCTAAAGGAGACCCAAAAAAATACTGAAGAAAATAACACCTTAAAAAAACAGCCTAACCCAAATGGCAAAAGAGGTCCAAAAAGCCAATGAGGAGAAAAATGCGGCTAAAAAGAAAAATTGGCCAAATGAGAATAGGGACTTTTTGTTTTTGTTTTTCTCTGTATCCTCAGTGCTTAGCACCGGTGCCTGGCACCTAATAGGTACTTAATAAGAACTTGCTGCCTTAATAAATGCTTATTGAAATGTTCAAAGTTTGGGGATACAAAGAAATAGATAAAAAAATCTTTGACCTCAGGGGCAACATTCTGATGGGACTTATTGATAGTTATAGTTGACAATTAAGTGTAAGTCTTCCAAAGCACTTTTCATGAGTGTCATTTCATCTGACCCTCACAACATCCTGGTGAAATAAGGACTATTACTTTTTCAGATGACTAAGCTGAAGATTAGAAAAGTTAAGTGATTTACCCCAGGTCATAGAACTAGTAAGGCAAGACTGACACTAGGCTTCCCAACTCTAACGTCAACACTCATTCCACTCTTCCTTGGCAAGAACTATTTCCACTTGGAGAAAACAGTATCTCTCAGAACAGGCATACTGAAAAAAGCCACCCACCTATTAGGTATTAACCTGATTATGCTTCTTTTACTCTGGGGGAGAGGAAATAAATTTCCAGAAATTGAAGGAATAGATGAATGAAAAAAGCATTTTTTAAATACTTGCTCTATGCCAAGCATCATGCTAAGGTCTGGGAGTAAAAATAGAAAAATTGAAACAGCCCCTGTTCTCAAGGCTTTCATACTTTATTTAGGGGAGATAATACACAAAAAACGTTCAGTTGTGGAGCTAATGGAAAGGTTTGGAAGGCCTCAGACGGGGCAGTTGGGAGAAGGAAATGGCAAACCACTCCAGCATCTTTGCCAAGAAAATCCAAATAGGGTCACAGAGGGTTAGATGCAATTGAAAACAACTGAACCACAGTAAAAGAAGGGGCAGTATATGGCAAGGTGCAGGAATCCTTAGTTTACATAGTGTATCAGATAATGTTAGGGGACTTGAGAGTACAGAAGTAAGGGCAGATGAGAAGGCCTAATCGTGCTACATCTTGCCAAAAGAATTAGAAATTGTGTGAGCAGTCAAGTGGTTCTGATGGGTTCTGGACAGGCAGGAGCTAAGGGAGGAGATGTTGAAAAGACCAGGCAAAGGACATCACCAGTGGTCGTAAGACTTCCTTCTTCCTAGCCTTTCTGCAGGAAATAAAAGAAAATGGCAGGCTTCCTTTGGAAATTTAAGAGCGATTGTATCTGTGGTTTTAAAATGTCTTCATGTGTCAGAAATCCTTTGGTGACATTATGTTACAGTCCATGTGAACTCAATTTCAGCCAATATTTAATGGCCTTCATACAGTTTCTAGATAAAAAGCTGAATCACATAATAAAAATTAAATCCAGAAACAATAAATTCTCATAAATACCATTCAACAGAAATTTCTGAATGGTTATGGGGAAAAAAGATTGCTTGTACCCAGCCTACAATACACTTTTTTCAGTCCATATGGTATTCATCAATATTCTAGCACAACAAAGCAATATGGGCTATCCTTTGCAATGTACCATATAGATTCTGGCATGTTAAATTGATCTTTTGCTGGGATGCAGCTGATTCTCAAGTGCAAGTCTTCTGTGATCACATGTTTTTAAAAAAAGGATGTTATAAGTAAAAGCTGATTCTGCAGATTAAAACGGTCTCTTGCAAAACAATGGAAGAGCTCTGGTTCAGGCACTTTCACAATTCAAACTGAAAATGTTGTTAGTCCTAGTTATCTATGCCTAACAAAATAGACTGCTTAGTGATGGTCATCCCTGAAAGATACAAGGTGAGAAAGTAGAAAAAGAACTCTGCCAGATCTCTTATCTAATTCAAGGCATATTAATGGAAGCTTAGCAGTTTTCCCTTCCAGGTTTTCAGCTGCCTTACTTCAGGTGTTCCCTGAGGCTACAATGGAAATTAATAGCATCACAGATCTTGAGCTAAGAGAGATCTTAAAGGTCACCCAATCCAACCAATTCATTTTACAGATGATAACATTGAGGCAGAGGGGGTTAAATGATTTGTCCAGGTTCCAATAATAATATGACACCGAGGTGCTCTGAATTCAGGGCCAACGCCCTTTCCATGGTACAGTGTTGCTTCCCACTGTGGTCTTGTAAAGAGCCTGACAAATGGTTTAATTTTTTCATATTTTCTAGTAGTTGATTTTTTTCCCCCTGTCATGATAAGGTATGGTAAACACGGTGGTGTCAAACTTAGATAGCAATGGAGCCCTGTGGGCTGCATATTGACTTAGAAAACAACCAAAACAAAACAATACTATGTTGTATTATATTTTTATTTATTTTGTTAAATATTTCTCAATTACATTTTTATCTGATTTTGATCTGGCCACACTCTGGGAGCCTTATGGGCCACTGTTGGGGCAAAGCACTGAAGAAAGCTCTCTTTTCTTTCTTTTTTTTCTCCTTTTTTCTTTTTCTTACTACCACCTTCCGCCAGACCTAGATGGAGACAGCCTAGGACCCTGAACCCAAGAGCCTTTGAAATAGGAATCCTTCTAATCCAATAGCTGTAGCCATCACGCCAGGAAACAGTCCCTGTTGTCATACCTGCAGGTACCACATCCCCAGCTACTGAAAACCCAGAAAGGAAAATTCTTGTCATCAAAGACCTTGGCATTGTCAAATGGTTCAAAATCAGAAACTGATGTGATTTTTTTGAGTGGAAATGACATTAGAGAAGAGGTGTTAACATCTGCTCTGCCACTGTACCCTAAGGACCATGGAGCCTTTCTATCTGACTTGTATCTGAAACCTTCAGTATGAGTCGTCTTCCCAATTAGCATGTGAGTTCCTTGAAAGTAGGGACTGTCTTACTTTACTATTGTATCCCAGCACTTAGCACAGTGTTTTACACATAGTAAGCACTTAATTTCTTTTAAACTCTTTCTTCCTCCCTCCCTCCTCCCCTCCTTCCTTCCTTCCCTCCTTCCTTCCTTCCCTCCTCCTTCCCTCCTTCCTCCCTCCCTCCTTCCTTCCTCCCTCCCTCCTTCCCTCCTTCCTTCCTTCCTTCCTTCCTTCTTCCTTCCTTCCTTCTTCCTTCCTTCCTTCCTTCCTTCCTTCCTTCCTCCCTCCCTCCTTCCCTCCTTCCTTCCTCCTTCCTTCCTTCCTTCCTTCCTTCCTTCCTTCCTTCCTTCCTTCCTTCCTTCCTTCCTTCCTTCCTTCCTTCCTTCCTTCCTCTTCCCCCCCCCATTTTGGATTTGAGGCATGAATAGAAAAAACCAAAACCTCAGCCAGGAGTTTTTCATCCATAGGTCCCTGAAAGCTAAGACTCTAAACATGACTTGCTAAGTAGACGATTTCCCTTCCCTTCAGTTCTTCCTCTCTTTGCCCCCCCATCCCTGAAAAGACTAATGAATTGAGAATTCCAAAATTCCAAACCTTATTCTAAATTTAATCCAAAGCTTCAATTACTGCGTTACTAAGGATCTTCAAAGATTTGATTCATTGGAATAGGATGCTCTAATTCTAGATGAGACTGATTAACACAGACTAATTTTAAGTGACAAAGAAAAACATGAAGCATTTGCTTTTCAGTACAATGTATTGAGTACAAGTCTGGGAGTGAGTTAGGAGGACCTAGGTTCAGACCCCTTACTAGTTGTATCACATAGGGAGCCATTTAACATCTCAGTGCCCCAAGTATTTCTTTAAGACTACAAGAATAGCTTTGTAGCGTAATAGGGCCACTTGTTTTCTGAAGTAAAATCTAAAGGATATTAGAACGAGTGGTCTATATTATTTGTTTCATTTAGCTGCTTGGCTTTGTCACAAGAAACCTCTGATGAAGACAGTGTAATCTGTAAATCTGTGTAATGTGTAAAACACACACACACACACACACACACACACACACACACACACACACACACATTAAAGTGACCAAAAAAGAAAAAAAAACAACCCCAATTTACCTTTTGGTCTGATGCTCAGTTGTATGGAGAAAGTTGCAACTGGACAGACTGGTACCTTTGATGGTCTTCAGGAGAAGGGAATTCCTTTTTGATTGAATTCCTCTGGCACATAGATAGATCTAAGCCTGGATTGAGGTCCCTGGATGATGACCTTGCAGAAATAGCTCTGAATAGCTAATAGGATTGACATAAGAGAATTACCAAAACCCATCTATTAACAATAGGCCAGTGAAATAAAGAGCTTACAGCCTTCTTGTGAACATAAATTTTTTCTGTCTCTGTTAGGAATCAATTGTAAGAAGCTATTACACCTTGGCAACACCCTCAAAAAATTCAACAAGCGTGATTAGGAAAAAAAAATTGATTTTAATCCAATTCTTGTGTTCTTTAAGACTACATAGGAACTTGAAATCCTAGGGGAAAAAAATATGATTTAGCTCATAATGCTGAAAATTATCTCCTCTGTTTTCCACTTGGTTTAATAGTATACACATTGCGCATAAGAAAGTTAGCAACTGGATATGATAATACATTTTGAATTTTGATAGTACTTAAAATTATTTGACCTTTATGTCTTTTATGTTTATTTTATATTCATTTCTAAATATGTCCCTTCTGCATTTCAAAATGTCCCTTCTCCCCTACACAGCAAGTCATTCATTGTAATAAAGATTTTAAAAGAGATAGCAGTATAGCAAAACTAACCAATGCACTATGTCTGACAGTATTAGCAACATTCTTCATGTGTGATGGTTGTGAGGATCAAATGAAATAATATTTGTTTTTTAAAAAAAGCACTTAGCACTATTCCTAGCACGGAGTAGGCATTTGTTATTGTTGAGTTATTTTAGTTGTTCCAACTCTTGGGGTTTTCTTGGCAAAGATACTGGAGTAGCTTGCTACTTCCTTCTTCTCATTTTACAGATAAGGAATTGAAGCAAGCAGGTTTAAGTGACTATCCCATGATCGCACAGCTAGTAGGTATTAGAAGGTGGATTTGAACTTAGATCCTCCTGTCTCTAGGCCTGTTACTCTACCCACCATCTCACCTAGTTGGGTTCCTTTTCAATGATGTTTTTCAAGAATAGGCAGGACCACCACTTGTCAGGGATGTTTTAGAGAAGACTTATAGTCAGATACTAGTTGGACTAGATGACATCTGAGGTACCTTTCAAAACTGTCAGACTAGAAGACCTGTACATGTTTGTTAGACAGAGGAGAAGAAGTCAATAGTGTGGGAAGGAAAGAAGGTGAATGCGAAAGGGAGGATGACCGCTAATAAGGTCCTGGAAGTAAGTATTAATTAACCTGGACATGTCAGGCAATTCTTGGCTTTAAATCAGAAGTGCAAGAAATGATAACATGAGGAACTTAAAGTTATGAAAGTAAATTAAGGTTTATTGGAAGAATCAGTGACTTGGGGACAGGGGTGGTGGTATATGCCTATAATCCTTGCTACTGGGGAGACTGAGCTTGAGATCTCTGAACTGCAGTGGGCTCAGGCTGTTTGGTATCTGAACTCAATCAGGCATCAATCCCCCGGGAGCAAGAACCCATCAAGTTGGCTAAGGAGGGATGAATTGTCTCAGGCTGGAAACAGAGATGGAATATTTCTTGCCCATTAGTAGTGGGATTAGGCCATGAGTAGCCACTGGATTTCTAGTCTGGGTGAAATAACGGGACCTGCTCCTAAAAAAAAAAAAGGGTATGGGAGGATAAATGGACTCAGCTGTCCCTTTTCTTTTTTGCCAAATCAGTAGTTACCACAGACTCAAAATTGGATAGAATGCTGGACTTGGAATTAGGAAGACCTGAATTTGGATCCTGTCCTAGCCTTTATTAGCTGCATGATCTTAGGCAAGTCACTTAGGCTTCCTCATCCTCAGTTTCCTTATCTGTAAAATGAGGATGATAATAGTGCCTACTTCCACATGGTTATTAGGAAGCTCAAATGAGATAACATATCTAAAACACTTTGCAAACCTTAAATCACTATGTAAATGCTGGCTATTGTTATGAACCATTAGACTAGTCAGTCATGCATAACCTCAGGAACCCGGATTCTCAGTTATTGGGATCATGGCAAGTCTAGTCAATTAAAAAAAAATAACAATCAGGAAATGTGTGGATCATAGTTGAAATCAATGTCCTGTGTGCAAGGTGAATCAGTGCCCCATGGGACAGAGAAGGTTTTGAAAGGCTGGATCGAAAAAAATGCTGGTAGCAACCTTCATGACAACCCTGGGAACAGTCTTTTCTAAGGTCCTTTACGGAGAGACAGAGGGGCAGGAGGAGGGCGCTGTAGAAGCTAAGGGAAGTTAATCACTCATAAACAGCAACCTAAGTGGAAAAGCAGAAACTCAGCATGGATAAATATCATACAGAGAGTTAATGGAGTTAGCCTGATTTTACCAGTTACTCCTGCCCCTGGTGAGTAGTTGAAATACCTTTTCTGTGACCTTAGAAGAGAGAGAGCAATGATATTGAGAAGGTTTGAGGAATAGAGGTAACCTGAGGGGATATCATCTGTGGTGGCCTCAATCTCAATGAAATAGAAAGCTACATAATATCCTTTTAGAATGTATGTGTGTATAAATGAGGAGTGAGGGAAGTGGGCTATGTTGCTGGTACATGGAGGAGGAGATGAGAACAACATGGAAGGATAGTCCAGCATCAGAGACTACTCAGCCAGGGCTTTCTATCATGAATACGTAATGTGTGAAGACAGCTGTAGCTTGTAATCTGTAGCAGTGAAGAGAGGTAGCCATATTGTTAACATCATATATATATATATATATCCATCAAACCACTGAAAGATAAATCCAGAGCATTTTTCAGTCATTATAAACAATCTAGTTGTCTCTAAATCTGCAGCTAAAAGCAGAAACAGAAAAAAAAATGCATTCTCAGAAGAATTTCAATGATAAACACAAAAGATAGGATTCATCTTGCTCCTTGTATGCCAAGGAAATATTTAAGAGGTTTTTCCTGGAACAGACCAAAAAGAAGCTTCATTTGTATGGTTGTACCTTTTTCATTGGGGAAGTATTTGTCTCTAGCAACTGTTTTCTTTTTCTTCTCAGTGCAAGAGCAATGGATGATTACTGTTATAACTAAGGAGGTCCCAGAGATTCTTGCCACCCTTTCACCTTCATTAATAGTTTGGGTTTAAACATATTTGATTTATATTTTGAACCTACTCAGTGGGAAGAAATGTTATTTTTCTACAAGTTGATAGTAATCTCTAGACAGCAAAACTGCTCAAATTAGGATTTTTCTCCCTCTTTTTCGTGAAAATTCAGGTTGATCTTTCGCATCTTTCCTCTTCCTATCCTTTAGTTGTTTTTTGAGAGCTGGTTATTTTTAGAGTCATTGATCTGGCACTTGAATAATAGTCACAGAACAAAGTCCCAATACCTGGTCTGGAGAGGGGAGGCAATTCCATGATAAACATTGACTAATAACTTCACTTTATCTCTCAGGAACTCAATTGTTTTATCTGTAAAATGACAGCATTGGATGGTGGCCTTTGAGATCTCTTCTAGATAATGATCCTATGATCTTTACAAGTTGGGCGCTCAAATGAGGTAATGAATATATAGTACTCTTATAAACTTTAAATGTTATTGTTATTGTTATTATTACTATCGTCATCCTTTGGTCACTAGCCTTCCAGTTTGGAGACAACTTCGTTTTCTGAGCCTCCTGCTGTACTCCTGCTAAGTTCAAGAATGTTTATCAAGTGATATACAGGAGTTTGCTGGCAAATACTTAACAAATGGTCTCTGCACACACACACTTTTAAATTGATTTTACATTATTAACACTTTCTTAAGTCTAGAAAATCAACAAAACAAATCTAGCCCTGATTTATAGTTGATCATGGATCTCTGAGTTGTAAATGCTCACGTCAAAAATTTAATAATTGGTCCTCATAATCTGCTTAGAACTTGCTCCAGCATACTCCTGTTATTTGCTTTCAGTATTACAAATCCAAAATTACTCTTCAAAATATGTCAAATATCAATAGTTAGTCCTAAGGTCAGTTTTAAATCAATATTTGCTAAATTTCTTATATATTTAAGGAAGCAAAGGTTAAAACAAATCAACTATTAAAGTTATTGCCATTCCTTAAGTCACTTCAATAGGATAATGTTAGATTTTTTTAGAAAGCCCAGAGTGATCAACATGTTACATTGTAAGAAGACCACAGTTATGTGGTTGGTATTACCAGAGTAAGGACTCGTAGGGACAAGAATATAATTTCTCTTGTTATGCTTGTAGACAATATGGAGAGATGTAGATTACATGGCCATAAAATTGGATGGATATAGAATTAGTTGAATGGTTGGACCCAAAAGAGTAACCCTTAATTGTTCCATGTCACTTTTAAATGAAGCCTCCAAGGAGTGTCCTAGGGATCTGTGTTTGGCGCTTAACTATTGAATGTTTTTATCAATGATACACATAAAAGTTTAGATGATCAAATTTGCAGATAATATAAAACTAAAAGGCATACCTTACATCTAGGGATTTGAAATGGGATTCAAAAAGACTGAAAAATGTGAACATTAGGCTGAATAATACAATAAGAAATGTAAGAGAGATATGTATAAAGTGTTACACTTAAGTTAAAAAACATCTAATGTCAAAGAAAAGGGAAAAAAAACCAACTTCTTAACAATTAGAACTATCCCTGAAATGGAAGGGGCTACCTCTGGAAATAGTGGGTCTCTTCTCACTGGAAGTCTTCAGATAAGAAGATATGTTAGATATGATGGAGAGGGGCTTTTTGTAGAGAGGTTGGTTGGATTAGTTAGCCTCTCAAGTCCTTCTCAACTTTTAGATTCTGTGATCGATTAATTTGAATTTATACTACACTTAATATTTAGAAAGTGCATTCATGAACCAATCTCACTTGAATCCTAATCATTATAAAAGGATATTTATATATGTATAATTTTTCTCCAATCATCAAACAAAACCAAGAAAATATCAATAGACATTTCATAAATATTTCTCATAAATTCTATGCTCTATCATTTGTATTGTTTTTCTTTTACCTGATATATGCTTCTCTTCAACAGTACATTTTATTCTTCTGGTCAGTTCTTCTGATTCTTGTAGAATTATGTGCTTCAATAATTCTTTTGTCATAGAGTTTTTATGCTGAAGATGGTAATTCTTTGTTTTTCCCTTTGCCTCTTCCTTTTAATAAGATGCAAACTTTTCTAACTCTAGCTTGTCTACTTCCTCCTTTCCCCTCCTCTAGAAGCTTGACTGGTTCCAAAAATGTTTTGCTCTGGTACATTCAGAAACTAAGGGTTGCTATATCTTTACCTTCCCACATCCTTCCTTTGGTCAGGCATTGTCTGTCCTGTCAAGGAACTAACCACTGTTTGGTTATGTAAGACCTTCCACATGACATGTCTGCTTTGACCTAGTTCTCCTATTCCCACTAGTTTTTTAGATAACTTTTTAAAAATCAAGAACTTAATAAAGATCAAAAAACATGAACATTTTAACATACACAGAAAAACAAAATAGGAGATTGTCTATAAATGATGAATTTTAGTTAGTCTTTTTTGCCCATCATGTGGAATTTTTATGTACAATTCAAATCGAAATGATAGTTTCAACCCTGCCCTATGTTTGTGTCTTCTTCTGAATTTTCTGCTGTACTTTTCTGGTCTGATTCATTAACATGTTTTTATTTCCTTTTTTATTCCCCTGCTGCCTTACTCTTCACTCCTCACTTTTAAACAGAAAAAAAGGCAAAAACTATTCTGTGTAATGAATAAATATGGTCACAGAAAACAAACGTACTTATTGGCTGTGTCGGAAAATATCACATCCTGAACTTTTAGTTCAGCACTTCTCTGCTGGGAGGTTGGTTGATGCCTTGATCACAATTCTTAAGTACCTTAGAGTTGTTTTTTCTTTACAATATTCTAGTCATTGTATAAACTCTTCTCATTTGGTTCCATTCACTCTATATCAGCTCATGGAAGTCTCCCCAGGTATCATGGAATCTTTCTCTTTTATCTTTTCTTATGGCATAGTAATATTCCATTATATTCATATGCCACCATTTTTTCAGCCATTCCCCAATTGATGGGCACCCACTTTGTTTCCAGTTCTTTGTCACTACAAAAAGTGCTGCTGTAAATATTTTTGTACATATGGATCCTTTCTCTCTAGCTTAGATCTCTGATATATCAGCCTAGTAGCAGTTTCTTGGGTCAAAGGGTTAGCACACTTTAATGACTTTTGGAGTGTAGTACCAAATTGCATTTCAGAGTATCTATTCTCCTAAATGTCCTCCAGCAATTATTATTTTCCTTCTTTGTCCACTTTGCCAATTGCCTCTCCCTGAGAACATAAGAGAAGGTAGAAGTGACTAAGGTGTTATTCTCTTGGTCCTTACCAAAAATAACCACTCAAAATTATGAGCACTATTATTTCTCTGTTATCTATTATTAACCTTATGGCTAAAAATCTTCTACAACCTTTTTTTTTTCTCTCCCTATCACTGAATTACTCAATCATGGACCAAGCAAGGAACAAAATATCCTCAACCCCCCTAACTCCTGCTTAATTATCCCTATACTCAACCCATGCCTTGCAACAAACGTGCCTGTGCCTTCTGTTGTGCCCTCATTTTGGTACTCTTCATCTCATAGGCCCTCACTGAGACCTGGTCTCCCCAAGATGGCCTCTCCTTTCTCTCTGGATTTGACTGTGCCTTCACTCATGTTTTCTACCATCTCTTCTTCTCTCCCCCCTTCCCCAATATGGATCCCTTGCTGCTTACTACTTTTCTAGTCTTCTTAACTCCTTAGTCCCCTCCATACATTCTACTATCCAGCAACATCGACCTTCTTGTAGTTCCTTGCATACAACACTCCATCTTTCTTCTCCACGCCTTTGTACTGACTCTTACTCATGCCTGGAATGCTCTGTATCCTTAACTCTACCTTTTACTTTCCCTAGCTTCCTTCAAGACTCACCTCAAATCTCACCTTCTTCAGGAAGCCTTATCCAGTCCCCTCCCCCAGAACCCTCTTAGTTGCTAATACCTTCCCTTTCAAATTAATTATCTTCATCTACTCTGGATATATCTTGTAGAAACTACTTATTTACATGTTGACTCCCTTTTGAATCACTAGCACCTAGTGCAGTGCCTGGCATATAAAAAGTACTTAATACATATTTGTTGACTGACCCACTCATATGTCTCTGTCCCCTCTGTCCCAAGGGTCCTGGAGAGATTTTGAGATTTCTTACTCCCTAGGGCCCCTTCCATATTTTCCCTTTGTCAACTTCACTAAGCAAGCTTTCCTCCTTTCAAATTGGTTTTATTAAAAATTTTCACTAAATCATGGTGGCTGTTGTATACTAGCCCTCAGATCATTGTGCCTCTTTTACCAGGGAGTTCAGAAACTGTTATATATCATCTTCCTCCCCTCCCCAGCTTCTGTTGTTACACTAGGAGAATTCAATATCCATTTTGATGCTTTCCCAAACTCCCTAACCTCTCAATTTCTCAGTTTCCTTAAATTTCATGACCTTCTTCATTCCACATTAGCCACACATAGGATCTCATCATTACCCACATACACCATTACTCACACCTGGGAACTCATCATTATCTATAAGTGTTCCACTTTATTGATTAAAAAAAAAACTCCTGACATTCCTTTCTCTAATCACAACTCACAATTATTACATCTCTCCCTTTCCCTCACCCCTCCAAAATCTATTCTTTGTCCTCATCTAGACTATACCTCTGTCCTTCAGGAAGTTCTCAGGCCACTAACCCTGCTCTGAATTAATGTTATTCAGTCTTCATACTAAAATTATCCAATTCAGCTCCACACTGTCTTCTATTCTTTAATCCTTTAGGCCCTAGAACTACTGTTGCTTATACTATACCAAGCCTTAGGCCTGGATAAATCCCATTACCCTCCTTAGCTAATCACATTCTGCAGAACAGAAGAAGTCTCACAACCATGCTAGCTGGGCATGGTATAAAGCTAAGTTATCCAACTTTAACTGAGCCCTCACTACCACAAAGCAGTCCTTCATTCCTCCCCAAATGATTCTCTGTGTCACTTCTCACAGAATCTATTCCAAACCTCCTCTTTTTTCCTTAAGTCTCCCACACCTTCCCCTACCCTTTCCCTTTTGTCAGGGAATCTCATCTGTTTATTCCCATTTATCTATCTGGGAGTGAATCCTGTTATTATATGTCTATCAATCCCCTATATCTCTTGGGTATCAGGCCTTAATCAGAAATTTGGTTCAACAATTTCCCCCCCCAGTTAACTGTTTCCCTTCTAATTCTAAATGCGTTCATTTTGTTTATGTAGAAACCTTTAAATTTAATATAATTAAAAGTGTTCATTTTCTCTCTTATCATCTCTATCCTTCATTTGGTCAGGAAATCTTTCGATTTCCACAATTGTGAAAGATAAAGTCTTCTTTAATGTGTTTATGATATAACTTTTTTTTTTCCACGCTGAAGCTCAACTTTTTTTTTTTAACCACAGTCAAACAAAATAAATTCCCCATAGTGGCCATGTCCAACAACGTGTCTTATTCTGCATAGTTAGTCCATCATCTCTCTGTCCAGAGGTGGCTAGCATTCTTCATGATCAGTCCTCTAGAACGATGATTATTCAATGTATTGATCAGATTTCTTTAAGTCTTTCAAAAAATTTTCTATAACGTTGTTACAGTATAAATTATTCTACTTTTGCTCACTTCATTCTACATCAGCTCATACAAGTTTTCACAAGATTTCTTTGAAACTGTCTTTCATAATTTCTTGTAGTATTCCATTATATTCATACATCACAATTTGTTCAGCTGTTCTCTAATTATTGGGCATCTCCTTAGTTTCCAGTTATTTGCCACTACAAAAAGAGCTGTGATAATTTTTTTTTTTGTGGACAGGGGGCTTTTTCCTCTAATTTAAAAAATCATTTTGGGATATAGGTCTAGTCTAGATATTACTTTGTATCATTTTGGAGCTGATTGTGACATGTTAGTATGAGATAATGATTTAAACTTAATTTCTGACAGACTGCTTCCCAGATTTCCCAGCAGTTATTTTCATTTTGTGGTTTTTATTGTTTTCTGTTTTTTGTTTTTTGGCTAGGCAATGGGGTTAAGTGACTTGCCCAGGGTCACACAGCTAGTAAGTGCTATGTGTCTGAGGTCACATTTGAACTCAGGTCCTCCTGAATCCAGGGCCAGTGCTCTATCTACTGCGCCACCTAACTGCCCCTGCCCAGCAGTTATTTTCAAAAAAGTTATTTTTATGCCAGTAGTTGGGAGTCTTTCATTTCCCCCCCTAAAACTTTGCTACTGTGTTCATTTGCTCTGGGTCTTCTAACATAATGTGCTCCATTGATCAACTTTTTTTTTAAACCAGTACATGACAGTTTTGATAATTATTGTCTTATGGTATATTTTGAAATTTGGTCCTGTTAGGTTCTTTCCTTTTAGCTTTCCATTATTTTTCTTGAAATTGTTTACCTTTTATTTCCCCAGATGAATGTTATTTTTTCTGACCCTTTGGTTGTTCAATTGATATATACTCCATAAGTAAATTAATTGATTGTTTTGCCAGTTTTTATCTTATTGGCACATCCCAAATATGAGCAATTAATATCTCTTCAATTATATGTCTGTTTTTATCCTGTAAAACTTTCTCTTGGCTCCAATGTTTGCACTTTCAAATTTTTCTTCATTTTTGTTTTTGTAATCAGGAATGTTTGAAAGTCCTCTATTCTATTAAATTTTGTTTTCCATCTCTTTCTGCTGAGTTTTGTTGGGAATACAAAGAGGAGCTGATCACTAATGCAGATTTATTTTGTCTCCTGTTACTTTACTGCTTTTCTGCATTTGTTCATGAGGTTTTTGTGTGCTAACACATGTTCAGTTTTTGTAGAGGTGCCATTCAGAGCTGAGAACTATATGTATATATATTTATTAATATACATTATCTATAAAATTTAAAGCTGCACTAAGATTTTGGGGATACCATAAATATTATTTTATGATTATATATCATATTTAAAAATCATTTTGGGATATAGGTCTAGTCTCGGTATTACTTTGTATCATTTTGGAGCTGATTGTGACATGTTAGTGTGAGATAATGATTTAAACTTAGTTTCTGACAGACTGCTTCCCAGATTTCCCAGCAATTATTTTCAAATAATGTGTTCTTAACCCAGTAGTTGGGATAGGTATGTGTATATATCTCTATCTCTAATCTACATCTTTCTATATAGATTGGTTGATCTATCTATCCACATATCTATACTTTTGAAAAATTCTCATTCAGTAATTGCCAGAGATCTCTTTGATGCATATATAAATACTGATATTATTTTTTACATATGATGCCTTTAAACATTGTTAGTTTATCTGAAATCATGAATGCTACACCTGTGCTTTTTAAAAACACCCGAAGTATAATACATTCTTCTTTAGTCTCTCATTTTAACTATGTGAATCTTTGATTCAAGTGTATTTTCTGTAAATAACATATTGTTGCTCAGCCTTATAATCAATTTTGCTACCTTGTTCAATTTTATAGGTAAATCCATCTGATTCACATTCATTCTTATGACTGTTAATTACATAATTAACATAATTACATTATTCCCTTCCATCATAGTCTCTTATGCTTTTCCTTCTTTTCCTACCACTCCTGCATTTACAGAGAAAAAAAGAGTAGAGAAAGAGAAAAAAATCTGACAAACACTAATAATCTGTAAGTAAAGTGCTATGTCCTTGTTCGTCTGTGTTTCTTCTCTTCGCTAAGCCCGGACTCCAATCTCTGGTCCTTACTGTATAAGCAACCCTCAGAAGTTGGAGATTGCTCTTCTTGTTGGCTATTTACTCCTTTCATCTATTTTCCCTTATATAATAATAATCTTCTTCCCCTTTCCCAATCCCTGCTGTTATCCCTATTGAATATGATACATTTTTGCACCAAACTGTGTGTGCTCAATCCTCCTTTATCAGGTTCAGATAAGAATGAATTTATGAGGCTATATCTCTTCCCCTACCTGTTCCTCCATTTTATAAACTTTTTGTCTTATATACTCAATTTATAGGAAATGGTATTTTCTCCCCCCTTTTCCTCATTTCCTTCCCAGAGAATTCCTTCCGTCTCTTTTCTTTCAACCAACAAAATAAGCACATAGAGCAGACTCTACATTTATTTTACTTAACTCCCTTTCTCTTCATCAATTAGAATCTAACCACTTCATCATTGCTTTGCCCCTTCCAGATCTAAGATTTAATGTCTATTCCATTTCCATTTAATGTAGACTAGAATATCCTATTTTTATATGATCTCTAAGAGAAAGTCATGCTTTGTCCCATAAAAAAAAGTTTTGCTTTATTCTATACATCATAAATATCCTTTCCAGCTCTGTCTTCTGGCAAGTTCTGTGATATTTATACCTCCCTTTTAGGGCCTGCTAATGCAACCTTTGGCTATCCTTGCTAGTCATTGAAACCAGACTGCTGCCAAACTCTTATAATCAGTGTTTAGTAATGTTAGGAATCTTTGGTTTCCATTCTCCTTCCTTTTTCCTTTTTTCTAAAATGTCACTATATTCCTTATTTCATTGTGATGGTCACTTTAAATTTGAAAACAGAAGCCAAAGTCTTGTCTGGACTATTGAGAGAAACCACCAGGTCCAGGAGCAATTATTGTCTTTAACAAGTTGATCCTACTCAGAAAATCTGCTGTTCAATGATTTGTTTCTTAACCTTTTGCTTGGCATCTTGCTATAGGCCCACATTGTTTGCCTCTTTTCTGCACCTTCTCTTGTTCTTGAAACAGTTCCAGGAAGAACTATTCCAACAACTGAAGTTTTTCTTCTGGCACTCTCTTAATCTGTCTATTTTTAATCTCTTAAATATGACCTGCCTAAGGTTCTGTGTTTAGGTACCAGTCTCTTCTGGAAGTATTTTCAATGACAGACTTAAGTAGTGGAAAGATCACAGGGGTGATAGGAAGATCTAGAGGCTGGTACATGTTCTGCCATGATTAAATTATGTGACCTGGAGTAAATTGCTTACCATCTCTGGGGACTCTTTCCTCATCTGTAAAATTAAAAGGTGTTTCTTGATGACCCCTAATGCCCCTTCCAGCTTTAACAATGGACAATTCATCCACTCTTCCTACTCACTAAAATGTCCACTGGTAGAACCTTTGTTCTTTTTGTGCAGCAGTAGGTAGAGCAGCCTCAGACACTCACTAGCAGTATAACCTGGATGAGTCCATTAATCTCTGTTTGCCTCAGTTCCCTCAACTATAAAATGGGAATAATAATAGCACCTACTTCCCAGGGTTATTGTGATGGTAGTTTTTCTTTTTTTTTAAAGTGTTTAGCACAGTTCCTGGCATATAATAAGCACTATATAAATGCTTATTCATTTTTTCTTCCTTTTAAATTTTTTTTCTGTTAATAAGAATTTGTTTTATCTTTATCTCACCTCCTTCTCCTTATTGGAGGAAAAAACAGAAAAAACAAAGACATTGTTCAAAGATATGCTGAGACAAGCAAAACAGATTCCAACATTGGTGGTGTTCAAAAATGTTTCTTTCTGATCATTAAGTCTATTACCTTTCTGTCAGGAGGTTGGTAACATTCTTCAGTATTGGTCCTCTGGAATCATGGTTGGTCACTTCATAAATCAGAGATCTTAATTTTTTCAAAGTTGTCAGATGTAGACCTACTTGACTTGAGCATATTGAGTTCTGATCTTCTTTTCCCTCCAAGTTTATTTACCATCTTAGTACATGTAACTGGAAGTTAACGGTTGATGACTTCTTAGGGTATGGGATACAAGGCATACATTGGCCTCTGTTTCAGAGGTGGAGCCCTGGGTCACCTGGCCTAGCATTATTGGTGGAATTAGGATTAGGATTAGAAAAAGGAAATCCTGACAAGACAGGAGAGAGTGGAGAGTCAGTGGCTAAGGGGCATACTGAGATCCTGGGCCCTAGGGCATGGCCATTCTGTACTTTGTCTCTTGACTTCTGGCATTTTCTCTGGCTGTCCTCCATGCCTCTTCATTTCTGCCTCCAGGATTCCCTGACTTCAGGAAGCCTTTCCCAACCCCTCTTAATTCTAGTGGGAATCAACTCATTGCTGATTTTTTCCTCTACATAGTTTGTTTGCATGTTGTCTTCCCCATTAGAAGGTGAGCTCCTTAAGGGCAGGGACTGTCTTTTACCTTTCTTTACACTCCCAGCTCTTAGTACGTTGCCTGGTACCCAGTAGGAATTTAATAAAAGTTGTTGACTCATTGACTGCTCAGTGAGGTCCCTATTTTATTTTTTGTAGGTCTGAGCAATGAATCATCCCCTTGATCAGGCTTGGAGAGGTGGGTATACATTCTTTACCTTCAATCCTGAGAGGAACTCGATTCCAGACCAGGAGGAGGGAGGGAAGTGAGGGAAAATGGAGGCACCTACAGCCTGTCAATATCACGATCATAATAGCTAGCATGTATATGGCGATTCAAGGTTTTCAGTGTTTTTTCTTAGATTTTGTCAGTTGATCCTCACAGCATCCCTGCGAAGTAGATGCTTTTCTTATCTCCATTTTACTTATGAGGAAACTGAAGCTAAGAGAGGTTCAATGATTTCCTCAGGGTCACACAGCTACTAAGTTTCTGATGCAGGATTTGAACTCTGGTCTTGCTGAATCCAAATCCAGCACTCTATCTACTACCTTACCTAATAATATTACCAAATAATAAGTTCCAGATCAAAAGTTGACCAGCATTCTTCTCAGAGAAGGGTGTGAAGGAAGTCTTGCATATAGACATAATAAAAACAGGTCCTTTAAATCCAAGATCCCACCTTAAGTAGAATGAAGAAAAGGAGACAGAGGGAAGAATTGGGGCAACTCTCAGTGTGATCTAGCTCTCTGAGAGAAGAACGTAGGGGAAACTCTATGGAAAAAAGGTTTATGGAATGCTGGAGAGAGAAGCACTGAGATATACCAGGAAGGTGCAAGACAGTTTGGGGAATGGAGATATGGCTAAGAGATGGATTAGGATATTTGAGAGCTCAGAGAAAGAAGTGAACTGAGTACTTTAGAGTATATAAATGCCAGAGGGGAGTCTGTACAATTTCCCTTGTACAATTGCAAGAAATCTGTTATCCTTGAAGGGTACAGGTGGATACCAGGGAGTCTGGTCTGTTATCTCTGCAATACTGGCTTTCCTTCAAGAAAGTCTGGTTTGTTATTGCTGTGACACTAACTAGCCATGCAGGTGGACACCACCAATGAGCTTTCTATAGCAACAAGATGGAAGGAGGGGTTGTTGTTCACCCTGAATTCCAGACTTCCATCCAATCATATTGTTTTCCATCTTCTATGACACTTCAGACTTTGTAACTAATTATGCTGTTTTCCATTTGTGATGCGCCCTGTTCTTTGTTCTTTTGTACTTCTCAAAACTATATGAAGGCTAATAGGCTCCACCTTGTTTGGCTGACTGAAGAGCTGGGAAGTCCCATTTTATTGGGAATTGCTAACCTTACCAACAAGTTGTACATGCTCAGAACTTTGTGCCTCAGTTTACCTTATATTCAATCTTGAAAATTCTTTCTTTTTTCTTTTTGTTCCTTTTTTAAAAAATTACTTCAGAAGGTATAATCACACATATACGAATTTATTTCCCTAAAATGTGAGAGGCATAATCCATCCTCTTCCTGCTCTTCCTCTGCACCACCTCAGTCTCTGGGAACAAGAAGGGGACAAGGTTCATAATTTAGCTCAGTTCCTATAGTTCTCAATCCCAATGCCAACATTCGAATGGAGAAGAAACAAGGAGATATGTTAGCGTGTAGCGAATAAATACAAATAAATTCTGAGGAATCCTATTTTGGTTGTGGACACCTTTAACTGTTAGGAAGTTTTCCATTCATGAAACTGAAAATGTCTCTCCTGGCAGTTTCTACCCACTGTTCCTTCAGGGCTAAGCAGAACAATTTTTTTTTCTTCTTCCACCTGACAGGTCTTTAAATACTTGAAACCTTTTTCTCGGACTAAATACTCTCATTTCCTTCAACTGGTCATTATAGTCTTCAGTCTTCTCACCATCCTGGTTGTCTGTCCAGATGTCCATTTCCCCTAGACCCCCTAGTTCTTAATGCGTGTGTGTGTGTGTGTGTGTGTGCACATGTACGCACGTGTATGTGGTACTGATGAACTCCCTTTGGCAGCCTGATGAAGCCTATGGATCCCTTCTCAGAATAATAATTTTAAATAATTGAAAGAAATACTAAATTTCAGTTACAAGGTTAGTAAAGATAAAAATGTATTTTTTCCCATGCAAGTTCTCAGATTCCCTGAAATCTATTCATGTAAGATTGTCTGTAGACCCCAGGTTAAGAACATCTACTCTAGACACACTGTGGGTCATTAGTATTCTTCCTATAATACACAGTATCAAAAGAAAACACAATATTCCAGGTGTGGTCTCACTGGGACAGAATACAGCAGGACTCTTACCTCCTTCATTTTGAATATTGCCTTTTAAAATATGGCCTAAGCCTACATTAGTTCCCCCATCCCACTCACTGGTTTTAGGAAATATGCCATCATTCAATTTTTTTTCTTTTGTATTTCTTCTTTTTCTTGGGGGGGGGAGGAGGTGTAAACATTCATAAATATGATCTTTCCCCAATCCAGTTCTCATTCATTACCAAAGATCTTTTCTACTCAGATATTAGGTCTTTTTAATGTGCTTTCCTACCTTTGTGCAATTTAGATATAAATTCAGCTGCAAATCATGAAACACCTGTTCACCCAACTTTTCCTCCATGTCCATATACTTTTCTTGTGTGCCTCAATTATGCAAAAAACAGTTTCTCCCCTTTCTTCCTCATTTCTTTCCTAGTATATTCCTTTTTCATTACTTCTTTAGTTTCTTAAGTCCAATAAAACAACAAAATTACACCCAAACTTTGTGTTTCTAGGTTTCTTAATTGCCTATGTGACTAGAGAATTCAGTGGTAATTCTGAATGGATGCTAATCTCATCTTCTACTGGAAAATAAGCACTTCACTGTGTAACTTCTTCCATTCTAGGTTTCTCTTGGGAACTGTTTCTGTTTCATAGTTTTTGGTCTTTTCATCAGAATGTCCTCTATTCTATTAAAGATCCAACTTTCTCTTTAGAATTATATTCAGTTTTGCAGGGTAAATTATTCTTGGTTGTAAACACTTCTATTTTTGCCTTTTGAAATATTATATTCAAGATTTTCTTTTTTTTATGCGATTGTAGTATTGATCCTGGCTGTGGTTCGTTGGTATTTAAATTCTTTCTTTCTTTCTACTTGCAATCTTTTTTTTCCCTTTGACATCAAGAAACTCAAGAATTTGGTTATGATGTTCCTGACTGTCTTCAGGAAAAGGTCAGGTACTAGAAATCAGTCAGCCATCTGTATGGTCTTCACTGGCTGGGTGGGGGAAGGGTGGTGCCAAAAGTGGTGCTATTTGCTTTTTTCAGAACTTCATCTTGAAAAAGTTTCTTTCTGTTTTCCCCTCTTTAACTAAGAAGAGGAAGTGTTCTTCCTCCTTTGGACATGAGGCTTCCCAAACCACTGCTATGTAAATACTATTCTGAATCAGCCATGGTATTTAAAACTGCTTTGGACTATATAATCATGTCCACCCTCTGTGTAGTTCTCAGATATCCAGGAACCACTAGTTTTCTGTTGTCTGGAGTAATATCAATACTTTAATGTTTGTTTGTTTTTTTCTTTCCTGGATAATGTCATCTTTTGTCCTTACGCCAGCAGATATTACACCTCTGCAAGAGCCTTAAAATAAAATCACAATGAAGTTTTAGCCTGGGACATTTTCCTTTTCTTTTCTCTTTAAAGATAATGCATATAGTGTTTATGGGTAAATAAAATATCCCAAGGAATCTGTGATCTCATCGATGACGGAGCTCCTTTCAATAAGGTAGATCTTGACTCATTCATGCCTTCTTAGTCTGTGTAACTTTTGTCATTGCTCTCCCATAAATCCATGCTAAGGAATCCATTCAAAGGCTGCTGGCTTTCTTCAAGTTCTCTTGAATATCACATGGACGCTAATGGAGCATGTAGACTTATATGCTATATATGTATATATGTATTCACACATATATAAATACATATAATATAACTATATTAGTTATGTCTCACACTTGCTAAATAATTGACTCATCTTTTTTCCTCTTAAACTTTCTACGATGAAATGAAATTTTAAAAAATGTCAAATTTGGGAAATGCAGGGCTTAATTATACTATTAAATAAATTTTAAATTGCATTTTCAGAAAGCCTTTCCTGACATATCAGCACCTATTTTTATTATCTCCAATTTATCTGATGTGTGTATATATATATGTATATATATATATTTATATCTATATATTTGTATATAGTTGTTTACATGTTATCTCTCCTATTAGACTGTGAACTCCTTGAGAGAAAAGACTATTTTTTGGTCTTCTTTGTGTCACTAGCACTTAGCATAGTACTTGACACATAGACAGCCTTAATAAATAATTTTTGGTTGACCTGACTTGAAAGAGTCACAAATGTTGGTGATTTGAGGAACTTTAGCATTTTATGCAACACAAGTACAATCATGCTACCCATAGAGGTCAGTATTTACCTTTTAGACACAGATTTTCAGGGGATTAATTCCTACAGTATTCCTAATGGCAATTTATTCAGCAAATCACTTTTATGTAATTAATAAGTCTCTGAGGAAGCCAAAGGATTCCCTCATAGCTATATATACCTCTTGAAAGATATTCTTTAGCAGGGAGAATAGGTGGTGCAGTGGATAGAGCACCTCTCACCCTGGAGTCAGGAGGACCTGAGTTCAACTCTGGCCTCATACACATAACACTCACAAACTGTGTTGACTCTAGGCAAATCACTTAACCCCAATTGCAATTGCCTTACCAAAAAATAAAAAGATATTCTTCAGCTAGAGAAAATTGGAAGGAACATCTAAAATGTAAAAGGTTTAGTTTATGTAGCAGATAAGCATTCCAAATCAATGAAGATGCTATCAAAATAATATGTAAGCAATATTTTTTTTTCCTTTAAAAAAATCACCTCATACTTTGAATTCTCACAGACAGCTGAAACTTTGGCCTAAATCCAGAAACTCAGGGAAAACCAGAAGGATGACTATGTTTCTCGATATTTACATTATTATCTTCCTAAACATTATGCAAAATCTCTACCCTTGCACGCATCTGTTTACTGGAAAGGTATTTGGGGGGAGATAATGTGATTGCGTACTTGGCTCTAGTGTTGACAGCATGTTTGAATTAATTGCCTCAAAAGTAAACTGAGCAATTTTTGAAGATCCTGCAAACCTGTCAAAAAGAGGAGTTAAAAATCTCAAGTTCCACCCACTCAAGTATGTTTCCTGATTAACCTTTAAAATAGTTGGAAGGATTAACATGAAAGGAACTGAGACTTTTTTAAAAAGTCCAATTTTAAGAACACTGAATTACTGCACTTTTACAAAGAAAAACCAAATATATCAATCAATAATGTTATTCTTCTGAAAAAAACTAAGTAATTATATATCAGTCTTAAACATGAAAAAGAAAATAACAACTTGCCTAGTAATGATAGCAGTGCTTCTTTAAAACATTTGAAATCCAGCGGAGCCAAGATGGCAGAGTGAAAGTAGTGACTTGCTTGAGCTCTCCTCCAAACCCCTCCAAATACTCATAAAAAATGGCTCTAAACAAATTCTGAAGCAGCAGAACCCACAAAAAGACAGAGTAAAACAAATTTCCAGCCCAAGACAACCCGGATGGTTGATCAGAAAGGTGTATCACACCGGGCTGGGAGCGCAGCACTGGGCCGCGTGGGCACGCAGGCTGCAGAGAACCTGCAGCAGGCCTCAGAGGACTGAATCACGGGCAGCTGTGGAGGTTTCCAGACTCCTCAATCCACCAATGCCAAAGACAACTTAGAAGGTCAGTGGGAAAAGTCTGTTTCTGTCTGTGCTGAGAATGGAAGGTGGGGTTTCAGCTCCATTCCCCAAGAGCGTGGCCCTGGGGGGGGGGCAGCTGCTTCCCAAGCTTCTGACCCACAGACTGAGGGGGAATCCAGCGGCTGATCTCTTTGCCAGTGCTGAGGCAGGAATCTCTTGCTTTGCCCGTGTGTGGATCTGGGTCACAGTTCTAGGCGGCAGTGCTGGGGTGAGGAGGAGCACTGGCTTGATGGAGCTTGTAGTGGCTGTAGAGAGGAACCTCTCCTCACAGTTACAGGACAGAAAGGAATACTTGTGGTCACAGGCCAGGAAAGGAGTAAACACCTCCCCCTTATCATACCACCTTGGAAGAATTGAAAATTTACAGGTCCCTACAAGTATCTCTGAAAACAACTACACAAACCCCTGAAGCTTGGGACAGTACACTCTCCACATTGGAAGCAGACTCGTACCTTAACATGGAGTTTAAAACTCAACTAATTGGCTGGGATCATGAGCAAGCAGTGCAAAAAGAGTCAGACTATATTATCTTACTTTGGTGAAAGACAAGATCAAAATATACAACCAGAAGAAGACAACAAAGTCAAAGCTCCTACATCCAAAGCCTCCAAGAAAAATATGAATCAGTCCCAGGCCTTGGAAGAGCTCAAAAGGGATCTTGAGAAGCAAATAAGGGAAGTAGAGGAAAAACTGAGAGTGATGCAAGAAAATCATGAAAAACAAGTCAACAGCTTGCTAAAGGAGACCCAAAAAAATACTGAAGAAAATAACACCTTAAAAAACAGCCTAACCCAAATGGTCCAAAAAGCCAATGAGGAGAAGAATGCCCTAAAAGGCAAAATTGGCCAAATGGAAAAGCGAGTCCAAAAGCTTACTGAGGAAAATACTTCCTTAAAAATTAGAATAGAGCAATTGGAAGATAGTGACTTTATGAGAAATCAGACACAGTAAACAAATCCAAAAGAATGAAAAATTAGAAAACAATGTGAAATATCTCATTGGAAAAACAACTGACCTGGAAAATAGATCCAGGAGAGAGAATTTAAAAATTATTGGACTATCTGAAAGCCATGATCAAAAAAAGAGCCTAGACATCATCTTTCAAGAAATTATCAAGGAAAACTGCCCTGATTATTAGAACCAGAGGCAAAATAGAAATCGAAAGAATCCACAGATCTCCTCCTGAAAGAGATCCCCAAAGGAAAACTCCTAGGAATATTATAGCCAAATTCCAGAGTTCCCAGGTCAAGGAGAAAATATTACAAGCTGCCAGAAGGAAACATTTCAAGTACTGTGGAAACACAATCAGGATAACACAAGATTTAGCAGCTTCTACATTAAAGGACCCAGGGCATGGAATATAATATTCCAGAGGGCAAAGGAGATAGGATTACAACCAAGAATCACCTACCCAGTAAAACTGAATATAATCCTTCAGGGGAAAAAATGGTCATTCAGTGAAATAGAGGACTTTCAAGCATTCTTGATGAAAAGACCAGAGCTGAATAGAAAATTTGACTTTCAAATACAGGACTCAAGTGGAACATGAAGAGGTAAACAGGAAAAGAAATCATAAGAGACTTATTAAGATTGAACTGTTTACATTCCTGCATGGAAAGATGATATTTATAACTCATGAGACCTTTGTCAGTATTAGGGTAGTTGGAAGAAAAAAATTTTATGTATGTATATGTAGATAGATAGATAGAGGGCACAGGGTGAGTTGAAGATTAAGGGGTCATATCTGGAGAATAAAATTAAGGGATGAAGAGGATTATACTCGGAGAAGAAGAAAGGGAGAGGTAGAATGGGGTAAATTATCTCACACAAAAAAAAACAGAAAAGAAAAGTCTCTTACAGTGGAGGGAAAGGGGAAGGTGAGAGGGAATGAGTGAATCTTATTCTCATAGGATTTGGCTTAGGAGGGAAAAACCATACACATTCAATTGGGTATGGAAATCTGTCTTACCCTACAGGAAAATAGGGGAGAAGGGGACAAGAGAGCAGGGGGATGATAGAGAGGAGCAGATTGGGAAAGGGTAATCAGAAGTAAATACTTCTGAGGAGGGACAGGGTCAAAAGAAAGAATAGAATAAATGGGAGGGCAGGATAGGATTAAGGGAAATAGAGTTAGTTTTTCACAACATGTCTACTATGGATGTGTTTTGCATAACTGCACATGTACAACCTATATTGAGTTGCTTGCCTTTTCAATGAGGGTGGGGGGGGGGAGGAAGAGAGAAAATTTGAAACCTAAAGTTTTAAAAACATATGTTTAAAAAAATGTTTTCACATGCTACTGGGAAATAAGAAATACAGTAAATGGGGTACAGAAGTCTATCCTGCCCTACAGGAAAATAGAAGGGGAAGGGGATAAGAGAAGGGGAGAGAGATAGAAGAGAGGACAGAGTAGGGGAAGGGATATTCAGAATGCATGCCATCTTGGGGTGGGGGGAGGGGGAAGATGGGGTGAAAATTTGGAACTCAAAAACTTGTGGAAGTGAATGTTGAAAACTAAAAATAAATAAATTTACATTAAAAAAATTGAAATCCCATTGGTAGGAAAAATTCTGGAGAATTTTTAAATTGTTGATTATAAACCTAATTTTTTTTCTAATTATAGTTTATATGAAAATCGTATGTTTTTTCTATTGACTATTTTGCTAATAAAATCATAAAGATGGAATCTTCCCCAAATAGATTTTAATTCTGCCCACAATACACAGAATGCACTATGACAGTAATGTTTATTTTTATTGGAGGATTTCAAATAGAGACTGCATTATCCTTTGGTGGAGGGCTGGTATATTGGATGTATTGTTGTAAAAATTCTTTTTGGGGGAAGAGTTGGGTCACTGAGGTTTCTTCCAAATCTGAAATTCTGTGATTTGATTTCCCTGTTTTATGATTTCACCTCTCCAGCCTTATCTGAAACTACTTTGTTTCTTGTTCTTAACCTTACTATTCACTAAACTTGCTCTGAATTTGCTAACTTCCTTGACCCAGTTCAAACTCTTTTCCTATGTCTTGAATGTTCTCACTTCCATTTTGCCTCTTGACATCCTGCCCATCCCTTCAAGAATCAACTTAAATGCCACCTCTTTTATTATGCCTTTCCTGATCCCTCAATCAAAAATGATTTTTTTTCTTTAACAGCATGTTTTACTTCAGTCACACACTTATATTCTACTTGGTATTATAGTAATTTGTGTACATAGCTAATCTCTGCCTGAATCTAAGCACTTTGAGGGTAGGGTCCATGACTTAACTCTATCTTTATAGCCCAACATAGTGACCTGCACATAAGAAAGAGGTTGGGCACTAGATTGTCAATTTCATTAGTCTAGGGAACTCCGGGAGGAAACTCTACTTATTCAGATTAACATCTTCTCTTCAATTTGTCATCTTTGACAGTTGCTTAGGGCACTGAGAGGTTAAGTGGACAGCCCAACTTCACATAGCAGGTATGTGTCAGATGCAGGACTTGAGTGAAGGTTTAATAAGATATATTGACATAAATCATGTGCTCACACTAAGAAGACATGCATTCCCACCTACATTTGAGAGGTGGATCCTGACTGAATCTAGCAGCTGCAGCTCCCTGACCACCATAGAAAACTTGGTTTTCTCCCCAAGTACAGTCTGCTATTGAGTGGAAGACAACCATTTATGAGAGCATAGAATTCTCCATCACCTGATTCATATTTATTGAAAAGAATCAGGTCAGGGGCCAGCAGTGTCCATTTGTGGGTGAAATGTTAATAAAAATGTTGAAAAGGAGACCAAGGACTGATTGATTGCTGAGGGCATTCCATTCTACTAGAGATCTCAGTTTTGGTTCAAGACTCATTTAAAATTACTCTGTGAATCTGGTCTGGTCATTCATATGCATAGTATGAGAGCCTTTGTCAAAAACACTCCTGAGACCTAATTTTATAATGACTACAACATTTCCTTGATTTAAAGCCTATTCAGCTTCTTTAAAAAAGAAAATGAGATTAGTCTTATACCACCTGGTCTTGATCAAGGTGTGTGGGCTTTTGGGGATTCCTTCTTTCCTTTCAGAGAGTTCATAGATTCTCAAGAGTTTCAATCAAGAATTGGCTCAAATGAATGAGCTTCTTCATATTTTATATGGGAAGAATTTTTTCTTTTTCTTTTTTCTTTTTTTTTCTTTTTTGATCCCAGCCTGTGATTACAACAGTATAGGGAATCATCTCAAGAATGCTTAAAAACATAGAACATTATAGAAAAGAAATGGGAAATAGAGATAAAAAAACGTGGCAAAGGAAACAAAGGAGACTGAGGTTTTAATATAGATAGTTTTGAAGAATTGTTAAAAATGATTCACCTTGAGTCAAAAAAGGGAGTTAATGGAACATTTAATAATGCTTACATCAGTTATCAGAAGGAAGCTAGCAACTCATGACCAGGTCATAGGCTTGCCCAGCACATTTCACTATGGTATGTGTCCAGGGATTTTTTTTTTTAAATAGCAACCGTTTATTGAATATTTAGTTATAAGGGCTACTATTTTATTCATTAAACCAAACAATTTAAAACAATTCAATTTAATTTTAAAAATTGAAATTTACTTTAATAATAAGGCATAAAATACCAATTTTTGGTTGTAGTGATATACAAAGATAGCAACTTTCACGTTCTAACCAGATAATGACCCAGATGACCAAACCAAAGGTTTCATCTTCCTGTCCTAAAGAATGAGATAACACTCACTAAATGGGGCTTATGGAGTATTCAGGAAGACCTAGCACTTCTGGTGTGAGGACTTGCCAAGCCCTTTTCAGGGCTGCTCATCCACCTTTGCTGTGCACGTATCTCCTAATTCTCACCTGTGGCTCCAAGAAGCTGTAGCATGCACAGTGGCCATACCCCAGTAAAACCATGTCAGCAGACAGGCTGAACCAGGTTGAAGGTAACTGAAAGGCCTTAAACCCATTGGCGAGTCAAGGGGATGTCTACCCAAGCATGTGAAGACTTCCCCTCATGGAATGGGTGAGAAAAATTTGTTCCACAGGTGCTGTAGAGCAATTAGAACTTGGTCAGACATCGAAGATGCTATGGTCATCCACTGCATCCTGGGCCATTGCCAGTCATCTTGACTTTTGTCTTGCCACTGGACTTGGATGACTCTGGAAGAGAGAGTAAGGCTGACAACTTTGTGCAACTCTGCCTCACTTAAATGCAATTCATGTGCAAGTCAAGATTTACCATGATGTTATCAGCCCTCTTTGAAAAATGAAGGATTAACAACACTCACAAGATATTATGGACTTTAATTCTTCATTTGGATCATAGTAATTAGCTGATAAAGCTATTTTTTTTTTGGCTTTGGCAATCAGGGTTAAGTGACTTGCCCAGGGTTACACAGCTAGTAAGTATCAAGTATCTGAGGCCGGATTTGAAGTCAGGTCCTCCTGACTCCAGGGCCAGTGCTCTATCTTAGCCACTTAGCTGCCCTCAAAGCTAATTCTTGTTGGACATTCAAAACCATGCTTAAGTTGAGGTGCTCTTGGGACATTGCATTTATTTTGCTTTTTTTTAAATGAGCTAGTTTTAAAAAGGCTCTTTTACCTGAATAGCTTCATGTAACAGGTAAGGTTGGAAAGAATTGAATAAATTAAAGCCTGGAAGACAGGAGAATGATCTGACTCCTTTAACTGATCAAAGCACTCTCTAGCAGTCTTTATAGTGCTACATTTATTTAATCCATCATAATCTCAAAGCAAGGGACAGCACCGGGTGATGAAGTAGATAGAGTTCCAGGCTTGGAGTCAGGAAGACTCATCTTCCTGAGTTCATATCTGGTCTCAGACACTTACTATCTGTGTGACCCTGGGCAAGTCACTTAACCCTGTTTGCCTCAGTTTCTTCATATGTAAAATGAGCTGGAGAAAGAAATGGCAAATCAATCCAGTATATCTGCAAAAAAAAAAATCAAAAAACAAAAAAAACAAAAAACAAAAAAACCCCCCTCCGAACAACAACTACCCAAAGGGGGTCACAAAGAGTTGGATATGACTAAACAACAGCAACAAATCTCAATGTAATCTGACTTGAGTTTTCAGTTCATCAAAGGGCACTTTAAATATATTGAGCAAAATTCTTATACCATCCCTGTCAATGCCTAAGTTCATCAATTTTCCCACTGCAATCACAGTTTTAGAAGTCTCCTGACAATGTAGTGTAGTAGAATAATAATTAGTCTCCTTTTCCCCTCCAAATATATTCTAAAATTCTTCGATCTATATAAGTAGCCAGATCAGATCTGACTAACAGTATAGGATTGAGCATCTTCATTTCTTGTACTCTACAATAGCCTAACAAGCTCGTAGCTTTATGTTTTAATTCAATCACATAAGGCCCCTTTTTCATTTTAAAATATGAAACATATTGTTAAGGTAAGAAGGGAAAGAAAGGAAAGAAACAAAATGATAATGAATGTACTAATAGTAGCGCAAAAGCCATGAACTCCTCAATTAAGAAATTACATAAAGAAAATCCTACCGTCTGTTCCACTAGGTACAATAAACTGATTAAAGGCCAACAGAAATAGACTTTGTCTCCTAGTTCAGGTCAGTGTCATTCTCTTATGAGACATCAAGTAATCCATTTGCTGATCTAGTCTTTGATACTCCAAAAAATAGGTTGGAATACCTGTCTTATTCATCTAAAAGTCCTTATGAATCTAAATTGAGCATGTTTCCTAGAAGTTGTAATTATTAAAAAGTTTTTCCTTACCTTGAGCCAAAATTGGTCTGTCTATAACTTCCATCTCTTGTTCCTAGTTCTGTACTCTGGGGCAAAAGTCTAAACCCCCTTCCATATAACAGATCTTCAAATATTTGATGACAACTAACTGTCCTAGCCCCACTACATTTTTTCTTATGTATGGCATATTCTCCAATCCTCTCACCCTCCTTGTCACCTTCTTCTAGAAAAGCCTCTACTTACCTATGTCTTTCCTAAAGTATTGTACCCAAAATCAAACACAGTATACCACATGTAGTCTGATCAGGGAAGAGTACAACAAAACCATCACATTCTTTGTTCTGGACACTATTTCTAATGCGGCATAGGCTAGAATTAACATTATTAGCCCATTGGACCAACATTGAGTTTGAAAGTCAATAAAATCATCAGATTTTTTTTTCCCCTGGAAACTATTTTCTATTTGTCTCCTTTATCCTATTGGTACAGTTGATTTTTTAAATGAAGATATAGAACTTTACATTTATCTTTTTAAAATTTCATTTTATTTATAAGTTTCAGCAAGTCAAGGGTTTTTTTGGGTTCTGACCCTGTCATTCAACTTGTTAGCTAACCCTCTGGGTTTGTGTTGTCTGCAAACTAAATAATGCTTTCTATAGCTTTATCAAGTTCATTGGTAATATATATATATATATATATATATATATATATATATATATATATATATATATATATATGTATATTTAACAGCACAAAGTTAAGGACAGTTCCCTGTAGTGCTCTCCTGGAGATATTTCTCCAAGTTGACTTAGACATAATGTTCATATGATTACCTTTTGTGTCCAATCATTCAGCCAGCTCTAAATCCATATTATCATCCAGATGATGTCTTCCCATCTTTTTCACAGGATAGTGTGAGAGACCTTGTCAAATATTCTGATGAAATGATCCTTATTTTATAGCTAAGGAAATAGAGCTAACTTTCCTAGCATCTTGGGGCTTCTGAATTGTAGTCCCATGTCTTTCCACTGTAGACTATACCATATTGTTATCTTTAAATAAAGTTATTTGGAAGAAACCATTTGAATCAGCTAGATGGAGGTTTTTCTTTTCTTTTCTTTTTTAATAGTTAAAATATTTGAAATGCTTGGCCATCTCATGCTGTCATGTCATGCCAAAATAAGTAAATGAAGGATAAGACTGGCCATTTGGTGCTTTAAGAACAAACATTTGACTTAACTGAAAGCAAGCCTTGTCCCAAAGCCCACTTATAAGGGACTCTCTCCTTATTGGTGAAGATGAATGCCCTGCCCTGTGTGAGGGGCAAGGCAGAATTGGCAAAGTGAGAATCAGTTCTTATCTAGTCTTTCTTCAAGCTTTGAGTTCCTTCTGGCACCTTTGGTTTCTAGCTTTGAGAGAGGAGATGGAAGAGGTCAACTCTACCTCAGGTTGCTCAAGGAAAAGACTCTGGGAAGACATTAGAGGAGCTAGCAGTCTCCGTCATGTTCCTATTTCCAACTCACTATACTAGAGACTTTGGGAAATTTTTCCTTGGGTGAGGTGCAGGACCCTCTCTTTTGGTTTAGCTGAGTTACTTCACTCCCGGGGGAGACGTCCTTCATTCTGTATTGTCTGGCATATATTCTTCTGAGTATAGCTTCTCTGATTTCTGTTTTGTCATGATTTGTATAAATGGGTTTCTTACCTATTCTCCATGTTTGTTCATTGTAGAACTCGTATTTGGTGGGAAAGGGGTCCAGCCTTGGATACAGAGCTTTGATCCTCCTTCTCACCAGTAAGCAATTGAAAGTTAGACTGAACTTATCGTATCTCCTAGGAGTGGGGAACCTGTGGTCCTCTAGGTACTCAAGTGGGGCCCTTTGACCGAATCCAAACTTCACAGAACCCATCCTTTTATGGGACTTAGAGGGACAGAGGCTACAGGTTCCCCACCCCTATCCTGAACTAACAATATCTAAGGGGGCAGAGAGATATAACTATATTTCCTCTCTCCGAGGAAAATAGAGTGGCTCCTGACCTCAACTTTTTGCTTCCCCTCCTGGCAGGAATTAATGGAGAAGGGTGGGAGGGAAAAAACTGGAGATGTCTGTTCTGCCTCCCTTTGAGCCACACAATGACACTCCCATGCTACCTGTTGGGGATGTGGGCCTCACTACATGTGAAGTCCTTTCTTTACTTGAATATTAATTATTTTTACTAAATACATATTAATGTGCATTAAGACCCAGACTCAGGAAAAATATCAAACATACAACTCTGTGTCATGTAAAAAACAAACATGATTTTGGCTGATTTAAAAAAAAAACCTTTTCACATAGTCTAGGAATTCTCAACCTTTTTTTGTGTCATGAATTCCTTTTATAGTCTGGTGAAGTACAGGGATTCCTTTTCATAATATGCTTTTAAATAATTGTAAAGAATGCTTAATTTCAGTTAGAAGTTAGTGAAAATAAAGATGTCATTTCTTCCCATCTAAGTTCATAGATTCCATGAAATCTATCCATGGTCTTAGGTCAAGAACTCCTGGTGGTATAAGAACATCAATTACCCATTGATTAATTCCTTTTAATTAGTTAGGCTACATTTCCTAGGCTTTTTTTTTTTTTTGCTTTTTGGTGAGGCAATTGGGGTTTAGTGACTTGCCCAGGGTGACACAGCTAGTAGGTTTCAAGTGTCTGAGGCTGGATTTGAACTCAGGTCCTCCTGACTCCAAGGCTGGAGCTCTATCCACTGCACCACCTAGCTGCCCCAATTTCTTAGACTTCTTGAGGAAATACTTTAAGAGTTTTATGTAGGTATTATTTTCTTTTAATCATCAGTGTTTTTCACCTCTAAATATTCCAATTGCTTTTTTAAGCATTATAGAAATTATGGAGAACACAGAATGTTTGAAAACATAAGAATATGTATTCTGCAACAAAGGCTTAGCATATGTTTACAGGGTACAATCACTTTTAGTGCTTTTAGATTTGATATTTCTGATTCTTATTTCATGAATCTTATCAGGAAGCCCAAGGGTCTGTTTGTAGTTTCAGACTGCTTTGAAAAAAAGTGGTTGAATTAAGTCAGACTTCTCTAGTTCTTTGAATAATTTCTTGGATCAGGCAAACTCCCAATTGGTATCCATTTTTAAGGTTGATGAATTCATCCATTATTTTTCCTCCTAACATTAAGACTGTGTCCATGTAGACAACCTGACTGGCACTAAAAAGAATCACTTCTTTCTCCTGCAAAAGGGTTCTGACTAATCCCCACCAAAATCCCAAAAAACTAAGTCCAAAATATTGGCAAAGAAATTAAAAGCTGGAGAGGAAATTTTGAAGAGCTCTGTCCATGACACAGGCTAGGAAGAATGCTGATTCCATAGCCAGAGCATACCTCCACGTACACCGGGGAAGGTTTTTTAAAAATTTCATTCTGCTTTTCGCTTCTTGGAACCTCATCTTCCTTTTCTGACTTTCATTTCATGAATATCACAGGAAAGACCGATAGTTTGCTTACCTTTACATTTTTGAATCACTTATGTCTGTATGCATATGCTGAATTGGGTTTGTCTAAACTGGATTCTTTAATTAGTTTTGTTTACTAAAACTTTATTGTAGTGATAAGTTGGACTTTAGGCAGCTAGGTGGCTTAGTGGATAGAGTGCTGGGCTTAGAGTTAGGAAAACCTGAGTTCAATTCTGGCCTCAGACGCTCACTGGCTGTGTGACCCTGGGTAAATCACTTAACCTTTGTTTGCCTTAATCCACTGGAGAAGGAAATGACAAACCACTCCATTATCTTTGCCAAGAAAACCCCATAAAAGATCACAAAGAATCAGATACAACTGAACAACAAAAGTTAGATTTTGAAGTAGCATACTTTTTTTGACCATTAGGTACCAATTAGATGACTCTTTTCTAGAGTCATTGAAGTCCAGTGGCAAAAAAGAAAAAAAGTCAAGACAACTGGCTATGGCTGGGGTTGCAGTGGATGACCTTGGCATCTTTGATGTCTGACTACACTCCACGTGCTCTACAGCTTCAGCTACCCTCGTGTCCATTGGAACAAATTGTTCTCATCCACCCATTTCACTGGGAGACTTCTTTACATGCTTGGGGTAGACACCCCCTTAACTCACCGGTGGGTTTGTGGCCTGTGATTACTTTCAACCTAAGTTAACCTCTCTGTTGAGAAGGTTTACAGGGCTATGGCCACTGCATGTGCTGCAGCTCCTTGGAGCCATACTTAAGAACTAAGTGTCAGGTGGACAGCAAAGGAGAACGAGCAGCCCTGAAAAGGGCACTGCAAGCCCTCATACCTGAGGGGCTGGTCCTCCCTGAATACCCATAGACCTGCAGGACCAGTTAGCATAGTGAATGCCAGTCACATGAGGCCCTATCATACCTAGTCAAACCCTAAAAAACAAATTAACTGTTCAGTTCTTATTTAGGCCTGGGAGTCCTTGGCCAGGTGGGTGGGCCCAGAATTAATTCCTAAAGCTATTACCTGTAGAAGTTTTAGACGAGCCTTAGGCCATTCCTTCTCCACTGTACAAGATCCATAGTACAAAGCTTCAGCTGAGTACTGCTGAGGGATTTGTTCACTCTTTAGTGATCTGGCATAAGATGAAAACAGTCAGGGTAAACTTGGGTACATCATAGCCAGTCATGGCAAATAGCAACCCAGATCTGCAATGACAATTTCTGAAACTGAGCTGAAATCTGAGGCTCCTGAGGCCTTCTGAGAACTTTCTACATAGGCCTTTTGCTAAGACATCCTAGGAGACATCCTAGAACTAAATTAAAGTATTATGACATATATAAAAAATGTAAGGAATTAAAGAGCTATTTATCTCTTCATTCCTTAGGTATTCTTATTGAGCCTGGCTGTGTTCTCATTCCTGACCCTCTCAACCAAAAACGGGTAGTGTGGAAATCTCAAAGATTGTCCTGTCTCTTCTTCCTGGGGTGTCTGACTCACAGGGGGATTTCTCCTCTAATCCTGGATCCCTAGTTTGTATATTCTGTGAAATAAAAAGAAAGACAAAAACTCCCCCACCCCCACCCCAATCTTCTTTTAGCACTTTTAGGTGGCTTCCCAGAGGAGGTGGAATTGAGAAGATCATTAAGGGAGGCACGCCCAGCAAAGAAGCCTGAACAAGGGCACAGGAGTATGAGTGCTTAATGTGTATTTGAGGGGACAGAGTTATGAAGTTGCTTGGAATGTAGAGTATGTAGAGGCCGTGTGTGGGATCTAAGAGGTAAGGCTGGAAAGGTGCTGGCCTGAGAGAATTCCTGGATTTTCCAAAAGGTTCTAACATACTCCTCCTTCTTCTTCTTCTTCTTCTTCTTCTTCTTCTTCTTCTTCTTCTTCTTCTTCTTCTTCTTCTTCTTCTTCTTCCTCTTCTTCTCCTTCTCCTCCTTCTCCTTCTCCTTCTCCTTCTCCTTCTTCTTCAGCTGCCTCATGAAACACTTAAAAATCATCCTACTATTTCCTCATGTTGAAGGATTCTGACTATAGTCCAACTAGGTTTTCAATAATAATGGCCTTTCTTTTAAAATAAATTTTTAACTTTTAGAAAAAAACATAATTAATTCCACTTTTATTTTGCTCTAGTCAGACCACATTCTGGGTTTCAGTTCTGGGTGTCCTGGTTTAGGAAGGATGTGGATGAGGTGGACAATATTCAGAAGAGGACAACCAGGTTGATGGAAAACTCTGAGAACACTCCAGACAAGGATCATTGGAGAAATTAGATATGTTTAGTATGGAGAAAAACATAGTTGGGGCAGGGCATGATAGCCGTCTTTAAAAAGAACTTTCACTTGGGGAAAGAAGTCGGCTTGTTCTGCTTGGCCACAGAGGATAGAATTAAGAGTAAGGGGTAAAAGTTGCAGAGAAACAAATTTCCACTTTATGAAAGAAAAAAACTTCTAACACAGCCAGCTAATATTGGAACAGGTTGCTTCTGGAGGTAGTTTTACTTCATTAGTCATCTTCAAGGGAAGGCTGTATGGGAAGTGCATGTTGGGTTGTGGTAGAGGGGATTCTTGGCTGCCCTGGATGGTCTCTGAGAACCCTTCCTACCTGGAGATTCTATGATCCTGTGAACTTGGTTTCTAGGTCACTGGTATCACTTTTGGGCATTTTGGGAAATATAAAAATGGCTTTCTTGAGGTCAAAGACTGCTTTGCTCTTGTTGTTGTATCCTATGGCAAACATTTAATGAATGTGTATCTAATTTATCTAGAACTGGAAGGGACTTTCCATGGCTATTGCATCCAATCCTCTCAGAGAAATTAAGTGACTTGACCCAGGTCATACAAGAAGGTAGGATCTGAAGCCAATTCTCTGACCCCAGAGCCAATGCTCCTTCCTCTCTGCCATGCTGTCTTCTATTGGAGGCAGCTAGGTGGTGCAGGGTTGTTATAAGGGTCAACTGATATGTACTTAGCATAGTGTCTGACATATAATAGGTGCTAAATAATTGCTTATTCTCTTCTTCTCCCCGTATTGAATTGATCAACCAACTTTTACAAATAGAACTTGATATCACATATACTTTGGTAATGCCCCAATTAATAAAAAACTGACATAAAATTGGCCTTTTGAAAAAGCATACTAATTTGTTTAAATGATATTACCAGGTTTCTTCCTAAATTTAGAATATAGTCATTCCATGGCAATACCAATAAATTCCTTCCCCTTGTAGTCATAAATAATATACCATGCATTCCCTGCATAATTGATTCAAAGCTTTCACAATGGAGGCAAGTTATTTTTATCCCTGCTACTGATGCATTTAAGTCAAGAGAAACACATTTTATATGTCAACTGTCAGACAGATATTGCAAAAAAAAAAAGTCAATGAACAGGCTCTTCCCTTTTCACCCTCCCTTCCCCTTCCCCCAAACTGGAGGCTAGACTGCCAGGATATGTCCATTTTGCACCTTACTTCAGCCAAGATTTAATGGAATTGGTCTGTTTAAAAAAGAAACAGACTGACAGGTGAGTCAGTTTGGCTCCTCTTTTAAAATAGTGGCTGTTACACTACTCAACTCGTTAGAAATGGTAGTTGCTTCATATAATCTGGTAGACAGAAAACTGGCAAGTGGCCTGGAAATATGAATCTATCACTGATGAGCTATGTAACCGCAGGTCAGCTGCTAGCCTTCTACAGTTCTCTCTGTAACTTGATAGAAGACATATCTTCTAGGAAAATCTATAAAACACTTTTTCAGTTTAAAAAATTCTTTGAAAATTGGTGTAAGAGTACATAATCTACAATGTTTTTTCAGTTTTCTGTAAGAAAGTTGTGATATGAATATAATTATTTCTAATGTAATATCATGTTACTTATTTTAATTTCTAGCTTTAAAGAAAAAATTGCTCTTTGTGATAACTTGCTCAAGGTACAATTACCACCATGCTTTACTCAGTGGGCATCAGGGGAGATTTGAAGTGTTCCACTGACATGAATTTTCTAACTAATGGAAACGTTTCCTTTTAAAAACAAAAATGTTTTTAGATTAAATTTTTAATAGAAACATTTCAAAATGTTTTTTCACACTCCCCTACCTTATTAAATACCATATTGTGCATAATTTAAGCCTTTTAAATGACCCATGATGATTATTTTGAATATAAATGTTTGTGCTATGCTCTAATATATTAATGTCCTCACAAATTACTGAGTTATATAAGGCTAATTGACCCTATACTAAGAGACACAAGACTACTTTATAATCAGTGATGCCATTTTCCCTTTCTTGCAAGACACTTTTCAGTTCGTCCTTGTCTAGCAGCAGCTCTTTTTATTTCCAGTAATGATTTCCTAAATCATAAGACAAACCAGGCAACCAAGACTGTTAATTCAGTTAAGCTTAATTTTATACACAGTTCTAAATCAGCAAGCTGAGGGTGGTTCTACTGTGAAGAATGGTGGAGGATGGATAGACTGGCTTATGAAGACCTATCCGTGAAGTACACTCAGATGTACTGTCTCCTGGCTTTAATCCATGAGAACATGTGGAAGTTCTGGAGGAACTGTTTTCTGGCCCTGTATAAGTTCTTCTAGTTAGCCATGTGTCTGGAAGGTCTAGTGAATCAGAGGTTGCTGAGCTGGAACTGAGTTGTTATTTAAGAAGATTGACCTGCTCTTTGTCACCCTCTTTTTCTTGGTGACTGAGTTAGAAAAACTACCTTGAGCTGGTTCTGAGAACTTTGAGGGCAGTTAGGTGGCACAATGGTCAGAGTGCCAGGGCTGAAGTCAGGAAGACTCATATTCCTGAGTTCAAATCTGGCCTCAGACACACACTAGCTCTGTGACGTTGGGCAAGGCACTTAACCCTGTTTGCCTCAGTTCCTCATCTGTAAAAATGAGCTGGAAAAAGAAATGGCAAAGCACTCTAGTAACTACTTTTAAGCCAAGAAAGCCATAAATGGGGTCACAAAGAGTCAGACACAAGTGAACAACAAATGACAACATCAAGAAATTTGTAGGCAGGAAGCAACAGCCCTGTTTTCAGGGTTTTACCAGTAAATGTTTTACAACTGGCTCCTGAAAAAAATGTACCCACTATAATCCAAATTATTATCATTTTCTTGATCATCTTCTTAGATCCAGACAATCAACAGAACAATAAAGCAAGCCTCAATTTACAGCGTTTGCTGATTTCCCAGGTTTAAATGCTCATACTGAAAATTTAACAATTGGCTTTCTAAAGCTTGTTCAAGCTTATGATTCCTCTGGCACACCACTTTCCATCTCTCACTTGCCCAAGACCACCTCTCTTTCCATATTTATTTTTTCCTGACCTTGAAGAAATGTATATTCCAGGATGGAAGTGTCCATCTGGTGAGTTTGGGAGATATAGAGAACCCATCAGAGCTCCTATTGATTACTGGAGCTGAATAGTATCTGTAGCAGTTTCCCTTTGAGGCAGTATCAGCGGCTACCAGACTGGTTGTGGCCAATGCCACCTGGAAGTGTCTATGCATGGATGAGAGAGAGAGAGAGAGACCTTAGGATAGTGGCAACTTTAACATATGACCCCTAGTTGCAGAAAAAAGTTTCAGCTGTGCCCATTAGGAAGCTACTCCCTGAGGGAACCTGGGAGAACTTCATGAATGGAGAAAAGAATTTTCCAATGCCAGAGTGTGAGGCAACTCTTTGCCACATGTGTTTTCTACCTGGGTATCTCACTATTATCTAACTTTAAGTTTGAGGCAACTCTCCCCAAGGACCTTGTGTGTGCAAGGGGAGAGTATCCCACGCCTTAGGAAGACTGATAAAATGGAGGACATCCCAAATAAGGCAACCGATGTGGGGAAGAGACTTGAATCCATGCCATATGAGGACAGGGAAAGGAGCTGGGGATATTAGCTTGGAGAAGAGAAGCCTTAGCAAGGACATGGTAGTTGGTTTCAAATATTTGAAGCACTGTTATGTTGAAGAAGAATTTTACTTTTGTACTCAGTCCTAGAGGACAGAATTAAGAACAATGGGTGGAAATTGGAAAGAAGCACATTTAGGCTTGATGTTAGGAAAAAAAATTTCTAATAATTATGGCTATCTACAAGTGGAGTGGATTGACTCAGGAGGTAATAGGTTCTTCCTCATTGGAGGTCTTCAAGAAAAGATGAGGTGAGTTGGGCACAGCGGCATACTCCTCTAATCCCAGGTATCAGCCTGCTGAGGCTGAGTTCTGAGCTACAATGGCTATGCACTTGCTGTTTGCACCAAGATTAGCATTAATATGGTAAGCCTCGAGGAGCATATGTCTCTGTGTGTGGCACCAGGTTGCTTAAGGAGGGACAAATTCACTCAGGTCAGAAACAGAATAGATTAAATCTCCCCTGCTGAACAGGAGTGGGATCAGGCCTGTGAGTAATTCCTGAATTTCTGGCCTGGGCAAGAGAGAGAAAAAACCCAGTGCTGAAAGAAAGAAAAAGAAAGAAAGAAAGAAAGGAAAGAAGGAAGGAAGGAAGGAAGGAGGAAGGAAGGAAGGAAGGAAAGAAGGAAGAGAGAGAGGGGAAGAGAGAGAGAGAGAGAGAGGGGGAGAGAGAGAGAGAGAGAGAGAGAGAGAGAGAGAGAGAGAGAGAGAGAGAGAGAGAGAGACAGAGAGAGAGAGAGAGAGAGAGAAGAGAGAGAGAGAGAGAGAGAGAGAGTGAGAGAAGAGAAAAGGAGGGAGGGAAGGAGGAAGGAATTTATAAAGGAAAGAAAAAAGATGAAGTGACCCAGTATTGGGAATCTTGTTCAGGTTTTAACACTAGATGGTCTCTGACTTTCCTTCAAACTGGGATTCTGTATGTGACTTTGCAAGGAAAGAAACAAAATGGCATTTTACATAAAACCATAAACTCCAATATGGTTAGAATTTGGAATTTGTCACCATTTCTATTTACAGAATTATAGTCTATGTGTATACAGTAATTTTGATTCATTTTAGTTCACTATGCATCATTTTATATATTTCCTTATTTCTTTGTATTCTTTATAATACCTGTCATTTCTTAAGTTGAAATAATATTCCAATTACAGTCATATATCATAATTTATTCTGCTATTCTTCAATCACTGGGCATATGGTTTATTTTCAGAGTTTTCTTTTGCTATTACAAATAAAATTTCTTTGAATGTTTTGTAATTTATAACCCTTTTCTCTCTGACTCTTATTAATATCTGAGAATACAGTTCTAGTAGTGGATTCAAACAATGTGGTTATTGTAATTCTAATTATGTATGTTACAAAATTGTTCTCTAAAAAGTTTATAGCAATTCACAGCTTCACCAGGACTTTAACACTGCCTGTTTTTCACAGCCTGCCAACACTGACTTTTATTTTTTTTTAACCCTTTGTCAATCTGATGTGTATATGTTGGTACTATGATATTGCTTTAATTTGTATTTTTCTGATTAGAAAATTTGAATATTCTTCAGGGGTCATTGGGGATTTGTAGTCTTTCTTCAAGAACTGCCTGTTCATATTCTTTGACCACTTAACTAATGGGGAAGTAATAATACTAAAAAAATTTGCATTAATGTTTCAGTGATGCTTTTATGTTATTTTTTTAATCAGATATAAATATAGCAACATCCCCCCCCTTTAGCATTTTTCTTTTCATTTCTTTCTAGATACTTGGATAGCCTTGAAAATTTTTCTTTTTGGAAGCTAACATTTACTTCTTAACATAATGAACTGTTATACTTCCTTGACATAAAATTGAATATTGAATCTAAAGTTGAGGCTGGAAAAATATTAAATAAAAGCATTATTCATTGGTATGCCAGACTACCACATTGCATCATACTTTCTACCTCCCACCAGAGGTGAATATCACATAACGAGTAAAAATATTACTCATAAAGTTTTTGTAAAGTATTATACAGCAAAGGTCTATTTTGGGGGTGGGGACTAGATAGCCATTGCTTGAATCTTTTACTCTGACCATAGCAGTTAGTTCATTTAGTCAGTATTAGGAAAGTCAATGATAAAGTATAGATTAAAATTACTCAGAGATTTTATCTCAAAGCTATAATTTTAAAGAAACAATTGTTAAAAATTTTTGTTTCAGAAATAAAAATGAATATTTTGTCTGAGTAGGCCAATTCCCTGTGAGAAGTCATTGAAGAAAAAACCATTGATTTTAAAGTCAGAAGACCTATATTCAAATGCTAGTGCTGATGCTTATTTTACCTCCATTACCTTGGCAAGTCATGTGATCTTGAATTTTCTGAATTGTAAAATGGGAATACTAATATTCCTGCTATCTACAGGACTATTGTGAGAGAAATGCTTAGAAAATACTAAAACACTGTAGAAATGTGAGTTATTACAGTTGTAATCGGTTATATCACAAACAGAATGGAGACAGTGATTTTGGATTTGTTGAATAAAACAGAAATATTTGAACAAAGGGATAATCTTTCAGGTTTCTTGTCAAATTGGGAGCAAGAAGATTTCTTTGGCCATGGTAACCCTGTTAGGTTGTTTTGTTTTGTTTTGTTTTACCCTGTTAGTTTTTCTTCTTCCTTTTTTTTCCCCATTTTGTTTTTAGGCAATTGGGGTTAAGTGACTTGCCCAGGGTCACACAGCTAGTGTCAAGTGTTTGGTCTGAGGCCGGATTTGAATTCAGGTCCTCCTGACTTCAGGGCCGGTACTCTAGCTGCCCCTCCCTGTTAGTTTTAAAGAGGCAAATTCAAATGAAATAGAAGGAATACTTTGTACATCAGATGTGCATGGGGCTGCTTACTCCTAAGAAAAGATGTACAGTCTGAAAAATGAACAGGTATTAAAAGACTGATAATGAAGCATGCTTCTCACCTCTTGGGAGAAAGTTGATGAACCAGCGATACATTGTCAGACAATGGCCAATATGTTGATTTGAATATATATGTACATATATATGCACATACATGTATTTGTTGTTAAAAGGAAAGGCTTTTTATTTTTATTTTTTTTGAGGGAGAAGGCAACTTATGGGGAGAATGGAGGATAGTGATATAGATACCAACAAAGGAAGAAAAGAATGAAAAGAATAACAACGAACCATTAAAATACAATTGCAGATATTTTAAAAGCACAAGTTGTAAACAGATTTACAGTTTTATGTGCATTCCTCTTTCTCTGTTCTTTTTATGGAGAAATACTTATGTTTGTTGATAATGTTTGTCAATTTCATAATAATAAGAAATAAAATAAAAATTTAAAGATTTTGATAAATTCATGGATTAAGAATTCATAATGAATTATTTAGTGAGATATGTGTTGGAGGTACAAATTTAACCTTTGAGACTGTTGACATAACATGATTTGCTTATTTTCCTTTGGTATAGAACATTTAAACTGATGGTGATTGGATATCCCAGAACAGAAGAATTGAATTCTGATAACTTCATATAAGAATGCATGAGACAATAGCTCATGTAATGTACCCAGTTATTCTAAGAAGACGTGGTAGACTCCTAAAAGAATATATCCTAGGGTATCATTTTATTTTTATCACTTTTGGTCAAGCATTAAAATGACAATTATTTTAAATAATTTCAGAAGTTTTCAACAAGGGCACTTGGGAGGGATTACTATGATTGATTATATTTCCTAGGCAAAAGGGTGTGGTATTATTCTTTGGCACTAATCTAGTACCTACTAATCTACTAATTATTTCTAGTAAAATAGATATTTTTACTAAAATATTAATATTTTAACATGATACCAAAATGATGGTTGTGTCTGAGTTCCTTCTTTACCACACTAAACAAGAACAAAGATTCTACTTGGATTTGTAACTCTAGGTCTTACTTACATGTTTCTTATTGTTAGTACTACCTTCAATTTGACAGTTGAAGTCAAGATTGCCAGATAAAAGGTCTATGCCCATAGAGTAATTCTCTCTTCTGTGCAGATATAGGTGCTAATAATGGCAATTTATTGAGTCATAAAACAAGAGCTAAGGAAATTTAGAACAGGTGAAACTAAAAATGGGGATAATTAAGAGGGTCATTAGTTTTGATTTGTAACTAAATACCAATTCAAAAAGCAAGCTAATGTGTTTGTCTCATTAGTGGAAACCAGGAAGATAAGATTTTTGCTTTGTTGTATTTCCACATTTGGAGGGTTGGAAACTTTTTTTTTTTAATATCTTGTTAGGCTATTTTGTTAGGGTACTTTGAGGAAGGCATTGTTTTTCAGTCTTTGATACCTTTCTTCTTTAAAGGAACCACACTTAAAAAATCCAATGCATTGAATTCGGTTCCACACATACTTGTTAAGTGTCGACCGTATTTAAAGCTTAGAGCAAATAGGTGGAAATATGAATAAAGTAAGACAAGTTTCTTTCCTCAAGGAGTTTACAGTTTAATCTGAGAGCTAGAAGGGACACTTTGGGGAAAAACAAAACAAACTTTCACAGCATTACTACTTCTGCCTTACTTTCCTACACTGCCCACCCCCCAATCTTTGTATGATGTTTTTAGTGTAACATCTTTGCATTCTTCTGATACAACCTAATGTGTGAAAAACAGTGTTTGTTTAAATGAAAGATTATCTGCTCTCCTGATTGTATGAATACAATTTTTATAAACTGATAACTGTGGATGTCAACATTGTGGCTAATTTACTGTAAATTACAAGGCAGAATTATATACATAAAACATATATGTATACGTATATGTACATATACACACACACACACTATATATTTATATTTATGTATACACACATGTATTATAGGACAAATTAGAAATTACTCATATAACCCTGCCTCACTTCCTCCACTTCCTTTTGAATATAACATGGATTTAGCATGAAAGCAAGGTGGGCCACATTCTAGAACCTTTCTATTATAAGTAGAACTGCTCTGGAGTCCCTCTTCAACAGAAGACAGGTCAGAAGGGACAATGAGTATAATATTGGAACTTTCTTTGGAGTTAAAACATCTGGGGTTGAGATAAGACCATCAGTAGAGCAGGAAGAAAGGATTCCATGTTGGATCAGTGGTGGGATGGGAGGCAGATTTGTATCATTTGGGGAGAAATTATCATGTTATTGTAATGTTATTCAGAGCCTGCTAAGGATGGAAAGTTATTAGGAAACCTTCTAGAGGTAGAATTGTTGAGTCAGAAGAACCTTTGCTTTTTCCTTGAGGGACATTGTAAAAGATCTACCTTTCCTCCATTCTCTGTAAGCCTTGGGTATACATGGGGCCTGCCTCTATACAAAATATTTGGAGGGAAAAGAGAAGGAAAGAAAGCAATGACAAGCTTTCGAGGCACCACAGGAAGAAGATGTGTCCTGTGGCCCTCCCAGACTGGGGCCTGGCCATCCCCAGCCCTTGGTCCTTGGGCCTTTGGGGCCCTGATTCCCTCCTTGCCCCCCCTGTGAGTGGGTCTTTCGAGGCCCTATTCTCCGGGGCCTCCGTGGCCTGCCTGGTGTGTGGGTCCTGCAGACTAGCAGGCCTGGCAGCAACTGTGGAAGTGGTCTCCATGCTATACCTCTGTCATGACACTGGAAAAAAAATCAACCTGGACCCTGTTTCTCTGACAGCCTGTCAGGCATCCCCAGACCTTGCAACTTTTGTGGCCCAAGATTGCTGAGCTTCAGAGGAACCCATAGAGATGTGGACATCAACCTCTTCCCCCCAGGACACTCCTTCCCCAGTTTTCTCCCCACAGGACCAGACTGAACAATGGATCTGGGAGAAGCTTCTGGGACTTGATCTGCTTTCTGTCCTTTCACTTTCTGACAGACAACTCTGCCTCATAAATTCTGAGGTCACTTGGCCACCTCTAGTTTTAGTGGCTAGGCCTTAAGAAAGATTTCCTTGCCATCTTCAGCCTTTAACCAAATAATATAATCAGGCAGTGGGGGGAAGACCAGGCCTTCGTGTTACTACTAGACCTGGAAGAAACTCCAAAGGAAAAACTCTTGCTCCTCCCCCCATAATAAAACTTTGGTTTTACAAGGATTGTAGAGATTCTTTGGACAAAAAAAAAAAAGAAAAAGAAAAAGAAAAAAGAAAGCAATGATACTGTCTCTGAGGTTGTAGGAGAATTTATTTACCTTCACTTTCATTTCAGATATATTAAAACTGTAGTGAGCCTTATGTTGATTGTCTGAATCAAAAGGTACAGAAAGAAGAGAAATGGATAGTGAATTATTCTAATGGGTGGGGCAGAGCCAAGATAATTACGTTGTCATTCAGTCCTTTTAGTCATGGTCGACTTTTCATCACCCCATTTGGGGTTTTCTTGGCAAAGATACTGGAGTGGTTTGCCATTTCCTTCTCCAGCTCATTTGGCAGATAAGGAACTGAGGCAAAGAGGGTTAAGTGATTTGCCCAAAGTCATATTTGCACAAGGTAAGTGGCTGACACCAGATTTGAACTCAGGAAGATGAACCTGACTTCAAGCCTGGCACTCTATACACTGTGACACCTAGCTGCTCCTGAGATAATCATAGTAATTGTAAAATATTAATGTTTTATGTTTTAGACTAGATAAGGGAAAGTGGTAGCTTGCACAAAGTATAAACACTTTCAAACTCCACATTCGTGCTGGACATGAAGGTAAAAAGTAGATGTTGCCATTAAGAGGAACCTCTTAGGATTTCCAGGCTGTGAGCACTTTCTAGTGGTAAGGGAGGATATCACATCCTGTTGAAAAGTTTGCTGTCATGGCTACTAGTGGCCCACAAGGAAAAAAGCAGCTTAAGCACAGGACTCCCTAGTGACTAGCTCAGGTATTGCACTAAGGGACACAGTATATACACAGATACCCAAGTCAGATACAGGATCAACTACAATAATTCATTAAGGAAATGTGCAATTGAAAAAGAAGATGGGGTGTACACATGGCAAGAGTAAATTATAATAGAAGTTTAGCCGAAGGGTGTGAAGGTGGCCCATGGCATGTTGGATGAACTTCCTTGGATGAACTGATGGGAAAATAATTGGAACATAAGTTTTGAGTTGGATGGACCCTAGAAATCCAATCTCATCATTTTACAGACCAGAAAACTGAAGAACAGAGAGATCAAAAGTGTTTTCTCAGTGTTACATAGCAAATCAATTGATTAATAAGCATTTATTAAGCACTTATGGTGTACCAGGCACTATTCTAAACATGAGTAGGTATGTAAGGAAGGATCTGAACCTAGGTATTCCTAATTCCGAATCTATTGCCCTATGCACTAAACCATGCTGTTTCTCAAGGATGTGAACATGGGTCATGAAGAAAGGACAGGCATGAAGGGCCTGTGATCTGAACATTAGGTGATATACGCCCCCACTGATAAAATCACAGATCCATCAGAGTACAAAAGTTTAGGAAACAAAGATTTGTTGCTATTGAAAAAAAGGCAATCGTATTCCTAGCATACAGTCACCCAGGTAGTGGCTTTGACTAAGACCCCTGATGCAGGAGCTGGTTGGTATGGCAGTTGGAGAAAAAGGAGAGAAAGATGTGGCTGTATCACCTGGTGCTTCAAAAAAGAAAGAAAAGAAGGAAGGAAAAAAAGGAGAGAATAAAAGAAGACAGGAAAAAAGAAAGGAAGAAAGAAAGAGAGAAAGAAAATGAAGGGAAGAACTTGGAACAAATAAACTCATATATAATAACATCCCCCCAAGCCTCCTTCTATTACAGTGGCAAAGCTGACAGAATATCCTCTCCCTTCTCCATCTTTCACACCCTGTTCTTTTGGGATACACATTATTTCTTTGTGACATTTCCTTCTTCAGCAGAGACTTTGATTTTCATTTTGCTGGATTTTTCCTGGATAGAAAGGTCCTATCACCTCTCTAGGTTTGGCTTTGGTGTACAAAATCAATATTGGAAAAGGGCAAAGGGAGTAAATTTAAATTACTTCAAGACTTTTTTGGAGGGGCACAAGGAGTGAGCCATGTTTAATGGGTGTGTTTGGGTTTCTAGCATATTTATTGACAAAGGTAATTTAGGTCCCTGTCAAAACAATAACAGTCATTTTACAAACTTTATCAAAAGTTGAAATGCAGTTTAAATGAAAGCTCTGCCCATATTTAAAAATATTATGTTTGCTTTGAGGACCCTATAATTGTCACTGTCAGATCCTGGAATCACTAACTACCATTACCAGTATGCTAAGTTAAATCCTATCCACCTTTGTTTTGTTTTGTTTTGTTTTTTGCTTCTTTCTGTGGGAGAGAGGGTAGCAGTGAGAGGTGGTTACTGCCTCTCATTGCTGGGCTTCGGTGTTCCCTTTGACTGCTTGTGTACATTTATAATTCAGTGAGATGGGCCAAGATAAATATTTAAAACTTTAAAATCCCTATCAGTATTTGGAAGTTTCAAGTGATTCAGCCCTGAATGACAGAGGCCTAGATTTGGGCTGGAAAAATGCAAAGATCCCTGTGTTCTCAAGCAAAGAAACAAAAAAAAAAGAATTTTTAGGGAAGCGATAAGGCAAATGTGTGGCTATTAAGACAAGAAGAATGTTTATAGAGACCTTGAAATAACTGCAATGGAAATTCCTATTTGGTGTGATGCCCATGACCTTTTGGAAAAAAAAATAAAGAAGCAAGAGGGAAAAACGTAACCAGAACACATCATTGTATGGTCATATACTATAAAGTTAGTCTGTCTACCCTTAAGTGACATCATTCTTACTACTGAACTATTTTTAGAACAGATCATGCAAATAAATTTCCCACATTTGGATATTGCTTCCACTGGTTTTAAGGTGTAACTCAGATGGCTTTTGTTATATTTACCTTTTGTCTGCCCTTTCAATTAAAAATTGTTGAAATAAATTCCCCTTCTTCTGCTATTTAGGTAAATGAAATATAAGAAATATTTGAATCAGGTTATTATAGGATTTAGTATGTAACTTAATAAATCAAATTAAGAAATGATGATTTCCAAAGGCCGGAATTCTGAGGTAGCAGAGAAGATCGAGGTACCTTAGTGTACTGGTTAGATCACTGGACCTGGAGTTAGGAAAATCTGGGTTTAAACTTCAGCTCAAACACTTAACTAGCTGTGTGACTCTAGACAAGTCCCCTAAATGCACTGTATCTCATTTCCCACATCTGTTAAATTAGGAAGTTGGACCTAGTGGCATGTAAAGTGCCTTCCAGCTTTCGATTTATGATCCTATAAGATTGTAGACTGAGTAAAGATGAAAAATTCCTGTGTGGGTTCAGACTAATAAGCCATATAGTCAGTCTCATTTCTCACAGCATCTTTTCTAAACCTCTCATTCCCTTTCCTTCCCTTCCCAGGGTCACACTTGGAACACTTGAAAAAGACAGGAGCTCTTTCAGATCCAATGTCTGCTCCTCAAAAATCCTCAGCTCCATCATTCATTCCCTCCTCTCTGCTCACAGAGGATAAAGTATCCCTAATACTCATGAGGTCTAATTCTTCTACCTGAATTCTTGATCCCTCTCCTTCTCATTCTGCTTTAAACCCACTCCCCCCGTGCATCTTCAGCATTTCCATGGAAACTTGGTTCCTTCCCAGTCATCTACAAACAGGTTCACCCCTTTCATTCTAAAGATAAACAAACAAACATATAAATAAATTAAAGTTTTCTATTTCATTCAGCCAATGCTCCATTTCCCTCTTCCTCCTTCCTGTTAAGCTCTTTTAAAAAAAAATGTAGCCAGTGCCATTACTTTATCTCTACAAACTCATTTCCTCAACCCTTGCAATCTCACTTCAGCCTTCAGCATTCTACTGAAACTTCTTTCAAAGGTCACCAATGACCTACTAATTGGCCAGTCCCATGGCCATCCTTCATTCCTCTCCCACTCTGACACAAATGACCATTCTCCTCTACCATGACACTTTCCTCTTCTTTGGCTTCTAGGATACCCTAGTTTTCTAATTATTATCTTACCCACAACTTGAACTGTGTCAACAATCTATACAATCAATAGTGTTGGACCTGGCTCAAGGCAGGAACACCTGCAAATACTTAGATACTTAGAAACTGTGTGATCCTGAGTAAGTTACTTAACTTCTCAGCCTCAGTTTCCTCATCTGTCAAGTTGGGATAATAATATCATCTACCTCACAAGTTATGAGAATCAAATTAGATAACATATGTAAAGCACTCTGTAAATCTTAAAGTAATGTACAAATGCTGATAATAATAATAATAATTATTATTACTCCTTTAATCACTCCTTTTGTTTCCTTCTTTCCTACCTCTTAATGTAAGTGGTTTCAACTATCCTACCTAGGAAGATAATTTCCAAGTCTATATTTCCTTATTTTTATTCTGACCTGTATTTTCCTGCTCATGTCAGGACATCTCAATTGGTAATTTGACAAGCATTTATTAAGGTTATATTATTACGTTATATCATAAAATTATAAAATTATATTATTATAAAATCATATTACTTTATTATTATATTATCAAATATAAATTAATAAGTTGCCCATAAAATTTTTTTAAAACAATGATTATGGACAACAAAACTTTAATCGTTTGAAAAGCCAAAGTATACTTTAAAAATTTCTTTTGTTCAAATTATTTAAAAAACTAATAACTAAAAACTAAGAAAGCCAGGGTTTGGATGGAAAAGGAGGTAGAAATAAAAACAGAGGATTAGTAAAAAGCTGGTGCTAATATTTTCCCTTGGAAGTTGCCTTCCAAGTTGGGAGAAAGGGTCCCAGGCATAGTTGATATGAACTCTACTTTTGTAGCTGAAAGCATTGTCAGTTTTTGGCTTTGAAACCTAGAATTAATTTCCTTCAATTTGCCTTTTCTATTGTTCAGGTACCACAATCAGAGAATCATTAAATTGGAAGGGATGACAGAAATCATTTAGTCTACCCATACCTGAAAGAGAATCCTCACAATCCCTCTAAGTGTTCATCCAGCCTTCACTGGAATATCTCCAGTGAGGCGATCCCATTTACTTCCACTTTTAGTTAGCTCTAATTATTAGGAAGTTTTCCTTTATACCAGGTCTAAATATACCTCTTTTCACCTTCCACTCACTGCTCCTAATTATGGGATCTCTGGCAGAATAGGACAAGTTCTTTCATGTGATAGCCTTTTACATATTTGAAGATAGTGATCAAATGTCCCCTGAGTGCTCTTTTCAGACTGAGCATCTCCAAACTTATCTTCATGTAGCATGAACTTAAGCATTCACCATTCCAAAGGAAATATAGGACAGTCTTCAGCCCTGAACTCCTCAGCAGATACAGTTATTAAAGATCCAACAAAAAGAAATAGTTGGCACCATTAAATGGTTTGACATTGTAACATTGGAAAGAAATATGGTTTTATTAGTGGATGTAACACTAAAGTAGATGCGTTATCGTCTGCTTTAACACTGCACCGTGAGGACCACTGGGACTTTCCATGCACTCTGTAGAATATGAGCTCCTTGAGAGCAAAAACTGTTTTGCCTTTCTATTTATATCCCCAGCTTTAGCTCAGTGCTTTTTACATGATAAAAGTTTAATAGGTGTATTTTTCTTCCTTCCTTCCTTCCATCTTTTTCATAACAATCCTGACATTGCTTATTTATTAAAGTACTATTCCTTCTTCCAACTGCATATCTGTGTGCAGTTGGATTTTCTTCATGTACTTCAAACAAAAACCATACCTCAACACACTAAATATAGAAGCAGATAGGAGAATCCAGATGTCTTCTATCAAGTCAGAAATTAAAGAGATTTGAGAGAATATGTAAAACAATGCCACTCTACTCACTTCTTTTATTTTGGAAAATATTTTTCATAAGAATTATTTAACATGTAATGGGTTTATTATCATTATTTTAAGTGAGTAGTGAGTAGCAACCTTTAAAAAATATGTTTTAGTTTTTAATATGGCAAATTTTGACAAATGTAACCTGCATAAGCAGAAGATCTTTTGGTTCCTCAATAACTTTTCAGAGTGTAAAGGGGTCCCCAAGAGCAAAAAAGTTTGCAAACTGCTGCCTTAAGGTCTTCTCTCCCCAAGTGCTGAGCATGAGAGTAATTGTAGATGGTGGACAAAATATTGTCTGTTCTTCCCTTAGTACCAGAGCTGTGTTCCCAAACTTGAACTGACCAGAAAGTCTGCTTGTAGTTCTTTGTTGGAATTAAAGATAAATGTGTTTCTTGTCAGTAGAAGAAAGGACTAAGTGAACTCCGGTTGGCTGCAGAAGAGTAAGAATCCTTCAGTATCATCTGTGTTCTTTAGTCTTCTGTTTCTTAACTAGGATCACGGGATCACAGATTGAGAGCTAAAAAGGTCACCTAATCCAACTTTTCTCATTTTGTAGCTAATAATCTGATCATATTATCTCAGAGTTGAGCTGAAAAAGCTTGTTCAATGGCAGCAGGCAGATATCAGATACAGTGTAGAAGAAGACAAGAACTGAAAAGAGAAATGACTGGGAGAGATGTTCACATCCTGACAAGGAGGCATTTTGACAAAGATAATGTTACACATAACGTAGGAGCCATCACAAGGGTGATAGGTATCTCTGGATTATGAAAGTGCATCTTATAAATCTCCAATATTATAAACCAAATGTCAGCTCCCTTAAGATATGTAATGCTCTTTTTGAGTACTTTCATATTTTTCCGTTACTTGACATGTCATGCTACACACAGAAGCAGAGACGGGGTGCTGCAACTATTCAGTTGTCTCCAGGAAAGGGACAGGATGAGGGAGTTTCCTCATTTGGGAGTTTCCCATCCAAGTATCCCTAGCCCTCAGGAAAGGACGGGTTTTAAACCCTGTCATTACTAAAGGTATATAAAAAAGAAAAATTCTTACATGCACTTTTGGTACCACTTTTGTGAACTACCGTATTGCTCATGGGATAGAAAATGGACAAGAAGCCATTCTCTTTTTTTTCTTGTTTGATTTTAGTTTATTTCCATTAATAAGCATTTGTTTTTTCTTTCTTCTGTCCCTCCTCCCCATGCTTGACAATTAGAAAAAAAAACTTTTTAACAAACATGCATAGCTAAGCAAAACAAATTTCCGTATTGGCCATGTCCAAAAATTTATGTTTCATTGTACTTCTTGTGTACATCACCCCTCTGTGAGGACATGGGGAACATGCACTCTTACTGGTGTTCTGGAATCATGGTTGGTCATTGCACTGATCAGAGATCTTAAGTCTTTCAAGTTATTTTTGCACTCACAATGCTGCTGTTACTGTGTAAATGGATCTCCCGGTTGTCCTCACTGTACTCTGCATCAGTCCATTCAAGTCTTCCAAGGTTTCTTGGAACTTGCCCATCTCATCATTTTTTTTTAACCAATGCAATAATATTCCATTACATTCATATATCATAGTTTGTTCAGTTACTTCCCAGTTGATGGGCAACCCCTTAATTTTTAGCTCCTTGCCACTATGAAAACTGCTACTATAAATATTTGTGCATTTAGGCTTAGTTTTCCTTTTTCTGGAGTATAGGCCAAGTAGTGGTATGCCTGAGTCACATATGGTGACTTTTGGGGCAGAGTACTAAACTGTTTTTCAGAATGGCTGGGCAGTTGAACCTATCTCTTTCCTACAACTATTCCAACAAAGATTGAGCAACTCATTTTCCAATTTTTATCATAACACTATGTTTTACACTAGCCAAACATACATTTTGGACCCTGCACTATCCTGAACAACATGCAGGATACAAAAAAAATGGGGCTCAATTTCTGTTGTTAAAGAGCAGATAAGTGTGACAATGACATGGCTGTTCAAGGCTGTAGCTGCTCAGCATTTTTTAGAACACACACCTCTTCTAAAGGCATCTAGAGAAAAGACAAGAGCTTATTTGATTAGAGTATCAGTTTATAAGAGGCAATATTTGAAAGTGTTTTGATTTCTCTGTATAGGTGGTATTTTTTATTTTTAGGAGAGTGAAAATTTATTTAATTGGAAATTTTGAGATTTTGAACACACATAGCTTTGTTTTTGGTCTCCCTTTCTTAGAAGGTTCCCTTCAAGTCTCAGCTCAAGGATTATCTATTTACAAGAGGCCTCCAGTGGTTATTATTATTATTATTATTAGTAGCTAGCATTTACATAGCACCTACTGTGTGCTGGACACTATACTTTACAAATACTATTTCAATTGATTCTCACAATGACCCTGTGAGGTGCTATTATTGTCTTCATTTTATTAGTTGACAAAACTGAAGCAGACAGTGACTAGGTGACTTGCCCAGGTCACATAGAGCTCTTGTCTGAGACTGATTTTGAGCTCAGATCTTCCTGATTCCTGCTCTAGAACTCTATTTACTGTGCCAATTTACTTTCGATATATTTTGTATTCATTTACCTGAGTATATTTCATCCTCCCTCCCCCAGAATGTTCATGTCTTGAGGGCAGGGACTACTTTGAGTTTGTCTTTGTATTATTAGTGCATCACACAGTGGCTGATACACAGTAGGGAATTAATGAATCCTTGTTGAATGGGATGTAGTGGAAAGAGTGCTTGGAGTCAGAACATATGAGTTCAAGTCCCAATTCTGCTTCTTATCACCTGCGTGAGCTAGAGTAGATTGTTTAACCTCTCTGGGCATCAGTTTTCTTACATGCAAAATGGGAAGATTGGTGTGCATACCCTTTGAGGTCAAGTCTACAAGTCAACAAGCATTTATTAAGCATCTGCTATGTACAGGGACTGTGTTAAGTGCTGGGAATAGAAACAGAAAGAAAAAGACAGTCCCGGCCCCATTCTAATGGGAAAGACAGTACCTAAAAGGAAGGTCTTTTCCAGTTCTAAATATTGTACCTTATGAATGAATTCTTTGGTTATCTTATAGAATAATTTATAGATTTTCTGACACCTGATAACAATTCCTTTCTTTGGCAAGTAACTTCCTACTTTCGGCCCTTTCAGGGGGCCCTCAAAGTGAAAACTATTTTCATAATTATATTGATGTTTTAATGTTGAATATAGTAAATACAGATAGCTAAACCCCACACAAACAAAAGCTCTTGCTGAGGTGTGGGGTGGGGTTGGAAGCGGAGGTGGTCCTTAATAATTTTAGTAGTGTAAGAGGTCCTGAGACCAAAAAAGTCTGAGGACTGCTCTGCTAGGACAAACCCAGGCCTTGCCCTGAGAACTCCCAAAAGATTTTCTCTCATTTCTAGCATGCAGGAAAGTGAGAGGGAGGGAGCTATCATACTAAGGGCCACTCCAGACACCCTACCCACCACAACCCATCAAACTAAGTTGTGTGCTCAGTCATGATTCTAAAACTCTGTGGAGGACATGCAGTGCCTATTGATACTGAAAGCTTTGCCAGCATAAAGTCAACATGGACAGAGGAGTGTCTGACGTCCATTAAGAGAGCCATCTCTCCCTCATGGTGTACGGCAGTGGTGTCCATTTCAAATATAATTGGGGACCACTAATCCATTCATAAGGATACCTGTGAGTGGTATATTGACTTAGAGAGCCACATCTTAACATTACTTATGTTCTATTATATTCTTATTTGTTATATATTTCCCAGTGATATTTTAGTCTGGCTTCTGGGTTCTTATCCTAGTGTTTGATAGCTCTGGTTTCCACCATTGAAGCCAAGAGATTCAATTTCAAAGACATGAAGCTCTTCCTTCCATATTACAACCCAGTGGACATCACTATTGGACAGGAAGAAGTTAAATGGGGGAAAGGTGAGATCTATTAACCTCCTGATCTTCCTTTAAGTAGCTAGAAGGTATCAGAAGTTCAGAATCACATTACAAATGATAGTGGAGCTGGGGCTACAGCTAAGAGGTATCATTTGGTTAACTTCAACATTACCAAGGAAAGTCATGAACTGAGGCTTCCTCATAATTCCCTGCTTCTATTTAGACATCTCAAAGCAATAGCTTATACTTTGGACTTACATTTCTCCCTCTCTTCCTTTTTATCCTACCTTGAGGTCTGAGACTTGGTTCTAGTCTCAGCTCTGTCACTAATTATGTGACCACAAACGAGTCCCTTTACTTCTCTGAGGCTCATATTTCTCACAGGGTGTGAGCAGGGTATTGGGGGGAGGGCAGGGTTGATGGATCAACTGATTCCCCAAGACCTCTTTTAGCTGGAAAGTTTTATGATTCTTAAGTAAAACTTACCAGACATAAGATCCATTATCTCAGCTTGCTTTTCTATTTTTCATGTGACAGCTAATGAACTTATTCATGGTAATATGTGAATGTCTGGTAGTATCTTACTTAATATGCTTCAGCTCTAAGAATATTTGTAATTTAACAATTTCTGGAGACAGAGGACTGAGAATTTCAGACACTACTATGATAAGGAAAGATAATATGGGAGTAGAAAGAGCTTTTTGAATGATCTTGAAGTAATATATTTTTGGCATTCGACTACCCTTGCCTACTTTGGTGGGAGCAATATCTTAAACTCTCTCCTAGCTCTCTTTCTTCCTACCATGCAAATTAGCATGGTTTTGGCTCGGGCGATTGACTTAGCTTCCTGGTGACCTGAATACAAAACAAAGGGCTGGATCTCTCCACCCTCACCCTCTACCCACACATTTGTGACCCCAGAGTGGCAACTTGAACCATATTGAGAAGCTGTGTACGGCTGAATCAGTGTTTTATCAGGGATGGATAAGCCTTTCCTCTCTTAATGGCTTTCCCCTACCATAGCTAAGTAAACCTTGTACTCACGTAAATGGAGCATGAGTGTTTCATTTCATTCTAATTTTAGAGCTAAACTAACACAGGATTAGTCTGAGTCAGGCTCATCCCATGATACTTACTCTAAGGCTAGCTATGTGCAAAATGACCTGTTTTGTTTACAAACATCATCACTGATTATCGTTCAAATAGTTAATAAAAGGGAAATTTCTGCTTTTTCCATTTCCTTCACAATCCAATAAATTCTACAGCAACATAGCAACATATTCTGTCAACTACATGAGAGTTTGTGTCGGACGTCACAGCATATGACCATGTATAAACAAACAAAAAAAGATTTGGCAAAAAGCTTAAGAAAGGAAATTTTCACAGAATGTTAGCATACTCATATCACAGAAGGACAGATTTATATTTAATACTAGAAAGCCTGGTAACATGATTGATGTGTTTTTAAATCTTTATTAATCTTTTGTTTGACATCTACTTAATTTTCCAAAACATACCTTTCCCTTTGTCGCTTAGAGAACAATTTCCTTATCACAAAAAAAAGTTCAGCAAAATTAATCAACAAAGATTAAAAAAAAAGTCTGACATCATATATAGCACACCACACCTATGAGAGACAATAGCAAATAGAGAACTGGCCTGGGAGTCAAGAAGACTTGGGTTCAAATCCTACCTCTGACACAAACTGTGTTTCCATGGGCATGTCACTTAACCTTACAATGCCCCCAGACAACTCTCCAAAACCATAAATTGCAAAGAAGATCTGGACTTGCATTGGTAGGGAGTTTCCTCATCTGAGAATGCCCTATGCCAAACGAAATCGCCGGACTAATCCCTATTCCACATTCATAATCCCTTACTTCTGCAAAGAAGGAATTGAGATAGCTTTTCACATCTCTTCTTTGGGTTAATGTTTGGTCGTTAAAATTCTACAACACCCAATTTCGATTTTTTGTGCTTTCCATTGTTACAGTCACTTTACATGACTAATATAATTTAAAATAGGACGCATTTATTTTAAAACTCATTAATTTGCTTTCTGAAGGAAGTTTTGCAGATGGTTGGGCTTTCATTGTTTTGGGATTCTTCCACACCATGCAGTTCTACGATTTGGTCGCTTGAGGGCAACATGATCACACATGACTGAACAGGTCTAAGTCGAGGTAGACTGTCCTACTTGATCCGGAGTTTTTAAAAAATGGCAAGTGGAAAGAGTATTCTAAGAGTGTTCAAGTGATTTCATTTTTCTTAAGACCAGATGGAAACACTAGAAAGAAGGAGGCATAAGCAACAGCACTTTTGGTATTTAGATAAGACAAAGTAAATTTCTAATAGGAATGCTATTATAAAATACATAATTTGCATAAGAGTAAAGAATATTTAAACAAGAGATAATAGAATCAGAGACTTAGAGTTGGAAGAGACCTTTGAGGTTATCTAGACTCACTCATTTTTTGATGAAGAAACAGGTCCCCAGAGGTTAAATTGATTTAACCAAGGTCACACAGCTAGTAAGCATCAAGACTAGTTCTTGAACCCAGGTCCCTGTCTCCAAATCTAGTATTCTTTCTATGAAACCAGAGAAAATTAGTTTGCAGCATTATAACAACATATGTGGGTTTAACATGCTTATTTAGGAATTTTGTTTTAAAAAAGTCTTTCCTGGCCCTTTGAGATTATAAACAGATAGAAAAATCAGAATGGATAAAATGTATATAGAATGACTGCAGCTGGCATGTGTTATATTGTTTAAAGATATAATAACTATCAGCAAAGCTATCTGGGAAGAACTTTGAATGAGTTACTCACCAAGGGAAAAAAGAGACAATTAAATCGAGAATGTTGCGGATAGAAATAGCAGTAGGAAAGAACTAGGGAGGATGAGGGATGCAGCCTGGTATAGGAGAAAGAGCTCTTAAGATTTGGAATCAAAAGACCTGAATTCAAATCTAGCTCTGCCACTTCTACTTGTGTTACCTGGGGCTAGTGACATAAATTTTTGGGGCTTCAGTTTCCTCATTTAAAAAAAAAATTTAATTTATTTTTATTTATTTCATTAAATATTTCCCAATTACATGTAAAAGAATTTAAACATTTTTTTGAGTCCAAAATTCTCTCCCTCCTTCCCTCCCCTCCCCATCATTTTAGTTGCCTAGGGCACTGAGAGTGGCTTGCCTGTGGTCACTTAGTTAGTATGAGAAGATATAGGACTTGAAAAGGTCTTTCTGACTCAAAGACCCTCTATGTACAATGTCGTACAGCTTTGCCATTTATATGTTTATACCTGTGTTAATGACTTAATGTGGGACCCCTTCCAGGCATTTTTAAAGCACAGTAGTATTACAAATTGGCCATATTTCATTCTAATTATAGTATGTGGACATTTCCAAATCGCGATAACCCCCATTCTTTCAAAGGCCCTAGAGGCACAAGATCTTCAGTCTATTAAAATGAAGGGAAGCTCTCATATCCTAGAACAGAAGTGAGGAACCTTCCACCCACAAGTGGCCTCGAGGCCACAGGGCAGGTTCCTCACACCTGTCCTAGACTCTAATTTTAAGTCCACTAGAACTGAATCCTAGGAACACCTTTGATGTGAGTAGGTAGCCCTAAGCTATCTCAGGGAATCCTGGCTTCTACCTCTGAAGAACTTGGCTATGATGGAGTACAAGAGTGGGAATTACCCAGAACTTCAGGGAAAGCTGCCAAGCTCCAAATCCACTAGAGGCCTCTGCCCCAGCCAAGAAAGCCAGGTTTCTCTGGATTGGCACAAGGATATGTGAGCTACAATGAGAGCTTTCAGTCTTAGAGTGTCAGAGATTGGAACACCACTAGGGTATATTTAGCACTTATAGGGAGCTCTGGAATACACATAACATAGGGAGTTCCAGAGAAGTACTTATGGATTTCCAGATGAGATCTCAAGTGCCTGAATGTTGAGATATCAACCCTTTTAATTTGTTGTCTTTGGCTTTGAAATCAAGAATAATTTGCATTTGTCAAGACTTCCAATTATGTGATGTTATGTGTTTGCAGGCTGGTAAAATTTCTGTATTTAGAAATTTCTGTTATCCTAGTGCACAGGAAGATAGAAATCTAAGATTCCTTGAGGTGAAGTAGGAACAAGAGATTGGCAGAGAAACTGATTATATGGAGTGTGACATTTTGGGCCAAGTTGTCAGGTAGAACAGCTGTAAATTTAGGGTCAAAGGATTTAGAATTGGAAGGAACTTAAGAGGTCATCTAATCCAGCCCCTTGACTTTACAGATGCACAGAGAGGTTTGGGCCACTAGGTGGTGCAGTGGCTAGAGTCTAGGGCCTGGAGTCCAAAACACTCATGTTCATGAGTTCAAACCCAGCTGCAGACATTTACTAGCTGTGTGACCCTGGGCCAAGTCACTTAACCTTCTTTGCCTCAGTTTCCTCATCTGTAAAATGAGCTGAGAAGGAAATGGCAAACCACTCCAGCATCTTTGCCAAGAAAACCCCAAATGGGTCCATGAAGGGTTAGACATGACTGAAAAATGACCAAACAACAAGATCAGAGAGGGTAAGTGATTTATCTAAAATCATATTCCTAGTTAGGCAGAGAGACAGAATTTAAACCCATCTTCTCCAAATCTAAGTCCAGTGTTCTTCCTACTACACAAAATTGCCAAATTACGAACTAGGTGCAGTTTTTCTATATAATACTTCCTCTTTGGTGCCCTTTTTTCCCCCTCAATATTCTTTCTCTCACTCTCACTTAACCTTTCCTTTTCTCCCCCATCAAAACCTCCTCTCAGAGAAGGAGATCAAAAATTCATTCACATTGACAGATAAGTATTACGTAAAGTGTAATGTGTAACTTCTCAGACATACATTATTTTACATGGTACACAGAGGAAAGAACTCTAATTGAATGAATTTCATGGGTTATTGACAAGTCTAAAGGAAGCTTTTTTTTCCTGACAGGGAACAGTTTTGGTGACATTCAAATCACACAAAGTAAGGGTAGCTTATTCTCTCCATTTGCAAAGCCATTCTGTCCCCTTTTTCATAGTGATGCATAGTGTGAAAAGAAGTATATTATGAGAAGTCTACAATGGAATATTATCCATGGAGTCCTAGAATATATTAAAGATTGCTCATGGGTGAAACTCTCTGAGATCCAAACTCCCATTCAACCTGATGAGTTGAATCCTTAGGTTTACCTACAACATCCTTTCATGGTTTTGGGAACTGGGGTATCCCTCAGAGTTTGGGGGTTGTCTTTCTAGTCCTGTAGCTCATGAACCTTCTCTGTTCACACAGCTGAGAATCAATTTAGTTAATCTTGAATATCTTTTAGGAAGGATATTTACTAACACGGTGCAGTAAGGTTGGTTGAAAACCTTGTATCCCCAAATCTATAACATATTCTTCTGTAAGTACACAAAATTCAGGGAAAGGTGGGTTCAAGCTTGAGAGATTGCATGTGGCAAAGGGATAAGTAATCTCTTGATTGTGTGATGTCTTTTTCTTCCTTTCATGGAGTGCTCAAGGAGTTCCCCTTAGCCATAGCATAGCTTCTTTGTTGGGCTTCTTGTGAAGCCATGACTCTGCCTTCCTGTAACATATCCAGTTATTTCTGTCGCCAGGGATGATGCTAGGATGTCAATGGGAACTCCTGAATTCTTTGGATCCTTCAAAACATGCAAGTTGTGTTGGTTGTGACCAATACTGGGGGAGGGAAGGAGACGAGGATAGAAGCGGAAGTGCTTTCTCCACTTCCTACCTCGCTCCCCGGTTCTTGGGGGTGGGGGGACAGGAGAAGCCATAGCTCTCTCCTTGTTTCTCCTTTGCTAGAATATGAATCTCTTGAGTAATGTCAGCTCTCAACTAGCTTGATATTTTACAAAAGACCTTCCAAGGTGGGACCCAATTTCCTCAGCACTCCTGTGCAGCTTAATTCTAGTTCAGCCCTTCAGGCATTTCATACTTACAGTGTTTAATTGATTGGTGGATTTAGTCTTGTTTTCTCGTTGTTAAGATATAGGGGCATATTAATTCCTTACTCAATCCACTCTTACATTTGTGTGGACTTTTTTGTGATTTCATCTGTGGACAAAATTCCCTCTGCCCTCTCACCAACTACTTTGCAGCTTGTCATCTCAATGAGGGTGTGTGTGTGTGTGTGTGTGTGTGTGTGTGTGTGTGTGTGTAGGGAGGTCACTAAGAAGTCAAGATACTCTTAGAGGCAATACTTCAGCCTAGCTTGTCTGGATTCCGAGGCCTGCCTTACACTTGCTGTTTCTTAGCAAAATGAATATTTTGGTGTAATTTTAGAAAATAATCCATAGTGAATTGTCTAAACTCGAGTCTTTTGTTTTTTCATTTCTTCCTGAACTTTTAAGCAGCAGTAACATAAGCTCATGCTTATTTGGAAATACCGATTACGTAATACTCAGTAACAGCCTTTGTTTTCCTTTTTTCAAACCCACATTCCTGCAAACTCCAAGTGAATTTCTGGGCAGGGATAGAGATATAATAATGTTCACATCAAAACCTGGCATTTGGGCTATTTATAATGACTGAGTTTCCTTTTCTTGATTGAAAAATGGTTAGTCATAGAATATTTCCCCAATTCCCCCTAATTTGTAAACTCAAATGTTTTCTATAATCATAACTTTTAAATATCATATACTATTATATAATTATGTTAAATAATATAATATAAATATATGATAACATAATATTATATAATGATAATCAGAATTTTTTTCACTAATCTGTAAATGCAAATATTTTTCTGTAATCAGAAAGCTATTGGAAAATCTAAGTAGTGAGATCTAAGATTTCTCCATACTAGGGGTGCTTCTCTATCCCTTTAATTCTTAGATTAAGAAAAATCTTACTCCTTTCCTCTGCCCACCAAAGTTAAATTTTTTTTCCAAAATACAGTAGGTATGCTACTAGTTATTTCTCTTCTGATGGTTCAACCATTTCTGTTCATTCATTCCTGTTTCATGGCACCATGAAACATTATGGATTTGTCTAGTCCAATGTCCTCATTTTGCAGGTAAGGAAATTGAAGCTCAGAGACTAAGTGACTTTCTCTTAGTTCACACCACTGTCATAATTGATACAAATGACAGTAGAATTTAGGTTTCCTGACTCTCCGTTCAGTCCACTTGCAACAACAGGGATCATAAAACTCTTCCAAAGATATGACTGAGAAAGGAAACAGACCAACAGGTTTGAGGTCACTGTGGTTTTTTCTCCCTTTTTGTATTTCTTCTTCTCAATTTTGACATGGTAATCACAAAATTTCCAGATTTTGCCAAGTTTGAATTTGTTACTGCTCCCCAGCCTTGAGGTCTCACGATTGATCTGCATTTTATTTGATGCTAAATTTATTAAATCAGTCAACATTTATTGAGGACTTGGGATGTAGAAGGTTTAGTGTTGGGTACTACTGATGATATAAAATTAAGTAAACTCTGAAGGACCATATAGTCTCGTTGGGGAGCTAAGATACACTTTATAAAAATCTCTAGTACAAGGTGAAAAAAATACCAGAAGGGAAATGTGGTGTTATGTGAAATTAGGGTGAGAGATGATAATTGATCCCTTGGGAGTTGAAGAGATTGCCAAGGGAGTATAAAATGGACAAGAGGGCCCAGGACAGCACCCTGCAGGACATAGCAATCTAGGAAATGAGACTGAGAAGAATCTGTTAGGCAGGAGAACCAGGACACAGCAATATCACAAAAACCTAGAAAGGAAAGTATATCTAGGAGAAGGATAATGTAGTGAGGTCTAAAATAGAGTGATGTCAGACTTAAGCCTTCCTTTTAAGGCCTTTCCATTTTTGGAAATAAGCAAACAAATATCTTTGTGGTGTAGCTGGCATTTTTCCAATGGGCAGGTCATACAGGAATGAAATCCTGGAAAAATCTGGTATTGCTCAGTGTAACAACATACACAATTTGTGAAGAGGCGCTCTACAAACACATAGAAAAGCACACAACTTTAAATTAGACCTGACAAATATATGCTGAAGAATCAGAAAGACTGTATGATATGCTTAGGGAGGCAGTATCATTAAATATTTATGTTTGGTAGGTTACAAATGAAGCTGGATGGTGCAGTGGATAAAGTGTTGGGCCTGGAGTCAGGAAGACTCAGCTTCCTTAGTTTAAATTTGGTCTCAGACACATGCTAACTGTGTGATCCTGGGCAAATCACATAAGCCTGTTTAGCTCAGTTTCCTTACCTGTAAAGTGAGCTGGAGAAAGAAATGGCAAACCATTCCAGTATTTTTGCCAAGAAAATTCCAAGTGGGGCCATAAAGAGTTTGACATGACTGAAGTGACTGAATAACAGCAACGTTACTATAAATAACAACCTCTAATTTGCCAGAGATATCTTCATTTCAGGAAGAATGTGTTTTAACTTTTTTGTAAAAGTATTTGATAATTCAGTGGCATTTTTCCATTCCCCTATTCCCTTTCCTGCCCCTCCTCCCCCCTAACCTTACGTGGATTGATTCATAGTATCATGGTAGGCAGAATCTGTCACCTGGAAATGGCCAAAAATAGGATAACTCAGTGGAGTGATGGCCAACTTAATTGTTTTATCTTTTGTTTTTATTGTTGGTTGAGTGCCCAAGTTGCCATGACTGGATGTGGGATTTGAACTGATATCTGAAACATGAACTGAGGTATAAAGACCAGAAAACTATTGGATAGTGCAGGGGTGAGGAACCTGCAGCCTCGAGGCTACATGTGGCCTCATAGGTCCTGGGGTGCAGCCCTTTTAAATCCTTTTAAAGGATTTGTTCTGTAAAACTTGGACTCAGTAAAAAGGGCCGCACCCAAGAACCTAGAAGGCCACATGTGGCCTCGAGGCCTCAGGTTCCCCACCCCTGGATATCTCCTTTTTTAAAAAGTCAAGAACTTTTCCTTCCTGAAGACCACAAACCTCAAATTTGCAAAAGTAATTTAAAAAATGACCTTGAAAAATTGAAACAAGATTGTTGAGGGGGGTTAAAGAGAACCTAGGGGAAGGGAATAGGTGTCTACTATGTGCCAAACACTGCTAAGTGCTTTACAAATATTATTTCATTTGATCCTCATAAGAACCCTACAAGGTAGGTGATGTTATTATCCTTGTTTTACTATTAGGAAGTTGAGGCAAACACAAGTAAGGTGAAGTGCTTAGGGTCATACATCTAGTAAGTTTCTGAGGCTGCATTTGAACTCAGGTCTTTCTAACTACAGGTTTAGTGCTGTATCCACTGCTCCTCCTGGCTGCTTAGGTGAAATAGAAATAATTGATCATAACTTACACTTAAAATAAAAATATTAATAAGCTATTTGTGCTACATATAATTATATAATCTATATGTTGCTCTTTTAAGGGCACAGGCTAGGAACCCTTCCCTTCCTTTCCCCTTTCCCCTCATGCAAACTAAACCTGTTACTAAGACTTTTGGAGGGTAGGAATAAGCATGTACAGTGCTTTTCATTTTCTTTTTCAATTCCCGTCATTCCCCTGGCAGCTACTACCTGGGTCATGGGAATTTTAATAAGCTTTATGGCAGTTAGGGGGGCAGCATGGTGGGAACAGATAATGGATTTGGAGTCAGAAGATCCAGGTTTGAATCCCAGCTCTGCCACTAGTTTTGTGACCTTGGGCAAACTATGATCTTGTTTAGCCTCAAAGAAGCATTTAAGTAACCCTGGAGGGAAAGAGGTAAAACTGGCCAGAAGCTTCCCTGTGATAGCACAGTGAAGTGAATAGCAGAGTCTCTACCCCTAATCCTTTTGCTTTTTGCCTTTCTGAAGACTTGATCACGTATTGCTATGCGTTACAATTGTAAGCTGCACTAGACTGTAAGTTCTATGAGTGTAGAGACTATATCTGTTTTATCTACTTGTTGCATAGTTCTCTATATACATTCGATAACTTAAATGTTTCATGTATTGTATAATATATACAACAAAGGCACAATCACATAATTTGGTACTGAAGATTTTTAAGACTTTCTGATTTTCTGAGTGTTCCTAGGTGAAAGGTTGAGGACATCAAAAATATTTGATCCTCTTTCCAAATCCCAGAACAAGGTCTTGCATAAGGACACTAAAAATACTTGTTGATTTAATAATGCAAAGGAGAATAAATGTAATGTGTAAGGGTTACTAGTTGCATTATACTAAGCAGCCCATTTTAATTTTGATTTTATGTAAGGGTGGAACTGAAACCACACTATTTAGCTCTGGTGCCTTTACTAGATAAGAACACTTTTTGATCTAGTCAAATAATCAGAACTGAGTGTGAACATGGATTGTAGACTTCCTTGAATCAACGAGAGATATGCTGTGAGAGATTAGGTCATGTCCTAAGCAATTAATGTAAAAAGGAAAGGCAGGATAGGAGAGAGGGAGAAAGAGATTCTAGGTATCTGGATCCAATAAGTTGGAGTAAATTTTCAGTGTACCTTTGAGTAGCAAAAGGAGGACTGAGCTGTGGCAGATAACGAGTTATCATTGGCACTATAGGCATCTTGAAGAAGAGATCCCAGGCTGAGAGAAGTCATAGGAAAAGATCAATTCTTTCCCCAACTTCCCTTCCCAATGTCTGTTTCACCATAGCCACTACAATATAATCTACTATTTCATTGGCTAAATGTTTCCAGTAAACTGAATGTTACCTCAACTATAAAGATTAATAATAATAACAATAATGACAATGATGATGATGATGACGATAACTAGCATTTACATGGTGCTTTAAGGTTTGCAAAGTGATTTATAAATATTTTTTCTTTTTATCCTCACAACAACTCTATAAGGTAGGTGTAATTATTATCCCCAATTTACAAAAGAGGAAACCAAGACAGAGGTTAAACAACTTGCTTAGGGTCACACAACTAGCTGTGTCTGAAGCTGGACTTTCATGTCTTTCTGACTCCTGAGAGATAGAAATGTAAGATTAAGTAGGGAGCCCAATCTCTTCCTAAATGTTAATCATTTTCTTAGCTGGGCATTTGGAGCAATTGTGAATGAATTTAGAACTTTTCCTCTATTCCCTGAAGCGGGAGAGAAGGGAACCAAGTGGATCTTTGGGGTTGTTATATTGCCCCCAGTCTTAAAATAAACTAAACATTATATGAAGGTGTTGCATAAATCCAAGTGGATACTGAGTAGCAAGGTGGGAAATGACATGTACACATTAAAAACACTTAAGAAATAACACTTAAACAACAAACACAGGGTTTAGAATGAGAGATCAAGAAGGATTAGTCTAGTTTGCAAAGTCATTATAATACTGTAGAATGAGTGCAAAATTTAAAGTCAGAGTGAAGAAGTCTAGGACTTTGGGGTGCTGCTGGAACCCCAAGATTGAGGTACTGGGCTCTGTCTCAAAGAATTCAACTCAAATCTTCTTCCAGCCAGAGGATAGGTTTATTAGTGATAAATCACATAGACCAGGTAACGCCCGTGGGGACGAGCTGGCATGAGAAAGTCTCAGCCTTTTGGGTGTGAGATTCTCAGCCCTGAATGGGGGCCAGGGTAGATCTTATATACTTTGGGTGACCAGGGAAGGGTCTGGGAAAAGGGTCTGGGTGGGAATTAGTATTGGAATGCCTAAGAGACTGAATAAACAATGGGAATAGATAATGAAGGAACTGAGAGGCATCTGAATGAGATCAAACAGGTGGGGCTAGGGCTTTCAAAGGGAGATGAGGGGGTGGGGCCGCTAGACAGATGGGAGCCAGATTCCCTTTGGGGCAAGGGGCGAAGACCTGGCTTGGGCCACACCCCATCAAGAGGACCTGGGTTCAAATCTATACTTTGCTATGTGTTATTTGTGTGACCTTGGGCAAGTCACATTTCTAGGTCTTTGTTTTCTTATCTTTAAAATGAGGGATTTGGACTAGATGACCGGAAGTCCTTTCCTGCTGTAGACCTTTCATCTTATGATCACTTTTAAGCCTCAAAACCATATTGTGAGTTAAATAAGAATCCTCATATTACAGAGGAAGAAACTTACCCATGTTCTTATTGCTAGGAAGTAGCAGAGGCAGCTAGGTGATGTCATAGTACACAGAGCCTCAGGCCTGGAGTGGGAAAGACTGATCTTTCTGAGTTCAAATCCTGCCTCCCACATTTCCTGGCTGTGTGACCCTGGGCAAGTCAGTTTGCGTCAGTTTGTGTCAGTTGCCTCATTTGTAAAATGAACTAGAGAAGGAACTGGCCAACTGCTCCAGTATCTTTCCTAAAAAAAACCCCAAATGGAGTCATAAAGGGTTGGACATGATTGAAAACAATTAAACAACAACAATCAGAGGCGGGTTTTTAACCCAGCTCATATTCCAATTCTAGCATTCGGTCTACCATGTCATAACGTTCCTTTTATTAACTAGAGGATGACTGGCAACAGATGATGTTAATATGAGAAGGAACCAAATTTGGAAACTTCTGCTCTTTAGTTCCTACAGAGGATTCATCATGGAAAGACTGTACCTGTTTTCCTGCTGTCTAAGGATGACTATAATTTTCCTGAGGTTCCCTGAGTGAGACATTCATTTAATGATTCATCAAACCGGAGCCTTTTCAAAAATGCCTTTAAGTCCATTCATGGCTTACTTTCTCCTTTTCAAATACCAAATGAATCTATAACCTCCCCATAAGTTATAGTCAGCTCATTAGTCATAAATAGTGGAGCATAGAACTATGGACAGGAAGCCTTGGTTTTGCTTTCACAAGGATAAAATTAAAGAAGTCCTTTCTATTTTTTTTTTAGGCAATTGGGGTTAAGTGACTTGCCCAGGGTCATACCTCTAGTAAGTGTCCAGTGTTTGGTCTGACTTCAGGGCCAGTGCTCTATCCACTGTACCATCTAGCTGCCCCTGAGAGGTCCTTTCTAGCTCGAAATCTATTATCCTATTTTTTCTAAAACATGGTCTATCATTTAGGGAAATACGCGAAGCATATGAGGTGTGCTGGACTCTTAGTTGAGAAGGGAAAATATTCATTTTGAGGGAATTATAATCAATAAGTGGAGAGGAGGTAATAGGATGAGGATTTCTGGTATTAGCATAAATTACCATTTAGCTCCTCCTTCCACCGCCATTGCTTACAGGATATTACTAGAATTTCCTTGCAGTAAATCTACAATTTATATGCCCCACAGCTTCTTCTGACCTGACCTCTGAATTATATAGTACAAAAGAGTTTTCACTAGTTTCAATTGAAGATGACCTCCTAGAGAAGGAGATCTGGGTCATTTAAAGTTATATCAAATCACAGTCCAGACCAAAACTTTGGATGAACACATTATTTCCCTTTAGTTTTGAAACCACTAAGATATTTTCTTCCAGGATTTGCTGAAGAAAAGTGGATAGAAGTTCAATTTATTCTCAACATAGCTAAATCTTGGTCATCTGATATATGCATGGAAGCTAGGGATGTTGAGGTTTAGAGGTTTAGGGATGCTGGTGATGGGGTTGGGATCTGGACCTCAAAAAGGAAAAACCCTGGACTTTCCCACATGGCCAAATCTCTAGCGTTTGCCTGAGGCTATAATCCCATCAACTGGTCTTTCATTGTGGATACACCCAATCTCCCAATTCTGTTACCCTTAACCTAGCCTAGCCCTCCATTGTCTTACCTCCCTATGGCCCCAGGCCACTTCCCACCCTTATTCCCATCTAGGCTCCATTTAGTTTTTTACTTCATAGACTACTTGGCCACTCCTAGATCCCTTCCATAGTCTTTCTATATATAAGGTCCATCTTGTCTCCCTTAAAATGCTCAGATTCTTATAATCTAGTCAATAGCTCACTAATGTTCAGACTTCTTAAGAGTCTGCCCAATATGGAGAATGTTCTAATAAACCTTGTCTTTGGCTGAAAGAAGTCTTGGATCGAATTCTTTCAGACAGGACTCACATGTTGTGGTTTTGGGGTCCAGCACCCCTAAACCTCAACATTGAGACCCCAAAATCATGACAAGTGGATCTTAAAAACAAATTGCTCTCCAAAATGGTTGGATCAGTTCACAATTCCACCAACAATGCATTGGTGTTTCAATTTTCTCATATCTTCTCCGACATTTATCATTTTCCTGTTTTGTCATGTTAGCCAATCTCATAGGTGTGATGTGGTATCTCAGAGTTGTTTTGATTTGTATTTCTCTAATCAATAATGATTTAGAGCATTTTTTTATGTGAGTATAGATAGCTTTAATTTCTTCATCTGAAAACTGCCTGTTCATATCCTTTGACCATTTATCAATTGGGGAATGACTTGTGTTGTTATAAATTTGACTTAGTTCTCTATATATTTTAGAAATGAAGCCTTTATCAGAGATAGTGGTTGTAAAAATTCTTTCCCAGTTTTCTGCTTCCCTCCTAATCTTGGTTGCATTGGCTTTGTTTGTGCAAAAACTTTTCAATTTGATGTAATCAAAATTATCCATTTTGCATTTCATAATGTTCTCTATTTCTTGTTCGGTCATAAATTCTTCCCTTCTCCATAGATCTGACAGGTCAACTATTCCTTGCTCTCCCAGTTTGCTTATAGTATCAGCCTTTATATCTAAATCATGTACTCATTTTGACTTTATTTTGGTCTATGATATAAAATGTTGGATTATGCCTAGTTTCTGCCATACTCTTTTCTAGTTTTCCCAACAGTTCTTATCCCAGAAGCTGGAGTCTTTGTGTTTATCAAACAGTAGATTACTATAGTCATTGACTGCTGTGTCTTGCGTACCTAACCTATTCCACTGATCTACCACTCTATTTTTTAGCCAGTACCAAGTAGTTTTGATGATTGCTGCTTTATAATATAATTTAAGATCTGGTATGGCTAAGCCACCTTCACTAGCATTTCTTTTCATTCATTCCTTTGATATTCTGGACCTTTTGTTCTTCCAGATGCATCTTGTTATTATTTTTTTCTAGCTCTATAAAATAAATTTTTTGGTAGACTGATTGGTATGGCACTGAATAAGTAAATTAATTTAGGTAGAATTGTCACTTTTATTATATTAGCTCAGCCTACCCATGAGCAACTGATGTTTTTCCAATTATTTAGATCTGATTTTATTTGTGTGAAAAGTGTGTTCATATAGTTCCTGGGTTTGTTTTGGCAGGTAGGCTCCTAAATATTTTATAATGTTTACTATAATTTTAAATGGAATTTCTCTTTCTATCTCTTGCCACAAAATCATTTAAATAACTAAATATCAGTAAAAATTGAATAATCCATAAGTGACCCCCCACATCCCTCCCCCAAAAAACGTTCCAGGACCATATGGGTTTAAAAGTAAATTTATAAAACATGAAGAATAATTAAATCTAATATTATATATGTTATTTAAACATAAGAAAATAAGGCATTCTTCCAATCTTTCTTCTATGATACAAATATAATGCTGATACCTAAAGTAGGGAGGGACAAAGCAGAAAAAGAAAATTATAGACCAATATCCTTAATGTACATTGACATAAGTATGTTAATAAAATATTAGCAAATAGGCTATGACAACAAATTAAAAAGATAATGCATTATGGTCAGATTGGATTTTTAGCAGGAACTTAAGTTTGTTTCAATATAAAGAAGATTGTAAATGTAATAAAACATATTAATAACATAATAGAAACCATATGATTATATCAATAGGTATTGAAAAATCTTTTGAAATAATCCAATAAACATTTCTATAAAAAGAGAATAGAAAGCATATGAATAAATGAATTTTTCTCTGATTAATACTGGGGTGGAGATGGTTAGAGAAGGAAGAAAAAAGCAAAACTTCTAATTGTGATTTTGACTAAGAACTGTATTGAATGGATTGCTAGGAGGGGGGTAGAGAGTTCCTAGGCTCCTTGGGCTCAACAGGTCTCTGTTGTTACACTAAATTAAATGGGGCTTGATTAAGTAGCTGCCAATTTGAAATTGAGAATCACTAACATTTGAGGATTTCTAAATTTGTCAAAATCTTGTCTCCCAAATGTAGCTGTCTGTTAACAATATTCCTTGTGAGAGAATATAATTTTTTTTCATGTTAAGGCATATTTTATTGGCACATATTGAAAGAAAAGTTTCCTTAAGGATAAAGCTATGCTTACTTTCTTCCCAAGGAAGAATTCATCAGAAGGAAATGTTCTCAAAGAATGCTACTGGCAAGAAGGAGTGTGTTAAAAAGGATGCTGAAGAGCTTGGAACCATGTTTGAATTTGAAGATGAGCTGAAGGAACTGCTAATATTTTGCTTCGAAAAAAGAAGACAGTTAGGATGGAATTGTTTTCCTTGTATATCTGAAAGGTTGAAAGAGGGATTATACTTGTTCTGCTTGGTCATAAGGACTAGATCAGGAAGAATGAACTAACATTAAAAGAAGGCAGGTGATATTTAATAAAAAGAAAGCTTTCTCAATGGTATGTGCTGACAAAAAAAATGGAATGGCCTTCTATGGGAATTAGTCTTTAAGCAGAAGCTGGATTAATTTTTTTTTGGGGGGCTAGGCAATGGGGTTAAGTGACTTACCCAGGGTCACACAGCTAGTAAGTGTTATGTGTCTGAGGCTGGATTTGAACTCGAGTCCTCCTGACTCCAGGGCCAGCGCTCTATCCATTGTGCCACCTACCTGCCCCTGAATTAATTCTTGTTGGCAATATTGAAGATGCAATTCATGATGCAGAAGAGGATTGGCCTCAATGATACATGAGATTTGGATTTGTTGACCTCAATGCTATTTTGTACATTAGGATGGGTATTGAAATAGTTGTGTTTTTTTTTCTCTAAAGTGATGGGACCAGAGTTGGCTAATTATTTTATATCAGACTTCCTAGATATAAACAAATGCTCCCTTTTGATTTCTCAATGGGTGTAGTGGTTTGGGAAAACAAAGCTAATGTTAGCTAAATACTATGTACTTTTCTACTTATCTAACTAAAGCAGTTAAAATATTTCTAGATTACATCTTGACCACATCACCCTGACGGCTGAATATTTACTCACTACGTGTTCTTTGGTGAGATAAATGTTTGAGAAATAATTACATGGAACAAAAATAGAAGATTGATCCTCTTTGTAGGGCATAGTTCTAGGAAATCCTGAATAGCTTCAATTTTCAAAATGTGTCTGGGGCATCTTGAATAAAATGTTTGTCAGCTGAATCTACTTCCTGTGGGACAAGTGACCATATTAGCGAAATCATAATTATGACTAGATGTTATTAGAAGGTCAAGAACTCCAGATTGGAATATGATAGTAGAAACTCAATAACTTTGTTTAAATGAATGAACCATTATAGTAACTGTATTGTTTATTAGATGGACAATTCAAATTCACATAATACTTTAAGGTTTACTCATAATAACCCTATGAAGTAGGTAACATAGTCATTGACATTCTCATTTTATGAGGAATTAACTTAGACTCATTAGAGGCTAAGTAACTTGACATAATCAAATAGCTAATAATTGCCAGAGGTAAGATTTGAATCCAGGTCTACTGATTGCCTAAGTCACTGTTCTTTCTATTCCTTTACATTGCTCAAGGCTAAACGATAATGTATACCGCTGCAGAAAGCCATCAATAGTGGAAATTTATTCATTAAGATGGTCAGTCCACTGTTTTTTATACATACAAAATTCATTTTAGTATTTTATTTAAAAGTAGTTTTAAAAAACATTCAAGGAAAGAAAATAAAGCTTATGAATCAAATAGAGAAATTCAAGTATTTTTCCAAAATCTGGGTTGTGTTCTTCCTTGAATTCCATATGAGTTTCATCGAGTTGGGCTTCTGTTTTGGTTTTGACTAAACTTTATGAGTTGTTAAGGTGTTTCAGGAGAAATTTTCTTTTACTGTAAAGGAGAGGAGCAAGCATTTGTTAACTGCCTGCTCTGTGCTGAGGATGCAAAGTCAAAAATGGAACAGTTCCTGCCTTCAAGGGGCTTACATTATCCTGGAGTAGTGTGTCAGATACACCTTGCTGATTTATCCCTTTCTGGGTTTTGTCACATTATTGCAGACTATGGAGGGAAACTAAGAGAAGATTCTTTTGAAAGTTCTACAATACATATTTTTGGTTATAAAAAGAAAGGTGGAAAAAAAAAGATGGAAAAAACCTGAAGAACAGAGTTGTAGAACCCAATATTAGGACCATGCAATGCGGTATAATGGATTGAAGCATTGAGCTTTGAGACTGGAAGACCTGAGATTGAATCCTACCTCAGATAAATAGTTGCCTATTCCTGGCAAATCATTCAACCTCCCTGACCCTTAATTTCCTTGTCTTTAAAATGGGCATTACAATATAACTTGTATTACAGAGCTATGTGGGCTTTAAATAATAAAAAAAAATGTGTTTTGCAAAGCATGAGGTACTATATTAATGTGATCTCTTATATAATGGTTAAGCTTCACACTAGGATAATAATGAAGCAGAAGACTCAATTCTTAGATCTCCAGCCTTGTGGTTAATAATATACTCTTTGATAGAGCATATAGGTTAGCAGCAATTATTCTGGTCCCGAACCTAGTTACTTAGATTTCTCTAGTTAACAAAACAATATACTTCGTGGCCAAAAAGATAATGCTACATAATTTGCAGTAAGAGACACCACACCCTAATGCTTTGACAGAAACATTCAAATTTTGTGTCTAACATACTATTTAGATGTGGCATGCCCTAGTGAATGGTGTTGTAGACTTAGAGTCAAGAAGACCTGAGTTCAACTCTTGCTTTTGACACATATTAGCTGTGTGAATACAGGCAAGTTATTTAACTCCTCAGTGCCCTGGGTAGCTCATAAGACTATAAATTGTAATTGAGTTAGGATCAGCATCAATGGTGATGAAATCTTAAAGGGAGAGAGAGAGAGAGAGAGAGAGAGAGAGAGAGAGAGAGAGAGAGAGAGAGAGAGAGAGAGGGAGAGAGAAAGAAACTGGAGCCAGCTTAGGTAATTGTTGAACCAATTGCCAACTGTTAAATTTTTGGTGTGAGCATTTACATCTTAGAAATCAACAGATGCTGTGTATGAGGCCTTGATTTATTGTTTTGTTGATGGTTCAGATTTAAGAAAGTGATAGAGAAAATGTTAATATTGCAGACTAGACTGTTAGCTTGATCAAATTATACTGGAATGCTTTGCCATTTTACTGATGAGGAAACTTGGATAAAGAAGGTTAAGTGACTTGCCCACAGTCACACAACTAGTAAGGGTCTGAGATGGGATTTAAGCTCAGGAAGATGTCTTCTTGATTTCAAACCCAGTGCTCTACCCACTGAACCACCTAACACATAATTTGCACAACTTGAAAAACAGATTTTAGGCTCCTGGTTGTATGGAACAAATTAATTTTTTCCCTTTACTTCAGTAATTTTGTGAATTTGCAGCAAAATTCTGAGAACTCAAATGAAAAAAGATTACTAGATCCTGCCCCTTTTACTTTTATAATCTAGACTGTTGTAAAAATCCAGTTAAAATTGTTGATGAACATCTTGATATATAGTCAGGAAGTCTGGTGTTCAGATACCGTATTTGACACATACCGGCTGTCTGGCCCTGGGCAGCGAATCATTTAGCCTGTCACTGCTGTAGGGAATACACTAAGACTATACATTGTAGAGAAGCTGCCACCATTCATTGGTACAGCGAGTTTCCTTCTGGAGTTCTGTATACTAATGAAATAAAAATCCTCATCACTATTTATATTGAGACTTTAGTCTCAGAAGTGCTTCTTTTGATTAGACTAGTTGATATAAAGGGCAGCTAGGTGGTGCAGTGGATACAGTGCCAGACCTAGGGTCAGAAAGACTCATCTTCACGGGTTCAAATCTGGCCTCAGATATTTACTAGCTGTGTGACCCTGGGTAAGTCATTTAATCCTGTTTGCCTCAGTTTCCTCATCTGTAAAATGAGCTAAAGAAGGAAATGGCAAACCACTCCAGTGTCTTGGCCAAGAAAACCCCAAATGGGGTAATGGAGATTGGACATGACTGAAAATGACTGACAGCAACAAGTTGATGTAAGGTCTTCTAGGACTGTAGGCATCATTTTTTCTGATGGAACCTTTGCTTCATCTGGATGGTGTTACTCAATTTGTACTGTATCACCTAGGACTAATTGATATGATTCAGCTTGTTAATGTTCTCAAGCCAGTTCCATGCGTATATTTCTTAGGATCATACGTTTAACATTGGAAGGGACCTCAAAGGCCAGCTATTCATCTCTCTCATTTTAGAGATGAGGAAAATGAAGCCAGTGAGCTTAAGTGATTTACCCAAGCTCATACAAATTTGAACCTATGTTCTTTGATTCCCTTTCCACTCTGCCATACTGAACAACTGTTTTTAATCCATCTAGTCCAATGTTTTACCTACAAGTTTTCATTTTTTAAAAAAGGAAGCTAATTAATTGCTTGATCAGCATCACCACTAGGGATGTTTGAGGGAAGAATGAAAAATAATTTGAGGTCCCTTCAAATTCTGACTACACTAATCCATAATGTCCTTTCCATCCTTCCTTATGATCACCTAGTATGCTCATTTTTTCATTCTTTATAAACTACCTTCTGTGGGCAGCTAGGCAGCACAATGGATAGAGTACTGGGCCTGGAGTCAGGAAAACCTGAATTCAAATCTAGTCTCAGACACTTATTAGCTATGTGACCCTGGACAAGTCACTTAACCTCTGTCTCCTTCAGTTTCCTCATCTGTAAAATGGGGATGATAATAGTAACTACCTTGAAGGGTTGTTGTGAGGATCAAATGAGATAATATTTATAAAGTGGTTAATACAGTGGCTGGCCCACAGTAAGGGCTATATAAACGTTAGCTATTATTATTAATTTCCTTCTCATATGTATATGCACTGTGTCTTTCAAGTAGCTTGTAAACCCCGCAAGGGTAGAGACTTTTTCTGCTCTTTCATCAGATCCTCTCTCTACATGACCTAGTATAGTGCTTTGTACATAGTAGGTATTCAGTATTTGTTAATTTTGAAGCGGCATCCTGCCTATCCTTTAGACCAGCTTGGAAAAGATGCTTATTCTTCCAGAGCAGAGGTTCTTCATCTATTTGGTATCATGGGCTCCTCTGGCAATCTGACAAAGTCTGTGGACTCGTTCTCTGAATAATGTTTTTAAATATATAAAACAAAATACTTAGTATTACAAAAGAACCAATTACATTAAAAATCCAGTTATCGAAAATATATATTTTGTAAAACCACCAAATTCAGGAACCCAAGTTAAGAACCTCAATTTTAGAAATTGACTCTGACTACTGGGAAAATTTGCCTAATTTTTATTCTCCAAATATGTGGCTCAATGCTTTGGATCATTCTTTGTACACAGAAACAGACATAGACATAGATACTCAGAGATGGACACATTGGCACTTTTCTATTTTTTAAAACTTATTTTCCCAAAGGTATCATCTTTCTTTTTGTTATGATTGAACAGAAGAATTCCAGGAAATGGGCTGCTAAATATGGAAGAAATATAATACCAGGGAAGCATCTTCACTTAAAAATTTATCATGCCATAGAATATTAACTTCATTCAAACAAACAATTCTTAAAGAATATCTAATCCCATCATGTATTTTATAGGCAATTAGAGGGAAAAATTCTTCATAGCTCAATTTTCACAAAACATTCAGGAGTAAGAAACTAAACTCAATAAACAACAGTGGAAATTCTATTTCTGAAAGCATTACCAACTAGAAAAAGGACTTGTTTCCAAGTCTTTTAGGAATCCATATACTCAGTACAAAATTCTTTCCAGCTGTGCTTTTATCATTTTATGGAAATGTCTAGGAAGGAATTTAACCCAGGAGATTTTAGTTTGGGACTTTTTACTGCAAAACAATCAAAATAGACTTACCAACTTTTTATTTCAGGGAATGTCTCATGCGATGGGAAGTTTAAAAAAATAGACTTGCCAATGAGAGATCATGTGTACTGAAATTAAAGACAGACGCTCAGGAAATAATAGATGTGTAATGCATTCTTGTCTAGCTAGAGGATAGGTAAATGCTCTGGCACAATCGTTAGGAAGGTTGGTGAATTTCATAATGAAATACAGTTTGGATTCATCAGGGACACATACTATTTTTTGTATGATTATATGTTGGAAAGTGCTGAGAACAATATTTTGCATGTAGCAGATACTCAATAAATAGCTCTTCTTTGTTAAGTGGTGCTAAATTTCAAATTATTATCAGCTCCTTAGACTGATATGCCATATTCTTAAGTTCAGTCACCCCTTTTTGTATACTCTGAGGCAACCAAGTGAGCCAGTAGAAAAAGTTCTGGACTTGGAGTTGGGAAACTGAGTTCAAATATGGCCTCTGATATTTACTAGCTGTGTGACCCTAGGCAATTTGCTAAACTTCTCAGTGCATCAGTTTTCTCATCTGTAGAATGGGGATAATAACAGTATCTATTTCCCAGGATTGTGAGGGGAAAAAGTGTGAGGAAGTATGGAAAACACTTGGAGAAACTTAAAGCACTATATAAATGCTAGCTATTATTACTAATACTTTCTAGTTTACTAGTCTTTCCTAAACTGTGGTTCCCACAACTGAACACAATATTCCAGATGTGGTCTAATCAGGGCAAAGTAAAACAGGACTGTCAACTCCCTTGTCTAGAACACTATACTTCTCCCTCAATAACCCATTATACTTTATCACTGAATCATTGAAGATTTGCATCTTGCTTCCATATCACAGCATGGTCACCAGCTTTTAGAGTGCATCTTGGTGTTCTTTTGTATCTTGGAAATAGGAGATAGGGAGAATGAATAATTGTAGACAGTTGATCAAACACTGTCTTCCCTGAATAGCTGACTTTCTCTGAGACTCTCAACTTCAGTGACTTGGTGGCTTCAACAGTTTGGACAGTGGATCTGATGAGACAAAATTTTGTAAATCAGTAGTTCTCAAGGTGTGGTGGTCTGGGGACTTCTGTGGGTTCCTGAGGCCCTGTGGGGGGATACTTAAGAACTGCTATTTTCATAATAATACTATTTTAATTTCCAATGTGTTAGATATCAGAGGAGGGTCCTCAACTATTTTTGAGAGAGTAGAGAGGTCTTGAAACCAAAACACTTGAGGACCACTGCTATAGAATAACTTTCTTAATTGTTAGACCACAGCAAGAGCTGATTTCCAAAGTGCAGTAATAGCTTTTAAAGAAACTGCTTCAAATACTATAGTATCTCAAAAGATCTTCCTATTGATACTATGATATGATGTGAATACAATGCTCTAATACTACTACTCATTTATGTAGTGCTTCAAGGTTTGCAAAGTGCTTTACAAATAGTCTCATTTTGTCCTCACAAAAATCCCGAGAGGTAGGTGCTATTATTATCCCCATTTTGCAGTTGAGGAAGCTGAGGCAGACAGGGGTTAAGTGACCTGTGTGGGGTCATACTGCCAGTAAGTATCTAAAGTAGGATTTGAACTCAGGTCTTCCCAACTCCAAGTCCAGTGCTCTATCCACTGTGCCACCTAGTAACAACATAAAAATAATCAGGATCTCATGATTCCAGATGAAAGTTTCTATGCTTCCTTCTGAAAGGTTTTAAACCAAATACTTTTTCAAGTTCCTTTTTCTTATAGAATCATCATTCTGTCTTTGGATCTGTGGGCAAAACATTGCTGAAATTCTCAATTGCCTAAGCAGTAGTTGGTATGTCTGACTGAATGTGCAAAAACTATGAAGCTTATTTTTTTGTGTTCTGTTGTGAGTTCATCATGAAATTCTTATACAGGATAATTGTCCAATGTATAATTTAAGAAACCCTCCAAATTGTAGTATTGAGACAATTGGTGCTGTTCTATAGAATAAACATCAATGTCCTTGATAGGTGGTTGCTCCCAGAGATGCTGGAAGCCTCCCTCTCTAGAACCTAGAGTCTGATTTTTTTTTTTACCTTCCTGGAAACCATCCCCCAAAGGCTGGTTCCTAAATGTGGCAAGATTTGTTACCCAACGAAAACCTCACGTTCCTTTTTTTTCCATGCTCTTTTTGAAGATGCCTATTTTTTGGATGTCTGAAAGAAGAAGTAGGTTTGAAGTGTCATTGTCTGCTGCAAGTATCCCTTTCCATACCTTTCCATAGACCTACTCTTTGAGGGGAAATTGCCTAATGTCCCAAAATATACTGCAAAGGAAAGAGAAATCTCTGCCACCATGAGTAATGTGCTCATTGGTATGATGAGAATTCGGCACACCTAGGAAACTGTTTATTCTCATGCAGCCCTGGTAATTGTGCTACAGACGTGGACTGCCATGAGAAGTAGTTCGTGATTGAACAAAAATTCAGCTCAGCAAGCCCATATGCTGACTGTGCCACACATACCACAAGTGTGTGTGGAAGTTCTAGAGCAACAAGCACTAAAGGCCAAGCAGTATGAAAGAGTTCCACTAGGCAATTTTTGATTCAATTGAAGTTCGGAAAATTTCCCCAAGGTTATTTCAGGAGAAACCTCCAGACACAAGAGAGGGAGACAGAGTCCCCAGGACAACAAAACATTCTTAGGGAGGCCAGCACTGATCAGAGGAAGCAAGGTGGTGTTAGACTGGGGAGGACCTAAACTTGGGTACTGCTGACAGGCAAGGAAGCCAGCCATCTGACAATTTCCTATTTTAAGTAATTGTTCTTTCTAACTAGGTTCTAGGCTCAATTTTTTAGGTTCAATTTTTTTTTGTCTGTTGAATGAGTACAGGCATTGTCTGCATCCTTTAAATTTGGGCACCCTGGGTCAAAGCCTTGGTTTTCCTACACTAGTGATTGTTCCATGCAAGCTATTATGCTGGGTTCTGAGGATAGGAAAACAAACAAACAAAAAACCAAAATTACAGTCCCTGTGGGCAGTTCAAAATGTGCAATAGGCAGTTGGTGATAGAGGTTCAGGAGAGAAACTAGGAATGAAAATACATCTCTGGGAATCATCAGCATAGAAATGATAAACCAGTGGAAGCTGTTGAGGCACCACGAAAAAGAAAAGGGCCCAGGGAATACCATGGGATTGGGGAATACCCACAATCAGGGCATGTGATATGGACTGAGAAACAGTGGGAAGAAAAGTAGGAGGACCAGAAGAGTTTAGGTCATGAATACCTACAGGGGAAAAGGAAGACAGATTTGGTCAAAATTGTCAAATGCTGTTGTTATTTGTCCTTCCTTCCTGAAGAACACCAACGGCATTAGGAGGATGATGTCTTGACTTGCAAGTAACTTGGATTTAACTGAGGTAGAGCTGTGAAAAGTCATCGGCTTCACTCTCTCCTCCAGTTATTGGAGTCCAGAGGCAAGGTATAGGTCAAGATAACTGGAGATGACCCAGGATGCTATCAAATGCTGCAGAGAGATCAAGAAGGCTGAGGTTTGAGAAAAGGCCATCAGATGAAAAGGAGTAATGTTCAGTAAGCTTGGAAAGATAACCTGGAGACAGGGTCTGTGAAGGGTCTTAACTGCCCTTCTGCTTAAAAAAATGCTTTATTTTATCCTAAAGGCAATAGCTACTAAAGTTCCTTGAGCAGAGAAGTAGCTATTGGACTTTTGTTTTAGGAATATTATTTTTGTAGCTACAAAGTGGATGGATTACATAGGAGAGAGACTAGAAGCTGAGTGTAAGTAGGAGGCTGTTGCAAGAGTCTAGGTAATGAGGGCCTGAACCAGGGTGGGGGCTGTATGAGTTGGGATGGAGAGAACAGATGTATGAGACATGGTACGGGGATAGAATTGACAAGACTCGGTAACTGATTGGATATAAGGAATCAGGGTGACGATCAGGTTTTTGTTTTTTCATTTTTACACACTATGTCTGATTCTGGGCAGGAACTTGAATAGTTTCTTGTAGAGAAGCTGTTGCTTTGTTGATTATTATCATGGAAACATAAAACTTTAAAAACTCAATGCCCTGGTTATGTTTAGCACGTACTGTGGCTCATTACCAAGTCTTATTCTTTGCAATGCTATGCAAGATCAAATTACATTTATGAACACAATACCATTACTTGCAACTGTGCCTTAGTCTTGAAGGCCCTTGTTCACAGCTTAAGTGAATAGTCCCCTGAAGATCCTTTTAAACAATAAAGACCACAAATTCCCCAAAACAGGCTATTTGTATAGCTTTCCCAGAAACAGGCTGTTTGTATAGCTTTTTACCTTGGCAGAAATGTTAAATTTCTTACCAACTAGTTTCAGTGTCTATGTGAAGATTTAATTTCTGCTTGGTCATTACTAGTAGCAATCCTCAGATAGAGTTCTGGGTACCTTTTCATCACCATTTACGCATTACTCTCTGTCACAACCCCTGACACAATTTTCTAACTGTTCAGATCCATTTATGTCTATAGGCATAGTTACAAGAATGCAAGGACTGACATTTTCACCCCTTGTCCTTTTGATATAATCTTGGACTTTTTAGTGCTCTTTCAGAAAACTGGCCTTGGAGTCAGGAAGATATAGGTTCAAGTCTCTTGTTTGAAACACATTGGCCATGTGATTCTGGACAAATCTTTTAACCACTCAGTGCCCCAGATAATATCCTAAGTGCAGATCTACATTGGTTAAAAGAAGTTTCCTCACTGGCATTTTCCTATGCCAAAGAAATCACAGATTGTGCCTTGCATTAAAACTACAATCCTAAGGGATATGATAAGGAAATTAGTTTTAAAAAATCCACAAAACTTTTAAAACTGAGTGTTTATATGTATATACACAAACACACACACACATATACATATATATTTTCATAGAAATGTATAGAGGAAAAAACTTGTCAACTTGGGGTGGAGCCAAGATGGCAGAGAAAAGGCAGGGACTCCCCTGAGCTCTCCCCAAAACCTTTGCAAACACCTTTAAATAATGCCCTAAAACAAATTCTGGAGTGGCAGAACCCACAAAAGGGCAAGGTAAAACAATTTTCCAGCCCAAGACAACTTAGAAGATCAGCAGGAAAGGTCTATTGCACCAGGTGAGAGTGGAGTGCAGTATAGTGTAGGCTGCACCAGCACAGCCCCAGTTCCAGCAAAGCAGGAGCAGGCTTCTACAAGACTCAATCAGCAGCAGTAGCAGCAGCAGCTTCAGGAACTCTTACCATGTAGATGGTAAGGGGGAGATTGGACAACTGCTCAGAAGGAGACTACAGGAGTCTCTTTGCTGGTACTGAGTCAGGATTCTGTTGCTATGCCTATACTCAGATCTGAGTCACCATCCTGGCAGAGAAAGGGAAATGCCTTGAGAAAGGGAGAGGTAGAATGGGGTACGTTATGTCATATAAAAGAGGCAGGAAAGAACTTTTACAGTGGAGGGGAAGATGTGGGAAATGATGGGGAACGCTTGAACTTTACTCTCATTGGAATTGGCTCAAAGAGGGAATAACATACACATTCATTTGGATAGAAAAAATCTATCTTACCATACAGGAAAGTAGGAGGGGAAGGGAATAAAAAAAGGGGAGTGGAGGGGCTGACAGAAGGGAGGGTGGATTGGGGGAAGGAGTAGTCAGAAACAAAACACTTTTGAGGAGGGACAGGGTGAAAGGAGAGAGAGAATAGAATAAATGGGGGAAATAGGATGGAGTGAAATACAGTTAGCAATCATAACTGAAAAAAATTTTGAAGCAAGTTTCTTTGATAAAGGCCTCATTTATCACTCATATAGAGAACTGAATCAAATTTATAAAAGTAAGAGCCATTCTCTAATTGATAAATGGTCAAAGGACATCAACAGTCAGTTTTCAGACGAAGTAATCAAAGCTATCTAATTCCATATAAAAAACATGCTTTAACTCACTTGATTGGAGAAATGCAAATTAAAACACTTCTGAGGTAATATTTCACACCTATTAGATTGGTTAGTAGGACAGAAAAGGAAAATGGCAAATGTTGGAGGGGATGTGGGAAAATTGAGACATTAATACATTGTTGGTGGAGTTGTGAACTGATTGAACTGATTCAACCATTCTTTAGAGCAATTTGGAACTATGCCCAAAGGGCTATAAAACTGTGTATACCCTTTGACCCAGCAATGCCACCCTAGGTCTCTATCCTAAAAGAAATAAAAAAAACCCCAAAAACAAAAAGGAAAAGGATGCATATGTACAAAAATATTTATAGCAGCTCTTTTCTAGTGGCAAAGAATTGAAAATTGAAGGGATTCCCATCAATTGAGGGATGGTTGAACAAGTTGTGGTGTATGATTGTGATGGAATACTATTGTACTATACGAAATGATGAGCAGGATGCTCTCAGAAAAACCTGGAAAGACTTACATGAACTGATACAAAGTGAAATGAGTAGAACCAGGAATACAGTGTACATAGTAACAGCAATATTGTAAGATGATCAACTGTGAATGTTAGTTACTCTCAGCAATATAGTGATCCAAGACAACTCTGAAGAGCTTATGATGAAAAACACTATCCATCCCCAGAGAAAGAACTGAGTTAGAATACAGAATGAAGCATACTTTTAAACTTTTCTTTATTTTTTTAAATCTATGTTTTCTTTTACAACATAGCTAATATGGTTTGCAGGACTATACATGTATAACCTATATCAAATTGTTTGCCTTCTCAATGTAGAGGGGGGGTGAAGGAGAGAATTTGGAACTCAAAATTTAACAATGAATATTTGAAGTTGTTTTTATGTGTAATTGGACAAAAATAAAATACCAAATGATTTCTTTAAAAAAAAGAAATGTATGGGGGCTTTATCAGGGGGTACCTAATCTGTGTGTTGGGGAGTAGCCCCATGTATACAACAACCCTGTGCAGCCTAACCTGAAGTTCTCTTTCTTCAACGTCCTAGTGTTCAAGGAGCTGGTAGAAAAATTAGTATTTTTTCTTTCTTTTGTTTTCAGATTTTAACTAGACAGTCATTTTTCCAGTGCATTTTCTTTTCAAGTCAAGCCAATTACTTTGAGAATACATTTGCATGGTTGAATACTTAAGTAAGGAAATCTTATCTGTGGTGTTACTACACTCATTACAATTATGGAAGTTGATAAGTGCAGTATGCATGTGGCGTCTCTAGAATACAGGGGAATGGCAATGTGTTTGGAAGACAATATAGGCACTCATTCAAGTTAATAATAATTTTTTTCTGATTTTATATTGATCAGACTTAGACTATTTACCTTATTGTGACATGAGTCTAGAGAAATTGCCCACACATTGTTGGGACTTTCTGAGTTTGTTTATTTATTTGATTTTTTTTTAAGCTATCCTGATTGTCTCAGTGAGGAAGTGAATCCAGATCTCTAATTGTCACACTCTATGTTTTACAGGAATTCATTGGAGAAAGTGTGGTTGGCCTACATGTTTCAGAGAGCTGTTAGATGAGTTTTCATCCAATATAATTTGTTTTCACCTGGAGGTCAATCCTAATTGGGACCTGACTTTTCCTCTGAGTTAGGAAGTTTGATTTTCTCCTCTTTTTTCCTTTATTTTCTTTCTTTCTTTCTTTCTTTCTTTCTTTCTTTCTTTCTTTCTTTCTTTCTTTCTTTTCTTTCTTTCTTTCTTTCTTTCTTTCTTTCTTTCTTTCTTTCTTTCTTTCTTTCTTTCTTTCTTTCTCTCTTTCATAATCATCTCTGGGTTGAGGCAGGCCTTTAAACCCACCAAAACAGGTGGTAATCTATGTTTTTGTGATTAGGTAGTTTCAGTCATGTCTGATTTTTTGTGACCTCATTTGGGGTTTTCTTGGCAAAGATACTGGAGTAGGTTTCCCATGTCCTCCGGATCATTTTACAGATGAGGAAACTGGGACAAAAGTGACTTGCTCAGGGTCACACAGCTAGTGAGAGTATGTCTGAGGCCAGATTTGAACTCATGAGGATGAATCTTCCTGATTCCAACTCCAGTGCTCTATCCACTGTGCCACCTAACACATGGGTTGCAATTTAATCAATCAATCAACTAAAAATTACGTTTTAAGGATTATTATATAAGACTGCATTCATAACCTGTAAAAGGTGTAAAATTGAATGACTCACATACAGAGGGACTTTTGTGCAGACAGGTGTGTCCCTTTCAGACTTTGATGGGTCAATATAAAGAAATGTATATTTCCTTATTCTTTTCTTAAATGTTATGTTTAATTTATGGAATAAAATAAGCACTTCCATAACACAGAACAATAAAAGATGGTTGTACATGAAACTGCAGATCTACTATGCACAGCTTGCTATTCCATTTAACTATACAACAAAATTATCATGTAAAATTATTTCTTTTTCTTCCCCCCAACTCCTGTCCTAGAGATGGTTACCGCTAGCCACAAATCGGTATAGACACATAAAATTATTCTATATACACCTCATTTTCTCAGTTGTTACTCTGGATGCCAATAGTGTCTGTCTTCATATGTCCTTTATAGTTAATTTGGGCATTTATGATAGTCAAAATAACTTATTCACTCAAAGTCATTCTTAAAACAATATTTCTGTTACTATATATAATGTTCTCTTGGTTCTGCTCATTTTGCTCTTCATTATTTTGGGCAAGTCTTTCCTTGTTTTTCTAAGATCATTGAGCACATAATTTCTTATAGCACAGTAGTATTCCATCACAATCATATACTATAATTTGTTCAGCCGCTTCCCAATTGATGAGCATCTCTGCAATTTCCAGTTCTTTGCTACCACAAAGAGAGCTGCTATAAAGTTTAGAACAAAAAGGTTCTTTTCCTTTTTCCATAATTATCTTCATAAATAGAACAAGTAGTGATATTGCTAGGTAAAAGGGTATAGGTAGTTTAGTAACTCTCTGGGCATAATTCCAGATTGTTCTCCAAAATGGTTAGATCAGTTCACAATTCCACCAACAATGAATTAGTGTCCCAATTTTTCCACATCCCCTCCAGCAATTGTCGTTTTGCTCTTCTACAATTTTAGCAAATATGGTAGGTGTAAAATGATATCTTAAGGTTGTTTTTATTTGCATTTCTCTAATCAATAATGATTTAAAACATTTTTTCATATGAATATAAATTGTTTTTATTTCTTCATCAGAAAACTACTTATTTATATCCTTTGACCATCTATCAATTGGGGGAATGACTCATATTCTTATAGATTTGACAAAGTTTTTTATATATAATTTTAGATAAGAGACCTTTATCTGATAAACTGTCTACAAACTCCCCCCCCCAATTTTTTGCTTTCCTTTTGATCTTGACTACATTTATTTTATTTGTACAAGACCTTTTTAATTTAATGTAATCAAAAATATCCATTTTGCACCTAGCTCTGCTCTCTATCTCTTATTTATTCATAAATTGTTCACCTATCCATAAGTCTGATAAGTAGTATGTTCCATGTTCTTCTAATTTTCTTGTGAAATTTCTCTTTATATCTAGGTCATGTATCCATTTTGACCTTATCTTGGTAAATGGTGTAAGATGGTCTATGCCTAGTTTCTGCCATATTGCTTTCCAATTTTTCCAACAATTTTTACCAAATAACGAATTCTTACCCCAAAATCTTAAGTCTTTACACTTGTCAAATACAAGGTTATTATTTTTATTTGCTGTTGTAAATTGTATGTCTGCTCTATTCCCTTGAGCTACCTTTCTGTTTTTTAGCCAGTACCAGGTAGTTTTTGATAATTACTGCCTTATAATATTCTTTAAGATCTGGTACTGCTAAACCTCCTACCTTCACATTTTTTTCATTATTTCCTTTGATGTTCTTGACTTTTTATTTTTCCAAATGAATTTTGTTATTATTCTTTTATTCATTATCCTTATTCTTTTAAGAGGTGTGAATTTCTTCAATCAACTTGAGAGAATTATAAAATAGGCATCCATTGGATGTCTGAAGGATCAGCCATGCAGCTAATGGACTTAAAAAAAAAACCACATTCTGAGAGGGGCATGATCGCTGGCAGTTAGGAAGAGTAAACTATTAAAGGAATGTCCTAGCTTTTGAGAAAGAATTCTCTTTGCCTTTTATTTTATACCTCTTTCTTAATTCAGCAAAGTGGAGAGAATTTTTCTGTACTCGCTTCCTCCCTCCCCTCCAATCTTATTTCATTGGAAGTTGTATAATATAGTGAAGTAATTCATCCAGCCTAGCAGAAAATAGTCGAGGAATTCCAATTGCAGAGTTGAGCTGCAGAGAACAGGCCTAGCAGAGCCCAGTAGAAATTCTGTACCCAAAAGGAGCAGTATGAGGACACCACAGGAAGAGAAAAGACATCAAGGCACTACAGTACCAGAGGTATGTAAGCCTCCTTGAACACCTCTTTACTAGTGCAGTCTGGGTGTTTATCCACCTTTTCCACTAACATGATGTGTATTTGTGGGAGGATGTGTCCCACGCTTATACTGAGAATGTTTTGTTTTCATTATTTGTGACATATGATAGCACTAAATGCCTTTCTTTGAGCTAACTGTGTCAAGAAACTGACTGTTAATGATGACTATGTTAATGGGGGCTTGTGAGCTATAGTTTTAGGGATATATACAATACCCACCCTTAGGTAGTTGTTTCCCTGGGAGACCTAACCTGCCAGTGTGAATTGGATACAGAAGTAACCTAGAGGGACATTTGTTCTTGTTCAGTCATTTCAGTCATATGTGACTGTGATTCCATTTGGGGTTTTATTGGTAAAGATACTGGAGTGGTTTGTTATTTCCTTCTCCAGCTCATTTTATCAGTGAGGAAACTGAGGCAAACAGTGACTACACAGTTACTAAGTGTCTGAGGTCAGATCTGAACTCATGAAGATGAAGCTTCCTGATTCGAAGCCCAGTGCTCTAACCACTGCACCACCTAGCTGCCCCTAGAGTGATACAATGTAAATGCAATATTTATTTTTGATTACCAGACAGACCTTATCTGCCCTGACTCATCAAGGATCAGTTGAAGGAACTATGGATGTTCAGTCTGGAGAAGAAAAAACTTGGGGAAATATGATAGTTCAAGAGCTATCATGTGGAAAGGGATTAGACATGTACTTTTTTACTCATCTCCCTGAGTTCTAATCTGGCCTCAGACACTTAGTAGCCGTGTGACCCTGGGCAAGTCATTTAACCTTGTCTATCTCAGTTTCCTCATCTGTGAAATGAACTGGAGAAAGAAATGGCAAACCTCTCCAGTATCTTTGCCAAGAAAACCCCAAATGGGATTATGAAGTGTTGGACATGACTGAAACAACTGAACAAACGTCCATTATATGGTAGGCATTGTGATCAGAGCTCTACAAACACTTGATTTGAAGATATTCTCTTTATTATTTCCTGTTCATCCTGCATCTAGCTTGCTTTGTATATATTTGTTTACATACTATCTCCTGCATTAGATTGTAAGCTCTTTGAGGGCAGGTTTTGTCTTTAGCCTTTTTTTTTTATCTCCAGCCTTAGCACAGTGCCTGGCACGTAGTACGTGCTTAATAAATTTTTATTGATTGAAATGACACCTCCTACTTCGATTGATGATCAATGAGGTTGCTTTGATTGATATATGATTCATTGCTAAAAGTACCTTAATTAGATGCTGATTTGGAAGATCTAAGAGTTAGTATACACACACACACATGTACACACATGTATACATTTACACATTTTGATATCTATACATAACAAATACCAAATAACATAAACATTTCTGAATACAAAGAAAAGAAAAAAAGGGGGAAGATTTTTTTTATATTGTCTCCCTGTTAGAATATGAGCTACTTGAGAACAGGGATTGTCTTCCACTTTTTTTTATATGTCCCAGTGCTTAGCACAGTGCCTGGCACATAGTAGGCACTTAATAAATGCTTAATGACTGACAGATGAAACTGTGAATATCTATCAATAGCTTGCTTCTTTATTTTAAAATCAGATACACTTTTTGAAAGATCTAGAAACCACCTTAGATGATTTTAAATTTTGTTTCTTCCACCAAATAGTTAACCAGGTCACAGGAAGACTTGTGAAAGTGCTATCTCATGATTGTGTCTCAGTATCTGCTAATGCATATTTCGTGACTGTCAGAAGGAACACATTTTGATGAAATGACTGGCCTTTTCTTTGAGGCAAGCCAGCAAAACAGAAGGCAGACGAGCCAGAGTTTATGATTTTTTTTTTTGGCTAAAGTACGTGAAGCAAGTACACGCCTCAGTGCTAGATGGGGAAGACCATGAGGAGGCAGATTTCCAAGATGAATCAATGCTCAGACTATGGCAGCTCAGATAAAATTACAGGGCAGACATAGGGCCAAAATCCAAAAGAAAGTAAGCATAGATCGTGCTGTTATTACGTCATTTTAAAAAAAGTTTATTTGAGTAGTGAATAAGCAAGTTCTGGAAACGACTGTTAACATACCGGAAACTTTGCTTTGGACATCAATGAGCTTTGTTGTTTGGTTTTTCACTTTTTATGTAATTTTATAATCCACAAGCCTAAATGGTCCAGAATGATTCAGTCTATAAATGACTTCTATTCTTAGGGTCTCCAAATTTCTTGTAGAGAAAGAAGATTCAAAGCAGCCTTTGAAGTAAACATTTTGTTGTTGCTTTGTCGTTTTTGATCCTGTCCAATTCTGTGCGACTTCGTGTGGGATTTTCTTGGCAGAGATACTAGATCGGTTTGCCATTTCCTTCTCCAGCTCATTTTACAGATGAGGAAATTGAGGCCAGACGGGTTAAGTGACTTGCCCAGGCTCACACAGCTAGTGTCTGAGGACAGATTTGAACAGATGAGTCTTCCTGACTCCAGGCCCAGCACTCTATCCACTGTGCCATCTAGCTGCCCCTGAAGTAAAGATAGGACATGATTTATATAGCTAAAAAGTTGTTTCCCACTTGAAACACAATAACGTGTATTTACATATATGCACACATATTTGCACATACATGTGTATACATATACACACATAGGTATTTATGTGTGTATAGCACATATTTTTACAATAAAAAAATTATTTAAATTTTGAATTCCAAATTCTATTCTTCCCTTTCTCCCTCCTCCCTCCCTGAGACAGTAAGCAATCAGATACAGGTTATACATGTGGAATTATATAAAACATTTCCATATTAGTCATTTTGTACAAGAATACTTGAATAAAAGTAAAAAATAGCATGCTTCAGTCTGTATTCAGTCAATAAATGTTCTTTCTGTGGAGATGGATAATGTGCTTCATTATTAGTCCTTTGGGATGTCTTGGATCATTGTATTGCTGAGAATAGCATTCACAGTTCTTCATTGAACAGTACTGTTGTTGCTGTGTGCAATATTTTCCTGGTCCTGTTCACTTCACTGGTATATGTGTGTGTGTGTGTGTGTGTGTATATGTATGTATGTATGTACACACCTATATATACAAATATATAGCCATACATACTGTGTCCTGTCCCAAAAGTCTTAGTTCAGTCTGTCTATCTGTCTGTCTGTCTCTCTCTATCTGTATTTGTCCAGATCTGCAAGGACATAGATCTGCAACTTGTCTGTACTTTGGAATCTTTAGAGAATCACTTGGGGAACTGAGAGGCTGTGGCATGGTCTCCTAGGAAATATTTGTGGGAGTTGGGACTTGAACCTGGGTCTCAGACTGGATTCATTATGCCAAATTTCCTGTAAGTAATATGTGATAATATTTAGTGTAACCTGACTGCCACCCAAGTCAGGGGAGGGGAAGACTTGTGATGCATGCCTTCTGTAGAACATGGCTTTGGTTTTCAGGGAGAGGATGCTGGTTGCAAGAGCTTTGGAAAGGAGAGATGTTTTGCCTTGAGGGAGACTTGTGTGGTAGATACAGACTTTCTTATGGTTCAATTCCAGATGAGTGAGAGGAGGGAGACTGACTTTGGAAGTTGCAGGTATGTACAGAGAGCTAGCTTCTCGATGTGTTTCTGATTTCCAGTTTGTCTTAGAGACTTTGTGGGAATTTCCCCTTGGATGAGATTGAGGTCTTTCTCTTTGCTGAACTCAGATCTCATTTTGCTCCCCTTTAAAAAGCTCATTCACTTTTATGTCTTTTCTGGCACATTTTAATCTGTATTACTTTCCTGATTTTTGTTTACTATCTGCGTGGACAAATAGACATACTCACCATTCACTATTTGTGATTACCTTTTGTGTAAGAAGTGGGACGAGTACAAGCTCATTAGTGTAAGCTTGGAGCAACTCTTCTCTCTATATATGTAGCCAGGAAAGTGGTTTTGTTCTGAACCTATGTATCCCATAGCAACAATATGGGGGGGGCAGATAGATATAATTCTAGTCCAGCAGACTGGAGAACAGAGTGGCCAGCCTCGTGGCCCCTTTTCCTTCTCCCTTCAAGGTAGGAATCACAGTCTTTCTTGGAAATGGGTGGGCAAGATCCAGGGATATTGATCAATGCTTCTTATAAGTCACATTTAGATAATCTATGTGGACCTACATAGCTTACATAGGATGCATATACCTTACAGGAGCATTAACACACTTCTATTTTCAGGGGATTTTCATAGAACATAGAGACTCCTGGAGTTGGGAGGGAACTCAGAGTTCATCTAGTCCTGTTCACAATCTGAATCACTAATCCCCTTTATAATTCTTGTCACATGACAAATACATCTTCTCTTCCAATCCTACATTTTCTTGATGTCACTTTCACTCTTGTCTCCTTTGAAGCTCTTAATTAGTTACATGTGGCAGCCTGTTCACACCTACCATGAACCTCTCCATTGCCCTATGTGCTATATTCACTTTTAATTCTTTTAAGATGGTTACATTCCATATTTCACTATAATGCAGCCACTTTAGTAGGAAGTTTGTGTTAAAAAGATGACTTTTAATTCTTAGGATACTGGCATATTTTATGTTTCGCTATAATACAGCAATATCAGCAGACAGTTTATATTAAAAAAAGATGTGCCTTTGTTTTGGAAGACAGCATAAGATTATCTAAAGAACTTCACAGTTTTTATGAAGGCAATTCACCCTGCTGTCCTCCTCTTATTCACTTCTGGGCTCAACTTATTGTTTACCTGTACTGTTGGTTCCAGATATTGGACAGCTCTACAGACTGACCATGTCGTAAACTGGGCAATGAAGATTCTTCATCTACTTGTTCTTTCTTGTATGGATGAACAGGCCAAACGCTTTTGAGTAGTTGCAGTTCTCTTCCAGGAGGCTCTGTGGTGTTCTGGGGTTTGATTCATCCAGCACAATTATAGTATCACCTACAAACAGGAGCATCTGAAGGACCTCATTATCCACAGAGAATCCCTCTTCAACTTGTATTCTGTACTAGAACTCCACCATCATGGTGGTGAACACCTTTGGTTATGCTATTTCATGTTGTTTGGAACTAATGGATGAAAAAGTATTTATTAAGTGTATTTAAGCTAACTAATTTAAATCTATTAATTAATATAACTTTTCAGTCATTCTCTCTATGTCCCCATCAGAATATGTCATTACAGAATATACAGAAAAATACTCAATTGCACGCATATATTCTAATTTTTATTTTTGTATGTTATTATCCAGTTTTATATAAATTTATACACAGAGATGTGTGCATATATATACATGCACACATATGCACGAAAGCACGCATATATACATGTACACGCAAAAACTAGGAGCTCTGAGTTAGCAAAATGATAGTGTGTTATATTCACAGTGATGCACAAAACATTTAGCATGCAATACGTGTATATACATGTGTATACATATATACATATGTACTATGAATATACATGTAAGATGAGGTCACGTATGCTACATGTATAGCAAATGATCATTTTACTAACTCTAGTACCTACTTTACTGTATATATACATACATACTTTACTAAATAGACATATATACATACACACATTTTAATGCATATACATACATACACACACTTTACTCCATACACACATACACACACACACACACACGCAACCTTTGAATTTACTGATATGTCCTATGTGGATTTATATCCTGATGGGAACCTAGAGGGAATGAATAGAAAGTGATGATACTTAAGGCCTTGAAACAAATTCATTTAAATATAAACAGTTTTTAAGCAAATCTATCTATATTTAATAATAGACTACAATAAAGCAAATATTAATACCCATAAAGAGGGAGAAATTTCACATGTATAGAAAGCAATGACTATTTTTACATGAACTTCATATAAATAATTCTTATAAAGTCTCAACTGATGACTTGTTTGCCATTTCTAATTGTTGGCTCAAACACTTTGATTTCCTGTCTTTGGTCCTGGCTTTTCTCCAGGTCAAGTTCTTGCCCTGAAGCTGGAGGAAGTTTTCAATGCTCTGAGTGGAGAGCATAGGCATGCACATGTGTGGGCTGGGTGTGCTGGAATACCTGGCCATGGTTAGTCCATGTTCTATGGTTGCCTATAGTAGAGAGGTTGAACATCTTTAGATGTTTTCCCCTTTGATTTAAGGTGTTCCAGCTAGCATTCGTTACAAAACTGTCTTAAAGGCAAAATTTAGTATTGATGGAGGTATTTATACTATTTGGACACCTGTTGAAAGTCCTGTTCTGAGAGAAGTAAAGCACTTGATTGCTGGAAATTTTATTAGGAATCAGAAAGAACCAGGGCTGTCTGTGACAGCCCTGCAATAAAAGGACATATTTTTTTAGTATCCTTGATAACTTGGAGCTTCTAACTTACTCAAACCACTCCCCTGAGGCATTTCATTCATTTTGACTTTGTGTTTTTGTTTTAAGCCACCCCTTCCCCAAATTCTGAAGTTTTGGCATCTGACATATATATTTGACCTGGCCTGTACCTTCCAGGTTCTGTTCTAGGTATCTACTTTGGCATGCCACCTCCATTCCTTTCAACCAATTAATTTTATCCTTGGCACAAATTCCAATCAATCAATCAATGTTTATTAAGTGCTTACTACGTGCCAGTCACAGTGCTAAGCACTGGGAATCCAAAAAACAAACAAACAAATAAATAAATAAAAGGCAAAATATAGTCCCTGCCCTCAAAGAACTCACACTCTTACAACCACCCTCCATTTGACTCTTGTTGCTTCTGGTTCTAATACTCAAGCTTTTCCCTGTTAGAACACATTGGTATGTTCTAACTGCCCATGTTTTGACAATTGATTCTTGCGTGACGAACACTGGCATCTCCATCAGAGCAATGAAGGCTTGTGGATCTGGCCAAAATTTTCTTTTTCTACTGATCTTCTTGGAATTAGCTCATTCTCGACTTCTTCCCCTTCTATATTAGGTCCATCAGAAACTAGGGAAGAAGAAGCCAAAGCTCTTAATGAAGTCTGCCATAAAGAGATGTGTCTACGATTGCCTCTTCTGCATGCTCGTGTTACTGACATATGATTGAGACAAAGTGCTTTCCTAGTTCTGTCTCAAAGACACTCATTTCTGTAAGTTGTCTTCAAGCAACTTTCTCACTTGGTTATTATTGTCATGCTCATCCAACATTACATGGACCTTTTAAAATAATTTAACTGCATCTAGGTCTGGGGCCAACAATCTTTTCACCACCTCTGTAAGTGAAAAGTAGACCTTCCTGGGTTCTATGTGGAAACTTCTACTACTGTGATGTGCCTATCCATACAATGGGAAGGAATGTTGGTTCTAGCTTTGAGAATGACATTTTTATCTGGAACTTTCTGTTCTTCCCTTTTCTTTTCCTCACCTGAGGCATTAGTCATCTTAGGAGGAGGATTTAAAAGTGTCTTGAATGTTCTCTTCTAAGATAGTTTGTTATTTGTCAGGACCCTCTTTGAAGCAGTATATATTATTTTATGATGTATTACATAGTATTTGGCTTTTAATAGCTAGCTAGCATTTATGTAGGACTTTATAATTTGTGAAGTGTTTTTTTCAAATAATACCTCATTTTATCCTCACAACAACTCTGGGAAATAAGTACTATTATTATTCTTATTTTACAGATGAAGAAACTGATAGAGGTTGGATGATTTGTCTGGGGTCATACAGTTAGGAAATATGTGAGGGTGGATTAAAACTCTGGTATTCCTGACATCTAGTCTAGCTGCCTAACCATTCAGAAGGGAGATGGAGTTTTCTGTATAATACAGATTTGACAGGATTTGTAGCATCTGTAAATATATACAAAATACCAAGTAAACACAAATTTCTATATTTACTCTGTGTATATTTTGTCAAAGCAAGCATCCTAGATTCACTAAGTGAAAAAGGGATCATTTTAACCTAAAAGTTGGGGGAAAATGAAAAAATACGGGAAAGTCCAAATAATAATTCTCATTTAATATAAATATATGAATAACAGTCAAAAGTGATATTTTCATTAAAGTATTTGGTGTAAAGAAAACGATATTTGAATATAGACAGTCGTCGTGAGGATTCTCTACTCTTTCAGATTCTATATGCCTTAGAGAAGCCCCAATCATTCAAAACAAAGTTTTCAGTAAGAACCACACAGTTCCACAATTCTTTATCATCTATCTGTTTCCTAGTTGAAATTCATTTGAAATTGCTTTTTCCCTGAGGCTAAGAAAATTGTGTGGGCTCAAGAATTTACATCTTCAACACTAGTGAAATTACCTAACTTCTGATGAAGTGTATATTTAGTAACACATTTTGAAAGGCCCCCATTTATAAATTAAGGAGACATTTTTTTTGGGGGGGTTAAATGAGGAAGTATGAGAAATGAGCAGGTGATAAAAGAAATTGGTATATATACATATTTATATATGTATATGTATGTGTGTGTCTGTCTGTCCTCTGTTGAAGCCACCCAGCTATCTTGTTATTTCTCTCACTTGTGCACACCCACCCACCCACCCACACCCATACCCAAGTCAAATCTTCCTTCCTACTACCAGGGGAAAAAAAGAAGAGAAAAAGAATGATCCATTTGATTGGAATGAGAATTTCCTGGATAAAAACTGGCTAATAAAAATGAAAGGCTTGTTATATGAGATCACAACCCACTTTGTCCAGCTATCCCCCATCACTCTTTTGCTGCATCCTGAATTATGTTTCATATGAAACTCTAATATCCTCACCCAACCCATTCATGTCTGTATAGTTGCTGTTGAGTTCATTTTTCAGTTATGTCCGACTCTTCATGACCTCATTTGGGATTTTCTTGGCAAGGATACTGGAAAGGTTTTCCATTTCCTTCTCCAGCTCATTTTATAGATGAGGAAATTGAGGCAAACAGGGTTAAGTGACTTGCTTAGGGTCACAGAACTATTAGGTTTCTGAGGCCAGATTTGAACTCAGGAAGAGGAGCACCACTTAGCTGTATAGATTCAACCTTAAAGATGGATGCAATAAGATTGACCTAAGATGTTATCCAGTTTGTCATCCTCAAAGATTAATAAGGAGACTGGGACCCAGAGATGTTAAGTGACTTGTCTGTTGTCACACAGATAATGTCAAACTTCAGCACCTCCACTCTGTCAGATACTATGGCAGTCATCAGTGATACAAAGACAAAAGTAGAACATCTTATGGTTAAGAAACTTACAGTATCCAGGGAAAACAATATAAAAATATATAGATAAATACAATATAGACCATTTTGGAGGGAAGAAACTTGCAGTTGTAGGAACTCACAGAAAGCCTCATGTAGAAGGTGATGATTCAGCTAAACTTTGAAGGTCACAAGGGATTCTAAGAGGTGGAGGTGAGGAGGAAGTCCATCCCAAGCATGGTAATACAAAGACACAAACATAGGAGATGGAGGGTCATGTGTGAGGAAAAGCAAGGAGGAGCAGTTTGATGGACTCTAGAATGTTTAAAGGGGAGTAATATACAATAAGGATGAAAAGGTAGAAATGAGCAGAGCTGGGATTTGAAACCAGGTCTTTCTGTTCCAACACCACATTGTCCTTCGATCAGTTAATCAGTCAAAAGCCAAAATTAAGGGTTACCTATGGAACTATTGAAGCTACAAAGAAAGGCAAAAAGAGTCTTTGCCCTGGAAGAACTTACATTTTAATTGTGGAGACAGCATGTAGGTAGATATATACAAAGTAGATGGAAGGTAATTTGAGAAGGGAGGAATTGGGAAAGGACACCTGCAGAATGTAGGATTTAAGCTGAATTTTAAAGGAATAGAGAGGTGAATGGAGCACTGGCCCTGGAGTCAGGAGGACCTGAGTTCAAATCTGGCCTCAGACACATAACATTCACTCAGCTGTGTGACTCTGGGCAAGTCACCTAACTCCAATTGCCTTACCACAAAAATAGTTAAAAAAAAAAAGAATAGAGAGGAACCAAGAGACAGAGCATTCTAGGCAAAGAAAATTGTCAGTACCAAAGCACAGAGTTGGGAACCAAGTATTGTGTTGGAGGAAGAGTAAGTAAGCCATTGTAGCAGTATTGTAAAATAAGTGGAAGAGAATAAAATGTAAGAAGAAAAAATAGGAAGAGACCAGGTAGGCCAATTGGAAGGCTATTACAATTGTCCAGGTGAGAGGTCCTGAGGTCCTGAATGGGGTGGTGACTGTGAATTTAGAGAAGGGATAGGAAAATGACTAGGGAAGAACAGAATTACTGCTTTGTTTTAGTGAGGCCAATACTGAGATTAGATAACATACATTTCTAGCGGACCTATGAAACACAGTTTTGTGATGTCCTTCACCTCTGTTATGAACATGAATAGTTGTGGAGGAGGTGGATGGTGGGAGTAATCTAGGGTCAGGATTTGGCAAGGCATAGTCAGCCATAGAACAAAGGGATAAAGGGACTTACATGTAGAGGATAGTGTTTAGTTGAACTGATTCACCAGAATCAAGATATGAAAGAGAGGAAAGTGTAGACAGTGTAGGGGTGATGACCTGTGAAACAGCAGAGGAGTTGAGGGAATGAAGATTGTGGGGAGGACACGTAAGGGTTGTAAGGCATAAGGAAAAATGGAAGGACAAAATATAATGATCAGATAAAGGATTTTGGAGTTCATGAATAGGGACGTGGAATACTTGTAGGTTATGGCAAAGTAAAGGACATAAACATCTTTGTGTGTACCCAAGGTCAGGTTTAGTAGAGGAGTAGATAATAAGAACTGAATAGATTGAAGAACTGGGAAGTTAGATTATTTGAGGGAGTAATAATTTGTGTTGGAGTCCCCTGCTATGAGAGGAAGAGATGTGGAGGGGGAAAAGACTGTGAGCCTGGCACTGAACTCATTGAAAAAAGGAGAATGTACTGGGAGTCATGAGATAACAGCTACCAGGACCGAATCAGGTGATAAGTTTGGATAACATGAACTTCGAAGAAGGGGAGGTTGCTGAGTGATGGTGATAGGGGGAGAAAGGAAGATTATTAAGGTAAAAGGAAGTTTGTTAATGATGGATGTGGGAAGAAGGAATGTGGTGTATGGGGAAAAGCCAGTAGATTAGTTTGACTAGAATATAGAGTATGTAAGGAGGAGTAACATGAAATTACCCTGCAAAGACAAGCTTTGGCCACATTATGAGAGGTTTAAAAAGACAAACAGAGGAATTTACATTTTATTTTAGAGGTAATAGGTACTCAATGAAACTTTGTGACTCAGGGTCCCAGGGGCAGACATGCTCTAGGAATATAATTCTGATAGCTATGTGGGGGATGGATCAGAAACAGAGAGACTGGCTGCAAAGAAACCAAGAAGTTAGGATAAAGGGAGGGTTTTTTTGAGGGATGTAAGAAGAATAATGAATTTTCTAGACATATTGAATTTGAGATGTCTATGGAACACACGGCTGGAAATATCCATTACAGTTTGTGATGTGGGATAAGAGCTCAGAAGAGACATTAGGACCAGATACTTAGATCTGGGAATTATTTTAATAGAGATGATGTTTGAACATAGGGGAACTGATGAGATAATAAGAAAGAGCATAGAGAGAGAAGAGGACCCTGGACACAGCTACCCACAGGGATGAACCATGGATGACAATCTTGCAAAGGAGACTGAGAAGGAGCAGCCCAACAAGTAGAAGAGCTGGAAGAGGACAATGCCATGAAAATTTAGGGAGGTGAATGTATCTAGGAGTAGGAGGTAGTCATCAGTGCCCAGTGCTGCAGAAAGTTCAAGGAGAATGAAAATTAAGAGGAGCCCATCAAATCTGGCAATTAAAAGATCTTGGAAAGTACAATTTGAGTTGTGTTGAAATCTTCATCTCAAGCCTCTAGTGATTAATTTGATAATTGTTTCTGCAAAACTAATGAAAGAAAATTCTGAGATTAAAATAAGAAGGAAGGTGTTTTGGAGAGAATATTATTTGGTACTTGAAGTCAGCCTCTCAGTGCTTTTAGAGTCCTTATCATTTACAAACCATGTTGACATATTTTTTTCTTATTTGTTTAATCAATCAATATTTATTGTGAGTTACATGCCCCACATTTTGCATTATATGGCTTTAAAATTTCGCAAATATATTTTACATGTTTTATCTTCTTTTATCCAAAAATTCTGTCATATAAACAGGGCAGTGACAGAGTTGAATTTCCATTTTATAGATTTTAAAGCAATAATACTAGGTTTGCAAAGTGTTTTGCATAGGTTATCTCATTTGATCCTTACAACAGACTTGAGAGGTTGTTGCTATCATTTTTACAGATAAGGAAACTGAGGTTGAAAGTCCAAATGGTCACATCTAAACAGTCATATCTACTACTTGTTTGATAGTTCCTTTTCAGTCTTGATTGGATAATCATTCATAACGTGTCTCCTAACCGTGGGTAAACCCCAAGGCTCTGTCTTCCACCAACTGCCTAGCAGACATTTTGATCTACATGTTCCATAGGCATCTCGAGCTAAGAATGAGGTGGCATGGTGCAGTCAATAGGGTGCTAGACTTGGACACAGGAGGATCTGGGTTCAAATACAGCTTTAGACGCTTACTGGCTGTATTATTAGTATTATTTTTATTATTGTATTTATTATTATTATATTATGTTTATTATTATTGTTTTGGCAAATAATCTGACCTCTCTATGTTTCAGTTTCCTCATCTGTTAAATGAATAGGTTGGGTTTGATGGGCTCTCTGGGCTCTTCTAGCTCTAAATCTGTGATTCTGTTAATTTGCTATGTCCAAAACAGGGCTCAATAGCTTTTCCCTCAAATCCACTCTTCCTCTGAGCCAATCCTTCTGGTCTCTAGCCATCCAAGTTTACAACCCCAGTGTCAAATTGATCTCAAAGGTTTGATCATATCATTCCCCTACTCAGTAAATTCTGTGGCTTTCCATTTCTTCTAGCATTAAATATAGACTGTTGTATTTGATATTTAAGGCCCTTGACAACCTGGTCACAAACTGCCTCTCCACCTTGTTATACTTTATTTCCCTCCACACACAATATGGCCTTGTCCTGGCTTAGTTTTTTCAGTTTTCCCGGTACGTGATACTCCATTCCTACTTCTTTGCCCTATTACTGTTACTAGAATGTACTCCCTCTTCATCCCTGTCTCTTAGAATCCAAGTTTGAGGTTCAGCTCAAGTAACTCCTACGTGGAATCTTTCCTGATCTTCCTAGCTGCTAGTTGCCTTCCCCACAAAATCAACTTGTATCTGTTTTGTTTCTGTCTTGTATCTACTTCTATGTAGATGTTGTCTCCCTGGTTAGACTATCATCTTGTTGAGGGCAGGGTTTATTTTCACTTTTCATTGTGCTTCAATCAATCAAACAATATGTATTTAAGTGCCTGCTATGTGTCAGGTACTCTGCTCAATGCTGGGGATCCAAAAACAAAGTGAAAACAGATTGTGCCCTCAAGGAAGGTTGCATAATATATGCTTAATAAATGCATGTTGATTGATTGTGTCACCGGATGATATAAAAAGGAAATGTCAAAGCTCTCAATAAATCCCAGGGAAATGTTCTGTCTCCTGGCGCTAGCCTCTCGACTGGAAGACTGTTAGAGTGAACTTGATCCCTAGATCTGTTGGCCATTAGCTGGCTTCTGATTGTTACAAATCTATGACTAGAAATTAATTCATTATGTTTCTGTTTCACTATCATGTTTTCATTGTTCCTGTACCAATTTTAGATAATCCTGGCATAAGAGATATCAGTCCTATGTTGTCTTAGCTTAAAATGTCATTAAAGTAGCCAGTTGGTAATGTGGTGTCTCTTTCCATCCTTTGAATTATTGCCAACTTCAATCATAACACACAATACTGTAAAACGTGGCCCCTTTGAAACCACATTGCAATCACCATCACTTTCCATATGTTGCTTAATAAGCAAAGACCAAATGATGAAGTTCAAATTGGAACAGATTGGTGCCCAAGAGTATTTCACTTTCATGCCTCGAATTTACACATCATTGTTTGGAGCCAGGGACCGCCACCATTTACAGTAGGTGCCTCCTAGTAAAATACAGAACCATGTAATCTAACCACACTGCTATGAAAAATGAGTAATAGTCTGGGCTTTAAAGAAAGCTTGAGTAGTGGTTTGAAGTAGTTAAAAATATACTTTCCTTTCTGGCACTCATAACAGTTATTATTTAAGCAAACACTTGTAAGTTACTCTATGCTTTGTCAGAGAAGCCAGAGTTTTATAGCTTAGGTTAGAACTAGATATTCCTGGAAGAAGCTCCATATCCAAATTTGCTTCCAGGAAATTCTTAATGTTCTCAATCATTAAATGTGAAGAAACTCACTTTAAATAGGTAATCCTTGGGCCTCTAACCAACGCAATTGTGAATTTTCTCAGACATCTTTATGGTTAGAAGCTTCATGGAGGCTGCCACCATTTCCCCCATGTCCAAACCAGAAGCATTTGAAGATTAGTAAGGCAGGATCAGATGTGATGGTTAGCTCTAATGTTGGGAGGGGGAGATAGATGAGTTCTGGTGGCAGAAGGGAATGTAAGAAGTAGTTGAAGTTCTGATGCTAACGTCTTGCTGCCAACTCCCTGATTCTGAACATAGGTGATGCTTCAGACAGCAATGACACAAAAGGGTTCAAAGGAAGGCTGCAGTTACCCTGGATCTGGCAGAGCCCCTGTCTACCCTGAGGACATTCCTTTGTTTCTAGAGTATGACTCACAGAATCCCCACAAAGACAAAATCATCACCCTAACAGAGACAGTCTGCCCTCTTTCCTTCACCAAGGTGGCCATTAAAGCTGGCACAACTTTGCTACTCCCTCAATTTCCACGTCCTGGAATTAAGTCCAGCAAACTCTGAATGACCACCTGATTAAAAGGAGTCAGTAAACAGAAGACTTCCATTGGCAAAAATTCGTTCTACGGTGAGAAATCGCTGATAGCTATGTCACCTAGTCCCAAAGCTGGTTTGGCAATTCTCTTGGCCTCTCTATTCCACCTGAGTGCATTGACTGTTATCCACTTTGCGTTGTTTTCTGCTTACAACTTCTCTTATGTTTCAACTCAGCTTACCTGCTCTGGCAAGGATTTCCAGTACCCATTCCTACCTGCATCCCAGGAGGTCCCTTGATGCATCCTTATCCTGTCCTTAGCTAAAATGCCCTGAGATTAACTCCTGGATCTTGTTTCAAGTGTGTGTCCAGGATCACTACAAGTAGCCATCTTAAATAGGTAAAGCAGGTCTAATGACCCATTGAGTTCTCATATCCAGAAAGGTTTAGTGGTCAGCATAATGGATTGAAAGTCCAAGGAAGAGGACTCAAATTCTGTCTCTATCCCCAGAATTGTAAAATGAGTCGCTAAGCAATTTTAGGCAACTGTGCTTCAGTTTTCTTCGTCTGTAAGATAGAGATAAAAATGTCTGAAGTAGTTAACTTATGGTGTTGTCATACTAAAAGAAGGTACATAAAGTGTTCCACTAAGCAGTACTAATGTGAACTCTTATGATGATAATTCATCCTCATAGGTTGTCATGGCTAAAGAATTCATTTTTTTGTGACCAACCCACTGGCAGTTGATCCTTTCTGAATTTTTCTACATTGGATATCATTAAATGAATGAACATATGAAGCTGTCCCCCATGTCATTGTGTGACTTAAAGAGATAGAATGAACATCTCTAGCCTCTCCTCTCCCTACCCCCATCTCTAAGGGAGATTATAATTCCTGTGAAGAGGAGGAGCAAGAGGTTGGAGCCAGAAGCTTGGCCATACTGCTCTCTTCAGAGACAGGGGGTACTGGGTTAGAATTGTTTCCGCCTTCTTCTGTAAATATTAGTTTAGGGGATGTGGTTTTCAGATTCAAGCTAAACTTCTAGTCACTATTTCTTTATGGGGAAGGAATATTCAATTTTTATAACCAGGGCTTGATTAACTCCATTCACTTTACTCCCTGGATTTCTTCTCCCTAGCTGCCATACCTTCAACCTATTCACCACTTTCTAGTGCTACTATAATCAAATCAACTATGTCATGTTCCTCCTACTCATTGTCTCCCTCATTTGAATGTAAGATCCTTGAGGGCAGATGGTATTTTTGTTTTGTATTTGTATCTCTAACACATAGCCCAATACTTGGCACAAAGTGCCTAATAAATGCTTTTTCATATATATGTAACCCATTGACATGGGACTCTCTCCTCAGTGGTGGAGATCATCACTGGTATTTTACAAAATATCAGTTCCACAATGAACACACATAACAACTAGCAAGTAAACTAATTTATCTAAGTCAAAAGCAAAACAGAGATCAGAGAAGGTATCTATGCATAGGAGACTATATAGCAGGCAATACAGAGTGAAGGCACTCTCCCATTGGGAGAGAGGTAACAGCTCAGCCAAGACAGAGTCCCAGAACTCATCCAAGAGGAAATTCCTTGAAGTTTATAGTGTAGCAACCTTGAGAAAGGGACATGACGGAGCCTGCCAGGTCCTTTCATGTTGGCTTCTTCCTAGAGTTTTATTTTCCTTTCAGCAACCTGAAGTGGTGTGGGCATTGTTCATCTTCTTTCTCAAAGTTGGAAGCCAGAAGCACTTAAAGCAATTGCAGTACCCAAAGAGTCTGAATAGACTGAAGAACCTGAAGAAGCCAGTGCTTTCCTCTCTCCCAATCTTGTGGACTCCACCCTGTCTCCCACAGAGGCTCAAGGCATTGATCTTCACCATTGAGGAGAGAGTCCCATGTCAACGACACAAATAAAAGTGTTACGGGATGAGAAGGTTTGAGTGGGTTGAGAATCATACTGTTGGAGGAAATACTCACATTAATGTTGTCTCAGATTAATCAAAATATTGGACTGGTCATTCTCTATCCTTGCTAGTTCGACATTACCCATCTCATTTGCCATAAAGATAGATCTGGTTAATCCAAGTCAGACCAACTTTTTTTTTTTTCCTTTTGGCAGAAAAGTGTTAATTACATTGAGGGGAAGGGAGAGACAAATTCTAGTATTGGTAGCAGTAGGGTCTGGGAGCGGGATTCTTGTAACTGGTACCAGCCTGGGAGAAGAGTCTGCAGGTAAAGAAACATAAGGAATGAATGTTTGTAAATCAGACAGCTTCTAAGAATTTTTCAAGGATAAACCTGTTCTTTGTATACTTTCTTATGTTTTAAACTATAAAGTTGTCTGGCTAAGAGAAAATTGCATTTGACTACAGGAGCTGCAAATTTGAGAATTGGAACCTACGATATTTATAAGATTTATAAATTTAAGTAGAGGTAGGAGAATCATTGTGGCATAGTGGACAGAATTAGGAAGACTTGGTTCAACTCTTACCTCAGAGATACATAGTTATCATGTGGTGATGGTCGTGTGACTTTATCTATCAGTGCCCCAAGAAATTCTTGAGACTAAGTTGTATGGAAGCTAGAGATCTTCATCAGTGGATGGAATCTCCAGACTGGTAATTCCCCACACTAATGAAAATACAGGTCTTGACAAAGAAAAACCCCCCAACAAAACTCAAACAACTGGAGGCAATTGGTGTACTGGAGGAGCACTGATCCTGGACTAAGAAAGCTGGGATTCAAATTCTAGCTTTGTTTTTTAGTCGCTGTGTAACCATGGTCTAATTACTTCATATTTGGGTCTCCATTTACACTTGAAAAATGAAGAAGTTGGAGTAAATGATTTCTAAAATCTCTTCCAGCTCTGAGATTTGTTTTGATTTGTTAACATGTTGTCTCTAAAATTTACATGACTTTTTCAAACATTCTTTCCTAATTTTCACATGTATGTTTTCTTTCACATTTTTTTACCTGCAGTAAAAGAAAAATATTTTTTAAAAAGTGGTCATATCTTCCTTTCCCCCCTTTTCCATCCTCCCCTACCACCATAGTTGATGAGTTATTCATATGGGGAGGCACATTCCGACACACACATATATAGAATATATATGTATGTGTGTATATGCACACACATGCACACAACATATACATATACAAATTTTACATACATACATATATGTGTGTGTGTATAATATATATATATATATATATATATATATATATATATAGAGAGAGAGAGAGAGAGAGAGAGAGAGAGAGAGAGAGAGAGAGGGAGAGAGAGAGAGAGAAGAGAGAGAGAGAGAGAGAGGGAGAGAATTTCTCTTTGTCTCTTCGACAGGATTGTACCAATTCAATTAATTTAAATTTAATACTTATTAAGTACTTTTTGCCAGGACTATGGTAGACACTGGGAATAAAAAGAAAAAAATAATTTCCAACTATCATTAATTTACTTTATATTTAAATTTTTACCATACTCTCTCAAGAGGAAGAAAGGATATTTGATTTTAGAATACAGAAAACATATATCAAAAGAAAACAATTTTTAAAAAGATTTTATTTTGACTCTATTAATTTTGCCACCTTGCCTCAGCTGCTCCCTCATTCTGAAACCTCCTTCAGTGCCTGTGACCTTCACATTCTGGAACATCTCTCCACCGTATTGGACCCCTTCTCTCATTAGTGAGTTCCTTCCAGGGTCTTAATTCTGGGGAGAGGCCCAGGCCAGCCATCCTTTTTTCCTCTCCCCACTCTGCTCATGACTTTCAAGACTTTACCATCAAGCAAGCTTTTTTGTTGTAGGAGTCTAGATTTAGAGTTGGAAGGCCTCTCAGATACCATTTAGTCCAACCTCTTCATCTTAAAGGTGAGGAGGCAAAGGCCCTAGAGGGCTTAAGGTGATGCGGGTAATAAGTGACAGAACCAGGATTTGCATCTATGTTTTCTCACTCCAAAAATTCAGCAGAATCCATGCAATTTCTAATTTCATTGGCACAGCTAGGTCTCCAACGTGGCAGCTGAGAGTTAGAATTCATTAGCTGATAGACCCAAGATTAGTTAACACTCCTGTTAACTAGAGATAAGCACTTGGAAAGCCAAGTAAGTTGCTGTTCATGAAGATGAAAAAGGACTCAGATGTGAGAAGCTGCCAGCTTCAGAGGAAGTTTAATGTATGTCTAAAATCTTGGCTAAGGTAGTCTCCACCCTGTTCCAGCTGTCTCTCCATAGGGGATTGATTATATGCATTGATCAAAAAGGAATAAAATAAAAAATATTTTCTTTTACTTTTCACAACCATGTACCCTACCAAAAAGTTTGTACAAACTAAATATGAAACTATTGTTAATGTAAATATCAATGGATGCATTTAAAGGTCGATTTAATGAAGGCACTCATATCCAGTTCCACTGGAGGTCAAATGTTTTACTTTTCAAAAAAATTCACTGTTATTACATCTTTCAACTCTGGGTACCTAAGCAATAACTTCAGGAAAAGAGTCTCCTTTTCACTATTGCTGGTAAAAGATAGACATGAACATAGTTCTTAGCCTTTTATGACTTCTCTAACATTGCTCTGGCTATATGGGCAGTGGTTATACTTGTGTTTATGACTACTTTTTCTTTCTTGGGATTTTTCTTTTATGTGGAAAATTCTTGTGATTTCCCAACCTTTTAGCCTTCAAACATCCCTGTTTTGTGTTTCTCCTAATTTGCCTGGGCAGCCCCACAATTCCTTTCTGTAAATAATGCATTAGAAAACACCTGGGAGGGGAAGCTGTCAGGTTCACTAAGATTTTATTTTGTAGCTGGTGAGTCACAAATTACCTTTGGAAATCACTGAGTCCCTTTCAGTATAATGACTTTAAAACAATGACAAAGTGGTGTCTATAGTTATTTGGACTTGCTTTCTTGGCAAAAGGCCTCATCTTTCCTTCTTTCCAAAAAAAGAAGTTCATTCTAATTTTCCTATGATGCTACTGGCTTTGTATCAGCATGCTCTGTAATATGACTTAATACCTGATGAAATGCATTGTATATTTAATTCTCTTTAACAATATTCAGCTTCATAATTAATCATTTTATGTGAAATTTTTAGCTTTGTGGGAAAGGTTTAGAGCAGGGTTGGAAATCCCCAAAACTTCTAGTTAGTGGGGATTTCAACACATAGGATAAGCTCCTTAACCTTATTTCCTTTTTTAACACAGTTGCTAAACAGGTAGATGAAAAGAATGCTAAAAATATAATTTACCTAGATTGTACCTAAGCCTTTGATAAGGTATCTTATAATGGTGGAGAAAATGGAGTGGTATGAACTCTGTGATAATATAACTAGATGGAATCATTTAATAACAATGTGGCAGGAAGTCTTCAGTGGAATGTCCCACTTAGCCTCGTGGAATGGACTGCCTTAGGAGTTACTGAATTTTCTTTCACTAGAGGTCTTCAAGCAAACACTGTCTAATTACAAAAAGAATAGAATTTCCTACCTATTTCCATTTTGGTTCAACAGTAAGACTTTTTCCCTTAACTGGATAATTTTTAGCTCAATTTCTTTTGCTAAAACAAAATGTTTTTAAAAATATGTTTTAAGTACAAAATTATTCTGTTCCTGGAGCATAGGAAGATGCTACTCACCAATTTGAAAAGCAGATTCTTGTTCAGATATGGGTTGGAATAAAGGCATCTCAGGTCCCATCCAATTCTATGATTCTATGCATAAAAAATGGTGGGCGAAGTGATAACAGAAAGAAGCATAGGTCCTAAGCCTTGATAATCCATACATTCTATAAAGGAAAACTAACTATATTGTCAGTATTATGATTGACAATGTACCTAAGGTTTTTTTGCATTAACCAAGTGATTTTATCTGTACGACTGTTAATGAAAACTTTCCTATTACAGGACAGACTTGACTTGACAGCACATGAAAAAGCCTGAGGATTTTGGTTGATCATAAGTTCAATTCAATTCAACAAACTAATGTAATTCAAGATGAGTTGACAATGTGAAGCTGAAAGAAAGCTAGGGAAATGTTTATTCATTCATACATTGATCCATGGATTCAGTAAATATGAATTTAGTGCCTACAATTTGCAAAAGCTGTACTAAATATTATAATTGTCTGCATTAATGGAGAGGCTGCATGGTGTAGTGAATGGAGCATTGCACTTGGAATCAGGAAGAGCTGGTTTCAAATACTACTTCAGGCATGTATAAATGATGTGACTTAAAGTAAGCAACATGGGCACAAGTGATGACTTGCTGAGCAGGTTCATAGGGACTAAGTGAGAGGGAGACCTTGGAGACAGTCATTGAGTGGGTGTGTTGGACTGTGATTCCTTTTACTTCCTTTGATAAAAGAGCATTGTGATTAGGAAAGTTTGCTGACCTTGCATATGTGGATTAGATGAAGTTTGCTAAATTAATTATGATTAGGAGAGTTTTGCATTCCTTATCTAAATGTAGGTGAGCAAGCCTGTTATTGGGTACATAGGAACTTCCTTCTACGTAAGCAGATTAATCAGTGTTCAGATATGGAATGATTTCTATCTCCCAGAGCCTAGCAAAAAGCCAGTCCTGACATCTGTAAAATGAAAGGGTTGGCTTTGATGACATAAAACTATAACCCCATAACCAACACGTCAACTAAATCTGATTGTGTATGCTATATTCCATACCCATAGCCCCTAATCTTTGTAAAGAAGGAAAGAGTATATTTTCTCAAGTCTTTTCCCAGGCTATGTTCTGGCTCCCAGAGAGGGCTATTATAATTATTCTGCACTTAGGTTCAATTTTTTTAGTTATTATTCTTTCCATTTCTATTGTTACAATCATTCTGCTATAAGAACCTTATCTTTGGGAAGGCTGCAGGAAATGTAGCTGCAAAGTAATCTACGTCTAGATTATTCCTCTTTAAGTAATGAAAAAGCAGAGTGTCTGCTGTTAGTCCTTACTGGTGAGGCCTCCTGTTCTTCAAGTTTTCTTGAAGGTTTCAGAGTACTAATTTGCCAAACAGCTTGTACATGAGCTCAAGAACAGCCTTTACTGAATGCTAATTGGCCAGGGCATGTGTGCCTGGATAGTCCTTTCCACCCATATAATTGTTTTTTGACCTTTTGTAGGTACCTGCTACCTAGAGGGAGAGCAAGGATAAACTGGTCCTTATAAGTTAAGGATGATAGTTAATAACACTGTTTTAGCAGGGAAAATAAAAATAAAATCTGTTGAACTTCCAATATGTAAAAGTTATGAGCTTATGTCAAAGGCAACCATTACTTTTAGCATGCAATTAAAAACATTACAGAAAACTACATTTAATGCAAAAGTGCTTTTCTACTTAGGCTTTTGGCTTCAAAGACTCCTCTTCTGAGAGAAGAGTCTCTCAAAATGGCGGCTGAGGTTGCAAGGAATTAGTAATGGAGACAGTTTCACTTTCAGTTTGGAGATCTTCAGTTATAATAAACTGTTTGGCATAGAATGTGCCTTCTCCAAAAATTGAATGCAATATATATGTTATTTAAAAATATATGTTGAAGAAATAATAATGATGTCGAAATAATTTTAAAATATGACAGTGAGAATAAAATTATTATTAAAAATTGAAACTCATTATAAAATTTTTATTAAATACATTTTTGTAATAACCAAAATAATATTGGCTTGGTCCTTCACAGGGAGAACTTTATGCATTAATAAGACCTTGAATGTGATGTAGTTCACAGCAGTTAAAAATATGACCCCAGATAATGAGAGCCAACCAGGATAGTCTTTGGGGATTTTACATTCTCCTGGGTACACATAGGATATAAGCAGATAAGTACAGTGACAATTTGAGGAAAAGGATATAGAGAGCACTAAAACCTAGAGGCTTTCCATAGGAGATGGTGTATCAACTAGGCCTTAACAGAAGCTAGGATTTTTAGGGCCAGAGAGAAAGAGGGATTATATTCTAGGCATGGAACACCAACTAAACAAAGGCACAAAGGCAGGAAAGGAAGCCGGAGTTCCAGGAACAACAAGCAGGCCAGTTCAGCTGCACGTGAGAGGTAGGCTGGAATGTACCTAATTCAGCAGTTTGTTTTCCATCATAAAGCATATAGGGGGTCACTGACTTTTGAGCAGGGAGCTGATATGGTCTGACATGTTTTAGGAAGATTATCTTGGCAGCTGGGTAGAATATGGATCTGAGAGTGAGAGACTGACCAGAAAGTAGGAGTCTAACGAGAAGGTTGTTGTGATAGCTTAAGTTTAGGTGAGAGGTGATGGCGTCTGATCTCGGCCAAGCGTCGTATGCATGGAGGGGAAAGAGAAGGAATGTTGAAGATACCATAATTTCTCAAAAATCCTCAGTGAACAAAATTTGCCAGATGTAGTTAGACTACTATAGGGTCTGGTACAATGGGTCAATTACTCCTCTTCTTTTTGGATCTGATTCTTCTATGAATCTAGTCCATCCATGCCTTGATGTTGAGTCATTTGAAGCTTTCATTCAATTAAATCCCTTATCTCTTTTTCATACATCATATCCTGTACTTTTATAATTTATCATTTAAACCTAAACATAGGACTTAACACATATCTATGTCTCATTAAATTTTGACTCATTAAGCCAGCCTTTCCAGATCATTTGGGATCCTTATTCTATTATTATCCAAGTAACACAATTGTTCTTAACCGGGGTCCAAACTTTACTTTGTTGGAGATATAATCATAGCCCTCCAGCTGTCCATCTGTTGTCTTTTATTCTTATTACATAGCCAGATGTTTTCTGCCCCAGATGTTCTCAAGAATGTTTTTTGTGAAACTTCTGCATTGCATGTCATCACTGATAAGGTTGCAGTCTACTTAAAAAGCTCCACAATGCATCTTTCCATCACCCTTTGGGTTACTTATAATTCTGCTGCTTTTAAGAGTGTGTCGTTCCATAACACAACCAGAAGGCGGCCACAAGGATATCATGAAGCACTTCATCAAGTACCCTCTTAAAACCCTGATGAACTATTCTAATAGCATTTCTGAGATATACCAGTTCAGTAAACACTTTCAGAAAAGTACAGCAAATAGGTTTGCCATGACTTGGAACTTTGGCATTTGAAAATTTTTAGCCTTTCTTCTTCTGATGACTACATGTCAAAGCTTGTCCTTTCATTAGAAACGCAGCATCTTTTTTGGCTCTATAATTTAGCTTGGGAGTACTTAGTGGCTAATCAGTTTTTTAGTTCTGGGGAAAGTATCTCTTATTAAGCTGTTCCAGAAACTATTCCCTCAACATGCCTCATCTCCTCTGCTACAGTGACTAGAGTTTGTCTAATTAGATCAAGCTCAGGGTGCTTCTTAGCATGCATTTTCCCCTCTACCCATTCTGAATTTATTGTATGATTTGTTTGCCCTTCTAGCCTCTTGCTCTTCAATCTTTCTCCTCCCACCTGTGAAGATGAAGATTAATCGGTGTAGTTGTCAGCACTTGGCAATTTAGCTTGCCACCTCAGCCTGTTTCTCCAAGGAGACCTCTTAAAAGTGTTAACTTTTTTATTTTAAGCACTTTTGTACATAGCACAATAGTTTAAAAATAACTATATGCAGGGGCAGCTAGGTGGTGCAGTGGATAGAGCACCGGCCCTGAAGTCAGGAGGACCTGAGTTCAAATGTGGCCTCAGACCAAACACTTGACACTTACTAGCTATGTGACCCCGGGCAAGTCACTGAACCCCAATTGCCTAAAAAACCCCAACAACTATATGTTGTTAATTCTTTGTAGAGTGGGGTGTATAATACAAAACACCAATCTTCCATTCTGTTAAGCTGATAGACCCAAAGTCAATTTTTTCACTGTTAACTCTGCTTAATAAGGAAAATCATAAAAATTTAGAAGATAGGAGAAATTTATTTCAAAAGAAAGAGTTATGCAAAGCAATAATACTGGGGAATGTCTTTATGGCTTAGTGTTTCTTTTAAGACAAAAAATGTTTGTTAAGTATTTATTATACAGGGCACTATGTTGGGTTCTGAGGAATTATGCTAGACATGAGAATAAGAGGTTCTTCTCTTGTTTTTAACAAGTTAATGCTAACACTATAAGAATGTGAATTTTTATAAAGCACTCTTCCTCTTCTGAATTTCAAACTGCTCATAGGCAGCATTATATCATGGACAAGACACAGGAAACCTGAGTTTGAATCCCACCTAAGATACTTCATATCTTTGGAAGTTATTTAACTTCTCAGAGCCTCAGTTTTCACATCTGTAAAGGCGGCATAAAAATACTTGTATGACCTTTCTCTCAGGGTTGTGAGGAAAGTACCTTTCAAATTTCAAAACGCTTTGCAACATGAGTTCATAAGATTATTATTATTATTATTATTTTTTTGTTAGGCAATGGGGTTAAGGGACAAAACACAGCTAGTAAGTGTTATGTGTCTGAGGCTGGATTTGTCATAAGATTCTTTATTGAAAAACTGGAAGGAACCTTAGAGGTCATGAACTCCAAACCTTCCTCATCTTATGGAGGAAGAAATGAAAGCCTGGACAGACTAAATGATTTATTCAAGGTGTTGTTGTTGTTTGTCCATTGTTCTAGAGGAGGACCACCATATCAGGAAGGCAATGCCATGACTTCCAAGTGAAATGGATTTAAGTGAGGGAAGGCTGTGCAAAGTCACCAGTCTCACTTTCTCTTCCAGAGCCATCTGTGTCCAGTGGTAAGATATAGATCAGGATGACTGGAGATGGCCCCCTACTCAAGGCAACAGGTACTAAAGTGGCAAAGACAGATTTCAAACCTAGGCCTTCACATTACAAATCCACCCCTCTTTCTACTTTACCACATGACTAACTCCTCACATTTAACCTGACAGTCATCCAGTAAAAGGCAAAAACTTTTGTGATGCTAGTGTAAATAAATCATTTAAGATCAGGTAGCAAACTGAACGCTCCTTGACCTAAATTAGGGCCCAAAGATCGGATCGCACCATGTTCTCTAGGTGACTAATCTGGGATTGGGTTGGACTAGGGGAAGGAAGTAAATTCCAAAAACGAGCAATGGCAGAGAAACAGAATTCATTAGAAAAAAAAAGACAAGAAAGATACAATAGCAGCATCATATTAGAAAAATAATTTGCTCACATTGCTTTCTGAAGAGGAAGGGAAAGATTGTAGAAAGACAACACTGGGGGAGTAAAAACAATCCAGACTGGTAATGACAGATTAGGAAATGTAAAGACTCTCCAGAAACCACAAATGTATCCACTATATTCCTCTAACCTTTAATTGTCTAGGACAAAAAAGCAAGACTAAGCGTGACTTAATATCCCAGTTTTATCATTCAGATAATCATTAAGTCTGAATAGATTTGTCTAATTTTTCACAATAATTTTATAGGAACTTTTTAGTTTTTCTCCCATCATCCCAAATTTACTGGAATTCTTCTTTGTTACCTAAATGTATGCTTACCTAAGCAATGCTGGTACTTCCACCAATCTTTCTACCCCCTTTCCATCTCTATCCATTCATGCCCTCTCATTCTGTGTAATTCTCATTCCTCTCTTCTTCTAATATGTTACAACAATCTTTCCTGATGTTTTGGAGGGTGTTCTTCTTGGTCCCTTGACATTGGGTAGATACCAATGGAGCATACTAACTATCTGTTGGTTTTCCCTTCTTCTAGGTGACCAGGTAGCTTTGATAATTCTTATAAGTTTAAAATTATTTCAGAAACTCTTGGATATGCTATGCAGATAGTAGGATTTCTTGGCCTTCTGGACAAAAACCAAAAATCACTGGCTGCAGAAACTTCTGAATCACTAGGTTTTCTAAATTGACCTGAATCCTAAAGGGAAAATAATTATTTTTTCTGCTACCATACTGATATTTGGGAGAGTAGTATTAAGAATTAAGAATCAAGAGAGAGTCAAGAGAGAGATTAGGGAGTAAATAGTGTAGGGCCTTCCAACGATCTGTCAAATGTATTTAGCTACAGGAAAGAGATTGGAAAAGAGATGGGTTTGGAGTTAATAAAACCAATAGTTTACTTAACCAGTGCTTCAAATGTCAGTCATTTTATATATAGGGATACTCCCTACAGTGATGCTGATTGTAATTCCTTTGTAGTTTAGTAGATGGTCTTTGAGAATTGCTATAAGTAAGTAATTCATTGTCCTACAGCTAATCTGGTGATGAGTTTTTCTGAACTTTAGGCTTTTCCTTGGGCAAAGAGTCATGCAGCATATCACTAAGCCCTTACTCAAAGCCTTTTCAGTTTGGTAGACCCTGCCAGAGTTCCTTCAAAAACTTAGTTTCATCTCCATGTCACAATTAATATTTAAAGGTCAGCGCCCCACCCTCTTATTTATATACTTCTTTGTAATAGGAATCAGTCAGTCAGTCAATAGGCATATATTAAGTCACTAGTATGTGCTAGGTTTGATGTTAAGTGTTGGGGAACCTCTCCTATCCAACCAAAACCAAACCACAAAACCAATAATAATCTCTGTTATTAAGTTGCTCGTAGTGTATGAGGAGACAACATGCAAAGAAGATATATATATATTTGATAAATAAGAGGTGGTCTCAGAGGGGAGATGCTAAGTTTAAGGAGGAACAGGAAAGAATTATTGCAGAAGATGAGACTGAAGCAGAGACTTGAAGGAAGTCGGGGAAATGAAGAGGCGGAGATGAGAAGGGAGAGAGTTCCAGTCAGTGGGCCAGCCAGAGAAAATGCTCAGGGTTGGGAGATGAAGTGTTGTGTGTAAAGAACAGAAACGAAGTCAGTGTCACTGGATCTCAGAATACCCGGAGGGAAGTAAGAAGACTAGAAAGTTATAGAGGGCATTACACCAAATAGGATTTTGTATTTGTAGGGAGCCACAGGAGTTTATTGAATAACAGGGGCAACATGGTCAGATCTGCACTTTCAGAAGATAAATTTGAAAGCTGAGTGGAGGATGGACTGGAGTGGGGAGAAACTTGAGGGTGGGAAACCAACCAAAAAGCTATTGCTATAGTCTAGGTGTGAAGTGATGAGGGCCTATACCAGAGTAGTGGCACTGTCAGAGGAGAGAAGGAGAAGTAAAGAAAATAATAGAACTTGACAATTGATTGAATATGGAGGGGTGAGAGAAAGAAAGAGGAGATGAGGATGGCATTGAATTTGTGAGCATAGGTGATTGGGAGGAGGTAACCTCAACAGGAATAGAGAAGTTAAGAGGAGAGGAGGGTTTTGGGAGCAAAATAATGAATTTAATTCTGGACCTTTTGTCAGTCAGTCAATAAACATGTATTAAACACAGACTATGTGCCAGTGGCTGTGCTAAGTGATGGTAATACAAATACGAGCAAAAAGAAAGACCATTCCTTCCCTCAAGGATCTTACAACACACGAAAGGGAGTTGGAAAGCCTGGGGCAGGAGGTAGAGAGGAAGATGAAGGTACCTGGCGGGATTATGGTTTGGAAGTCTAGAAGCTAGGAACAGAGAGGGGGTAGGAAATGAAGATCACCTTAGGGTAGTTCACAAAATGGAGGCCCCAGGATAACCTCACCAATGAAATAGATGGGCTAGCCTTACAGAGCTGTAGTCCAGGTTAGGAAGGTTGCCAGGTTGATTGAATGTTCCAGGGTAATGAATGCTTAGATGCTGAGAGGAGTTCTAGGATGAAAGGGTGGCAGAGGCATACTTTTGAAGTCTAGAAGGGGGAAGGAAAAAGGGGAAAGGAAAGAAGCATTTATTAAGTACCTATTATAGCCCAGGGACTGTGCTAAATGCTTTATAATATTTTCTTATTTGTTTCCCACAACCACCCTGGGAGGTAGGTACCATTATTATCCCCATTTTACAGTTGAGGAAACAGAGGTAGATAGCAGTTAAGTGACTTACCCTAAGTCACATAGCTAGGAAGTGTCTGAGGTTGGATTTGAGCTCAGATCTTCTTTGTTTCAGACACACACTATCCACTGTGCAAACAGCTGCTGGCAGCCAGGAACAGGGTATGAGGGCCTCAGGGGTAGGGTGGTGAGTGGTGGGAAAAGTCAGGGAAGTCAAGAACAACTAAATAACTTGACATAGCACAACCAAGAACACGATCTCCATTTACTTTTCAGACTAGTCTGATATTCACATCGGCATTTGTCAGTAAGCACAAGGATAGATGTCGCTCTATTGGAGAAGTGGGACATCAGAACATGATATATTGGGGATCATTTCTTACCCCAAATCAGCTTTAACAGTTGAAAGTTAAATTGCTATTGCTTAAAAAAGAAGCCTAAAATATTCCAGAGGGTCATAATGACAATCTGGGTATTTGATTTTGACAATCTGGGTATTTGATTTTGAAAGCATCAGACTTATGATAACATTAGTTTTATGAAATGGGAATTTTTGGAAGCTAGATTTTAGTGGAGATCATATAGATATCCCCAAACTCTCCCTTCTCTGAAACTTCCCAGTTTCTATCAAGAATGCCATCAGCCTTCTTATTCCCCAGGTTAACAAGCTCATAAAGACTTAGGGTTCGCATCAACTGGACTCAATCTTACAGCTGACTCTCTAAAAGGTGAGTTTCTTACCTCAGTGCATTGTCCCTCTGCCCCATTCAGTGTACATTGCATCAGGAAATCATTTTCCCTGCATTCATAAGATCATAGTACCATAGAGCCACAGATGCCATAAGAGACATGAAAGGTCACTTAGTTCAAATTTCTCATTTTAATGTTGAGGAACCTGAGGGCCAGAGAGATTGGGACTTGCCTAAAGCCATACAGGGAGTAAGTGGAGGATTTGAACACAGATTTTTTGATTCCAAGACCCTTAAAATCTCACATTTTTCCCTCCTATAGAATATTGCCTAATTCCCTAGAAGGTCAGAACTCCCTAAATTTTTAAACTGAGGTACTCTTGAGCTTGGGATTACTCACAAGGCAACCTTCAAAGCTTCAGAAAATTTACCTTTTCTGTCCAGAAGACTAGATTCTGGGATCACATGTGCTAAGGAATTCAAAACCTTCACTTCTCTGTATTGGGGCTGTATACTGTGTGTGAACTATTCTTTCAGATCACATGCAAACATGTTTACCTTTGCCATGTCTTCTGCCACAAGTCACCATCATATGCTTCTAGAGGGGAGTAGCTGCTCACAAACAGCTCTAACCCTCAGAAAATGTATCAAATCTCTTCTATGGTCCATCTCTGAAGGGGTTTTTTTTTTTAAAGGAAGTCAGAGAAAGAGGGAGTATTGACCTGTTGTTGCTGTTCAGCCATTTTCAGTCAGATACCATTTGGGTTTTTTTTTTTTTCTGGCAAAGATACTGGAGTCATTGCCGTTTCATTCTCCAGATTATTTTGCAGATGAGAAAAATGAATCAAACAGAGTTAAGTGACTTGTCTACGGTCACATAGCTAGTGTCTGAGGCCAGATTTGAGCTCAAGGAGATGAGTCATCCTGACTCCAGGTCCAGTACTCTATCTATCCATTGAGAAACCTGGCTGCCCAGAGTATTCTCCTGACAACTCTGTCTTAGAGATCACATCCAGGGTGTCCTCCTCAGTCCAGCTAACCAATCATCATGAGTATTTGGCAATCTGATTAGCAAGGCATGAATAGGTATTCCCACATTGCAAGGTCTGGTTCCCCTCAGACACCTCCAAACAAAGGCCCACACTAATTCTTCTGGCAATTCTTGGTTGGAGCTCCAGTATGATTCAACCACTGTCAACTAGCTAGAAGACTCTGCTGGCAGCCTGTAGGCTGCCCTTTGGGCTGGGCTCCCTACCCTGCTTCTTTCCTGATGGCTTCATTCTTGGTAAGGAGACCCCTCCTTTGCTCCCAAGGCCTGAAAGATAGCTGCTGTTCTCTTCTGTTCCTACTCCTTGCCCAGTACACAGCCTCAGGCTGTGACTTAAGGTGCGGGTCCCCTCCTCTGTCTGCCCTGGATCTGTGACCCAGCTCTGTACTGTGAGTGACAGAGGTGCTGATTGGTACCTATTCCTGCTCCCTGCAGAGCACCAGGTTATTGCTTTCTGTTGGATCTAGAACCTTTCCCTGCCTTAGAGCACAGATACAGGCCCTCATGTAGTCCCTTCTTTGGCATACTCCACACAGTACCCTCCTGGTTAGACACCACCCCACATATGCAGAACCCTCTATCACTGTATGCTGACCTGGGCTGGAAAAAATGAAATTTTTTAAGCTTGGATTTCCTAATCAGGATTCATTCTGGTGTGTTTTCTAAATTTCTAAGGAAAACTGAAGGGAATCTGGGTTGTATTGCTTCCTCTTACTTTTCCATCTTAGCTGGTCTCTTAGAGATCTTTCAGGATCTTTAATTTCTCATTCAGCATGTTAATTATTCAACTCCACACCTCGTCCCCCACTCGTTGCTTTGTGTAACGTGCAGGCTTGGTAAACACATCATCTATGTCTTCGTCTTTGAAAAGTTCAGCCATTTTTCAATCGTGTCTGACTATGCATGACCCCATTTAGGGTTTTCTTGGCAAATTTGCTGGAGGGATTTGCCATTTTCTTTAGCTTATTTTGCAGATGAGGAGCTGAGACATAATAAATTCTTTTAGACAAAACAGAATAGCCATGAGATGACTGGTGGTGCAGTAGTTAGAGTGTTAGGTCTGGGGTCAGGAAGACCTGAGTTCAAATCTGGCATCAGACACTTACTACCTGTGGGACCCTGGGAAAATTACTTAATCTCTGTCTGCTTCAGTTTATTTAACTGTAATATGGGGATAATAATAGAACCTATCTCCCGTGGTGGTTAAGTGGTTCAGATGAGATGATATTTATAAAAAAGTGCTTAGCACAGTGCCTAGCACATAGTAGCTGCTATATAAATGTTTATTGTCTTCCATTTCTCTCTCCCTTCTACTTTGTAGACTTTCCACTTAGATACAGTGGTATTTATAACCTATGACTGGTGAAGGGAGTAACTAAATTGATAAAACCAGAGATCTTTGAAGTATGGAAGTATAGCTGAACTATTATACATTTTACAGTAATAAAAACAGTAAGGAATATATTTAAACATGTCAAAACATTTTTAAAACTGATACACAGTTTCAGCATCCTAAGGATTCCAATCTTTTCATGTGATGAAGCCAGGAACTCACTTTGTGTCATGACCGTTGCTTAATCCCACAAATTCAATTCAATTCAATATATCACTGATACCAATGAGGAGCAAGCAGACAATAGTGTTATCCCAGCCCAAGAGAGGAGGGGCGCTCTAAAGCATTTCATCTTTGACTTCCGTATTTTCAGCATCAGCTCCTTCTCTGAATAGTCCCAGGATAACTTTGTTTTATGCCCAGAACATCCTTCTTGTGGGGCTTTAGGTGGAAATTTTCATTTCTGACTGTAGGTTCGCTACTTTGTATCTTTCCTCCATTGCACTGCCCCCCAGGGCCAAGAAGAACATATCTGGTCTCTGTACACGTGACAGCAAAGTCTGCTGGATCTTGTTTTCCGGTCAGTGAGCTATTTTGGTTCACTAAGACCCCTTGGACATTTATCTCTTTCCCTATGCTCCAGTTACAGTACATGCAAACCAGGAAGCTTCATTGCATAATTGGTGACACATCATTTACCCAAACGACATGGAGAAGGAAATCTGGAAAACATTTGTTAAATTGATGAAATGGTAACTTTTTTTAAACCATCAAGGTATTAAACAACAAAAGGAAGCTATATAAAGTGCTATATTAGTGAAGTCAAAGGCTGCAAGGATTCTGAGCCTCAGGCTTGCTAAATACCTGCAACAATAATCTCTCTCTCTCTCTCTCTCTCTCTCTCTCTCTCTCTCTCTCTCTCTCTCTCTCTGTGTCTGTCTCTGTTGCTCTCTCTTTCTCTGTCTTTAGGTAAAATTTTGAGCATATTTGAACTATTACATGTTCATAGGAAAAAAAAGAATTACCCTGATCTCCCCTTTTCATATTATATCCCCCTAATGTCTCCTACTTTTTCTTCCTATACTCCTGTCTCTGCTAAAGAGGTGGCCCTTCTTCCCAAAGCCAAGCCTTCCATATGTCCCCTCCAATCATCCTTTCCTATATTCTCCACATGATTGTCTTCTTTATGATTCCCTCTTTATTTCTATTATTTGCTCCCTTACTTTCTATTGGCTCCTTCCCTGCTAACTGCACCTGTGACCACATCCCCTGAACTTAAAAAAAAAACAACCCACCTCTCATTAGATCTTACTGTCTCAGCTAGGTATTGTCTTATATCTCTCTCCCTACTCACAGCTAAACTCCTTGGAAAAAAAAAACCCTACACTTTGTACTTCTACTTCCTCTCCTCTTAATCTCTTCTAAGCCCCTCTGCAACTGCAATCCGACTTCCAGTCTCGTAATTCAAATGAAATTGCTCTCTTCAAATTTACCAAATCTATGCCCTTTCCTCAATCCTCATACAATTGGCATCATTGACCATCTTTCTTATATACTTTCTTCTCTCTGAACTTTTTTTTTTTGACACTTCCCTCCTGGCTCTGTTCCTAACTGTCTGACCACTCCTTCTCAATCTCCTTTGCTGGATGTTCGTGAATGAATGTGTGAATGGTTAAAGTGCTAGGGATACAAATAGAAAAGTATGACAGCCATTTCTCTCAGGAAGCTCACATTCTAATGGAAGAGAGAACACATGTGGAAAGTTTCAGCCATTGCCAGGGATGGGAAATGGGGCATCACTCATGTGTGAGGACTACAAGAAGATAGGTATGCCTGGGTCATAGAATATGTGAAAAGGGGTAAAGTGGAACATGGTTAGAGTGGTAGGATAGGACCAGTGGTAAAGACCTTTAAATACTAAACAGAAGCACTTATATTTGGCCATAGAAGTAGTAGGGATCTATTGTGATTTATTGAATATATGTGTGTGTGTGTGCATGTGTGGAGGAATGACACCTTTAGATCCATAGTCTATAAAAAGTCACTTTGATGGCTGTGTGGAGGATGAATTGCACTAGAGACAGTCTTGAGTCAAACATGACCTAGGAGGCTACTGAAATGGTCTAGACTAAGATGTGATGAGGGTCTAAACTAGGGAGGTGCCTATGTCAATGGAGAGAATGGTATATACTGAAGAGATGTGGGTTTAGAAATGGTAAGTTTTGACAATTGGATATGTAGGTTGAATCAACTTGAGGGGTCAAGGAGCACACCAAGGTGGTAACCTTGAGTGATTGAAAGGATGGGACTATAAGGCAGACCACCTGACTAGGAGGAGATAGATATGGAGCTTGGGAAACTGATTGTAAATCTAGCAAGGAGGCATGATATAGTAGGGGTGGGGGAGCACTTTGAGCTGGCAATCTTCTAGAGTTTTCTCTCTCTCTCTGCTAAATGTGGAGAAGCTGTTAGATTCCTGATTGTTCTTAATAGATGGAGGGAGGAAGGAAGGAAGAAACATAGAATCCTTGTACTATACAGGGTGTTCTCAAAGTCTTTAAGATTTAGTAACTTAAAACTGTACCAAGATTCTTGGAGATAGCCTGTATAAGCATAGTCAAACCTGTTTTTTCCAAACACACGCTGTTGCTACTCAGGCAGAAGAAAAGGGTGAAAAAAATTGTGGTAAGGCTAGTTCACCTGCGATGGTTTTGTTTCAGGCAGAAGATTTTACTCTGGTAACCATAGACCTAGAGCATACCACTCAAGTTAACTTTCTTCCCTCAACCAATCAACTTATTACCAACCCCATTTTGTATGGAATGGGAAGGGCAGGGAGAAGGTAATGTGCTTTTACTGTTTAAAAAAAATTCTTTTAAATAGTGTTTTATATTTTCCAATTACATGTAAAGATAATTTAAACATTTTTAAATAAAATTTTTAGTTCCAAATTTTCTCCTTCCCTTTTTTTTCCTCCCCTCTTCCAAACAGGGTAAGAAATTTGATAAACATTATATACGTGCAGTCATGCTGTGAAAGAAGAAACAGAACAAAAAGAAAAAATAACATAAAAAAAGTGAAAATAGTATGTTTCTATCTGCACTCAGACTCCATCAGTTCTTCCTCTGGGGTAATATGCACTTATATGGTGCCTACTATATACCAGGCTCCATGATAAGTACTAGTTATTTCGCCTAATCATCACAATGCTGCAGGGAAAGTGCTCTTATTACTTAAACAGCAGAGGTTAAGTGATTTGCCCAGGGTCTCACAGCTAAGTGTTTGAGGTCACATTTGAACTCATCTTCCTGACTCTAAGCTGTGTACTACCCATTGAACTACCTACTATTTCTATGGCAGCTAGGTCATAGAGCTGAATGACTGAAGATTATCCTTTAACTAGCCTAGGAACTCTCCATATTTCCTTCCTTCTTTCTCCTTCCGTACCGCCCCCCCCCAACCAAAGTAAACCTTTTACTTTCTTAAATTGGCTAATCCCTTCTGATATCCAAAGTTTTAAAAAACAAAGTTGGATAAAACACTGCCATTTCCACATAGGGTTATATATGATTTCTTCATCTTTTTCTCAGTAGTAGTGTCACTGTTTATGATGCCCTGACTAAATTTGAAGGGAAGCCCACACTTCCATTTACCTGATTAGGAAATCCTTCCGTGCATCCTGACTTACATCCTGACATTACAACCATAAAGCTGAGTGAAAAATCATTACAGTATCCTAGTACTGATCCAGAAATTAAATCGACAAATTTAAAAGAGGATACCAAACCGCCTACCCACCCACACATACACACAAACGAGTAACATGAGGTTTTCCCCTAATTCCAGAGGATTCTGGCTCCACTAAGATATAGGAAGTTCAAGGAATTGTGTGAAGTAATTTTCTGATGTCATTCAATGCCAGAAGGGATAATGAGAGTTGTGGGTGATGACAGTGTGCTTCTTGAAAGAAAAGATGGCATCAACTTGAATGTGTGAAAGTGTTGCAAGTCAGAATCCATTTGGGTGGTTTCTTATGATGGTAGAAGTTACAAGGAGGGGTCTGAATACACTACAGGAAGTGTGAGTGTAAAATATGTTTTATTGCCCTACATTTTATTTGCATGCTGGAATCTTAGACAAATTTACATTTCCTTTGTCCATGGACAATAAGCTTTCCATCGCCAAACAGCTTCTGGATTTTTAAACCATTCTCCACAAGGGGCTACTCTGGAAAGTGAAAAGGGTTTAAGAATGGTGCCTCTCGAAGGTTTCTTTATATAAACTGAAATCCTGAGGTATTATGATTTGAAATGCTTCAACTCCAGCTGCAACCTCTTCTCTAGTCCCACATAAACATTTCCAAATGTCTGTAGGTCATGAGCACTTGACTGGAAGATGGACCTTCAAGCTCAATGTGTGTAAAGTGCCTTCTTAATAACATCCAGCATTTATATAGACTTTAAGGTTTGCAAAGCATTTTACAAATATTACCTCATTTGATCACCACTACAACCCTAGGAGGTAGGTGCCATTATTTTCCCCATTTTACAGATAAGGAAATAGAGCCAGACTGAGGTTAAGTGATTTGCCCCAGGTTACACAGTTAATAAGCATCTGAGGCTGGATTGGACCTGTGGTCTTCTCCAGATCCAGTACTCTATCCACATTTCCACCTAGCTGGTGGGTAGACCAGCGCCTTCCACACAAAACCTGTATGTTGTTTCAGGTTATGTTTTTAGTCACATCATCACAATTTTCCTTGATACTCAGGATCAAAAACTCTCTCAGCTTTGAGTCATTTTTCTCCTGTCATATCCAACTAGTTGTCCAATCCTGTTGATTTTACCTCCTGAATAACTCTCAATCTGTCTTTTATTTCCATGTCCGTTCCCATTCCCACTGCCACTACTCCATTTCAGACTCTCATCTAGACTGTCCCCTAAACTGTTGCAAGAGTTTCCTATCTCACCCTCAGGGTGCCAGCCATCTGGTCCACCCTCTTTGCAGCCAACAGATTAATCTCCTTAAAATGCAACTCAGATCAAGTCATACTTTCTGGTCAAAAACCCTTCAGCATTGCTCCTTGTCTCCACTATGGCATTTCATTCTTTAATCCAGCATTCAGACCTTCTGTGATTTGGACCCCATCTAACTTTCTAGGCTTGTTGTTACGGTGTAGTTGTTCAGCCATGTCTGAACCTTTGGGACCCCAGGGACCAACTGTCCATGGGGTTTTCTTGGCACAGAATAGGGAGTGGTTTGCCATTTCCTTCTCCAGCTTTATACTGGCAGAGGTTAAGTGACTTGCCTAGGGTTACATAGTTAGTAAATGGTCAAATTTGAATTCTGATCCTTCTGACTCCAGACCCAGTGCTCTATCCTAGCTACCCCTTTCTAGGCGTATTCCTGATTGTATCCTTTTGTAATCCTGTGCTCTAATTAGACTATACTACTTGCTATTCTGTGGTAGCTAGTGGTACAGTGGATAGAGTGCTGGATCTGGAGTCAGGAAAACATCCTCCTGAGTTCAAATCTGGCCTCAGACATTTATTAGCTGTGTGACCTTGAGCAAGTCATTTAACCTTGTTTGCCTCAGTTTCCTCATCTGTAAAATGAGCTAGAGAAGGAAATGGCAAACCACCCTGTTGTCTTGGCCAAGGAAACCCCAGAGAGGGTCATGAGGTGTTGAACATGACTGAAATGACAACAACAATCCTATGCTCAATTAAACTGTCTTACTTGCTATATCCTGCACATTCCCTTTGTTTTTCTGTTCCTGTGACCTGGCTCATACTGTTCAATCACCCAGAAGATTCTTTCTTTCTGGGCTCTGTCCATCCCATTCAAGCTTGTAGGCTTAGCTTATACATCATCTCCCTGATCTTTTCAACTAGAGATAATTTCTATTTCCTTTGATTACAGCAGCACTGTGTCTGTGCCTCTCCTGTAGTTTATATCCCTGACCTCATTTGACCCTCATAATAACTTAGTCAGAGAAGGGATTAATATAATTATATTCTCAAATGAAGAAATACGCTCAGAGAAGCTTAGTCAGTGGCCCAACACCAGAGAGTCTCCAATCTCACCCGAAGGGGAAATTCCCCAAAATTTTTAGTGTAGTAAACTGGGGATAGGAACATGACTGAGGTTTTGGCTTCTTCCCAGAGTCTTTCTCTCCCTTCAGGGAATTTTCCCTGAAGAAAATCTTGAACTATGTTATCTATTTTCTCTCAAATATGGAAGCCAGAAGACTAAGATCTCTCTTTTTTCAAGCTCTTGCCACCTTTATCCCTCACACAGGCTCAGAGCATGGAGTTTTCAGTCTCCACCAACGAGAACAGTCTTATGCAAAAGAGCTTTGAGCAGGTCACTGTTTCAAGGCCATTTGCAATAGATACAGAAAGTCTCACACTTGGTTAAAAAAAAATTTCACAAATACAGGACAGTAAAAGGGCTAGCCAATAACAATTCATCTGAAAAAGATATAAAACATTTTGTAGACTGCAAGGTCATTAAAGTAAATGTCATATAGAAGCCAAGAAAGTTAGTGCAATCTCTGATTGGATTGCAAGATTTGACATCTAGCCAGACATAGTCCTGATGAACCCTGGGAAGATTACATCTGGAGTATTAGGTTCAATTTTTAGCACTACATTTTAAGAAGGATATTGATAAGTTAAAGACCAAATAAAAGAGGATAACCAAGATAGCAAAGGGTCTCCAATTAACATTACTTGAGGATAAGTAGAAGGAAATGGGAATATTCAGCTTGAAGAAGAGATAACTTTGGAAGGACTTGATAGCTGTCTTCAAATATTTGAAGGTCTGCCATATGGTGGAGAGACTGAGACTTTTTCACATGTCAGTTGTGCTAGATGGCCTTTGGGTTATCTTCTAACTCTAGAATTTTGTATTTGTTTCTGACATTAAGCCCAGTGAATTCTTTTCCATTTCATGGGATGTTGGATTCAGAGCTAGAGGGAACGCTAGACCAACTCACTCCTTTTACATATGAGAAAATTAAAGGAGAAGTTAAATGACTTTTTCAGTATCACACAGGCAGAAAGTAGCAGACCTGGTATTCAAATTCTAATCTTCTGATTCCAAGCCAAGTGTTCTTAATACTATAATCTATTGCATCTCATTGTGACTCTCAAACAACTCTACAAGAAGGAGCGTTTATTGTATATGGAAATCCCCAGGGAGAGTTTACTGGATGTGGAAAGAGACCATAAAAAGTTATCTTTAACTTGTGTGTGAATACAAAGGTTAAGTCAATAGAATTTGTTTATATTCTCCTGCCATCAATGGGAGAGGCCTGGAACTATTCTGGGTATTATATCTTCAGTACTGCCCTGAGATTATTGCATGGTCCAAGCTGACACTTGAGGACTACCTAGTCTCTCTCTCTCTCTCTCTCTTTTTTTTGTATAACATTTTATTTTTATTTTTTTCTTAAATGTAAATTTGTTTATTTTTAGTTTTCAATATTTACTTCCACAAGATTTTGAGTTCCAATTTTTTACCCCATCTCACCCCTCCTCCTACCCCAAGATGGCATGTATTCTGAATATCTCTTCCCCTAGTCTGCCCTCTCTTCTATCTCTCCCCCACCCTTCTCTTATCCCCTTCCCCTTCTATTTACCTGTAGGGCAGGATAGACTTCTGTACCCCATTTCCTGTATTTCTTATTTCCCAGTTACATGTGAAATTTTTTTTTAAACATATGTTTTTAAAACTTAGGGTTCCAAATTTTCTCCCTTCCTCCCTCCCCACCTACCTCATTGAAAAGGCAAGCAGCTCAATATAGGTTATACATGTACAGTTATGCAAAACACTTCCATAGTAGACATGTTGTGAAAAACTAACTCTGTTTCCCTTAATTCTATTCTGCCCTCCCATTTATTCTATTCTTTCTTTTGCTCCTGTCCCTCCTCAGAATTATTTGCTTCTGATTACCCCCTTTCCCAATCTGCCCCCCTTTCTATCATCCTTCTCTCTTGTCTCCTTCTCCCCCTATTTTCCTATAGGGTAAGACAGATTTCCATACCCAATTGAATGTGTATGTTATTCCCTCCATAAGCCAAATCCTATGAGAATAAGATTCACTCATTCCCTCTCACCTTCCCCCTTTCCTCTCCACTGTAAGAACCTTTTCTTTTCTGTTTTTTTTTTTTGGTGAGATAATTTACCCCATTCTACCTCTCCCTTTCTTCTTCTCCTAGTATAATCCTCTCTCATCCCTTAATTTTATTCTCCAGATATGACCCCTTAATCTTCACCTCACTGTGTGCCCTCTATCTATATCTATCTGTCTGTCTGTCTATCTATCTATCTATCTATCTATCTATCTATCTATCCATTTAATTTTTTCCCCTCCAAGTACCCTAATACTGACAAAGGTCTCATGAGTTATAAATATCATCTTTCCGTGCAGAAATATAAAAAGTTCAACCTTAATAAGTCTCTTATGATTTCTCTTTCCTGTTTACCTCTTCATGTTCCACTTGAGTTTTGTATTTGAAAGTCATTTTTTCTGTTCACCTCTGGTCTCTTCATCAAGAATGCTTGAAAGTCCTCTATTTCGGTCAGCTAGGTGGAGCAGTGGATAAAGCACCGGCCCTGATGTCAGGAGGACCTGAATTCAAATCCAGCCTCAGACCTAACACTTGACACTTACTAGCTGTTTGACCCTGGGCAAGTCACTTAACCCCAATTGCCTAAAAGGAAAAAAAAAAGTCCTTTATTTCATGGAATAACCATTTTTTCCCCTGAAGGATTATACTCAGTTTTGCTGGGTAGGTGATTCTTCGTTGTAGTCCTATCTCCTTTGCCCTCTGGAATATTATATTCCATGCCCTGCGGTCCTTTAATGTAGAAGCTGCTAAATCTTGTGTTATCCTGATTGTGTTTCCACAATACTTGAATTGTTTCTTTCTGGCAGCTTCCCTTGACCTGGGAACTCTGAAATTTGGCTACAATATTCCTAGAAGTTTTCTTTTGGGGATCTCTTTCAGGAGGAGATCTGTGGATTCTTTCCATTTTTATTTTGCCCTCTGGTTCTAAAATATCAGGGTAGTTTTCCTTGACAATTTCTTGAAAGATGATGTCTAGGCTCTTTTTTTGATCATGGCTTTCAGATAGTCCAATAATTTTTAAATTCTCTCTCCTGGATCTATTTTCCAGGTCAGTTGTTTTCCAATGAGATATTTCACATTGTTTCTAATTTTTCATTCTTTTGGATTTGTTTACAGTGTCTTGATTTCTCATAAAGTCACTAGCTTCTAATTGCTCTATTCTAATTTTTAAGGAAGTATTTTCTTCAGTAATCTTTTGGACTTCCTTTTCCATTTGGCCAATTTTTCTTTTTAGGGCATTCTTCTCCTCATTGGCTTTTTGGACCTCTTTTGCCATTTGGGTTAGGCTATTTTTTAAGGTGTTATTTTCTTCAGTATTTTTTTGGGTCTCCTTTAGCAAGCTGTTGACTTGTTTTTCATGATTTTCTTGCATTACTCTCATTTCTCTTCCCAGTTTTTCCTCTACTTCTCTTACTTGCTTCTCAAAATCCCTTTTGAGCTCTTCCAAGGCCTGGGACTGATTCATATTTTTCTTGGAGGCTTTGGATGTAGGAGCTTTGACTTTGTTGTCTTCTTCTGGTTGTATATTTTGATCTTCTTTGTCACCAAAGTAAGATAATATAGTCTTACTCTTTTTGCTCTACTTGCTCATGATTCCAGCCAATTACTTGAGTTTTAAACTCTTTGTTAAGGTAAGAGTCTGCTTCCAATGTGGAGAATGTACTGTTCCAAGCTTTGGGGGTTTGTTTTCAGAGATACTTGTAGGGACCTGCAAATTTTCAGTTCTTGCAAGGTGGTGTGATAAGGGGTGAGGTGTTTACTCCTCTCCTGGCCTGTTCTCTGGTCTATTAGTGACCACAAGCACTCCTTTCTGTCCTGGAACTGTGAGGAGGGTTTCCTTTCTACAGCCACTACAAGCTCCACCACTCCAGCGCTCCTCCTCACCCCAGAACCGCTGCCCAGAACTGTGATCCAGATCTAAGCATGGGCAAAGCAAAAGATTCCTGCCTCAGCACTGGCAAAGAGATCCCTGCAATCTCCCTCTGATCAGCCACTGGATTCCCCCTCAGTCTGTGGGCCGGAAGCTCAGGAGGCAGCTGTGCCCCCCCCCCACACTGTGTTCTGGGAGAACTGGATCTGGGACCCCGTGATTCTCTCTCAACACCACAGAAACAGACTTTTCCCACTGACCTTCTAAGTTGTCTTTGGTGTTCATCGGTTGAGAAGTCTGGAAGGCACCACAGCTGCCTGAGATTCAGCCCTCTTTGGCCTGCTCCAGGTTTGCTGTGGCCTGCATGCCCATGCTGCACTGTGCTCAACTCCCAGACCAGTGCAATATACCTTTCTAATCAATCATCCAGGTTGTCTTGGACTAGAAATTTGTTTCACTCTGTCTTTTTGCAGATTCTGCTGCTTTAGAATTTGTTTAGAGCCATTTTTATAGGTATTTGGGGGGAGAACTCAAGCAAGTCACTGCTTTCACTCCGCCATCTTGGCTCAGCCCCACTTAGTCTCTTAAAGCCCTGTAAAGATCACTCTACTTACTGGTCCATTTATAAGATTACCTTTGTGTTGATGTTGGAATATGTGGGAAGAGAGGAATAAAGGGCCTAGTGAGCCAACCCTGCAACATACACAATGCAAACTCAATGTTGTCCTACTTAACCATGTTGGAAGATTCCATTAACACCAGACCATGCACCTATTTTTGACTTGGAATGAATGTAGGTACTAAATAGTTTATCATACCCCAGTCTAATTCTGAGTTTGTTTCTGGTACTTCTCTTTCAATGGTATTTATTTAGTGTCTATTATGTTATAGGCAGCAACTAGGTGTTGTAGTGGATAGAGTACTGGGCCTGAAGTCAGGAAGACTCATCCTCATGAATTCAAATCTGGCTTCAGATACTTAACTAGCATCTCTGGCTCAGAAGTTGCTTTGAGCACATAATTATCTGAGAATGAAAAATCACATACTAACTCTACCTCCACTTTAGTTTTAGTTTGTCCCCTTTTCTTTTCTTCTCCCTCCCCGCACCCCCCCCATGAAATAATATTTTATTTTTTCCAATTACATGTAAAGATAGTTTTCAACATTCGCTTTTACACGATTTTGAGTTCCAAATTTTTTTTCTTCCTCCCTCCTCCCCCCTCCCCAAGAAGACAAGCAATTTGATGTAGGCTATACATGTACAATCATATTAGATGTATTTCCACATTAGTAAGGTTGTGAAAGAAGAATCAGAACAAAAGAAAAAAAAACACGAGAAAGAAAAAACAACAAAAAAAGTGAAAATAGTATGCTTTGATCTGCATTCAGACTCCATACTTCTTTCTCTGTACATGGATAGCATTTTCCATCATGAGTCTTTTGGAATTGTCTTAGATCATTATATTGCTGAGAAAAGCCAAGTCTTTCAAAGTTGATCATAGAGCAATGTTGTTGTTACTGTGTACAGAGTCCTGGTTCTGCTCACTTCACTCAGCATTAGCTCATATAAGTCTTTCCAGGTTTTTCTGAAATCTATCTGCTCATCATTTCTTATAGCACAATAGAATTTCATTACATTCATATACCACAATTTGTCTAGTCATTTCCAATTCGTGGTTGTCCCCTCAATTTCCAATTCTCTGTCAACACAAAAAGAGCTGCTATAAATATTTTTGTACATTTGGGTCCTTTTCCATTTTTCATTATGTCTTTGGGATACAAACCTAGTAGTGGTATTGCTGGATCAAAGGGTATGCAAGGTTTGCTTGCACTTTGAGTATAGTTCCAAATTGCTCTCCAGAATGGTTGGATAAGTTCACAACTCCACCAACAATGCATTAGTGTTCCAATCTTTCTACATCTTCTCTAACATTTATCATTTTCCTTTTGTGCCATATTAGCATATCTAATTGGTGTGACATAGTACCTCAGAGTTGTTTTAATCTGCATCCCTCTAATCAATAGTGATTTAGAGCATTTTTTCATATGACTATAGATAGCTTTAATTTCTTCATCTGAAAACTGCGTGTTCATATCCTTTGACCATTTATCAATTGAGAAGTGACTTGTATTCTTATAAATTTGACTCAGTTCTCTCTATATTTTAGAAATGTGGCCTTTATCAGAAATACTGGCAATAAAAATTATTTCACATCTTTCTGCTTCCTTTCTAATCTTGGTTGCATTAAGTTTGTTTGTGCAAAACCCTTTTAATTTAATGTAATTAAAACTATCCACTTCGGATTTTATAATGTTCTCTATCTCTTGTTTGGTCATAAACTCTTCCTTTCTCCATAGATCTGTCAGGTAAACTATACCTTGCTCTCCTAATTTGCATATGGTATCACCCTTTATGTCTAAATCATATATCCATTTTGACCTTATCTTGGCATAAGATGATGTAAGATGTTGGTCTATGCCTAGTTTCTATCATGCTATTTCCAGTTTTCCTAGCAGTTTTTGTCAAAGAGTAAGTTCTTATTCTAGAAGCTGAAGTCTTTGGGTTTATCAAATAGTAAATTACTATAACCAGTGTCTTGTGTACTTAATTTATTACACTGATTAATCACTCTATTTCTTAGCTAGCACCAAATAGCTTTGGGTTGCTGCTTTATAATGTAGTTTTAGATCTGGTATGGCCAGACCATCTTCCTTTGTATTTTTTTTCATTAATTCGCTTGATATTCTTGACCTTTTGTTCTTCCAGATGAATTTTGTTATTATTTTTTCTAGCTTTATAAAATAATTTTTTTGTAGTTTGGTATGGCACTGAGTAAATTAATTTAAGTAGAACTGTCATTTTTATTATATTAGCTGAGCCTACCCATGAGCAACTGATTTTTTCCAATTATTTTTGTAGTCTTTTCAAGTTAAATAATTTACCATTACTGCAGCAGTTGACCTTGACGCAATTTTTGAACTCATTAAAGGCATCCAATGGAAAACATCATGTTAAAAAGCATGGGAGCAAGCACACAGTCTTGCTTCACTAGATTGGAGACCAGAAAAGCGCTGCAGCATTGTCCATTATCCAGAACCTGGGCAAACATGCCAGCATGAAACCGATATACAATGCTGATGAACTTCTCTGGGTAACCAAATTTTTCCATAATTTTCCACAAGCCCTCATGATTGACAGTATCAAAGGCCTGGGTCAGATCAGTGAGTATTGTGTACCAACCTCTGTTATGCTCCTAGCATTTCTCCCAGAGTTGTTAAGCAGCAAACACCATATTGATTATCCCTTGGCCCTTTCTGAAGCAACACTGACTCTTAGGTAGATGACCATCTTTCAGGTGAAGAATTAGCCTATTAAGGAGGACTCTGGCAAGAATCTTTCTGGCAACGACTAAGAGAGAAACTCCTCTATGATTGTCATAGGACAACCTATTTCCCTTTCTTTTATAGAGATGGATAATGGAGGCATCCTAGAACTCCTGGGGGATAATTATCTCTTCTTGTCACATAACCTGGAAAATTTCTGTCAGTTTTTGAATGAGCAGTGGACCCCCTGCCTTGTAAATCTCAGCTGGAGATCTCAGCACCAGGCATTTTGCCACATAAGAGGAGCCAAATGGCATTCAAAGTTCAACTAGAGAGGAATTGACTTCAACCTGAAGCATATAGTGAATGGCTTCAGCACTGATGGATGAAGGCCTGTTGAGAACACTGTAAGAGTGTTCAACCCACCTCTCCAGGATCATGTCCTTATCACCAATTAATGTGGCTCCATCAGCAGTGAGTAATTGAGATGCACCCTGGGTGTTTGGTCCATAGATACCCCTTCAGGGCATCATAAAAGTGCTTTGGATTATTACTATCCGCATAAAACTTGATTTCATCTGTTTTTTTACTGAGACAAGAATCCTGCATCTCTCTAAGCTTTGCTTGCACTTTATTTTTGATAGAATTAAATTGCCTTCTTAGACATGGACAAACTATCTTGCTGGTAAACCCTGTCGAGTTCTAATTGTTTATTTAACAGCTTCTGAATTTCCCCATCATTTTTGTAAAACCTATCTTAATGTTTGCAAGTATTCTGGCCCAGATGAGTAAATGTGATACTGTACACCAAGTCTCCGAAAGCTGCCCACTACTTTTCTGCTCCACTGTTGCCAATTGTGTGTTAGCTCAGCTTTCCCTCCAAGTTAGCAACAAACTGTTCATGCTCAGAGAAGCCTCTTAATCTGCTGACATTAAGTGTTCTGGTAGTCATCTTGCCTTGGGGCCAATGCTTTTGTTGAATGTGAATGTTTAGCTCAGAGAGGATGTCTATGATCAGTTCACCAGTCTGTGCCATACGTTGCCTTCGTCATTCTCACATCCTGTCAGTCTCTTCTCCTTTCAGTGTTGGAGTCTATTAAATGCCAATGTTTGCTGCAAGGGTTCATCCACGGTTTTATTTCATTCAGGTAAATGGAAGACAGTGTTGGTGATGAGAAGGTCATGAGACACAAGTCTTTCAGTAGTAAGTCACTGTTGCTGTTTCCAACTCCATTGCTCACAAGGACTCTGTGCCATGTCTGATAGTCTGTGCCTACTCTTGCATGAAAAATCACCCACAATTATAAGCTTGTCTTCTTTTGGAACATTGATGATGAAGGTCTTCAGGCCTTCATAAAATTTTTCTTTGATCTCAGCAAGGGTAGTCATGGTGGGAGCATATGCACAGATGATGGTGGCAAGACACTTTCCTAGAGTTGGCAAATGTATTGTCATGAACCTGTTTTCTCATTTTGGGAGGTACACAGGATTGTTGTTTAGATTAGTTTTGATGGCAAAACCTATGCCAGCTTCATGACCCACACTGCAGCCCCTCCAGAAAAACGTGTCTAGCTTCAGTTTGGGTAAGCTGGCCTTCATTTGCCAGCCATGTTTCGCTCAGGGCTGCTATTTGGATGCAATACCTGCTGAGTTCTGTAGCAACAAGAGCTGTTTATCTTTCAGGTCTACTGGATTTCATGTTGTCCATAAGCATGTGCACATTTACATATACCAATAGAGAGGAGAATCATTTTCACAAAAGTTTTTGAAAATTTTTTGTGTGTTTTGACCTCAGCGTGGGATCATTGCCTTCCATGGTAAGGAGGCCAGGATTGGGTAAAGCAGACAATTTTTGGGAAACTTTTTTTGGCTTCTTCGTCACACCAGGAGGTGAACAATGCTACTCTTAAAAGGCTGCTCAGAATCCCACTGCTGCTTCAGTTCAGTGAGAAGATGAGCTTGTGGCCTGGGCCACCTCTGTGCAGGATTGTGATTGCTGCTCCCATGTAACCACACCTAACAGGAACTTGCATGTCACCACAGGACTGTGAGGTAGGTAAAAATAGCAAAAGGTATGGGTGATATCTTTTGATTCACACATGAATTGAATTTAAGTGCGGCAGAGTTGTCCAAGTTGTCACCCTCACTCTCTTTTCCAGAGTCATTGGAGTCCAGTGACAAGACAAGAGTGAAGATAACTAGTGATGGCTTAGGATGCAGTAGATGACCTTGGTGTCTTTGATGTTTAACCAAGCTCTACACACTCCACAGCATTTACTTCAGTCACCTCCATGGCCATTGACACAAACTGTTCTCATCTGGCCATTCTGCCATGGGAAGTCTTCACATGCTTGGGGTGAACACCTCCCTAACCCACTGACTGATTTGAGATCCCTCAGTCACCCTCACTGTATACATACATATAGGTGCATATATGTGTACACATGCAAACACATATGTACATATATACATATACATATGTGTATATGTATATGTATATGTGGGGCAGCTAGGTGGGCGCAGTGGATAGAGTGTCGGGCCTGATTTCAGGAAGACTCATCTTCTTGAGTTCAGATCTGGCCTCATCCACTTACTGTTTGGGTAACCCTAGACAATTCATTTAACCCTGTTTGCCTCAATTTCCTCATCTGTAAAATAAGCTGGAGAAGGAAATGGCAAACGCCTCCAGTATCTTTGCCAAGAAGACTTCAAATGGGGTCACGAAGAGTTGGACGCAATTGAAATGACTGAACAACAACAACAAAAATATATATACTTCTTGTGAACAGAGATTGTTCCCTTAATTGTATTTGCAGCCTTAGCACAAAATATAATATCTATAACATAGTACATACATATTTACATATACTTTATGTGTACATGCACATATGCACACAAATATGTATAAATAAATACATATGCATATGTGCGCAATATATACTGATGCACATACACAGTATACTTATGCATTCACATGTACATACACATATATACATACATACATACATATTTATATATATGAACTGCTGAAAGATGAACTTCTCCTACAAGGTTGTACATGAACACGAGTTATTTGTATTATTCTTATGGACATGTCACTGAATGTGGACTACATTCATATAGTTATAGTTTTGTTATTTCATGATAATTAGTCTTTGAAGATATAATAGTTATAGGTCTTCAACATAATGTGTGTTGTGCCAAATAAAGCCTCACATTTCAATGCTTCAATGGAGTCACAATCTCCTTGATGTCAATACTCTTTACAGTGATGTGGGTCACAACCCAGCCTTGCCTACTCACTCTGTGCAATTCTTGTGCATGTCTTTCCACAGATTCTTTGAAAAGGATTACAGATCAAGAAATTAGATTCCATTTACGAGGCTCTGCAATATCCCTGAGGATGAGTCAATCATAACAATGTTATTAATTCATTCATACAATAAGCATTTTACTAAGTACTTACTAGGTGCCAGGTACTATATAAGGAACTGGGAACACAACAATAAAAACAAAGCAGTCTCTACCCACAAGGAGTTTATATTCCACTGGGAGGAAATTAAAAAAGCACAAGTAAAAAGATAAATTATCTACAAAGTAAGTAATGGTAATATAATCTTCAGCATTTGTATGCTCATATTAAAGTTTATAAAGTGCTTTATATATATCATCTCATTTGATTCTCACAGCAACTTTGTGAGGTAGGTGCAATTATTTCCTCTTTACAAATGAGCACATTGAGGAAAGATCAAGAATTAAGTCATCAGGCATCAATCTACTATTTTCCTTTTATTGATACAGTAGAAGAGACAGTTGCATCAGCCCTCAAGGGTAAATGAAGAAGCTGAATTGCGGCTTTCTGGTGCCTCCCAAAAGCAACTTGCATAGGGTTGAGTTTTTTTGCATAGAGGAAGTTTTTGCATGGTGCAGACAGAGCTCTGGGCCTAAAGTCAAGCAGATCTGGAATTTGAAAAGGTCAGATTGTAGTTAATGTGATTGTGTGGAGTGTTGTCTTTTCATCATTATCCTTTATTTTTCTAATATGATATTGATTTTGACCTTTGGGTTGTCTTCATGAGATGACTATAAAATTACATCTCATGAAACATTAAATAATAACACTGATAGCCACATGATAAATAATGCCTCTTTCCAGATATAAAGTTACTGTAAAGGAAACATATAGTCACACTACTAAGGAAGTGGTTAAGTGACTTAAAGTGCATTGTAAACTGGTAAGGGCTTATGAAATGCAAAGTAATTGACATAAAAAAAAAACACCAAACTCTCTGACCGTTATTTAATTTTTGAGTTGAGTATTACATCACAATGTTGCACAAAGACAGCCTTATAAGATTTCAACCCAGACATCCATAATTGTCTTGACGTGCCTCTATCCCTGTTTTCTGTTGAGTCCCAGCAGGGAAGTTGTGGTTTTTTGAAAGCGTCTTCCCAACAGCCAAAGAGAAGCAGAAGTCACATCATACAACCTGGGTTTTATGCTGAAAGAAAAGGAAATATGTTTGTGTAAGATTGGGAATCTATAGAGTACATCAATAAAGTCATCCCATCCACTTAAAGTCAGGAATTACACTGTTTTGCCCTGCTACCCTAAATAGGTGGGAACACATCTCCATTGATTCATCAAAGATGTTGCATCAAATCGTGACCTTGTACAGGAAGTGCATTCAGATTGGCTGAAGAAACCTGGTTATTCCTTGTGAATCATGTATTAAGCCAATTCTGCGTTGAGAATTTTGGAGCAAGTGGTGATCCAGAGGAGAGCATTGGAATTTCCTGGTGGGATAGGAAAATGACTCAAATGTGGCCTAGACCTTTATCCCCACCATTCTATTCCATACACAAAGACTATGAGCTTTGAGGGTCCAGAGGATTTGGGACTTCCCTTCTTCCAATTGGCATTTTAGCAGCATTGCTAGAACAGCTAATGAAGTGTCTGCATCAGAAGCTAAGGACAGACTGGATACAGATTCAAGGTTGTATAAGGTTACACCATACCTACAGAGAAAAGGATTGCTAGAAAATATGAGTTAGTTCTACATGTACTCTTGAAATTCATGCCATAGAATCTTTTGGAAGGGGGAGTCGCAAACATCTGGGGGAAACATTCGTGCCAATTGTTCTTACTCCACCAACTTTATAAATACACATTTCTAAAATGAATTAAGTATGGCTGACTAATTGATATCAATGATAACCAATAGGAGAGGCTCCCTAGTGACTGAGGTTTATGAGCTATAGCATTAGAAAGAGACTCCAGGTCACATGACCAAAAAGATGAAGGACCAGACATTTTCTTTAGTCCTCACTCCCTCTCGACTTCTCCCCTTCCCCCAAGAGGAATTTTATTCTAGAGATAGAGTAATTACTGCTGTCTCAACAGGACAAGAAACCAAGAATCTTAACAAGGGAGCAGATATGAATTAACAGTAGAGAATATTAATCCTTAACGTACTCATGCACCACCACACTGTTAAATTCTTCAGCAGGCTCTTGTTCATCATTAGCCTTGCATTCATATGGCTTATGGGACTCTCTGTCCTCATTTTCTATTAAATGCTGTGAGCTCATAGAATCCCCTTTGTCATCCTAGGCATATGAGCAGGTAAAAATGCTTTTTCATAGACCGAGACACAAAGCCTAACACTTTCTTGCGCAAGCCACTTACCCTCTATGGTTGTCATTTAATCACCTTCAAAATGAAGGAATTGGATCAAAATGAAGGAAAAAAGATCTTTGGAGTCTCTTCCAGCATTAGATCTAGGATCTATAACTATAATCATAAAAAACAAAGAATTAAAGATAAAATTTAAGTTTGACCTCTGTTCTTCATGTGCTACCTAGATCTTGACTCTTTTTGTTTTTTAGCTTTTTGCTGAGGCAGTCGGGGTTAAATGACTTGCCCAGGGCCACATAGCTAGTAAGTGTCAAGTGTCTGAAGCCAGATTTTAATTCAGGTCCTCCTAACTTGAAGGCCAGAGCTCTAACCACTGTTCTACCTAGCTGGCTACCTAGATCTTAGTACTGCTTTTGTCCCCATGTTCCTTTCTCTCTCTCTCTGTTGATATATCATAATAGATATTGATATAGATGTACATGCTGTTTCCTTCATATAGTGCGTTAAGGACACATAGACTGTTTCAGCTTTGTATTGCTATTACCTAACAAAGTGTTAATAAATACTTGTTAACTGATTAATAATACTAAAAGAATCAGTTGTTGAAAAAAAAATCTATCGGTTTTTCAAGTAGATTGTGTAATTAGCATTGCTCTCTCTTTTTTTTTTTACATTTTTCACTATTTATTGATGAAAAAATATTGAAGCAATTGGTTGTTTTGCTTTTAAGTAGACAGTTAGGCCTTTGGTACATTGGTTATGTACCAAACGAACGGCTGATTTTGTATTGCCTAATTTCCTTTTTGTGACCTCATGTTGCAGATTGCATGGGGCAGCTACATGATGCAGTGGACAGAGTACTGGGCCTGGAGTCAGGAAGACTCATCTTTCTAAGTTCAAATTTGGCCTCAGATGCTTACCAGCTGTGTGAGCCTGGACAAGTCACTTAACCCTGTTTGCCTCAGTTTCTTCACATGTAAAATGAGCTGGAGAAGGAAATGGCAAACCTCTTTGGTATCTTTGGCAGGAAAACCCCAAATTAGGCCACAAAGTTTTGGACACAACTGAAAAAAATGACTGAACAACAAGAAGGTGCAGATTGCAGGTGATAACACAAATCTTTAAAACTGAGGCAGTCATCTCTTCTGATAGCTTCCTAGATTTTCCCTTGGAACAACTCACCTACTTTACACTCTTATTTTCTTCCTGATGTTTCCAGATTACCAGCCAAGATAAATTAATTCTAAGGTGATATTAAAGTAGGCAGGTTATTATTCTTGACAGACAATATGAGCCTTAAAGTATTTTTTTGTAAGAGTTTTGAACTTCCTCAGGCCTAGACAAATTAAATCTTAGAGCATGAAAAAAACCGGTTGGATATGTTACTGAAAGGTTGTGAAGAATGAAAGGATTGCAGGATTGGAGAAGGGTAATAATTGTCCTAATTTTTAATATAGAGGAGAGATGGTCTATAAAGTTTAGGTCAGTAAGTTTGATTCAAGAATATATTATTCTTATGGTATATTCAAGAATATATTACTAAATAATAGCTAATAGAAATATCAAAATAAAAGTGGTTATAATGAAAAATAATACTAGTTTAAACATTTTACTCTAGTTTCTATTAGCATCCCTTCCCCTATTCTCCTATATGTACATTTGTGCATAACCCTTCCAGTTTCTTGGAGAAAATGATTACTATAATCACATTCTCTTTTCCCCATCTTTAATTTCTTCCTATTCACTGATTTATCCTCAATGAACATAACTTTCTCCCTGACTGTTAAAAAATATTCATCTAATCCTACTATCTGCTCAAGCTATTATCCCAATCTCTCTTTCTTTTCATAGCCAAACATCTTTTCCTTTTTTTAAAGCTGTCTTTCCTCACTGCCTATTTATTACCTCTAGCATAAAATGCAGACCCTTCTCCTTGTCATTTAATGCACTTTGCAACCTGGCTCCAAAGAGTCATGCCAGGTTCATTATACATTAATTACCTGTAGGCACCTTTTTTCAGTCCAACGAAATTGATTTTTTTGTTCTTCATTCATGACATACTATTTCCCACCTCTTTTACTTTGTCCAATTCCTTCCTTGGGATACATTTCCTCCTTACATTCCCTCTTAGAATCATTAGTTTTTTTTTTTCAAAGCACAGTTCAAATGCCATGTCCTATATAAAGCCCTTTCTGATCCCTTAGCTGTTAGTGTCTTTCTCTTATAATTGTTGTTATTTGTTTCATACACACATGTGTATATATTGTGTTTATGTTTAACTACTTATATGGGTACATGTTTTTTTCTGATAGATTGTAAAGTCCTTGAGGGAAATAATTATTTAATTTCTGTCTTGATATCCCCGGCACCTAGAACAGTGTCCAGCGCTTAGGAAGTACTTTAAAAATGCTTGTTTATGGATTTCTTGATCAAGAACAAGTCATGCCAGGAGGAAAGGCATCATGTCTACCACAGTGTTTACAGCAACACTTTTTGTTGTAGCCCCAAACTGGAAACAAAGTTGGAACCAATTGCTAAGCGAATGGCTGAACAAATTGTGGTATATGAATTGAATATTTTTGAACCGTAAGAAATAGTGACTATGAAAATCTCACAGAAATATAAGATGATATATCGGGAGCAACATAGGCGTAATGATTACAACAATATAAAAAATACCAATAAAGTGCAGTTGAGCTTTGACTGTAATCACTAACTTTTTTTTTCCTGGAGAAATGTACTTCCTTTCTTTTAGTGTAGCAGTGGAGTTCTACAGATGTAGACTGTGGGGTATGTTATGACTCACAATTTTTATATTGGTTGGTTTGACTCACTTATTTTTCTCTTTTTAAAAGGAGAGTTTGATGGGGGTGGAGGGTGGGAGTGGTTGGCTTAAAAAAGGAGTATTTGTAATGTTAAAAGCAAAAGACAGCAATAAAACTTTAAAACTCAATTTTTAAGACAAATACTCTCCCAATATTTAAAGGTAGGGATAAAGCAGAAAAAGAGAACTAAAAACCAATATTATTAATGGATAATGATTCAACAATTTAAAATAAAACCTTAGCAAAAATATTTCAGTGATGTATTTGAAAAAGCTGTTTATTATGATCAAGTTGAATTTGTAACAGGGGTGCAAGAATGGTTCAAGATTGTGAAAACAATTAGCTTAATAGTATTTAAAAACAGGACACATGGAAAACAACATGATTGTATCAATGGCTGCAGAAAACCTTTTAACAGAATGCAACATTCACTTAAGCTACATATTACTCCCTCTCCTAAAGTGTAGGCATTAAAGGTCACGTTTGAATGTGATTAAAAGTATAAATCTAAAACTACAAGCTATAATTACATGCAGTGGAGAAACACCGAAGCTTTGATAATAAATACATGGGCAAAATAATGTTTCCTCCTTTCCTTAATATTATTTGACACACTTCCAGAAATATTAATAATAGAAATAAGGCATAAATATTAATAAAGAGGAACCTAAATTTATTTCTATTTACAGATATCATGGTGACTTATTTAAGCATCTGACAATCATTTTTTTAAAAGTTGTGTAAAATTGAGAATTGATCTGCACAAGATACTAAATTTCAGCTATGGATTTAAGTAAAATATACATTAAAAACTCCCTAGCACATTAGTCTAAAAGGGTTTTTTTATATTATTTTGTATTATAGATGAAACAATATTGAAACCATATGAAACTATTATGCCTTTTATCTGTGAAGATGTCTTCTATTGCCCTGTATTATAGACTTATAGAGGGCAGACACTCTGCCTTATTTCATCTTTTAGCCCAAGTATTATTTTATATTGATACAATATTTATAGAATGAAATTCATTGGTTTGGAATCCGTATTATAATGTGACTGTGATATACTGTGTTTCTTATCCTCCCAATGAAAACCATAATCTTGCCAGATTATTTTGTATTATAGATGAAACCATATTGTGAAGAGATCTTTCTTCTAATTCAAATCAAGCTATTTGAATTTCTAAATGATGAACCTGCCCTTCATTGACTTGATATTATAGCACAGAGGTCTCTAATGTTTACTTGTGGATGGAGTTACTTTTTCTTTCCCAAGAGTTTTGAGATCACTAGTAAGTAAATACAGTGAGAAGGTAAGGTTAAAATATAGTCGTTGAGCTAAGAAGAAGATGACTTTGCAAGATGTTCAACCCTTCTTGCTGGGAATACCAGGAAACTCTCTAGAGTGGGCATGACAGAATTGGGTCATAGCACTGGCTACTTGTTTGGTGTTCAGTATACCAAGTCAAGACCAGAATGCTCTCTGCCCATGTCTACTTGTGATCAACATATTTCTTCTTCAAAGCCCAGCTCAAATATCCTCTTTTCCACAAAGTTTTCCATTATCCTCTCAGCTAGAAGTGGGTTTTCCATCATATGGTGTAATAACAGTATATATTTTTTCTTACATAGTTATAATTTTCCTCTTGTTCAACTCCCTCATTTTATACTGAGAAATATAGTCTTCAAATTGCTTTTCACATAATCCTGTGTGAGCTTCTCACTTAACCTCAACTTGATGATCTCTAAGTTTACTTTCAGCTCAAATGTATGAGGCTCTGCTCAAAAAAGAAGTAAATAAAGCCAGAATCAAGTCCAGGTCACCTAATGCCATTATACCTTTTATCTTTCTATTACACCTTTTATGTGTGAAGATGTCTTCTACTTCCCTATATTATAGACTTATAGAGGACAGAGAGTCTGCCTTATTTCATCTTTTAGCCCAAGTATTATTTTATATTGACACAATATTTATAGAATGAAATTCATGGTTTGGAATCCCTATTATAATGTGACTGTGATGTACTGTGTTTCTTTTCCCCCCAATGAAAACCATAATATTTATATCTAGATCTATACCTATTATGTAAGCTTTCTTGAAATGGAAATTTATTGTCGTATATTTTGAATCCTTTCTTATGTTCTGATGCACACATGGTAATGCTTTTCTTTTCTTATTTTGTATTTAAGTTTTAGTATTTAGGTTTATGTTTCTTTTTCTTTTCTTATTGTGTATTTTAGTTTAAAATAAATTAACAAAAGAAAATGAGATCATAGCATATAATGGTGCTGACTTGTTTGTTTCTAGTTTATCATGTCATTGATTTAGAGCTGGATAAGAGCTTAGAAGTCATCTAGTCCCACCCCCTAATTTTGTAGATTAAGCAATTTACTCAAGGTCACATAGGCAGTAAGTGCCTGAATTGCTGTTTGAACTTGAGTCGTAGAATCGTGGAATTTGTGAATTAGAATGGATCTCAGAGAATATGTAATCCAAACTATACCTAAATCACTGTACCACTATTCTTCAATCTTTGTGGTTCCCTATACTACGTAAATGAGTAAATGACTCCTCTATACATGTGCACTTTTGTTCATGGGAACCATGTCAGGCAACCAAGACCAGAAATACTATTTCCATAAAATGTCAAAAAGCTAGTATATTGTCACTTTAGCAATTCAACTATTAGGGGGCTGCTTCCCTAATCAGTGAGGTCTAGAGTTAACATCATTTATTGATCTATCTATCTTCCTATCCATCTATTTGTTCATTCATCTCTCTCTTCTAGGTGGATACCCTAACCCTCAGCCATGAATGCAGTGATCAAATGCCTTTATATTGATTTCCATTTTTAGAAATATTAACATCTGGAGATTAGATTGATAGAGCCTAGGAATGAATATCTGGCTACACAATAGCAAATATTCTAATAGAAATAATATTTATAGTTGGAAATAATGATATATAGGCTACTTTACTTTGGAGAATAGTCACTGTAAGTACTATATTGCAGTTAGCTTCCTATTGTCTGACTTTTTAAACTCTTAAACTTTTCTATAATTTTATATTTCTTAACTTTCATGCCAAGAAAGTTTCTTTCAGACAGGCAGCCAGATGGCACAGTGGATAAAAATGCTAGTCTTGGAGCCAAGAAAATCTGAGTTCGGGGGCAGCTAGGTGGCACAGTGGCTAGAGCACTTGCCCTGGAATTGGGAGAACCTTAATTCAAATCCAGCCTCAGACATATAACATTACTAGCTGTGTGACTCTGGGCAAGTCATTTAACCCCAATTGGCTTGCCAAAAAAAAAAATCTGCGTTCAAATCCTGCCTTAGCCACTCCCAAACAGCATGACCTTGGACAAGTCACAGTGTCTTTCATTCTCAGTTTCCTCATCTATAAAATGGGGATAGCAGCACCAATCTCACAGGGTTGTTGTGACAACCAAATAAGATAGCATATATTAAGGGCTTTTCAAAGCTTAAAGTGCTATATACATGTTAGCTATTATAAAAATTGTTTTTTTTCAACAGCTTATGATTAGTCTTTGACTTGGGTGAATATATTAGTGTATCTATAACTTTAACCAAGACTAAGGAGAAAATTTTGTTATCTAAAACATAGCCATAAGAACATATCTTTTCCAACCTATTTTTTTCTTAAAGGAATCTTAGACTCAGAGAAAGGTGTTCAAATTTTATGTGGGACTGTATAAAACCAGGAGTCAGGAATTCAGGAATCAAACCTGTAAGTTTCCCCCATTATGATAATATGAAATTGTAGGTTAGAACAATTTTTAAAAGATATTAGCCAACTTTCCTAGAGTTCTGTAAAACTGAAGAATTCTATAATGATTTAACCTTTACTTAGGATGATAGAATATGATAGGATGACAGCAACTTAGTGTAGAAGACTTCAGTCAAGTCCCAGAGAATCTCTTAGGGGTAAGGGAGAAGAGCACTTTGACTTCTGTTTTGTGTCCTCTCAAACCTCCCTTCCTTGCCTAGATGAGAGGAGGAAAGACAGATTCAAAAGTCTTCCAAGGAGTCTAGCAGGAAAACTACACTTTAGGATAAAGGGAGCACCTTAAGGGCTCAAAGCAAAAGAACTTTCAGGTCTATGAATTACTCCCTTTGACATGTGCTTGTGCCCACATTTCCCCAAGACTTTGTATGTACCTGGGGGAGAGTGCCCTACAGATTTTTGAGGTTATGCTTTGTAACATTGCTTTTTATGATATCTTAGTAAAAAAAAAAAACAACTATTTGAATTTGACTGACTGATTGAAACCAACTGATAATTGTTGGAGGCAGACATTGGTAGCGGCTTATGAACATAATGGACTTCCAAGTCCCTCAAGATCCCTTAAAATCCTGAGGCTTCCCACTATGCATCACTTCACAAAGTGGCAGCCAAGCTTTGAGGACCCAATCTATCAGTTTGAGTGAGAGTTGAGAGAGTAGTTTCAGGGCAATGTGTTCACTGAGAATTTAGAAAATTCAGAGATGAGGACTAGAGCCAATGGGTTGGCAATTATGGAAGGAGCTGGACTTGCATTGGGTCCTGAAATGTGGGTAGGATATGGAAAGTCAGAGAGGAGAGAAAAGAATGTTCCAGATTGGAGGAAGAGCATGAGTAAAGGCAGAAAGGGGGAAATGGAGAAACAGTACTGGGTGGGAGACACTGAAATGATTGGTTGGGCTGTCCCAAAAGGCAATTATTGAAGAGTAGCCAGATATCAGTGTAGGTCACAATTGTAGAGGGTTTTGAATGTTTTAGCACAAAGAATCTGGGCTTTATCCTAAAAGTAATGAGGAATCATTGGAGGCCTGATGAATTTGGTAGATTAGGAAGTCTAATCTAGTGGTAGTGTATAGGACATGTTGGAAAAGGGAGAGACTGGAGGTAGGAATGCATGATTGAAGTAATTAAGTGAGAAGATGAGACTTGTGATTGGATAGTAATAGAGACAGGGGAAAGGAAGGAATGAATTTAAGAGACATTTTCTTTTTTTCCCCAATGTTTTAACATTTTTATTTAAAGTTTTGAGTTCCAAATTCTATTCTTCCCCCTTTTCTCCCCCTCACCATCCTGAGACAGTAAACAATCAGATATAGGTCATATATGTGCAATTACGTAAAACATTTCCATTTTAGTAACTGTGTACAAGATGATGTGAATAAAATAAAAACAATGAAACAAAAAAAGTGAAAAATAGCATACTTCAGTCTGTATTCAATCATTATCAGGTCTTTCTCTGGAGGCAGATGGTATGCTTCGTTATTAGTCAGTTGAGATTGTCTTGGATCATTGTATTATTGAGAATAGCTAAGTCATTCACAATTCTTCACCGGACAATATTGCTGTTACTGGGTACAGTGTTCTCCTGGTTCTGTTCATTTCACTAGGCATCAGTTAACAAATCTTTCCAGGTTTTTCTGAAATCATCCTGCCTGTCATTTCTTATAGAACAGTAATATTCCATTATAATCATATAAATGGCTTGTTTAATCATTCCCCAATTGATGAGCATTCCTTTGGTTTCCAATTCTTAACCACTACAAAAAGAGCTGCTATACTATGCCCAAAGGGCTATAAAATTGCATACCCTTTGATTCAGCCATACCACTACTAGATCTGTTTTATGAAGAGAACATAAAAATATAAATAAGTGGAAATAAAAAATGAAAAAGGCTTCACATGTACAAATATATTTATAGCAGCTCTTTTTTGTGGTGGCAAAGTGTTAGAAATTGAGGGGATGGCCATCAATTGGGGAATGGCAGAACAAGTTGTGGTTTATAATTGTGATGGAGTATTATTGTGCTATAAGAAATGGTGAGCAGGCAGATTTCAGAAAAACCTGGAAAGCCTTACAATGTACTGGTGCTGAGTAAAGTGAGCAGAACAAGGAAAACATTGTACATAGTAACGGTAACAACATTGATAGACTTAGCTCTTCTCAGCAATACAATGATCTAAGACTATTCCAAAAGACTCATGATAGAAAATGCTGTGCATATCCAGAGAAAGAACTGTGGAGTCTGAATGCAGATCGAAGCATACTATTTTCTCTTTTTTTTCTTTCTCATGGCTTTTCCCTTTTGTTCTGATTCTTCTTTCGCAATATAACTAATGTGGAAATGTTTGATACATTATACTTGTATAGCCTATATCAGATTGCTTGTCATCTTGGGGAGGGAAGGAGAAAAAAATTCAGAACCCCAAATCTTATAAAAGTGAATGTTGAAAACTATCTTTATATGTAATTGGAAAAAATAAAATACTATTAAGTGGCACAAAAAGAGCTGCTACAAATGTTTGTGCACAAATAGGTCCTTTTCCCTTTTTATTTTTTGGGTGTCTTTAGGATATAGATCTAGCAGTGGTATTACTGGATCAAAGGGTATGCACAGTTTTATAGCCATTTGGGCATAGTTCCAAATTGCTCTATAGAATGGTTGAATTAGTTCACAACTCCACCAACAGTGCATTAATTTCTCATTTTCCCCACATCCCCTCCAATGTTGGTCATTTTCCTTTTCTGTCCTAATAGTCAATTTAATAGCTATGAGAAATATTTTTAATTTGCATTTTTCCAATCAATAATGAGTTAAAGCATTTTTTCTTATGGCAATAGATAGCTTTGATTACTTCATCTGAGAACTGTTCATATCTTTTAATAGTTTATCAGTTTGGGGAATGGCTCTTATTTTTTATAAATTTGACTCTATATGTTTGAGAAATAAGTCCTTTATCAGAGAAATTTGTTTCAAAAAATTTTTTCCCAGTTACTGTTGCTCACTGTATTTCCCTCCATCTTATTTCTCCCATTTAATCTATTCTCTCTCTCCTTTCACTTGTCCCTTCTCAAAAGTGTTTTGTTTCTGACTACCCCCTCCTCCAATCTGCCCTCCCTTCTATTACCCTTCTCCCTTTCTCTTGTTCTTTTCTCCTCCTACTTTTCCATTGGGTTAGATAGATTTCTGTACACAATTGAGTGTGTATGTTATTCCCTCTTTGAGCCAGTTCTGATGAGATTAAGGTTCACTCACTCCCCCTAACCTTCCCCTTTGTTCCCTCCACTGTAAAAGCTTTTTCTTGCCTCTTTCATGTGAGATAATTTGCCAATTCTACATCTCCCTTTCCCTTTCTCCCAGTATATTCCTCTCTCACCCATTAATTTTATTTTTTTAGATATCACCCCTCCATATTCAACTCACACCTGTGCCCTCTATCTATATATACTCCTATTGCCTTAATAATGAGAAAGTCTTGATAAGTTACAAATATCATCTTCTCATGTAGCAATGTAAATAGTTTAACCTTATTAAGTCTCTTATGATTAGCCTTTCCAGTTCACCTTTCTATGCTTCTCTTGAGTCTTATATTTGCAAGTTAAATTTTCTATTCAGTTTTGGTCTTTTCATCAAGAATGCTAGAAAGTCCTCTATTTCATTGAATATCAATTTTTTCCCCCCGAAGGATTATACTCAGTTTTGCTGGGTAGGTGATTCTTGGTTGTAATCCTAGCACCTTTGCCCTCCAGAATACCATATTCCACGCCTTTAATGTAGAAGCTGTTAGATCTTGTGTTGTCTTGACTATGGCTCCGTGATGTCTCAATGGTTTCTTTCTGGCTGCTTGCAATATTTTCTCCTTGACCTGGGAGCTCTGGAATTTGGCTATAATATTCCCAGCAGTTTTCATTTGGGGATCTCTTTCAGGAGGTGATGAGTAGATTTTCAATTTTTAATTTACTCCCTGGTTTTGGGATATCAGGGCAGTTTTCCTTGATTATTTCTTGAAAGATGATGTCTAGGCTCTTTTTTTTGATCATGGCTTTCATGTAGTCCAATAACTTTCTTCTTCTTCTTCTTCTTCTTCTTCTTCTTCTTCTTCTTCTTCTTCTTCTTCTTCTTCTTCTTCTTCCTCTTTTTGGTGAGGCAATTGAGTTAAATGACTTGCCAAGGGTCACACAGCTAGTGTAAGGGAAGTAGAGGAAAAATTAGGAAGAGAAATGAGAGTGATGCAAGAAAATCAAGAAAAATGAGTCAACAGCTACCTCTCTTACTTGATTTTCAAAATCCTTTTTGAGCTCTTCCATAACCTGAGACCAATTCATATTTTTCTAGGAGGCTTTGAATGTAGAAGCTTTGATTTTGTTATCTTCTTCTGAGTGTGTGTTTTCATCTTCCTTGTCACCAGAGTAACTTTCTATGGTCAGAATTTTTTCCATTGTTTGCTCATTTCCCCAGCCTATTTCTTAACTTTTAATTTTTGTTAAAGTAGGGCTCTGCTTCCAGGGTGGAGGATGCACTGTCCCAAGCTTCAGGGGTTTTGTGCAGCTGTTTTCAGAGATACTTCTAGGGACCAGTAAGTTTTCAGTTTTTCCAAGGTGGTATGATCTAAGGGGAGGTGTGTTTATTACTCTTCTGGCCTATGCTCTGGTCTGTGAATGACCACAAGCACTCTTTTCTGCCCTGGAACTGTGACAGGGTGCTCACTCCACTGTGGCCGCAAGCTCTGGCACGCTAGTGCTCCTTCTTGCCCAGGGGCTACCACCCAGGACTGTGACCCAGATCTGAGTATGGGCAAAGCAGCAGAGTCCTGCCCCCAGTGCTAGCAAAGAGACCTATGTCATCACCTTTTGATCAGTTGTTCCACTCCTTTATGGTCTGTAGCTTGAGAGCTCCGGAAGCAGTTGCTACTGCTGCTGATTCAGTGGCTCCCAAGGCCTGCTCCTGCTTTGCTGAGGTTGGGGCCCTATGCTGGCCTATGTTCCACTCTCACCCAGTGTGACATCTTCTAAGTTGTCTTTGAATGGAAAATTGTTTCACCCCATCCTTTTGTGGGTTCTTTTGCATTAGGAATTGTTTTATGGCATCATTTATAGTTGTTTGGAGGGGTTTTGGGGGGAGCTCAGGAGAGTCCCTGCCTTTTCTCTGCCATCTTGGCTCTTCCCCCCATATGAGACATTTTCAAAGGAAGAATGGAAGCTTCTCAACCCTTCCCAGAGGTATACACTAAATACATTCCCTCCTTTCCCTTTGGGCTAATTCAATCCTACCCATATCATTTAAAGACAGGATTGACTGATGACTAAGCTTTTACAAAATGACAATGAATCACCAGTAGGTTCTTACTCAAAAAACCTGCCAACTTCTCCCATTATGATAATATGAAACTGTATTTTTAAGCCAATAGAAGAGCCTTTAAAAATATATGTATGTGTACATATACATTAATGAATTTTTCTGGCATTCTGTAAAACTTCAGAATTCTGTCACAATTTGACATTTTCTTAGGATGACATTATGACATCTGGAAGGGACTTTAGAGATGATCTGTGCTAACCCCCCTTAATTTATAGGCAAGGAAACAGAAGACCAGAAAGATTAAGTTACTTTCCCAATGTCACATAGGTAGCAAGTGGCAGAATATGGATTTGAACCCAGATTCTAGTTGAACACATTCCTCACTGAACCACAATTCTTAAAGATCAACCTGGAAAGATTACTTAGAAAGGCATAAAATACTAGGAAAAAAAAACAGTCAGAGCCTACTGCCAGCTATGATGTTCTGAAGACTTTTAAAATGGTTGATGTGTTAATATTTTGCAATAGTGACAATTACCTTGATTGACATTTCTTCTCTTAGTTGTACCAAAAGGTTTTCATCTGATCTCATATTTCATCCATTTGCAGGGGGTTACTGTGTCCTCTTAGTATTGCCTTCATATAAGGCTTTGTTCTGTGTTCTCTCTTTGACACGTCAGATGATCTAGGAGAAGAGTTCCCTCATCCTGAGGTCATGCCCACGTGGATGGAAAATGCCCACTGTTGGTTAATACTGTCTTTACTAGTAAGAAGCAGAGCCAAGAATGTGGGCTTTGTTTGACTTTTCATTTATGTTATCCAGAGCTCTCAGATCAAGTAGCAAGGCTATTCTGAGAAACATTTGGTGTTCCCAGTTGGTTCACGTAAATGTGAGAGTTACCTTAAAATGAGATCAGAAAACTCATGAATCCAGAAATCCCCTGATTTTTGATAACTATTTTCAGAGGAATCCCAATTTTTGGAAAAGAACTTGCCCTAATATGGACCTGGATTAAAATCCTGTTTCAGGCACTTCCTGTGTGACCTTGGGCAAGTCACTTAACTTTTTTGTGACACAATTTTTTCATTTGTAAAATGAAGGTTCTAGATTGGATGGCACCTCTAACTATATAGCCATATGATTACATTCTTAGATCATCTGGGGTCTGGGAGATCATTTTAGGACTGTACAGAAGTATCAGAGCAGTGCTAGGGAGTTCCTATGATAAACAAAAACAACAACTGAGGAACCAGTTCAGATCTCCTCGAAACACATCAAAAGCTGGTATTCTTCTGCTAATGTTTTATTTTGAAATTTATCTCAACAGTTGAGGTATTTTTTCCAAAAAGGCAGATCACAACCTATCCACGCTTGCCCAGCTTGGGTGACTCATGAGCATGCCCTTTCAAAAGTCCATGCTGAGGGGTCAGCCCAATGTGGTGGAGACTTTCTATCCATCCTCTCCACATTGAATGGACCTTAATGGAGTATATTATCCTTCATGGTTGCCATATGATTGTCCCACATTTTAAAAAATATACATTTCTTTGTTATTTTTTTTTAAATTCTAGAAAAATACAGAATTTGACTAAAGATTGAACATATGGCTCAATGACAACCTCAAATTTATGTCTTCATCATTTTGAAAAAACAAACAGTAATCATTACCCTATTCCATGGATTCTGCAATTTGAAAACAATTGTCCCCATCTGTGATTGCACTGGAGTTCAGGAGAGAAATTGTATCTATGTGCATAGGTTTATGATATCTCAACCCAAGTGACTTGACGAGATAATCAAGAGTGGGCATAGTGAGAAGAGCAGAGGATTCAGTATAGAGTCTTGGTGGACATGGTTAGGTTGGCAGAACATGGACGATGAGCAAAGGAGACCGAGACGGATCATCCAAATGGGTAAGAGAGGAACTGGGAGGAAGCAGTGTCACAAAAGTCGAAGTAGTCAAGAGTCTCAATTAGGAGAGGGTAGCAATATGTTTCAAAAGACATGATTTGACATGTATTCATGTGCTATAACCAACAGTTGCTAAAGACCCAGAAAAGATAGGTCTTGCCACCAAAGTCCTTGGCATCATCAAATGGCTAATAATGACAAACAATAACAATAACAACAATATTTATATGGTACTTTAAGATTTGTAAGGTGCCAAACTGAATCTCTACAGAGGTTGCCTCCCAGAATTACAGCTATGAGTATTCACTGGAAACATTGCTATTTCAAAGGCTGTCTTCATCAAGGTTTGAAGGGGGATGGTGATTACGGTGGTTGAGGTGGTGGTTTGATTTGCCTGACACATATTACCTTCTGTCTCTCCCTCAGAGTGAGTGCCCACTACTTCAGCTAGGCAAATCTGCTTTCCCTGTGAGTAGCAGTTAATTGGCAGTTGCTAGGGATGGTTAACCCCTTCTCCACAGGATTTGTTGTCTCAGATGATGGCTATGAGGGCTGGCTGGAAGCAGAACAGGTGGTATGCGGAGTGCTATTACTCCCAGGATTTCTAGACTTATTTGCCTGTTAGAAGGGCAAGCCTGGGTGGCATTATACAATCAGGGGCTCTGGGCAACCAGGGTACAATAAAACGACATTGGACTTCTGTGGCACACAGGGAAGTAACAGTCAGGAGAAGGTGGGAAGGAGGTTAGGAACTTATCCTGCTCCTCAAATAATGTTAATGAAAGAGACAACATTAAAATATTACGCTTTCGTGTATACAAAACATATTTAGGAATTTAAAGTGTTAAAAGTACAATTCCAGGTTACCAGTAAAACTTATGAAATGTGCCCTAATTTTTTTTCAGAACACATATGTAATGGATTTGGATGAGGTGTGCCTGAGACTTCACAACAGAACAAGCTTTGGAGATCTCTTGTAAATCTGTGATTGTACAATGACCCCGTTTATAGCATCTATTCAATATTAATAGGGCCATGATAGTGTTGTTCATCTTTAAAAGGTAGAAGAAATTGAGTCACAGAGAATTTAGCAATACATGTAGGAATTTAAATGTTTCCACTTTTTGAAATGGAAACAAGATGCCCTTACACAAGAATGTCTTTTACTATGAAATTAGCAAGAAAAGAGAAAAAACAAAAATGAAACTATGCATTTTAACAGAAATGATTTGTCCAGAAAATAAGCCTAGTATAAAGGAAATGAATCAGCCAACGTTGATTTTATCCATTGGTTAACAAAAGTTGATTGCAATATGCACAAAATATCTGTGCCTTTATAATGTAGAAAAACACCTCCACCAGCTCAATCCCATATATGACTTAGTAAATAAATCCTGAGGAGTTGTCTGAGGCCTACCAAGGGTAACTGACTTGACCAGGGTCACTCAGCCAGTTAGTGTCAGAGGTTAGATTTGAATCCAGATTTTTCTGAGTCTAAGCCTGGCACTCTATTAACTATTCCAAGCACCCTCTATGAATATATCATATTTGGAGAAAAAGAGGAGAGAGAGAGGTGTGGGTCTGTATTCAGCCTTGACTAATTATATATGCTTTGTGACACATACACCTCTCCCTCCAGGCTCAAGGAGGAGCAGAATCTAGAAGACAAGAAAGAACTTTAAGTTATTAAAAAATTAATATGAGACAGATCACATGTTCCAGATACTGGCATATTAGTTTTTTCTTTGTTTTATTGAATTGCAAAGAAAATGTCTTGAGCTATAAATCAGAAAATCAGGCTTCCATTGAAAGCTTCACAATGAAACCCTCTGCAGCTCCACAGACACCCTTGATTCTATTTTACCTCTCTACTCATTCAATGCTATTTAATTAATATCTAGGGTTGACTTCTTTGCCTTCTTATTCAATTCAGTTAAGTCGATCAATATTTATTAAGGCCTACTTTGTGGAAAACACTGGAGATTCAAAGGCCAAAACAAAATATTTTTTGTCCTCAAAAAGCTTGTGTTCTACTAAGAGTAAGAAGTAATTACAAAGTAATTTAATGAGGGAGAGAATGGGGTAGAGAGAGATTGGGAAATTTCTTATGTAGAAAGATTAACATTCCAATGTTAGGGAAAGGAAGGAAGGAATGAACAAGAACAAATGAAAAAAGAAAGGAAGCATTCATTAAGCACCTACTATGTGCAAATACTATACTAACCACTTCACAAATATTATCTCATTTGATCCTCAAAACAACCCTGAGATATAGGTACTATTATTATCCCCATTAAGTGAACAACAAACAAGGAAAAGATGAAGATGAATCCTTGTATGATAAAAATATGCATTATATTTCTTCCCAAGTTTTAGGACCTGAGGCCTACTTGAACCATTTAAAATATTTATAGTCATATATTTGTTTTGATATATTCATAGAGCACTGGGCATGGAGTCAGGAAGACCTAGATTCAGTTTCTATCTCTGATCATTTAGCAGCTATGTTAACTCTGGGCAAGTCATTTAACCTGTATGTGCCTCAGGTGACTCCTTAGGACTTACTTCTGAAGTGAGTTCTCACTGTCATCCTTCCTGTACAGTTTCTGCAGCTTCATTTGCAATGACAAATTGTTGGTCATGGTTATGATTTGTTTGATGTTGTCTCCTTTATCAGTAAGGCATTCTCCTGATTATAACATTATTTCTTTGGGAAAATTCACTTTGCTTATGGTGCAATTTCCAGGAATTTATTGCAAGAAAAGTAGTTACTACTCATATGGGAAGGGCAGTCATGGAGTTATGGAGTCTATTGACTTGAGGCTCCAAGGATCAAGTCACCACACTAGTCCTCTTTATTGCTGTGAACAAGTATAACTTGACTCAGCATTGAACTTGAGGGAAGAATTCTGCATGCCATGAGCGCTCAATAAATAATGTTGATTAGCTGTTGGGAGTATTGCATTTGAAGACGTATCACTTTGAACAGATTCTTAAACAAAAAGTATGTGTGCTTCTTCAAAGCAAGTTACAGGATCAAACATTATGCAACACTAGTTTAGTGGGAGGTTTTACAAAAAGTCACCTATTTGTTTGGGACCATGTGATGATGGTGATCACATATAATGATTCCATACATTCCATTATGAGAACTCCATGATAACTTCATAAGGTTGTCCTGTTGTCCATTTTATGTGCGAGGAAACTCTACCTCAGGAAGGTGAAATTTGTCTAAAATCACCTGACTAGTGAGTGGCAGAACCAGATGTGACTTTTGAGTCCAGCACTCTTTCTGCTAATTAATCTTGGATATATGAGCCCCCCCTCAGATTTTTGATAACTGCATTTTGATATAATTAGTTTGCTTTGTAGTCCTATGTATTTTATTTTTGTAAATTTAAAAACACAATTTTGAGAAGGGGGTTCATAGGCTTCATCAGATTGCCAGGGACCCATGACACAAGAAAAAATTGGGAATGCCTGTTAGTCTAGACAACCTTTCAATTTGGTTACTTCTTTCAAAAGGCAATCCATGTGCCACCTGCCCAATGGTGATTTATGTGGCTTTTCTTTTCTTGTATCCCTTCTTTGAACTGCCTCTAGGTAGTTCTAGAGCCCCCTACTGGCAGCAGGATGGCAAGTACAAAAAAAGGAGCACAGGTCCATGTTCTTAGTTTAAGGTGCACTTTTGCTGATGAAATTAATAACGAGAGTAGTGTTTATAGTCTCTGTTTAGTTTTCAGTCTGTTTCTAGGCATCATGTCATCTAAGGTGGCAGGTTACAGCTTTTCCTATGACTCGAAAGAAATTTTTTTAGAGCAAATGATGTCTTTATTTATCTATTTATCCATTATTTTACTTATTTATGAACATATTCAATTGTATTTTTTGTTTATTTATCTATATATTCATCTATCTATATCTATATATCTACCTACCTATCTATAATACAATGCCTCTTGGGGAATATTAGAACGAGCTAGCTCTATAGCTGCAGCAATGATTGTAAGAAAATAAACACATGCCCTGCTATTACCCAGCCCTCCCAGACTCTATTAAATGGGTCGGAAGGGCAGGGCACTGTAAACTCATGCCTACAGGAAAGGCAAATGCTGTGTTTTAAAGTATAATTTAGTGTAATGAACCTCTGCAAGCCCTGCAAGTCACAACGAGCAATATTTTGGAAACAGGTATAATTGGTAACCGAGCCACACCACCAGAAAATGTAGGAAATGTTATCCTGGAAGGACTTGAGTGAAAAGCAGAAAAGGGGATCAGGAAATGAGGAAATCTGTTGCTGAGAAATACTGGGAAAAGTAAACAAAACAATCTGGCCTCCCAATGGTTATCTCCTTTTTTAAGGATATAGTGGAAATGATAGCAGTTGGCATGAAGTCTCTACATGTGCTCAAAAGACAGATTTATGAAGAAATAGTTGAAGCTTAAGGCCAAATGTGTGGTTGTGTTGAATAACTGAATGGAGAGAGAAGACTACCTTAATGACCACCACTTAAGTACTGAAGGCTTATTTAAATGGTTTGCAGACAAGTTATGAAATAGTTTTTTTAAAAATGATATTTGGGCTCAATGAAAAAAGATGGTGATTAAGCTTACAAAATAGTATTTTGCTGCAGGGAAGGGGAATCCCCATCACATTTATGAGTCATAAAACTTGACTCTACATATCACTCCTGAGTGTGCAAATTAGAAATTGGCCCTTAATTATAAATGACAGATGGTATTTCCATAATTGATTACGAGGATTAAAAAAACAGCAACTAGTATCTAAGCTAGTCAGTGTGGAAAGAAGGGATCACACTCCTGCTTAATTGAGTGAAAGATCCAGGGAGAAAAGCAAAATTGAGGAAGAGATGGCATATACAGCGTATCACTGATTTGAATAACATATTTTTCATTCCATCAATCAAAAAACAAGCATTTATTAAGTGCCTGTTATATGCCAGGTACCGGAGGCACTGAGGTAGGCACCACGTACAAAGGTCAAAATCAAATATAGTTCCTGTTCTTAAGGAACTTATAGGCTAGTTAGGGAAGGCAACAGGTACATATATACAAAGATAAATCCATACACACACATATGTATATGCATATATATGTACATATATACATATACACACATATAAAATGGACAACAATACAAGGAGACTGGAAAATGAGGAGGTGCTGGCAGCTGGAGGGAATCAGGAAAGACTTTTTTGTAGGAGACAGTAGATAAGTGAACTTTGAAGGAAGAGGAGTAATGTGCAGTAAATTTGGAGAGGTAAGTTGGATCCAGATTGTGAAGAGCTTTAAATGGCAAATTGAGTAGTTTGTATTTAATCCTAAAAGTAATAGAGAGCCACAGCAGTTTACTGAGCAGTGTACATGGTGAAACTTTCATTTTAAGATTAATTTGGTTACTAAGTTACTAAGTGGGAGATGTGAGAGACTAGAGCTAGGAATCCAATTAGGAAACTATTAGAGTAGTCCAGGTGTGGGGAACCTGCAGCCTCGAGGCCACATGTGATCCTCTAGGTCCTCAAGTGTGGCCCTTTGACTGAATCCAAACTTCACAGAACAAATCCACTTAATAAAAGGATTTGTTCTGTAAAACTTGTACTCAGTCAAAAGGCTGCATCAGAGCACCTAGAAGGCCACATGAGAAGTCCATGCAAAAGGTCAAAAGGTCATAAAATTGGGTGTGATCACATAAGTGGAAATGAGGGGATGAATACAAGAGTTGCTGTGGAGGTAGAATGAACAAGCCTTGGTGATTTAGAACTGAAGAGTGAATGCCCTGGTATAAGAGCAGAACTATCTGGTGATCCTATGAATTAAAAATGTATTTATTCCACTTTAACTTGCACGAGTTGGTCACTCTTACATAGAGTTGTAATTAGGGGAGGGTAGCTATGGCTTTGCCACCAACGTTAGAGGGGAGATGCTTGATCCCCACTGTTGCCTGGGATTGGTGTCTTCAAGTACCTTGTGGTAAATACCTTGAAAGCTTGTGCTTGTGCTAGAAACTAATGGAGAAAATAGATCAAATACAGAGCCTGGGGATGAGGTCATAGTCACAGAAGTTGGGGAAGGGGAGAGATCACAGGCTATTCATTCCCCACTCACCACTCTCTTCCCCCTACCCCCATGAAAGGTCCTATAATCAGACCATCTTTTCCAAGGCAATCTGCCTCTATCTCCATCCTCATCTTCCCTCACTGGTTATGCCCACATTCCCAACCCTACCCAGTTTGCCCCTATGTCTTCCCAGTTTCTACCCTACTTTATTCCCTCTTTAAACTGTACCCCCCTTTTGTTAACAAACTTCCTTTCACCCTAATTCTCTTCCTCTTATACTTCTTTCATTATCTGTTGCTTACAGAAACCTAGCTTTCTTTTTTAAAAAAAGTATTTAATTAATTAACTTGTAGTTTTCAACATTCACTTCCACAAGATTTTGAGTTCCAAATTTTCTACCCATCTGTACCCTCCCCTTACCCCAAGACAACGTCCATTCTGAATACCCTTTCCTCTAATACGCCCTCCCTTTGATCATCCCCCCAATTTTCTTAATCCCTTCCCCTTCTATTTTCCTGTAGGGCAGGATAGATTTCTATACTCCATTGCCTGTATATCTTATTTTCCAGTTGCATGTAAAAACAATTTTTAACATTTGTTTCTAAAACTTTGGGTTCCAAATTCTCTCCCTTCCTCCCTCTCCACCCATCTTCATTGAGAAGGCAAGCAACTCCTTACAGAAACCTAGCTTTCTTATGAAGACATCACTTTTCTTGGTACCCTCTCCTAGGCCGCTGGTGTCTTCCCTCCCAATACCTGTCACGTAGTCCAAGAGGAGGAGTTGCTGTATTCCTTGCTGACTACTGCCACTCACATCCATTACCACTGTCACTTAGCAAGTACCTCTCCTTTTTAAATCACTCTGTCCCAAGGGTTATTACTATTGTGTGTGTGTGTGTGTGTGTGTGTGTGTGTGTGTGTGTGTGTGTGTGTATGTATGTGTCATGGATGCCTTTGTTAGTCCTGTGAAATTTATGGATTATCTTTCTGAATGATATTTTAAAACATGTAAAATAAAATATGAGATTACAAAGGAAACCAATCATTGAGATAGTTATAAAAATATTTGCAAAACAAATTAATAAAGCCCATGTTAATCACTGCTAATAGATGATCCAGGTAAAGTGAATACAGCACTGGGCTTGGAGTCAGGAAGACATCCTCATGAGTTAAAATCCTAGCCACTTACTAGCTGTGTGACCCTAGGCAAGTCACTTAATCCAGTTTGCCTCATTTCCTCATCTGTAAAATGATCTGGAGAAGGAAATGGCAAACCACTGTAGTATATTTGCCAAGAAAAATCCCAAATAAGGTCACGAAGAATTAGACACAACTGAAATAACTCAACAACAGATTATCCAGCTTTAACTCTATATGGATGAATTGACTCTGCAGCTTTAACACTGTGTGGATAAATTATGTCTATTGCCTGGTTTTTTTCATGCATTTCAATACAAACCTTTTCGCGCTTGTCCAACTATATATATATATTTGGGACAGAAAATATAACTGGATGTTGAAGTGGCCTGAGAGTTGAACAGGAAGAAGATAGTGGACTGGATTTCTTGTGAGAGATTGCGAAATTCACTAAAATAGCAAAACCAGTACAAAACTTAGGAGGAGTCGCATCTGTGCATAGATTATGAAAGTCCTCTTTCCATTCAAAGTGAGTTTGTTTTTTGGCAAAAAAACCAAAACAAAACCTTCATCATTTCCAAAATATTGATAGTCTTTACAATTCACAGAGGGTGTGGTGTCAGCATGTACATATTGAACAAAAACAAGGCTATATTGGGAGGTATCTGTAGTTTCATCAAGCTGCATGCTAAAGTAGAAGGTTGAAGCAACTGATTTCTCAATGACTTGCTGCACAATGTTGAAATATCAGCTCTTTTAGAACATATCACATTATGTGACAATGGAATTACTTATATTTCCCCCCATTCCAAACCAAAAACCAGTTGATTATTTCCAGTGTACATTGCTTAACTAAAGTTTTTCCAGTAGTGTGGGGCTTCTTTTGGTTGGTAATCTGGTAATCAATGTTATAGGATACTCCTGTAAAGGTGTTATTGAAGCATCGAGGTGGTACAGTAGATAGAGTGCTGGACCTGGAGTCAGAAGAACTGAGTTCAAATCTAGCCACAACATGAATAATAGCTGTATGACCCCGGGCCAGTCACTTAATCTCGGTCTCAGTTTCCTTAATTGTAAAATGGGTATGATAATGATGGTACCTATTTCACAGTCTTGTTGTTGTTTAATTAAGTTTTAGTTTTCAGCATTCACTTCCATAAGCTTTTGAGTTTTAAATTTTCTCCTCCTCCTTTCCCACCTTATTCCCCAAGATGGCGTGCAATCTGATACAGGCTGTACAAAAAATATGGAAAGTTTCATGAATTTGTGTGTTATCCTTGCGCTGGGGCCATGCTAATTTCTCTGTATTGTTCCAATTTTAGTATCTGTGCTGCCAAAGCAAGCATTGTTGTTTTTTTTTAATTAAAATTCTGAATTTAAATAAAACAAGCATGTTGATAACAAAGTAGAATAGAAAAAAAGAGCATCGCCTATAAAAATGCAAATCTGTTATGTTTAACTTGCTTTTCCTTCTAGATCTGTAATAAAGTTATCATGTAACTTTCACCCACATCCCATATATGTGTGTGTGTGTGTGTGTGTGTGTGTGTGTGTGTATATATATATATATATATATATATATATATATATATATATATATATATATATATATATATATATATATATATATATATATATATATATATATATATATATATATATATATATATATATATATATATATATATATATATATATATGTAAATCCATACTATACATACTTTTATTTATCAGTTCTTTCTCTGGATGCAGATAGCATCTTCCTTCCTTTGTAGTTAATTTAGGTATTTAAAATAGTCAAAATGACCATTATAATTTACTGGATTGTTTTCACAATCACCTAGACTTAACACTGATACTTAAAAATTTAAGAATGACATTGTTGATGGGAATCACCATACAAAATACTTACATTCTTCAAGCTGCATAGAATGAAAAGTTCTCAATATAGAGAAATTTAGCAGAGGAAATCAAAATAACATGTGAGTGAGTTCAATATTATCAACATTGTCTGATATGCTCCTGAAATTGTACTTAAGAACCTTTCAGCAAGCATAGAGGGTATGTTTACCATTTAATGTTTTTACAAAATGCAATTATTTTATCCACCTGTGCATTAATCCATAGAACATTAAACATAATACAATAATGGTGGGGTAGCAACTTGTGTTAGGACCATTTTTTAAAAAAATCTGGACCCCACTGAAAAAAATAAGAATGAGATAATAATAATAACAACAATAATCTGCTGGTTGTTTTTATCTACTTGTGTAATGGTACACAGAAGATTCTGTCTAAAAGAACCATATCAGGATAGCAACTTGTCCCAGGACTGTTTCTATCTGAACCCTATCAAAGGGATAAGAAGATAATAATAACAATAATAATAACAGTAATAATGAAGATAAAAGATGGATTGGGTTTTGAGGGGGTTAATAAATACAAACTATCTTTGAAACTTAGGGAATCTTGAAGATATTTCAGGACCCACTCAGCATTACAAGAGTAAATTTTATTGCCATATAAAGTCTAAAAAAGGTGACTGCTAATTGTATCACATGAAATTTGCATTAATACCCAGTATGCAGGTGATGGAATGGAAAATTCTTGTCATTTGGATCATCCTCGTCTTGCCTGTACTCTAAGGGTAAGATTCCTTGCCCTCTGGTCTTATTGCTATGCTGCTCCCATGGTATTATTTAAATGTAAAGCCTCTTTCTAGAGCATGTAAAGCATGTAAAATTGCTCCACGCCCTATGTTTTTTTGAATGGTTGTCATAGTATTCAAATTCTGAGTAATGACTGGAGGGGGAAGGGGGAAAAGAATATTACATTGCTTTTACATCAGGAATTGCCAAAATCAGAAGTTACACGACAGGGCAAGTGATTGTCAGCCAGCCGGTCTACACCTAACTTGAGTCTGCTGAGGCACGAGATACAGCCCAGAGCTTTAGCTCCACCTAGGCATGTAATGAATCAGTTGATGAATCAGTTAATCAGCAGGTTCCCCTCAGGTTGTGTTCCTCAGGAGCTTTGTTCCCCTTTTCATTAGTCCTTTCTTGCACCATGCTCTGAATGGTGCAGCTGAGAGAATGTTGGATTTGGAATCGTTACATCTCATTTTAAGTTCATGGTCTATAAAACTATTCGGAATGATTATTTTGATTATTATGTGGGAGAAGAGAGTAAGGACACAAGGAGAGGGAGGAGGGAAGATAATTATTTTTGCTCCTTGTATTTGAACGTATAAAAAATATTCTTTGATTACCTGTTCAGTATCAATTAATCAATCAATCAACCAAGCAGTCAATAAGCATTTATCACAAATCTACTATGGGCCAAACACTGTGGCAGGGATTGAGTATACAAATGTGAAAGTAAAACATTCCCTGCTCTTAAGGAAATTACATTCTATTGCTATGAAGTCTGAAGAACTTTCAGCTATTTTCTGAACAACTGTACTACTAACCAAGCAGATTATACAAATAAACTCTATTCACATTGAGTGTTTAGCTTTGCAATTTAGTGTAATCAGAGCAACAGGCTCACTTCTGACTTATAGCCTAGCTCGACAGCATATCTCAACTTTTTGTTGTTATTGTTCAGTTGTTTCAGTCGTGTCTAACTCGTTGTGACCCCATTTGGAGTTTTCTTGGTAAAGCTACTAGAGTGGTTTGCCATTTCTTTCTCTAGCTTATTTTACAGATGAGGAAACTAGCAGCTAGGTGGCACAGTGGTTAGATTACTGGGTTTAGAATCAGAAAGACTACTCTTCATTAGTTCAAATCTGACCTCTGATACTTTCCAGCTGTGTGATCCTGGGCAAGTCACTTAATGCTGTTATTTCAGTTCCTCATCTGTAAAATGAGCTGGAGAAGGAAATGGCAAATCACTCCAATAGCTTTGCCAAGAAAACCCATGATGGGGTCACAAAGAGTCACAATAAAAAGTTGTGACCCACCAATTCACATCTCAACTAGCAAATCTTTAATGCTGTTCTTCCAAAGGACTGCTGATTTGCTTCTTGTAAAAAGTTATCAGCCTTATAAATATGACAATACTTCATTGCAACTGATTGAGTAGGCTCTACATTTGAAAAAAATGTCAATGTTCTATACACCATTGCATTCTATGAGGGGTATGTGTATGTGAATTTAATTCAATTAAGCACCTACTATGTGAAAGGTCCTTGTGCTAGGCAGTGGGAATACAAAAATAATAATGAACCAATTCCTGAACTTAAGGGGTACTGTGGCACACATGTCCATAGGTATGTAAACACAAAATAATTTGATTAGGAAGAGCATTAACAACTTGAGAGATGAGAAAAAGCTTCACAGGAGTTGGTACTTAAGCTGACTTTTAAAAAGATAGGTATGTATGTGACAGCTAGGTGGCACAGTGGGTAGAGCCCTGGCCTTGAACTCAAGAGGACCTGAGTTCAAATCCGGCCTCAGACCAAACACTTGACACTAACTGTGTGACTGTGGGCAAGTCACTTAACCCCAATTGCCTGAAAAAAGAAAAAAAAGATGGGTATGAAAGATAGAGATGTGAAGAGAGTATATTCCAAGTAAGAGTGTGGCTTGAACAAATGCATGCAGGTGGGAGATGAGATGCCAAATTTAGTGAACAACTGCCAGGATAATCTTACTCCATGAAGAGGAATAAGCTGAAGAAAGACTGAAAGGGTAGACCGCGGAATACCTTAAATGGTAGATTAAGGCTCTTCTATTTTATCTCAGAGACCATAAAGGCTTTTAAGTAGGGGAGTGAGATGAGGAAAGTGATTCTTAACTCTAAAAGAGATATATAAGCATGATTTGTTACTTCTAAAATTGAATTTATTATCTTCCTTACAAATTCTTCCTTGCTCCATATTTATTAACTTTTTTTTTGGAGGGGAGTCAGAAGAGTTGTTGAAATCTAGATATTTCATTTAGAAATGACATCTAATTCATTTCCTGGATCTGTTAATGGTAACTGACATTTAAATAGGGTTTTGGGATTTAGAAAGGCCTATATGCTTTGTATCATTTGATCTTGACAACAGTCTTAGGTTTTTTTACGGATGTGAAAACATAGGCTCATAGAATTGAAGTGACTCGCTCATGGTTGAAAAGCTAACAGATGTGGAGGAATGATTTTAATCCAATCCTGACTCCAGTTTCTCCCCTCTTTCTACCATATTGCACTGCCTCTCAATCTGGTGGTCTTCCATGGGGAAATCCCCTTCATGTATTCTCTACAACTTCAGTTCAAATCATGAGGGATTTTGATGGTAATTGATCTAACCAGGCTTGTTTGCCCTCTCCCAGTTTAAAAAACAAAACTAAAAATATCTGAAATTAATGTAGGCCTAGGTCAGGGATGTGGAACCTGCAGCCTGGAGGCCACATGTGGCCTTCTAGGTCCTCAAGTGCAGCCATTTGACTGAATCCAAACTTCACAGAACAAATCCCCTTATTCATATGCTCCTCATGCAAACAAACCCAGGAAAGGAGAAGCATTGAAGAGTAAAGCATTTAACAAAAAAAGAAATGAATGGTAAGTAAATAAGATCAATATTAGCTTCATTTCCTATTGAATAGTGACTTTCCATTTCTTCTCTAAGTCTCTTTAAACTACCATGGGAAATGAGCTCCTCTAAAACATTCATTCTTGAACAAGTCCTTTATAGTTAGAGTGGACTTTTGGTAAGTCTGTGTCTAGGGTCTCCTAAAACGCACATCATTTCATATTGCTTTGGATAACATTATCTCCAACAGCTTGACTCAGAACCTTTGTGTCATTTATTCTGCAACTCCTGAGTTGTATGGCTTCTGATTTGACTCTCTACTCTCTGTGGTTGGGAACCTAGCCAATGTTCTCCATGATCTTGATAGGGCGAGACTTTTTTTTCCTAGCAGTGGCTTCACTGTAATTCACAAGTAGTTCACTTTAGCTTAGGCTGAAGTATCATCACTATCATCATCATCATCATCATCATCATCATCATCATCATCATCATCATCATCATCGTCACTACCTTCATTCTCCCAATAGCAAAGGAAAGACCTTTGGAAATAGGCCAGCCATGGGCGTTAGTGACTAAATAGCCATTCTATTTTTTTTAAAGAAGAAATTAGTTTCATTTATTATTACTTTCTTTTTTTAGAAGCTCATGCTGGCTCATAGTGGCCACCATATTCTTGTCAAGAGTTTGGAACTCTGTGGGCCTGAGAGGAGAAAAAGGAGACATGGGGCTGATCCTGATTTCCTGTCCCCAGTTTGTAGTTCCTTATCCTCTCTTATTAATTTGTACTATTTTGGGCAGATTCTTTATTTGTTTTCATTTTGTTCCTGTCCCTCTTGCCCCCCCATAAAATGTAAGCTACTTGACAGAAAAAAAAAAACCTCTCTCTTTTTTTTTAATCTTTGTATTCCCAGCATCTAGTACAGTACCTGCATATAGTATGTGGTCAATAATGTGATTTTTATAAGGGCAAGTGATTTCTTAATTGCCAAAGCTGATCGCTTTTCCAAGGCCTCATCATTCTTGACCTCTCTGCTGCATTTGACATTGCTGACTAAACTCTTGTCTGGTGCACTTTCTCCTTTCTGGGATTTTATGCCACTGTTCTTTGCTGGTTCTCCGCCAACCTGTCTGACCAACTCCTTCTTAGTCTCCTTTCATGACTCCTCAGCCATATGATGCCTCCTCACTGGAAGTGTTCCTCAAACCTCTGTCCTGGGCTCATTTACTTTCTATTTCTACATAGTCTTAGTTTCCATAGATTCAATGATCACCTCTATATTGAAGACACATAGATTTATAGATCCAGTCTGAGGTTTAGTCCCACTTCACCAACTGCCTATCAGACATTTCAAGTGGATGTCCCAGAGAAGTCTCAAACTCAATATGTCCGAAACAGAATTCATTCCCTTTTCTTTCCCACCCCCATCCTGATTCTAAACTTTGCTATTTCTATCAGGGGTACCATTATATTATCTATTATGTTCATTATCTCTTCATCATACTTCACTCTCCACTCTCACTTTCCCTACATATCTGGTCAGTTGCCAAGACTGACTATTTCTACCTCCAAAACATTTTTCACATCTCATCACTTCTCTCTACCCGTAAAACCACCGCCTTAGTTTAAGCTCTCATCACCTCTTGCCTAGAGTATTTCAACAACCTACTTTGTCTTCTTGCTTCACTTCTCTCACCACTTCAGTCTACCTTCCATGAAGCTGCCAAAGTGACTGTGTCACTCCCCTACTCAGCAAACTCTAAAGTAAAATGTAAATAACTCTGTTGAGTTTTTTAAGCCTTTCACATCTTGGCCCTAGCCTATCTTTCCAACTTCATTGGATATTGCGCCTCCTGTATTTATGCAGTTTGGCCAAACTGACCTTGTCTGTATTGCTTCCTCAGAGCACTCCATGTCATTGTCTATGCCTTTGCAGTGGCTGTCCCATATGCCTAGAATGTACTTTCTCATCATCATCTCATAAACTCATTTTCTTTCTTTAAGACACAGATCTATCACCAACTTCTATGTGAAAATTTCCCCTGATCCTCAACTATTAGTGTCCTTTCTTTCTAATTACCTTGCATCTATTCTATTTAAATTTATTCTGCATATTTTCATAAATGAACTTGTGTCTCTATCAGAATTTAAGCTCCTTGTGAGTAGTGGTTATTTCATTATTTTTTTTTTTGCGTGTGGCTCCACTGCCTAGCACTGTACTTGACACATAAAAGGTATTTAAAAATGCTTGTTGATTGATTAATAATTGAAAGTTGGGCCCAGAGTTGAAAATGAGGAGAGCAGACTGTATTGTTTTCAGATAATTGCAAAACTCCTTGAATGATTCCAATTTTTACAGGAAAACAAAGACTACCTCCCCCTTTCAAATACTAATATTTTATTGGTTTTACTGCATTGCATTGAGACCAGGAATATAATAGTCTCCAAGAGCAATGGGCAGACTTATGGTGAGCTTTGAAGAACAGGAGACAAAGATGTCATTAAGTAAATATAAGAAAATGTAAGTTTTTCCTCCCACTTCAGATTAATGTAATCATCATATCCATCAACAGTACCAGAATAAAATCACATAGTATAGAGTAGATGTCAAAGACTTTTTCTACAACTCCAGAACAATATAGTCATACATGATAAAGTTTTAATGTATAAAAAATATTTGTCAATGCCCATATTTCTATATCAGGTGTAAAAGCCTTGAGTCAAGGAAGAAAAAATGTTTGGCTGAGATAACTAGTTACTTCTTTAAGCTATTCTTTAAAACAATTAGTTTTTTTTTTTTTAGTACAGTAAGTATAAGAATTTAAGGTTCCAATCTGGCAACCCAGAAGTGGTAGAAGAATCAGGTCTTGAACAGGACTTACTGGATATGTGTGTGTGTGTGTGTGTGTGTGTGTGTGTGTGTGTGAAGAGTTTCTCTTTTCTCTCCAACCCCACTCCATCTACCATGTCCTTAAAGCTATTGGACCAATGGGACACAATGCATACAGTTGAAAACACTTTGGAAGACAGACATGTGTACAGAGAAATTATCATTTAAAATATAAAACAGCTTCAAAGAGTGTGACTTCTGTAAGCAGAGAACAGTGATGCCTGTGGACTTACTTAATAATGAAATACACCATGGGGGTCCAATTTAGGAGTCCACCCAGGAGAGATGCTGTGCCTATAGGGAGATGTGTGAGTACTCTGTGAAAAAAGGATTTCCAGGCCTATCAGTACCAGAAGTTGTGGTCTACCCTTTGTCACATGGTATCTTCCAGGTGTGTTTCACTAACAAAACGCTTTAAAGTTTGAGCCCATGCTTCCCATGGATACTCTGTGTATTAGTGGAAGGGTAAGGCCCAGGCTTTTGGTAGGAATGCTTGTACCAAGTATATTATTATGTGCTATATTAATAAAAACCTTTGCTAAAGCTAATTAAGCCTACCAGCATGCTTAATTGGAAGCATGTTGGTGGGGGCTCATGAGCTGCATTAGTAGGAAGAAGTAGCCATATATAGGGATACTCCTAAAAACCTGAGTAGTCACCCCTCTGGGGACCCAATTTGTTAGCATGAGTACAAATCAGGGGCATAGTACCAGATGAGAGCTAAAATAAGAAAGGCAGTCACATGACAAAGGTGAGGGATCATAGGCTTGAAGTCAAGTAGAAGGGAGAAGGCTTCCATCATATTAGATGTACTCCCTGTAGGGAATTTATTGGACTGACAGGGACAATAGTCTCTCAAAGTGGGCAGGTGTGGACGATTTGTGATCAGTGTTGGAAGGAACTTTTCAATCAATAAGACAGATTCATTTGAGTACAAATAAAGGAAAAAAATGGGAAAATAGTGGTAGCCTTAACAGTAATAAGGCAACTGGGAAAGGATGCCTATTTGAGAGAAGTAAATAAGCTAGGAAAAGGATTAGCTCAATTTTAACACATTATTTCAGGTGCCTATTTTTCTGTAATCTTTCCCTGGTCCCTTCAGGAGAAGGTAAGGTACTCAAAGGCAGAGAGTATCTTCATTTTTGTCTTTTGATCTGAAGCATCATAAGCAAATCAAGATAAATCAAATGAAATTGAGTTGACTTAGTTACTTGGAAGATGGTGAGAGGTAAAGCTAAAGACAGTTCGGGGAACTGATCCTATGTCAGTATAATATTTAATTCAGAAAGGATTCTATAAGGTCTTTTACAAGTATGAACAAAGTATATGAAACTAATGAAATGATCAAGCCTGTATGTGGCCAAGAGCAGTACAATTATTTCACCTGGACTCATGGAACTAGCACTGAGGAGAGTGAATTATTTTTTTTTAGAGTGTAGCATGAGATTTTTCACGTCACAAAAAGGTGTTAGCCCTAATGACAATGGGATGCGTTCTCCAATCTGTATTAAATAAAGTCAGATATACAGAGAGGTAATCAAGGTTTATTTATGAAACACATTTTAAATTTCTTAAATAACATAAAAATAAAGACACTTATTTCAAACAATTTTTTCAAATAAATTAATTTAAATATACATTTTTCTTTAATTCACAGAAACATTTGATACATATCATCCCCAAAGTCCCAACTGTAGTCAACAGACTGGTATAAAAGACAGTTTAACAATCAAGTTTTTTCAAAAAGGCAATTCTACAGGTCACAGATTCCTAAATTTGCCTATTTCTAGTTAAAAAACAAAAAAAACACAAGCCTAAACAAAACCTTTATAAAACCCCTGAGTTTTTCCCTCTCTGTGAAAGTTGTTCCCTACTTTCCCAGTTCACCAAAGACATAAAGAACATCTGTCTTATTTATTATCACAAACATGAATTCTAGCTGTTGCCATAATTTATGTTTTGAAAAATGTTAGCACTAAGCATTCACAATTACACATTACAGCATTTACCAAAAAAGGTGCCGATGTTGCTTTCATGGTGCTTAAATGCTAAGCTAAATTTTTTAAATTTGTAGAATGAGGTCAGCTACTGTTTCTTTCCTTTAGGCAGATGTATAATCCAATCTAATAAAGGTAAACCTCATTTACATAATAGATGGTCTTTACTGAAAACACATGTAAATAGAATCATATTTTCCAATGTTTTACATTACAATTTCAGATATTTATTCTCAAAAAATTATGGATGAAAAAAAGCATTAAAATCACATTTAAGAATAAAATTTGGAAATAAACTTAAATGCAATTAAAATCATATTTTAGAATGAATTTTTAAAAAATAAGCAATTTTTAAAAAATCCATAAATTTTATCATAAAATAACTTTTAACTAAAACAAACATTAACATTACATAAGTAAAATACAGTACTACCTACTAGTGAAACGTGGACAGAAAAGAGACATTTCACTAGGGGTGCATTCAGGACTTCTCTGAAAATACATTCAGAGCTGGTTGCTTTGATTGTTTCTTCTTGTATAGTCCTCTTCCTTTGATTTACTGGCCTTTTCCCAGTTATCATTGGTACTGGTGTAAAGATTTAGTATAAAGACAATTCTGTGTGTTTATAGTTATAGCATAGCTAGGGCATTTCAGTACTTTGAAAATCTCCTCCCACCATATGCCCAGCTCTTCCACACCAACACCCCCCGCCCCATCCCAAGCTAAGCTGGGAAGCTGTCTGTGGAGGGAATTGTTTCTATCTTCACTGAAGTAAAATCCTAAAGATAAAAGCATAAAGAAGGAAAAGAAAGAAAGAAGGAAGGAAGGAAGGAAGGAATAAACAGAACATCTAGACCAAACAAGACACTGGGAATGTAAAATTAGATGAGGAAGACACAAAGAGGAAAGTTTACTTGAGCAATATGGCAATAGGAAGGAAGGTTACATAAATCCTACATCTCGCAAATAGCAAGGTTGCTGGGGGCAAGAATGTTCCAGCAAACTCTCAATAAAACGTTTGCTCAATGAAAAACTGAACAAAGAAGCAGCAAACATGGCCGATGGTGGGGACATCAAAAAGGTGTCCCTACTGATACGTAAGTCAAAAAGATATGGAAGTAACTAAGAAGATAAAATGAATTTGTGAATATCAAATACAATCCTCTTAAGGAGGTTGACTTGTAATATGGACTGCTAAATAGTATTATGAGCCAATTGGAAAAAACAAAGTTTTTATAAAAATATAACAATAAGATTCTCAGTTTTCTGCCCAAATCCAGTTTTGTAATTGATCATGTTTAAGAAAATATCTCTGGACCAGTCTGAAACACATGACATTGTGCTATTATACACAATTTGAAGAAATAATATCCTTGTCTTGCAGGTACTTACTCTAAAACAAACTATAATACAATTTTCCCATCTATTGCCCAAGTATATTTTGTTTGCTGGTAGCAATATAAAAATGATTGGGGTATTTCTAGATAAAAGGTGCTATTTTAAGGCAAGTTATTCTTCCAGTGACTTCACAGCCAATTCTCTTGTTGGTCTTGGCATTCTGATATTTCCAAACGAAGATACTACCATAGTTTCAAATAGATTCATCTGATATTTTTAAATGATTAATGGCAGCATAATGTAGTGAAAGCAAATCAAAATTTCATAAGCACCTTCAGATACCTGAGACTTTACCTTGAGTCATACCATAAGGAAATGTTAGTTATATTAGCTAGGAAATTTCAGTGATTTCCAATTCAGTTATATCTTCGGTAGTCTCAAATGAATGCTCTTTGGCATGGTGCACTAGAAAGCATGCTAACTTTAGAGTTACAGGGTCTGAATTCAAACCCTGGCTCTTCCACTCAGTGTGTGACTGACCTGAGACAAGTCATTTAATCTCCCTGGGCCTCAGTTTCCTCCTCTATAAAATGAAGGAACTGAATTAGATGAGTTCTGAGGTACCTCCCAGCTCTATATCCATGATCCTATGATTTTGATGTTTGGTGCTGCTTGAATATTTTCAGTTCTTACAATTTACAATGCTTTCAAGTGATACAAATTTGGAATTTGAAAACATATTAGAGCACTTCGAGCTTCAAAGAGGTGCTACATATATATAGTCTTTTAAGAAGGTAGTGTAGTTACTCACAGAGCTTTTCAATATTATAATAGCAATAACAAAGATCAAATAAAGACCTTACATGTTTTTCTTTCTGTAACACAATCTAATTTATCAAAAGGAACAAAAAGAATGCTTCCCTCTGAAACTTAAGAAGGACACACTTGTCTTTAGAGTATCAACACAAATAAAATTCCCACTTATATGAATTATTTCTCCAACAGAGGAGTACTTACTATCTTCTGTTACAGAAGATATCAAGTAACACAGGGAGCTTTACACAAATATTCATAAATAGATAACTTAAAACAAATAAATAAATAAATATGTTCGATAAGTGTCTACAATTCAGTTGAACGTTCTTTTAGCAGTACTGTGGGATTGATGTCATCTAGTCCAGAGTTTGATGAACTGGCATTAATAGTTGCTGTTTTGGTGACTTGGGAGTCTTTAACATTGAATGCAGTGAAGGGACATCCCTTTACATTATTGCAGATTAGTGACTGGATTGAGGCTGTATTGATAATTTCAAAACCTCTATCTCCACCAAAAGTGCTAGGCTTCCAGTAGTCAGGGGAACAGATTGGGTTACCCATGAGTCCTTTGAGTGAGAAGGGTGCTCCAAGTTCAACCATGGTTTCTCCAAAGATGGCACCTGGGCGAGGTCTTTCTACTAGCAGACCAGGATACAACTCCATAGAATCAATATCACCATAGACAGCTTCCAGCTCAGCAGCCATTTCTTTCTCTCCTGTAATGTGAAAGAGATGGATTCAATACATGGAAAAGCTCACCAACTAGCATTTTATATGTCTATCTCCACAATAATTGTCATTTACATTTTCCCCAATTTCTTTTTACCTGTCAGTTCTTCAAATGAGCTAAAAGGCTTGAGCATGAAGTGTTTTCGGTATTGATTAAGAGACTGGTATTTCATTTGTCTGCTCTGGTCGATTGAAGCCATGGCAACTTTCTGTACTGCAGGTGGAACGTTCTTGCCCCCAGCAACCTGTTGAAAAAAGAATAACAATATAAATAAAAATAGTAAGTAAATTACAATAGTTTTATTTTGAGAATATTCATTGTACACAGCCCTTTAATAAAAGTTGTGTTATTTTCTTTTTCTCAGAAAAAAAAATAAACAGGAAAATTTCAGTAGGGAGTTTTGCATCAATCTTAAAGGGGCAGCTGAGAATGAATTTAGATGTTCTATACTTACATAAATGAAATCAATGTTTAAATTAATAATGTCTGTAGTGAGATTAAAGAAAGTTCTTTCTAAATGCTGAAAACTTTGCTAAGATATGCAAATTTGGATAGCCATGGTTTTCAGCTTATTTTAGTCTTTTTTAGACTAAACTCTTTTAGAACTTTTCCTCTGATTTTAGGAAAAGCAAAGTAATCACATAGGAAATGTAATTACTTATTGTTATCCCTTGAATAATGGGATACAAGAATAATGCTATATGTGCATTAGGGATCTTGCAAACTACACGTGTTTTGAATCAGTTCCTTACCCGGCCAGCAATTTGCCTCGAGAATGATTCCACCATGTGGGAAATTCCATGTTCCAGTAATATAGAGTTGTTGTAGAGGAATTGCTGATAACTGTACTCTTTGTCCTTGATTTGGAAGGTGTCGGGGAGTAGAGGATGCCAGTGATAGAGGGTGTTAAACTCAGCAGCAATTCGGTTTTGGTATTGGAAGTGCTGGTTGAACAGCAGTTCTGGGTCAAACTTCAGTTTGAAGTGATAACCACTCAAGTGCTGGACATAATCTTCAATCACAATCTTAATAGTCTCACCTATTTACATAAAACAAATTAAACCAAAATGATTAAACCAAAATACTAAGAGTGAGTGTCTCTGTCTCAGAAAATGTCAAAGATCCTTAACCTTAGGAGAAAGCTTTAGGATGGTTTCCTTATTGTTTTTCCCATTTGAAGTGCCTTACCCCATTTTACTGAGCAAAATAAAATGGACTATTTCATTTAATGCAATGAGAGGCAATGTGGTAGAGGGAACAGGGAGCTGGCTGTAGATGTGGGTTCAGTTAAAGCCTCTGACACAAAGTGGCAGTACGATTCTGGGCAAATCACCTAACATCTCAGTGTCTGAGGAGACTCTTCATAAGACTACAAATTGAAGAGCAGTTGCATTAGTAGAAGAAATTTCTACCAATATAAGATGCATTGACAGAAGGAACTTCCTCATTGGGGCCTTTCCTATACCAGCAAAGTCACGTCTGGATTGAAAAAAAAATTACTGAATCTGTCATTATAGGAGAAAACAAGTCAGTGTGTCTATTCCATTTGAATTCATATGGAACATAATAATCTCTTGTTGCATACCCCTTGATTCTTCAAAATAAGCTGAATACAACAAAGCTTTTCTTTAAAGATAAGGAAGCTGATATCAATCTCTACTCATCTAATATGATGTATATTATATTATTATATATTATATATTATTATATTATTGTGTTATATAATGCAAAAAAAAATATGACTTACCAATCAATATCAGTCTGCTAGTCTGGAACAACTGCTCATCATCCCATTCAGGATGTTCCTGTTTAAGGATGTCACACACTCGGTTATGTTCCCGAAGCCATATTGTAGCATACATCATCAAACCTGGAACCAGGCCAAATACTTCTTGCCCAACAGCAAATCTCAGATGCTCAGGGACATGAGGTGGGTAGATCATTTCTGCCTGCGTATCTTTCACTAAGGGCGGATATACTTCTCCATCAATTACCTAAAAAGAAAAAAAAAAGAGCAAAAGGTTAGGATGAAAAGATTATTTAAAGTTTAAGATTTTATATATATGTGTATTATATATAAAATTCATACAGAGAACATTATTAAGGCTAGTGGGAAGTATAATATATTAGTGCTATTGTAACTCTATGATTATTAGTATCTAATTTTCTAACCAAAACATACCTGATACTTCATTTTTCCATCCTTGAAAAGCCGCAGTTTGTGTTGTCTTTCCAAATTTTCTCCATAAATATGATTTAAATCAACCTACAAAAATAATTGGGGAAAATTAAATTTGCTGCTGCTTGAGGGGTTGCTTTTTGCTTATAAAATACCAGTTTCGGGAGCATTACTAACGTATCTTTATGATTGTTAAAGTTGTTATGCTATCATTTAAATCATTACCCATTAGAAAATGTGTATTTTAAAAATTCAATGATCACTTTTTTCATGAGAAATTCATTTTTAATAACTATCTTCTATAATGATATGGATTAAATCATTTTACCAATGAAGGTGGAAACTTAGGTCTAATTTATGAACTTGTTATTTCATAATTACATAGGATCTATTAAATATGTAAAGGAAAAATGTCAATGATCTAAACTTTTAGAGTGATTACACTAATATTGTGAGCAGAACTTCTTAATGAAGTCATTTATAGCTGTATCCAAATTTCAAATGGAATAGTTATTTTAAAGGATGACAATTAGGGTACTCAATACACTTGAAGGAAAGTTTTGGGAAGGACAGACATTTTAAATTGAAAATACAAAGTCTTTAGGACAAGCCAGAGGAAGTTGAGTACCAAGAGCAGAAGTAGGGGCCATGAGTAAAAGCTGCAGAGGGCAAATTTAGTACTGATATAAGGAAAAATCCTAAATAAAAACTCCTAACAATCAAAGCTAGCCAAAACAGGAAAGGGCTGCTTTGCTGGGGGATGGGAAAGGTATATCCCCTTAAGTGAGTTTTTCAAGCAAAGGCTGAAAAACCATTTGGTGGGCACATTGTAGATGGGGTTCTGTTATAGGGAGGGGTTGGATTATGTGGCCTCTGGAATTCTGTGATTCTGAGATCATGCCCCAAAGTGTGAAAAATAGAAAAATTCCACTAAGATGGACATCAAAGGGAGAGATGTAGTATTTATGATAATGGCTACATGCATGAAACACACTGCTTATATAAACTTTATACACCCTCAAAACTGAGATCACATTTTTTATCAACACGGGCAATTATTAAATTACTGTGATTTCCTATAATTCTGATTTAACCCTTTGTCCTCTGGACTTACCCCATGTCCCAGTGCTTTTGTGAAGGCTGGGCCTCTGTGATGGTCTGTCTTAAAGAACTGGTGAGTGAAATGTTGGGCAAAGAATGCAAACATCATATTTGTGCCTTGGGGATCAGGAATAAACTTCCTCCTCAGAAGAAATTTTTCCACAATCTCTTTGGATTCAGGAAGCTGTTTTTTACCTATAAAATGAAAAATCTCAGTTTATAATTCCATATATTTGAGCAAACAGACTTGGGTTATGTCTCCTATGATACCCTTTTCTTTTTGGATATTAAACTTTGGGAAGAAGATTATAGCATAATTGGCAAACTGCATTCATTCTTTTAGTCAATGCCGTTAAAACCAGACAACAATTCCAACTAAGCAGAGTTAAACAGAATATTCATGAAAGTGGAATTTTCCAGAGCTTTTGATTTTTCAGTTACATTGAAACTTAATCTGATGGAATGGTTTATGCCAAATGATAATCTGTTATCAATCTATATTTTAGTAAGAATACCAAACAACTGAGTGGGATGATAGTTTTACAAATTGACCAACTAATCTCTTCATGGTATTCCAAAGTTTAATTTTCTTGCTCAAATAAAAATCCCTAAATTCATGATAGCAAATTCATGGAATCTGAGGGCCTTGTCTTACCTTTTACGCCCATTGGAGTTGGGCAGTCATCTTTCACTGGGGGAAGAGCTCTAGTGTAGTAGGAGAGGTTAGAAAAGGCTTCCCAACTTTTGTAACCATAGTGAACGTTATATGTTGGTGGACTTTCAATCAGATGTGATCTTGCTGAAATTTAAAGAGAAAACATATCTCAGATATTTCCACAACCAGCATTTTTAAAAAGTTATTTCTTTGTTTTATCTACAGAAATAGCAGTATTAATCTATTTTTTAAAATAAAACTATCACAAAATGTTAAAACCTGTGACAATTTTAGGCCAAAAGTTTGAATTACTACTTCTAGTAGTAAAAGAGAACTATAAGATGTTAAAATGCACATTTTAATATAGAGTTTGAAATAAAGGGAAGTTATACTTTTATAAAACAAATGAGAATAAACCCATTCACTGCTCAACTGGCTTATGGCTGGTGTGTTCCAGTCATTTTTGTCTTTAAAATTGGAAAGTATGTTTTTGGAAACTTTATTTACTAATCTATAATATTGTAGTTTTCTTTGCAGTTGTTAGAGCCCTTCAAGAAAAGCTAGTTTAGGGGCAGCTAGGTGTCACAATGGAAAGAGCACAGGCCCTGGAGTCAGGAGGACCTGAGTTCAAATCTGGCCTCAAACACACAACATTTGACACTTACTAGGTGTGTGACCCTGGGCAAATCACTTAATCCCAACTGCCTAAAAAAATAAAATAAAATATAGATAAGCTAGGTTACTTACATATCAACACGTATCTCATCACCATGTCCCGCAGAAAAGAGATATTGTTGATTATATTCCACACTCCCTTGAAGTGGGTGAGGATGTAGTGAACTGTGTCTGGAGTGGGTTTCAACATCAATTTTAGCTTTGTCAGAAACGCAGCTGTAATAGTGGGAGGGAAAAAAGGAGACAACTGAATATTTTAGGCGTCTGTCTCTATGAATGATTTCAAAATTTTTAAACTTAAGAGTTAAACTTACGACTTGTACAATTTTCTCCATAGAATCCTGTCCTGGTACAGTCACATTGGTATCGGTCAGTTCCCGTGGTCATACATATACCTCGGTTTTGACATGGGTTTGAGCAGCAAGGGTTTGCTAAAAGAAAGGAGGCTGAATAAGTGAACAGTACCTTTAATAGCATCATCTTTACCTTATTCCTTTGTTTTATAGTATATTTAGGCCAATTTCACAATTGCAAACATACAGAGGCAGTGAAGGGAAAATGTCTATTTGTGTCATTCTGAACAGGGAACAGCTAAGTTATTCTTAGACCAATTTCTGTATCTAAATAAGGATAACAACCACAACACTCACTCTGGGGGAAAAAAGACATCCCTAAATTTTTACATATAAATTATTTTTTTTCCTCTCCCCATTAACATCTTACCGGGCCTCGAACGAATTTGGTTGGGTCCAGTATGTTGGAACCCTTTAAAAAAATGACCTGCCCCTAATAATGGACCTAGCCAAACAGCTGAGAAACTTCTTTAAATGGTAATATTTTGGCAACCTGGCTGGTAAAAATAAATGGGACACGTGATACTCTTCAGCCCAAACCGAAGAGTATTCAAGCCGCAGGGACCCGGGAATGGTGGAGGCGGAGCGGTGACCTGAGCCCATCCCGCTCCGCTGAGCACCCAGGGAGCGTCTCGGGGACTCACCTGCACAGCTGAGAGTCAGCGTTAAAAACGCGAAGGCTAACAAGCACGCGATCCTTTCCATCATCACGGCGGAGGGCGGAGCGATTGCCAGCTGGGAAAGTCCTCTCGCTTTCCAGTCACTCTTGCTCTTGCTCTGGCGTTTCGGAACTAGCTGAATGCCTGGCCGCCTCTCAATTTTAAGGCAATCAAGCTCCCCACGTGATGAGATGACTCGGCTTCCGCCAGTTGCGAAAGCATCCCTGTTCATAGCTCTCTCGTAGGTAGGTGGGTGGGCGGTGGGGGTGTTGCACGTCCCACTCCTCCCTTAAAACCACAATAATTGGAGTATTCCTGGACGCATCCCCTCATCTTGCCCGACTGCTAGGCTACCTTCCCCCTCCCTAAATGACCTTTCTCTTTGTCTCCCGGAGGCAAACTTTACCCAGGCGCGGGTCCCGGGTCCTCATCTATCCGCCTGCAGATGTCCTGGAGAGCCGGCCAAGGACGCGCCCGTGGGGTCAGCATCCGGCCACCGCACCCCGGAGGGTTGCCTGGGGCGCCCTGCGAGGAGCGAGTTTAGAGTAGGGTCGGGGAGGCTGCCTTTTCCCTCGGGAATTGGTGTATTCCCCAACTGCCTAGTATGTGTGACCTGCCTGGCCGTACTCCATATTTCTGACAAAAGGCTATTTGCAAAAGAAGAAGCTTGTAAATGCATTGCCTGAATGTAATATGTCATTTATGTACTCCTCGTTTTTGGCAGCCAGTTAATATATTTGGATGGTAGGATTCATTTTAATAGTGTTATAATATTTTAAACCAGAATATTTTCCGAAAGAACTATGTATATGTTTGTATATATATATATTGTGCAATGAAAACAAACTTTTTCCCAGCTGTAACAATTTGTAAATATTTACATGAGTGAACTATAAATTATTCAAGTTAATTTCGGGTGACAGTAAAGGTAATGGATAAATTCCTGTCATCTATCATCCGTCTCTCCCCTGCCCCCCATCTATCTATCTATCATCTATCTATCTATCTATCTATCTATCTATCTATCTATCTATCTATCTATCTATCTATCTATCTGGATATAGGAAGCATCGTTTTAAATTGATCGATTTTCAAAGTTAATCTCATTTTGCATAAGCTTTCATACCTGACTCTGTCAAAGATTCTGAATCGTAACAGAGATGTTTGATTTGAGTGCTCTTATAATTATCGATCATCTGCCTTTTTTAGGACACTAATAAACAGATGTGTAAAGATTTCGTTGAAATGATGGAACTTAATTAAACACTATCCTAGAAATTCAAAATTCATTCCAGCATTAATCAATCTTTCTTTCTTTCTTTTTTACAATGCTTCCCTGTATGGGTCTGCCAGGGTACTATTATTTTGAGCTAGAACACAAGAATTTTTCAACTGGGTATAATTATCATCAGTAGACTTTATCTAGCATCTCTTTGTAGGGCTTCATGGTATGTGATCCTAGTCAAGTCAAGTAACTTCTCAGTGTTCTAGGTCCAGAACACTATCAGACTATAGAAGAGAAGGTGCTGATCAGCATTGGCATAGGGGATTTCCTCATGAAAGAGTTCCTTGTACCAATGAAATCACAGTTCCAGCAGTCCACTTCTCCTCTTCTCCACACATGTGCATGTATTAAGACTATATGAGAGGAAAGAGCTGCAGAGAGAGAGGAAAAAAAAGCCTTAATTCTTTGGCTTTTTACTAGAGGTCCAAGATAGAATTTGAACCCCAGGTCATGATGGAAATCCAATGTAATAACTGCTGATGGAAATATAATAAATAATCTGGTATAATCTAGATCTAACCTCCTGTGAGGTAGGAAAGCTCATTTGGCAGAGTGTAGTACTAGTCAATTAGTCCAGAGGCCAGCATCTCATTTAGTGCTGGAAAATACGTATTAGTTTTGCATGGCAGGTTTTTCAAACATACCCCCCCCCCAACACTCCTTGGAAGTGAAACCTTCAGGTCTTATCTTGATCAGACACAGTGCCAACTCTCAGACTTGAGACATAGCCGTGGTATGTTCTCCCTACTAAAAATTTTCAAGGAATTCTTTTGTATCTGTGATTTCTTAAGACCTAAATTCCAATAGAATTTTTCAGGTGAGTAAAGAAGCTAAATACTTTGTTAGGTAGCAATAGCTCCTTAAACCAGGTATTAAAGTCAAACTACAGGTAAATGAATTTACTCAGAGATGAATAAGTACCTGACCTCAAAGCATTTAAATCTAGTGGTATTTAAGCACACTCTCTTTGTCCTACCTGCCCCCCCCCACCTTGTTACTCAAAATACCTTTTTAACAAAAATACCTTTCTGGTGGCCAGGAGTTACTTTTGTCATAGGAACTATTCTCTTTATACTAGTAAGTAACCAAGTACATGAAAAACAGCAAAGAAAAGATTCATTGAAGGGAAAACTAGATTTTTCACCAAATCAGAATCCAAAATTTGAAAAATCTTTCCAAGGGAAAACCACAGTTGATTAATAAATTTTGACTTTTACAAGAAAATTATGTAGATAAGTAAGTTCTTCGGGTGGAGGAGGAGGGGTAAAAAAAAAACCAAAAAACCCCCAAACCCCAAGCCTCTCAAAGTTTCCAAAACTCATTGGCAAGATAGTGAAACATTTTATGTAGCAAAAGTGGAAAAGTACTTCAGATTGCTGAAAGGGATCATAAGGTGACTCAGGAGCATGAAAGCATCATTATGGCTAGTTTTATGTGGTTCGCTTTACTGTTTTATAAGATTGGGGTGGGGGGAGGACAGAGAATTGTAGTGAAAATTCAAATTAAATTGTGGCTGTAGTAGCTGTAACCATACTTTTTTTGGGTAGTGTGTGTTTATGTAGATGTATGGATATATGAATGTATGTATATATATATATATATATATGTGTGTGTGTGTATACTTTATAATTATGCAGAATATATGTATAGAGTATATAAACACATATCTCTAATGTACATAAATAATATATAAAAATTATGGACTCTATTTCTTTTATTCATCCCTAAAACTTACAGGAAGGATCCTTGATATTGAGGGAAAATAAGAATGAATTTTGAAACTCTTCTTGAGAGCTCTATTGAATTTTACTACCCCATTTTATTTTGTGAACTTTTGTTAATTTTCCCTAAGTTACTAGGAAAATGATTTTCTGGTGCCTTGAAGACATTTCTTCAAGTTACCAACTCAATATAATTTCCTATTTTCAGGCTGTTTATTCTATAGTAAGACTTGCCTGTAGTATCTGGAAGGAAATGTGTTTAACATTTATATAAAACAAGTTCCAAATTATGACAGACTATTGGTTTAGTGTGATTTAATAAGAAAATCAGCAATGACTTTCATAACTACAAAAGTGTCCAAATTCAAGTTGAAAAAATTTAAGCTCAATACTTCTTTTGGAGGGAAATCCTTAGAGTGGAAGTGTCAAACAGCAGCTGAACCAGGTTAAAATGTAATTGGGAAATATTTAACAAAATAAATAAAAATACAATAGAATAGGGGTGGGGAACCTGTAGCCCTCTAGGTCCTTCAGTGCAGCCATTTGACTGAATCCAACTTAATTGTTACTTGAAGTTTGGATTCAAAGGGCCAAACTTGAGGACCTAGAGGGCCACATGTGGCCTCAAGGCCACAGGTTCCCTCTCCCTGCTAGAATGTAGATAATGTGATTATGTGGTTTTCTAAGTTAATATGCTTCCTATAGGGATTCTTTTGTAAGGATTAGTGGTTCCCATTTCTACTTGAGTTTGACACCACTGCTGCTTCCCAGGCAAAGAGATAAAAACAAAAAGGATGCCTTTCCATAGCTCTTCCCTATTCTTTGATTTTGCTTAGGAATACACTTGGAGAATTCTTTTATTGCCACAGGTACCCACATTCACCTAGCACAATTGCTGCTACAGGTTTTTTTTTTCTATATTATCTCCAAATTGACCTTAAGAGAGACATCAGCCAAGATGTGTACTATCTGTGTTAACATAAATGACACTTTTACATGATTACCCTGTTTATGTCCCTTTTCAAGGCTCTATACTACTTGAATACTGCAATCAAGTATATAATCATGATACTAAAACAAAATGTTAGCAACTGATTTCTGTATAAGCCCATAGGTATAACATATGAAAGCACATCATTGGCATTCAACAAAGGGGGAAGGGGAAGAGAATGAGCATTTATATAGTATCCACTATGTGCCAGCTTTTTAAAAAAGCATTTAAAAACATTAAAATGTTTTTTTAAAAATTACTGTCTTTTGATCCTTACATACAACCCTGTGAGGTAGGTGCCATTGTGCAATTGTGGAAACTGAATCAAGTTAAGTGACTTGCCCCAGGTCACACAAGAAGTATTTGAGGTTGAATTTGAACTCAATTCTTCTTGACTCTAGGCAACTCCACTGTACTTCCAGCTTCCTCAACTCTCTAGTCTTCCCAACTTTTTTTTCTTCCTAACAATAACCAATATTTTTTCTATATCTAATTTCCTTGGTTATTCTTCAAAGCAATTCAGTAACCCAAAATAAATTAGTCAGCTAATCAATCAATAGGCATGGCAAAACCATCAATGCTGACTAAGAGAAGGCAGGTTATATTTATGTCTGGTGGCAGCACCATCACTGGAATTAAAGGAATTTTATTTCTCTCTGTCTGTCTCTCTCTCTCCTCCATTACTTCATGTGGTTTGATTGTGTCTCTCTACTCCCCAGTCTCCCACCCCTAGAAACCTGGGCCAGTCTTTATCCTGGGCAGGTCTACAGACTTGCACCTCCATCTTTACAACTACCCTGCTGAATGAAATTAATTGTACACAATTACAGGAGACTCCTCTATCTACCTGCAGTTCTCCAGGTCTGAATGCCCCCAGGTGTGAGATTCTCCAAGTCAGAACAGAAACTGATGCCACTTTCTATTTTTTCCAGTTTTCTTATTTCTCACTTCCCTCAATATATTCTGTGAACCAGTGACACCGGCTTCCTTGTTCCTCTTAACAACTTTCCATCTGACAGCTGAGCATTTTAACTGGCAGTCCTTACTATCTGTAACTTTCTTCCTCCTGATTTCAGCGTTCCAGCTTCCCTGAAGTCTCAGCTAACATCCTGTCTTCTTCTGTGGGTCTTTTCCAATCCTCTTTAATCTTAATACGTTTGTTCCTTCTGAGACTATAACCCAATTTACTATAACCCAATTTATCCTTTAAATATCTTGTTTGTACAAGAATGTTTGCATGTTGTCTCACTCATTAGACTGTGAATTCCTTGAGGGTTATTATTATTTTTTGGTTATTATTATTATCTTATTTTGTATCCCTAACACTTGGCACACTGTCTGGCACATAATAGACAACAAATGAGAGTTAATTGACTAACTTATTGTGAATCAGATTTCATTTTCTGCAGATGTCAGTGAAGGCTTTGTGTTGTAGCCATACTATATCTCTCTTGTGCATGGGTTGTCTCTTTGTCCATGTAACTCTGATCTGCTGATAAGTCATAGACACTTGGTCAGTGCTTCATTACCTCTTCCATACAGTAACTTCCCCAAGGAGTTGGTGTCACTTTCATTGAGTAACTTCCCAACCTGAATACCTTGCACAATATAACTGCACCCCTACTCTCCCAGCTACTGTGGTTACTTTTAACTTTCCCTTCAGGGAAGATAGCTATCTCCTCCTATAGAACATTCTTGGTATCTTCGTTAATACCAGTACCCTTGGCTGGGTGAACCATGTGTCTGACTCAGCATTAGTACTTCTAATGTTAATAGGCTGGAGAGATTGAAAAAGGAATGCTATGGTAATCTCTTTCTTTAGTACTACAATTGCCAGTAGAAAAAAATGGTGGAAATGTAATGGGAAAAGAAGAGGGGAGAGAATGGGGACAAAAGAATTACTGGTGCCCCTGCCTTTCATTTTTGTAATAAGCCCCTTCATAGTAACATTTCTTTTATAAGGTAATTCTTTCTGCACACAGAATACTCTCTAGAATCTAGTCTTTCATGTGGTAGAGGGAGGGAAGATTTTTTTCATCAACAACACATCAAACTATACCCATGGAAAACACATCCTGCTCAGCTTATAAATTGCAACATGTAAAACACATCCAATGACATCATATAATGAAATATGGGCACACAAGATCTCTGAACAAAGTCAGAGGTGAAAAAAAAATAACTGAATTTAGCCCTATATTCTATAACAATTAAAATAAGCCTTGTCCATAGGAGATGCCCCTCAAAAACCGAAGTGCTTTCTATAAATGAACTAATTGATTCTGTCATCTGGATGTTTTTATTCCTCCTTTCAGGCACTTTAGCAAACAGTTCTTTGGGAGCAAGATAGTGATTTTTCTGAAGGCACTTGCATGCTATCTGTACTTGTAAGAGGGATGTCTTTAGGTCCAAATATAATCATATGCACATTTAATATAACTTATAGTCTCTTGACACTTCAGTAGGCATGCTGTCCATCACTTCTACCATTTGACATCATACAATATGCTAGCACTTACCCATTCAATATTGTGTCAGGAAATGAGTAATTCTGAAATGATTTCTTCACTTGTATTTCCAGTCCCAGGCCACTAAGTACCTCATTTCCTCCCCTTGCTTTCTCTCCCATTGCTAAACTTCTAGGTGCTTTTTCCCTGGTTTTAGAGGACCATATTTCTGATTAGCCAGTGATAGTCAGGGATCTAAAGAGATGTGATGTAACAATATGAAAGCAACAAGTTTTGCTCATCTGTAGCTCCCAAGTCAAACTGAATAGCTTTAATATCGTGGGGAGGATGAGTACTATAAGTAGGGTTTGGGGCTTAATTGAGAAGCTCTCCTAGTCTGATACTTCATCATAATGTAGAGGTGACCCTGGGGTCGTAAAGGCACTGCCAATGGAGCATAAACTCTGACATTTTTTGGGCTGGAAAGGCTGTGAGTTGAAAGGCTCCAGGGACAGGGCTAAGTGTCCTGTCCAAGAACCATTCTACTTAAGAATGAAGAGGCATCATCACCTGTATGTTGGTTACCAGGTGTTGGATCCTTTGGTCATGGCAATCCATAAAACAAAGAAAAAACAGTTTAAAAAAACCCAGTCCAGTGTAGTGATGGTGGAATGATTCACCTCATTTCTTGCATATTTTATTGTATATTTCTTGTGAGATTTTTTTCATCAATAACCAAGGAATTAAACATTCTATCGGAAGAACTGAAACATGTTGGTATTAACATTCTTATATTAAACAAAGCCAGAAAACAAAAAGATACTGCAACTAAATGGAAGATGACTCATAGGGTTTCCTTGAGTAGGCAGACAAAGGACTTGTCAGAATTGGGCTTTGTTTTGCACCCAAAGTCAATAATAGACATCATTTTGTGGAACACTCATTTTGTGGGATGATCATCTTACTATGTACTGCTCATGATGAGTATTAGCAAAATGATCATTGTGAATAACACTGCTGATTATATACCACCATCTGTTATAAAAGATGAAAAGGTAGGTAGAAGAATTCTGTGAAGAACTTGACAAGATCCTAAATGAAATCCACTTATACTTTGATATTTGGTACCTTTGATATAAAAAAGGTAGATCCAGAGCAGAATGGCAAAAAGTATATTTGAAAATATGACTCAAGTTTGAGAAATCAATCCAAAGACTTGAAGACTACATGTATATGTACATGTGTGTACTCTGCATGTATATATGTATACACACATGCTTATGTGTATATATATGCATATATATGTATGTATGTATGTATGTATGTATGTATGTATATACATGTTTATATATATATTCTTCCCCCCACCCCCAAAAGAGAGTTGGAAGGTGCTGAACTGTAAGCACTGAACCACATCACAAAAAAAATGAAATTGGCTATAATTTAAGAGAGCAGAAATATTGGGTTTCTGATGTGGTAATCATGTCAACCTCAGCTGTCTGTGTATATAGTCAGACCTTCAGCTATTTAGAATAAAGGTCAAAATAAGCATCACTTTAAAAGAAAGTCTAAAGATGAGAAAATGCTGTGAATAATCAACATAGATGAAGACTTACCTATTTAAATGTCATTGATGCCAAAAAAATAAAAACCCAAACATTGACCTTTATCATCATTTCCTGTAAAAGTTTAACTGATATAAAAGTCACCATTAAGAGGAGATCAAAAAAGCTCAGAAACTGACTTAGTCAGTAAGCACTTGCTCTTGCCAAATGGAGATGCCAGTAAAACCAACACTGGTTTAGAATATAAATCGATTTGTAAAATACTATGCAAGAGAATTGCAGAAGATTATGAGCAGTATCACCTCACAAAGTGGTGGAAACTAGCAGGGAAAAAAGTATAGCACATAGTCTGGTTTCACTCTCCTAACCACCTCTTAGCATGGGCTGTCTGGATTTCTAGATGGTGGCTGTGACTTCTCCCTTAGTTTCCCACTCCTACCCCAACCCTGCAACTACTATAGTTCATGAGGTCCTAGTGGAGTGCTTTCCCCCAATGATAATCAATTAACATGAACTAGTAAACCAGATTTAATTAACTTTTAGAAATGTATAATTACTAAGGTGGTATAATAGGAACAAAGGACAAAGCATTTGCAGTTTTTAATCAAGAGGTTCTGTCTTGTTAAAAATAGAAAGCTTCTTCCTCAATCCAATCACATGACTTGTGTTGGGCCCAAACCATTGTTTTGGTTGGAGATAAGTTGGGGAGGGGCAATTTATTATACTTCACCCAGCCCCTATCCCATGCCAGAAATTTGAATGTCAGTTATAATTATGATATTGCCAAAGATGGTTGAGCCAGTTTTCTAAAAATATGACAGTGTTATCATTGATAAATTATTTACTATGTGCTCAGCACTACCATAGCACAATTGTATGGAGGCTATGACATTAAGTCACATTTTCTGCTTCTACAGCCTAACTTGGGGTGGCAAGGCATGAGACAATTAAATAAATACCAATGGAAAGCTATAAAAGTAGGAAACAACCAGTAGTATTTCAGAGGACTTAGAAGAATTTTTATGTGTAAAATTGGTTTGAATTTTGCATATCTCTCAAGAAGAAAGAGATAGAGAAGAGGAGAGGAAGCCATATAGTTAGAAAGAGAGAAAAGAGTCAGGGCAAGGGATGGATTGAGGAGAGAGAGGCAGAAAGAAAGCTAGAGAGAGAGAGACAGAGACACAGAGAGGAAAGAGGGACAGAAAGGAGAGAGTCAAAGAAAGAAGAGACTTGGCAGGGAAAGGAGAGACAGGTAGAGAGAGATAGATACAGAGACAGAGAGAGAGAGAGGGAGAGAGAAAGGGAGGAAAGGAGGAGAAGGGGGAAGAAAGAGGGAGGGAAAGAGTAAGGAGAAAATTTTCTGTATGTGTTTTTTCATGGGGGAAGAAAACAATGAAAGAAAAGAAAATGAAAATAATATAATTTCTGGGAAAGATTCCTATTTCCTTAAGAAAAGAAAAAAAGTGATGTATATAATATACTTACTTAGGCTATTGCTCTGTTTGTCTGCAGAGTGGAAGACTGATTCCATTCTTGAAAGATCAAATTTTTCTCTAGTTGATTTTTTTTTCTTTCACACCTGGTATCTCCCTAAGACCAAAATAAAAGAGAACTATCTCTCCAATATGATGATGATGATGATGATGATGATGATGATGATGATGTGTGTGTGTGTGTGTGTGTGTGTGTGTGTGTGTGTATAAAATTGGTAACAAAATCTGTCAGCCCTACAGTGGATAGAAAAATGGAGACATAAGGTAGAACATATTGTTTCTATATTTAACTGTCTTTAACACCTTCTGAATGATTTCTTTGGACCGCTCATTCCCCTTTCCTCTCCAGGATGCACTCAGAACTTTTTCTACCATGCCCCAGAAGTCTCTCCCTCTTGAAAAAAACTCACTTCAGCCTTGGATTCACTGCTTCCAAGTACTCTATCCCTCTGTGGCCTCTCCCAATTATTGAATGGCTGCTCTCAAAACTTCATATAAGGAGGATGCCCAGCCAGGTTAGCTATGTCTCATTCCTTTCTAGGCACTCTGGAATTTCTCTACAATGCCTCTGTGCCTCTATCTCCTTTCACCATACTCCACCTGGCCCCTCCTCACTTCAGTGCTTGGCATAGGACAAACACTATCTGAATGTTAACTGTTTTTTTAAATTATTATATTTTAATTAGGAGTAATTGTTTCGTACTTTATGTGAGTTTTTAGATGTGATCAGTATATAATGGTGATGAGATGAATGATTTTCTCTGTAAGGTTATTTGGAAGTGCATCCAACTAAATTAAAGCCACATGATTGGTAATTAATTGGTTTTGTTTTAAGTTTTAATTACACCCTGATGACCATATGTTGCAATATTCTCAAGTATTATAATTTAAGAAATTATAAACCTCCAAATTTTTATATTTAAAAGGAAGTTTCACCTAAAATTATTTGGCTATCCACTTATGAAAATGATGAGGTTGTTAACTAATCTATTGGAGTTATTGTTTTATTCAAGTAAGTAATTATAAAAAAAAAAGACCTTGTAAACTCTCCTTTGTAAACCTACAAGGATTTTTGGAACCATCTAGTCATAAATTCCTATTAATCCTGTGCAAGAGTTTTCTGTGTTGTGAAATTCCAGTTGAGTAAATGGGAATCCTCTCACAAAATGGGAGTGAAATTTTCAAGCCTACTTATAATGTAGTATTTAAGTTTATTTGTCTATCACTTGTGGAGGTTATATACAGCTTGAAGCAATTTAGTCTTAATAGACTCCACTCTTAAAGATTAATTTTGCTTTAAGGGGAGATATGTATATATGTTAATTTGGAGGTTTGTTTTTTAGAGGTTTAAGTGAACTATCACATATTCACTATCTATGTGGGAGTATTCACTATTTAATTTTTCCCTTGCATCTGCCCCCTTTTGTTTTGTCAATGCTTTAATCAATTTCTGCCCCCTTCTCCCCCTTCACATTGTTACCCATCATAAGTCCATATGTTGAAGTGTTGGCCATATCAATTAGTGATTCACCAAGGAGGCCATGCATCTCATCAGACTCAGATGGTGGAATGTGAAAAATGATGATTAATAACCAATATCTTGGAGATTCAGAGCCCCTCCTTTCTTCCAAAGTCCTAACTATAAGTTCATTTTTTTCTTCAGAAGGACATTACTGATAATGAGTTTGCACTGACTCTCCTATCCTGGTCAGCCCCAATCCAAGCTTGCAAGTAATTTAACTTAAAGTAGGGAAGCCCAGGTGTTCTCTGGGGTGGAGACAGATTTTGTCTAGGTAGCCCAAGGCTGGTATAGTTGGGGGTGGTATTTTCTCTTTTCAAGAGTGAAATGATGATGGAGTGACAGCTTCTGTTGCAAGGGTGTATAAATTATGCACCCTAACCCCAAAGGGAGCTCAGTTCCAAACTGGCTTCCATGCATGGCCACATGCTGCAACATCCCCTAATAAACAACTCAATCCTGTTTGTCTTCCTTAGACCTTACTCAGAAGGTTGACACTGTTTCAGGCTTTCCTCTTTTCTTTTTGCTTCCTATTTGCATATCAGAGATTAAAAACAAGGCAGATAGGAGCCTCTATGGATAGAGTGCTAGACCTAGAATCAGCAAGACCTGAGTTCAAATTTTGTCTCAGGCACTTACTAGCTGTGTGACTCTGGAGTAAGTCACTTAACCTCTGTCTTCCACAGTTTCTTCAACTGTAAAATGGGGATAATGATAGTACCTACCTCCCAGGGTTGCTGTGAAGATCAAATTTGGCAAAGTTTTTATTGTGAACCCTGAACCTCATGAGCCCCAATTTGAAACAAAGCCTGCTCTAAGAAAGAGACAAGCAAAATTTGGGTACATGTGTCCATGGTTTAATTTCTCTCAAGCTGGCTTGACATGCATTGCATGGGAGTTTAGTCCAAAACTGGGCCCCCTAAGGAGGCCAGTTCAGAACTAGCTCATTTTGGGACTTTGGGGTATAGCATTATATACCCTTTCAGTAGGGGCTTATATCAACCCACCATCATTCCTGACCACTGCCAGCCTCAGTCTATCTGGGCAGTAGTATCAGTGTCTACCCAAGCCTGAGTAGTTTAAAATCAATTCAGGTTGGGACTGGGTTTGACCAAGATAATGATAATGCGCCCCTAACTATACCAGCCTTGGGCTACCTAGACAAAATCTGTCTCCACCCCAGCTTGAATAAGAACACCTGGGCTTCCCTACTTGAAGTTAAATTACTTGTAAGCTTGGGTGGGGGCTGACCAGGATAAGGAGAGTCAGTGCAAACTCACTATCAGTAATGTCCTTCTGAAGAAAAAAATGAACTTACAGTCAGGACTTTGGAAGAAAGGAGGGTTCTGAATCTCCAATGCAATCTCATTATCAGAGATGTCCTTCTGAACAACTTTGGACAGAAAGCTGGCAGAGTGGAGCTCTGAGTCTCCAAGACACAGATTACTAACAGAAATAATTTTTAACATTCCCCCATCTGATTATTTTTTAAACTATTTAATTTATCTTTCATTTTCAACATTCACTTTCATAAGATTTTGAGTTTTAAATTTTCTCCCCTTTCCTCAACTCCCCAACCCAAGACGGTGTGCAATCTAATATAGGCTCTACTTATACATTCATATTAAGCATATTTTCCCATTAGTCATGATGTAAAGAACAATTAGAACTAATGGGAGGAACCATGAGAATGAAGCAATAAAACAAAACAACAAAGGAAAAGGAGAGCAAATAGTATGCTTTTGTCTGCATTCAGACTCCATAGTTCTTTCTTTGGATGTGGATAGCATTTTCCATCTTGAGTCTTTTGGAGTTGTCTTAAATCCTTGCATTGCTGAAGGGCCAAGTCTATCAAAGTCAATCATAGCACAGTGTGGCTGTTGTTGTGTACAATGGTCTCCTGGTACTGCTCACTTCACTCAAAATCAGTTCATATAAGTCTTTCCAGGTTTTTCTGAAGTCTGCCTGCTTATCATTTCTTATAGCACGATAGCACACCTTGCATTCATATATCACAACTTGTTCAGCCATTCCGCCATTGATGGGCATCCCCTCAATTTCCAATTCTTGGCCACCACAGAAAGAGCTGTTATAAATAATTTTGTACATGTAGGTCTTTTTCCCATTTTTACGATCTCTTTGGGATACAGCCCTAGAAGTGGTATTGCTGGGTCAAAAGGTATGCACATTTTTATAGCCATTTGGGCACAGTTCCAAATTGCTCTCCAAAATGGTTGTATCAGTTCACAATTCCACCAACAATGCATTAGTGTTCCAATTTTCCCACATCCTAAAGAATGAGTAGGTCAAACAACAAATTATGGAAACAATCAAGAACTTCATCCAAGAGAATGACAATAATAAGACAACATACCAAAACTTATGGGATGCAGCTAAAGTGATCCTTAGGGGGAAGCTTTATAAATCTAAATGCTTAGATGAATAAAATAGAGAAAGAAGAGATCAGTGAAATTAGGCTTGCAATTAAAAAAGCTAAAAAAGAACAAATTAAAAATCCCCAGTTAAATACCAAATTAGAAATTCTGAAAACCAAAGGAGAGATTAGTAAAATTGGAATTAAGAAAACTATTGAACTAGTAAATAAAAGTAAGAGCTGGTTTTATGAAAAAACTAATAAAATAGATATACCTTTGGTTAATTTGATTAAAAAAGAAGAAGGAAGAAAACCAAATTACCAGCATCAAAAATGAAAAGAGCGAATTCACCACCAATGAAGAGAAAATCAAATAATAATTAGGAGCTGTTTTGCCTAAATATATGCTACAAAATTTGACAATCTTAGTGAAATGGATGAATATTTACAAAAATATAAATTGCCAAGATTAACAGGAGAGGAAATAAAATACTTAGACAACCCCATTTCAGAAAATAAGAAATTAAATAAGCCATCAATGAACTCCCTAAGAAAAAATCTCCAGGACCAGACAGATTTACAAGTGAATTCTATCAAAATTCTATCTATTTAAAGAACCACAAATTACAATACTATATAAACTATTCAGGAAAATAGGTGAAGGAGTCCTACCAAATTCTTTTAATGATACAAATATGGTACTGATACCTAAACCAGGAAGAGCCAAAACAGAGAAAAGAAAATTATAGACCAATCTCCCAAATGAATATAGATACAAAAATTTAAAATAAAATATTAGCAAAAAGATTGCAACAACTTACCTCGAGGATAATACACTATGACCAGGTAGGATTTATACCAGGAATGCAGGACTGCTTCAATATTAGGAAAACTAGCAGCATAATTGACCATATCAACAACAAAACTAACAGAAATCATATGATTATCTCAATAGATGCAGAAAAAGCATCTGACAAAATACCACACCCATTCCTATTAAAAACACTAAAAAGCACAGGAATAAATGAAGACTTCCTTAAAATGATAGACAGCATCTATCAAAAATCATCAGCAAACATTATATATAATGGAGATAAGCTAGAAGTATTTCCAGTAAAATCAGAGATGAAATAAGGTTGTCAATTATCACCACTGTTATTCAATATTGTGCTAGAAATGCTAGCTGTAGCAATCAGAAAAGGAAAAGAAACTAGAGGAAGTAGAATGGGCAAAGAAGAAACAAAGCTATCATTCTTTGTAGATGATATGGTATACTTAGAGAGTCCTAGAAAATCAAGTAAAAAATTACTCGAAATAAAAAACAAATTTAGCAAAGTGGCATGATATAAAATAAATCCACACAAATCATAGGCATGTCTATACATTACTAACAAAGCCCAACAGCAAGAGATAAAGAGAGAAATTCCATGTAAAATTACTGTAGACATATAAAATATTTGGGAGTCTACCTGCTAAAATAAAACCAGGAACTACAGAACACAATTACAAAATACTTTTCACACAAATAAAGTCAGATCTAAATAATTGGGAAAATATCAGGTGCTCATGGGTAGGCTGAGCTAATAAAATAAAAATGACAATTCTACCTAAGTTAATTTACTTATCTGGTGCCATACCAATCAAACTTCCAAAAAATATTTTTATGGAGCTAGAAAAAATAATAAGATTCACTTGGAAGAACAAAAGGTCCAGAATATCAAGGGAACTAATGAAAAGAAATGCTAGGGAAGGTGGCCTAGCCATTCCAGGTCTTAAATTGCATTACAAAGCAGCAATCATCAAAACTGCTTGGTATTGTCTAAGAAATAGAGTGGTGGATCAGTGGAATAGGTTAGGTATGCAAGACGCAATAGTCAATGACTATACTAATCTACTATTTGATAAATCCAAAGACTCCAGCTTCTGGGACAAGAAATCACTATTTAACAAAAACTGCTGGGAAAACTGGAAAATAGTATGGCAGAAACTAGGCATAGACCATCATCCTATACCCTATATCAAGATTAAGTCAAAATAGGTAAAAGCAAACTAGGAGAGTCAGGAATAGTTTACCTTTCATATTTATGGAGAACGGAAGAATTTATGACCAAACAAGAGACAGAGAACATTATGAAATGCAAAATGGATAATTTTGATTACCTTAAATTGAAAAGTTTTTGCACAAAGCCAATGTCTCCAAGATCAGGAGAGAAACAGAAAACTGGAAAAGAATTTTTATAACCAGTATCTCTGATAAAGGCCTCATTTCTAAAATATATGAAGAACAAAGTCAAATTTATAAGAATACAAGCCATTCCCCAATTGATAAATGGTCAAAGGATATGAACAGGCAGTTTTCAGATTAAGAAATTAAAGCTATCTATAGTCATTTGAAAAAAATGTTCTAAATCACTATTGATTAGAGAAATGCAAATCAAAATGATTCTGAGGCACCACATTACAGCTATCAGATTGGCTAACATGACAAAACAGGACAATGATAAATGTTGGAGGAAATAAATTAAGGAGATGAATAGAATTTTAGAAAAAATAAATATGGTTGATCTCTGGAGAAAGCCAAATGGGGACAGAAAGGAATATACCTTTCTGTAGGGGGTACATGGCACCTACACAAAAAATTGACCATGTACTAGGGCATAAAAACCTCACAATCCAATACAGAAAGGCAGAAATATCATACGCATCCTTTGCAGATCATGATGCAATAAAAATTACATGTAATAAAAGACCATGGAAAGATAGACTAAAAATTAATTGGAAGCTAAATAATCTAATCCCCCATCTGATTCTAATGAAAGGCATAGCCTTCTCAATAAATCACTAACTGCTATGGTCAACATTTCATCAAGGGGTTTGGGGGACTTATAACAATATGGGATAGGGAAGGGAGAAATTGATCGACACATTGACAAATAAAAATGGGGCAGTCCCCTTAGTAAGTACAGATACAGAGATCCAAAAGGAAAAAAATCTACTCTCACAGTATCAGTATTATTATGATTTCTTTTCAACCAAATATACTTCATTAAATGTTGTTTCAAAAAGATTTTATCACATCCTTTTTTTTAAAAAAAGGCCTAACTCATATGCAACAAAATCCACATTAAAAATTGAGAAATAGAGTAATAACACAAGCAATAAATTTCAGATTATATCAATTGCATTTTCAGATTATCATATATGGAAATTATTGATCTTATTACTTTTGGTGTTTTAAAACTACTTCAAAGTTATCAAGCATGGAACAATTACATTTGTCTAACATATGCCAGTCATTGTGTTAAGCATTTTATAATCATATGATCCTCACAACATCCTTGAGAGGTGGATTTCATTATTAGCCCCTTACAAAACAGTAAACTGAGGCAGATAGACTTAAATCAAATCTGGATTTATAATCACTAATGATAAACATTTAAATTTTTTTAAAAATTCAATACTCTTGGCTTCATACATTCCCTCTAAAAAAAGACACATAGTGGCAATTGCCAGCTCTGAATAACCTTTTTTCCCCCTCTCTCCTTCATTAAGAGAGCTGAAAAGTCTCCTTTTTGAGGCTAATCAGATAAAAACTACCCTAAGCATTTCATCCTCTTGGGCTGACGCATTTGAAGTCACCTATAATCATTCAGGTTAGCTAAGAGTTTTGGCCCAGGCAAAGAGACCTGAATCAATGTCGACAGAGTGTGGTCAGTTTCCCCCAGGCAGAAACCTTCAAAACTTAGTAATTAATTGAACAGTACAGGGAAACATTTTAAGATTGTATATAACAATCTCAGATCACAATAACCAATATCTTTACCATAGCCAAAATTTTTGTAAGGTGAGATTTAATAAGGCCTTCTTATAGGTTTATTCTGAAAGGCAGGTAGTATTCTAATCCTCTATAACTTTGTTGGTTTTCAAATCAAACCACAAAATTTTCATTTTCCACCTTTCTACTTAAAACAAAGTCAAACTTCCTCATACCTTTTCAACATACTTAAACCATCTGAAGCTGGCACAAAGGCACCCAGAACAACCATCCAAGGATGGGGCTTAGAGCATTTAGGCATGCTCTGGATCACTGCACTCCCATCTATTCCCAAATCATTTTTTCCTACCCGTTATATTTTTGCTCAAACCTTTATTCCTCTTTCCTAATCTTTCAAACTCATTACTCAGACTACCTCTACTTTCCTTTACATTCCAAATTAAAAAAAAAATTATACTCACCCCGCTTTCAGTCCTGCTTCTCTTCATCTGTTAGAAGGAAGTTAATGCTTAACAATTTGTAAATCAAGAGTTGTATTTCCACACTTTTCACAAACCGCTTTTATAATGTTAATTCTTAAAATACAGAAAAACCCTTATTTTTGCAATTTTAAACAAATTGCCATGATATCACATACATTGGCGGGAGAGATACAAAGATAGCTTTCTAGATTTAACCTAAATACAAAGTACAAACTCCAGCCCTGGCATCCAAACAAATCTGAATTCAAATCCTTAGCTTTTCCTTCTCTCATGCTCTAGATTCTCATCAGTAAAGGCTGCTTGGTGCTCTGATTTCACCTTCCACTGACTTCTGGGAGAGTCTCTCCCAGCTTTTTGATTTCATTACTCATTATCTAACTTTATTCTGGTATCCCAACTTGGCCAGTGCTACAGGTTCTCAAACTCTGAAAAAATGGCATCAAGGTAAACCACGTGAAGGACAAATACGCTGGACTCTTAGAAGAGGCCTAAAGGATGGAGTTGAGAATAATCCCACATTCTAATGTTCCAAAGATAAAAGCTAAGCATGGAGCGTGCAGAGCTAACCATGGAATACAAAGTATGGAACTTGTCATCAATGCCCAAGTCATCCTTATGAAAAGAGAGACCCTTTTCCAAATAATGTAAATGGCTTTAATTTGGATTTGTGAGTTACTGGATTTAAAGTCAGAAAGAACTAGCTCTGAATCTTGCTTCATATAATCACAAGTTGTGTGATCCTGGACAATTCCCTTGCCTCAGTTTCCTTGTCTGTAAAATGAACAGCACCTAACTTCAAAGGGTTGTGGTAAGTCTCAAATGAGATCATGTGTATAAAGTTGGCTTTTTTTCTCAACTCCATCCTTTAGGCCTCTTCTAAGAGTCCAGCGTATTTGTCCTTCATGTGTTTTACCTTGATGCCATTTTTTCAGAGTTTGAGAACCTGTAGAAACTGGTTTGGTTTTGTTGTTTTAGGCTTTCAAATTGGCATTCTGTAGTTCAGAGGTTTTTACCTATTAGCTTTTTGTTTAATTTATTTCAGGTGTAAAAAAGGAAAAACTAGCTATTTTGAAAAGATACTCCCTTTAAAAAAAAACCATACATGCCAACAAGAATATTTAAATTTCCCAAATAATATCTTATCCATGCCTTAATATGGTAAGATAAATCCTGTTTTAATGTACTGTAAATTATATATAATGCCCATCATATTCTGTATTTTTTATTTTTTTAAAATTTTTGTTTGTTTGTTTTTGTTAGGCAGTGGGGTTAAGTGACTTGCCCATGGTCACACAGCTAGTAAGTTCTGTATTTTTTGAAAATAAAATTTCAATTATCTTTCAAATATCTATTGAGAACCTCACTTTTTGAAAGGTGCTATGCTAGAGTCTCAAGAAAAATTCAGGATTTGGTTTTGAAATAAGTAATTTTTTTCCAGGGAAGATGAGAATTGGATTTTGTGAATAAGTGATCCATTGGGTTACAGATTGTTGTAAAATTAAATGGTGGTTTAGTGTTAATTAGGTATGGGCAGTCACGCATATGTAGCTCAGGGCTACAGCTGAAAGAAATCCAGTTGCAACTAATGTTTACTTCATTTCTTCAAGCTCATCAGAATGAACTGTTGACCTGAAAGTTGGTTAAAGAGGCAACAAGCTAGGTGATAAGTAAATTCATATTGTTTATTCCGTTAAGTTAGTGACATTTACATGGAGCCAGAGCTTTAACTCTGACCAAATTAAGCAATTTTAGGAGGACATTTAAACCCTGCCTCAGTATGTATGTGTTACTCAGATTTATGGTCTCCACATATGTTTAACCATAGCATGAGAAAGGAATTTTTTAAATTGAATAGGTTGTAAATACAATAAGATAGGAGAATGTCAAAGTGTCAATTGAAATTATAGATCCAGTGTATCTGTGTTTAACATATGTCCATAAAATACCAAGATAAGAAAAGTCCCATCATTAAAGGTAGTGTCCAGGTGTAATGCACTTTAGTGGCCATAAACAGAAGAATGCTGGTCAGCTTCATCTGGTCCTGTAGTTGTTGACACAGGAAAGGGCATTTTGAGTTCAATCAGAAAACAAAGAAAAGTATGTCTATTATGTTGGGGTGCTTCTTCTAGCTGATTAGTTGAAGCTGTGGCACTTACTGGGGTTCAAATTATCTTAAATGATTATCAGAGCTAATGTGCTAAATTCTTGAATAATGTTCTACCTCTCCTACTTGGCCTTCAAAGTCCTCCACCACCAGGTACCATACTATTTTTCTAGACTTATCTCATTATTACCTCTATTTACTTTATACTTCAGCCAAACTGGGCTGTTCTCTTCCCTTGAATACTCTTTTTCTCCTCTACTCCTTTTCTTAAGCTATCTTGTTCAGAATTGAATTTTTAACCTGAATTTACAAAGTTTTTTTTTAATAATCCCATAATACATATTTCACAAGATGCTATGTGGTATCTGAGGAGGAGAGTTATTACAACCTAGGGAAATCAGAGAAGACCTCTAGAGGAAAGGTAGCATTTAAACTGGGCTTAAAACAGGAGTTAAGGACAGACTCAATGTCTGTCTATCTCCATCAAATGGACTGATTTAGAAAACTTAGCTTTATAATTAAATTCATTTAGATCTCCCCCATCCCTTGTAAAAATTGTTCATTTGAAAATATACTGTATACTAATGATAATCATAGAATCGTTGAATTGGAAAGAGGCTTTGAGATAACCTAATCCAACCTTTCCATTTTGTAGATGAAGAAACTGAGGTTGAAATAAGAGACTTGTCAAGGTCAAGTGAGTAACTAGTGGCAGGACTGAGCAAGAACCCAGGTGTCCCACACGTCATCCATGCTTTCTGACACACTAAGCTGCCTCTTAGGAAGTAGAAAGAAAGAGACTGGTAACCTAGGAAGAGAAGGTAACCTCCTTGAGGGCAGGGACTGTTTTCATTTTTTTGCCTTTATATTCCAGTGCCTGGCATATAGTACATGTTTAATGATTGCTTGTTGAATTCAACTGAATAATTAAATAGGGTCAGCTTCAATCAGTAATGTATTTTACTTGTAGACCAGTGGTGACAAGTTTAAATAGAAACAGTAAACACTAAACCATACATAAGGATCTCTGTGGGCTGCATATTGTCTTAGAAAGTCACATACTAATATTACCTATATTTTATTGTATTTTATTTAAGTATTGTTGCAAAAGAGCCTAATTAATGCTTAGAATACAAGCCAAGACTTTTAGAGGAACCTGGAGACTGTAGGATGGTTGTTTGTAAAGCACTTTGCAAACCTTAAAGTACTATATGACTTGCCAACTGTTATAAAAGTTTTAAAAATATGTCAAAAGTTGTAATATTTACTGTATGCCTTATTAAATTTAACAATTTTATTTTGCTTCACTTAATTCTCACATCATTGTGCCTCTTTATTAAGGCTTTCTTGATTATAACCTCCACAAATGCTCTCTCTTGGCTCTGAATTTTTGTAGTATTTGTTGTCTGCACCATTCACTTGGCACTAATCATATAGGACCTCATTTTGTTCATTAATTTTTTTATGTATATTTGTCTTATCTACTCAAGAAGATTCACTGTTTTGCTTTTCTATCTTCTCTCTCTTTCTATTTTTCTTTCCTTCCTTCCTTCCTTCTCTCCCTCCCTCCTTCCTTCCTTTCTTTTTGCTTTTTTATTTTCAAATTTCTTATTTTTTACTTTAAGCTTTCTTTTTTAAACTGAGTTCCAAATTCTTTCACTCCCTCCTAAACCTCCATTACCTACTGAGAAGGCAAGAAAAATGATATCTAGTATACACAAGAAATCATGTAAAACATGTTTCCATATTATCCATATCACAAAAAAGCAAAAAAATAAAGTGAGATAATTATACTTCATTTTATAATCAGGGTTCATAAGTTCTCTCTCAGGAGGTGGGTAACATTTTTTTCCATCTTGAGTCCCTTTGGAATCGTCTTGGATCATTGCATTGATCAAAGCAGCAAAGTCTGACAGTTGATCATCATGACACCATTGTTGTTACTGTGCACAATGGTCTACAGGTTCTTTTCACCTCACTTTAAATCAGTTCATATAGGTCTTGCCATGTTTTTTTCTGAAACCACCCCCTTGTCATTTCATACAGCACAATAGTACTCCATCACAATCATATACCATAACTTGTTCAGCTATTCTCCAACTGATGAGCATCTCCAATTCTTTGCCACCACAAAAAGAGGTGTTATAAATAGTTTTGCACATGTAGGTCCTTTTCTTTTTTCTTTGATTTCTTTGAAGTATGGACTGTTGACTTGAAAGTTGGTTAAAGAAGCAACAAGCTAAGTGATAAGTAAATTCATATTGTTTATTCCCTTAAGTTAGTGACATTTACATGGAGCCAGAGCTTTTACTTTGACCAAATCAAGCAATTTTAGGAGGACATCGAAACCCCACCTCAGGATGTACGTGTTACTCAGATTGATGGTCTCCACATATGTTTAACCATAGCATGAGAAAGGAATTTTCTTAATTCAATAGATTGTAAATACAATAAAATAGGAGAATGTCAAAGTGTCAATAGAAATTACAGATCCAGGATATCTGTGTTTAACATAGCATATGTCCATAAAATACCAAGATAAGAAAAGTCCCATTATTAAAGGTAGTGTCCAGGTGTAAGGTACCTTAGTGGTCATGCACAGAAGAATGCTGGTCAATTTCATCTGTTGACACAGGAAGGGGCATTTTGAGTTCACTCAGAGAACAAAAAAAAGTATGTCTATTATGTTGGGGTGCTTCTTCTAGTTGATTAGTTCAAGCTTTGGCCCTTATTGGGGTTCAAATTATTTTAAATGATTAAGACCTAATAGTGGTATCGTTGGGTGTAGCCTTTTGACTGAGTCCAAGTTTTATAAAACAAATCTTTTTATTAAGGGGATTTCTTTGTGAAATTTGGATTCAGTCAAAGGGCCACATTTGAGGACCTAGAGGTCCACATGTAGCCTCGAGGCCACAGATACCCCACCCCTGGAACAGTTTTATAGCCATTTGAGCATAGTTCCAAATTTTTCTCTGGAATGGTTGGACCAGTTCAAAACTCCACTAACAGTTTATTAGTGTAGCTATTTGCCTTCATCCCTTTCTAGCATTTGCCATTTATGATAGGTGTAAGGTTGTAGCTCAGAGTTGTTTTGATTTGCATTTCTCTAATCAATAGTGATTTAGAGCATTTTTTCATATGACTATAAATAACTTTGATTTCTTCTTTTGAAAACTGTTCATATTTTTTGACCATTTATCAATTGAGAAGTGGTTCTTATTTTTATAAATTTGACTTAGTTCCCTATATATTTGAGAAATGAGGAAACTTGCTGTAAAATTTTTTGATATTACTTCCGTCTATGGTACCTTTCATCAAAATGTAATTTCCCTGATCCTCTCTTTAAGGTCTATTTCTACTTTTGCTTTGTCTGAGATCATGATTGTTATCCCTCCCTTTTTAACTTCAGCTCAAGCATAATGGGTTCTGGTCCAGCCCTTTATTTTAACTTTGTGTGTATTTTTCTGTTTCAAGTGTGCCTCTTGTAAACAACATATTGTTGGATTCTGGTCTCTAATCCATTCTACTATACACTTTTGTTTTATGCACTAGTTAATCCCATTCACATTTACAGTTATGAAAACTAAATGTATTTTTTTCCATCCTATTTTCTTCTGTTTATCCTTGTCTTTCTCTTATCCTGTCCCTCTTCAAAAGTCTGTTTTGCTTCTGAACTCTGCCTCCCTTAATCCACTCTCCCTTTTATTACCCCCTCCCTGATATCTTATTCCCTACACTTCTATTTCCCTATTGGTAATATATATTTCTCTACCCAACCAAGTATCAATATATATGTTCTTTCCTTTTTTGAACGAGTTCCAATGAGAGCAAGATTCAAGCATTTTCTTCCACAGCCCCCTGCCATTTCCCCCTCTACTATAAAAGCTCTTTCTTAAGCTTCTCTTTTATGTGAGAAAATTCTCCCCATTCTACCCCTCCCTACTTCCTTCTCCCAGTAAATCCTTTTTTCTCACCCTTTAATTTTTTTTTGGTAGATCATCCCAACATAATCGACTCATACTTATGCCCTCTGTCTATGCAGACTCCTAACTACCCTAATAATGATAAAGTTCTTAGGAGTTATATGTATCATCTTCCCATATACGAATATAAACAGTTTACATTTATTGATTCTCTTATAATTACTTTTCGATATTTGCCTTTTTATGTTTTTTTTTGAGTCTTATATTTGAATGTTAATTTTTCTGTTTAGGTCTACTCTTCCCACCAGGAATATGGTTTTCATTATGTTAAACCATCCCTGAATTCCTGGTATAAATCCCACTTAATCACAATGTATAATCTTTGTGATATATTTTGTAGTCTTCTAGCTAGTATTTTATTTAGGATTTTTGTATCCATATTCATTCCAATTCTAATTTTTAAGGAATTATTTACTTCAGTGAGTTTTTATACCTCTTTTTCCATTTGGCCAATTCTGCTTTTTAAGGAATTCTTTTCTTCAGTGAATTTTTGTGCCTATTTTACCATTAGGCCAATTCTATTTAAGTTGTTGTTTTCTTCAGTATTTTCTGTGCCTCTTTTTACCAAGCATTTAATTCTCTTTTCATAATTTTCTTGCATTACTTTCATTTCTTTTCCCAATTTTTCTGCTACTACTTTTATCACTTCCTTTAACTCTCCCAAGAACTCTTGTTGACCTCGGAGTCCAATTAGACTTTGCTTGTATCTGTTTCACATTGTTTTCATCTTCTGAGTTGATGTTTTAGTCTTCCCTGACATTGTGATAGCTTTTTATGATCAATTTTTTGTTTCTGTTTTTGTTTTTTGCTCATTTTATAGCCTATTTCTTGCCTTTGAACTTTATGTTAAAGTTGGGCACTGCTCACTTGGGGGTGGGGAAGTACTGTCTCAAGCTTCAGGCTTTTTTGTGCTGCTATTTTCAGAGCTAGTTCTGGGGGTCTGAACATTTTTGGTGCTTCTAAAGTGGTGTGATCCTGGGAGAGGTGTGGTCACTAATCTTCTGGTCCGTATACTTATCTTTTTCTAGGAAGAGCACCTGTTCCCCTGTAGCCACAAACACTAGCATTCCTCTTTACACTGGAATTGTGACTAGATTCCCTGATCTCCTGCAGCCACAAGTACTAGTGCTCCTCATCGACTTGGAACTGCAACTAGGGCCCCTGGTCCCTTATGACCGACCACAAGCCCTCTTCTTTGAGCTGGTACAGTGACCCAGAACTGCTTATGGGTAATAGAGTTACCAATCAATAGTAGCTGCATTCAGTGCCAGGAAAAGGTCCCCTGTAATCTCTTTCTGACCAATTGTCCTCCTCCCTTACCATCTCTGGGCTGAGGGCTACTAAAGCTGCACTGTTGCTTATATTGCCCTTGTGCTCTGGGCCAGTGCCCACTTTGATATCATAGACCTCTAAGTTGTCTTTAGCTAGAAAAAAGCCTCACTTTGACCTTTTGTTGTCTTTGTTTTGATGAATTATTTTAAAATTGTTTGTAAGGGAATGTTGGAAGAATTAATTTTAGTTGCTGCCTGTACTCTGCCATCTTGTCTCTACTCCTTCTGGTGAGGACAACTTAAACACTATCATTAGGGAAAAAAATTGTACAAGCACATGTCCTCTTGACAGTGATTTAGTATATCCTCTTCATGTAAGAAAGATATAACATTAGTGGCTTCTTCACAGCTGTCCAAAGAAATGGGTTAATTATAGAAAGTAAAGATCAGTGAATGTATTCTTTGACATAAAATTAGAGCTTTTACCTAGATATAAAAATGTATGGACTCTAAGGGGAATCACACCCATTGTTTAATACCCTTACCTGTTTTGTTTTTGGTGATAGTTGGGAATTTTACTGGCAGATTGTTATTGAATATAACATGTCTAATATATGTGCATATATATGTATATACATATGTTACTATAATGCAGATACACAGACTTATTTCAATAAATCAAGGATCAATGATTTCTTGGTGCCCCTATTCCCTTAATCTCTGAATATCAGTACCTTTCATTACCTTAATGTAGGGTCATAAGGAATTGCTGTGGCAGAAAAAAATAAATTAATCTTTGGTCACCAGTAGCCTGATGAGGACCCTCTGAACTTGATTAGGTTGGTCCTCAAAAAACAGACATACATCCTATCATGTCCCATATTCAAAAGTCTTTCTTACTTGTTAGGATTTGCCAGAGATAGTGTTCTGCCAACAAAGCCTTCAAGAATCTGGAGTTACCTCCATGACATGATGAGGCACTGGAAGAGAACTTCAGCAGAAGTGAAATCATGTTAAATGTGTTTGAGTCATGTTTTTTTTAAACATCAATTGGTGGGACCGTATGGTACAGTGGAAGGTGCCAGTCAGTCAATCATCAAGACATTTGTTAAGCACCTAATATAGGTCAGGAACCATGCAAAGTGATGGGGATGTGAGAAAAAGCAAATGTTTGTCCTTACTCTCAAAGAGCTCACAGTTTAATGGGGTAGACAATATGAAAAAAACCACTACATATAAACAAGATATAGAAAGGATCATTCAGGTGTCATCTCAGAAGGAAGGCACTAAGATTAAGTAAGAAAGCATGACATTTGTAATTGGAGTCATAGAACCTGAGCTCAGATCCCAGCCCTGCCACGTGTGTGAACTTGGTAAATCATTTAACCTCTTTGGGCTTTAATTTCTTCATCTGTAAAGTGAGAGAATTTGACTAGATGATCTTTACATTCCCTTTCAACTCTAGATCTCTAATTCTGTAATCTGCTACCTATTCTTGTCTACTCCGTTGCTTAGGAGTCAGTCATTTTTGTAGTTTAAGGGATCTGAAAGCTTACAGTCAAAAATGCTTCTGCATAAAAAAGAAAGGGAAAATGTAGCTGTTGATTTTGCCCAATGAACAGAGAGGTCTTTATGGACAATTTACATAGATAGATTTACACAGATCCTATTTGGATATGTCAGTATACATGGGTCAAGAGTTCCAAGCATGGCTTGAATTGAATTTTAGCAAAAAAACCCAAGAAAAACAGAAGGAACTGGGCATGTTGAGCCTGGAGAAGAGAAGACTTGAATGACATCATAGCTGTCTTCAAGTGTTTCAAGGGCTGTTATGTGGAAAAAAAGGATTTGATTTGTTTTGTTTGGTACAAGGGAACAGATTTAGGAACAAATGATGGAAGTCACAGAGGGACACATTTCGGTTTCTTGTAAGCCAAAACTTGGTAATAATTCAGGCTGTGTAAAAGTGGAATGATCTACCTGGGGATGCAGTTTGCTCCCTCCTCATTGGAGGCTTTCAACCCAAATCTGGATGATCACTTGTCAGGTACATTGGACTAGGGATTCTTGTTTGGAGATGAATTGGAATATGTTGTCTTTGAGGACTCTTCCAAGTCTGAGATTTGCATCAAGAGCATGCTTGGGAAACATTTCTTACCTATTTTATTGCTCCCCAGAGGGCGCCAGAACTTTGTTTGACATTCAGTCCTTTTATCTGTTGAGCCATAGGCTAAGTATTAGGTAGCCAGAATATGGCTACCAAAGGGCTATTTCCTTGTAAGGGACTTTACTCAGAAATAAAATTAGGTCTGAGACGTCCCTAAGGTAACTCATTTATGCAATGACCCAATCTTGTTCGGCCATCTGTCAGGTACCAAATGGTCTCTAATGAAACCATTGCTTACATTGATATACTACTTTATGTAGTATCTTGACTTTTTTAAAAATTTAAAATAATTTCTATACAATATTCTATTTGATCCTCCCAGAAATCATGTGAGATAGCTAGTGTATATATTATTATCTACATTTCACAAACAAGGAAACTAGTTTGGTAGGGTCTATCAGGGTCTTTGATCCACTGGCACAGCTCTGAGAACCCAAGGACATCTCCACACCACAAGGAGACAGCCGAGTAGGAATTGAGTGGAGGTTCCATTGATGTAAATTTCAATTTTCTGCAAAAATATTAATGCAATGTGACCTCAATCCAAAGTAGCTTCAGAACTGCGCAATTGACTTTCTGCATCATATCTAAAAACTTAGCATAACATTCCCTGAAGCTTTTCTCTGAGACTGAGATTCCATGTTTGTGGGGAAAAGGGTAGACTAGAGATTATTCATTTTGGAAATGTCATATAGTCCAATGTTTTAAAAAAAAAGTTTTCCTGCAGATAAATAATATATTTAGAAATTCCATCTTGAGAAATAAGTAAACAATTGAAATCTTTAGGAGAAAGTCTAATGGAGTTTACTCAATGTTGTGGATTTCCACAATAGGATTATTCAGCTCCTCCTGTGGAGTTAATCAGCAGTTGAAAATCAGAAATACGTCATTGCCATAATTACATTAACATTCAAAGAAGATCACACAGCTAGTTGTTTGGAAGATAGACTACCAGAAAAGCTGGGTACTTTGAATCCAATCCAATATTCTTCTTCATAACATATTGCCTCCTAGTTAACAATTCTGTAAACCAACTCATGACTTAAAAGAGGAGCTCTTCGTTACAGATGAGGACATTTGCAATTTAAAAGGATGTATGCTCAGGAGTGTGCTGGTAAATGATAAACAATTCTCTCTCTGGGAAAAAAAAAAGAAATACTCCTGACACACTTTTAAGTTTAATCTGCATTATTTAACATTCTCCATTACTTCCTTTTCTTCTCAATCTGGCCCCTACCTACTTTATCTGTTCTCTTCCTTTTTTTTTTTTAACCTTCAACATACTTTATAATCCAGCAACAATGAATATGCCTCAATAAATGTGTGTTTTTCCACTTCTTAAGTCTACACAACCAACAAAACAATAAAGCAACCTCTTATTTGTAACATGTACTGATTTCTGAGGTGTTAATGCTCACATGGACTATTTAACATTTGTCTTTGGTGAGCCAACATTCCCCTGCATATGCTGTGTATTGTTTGTTTTTCCAGTAGAATTGGGATATGCTTAGCCACCTATAGAATTTAAAACTTCTTTGTGATGAATGTTCCATAGGTTTGTGAGGCTGGGCAAGATCTAATAAAACAAAATTAAAAAGGAATAAATGTCATGTCTTACACTTGGGTTAAAAAAATCAACTTCACAGTTTTAAAATGAAAGAGATTTGGCTTCATAACCATTCAGCCAAAAAAGATCTGGGAGTACTAGGAGACTACAAGCTTAATATGGATCAACAGTGTGACATAGTAGACAAGAAAGCTTGCACAGAGTAGGAGTTTACTTAGTGTTGGTTGAATTGAAATACGGGATACAACATTCAAGACAAGGGAAGGGTAGTGGATTCTACCTTGGTCAGATCACATCTGAACTATTGTGCTCAGTTCTGGGTGGCACATTTTAGAAGGGACATTGAAAAACTGGAGAGTTTCAAGAAGAAAAACCCCAGGAAAGTGAAGGGTCTCAAATCATATCATCTAAGGATGAACTGAAAGAAGGAAGATAGGAAGGAAGAAAGGAAAGAAGGAAGGAAGCAAGGAAGGAAACATTTATTAAGCACTTTCTATATGTCAGGCATTGTCTTAGGTGTTTAACAAATATATTAGCTCATTTGATAATTTGAGCATGATAGCTGTCTTCAAATACTTGAAAGGCTGTCATGCATAAGTAATTAGAATTGTTCTGAGTGGCCACAGGTGGCAGGACTAGGAGTAATTAAGAGAAATTAGAAAGAAGCAAATGTGGACTTGATGACAGGGAAAATTTCCTCATAGATAAAGCCCTGCAAACTAGGAATGAGTTGCCTTGGAAGGTAGTAGATTTCTCTTCACTTTAGATCTTCCAGCAAAAACTTCGTGTCCACTTGTCAGTTATGATGTAGAAGGAATCCTTGGTCCAGTACAGGTTGGGTAAGGTGGTCTCTTAGGTCCCTTCCAACTCTAAAATTCTTGATTCTATAATTTCTGGGTGGGATAACTAATGAGAATAATATAACAACAAAATAATAAAAATAAGTAATAATATGAAGATAATAATAACAAAACATTACAATAGCTAGCATTTATATAGCCTTTGAGGATTTATAAAATGCTTTACATAGGTTATCTCATTTGAACCTCAAAACCCCCTGTAAGTTAGATGCTATTACTATACCCATTGAACCTCACAAAACCCCCTGTAAGTTAGATGCTATTACTATACCCATTTTACAAATGAGGAAACTGAGGCTGAGAATGAAACTAATTGGCCCATAAAAGGTTGCCAAAATTACATCAGATTTGAAGTAGCTGAGAAAACATGGCATAGCCATAGCAGAAGATAAATTTGTAGAAAAGCACTCTTCCTCTTGCCATGTATGTCTCCTTTTCTATGAATAACCTGCTGGTTTTAATCACATTAGTGATACTATAATGCCCATTAGAAAAGGACAATTTAGAGTATGTTCCACTATCATAATTCACTCCCCAGCCATCTTATCACCATTCTCTTGCTACTGGGGCCAGAAGCCATGACCTGGAAGAACAGCCCCACCCAGAACTCCCAGCCAATGACCCTGATGCCTGATTGGTGGTTGCCTTAGTCACCACTCTAGACCTAGCTCTAGTCATGCTTCATCTTACTCCCCAGCCTTCTTCAAGTCAGGTTCCACTCAACCTCCCTGTAATTTTCCAAATCAAAATACCCCTCTTTATCCACGACTCTTCTATGTGTCATTTACCCCCATTAGAATATAAGTTTCCTGAGGACAGTGATTGCTTTTGCTTTTTTATTTCTAGCATTAGCTGCGTTTGGCATAGAGTAAGTAATTAGTAAGTAGGCACTATCAATTTATTCATTTATGTACTCATTTCATTTTTTCATGATACAGTGGGAAGAACACTGACTCTGGGAGCAAAGGACCTGGGTTAAAATCTTGCTTCTGACGATTGCTACCTGTGTAGGCAGGGGCAAAAACACTTACCATTTTTGGATCTCAGTTTCCTCATCTATAAAATTAGACTTGAGGCCTTTTGAGGTCCCTTCCATGTCCAGATCTATATCTCTTTAAGGCTTTTCACCTCAGTACCTTGAACCTCAACTCACCCCATCTCAACCCAGGCATCAGGCCAAACAGGATGAAAGAATTAGTGCTAGAACGGGCATCATATACCATCTAATCAACCCCTTTTGTTTTACAATTGAAAAAACTTAATCCTAGGGATGCGAAGTAACTTGCCTGTGGTGGTCTTTTCATTGTACCACATTGCCTCCCAACATGGTCACTTACTGATCACTTGATATTCATAAAATCAGGTAGGGCTTTTGACAAGATCTAGTGTGTGATGAGGGAAGGAATTATTAGAAAAGCAGCCAGATTTGTCTTGCTGGGTAACCCAACCCTAGAAGCCCTGCCAAATGAATGAACTAGGAGATGTGGGGGCCATAATATTCCTTAAGGCAAATATCTGGGAGTCCATTATTGGTAGAGAAAACAAGAGATGATTCATTGTCATGAGAGAACATTAAGGCAACAAGAATTTGAACTCCTTTCCCTTGGTTTTCTGGTTTTCTAGTACATCCAGAAGAACAAGATGTCAGTCATCTTTTAGGTAATTTTGTTTATTTTCTGTTTTATTGTCAGTGATTATTGCTTATAAATGGAAGAAAGAGGTTAGATGAACATCTAAGGACAAATGTTAACTTAATTTCAATTAGTCTCCTGGGGGCAGTAAACGAGGGTAGAGAGGTCTTCCCAGCAGCTTCCTTAAACTTGAAGCAGTAAGTGAAGAATCTATCTAGGCAGCTATGATTGGAATCCATGTTGTTCCCCGCTGGCTTTTCCCCTAGAGTGAACAGAAAGCACATACTGACCCTAATAGTTGATTTTAAAAAAGATGGGAAAGGACATGGGGCAAGAAGTGAGGGGATGAAGAAGGGTGAACATTTAAAAATGACTAACACAGAAATTAGAACACAGTGTACCTTGACATTGAGAGGGAGCAGTTCAGTTCAACACACATTTGTTAAGCACCTGTTGTATGCAAAGTACTCTGGTAGGTGCTCAGGGTATAAAAATGAACAATGAGTTCCTAGCTTCAGAAAGTTTATAGTCTAACAGCAGGGTTATCAAATGTTGTGATATTAAGTAGGCTATGATAGAGAAAAAGTAAAGAGTCATATAACAAACTGTAAAAAATGTGAGAGTTGAACTTGAAATAAGAAGACCAGGGTTTGAATGCTTCTTTGGGCAATTATTAACCACTTGGAGGAATCTCAGAGTTTCTTTATTACCAACATGGAGGTGATATTTTTGTACTACCTATGTCACTAGGTCATTGGGAGGAAAGTGCTTTGCAAACCTTAAAGTGCTTTAGATGAATGAGTTATACAAGTTTGAAGGACTTAAGACATCCAGACGATGAAATGATCAATCACAACTTCAGTGAACTGATGGTGAAGAATGTTACTCAACTCCTAAGAGAGGTGATGGACTCAGGGTGCAGAATGACACTTATTTTTGGACATGGCCAACATGGAAATTTGTTTTTCTTTACAATGAATATTTATTACAAATGGTTTTTTGTTGTTGTTGTTGGGTTTTTTTTCCTATGTACAAACATATTTATAATAGCTCTTTTCTTTTTTAAATTAATTCATTTTGAATTATCAACAATCATTTCCATAAGCTTTTGAGTTTTAAATTTTTCTCCCCCTCCTTCCACTGTTGTTTTTTTTTTTTAATGGAGGTGGGTGGGAGGGATAGAAAATAGATTTTTGTTAACTGAAAAAATAAAATAAAAGGAAAAATAAAAGAAATGTGAGTTGTAGTGGCAGTTTAATTCAGATTACAATGGGTCAAATAATTCAGGGCTTGGGAAACACAATTACATTTTAGAGTTGAAAGTGTCTCTGTGGCCATTGTTCTAATCCATGACTGAAAGATAGCTCCCCCTGCAGTATGCTTAATGTCCAACTTATCTTTGCTAAAAAGACCTCTAATGAGAAAGATGACCTTCAGTGAAGGAAAAATTCATGTAATTCCTGAGGCAGCCCAGAGATAGTCCTAATTTTTAGGAGGTGAAATGAAAGTTTAGGAAGTAGAAAGTAAGTTTGTTGAGGGCAGAACTGTTTCATGTTTGTCTTTGTGTTCTTAGCACCTGGTAGAGTCCCTAGCATACTTGATAACTGACTTAAATAAACAAAAAATACCTGCTGCTTAATAAAATGCATAGTGAACTAAATTGATTTTTTTTTAGGCAGTTGAGGTTAAGTGACTTGCCCAGAGTCTCACAGCTAGTAAGTGGCAAGTGTTTGGTCTGAGGCCACATTTGAACTCAGGTCCTTCTGACTTCAGGGCCAGTGCTCTATCCATTGCGCCACCTAGCTGGCCCCAAATTTAATTGATTTATCTAATATCCTTTATACATGTTATATTATATGTTATGATACTTATATATTAGGTTCTATATGTAAATTACCTGATTTCTCCCCCTCCCCCCATATTTAAGTCTTTGCAACTTCCATCCTTTGCTCCTAGTTTTGCCCTATGAGACCAAACAGAAGAAGCCTAAACCCTTTTTTAGGTGACAGCCCTTCAAGGACTTCATGAGTCTATCTATCCCAATCTAATGAAACTGAATCCCAAAGACCTTGATATATACTCAAAGTTGCACAATAGCATGTAGCAGATCATGAACTTGAACCGAAATCCTTGGACTACAAAATGTCATACTTTCTCCAATATATCATGGTTCTTCTTCTAAGTCTTAGGATTTTCAAGAGTCTTCATCTAAGATTCTTTGAATAAATTTTGAAGAGAAAGGAGTCATGTACCACAGTCATACTATATATTGATTCTGTGACCTTAGACAGGTCATTTAACCTTATTGGGTATGAATTTTATCACCTATAAAATGAGGTGTTGAACTAGGTAACCTGAGAAGTCCATTTAGCTTTAGATCTATTTAAATATTTGTTTATCTATTTAAATTAAATTAAATTATCTATTTAAATATTTCATACTAGACTCCTTCATTATAACATATTTGGGTAGAGTATGGGTCAAAGCATGTCCCTCAATATTAAAATATTGAACAGGATTAATCATATGAAGAGATAGAGGAGTTGGTGTGCCTTGAGGCTCACAGAAAAAGCTCTCCTTTACCCCTCAGGTATGTACTTTATTACCCTATAAAATGTCTAAATTCTACTTTTAGAAATTCATACCTTTAAGCAACAGTGTGCTGATAAATGTTTAACAACTAGCTCTCCTAAAAAGAAAAGTCGTCACACGTGTTTAACTTTAAAATGCATTACTTCGTTAAGTCTAGACAAGTAAGACAATATTAAACCCTGATTTGTAGTGTTCGCAGATTTCTGAGTTCTAAATACTCACACTGAAAATTTAACAATCAGCTCTAGTGATTGATCTAGATAGGAGTTGGCTCCAGCATACCCCTACATTGTATTGAAGGATGTTTTGGTCTTCAAACAAATACTCTGGGAGGAGTAGCATTTAAACATGAATACTTTAGAGTAATCAACTTTCTAAGGATGAAAACCACCTAAAAGCACAGCTCTGGCAGAAATGATATATAGAATAAGTACTGGATGGATGGCGGACACTACCATATACACATACATACATATATACACATACATACATATATACACATATACATATATATGTATGTATGTATTCTATTTTACTCCACACCATCTCTCCCATTGATTAAGTACTTACTATATGGCAGGCACAGTGCTAAGTGCTCAAGAATGGCTAGGTGGTATGGTGGGTAGAGCACTGGACTTGGAATAAGGAAGATCTGAGTTCGAATTTAGCCTAAGGTGATTACTAACTATGTGACCCTGGGCAAGTTGGTCAACTTCTGCCGCCTCCATTTCTTCAACTGTAAAATGAGGATTATAATAGCACTTACCTCCCAGGATTGTTGTGAGGTTCAAATGAGATAATATTTGTAAAGTGCTTAGTATAATGCTTGACACATAGTAGGTGCTTAATAAGTGCTTGTTTCCTTCTTTCCCGAGGACACAAACTTTTTCTTTCTTTTTTTCTTTTTCTTTTTTTTAAAGACAGCATTTTCTGTCAAGGAGCTTATATCCTAGTAGGAGAAGGCAGCTTCTGGAGGGGTGTGGTGATCAAGTAAGAGAGTTTTATTTGAAAGAGGTGAACAGTGTGTTGAGTCAGGCAAAATGATGAGATGGCCTGGGTATATGGCTGGATGGTAAGTGAAAACGAAGCATGATCTGGTGTCTAGAGTTGGATATTAGATGTAATGGCTAAATGAACTGGCTTATACACATTACTGCCATTCAGCTGAGTTGGACTCTAGGATGGTAGCCCTGAAGATGAATGGATTAACTTCCCCATGGACAGGAGGCATGGATTCTGCAAGATCAGGTTGGAGGTTCAAGTCTCACATCTGGTCTGGAGGGTGGCTGGCCAAGGTAGGAAGAAGCAGATCAGCAGAGGCAGGTAGACCGTAAAATAAATAGCCTAGGTGGATTACTGAATGGCAGGTCAGACTGAAGTATTCATGCATTCAACCAACATGTATTAAGCGTCTACTAGATCCATGTTTAACTTTACTCATGTAAAGGGGGTTGGAATTGGTGTTGCTGCAAATCAAGGTTGATTTATATGCCAATACTATTGCTGTTTAAATTTTTTCATTTATTTTCTCTGTATCTTTAGAACCTACCATAGTGTCTAGTACATAGTAGGTTCTTAACAAATTCTTGTTGATTGATTGATTAGTAGAAGATAAAAAATGGGGTAGATCATGATGAAATTGGAAATTATTTAATTACTACTTATCTAGTTAGGCTGTAAGCGTGTAATGGTGTAACATGACATAACTTTGGATAGGTAGCTTGGAGCCATATTGTGAAAATCTTCTAATGCTATGATCAGGAATCTAACTTGTTTGGTATGCAATGGGAGTCACTAAAGTTTTTGGAGAGGAGTAGTGACATAAACAAAGTGAAGTATTATGAATATTCTTCAGACAGAAGAGGAAAAAGTTGAATTGAAGTTTGAACATGTTGAGTTTGAAGGACTGGTAGTACACTAACTGGAGGTTTACAGCAGACAACTGGAAACATAACACAGCCACTCAGGAAAGATTGGGAGTAGAAAGAAAAACATTGTAGTCTTCTATATAGAGGTGAGAGTTGGGATTATTGGAATGGATGAAATAACCAAGAGAGAAGAATCACAGAAGCCAACAGAGGAGAAGGTATAAAGAAAAGAAGGATGGCCAAGAGTCAAATGCTTCAGAGAGAGGTAAGGGAAGTGAGGAGGAAAAAAAAAAGCCAATATGTGTTACATTAATGGTATGTAACATATATGATAATGACCTTTCCTTGTTCTTTTAAATTATTACAGATTACCCTACAAGAATAAATAACTTTTGAAAGATGGATCTAAATATAGATGTCATACAAAAATTTATTTTGCTTCAGAGCACAAACTGGCCAAAAATACTTTCTCTGAAATGAATTGTCTTTGTTTAACATTACTTGTGAATATAACCTTGTGAAAGGTGCTAGGTATGAAGCTGAAAAAAAGAATTTTGTAAGATTTCTAGTCACAAAACTACTAATAATTTTTTTTTCTCCAACAAAATACAATAAGGAAATTTAAATTAGAGCAGAAGTATTATTTGAAAGATTTTGTTAATTTTAATAATAATGTATCGGTATTAGGGAAAAGTTCAAGTTGCTCTGAAAGTGAAAATAATGAGTTTTCTGTTGACAGAAACATCCAGACATATTTCTTTACCCTATTATGTAGTGAATTAATCTTCTGTCCAATCTTAGATGACTACAAAGATTTAATATGCTTGAAATATTGAAGTAATTTTAAAAGCACATTGTTGATTCAAACATCCTTTGATAGATCAATTCACTGCAAAATAAGCCAACAAAGTTTATGCATGACTTATTTTGAATGTAGTTTTATTTCTATGGCGAAGTTAAGAAGCACTTTGTACTTTTCCACTCTGGTTTCAAAGTGCTAACTTCTCCTTGAAAAGCGGAAAATTCCCAATTTCTGCTGAGAGTTTTCTTTTGTAATTTGGAAGACAAGAGTGAGTGTTTTGAGAAATCATTGTTGCAAGAATTATTCATACAAAGTGATGAGACACCCCCCCCCCCAATATAACAGAATAGGTTAACACATCATAACGAGAAACGGGGAAAGGGTGCCTTTATTAACACTCCCTTATAATTTTTTGTATTGTCAATCTGTAGGAGCACTAGAGATTTTGTATAGTTGACTTAATTTGTGTTTTTTAGGGCACAGTTGTATTTACTAAGTCCTGCTCTTGATTAAGGTATCAAGTAGGAGAATTTTTTTCATTTCTCTCTTCCCAAAAGATCTTTCTTAGTCCTCCTCCCATTTCAGTTGCTATCCTCCTTATTCTCCCCCTCAGCACCTAAACACACACATACTCTTTCAGTCCTATGAGTTATGGCTATAGGCATTTATTCTCAGTTAAAACTCAACTAATACTGCATAGGAGATTAGATTGTTCCAAAGGGTTTTCCTATTCCAGGGATATTTGCATCCTCATTTAAGGCTCTCAAAGATGCCCAAAAATTTTACAACCAAAAGGAATGAATATTTAATGGTGGAATTTAGTCTATTTGATAGGGAAGCCTTGCAAAAGAAATATGATGGATTAACTAAAGAAAAAATGATGGAATTGTGAATGAATTTAAAAGTGAGATTAGAAGAATATCAATTGATTGATCAATCAATGAGTATTTGTTGACCAATGGCTATGCACTAGGTACTGGGCTAAATGTTGGGGATACAAAAAAAAAAAACAGTAAACCCTGGCCTCAAGGATTTTACATTCTAATGGAGGAGAAAACATGTACATATATAGGAATAAAAAGGATACAAACCAAGTAGATATGAGATAACTTTAGAGGTGAAAATACTAGCAGCTGGGGTTGGAGCTGGGCTGGGGATGGGAAGGGGACCACAGAAGTCTTCTGAAGTAGATCAAAAATAGAGCAGCTTAAGAGCCAAACTGGTCTATACAGAATTTTCCATAAAATCTCATATACCAGATGGCCTAATTAGTTACATATTAAGGATGAAGTTAGTTGGAAATTTACACGTTGACTGAGTAAAATCAGAAAATATAGAAAGGGCATTGGATTTGGAGCCGAAGGGTATAATTCCAGTTTCCGCCATGTAAAATTCCACCATTTAACTTTTCTGGACCTCAATTTTTCTCATCTATAAAATGGAGGGAGTTGAAAAAAAAACCTCAGGCTCCCTTTCAATTATAATTCTATGCTCCTGTCCCAATTGCAATTAATTTGGTGTTAAAGTGCTAGATTTCAAATGTTTTTCACTCTTTTACTTAAGTTTCTAGTTCTTAATAGAAAGAGATAAATACAGTTAAAAGGCAAAAAAAATGTGGGAAGGAAAAAGAAAGAAAATTAGAAGAGGACAAATTTCCATGCATCTAAGTCACGGCAAAATTTACAGTACTAGAAAAACATTGCTCCTTACTTTTCCCCCTGTAAGACTGTGAAACTATAACCAATCAACAAATATTTCTAAGATTTTGTAATCTCCTTGAAAAACGGATAAATAATCTTTGCAGTCTGTCTGCTACACTGGGCTGTTTTTAGGAAGGTATGTTGTAAACCCTAAAGTAGCTATAGAAATGGGAATTATTATTATTATTTGTTAGACATCCATTGTGTGCCTTGATCTACAGCATCTTAGAGTCTTCAGATAGAAGGGAGCATGGTGATATTGGGCAATTGTGATATTGGGCAAATGACTCAACCACTCAGCCTCAGATTTACTGTTTGTAAAATGAGAGCGACAGCTAAAGGACTGATTGACTCATTGATTGAATGATCTTTTATTTTATTTTATTTTGTTTGTTTGTTTTTAGGCAGTTGGGGTTAAGTGACTTGCCTAGGATCACACAGCTAGTAAGTATCAAGTGTTTGGTCTGAGGCCTGATTTGAACTCAGGTACTCCTGGCTTCAGGGCCTGTGCTCTATCCACTGCGCCACCTAGCTGCCCCAAATGATGTTTTATTTTAAATCCTTCCTTATCTGGCTCCAGACAAACATCCTCAGTTTATACCATATTACTTGCTTTTGTGTATTTTGTATTCCAGCCAGACTAGCCAATTTGTCTTCTTTGAATTTGGCATTTCATTTTCTGTCCTCTGTACCTTTTCATTACACGTTATATACTTCCCCTTCCCCCCAACTAGAATCAATGTCTTTTGAGCAGGGATGGTTTTTTGTTTTGTTTTGTTTTTGTATCCATGGAACCTGGCACAGTACCTTACGCAAGGTAGGCAGTTAATGAATTCTTGTTGGATTGAGTTGGATTGGATTATGCCAATGTGGTTACACCTTCTGTCCAGATATTAACACTGCATTAAATTGAACCGCTCTACACCTAGGTGAACAGTCTTTGGTAGTTGCTATGGCAGAAAAATTCAGCTACCTGTCACTAGCCTAGTCACAAGACCCCCTGAATTTAGCTATGTTGGTTGCTGGACAACACACTTACAGTCTGTCATCTGGCCCATTCTTGAAATCTTTCTGGTTTGGCAAGTAAGTCCTGCCAGAGCTTATGCTCCAAAGAAATAGCATTTGAAATCTTAGGGTAATCTCACTCTCATAATGAGCCATGGGAGGAGCACTTTGGTAGAGAAAGGTCCCTTCCAACTATAAAATTCCATGAGTCTGTGCCCTAATTAGATCAACTAATCCTAGCAATAAAGTCAACATACAGCTTACAAAGGGGGAAGGGAAGTGAGAAGGAATAAGCATTTATATAATGCCCCCTCTGTGCCAGGCAAAATGCTAAGTATTTTTTTATAATTGTCTAATTTTGTTCTCACAAAAACTCTGAGAGGTAGGTGCTATTATTACTCCCATTTTACATTTGAGGAAAATAAAGCTGTCAGAAATTAAGCGACTTGACTAGGCTCATTCAACTTGCAAGTGTCTGAGGCCAGATTTGAATTCAAGTCTTCCTGACTCCAGACCCACTGCATTGCTAGCTATCCCAAAGAAATATAAAAAGAAATAGAAAAGAAATATAAAGAAAAGCCCCTGCTGACAATATTGTAATGATATTGGGAAGACAAAATGATACAAATGAAATAATCAGTGAGTATTACAGTGTAATATATAATTGTGTTGAATTGTGTGTACTGTAGGACTTCAGAGAAGAAAAAGAACAATCAGGACTATAGCAATCGGGGAAAGATTCATGGTGAAGGAAAAACATAAGGATGAAGTGACTCCAAGATGCAAAAATGAAAGTGAATTATGAAATTGCAGGGAAGTGAGCATTTGTTTGGAAACTTTAATTTGCTATACCTCTTTACATAGAAGATGTGGACATGCCCTTGGCACCAGAAGATAACTCCAAGTTGAAACTGAATCTGAAGATAAACTCACTGGTTCAAAGTTATCCCTTGGTACCTTTGGAAACTTTGAGCATGTCTCTGCTCATGAAAAGCATGGACAGGTCTATTGATTACTTGTTAGGAGGAAAAAAAGGTGTTTACTTATTTGGTTGCAGTGACTTGTGGTACTCCAAGGGGAGGAGGTTGGTTTGGAGGCACCCCTTTGGACCTCAAAAGAAGGGCTTCAGAGTGGAACTATACACTTATGATCTCTTAGGAGGAAAAGTAGAAGGGAAAAAAGTGACAAAAGAAGTCTTGGGATCTTCAATGTAGACTTTTTTATATAGTAATCAATTAATCAAAAAACCTTCTGTAGGCTTTTTACTGCCCCATGGAAAAGAGGCAGCTCCTTGAATAAGAATCTGTCTTCCCATAAGTCCATGTCAACCAGTTCATCATGGGTGCTTCTCTAGTCACTGAAGCCCATCCCCTAATTAGCCAGATCATCTTGGGGCAGCCCTTGTCAATGTGTCTGAATTAGGTGATTTTTTTTTCCTCTTAAGAAGTAATCAATAGGCTTGCCATACCTTTCATGGACAAAGGGTATATACTAAAGTCCCAGACTAAGTCTGACCTTAGGGAATTTCATCACACTGGTCAGAAACTTCCTGGATCCACTCACATTCTATGGTCAGAAGTATTAAAGGAGAGTATTTCAGGAAGGAAGAGCCAACATGAGTAAAGTCATGGAGGTAGAAATGAATATGGTATATTCTGGGGGTGATGAAGAGATCAGCTTAATTAGACTTGAAGGTTCATGTTGAAAAATAGTGTGAAACAAGATTGGATCTGGTTTGGGCTAAATTATGGAAGATTTTTTAAAACAAGTCTAAGAGGAAATTAGATTTGATTTGTTAGTAAGAAACCAGTGTAATTAAAAAATAGTCTTAGAAGGGGAATGAGTTGACATGATGAAAACAGCATGTTAGAAGAGTAATCTTGTATTGGAGTAGGGAAAGACCAGCAATAAGGGAAAGAACAGGGAGAATAACTAGAAGGCTGTGCTATTAATCCAATGTGATGTGAGGAGAACCTGGATTAAGGTCGTGGTAGAGAGAACAGTGTGGAATTGACAGCTACAAGAGACATCTGAGAAAAAATTGACTGGATTTGGTGACTGACTATAGACAAGGAGTGAGAGAATGTTATTTTTTCTAGGACATTACTTCTGTGCCTTTCCAAATAACATCTGCTTATGTTGTATACTAAAAATAGTTTTAAAAATAGATATCTGACCTATTCATGAAGGAGTCAGATGCACACAACCTGCAATTCATGTAAATAAAGATTTGCTTTCACCATATGAGAAAGTTTTCAGAAGTTTCATAACATATCTTCATCGGCTAAATATTTCACACATATTTTCTTCATTTCCTCCTTGCTCCCTAGCTAGTCATCACATTCATCTTCTCCATCTTCTCATCATCTTCTTTCTCAACATTTTTTTTCTGAATTTGATATAAATGAATGTTTTACTTCTTTAAGAATTTAGAATCACCATCTGGTGTTGCCTAAGTCTCCACCTATGGGAAATGAGAGTCTATAAAAATAACTTCGGGTCTGCTTTAAACTAAAGTTTGTGAAATATTGTTGTTATTGTTAGTTACGTGTTAGCCCCAAAGTGCTGGAGTTTGCTGCTGGAGCTTCACTGTTCTAACTTTGGCGTGTTGCAGCTAGCTCCATGGGGGCTGGGACACTATGGCACTCCCCTCGCCCCTCCAGAGGCCCTCTGCTCTAGCCGTAGGCACGTGGTTTGGATCCAGTTTAGTCCTGAGGATCCTGGCTTCTAAAGGGAGGGTTAGCTTCCCTTCTCTCACACTCTTTGGCTCTGAAAGCTCTCACTTCTTAGGGCAACTTTTATTCATGTTTCAGCCCTTCTCCCAAAGAGGAAGAGTACAAAGGCACTCGATGTAGCTATTAATCAGGTATGGAACAGGGAAATTGTTACTATGTACACAAGAAATTTTAAATATAAAATGAAGGGAAGGGAGCAAGCATTTATTAAGCACTTACTATATGTCAGGTACTATACAAAATTAACCCATTTGATACTCACAACAACCCTGAGTGGTAGGTGATATCGTTGTCCCCATTTTACAGCTGAGGAAACTGAGGTAGACAGATGTTAAGTGACTTGCCCAGGGTTAGACAGCTAGTGAAAGTTTCTGAGGCTGGATATGAACTCAGGTCTTCCTGACTCCAGGCCTGCACAGCCTAGGACTGATACGCACACATTAATAGAGTAAGAGTCAGTAAGTTAACTTGTAACTATTGTAAAATCCCTACAGGGAGGCTAATAATGAAGCAAACCTCATTAGAAGACAAAGCTGCCTGCAAGACTGCTAATTAGGCATGTTACATTTTACCTTGATGCTGTGCTTTCCAAATCATTCCCAGGCCATGTATTCTGTGAAGTGACCAGGCATGGTCCAATCCTTTTGGTGGCAGAAGCTGCGCAGAAGTTCTTCTTGTTGCCAGACCACTCTTGCTGCTACTTCAACCAACCCTTCCTCTCGTTGCACCTGGGGTCTCTGGACCATTAAAACTCACAAAGTTGCCTCCCAAACTGGACCTGTTCACCTGGGGAACCATGTTTTGATTACTTGCTCAAGAAAAGGAATACAATGAAGAAAATGGCTGATAGGAGGCCAGGTGCAAGTTCATCTAGTTAAATCTATGCTCTATGTGGGGGCAGCGAAAGGATGGAGGAAGGTGCCTGCCCATTCTCCCACTCTTGTGAATGGAAGAGTCCTGTCAAATATTTTCCTTGACACAAGAGAGATAAACAGTCAAGTGGACAGAGCCACAAGTTTAACTGACTCAACTCTTGCTCGTCTTCTGCTGTCACAATGTGAGGAGATGACCAAGGGACTATTCAGAGTTTTACCCTAAAACACAAAGCACTAGGCCACCACTGGCCTGAAAAGGGGAGATATGCTCCCTGCTGCACTGTCCTTAAGTCTAAAAGATTACAAGGGAGATTGATTTTATGGCAGATATTTGATAGGCACGTGATACCAAGGTAAGGCGTGAAGTCATCATTCGTTCCAACACAGTTCAATACAGTTTATTTCAGCAAGTATTTATTTAGTGCCTACTGTGCGCCTGCTTTGTGCGTGGCTGTGTGTTATAGAACAATACAGTCTATGAAGCATTGAATAATTATTAGCCAGAAGGTAGTAGCAGGAGTGGTCTGGTGGTAACAGGAAAAGCTTCTGCGTAAGAGAGAACTGCCACCAAGAGGTTTGGAAAGGTACACACTGATACACAGCTGCAACACATTGCAAATAAGGAATTATGGAGAGATAGAATAAAAGATGTCATCTGAAATGTATGAGTTAAAAATAAGATGAGCTGGTCTTGTGATAAGTGATAAACAACCCATATGCTCCACTGGTGCTCTTGAAATGTCAAAAGAAAGTGAGGAAGATCCTCCTCGTGTTAGCAGAACACTCACAGAGAAGTTATCGGGGAATAAGGATTAGAGTCACACAGAATAGGCAAGCATGGATGTCATGGAGCTTTTATCACTGTAGGGACTGCCTACATCAAAAAGGTAACAGATCCACTGGACTATATAAGTATGCGCATGGTGCCTAAGACCTAGAAGGGCATCTTCCTGGGAAACTCACATAGACCAATGTTGACTGACAACTCAGGTGTAGGAAATATTGTTTCAACTCTACCTGACAGCATAAGTTCAGATATCTCCATTTTGTGTCCCATATGTACCACTTTTCCCTGTCTTACATTTGATTCTAATTTCATTCATCTTCTAGCTCCCTGAGGCTCCCCAAATGGAATCAAAGGATTTAATGGGTCAAAGAAAAAGGTTTATTTATAGACTCTTTGAAACAACAAAATTGTAGAGGGAAGCTCAATAATTTGATACAGGTCTCAGAGGGAAGATAATGGCAAATTTTGCTGAATATCTATTTAATCAGATAACAAATTATGCCTCAACCATGGCAAATATTTGAATAAAAGCTGTAAATGTCAGCCAACCAGCCAGATGTTTCCACATAGATAGATGTCTAATGTCCTTTGCAAAACATTTGAATGATTGGCATCTTTATATTTCATTTGGATATCTTGGCACAGAATGCTCAAGGGCTCAGCCTAAAATCTTCAAAGAAGTGTGTCCTAATCTTCCATCACAAAGGAAAACACGTTATATGTTATGTGTATATACATACATACACACATACATATATGCCTCTTATTTTAAGTACTGTGTGTCAAGGAGTACAAAGGCAATTCAAACTCAATATTAAAACCTTTTTTTTTTTGGTGAGGCAATCAGGGTTAAGTGACTTGCCCAGCTAGTGTTATATATCTGAGACCAGATTTGAACTCAGGTCCTGCTGACTCCAGGGTGGGTGCTCTATCCACTACACCACCTAGCTGCCCCTATGTTAAAAACTTTTCAAGGGTGTTTCCACCCTTACTCTCCTTTAACATGCAATATTTAGATTCAACACAATATTCTTTTCCAAATATTCTTTTTTTCCCAAATATTCTTAAAGCCAATCTTTTATTTCTTATATTGACAAAAAAAAGGTGGATATCTTAAGTTTTGATGTTTTCTTTTTTTTTAAAAAGTCTGATGGCTCTGTTGGCTTTTTGTATTTTCCCAGTGAGGATTCATTGACCAAATAGCAGCTTGTGGTTTCACTGACGTCCTCTGGGCTTTATGAGCTTTACTATATATATTATCTCATGTTTCAAATTCCCCTTTTCTGATTTCATTATAATCACATGCTGTGATGCAATTTCATTATGTGTCATGATAGGTCGCTGCTATTGTGAAGCTTTCACTCAGAAAAAAAAGCAATGTGTTGAGGTGAAAAAAACAGATTAATAAAAATGGCTCTAGAGATAAAAGGGTTCTAGAAAAAAAATCTGGGGACCTAACAAAGGGGGAAGAACACTGAATCTAGAGTGAGAGGATACTGGCTTCAAATCCAAGTTCTATTATTTATTCCATGCCCCACCTTACCTCTTGAGGGATCAATTTCCTCATCTGTCAGGTGAGATGGTTAGATTAGATTGGGAGAACTTTTGAGGTACCTTGGAGCACTAAATCCTTTGACTCATTTAGGTAAGGCAGGCACATACTCCGAAGGGGGTGGTGAGGCAATGAGGGATGCTTTTACTTTTTTTTTTTAACTGGATCTATAATTTCATAATTGTAGTCAGCTCCTAGCTCTTGGTCAGGACCTTCCTCTACTAATGCAGAATAGTAACTTGCAATTTTTAATGCCGGGCAATTCTACTTGTGGCATGTGGCATTTATTTTGTAAATCAGGTTGCATGAGTCATGGAGAAAACTTGAAACCCAGAGCCCAAGTAGACTGGAACATACATCAGAATATACAGGGATAAAGGAAAACAGGCTTTTCTTCTTAATGCAAATGGGGTGATGCAAACTCTATTTTGTTGCAATGCATTGTTTTGTGTTTGTGGGGGAAAAAAGGGAACTGTGGGGTACTGGAGTGCATCGTGAGTGCAGACACATTCTCAATGAATGCGATTATGAGAAAAGCATTCGTTTTGATGATGGTGAAGTTGGCAGATAAATTACACCACAACGATTTTTCAATTTGCCATTATACCTGAACGTAAGTCAGTATATTATCAAGCTGTTACTACTAAACCACTAAACTGAAAAAAGCTGCTGTCGAATTCAGTTCAATACTCATTACTACCATCAGCCAGACACTGTGTTAGGCCCTGAAGAAAAAAAGGAAACCATGGGCCTATGTTTACAGATGTTAGGCTCTAGGGAAAGGAGGAGAGAATGATAATTACCCAGATAAGAAAACACAAAATATATAGAAGATAAATATGAAATAATTTTGGTATCAGAACAACATTGACAACTGGGCAAATCAGAAAAGATCTTGTGTTGGAAGCAGCATTTGAACTGAGCACTAAATGGAGATGTGCACTCTTATAAAACAAGTGTGGTGTGACAATATTTCCAGGCTTTACCTGTTTTGATAGAATGATGTTGCTTTTTTTCATGGGGAATGCTACTTTCACACATATGGAGTATCATGTGCAAAGAACAAGAAGGTTGGTCAATGTTGCTCAGTCACAGAGTATGTGGATTGTAGTAAATTCTAAGAAGACGAAGAGGTTGCGGGCCAGTTTATGAAGAGGCTTTAAATACCAAACATAGGAGTTTATATATGATTTTGGAATAATCTAGAGCCACTGGAGTCTGTTGAGAAGAAGTGACATGGTCAGTTCAGCACTTAAAGAAGACCATTTTGGCAGCTGAGTGGAGGATGGACTGGAGTTGGGGAGAGAGTTGATATAGGGGGACCAACCAGAAAGCTTTAGAAGATTATTTTGGCAGGTGTGGGGATGATAGATTAGCAATAATAGAGGTTAGAAATGGCAGGATGTAATAGGGACCATTTTATTGAGTTGTTTTTTATTTGTGTCTGACCCTTTGTGACCCCATTGGGGGTTTTCTTGGCAAAGATACTGGAGTGGTTTGCCATTTCCTCCTCCAGCTCATTTAACAGATAAGGAACTGAGGCAAACAGGCTTAAGTGACTTGTCCAGAGTCACATAGCTAGTATGTGTCTGAGGCCAGATTTGAATTTATGAAGATGAGGGGTAATGAAGCTTAAATTAGGGTGTCAGCTAGGTGGCAGAGGAAAAAGATGATGGTGAACAATCTTGTGAGTATAGAATGGACAAAACTTATTTACTGATTAAGTCGATGGGGGTAAGGAGGAGAGGTTAGAGGTTAAAAAAGATAATCAAGAATGACTCCAGGATTGTGAACCTATATAGAAGTAATATGTTATATTGTAATATGTTATAAATAAAATTGCTGGAAGAGATAATTATTTTTTAATAATAAATCATACCACCTCACTGTGAAATGCCTGTAGGCCAATGATGCTTTTTAAAAGTACTATCCACTGTATATGAAGATAAAACCCAAAGGATACATTTCGTTGTTGTGATAGGATATGCTCACTTAGCTGTGTACAGTTTCTGCATATCCCATTCAATGAATCTGCGATACATTCCTGAGACAGTTGAATGGAGTTAGTGGTGTGGTTAGTGGTTATGCAACAGATGATTTACTAACCCACAGAGAGGTCAAATCCATAACTCTGGCATTAGTAGCATAACAGTCTAGTCAATAGAACAAAACACAATACCACAGTGATATGGATTCTAGGATTACAATCAGACACCTGGACTTCCAAATCTGTCTCCTCAAGGGTTTCTGTGACCCTGACCAAGTCATAGCCCTTCTGATCTTAAGTTTTTTAATCTGTAAAATGAGAAGACTTAGACTAGATGACCTTTGAGGCCCTTCCAGATGTGCATTTTTTATCCTATATTTCATCTGGGCAAAATTACAGTAAGGGGGATATTCCAGTTCTTGAATTGATTTTGAAAATAAGTTAACCAAGATTCAAGTGCTTAATTAATTTGTTCTACCATATTTACCTGAACAAAAATAATTAATAAATGAATACAACACATATGAATGACTGTATCTTAAATAACTTGGACAAAAGAAGATACTCCCCCTTGTTGGTTTTCTCCACAGAAAGGCAGGAATGATAGGTCTCACTCACAAATTTTACTTATGATCCCTGAAAAAATAAAATACAGCTAGAAAGGAAGGAAAGAAGCATTTATTGAGTGCCTATCATATGCTAGGTACTGTGTTAAATGCTTTACAAATTTGATTCTCATTTGATCCTCATAACAACTTTGCAAGGAAATTCTATCATCATCCCATTTTTACAGTTGAGGAAACTAAGGCAAACAGAGGTTGTGACTTGCCCAGGATTACCTAGCTAGTAACTGTCTGAGTTCAAATCTGAATTCAGGTTTTCCTGACTCTAGACCCAGAACTCCAGCCACTGTGCTACTTACGTACATTATAATGAAATAGCTTTTGAACTACTTGTTATACTTTTATATAACTTTCAAAGACTAAATGAGAAGCTCTTGTTCTATAATCTTTATTTATTTCTCAACTTTTTGTTATAGGTCAGATTACATAGACTAGCTACATCATGGACATTAAAACATTAAATTACATGACTTCTGAAGGTTCTATCTTCAATGTTCAAAATAAGTTTAAATTCTGCCTATCATAGTGAACCCAAAGCAGATTGGTATTTCACTGGTATTTTTCAGGAAAAAAAATGCTTTGCTTTTGTGAATGAAGGATATATGAGGATAAAAAATGAATGATTTTCTACAAAACAAGGAATCATTTTAGGCTTAAATTTTAATTTTACAATTAAAAAATTTAGACAAAAGCAGAATTTCAAAGTTAATCATCCTTTCATCACAAATTTAAAATGCAATGTTATCATGACTCATAAGTTGAATAATTAAGGGAAGTCTGATTATGTTGCTTTTGTCATCATATCCAGTGTTTTACGTATGAATGTTCTCCCAGACAATAACAGAGGCTTTTGGTGATTCCTCCCAGCTCATATTTCAATAAGGTTATTTTGTTGGTGATGGAAGTTTTGTGAACTTAAGACTAAAAATAAAATCTCTACAGCTGATTAGTAACTAGGTCTATATAGATATAAGCAAGATTACTATTTGATCAATGAGCACAGTTGACTTCCTGAAATTGACTTTTTGGTCCTTTCCCATTCCCTTCCTTTTTCCCCTGGTCTCATGAAGTTTAATAAATATTAAATTAGTGAGATTAAATATTAATTGTCCATTTGAACAAGTTCAATAAAACCCATTTCATGCATTCATTCAAAGGACATTTATTAGACATGTAATCTCATAAAGTTTAAAGAACTTGTTAAACAAGTCAAATTAGTTGTCTGACCCTGGTCAAGTCACTTAAATTGTAGCCATTCTTTTATGGTCTGTCACTACTTTACATTTCTTCCACTGTCTCTTCTGTCTATTGATAATGTGTAAGGCATCTAGATGAGATCACGTTTAGTGCAACTAGGGTGGCACAGTAAATACAGTGAAGGATCTGAAGATGGGAAGATTCATCTTCTTGAATTCAAATCTAACCTTACATAATTACCAGCTGTGTGACCCTGAGCAAATCACTTAACAACTCTGTTTAAGCCTGTTTGCCTCAGTTGCTCATCTGTAAAATGAGCTGGAGAAGGAAATGGTAAACTGCTCCAGTATCTTTGCCAAGAAGACCCCAAATGGTGTCACAAGGAGTTGGACACGACTGAAATGACTAAACAACAACAGCAGATGATATTTTTATTACTATCACTTTTATCTCATTCTTCTAATATTTTTTGATGGTGTTCATGTAGAAATGGTCCAAAGATAAGGCAAAATTCTATTTTTTTCCTTTGTATTTAGTGTTCTGTAGACCATTGTACAAAGACCTTTTGTAATTGAGTAAGAATACTGGAATATAAGCTCATCCCTGTAAAAGTAATGAAAACATCTTTGAGACTATTTTAATAGCAGATAGAATGTAAAAAAAGATATGAACTTCACCCTTTTCTCATGTAATTAATTCTGCTAGGTATTTATATTTTGAAAGAGTTACTTACCATATACTGTAGTGTGTGACTATTTTGTATGGCAACATTTATTTAAAATGTTGTTTGTAAATTTTTATGGATCAGTGTTATGTTTGGGCATTTGTAGGCATCAGCTAAATCTGTATTGTAATCAGGCTGTAGTACAGTTTATTGGCTTCTCAAGAATATTTAGGCATCATATTTTTCATATGAGGTTTTGTTGCTTTCGTCAGAGTATTTCTGTTGGAACTATATTCAGGTTGATTAAATAAGTATTTATCTTTAAAAATAAATATGTGAAAATTATGTTCTCAGGTCTTGATTCTTTAGTGCTATTGCATATAGAGTATTGCCATTTTATTGTTTCTGTTTAATGCTTTACAAGGTATCTCATAGTTAAATACAATGTGCATATCAGATACAGTTTCTTTTCTAGCATTGGATATTTGAATCATTGTTTTCTTTTCAATATGACTATTCCTCTGTCCGTGAGTAAAAATAAAGATTTTGCTTGCAAAAGATCACTGACAGTGGCTTCTACTTTGACACCTAAGGATGTAGTTCATCTGGATCAGGTGATGAATTTATTAAGAACAATAAGATGTTTTCCTACTCTCTCTTTGCTTATCTTACATTCCAACTCCCTATTATTCATTTTTGTTCTTTCATTTCCAGATGGTATTTCTAGCCACCTGTTTGTCCTTTTATAGTTATCTAAGCACTAGATATTTGATATTAATATTAACAAATCAAAGGGTGGGAGGAAGTGGATCCTAAGGACACAGGAGGGAAGATGACAGAGAACTCACTCAGGACATGACAAGTTTGGGGAGAGTTGCTCACCTGGAGCTGCATCTGTGTTGGGGAAAAGAAGTATATTATCTAATATCTTCCTCTTCTTGTTCCTCTTCTTCTTCTCCTTCTCCTTCTTCTTCTTCCTACTATTATTATTATTATTATCATTATCATTATCATTGCCAGCTATGTAACAAACTCAATTGCTTTTATACAGTAGTATAACTAAGGTACTGTTAGAATCCTTTAAATTGTGGGACCCTTTGACACAGGCCAAACCATCCTGTCCTAATTATGGTTAGGACTCACATTTACACAATACTTTGAAGTTTCAAAGTTGTATAAATTATCTCATTTTATTCTCAGGACAATCCATGAGGTAGAGAGTACAAATATCATTATTCCTATTTTACAGTTGAGGAGGCTAAATTTCAGTTAGGTTTAAATAATTTAACCAAAGTTACATAGCTAGTCAATAGCAGAGTCAGAAACTAGAACCTTAGATTTATAGAATCCCAACCCCAATTTTTTTTTTGCATTATATGAAGCATTTTTTCAATCATATAAGCTTGGATTCATACATTGGGGGCCAGAGAATGTTCACTCAAGGTCAATGTCTGGTTAAAAGATCCCCAACTGAATTTTTTCATTATTTTTGTTTGGATTTCTTCTTCTTCTTCTTCTTCTTCTTCTTCTTCTTCTTCTTCTTCTTCTTCTTCTTCTTCTTCTTCTTCTTCTCCTTCTTCTTCTTCTCCTTCTTCTCCTTCTTCTTCTCCTTCTTCTTCTTCTTCTCCTTCTTCTCCTTCTTCTTCTCCTTCTTCTTCTTCTTCTCCTTCTTCTTCTCCTTCTTCTTTTTCTGCTAGGCAATGGGGTTAAGTGACTTGCCCAGGGTCACACAGCTAGTAAGTGTTATGTGTCTGAGGCCGGATTTGAACTCAGATCCTCCTGAATCCAGGGCTGGTGCTCTAACCACTGTGAACCTAGCTGCCCCCATTATCTTTGTTTGGAAATAATATTTTCACCAAATTTCCCCCAGATCTCTCTACCCATCTCAGAAAGGCATCCCTTATAACAGAGAAAACTTTTTTTTTAAGAAAAAAAGAGAAAGAAAAAGATCAGCAAAATTTATTGTTACATCATAAAAAAATCTGATGCTAAATGAAATATTCCACACTGATAGATTTCTTACCTCTACAAAGGAGTGAGAGGAGGCATTTTCTTTTTTTTTTTCAGCCAAAGGCAAGGTTTTTTAAAGATCCACCATATGGGACAGACTCTTAAGAAATCTAAACATTTGTGAGGCTCATATTGACAAGCAGGCTAGAGTAAATCTCAGCCACTGGCTAGTTTTTAAGAATCTGAGCACTTGGTTAGATTCTTAAAGAATCTGAGCACCTTAATGGAGACAAGATGGACCTTATATACAGAAAGACTCTGGGAGGGATCTAGGAGTGTGCCAAATAGTTTGGGGTGACTGTGAAGAGGGGTCTAGGGAGGATCTTGATGGGGGTGGAGGGTAGGCTGGGGTGACTGGAGGAGAATTCTAGAGAGGATCTTGATGGGATTGACTGGGAGGTCAAGAGAATAGGGTCTAGATAGGGTCAAGGGAGGGAAGTAGCTGGGGGCCATCGGAAGGTAACAGACAATGGAGAGTTGGATTAAGTTAAGGGCAGCAGAGAATTGGGAGATTGGCTGTAGGCAATAAGGAAAAGCCAATTGATAGGATTATAGTCTGAGGCGAACTCTAGAGACTGCCTTGGTCAAATGGTAGTTCAAGGAGAGTCCAAGGTGCAGTTTTTTTAGGACCCATAAACAAATGGGACCCAAATTCTTTATGGGGTAAGGGGCAAAGGTCTATACCCCATCATTCCCACCTTGAACAAATGGGAACCAAATTTTCTGAAACTGCTTCCTGCTGGTATTGAGACTTAGGGGTGCTGGGACCCCAAAATATGGACAGCAAGAGACTCAGGTCCTGTCCAAAAGAATTCAACCCAAGCTGTCTTTCATCCAGAGACAAGGTTTATTAAAGATATGCCATACTGGCCAGACTCTTAAGGAATCTAAGCATTTGTGAGCTATTGGCTAGGTTCTTAAGGAATCTGAGCACCTTAATGGAGACAAGATGGACCTTCTATACAGGAAGACTATGGGGAAGGATCTAGGAGTGGCCAAGTAGTGTTTGGGGATGGGGACCAAGTGACCAAGGGAGAATGGAACCTAGATAGGATTAAGAGTGGGAAGTGGTGGGGTTGGGGGGCATAGGGAGGTGAGATAATGGAGGGCTGGGCTAGGTTAAAAGTAACTGAAAATTGAGAGATTGGGCTAGGGGCATAATGAAAGGCCAATTGATAGGATTAAACCCTCAGGGTAATGCCAGAGACCTCCTTGAACAAGTGGAAGAATTCAAGGAGAATTCTTAGACAAATGGGACCCAAATTCTTTTTGGGATAAGAGGCAAAGGTCTTGGCTCGCACTGGTACCTCATCATTGGCAAGGAGTGTAGAGCTGTCCCTGTCTTCTGGGCCCCATTCAAGGGGTCAGACTTCAGGTTCAGTGGGCTAGAGACCTTGGACTCGGTCGGAGGTTAGTATACAGCCTGAGCAGTCATCTGGAAGTTGGTAGCTAGGACCCTGGAGGAGACAAACCTGACAAAGAGTTTAAGCCAACAAGGACCAAACAGGCACAAAAGGAGCATAGGAAAAGACAACTCCCCTAGATGGAATTAAAGATAGCTATGGCAAGGCAAAAACATAAAAGGAAAAAGAACATGTATGATTTCACCTCTTTTTACCCACCTGTGCTGTGGAGGGGTTGGGGATTTTCCAAACAGTAACTTGAGGTCCTCCAAGGATTCACAGGTATACACCAGAGTCTCCGGGTACAAATTGGGCAAGCCCGACAGACTTGTTGGGTGTTTTCTCCTAGCTTACTGACAGTTGGATGGCTTTTGAACAGAATGGCTGGAGCAGCCACTGTCCAGAGGCATGAAGGTCATCCAGCAGCCCCCACCCCCAAGCCTCTCCTCTCCTTTCATCTACATACAGAGTGAAAGGTTTTTCTACATTGGGTAGAGCTAATGCTGGTGTAGTAGTCAATTTAGTTTTCAAAGTCTCAAAAGCTTTAGCTTGGTCTGGGCCCCACTCTAAAGGGAGTGAGTCAGGGCCTTAGTAGAGTCATAAAGAGGCTTAGCAATAAGACCAAAATTAGGGATCCAGAGTCTACAAAATCCAGTCATGCCTAGAAAAGTTCAAAGTTGTTTCTTAGTGGCTATGACAGGGATAGACAAGATTGGTTTTTTTTTTCCTTTCTGAGGTTAAGGATCGAGAGGTGGGTGTTAGTTCGTGGCCCAGATACTTTATAGACTAGTATGCTATCTGGACTTTGTTCAAAGAGACTGTATGCCCTCGAGTGCCCAAGAAATGAAGAGCTTCTGCCACAGTAGCCAAAGAAGCCTCTAAAGTTGGGACTACAAATGATGAGGTCTAGAGGTTTGGGGGATGCTGGGACCCCAAAATCACAACATGCAGGTCATATCCGAAAGAATTCGACCCAAGCCTTCAGCCAAAGATAAGGTTTATTAAAGATCCACCATATTGGACAGACTCTTAAGGAATCTGAGCTGTGAGCTGACGGCTAGACTGTAAAAATCTGAGCAGTGGCTGAGCATCTTAATGGAGACAAGATGGACCTTATATACAGAAAGACTATGGGAGGGATCTAGGAGTGGCCAAGTAGTGTATGAGGTAATGGAATTCCAGGGACCTAGACCACGTGGCCAAGGGAGAATGGAGCCTAGATAGGATTAAGGGTGGGAAGTAGGCTGGGGCCATAGGGAGGTAAAACAATGGAGGATTAGGCTAGGTTAAGGGTAACAGAATTGGGAGATTGGATGTAACCAGAATGAAAGGCCAGTTGATGGGATTACAGCCTCAGGCTATGCCAGAGACTTGGCCGTGTGGGAAAGTCCAGAGTTTTTCCTTTTTGGGATCTAGATCCCATCCTCAACACAAATACTGAATTAAGCTACCACATACTGAATTAAGCTACTATCCTCTAGTTTCAGGTCCCTTAAATCCCTTCTCAAAGCCTGTCCAAATAAATGAGGACTATCCGGAAACCCTTGAGGGCAAGACTGTCCATGTTAGCTGACCTGGACTTGATTTCCTAGGTAGTGTCCATTCAAAGGCAAAAATAAATTGTGAGTCTGTGTGAAGAGGTATACAGAAAAAGGCATCTTTGAGATCCAAGTGGAAAACCATTGGTTACCCCCAGGATCTCTATGGGGTGTATCAGAATAACAGCTTCATTAACAGTGCTGAGATCTTGAACCATTTGGTATTCTCCATTAGGCCTTTTTACTGAAGGATAGGAGTGTTACAGGTGGATTGACAAGTGACAAAGATTTTATACTTAAGGAAATTAATCAGTGGTTGTAGTCCTTCACAGGCCTTGGGCTTAATTGGATATTGACAGGGATGGGGAAACATATTAGAATCTCAGAGGCAAACAATGGTTGGGGTGGCATGAGTAGCTCACCCAGGAATTCCCTGATCCCAAACAATTGGTTGGACTGTGTCCCACACATGGAGAGGTCTGGTGAATAGAGGGAAAAGAAAAGGGAGATGAGAGGCTTAACTAGAGAAAATTGGCTCCCTAATTTCCTGGTCCTTTCCCAACAAGGGGGCAGGACAGGAGGAGGTGATAAGGAAGGAGTGTTCAAACAACAGATCCTCAAATAGGCCAGGGAGGGGGTATGTCTCTAGACATCCTTTAGTTTTCTCTTCAATGCCCATGACCCAGTGGGTTGAGGGGTGAGTAGGGCCAGGGAACATAGCCATGATAAAGTGGGTAACCTTATCTTCAGCTTTGATTTTTGCCCAGGGCTCAGCGAGAAAGATGGAGAAAGTGGGAACTCTGCCAAATCCCAGGCTCCCCTGTCATTCCAAGTCTTGAGAAGACTGGAGGACAGGGTTCTGAGGGGCACCACTTTTCCAACCTTGGGGACAACCCTTCCTCCAATGTTCTTCCTGGTCACATGTTGGGCACAGTCCTGGAAGTGTCAGTCCCAGGGGTTCCCTCCAGAGGGGATCCGGGGCACTCTTTGGACCACTGGCATTGTGGCATTGGAAGAAGATTTCCCCAGTGCCCGAGTTGCCAGGAGCATCCTTGGGTCTTTTCCTGGCCATGACAGAGGCCAAGAATTGAGCACGTTCTCTGTCTCTAGCCCTTTCCCTGCTTTTTCTTTCTTTGGCTGCCACCGGATCTCTTGTTAAAAACTCCAAAAGCCATCTCCAGTAATTGGGCCTGAGATGTTTAGGGTCCCATTGCCAATTTCTGCAGTTTCCTTCTAATATCTGGGTCAGACTGATTAATGAAATACATGCTAAGGATTGCTGCCCCTTCTATAGAGTCAGGATCTAAATTTGTATATTTTTTAATAGCTTCTACTAGCTAGTCTTGGAAAAGAGTAGGGTTTTCCTTTTCTCCCTGAGTAATTTCCTTAATGTTTTGAAAATTTATTTGCTTTTGAAATGCCATTCTTAGGCCTTCTAACAGGCAAATTACCATATGGTCTTTCCTTCCCCCATTCTCACTCTTTTGATAATCCCATTCCGGGTCACTACTGGGAACAGCAGCTGTTCCCAGAGGGTATTTTGTGGGTCACCACTAGCTAAATAATCCCCAAATTTTTAGGCTTGTTTCTCTCTAACCTGAATGAAGTCTGCCATAAAGAATGGAACAAGGACTTTAATTGTCCCACTAGGTAAGGCAGACACTTCTCTTAGAAGAAAAAGCCCTGAAGGTGCTGTGTGAATGGGGGACTTGGGAAGAATGAAGATGGGAAGTCCCACTTCTTGTGTGCTAGGGACTAGGGAGTGCTGGCTGAACTGGACTGGACTGCAAGGCCAGGGATCTTGCTGGCAAGGGGAAAGATCATCTGGTATCTGAGGAGGGGGAGGGATCAGAGGAGATACTTCAGGGACTGCCATGGAGGCCTGCCCAAGGCTGGGACTTGAGTGGTCCTAGCCACAGGGGGAGGGGCCGGGGAGGAGGTACTGAGGTGAGGCCCTTGCTCAAGGCCTGAGTAAGGGTTGCCTCTGGGGCAGGGGCCTGGGGAGGAAATGCAGGATAAGAGACATGGAAGGTGAATGAGGCAGGAAAGGAAGTGAGGTGGGATAAAGGAAAAGGGAAAGAAAACCAAGGAAAAGAGGTGGTGGGCAAGGAGGGGGGGACATGGGAAATGGGGGGGCAGGGGAGAATGTGGTGGGGATAGGAGCTGGGGAGGTGGTGTGAATGGAGGCTGGGAAGAGGGGAGTGCTACCCCTGGTGGCCATGAGAAGATGGTAATCCAAAAGGTCTAGTTGACCCCCATTCCCCATTCCTGGGGCAGCTCTAGTTATGAGCATCTTTTCTGAGAATGGGGTTGTGAGAAAGCTAGACAAAAGTCATTATGGGGGGGGTAGCTAGGTGCCCCAGTGGATAGAGCACTGGCCCTGAAGTCAGGAGAACCTGAGTTCAAATCCAGCCTCAGACCAAACACTTGACACTAGCTCTGTGACCCTGGGTAAGTCACTTAACCCCAATTGCCTTAAAAAGAGAAAAAAAGTCATTATGTAAGGAATTTCTACTCATTTTCCTTCTCAAGACAATATAATTCTAACTGCAAAAGAGTATTATGCTATAACATCTCAAAAATGAGTCATGCCTTGTGATCTTCCAGGTGGTACAGGGGCCAAATGGTGTTGCAAAAGAACACTAGCCTTTTCTTCTAAAGTTCTTTAGAGAAACTAATTTTTTTCCATTTTTTTTTGTAAAAGACAACCCAAAGATGAATTTTAGGGAAATAAAAAAGATTGATCCATTGTGGACATGGGGGCTAGAAGTCCCTCCCTCCATAAAGGAGGATCTGGGAATAAGCCTCAGGAAACAAATAAAAAAATACCTGAAGTTTTCCCAATTCCCTAGTGCCGAGAGAATTGAGAGAATTGGATACATGCTTCCAGATAGGGAGTCTGTCCTCTATGCTAAGGAAGGGTGCCCAGGTCCATGGCCTCAAACAGAATTACTGGACTGAGAGCCTGAGTGTCAGGCTGAGTTCAAGACAGCTTCATAGTTGTCTGATCTAATCGGACCTGAGAGGTCAGGCCTGAAAAGCACTTCCAAGGCAAGCCTTCCTAGGTGCTTGGAAATCTACCCCAACTGCAGGGCAAGAAAGGGATTAGGGAGGGAGGAAGGTTTATATACCTTCCAGTCTTGGCTGGAGAAGAATTTGGATTAGGCAGTTTTTCCTAGTCTCAGGGAACCAAAATGTTGAGGTGCAAGGAAACATATGTGAAGGTTTTAGAGGTTTAGGGGTTCTGAGACCCTGAAATAGCAACATGTGGGTCCTGCCCAAATGGATTCAACCAAGCCCTCTTTCAGCCAAAGACAAAGTTTATTAAAGATCTGCCATATTGGCCAGACTCTTAAGGAATCTAACATTTGTGACACTCATATTGACAAGAAGGCTAGAGCAAATATCAGCCATTGGCTAGATTTAAAGAATCTGAGCACTTGGCTAGACTCTTAAAGAATCTGAGCAAGGTCTTTTCTTATATATCTTTTTTGGGACTAAGCTTGTTCTCTGTAATTTTGCAATATTCACGTTTTATTCTTTATTAGTTCTTCCCATTTTTGTTGTTGTTGAGCCATTTTTTAGTTGTGTCTTACTCTTTTTGACCCCAGCAAAGATACTAGAGTGGTTTACCATTTTCTTCTCCAGCTCATTTTACAGATGAGGAAACTGAGGCAAAAAGATTAAGTAACTTACCCAGAGTGACACAGCTAGTAAGTGTCTGAGGTCACATTTGAACTCAAGTCCTCTTTACTCCAGTGCTGGCACTCTATCCACTGTACCACCTAGCTTCTCTGAGTCACTGTCTACATATTTTCTGGACCTCCTTTCTTTATTGTATATCAGTTTATTGAGTCTTTCCGTGCTTTTCTACATTCATATGCATTTCTTACAGCACAATAAATTACATTATATTCATGTACCACCGTTTTTTAAAGCTATTAATGAATGATTATTTCAATTTTTTCTCAGTTCTTTGCTAACAAAAAAAAGTGTTGCTACAAATATTCTGGTGTATATGTGGTCTTTCTCTTTGTCAATGACCTTCTTGGACTAAACACCTGATAGCAGAATCTTGGTCACAGGATACAGATATTTTAATCCATATTTCCATTATTTGAATAATTTCACATTGCTTCTGAGAATGGTTGTACTGATTCCAACAATACATTATTGTACCTGTCTTTCCTCCAATATTGGCTATTCCTACCTTTTGTCATCTTTACCTATTTTATGGCTGTGAGGTGAAAACTCAGGGCTATTTTGAAGTGCATTTCTTTTATTAATGTTTGGAACATTCTTTTATATTATTGTTAGCAGTTTACAAATCTTTTAAGAATTATTCATTCATATTTGTTGAACTCTTATCTATTGAGGAATTGCTTTGTCTATATAACTTAAACACCAAACCCTTTTCTAAGAAATATGCTAAAATTTTTTGTTCCAAGTTAAATGCTTCCCTTCTTATTTTAGTTGCATTTATAATCAAAATTGTCTACTATATCTTTTGTAATTGCCTCTATTCTTTTCATGGTTAAGAATAAATCTCCTATCTATAGTTGTGAAATTCATATGCACTGCTTCTCTTAATTTTTTAATGGTATGATCTTTGATGTTTAAGTCATGTATCCATTTCAGTTTATTGTATAATAGGACATAAGATGTTGGACTAAGCTTAATATCTTTCCATGCTACTTTTCAGTTTTCCTAACAATTCTTATCAAATAGAGTTCTTTTCTAAGTGATTTATGTTTTCAAATTTATCAACACCATTACAGAATTCCATTTTGTCTGATTCTCACTTTTCTAATGTTTCATTTACCAATATAAAAGTTTTGGTGATCGCTGTTTTATAGTGAGGATTTAAAATGCTATTCTCCTTTAATTCTCATATTTTTTCATCATTTCCCCTGTTAGAACTCTTATTCTTCCAAGTAAATTTTATTATTATTTTATCGAGTTCTTTAACATATCCTTCTGGTAGCTTAATTGGCATATTGTTACAAGCATAAATTCACTTTGGGAGTAGTGTCATTTTTATTATATTGACATGGCCTCAGCATAAGTGCTGAACATTTCTCCAACAATTTAAGTTGTTCTTTATTTTTGAAGTAGTATTTTGTAATTGAATCTATTCAAGTTGAATCAAGTTAATTTATGAACTTATGGGTATTTTTTAATGAGATTTTGCCTTCTCTTATTCCTCTTGAATTTAGTTATCAATATATAAAAATGCTACTAATTTTTTAGAATTATTTTATAGTCTGCAATTTTGCTGAAACTATTGTCTCAATTAGTTTATTTGCTGTCTCCCTGGGATTTTCTAAATAAAACATTATGTCATCAGCAAATAGAGAGAGTTTTATTTCCTGTTTGTCTGTCTTTACACCTTTAATTTCTCTTTCTTTTCTGCTTATTATTGCTAGAAGTTCTAGAACTATATCAGGTGCTAGCAGATGGAATAAACATTTTTTTGCTTTACTCCTAAATTTATTGGGAAAGCTTCTGGTCTATTTCCATTGCATATGATAATTTTGTCCTCAGACACTTTTTATGATGTTAAAAAGCATCAGTCTGTGCCTATACTTTGTAGGATTTCTTTTTAATGCAAAAAATGAGTGTTGTTCTTTGCCGAATGTTTCTTCAGCATCTATTGAGATAATCATTTGGTTTGGGATGTTTTTGTTTTAATAAATTAATTGTGTATGTTATTTTCCTAATTTTGAATCATCCTTGCATCTCTGGTGTAAACCAGCCTTGGTCATATTACAAACTTCTTTGGATAAATCACCACAGTTGGTCTGAGAGGATTTTTTTAAAGCTTTGAATTGACATTCATTAATGATACTGATAAAATTCCGCTGAAAATCCACCAGTACTAGGAATATTTTCTTTGTTAATTCCTTTACACCCAGTAGTATTTCCTTTTCTGAGATTGGATTAAGATCTCTATTTTGTCTGTTCTTAGACTGGGTTTTTTATGTTTATGAAGGAAAACCTCTATCTCTTTCGTGTTCTCAGTTTTGTTAGCATCTAACTCTACATATTGGTTCCAATAACGCATTTTATTTTTTCTTGCTTTGTTGTGATTCCCTCTCGTTCATTTGACATTTTTATTGGATTTTTTGCATCTTCTTTTTAATCAGATTTGGCTAAAGATTCGTCAATTTTGTTAGTCTTTCAAAGAACCAGCTCTTAGTTTTGTTCATCCTTTCTACTTTGTTGTTGTTGTTCAGTTCAGTCATATCTGAGTCTTTGTAACCCAATTTGGGATTTTCTCGGCAAAGATACTGGAGTGGTTTGCCATTTTCTTCTGCAGCTCATTTTACAGATAAGGAAAATGAGACAAATAGGGTCAAATGACTTTCCCAGGATCACACAGCTGGTCAGTGTCTGAGTCCGATTTTGAACTCAGGACTTCCTCACTCAAGGCCCTTTCACTGCACCACCTAGCTGCCCCATCCTTTCTGTAGTGTTTTTGTTTTCCAATTTACCTATTTTCTCTCTAATTTTTAGGACTTACTTATTTTTGGTTATTTTGGGTTTATTTGTTGGTTTTATTTTCAAAATGAATTAATTTTGTTAATGCCTTTCCCTTCTTTTGTTAATGTGTATTTTTTTAGAAAATAATCTGTACCCCAACAACTGATTAGCTGCTCAGAAATTTTGATGTTATTTCATCATCATTGTTGTTCAAAACATTGATAATTTTTTCTATGATTTATCCTTTGACCAATTTTTTATTTAAGAATTTCATTTGGCTTTATATCTTTTGTTTGTGTTCTTTATATTGATTACTATTTTTATTGTCTATGAAAAATGTATTAAGTATTTCTGCCTTTTTACATTTATTTGCAATATCTGATAAGTGGTCACTTTTGGTGAAATTCCATAAGGTACTGAGAAACATTTTCAGAGGTAATGATAGGGTTTAAAGTTGGAAGGAACTTTTGTTGTTGTTTTTCAGTTGTTCAGTAATGTCCAACCCTTCATGACTCCATGGACCACAGAACATGAGACCCTTCTATCTATCGTCCACTATCTCTCAAAGTCTGTCCAAGTTCATGTTCATTGTTCTATAACCCTATCTATTCATCTCATCCTCTCCCATCTCCTTTTCCTTTTACCTTCAATCTTTCCCAATATCAGGGTATTTTCCAACAAATCCTAATCCAGACTCTCAGGTGTAAATAAAAAATTGATGTTACAAAAATGTTATTTTCCCCATAACATGCAAATTCTGTGATTTATTCATGCTGGAATGTATTATGTCTTCAAACTTATTTAAAAAGATAATAGTTTAAAATATTTGGGTCACTGAAAAGTGACAAGTGGAAAAACTAAACTGTAACTCAAACGGGTGGAATTTCAGCTTTACTCCAAGCCAACTCAATTAGTACATAAACAAGTTAACAGAATTCCTAAAGCGAACCTGGGTTAATTACTTCAGATGTAGTCATAAGAAAGCAATACTGAATGTTAGAAAAACATATACCAAACATCCACCAAAAATGTATGCTTTACTGTCCTTTACTGATCCAATGATACTGGCCTCTTTGCTATTCTTTCAAACAAGATACTCCATCTCTCAATTCTAGGCATTTTCACTAACTGTCCCTCATGTCTGGAATTTCCTCTGTTCTCATTTCCTGGCTTCCTGGGCTTCCTTAAAGTCCCAACTAAAATCCCACCTTCTATTAACTCTGAAATTTGTACAGGGCCTATGCCATCTTGTGGTTTCTCAACCTTTTTGCCTCAGTTTCATTTTTGGAAAAAAAGAGAAGGCTTGGTTTAGATGATATCTGAGACCCTTTTCAGCTTTGACATATTATTTTAGTACATAAAAGAGACAGTTACTATTTTTATAGAGCTTACATTGTAACACATGGTAATGAACTAGGTAATTTTACCTATTTTCAATCCTTACATGTACTTTGCAAATGATTTCTATTAATTAGAAGTTTGTATTAGTTAGAAGTAGCTTTTTGCCAGCTAGCTTTGAAATATAGACATCTCACCTACTCAATAGCAATTTCTTACTAATCATAATTGAGTCAAGAATGCCCTCACTTGGTCTACTTGCATATACTTAGACAAAAGAAATGCCTCTAGTTTCTCAGCTATTTAGATTACTTCCTAATTCAGAAGATACCATGAGTTTTACCTCCAATGTCTGCAACAATTTGTTCAATTCTACGTTTTCCCTTTGTTTATATTTTGTAAGATTTGTTCAAATCTAAGAGATGAATATTTAAGACTTCTACCATAATTTTGTTACTACCTATATCTTCTAATTCAGTTGATGTTTTCTTTATATATTTAGATGCTATTCCAATTGAAGCATATTTGTTTAATGTTGATAGTGATTCCTTATCTATGGTACCATTAGGCATAATGATATGATTTAAAAAAAAATTTGTCCATACTGTGGATTTTTGTTTTTACTTTCTCTAATAGCATGATTGCCACTCCAATCTTTTTGCATTCACCTGCATTGTCTCAACAGAAAAACATTAATTCCTTATTTCTCTCTTTCATGGGTAGTTGGAGAGTAATCTTGGAATGAGTAGGAGTGAAAGAAACGTTTTGTCTTTGTGTGATTTCCTATACCTGTTATCCCGGGTCTAGTCTGGTTTTAAACATGATCTTTCTTCCAACTGTTTAGTACAGAGAGTTTTGAAATTCCATTCAAGAGATAGATTTTAGTTTTATATTTGGAAGTAATTTCAAATAATCAGGACTATGTAAAAGTTGAATGTGTTGCCATAAGAGGTTGTAGGCCTCTCTTCACTGGAGATCTTAAAGAATGGTTAGGAGGCTATTCTTTGCCTCATTTCTTACCTAGTCTTAATCACTGAATGAGCATTGCCTTACTCAGACTGAGACATGTTAAAGACCTTAGCTTAAAAAGGCCGAGGTCTCCCCCTGCATCTGAAGCCATCTCTACTCGTCCTGCTCTATATCTCGCCACTGGACCCAGATGGCTCCGAAGGAGAGAGTAAGGCTAGTGACTTTGCACAGCCCTCCCTCACTTACATCCAATTCATTTGCATGTCATGGCATCATCTTCCTGATGTCATGGGCCTCTTTGAGAATAAAGGACAAACAACAACAACAACAGAGAAATGTATATATTCTTCGGCATATCAATTCAGAAGATACCGTGAGTTTTACCTCCAATGTCTGCAACAATTTGTTCAATTCCACATTTTCCCTTTGTTTATATTTTGTAAGATTTGTTCAAATCTAAGAGATGAATATTTAAGACTTCTACCATAATTTTGTTACTACCTATATCTTCTAATTCAGTTGATGTTTTCTTTATATATTTAGATGCTATTCCAATTGAAGCATATTTGTTTAATGTTGATAGTGATTCCTTATCTATGGTACCATTAGGCATAATGATATGATTTAAAAAAAAAATTTGTCCATACTGTGGATTTTTGTTTTTACTTTCTCTAATAGCATGATTGCCACTCCAATCTTTTTGCATTCACCTGATTCATAGTATATTTTGTTTTAGCCTCTCATTTTTATTCTTTTTGTATCTTTTCATTTTAGATATATTTCTTATAAGCAACTGATTGTGACATTGTTTTCTTATCCAAATTTTCACTCTTTTTCATTCTACTGGATTTTTTAATCCATTAATATTTAAATTTATGAAAGATAGATCTATGTTTTCTTCTATTTTTGTATTTATTTTTTTTCTGAATTAGAATTTTTTTATTCTCCTTCTTCTTTGGAGCCTGTACTTTGTCTCTATGATGATTTTTGTTTAATTTACTTCAAGGCAACTGTATTCCCACAGGCCCTCTTCCCCTAACTTTCAACTCGTCCACCTCTATCCTGTTCTGGTATTTTACTTAATATTTTGGTTTATTTTTCTTTCTTCCTTGTATTTTGTTATCTAATTCTTCTCCTTTTTTAAATCCTTCTCTTCCACTTAAGTAGTTAATACAAAATCCTCCTTCTCCTTGTTTCTAACTTGTCTTGTTTCTTAGTCTTTTTCTCCCCTCTGTACCTTTTTTTTTTCCAGGAAGTACTTCTTTAACTGGTTCTCTTCATCAATTCTCTTTATATCTATTCTAAACTTTTATTCTTTTAAAGTTTTTTTTAAACTTTTATTCTTTATATTGTACTTACTATGTGCCAGGCACTGTTAAGCACTTTACAATTTTGATATCCTTTGATCCTTACAACAATTCTGGAAAGTAGGGGCTACTATTATCCTCATTTTACAGATGAGGCAACTGAGGCAAACAGAGATTAAGTGACTTTCCCAAGGTCACATAGGAAGTGTCTGAGGCTGGATTTGAACTCAGGTCTTCCTGACTCCAGGTCTGGAACTCTATCCACCGAATTACCTAGCTGTCATAGATGACTGCCAATGTATTATACATTTGGGATGCTTTCTAGTGGTTTATGCATTTCTTTTTTTTTTTGGAAGCAGGGAAGCAGTGAAGATCTTGTCTCTTTGAACACGTAACAAAATAAGGCAGGAGACAAACACCTTAAAAAAGCTTCCCCCATACTACAGTGTTTTTTAAGTTGCTACTTTTTTATTTAGAGATAAAAATATCCATTTCTTCTCCATCCTACACACACACACACACACACACACACACACACACACCCATTAGTTAGAACCATCTTCAAGCGTAGTGGGCTATTGCGGGTGGTAGAAACAGTGGGTCGCTCTCTTGATATCTTCAAGCAATGGCTGAATAGTATTTATTGTGAAGAGCTGTTTTCCAATTAGTGTGAATAATGAATCCCATGAAATCATCTCATTATTTGAATTTGCATCACATAATTTTCATTGGAGTGGAATAAATGACCATATTTGGCACAAGTATAATTTTGAGTAGTAAAAATGTGAATACGTGCAACTACTTCATGGGTTTCATTATTGATACTAATTAGGACTTGGATATACATCTTACTGGAGATCTTTTTTCAAGCTCATATTGGAAATGATGGCCACTGAGGTCCATCCAACTTGAAGTTTCTGTGGATTGGGGATCTGGTGAACCATTTGGAGATAGTTGTTCTCATTTGACCATGAGGTGCATTTTTGTCAATGCTGACTCAAAAGGGTGGTGTTGGGTGATTAAGAGGCAATGAAATGCTCTACACCTAACTGATTTGTCATTTTTGAGAATCTCCCTATTAATTCTGACACCACCCAAATTTACTTCATATGTGCAATCCTAGGAGCCCACAGGTGGCATGGCTCTTGGCCAGTATAGGAACCATTACTCCACCTGTAAATGACAAATGGAAGTTAATGTCTGAAAAATGACAACAACAAACACCAACCATTTCTATGGGTGAAAAACAATCAATCATCTCTCTATTAATCATTCCTTCTATAGTAATTATTTTCTGTCAGCATGGCTTCCAAGGAAGGATCGTTTGATATTCTTTCAGTTTCTCTTTGACTTATCGTAATCTATCAACAAATACGTATCTAGTGTTTCTATCTTTGTGTTGCTTTATTAGTTGCTAGAAATGCAAAGAAATAGTCTCAGCCATTTATTAATTTATAATATAACTTGAGAAAAGGACAAGTGAAAACAAGAGTAACAAATGAAAAATTCATTTACAAAGCAATGTATGATAAGCAGCAAGTGAGTGGTTCAGGCAATGAATGTTGTGGGATACAAGAAGGAATATTCACTGAGGGTTGGCATGGAATTTTTAACTAAAGTGACGAAGAGGTCAATTTAATAAGATGATGCTACATGGTGCTTTACATAAATTAAAGCAAGAATTCATGGGCAATGAACTTGTGAGACAGCTTAGTATAGTGAATAGAGAAGTGCCTGTGGTCAGAAGACACAGGTTCAAGTGCTGCTTCTGACTCTACGTGACCCTGGGGAAGTCACATACTCTTGTAATACATTAGGCCATATATTTAGGTTATAAATTGAAGAGCAAGTGCTGATCTATAGTGGTAGAAACAACTTCCTCACTGGGAGAGCCCTATACCAATGTAATAACAAGAATTTATATACATTTATAAACATCAAATCATTAATTTATGTCAGTTCTTGACAAGCAGCCACCACCCAACATGACCTAAAAGTTTCACAATTTTTCTATCCTGGATGACCACAACCATCAGTATGTATAGGCTAGGGGTGATGGCTGCTAGCAACTCATTCCTTTCCTCAGTTCCTCGAAATGGAAGGGAAGGAAGATGGTTGTGACCAGGCAGCAAAAGGATGGGAAAGTGGGGAGAGGCTGTGCCTCGGGGCATTAGTGACACACCCTGATGCTGACAGAGACTAATATTTTTTCCCTTTTGGTTTAGTCCTGAAGCAGAAAAGCTTGTTTGAACAATACAAATGTGTTGGGAGCTGAATATTTAGGTGTGGTGTGGCATGGTCTGGGCCGGAGACAGCTGAAAGCCAGAGAAAATCAAGTTAATGAGCATCATCTATCATTATGAGTCAGATGTGATTGCTTTAACAATACCTTATCAACCACTTTGGTTTGGTCCATCCAATATTTTTCATGGTGAAACTATCAATAAAATGAATGAGATGGCCATGGTTCAACAGCAAGCCATGTTCTGTTGATATGAATATAAACTTTAGTGGATCAGTGTTAATTGTCTGGTATCATGATTTATAATAGTTGAGGAAAAAATTAAAATTTGAGGTAGCAAATTGACTAAATTAAAATCCTATATGAGTTGTGTCTTAGTAATTCTCTATGAACTTTGCTGATTAGGCTTATGAGATACTGGTTAAATTAAACTTGTTGCTAAAGGCTGGGATGAGTTAATTTTGACCTTCTAAGTTATTAGCTAATTATATGTTAGCAGCATGCCACACCTTACCAAGTTACCCAATTACGGACTAAATGAAGCACATAGAACATAAATTAAAACTATAGAAAGATTATTAGGCTGAGTGTAACTTTAGTGAGAAACATCTTCTTGTTGACTGGATACAAGATGAAAGTAAAGGTCTCAACTTAAAAAATGATTTATGAATAATCCATTATATAATAACAGGCATGATTAATTGACATAACTTGGCAAGCATCCCACAACTATTTCTTCAAAAAGTCATTGTCCATTTCACTTCTTCTAATGATATAGTCATTTCCCCTGATATTTCTGAAGCTCTTTCATATTTTCCTTTGGGGTGGCAGGATCTTTAGAGAGGCAGTATGATATAATGGACAGAGTGTTGGACCTGGTGTCAAGAAGACCTGTTCAAATTCAGACTTTGCTATTCATTGTGTAATCATGATCAAGTCATTTAATCTCTCTGAGCCTCAGTTTCTCCCTCTGTAAAATTGAGATAATTGAGATAATGGCATTACCTGCACCCAAGAGTTGTTGAAAGACTCTAATGAAATAATGTGTCTATAGCATTTTGCTATAAACCAAATTTGGTATTTTGATTTTTTCTTAGTAATTCACATTATTAAATTGGAGATATATGTCTAAGAAGCATTGTCACAGAATCTACAAACTGGAATATACCTCAGTAGTTACCTAAATCTATCCTCAATGTGAAAGAACTACATAAGTGGCAATTATTATTGCATATTCTTTGTGGTGAGAAATCTTTAGCCTTAGAGGAATGATTTGATTTTTAAAAACAGCCAAAAGTCATTATAGAATGTATGCTGATTGAGCAGGTGGTGAAACTGAGCAATGATAATTTTGTTCAAAAATGAAGTGCTGTCATAAATGAGTAAATATGATTTTCTTTTATATTTTGTCAAGTAGATCCAAAGTCAGTCCCAGAGAGAGAGATTCTAAAAATATTTTGAGTAATGGCTGTATCATTGCAATAAGTAAGTATCCTCCCAAGGTGTCTATTTTCAGAGAAAACACTCATTTGGGTGTATCAGCTTTGGCATGCCTATTAAAAATAAATCTAGTATTATGATTTATTAGCCATACCTTATACAGGTGTTCTTCAGTTTATGAAATGCATGAAGTCCAAATAAATTGACTCTAAAACACAATTTGGGGTTTTGAATCTTGTTCTGTCATTAACTCATTTAATAATTGGAAATATATGTCCAGGCATTATAGGGAGCAGTGTTGGAAAGAAGGAAGAGAGGTATAGAGGCCTTCAGTCATGGCTATAGGTCTTAAGAAGGCAGAATGCTTCTTAGACTGGGGTTTTCCTGCACATTGCCTCTTCTGAGTTGCTTATCACCTTCCCGTTGTAGAGTCCCCCATCCCTCACTGAGACTCACATCAGCACCTTGTCAGGAAACCTTGAAATGAAATGAAAGGGGACCTTCCAACATACAAAGTTCCAACCACAGAGAACTGAAAGACAAGGGAATACATATGGTAGATAGATGCCAAAGTATTTTTCATGTATAACATCAAAATTTTGCTTTGATACACATTGGAAGAAGTTCAACAAAATAAACAGAAATGACCCACCTACAATAGCTTGCATTTTGCTAGCTATGCCATTCAATAATTTATTTAGTCACAACATTATATTAAAATATTTAGAAAAACAAATGTCAGCAGTGCAAACTTGTCACAGCCAAGCAATAAGAAAAGGCTTGCGCTCCAACACACATGAAGTGTCTACTGTGTACGAGACATTATGCTGAAGTCTGAATACTCTTATGAATAAAAACTGAGAGAAAGTGATGGTACGGGCACATGGAAGAGAGAAAACAACTGTTCAGGTAGTGCATTTGGAGACATAGTCTATAGTCTACTCGGCTGCTACTGTCATTGGAAGCAGTCAGTCTGGATTTCTAAATGCCAGAATCAGAGATTCTGTAGATATTATTATCTATTATCTAGATGTAGATACTGTTATCTACTACTGTAGAGACCATCTGCCTTTCTCAGCTGTGAAGTTATTGCAGAGCTGAACCTCTGTTTTATTACAGTTAGAACATTTGCACAGAAACCATTTCTCTGGGAAATTCTGCATTCTAAGGTCTTCATTAATTTCTTTAACTATATAGTTGTACACCATTCTCTTTCTAGGTCACTGCTTTCAGAGATGATTCGGGGGAATCATGTCCCATGCTCGTGTTCTTAGAAGATCAAAACCCTTGAATGGGTGATTGCTACTTTGCTTCTTAGTGTGGACAGTAAGGAGAAAAGAAGCAGGTCACTGGTTGGAATTAGTCAAATGGCTAGATATGACAGTGGTTGATGCCAACTGACCAAAGATTAGGCTAATTTTTTTTTTTTTTTTTTTTTTGGTGAGGCAGTTAGGATTAAGCGACTTGCCCAGAATCACGCAGCTAGTGAGTGTTACGTGTCTGAGGCCAGAGGTCAGGTCCTCCTGATTCCAGGGCCCGTGCTCTATCTACTGCACCACCTAGCTGTCCCTAATTCTTTTCTTATTTAAGAGTGTGGCTCTGAATCTCCTTAACCTCTCAGAAGATAACATTTAGCAGAGAAGACAGTCCTCTCAGAATATTCGAGGAAAAAAAAATTGTACTTTTGTGGTCATATTAAATATGTGAGAAACACAATAAACCAATTACAGATTCTTTTCTGTATGTTAAAATGAAATCAATTTCATTTCGTAATTGTATTTATAAGGCTTACTATGGGAAAATTATTTGAAAAATAGAAGAAAATGTAAGGTGTTTGATGTATTAAAAAAACTGAACTGGAATGATTATTTAGGAAACACTGGACTCCCTCAAAACAATGATTTTACAGAAAGCCTGAGTGCTACATTTCAAAAACATAAATAAAAACTGCTCAAACCTGTTAGAATTAGATGGTAACGTGAAGATAGAAATAATCTACCAATCATTTCCTGAAGTAATCCCCAAAAGGAAAAATCTCAAGATTGTTATAGCCAAAATGTAGAGCTCCCGATCAACTTTTTTAGAATATTGCAAGTATATACAAAGGAGTATTTCAAATACCAAGGATCCACAGTCAAGATCACACAAGACTGGGTAGCTTCTACTGTAAGTAAGCAGACATCTTGGGGCACAATACATATTCCAAAAGGCAGAAGATGGAATTACAACCAAGAATAACTTATCCTCAATACTGAGCATAATCCTGTGGGGGAAAAGTTACTTTTTGTGAAATAAAAACCTTCAAACTATCCTTGATAGAAATACTGGAACTGAGAATAAAATTTTAAATGCAAACACTAAGATGAAGAGAAATCTAGAAAGATAAATCGATTTGAACAATCAGAAGGAATTGTAAGATGATGAAACACTAACATTTTGATAGCAGAGAAGAAACTAGTGTTCCTTCAGAACCTTAATGTCTTCAAAGGGAATTGAGAGAGGTAAATAGGTAAAATGGAAAATTTGGCAACACATTGGCTCTGTTCTTAGGTTTTTAAGGAGGAAAAGAAAAGGGAGGATAACAGGAATGCATTGGTGTAGAAAGGAGAAAGAAGGGAGGGGACTTACAATTTCTCATAATTAAAGTGCATGAAAAGAAGAGCATACACATATTGAGAAAAGTATAGCAGGAGTTGGAATCAGGTGAATCTTACCCTGAACCAACATGTATATATTTGCATGTGTACACATGCACACATAGACAAACTGAATTAGATGTAAAAATATGCTAAGCTCAATAGGGAAATAGGTAAGGATAGAAAGAGGGAGAGTTGATAGAGAGAATAACACTGGGGAGAAAATAGTCTCAAACAAAACTTCCTGATTTAAAAGAAAGAATTAAAAAGAAAAGAGCTGGAAATGAAGGCAGGTGCATACCAATTGGTGAATAACTGGACAAATGCTGCTTGTGAATTTAATGAAATATTGGATTATAACAATAATTAAAGAGACAATTTTAGAGAATCCTGGGAAGTATGAACTAATGAGGGCGAAATGAGTGGAACAAGGAGAACAACACTGTAAGGAAAAAACAACTTTGAGAGATTTAACAACTGTTCAGTGAATAATCATGTTTCCTGAAGACCCATGTTAGGGATTCTTAACATTTTTTTGCATGTGTCAGAGACCCCTTTGGCAGTCTATGAAATCTATGCGTTCTTCCTCAAAATAATATTTAAAATATGTAGTTACAAAGGATATAAATTCTACTGAAATAGTTATTAAAATGTTTTTTTAAGTTGATGGACCTGATGTTGAGAATCATTAGCCTATGATGAAGCATACTACCTATCTCCCATGGGAAAGCAGATGGACTCAAGATGTGGTAGGAGACATTTTTTGGACGTGGCCATGATGTGGGTTTGTTTAGCTTGACCATGCTTATTTGTTACAAAGTGGATTTTTTCTGTTTTTCTGTTAATTGAGAAAAGGTAGTTTGTAATGGTAATAAAGAAGAAACAAAAGGAAGAGGAGGAGGAGAAGGTTATTGAATCTTTTTTGGGGGGGGCGGGCTAGGCAATGGCGTTAAGTGACTTGCCCAGGGTCACACAACTAGTAAGTGTTATGTGTCTGAGGCCAAATTTGAACTCAGGTCCTCCTGAATCCAGGGCTGGTGCTCTATCCACTGCATCACTTAGCTGCCCCTATTGAAGCATTTTTCAAAAAGTGACCAAGTTGGGCAGAAGGAAAAGGACGAAAAAAGACAGTTTTAAAAGTAATGTGTTAAATTTCTTATATATTTTAAAATAAAGCAAGCAGAATGGAAAAGAGATTCAGAGTTTCAAGTACACTTGTCTTTTGTATTCAGCTTTATAAACAGAAATGCTCAAATTACATTAAGAAAGATGACAAGTGCCTATCAGCAGTATCACTTCCAAAAGTACAGAGAAGCAGTGGAAAGTAAAACGTGTTTAAATAAAGCTTGGCAAGAGATTCAACTAAACAAAGTCACTCTGAGGGCATTTGGGGATGAGAACAGTCAAGGGTAATAAGAAGGAAAAAAATGGAAAAGACATACCAATATTTTTATAACGACTATTTTTTGTAACAATTTTTTGTCTACCAGTATTTTTGTAACAACTATTTGTCATCAAGGAGTGTAGGATTTTAAGTCATAGTACCAGATGCCCATATTGAAGCAGCATGGTGGATACAGGGACTCTAAACCTTCTGCAGTCTCTTTACAGACTCCTGTCAAAATCCCACCCCAAAGGTCTTTTGCATCATTATACCTCTGATGATGATAACATTTCTTGACCTTTTGTTTGTTTATCCAGTGCTTTATATACACGATCTCATTCAATATTCATGCTAATCTTATGGGGTAAATAATTGCAAGTAGACAATTTTATTGAAAATTAAATGAAGCCTCTGAGATAAGAAGTGACTTGCCCAAGGCAATACATATCAAGACCTGAACCCATAGCTTTTAATGTTAATTCCAATGTTATTTGAATTATGCCATAGCTATCCCCCAAAGGCATGAGCTATGAAGTAAACTAAGAACTTTTTGAAGTATTTCTTCTAAATATGAGGCCTAGTATATAGTAGGTGTTAAATAAATGCTTTCTAAATTAGATTTCTTGTTAATGAATTTAAATTATATGAAGAACAGAAATTCTATTTCTAGTTTCCATTTGGACTATTTCTCTCAAAAAATGAGCAATGGGTCTTAATCAAGGACTATGACTGTCTAATTATAGCATTATTCTTATAGGAAATTTCAGATTTAGATTTCATAATCTGAACTCACAATACTGTTCCCAATAATATAACCTGCCATCAATAAAAGGACTACCTATTCTTCCAGGGTCTCTACTGCAGAGAGTGCAACTCTGATGGGCTGGTGTTGTTCAAATGCCAAATGTACACTTGCCAAAAAGACTATTTTATGGAGAACTCACACAGGGTAAGCGCTCACATGGTGGTCAGAAAAAGCTATACAAAGACACTGTCAAGGTCTCTCTTAAGAACTTTGGAACTGATTGTGTGACATGGGAGACAGGAGTGCTCAGCATGGTGTACCTACATCAGAGAAGATGCTGTGCTCTATAAGCAAAGCAGAAGTGAAGTAGCTCAAAAGAAATATGAGGTGCACAAACTTAGGGAATCCACCCCAAATGTTCACATGAGCTATTTGTGCTTGAGCTCATACTGGTTTGATCAGCCACAGTTGGACACACCGCAACTTGACCCCAACATGATGATGTCATTTTGGTCCTCTTTGAGAATGAAGGACGACAACCCACCCATCTGGGTTGAAGTATCAGTTATCAATCTATTTATTTATTTATCCAGCATTGTTTGTTTCAGTGAGGACTTTTAGCACATCAAACTGCTACTGTAAATAGAAAAGTGTTGTTATATTGGATTTTTTTTTCAGAGTAATTACTGAATTGTCTTAACATCCCTTTTGAAGCTGGTTAAGTTACCAATTTGCTGTTCCTTGCTAAGCCATAGCTGTAATCTCTGAGTTTATTAGCCTACTTTGTAGGTATTAAAACAGGTAAGTGAAACAATGGAGTGGTAGCTTAGAAACTTATAAGCAACAAGCTCCACCTGTGAATTAATTCAGTAGATTAGGTTTGTCCTCCAAGTGTGGTTCAATAAATACAGGATAGATTCTGGTCTGAGCTAATAAGTAATTTTTTTTGCTATGGAAATTCTTTGGATTAACTTTTTTTCCATTCAATAGTACTTTCAGAGTAACATTAATTTATGGCTTTGCAAAGTGCTGGTTTGCCAGTATTTACATGCGTTAACTGTTAAATACCCAGGAAAATGTGCCCCAGGAAACTTGAGTAATTGTCCATGGCACCAAGTAGAATGATAAAATGTTCTACAAAGAAAAGTTTCCACTCTTACCTCCCTTGTAGGAAGTTGATTAACATTTACAATCTCCAACTGTGTTAAGTACCAACATTTATTAAAAATCACTTTGGTGGAAAGATTACTAAGCTTCATTCAAACATGTAGTAGGATCATTTGAAATTCCTGACCCAGAATTAGTTGAGTGGAAGTGTAAATGAATCCTTTCTTATCTCCTAGAATCACTCAAGTGGTTAATAAGGAAAGGGCTTATCAGTTTGGTTGCTGGTTCTGTGCCTACCCATAGTCATTCAAAATGTTCAGTTATTTGGGTGAGATTCTCTATTACAACCTAGGAACCGTGACCATGAAAAAGTATGGTACAATGGAAGGAGCTCTGGTTGACAGAAGTCATAGGTTAAAATTCTGCTTCTAATGTTAATGACATGTGTGCCCTTAGGCAAAGTATCCTTTCTGGACCTCAGTTTCCTTATCTTTAAAATTAAAAAGATGGACTAACTGGTACCTGAGGTACATTATAGTTTTCGATCTATGATTTTATAAACAATGACATCAGTAAATTAGTTAGATTCTGATGTATAAATTGAATGACTCTATCTAGAAGTAGCATTTCCTAGTATTCTAAATTCAGTGCCTTTATTAATTTCTACACTTATCAGATTGACTAAAATGACTGAAGGGAAAAATGACAAATGTTGGAGGGGATGAGGATAAATTATGACACTAATTCACTGTTGGTGGAACTGTGAACTAATTCAACCATTTTGGAGAGCAATCTAGAATTATGCTGAAAGAGTTATTAAATTGACCTTATGCCCTTTGACTCAGCAATACCACTACTAGGGAAAAAGGAAAAGAACCTATATGTTCTAAAATATTTATAGCAGCTCTCTTTGTGGTGGCAAAGAACTGGAAATTGTGGAGATGCCCACCAATTAGGGAATGGCTGAACTAGTTGTGGTATATTGTTGTGATGGAATACTGTTGTACTATAAGAAATGATGAGCTAGATGCTCTCAGAAAAACCTAGAAAGACTTACATGATCTGATGCAAAGTGAAATGAGTAGAAACAGGAGAACATTGTACAGTAACAGCAATATTGTATGATGATCAACTATGAATGACTTAGCTATTCTCAATAATACAGAGATCTAAGACAACTCTGAAAAATGCTATCCATCACCAGAGAAAGAACTGATGGAGTCTAAATACAGATTGAAGTATACTTTTATTTTCTTTACTTTTCTTTGGTTTTTATTTTGGTCTACATTTTCTTTTTCAACATGACTAATATGGAAATGTTTTGCATCACTACACATCTTTAACCTATATCAAATTGCTCATCTTCTCAATGACAGGATTGGGGAGGGAAAGAGAGAATTTGGAACACAATTTTAAAAACAAATGTTGAAAATTATTTTTACATGTAATTGGGAAAAAAAAATACTAAATAAAAAAAACTTAAGAAAATAATTATTGGACTACCTGAAAGCCATGATAAAAAAAAAAAGAACCTAGACATCATATTTCAAGAAATTATCAAGGAAAACTGCCTAATATCTTAGATCCAGAAGGTAAAACAGAAATTGAAAGAATTTGCCAATTACCTGCTAAAAGAGCTACAAAAATGAAAACTTCCAGGAACATTATAGCCAAATTCCAGAGTTCCCACATCAAGGAGACAACATTGCAAGCAGCCAGAAAGAAACAATTCAAATATTTTGGAGGCACAATCAATATCACACAAAATTTAGCAGCTTCCATGTTAAAGGAGGAAAGGGCTTGGAATATGATATTCTGAAAGGCAAAGAAGCTATGATTACAGCCAAGAATCATGGTACCCAGGAAAACTGAGTGTAAGCCTTCCAGGGGAAAAATGGATATTTGATGAAATAGAGTATGTTTAAGCATTCCTGATGAAAACACCAAAGCTGAATAGAAAAACTGACACTCAAACACAAGACTCAAGAGATACATAAAAAGGTGAACATGAAAGAGAAATCATGAGAATCAATAAAGTTAAACTGTTTATGTTCCTATTTGGGAAGATAATACATGTAACTCCTAAGAACTTTATCATTATTAGTGCTGTTAGAAGAAGTCTACGTAGACAGAAGGCATGGGTGTGAGTCAATTATGTATATCAAAAAATGAAAAGGCAAGAAAGAGGGATGAACTAGAAGAAGGGGGAATGGAGAGTTGGAATGAGGAAAAATATCTCATATGAAAGAGGCATGCAAGGAAGAGCTTTTACAGTAGAGGGAAAATGGATGGAGGAGTGGCAGGCAATGTTTGAATCTCAATCTCATTGGAATTGGTTCAAACAGATAAGATTATATACATACATCCTCTCTCTTTCACACCCACACACCCACACACAAACACACACACTCAGTTATGTATAGAAATCTATCTCATCCAACAGGGGAATAGGAGGGAAAGGGGGTAAAAGAAAGGAAGGAATGATAAAAGAGAGGGCAGATTAAGGGAGGTAGTGGTCAGAAGCAAAGCAGACTAGGAGGGACAGGATAGAAAGAGAGAGGCAAAGATAGACAGAAGAAAATAGGATGGAGAAAAAGACACAGTAAACATAACTGTTAATGTGAATGGGATGCACTCATGCATAAAACAAAAGTGGATAGCAAAATGAACTAGAAACCAGAATCCAACAATATGTTGTTTACAAGAGATACACTTAAAACAGAAAAACATGCACACAGAGTTAAAGTAAAGAAATAGAGCAAAATCCAATATGCTTCAGCTGAAGGAAAAAAGGCAGAGGTAGTAATCATGATCTCAGACAAAACAAAAAACAAAACTAGACAATGAAATGAGATAACCAGAGAATCTAAATTTCATAAAAGGTACCACAGACAATGAAGTAATTTTTTTTTTACAAATTTCTCTTATAAAGGCTACTTTGTCTGAATCAAATTTATAAAAATTATAACCATCCTCCAAATGATAATTTGTCAAGGAATATGGACAGGTAGTTTTCAGAAAAAGACATCAAAATTATCTAAAGTCATATGAAAAAATGCTCTAAATAACTATTGATTGGAGATATACAAATTAAAACAACTGTGAAGTATCATTTAACACCTATCAGAAATGACAAATACTGGAAGAGATGAAGGAAAATAGGTACAGTAATGAACTGTTGGTGGAGTTGTGAACTGATCCAATTCTGATCTATATTCTGGAGAACAATTTGGACCTATGCCTACAGGGCCATAAAACTATTCATACCCTTCGACCCAGAAATACTTTTACCTCCAAAGAGACCAAAGACAAAGGAAAAGAACTATGTATACAAAAAAAAAATTATAGCAATTCTTGTTGTGGTGGCATAAAATTGAAAACTGAGGAGATGCCCATCAATTTGGGAATGGTTGACCAAGTTGTGGCATATTATTGTGATGGCTCCATGATACTTGAATTGTTTCTTTTGGGCTGCTTGCAATATTTTCTTCTTGACCTGTCATCTTGGGGAAGTCAGCTGAATTATCTGAACCTTAATACCCTTACTTACTAAATAATAGGAGGGATCTAATGCCTTATGTGGACTCTTTAGCTATAAATCTAGAATCTCATGATCTTCTAGTCCAACCCCCTTCATTTACAGATAGGCAGACAGAAGGAAAGTGGCCTGCCCAAGGTCACTCAGATGTTAAGGGTGCAATTAGAAACTTAGGGCTCCAACTCCAAATCTAGTGCTCTTTCAAATATACAATACTGCCTGCAATAAGATTTTAGATCTGGAAGGGAAATTAAAAATTATCTGGTCAAACATCCTCATTTTACTGATGAGGAAACTAAGGCAAACAGAGATTAAGTGAGTTGCCCAGAGTCACACAGTTAGTAAGTGTCAGAGACTTGAATTTGAATACGAGTCTTCCTACCTCCAAACCTGGTGATTTATCCACTGCACCACCTAGGTGTCCCAACTCTACTGCTGGTAGAATGAATTTGTTGTTGTTCAGTTGTTTTTCAGTCATGCCTCACTCTTTGTGACCCCTTTTGGGGTTTTCTTGGCAAAAATACTGGGATAGTTCGCCATTTGCTTCTCCAGCTCATTGTACATTTTTTGTTGTTGTTCAGCCATTTCAGTCATGTCTGACTCTTCATAACAAAAACAGGCATTTATAATGATGACCTTGTAAGGCAGAGAGTGTAAGTATTATTATTCCCATTTTACAAATGACAAAACTGAGCCTCAGTGCTGAGAAGTGATTTGTCCATGGCTATTAGTGTCAAAATCAGGACCTGAACCCAGATTTTCTGATTTCAAGTCTGTCATGGTTTCCAGTTTAGGACACCATCCATGTTCTCTAGACACAGTGAACAAGTACTTCAACATAATATGATTAGTGGAAAGAGGGCTTTACCAAGAACAAAGAAAAATCTGGGTTTGGTCTCATATCCATCAGTTCAGTGCCCTAGGAAAGTCATGGTATCACAGATTTAGAATTGGAAGGGACTATAGAGGCAGCCCAATCTAATCCCCTCATTTTACAGATGAGAAAACTGACACACAAAGATGTTACCCAGGGTCACAAAGCTTGTAAATGTCTAAGGTGGGGTTTGAATCCAGGTCTTCCTTACTCCAACTCCAATACTCCGATACCAGTGATGTCAAACTCGTAGAAACGGGGCCTCTAAATCATACAGCACACTGAAATCAACATTACTTTATGTTGTATTGCATTTTTATTTATTTTTGTCAAACATTTTCCAATCATATTTTAATTTGGTTCTGGCCTCATTCAGGAGGTTTGTGGGTCCATGAGTTTTGAAATCTTTGTGCTACTCCATGGTACCTGCTTAAAAACTGGTAAGTAAGTTTTGTAAAGGCTTAATGTCTCTGACATTTAGGAGGTACAGTGGATAGAGAAATGAGCTTGAAGTCAGGAAGACTAATTTTCCAGTGTTCAAATTTGGCTTCAGACATTTACTAGCTGTGTGACCTTAGGCAAGTCACTTAACCCTGTTTGCCTCAGTTTCCTCATCTGTAAAATGAGCTAGAGAAAGAAACAGCAAACCACTCTAGAATCTTTCTTAAGAAAACCCCAAATGGGGTCACGAAGAGTCACACATGACCAAACAACAAAAAATGTCTCTGAGACATTGAGTCTTTCTCTGTAAAATGAAGATGATATTTGTGTGTTATATAAGTGTTGTTTACAGGTTTACAGGAAATTCTCTGTAAATATTAAAGTACTATGTGAATTATTTTTCTCCTGACAAATAGGACACTTCTTTATGATAAGCACAAGTTACCCCTGTGACTGTGGAGGGACACGTGGAGTGCTGGAAGGCATAGAAAGGGGAGCTGGGAGGGTGGGTGAGAAATGTATAATGAAATTAAAATGATACTTTCATAAAAAAAATGAAACTCACCTCTTTTGGTAGAAATTTCTTATGATAAAGGGCCTAATTTCTGAGAGTCCTAATGATACTTTCATTATTATCAATAATGAGATACCTATAGTAACCAACAAAGGTTTATTGTTTTGATAATGACTGTATGGGATTATAACTCAGAAGAATGGGATGAAACCTGAAGTATGGAACATTTATGATAATGCTAGGAAACTCTCTGATAGGGAAATTGAGTTTGCAAAACTAGACTAAAGAATACAATCTAATTAACCTTTTTGTGCTACTACTCCCAAGGGGTGGAAAAAATGATTTTCCTGATTTTTTTTTTCCATCTCAGGATTCCCTATGCTATGTTAACCTTTCCCTAGGCCACTCCCAGGGCATGTGTCATCCCTCCCATAGAAGGCGGGCATCAATCCCATGCATTCATTCCAAAACAGCACCCTCTGCCTTGTCCCTTTTGTCAGAGCTAAGTAACTTCTTCCATGAGGTGTATCTATCTTCTCTAGATCTGAAATGAAGATTATATGAACGAAGTGAATAGTTCATCCCAGAAAAAGCTACCTAATCAAATTTTCTTCCCAATACCTCCTATTGTTAACATTTTCTTCTTTTTCTTCTTCTTTCTTACCTTTCATGTCTTCATCAAGCCTTATCTGACCACTGAAGCCCACATGAACATCCACTTACTATTTATTATTGTTATTGCTGTTATTATTATTATCTGAGTTACTTAGCCTTCTTCATCCATTTTTGTTGTTGTTATCTTGTTCTCATCATTTTCAATAGAATTCAAACAGAAATGATAACGGAACAACTCACCTGCTAATTTTTTAAATATTTAATATTCTGCAGATTATTGTACAGATGGTAGAAAAACTGGTTTTTGTAGTTGTGAAAAGGTATTAGGACATAATCTCATCTTCCTCTCCTTCTCAACACTTAACTCTCAGGGCAATTAGGTGGTACAGTCGATAGAGCACCAGCCCTGAAGTCAGGAGTACCTGAGTTCAAATCTGGCCTCAGACCAAACACTTGACACTTACTAGCTGTGTGACCCTGGGCAAGTCACTTAACCCCAACTGCATAAAAATAAAAAAAAAATTAAAAAAAGACCTCTCTCCCTCTACATGTGCACTTGATCTCACCCTTCCTAACCTCTCCAGCAGATTGCAACCTGAACATCCCCTTTTTCTCTGACTTCAACATCTCCCTATGTATTGTTTCATTCCTAATTGTTTTAAAACATGTGTTCCTCCTCCTAGAAAAAAAATAGATACTACCTCCTCTTCAAATCTGTCATCATATAGCTCTCCTTGCTTTCTCCCCTTACAGAGAGAATTTAGGCAAGGTAAAAACAAAAGATATCAATGAAACCTTATCTTTAAAAATCAATCAATCCACACATACTTATCAGAAACCTAGTATATACCAGGCACTGTGCTAGATGTTGGGAACATCAGGACAAAAATGAAAGAGCCCTTGCCCTCTAGGAGCTTGCTTTTATTTGGGGAAAACATGTACATATGTGGTAGAAATGAATACAAAATATAACACATTAAATCCAAAGAAATTTCAGCCACTTTCATGTGGTCCATCCAATATTTTTCATGGTGTAACTATCAACAAAATGAATGAGATGGCTATGGCTCAATGGCAAGTCTGCCATCTAAAAATTTGGCTAATATTCTGATGATATGAATATCAGTTTTAGTGGATCAGTGTTACTACCGCATTGTGATTTATAATAGTTCAGGAAAAAAATTGAGTTTTAAATACATCATACAAAAATAAAAAAGGATATAAACCCCCAATCTCTTTCTGAATTCACTAAGCCAAGAATTGGAGAATTTGACCTATAGGCAGTTCCAAATCAGGAAAATATTACTAATCACCTTTTCCAGTCCTCAGGCCAATCCTTTTATAATTCAGACCACCAGGCCTGCCAAGTACCAGGTGGGGCTAAGCCAATGAATGGGGTAGAGAATGGGCTATGGCCAGAACAGCTACAATAACCTCAGGAGTCTGGCCAACTTCCCACCACACTCCTCAATCCAATGGAATCTGGTTTCTATTCCTGACATTATAGAAACCTTCCTCTAAAAGACAGCCAATGACCTGCTTATCTAAAAACTTAAAATGGATCAACAGTGTGATAATGGCAGCCAAAAGTGCTAATGTAAATTGAAGTTGCATTGACAGACTAAGTAGTTGATTATGTGCTGTTCTTTGTTAATGTGACATATGAAATATTGTGCTCAATCTGGAGTATAAGAAAGGCTACATACCCTGGAGAGCATCCCAAGGAAGGTGACAGGGCTTTGAAATCATGCCATATGTAGAACATTTGAATGAACTAGGGTTTTTTAGCCTGGAAAGGAAAAGAGAGGAGAGTGTGGGGAAGTAGGGAGCCCAGGAAGGGCATATGCTAGTTGTCTTAAGGTATTTAAAGACACAAGTACTCCTTCTTCCTTGGTTTTCCTGATAATATAATCTCCTGGTTTCCCTCCTGCTTACCAGACTGCTATGTTTTGCTCTTCTTTTCTTCATCCTAGAACCTTAAGGTAAATGTTCCCCAAATTCTGGCCTTCTCTCTTTTATCATTAGAGTCAGAGGACCTGGATTTAAACCCCCACTCTGACAGTTACTATTGGTGTGACCTTGAACAAATCATTTAACTTCTCTGACACTCAATTTCCTATTGTGTAAAGTAGGGAAAATAATATTAATAATTCCTATCTTGTAGGGTGTTGTCTGCCCCAGTCACACCACATTTGAAGTTGAACAGCCTACCTCTAGCCTAGAGTGTCCAGAGGAAGATAACTTAGAAACTTAAAGGCCTGAAGATTATATCATAGGAGAATTGATTAAAGAAATCATGGATTTTTAGCCTGGAGAAGAGAAAACTTGGAAAGGACACAATCATTGTCTTCAAGTATTTGAAAGTTAATCATGTAAAAGAGTGATAGGATTTGTTTTAATTTATCCAGACATAAGAATGAGTGAAACTGGGTAAACTTATAAGGAGGTAGAGATAGGAATCTTGTCTTTACTACTAGTCTCTTCAGCTATAAAAAGAGTATAAAAATCAATCAACATTTGTAAGAACTGGGGGATACAAAAAGGGCAAAAGGTAGTTCCTGCACTCAAGGAACTTATAATCTAATGAGATATGCAATATGCAAACAAATATATAAAAAGCAAGTTATATACAGGATAAATAGGAAATAATTAACTTATCCTGTCTACCTCCTAAAGTTGTTATGAAGATCAAATGAGATAATGTATGCAAGAGCACTTTGTAAACTCTAGAAGCGCTACGTGAAGATAAAGTATTAAAGGTCATCCGAAAATAACACTATTAGTGTAGTGGAGAGAGTGCTAGCCTTAGAGTGAGAAGCTGTATATCAGAGGTTCCTCTGTGTCTAGTTCTTTTACCTTAGAAAATGACTCGTGTTTAATACCATATTGTTATCATGTTTCTAGTAGTGGTTCTCAAATATAAACAATTGCATCATGAACAGTCACAGCCATGTTTTTCGACTACGTTTGTAAACTGAGGCATGGAAAGGATAAGTGAATCATCTCCAGCCATAAGATGAGTCAGTGTCCGACAGGAAAAGGAAATGAGCCAAAACTTCCTAATTTTCCTTTCTGATATCCACCTTACCTCTTACCATTTTAACTTTTTGCCCTTAAGAAAACCCTGTCTAATGAAAACAGTCTTAAGTAGGAAATCCCACTGTTTGTCTACTTACTTTAAAAAAGAGCACTTTGTATGTTTTTATTTGATACCATTGTTCCAATTGCCAAAATATTGGCTCATGTTTATGGAATCTCTGAGGCTCCCAAGAGTGGGGGTGATTTGTGTGCACAAGTTTCTTCTTTAAATATTTTCTCTAACATGAGGTTGCCATGGAATTTTCAGAATCAATATGTTTCCACGTAAAAGACTTCAGTAGCTTAATCTGGTGTTTAGTGTACTAGTTGGAGCTTATAGAGATGAAATCAAGCACATTCAATAGCTAAGTCATGCAAATTCCATTTCTTCATGGATTTTTAATATATTCAAAGATTAAGGAAAAAGTCTTTCAGTAGTTTCCTTATCATCCATTTGTTATGCAAACAGGGCCTGGCTTCCAAAAGGAAGTACAAAATTTTGCCTACACAAACATCCATAGTGGGGTAATTAGGTGGTGCAGTGGATAGAGAACTGGCCCTGAAGTTGGGAGAACTGAGTTCAAATCCAGCCTCAGACACATAACACTTACTAGCTATGTGACCTTGGGCAAGTCATTTAACTCCAATTGCCTCACCAAAAAAGCAAAACCAACCAAACAAAAATGCACAAACACCCACAGAAAAGATTACCAGATAAATCTAGTGTTAAACCATTGATCAATGTTATTTGTGCCTAGAAACCTCTCATAGGCAAAGTAACAGATTAAATACAAAAATATTTTGGGAAAACATGGGCCTTAAGTTTTAGAAATAACAATTTAAACTGTATATCTTTGCCACAATGGGAAAGTGGTAGAATGCTGTGTTCTTTTTTTTTTTTTTACTTGACCATCTGATTTTTCAACCTTCGTGGAAACTGGCAACTTCCTCTGCAGGCTCTATAAGTATTACAGGCCTATTTCTCTATAGACATGGCTACTGAAAACCCAGAAAAAAGCCCCCCAAAACAACAATAAACCTTACTGCCAAAGTACTTGGGATTGTTAAATGGCTCAACATTAGAATGGATATGGTTTTATCAATTAAAATTACATTAAAGAAGATCCATTCCCATCTCCTTTGCCTCTGCACTCTCAGCACCGTGGGGCCTTTCCATATAACTTGGCAGTTGAAACTTCCTCTGGACGTTTTCTCCTCTTATTAGAATATGAGCTCCTTGAGAGGAGGGACTGACTGATTTTTAGTGTTTTGCTCACAGAATTCAACTACTCTTTTTATTTATTCCTTCATTCCCTACTAATTCCTCATAAATAATTTACATTATCTGCAGTTTTTACTTCTTTTTGTAATTCTTACTTTGTAATAATAATGGTGGTGAGATGATCATGTTCCATCCTGACATATTTCAGACCCAAAGTTTACTTGAATCAGATAGATTTCATTTTGAACTTGAGAAAAAGGATGGTGTAGTTAGGAGAGTGCAGAACCTGGAATCAGGAGATCCAAGTTCCAACCTTTGCGACCTGTACTATTAGGAGAAAGTCATTTAACCTCTTTAAGCCTTGGTTTTCTCATTTGCAAAATGGGGCTAACAATGTTTTCCCACCTTTCATGCAGGGTTGTTAGGAGGAATCCACTTCATAAATTTCAAAGGGCCATATGGATGTAAATTATTATTACTGGGATAGTTGCGACAATGCTCTCCCAATCCTACTTAGGGCCTTTATGTCTTATGGTCCAAAAGTCTTATTTTTTAAACTACTGAAAGACATCATGTCATCATTTTTATTATCTCGTTAGGGAAAGTCATTCCTAAATTATTCACCAGGTTTCACCCTTCTTGAATCAATAACTCAGCCTTGATAATTTCTCTCTGAAATTTAGTGAGCTGACACTCATGTCCAGAATATGGTTCTAAGTACAACACCTTATTTAAAAAAAAACAGGACAGATAAAATATATATTAAGAAGCTGTACTCACGAGGAGAAATCTAGGAACCCTAGAGAAGGAAAAGAGTAGAAAGAACTGGATTGATGATAAATGCTGAGGAAAGCAGTAATGATTTTGTCATAGATACATGTTACAATCCATCTGGGTAATAGATAAGGATTTTGGGAAACAGATCATAAGACTGATACAGAGTCAGTATTGATGAAAGACTTCAGTTATCCAGACATCTGTTAGAGCTTTCTCTCTTCCAAAAGCAGAAAACCTAGTAAACGTCAACTTGTCTTAATAACAATGACATCCGTTAAAAGATGGAGGAACCAATAAGGGGGAACTTTTGTTCTCCACCTAATTCTCATTAATGGAGAAAAACTAGTTGTTGGGAACCCTGTGTAAAACTGAGCACTCACTCCTAGAGTTTGTAACAGAGAAATCTTGGCAGATTTGTAAGTAGTAAGTAGTATTTGGCAAGGCGAGTCTTTGCTCTGGATGACCTCTTTATTGGCAAATACGTTATCTTTCCTTCTTATAAATCACCTCACAATTCAAATTGCCACCGTCATGCAATTTTTCCCCAATAAAGTACCCTTAATTGGTGAATCAATTCCATGTGTGGTATTGGGCCTACTTATTACTTATGGAGATGCCATATGGCATAGTTGATAGAGAGTCAGTGTTGAAATAAGGAATATGTGGGTTCAAATTTAGCCTTTGATACAGCATCTTTGAGAACCTGGGTAAGCCAATTGACCTCTACTTGCTCAAGGCAAGCCTCTAAGACTATATATTGCAGAGAAAATGCCGATTGCATTGATAGAAGCAGTTTTCTCGCCTGAGAATTCCATATGCTAATGAAATCACAGATCCAACAACTATGCCTTATCCTTATGCACTTAAATCATCACTATTACTGCCATTTAGCCAGGTTTGGTTTCTAAGTAGAAGAAACATTTTTATTAATTGTACTGTATTATAATCCTTCCTATTTGAAGAGTAAGTAAATAGTTTTGTGTGTGTGTGTGTGTGTGCATCATGACCACTTGTAACCTCTTAATTGTTTTGTTAAGAGTTCAGCAGGTTTCACCCCCTGTTTTATAAATTTTGCAAGAAGCTTTACTTGGTTGTCTCCTTACTCAAATGTAACAGTAGCTTCAGCCAAGGTAATTCTCAGGATAATGACTAACATCTACACTCTGTCAGATGTTCACACTAAGATAACACATACCTATTAAGATTATTTTATGTGATTGGTTTTTTTTTGCAAGGCAGAGTTAAGTGATTTGCCCAAGGTCACACAGCTAGTGAGTGTCATGTGTCTGAGGCTGGATTTGATATGAAGTCCTCCTGACTCTAGGGCCGGTGCTCTATCTACTGTACCACCTAACTGCCCCTAAATGTGATTTTTTTTTAAAGGCTAATTATGAGAAAAATCTACCATACAGATATCAGTTCCTGGCACATAGTAGATGCTTAATAAATGTTGATTGATTGGTTAATAGCTGACTGTGTCTAAGCTTTATGAAAGTATTGGGTGTATCAAAGGCCAATTTGCCCGAAACAACAGTCATTGGTTCCTGAAGATTGACCATAAGCTCAGCTATGTATATCCTGGCCATTTAGCAGATTGACTAAAGCACAAGAATTTATTGATAAGTAAGATAAGAAACAAGTCTTTTTCTCTATATAAGGCAGACCTACTCACCCTCAAATTATATTTAATTGCAAATTCCCTTTATAAAAGATGTAGTGATTCTGAAAAACACTTGCCAAAAATTCATTATTGCCTGCCCCTCATGAATGTGGAAATGAGCAAAAAATGAAGACATCACAGGCCCAGGAGCAATATCTGAGGCAACAGTGTTTCTATATCCTCTTCAATCATCTTAGGACTCCTCAATTTCCAATATTTTGCCACCTGAAAAGAGCTGCTGTAAATATTTTTGTGTAGACAGGCCCTTTTCCTTTTTAAAAATCTCTTTTGATATATAAACCTAGTAGTGATATTCCTGGGTCAAAGGGTATGCGTGGTTTTATAGCCTTTTCAGTATAGCTCCAAATTGCTCTACATAATGGTTGAATCAGTTCACAACTCCAACAATGCATTAGTGTCTCAATTTTCTCATATCCCCTCCAACATTTGTCATTTTCCTTTTCTGTTCTATTAACCAATCTAATTAGATATGAGGTAGTCCTTCAGTCTTGTTTTAATTTTCTTTTCGCTAATCAATAGTGATGGAGAGCATTTTTAAAAATATGGCTATAGATAGTATTGATCACTTCATCTGAAAACGGTTTATATTTTTTGATCATTTATGATTCAGGGAATGACTCTTATTTTTATAAATTTGACTCATTTCTCAATATATTTGAGAGATGAGGCTTTTATCTGGCTTAAATTTTTTCAAAGTCATTGTTGCTAAGTATATTTCTCTCCATCTTATTCTCCCCTGCCCCATTTATTCTATTCTCTTTCCTTTCACCCTGTTCTTCCTCAAAAGTGTTTTGCTTTTTACCACAACTAGGTCTATATCCCAAACTGATAAAAAAAAAAAAGGACTTAATTGTACAAAAATATTTAGAGCAGCTTTTTGTGGTGTTAAAGAATTGGAAATTGAGGGGATATCCATCATTATGGGAACGGCTGAACAAGTTGATGTATATAATTGTGATGAAATACTATCGTGCTTTAAGAAATGATGAGCAGGGTGCTCTCAGAAAAACCTGGAAAGATGTAGATGAACTAATGCAAAGTGAAATGAGTAGAACCAGGAGAATATTGTACACAGTAACAGTAATATTGTCTGATGTTTTATTATGAATAACTTAGCTATTCTCAGCAACACAATGATCTAAGACAATTCTGTAGGACTTATGATAAAAGGTGCTATCCACCTCCAGAGAAAGAGCTGGTAGAGGCTGAATACAGATTGAAAGTACTTTTTATTTACTCTATTTTGTGTGTTTTTCTTTTTTTGGTCTGTGTTTTCTTTCACAGAATGACTTACATGGAAATGTGTTTTGCATGATTACACATGCATAACCTATGTCAAATTGCTTGCCTTCTCAATGAGAGGGGAAAGGAAGCAGAGAGAGAATTTGGAACTCAAAATTTTGGGGAAAAAAGAATGTTAAAATTGTTTTTACGTGTAATTGGGAAAAAATAAAATATTAAATAAGAAAAAAAAGTGTTTTGCTTCTGACTACTGCCTCCCCCAATCAGCTCTCCTTTCTATGAGCACCACCCCACTTCTCTTATCCTCTTTCACTCCTGGTTTCTTATAAGGCAAGATAGATTTCTATATCCAATTGAGTGTGTATGTTATTCCTTCTTTGAGCTAATTCCAAGGAGAGTAAAGTTCAAACCATCCTCACCACCTCTACCATCTTCCCCACCCCTGTAAGAGCTATTTCTTGCCTCTTTTATGTGACACAATTTACCCCATTTTATGTTTCCCTTTTCTTTTCTCCCAGCGTATTCCTCTTTCTCACCCCATCCCATCATATGCAACTCACACCTGTGCCCTCTGTCTATATATACTCTTTCTAACTGCCCTAATAATAAGAAAGTTCTTATGAGTTACAAGTATCATCTTCCTATGTATGAATGTAAATAGTTCAACCTTATCAAGTCCTTTATGATTTCCTTTTGCTGTTTACCTTTTTATGCTTCTCTTGAGTCTTGTGTTTGAAAGTCAAATTTTCTATTCACCTCTGGTCTTTTCATCAAGAATGCTTGAAAGTCTTTTATTTCATTGAATTTCCATTTTTTCCCTTGAAGAATTACACTTAGTTTTGCTGGGTAGGAGATTCTTGGTTGCAATCCTAGCTCCTTTGCCCTCTGGAATATCATATTCCAAGCTTTCTGATCCTTTAATGTAGAAACTGCTAAATATTGTGTTATCTTGACTGTGGTTCCACAATACTTGAATTGTTTCTGGCTGCTTGCAATATTTTCTCCTTGACCTGGGAGCTCTGGAATTTGGCTATACTATTCCTGGGAGTTTTCCTTTTAGGATCTCTTTCAGGAGGTGATCAGTGGATTCTTTCAATATCTATTTTACCCTCTGGTTCTAGAATATCAGGGAAGTTTCCTTGATGATTTCTTGAAAGATGATGTGTAGGCTGTTTTTTTGATCATGACTTTCAGGTAGTCCAATAATTTTAAAATTATCTCTACTGGACCTATTTTCTAGGTCGGTTGTTTTTCTGCTGAGATATTTCACATTGTCTTCTATTTATTAATTCTTTTGGCTTTGTTTTATTGTTTCTTATTATTTATTGTTTTATTATTTCTTATTAGAGTCCTTAGTTTCCACTTCCTCAATTCTAATTTTTAAGGAATTATTTTCTTCAGTGAGCTTTTGTACCTCTTTTTTCCATTTGACCAATTCTGCTTTTTAAGGAGCCCTTCTGTTCAGTGAGTTTTTGTACATCTTTTTCCGTTTGGCAAATTCTGCTTTTCAAGACATTCTTCTCTTCATTGGATGTTTGTACCTCTTTTATAATTTGGCCTACTCTATTTTTTAAGGTGTTATTTTCTTGAGAAAATAACCAAGAAAATTTACCAAGTTGTTGACTCTTTTTTCATCATTTTCTTTCTTCACTCTCATTTTTCTTCCCAATTTTCCCGCTACCTCTCTTACTTGATTTTTGAAATTCTTCTTGAGCTCTTCCATGGCCTGAGACCAATTCATATTTTTCTTGGAGGCTTTGGATATCAGGGCTTTGCTTTGTTGTCTTCTTCTAGGTGTGTGTTTTGATCTTCCTTGTCACCATAGTAACTTTTTATAGTCAGATTTTTTTTCCTATTGTATACTCATTTCCCTCTCCTCTTTCTTGACTTTTAACTCTTTGCTAAACTTGGGCTCTGTTTCCAGGGTGGAGGGTGCACTGTCCCAAACTTCAAGAGTTTTGTGCAGCTGTTTTTAGAGATACTTTTAAGGTGGTATGATTTAAGGAGCGGAGTGCTTACTACTTTTCTGACCTATACTCTGGTCTGTGAGTGACCACAAACACTCTTTTCTGCCCTGGAGATGTCACAGGGTCCCTGCTCCATTGTGGCCACAAGCTCTGGTGTGCTGGTGCTCCTTCTGGCCCTGTGACTACTACCTACAACTATGACCCAAATCCAAGTATGGACAAAACATCAGAGGTCTGCCCCCAATGCCAGCAAAGAGAACACTAATTTTCTTCTGATCAGTCGTTCAACCCCCTTAGCTTCTGTGAGTGGATAGCTTCAGAAACCACCACTGCCACTGCTGATTCAGTCACTCCAAGGCCTGCTCCTTGTTTGCTGGGGCCTGGTCTGCACTGGCATGGCCTGCACTGGACTGTGCTCCGCTCTCACTCTGGAACAACAGACCTTTCCTGCCAACTTTCCAAATTGTGTTGGGTTGGAAAATTATTTAATTCCATCATTTTGTGGGTTCTGCTACTCTGGAATTTGGTTTAGGGCATTATTTAAAGGTATTCAGAGGGGTTTGGGGGAGAGCTCAAGTGAGTCCCTGCCTTTTCTCCACCATCTTGGTTCCACCCCCAGTCCAGTAATTCTTAAATTATCTCTTCTCAATTTATTTTCCAGGTCAGCTGTTTTTCTGATATTTCACATTTTTTCTATTTTTTCATTCTTTTGACTTTGTTTTATTATTTCTTGATGTCTTATAGAGTCATTAGCTTCCACCTGCCCAATTCTAATTTTTAAGGAATTATTTTCTTCAGTGTGTTTTTGCACCTTTTATATTTGACCAATTCTGCTTTTTAATGAGTTCTTTTCTTCAGTGAATTTTTAAAACTCCTATTTCATTTGGTTTATCCTGCTTTTTAAGGAGTGCTTTTCTTCAGTGAAATTTGTGCCTATTTTACCATGAGGCCAATTCTTTTTCTTTTTTTTCTGTTTTTTAAGGTGCTATTTCCTTCCGAATTTTTTATTTTTGCATCTTTTTTTTTTTATCAAGATGTCAATTCTCTTTTCATATTTTTCTTGCATCACTCTCTTTCTTTTCCCAAAATTTCCTCTACCAGTATTGTCACTTTCTTTAACTCTTCCAGGAATTCTTGCTGGGTTTAGGTCCAATTAGTTTTTATCTCTGAGGCCTTGCTTATAGTTGTTTTCACATGGCTGTCTTCTTGTGAGTTTGTGTCTTGGTCTTCCACAATAACTTTTTATGGTCAAGGTTTTTTTTTTAATTGTTTACTCATTTTCCAGCCTATATCTTGACTCTGAACTGTATGTTAATGTTGATCTCTACTTATTATTTTCAATCCTTATCAGTATTATTAAGCACTTTGCTCAATTCAAAGCATTGTTGTGATAAACAGGATCTCTCTTTAAGATTAGCCTTAAGCTCTTTTTAGCTGGCAATTCATCTGACATTTATGTAGTACTTAATGAATGTCATCTCTTTTGATTCTCACAATACCCTGTGTACCAGGCATTATTATTTCTACTCAAGAGATGAAGAAATTGAGAAGTTAAGCAAGTTGCCTATGGTCACCTTGGTAGTCAATGATATCATAGGCAGCAAACTCTTGTCTTTCCTGACTCCAAGTTCCGCATTCTAGGTATCATGCCACACTGACATTTCCTGCTGGATGGACTGGCAATAACAAACCAAGTTATTACTTCCCCACCCTAGGTGAAGTGGGTAGTGGCATATAAAAGAGAGATCCTAGCTTTACATTAAAGCTTTGCATCATCATCCATTGAGGAATAAGAGAGTCAATGATTGAGTAAGGGTGTGCAGGGCATTTCCGTGAAGCTTCAAAGCATTAGAATGACCCATGTATAGTTACAAAAGTCAAAATACCTTTCAAAACCACTCTTTCAGTTTACCTAGTTTGCTGTCCTCTTTGAGGGATATGACTAATTGATAATTGGCTGAAATAGCAATGGTTCTATCATTGGATGATAGATTTAGATTTTGAAGATTCTCTAGTCTAATACTTAAAGTGTGCAGATCAGCCAGTGGCTTACCTATAGGTAGTAAATGGTAACAAGGTCAGAAATCAAACATGGGTCCTCTGACTTCCAATCCAGTGTTCCATGCACTGCCCAATGAATCAATTAATCAGTATTGATTAAGCACCCACTATGTACAAGGTGGGTCAGCTAAGTGGTATAGTGGATACAGCACCAGCCCTGAAGTCAGGAAGACATGAGTTCAAATCTGGCTTCAGACACTTACTAACTGGGTGACCCTGGGGAAGTCACTTAATCCTGTTTGCCTCAGTTTCCTTGTCTCTAAGATGAGCTGGAGAAAGAAATGGCAAACCAATTCAGTATCTGCAAGAAAACCCCAAATGCGGTCACAAAGAGACAGACATAACTGAAATGTGCTATCCTAGGTCCTGGATATACAAATACAATGAATAAAATGATCCCTATTCAAAGGGGCTTGCATTCTAATTGGTGAGACAAGGACATATACCTTTTGTGTATACACACAAACACACACACACACACACAAATACATAATAGTTAAATACAAGATAGTCTGAGAAGGAGGCACTAGCACTTAGAGAGGATCACCAAAGGTTTCAGGTAGAAGGTAGTGATCAAGCTGCATCTTGAAGGAAGAGAGGGATTCTCTGAGATGAAGGTGGAAAGCCCTACATTCTAGGAAAAGGGGACTGCAAGTACAAAGGAACAGAGACTGGAGAAGACTGTCCTGTTTGAGGAACAGAGAGAATAACAGTTTGGCTAGACGACAGAGTATGGGAGCTCTTTTCTAGATGATTTCAATTTGCTTCATGTCTTCATTTTTATTTTCATATTTTGGACTAAAGGTTAACAGAAACATATAAATGCACATATCTACACACAAATGTGCATACATGTACACATATATCCACAAACACAAATGTACACATACTATACACACACACACACACACTCTCTCTCTCTCTCTCTCTCTCTCTCTCTCTCTCTCTCTCTCATTTATCTTCAATCTTTCCTCAACTGGTTCTTTCCCTACTGCCTACTCACATGACCATGTCTCCCCAGCCTCAGAAAACCTCTGACTTGATCCATTCTATCTTCACTAACCATTGTCCCATATTACTTCTCCCTTTTCTGGCTAAACTCCTTGAGAAGGCTGTCTACAACAGATACTTATACTTACTTTTATTTCACTCTCTTAACTTTCTACAATGTGGTTTCTGGCTCCATAACACAACTGAAACTGCTCTCTCCAGAGTTGCTAGTGATCTATTAATTGCCAAATTTAGTGGCTTTTTCTCAATCCTTTATCTCTCTGCAGCCATTGACACTGTTGATCACCCTTTACTTCTTGATATTCTTTTCTTCTCTGACACTGCCACCACCCTGCTGTAGGCGCTCATGCCCCATACCTGGAGTATTACAATAGCCTGATGGTTGTTCCACCTCTGACAAGCATCTCCCCACTCCAATCTATCCTTTGTTCAACTGTCAAAGTGTTCTTCCTAAAGCTTAGTTCTAATCATATCACGCCCTACTCAAGAAACTTCAGTGACACCATATCACTTCTAGGATTAATATAAAATCTTTTGGTATACAAAGCCCATTATAACCTAACTCTCCACCCACCTTTTTGCTCTTGCATTTTGCTGCTCTCCCTGTACCCTGTGATCAAGTGACACTGACCTCTCTGCTGTTCCTTATACAACACACTCCATTTCTCGACTCTGGGAATTTTCACTGGCTTTCACCCCTATCTGGAATTCCCTCTCTTCTCTTCCCTGCCTCTTGGTTTCTCTAGCCTCCTTCAGGGTACAGCACAAGAAACCTGTCCTGAGTCTTTGGGTCTATAGGGTGTTTAGGGAGTACTAACATCTCTGGCATGAGGCCTTGCCAAGACCCTTTCAGAGCTGCTCATAATTCTTTGGTGTCCACCTGTCACCTAACTCTCATCTGTGGCTCCAAGAAGGTCTAAGATGCTCATCAGCCGCATCCTGGTAAAACCATCTAGACAGATGAACTAAAACAGGTTGAGGGTAACCAACAGGCTTCAAACCTGTTGGGGAGGTAGGGGGATTTCTACCCCAAGCATGTGAAGATTTCCCCCGGCAGAATAGGTAGATGAGAACAATTTGTTCCAATGTCCATGAAGGTCAATGAAGCAGGCACTGTGGAGGGCTTAGAGCTTGGTCAGACATCGAAGACACCAAGGTCATCCACTGCATCCCAGGCTATTGCGGGTCATTTTGATTTTTGTCTTGCCACTGGACACAGGTGACTGGAAAAGAGAGTGAGATGGCTGCTGACTGCCTCACTTAAATCCAATTCCCACGCAAGTCAAGACATCATCCCATGATGTCATTGGTCCTCTTTGAAAACAAAGGACAAACACCTTTTAATACTGTCCTTCCATTAATTATTTTGATACCTGGTATATGTTTGTTTGTTCATAGTTATTTGCATGTTGTCTCCCCCATTAGATTGTTAGTTCCTCGAGAGCAGAGAGTATCTTTTGCCTTTCTTTATATCCCCAGCCCTCAGTACAGTGCCTGGAACATAATAAGCACTTAAATGTTTGTTGAGTGATTGATATTAAGAGCTTTGCAAAGCTTAAAGCACTATATAAATGCTAGTTATTATTACATATATATACACATATACATAGATAGATAGATAGATAGATAGACAGATGTAAAACAAGGGCTATATTCTTAGAAACCTTTTGGCCAAATTTGTTTGAACTTAAATTTCCAACTATTTTTAAACAACACTTTTTCATGTGAGAAGCAACCATCAGATAGGGGCTAAATGGTTACAGAAATTTAGACATACAATAAATTCTTCCCAACAGGAAATTTTTGTTTTCTCTGCTGACTTTAGAAAGAAGATAAGATGTCTTCTTAAAATAAAAAGCTCATCATTACTCTGCTTACTCATGAGTTGTTGAAGAGACAGCAATCACTTCCTGAGGGAATTTAGAAAAGTGTATTTGTTAAGGTAAACTAAAGCCAGCTGTCTACTTGAGTAAAAATAGCAGAGAAATCCAATATAAAATTAAGAGTCTGGTTTGTTTTTTTCCTAGAGCAAGGGGAGTGGGCTAGGTGACTTTTTGAGCCTCCTTCCAAATGTTCACTCTCTCTTTCTTCTCCTACTCATTTCTGTTTGTGCACACTCTAAGTGCTTTGGATAAGGGATACATTAGATCAAGGGTGGGGAACTTGAGGCCTCAAGGCCACATGTGGCCCTCTAGGTCCTCAAGTGCAGCCTTTTGACTGAGTCCAAGTTCTACAGAACAAATCCTTTTATTTAAGGGATTTGTTCTGAAGTGTGGATTTGGTCAAAGGGCCTCACCTGAGGACCTCAGGGCCACAGGTTCTCCACCCCTGCATTAGACTAACTCTGAGGTCCATTCCCACTTTGCAATCCAAAGATTCTATAACTTCCACCTATTTTTACCTGTTCTGCTTTAGCTGACACATTGCTGAGCTTGATGGGTTTGAGCAATAGTATAGTTTGCATTTAAATCTTATGATGAAGTTAACAAAATGCTTGCCTTGTAGCAATCCTATTAGAAAGGTAGGATAGACATTACTATTCCCACTTTGCAAATGAGAATACTGAGGACTATAGGGGCTAAGTGACATGTTGCTGTGTCACACGGAGCTAGCAAGTATTTGAACTTGTGTACCTCTAATTCCAACCCTCCTCTTATACCATGCTCTACTATAGGGTGGGTAAACCAGCCTAGCTGAAACACCCAGATGGAGAGACAGGAGGAAGCACTGCTTGGCAAGTCAAATCACTGCCACCACTTTGACCAACACTTCCGCTGTGACCCAGATGGAGATAGCCCAAAAGCCAGAGCCCAAGAGCTCTGGGAATAGCAGTACTCCTAAACCACAAGCCATATTTCTATCTAGGGTCCTGTAGCCATCACTGAAGGGAGCAGTTGCTGTGGAGAAGAGATTCACTTTCCTTACCAACACTGATAAACTTCCAGTGATGATGGGTTAAATCTAAGAGCCTCAAGAGTGACAGGACCCTTGCCCCTTCCCCAAATTACTGGTCCTGTCTCTAGTCCAACCCTCGCAGCTATTATCCTAGGAAACAATGTGGAGATGCACCTGGCAATGACATTTATGGGTACTGGAGCCCTGCCTTCTCAGAAGCCACAATTACGAAAAAGAAGGAAAAGAAAATTCTTGACCCCCAAATCCTTGGCATTGTCAAATGGCTCACATCAGAAACAGACAAGATTTCAACAGTGGAAATGACACTAAAGAGATGCATTGCTGCCTGCTTTGTCATTGTACCCTGAGAACTGCTGGACTTTTCTATCTGATTTGCAGCTAAAACCTCCTATATGTTTTCACCACAATTATGAATGTGAACTCCTTCAGAGATGAGACCATCTTCTCAATTCTACTTGTATTCACTGTGCTTAGCATATAGTAAACACTTAATGAATTCCTTTTCATTGATTTATAAATGGATTGAAATGAAAATGATGGGAACCTTGGGAGATAGTGCCACTTTAAAGTCTGTGATCAATAAGTAAGGGGGTGCAAAGCATAGAACAGTATAGTATGATTTTGGAAGAGTTGATTGTAAAGAGTTTGGATACTGTATAGACTTCATGCCTCAAGTCTATAAAAGGAAAAATTAGTCAAGAAGGATGAGAGGCCAGAGAAATATCAGGAATAAAATTATATCTGTCAAGTTGAAATTGATTCTAAGAAAGAAAAGTATCTCCAAAACTCTATGTTTGTCTAAGTTCAATATATGGAGATGGTGCAGGTAGTTTCTTATTTAATGAACTGATTTTCCTAATTAGGTGCTAAGCTCACTTGTTTCCACACTGAGTCAGGAGTGACATGTGCTTGCTATCAGTGCCCTATAAATTTGGAGATTAAGGTCTTGGCCACCCTGACATAGTTAGGAGTCTGCCAGTCACTGAGACAAATTTTCATTATACCTTATTACTGTTGCTTAGAATTCATGCCATACTTTATGTGGCTCCAATTGTAGAATGTCTACATTGTGACTTGGAGTCAGGAACTTCTAACACAAACTGTGTGACTAATAGAGTCAGTCACTTAACCTCTTGGAGCATCAGTTTCCTTATGTATCAAAAAATGAGAGGGTTAGACTAGATTAGGAGTGGGGAATCTTTGGCGTTGAGGCCCACATGTGGCCCTCTAGGTCATCAAGTATAGCCCTTTCACTAAATCCAAACTTCACAGAACAGATCTCCTTAATAAAGGATTTGTTCTATAAAACTTGGACTCAGTGAAAAGGCTGCACCCAAAGACCTAGAAGGCCACATGTAGCCTTAAGGCCACAGGTTCCCTACTCCTGGACTACATGGTATTGAAGGTCCCTTCCTGCTCTAAATCTATGGTCTTCTGATCTTATCATCTTAGGATCTCAGAAGATAATCTTTGCACATTCTCCACTGTGCTATGAAGGCAACTCATAGTTGGTTCTCTGGCTACCATTGTCTTTCCATATCCGTTTGGGAGTTGGCATAGGCTGGTGGAACAAGCAAGGTCAGTGTTAGAAGGCCTTGTGAGTTCCGATTCTGTCTTTTCTTAGTTATATGACCTTGACCAAGTTGTTACTCCTTTCTAAGCCTTTGTTTCCTTGTCTGTGTGGGGAGGATAACACTTGAGCTACTTACCTCACAGAACTGTTATGAGGGTCAAATGAGATTACATATATGAATACAATTACTGTTGTTTTTTAGCAACAGAAAGGCTGTATGGCACAGTGAATGAAGGCTAGGCCTTTAGAGTCAGTAAGATCTAGATTCAAGACATTCTTTTGACACATACTAGCAGTGGTCATGGGCAAGCTACTTGACCTTTCAAGCAACTCTCTAAAAAAAAAATGCTACCTATGAGTTACTGCTAACTTGAATCAGTGAATTAAGTTTCCAAATGGGAAGTCCATTCACCAATGAAAGCCAGATCTCCCAATACAATTGAAAAAAAAAAGACCACAATGTATAGCAAAAATGGTAAATCTGGCTCCAAGCCTCCTTCCTTATTTCACATGACTCATTCATACTTTGTGCTATTTCATAAATTCCAAGTTCTAACTCCTACCTTTGTGAAATCATGAAAGCCATACTCTGTGCCTGGAATGTACTCTCTTCTCATCTCTGACTTCCAGAATCCTTGTCTTCTTTCAAGGTTCATCTCAGAGTCTTTGGAAGAACTCTTCTGAGTCCATATATTCTCTGTTGCTGAGTACCCATGTGACTTTGGGTAAGTTACTTCTCTCTGTGTCTTATTCTCCTCATTTATAAAGTGAAAGGGTTGGATTGTATGACCCCCAGTTCCCTTCTAGTACTAGAGATATGCTATTCCCAGTTAGTTCTCAGACTGTTTTTTTTTCAGGGTTCTTTCAGGGTTCAAGTTCTTTCAAGTTCTTCTCAGACTGTTCTCAGATTACCTTGCAATTACCTCCTCAAAATTATGTCTGTATATACATGTTGTGTCCCCTGTTGAACTCCTTGAAGTCAGTGACTTTTTTTATCCCGAGTGCAAAGCCCTGTGCCTTGCCTACTAGGTGGTTAATAAATGTTTATTGATTTGAATGGAATTAAATTCCTTTCCATCAGGGGCCATTCAACCAGTCATGAAATATATATTTTTTAAATTTCCTTGTCAAAGCTGGCCCAAGCCACTTTTCTTCTGCTTATATATTCTCCACCTATTAAAGATATTACCTTTGATTAATCAATGCTCCAGGTCCACACAACTATCAAATTCTACAGTTGTTTTACAAAACCCTTCTCATAGTATTTATTTCACATTTGCTTTGTCTTAAAATTCATGATAACAAGAGTGGGAACAACTGATAAATCCAGCCCAGAGATTATCTTTATGTTTCAGAATTTTGACCAATAGCTTTAACATCCCACTCCCTCAGACCTTTGAATGGAGCTGTTAACAAAAACTCAAATGGACTGCCTTCTGTTCACCTCTTCCCTTTCACCTGATCACTCTCTGTTGGAATGGGGAAGAGGTTAGTTGTTAACAGATGAACAGTTAAGAGCAAAGGGTCTAGATAATTCATTACCTGGATGTGTTACACATTTGAAGTTGAGAGCTGACTAATATTCCCTAATAGAGAATACCAAAGTGTGAATATGGCCATCCACATGGCATACAACGGAGGCACCTCCTCTGTCTCAAACAAAGTCAAGCCACGGAGAAGGAGAGAATATGTTGAAATAATCAATGTTCTTTTCATCATTCTTTCACCATGCTTCATATCTGTTAACTCAGGACATCATGTCATCTGTCCATCTGAAAGAGTACCCTCTGGAAACAACTTCCAGAGGCCATAGGGTAGTTAGTCCACTCATCATTAAAACCCTATGTTGAGGCTGAGCTATCCAGATTGCCAAATGAGTGCAAGCTCATCTAGCCCATTATTTCCAGCCTGCCCCAAATAAGACCCATCTGCCCCAGGATGGTTTGTTTTTTGGGCTTACCCTGACAATTCCCACTCCTTTCCACCTCTTACTCTGGGAAAAGTAGCTGAATCAACACTAACATTGGAAAGGGAATGATAATCATCTGCCTTCTAGATCCACCCAACTTGATTCCTGTGACTCCCCAGACCAAAACTCTCTGGCTATCACTCTCTCTTAAGTGCAGTGTCTCTCTGTTAGAATATAAGCTCCCTTGAGGGCAGTGACTGTCTCACTTTTGCATTTGTATGCCTAGAGGCTAGCATAATGTCTGACACAAAATAGGCATTTAATAAATTCATTTTACATTTCTTAATCCATAAGAAAGTACTTAACTCACAAACAATATACACTAAACATAGTTCTGGAGAACAATATTAGAATGAAAATTTTTTTTGTTTTTTTACTTGAAGATTCTTGCAAGTCTTTTTCTTTTAGGAAATGAAGAAACTGTAAAAATAAAGTTTTATGGGCCTTTAAAATTTCCAATCCGTGATTTAGCAAAACATCTTTTGTGTTGTTTTGCAAAGGATTAAAATGTTTGTCTTAGATGATTGCATTGCAAGAAACAATTAAAAATGGCAACTCATAGTAGTTTATGGGGATCTCTGGGCCAGCATTGCAAATGAGATAACACATCTGTCTCATAATAGGAAAGACTTTCACAAGTCTTTTTCTCCACTAAATTTTCTTCTGTACTTAAACTTAATTTATGTTCTCTTCCGTGATAATCTCCCACATAAGTGTGTTTTACAAGGACACTAATATTTCCAAATGGCTTTTGTCTTTTCTTTGATGCTTAACATATTCTCTTGAGTTAAGAAGGGTCAGTATAAGATACCATCTGAGGTAAAAACTAGCTTTCTATAGATCTACATAACCATTTACTAAGAGGAGAGTCTTTGCTTCTAGATCTTCAAATCCCCTCTTTTATGTGATTTGGAGATAATGCTAATGGAAGTTGCAGAACTAGTTTCCAGCTCCACCCTCATCTTGTTGCAGATAATGATGTCCTTATCCTCTAGTCTTCTCAGGCTTATCTGAAAGAATTTCCAGGTTACTCCACTAGTGACCTGAACAAGAAGCAGATGGATAATTTGGCTTTTTCCAGCTACTGTACATTACAGATCCTACTTTAATCATGATAACAAAAAAATCCCCTTCTCCCTCTCTAAAAACTCATCACCAAACAACAAATAGATCTCTAAGTTAAAATATGAATATAAAAATCATATTCAAACCTAAACCAATTAGATGACTATAGTATTCCTAGCATGCATTTGTTTAGGTAAAATGGCTGTTCAAAGGTATGATGTTTGACACAATTTTTCAGCAAATATGTACCACCCTGTTTTGCAAGTTGTTTTAAAATTGAATAATTAAGCAAAATTAGAAACGGAATTTATTGAACATAAATACTCTTCCTGTCAGGAGTTTTGCTAGCAGGAGTTTTGCTAAAGTTTTTGAGTTCACAAACTATTATGCTGGCTATTTAATGCTGGATTTAGTGTCCAAAGATTGGGCATAGAGAACTGGACTTTGAGTCAGGAAGACTTGGGTATAAATACCACCTGTGACACTTCCTAATTGTGTGACCATTAGAAGGCATTTACCTTCTCCCAGCCTCAATTTCCTCATCTGTAAAATGAGAGTAATAATACCTGTGTTACCTATTTCATAGCATTGTTATGAGGTTCAAATGGAAAAATATAATGTAGAAAATCTTAAAATATTATATCAATATCAGTTATTGCTAACAGTGTAACTTTGGACAAGTCATGTAGCCTCTTTGGGTCTTAGTTTTCTTATCTGTAAAATAAGGATTTTGGATGAGATGGTCTCAAAGCCAAAGCGGACTGGGCTGTCATCAGAGGTAGTATATTTCCCTCACTAGAGTTTTTCAAACAAACGCTAGATAACCTCATGCAGTGTATGATTTAGAGGGGAATCTTGTTCAGGTTTAGGTTAGACTAGCGTCATTTTAGAGCCCATGCAAATTTGAGATTCTGAGATTTACAACTTCTTTCCAGCTCTAAATCTTATAATCCTATGATAATCCCATTTTCCAAGTCAGAAGTACTACAACTAGTCCTAAATTCAATTAATCCATCAACAAGCACTTAAGAAGTGACTGTTATGTTCCAGGCACTGTGCCCACATGAAGGATACAAATGTAAAATTAAGACAATCCTTACTTTCAAGGAGCTAACTTATTGGGGGATACAACATATACGTAGGTGAGTAAATACAGCATATATATGAAATAAATTAAAAGTAATTTGCTGGTTAGGGGCATTAACAATTTTTGTTCAGACATTTTTCATCATGTCTAACTCTTGATGACCCCATTTGAGGTTTTCTTGGCAAAGATGCTGGAGTGGTGTGCCATTTCCTTCTCCAGCTCATTTTAAAGATGAGGAAACTGAGGCAAACAGAGTTAAGTGGCTTGTCCAATGTCACACAGCTAGTAAATGGATGAGGCCAGATTTGAACTCAGGAAAATGAGTCTTCCTGACTCCAGGCCAGGCACTCTACCCATTGAAGCACCTAGCTGCCCACATTAACCATAGAGGAAGTCAATAAAGGCCTCTTCTAAGAAGTGGTGATTAATTTGAGCCTTAGAAAGGGCTAACGCCTTCAAGAGGTGGAGGTGAGGAGGGAGGGCATTCCAGGTATGAGAGACAGCCCATGGAAAGGCATAAATTGGGAGAGGGAATCTTAGATTTGTGGAACAACAAGGAAGAAAGGTTGGATGAAGTGTGGACTACCATATAATCATCTTGAAAGAACTTTCAGGAGGACCCTTGTAGAATGGAATGGCCAAGCCTCTTGGCTGCCATTTTGATTATGACTCATTTAAGTGTCCTAAAATTGAATCTTGTCTAAATAAATAATCACTCAGAATAGCTAGTCTCAGAAAACCATATTGTTGGATTAGCTGTATGAATTGACTTAATGGGTCCTGAGGGAAGAATTAATGAACAGTTAACTAAAAAGTAATTGCTATTCTGAAAGGGGTTACCAGGTAGTGTAGTATTCTATACTCTTCTACTTGATACAGTAGCTATTCAATTATATCCAATAATGCCTTCACTATAATTTCAGGAAAACATAATTTGAAATGCTATTTTGCACTAAAACTACAGAGGAAAATTGGATGTGAAAAATATAATTATCTGAGTTGACAGAGCAAAGTGCTAAAGTTAGATCCTGGAGTAGTACTACTGCCTGTCCTGAATACATATTGTTAGTGTGTTTTTCTAGTAGCACAGGGGTCTTTTTTTTCTCCTGGGTCTTCTTCCCTTCCAGCAGTCCCTGGACATTGAAAGCAATGTTGGACCAGGAAGTTGCAAAATATCAAGGGCAGTAATTATCATCATTAGTAAGTAGTTATGTTACTGACAAGGGAAAGTTGGTTTCCCACTCAGCACCTCTCACGGGGCATGCCTTGGGTCTTAGAAGATTGCAAAGAATTAAGATCACTGAGATAATTGGTGCCCTCCTCAGGGACTGCTGGCTAGGCTCTTGTTCAAATGTACAGCTTCCTGAAAAGTACGTGCTTATTGATTGATTGTTATTTGGAAATGATGTCATTCAATAAATTAGCCACATTCCTTTTATCATCATCTCTAATAGGTTTGGTTTTCTAAAGTGGCAAAGAAAAATATAAAGGTCAGTGGTTATTTCTAATTTATCACATATATGTATACGTATGTATGTATACACATACGCATACACATACACATACACATACATATACATATACATATACATATACATATACATATACATATACATATGCATATGCATATGCATATACATATACATATACATATACATATACATATACATATACATATACATATACATATACATATACATATACATATACATATACATATACATGTACATGTACACATACACATGCATATACATATGCATATGCATATGCATATGCATATGCATATACATATACATATACATATACATATACATGTACATATACATATACATATACATGTACATGTACATATACATATACATATACATATACATATACATATACATATACATATACATATACATATACATATACATATACATACACACATATATATATATATCTATATATCTATATCTATCCTGTTTGTACAGAGTTGCTAGTTGGACAGCTAGATGGAATAATGGTTAGAGAGCTGGACCTGGAGTTAAGAAGACCTCAGGACAAATCTAGCCTCAGACATTTACTAGCGTGTGATTCTGGGCAAGCCACTTAACCCTTATTTGCCTCAGTTTCCTCATCTGTAAATTAAAGGTAATAATAGTACCTGTCTCACAGGATTGTTTGTGAGGATCAAATGAAATAAGAATTGCAAAGCGCTTGGCGCAGTACCCGGAGCATATTTAAATGATAGCTGTTATTGTTGCTTTCATGTTATCTCTCCTATTAGATTGTGAGCTCCTTGAGAAGAGGGGCTATTTTTTCCCCTTTTACCTCCTCATTTCCAAACACAATGCCTGGGACATATTAGGTACTTAACAGATGCTTTTTGACTTGACTCTGAGCCTTCATTTCCTCATCTCTAAGAAGAGAGGGTTGTCCTGATGACCTATAAGATTCCTAGGACCTACTCTAAATATATGATCCAATGATTCTCCAGGTTAGGAGGAAATATTCTGCCATTGTGTCAATTGTGCTTTTGCCAAAGGTTATTTATGCACAGGGACTTTTGGAAAATGTGTGTGTGTGTGTGTGTGTTATGCTGATAGCACTTTAAGGAAGCTAGTGTGTTGTGTTCAGTCATTTTTCTGTCATGTCCAACCCTTTGTGATCCTATTTGGTGTTTTTTTGACAGAGTCACTGGAGTGGTTTGCCATTTCCTTCTCCAGCTCATTTTAAAGATGAGGAAACTGAGGCAAACAGAGTTAAGAGACTTGCCCAATGTCACACCGCTAGTGTATCTGAGATCATATTTGAACTCAAGTCCTTCTGGTCCAGGGCCAGTGCTCTATCCAGTGTGCCACTTAGTTGACCCTGGTAAGCTTATATAGCCATATATTAGACACTGAGCAAGGTGCCAGGGGATCAAATAGAGAAGCAGTGTGTTGTGGTGGATAGAGCACAGGACTTGGAATCAGGAAGCTGAGTCTGAATCCAGCCTTAGACACTTATTAGCTGTGTGACTCTGGGAAAGTTACTCTTAGCCACAGTTTCCTCATCTGCAAAATGGAAATAATAATAGCTTCTATCACACAGGATTATCATGAGGATCAAATGATCAAATATATGTAAAATGCTTTGCAAACCTGAAGGTGCCTATGTAGACGTTATTATTACTATACAAAGACAAAAACATTTGCCTTCAAAAACTTACATTCTACTGAGGGGTACAACATATACAAAAATAAATAAGATTTGATATACTACTTCTTCAAGGTTGCTTATGGCTGTTTTAGGATTGCTTTGAGCTAATTTTAAAATAAATCTCTTTCCATTTCCATTTCTTTTAACCTGCTTGGTTTTCAGTCACAATCTATTTAATATAGCATTAACTTTGTCCCTTGGGCTTTGGTATTCATTCTATTATCCAGATCAAAGAAAATAATGTATGGAAAACATTTCCAACCTTTAAATGCCAGCTATTAGTATCAGGGCCTTGAGGAATGGAATCGTAAAAGGATGGAGGAAGAACTTGGAAGCCTCCAGAAGCTTATAATGGAAATATTCAATCTAGAAATGTCAATAGTTCCACCACAAAATTCCTGTGGCTAGTCTTTTCCTGTACCACATGTGAGCCAGAGATGAATTTAGAACATGCTTTGGATCTGTGTTTTTCCTTTTTTAATTTTTTTTTTGGTGAAATGGAATTGACTGTTTCATATCCTGTTAATTTGACTGAAACATATGGCCCGAATGGTTTGGATTTTGGCAATGTAACATTCTCAGTCATTTAAGTACTCAAATATACCATGGGGTCTGTGATTTCCTCAATGTAGCCTTTTCTCCAAGGATGTAGCTCACAACTCATCTCCACCCGCCCTTCTTATCCTTGTCCAAGCCATACTTTGCCATTCATGAAACCCAATCACTAAAGCTGGTTAATGGGAACGTGTGTGCTTTTGTTATCCCAATTTTTTTCATCCTTGTGAACTTCACACCCAAATTACAAGGCTGACAGATCCTCTTTTTAATACTGATGATTTGTTTTGGCCTGGGCTTTTTGCAGAGATGGCCACTGTACAGGCTATAGCTTCTTGGAGCCACAGGTAAAAGATGAGTGCCGGGTAGGCACCAAAGGTGGATGGGAACCCCTCTAGATTGCTTGGCAAGCCCTTGAACGAGAGGTGCTAGTTTTCCTTGAACACCACATACACCCCATATTGGTAGTACTAGTAACCCATAGTAATACTGATTTAAGTACAATCAAGCCTATTCGTCTTTTAATGACATATCCTTGAAAACTGGAAAGCCTTCAGTTCTCAAAAAGGAACTCCATAATGGTGGAATTTTAGGCCATGTGAGAGAGATTTTCAGCAGAAGAATGTTCCATACACTCCTTAAATTATACTCCATAGGTCAGGGGTAGGGAACCTGTGGCCCTCTAGGTCCTCAAGTGTGGCCCTTTGACTGAATACAAACTTCATAGAACAAATCCTCTTAATAAAAGAATTTGTTCTGTAAAACTTGGACTCAGTCAAAAGGCCACACTCAAGGATCTAGAATGCCACATGTGGCCATGAGGCCACAGGTTCCTCACCTTTGCCATAGGTAATCCCTTATATAGGTAATTACCATGTGTAATATGAACCATGAAAGCCAAGAAGGATTGAGGCTGATAACTGGTGACTGGCTGTAAGGCAGCATTTTGGTACCAGAAGTTAGCATAGAATTGATACCAAAATAGAATCTTAGAGGTGGTGTGAAGATTCCCCTTCCTTGTATACTTGGGAAAGTATGATGTTTCCTTTAAACATAGAAGCTGATAAGGCCTGGTGGGAGTCTTGGAAATATTATAATAATGAGGGCAGTGTGGTATGGTGGACAGAGTGCTGTACATGGAATCAGGAAGATCTGTTTTTGAATCTTGCCTTAGACACTAAATGTAGGACCTTGAACAAGTCACTTAACATCCTCATCCGTAAAATGAAGATAATTGAATCTACCTAGAGTTGTAAGGATAAATTGAGAAAAAAAAACATATAAAGCCATTTGAAAAACTTAAAGCACTGTATGTGTCAGATCTTAGTGTCATTAGTATTGATTGACACTTCATTACCTTCTTGTGAATTGAAACAGGAAACATGCAAATATATCTTTTCATCTTCAGTGCTGATCTAATCTAAATTGGAAAAAAAAAGATTTCAGAGCAAGAAGGAAGCAATAGATTGGCTGTATGACTCCAATGAGAAGGCGACTTTCTGTTGTGGTGGGCTTACTTTAATCACAACTGATCTGTTCTTTACAAAAAAGGGTAATGTTCTCCATGCCTATCATATCTGTCATTGAGCTTTGAATGAAGGAAACAAAACAAAACAAAACAAAACCATGCAGGTTTGTGTCTAGCCCTTAGGTGGAACCGAGGAGCAGCTATAGAGACTCATGAAAACAAAGGCAATTATTTCTATATGCCTTACTTGGATTGGAAGTTGTGGGGAAGATATAAGGAAATGTAGAACTGTCCAGGTGCCTTTAACTCTGCTCCCTCTCTCTTTTATTATGAGGAATGTATAAGAAGAAGGAGCTCTTTTGTACTTATCTGGTAGACAGGCATTCTTTTCTCCCTTTCTGTAAGATCAAGTGGCCTCATGTCAAGATACACCAAACAGGCAGGCTTGATTTGTAACCTACTTCCATCTTAATTTCTAAAAATGTGTATGTGTCTGTGTCTTTCTGGTTATGAGTAAAATTTTGTTGTCAGTTTTTAGGTACCATTTTGCATACGCTTGTATATTTGCGGAAGGTAGCGTGGCACTGGGTGAATAGAGGGCTCTTGTCAGAATTGGGATATAATCGTTGTTGTCATTTGTCCTTCATTTTTGAAGAGGACCAACGACATCATGGGAGATGACTTGCATGTGAATTAGATTTAAGTGAGACAGTGTTGTGGTAAGTAGTCAGCCCCACTCTCTCCTCCAAAGTTATCAAAATCCAATGGCAAGACCATAGTTAGGACAACTGATGATGGCCCAAGATGCAGTGAATGATTTTGATGTCTTCAATGTCTGACTAAGCTCTAAGCATTCCATAGCACCTGCTTCAACTGCCTTCATGGCATTGGAACAAATTATTCTCATCTTCTCATTCAGCCAAGGAAAGTGTTCATATGCTTGAGGTAGATATCTCCCCCTTTATCTATGCGTTTGAAGTCTATTGGTTATCCTCAGCCTGGTTTAGCCCATCTGCTGAGCTGGTTTTAACAGGGTATGGCTACCATGCATGCTGCAGCTTCTTAGAGTCACAGGTGAGAGTTGGATAGTGGGTGGACACCAAAGATAAATGAGTAGCCTTATTCTTTTCATTTTTGTATTGAGACAAGATTTTTTCCCAAAGTTGCTGTGATTGGAAATCTTTATTAAATGTCTCTTTTTGGAACAAAGTACATCTGGGCTTTGACCCTTCCACAGCATCAATCAAGAAATAAATATCTATTGAACATGGGTGCTGGGGATTGCTGTTTGTCCTTCATTCTTGAAGAAGACCATGACATCAGGGAGGTGATACCATGACATGCAAGTGAATTGGATTTAAGTGAGGGAGGACTGTGCAAAGTCACCAGCCTCACTTTCTCCTCCAGAGTCATCTAGGTCCAGTAGCCAGATGTGGATCAAGACAACTGGAGATGTCCCAGGACACAGTGGGAGAAATCTAGGCCATAAACCCCAAGATATCTTGCACGGTTTCAGATCAAAATTTATATTCCTTAGAGCAGAGCACTTGTGGATAAGGATATGATACCTATATGGACAGAGGGAGAGGAAGAAGGAGAGGAGAGGACAGAAAAGCAGGTTCGTAGTTTATATATCCTTAGAAGAATAGTGTTCAACAGGATGGGAATCAACCCTAATTGGTTAACAATTCATGAGAGAAGGAATATTACAATGAGGGGCTGTCACCTTTGGAAAGAGAGACTATCTCTATACCCAGACCACCTTCAACCTTGGGCAATTTAGACAAAAATGTCTATCTCCACCCAATTTAGACAAAAGGGTCTATCTCTACGCAATCTTGATTGAATGGAATTCACCTTATGCTAGAGATTCCTTGTAAGGTTCAGTGAAGTTGGATAAAGAAGGTTAACTCAACCTTCAGAGGCTGAGATCTTGAAAACAGAAAAAAAGGGAACTCTGAATCTCCTCAGATTATTAGCTATTAATAATCATTTCTCTCGGGTTAAGAGGAGAATGAGAGGAAAGAAAGTGGAAGCATATATTATAGATGGCATTTTTGAGGAGTTTAGTTTAAAAGGCAGAAGAGATATAAGATGATAGTTGCAAGGATGGAAGGATCACGTGAGGGTTTTTTCAGGTTAGGGGAGACATGAGCATGTTTGTAGGCAGTAGAAAATGAGGCAGTAGAGAGGGAGAGATTGAAAATAAGTGAAAGAGTAGAGACGCCAGGGGGGCAATCTGTCAGAGGAGACAAGATGGAATGGGATTGCTTGAATGAGTAGAGGGGTTAGCCTCAAGAAGGAGTAAGTCCACTTCATCACGTGAAACAAAGATGGAATTGAAGGTGGCAGAAGGTATGTGAGTGATAAGAGATGAGAAAGAGGACAGAAGAGGGAGTACACAGCAGATGGACTCCATTTTCTGTAAAGTATGGCAAGGTTCTCAGCTGAAAGAGTAGGGGGAAAGGGACCCGTGAAATTTGAGAAGAGATGAGAAGAGCCACTGTGAAGAGTGGCATAGAGTTGATAATGGAGGATTACCTAACAGCAGCGAAGGCCCAGTTGAGATTATGTAACATAAATTTATGGTGAACCCAGGCAGAAGAGTTGTGGGATTTTCTCTACCTTCAATTTTTTGTTCACTTTCTTAAATGGTCCTGAGGTTTGCTAGATTGTGAGGGGAAGTCATTTTTGTCCCCAACTTCTTTCCCAGAGCTATTAACAGATAAGCTATGAATACTTATTGTAAGAAAAAGAGTATTAAGGAGAATCATCTTAAGGTGCAGGATACTGAGATTCTAAGGGAGTATGTGATTTTCCAAAATACAAAAAGCAACTTTGTGAGAAAGCTAAGATTAGAACTAATAAGGCCCATTGATCCTTCATCCAATGCTTGCTCTATGCTAGTTTCTGACTATGTTGTAGGAACATTATATAGTGACATAACTTCTTTAAATTGGGCACACAGTGATCACTCTCATCTCATATAGCACTTATGGCCAATGCAACCCATTTAATCCTATTCATGTATATTTTATTTTAATGCTCCCAATGTTACTCATAATAAGGTCCTTGAGGGCAGAGAGAAGATTATTGTTCTTTGGTATCTGAACAGTCAATGTACTAAAAAAATTTGGACAAAATTTTTAGCAACAAACATCTCTGATAAGGGTCTAATGCACAAGATACATAGGGGACTATATATAGAAATATTAAAAATATATGACACCAAAAACCAATGCCCAATGGATAAGTAGTCAAAGGTTGTAAACAAAGAGTCCTCAAAAGAAAAATATTAAACTATAAACAACCACATGGAAGACTACTCCAAAGAATGGTAATAAAGGAAATGAAAATAAAAAAACTCAGATCTCACTTAACATGCAATAAATTGGTAAAGATGACAACCTATGTGCATAACCAATGTTGGAGGGGTTATAGAAGAATGGGCACACTAATATAATATGTGTGGAGCTACGAATGAGCTCAACCATTCTGGAAAACAATTTAGAATGAAGCTAAGAAAGTGAATAAAACATCCATATCTTTTGATCTGGTGGTCTCACTACCAGGCCTTTGCCCCCAGTAAGTCAAAGACCTAAGAAGTTCAATAGACACCAAAATATTCGACACAACACTTGGGACAAGATAGATGGCTGTCAGTTGGGGAATAGTTAAACAAACTGTGGCACATGAATGTAATGAAACATTACTGAGCTATTAAAAAATGCCTATGAAGAATACAAAGAATTATGGGAAGGCTGACCTGCACTAATGCAAAATGAAGTAAGTAGAGCCAGGAAAACAACAGAAATAACATAAATGGAAAACAACAGCAGTAACAACAAAATATATCTAAAACTGAATTCCATGGAGTTATAGTGACCAAACCTGGTTCTAAAGAATAGATCTGAGAAAGTAGCTTTTCCCCTTTTTTTATAGAGGTGGGGGATTATGGGTATGGAACACTATATATAATTTTGGAATTAGTTGACGTTATGTGTTAGTTTTGATAAGTTTAAGGTTTTTTATTCTTTGTTTTAAGAATACACATACACACACACATATATATGTGTGTGTGTGTGTGAGTATGTATGTGTGTGTGTGTGCTAGATTAAGGATGACCTTGAATGTCAGCATTAGGGGTTTAACTTTTATCTAATAGGAAATGGGATCCCACTGAAGATTTTGTTTTTTGTTGTAATTTTTATAGATCACTTTTGTTGTTATATCTACTTTCACATAGGTATAAGAATATGTAGATATCTGTATATATACATATACATATATAAGTCTATCTATCTATATCTATCCACCCACACATCTGTAAGTATTCTTATATGGTACAGTGGATAGAATACTAGGCCTGAAGTCAAGAGTAAACTCTTCGTGAGTTCAAATCTAGCCTCATTTACTAGCTCTAGGACCCTGGGCAAGTCACTTAACCCTGTTGGTCTCAGTTCTTTGGTCTGTAAAATGAGCTGGGGAAGGACATTGCAAACCCCTCTAGTATCTTTGCCAAGAAAACCTCAGAGGAAGTCATAGAGAATCAGAGACTACTGACATGACTGAACAACACACATATATGAAAGTGAAGATAATATAACAATAAAAGTCATCTATGAAAATTAAAATAAAAACAAAAGCCTTTAGTGGGTCCCTGTTTCCTATTAATTAAGATTTAAACCACTAATGCTGGCATTCAGGGCCATCCTTCATCTCTCTTCATTATTTCTCACTATTAGAGCACATTATTACTATTCAAATACCCTCTGCTGTAGCCGAATCAGACCGCCTTCTGTCCCTTTTCACGTCCTGTCATTTTCCATCTGTGTCTTTGCTTATACTCTCCCCCATCCCTGGGGTGAACTTCTTCCCGTCCTTTTCCCTACTCTTCACATGTCCATGTTCCTTCCTTTTTTTCAAGGTCCACCCCATGTCCCACTTCCTTAATAAATGTTTGTTGGGTTGGATAGGGAGACAGAACATTTACACAAATGAATAAGAACATTTGAGGCATTTGGGCAGCACAGTGCTGGACTGAGAGTCAGTCAGGCAAACCGCAGCTCAAATCCTGCCCAAGACACTTACTACCTGTGAGACCCTTGGCAAGTAACCTTAACCTCTGTCACCTCAGTTTCTTCTTCAGGAAAATGGGGCTAACAATAACACTTGTTTCACAGATGAAGATCAAGTGATATATATAAAGAGCTTTATAAACTTTACAATGCTATGTGAATGTTAACGAGATAGAAAAAAATAATTTGTTGCGCTGGGGAGAGAAGGGAATAAGCATTTATATAGCACGTTCTATGTGTCTGTGCTGTGCTAAGCTCTTTACAAGTATTATCTCATTTGATTCTCACAACAATCCTGTAAGATCTGTGCTGTTATTCCCATTTTACAGGTAAGGAAACTGAGTTAAACAGTGGTTAAGTGACTTGCCCAAAGCCACACAGCTCTCAAATGTCTGAGGCTGGATTTGAACTCAGGTCTTCCTGTCTCCAGGCTCAGCACTCTATCTTTTGCGCCACCTTTGAATGAATAAAGAACTTATTAAGTGCTTACTGTGTGCAAAGCACTGTGCTAAGTTCTGGGGGTACAAAAAGGAAAGTTAGACAGTCTCCACTCTCAAGGAACTCACATTTTAATGCAAGAGATGACATGTGTGGAAGGTTTCAGCTGCAAGTCAAATGGAAAAGTCCTGTGATCTTTGGGCTACAAACAGCAAAAAGAGACACAGCTTTGCTTAAAAAGAAAAAAAAAGAAAAAGAAAGACAAAAAAACAGCCAATAGGAGTAGCAGCAGCAAGAGGAAAAAAAAGAGGATTTTATACTTTGGACTTTGTATCAGGCATTTAAATTGCTGGAGAGACATGCCATTCTGAACCAAAGGTGTGAAAAATGGGTTAAAAACATTATGAAATTAAGTCTAATAAATGGAATTTCAGCAGCAAAGTGGAGGCATAGATTCAGCCTCTACCCATCCAAATACACTGAGATACATTTTCTAAAATGCCCAAGACAACAGCAGCATCAGCAACGGCAGGAACTGTTCTGTAGTGTCTGTTTTCCTTATATGTTGTGTTGTTGACAGGAGGAGTTTCTGTGTCAAACTGAGAAGGCACGGGGGAGAAGGGAGATGCTGTGCCTAAATTCCTGGGTCATTCAGGTCCGTGCTTGAACCAAACATTTTCACCAGCTGCTCTTCATAATTGGAAATATTCCTCTTCATAATGTCCATGCAGGGTCATAGCAACCTCTCAAATGCCTGGACATCCATAACTAAGCATTTGACATCTTCAAGTGCATAAGCAGAAGCTGCTCTGGTGTCTTCTTTGATGTCATTTCCACTGATAAAATCCCATCAGTTTCTCATGTTGAATTAGGGAAGTCTTCCTAGGGAGGTACTCCATTAATCTGAAAGCAAGTCCTTTTCCTCCCTCCCACTTAACTTTTAGAAGTAACATAACCTTGTAGTAAAAGACCCATGATACTTTGATATCATTAAAAGAGGTTTCACAATATTCTCTTGGGCTTAATCACTCATGTATTTAATGTTAGCATACTTTTCCTCCAGATCTCCAGTTATTCTTCTGTGGTCAGAGTAGTATCTGCTGTGTTATTTCCCCAGCCAGTGTTTACAGGATGAGCAAGTCATGTGCTTACCTTTTGGTGAGGGATTATGTTACAACTAGTTGTGTTGTATGTAGCTTTGTAACTTCTTGGCACGCAAGGAGTAGTGACTGGCAAGTCTACTGAATTCAAGGCTCCAGCAGAAATACAAGTCCAGTACCGTACTGTTTTTTCAATGTCCTTTATTTCATTTATTTTATAAGGGTAACTGATTAGTCCTAGATGTATGCTCTCCTGCCATTCCTGAAGGATAGCTATCTATTAAATCATGAGATTTTTCAATGATAATTATTTGTTTTTTAGTAAATATATTTTGAAGATAAGGAAATAGCAACTTTCTTGCCCTAATAAGTGTTTCTGTTAAAATAACATTTTAAAAAGCCAATTTTCCTTTTCCTTATTGTGAGGGTTTGAGTGTGGTAGCAAAAATTTTGAGTGATCGACGTTTTGCTTCTGCTTTGAGATGTTGCTGGTTATTGTTTAATTTCTCTAAGATGTGAGCAAAATATTTGGGGACCAGGACAGTTTTGGTTTCCTAGAGAACACAGTTCTATCCAAGCAGAGAAGTGGGTCTCCAAATCTGTTAATTCAACTTCTTGTTGAGAGTGAAACATTACTTGCCAGGTGCTTGTCTCCTGGCCATTCATGTACTATGATTCTGCGGGGAGAAAGAACTACGTCATTGAGTACAGTCAAGTGAAGCTAAACTACAGTCATGACCTATTAGTAGGGACCTGCTAAGCCCTGTGGTAGCTCTGGGACAGCTTTGAAGCATGTCTTCTTAGGATTTACTCATTTGAGAGCCTTGGGACATTCTTTTTTCCATTTGAAGTAAATTCTCAGAGTGATTCCATTATCATTATGTAGTTGGGCATGAAATGCAACATGTTGACAGGTAAGGTTGGGTAAAGGACAAATAAGCTACGGACTTGTGGTTCAAATGAGAGAACCTTTTGAAACCATAAATCACTAAATGAAACAGCCAGGAATTTCCACTGGTAGCTTTTTCAGCTCTGAGAGCTTGAAATTCAAAGTGGAGTAAGACCTCACTCTTCACGTTAGGATAACCACTATTTTATGAACCCAATTCCATTGTCCCATATACTTGAACATCCTAGAGGATACAACTCCTGGAGCAATTTGGAACTATACCAAAAGGGTTATAAAATTTTACATACCCTTTTACTCAGCAATACCACTGAGGTCTATATCCCAAAGAGATTAAAAAAAAAAAAGGAAAAGGACCTATATGTACAAAAATATTTATGACAGCTCTTTTTGTTGTGGAAACGATTTGGAAATTTAGGGATGGCCATCATTTGGGGAACAAATTGGCTGAACAAGCTGTGGTATATGATTGCGATAGAATACTATTATGCTATAAGAAATGGTCACCGAGATGCTTTCAGAAAAACCTGGAAAGATGTAAATGAACTGATGCAAAACGAAGTGAGCAGAACCAGGAGAACATTATACCCCATAACAATATTGTTGGTCAATATTGCTGATATTGTATATCAGCTCTGAGTGACCTAGCTATTCTCAGTAATACAAAGATCCATGACAATCCCAAAGGATTTATGGTGAAAAATTATATCCACCTCCAGAGAAAGAATTGGTGGAGTTTAAACGCATACTATTTTTTACTTTATTTCTTTCATGTTTTTTCCCTTGGTCTGTATTTTCTTTCACAACATGACTAATATGGAAATATATTTTGCGTGACTACACATGTATAACCTATATCAAATTGCTTGTCTTCTCAATGCGGGGTAAGGGGAAGAGGGAGGAAGTTAATTTGGAACTCAAAATAAAAAAACAGGAATGTTAAAATTATCTTTATGTGTAATTGAAAAAATAAAATATTAAAAAATAAACAAACAAAAAAGAAAATACTACGACCAGGCCAATCTGTGATATATTTTTGAACCCTAAAATAGCAATTAAATAATAGTATTCACATATCTTCTATGTCATTTTTGCAGGTGAAGTAGTGATAAATGTTGACTTTAACTTGAAAGGGAAAGACAGTTTTCACGATTTGATTAGAATGCATACTCAAAACACTCAGGACAACTTTAAATTCAACTCAGAACTCAAACCACAAAGAAAATGTGTCATTTTCAAATGTGCATTTCTTGAATGGGAAGTCTGTTTCAATGAATTGTTTCATCTCAGACTTGTTCCTTTACAAATTAAAAAAAATGCTTTTAAAGTACTCATACATAAAGTACTAACCCTTTTCCTAATTTTTGTATTTCGAATCAAATATTATATGTTTACCATATGATTTTTTTATAAACCAAATCGGGAGGAAAACATATCAGATTAGTTATTTTAGAACAATAGTTCTTAAAGTGCCATCTCGGAAACAAGTCCACAATGTCAAAACATTTTTATAAAATAATGCTAAAGTGTTTTCATTTCTAATATGGTAAACATTGATAGATGCAACCCACATAAACAGAAGCTCCTTGGTGAGCAGTCCTCCATATTTTTTTTTGTTGTTGTTAGGCAATGGGGTTAAGTAAGTTGCCCAGGGTCACACAGCTAGTAAGTGTTATGTGTCTGAGGTCAAATTTGAACTCAGGTCCTCCTGACTCTAAGGCTGGAGCTCTATCCACTGCGCCACCTAGCTGCCCCTTCCTCCATATTTTTTTAAGCGTGTAAAGGGATCCTGAGACCCCAAAGTTTAAGCACTGCTGTTTTAGATTCTAGAGCTGGAAGGGACTTTGAAGTCATATAATTCAGTCCCCTTTAATTTTATGGATAAGGAAAATGAGGACCAGACCCAAGGCTCTCAAGCAGGGGAATGTTAAAAGGCCATGTTTCAAATCTGTTCAGTTATTTTTAAAGAGAGTCCCAGATGTGAACATGTTGGGAGACAAACAGAGACAACCAAAACAAAACAAGCAGATCCCAAGAGGGGAATGACAAAACAGGTAAAGCAGATTTTAAAGCTCAGGTTGGTGGTTTTCCACTGACACTCCTACTCATTCCTTTCTTTGTTCCTATGATACCAGGTGCTCATGTGTTCTTTCCCTCTTTTCTATTACAGAAAACTGTGTTGTCTGTTTCCTAAATCCTATGGTGTCAAAGACAACACTTAAGCTAATCTTGGAGTGCTAAGTATCTCTAACAACCATGTTAAAATAGCCACATTTAACAAGAACCAAAGCCTTGTTAAAAGGATGATGCTTGGCTAGGGGAAGAGTTTGGGACTCCTTTCAAAGTTTAGCTCAGCTGTCACTTCTTTCAAGAGACCTTTCCTGATTTCCCAGCTGCTTGTACCAAAATTATCTTATATCTACCTTGTGGATATTTTGAATTTACTTATATGTGTATATGGGTTTTCTTCCTATAGAATGAAAGCTCCTTGAGGTCAGGGATTGTTTGGTTTGTCTATTTTCCCCCAGTCCTTACTGTAGTGCTGGGAACAGAGTAAGCACTCAATAAAGTGTTTATTAATTGACTGATTAAGACCTCTCTGGACTAGTGAAATCATAACGTACAGGCAAGAGGATTACCTGTCCTTTAGGAATATCATTTTAGTAGTTTTGTCTTTCCAGTGCCTAGTACCATGTTTATTATATACAGCAGTAGGAAGCTACTGATTGATTTGAGAATAAATTGAAATGGGGAGAAATTTGAGTCAGGAAAAAAACAATTGCAATCAGTTAGTGTAATTTCTATTTCAAAAGTACTCTTTAGAATTAAAGAAGACTTGAATTAGGGCACTGGCCATGTAAGAAGAAAGAAAGTATAAAGAATTTGTAGGATTGCTTGGGGCTCTGAAAGATGGTGACTTACATAGCTAGTAGGTGTCAGAAGTATGACTTTGAATCCAAGGCTCCCTTCAGCCTAACCACTGGCAGGATGTCTTCTTGTCCCTCACAAAGAAAAAAATACCACTTTATGTCATTTATACTTTAGTGTGGATGAATTAACCACAATCTTTCCAGGTTCATCTTTTAATAGGGAAAAAAACAGAATATTTGTGGAGGTGGGGGATGAAAGGACATCATGGAGAGGGGAGAAAAGTGTAAAATGGTGATACAATGAGCTAGTATGCTGCAGGATGTTTCACAAATTGATCTAGCTAACTCTGTCGGGAAGTAACCATGTACCATTACCAAATGAATCCTTTAAATAATTCCTTATAAACTATAGCCACATAAATTAGAAGTGTCTGACACTGCAGTGTACTCTGTTTAAGCCTACTTGATCATAGTTCATTTTCCCTTGAGATAAACATATACGTATATGCATATATGTGTGTGTGTGTGTGTGTGTGTGTGTATCCAAACCAAATATCACTAGATGCATTTGTATTAAGAATTGAGAGATTGAGAATTCATGATGTTTTGAATTGTAAGGATACCACACATTTTAAAATAGAATATCTTCATACGAAAGGTCTGCATGTTCCCAAACCATAGCATCTGTCCTATTTCTTCTTCTTCTACAACTGAATACTTTTCACTGGAGCATGTTCTTTTAAGTAATGGCTTCCTCAGTTTTCCCATCTCTAAAGACATGAGTTGCCTTTTAGATAGATAGATATATATACACATATATATTCACATTCTGAGAAATTATGTGTGAGGTCTCTTAACTGTTAAAAGATGAAGTTAGAATTGTGAATGGGATTATTGGGATGGTATGTCACAGAATCCCTGAGTTGGAAGAGACTTCAGAAATCATCTCCAACCTACACCTAAACAAGACTCCCTTCTACCATATAACCAACAGTGGTCATCTAGCCATCTTCTGAAGACTTCCAGGGTGAACCTACCACTTTCTATTCCAGACCATTCCTCTTTGGGAAAAATCGAATTTTTACAGTCTTTCTTTATATCAAGCCTAAATTTGCTTTATTTCTATCTAATACCTTTTCCTAAGTGTTAGTCCTTGAAACATTTTTAGGCAGCTGTCCACTCTCCCTTCCCTATATATTTTCTTCTCTAGTTTAAACATCCACAGATGAATTTGAGGTCTATCACTGTTCTTGTTTCCTTACTCTGAATATTCAGAATGACCTCAGGGTCACTGATTTATTGACACCAGAATTACTATTACTATGATATCATTTGAATAATGCCAAATGAACCAAACATTTTAGCAGGCTTAGAGAACTGAAACAGTAGCCTATTTCTGATGCTGAGTGTATATGATCTAATTTTATCTATCTATCTATCTATCTATCTATCTATCTATCTATCTATCTATCATCTATCTATCTAACTATTGCTTTTTGGTGAGACAATTGGAGTTAAGTGACTTGCCCCAGGGTCACATGGCAAGTAAGTGTCAAGTTTCTGAGGCCGGATGTCAAATCTCAGGTCCTCTTTTCCAAGGCTGGAACTCTATCAACATGCTACCTCGCTGTCCCTGTCTAATTTTATTTATTAAGACTATTACTGTTCTCATTTAGTGAACATAGATGAATAGGGAATTTATTATTTTTTTCCTTATTTTTTTGCTAGGCATTGTGTTGACTTCTAAGGGTACAAATATAAGAAAACACTACTATTCTTATACTTAGGAGCTTACATTCTAACAGGGTAAACCAGAATATATAAAGAGGAGCTGGAAATTGAAGGAGAGGGGTTGGGTGGTCCTTTCACAGAGTAAGGCACCTAGTGAGGAGATGGAGCAACCTGAAGAGTGATTACAGGTGGGAGTGCAGAGAGCAGCATAGCTGGGGTCCTTCACAATGGACTCAGCACCAGTAAGGAAAGTAGGCCTCAGGGAGAAAATCTAGGTAGGTGGTATCTATAGCATCCCACATCTACCAGTCTAGTGACTATAGAATAAATGTCAGTCTGGCACAATGTTTTTATTATCACTTAAAAAATTGAATTTCTGCCTTTTATTTTTGCTTTGAACCTTTGGCTATACAAAGAAAAACATTAAAGTAAAACCAATGAAATTGCTGCATTCAGCATTTTGCTTCCATGGTCCCATACCTCATTAATAAGAGGAAAGAAATATATTCCACTCTCTGTTTTCTGAGACCTTAAATTGTTTATTTATTTTTCATTTGATTCATTTGGCTGCTTTTAATGTTGTTCTTGTTTATGTCATCATAGTAGTTACACATATCTCTCTCTTGGTTCTTTATATGCCATTACACAGATTTCATATACTTTCCAATGTTTTTCTGAATTTGTCATGCTTGTCCCTTTTATGAAATGAAAGGGTAAAATAAAAAGCATTTATTAAGCACATTTTATGTGCCAGGCACTGTGCTAAGTTACGGGAAATCAAATACAAAGGATTATAGTATCTGACCACAAGAATTTTATATTCCATTAGGAGACTACACTTATATAAGAGAAGTGTATTTTGGTTTTAGAAGTCATGAGGTTGGGACAATTAATGGGTTTGTACTTTCTTTCCAGGAATGACAATGTAGATTTTTCTGAGGTAGAAGTAAAAAGCAGGGGGAGAGTGTTGGCAAGGCATGGGTGCGGTGGTATGACATGAAGATGGCCAGAAAGCAATGAGTGTTAGTTTACATTATTGTACTATCAATTTGTTCATCCATTCTCTAACTGATGGGCACCTACTTTGTTTTTACGTTTTTGCTACCACAATCCAAATCAAGATTTCTATCAATATTTTATTATAGGTAAAACTTATATTCCTGTTTTTGATCTCCATATACAACATATCTTGTTCACGACGAAGCCATGTTGGGTCTTGGTGATTGCTGATTCTCTTTGTAAATGTGTACAAACCAACACTTTAAATGCACGACCTAGAGTTTTGCCAGGAACAAGAAGATTCTTCCCTCTTCCCCTTTTCAAAAATCGGGATAACATTTCCCTTTCTTTAGTTTGGTGGTACCTCTCTCTTCTCTTTTAGATAGAGGCTTAATAATCACATCTGCCAGTTCTTTCAGTTAAGTACCCTAGCATTTATTTATCGAGGCCTGGTGACTTCAACTCATTTTGGGTTCTTTTCTTTCATTTCCAAGGCCCATTCTCCTCAGTAGAGAAAACAGAAGAATAGAGTAGTTCTACATTCTTTTTATTATCAGTTGTTATCATGCAGTTCACCCTACAAATATTTCTCTCTTCTTTGATCTTCCTCTTGCCCCTACCATAGGTTTAAAAAAAGCACTTTTAAAAAATAGCCTTCACATTCATCACAGTCTGGGCTTATTCTGAACTTTAGTGTTCCTGACATTCTTCTTGCTTGGCTACGTTACCCTTTTGCATTAGGCCCAATTACCTGGTCTTCCTTCTAACATCTATGCATTTATTTTTAAGATCCAAGTTGATTGAAGAAGTCCCTATGAATCCACATCAGTCTGCACATTTTTCTGCATCAAAATAAATGATTTGTATTTGCCTGGCAGAACGCAACTAATTATTGGTCTTACAGAATAATTTTTTGAAGAGCAGTTTTGTTACTTTTTAGAACTGTTTCTGAAAAAAAAACATTCTTCAGTTTGGGCTCTTCATTAAGACAGACTTCTTCCACCTTCCACACCTACTCCCCAACGTTGGTCTGAATTTGTGAGCCTTTGTTAAATTGTGTATGTTGTCAAAGTTCTGTGCATCCATTAACAAGATATTGCAATTCAAACTCTTCTGTTTAGAGAAAAGGAAATATTCATGTTGTTACTCTTTAACTGTTGTACAAGCTTCCTTGTAACTGAATGGGGTATTCAGAAACCTAATGAACTGTGCTAGAAATACTGCTGAACCTTCAGTTTCTAGGAAGAACAGGAATATTGTGCAATGCTTTTTTTGAAGGGCAAACAAGGTTACTCTTACTTTTGTTGTTCAGCTTTTTTTCAGTTGTGTCTACCTCTTTGTGACACCTTATTAGGGTTTTCTTGGCAAAGATACTGGAGTGATTTGCCACTTCCTTCTCCAGCTTATTTTACAGGTAAGGAAATTGAGGAAAATAGGGTTAAGTGACTTGCCCAGGTTCACAGAGCTAGTAAGTGTGTGAGGCCAGATTTGAGCTTGGGTCTTCGTGACTCCAGGCCTAAAACTCTATTCACTGCACCACCTAGCTGCCCATTAAACCACTTTTCTTCTTCTTGGGACAGTGTATTTCCTAGCATCTGTGTTCAAAACATGATTCACTTGAATTTTTGTGCCATGGGTTTATGATGACCCCATTCACTGCACTGAAGAATGAAATTACTTATCACTTATTCTTTATCTGCCAATATTGGATAAAATAATGAGCAATGACTCTACCAGGCACTGGATTATATTGATCTTTTGCATACCAGTGTAAGACAAAAAAATTCAGGCTGGTGGAAATTTAAAGGTTTCATTAGCATCCTCTTGAGTTGACCTGATCTGCCCCTTAACTTACATTTTGTGGCCTATTTAAGTGGCAAAATTACCTAGCTGATAAAAACTGTTTCCAGAACGGAAGTGGCAATGAATTGGTTAGGGTTATGTTGACCTGAATGTACAAACAGCATTATGTTAATGCATTACTTCCTACTTATTAAGTCCAAGCACTTGGGCTGTTAAGGATTGATTGGCAGCTATCCACCGAAGTGTTCTGCCTAAAGGCAAATTGTATGGCACATATGTGAGGAACCATGAATCACACAGTATTTTCTATACAGAGGAAGAGAACAAGGTGAAGGTTGTGTCCCCCTCCCTTCCCATCCCCTTTTCCTTCCCCCCATCAACATCTAAGCCCCATCAAGCAACAACTTCTCCCATCACATTTTTATGTAAGCAAATTAGAAATCATTGCCTTTTAGCTTACTTGAACTGAGCAATGTTAAGTCCTTTCTGTTTCTCATAAAAATAAAAATGTCAGAATATAATTCTCTTTTATTTTCTCTCTCTTCTCTCGTAATCCTTCAAAATATATGGAATTGCTATTTGCACAAATATGTCATATATTTTAACATGGTAGACCAAGAGATAATATGTTCATATTTTCTAATTTTTATGTTATTAATCTAATATTTTTCTTTATAACACAACTCTATGTTTTGTTAGGAATTATCATCCTGTGGTTTGATCTGCTATATATTTTAAAAAAATATTAAGGCAATTTAATAAATATTTCTAAAACAAAATGAGTCACTTTCATTTTTGGCCAAAAAAACTAAAACCTTCAAAGTGATAACTTTTAAAGATTCCTATTTTCTAAAGTCCTCTTGAAGGCATAGTCACTTGATAATTTTGGGAAAGTCACATATATTTTAGATGAATGGAAAAAATTTTGTCTGCCTAATTGAAATGATCATGAGATTCAATGATTCTAGATTTCACTGAACTCTCTAGTCTTGATAGTCTTTGAACTTTTAAGACCATGAATTTTCCTTCCTTCTCTCTGTTATAAAACTGCAGCAGAGTACTGAGTGCCAGTAGCAAGGATGGTGACGTACACCCCCTGCTGACCTGTGAGAGAATGTCACAGTATCACCATGCTGGACCTGGCTATTCTCAAAGACTTTTCATTCTGATCTCTACCCACTGCCAATTTCTCCTACTAAACAGAGCCTATTTCTTGGTCTCCCTTCATAATGAAGACCGAGAATAAGAGAAATATTTAGTTGGGGGACCCTGGACATATCTATCAATCTTGTTTTGCTTACCAGCTACTGACACTGGGCCAGAATTTGCTTAGTTATGATTGTGGTGGGGTGCTTCATAATACAATTAAGGCATTTCTTTGGATAGGCAGCACTGTACATACTAATTTGTCTAATAGCAGGTTCTCCTGGGTTCGTATTAATGATGGAGAATCTAACATTACTCAGTAAGATGAAGGTAAAACTATGTTACCAGCTAGATCTTCTGAGTTATTACTACTAGACTGAGTTTATTCACCATTTACCAACTATTTTCTCTATGAGATGAGCAGCCAACCATAGATTAGTATATACATATTTTAGGTAGTACAGTGTCCACTGAGAAACTAGGACCTGGGTGCAAAACCTTTAATCAACTTTGTCATTCAGGAAGGTGCCACTTAGAACATTATACTTCTAGGCAAGCAGCGAGTTTCAATTCCATGGAGACAAAGGGAATACAGGAGATGATTTATCATACATGACTCAAGTTCAGCAAACAGACATCTACAAGAAAGTTTTAAAAGGTTTCTGTTGTCTTGGCAGATGCCTTTTCTATTCATAGTCCTGAAGGAGTTACAAAAGATATAATTGACTTTTTTTTTTTGCTAGGCAATGGGGTTAAGTGACTTTCCCAGGGTCACACAGCTAATAAGTGTTATATGTCTGAGGCCAGATTTGAAATCATGTCCTCCTGAATCCAGGGCCAGTGCTCTATCCGCTGTGCCACCTAGCTGCCTCTATAATTGAATTTTGACCACAGAGTACAGTGGAAACAGAACTGAATTTGGATTCAGAGGACTTCGGTTCAAATATCACCTGTCCTGATTGCTATCTGTATGACCTTGGGACTTAATTACCATTGGTCTCAGTTTCCTCATTTGTATAATGAATTTATTGCATTCGATGGTCTCTCAGGTTCCTTTCAGCTCTGAATCTATGATTGTATGAATTTGATTTGAATCCTAGCTCTGTAGATTACTACCTTTTTGCTTTTCTCTTTCCTCATGTAAAATGAAGTTGTTAGACTACCTGATCTCTAACCTTCCTTCCAGTTCTAAATCTATAATCCTATGAGCAATTTTGTTCCTTAGGTAAAAAGGAGGATTTTGCAGTAGGGCTCAGAGAGGACTGTTTATTCTTTTTAAGAATCATTTGTTTATGCAGCATTTGCTTCAGTGAACACTGGGTCTCTTACTTATCCTCCTAGACTTAGGGATTGTTTACTTTATTACGTTTTATCAGTGCAGGCTTAACAGATTTACTTTATATTTCTAGTTATTTTATTCTATATCTAAGTTTATTCAATGTGCTAAATTTTTTCTTTTTTTTCTTTTTTCTTTTTTTTGTTTAAAAAAAAATTTTTTTTTTCAATGTGCTAAATTGATAGGAGTGTTCAGATCTCCACAATCTATACTTTTTCTTTGCGTACATGAAATCATTTCTCAGAAGCATGGTAAGAATGGTCAATTATTCCTAGGAAACTCTATTCCAGGTTTAGCTGCTCAGTTGTGGTAATCTTGCTCGACTTTACAAAGTTTCCAGTGATGACAATTTGGGCCACACTTTTGATAGATTTTTCTCAATATCAGGATGAAGGGGGTTAAAGGATGGGAAGACTGATGAAAGATAGATTGACATAAAAGAAGTTGAGTACAAAAAGTATTAAAAGTACCAGAGAGCAAAATGTCTCTTATTTAACGTAATGATGCAATGTGGAATGTAATGGGTCAGTTAATTGTTTATAGAGGGCCCTATAGATATGGATAGCTAACTAAGGAGATGATATCAGACACCAGGATTTGTATGTATGGGTCCTGGTTTAAGATGCAGGATTGATGGCTTTTATCTAGAGACTGGTTCTACCTAACAGGGCCCAGGAAGCCTCTATTTTCTTGGAAAAGGGATGAGCTGATTAACAGGGCTTAAAACTAAAAAGGCAGGGGAAAAAGAAATACTATCTAGATGTACCTACTAAATCAGATGCCCTTGAGAGCAGTAGATCTGACATAGAGAGGTCATTAGTAGAGGTACTGAGTAATCCACAAAAATCAATCTTTTGGGAAAGAGACAAAGAGATTAATACTCATAGATCATAGATTAGAGCAAGGACAGACCTTAGATATCAACTAGTTCTACTGCCACATCTTACAGGGTAGGAAACTAGGGACCAGTGTCATGGAGGTAGCAAACATCAAGGCTAGAATCTGAATCCAGGTCTTCCTGCTCCAAATGCACTGCATACTATGGGCAATAATTGCATAGTATGGGTAATAAACAAAATTTAAATTTGACCTCGCAGGTTGATACTTGCCTCCACAAAAATCCTGCTTTGATACTTCTTTTTGGGGTGAAAATGACACTTGGTTCTCAAATGCCAAATCAACAGTTCTAGCTCTTAATTTGTCAGAATTCCAACTCATTCACATTCTACCAAGTTAGAAAAACTTCAAGATTGTTGCAGAGGTATCTATGCTGAGGACAAGGCTGTGAGCAACTGTAAACTGAGAGTGTCATGATCACAGGGTTGGTCAAGGTGATGAATGCTTTGGTCATGATCTCCTTGCTAGGCAGAGATGTGGCAACTAAGGGGAACAGTGATTTAGAATCAAGCTCTTTTACAAGGCATTATGAAGATCATAAGCAGTATTGCCTCACAAAATAGCAAAAACCAGTGGGGGGCAAAATAAGCCTGAGTTAAGCTTGGCATGGAAACCAGTTCAACCAAATGGATGAAGAATGCATATTGTTGGGATCAGAACAAGCAGTAGAATGGGTAGCCCATTGGGTTAGTCCATCAACACCTATATCTCAGATAAATATTTCAGGCAAACAATGATATAGGGTCTAGGACTGAACAAAAAGAGATTAGACTGGTTTACATTTGAGAATCCACACATCAATTTCAAAGTTTCCAAGTGGCAATTAAGACAAAAGCTTAATTTAAAACAAAAGAAATTGAAACAAAGTATGTAATAGGTATAAGAAAACTGCAACATAAAATGTTACCAATAATGACTTTTGTATGAGGAATAGCATAAAGGCATTATCAAGGACACGTATGGCTAGAAAAGAAAATGGGTTGACCATACATTTAGAAGAAAAGATGATAGATGGACAGCACAACTGTTGCACTGCTATCTACAAAATATTTAAAGATACCAAAAAAGACCTCTAGTGCATTGCACAGGTCCCTTAGGGAAAAAGACATTGGTAATAATCAAGCAGGATATAAAGATACGGATAAGTTATTGTTTGTACAGGTGAACGTCACCTAAGACTCTGTCATAGGGTGCACTCCTAATTCTCCAGATTTGTTCTACCACGCTCCCATGCAGCTTTCCCATTATTTAGCACAGCACTTGGCACATAGCAAGTACTTAATAAAGGCTTGTTGGGTTAACTTGACTTCTTCCCCACAGTTGACACATTTTTTCTTAGGATGAGTCAAAATCTACCTCTATGTAAACTCCTTTCAAATTAGCTAAATAAATAGCTAGCATTTATACAGCACTTTTTAAGGCTTGTACAGCACATTGCAAATATCTCATTTGATCCTCACAATAACCCTGGAAGTTAGGTGCTATAATTATCCCCATTTTACAGATGAGGAAACTGAGCCAAGCAGAGGGTAAATAATTCAACCAGGGTCAAGAGCTAGGAAGTATCTGATGGAGGATTTGGATCCAAATCTCCTTGGCTTCAGGTCCAGCATTCTATCCACTGTGCTACCTAGATACCATTCTATTATATTTATTTGCAGGCATGTTCTATCTCCTCAGGTGAATGTTAAGTTCTGTGAGAACAAAGACTGTTTCTTTTATGTTTTTGTATCTCCAGGGGCTGTCATGGTGTCTGGCACACAACAGGCATTTGGAAATCCTTGCTGAATTGAACTGAATTGAATCCTACCTGACTACTCTTCTTTTGCCCTATCTTTAAAGGTAGAAACAGTTGAATCCCTCTTCCACATGACACACCTTTTCATATATATATAAACACTGTTGTCCTTTCACCTGGAAGTTCTTCCATGGAACGGTCTTGAATCTCTACTGATTCTGGTTCCCCTCCTGTGGACCCATTGTAGCTTTTTGTTGAAAGCTACTTGTATCTTATATTCTACATCTTCCATTCTTCGTCTTCTTTCCATTGCCATGTTCCTGTCTGAATCATATCTCACCAAGGCTCAGTGATATCTAAGACATCCCCTTATCTTCTTATGTTAAAATCTCCAGTTTTCTTTGTACTTTGTTCTCTGTGCTTAGTGAATAATGATTTTTTCCTGTCCTCTTCCTTGATACTTTCTCCTACAGATTCTCAAGCATTTTTTATTTTTCTTTCTATGCCACTCCTGCTACCCTCCATAGTATCTGGTCCAGCAGCTGTACCTGGAAACTTTTCTCATTTTTTCCTTTAAAGGCCTTTTAATCAAATCAATTTGTCTCTAAGCAAATGCATTCTGCCTGGCCTTTGTCGCATGTGCTCATTTGTGGGTCAAGAGCTCTTCACTCCTGTAAAGTAAGGAGCTTCCATTCCAATAGGAGACAATACATCAAGGAGAATGGTGGCTAGAGAAGAAGTTTCATTTTAGAAAGTTATTGGGATGGTCAGTGGAAGCATAAGGGAGTAAACCGATATATCCTTTTCAGGTGGAAACAATAGAGTTGATGTGATTATGGTTCAAGAACTGGAAAGAACTGGTTGAGGGTGGGGTAGGATTATGTGCCTGGGCAACAAGGTCTTTCCTTCTCAGCTGCTTCTACCAAGCTCAGTCTCCTGAAAAAAATCACCTCCCTAGAACAATGGGCTGCACCCAGGAGAATATTTGTTCCTCTGTTCACCTCAATTCAGGTGGTGGTAACATGTTTCTTCCTGCAGAGGACCACTGAAAAAAGCCCAGTTAGCTGATCGCAACGAGTGAGGAGGAAGGTGCTGATTCTGAGTGACTGACCTAGTAGGGAGGGTTTAGCTGTGCTGCTGACTATGGTCTTTCACCTTGGTTAGAGTGAAGTTGGCTATGGAATGACTAGGAAACAGTGCTGCATGGGGCGAATGCTTTTATTGTGCCTCTGGTTCCTGATTCATTTCCAAAATACTATAATGCAAATTAGAATGTGACCGAAAAGGAGAGATCACTTCTCATTGTCAGGTGGGGCTAGAAAAGCTTCAGTAAGGAGAATTCCAGTAGACTGTAAGCTTCTTGAAGGCAAGGACTGTTTCAATTTTGTCTTTGCATTTATCTAGCTAAGAGACTCAGACAGAAAAGGAATAAATGTTGGCTGAATTGAAGGAGTGAGGCTTAAAGCTACAGCATACGATCTCTGTAGATTGCATTTCCCTCTTCCAGGTCACTCTAGTCCTGGCTCCTGTGTTTGTGGAAGAGCTCATGCTTTTTAATTCATGGCATAAAGATTGTTGTGATAGAAGCACTGGTTATTATCAAACCATACAACATGACAAGAATGCAGAGTTGCTGAGAAGGTAACTTCACACGAAGTTTAGGTTGGAGTGCATGGAATCCATCATTCACGTATGTGAACATCATGAAAACAAATGGAGATGTGGGGCAGGAACTTAACACTATAATTATTATAAAGCATGGTTAGAAGCATAGAGGAAAATAATAGTAACAGCAAACTTTATGTAGCAACTGAAGATTTGCAAAGGGCTATATATTTTATTTCATTTTATCCTCATAGTCACTCAAGTAGATGGCTACTGTTATCTTCATTTGACAAATAAGGAAACTGAGGCAGGCTGAGGTTAAATATCTTGCCCAGGGTCTCAAAGCTAGAAAATATCTGAGGCAGGATTTGGATTCAGGTCTTCTGCCTTCCAGTTCAAGCCTTACACCCTCTAGCTGCTCTGAGGTCCTCAATAGTTCTCTCATTTAGAAGATCCTCTTTTTATTTTTTAAATGTTTTAGCATTTTATAACCATCTGAATGACATGAGAAATAACTGGATAAATTCAGAGATCAATAAAGCTGTTCAATGCCTATATTAGGGAGAAATTCCACTGATTTCTAGCATTTTCACTGCAATGAAGAGGAAATAATAAGTAAGTTAAATCATAAATAGAATAACGTCTCATGCATTGTGTAAAAAGTTAGCAGTCTTAAGAAATGTCTGGCCTGGAAGAAAACAATGTGTCTAAGCAGTCATCTTCTTAAAGGTAAGATTTAGAAGAGGTCCAAATTTATGCCCTTACCTACTTCCTCAGATGTAGCAGGTAAAGATTTTGTCTGAAATGCATAAAATCCACTCCCCACCCCCCCACCTTGGCTATTATATCACATTGTTGACTCCTACTGAGCTTTTAGGCTACTAAAACACTCAAATCTTTTTTAGACTAATTGCTACTTAAGTCAATTTTTGGAATCCAAGGAGATGTGTACTGGTCAATGTTTAACAACCAACTCTCTGGGGGATAAAAGTCCACAAGACATACTTTTAAGTTTAATCTACATTATTATATTTCCCCATCACTTTCTTAAATCTAGACAATCAAGAAAACAATAAATAAAACTCTGATTTGGAACATTTGCTGATTTTGGGGTATTAATACTCATAACAGTTAGCTCTCTGTAACCTGTGGGCTCCAGGACATCACTGAATCCAAGTGTAAGATTGTCCTCTTAATCCTATTAACTTTTCTGTTGTTTGATGTTCTAGCATGACAGAGTCTTTTAAAATCCTAGTTCTATCCTTTGGTATATTAGCTATCCTTTCTATCTACATGATATCAGCAAATTTGCTAAGTATGCCTTCAAAGCCTTCATCCATAAAACTGAGTAAAGTGCTTAACAGCACAGAGCCAAATATAGATGTGGGGAGGGGGGAAAGTGTTCTACTGGAGACCTTATTCTGAGCTGATATCAAATCAATAACAGCAACAGTCTCTGCATCATCAGCTAGTTCAGAATCCACCTAATATTATGATACTTTAAAACCCGCATCTCTTTTCCATAAAATAGCATGAGAAGTTTTATCAAATATATAATTATTTATGTAGGAGATATAGGAGATCCTGTTTCTGTTTAGTGAAGTCAACAAGCATTTATTAACTGTCCATTATGTGCCCAACACTGTGCTAAACGCCAGAGATACAGAGAAAGGCAAAAATATTCTCTGCCCTGAAGGAGCTTACAATCTAATGGAGGTGGGGATGCAAACAACTATATGCAAATATAATGCATATAAGATAAGTTGGAGATAATCACCAATGACATGTTACGGAAATGCTCTGTTTTCTTAGCTGGAGCATGTGGAGATGTTCTGTAGCTAATTCTGGTCTGCTAATCATGAGAAGAGGAGTCAAACCATTGGTTGGCTACATAGTCAGACATGGGATGTATTGAAAGGGCATTAATCACTGGGGCCAGTCTTTTGTCTCTGGTTTTTCCAGTATGGCTGGCATTGGAGAAGGTGAGGAATACTCCTTTAGTGCGGAGGGGAGGACTCAAGTCTTGATCTCCTGAATAAGGCTTCCAAATGAAACTAAAAGTATATGATACCACTGTTGCTCTGTCTCTGCTGTACTTATTCTGTCCTGCTTTTAGGAAGGAGTTGGGCATGGCCTCATGAGCTTCATAAAAGTCAAGAGAGTAACCAACCAGGAGGAGGGGCAGAGTCTATGCTGGTATTTGACAGAATCCAGATGTTGAGAAGAGAAGCTTCAAGTCCTTTGTCTGGCCCAATCCTTCAGGAGCAAAGATTCATGTTCATCTGTCAATTGGCCATGATGCACTTGGAAGTGAATTTGGTAGAACCTAGGTTAGGCAGAAACTGCATTAAATCTGAGGCTACTCTCCCCAGGGACTTGGGTGGAATAGGGGAGAGTGTGTTCCCAGACTTTTTCAAAAAATATTTATAATTTCTCTGCTTGCTATGTCTTTGAAGTCAACACCCCTTTTTGAAAGATAAGTGATATTCACTGGTTAAATGAAAGTAGGGCCTTCATCACAGTTAACAATGGGGTAATCACTCCAGAATGTGGGTTTTCATATTGTGTGATTTGTTCCAGTGTTCCAGCACGTCAGAATCTTTTAAAATCCTAGTTCTACTCTTCCAACCCTACAGTGGTGCCCCTGGAATTCCAAGAGGGAAAGTGTAGCCAGTATCCTTTTCAGAGTTTCACTACAAAATTCTTTACTAAAATCTTGGGAAATAATATCTAAAGCATACCCTGATCTACTAGTTTAGCAACTCTATGAAACATGGAATTAGGGTTAGCCTGTTGTGACCTGTGCTGGCTCTTTGGGATCACCACTTCCTTTTCTAAATGTTTGTAAACCATCCCATTAGTGATACTCCCTAGAATGTCACCACCAAATGATGTCAAACTTCCAAGCATAGAGTATGTGGAATTCATTCTCTTCCCAATTTGGAAAGTTGGGAAATTTGCCTTTTTCCACTTTTGTGGTTACTTTGCCTTTTTAATCTAGTTTAAAGATCAGTCTTCACTGAGTGCCTACATATTATTGTTGGTAGAAAGAGAGAGAAGGCATGGTCTCAGCAATTTCTGTTCTTCATCACTGATGAAATGCAGGCCATTTTATTTTGTGACTCTCCACAGCTAGCTAAATGGCAGATTGCCTTTGTCTAAGCTTACCAGCTATCTCTGAGAACATGGAAATCCCAGTTCTAATTATTTGGTTGAAATATTTATATGCAATCAAAGTCCTCTTTTCCAGGTATTAGGAATTGATAAACACCAGTGGCCCTCCAATACCCTAAGTGCTTTTTGTGGAAGCAGGAACCTCATCAAATAGATATCTTGGGAAAACATTGCTATGAGAACCCCACACTTCTTTCTCATCTGTCAATAGTCTGTTCAATCCCACCTCTCCAACTTTCCGATTCCCAAGAATCAGACAGATTTGGAGACACAAGTTGCTTTATTATAGTAGACTTAAAACAGTGCAATTTAGCCATTATATGTGAACAGATTAAAAATAGTACCATAAACTAATAAGAACCAAGAAAAATGTTAGTTGAAATGTATTTATTAACTATCATTTGAGTGCAAAAGGAGGCCAGATTCTGGAGGGTACTGGTGCAATCAGGGAGGAACTGGTCAGTCCAGTTCCAAGTAGATGGGCTGAGTTTAACCTAAGTTGGCCTAAGAGATCAGACTGTGAGAAACAGTCATTCCATTCTGGCCCACAGGACCAGCTTAAGTGACTATGAGATGTGTCTTTGGTGGGTACGTTGGGTTTGGGGGGAGTAGGGTGAGGGCATGAGAAACGAAACAGATTAAGGAAGATAAAGCCAGAATTAGGCTAGAGTGTATTTGTTCACAGGTGGTGCAAGTAGCAGCACTTGAGTAGAGAAGAGTATGGTAGCAGAGAGCCAAGCAGTTGATGACAACTGGGAAATTTGAATTTTGTATCTTAGGCAGAGAGTCATATGTTAGGGAGAGTGTCTGTGGATTCTTAAGTGCTATAATAAATAAGATTTTGGTGGGGACAATTCTGGTAGGTATGTGTGTGCCAAGAATTAGGGTAGGGAGAATTAGCTTAGTGGTAACTAAAAGTGAGTGACTAAATTTAGAAGTCATTGACAGAACTTTCAGTTCTTTGGGAAGGGTAGAAACAAAAAAGTTGAGCACAGAGTTAGCAAGAATGATTAGTTAAAATATGAAGCTACCAAATGATGTCCTGGGATGAACTCCTTCCCTGCCTTGCTTTTTACCTGCCCCAACTATGGCCTCCACTAACAGTGGTCCCACGCTAATGTCCTGGGTTCTCTGCTTCCCTCCTCCAAGGGAATACCTTTCTACTCTCTATTCAACAAAGGGCACCTTCTCTGCTGCTTGGTGCAACAGTGCAATCTGAGGTCCTTGCCCATTGGAGGAAAAACCCTCCTAGTTACAACTGCCAGCTGGGATTCTATTTTAATAACCTAGATATGAAATGATGAGGGCTTATTTCCATATTAACCATTAGAATAGCCATGGAAGACAAAAGGTGGAAAGAATGTAAAGGGCTTTGAGGAAGAAGGATTGACAGGAGGAATAATGGAAGGGCCTCCCTGGATATAGGGAGTGAAAGAAGGAAATGGGTTAAAAACAACTCTAGGGTTATGAGCTTGGGGGAGTGGGAGTGGTGACTGGTGATTCTTCAGAGAATAATACGAAGTCAGGAAGGGATGTCAGTTTGTGAGAGAAGATGATGAATTCAGTTTTCATAATTTTAAATATCAGGTCACGATGATATATTTGAGAAGTACGATACCAATAAACACAACTTGGTAGAAGCCAGGATGCTCTGAGACTCACTTTCCTCATCTGCAAAGTTAAGATGTGTAGATTAAGTGATCTACATGGTTTCTACTATTCTAGTAAAGTAAGGCTATTTTTCTTCCTTAGTTCAGTGTGCTAGACTGAAGAAGTAGTAGTTTGGAAGAAGAGGGCTCAAATCCTGCCTCAGACACTTCCTTGACATGTGACCTTGGGCAAGGTGTCTGTACCTCCATTTTCTCATCAGTAAAATAGGGGGGTTGGGCTCAGCAGCCTCTGAGGTTCCTTTCAGCTCTTAGTCTGTGGTCCTATGCTTGAAGAAGGATACTGATTGCCATTTGTGCATAGAGATGTGCTTTAAAACATGTATCTCATCAGCAATCTTTCATATTATATGTAATCGTGATTCTGTATCTTCACTGCAACATCCCTTTAAAAAACAGCCACCTGGTCTCTGGCTGCCGAAGGCAAAGCTGATCTGTTTGTGCTTGTGGTTTCCTAGCAGTCCAGAACTATGCTGCATCATATGATAAATTGTCTCCTCTGTTTATTCTGCTCTTGTTGTAGTTGTTGTTGTTGTTAGTGGTGTCCGACTCTTCGTGACCCCATTTGGGGTTTTCTTGGCAAGTATACTAGAGTAGTTTGCTATTTCCTTCTCCAGCTCATTTTGTAGACGAGGAAACTGAGGCAAGCAAGGTTAAATGACTTGTCCAGTGTTACCCAGGTAATGTGTCTGAGGACACATTTGAACTCAGGTCTTCCTCACTTCCTGACTTCAGGTACCCCATGGTCTATCCATTGTACCATCTAGCTGTCCAATTCTGATCTTAGTTATCTCACTTCAGTTCATCCTTCAGCTGCTTAGATACACTTGATTCCAGCCCAGCAGAATTGTGTGGCATCATATATTGCTTATTGCTTCAATGTTAGCTTGCAGTTAGTCATGTTCCAAGATTTCCCTGGCAGAGATGCTTTGTGGATAAAAACAATGGAGAAATCATGATAACACAGTAGGAAAATCAAAAGATTGATTTCTAGGGGACCAAACTCAAATTACCTATATATTTTAGATGCTTATGAATGGAACCAAAGCCATACTGGGCAAGTCAAAAGTCTTTAGTTCTCTCAGTAGTTGACTTGATTGACATAAAAGAGGTGGGGCTAAGAAACTGACAACAGTGTAGAAGGAACCAGAGAGTAAATGTTGACTGATGATAGACACAGGGAAGAAAAGAAGGTGACAAGGCTTTGGAAATCAAGGATAGTATACTTATTCCTACATCTAGAAAGTGGGAGATTAGAAGTTCGAAATTCAGTGTTGGTTTGGAAGAAGAAAATATCCAGGAAAACCTTTTGGTAACATTTTGTCATTAAACAAGAAGGGACATTCATTGGTTTTCTTAAGTACTTTGTCAGAACTTGATGGGACCTAACATCTGTTAATCATGCACCATTAAACAGGTTCATATAGGACATTGGAGATAATTTTCTGGTGGGGAAAGGAATTAGCATTTATATAACACCTACTGTGTGCTAGGCACTTTATAAACATCATTTCAATTCATCTTCATAAAAGTATACACATATATATATAGCATATATATACTATATATAGTGTATATATATGTATCTCCTCATAAAAGTATGTGTGTGTGTATATGCATATATATATGTATGTATGTATATATATGTATGTATGTATATATATGTATATATATATATATATATATATATATATATATATGATTTCATTTGATTCTCACAACAACCCTCAGAGGTAGGTGCTATTATTACCATTTTACAGTTGAGGAAATTGAAGCAAATAGAGGTTAGGTGATTTGCCCAGGTTCACACAGCTAATAAGTGTTTAAGGCTGGATTTAAATTCAGGTCTTCCTGACTCCAGGTCCTGCACTCAATCCACTGTGCCATCTAGATCCTCTAGGCTCCCTCCTTTCTGGTGAAGAAGGTAGTGTGTACCAACTATGGAAGTCTTCTTTCTGGGCTTTGCACTTTTTATTTCTTATGAATATTTGAAGTTCAAATATTCAAAGGTAAAAGAGATATCTCTCCCCTCCCCTCCCCTCCCCTCTCTTTCCCTTCCTTTCCCTTTCCTGAAAAAATAAAAGGAAAAAAAAGTCCCTTCCCTCAGAGTGCTTACATTTTATCTAGATAAAATGTAGATAAAAAGGACTCTTCTCAAGATTTTAATAACAATGGCCTCTTTGATAGTTTGGTGAAGCCTAAGGACCTTTCAGAATAATGTTTTAAATGCATAAAATAAAATACATAGCATTACAAAGAAAACCAAAATTATATTGAAATGAAGATTTATTTTCCCCTGTATAAGATCCCCTAAATTCTATCTGTTGGACCCCAGGTTAAAAACTCCTACCCTAGACCTATTATCCCAATTTATAATCAGCACTATTTTATATAGGCAAAGGAATTCCAAAACAGCCTCCAAACTTCCCTTACAAAAATCAATTATTACAAATTAATGGAGAGTTAGAGTCAAAAGAGGCATAATTAGCTCAGTAATGAAGTGATGGTAGCTGCTTATTTGTTGGGGGAAGGGTAGCTACTTCCTTTAAACTTTTCCTGTATGGGATGGCATCTGGAACACTATAAATAATCCTATACGATGTTTTGTTTCACTACTAAATTCTGATTAGTCATTGCTTGCTTCATTTAAGAATGAAGAAAAGCAACTTTATAATAGGAACAGAAACTACCAACCTCATTTCATTTTTAGTACTTCATTGGTTTGTGGTGTTTATCTGAAGAAAATGCCCATAAAATAAAATTCAGTAGTATGTACAAATCTAAGATGAAAATATTTATCAAAATTAAGCCAGAGTTTGTATCTGTGAAGAAAACATACCAACTTTACACATTATTCTTTATAGCCTTCTTTTTTTAGCCTGTGGGAGAATTGGGAAATCAAGGAGAAGAGGTAAGAGTTGAGAAAGGACTATAAGTGAAAGTCTTGCTTTCCGAATTTATACTTGATTTTTGATTGCAAACAGCTCAGCTTTTGGGAAGAGTGCTAGGGCGTGAAGGAAATGCAAAGCAAACAAAAGTTCCAGGGAAGATGAGTCTTATTAGCATTTAATTTTTCAAGAATCTATAATTTCATTAGTGTGGCTGCTCCCTTCACCAACACAGATTGCAAACATTTATGGCTAACAGTCTTCGTGCATGATCATGGCTGAAAAATATCAGCACCAAAATTCGTATCTTATAACAAGGAATTTGGAGATTATAGGATCATAAGTTTAGAGCTGGAAGGGGCTTTAGAAGTTATAATTTTACAGAAAATGGAACTGAGGTCCAGAGAAGCTAAATAATGTACCCAAGTAGACACAGAGTTAGGATGTAAACCTAGTTCAATACACTTTCCAGTACAAAACAGTGCCTAACTGGTGGTTAAGTTTCTGGCGATGAGCCTTTGCTAACTTGTCTAGGTTATTCCTTGGACTCCTACCACCCAGAAAGTCAGCAGGCTTCTTTTTTTAATCCATTCCTGAGCCAGAGTCATCTTGAGTTTCAGGAGGTAGGGAAGTTCAGAACCATCTCCAGCAAAAGGCAGCCCTCTACAGACAAGAACTTTTCCATCTCTTGTCTCTTAGAGCCTTCTCCAGGACAAGTAAGATACCCCTATAGCCTGATGTATTCCCATACTTTCTTCAACTTCTACATGCTTTGAATTGGGCCTCCTTAATTTCACAGACCCAGTATCTCTAGCTATCAAGATGCTGAGCATCAGTGGAGGATCTTGGATAGTGTGGACTCATAGCATATTCCCATCCCCTTATATTCATCCCAACCCAATGATTTTGAATAGTACAAACCCAGTTGCTAATCTTCAATTCATCATTTTATTTTGCCTATCCACTTGTGTCCTAACCTTGTGTCCCATGTGAGATTCACTCACCATCCACTGTGCCTGACCTATAAGTAACAAACATTCATCTTCAATCTTTTTCTTGTTCATTTCTTGCATCTTTAAGGCCTCATGGAGGAATGACTTTCTCTTGACAACCTCACTTTCTTTGGTAACCTTTCCAATACTGGCTATACTTTTTCTTATAGTGTTTCTCCCTCTATCCCACTGGTTGTAGTGGAATTTGAATACTCCCTCCTGTAGCCACTTCCAGACTCTTTGCCTCCCTCTTTCAGTAAGCAAATTTTCCTCCTTTGAAGTTTACACTGTATAAATCTATCAATGAATCCTGATCCCTGTGACTATTATTTATAGATCCCCATTAGATCAGTCACTTTCCTTAATGAGTTCAGTACCTGGCTCACAGTCTTTCCATCCTTCTGTTGCCTGCCCTCATACTAAGGGACTGTAATATATATATATTGATGTGCTATCAAGTATCCTAATTCTCAATTCTTCAAACTACTCAACTTTGTGACTTTTTCTCTGTTCTTTATTAGCTATCTACACAGAAAATCCCATCCTTCGTTGAGCTATCACATGTGTTCCATCTTGTCTATTAACTGTACAGTTCCCTTGTTTGGTCATAATCTTTTAGCATTTGCTTTTTTTCTGTGTCTTAGGACCTTTAAACTTGATTCTCATTCTCATCATGACTTCCATTCTGTCTACTTCTTCTTTATTTAGAAGGTCATTATCTTTGCATTAACTGTCTTCCTCTCTCTTCCTTATCTCTACCTCTTGGTGAATGAACTGAATCTATGGTGTTTTCCACCTTCACTTCCCCTACCCCCTTGTCCTATTACAGATCATTCATTGTCAAGGCCAAATTCTGTATTACTTCCATCATCTGCCTCCTTTGCTCCTATTCCTGTGCTGTTGAATGAAGCTAGAGGAAATAAAAAAATCATGTTGACTGGGCCCACAACAGATAGGTATTATTTGATCTCAACTGGGCCTTCCTTCTAGCAACATATAAATTCTATTCTTCATTAATTCATCTGTAATTTTACTCTTAACAGCTGCTGTTCAAAATTTTCGTACTATTTCACCTAGACTTCTCCTTCTCTGTACCTATACAGCTATATCCTCTTGTCTATCCCACTGTAAAGGCATTATTATTAGTACTCTTGGACAAGTCTCTACTATTCCAATCCATTTTCAGCTTAGCTACCTAGGAGACTTTTTTTTTTTTGGTGAGGCAATTGGGATTAAATGACTTGCCCAGAGTCACACAGCTGGTGAATGTTCTGTGTCTGAGGTCGGATTTGAACTCAGGTCCTCCTGACTCTAAGGCCGGTGCTCTATCCACTATGCCACTTAGCAGCTCCTGGAGACCATGTGATACCCCTGCGTACTGATCTCCAGTTGTTCCTTTTGACTTGCAATTTCAACTATGAAATACTCTGCTTGCCATTTAAAACTTTTCCTAACTTTTCTTCTTTCTGCCTTTACAATCTTCTCATGTTTTATGAACCTTTCCATATACTCTATGGTCCGGGTACACCTATCTACCTGCATTTTCTCCAGCATGACACTTCATCCCCTCTCCGTGCCTTTGCACTGCCTTACCCCAGGTCTGGAATGCTCTGCCTCTTCACCAACACCTTTTAGTCTCCCTGTCTTACTTCAACGCTTCATTCAAAACCTTCATGTAGAAGACCTTTTCTGGTTCCTTAAACTGCGAATGTTTTCCCTATAGGTTCATCTACTCCATATGTAACAAACTTGAATCTACCTATTTATTTATGTCTCCTCCTTTAGAATATAAGTTCCTTTAGGTCAGGAGATTTTTTTTTTTTGTCTTTCTTTGTATTCCCAGCACTTGGTGCAATGCCTGGCTTATTCTGGACCTGACTCTTTCTGTCCTCATTTGGGGTTTTCTTGGCAATGATACTGGAGTGGTTTGCCATTTCCTTTTTCAACTCATTTTACAGATGAGGAACTGAGGCAAACAGGGTTAAGTGATTTGCCCAGGATCACACAGCTACTAAGTGTCTGAGGCCAGATTTGATTTTAGGAAGATGAGTCTTCTTGACTTCAGGCCCAGCATTCTATCCACTGTGCCATCTAGCTGCCCTAGTTGATATTTAATAACTGCTTGCTGCTGACTAGAAGACAGACCTTCAGTCTACCACTAGTCTCATGCTCAAAGACTTTTCCAGCCAGGCAGTACCCAACAGGATTTGTATTTTGCTGGTATAACCTCTAATAATTTCTGTTCAAAGCTTGGCTCCCAAGAAGAGTTAAAAAAAATACTAAGGGGTTTGGAATATCACATGTATTATAAGACATGTTTGATGTGTTGGCTATTTCTCCTGAACTTTTTTCTTTTCTCTTTCTTCTTTAATCTTTGTTATGAGGAACAGATGGGATGAGTAGGAGAGAGGAGAGAGATGTATTCAGAAATGAAGATAATTTAAATACAAAAGATACTAATATATAATAAGATTGAAAAAAAGGACTTGGGGTCATTCTATGTTATGATATAACATTGGAGTAAGATGAAAGAGAGAAATTGAATATTATGAACATGAAGAAAACCAACATCAGTTTATCTACCTACCAATAGGATTGCTGTGAGGAGTGCTTTGCAAACCCTAAAGCCCTATCTAAGTGGGAGGTGTTATTCTCTAGCTCAGAACAGTCTCCACTCTTAACACGTTAGGGGCCAATGGCCTGAGCTATTACTGGCTGTTTTGAATGATCGCTTCTCCCCATCTCCTACAGCCAACATTATGTGTCATTCAATTTTCCCCTTAATCACAAGCTAAACCATATTGTTAATTCACGTTTTCAATCTGTATGTTTTATCTTCCTGAGTAGATCACAAACTTCTTAAAGATAGGTAGGTACTGCATTGTATAACAGCTGCAATGCAGCGATAATCACTCACGTTTTATAGTGATTTAAGGTTTGTAAAATGCTCTTATCATAACACGCATTTATTTATTTATTTTTGGCAAGGTAATTGAGGTTAAGTGACTTGCCCGGGGAAGGCTGGATTTGAACTCAGGTCCTCTTGATTCTAGGGCTGGTGTTCTATCCCCTGCACCACCTAGCTGCCCCCTCTAACGATCTTATGAAGAGGCATTATAAGTGTATTAGGGGACGGGCTCATGGGGGCCCATTTCTAGGAGCCTGTTCAACAGGTTCCTCCGGCTGCCATTTCATGTGGGAGTTTTGCTGAGCCTGCTTCTGAAAGTGTGTGATGAGGTAGAGGGCCCCAGCTCACCAGTTCAGAGCGTTTGCAGAAATTCTGCAATTGTTTCCTGTTTGTTTACTGAGTGATGAAGAAAGATCTTTCTATTGACTGCTGAGCTAGAACTGAATATTCATACAAAGAACAGTAATTAGTCAAATCAACCTCCCTTTTCCTTGAGAGCAATCAAGGGAAAAACGTGCTGTGAGCCCTCAGATGGGAACAGAGGCCTCAGATCCTTATCTACCTATCTGGGCGCTGTTTGGCTTTGAATACTTGTTCATTTTCTGTGTCTGTCCTGTTTTACTCTTTCTTTCTCTTAGGTGAATGAATGTAGGGGTTGGAATGTACTAGACCAAAGGTGTCAAACTCAAATAGAAACAAGGTCCACTAATCCATACATAAGATCCCTGTGGGCTGCATATTTATTTAGATTTAACATGTAATACTCAAATCCAATTCAATTGCAAGTCATGTCATCTTCTTCCTGATGTCATGGTCCTCTTCGGGATTGAAGGACAAACCACACAATGTTTTGTTATATTTTAATTTGTTTTGTTAAATATTTGCTATTTCATTTATTATTATTAAAAATTTAAATTATTTACTATTTTATTTTTATTATTATTTAATAAACAAAATTTAAATTATTTACTATTTTGTTAAATATTTACATTTCAATCTGGTTTGGACAGCCCTCCAGAGTGTTATGCAGCTCACTGGCCATATTCTTGACACCTCTGGACTAGGCTATAACTCTTTGTGACTTTTGAAAGAACCTCTAGACATCCAGGAACTTGATTCCATCCCAGAGTTTAGCTAACTCCAGTGAGGAGCATAGCCCCAAGGATTAATCTGAGTGATCCATCCCAGAAGTCATTACCCCAGGCAGCCAAGGTACCAGTAGACCCAGAGTAACTTATTCTTAGGCTATGTGGCACTCAGAATGGATATTGATAGGGCAAAGTTTGGTGGCAGCCACTTAAAGTTGAGCCCATTCTCCAAAGGGACTGAGGTGGTGGAGAGAAGACTATGTCTCAGTTAGGGGGAAGGTGTTTGTACTTTGGATCATGCTAAATTTTCTTAGTAATTATACTGTTTTAAGAGCTAGTTGATTTTAATTATTTATTGAAGAGATTGGGAAGTTATTATTGATTAAGTGATATTGGGCTGCTAACCACTAGCAATGATATTGGGGGAATAAATCAGAATGGGAGTCAGATGATAACATTAGAAAGATAATCCCACCTCTTGAGGTTACCCCTAGAATCTGTAAGTGGCAATATAGCTGAGCTCTGGGGACCCATCCCTCCAGTACAAGGAGAGCTGGTGTTGGGAAGATAAGTCCAGAGCTTATAGGGACTACATAAGTATCTGGAAGGGTAGTGAGGGGTGCAGTAGATATAGCACTGGGCCTGGAGTCAGGAAAACCTGAGTTCAAATCTGGCCTCAGATACTTACTAGCTGTGGGACCCTGGGCAAGTCACTTAACCCGGTTTGCCTCAGTTTCCTCATCTGTAAAATGAACTGGAGAAGGAAATGGCAAACCAGTATCTTTGCCACGAAAACTCCAAGTGGGGTCATGAAGACTTGGACAGCACTGAAATGACTGAACAACAACAGGTATCATGAAATCTGTTTTACGATATGGAAAGGTAATGCCACGTGAGTGGTTAGAAAACTAATCTAAAAACAAGGAAGAACTGTGTTCAAGTCCCATCTCTGACACAGACTGCCTACTTGACTACTTGAGTGCCTATTTGCACTATACCAATGAAACCTCTATTCTAGTCCCTATCCCCTACCCCTATTCTACAGATGAAGAAACAGAGGCTCAGAAAGATATAGAGACTTACCTAAAATAATAGGACTACAAAGTGTCAGAATTAAGACTGAGACTCAGCTCTCACTTGCCTCCAAATTCAGTGCTCAACTTTTTGTGTCCCATGGACTTTAGCATTGGACACCTGTTCACTGAAATAGTCTTTCTTTCTCCACTTCTCCCTGAGGGAGGAAATATAATTATAGTAAAGTAAAAGCAATATTAAGTATGAGACCTCTACTCCCATTTTCTTTTCAAGTTGTATGAAACAAAACATTTCACCTTTCAAGGCACACTGGTCAGTCTTCAGACCAAGACCTTATGAAAGTCAAGGTTTGATTCAGCTTTTTAGAGAAGATCTGTTAAACAGATTTGAAACGAACCCTCAAATTCAGCCCTTAATCATGTTGAGAGTCCAATCAAAAATGAGATAATAATCCAGTAATTGAATCTAGAAGCTCTATGTCATCCAGGTTAGCAAGGGCTTTTCTTTGCAAAAAGTAGAGAAGAAAATACAAATGCATATTGCCATGGGTTAAAGAACTGAGCAGAAGATATGTTTGAAGAAGACAAATTGAAATAGGAAGGCATAGCATTTATAGATCCCAATTCATCTTTGTATGGCAGCCAGATTCTAATTCAACAATGGACATTCTTTAGTATAGGTGTCCAAGTTGTTTGTATTAAAAGTGTATATTCTGAACTACTTAGGGACTTTGGACCAGTTTAAATTCAGAACTCTGTATTAATTGATTGCAAAGTTTACTTTTAAAATTCAAACTACAGGTAATTGGCACTCAATTCAGATAGTCTTTAAAAGTGAAAATCACAATTCATTATTTAATTACTGAATTGTATTGCTATATATATTTATAAAAACAGTATATAAAATGTATATAACTATATATAGTTATAAAAACAAAGGCTACTTAAAGAAACTCAGTGCTATAAAGAATTTGTTTATGTATATTTTATATTCCTGCTTTTTTTCTTTGCCTTACTTCAACAAGTTTTCTGGTTTCACGTTTCTAGATTGCTTTTCTAATTCCCTACTAACTTTCCTCCCCCTTTTCTTCTTCAATTCCACCTTAAAACATCTGCACAGCCGGCTAGACCAGCCCACAAACTAGCCCCTCCCACTTAGATGATTTTTTTAAAAAATTTGTCCATGTCCAGGCACTCAAAACGGAGCCTTGCAGAAAGCTAGAGGGATAGACGGACCTGAAGATTCTAGTATACATTCAGAACTGTAAGCAAAATACTTACTCTTCCTTTGTTTTTTTTTTTAAAGAAAAAAAATTCCAATAGTTGCTAGTTTGTCAAGTTTATCAGGATAGAAAACGGTGGAAGAAGGCAAAAAAGCACAGGTTTTTCAGAGCCTGCATGTGACTTGGCTTTTGAAAGGGGAAGCAGAGCCTTTAGAACGCCTGTTTCTTTTTAGCGAACGTGTACTTGTTTTACGGAGTCTAAAAAGAGGAAATGTTCAGAAAAGGTGCTTTGCGTAGCTTAGAACCTTGAAGAAGATTTTAAAGAGCAGTTAAGGTAGTGCTGCTACCACTTCCACGTGATTGTGTAGCCCAATGATTGCTGTTCCTTAAACTTTACCAATGTTTGACATTGAGCTTGACAGCTCAAAGAGTGTTAGGAAGAGATAGATTATATTCTCTTATTTGATTCTCTCTGGAGTTTTCTTTCTCTTTTCCCCATTTTCTTCTACTTTCTTTTCTCCTCCTTTTCTCCCCCTTTTTCTTTCCTCCTTCCTTCCCTTTCTCTTCCTCCCCCCCACCTTCCTTCCTTCCTTCCTTCCTTTCTCTCTCTCTCTCTCTCTCTCTCTCTCTCTCTCTCTCTCTCTCTCTCTCTCTGTCTGTCTGTTTGTCTCTCTTTCTCTCTCTTCCTTTCTTCCTTTCTCTGGAAATTCCAGATGTTGCAACATGAAAATAGCTAGAGGAAGCAAAGATTGATGATAGAATCTGGACCAGTGATTTCATTGGTACTGGGAACTTTCAGGTGATGTAACTCTCTCTACCAATGCAGATGCTCTGCAATTTATAGTGTGAGAATTGTCTAGAGCACCAAAAGGGTAAAGTGACTTATCCTGAGTCACACAGCCAGTATGTGTCAGAGGCAGGATTTGAATCAAGGTCATCATGACTTCAAATCCATCTCTCCATCCACTATTTCACTGTGCCCCTAGACTTAAACGATTTTGGCAATATTTGCTTTATGATGAGGCTTAAGGAGGGAAAGTAGAAAAAGCTGTTTTAGAATGGAATAGGGAGAAGACATGAAAAGGAAACGGAGAAGTATAGATTCTGTTTTGTGACTGTTTTAATTTAACTTAATTATGTTTGCAGTTTGTTAGTTGCCTTTCACAATGAAAATTCTTTTTTTCCTTAAAAGAAAATGTAAAATTCTCTTCTTGTTTGTGCCAGTTTGCTGAATAAGGTGATTTTCTGTGCATATGACATTCCCTTGTTCCATCCCTACTCTAAATATAAGTAGAGATTTTTTTGAAAAGTACCTTGGGATTGAATAAAGATAAAATACATTCTATTGATTTCAAAATAAAAATGGTTTAAGTTGGACGATAGTAGGAAAGACACAGGATTTAGGGGTTGGGTTAGCTAAGGTCTCATCCTGATTCTGCTATTAACTTATTTTGTGACATTTGCAAAGCTACTTAATGGCCCTAGGCCTCAGTTTTTCATTTGCAGAATGACATGGTTAAATTAGATTCACATCTAACATGAATGATCTATGATTTAACATGACATAGTCTAACTTTATCACAACCTAGAATTACATTTTAATTTTATTAAAAAATGTATCTTAAAACACAGAACAAGAAATTTGCACCTGCTGTTGGTCGATGACAAAACGATTAATCAGCTGAAGCTGGAGAAGAGTGGGGGGATCAGCAATACACCATCCATTTGTGTTGGAAGATGCTTGGTATTTAAAAAAAAATGAGTATCTAAGAGATAATAAAAATGCTCAGACTTCAGCAGCTAAAATATACCACTGGTCCCTGAAAAGCAGTTCAAAAAAGATTAAGAGGGAATACTATTAGGAAAGCTGGAAATGAAAAATAACAGCACTTCTTTGAAGGTTTTACATTTCAGATAGCCCATCTGGCCATAAGCAAGCCTGTTTCTCCAGTTTTTTTTAGGTAAGAGATTGAAATTCTCCCCTTTAATAGAGCATTGTAAGAGTTAAATGGTAACTGAAGCAATACTTGTGAAATGTATAGAGAAGTAAATGTTTAATCTGTATTTGCAGAAAGCAGTTTACAAACTTCCTGTAGAGGAAGCACTTCTTTTAATCAGAGAAAATATAACTCCTTTTGAGCATTTTAAGTCACTTAAATTTTTGACATGAATTCTTTCTTTAAGGTGTTGGGAAAAAACATATGAAGTAGATTCCTGAATCTCTGACAAAGTTTAGTAAACAGAAAGAAGAGGCTCTTCTTCATAGCCATCAGTGGGTCCTGTTAGCCCTGCTTATCTGCAGAGTGTGGTACTTTCAAAATTAGAACGCTTTTAAGGCTGGAAGTAAATGGAATGGCTTAAGATTATATCCATTTAAAAATAGTCTGCAAGTAGAAAAGAGGAAGACCTAGAATTAGTTTGTGGTTTGTTTTTCTTAGGCATGTCTTACATTAACCAACTCTTTTTTTTCATAGCTTTAGAAAATAAAAATTGGAAGCTTTGTGTCATATGAAAATATTCTCCAGAATGTTTTCATAATACATTGTTACTTATTAAAACTTTAAAAGAACTAATTAAATTAATTAAAAATAACTAATGGTATGGAAAGAAAATTTTGACCCCATATAAATTCCTTAAAGGCCCCTCTTCCCCTTACCCATTCTTTCCAGCAGTGCAGGGGCTATTTGTATTGCATTTTAGGCTTAGTAAGACAGCAAAAAATAGGACTTTTTTATATTCTGCTTCTAAGTAGATCAGAGACTTGAGAAGAATTAACCCTCAGAAACTGAGTACCAGATCTTTAGAAATTAGATATCTCTGTATGTGGTTAACTGAAGTCACTTTATGTGTACACATGTATAGTAATATTTCCCTGCTTCAGAAGATGCATGGTTTCCTGTGTGATACCCTGTGTACAAGACAGCAACACCTCCATATCATACTGTATCTCTGATAATACTTCACAAAATACCTCTTAGGGAATTAGTGAAACCTAATTTGAGTTAGGTTGTAGGTTTGCACTGTATGACAATGCATTCTTGGTTGGTGTCTTGCACTACTAGGAAGTTAGATGATGACAACACAGTGATGGACAAGATGATGTCCACAGATTTTGCAGATAGCTTTCGTTTTAGGCATTTTAGAAAGGCAATATTATGCAGTGGATAGAGGGCCAGGAATCATGAATGCCTACGTTCATCATGTCCTGCGTATGAGGTATGGCCCTGTAACCTTGGGCAAGTCACTTAACCTCTTAACGCCTCAGGAAATTCTCTAAGACTATAAATTACAGAGAAGTTGTGGACCTCCACCAGGGAGAGAAGTTTCTATGTTTAGGGGTTTCCTACCGTGATGAATTATTAGGTCTAAACAAAAAAAATCATATTTCTAGAAATACACATAGTTCTACAAATAGGAGAAAACTGATAGATGAATGAAATCATAAATTATATTTTATTTTAGCTTTCTGTTAAAAGTCTAATTTTTATTCAGAATTGTTCATCAAAGGCAAACCTATTTTTACATGTAATACAGTAGGATGTCCTACTGAGAATGATTGTCCAATGAATTGGTAGGAAAGATGTGAAAAATTGAATGTTTTTGCAGAATCACAGATATTTAATGGACCTCAGTAGCCATCTGGTCCAGCTGATACCTGAAAGGAATCCTACTTCTGTATAGTGTACTTGACAAGCTATTTTTTGAAGTTTTCTGAAGAGAGAAGACCCATTATCTGTTCAGGTAGCCCATTCACTTTTGGATGGCTCTCATTCTTAGCAAGCTTTTATCCACTGAGCCTCAGTTGGCTATTTTACAATTTCTAGTCAATGCTCTTGGTTTTTCCTCTGGGGCCCAAGCCAAATAAATCCAATTTCTCCTCCGTGATGTCCTATCAAATCACCATCCGAGTTGCCTTGCTCTAGAAAGTTACCAGTTTATTAACGTCCTTTTTTAATCCATGGTGCTCCTAACTGATGTGGTCTAATGTGATCTAACCAGGGCCCAGTACAAAATAATATTGTGAATAGTGAGTGGTAGAGAAAATTATAACTGCAAAGTATAAAAATGTAGATTCCACATTAGTACCAGGAGTGGATGGTGATAATAACTATGATGATGACACCAGGAATTGAACCCAGAAAGAACGCAGGAATTCTACCACTGAACAACTAATTGATGGCTAACAACCATAACAACAGCAATAATAGTAACTTGGAGCACAAGAGCTTAAAAAGGAAATCATGAGAATTAATAGTCTACATAGAATTGTAGGATTGTGAGAAACCAATATTTCCTACTTGTATTCTCAAACCTTAAGCAATATTTTTCAACACAGTTACTTTTTTCCTTGTTTTATTTTTTTGTTAAAGGGTATTAATTTATACTTTTTTTTTCTGCACTGGCTAATTCAGTTGCAAAAATAATGGTATTAAATTTTTTGCCTTTTCCACTACAGAGAAGCTTCTCTCTCTATCTCTGAAAGAGTGAAAGAGTAAGGTTGCATACCTATGATGTCAAGATGACCTTCCCAAAATTTGATGCCTACAGCTAAACTTTAGTCATTGATAATATTTAAAAAAAATTAAAGGGTTTTATGAGGGATGATCTCCATTCTGAGGTGGAGAAGTTGGACTGATAAGACAGGAAGAAATGGAGGGACAACATGACATAATTGAAAGAATACTGGATTTGAGGTTATAGAAGCTGGGTTCTAATTGTGGCTCTGTCATTCACTCTAATTTAGAGCAAATCACTTGCTCTAGTTTTCTCATCTCTAAAGCAAAGAGTTTGGAATTAAATATCTTTAAGAAACTTTGTAATTCTAAATCTACAATGCTATGATTCAAAGAGATGTAAGTGGGTGGTAAATTCTTGGTTATCAGGCTCTGAATACTGAATGGAAGGATTGAGGAAGGTTGTAGAGATTATAGGAGATTGTATTACATAATTCTATAATTAGGAGATCATAGACCAGACTCTGTCCTGGATATTTGCTGTCCATCATCTGTCTGAAAAAAGGACACTAAATCCCCAATGTCTTCTGGATTTATGACTACATGATTATTATAGCCATTTGTTGGTGCTTGTTTTAACATATCTATAATGAACTATTTTAGACATCTCTAAAAGACTGTCAGTTGCAGAGAAGGTACAGACCAGCATTTGTACAAGGGGTTTCCTTACCTGGGTTTCCTTACCAGCTCCTATCCCTGTAAAGGAAATATTGCCACTCTATTTTACAGATGTGCAAAGTAGGTTTAAAGGATTCAACTAATCAGTAATCAGAATAAGCAGAAAACACATTTTAATCTCCTGATTTGGCCAACTGTGGAAACCTAATGCTTAAATTAGTCTATAAATCACTTTTATCTCTATATAAAATCAGTAATATCTTTCACTAAAGTACTCCCATATACAGTTGTGCTTTGTACTCCTATATGCCTAAAGTACTTAGCCTCAAATTGTATCTCTTTCTCTTGTCTTTTTTAAAATTAGTTTTATGTTAATTGATAGTTGTCCTTTTTCAATTGCAAACTCCCAAACATAATAATAATGCCTTTACATTTTTATAACTCTGTTCTCTACTGAAGTTCAGTTGCATTGTCTTATTTGACATGAAGGTGACTCTGGGTTCTTGAAGGCCATGCTAGTGGACCACAAGTTCTTTTAGGTCATATGAAGTTGGGAAGGCCTTCTTATGGAGTATGTGTTATTTGAGGAACATGCCAACCAAGTTTGGAGAGGCTCAACCCCTTTTTAATCTGGAATCTTCCATTATTACTCTACTGTAATTGCTCTTTCTAAGGTCACCAATGATCTTAATCTCCACATCTAATGGGCTTTTTATCTATCTATCTATCTATCTATCTATCTATCTATCTATCTATCTATCTATATATACTTCCATTTATTTATTTGTTCATTCATTCATTTATTTATTTTTCCCAATGGGCTTTTTAAGAAGTCCTTATCCTCTGTCAGCTGATCATAGCATCTGATATGCTATATATTGACCATTCCTTGAAGTGGGATTCTCCTTGTTCTTCTACCTTTTTTTAAACACCTCATCTTGTCTCCTTGCCGGATTCCTAATCTTATTCTCAGCTCCTTGGATGTTCCCAAATTTTCTGCCTTTAGACATCTTCTTTCTATTCTCTCTCCCATCCACTCTCACAATTTGTTACTCCCTCTATGCAGATAACACCCCAATCCTATCTCTAGCTATGATCTCTTTTCTGTATGTCTCTAACTTCCTACTTTACTGTGCTGTTCCAACTTCCTCCTGATTTTACTCTTTATGTAAATGGTATCACTGTCAACCCAGTCTATCACTTTTAAACGTTTTGAGTCATCTTTTTCCCTCATCTCAAGCTGTCACCAGTTCTTGTTGATTCCATTGTTACATCCTCTGCATGTCATCTTCTCCTTCTTCCCCTTTTTTAGCACTCATTGACAGCTTCCCACACTTTTACAATTGTTTCCTTTTGGCAATGGCCTCCTAAATCATTTTTTCTTCTTTTAATAATTCTTTATTAATTTTCTTTATGCACAAATCTGGTCATACTATTTCTTTTTTCCAAAATCTTCAGTAGCTCACTATTATCTACCAAGTAAGTTTCAAACTTCTTTGCCTAAAGTTAGAGACCCTCTCTCCTGCCTTTGCAGCCTAATTTTCTTCCAAGTATTCTACAGTCCAGCTGAATTGGATGATTCTATGTCCTCTGAACAGATCCTACATGTTCTCTACTTAATAATGCTTTTTCATGCCAATTCCCATCTCTGGCTTACCATCCTCCTGTATTCCAATTGATATAAAAAATTGCCCCCAAATCCATTGATAGTCAATGCTGTCAATTATACTTATCAATAGAGACATTTTAATAATTGGTTTATAATATGCTGAGCAAAGTTCCATGGTACACAAAAACCAATAGGCCACAAGCAATATTTTTAGAAACCTTATATAGGTTTTAATTACAAGGCAGAATGGATATGATGGAATTTTACAGAGAATAGAAGGGAAAGGTAGATTTACACATCAGAGAACAGATAGCAGAAAAGAAAAGATCTATATCGAGTAAAACAAGTAACTTAGCCAGTCAGCACCAGGCTATTGCTTATATTTTGAAGCTGGAATTTTATGAATAGCATAGAAATTAACCCAATAGCACCAGGACTATAAGTTGGTGTCTCAGCTTGTTTTTTGCAGACTATAACCAGTTGCATGACTTGCTTTCAACAGGAAATCATGGCACTGAAGTCAATACTAAAATTTTCTTATGTCATTATCCATTTTTAAGACACCATTGAAATGCCATCTCTTGGTCACAAAGTTCGTTCCTTCTTGGACTGTAAAATGAAGGGATTGGATTGTATGATTGCTAAGGTCCCTTATGGGTCTAAACCTTCTGACCCTATTACCCCACACAGCACCACTTTTTATTTAATAATTTGAACTATAGTAGTCTGTGTCTTATTCTATTGTTAGACTTTAAACTTATGGTTCTATGGGGACAGGGACCTTGTCTTATATAAACACTCCTTTCCCCTAGAGCCTAGTACAAGACTTTGAACATAATGATAATAGTTGCTAATATGTTTTTTGACTGGGTTGTGATTTGAGTCAGTAGGAGGAGAACCCACAGGGATGAAATCATAGATCCTTTAATTGAATAAAGAGTTTGACAGTTTACAAAGCACCTTCACAGATATTATCTCATGTAATTATTATTATAATAATAATTATCTGGAAGGAAGTTGGCTTAAGTAATGTTATGCCTATTTTACAGACAATGAAACTGAGGCTTAGGGAGGTTGTGATGTTGATGTAAGGGAAAGAAGATTGAATGGGATAAGGGAGATCCAAGAACTAGCTGTGTGACCTTCATATAAAGGAAAAACATGGAAAAGATTTCATCAGAAAAATGAATGAGTGAAAAAGGATTTTCACAAATAATATTTCATCTGATCTTATGACAGGAATAGGTAGAGGTAGTCTTAAGCAATGTCAAGCTTACTTTTTGAGAAAAGTTAGTATCTTGAAAGAGGGAAAGAAAGCCCTGGGCCCCTTGGTAAGTTGAATGGAACCCTTGTGGAAAATTTAGGGAAGGTAAAAGTCAAAAAGGATGGGCAGGTACAGGTTGGGGTCCTCATCATAGGAGGGAATACCCACATTAATGAGATCACAGATTCATTTGAGTATATAGGCAACTCATTAAATAACACCCTCTCTGATTGACAGATGAGTTACTGTTATCTGTAAACAACAGTATATAGAATCTTAGAGGTCAATGAGTTGAATAAAGCAAAAGAGTAGTTTGTAAGATTCTTTCCAACTTTAAAATTCAATGGTTCTATGAATTATCCAAAATTAAATGTAATTAAATGTAATATTAGACCTAGAAATCCAGGTTATCCATTTCAAGTCCCATTGTCATCTTGCTACAGTAAAGGTTATTGCCTCTCTATAACTGAAGAAAATGAAAATGTACACATTATTTAATGAGACTAAAGGCAGTGCTTTTGGGAGAAAAAAGTTTTATCATGACCTATTTTTGATTTTTCAGAGTTAGTTGAAAGATGGGGTAGGGTAAGGGGTGAGGGGAGGAAGAGAATAATCATTTATATAGCACCTACAATGTACTAGGCTCTGTGTTAGGTGTTTTTACAAATATTATCTCATTAGTACTTTCTATTCTTCCATAGCAGTACCCGAATCCAAAATCTAATATCAAATAGTAAGAAAAGTGCAAGGTGGAAAGATAATCTCCGGAAAGAGTGTAGATCTTTAGACAGATGCCCATTCTCACCTTCTTCATGGACAATAGGATAATTATGGGATAAGCAAACAGGATCCTCCCTACTGATGTTTTTTTCTTTTAATATAAATTTATTTATTTTTAGTTTTCAATATTTACTTCCACAAGATTTTTAGTTCTAAATTTTCACCCCATCTCACCCCTTCCCCTACCCCCAGATGGCATGCATTCTGAATATCCCTTCCCCTAGTCTGGCCTCTCTTCCATCTCTTCCCCCCTTCTCTTATCCCCTTCCCCTTCTATTTTCCTATAGGGCAGGATAGACTTCTGTATCCCATTTGCTGTATTTCTTATTTCCCAATTGCATGTGAAAACATTTTTTTTAAACATATGTTTTTAAAACTTTGGGTTCCAAATTTTCTCCCTTCCTCCCTCCCTACCCACCCTCATTGAAAAGGCAAGCAACTCAATATAGGTTATACATGTGCAATTATGCAAAACACTTCCATAGTAGACATGTTGTGAAAAACTAACTCTATTTCCCTTAAACCTATCCTGCCCTCCCATTTATTCTGTTCTTTCTTTTGACCCTGTCCCTCCTCAGAAGTATTTGCTTCTGATTACTCCCTTTCCCAATCTGCCCTCCTCTCTATCATCCCCCTGCTCTTTTGTCCCCTTCTCCCCCTATTTTCCTGTACGGTAAAACAGATTTCCATACCCAATTGAATGTGTATGTTATTCCCTCCATAAGCTGAATCCTATGAGAATGAGATTCACTCATTCCCTCTCACCTTCCCCCGTTTCCCCTCCACTGTAAAGAGCCTTTTTTTTTGTGAGATAATTTAGCCCATTCTACCTCTCCCTTTCTTCTTCTCCTAGTATAATCCTCTCATCTCTTAATTTTATTCTCCAGATATGACCCCTTCATCTTCAACTCACCCTGTGCCCTCTATCTTTATCTATCTAATCTTTCTATCTATCTATCTATCTATCTATCTATCTATCCATACATATAATTTTTTCCCTCCAACTACCCTAATACTGACAAAGGTCTCATGAGTTATAAATATCATCTTTCCATGCAGGAATGTAAACAGTTCAATCTTAATAAGTCTCTTATGATTTCTCTTTCCTGTTTACCTCTTCATGTTCCACTTGAGTCCTGTATTTGAAAGTCAAATTTTCTATTCAGCTCTGGTCTTTTCATCAAGGATGCTTGAAAGTCCTCTATTTCACTGAATGACCATTTTTCCCCCTGAAGGATTATACTCAGTTTTGCTGGGTCGATGATTCTTGGTTGTAATCCTATCTCCTTTGCCCTCTGGAATATTATATTCCATGCCCTGCAGTCCTTTAATGTAGAAGCTGCTAAATCTTGTGTTATCCTGATTGTGTTTCCACAATACTTGAATTGTTTCTTTCTGGCAGCTTGTAATATTTTCTCCTTGACCTGGGAACTCTGGAATTTGGCTACAATATTCCTAGGAGTTTTCCTTTGGGGATCTCTTTCAGGAGGAGATCTGTGGATTCTTTCAATTTCTATTTTGCCCTCTGGTTCTAAAATATCAGGGCAGTTTTCCTTGATAATTTCTTGAAAGATGACGTCTAGGCTCTTTTTTTGATCATGGCTTTCAGAGAGTCCAAAAATTTTTAAATTCTCTCTCCTGGATCTATTTTCCAGGTCAGTTGTTTTTCCAATAAGATATTTCACATTGTCTTCTAATTTTTCATTCTTTTGGATTTGTTTTACAGTGTCTTGATTTCTCATAAAGTCACTGTCTTCCAATTGCTCTATTCTAATTTTTAAGGAAGTATTTTCTTCAGTAATCTTTTGGACTTCCTTTTCCATTTGGCCAATTTTTCTTTTTAGGGCATTCTTCTCCTCATTGGCTTTTTGGACCTCTTTTGCCATTTGGTTTAGGCTGTTTTTTAAGGTGTTATTTTCTTCAGTATTTTTTTGAGTCTCCTTTAGCAAGTTGCTGACTTGTTTTTCATGATTTTCTTGCATCACTCTCATTTCTCTTCCCAGTTTTTCCTCTACTTCTCTTCCTTGCTTCTCAAAATCCCTTCTGAGCTCTTCCAAGGCCTGGGACTGATTCATATTTTTCTTGGAGGCTTTGGATGTAGGAGCTTTGACTTTGTTGTCTTCTTCTGGTTGTATGTTTTGATCTTGTCACCAAAGGAAGATAATATAGTCTGACTCTTTTTGTGCTGCTTGCTCACGATCCTGGCCAATTACTTGAGTTTTAAACTCTTTGTTAAGGTAAGAGTCTGCTTCCAATGTGGAGAATGTACTGTCCCAAACTTCGGGGGTTTGTACAACTGTTTTCAGAAATACTTGTAGGTACCTGTAAATTTTCAGTTCTTGTAAGGTGGTATGATAAGGGGCGAGGTGTTTACTCCTTTCCTGGTCTGTGCTGTGGTCTGTTAGTAACCACAAACACTCCTGTCTGTCCTGGAACTGTGAGGAAGGTTTCCTTTCCACAGCCACTACAAGCTCCACCAAGACAGCATCAGCTTTCCTCCTGCCCCAGGACCACAGCCCAGAACTGTGACCCAGATCCAAGTTCAGGCAAAGCAAGAGATCCCTGCAATCCCCCCTGATCAGCTGCTGGATTCCGGCTCAGTCTATGGGCTGGAAGCTCAGAAGGCAGCTGCCTCCCCACGGCCGTGCTCTTGGGGAACTGGAGCTGAGACTCCACCTGTAAATCACCACAGCTGCCCCCGATTCAGTCCTCTGAGGCCTACTTCAAGTTTGCTGCGGCCTGAGTGCCCATGCGGAACTGTACTCCTCTCCCAGCCTGGCCGATATGCCTTTCCGATCAGTCATGCAGGCTGTCTTGGGCTGGAAATTTGTTTCACTCTGTCTTTTTGTGGGTTCTGCTGCTTTAGAATTTGTTTAGAGCCATTTTTTATAGGTATTTGGAGGGGTTTAGGGGAGAGCTCAAGCAAGTCACTGCTTTCACTCTGCCATCTTGGCTCCCCCCCCAGGATTACTGTTTTTTTTTTTAATGGAGTCATAAAGGAGGCAATAAACAATTTTAATCCAGGTGTTAGTGGTGGCAGTGATGGAGGATATAGATTACATGGGATTGCTGAGTGATATGGAGAAGGAAGGTCCTACCAGAACCTTTATACATTATGCGTAGCAGAAAACTGGTCACAGTTAGCAAATGCTACATTCATCTGAACAAAACTGTGTATTTTAATTCATACACAAAAATGATCAAAAATGGAAAAGAACTCAAAGAAAAAAAAAGATCTTTGGTTCAGTCCAGTTTAGTCAAGCTCCTAATGAGTGCACCTATTGTTTTGAGTTTGCAAGGTCCTTTTGCTGTTCTTAACAACCTAAATATCTTTAGGGCATAACCCAGGTGTAATCTATGTTCTCAGAAAAGATTCCATATTGATTGAATTGTTCTGCTCTTTTGTCTGGATCACTGATTTACAATGATTATTAGAACAAGGTGCCTACCACTTTTTGGCAAGCTGATAATTGCTTCAGTAATAGTTCTGTGTGTAGTTTGGACATCTGACAATTCTATTTTCTATTACACCCATACATTTTAATCCTGCACTGTATTTTAATGAAATGAAGGATAAGAAACCTGTAACATATATCTGATTGCTTATTCAAATTATATACTTTGGGTGCTTATTTGCATTGCAAATCTTGTTCAAAATGGCTTTTTGCACAAAAGGGCATTGATGAACCTGAAAGCTTCCAGAGAAGGGCACAACAGTGGTGAGCCTATATCATACCCAGGATCAGCTGACAGTACTGGAAATATTTCATCTGGAGATGGAAAACTTTGGGTTGTATGTTAGTTGTCTTCACGTATCTGGAGGGATGTCATATGGAAGAGGGATCGGACTTGTTCTGTTTGGTACCACAGAGCAGAACCAATAGCCTGGGTGGAAATTTCAGAGTAAAATTTAGACTTAGTGAAAGGGAGAAACAAAACAAAACTTTGCTAACAATTAGAGCTGTTCAAAAAAGGGAAATTGACTGCTTCAGGAGCTAGTGGTCCCCCCCTCTTTGGAGGTCTTCAAAGCAGAGGAACCCACTTGACTGGCATGCTGCAGAGCCAGATTCTTTTTTCAGGTATAGATTAGATTAGATAGCCATAGAGGACCTTTCTAACGAGATTATTTGATAGCTTACTTGGCATTATTAATAGAGAGCCACTCTAAGGCATTTGATTGAAATACACACATATGCTCACCTATAGGAAGTCTTTCCTTATCCCCCTTACAGCTAGTGCCTTCCTTTTGTGGATTATCTTTGTGCACAGCCTTAGTGTTATCTCTTTTATTAGAATGTGAGCTCCTCCAGAGCCTATACTGTCTTTTTGTCCTTTGTCATTCTTTTATCTCCAAAGCTTCGAATCCTGCCTGGTAGGCACTTAATACACATTTATTGACTTACAGAATGGCCCACATATACAAGTAACTTATATATAACTTTTCAGGAAGTTCTATAGAGCCAGTCAAGCCCTAAGTGGAACTACTTGATTTGGCAATATGGCGATAATTCTAGGGATTACTGTTGTTTATGTGTACATGTAGAACTGAAAACTACTTTGTGAGATAGTGAGGAAAACTTTCCGTACTGTGCTGATTTGGATGTGCTCATAATTGTGCTTTGGTTTGAAGGTAGAGACCCTGGTGGTGTTTTTGGCTGTCCTTCTAAGGCTTTCAGTTTAGCTATAGGCTTAAGGCTTTTTTCTGTGTATGTGTGAGGCAATTGGGGTTAAACGACTTGCCCAGAGTCACACAGCTAGGGTTATGTGTCTGAAGCCGAATTTGAACTCAGATCCTCTTGACTCCAGGGCCTGTGCTCTATCCACTGCTCCACCTAGCTGCCCCACGGCTTTTGTTTTAACAAAGGTTTTGTTGTTATTTCAGTCATGTCCCACTTTTTGTGACAGGTTTTCTTGGCAAAGATACTGGAGTAGTTTGCCATTTCCTTCTCCAGCTCCTTTTACAGGTGAAGAAACTGAGGCAAAGAGGGTTAAATGACTTGCTCAGAGTCACACAGCTAGTGCCAGAGGCTAGATTTGAACTCAGGAAGATGAATATTCCTGACTGTAGATTCAACACTCTATCTACTGAGCCATCTAGATGTCTTTAACAAAGTTTACCAGGATTTTGGCAGCATTGTGGGTGGGAGAAAAGAAAAAAAGAAAAAAAAAGATAATATCTATTCCCTGACCCAAACCAAAAGCTAAAGTTGAGCCAAACCCTCCCTCCATGAGCCAGCCTTAATGGGAGGTGCCAAGTTGAAACTACTTTCCCACTTTGACTCACTGGATATTTATTTTCCTTAGACACCAAATAATGCATTCTAGGCCAAGTTGTCTTGCTGAACATAGCCATGCCCCAGTCTCACTGATGTCATTACCACTTCACAGGGACAACTAATTTTCTGAAATTTATTCAGAAGATATTAAAGCTAAAGGAAACATTAGAAATCTTTCAGTTAAAACTCCTAATTTTGTAGATGAGAAAGCTGAGCCTCAGAAAGGGCATATGTTTTACCTAAGGTTTCACAGTTCCCTGGGGATACAGATGACCAGAAGTTAGGCTTTCTGTGCTCCCACACCAACGCTCTTTCCAGCACATACGGCTTCAATCAGTGAGTATTATTTCATACTTACTGTGTGCCTCACATTGAAGTCCTATGGTCTTGGGCAAACTACAGCCCCTGGCTTGTGAACTAAATTATTTTTACATTATAAAATCAAGTTTTACTGTTTTTAAACACATAGAATCTTTTCTTAGTGAGCTGGCCAAACAAAAACAGACAGTGGACGATAATTTGCTGACCCCTGACTGCAATGTCTTTGAAGGCGAGGGCTGTTTTATTTTCACCTGTGCCTTCCTAGAACCCAGTAGAGTTCACAGCATATAGAAAGTGCTTAAGAAATGCCTGTTAACTAGTTGATTGGTCTGTTCTTATTCCTGCTGTTCAGTCACGTCTGACTCTTTGTGGCCCCGTTTGGGGTTTTCTTGGCAAAGACGCTAGAGTGTCCATAATGATCTCCAAAGAGTATTTTACAGAATTGCAGTCCAGCCTATTGCATATAAGGGAAGTCTCTTAAGAACAGGAAGTACAGAAGGGTAACTGAAATCTATTTTAGATGGCCTGTGCAGGGGTGGGGAACCTTCGGCTTTGAGGCCACATGTGGCCCTTCTAGGTCCCTGGGTGCGGCCTTTTGACCAAGTCCAAATTTTACAGAACAAATCCTTTTATTTGAGGGGATCTGTTCTGTGTAGTTTGGATTCAGTCAAAAAGCCACAGTTCAGGACCTAGAAGGCCACAGGTTCCCCACCGCTGGCCCCTATGGAAAGATACAAAAATCCTTATTGGATTTTTCTTCTGGGAATCTTTATAAAATAGCATGGCTCCTTTTTTTTTTTCCTTCTCTTTTTTACCTAATAGCTAGAGGACTTTGCCTGAGCATCTTCTCTTCAGGCCTTTGCCCTAAAATCCTTTCAATATCATCACTATTGTCTTCTCTGTTGCAGTTCAACTCTGTAATTACTGCCTTTTACCCCATTCCCAGCTGCTGCTTATGGGAGCTTGTCTCTTCAATCGGCTCTTCATAAATAGTCAATATATCTTTCCCACTGGCACCTCCCTTGTTGTTTCCAAATATGCCCAGGTTCTTATAAAACCCTGGTTCTTATGAAACCTTTATTCGATCCTAACTGTTAGCCTATCTTCTTCTCCCTTTCACCACCAAGCTCCTCCAAAAAGCTGACTATACTCATTGTTTCCACTTTCTTACTTGCTTCTCAGCTCCTCAGACGCAGGAGTTGGCAAACAGCAACAACAGAGAACCCGGGAGTTGGAGTCAGAAATGTGATGTTCAAATTCTAGTTCTAATGCATAACGGCGTGACTTTGGCTAAGTCACCTAACTTCTGAGTCTTAGTTCCTCTTCTGTGAAATGAGGGAGTTGGGCTAGGTGTTCCTAAGGTCCTTTCTAGCTCTAAATATGTAATCTTGTTGGCACAATAATAAAGTACAACCTTTTTTTCAAAGAGCATTCATAAGCCTCTAAAATCTGATTCTCACCTCTAGCTCCAGCCTTATTTCCTAATACTCCCTCTTCATTTGCTCTCCACGCCAGCCATATTGGCTCCTGGTTTTCACTTAACTGCATTGTGAAGTTCCTTGCCTTTCTGACATGGCTCACAGTGTTTTCTGTGACAAGATTGTCCGTCTCTTTATGCTTTCAAGAATTTGTTTGTTGAAATTTTACATTCTGTATTTCAAGAATCCACTGGTATTCAATGCTGTTCCTAATCTACAGTCTCCCCTTTCCAGTCTTCTTACACCTCATACCCCCCTGTCTCTCATGTACTCTATTATCCAGGGACACTGGCCTTTCTACTGTTCCTCAAACAAAAAGCTCCATTTTTGTCTCCTATCATTTTCACTGTCTTTCCCCTAGGGCTGGAATGCTTTCTCTCCTCATCTCTGCCTCCCAGCTTTCCTGGATTCCTTCAAATTCCAGCTAAAATCTCATCTGTAGGAAACCTTTCCCAATCCTCCTTAATTCTAGTGCCTTCACTCTGTTGATTATTTCTGATGTATCTCACGTGTAGCCTGCTTGTGCATAGTTATTTGCATGTTTTTTCCTTTATTAGACTGTGAGATCTTTGAGGGCAGGGACTGTCTTTTGCCTTTTTTTCTTTTTCTTTTTTCTTTTGGTATCCTCAGTGCTTAGCATAATGCCTTCTACATAGTAGATTTATAGTAAATGTTTCTTAAGTGACTGATGTGAAGGATTCCCTAACCCCTTAACTAGAAATGATCTTTCTTTTTCCTGTGAGTTCTCAAAATATTTTCCTTCTTACTTCTGTTATGTATTTATTGTTTTGTGATTTCATTGGCATACACACATATTTTTGCCCCCCAAAAATCATTACTTCAATATGTGGCTGAAAGTGCCACACTGTATGGAAAAGAAGATGGCTTAGAGTCAGGAGATCCTGTTTTGAAACCTGTCACTTAAACTTAATAGGTGTATGACCGTGAGCATTTGTTCCAAACTTCAGTTTCCTTACCTGTAAGATGGACCATGTTATTGTGAGGATCAAATTAAACAAATAAATAAGTAAAGGATTTTGTAAACTTTAAAGTCCCATGTAAATGTCAGCAGCTATTAAATGACTTACCTGAGATTATTTCATAAATGAAAGAACCCTTTATGATAAAGAATATTTTTCTTTGAGTGATTTAAGATAATTGATTCAAGCATTTTGTAACAGATATATGTAATTATACAGACATATATTGTGCGTGTACTTATATACATGCACATATATATACATACATGTGTATCATCAGAGCCAAATGTTTCTGAATAGGCTTCCAGGGATTAGTTTAAGCTGATGGAATTAGTTAAGATGTTAATTAGTTAAGCTAATCAGAATAAGATGGAGTTTGAAGGTGGAGGGGAAGAAGAATTAAACAGGGCATGGTGATTTTGTGCTCCAATTTGGGAGCACTCATTAGGAGTATTAGTTGTTTTGCTGGAGGGGATTGTAATGGGGGTTTACTGAATGCTTCAAAAGCCACTTGAGTTTCTGAGTTAGTTAAAGACACCTACCTTTTTGGCTCTGTAGACAGTGGAAGAAGGTTGCTCTCAACCACATGGTAGACCTCCAAAGAATGTCCATCCATATATATCCTCTCTTCTTGCAATCTCCCAGAAGCAGGTACCTAGTATCTTCCATTTTGATGACATTATCTTGGGTGGTCTAAGCATGGATCAAATCTCTGTTATAGGAGGATGGCCTTGCTGTAGTGTCAGGGAAGTTCCCTGGATCAAACAGCTGAGTTCCTTTCTCCCTCCTTTTTTCCTGCCCCTTCTACACGGGCTGCTTCTCTAGTAGAAATCCCTCATAAAACTTTAGAACATAAGTACTTTTACTCTTTCTAGGAAAACACTTCCCCCTTCCATCTACCACCCTGTCTACTCCTCCTCCCCCCAGTTCTCTACCCATCCGCCTACTCCTTCTGGTCTAGAGTTCACTTCCATTTTTGATGTGGTTCAAGTGATTCTGGAGAAGAATGAAACAATTCTATGTCACTTCTTTTTAGTCTACATAGGTGCTGTCCCAGGGCAGTTTTAGCTGTTTGATACGTCAGCCTTATCAACGTAGTTTCTTGCAATATTTTTGTATGAAGTCTTTACCTCAGTTTCTAACTTATGATCAGTTGTGCCTTGTGCTTGATACTTCTGTCCACTGTTTCTAACCATTGTGGGTTTGGGGGCAAGGGTGAGCTAGTTTCACGCATGTACAGTGGCAACTTTTCTGCCTTTTCTCTTACCCTATCCCCGACCAAGCTTTCCATGTCATTGTAAATGTCTCTATTACAAGCTCACTGGATTTTTTCTCTTGAGGTATAAAGGTCTTTGTTATACAGAAGTGTAGATGTGGTGGAATGTACTGTTCTAAATACATTTCTCAAAATGCATATTCTCTGCTAAAATGATAAAATCAACAAATATTTATTAGATGCTTATCATGAGCAAGAGACTATATCAAATTAAGCATATAAAACATTCCCTGTCTTCAGTATTTCTGTTGGAGAGAGTAGACATTTTATTACTTAAGATGGATCCATTATGTGGAGAGAGTGATGTATGGCCAACATGTTCTATTGGCTGTATTATAGCATTGTCAAGTGTTATAGAAATGAAGTAGAACCAGCAAGTTATACCTCTGTTAATAGCCTCTGTCAAGGCATTGGACGTCCATTTTGAGAAGAGAGGAAGCTAACCTGAGATCACTCCTGAAGGGTAGATGTTTTTTACATATATCTGGAGTTTTGAGAGACAACTATGCTTCCACGCTTCCCATTAGTCTGTGATCTCATCAATGTAGTATTCCTTTCTCTGAGGGAGATCTCAACCAAATCATTCTAGCCTATCCTGTATGACCCATGTCCTTTTGTTATCACTGTCTGCCCAAATTGCTCAGGACCTTTCTCTAGTTCTCTTGGCATTTCATGGATACCAATGGAGTGCATTGGTTGTCCATGAGTTATTAGTGCAGAGGGTGCCCAACCTGTGGAGGAGTTTTAGGAAGACATAAACAAGAGTCATATAAAATGAGAAAATGTGGATGGGTTGTCATCACTGAATATAGAGCCCACTTCAGTGGAATCATAGATCCACTGAAATATTGAAGTTGGAGAGATAAGAAACAGAGACTTGAAAAAATAAATATAGCTCATTAAATAACGGGTAATTAATAAAGTGCTTGTTGAGTGAATATAAGATTCAAATTGTAGTTTTTAATGATTAAAGAGATTTTCTAAGCAGTATATGATTAAGCACCAGGTGAATGGTACAGACAAATGCTGGCAGAATTCAGAAGGAGTCTAACACTAAGGTTTTCTAAGGTTGGGAGTTCATCGAAAAGATTTTATGGAAGATACTGGATAAGGGTGAGTGAAAGAGTGGATAGAGTTTGGGTAGGTGGAGAATAGGGAAGTATCCACTGTAGTTTAGAGGAGAAGTTGAGCAAGAGTGCAGAGGACCCCAAACTCTACATGTATTAGTAGAGAATAATTCATAAATGATGAAATAGCTGAGGAGATCTAAAGTGTGAATCTATTGGAAGATCAATGGAGAAGGAAAATGTATGAATGATATTATAAAAATTGTTACTCTTAAAAAACAAGCATACATTTTTAGTACTCAGAATACTTCTCCCTCCAGACAAGATTATGAATGGCTGATGACTGTTTTTGTGTTTAAAGATCCTTTGTAGCAAGGATTCTACCACTTCACTGGGGAATCCATTCCAGAATTTAGTACCCTCCACTATTTGTGGGTGTTCTTTCTTTTATATAATGCAGATTTTATACATGTCATATGTAAAAACCCTTAAAAATATTCCTCTTAAAAATTTCCTAATGGTTATGCTGAACAGCTGGTTATCTTCCTTGGAATAACAATTTTCCATATACTGTTAAGAGGATGACTATTTTACTATCTGTCATATTTCTTGGCCCCAGATCTAAAAAGTCCCAATTCTTTTAGGCTGACTTTGGAGGTATTCTTCCCATGAGAGGACTTTCATTTTTATTATTGATGTTGTCTTAAGGTCATAGTTTTGAAGCCACAAGGGACCTTAGAAGCCATACAGGACAGACCTCTTCATTTTCCAGATGGAGATCAAATGATTGGCCCAAGGTCAGTCAAGTTGGGAATAGGAAAGCGGAGATTTAAATTCAGATCTTTGACTTCAAATACCAGCATTCTTTTCCACTGTACCCTGTGAGGCCTCTGTCACAAATGCAAACAACAAAGGAATTACTAAATATCTTTGCTCAAGGATGGTCTTCTGCCCTGGGATCATTGTGCAGGATATATGCACCCTCACTTTATTCTTCTCCCTCAAGAGAACTGCTATTACATAATTGTGAAATACAGACTTTGTTATCTTTTTTTTTTTTAAGAAAGAACACACACACACACCACACACACACACAAAGGGGGCAGCTAGGTGGAACAGTAGATAGATTTCTGGGTGTGGAGTCAGGCAGACCTGATTTAAAATCTAGCGTCAGACACTTACTAGCTATGTGAACCTTGGGCAAGTCACTTAAACTTTTGTTTGCCTCAGTTTCCTTATCTGTAAATTGGGGATAATAATAATACCTACCACCCAAGGTTGTTATGATCAAATGAGATAAAAGTGCTTAGCACAGTGTCTGGCACATCTCAAGTGCTATATAAATGTTAGCTATCACTATTATTGTGACTATTGTGATTACAATCTTTCATTTTCCTTTTATTATATTTTGTTATGCTATTCTACCTGGAACATTTTGGTAAACTGAAGCCTATTTTCCGTTAATATTAACCTCACCTGGCTAAAAAAAAAAACCTTGAGTCATAGAACGGAAATATTAAGGGAAGATTTTTGACATTTCTGAGATATGAAACCAAACGAGAGGAAAAAGGAAATCCGGTATCTTTACATTCCCCTCCCCCCGCCAAATATTTTATTTGAGGAAGGTTCACCTGAAGCAGACTGTAGGCATGTAAATCTCCCTTCCCAATCAGCCCATTGTGAACCCTCTAAATGTGGTTTAATCTGTAATTTGATTTAGTTTATCTTATATGCTCTATTTAACTAGGTTTGTTTCCTTAGGGGGTGTATGAAATTATGATTCTGTTTAACTAAGTTTCTTTATGTTTCGTGAAGTCAAAGGAAACATGATGTAATGAATCTATTTGACTAGGCCTTTGTGGCTTTTATAGCTTAAGGGTATAAAGATAATTATATGTTAAAATTTTTTTTGGTTCCTCTGATATAATTTTATCTATAAAGAAAGAAACTCCAATCTTAGTCTAGGGTTATTATTTTTTTTAAATTCTGAACCTGTGCTTAAGCATAATAAAACCCAGGTTTTTAGCTGTGTAATTTCTGTGCTGTGGTTGATTTATTTCAGCAGCAGTAACCTACCATATGAACTCAAAGAGGAGATATTTTTCCCATGACACTATTATTCTTATGAAATGACACCAAATAAAAGCAATGATAATGATGTGGTTTAATGCAATGTTTTGAGAACACAGTTCGAAAATACTTCAGAGGTGTTATTAATATCTTCAGATTCACCAGTCTGTGGAGCTAAGGTTGAAGTAGCACGTACTCATTGAGAGAAACCCTTTCAGTATGTTTACCAAAGCATGGGAGAATTGAGTTCCCTATGACATAGGAACAACAAATAGGCATTTCTGCCTTTGGGAGTTTCAATTTAATTTATTTTGTATTTATTAAGCACAGGGATGGGGGAGCAGTTTATGTAATGGTGTAGAGATGAGAAATTGCATGCAATAAAAAGCAGCAATTGTGAAGGCCAATTTATGCATAAAAAGACCTAGAAAGAATAAACTTTTGAAGGGATTGTTTCTTTTTTGTCTGTGCATCCCCAGTGTTTAGCAAAATGCCTGCTAGTAGAAGGAGCTTAATAAATGGATTGTAGGAGAGGGATGGGGAACTGATACATACTGGATTTTTAATTTCATTGCTATAGGGAACTAACAGATGAGGAAAGTCCCTCAATCAATGCAGTTCAGGACTTTCTATGCAACTCATAGTCAGGGAGACTTCCTTAGAATTTTGAGAGGTTCAATGATTTGCTGAGGGTCACACAACCAGTATGTGTCATGGACAGGACATAACTTAAGTGTACCTGACTGCAAGGTTGGTTGGCTATCTCCTATGCTGGATGGTGAAGGGCTTTAAATTCCAAAATGGAAAAAAAAAGAGTTTGTATCTTATTCCAGAAGCAATGAGGTAGACTATAGCTTCATAAGCTATAGGAATATTGCTTTGGAAGCAGCATTAGGATAGATTGGAGAGGGGAGAAACTTGAGGCAGAAAGATGAATTAAGTTATAGTCCAAGGGGAAGGTGAGGAGAGTTTGGGCTACCAGGGTGATAGTCATGTGAACGGGAAGAAGGGTATGGATATGGGAGATGTTAGGAAGTAGAGCTGATGTGACTTGACAACTGCATGGATGTTGGGGGCTGGGGGACAGGGAAGACTTGAGGATGACTCCTTGGTTGTGAACTTGAGTGGCTAGGAGTACAGTGATAATTTTAACAAAATAAAGAAGCTAAGAAGAGAAAAGGCTTAGGCAGGAAACATGAGTACAGGTACTTAACACCAGATTTAAAGATACCTTTCATCATTTGACTCTTAAAGTCATACTCTGCCCTTTCAAGATCTTCTTTCTTGAAATTCCTTCAAAAGAATCACAGAATCATAGACTTTCAATTGGAAGGGACCTCAGTGGCCACCTAGTTGAACCCATACCCACGTCTTCCTTTCCAAATGTACTCAATAGCATACCTGAGATTGATCAGGCTTTGCTTTAAGCACCCCCTCCTCAACCTTCCCTTCCTCCCCAACTCACCTCCCCCACCTCTAGTAAAGAGGAATGAGCCACCTCTCAAGAGAGTCTATTCTTCTTTTGAAAAGCTGTAATGGTTAGAAGGTCTTTCATTCTGCCAAACCTGAATATGCTTCTTTGCAACTTTTATCCATTGCTCCTAAGCCTGACACCTGGGACCAAGACCAAGTCTTCAATATCCAATTCATAACATGAGTTATATGATAGTTCTGATGGCCAAAACCACAGTTCCTTGTAATTTCTCCCAATCTGTAAACAGAGAATACCAAATCTAAATTCCTGAGCTCTTTCATAATTTAAATCACTCAGAATACAAAAACTGAATTCAGTGTTACTCCAAAATTTTGTCATTGTTGAGGGTTCCCACAAACCATTCACATTACTCTTTTTTTTTTTTGGTGTAGTTTCACTTTCCCCTTCTGTTTGTGAACAACAGACACCTATTCTGATACACAAAGAGTTATAGCAGTTAAAATGATGCCTGATAACCCTGGGCCAGAGTGGAGATAACTTTTTATAAAAATTACAGGACTTCCATGAAGCCATTTGGGACATTTTCAAAGCCTTGGCTGGCTGACTTTTCTGGAGGCCTTCACTTAACCCATTACCTCAAAAATCTTGAGTATGTGAGAGAGAAAGGCAGTAATTAAAGAATGGAGCACTCTTCCCCTCCTCCCATCTCAACCACTATAGTTCACAAATATTACACAAGGAGGTTATTGGTGGAATTTCAGGCCAGGAGATAGGAAAGAGAAGAGTCAACTATTTGTGAAACTGCAAAACTTTATTTCATTAAAAAAATAACCAACCCAAGGGTCTCAGATCATTTTGGTTCATGTGTTAGATATATTTTTTCAAAAGGTCTATCTCACAGATTGCCCCATTGTAAGCAGTAGAGTGAAGTAGGGTCCAGGGACACTAATGGCATGGTAACACAAGACAATTAGTGTACCACTTAAAGGTAGACAGAAGGAAATGATTATTCTAGAACTTAAATTAAAGGTAATTAGAACAATTAACCCTGGTAGCCAATGACTTGATTCCATTTATTGGCCTGTGCGGAGGAAACATCCCTAGATAATCAGTGAAATATTTGTAAGTAAATAACTTGCCTTTGTTGTTCAGCCTCAGTGATAAGCTGAAAATGCATGAAAAAAATCTATTTGAGGGCCATTATGTGAAGTGTAATAGAGGAAAAAACAGGGGGCTGAGAGTTAAGAGAAGAGGATAAGCTATGTGGCTATGGGCGTACTATCTGACCTCTCTCACCATTCGTTTTTTTCATTAGTAAAATGAGGGGAAGGAGGGAATTTGGACTAGCATAAACTAGATTATAATGTCATAGATTTAGAGCTACAAGGGATGTTAGAAGTTACATAGTCTCACCCTCCTCATTTTACAAATGAGAAAATTGAGGCCCACACATATTAAACAACTTGCCCATGGACATGCAAATTGTAAATTGCAGAACCAAATTTGAACTCAGGTCCTGTAATTCTAAGTTCAGAGCTTATTCCTGGACCTCAGGTCCCTTAAAGCTCTGAAAGGCTTTCATTTCATGATAAAGTCAGAATAGTCATTTGTTGCAAATAGACAGAGGGGAAAAGAATATAATGAGCCTGCATGGTATACTGGAAAGAAATTCATCTAGCAGTCAGGAGACCTCCACTCTGGTTTCAAACATGCTAGTAAATAACAGTGGGACCTTTGACAAGTCACTTCACTAGATTGTGAGCTCCTTGAGGGCAGGGACTAGTCTTTTGACTCTTTTTGTATTCTCAATTCTTCATATAGGGCCAGGCCCTTAACAGATGCTTTTTGACATTGACTGGATTGACTGACTGACTTTACCTTTCTGGGCCACAGTTTCTTTATCTGTAAACAGAATTTCGGGTTAGCAATTTCTAAAGCACTTTCCAGATCTAATTTTCTGTGTTTCTACTCACCGTTCATTTAGCAATCATGTATTAATTGCCTTCCACCAGTATTTCCAAGGAAATGAGATGATGTCTTTGGAAAGTACCAATGAAATAATTAGGAAAGAAAGCAAGAGTATATAATTCTATATAAAAAAAGCTCCATCAGGTCAAAGAGCCTATCTGTTGTTTCTCCCCTGGTACCTTGCACCTAGTAGGTACTCAGTGAATATCAAATGACAACCCTTTCTATAGTGCTGTAAAGTTTATGAAGAATTTTCCTAGGAATAGTATTCTCACGTATGTGGTACATTTATAACCACCTCCATTTTACTGAGGAAATTGGGACTATGAGGGTCAGTGGCTTACCAAGTGCCACAGGATCACAGAATTTGGGAGCTGGAAGGGATCTCTGTGGCTGTCCATGTAATCCATACACACAGGTGTGAAGTGTCAGAGCAGGGATTCAAACCCAGGTTTTACCAAAATCTATATTCAGTGCTATTTCTGCTCTGCATTACTGCATCTCACTGATTGCAGTGTGTGTAATTTATTTTACAACTATTTTCCCCCGCTATGTGCACAATGTATACCTTGCTTTCTCTCTCCATTTCACTAAAAATAATAGCTATCAAGCTGGAGGTCACAAAGAAAGATCCTTGATACCTCTATTGACTCAGTTGTGTTATCAGCTTGTTATGATTGTGAACCTCATTTTCATATAAGAAGTTAATTAAAATGAATGCTCATTGTGTAAAAAATAATGTATGAAATGATTTGGAGAGAGATGGAAGAAATACAAGGAAATCCTGCTCTTCTAAAACTTACAGTGTAATTGGGGAGGCAGAAATATTATGTGTTGCTACACATTTTATAGTTTAGGCACGGTGGATAAAGCTCTGCACCTGGAATTCGGGGAAAAACAGTTCAAATATATCCTCAGAAACTTGCTAGCTGTGTGACCTTGGGCAAGTCATTTGACCCTGTTTGCCTCAGTTTCCTTATTTGTAAAATGGGTTGGAGGAGGAAATGGCTGAATCACTCCAATATCTTTGCCAAGAAAACCCCCAATGGGGTCACAAAGAGTTAGGGATAACTGGATTGAATGAACAACAACGAAAAAACCTCAGAGGGAAGGCACTAGCAGTGAGAGTGAGAGAGGGAAGAGAGAAGAGTCTCCTATGGAAGACAGGATTTGAGTTCAGTCTTAAAAGAAGTCAGTAAGTAGGTGGAGGTGAGGTAAAAGAGCATTCTGGGAATGGGGAACATCTAATGGAAAGGTACAGAGTTGGGAGATAGAGTGTTACATGTGAGCAACAGCAAGAAGGCTAATGTTGCAGGGCCTTAAAAAAATCATGATGTGCTTTTGAATTAGGTGATATCAGGAAACATTTTTTTCCTTTCTAGAAACCTTCCATTCTTTTCCATTCATTTCTTTCAGTCATTTCTAATTTCTATTTACATCTGTTTTCCAAAGTTGGCTAGTAGCTTTTAGTAACAAGATTTATATCATAAAAGTTTAATTGAATTACTTAGTAAGCAATATTCTTTTATTACATTTTGGACTTAATACTTACAAATATTTTGGACCGCTTGTGAGCATTTAGTTTGTAGCTCTAAGGAAAAAAAAGGAAATTATTATATAGTACAACTGGAAGACAAAAAAAAAACCTTTTTGGAATGGTTGATTTATTCATTGGGAACAAAGAAACCTGGTAACTAGCCAGGTTCAGTAAAAGATTCTTACATGGATGGGATTGCTGCCTGAGTTTTACTTTTGTCTAGTATGTGAAATGAGCCAAAAACACACATGGATGTTGAAAGATTTGACAAGGGATCTGGTAGGACTTGTCATACCAGATGGAGTCGTCATACTATTTGCTCACCTCCATTATTGTCTCCTAGATCTTTTTGATAACTAGCATTTATATAGTACCTTAATGTTTTCAGAATCTTTACAAGTATTATCTCATTTGCTCCTTATCACAACTCTGGGACCTAGGTGCTATCATTAGCCCCATTTTACAGATGAGGAACCTGAGGAAAACAGGGGTTCAGTGACTTGCCAGGATCACACACCTAGTAAGTGTCTGAGGCCAGATTTGAACTCAGATCTTTCTGCCTCCAGGTCCAGAGCACTATTTCCTGAGCCACCTGTATAGAGGTTCATTTTCATCGAAGGTTTCCCTCTTCCAAAATATTGGACACAAAAATGGGCTTTGGAAAAATGAAATAATTCTTCAGTTTGTACTTCTGCTCTTGGTTATATCTATACTCTCAGTGATTTGAATATTCTCTTCAATGGTGCAAATCATAGTTTATCCATGCCTTATCATCTTGTGCCCTTCTTGCCTGTGTTCACAATGAGGTTCACCCAGTGTGGTAAGAACCTTTCTCAGGATCTCTTGACATTATGCAGGTACCACTGGAATAGATAGGCTGTCCATCTTATGCACCTCTTTTGCTATGTGATTGGTTCACCTCCTTTTGGGGAGTCATTCCTTTCTCTAATGACATCTTTATACTATTTTACCTGCATAAGTCTGTTGGGAATACATTGCAACCTACACATGCACACCACCCACAGAATTCTGTATGGCACTCTGAGTGGCTCTGAGCTTTTGCATGACTTCAGAAGCTATGGTATTCCATGACAAATAACCACACAGTACCCCTGAAAGAATAATAATCCTGAAAAGCTGGGTCTTTATTTTAAGGAGAGGCAGAGGGTCATTAAAAGCACTTCATGATTTATAAAAAGTGGTCCAGCCTGTTCTTCTCCTTTTCAGTTTAGGACCCATTTCATTGTTCATATGTAATATTTGTACAAAATAGGTGCATTAATGGGTCAGCTCTATCAAACTCCCTATTATAGTTTGCCTTATAATTTCAGAATTTTAGAGTCAGAAGGAACCATCAAGTCTAAACCTTTAATGCACTGAGTCTTTACAGTAGTGCGGTACAGCAGAACAACTGCTGAATTTGGAGTCATAGCACCTGGGTTCAAATACTAATTCTACCATTTATTACCTGTGTTAGCACGGGCAAGTCACTTAGTCTTTCTAGGCCTCAGTTTCCTCAAAGACAAAATGAGACAATTTAACAAAATGACCTAAAAGTCTCTTCTATCTCAAAATCTATGACCTTGTGAATACACATAATAGACAGGCAGACTTTATATACCTCCAATGATAGAAAATTCACTCCACCCATTTCATTTTTGGATACCTCAAATTGTGAGAAAAGTCTTTCCCCCTTAACTTTAAAAGGAGTAGAAAGAGAAGTTCCTTCTTCAGCACCAGAGAGGACATTTCTGTGCCCCATTGGATGAATAGACTTTTGTTGCTGATGTTCTAGAGCAGTCTTTTTTAATAGTAGAAACTATTTAGCAGTCCACCACACTACTTGTCAGTATGGTGTTATGCAGGGCTTTAAATCAAAACAAAATACCTGATAATCCATATTCCATCTTAGATATGGGGCTGTAAAAATTTAAAGAAATGAAGCAGACCTTCCCCACTACATCTAATAGTTAAACAATATGCAGATGAAATAAATATTTGTGAGAAGACATATATATATATGGTATTTATATTTTAAAGTAAGGTTTTAGTCAACACTTTAAGAACCTATTTGAAAATATTTGAAGACTACCACATCTAACATTCTGAAAATATATGAACTTTAGACCTGACTTAAAAAAATAAATTTCATAATGTGAGTGTTTTAATGTGTGAAATGACATCATCATAGATTCCATAGTACTGTTCATCTTGTTGATTCTAATAAAAATTTGCCCTATTGACTATGGCATGGAAGAGAATTGAACTAAATCATCTTTAAAACCTATTTTCTCCTCAAAATAATTAACCAGAGCTTAGATTTATCTTTTCCTTTTAGTTATACAAGTATTTTCTTTATAACTGTAATTTTTGTGATGAGGTTTAACAAGTATTACTCAGGAACTGTTTTAAAGTACTTTTCTCTATAATTTTAGTCAATGAATTTAACCATATGAATGGAACTCCAAAGTCACTCTTTAATCACAGCTGTGTAATCTCATCTATTATAATAAATATTCAATAAGATTCTCTTTGTACATGAGTCACTTTGTGAGATAACAACCCTATTGAAGTGACAGCATAGAGACAGTGTAGTGTAACCAAAAAAATAAGAGACGTGGTTAAGAGATTCCTGGATTTGAATCTGCTTTTGACATTTAGTAGCTGTGTGACTGCTGGTAAGTTGCTAAATCTCTCCGAGTTTTAATTTCCTCATCTGCTAAATGGAGATTTAATATAGTATCTTCCTCAAAGAGTTAAGAGAATGTATGTAAACTCCCTTATAATCTTAAAATAATAAATGAATGTCGTTTTTATTATTATACTTAGTTGCCTAGAGCTGTGGGTCACTCTTTTAGCTCAGTAGCTTAAAAGAGTTACCATGTCTCCCAAGGGAACCAGCCTGTGCAAATAAATGATAGAATCTTGAAAATTTAGGAAAATTAGCAGTGTTCATTTTCCAGTGATTTTTTATAAATATCATAAATAGGCATATTTTATAATGTCAGATGAAAGAAAAGTGACTATCACCCTCAAATTTAGTGGTGTATAAATGATCTTATAGAAAAATAACTTGTTATATCTACATTTAATTTAAATATCAAGATATCATAAAGTCCAAAGGAAATAACAATGATGCATTCTTAAGCTTTTTGTTATTTTAGTGTTAAGTTTTGGTCTCAAACTATTTGCAGCACATCTATCTGGTATAGAAGCTTCCCCAAATATGTAGCTGTTTTTATGTCGTCTCTTGTCTTCTGCTTTTCTTCCTATCCTCAGTGTTTAGTATGGTGCTTAGTCATAGTAGGCACTTAATAAAAGCTTACTGATTGACGGATGCATGGATCCTGAATTTATGGAGAAAGGAATACTATATATGGGAGGATTCTTGACAATCTCTGTCTTTTGTTTGAATTTGGAAAGAAAATTTCTGAGCCAATATATTATCAGGTACCCTTGGGTGTTCCAAAAAAAAGGAAACTAATTAAAGTCACAAAAAATATTCAAACTTAGAACACAAGATTAATTTGGGTTATATGGACTGATAAATATTCAGCGTGCTTCTTCCTATGACCCTAAGATTGATTCTGGGAAAAAAGTGAGGTGTTGAATTCATAAATGTATCAGTTAACTTCCATCTGTTACATGGAAACAGATTGAACTCCCCATCCTGGCCAGCCATCTTGAAGATTCTTGTTGCTTGTCACAAGGAAACAAGGATAGATCAGTATAAATCTGTTACTGTTCTTGGAATAAACCTTAATTTGCGTATTATACTGATGCTGACTCAGTAGCACTGACTTCATAGAAATAAAAAGTATTCATACATATAATATCACACTACCAGCATAATACATATTATTACTATTCAATTAAAAATTAATATTTCTACTAGATGAAACACTGTACTGAATGTTGAGGGCAGAAAGGCAAAAATGAGGGCTCATTCTATTGGGAACCATAACATGGTTTCTTCCTGCCCTTGGGAAAAGTCAGATCAGGTCACGGCAAGTTAAGTCAACCAATGTTTATTAAATGCCTGTTATGTACCAGGCACTGTGCTATGTACATTCTGTGATGTAAAGGTAAAAACCAAACAAACAATCCCTATACTTTATGTGTATGTGCAAACAGGATCTAGGTAAATTAAACTGGAGATAATCTCAGAGGGAAGGCAGTGAGTTTAAGGGAGACTGGGAACAAATTCTTGCAAGGGGCAGGAGTTTAGATGACACTTGAAGGAATCCAGGGAAATCAAGGAAGCAGAGAGTTTCAGCCATGGGAGACTGCTGAAAGTCAGGAGATGGAGTGTCTTGTGCCAGAACAGTAAGGAAGCCAAGTGTCATTGGATTGCAGGGTAATTGGAGGAGAGTAAGGTTTACTAGAAAGACAAAAGGAACCAGATTATAAAGGGCTTGAAAAGCCAAACAGGATTTTACACTTTTTCCTAGATCTAATAGAGAACCACTGGAGTTTGTTGAAGGAAGGAGGAGTGATATGGGCAGACCTGTGCTTTCAGATGAGTTTGACAACTGAGTTGAAGATAGGCTGGAGTGAGGAGAGACTAGAGGTAGGGAGACCAACAGGCCATTGTAATAGACCAGATGTAATAAGTGACTGCATCAGGTTGGTAGCAGAGTCAGATGAGCAAAGGGGGAGTTGTAAGAGAGATGTTAAAAAGATAAGTGTGACAGGACTAACTTTTGGAGAAATCCTAATGATAGTATTTATACTTTATTAATCAATCAGTCAATAAACATTTATTAAGTGCTTACTATGTGCCAGGCACTTTACTAAACACTGGGGATAAAAATATGAAAAAACACAGTCCCTGCCCTTAAAGAGCTTACAATCTAATGGAGGAAGACAACACATAAAAGGAAGCTAAAGAGGGGAGAGGAAGGAGAAGGTACTTGTCTCATGGTGGAGAAGTCAATTAGAGAAGTCCCAAAGTACTGCAGCCAGATAAGAAATAAGGTATTATCTTATTTATTAGATTAACTAATTTCATAGAAAACCAAACCTTAGGCTTGTCTTTCATGTTTGTGAAAAGATGTTAACTCATCCAGATTTTCCCTTTATTAAAATTCAACAAGGTGCGTTTGTTAGAATCATACAAGATTCCTCAGTAGAGCCAACAACAAAGATGACTTTGTTCATATTTGACTCTGATTATTAATATCAACTTAGACATAAAACAGGGAAATGCATGCTTGCCAAAGATATTTGTCATTGTCTTGGAGGCTGGCCAGTGCAGAGTCCAAATGGAAGAGAAATTCCATGTAGATGGTTAGGTTCTCCAGTCATTCTTCTATTTTCTACGAGCATTCTTTTCTTACCAGGGATTTAAGGGGCATACAGGAAAATCACTCAGGTATCCAGAATCTCCAAAGCTGCAGAGCTCTGCCACAAAGATGCTTCATCCAGCTGTCTAGCGCTTGGACTCGTCAGCCTAGTCAGTACTACGTTGTTCTAAATGTCAGTTTAGAATATGTGCTGGCTTGACTTCTGTGAGCTGTTTCTGTGAAACTAGTTTCATTATTAGGGTTATTGGCAATTAGGGTTATGTGGCCTTCCCATTTCACAGCTTCGTTCCCCCAACTCCTAATTATAGTTCATCCCTTCCCTTGGCACCAGAACCAAAGATGGGTAGTTCTATACTGAGGTCTGCATATGCTTAGCTCTGGTTCCTCAAATGCTATTTAAAAAAAAAAATATATATATATATATATATATATATACACACACACACATATAAATTATCATTAAATATTTTCCAATTAAATATAAACTTTTAAGCAGTCATTTAAAAAATGAGTTCCAAGTTCTCCCTTCCTATTGCCCCTCCTCTCTCCTTGAAAAGGCAAAGAATTTGATAATGACTCTATAATGTGAAGTCATGCAAAATGTATTTCCATATTTGCCAAGTTGTGAAAGAAAACAGAGACAAAAATAAAAGATAAATAAAGTTAAAGACAGTATGCTTCAATCTGCATTCAGAGTTCATCAGTTCTCTCTCTGGAGGTAGGTGACATTTTTCACTGAGTTTTTTTGAATTCTCTTGGATCATCATCTTGATCAGAGAAGTTAAGTCTCTCACAATTGATCATCCTTACAATACCGTTGTTACTGTATATGCTTCACTTTGCATGAGTTCACGTAAATCTTCCTAGGTTTTTCTGAAAGCACCCTGCTCATCCTTTCTTACAGCCCACTCTATTTCTTAGCCAGTACTAGATTCTTTTCATGTTTACTGCTTTGGAATCTGGAAATTCTAGGCCACCTTCCTAGGCCACTTAAAAAAAATTGATTCTCTTGATACACTTGAACTTTTTGTTCTTCCAGCTGAATAGTGTTTTATTTTTTATAGCTCTATAAAATAATTATTTGGTAGTTTGATGGGTATGGCACTGCATAAATACATTAACTTACATAGGATTGTCACTTTTATTGTGACTAGGCCTACCTATGAGCAATTACTATTTCTCCAGCTGTTTAATTCTGTCTTTTTTTGTGTGAAAAGTGGTTTATAATTGTATCTCTGGGTTTATCTTGGTAGGTAGATTCCCAAGTGTTTTATGTGGTATGAAGTTATTTTAAGCAGGATTTCTATCTTGCTGCTGGACTTTGTTGGTAATATATAGATATGCTGATGATTTATGTGGGTTTATTTTATATCTTGCAACTTTGGGGAAGTTGTTAATTGTTTCAACTAGCTTTTTACTTGATTCTCTAGGGTTCTCTAAGTATAGCATTGTATCATCTGCAAAGACTGATAATTTTGTTTCATAATTGCCTATTTTTATTCCTTCAGTTTCTTTTTCTTGTCTTATTTCTAAAGCTGGCATTTCTAGCTACTGTTTCTAGCATTTCTACTAAGGAATTATCAGTTGTGAGCACTTTCTCTGTTTTAATCAATAAGGATGAATAGAAAGAAGGGCATACGGAGAAGAGGAAACAGTTACTTATGCCACGCACTCCTGTTTATTCATTGCCCCTTCATCCTATTCCTTGTCAAGTGTAAATTTCTTGGAATAGGTCCTCAGAATGGGAAGCATCAGGCTATCATCCTTCCATCTTTAGTTGTGCATTAAAGGATGCCATATAAGAAAAAAAATATGTTTTGCTTGTGAAGAGTGAATGAATGATGCAGGATGTCAGTTAGTACCTCTTCTTGTCATGAATCTGTTTTCAGCAACATTACATGCTAATTCTGTTACCATTGTCTGATGTTCAAAAGAATACCACCCCATCTAACATATCTTCACTGAGGGATAGATTTCTTTTTTTTTATTTTATTTTTATTCTGAACTTTAAAAGCATCAAATAAAATGGGAATTTACATACCTACATTAGAACAGAAATAGAGGGTGACTGATGAAACTGAAGATCTTTATTATGTACAGCTCTCTTTTCAGGAATAGAATGCTAGGCTCTTTTCCAGTACTGGATACGGATCATAGGCTCATAGGTATTGTGATATCAAAGCTGTTTAGTGAGTGTAGTTGGCAAGATTCGCTGATAACATCATAGGGAAAACTTCCCTTTTAGGGTAAAATTGACCACAGCTTCTTACAGAAGTGACTTGGTTTTGGCATTGTTACTAACACAGAATTTCATAGTTGGAAACAACTTGTTAGAGGTCCTTTACTCTAACCCACGTCCAAACAAGAAAGTTACCCATGTCCAGAGGTGTCCAGGAACCAGCACTAATGCGCTCACTGAGAGCTGATTGAAATTTTTGGCATGAACATTTACATCTTGGGAGTCAGCAAACATTAGAAATCAGGGTTTGATTTATTAATTTGTTCATTGTTTAGACTCAAGAAAATGACAGAGAAAATGTTAAGAATGCAGGCTAAATTTAAGTGTGTCCTGGTTATTTTTTTTTTGAAGAGCTAGTTGTTATACCTATACTAGCACACTGCTGAATCATTGTACTTAGGTCATCCAGCCTTTGTTTTAAGGCTTCTACCATTGCCCATTTTGCTTTTTGGTAGGTAATTATTAGGAATTTTTTCCCTTCCATCAAACCTAAATCTATCTCTCTGCCACTTTCACCTATTGCTCCCTAGTTCTGCCAGCTGGGCCAAACAGAACAGGGCTAATTTCTTTTCCATTTTTCAGTCCTTTGATTTTTGCCTCCCTGGATTTCAGTCTGTCTCTTTTCTTATATATTCTTCACACAATTGCCAAAATAATCTTCCTAAAGCACAGATCTGATCATGCTGCTCCCCTGCTCAAAATTCTTTAGTGATTCCCTATTTGTATCTAAACCAAAATATATTCTTCTCAGCTTAGCTCTCAAAGCCTCTCACATTTGGTTTCCAGCTTCCTTTTCTTTCATGTTACTCCCTTTCATGTATTATAATCAAATTATCATACTTACTCTTACCTCAAGTCACTATTCCATCTCCCACCTGGGTGTCTTTATATAGTCTGTCTGCCTTTCTGGGATACACTCTTTCCTTACTTCTTCTTCTTTGAATCTTCAAGGATCATTCAGGGGCCACATACTCTGAGAAGCCTTTTATCCTTCTCAAATGATATGACTACTTATGTATGCCATAGTAGAGGGGTTCTTAACCTGAGGTCCACAGATAGATTTCAGGGGGTCTGTAAATTTTCTAGAAGAGAAAACAAATTGTATTTTTCTTTTCAGTAACCATTAAATGAAATTTAGAATTGTTTTCTTTTTTGGTGAGGCATTTGGGGTTAAATGACTTGCCCAAGGTCACACAGCTAGTAAGTGTTAAGTGTCTGAGGTCAGATTTGAACTCAGGTCCTCCTGACTCCAAGGATATAGCTTTATCCACTATGCCACCTAGCAGCCCCTCTAGAATTCTTCCCAATTGTTAACTCCCTCCCCTTTTTTTTTTTTCCTGAGACAAGGTCCATAAGCTTCACCAGATTGCCAAAAGGATAGAGTGTCTGATTTAGAGTCAGGAACACCAGGGTCCCTATACTGTCTTAGGCACTAATTAGCTATTTGAACTTTAACCTCTTTGAGTTTCAGTTTTCTTATCTGTAGATAAGGCATAACATCTAGGACACCTATCTCAAAGGGTTCTTATAAGAATCAAAAGATTTAATTAATGTATGTGAAGTGTTTTACAAATCTGAAGGTTCTCTTTCCCTGTCTCTCGTGTGTGTGTGTGTGTGTGTGTGTGTGTGTATGTATACACATACATATTGTTTTTATTATTTATTATTCTTATATATGCACACATCTTATTATTATTATTATTACAACACTTGATGGTACAATGGATAGAGTCAGGACTTGGAGTCAGGAAGACCTGAAGTGAAATCCCTCTTCAGACATTTATTAGCTGTGTGACCCTGGGCAAGTCTCTTCAGCTGCTTGCCTCACTTTCTTCACCTGTAAGATAGAGATAATTATAGCACCTACCTCAAGGGGTTGTTGTAAGGATCTTGAGATAATATTTGTAAAATATTTCACAAACTACAAAGTGCTATGTAAATTGTACCGCTTGATAGTTTGTGAAGCTTTGTGACCGAGTAAATCCTTTAACCTTTTTCATCCTTAATTTCCTCATCTGTAAAATGGGGATAATAATAGCACCTATCTTCCAAGATCGTGAAGATCAAATTAGCTGATAACCATAAAGCACTTAGCACAATGCTTGGCACATAGTAAGCACTATATAAATGTTAGATATTACTGTTATTGTTATTGTTACTTGGCCTTGAACCTCAGTTTCCTCAACTATAAAATGTGTAGGTTGGAGTAGATGGTCTCTAAAATCCTTAGCAGCTCTAAATCTCCAATCTTCTGATCTCTCTTCTAATGGTGATTGTTTGTTTTGCAGGATTCAAAGAAGCTAAAGTCCTGAGAAGGAACTTAGAAGTGAGAGAAGACTTGGCTGTAACCAAAACCAAAATGTCCTGCATAGATCCCTATCAGCACATTATAGTAAGTGATTTTTATGTCAGTGTTGGCTTTTTAACAAATTTCACTGGGTGGTTGTTGAAAGCATTGCCAGTCAGAAGTGTTTTGCAATGTAAAATCAAGTACGCTAAGGAGATGTTTGTTCAATTTAGGAATGAACATGACCTACTTGGTATTTTTCACTAGGGGCACTACATCTGAATTTTATTTTGTCAAAACTATATTTACATAATACTTTATTTCCCCTTGCCTTTTTTTAAAAAAATAAGAACAGATTTCCAAAACATGTAGATAGTAACACAGAATTGTTGTAGGTGGCAGTCATATACACTTACTTTAAATAGAAGGCTGTTATCCCTTTCTTATTGTCATGGCCCCCTTTAGCAGTCTGTGAAGCCTAGGGACACCTCAGAATAATGTTTAAGGCACATAACATGAAATGACAAAGGGAAGCAATTATATTGAAATTCAGTTATAAACATATTTTTAAAAAATCATGGACCCAAGGAACCCATAGATTTAAATTGAAGCGGTCCTTTTTATATATGTAGTCATATCCTCTAAAAAATTGCTAGAGATAGAATGGATGAGAGAAAAGAAGTATTGCATAAAGGCGTGTGCTTTGGCTCTCATGTCACTCTAGTGGTGGCACAGAATACTTTTTAATACCTTTGCTGATTTGTTGTTCAGTTGTTTCAGCTGTGTCTGACTCTTCATGACCCCATTTAGGGTTTTCTCAGCAAAGATACTGGAGTGGTTTGTAATTTCCTTCTCTAGCTCATTTTACAGATGAAGAAACTGAGGCAAACAGGGTTAAATGACTAGACCAGGATCACACAGCTAGTAAGTATCTGAGGCCAGATTTGAACTCACAGTGGATACACTGTGCCACCTAGCTGCCCACAATACTTTTGTTCGAATCCTTAAATGAACTCCTTTTTGGGTAATTATCGGCCCCCCTCCCCCAGAGGAAAGTAGAATGACTCAATAAAGAACATGTAATTTCCTAGAATTCCTCCAGGAGGGCAGAAATCCACCTAGACTGTGAAGTGATAACTGTGAAGACTATGAAGGGTGATGCCAGCGGGGTCTTATTCATGGGGAGCAAAGCAGGGCCTTGTGACTAGCAGCACTTTGAACTTCCTAACAAGTCTACATAACGAAAATTCTTTTTTTCTGAGAAAAGGAATTTAAAATCAGAAAATACCCTGGTCCATTTATTTCAAGTCAAAGAGATTTTGGGAACAGGGAAAATACCACAACAGAAGTAGAATAGATTGTTTAAAGTAGCTTCTGTAAGATTAATTAAGACTGAAGTAAATCTGAATGACTTGTATATTTTCTTTCTGACCCTCTCTCCCAATGCAGTTTTTGCTGTTTATTTTTAGCAAGCAATAATATGAAATTGTTCTTATACCAACCCAGTTAGGCTAGGGCTCTATCCTGTCTGGGCTCAGGCACTAAGATATGTCTGATTCATATTACATTAATAACAAGTTTAACATCCCTCTTCCCCACTCCATCCATCCCAGCCCTGGGGTAGGGGTTTCTGAGAAGTACCACGAAGTTAGAACTACCAGGCAAAGACAGACTAGATTTAAAAAAAATCGTTCCCACTTTTATTTTCCTGGATATTCTTTACCTCATTTCAATCAAGACATATAGGTTGTCTCATATAATTTCAAAATCTTTAGTATCCATTGACCTTAATAGTACATAACAGCTGTATGATCATTTAGTAAGTCATTTAATGTCTGAGATTCAGTTTCCTCATCTGTAAAATGGGGCTAATAGTCTCTGGTACCTCAGAGGGTTGTTGTGAGGCTCAGTGAGACAGCATTTGAAAGTGCTTTGCAAACTTTGAACTGTTATATTCATGCCGCTTATTATTAACTGGATAGTTACCCATACATAGGCAGCTCACTCAGTGGTGTAGTAATGTAGAGGAGAACTGAGTTCAGGTCTAGTCTCAGACCCTTACTGTGTGACCCCGGGCAAGTTACTTATGTAATTTTTATCTGTTTCAGTTTCCTTATCTGTAAAAGGCTGATAATAATAGCACCTACCTCCCAGGATTGTTGGGAAGATAAAATAAGATACTTTAAAAATGCTTTGAAAACCTTAAAGTGCTCTATAAATGCTATTGTTGTTTTTGTTACTACTTTGAAAACTTGTCAGTGTTACATCTGAGGGAAAAATTAACCACATCTGGCTTGCTTTTTACAATAATGTTATTACTGAGACACTCTGTAAAGACACTTTGCTGCCCTTTAAGCCTGTAGTAATAGATGAGATGCAATGGTTCCCAAGGAAATCATATATATATGTATATATATGTGTATATATATATATATATATGTATATATATGTATGTATATATATGTATGTATGTATATATGTATGTATGTATGTATACGTATGTATGTATATATGTACATATTTAAAGTATGCAACTTCTAAATCTAATAAAATAAGGTACAGTGAGGAAGTGGAGAAGAAGGTAAGGCCAAGCTTGAGTACCTAAGCTTGAAATACTAATAAAATTCCACATGCTGGAGGTTTAACATTGCCAGAATCAGTGAAAGAATAATACTGACTTTTTATTTGAAAGTAACTTCACAGACAAAATTAAATGCATAAAACAACAGTCTCTTAATCTCTGTCTAAAGCCATCAGATGCTCTTTCCATCAACTATGATGTGGTCCAGGCACTATAAATCTCATTCTATTAGATTTTAAGAATTTTTCATAAAAATATTTTTGAAAATTTGACTCTGTGCATTTAAAACTCATAAGTTTTCTGGGTAATTTGAGGCTCTGCCTTTATTAGTTTTTCTTGTAGGCATTGGGGTTTCTATAGATTGTTTTCCTTTGTTCTCAACTAAATATCAGTTTGGGTTTTTTTTGAAGTCTCTTTTACTATAGGTTGCCTTACCACATACTGGAACATATCAGTGAGTTCCCTGCATTTCAAATGACCGTACATGTCATATTTCTTCTATTCATAACTTTTCCTCTTTTACCTCTAATAAAAGTAGCCCTGTATTTCATAGCTCACAAATCAAGGAGAGTCTACTTTTCATCATTCATTCATTCATTCATCTGCCTATTTATTTATTAACTAATGATTTTTCCCTTTACTGAGCAAGCTCTTTTATTTAGAAAAGTCCTGAATATTTTATTCTGCCAAAAGTTAAAAAAAAAACTGTCTGGTGAGCAGAGTTCAATTGCATGCCTTTAAAGATCTACTGGGAATAGATGCAAGTCAACATTGGCTTCTTATTGTTTTTTCAGTTGTTTAATAACGTCTGACTCTTCATGACCCAAAGGAGCGTAACACACACAGCCCTCCTATCCTACATTATCTCTTGAAGTCTGTCTAAGTTCATGTTTGTTGTTTCCATGATACTTTCTATTCATCTCATCCTCTGCTGTCCCCTTTTCCTTTTGCCTTCATTCTTTCCTAACATCAGGGTCCTCTCATTATGTGATCAAAGTATTTAAGCTTCAGCTTCAGTATTTGACATTCCAGTGGATAGCCTGGATTAATTTCTATGAGTATTGACTGGTTTGACCTCCTTGCTGTCCAAGAGACTCCAAAAGTCTTTTCCAGTACCACAATTTGAAAGCATCAATTCTCTGGTGCTCTGCTTCCCTTATAGTCACTCTAACTCTCATAGCCATATGTTGCTATTGGAAAAAAAAATCATAGCCTTGCCTATGTGGATTTTGTTGGCAATGTGATGTCTCTGCTTTTTAGTATTCTGTACAGATTTGCCATAGCTTTTTTTTAATTTTTCTTTCTTCCTTTTTTTTTTTGGCTTGGATTTCTTTGCAAGGGTCATGTCTTTTAATTTCATGGCTACAGTCATGCAGTGATCTTTGTGCCCACAAATATAAAATCTGACAGTGCTTCCATTTCTTCTCCATTTGTCAGGAAATGATGGGATCAGTTGCCAAGAGCTTAGCTTTTTTTTTTTTAATCTTATATAAACTTTAAGCCAGCTTTGACACTCTCCATTTTCACCTTCATCAAGAGGCTTCTTAATTCCTGTTCATTTTCTGCCATCAGAATGGTATCATGTGTGCATGTCTGAGATTGTTGATATTTCTTATGGCACCTCAGTTCTGGGTTTTGATTCATCTAGCCTGGCATTTCACATGAGGTACTCTGCATATAAGTTAAATAAATAAGGTGATGATATATAGCATTGTCCTACTCCTTTTCCAGTCTTAAACCAATCAGTTAATCCATTTTTGGTTCTAACTGTTGCTTCTTGGCCAGGTTCTTCAGGAGACAAGTGAGATGATCTGGTCCTCCCATCTCTCCTTAAGGACTTGCCACACGTATTATTGTGATGCACACAGTCAAATGCTTTAGTGTAGTCAATGAAGCAGAAGTAGATTTTTTTTTTTGGAATTCCCTTGCTTTCTCCATAATCCAGCAAATGTTGGCAATTTGGTTTCTAGTTCTTCTGCCTTTTTGAAGACCAGCCTGCTCTTCTGGTAATTACTGGTCCACATATTGCTGATGCCTTGTAGAATCTTAAGCATAACTTTGCTACTATGTGAAATGAGTGAGCTATTTGGTAATTTGAACATTCCTTGGCACTGTACTTCTTTAGGATTGGGACACAAACTATCTTTTCCAATCCATTGGCCACTATTGAGTTTCAAACATTTGGTGGCACAGTGAGTGCAACACTTTATCAGCATTGTCTTTTAGGATTTTAAATAGCTTAGCTGTAATTTTATCACTTCCACTAGTCTTACTGTTAGCAATGTTTCCTAGGACCCACTTGACTTCATTCTCCAGGCTCTAGATTAGTAACCACACCATCATGGTTATTAGTGATGTTAAGATTTTTTTGTATAGTTATTTTGTGTATTCTTGCCACCTCTTCTTAATCTCTTCTGCTTCAGTTAAGTGCCTACCACTTTTATCTTTTGTCTTTCCCATTTCCCCCTTTATATCTTTATTTTCTTGAAGAGATCTTTTGTCTTTCTCATTCTATTGTTTTATTTCTTTGCATTGCTCACTTAAGAAAACCTTATCTTTCCCTGCTGTAATCTAGAATTCTGCATTCAGTTGGGTATATCTTTATTTTTCTCCTTTACCTTTTGCTTTCCTTCTTTTCTTAGCTATTTGTGATGGCTCATCAGAGAGCCATTTTACTTTCTTTCCCTTTTTCTTCAGAAGGTTTTTTTGTTGCTGTCTCCTGTACAATATTGCGAACCTCTATCTATAGTTTTTCAGGAACTCTATCTAGCAGATCTAACCTATTAAATCTATTCATCTCCACTTCACATTCATAAGGGATGTCATTTAGTTCATACATATATGGTTTGATGGTTTCCCCTACTTTCTTCAGGTTAAGTATGAATTTTGTAATAAACACATAATCTGAGCCAAAGTCAGTTTCAGGTCCAGTTTCTCCATCTTTGGCTCCAAAGTATATAATCAGCATGATTTCTGTTTGATCATCTGGTGGTGTCCATGTTTAGACTCTCCTTTTAAGTTATTGGAAAATCCACATTGGCAACCCAGAATAATTAACAGCTGCTGCCAAACAGTATAAATTTGTCAACTGCCTAAGAGCTGGAAAGATAGTCAACTCAATTCGATTCAACTCAATTCGATTCAACTCCACTCAATCAACTCTTATGAAGAGCCTACTTTGTGTTCAATTCTGGGAATACAAAGACAAGGACAAAACAGGTTTTACTTTTGAGGAGTTTATATTCTACTTGTGGGATTAAGTAATTAATTAAATAAACACACAGTCTCTGTCAAGAAATCAGTTAATCAAAATCAATCAATCAATGTTTATTAAGAATTCATTCTATTCAAGACACTGTAGGAGGTACAAAAAATTAATTTCAAGAGGGAAAAAATGCTAGTACCAGGTGAGTAATCAGAATAGGTCTTGTCCAAGAGGTATCTGGGTTATACTTTGAAGTACTTGGGATTCTTTGAGAACATGTTCAACCCTGCACTCAAAGTTTTGTAAAATGTGGGATACTACACTGGGTTGGTCCAGTGCTTTCTAGTACAGGTGATGGCATGCTTTCCATAGGCACAGGGATGAGACCTATAATTTTATTAGTCTGGAGAGAAGGCAGATTGAATGAATGGATGAATGAATGAGGCATTTATTAAATGCTTACTATGTACAAAACACTGTGCTAAGTACTGGGCATACCAATAAAAAAGTAAAATATTTTCTGGTACTTCTGCAACTTATTGTCTAAGAAAGCTACTCGAGAGCACCATGAAGTTATATGATTTCCCCAGACTCACACAGCCTGTACTACATGTGAAAAGCAGGACTTGGACTCAGGTCTTCATAGATTCCTGGTCAACTATTTATCCATTTTCCCATGCTGCTTCTGATTTGATGTGCTTTCCACACTGGTGGCATTACGAGAGTGGTGCAATGCAGAGTAATGTGTGTAAATGAATTAATTTTCATCTGTTTAAGGTAGTTTGGTTTCCGTTGAAAAGATGATTACTCAAAGTTGTTTCTGATGTTGCCAGGTTTGGTACTTCCATGATTTGACATACCATGAATGTATCAAAGGTACGAGGAAAAGCAGTAAAATAAACTTTAAAAGCCCCACAAAACCTCTTTATTCTGAAAAATGTTGTCATTTTCTCTGGGGTGAAGAAATTCAATGCTGATCTAACCATCTCTTAGCAGTAGTTAGAAGTTAGTATTCTGTTATCCTGAGAAATCAAAATTGGTTCACTTTGGAAAACAATCATGTTATAACTCTAGTATGACTGCTTGCTGATAAATAAGGGGCTTATATAAAAACATAAATTAAAGGACTAACTAAAACTATATTTTCTAGAAAAAAAGAACTGTCCTGTGGCCAGTACAGTATAGTGAAAGGGATATTAGAAGACTTCTCTAACATAAATAATATGTCTGGGCTCTAGGCTTGATTCTACCACTTATTAAGGCTGTAGCAGTTGGAATCCAGCATTCAACCAGTTGTGGGACTATGGCTGGGTCCTACCACTTATATGAGCCTCAGTTTCCTCATCTACAAAACAGAGATAATAACACTTCATTACCCGTGGAGTAAGATCACCTTCCCACCCCTCACCCCTCAATGGCTATGCTCTGGACCCACAAAGAACTGTATTCATCCTGCAGGTAGCCAGATCACAAAGAGAAAAGCTCTATGTTTCCTCTCTCACACCAGAGTAAGACTAAAAGAAAATCTAAAACTTAGCTTAAGTTTATATCTAGGGTCTCCTTAAAATATCAGCATATAGAATATACTTAAATATAAGTATAAAGATGTCTTCTAGAAAAGATACTCAATGGAAAATATGGTTTTTGGGAACAGTATAGCTATTTGTTTTCCTTTGCCATAGAAAATGCTTATGACACTGAGGATTCACAAATGCAAATTACCAGAAAGAGACAAAACCCTCAGATATGTGCTACATTAGTTATAATCTCCCTGTAAGTTAAAGGCAACTATTTGGAATCATGGAACAGATATTTCATTCACACCTGTTCTGTTTGATCAACTCAGGGGCTCCAAATCCTTCTGCCAACCAGATACTTAGTCTTATGGCTTGAGTTTCCTCTTGAAAGTTGGGCTCTTCTCTGAGAAGTGGTACAAGTTTGAAGGCCACTTCCTGCTGAGCACCTGGCACCTGACTGCAGAATGCTAGGAAACTCAAGATTGGGTAATAGCCATTTTCCTCAGGATTGATCAGAGGATAAAGCAGATAAAAGCTACCAAGGACTCAAGCAAATTCATCTTTCTGCTGCTATGTGCTTATACCTGCTGTTGAATAGCATTTCTCCTCCATTCATTTTATATGATCCACAAACCGACTGGATTTTCTTGACTCAGTCATCAATCTTCTTTGGCATAATTTCCCCCATTCTCAAGTACAACAGATAAGAAACTGATGTTTCATCTCAGCAAGGTGTAGATGCTTCAGCAAGAGGCCAGAGCACAGTGCCCACAGAAGGAGGTCAGAGTACATATGTGACTCCATGAGAAGTACTTTAGTCCAGCAAATTAGGGAGTTCTCCTAATCATCCTTGCTATACATAGTAGCTATGATTTTCTTATGAATTATAGGATGTGGTAAGAAATGGAGAAAATTAAAAAGGTAATTAAAAAATGAGATCCTTGATTGAAGTTATATAAAAGAACAAATCTAAAGAATATCACTTGAAGTTTAAAAAAAAAAGATTCACTAGCACCTGAAAGTGAGTCTTAAGCTTGTTAGAAAGGGAAAAAAATGATGACTAAGTGTGTTGGACTGAGATTTGACATCTCAATTGAAATATGGCACCTCTGACTCCTTAAAAGCAACCAACGACATGTTGTTTCATTACTTCCCCTAGGTAATAATACTATCTATTTTAAGCAGTATAATTTCCTATGGTTCTGGCATCTCCTACAGACCTGACGATTTCTTTTCCAAGTGGGAACCAGCTCAGCTTAGTTTGAGGTTAGATATGATAATGCTGTTGGGAAACAAGGCTAAAGGTTTTTTTTTTTAACTAATTGGATAGGAACTTCCTTTCTTCTCTCATATTTTAGAAAATTCTTATAAAATACCTCCAAGAAAGAAAAGGAGTACTATTAATCTATTTTTAAAAATAAACATGTTGAAGGCCATATTTTACCTTACCACCAACCTGGGAGATGGATGCTATTATTGTTCCCATTTTACAGTTGAGTAAACTGAGGCTGAGAAAGATGAAATGACTTGCTCAGGCTCAAATAGTTAAAAAGTGGCTGAAACTGCATTTGTACTCAGATGTGTCTGACTCTAGGTCCATTGCTTTATCTATCTGCTGTCCAGCTTCAAGGTCCTTGAAAGGTAGTATGTTTTACTTTTTGCCTCTATATCTTCAATGCCAAGCAGGGTTTCTAGAATATAGCATGTACTTAATAAAGGTATATTAAATAAATGCATGAATGAAAAAGAATTTTAGTCCTTAATTTGTACCAAGCACTGAACTAAGGGGTGGGGAATATGAATTCAAAAGCTAATGTAGTCAGTCTCTACCCTAAAGGAGTTACAATCTAATAGGGGAAGACAACACATAGGGGAGTTTTGACTAGGGGTAGGCCCTTTGATCTAGAAAGTTGTTAGGATTGTGAATGAAGAGGAGTAGATTGACACACATCTTTCAGGAAAAATGGCAGCGTTGGCTTGACCATGGTTCCAGCACTGAAGAAATGTGTTTATGGTTTGTGGGAGGGTACAAGAAAGAGATCCAGTGCCTGAGAAGGCTATAGAGTAGGGAGTGAAGTGACATATGGATGTAGATACAGCCTGTCTTAAATACAGGCAAAGTCAGGAAATCACCAATCAGGACAATAGCTCTCGAACAGGCGTTTCAAAAATGATCTGGATAGTCTCAGCCTAATGAGCAAGACAGCTGCATAGGCTGTCCAGAACATGACCAAGGAAGCAGAGAATGAAGCTCTTCACTCATCAGGATTATATCATGATTTGGAGATAGAAATGAGATTTAGGGAAACTAGAAGTAGAACAAAGAATGGTTAAAAAAATGGAAGAAAAAAGGAAAAATGACAGAAAATGATAAAGTTGAAGCAAAGGGTATTTTAACTAGTTGTAACTGTTGCTAGATTGATTTGGATTAGAACTACGAATAATTCTTTAAGTAGAAATGGAAATAACTTTCTTTTTTAAATGTATGGTTCATTTGATGGAACTTGACTTTAATATGACATAACTGGATAGAATCATGATTTTTCGTATGATATGTATGTTTTTACTCAGTCTGATACATACCTCTGTAAGACATCCCCTTTTCCCCCCTCCTCCTATTGGTAAGTTCTTCCTAGACTGTCCATTGTGTGGATGGATTCAGGTCCACCGGCCTTCATTCTCTTCCTGGTCCTGTTCTTAACTTTTTCTGGATTTCAAAACCACAGCTCCTTAGTTGCTAGCTCATCCTGGAACTTCTGGTTAGTTCCTGGGGCCTCCTCATTCTGGAGCAGAGTATCACCCCTGCAGCCTACTCACTCCAGTACATCCCTCAGCAAGATCTATCGCCCTACTCTCTGTTTCCCTTTTGGAACCTCCATTGTGTTGTGGGGTCCAGGCCAGTTCACTTTCATTCCTTCTGCACCTTATTTCCGATTTTCTCTGGACTTAAAACCAGGCCCTTATATGACTTACCTCTCCCATTCCCTTTCAGCTCCCTTTTATGTGTTATCTTAAATGAATCATGCTTTTCTCTTTCTTCACAAATGCAACATGTGGAATACCATTTAGCCTTTTCTTGATGACACAGGGACATTATTATAAACATTTATTATCCTGTCATGAAATAAAATGATGCCCTCAGGACTTACTGAGATGCTCCAGACTTCTTTGCTTTTAGAGTTCTTAAGTCTGATTTTTAGAATTAAAAAAAAAATTCTGAACTAGCAAACACCAAATAAAATGGGCATTTCCACATGCATAGTAAAATGAATAAGATTTCTTTATTGAAAAAAATTGTATTGTATTGTGGTTGTAAATTGTGTGCTTAGTAGTTCTGCTTTTCTTTCTTTTTGGTAAAATAATTGTGCTCCAATATTACATGTCAGTTTTGTAAAGGTGCCATGCACAGTCAATCAAAAAGCTTTTTTAAGCATCTACTGTGTAATAGGCATTGCACAAAGTGCTATGGATAAAAAGAATGGCAAGAGACAGTTCCTGCTCTAGAAGAACTCATAGTCCAGTTGAAAGAGGGAGAGAACATGAAAATAATTGTGCAAACAAGACATACACAGGATTAGTTGGAGATAATCAGCGGCTGAGAAATAAGTAAACTCCTATTTGTTTTGCATTTAGTAATTACCAGAGTTCTATCATCCCTAATTTCCTACAATCCTAATCAAATCCTAACGTCTTTCTTGTTTCCTTTTGTTATATTTGTCTAGATCTACCTGTATTGAGAGAAATTGAGTTTTAAAATCTGTCTCTGAAAATTAATGATTCCTTTAAAACAACATAGAATTTTAACCTTTTTTGTGCCTAGTCTCCTTTGGCAATCTGGTTAAGCCCTTTTCTTAGAATGGTGTTTTAAATGCTTAAAATAAAATACGTAGGTTTATAAAAGAAACCAATTATATTGGAATATAGTTACATATATATTAAAATTACAAGTTCATAGACCCCCAAGTTAGGAACCCCTATCTTAAGTATTTAGATGCTTTGCTGTTTCATATACACATACATATACATACACAATTGTGGGCATGTTTGTGTGTATGTGTGTGTGTGTGCGTGTGTGCGTGTATACACATAGAACATATGTATCATATATGTGTGTATATCTATCAAAAAGCATAGCATCTAAATAAATACATAAATATATGTATGTGTATATGTGTGTGTATATATTCCTGTTCCATGATGCCTTTAAGAGTAATGAAATTTTCCTCATTTCTTTTTATTGTTTTTTTTATATTTTCTGAAGCCCCTTTTTTAGTTCACTTTATGCACAATAGATTCTATTCCAGTCCCTCATATTACTTTAAATTAAATTACATTTTTTTTCATTTAACAAGCATCTCAGTTCTCCTTGCCCAAAGGAAAACAATACACTTATAAGAAATATAATCAAGGAAAATGAATTTCCAAATTGCCCATGTATAAAAATGTGTACCCTATTCTGCATATATAGTTCAAATGGTTTTTTTTTTGTAAGGTCATATCACTGGATTTTGCTTTCAAATTAATTCTAATTTCTTCTAGTTTATGTGTGAGTTCATCTTATTCATTTTCTTGTGTATTTTATTTAGAAAAGAAAGGAAGACAAGGAGTAAGAAAGAGAAAAGAAAAGAAAGAAAAAGAAAGATAGAAAGATATAATCCCATATAATCCCCTGTACTTTGATTTCTATCTTCTCTCAATACCTTCAAAACAGAAAACAAATACAAACAAGCTCCAGTTATATTTATTTATCTTTCTCTCTGACTCCTAAAAACACTTGTTTCATATTCCCTAACAGCATATACAACTTTGTCATCTCATATTTTTTTCCCCCAATTAAACAAATGTTTGTTTGTTTTTTTTGTTTTTCTTGGCTCTTTTCTTTCCATTTCAAAATGTCTACTCAGTTCTAGCTTTTTCTTCAGGAATACTTGGGAGACTATTTCATTAAAGGGCTGCTTTTTTCCTGCAGAATAGATTTAGTGTTGGCAGATTGATTGTTCTTGGTTCCAAACCTTGTCCATGAATGAAATTCCAAGCACTCTTCTCCTTCTAAGCAGCAGTTGCTGAGTCTTTTGTGATCTTTATTGTGGCTCTTTGGTATTTGAACTCATTCTGTCTCTCTCTCTGTCTCTCTGAACTGGAAACTCTGGAGTTTGGTTATGATGTTCCTGGGATTTTTCATTTTGGGATTTCTTTCAGGAAATGACCTGTGGATTCTTTCTATTTTCACTTTACCTTCTCATGCTAAGAGGTCTGGATAGTTTTTCAATTTTAATTTGTGATTTTTTGAAATACATTGTTTAAGTCTTTTTTCCTTTCACATGCTTTTGAGATAGATTGATGATTCATAGGTTATTTCTCTTTGACCTGTAATATAGCTTAATTGTTTTTGATATCATCTATCTTACATTTTATCTAATTTTATTTAAATTTTTATCCTAATATTTCTCTTGGTCTTATTGAGTCATTGTTTTTGATTATCAGGCCACTCAATTTTGTGGTACCATAGGCTAAGGTATTAATTCTCCTTGTCATTCGTTTCACCTAGCTATTCCAACTTGTATTTCTTATTTCATTGCTTAAAGGTATTCTTGTAGTCATCATGGTCAGGGCACTCTTTTCTGTGAGACCCTACTGGGATTTGTGAAATTTTTCTTTTTCTGGGGTTACTTTTTAAGTGACTATAAATTCAAGGTATTTATTATATTTGCCCTTTTCTTCTGTTTCCGTATATCTCATCTCTGATCTTGTGGATTGTGCTAGGATAAAACTCTCCTATACTCCTGGATGGGTTGGGTAAATCATGCTTGGTCTTAAGTGAGATGTCTAAGACTAGGTCCTTCTTTAGGCAGTAATTGTCTAGTCATGTCTCCTGCCGTAATTTGGGGCTAGGTCACCCACATGTTGGGTTGAGTGCAGACTGCCTGTAGCCTCCAGAAAGATGCTTATCTTTTACTCCAAGGAGAGCTCCAGGCCTGCCCTACCCTGGACGTTTCAAGGTGCGGGTTGTGTGAAATATTTCATAGTTGATTATCTTTAGTTTTCTTTATCATTGTATCAGCTGAAACATTTTTAGGGTTTTATGGGGATGCTTGTGGGGCATCTTGGCTCCTCTGGTGGTATAGTAAATAGAGCACTGGACCTGGAGTTAGGAAGACCTGAGTTCAAGTCTGGTCCCAACTACTTTATTAGTTCTATTTGCCTCAATTTCCTCAGGTGTAAAATGGGAATAATAACAGCAACTATCTCACTGGGTTGTTGTGAGGATCAAACAAGGTAGTACTTGTAAAGTGCTTAGCATAGTGCATGGCATGTGTTAGGCGCTACATAAATGCTTATTTCCTTCCCTCAAGGACTAATGCACTATCATCTTTCAATAATATTAGAATTTTTTTATCTTTACTTGTAATCAGTCACTCATTGTCTTCTCTTGCTGTTGTTTTTATATGTGCATATGGCAGTCGCATTTCTGTGTTTTGCTTGCTGCTTCTGATCTGCTTCTGGGCTTGGAACCCAGATATACAGAGCACTGAAGCATTGTATTAAATATGAATAGACAGAACTTGAATAAAGGGTTAGGCTGGTGAGGAAGATACAAGCACGTTAGTGTTGCTTGCTTGGTTGCTCTTTGTTCTCAAGGAGGATGAAAATGACATCACTGTGTTGGAGTCAAGGTGGAATGTGTCTGCTGGTGACTGATCAGACCAGTATGAAGCTCTACCACAGGTCAGGCACAAATAGTCCACATGAACATTTGGAGTGGAAATGTCTATAAATTTGTGTGTTTCATGTTTCTTTTGAGCTACTGCAAGTCTGCTTTACTTGTAAAGCATAACACCTTCTTTGATGTGGGCATGCCATGCTGGGAGGTCCTTTGCCAGTGTCTCCCATGGCATACAATGGATTCCAAAGTTCTTTAGAGGGACATTGAGAATGTCCTTGTATTGCTTCTTCTGCCCTTCATGTGAGTGCATGACTCGTGTGAGTGTTCTGTAAAATAGTCTTTTAGACAAATTATGTTTGGCATTCGCACTATGTGGCCAGACCATAGGAGTTGTGCTCTTTGTAGCAGAATTTTAATGCTTGGCAGTTTAGCTCTAGAAAGGACCTTAGTGTCCGGTACGCTGTCTTGCCAGATGATCTTCAGAATCTTCCTAAACAATTCAAATAGAAGCAGTTCAATTTCCTGGCATGATATAAGTAGAATCTCCAGATTTCACAGGCACACAACAATGAGCTCAGCACAACAGCTCTGTGGACCTTTAGTTTGGTAGGCAGTTTACTACCTCTTGTCTCCCACACTTTCCTGTGGAGACTTCTAAACACTGAGCTAGCTGTGGCAGTATGTACGTCAACCTCATCATCTATGAGTAAATCCCTGGAGAGTATATTGCAGGCTAAGTGAACTTACCTGCAGCATTCAAAATTTCCCCATTTGCAGTAACTGACAGTTCCACATATGGATGGTGTGGTGCTGGCTGATGGAGCACCTGTGTTTTCTTGGTGTTAATTGTTAGGCCAAAATTTGCACAAGCAGCAGAGAGTCAATTCATAATTTGTTACAGCTCAACTTCAGGGCTTTAGTATACACAGTTTCTGACATCTAAGTGGCATGTTGATTAGAGTGCTAGGCCAGGAGTCAGGAACACTTGAATTTAAATTGGACTTCAGAAACTCAACTAATTGTGTGACCTGGGCAAATTATTCAACCTCTATTTGCCTCGGTTAGCTCATCTAAAAATGGAGATAATAAAAGCAACTATCTCATAGGGTTGTTGTGAGGATGAAATGAGGTAATGCTTGTAAAGCACTTAGCATAGTGCCTGGCACATAACAGGCACCATGTAAATGATTCCCTCGACCCCAGTTTATTTTGGCTGCAGAGACCCTTTTTATTTCTTGTTTGTTTTGTTTGTGATCAGCATCATGTTTGTTCTATAGCTGAACTGCAGATTAATAACTCATTGATAATTTATCATTTTTGAGGATGACCTGTGGCACTAAAAAGTTAAGTAACTTGAGCCTTGTTCAGCCCAGCCAGTATGTATCAGAAGTAGGGTTTGAACCTAGAGTTTCCTGACTTTTAAGGCATCATGCAACATTCAAACTAAATAAATGAGGAACTTTAGATATAACAGATACTAGCTCATGTAGTGCAGAAGTTCTTAACCTGTCATTTCTGAACTTAAAAAAATATGTATAATTGGTTTCTTTTGTAACCTCATATATTCTATTTTATTAACTTAAAAACATTATCCTGAGAAAGGTTTCACCAGACTGTCAAAGAGTAGCTCTTTAAGAAAAGGTTAAGATCCCCTGATTCAATGATCAGAAGACTGACCAGAGTTAAATTGGGATATCTTCTGCATAGAAGATTACCGCCCTTCCATCCCCTTTTACTTAGTTACAATTTCTTGCCTTTTACCTTACTGGGCTATTTTTCAGATCGTTGTGAAACGTGATTATACCCATAATATGCCTAGAGAGATGGAACAGTGATTTACATTTTTTTTTCTTTGAAAACTTGGCAGTTTATCTTAGCTAGCAGTAAAGCTGTAGAGATATTTTAGAGCGTGGTATTAACTTCCAGTGAAATTTCCAGGGGGGTAGGTGGAAGAGTGGGTAAAGAACAGCATCATAAGGATAGAGCCACAATGTTTCTGGTAAGTGTTCTAAGCTCTCTCTGAATTGGATGCCTTTTTATTTGGACCTAATAGAAAAAAGAAAAGAAAAGAAATCAATTTGTAGTTTCTTTGGGGGAGATTTTACTTATCAGTTTGATGTCTTTGATTTTCAGGTGGAGCATCAGTATTCACACAAGTTCATAGTGAATGTGTTAAGGGCCACGAAAGTGACAAAGGGTGCCTTTGGTGATATGCGTAAGTATTTCTGCTTATTTTACATTGAGCCTTTTGTAGTTACGGGTTATCAAGGAACTGTGCTTGATAATGAGCTAGAAGCTTTCTTTTCTACAGCATTTCCCTGTTTGAATATCAAAATATAGAGCTCTCTTTCTCTTCCTCCTCCAACCAGCTCCTTCTGTCAGAACAACACTTTTCTGTTAATATAATAACATGTTTTCCAGGGGCACTTGGAATTTGGCAAAGTGTGTGTGCCTGCAAAATCGAGCTTGTAGAGTTTTAAGAAATGACATTTTGGAAAGAATGCTGAGTCAGGAGGCCAGGGAAGCCACTGCAGTGCTAAGTTTTACCTGCAGAAAGGAAAACATCAGTGTCACTATTTTTTCTTTCTCTCCTCTCCTCTTTTCTTTTGTCTCTCTCTGTGTCTGTCTCTGCCTCTTTCATTCCTTTTTCTTCCTCTTTCTCTTAATTGCTCTCTCCCTCTCTCATTCTCTCTCTTTGGAAACAAGTTAACCACATATTTAGAATAATGATGAATTCATTCATTGAGGATCTTTCTTTCCTTTCTGATAGGGGTTAGCAGTTTTATCAGTGAATATTACTTCATGCACCTGATGGAAAGAGGGGGGTTGGGCTGGAGGTGCAGATACAGAAGGATGAAGAGAGCTCTGGATTACTTCCTAAATAAAGAAACTTTCTTTCTCCCTTCAAACTTGGACTAATGGTATTCTGTAGGTAGCTTTAAAATATTTTGGGGGCAGAGAGAGAAGGAAAGATAGGAAGGTGAAAAAAGGATAATATTAATTTGTTTTGCAATAGCTCTTCATGCCACCTCTGGCAATCTGTTGGAGTCATCTCTGAACTGAATTCTTCCTGGTCTCCATTTTAGTTTGTCTCTGAACCTCTTCTTATTACTCCTGGCTCTTTTTGCCCACTTTCCTCCCACCACTGCCTTCAATATTAATAGATTCCCAGATATTTTCATTTATCTTTCACAATCCTGGGTCTTTTCATGTGTTTCAAAAACAACAACAACAACAACACAAGTGTGTTACAGGAAAGGTTTCCATAAAAGAGGTGCCTTTTGAAGGTCATATACAAGATGGCTTGAAGGGGTGACCTTCTTTAGCCTCTCTCCCCTGAGCCTGGGCAGTCCCTCAAATTGGCTTGAGTGAGTCTCCAACCTAAGGCTGAAACACTTACTTGCTAGGTATATAAAAAACAACCAACCAAAAACTTAGGTTGATTTTAAAAAATCATCTGTTAAACAAAGCAGATTGTAGCCATCTGGTTTATTACTACTTGTGTGTCTTATAGAGAGTATGGGACTCATTGTTTTACTTGTGGTTCTTAGAAAAACAGCTGTAGATTACATTGTGGAAATCTGTAGGCTTATCTTTGGCTTGGCAATGTGTATTTAAATACTAATGAACTATCACTCCAGTAACTCCACATAGCTGCTATTGTAATGCAGATATGATGGAAGAATAAAACAATGCTTCAAGTGTTATATGAAACCTCTTTGTTACTGTATGAATTGAGTTAATATTTGAAGCTAACAAGGTTTAGCTGTTGCTCTTGTTCAGTTGTTTTAGTTGTGTCTGACTATGACCGCATTTGGAATTTTCTTGGCAAAGGTACTAGAGTGGTTTGCCATTTCCTTCTCCAACTCATTTTACAGATGAGACACTGAGGCAAACAGGTTAAGTGACTTACTCAGGGTCACAAAGCTAGTAGGTGTCTGAGGCCAGATTTGTACTCAAGATGAATCTTTTTGAATTCAGGACTGGTACTCTATCTACTGTGTCACCTAACTGCCCACAACAATTTCATGTACAGCAAGAAATTATATCTTAACCCATGATGTTCCATCATGTTTGTGTGGTGAGCTTTGTCAGGGACCTAACACAGACTGCAACCTAATAGTTAAGTCTTAGAAGGATGGCTGAACCTCAAAATAGTTAAGCCATTTGTCCATGGTCATAGTTTGTATCAGAGGTAATCAGGTCTTCCTAATTCAAAATCCTTTGCTCTTATCTGCTATGGAACACAGCTTCTCTAGCATGGATATTGGAAAGTAGTTTGGACCATAAACAGTTTCATAATTATAATCTACTTTAAAGGTAGAGTTTTCATAAACAAAGATAGTCCGTAGCTTCAAAATATTTCCATATTCTTATTTTTTTGCCACTTACATGCATTTATAAATATTTCATGAAATCACAAGCATATTCTAAAATAACGTGTCCATATGGGTCAAAAACACACCCTAGAAAAATTTAAACATATTTTATTACTATTACTACTAATTTTTTTTTTGCTTTTCTATTATTGAGAAATCTAAGTAAAATGGATCCATTTAACTTTTCTAAATCTCTGTCAAAATAAACACTTCAATGAAATCATATGTTACAAATTTATTAAGAGCTCATGCCTATCACTATGAACAGTACTTAGTAAATAAATAAAACAGTGCCCAGCATGATCTGAAGAGACCTTTTTAATTATTTTACAATATTCATTTTTCTCATTCATTCATTCAGCAAATATTTATTAAGGCCCAGAGAGATAAAGTGTCTTGTTTGAAGCCATATGCTTAGCTGATCAATGGGAGAGCCCTGTTTCTCTGTCACTCAGACCAGGGTTCTTACCACTATTTCATGCTATCTTGTACTCACAAGAGGTGATATTAATGTATTATTATCTTTGTATGGTGATAGATACTGAGTCACCATTGCTATGGCACCAACTTTGAGTTGATTATCTAATAGAAGGGATGGTTTTGTGGCATTTCAGCCTTCCTCATGCTCAGTTATCTGGATATTTGGTGTATGTTTATACATGCATATGTCTATATACATATATACACATGTATGTATATATGCATGTATACATACACATGCATTTATGGAATGGCGTCAGAAGTACAATTGGTAGCTATTTTTTTTTAATTGTGCAAACTATTGAATTCAGAAGGTCTCTCTCATCAAAATCATTTTTAAATAAAATCAACTTTCTAGAGTAAAGTATAGTGATAGATAGTACTCCCTCTCCAAACTTGCCCTATCCATACTGTCCATACCCTCTCCTGCTTCCATGATGCTATTATTCTACCCTGTTGAAAGTATGCATAAATGGGGCAGCTAGGTGGCACAGTGGATAGAGCTCCAGCCTTGGAGTCAGGAGGACCTGAGTTCAATATGGCCTCAGACACATAACACTTACTAGCTGTGTGACCCTGGGCAAGTCAGTTAACCCCAATTGCCTCACCAAAAAAAAAATGCATAATTTAAAAAATTCATTAAAATATATATTTTTTATCTTGTCCTGACTTTACACAAATTAGCTACACAGAGGGTAACAATATAAAATGGTTCATGATGAAAGAGGCAAGATGAGCTGCCCTCTGAGCAAAGAACTGGATGGAAGTACTCTTCATGTATCTGGTAAATAGGTTTAGAAAGAGCTTTCTTTTATTGGAAGTGTCCTTAGTTGTAGCATTTCTATAGCATATTTCCAAATAAAACATTCACAGATATTAAAGTCAGAAAGAAAAACCATTAAAGTACCAAATAAAGATCATTTTCTGCTTTGCCTTTCAAGGAAAATGATGATGAAAGGCACTGGAAGAGTTCTTAATTCACTTTATTTGAACCATTTCTTTTTTAAAAGAAGATCATTTTGGCGATTTCCCCAAGAGTGATAGTTTGAGGTTTCCATAAGAACCTCAACCTTTTTTTCTTCACATTTCCCATGCTTGTATGATTAAATGAAGTTCATTTCTGATAAAGCTACAATGAGATATATATCAAGTTCCTAATTGTCTTGGAACTTATTTTGCTATGTTCAGGCATTATGCAGGCTTGGCTCTATTTGCCTGTCTTCGGTGACATGCTTAGCCCTGCTAGATCTTGAGGACCCAGGTACAAATACTTTCTCTATACTACCCTGGCTAAATAAATTACTGTGTTTACCATGTGCCAGATACTGTGCTAAAAACAGGAAATAAAAATACAAGCAGAAAGACAGTCTTCTTCCCTCAAGGAGATCACCTTATGAGAGGGAACACATAAAAGGAAGTTAAAAAGAAGAGATGAAATTACCTGGTAGGGGAATGGTAGAGAAATTCTTAAGTGTCATTAGTGAGCCTAGAAAAGTATGAAGATATGGTTGGCCTCCTTAAATTAGAGATTCTGGAAGAAACTAGGCAATCAGAGGGAGAGGCCATAAGAGCAGAAGATACTTCCATTGTGTAGGGTACAGGGGTGGAGTTACCTTCCAGTGTGAAGAGATATCTGTGGTATGGTAGAGAGCAGTCTGACAGGAATTAGGTTTACACCAGAAGTTCTTAACTTTGGTTGTATCAGTGACTTGTTTTGCAACCTAGTGGAGTTCATGACCCTCTTTTCAAAATAATGCTTTTTAAAGGGATATAATCAAATTCATAGGATTACAAAGAAAATCAAAGAGAAGTTAAAATAAACATTTTTTCCCCTTTCAAGTTAATAAAACTATGGAATCTATCCATGGAGCCCAATATCCAGATTTAAAATCCCTGATTTAGACTAACACCTCACTTCATATTACGCAATAAGCTGTAAATAATTTAGATATAAAAGGTTACTTCATAGGCAAATTAGAGGAGCAAGGAAGAAATTACCTTTTGAATCTATCTGTGGTTAGGGGAAAAGTTCCTGCCCAAAAAAACAGGAAAAATTACAGAACATATAATAGACATTTTGGTTATGTAAAATTATAAAATTTTTACCCAAGCAAAACCGATGAAGTTAAAACTAGAAGGGACATACAACTGGGAATTTTTTTTTTTTGCAGGATGGTTCTGTCTTGAAATTGCCATTTCTAAGATGTATAGGAAATTTATAAGAATAAGATCCATTTCCCAATTGACCAATGGTGAACATATATCAATGGGCATTTTTCAAAGTAAGAATTCAAGCAATTAATATCCATAAGGAAAAAATGCTCCATCACTAATAATTAAAGAAATACAAATGAAAGTAACTCTAAAATTATACCACACATCTGTCTGATTTATAAAGTTGAAAAGAAAGTAAAATGGCAAATGCAGGGGATTTAGGAAAACACTGATATACTATTAGTAGAATTCTGAATTTGTTGAGTAGTTTAGGAAGGCGAGTAGTATGAGGTCCTCAGAGTCACTAAACTATGCACACCCTTTGACTTATTATACCACTACTAAACCTATACTCTAAAGAGATCAAAGAAAAAGAATAAAAGAACCATTAATCTACAGAACCAATGTCTATAGAAATATCTACAGAAACTCTTTTTGTTGTGTCAAAATAGTGGAAAGTAAGAGAGTACCCACCAATTAGAGAATGCCTAACAAATAATGACATGAATGTAAATGAAATAATATTGTACCATATGAAATGATGAAAGGAATGGTTTCAGAGAAATCTGGGAAGACTTGTAAGAACAACACAGTGAACCGAGCAAAACCAGGAGTAAAATTGATGCAATAACAATAGCATTATAAAGAAAATTAACTTTGAATGACTTAAGAACTAATCAACTCTAATCAACATTGCGATCATCTATGATTCCAGAGGATCATTAACGAAGAATGTTAACCACCTCCTAACAGAGAGATGATGGACTGAAGGTGCAGAATAAGACATACAAAATTGTATTAGGTGGCCAATGTGGAATTTGTTTTGCTTTGGCTATATATAATTGTTTCATTTGATTTTTTTTTAAATTAAATTTTGGTTTTTTCAATGATCATATATTTATTTTTACCTCCTGCCTTCCTCCACTGAGAAAAAGAAAAACAAAACCCTTTTCATAAATACACATAATCAAGTAAAATTTTAAAAAATTCAACTATCTGTGTCCAAAAATGTATGTCATATCTTCCATATTTTGTCCATCACCTCTGTCAGGAGGTGAGTAGCCTTCTTCATCATCAGTCTTCTGGAAAAATCATGCATTATTGAGTTAATCAGCCTTCTTAAGTCTTTCAAAATTGTTCACTTTTACAATACTGTTGTGATAATATGAATTGCTCTCCTATTTCTATTCACTTCACCTTGCATCAGTTCATACTTCCCAGACTTTTTGAAACTTTTAGTTTAAACATTTCTTACAGCATAGTAGTATTCCATTACATTTGTGATTTGTTTAGCCATTCCACAGTTGATGGACACCCCTGTAGTTCCTAGTTCTTTGCCTCTACAAAAAGAGATAACTATGCATATAGTGTTTATTACAAGGGTTTTGTGTTTCTTTTCTTTCTTTGTTTTTTAAAATTGGATTGTGGAATGGAGAGGAAATAAATGCTTGTGTTTTAAAAAAATAGTCACAGTCATTATGAATCTATGGTGTAGCTAATTAAGAAAGCATCAATATTCCAGTACTTTGGCAATAACAGCTGATAACTAATATTTTCATAATATTTTAAGCCCCTTTATATATTCTATCTCATGTGAACCTACGCTCTACTCTCATATGAACCTACAATCTACCTACACTTGTACTGATTAGAGAAAATAATGTGATCATATTACTAGAATTTGTACTATGCATTTACTACATTTTAAATTTTACTTAGAGGTAGCTAAGTAAATAGAGTGCTGGACCTGCATTTGGGAAGACTTGAATTCAAACCAGCTTCAGACACGTACTAATTTTGTGACATTCATTGGGCAAGTCACTTAACCTCCCTTAACCTCAGTTTCTTGAGCTGTAAAATAGGGATAATAGCCTTCATTGCCCATGGTTTTTGTGAGGATCAAAAGAGTTAATCTTTGTAGAGCCCTTAGCACATTGCCTGGCACATAGAAAAATACTTAATAAATGCTTCTTTCTTTCCTTCTTTTATATAACTATAGTGTGAATTTAAATATGTGTGAGTAATATTTGCACTAATCAGGGCCTAGCTGTAGCTATCATGGGTATAATTATCTCATAATTTTAATATACAATATTAAATTATTTTACAATTGTGTATGCTGAAGCTTAGAGAGGTGTCCATCATCACAAAAGTATCAGAGGTAAAAGTGAGATAGAGGTCTCTGCTAACTCACCTATTTTAATGCTCTCTCTCTCTCTCTCTCTCTCTCTCTCTCTCTCTCTCTCTCTGTATATAAATATATATATATTTTTGGTGAGGCAATTGGGGTTAAATGACTTGCCCAGGGTCATACAGCTAGTAAGTATCAAGTGTCTGAGGCCGGATTTGAAGTTGAACTCAGGTCCTCCTGATTGCAAGGCCAGAGCCCAAAGCTATAGTCTTTAAAAAAAAAAGATTAAATCTTCCTTTGAAATCAATTAAAAAAAAACATTTAATACAAATTGTGTTTAAAATAGTGATAGAGATTGAGGGAAAATGTTGAAGTATGATAGAGTCCCTCTCTCTGTTGTGCTGCCTATTAATCAATGGGGAGATGAGAAAGTAGGAGAAAATAGGAATGACGTGTTGTCTAGATTTGAGAAAAGTAGAGTGACATGGGATTAGTAAGAGTCTTCAATATCAGTCTAAGAAATCTGAACTTTGATTGATGGATAGTCAAGACCCCTTGGGAATGCTTCAAATGTATGAGTGACATGACCACATCTATTCACTTTGAAGACAATGGAATGACTAGGACTAGAACCTCAGGGAATGGGCAGTATCTTTGAAATACGTATCCGCATGGATGAGATCACAGATCCATGTGAGTTAATCTTCACAAGGAAAAATAAGAACAAAAGAAGTGAAAATTCACAAAATTTTATTAGCGTGTCTTATCTTTCCTGTCACTGGTTCTGTGATACCTTTAAAAAGTAAGTGCTGGTTTTGTTATATTTTGTCATTTGTTATTCTGTTAATAGTGCTCATTTACTAACTATGGCCTTTCAGTGTTGATTTTTTCTTTGTTTCCTCATGAGGACCTCCTTATCCTAATGAAATTATAGACTGAGTTCTTATCCCCTAGCTTTGTGAAGACTAGCCAGGTTCAATTACAGTGTTTTTCTTTTCTTTTCTCTTAAGAGAAGGGATAGTTTGTATTGCAGTAGAAAAATGTCATTTCTTTCCTCTGTAAAAATAGGTTTGTACTAGACTTGGCAGTATTAAAAGTATTGAATAATACTGTGGATTGCATGGTATTCCAGTAGATGCCTGGCATACCTCAAAATACTTGTTTTATCCACACAGTGGGAAATATCTTTTTTTTCTTCCTCTCATGTTTCTAAGTCTTAAAAGCTAATGTGTAACTAAATTAGTGTACATCTTTTGGAACTCTTTCCCTCATAAATTAGGGTGCCATAGCAATTTCTGAAGAACAAATTTATTGTTAACATTCAGTATGGTCATTATTTGTAATATAATAACTTCAATTCATACATACCTGCATCCCAAGATCTTATGTCTTTTTTTTTTCCTGCCTGGAGAATTAACTTTTTAATAGTCTTTTGTTCAATTTTTTTTAAGTGAAGGATTTTCTGTACCTTCTGTGCATACATAAATAGTTTGATTGAAAATTTACCACAATCCAAACAAAAGGAGTGGGGAGTTTTTAAATATTGTTGTTAAAAACTGGCATTCACCTTGGTCCATAGCCACCTTCTGCCCTATCTCTCTGAATCATAAACACATAAGTGTTGATCTGCAATATTAGCCTACAGGTTAAAGACATTCATGAGTCTTGATTTACTAATGTTTTGGGCATGTTTTCTGGTATCCACCCATTTTTTTTATTTGAATCTACCTATAAGCAATTATCTACCAACAGTCTCTTCATGGAACGTGATTTCACTGTGAGTAACTTCAAGAAAAAGTTTCTCCTATACCTGCTTATCCTGCATTTTTTTTAAGACATGAGAGAATAAAAGTGGGTGTAGAGAATTGCAGATACTTTAAATTTCATGAGTTTCGCAGAACAGATGAAATTATTTTCCTATTAAAATATTCTTATGTTTTAGAGATTTTTTTAGTTTAGCTTTAAAAAAGAGAGGCATCAAATATGGAAAATAGTTCCTGAAAGAAAATATGCAAACCATAAACAATCATATGTAAGAATGTTATGCTTCATAATCAGAGGGGAGAAAATAAGAAAGTAGGGGAAAGTAGGAATGACATGTCTAGTTTTGAGAAAAGTTGAGAAAAGTAGAGTGACATCAGATTAGTGAGAGTCTTCATTGTCAGTCTAAAAAATCTGAACTCTGACAGATAATCAAGATCTCTTGAAAATGTTTTGGTGGGAGAATTCTGGAAAGAAATTTGGAAGTATGTAAAGAAAGTAACTAAAATTTTTATACCTTTGGACAGAGAGATTCCACTTTTAGACATATACCCCACAGAGGTCACTAACAAAAGAAAGGCTCCATATAGACCAAAATATTTTATAGCAGTACTTTTTTGTAGCAGCAAAGAACTGGAAACAGTAGATTCCCATTGATTAATACTTAAAAGAATTGTAGGGCATGAATATAATGGAATATTACCTCATTTGAAGAAACCTTGATCAGGATGAGTAGAGAGAAGTGTGAAGAAACATTTCTAAGAGCTGATGAAAAGTGAAGTAATCAGAGCCAGGAAAACATATATATATATATATATATATTATATATATATAATGACTACAAAAAATATAAATAGAAAGAGCAACAACAAAAAATAAAAACTGAATGTTGTGAAATCATGACAAAAATTGGCTCAAAAGATAAGTTATGAATCATTGAGCATTTATTAGGTTTTTATTATGACAGCCACTGTGCTAAGCACTGAAGATACAAAGAAAAGCACTGAAAATAGTCCCTGTCCTCAAAGAGCTTACTTTCTAATGGGGGTAGACAACATATAAATAAATAGATACATATGGAGGAGATGAAAGCCTGCACAATATATGCCACCCCTCCCAGGCTCCTTATGGTGCTGGCAGGGCTTGCAGCCAGCCAAAGAATTTTGGGTTACAGGCAAAAAAGTAGGGTTGCCACGGCACACATGCTCCTGTTTGTCACGTGACCCGCAGCAACCAATCATCATCAGTCTGTCTTACCTGGGGCCCGAAGAAGTTTAGCCCATTTTGATTTTGGCCCCTACCTACTGCCAAATTGTGCAGGTATACCTCATAGGGAAGCACTTTAGTAACTAGGGGGACATGGAATGGCCAGTTGCAGAAGGTGGTGTTTGAGGTGAGTCTTAGAGGAAGGTAGAGATTTTAAGAATTTGAGGTGAAAGAGAATATTCAGGGACTGGGGGGGCAGCTAGTGCAAAGGCATGGGGATGTAAGATGGAGTGTCCTGTGCAAAGATATAAAGTAGGTGGTAAGGCTCTTACTTGATCACTGTCCAAGAGTAATAGAATCAGGCAACTGAGGGCTCTTTGCTGAAGTCTTTAAGTAAACTAGGAGGCTGGGTGCGGATATTCTATAAATTATGTGTATGTGTGTGTGTGTGTGTGTGTGTGTGTGTGTGTGTGTGTTTGAGAATGTGTTTGGGGGGTAATTATCCCCGTGGTTCCTGTGCAGCTGTGCATGAGTAACTGCAACGGGTCACCAGAGTGACCAGTGAAGAAGGGGAGAGGCTGGGGACTTGCACAGCCTAGGGAAGGGCTGTAGCTGGCAAATTTGGGGAGATGATAAGTGAGGAGCATGAGGTGGCTGTGCTGGATGTAGTCCTGTTGGCTGTTGCTGGGAGGGTGGGATAGAATCCATCTTTCCATCAGTGGAGTGATTGATCCTTCATCCCTTGGTATGTCATAGGCTTTACAGCATGAAGGAGCCCTTACTTTGGTAATCACTGTCCTAGGAAACTCTCTGAGACTCTGATTTATAAAGAAGTTGCTGGTTTTCATTAGTAGAGAGGGCTCCAACACTGAAAAAAATCACAGGTCTATTGCCATGCCCCATAACTGTTTTTTTTTTTTTTCCAATGGGACTAAATGAGAGTCTAGGTGGTGAAGTGGACAGAGTGCTGGGCCCGGAGTCAGGAAGACCTGAGTTCAAATGTGGCTTCAGGCACTTACTAGCTGTGTGACTTTGGGCAAGTAATTTAACCCGGTTTGCCTCAGTTTCCTCATCTGTAAAATGAGCTGTTGAAGAAAATGGCAAACCACTCCAGTATCTTTGCCAAGAAAACCCTAAGTGGGTCAAGAAGAGTCAGACTCGACTGAAACAACTGAACAACAACAAAACTCAATTAATACTCCTACTTCTATATAGGAAAAAAAAGATAGGGACTGGAACTGTGATGTCTTTGGAATAGGGTAGTATAGGCATATGAGGAAATAACAACAAAGGTCAGAACCCTCTTTGAAACTGATAGTCTTAGGTAATTGCCTTGAGTACTGAGAGGTCCTCCTGGTTCAAAGTTGGCTGTCTATCCACTCTGCCACACCTTTTGTCTGAATCTTCCTACATGTTAATGAAATATTTAATAAGGAAAATAATTCTACTTTATGATGTAAGCCTGCCTGGCCTCATATCTTAAATTATAAAATATCAATATAACTTTAAAAAAGGTAAGGTGTACGTACACACACACACACACACACACACACACACACACACACTCATATTAAATTAATTAAAGCTCTCCCCAAATGGAATCTATTGCTTTGGAAGAAGACAGTGTATTTCCTATCACTGGTGGTCTTTAAGTGAAGCCTGGTTGAGCACTTATGGACTTCATTGAGGGGATTCTTGTGTAGATTTGGGGTGGCTAGATAACTTTCTTGATCTCTTCCTTCTTTCAACTTCTGTAATTTTAAAGGGTAGAAGATAGGGCGGCAGTTGGCTGTGACCCAACATGAATGCCCAAGCGTAATGAAAACAAAGCAGGTTTTATCTTCTGGGCTGGTTTTATACATGAACATAGTACCAATAAAGTGAAGTGAGAATAACACTGAAACAATGTAGAGGCCCAGCCATTAAATAAATATTCAGGTTTGTTCACTATACTGTATTTATTAAGCAGGAAAGCAGACTGATTCAGTTTCAAAAACTTTTTAGGAAGAATTTTTAAAAAATTACATTTAACTTTCAGTGAATCCACAAATCCAGTGGGCGTAGTTTTACTGTATCATGAAAAGTACACTGTAGTTTTGCAAGTTCTCTTGTGATTATAAACCATATTTTACTAGATTTTCATAGTCTAATCCCTGCACGTTTGAGCACCACAGTTATAAAAAATATGGCTCTTGCATGGAACTATATTCCATTACAATTTGTAAGCCAGTGTTCTAATTTACTTTATTCTTGTCTTATTTGAACATGTTTAGTAAAAACTATTTAACAGTATAAATGGATGTTTAACTTTTTTATTCGTAACTGGTAATAGAGCAGAATAATTTTGTGGGATGGGGCCAATCAGTCTGTTGGTTTTTCACTGCCAAAATGGCCTTGTTTTGTTTGGGTGTTGTTATGGAATGATCTTTTAATGCATTATATTCCAAATACTTATAAGCTGCTAGTCATGGTATCATAACTATAAAGGAGGGGTAAGATTACAGAATTTTTAGTCTTCCTTCTTCATGTTCCTTGTCTTTATTGTTCATCTCAGTGACAGCAAACACGATAAGTTATATGCTTTTTTTTTTGGTAACTGCTGTAGTTAGAAGTTAATATGGGTCAAACAAAAAGAACTTGTTCTCATTTTTCTTAAACTCTGTTGCTGTACTATATTAGGTCTCTTTCCCAAGGTGATCATGGAGAAAGGAAAAGAACCTATATGTTTTAAAATAGTAGTTTTCTTTGGGGTAGAATTTGAGGGGGTATCCATCAACTGGGGAATGGTTGAATAAGTTGTAGTATATGATCGTAATGGAATACTACTGCTCCATAAGAAATGATGAGCAGGTTGATTTTAGGAAAACATGGAAAGACTTGCATGAAATAAGGCATAGTGAAACCATCAGAACCAAGAGGACATTGTATACAGTAACAGCAATATTGTTCAAGAGGAAATGCTAATGACTAAGCCATTCTGAGTTATATGAATATTCAAATTAACTACAAAGGATCTGTGAAGGAAAATGCTATTTATGTTCAGAGAAGGAACTGATATATGGAACTACATATTATATGGTTTCACATATCTATATCTATATCTATATATCCATATCTGTGTCAAATGTTGGCCTTCTCTAGTGAGAATGAGGTGATAGAGAATATTCAAGGCATGGGAGGGGACAGCTAGTGCAAAGGCATGGAATGGTTGAGAAGGAGGGAAACAGCTTGGACCTCAAATGTAACCAAAAAAAATTTAAGAAAAGAAAAAACAAACTCTTGCTTTCGACATTAACAATCCCTTTTTCATAAATATTCTGCCCTTCCTCAGCTTTTATGGCACTAGTTTTTCCTGCTTTTCTTCCTGTCTGTCTGATCTCTTCTCATTTTCCTTTGCTGGACCATCATCCACCTTTGACTCATTAATTATAGGTCTTCTCTGTCCCTGGGCGCTCTTCTTTTTTTTCCTACACTCTTTTTGGTGATTTCATTGGTCCCCATTATTTCACTTATGACCTCTCTGCAGAGGATCCTGTCCTCATCTCTTTCCTGAGCTAAATCTTTCATTGTTGACTGCCTGTTGGATATCTCCAGGAACTGAACAGTTCAGCCAAAGTGACCTACTCCATGTTCCCTGAATTCCACATTTCATCTCTTGCTTCTTTGATCCTTCACAGGCTGCACAGGGCTAGAGGGTACCCCCTTCTCACTTCTACCTCTGAGAATCCTTAGCTTTCTTCAAGGCTTAGCTCACGTGGTGGCTCCTTCAAGGCCTTCGCGAATCCCTGTATTTGTTAGTTCTCTATCCCTTTTCAATTAACTTCATGTTTATGTAAGACCTTCAAGTCACCTAGTCCATCTTCTTCATTCTGTAGATGAAAAACCTGAAGCCTAGAGAGATTAAATGATTTGTCAAGGTCATGCATCTAGTCTTGGTCACAGGATTTGAATCCAAGTCCTCTGACTTCAAAGCCTTTGGTATTTCAACTGATTTTTTTTTCAGTATTGATTTCCCTAGTAGATTGCTAACACTGAGAGCGAACACTTGTCTTAAACTTTTTGTTCACTTTGAGTAGAATACCTTGCATATAGTGAATACTTGTTAGGTGAAAGATGGCAGATTGAGAGATGTAAGCAGCAGTGTGCTGGATCCAGCTCATACTGAGTTTCAAGAGCTGATACTTAAATTTTCAGGATTATTTACACCTTAAAAATCAGCAAATACTACAAATCAGGGCTTGATTTGTTGTTTTATTCATTGGTTAGACTTAAGAAAGTGATGGAGAAATATTAATAATTCAGATTAAACTTTAAAAGTGTATGATGTGTACATTTTTCCTCCAGAGAACTGTTATTACACACTTACCAAGAGGCTCCTGGAGAGAAGCAACCTTGAAGTCGTCTATTCCCAATCTTATTTTAAATATGAGGAAACTGAGGCCCAGAGGTTAAGAGACTTGGAGAGTCACACAAGTAGTAAATGTCAGGAAGTAGGATTTCAGCTCAGGTCTTTTGACTTCAAATCCAGCACTCTTTTCAAAGCGCATACTTAATGAAATACTAATTGAATTGCATTGAATTGAAGTGCACCCGGTGCTTGGACAATATTAACTGTAACTACTATGAATCACTGAATATCCTGCTCTGACAAAGCAGAAATGGTGGAAAGACCTGCTGTTGCTTTAGGCAATTGTTAGTAGAATGACACAAATTTTTGGAAAGCAACCACCCTTCTGGATAAGTTGCTACAGCACCGGAATTCTGAAACTAATGGTGCATGTTGTTTCATGTAGACTATGTGAATAGAAAAGACCAGTATCTAATACTCATCAATAGGAGTGTGTGTCAAGATTTAGATACGACTGAGATGTGAAGCTGTTTCTGTCCACATCCTTCCTTGTACCACCTATCTGGCTGAAGAAAAATAGCAATAACCACAATAAGGTGAGGCTGAAACAGTGATTAGACATCAAATTGCCCTATAGCCATATAAACTGGGAAATACAGATGCAAGGGAATTGTTATTTTCATTCATTCATTTGTTCATTATTCACCCACTCATTCATTTTCTAGCTGTACTCTGGCTTCATTGCTCAGGTGGAGGGATGGGGAGGGAGGGAGTTGGGGTGCCCTATCTTCTCAGTATATCTTAGCCAATTTCAAGTCTAGGGTCTAACTTTGCCATTATTTAACATTTACCATGACCTCTACAAAAGATTCTGGTAGTAGAAGTCAAAGCAGAAGGCTCACATTAAGCCTCTATTTTCTATTTTCTGGCCATTTTCCTTTATGGTAATAAATTATATTTTGGCTGAAAGTACAGTTCATGGAATTATATAGTTGGAAGGATCTTAAAGATCATTTCATCTTAGCCTGTCATTTTACAGATAAGGAAACCAAGATGAAGAAAGGTCAAATTATTTTCTCAAGGTCTCATGATTTATTACTAATACTATATCTATGTTCTTCCTATCATACTACATTCCTTCTTAGATCCTTCTTAGAACTGGAGAATCTGTCATCTCCTCCTCCATAACTATAGCAGTTTATTATATATTAAAAGCTTCCGAAGTCATAGTGACCATTAGAAGGACAATGTGGCCTTTTATGTAGAAAATTCCACTTGAAATGATGAAACCTCAACTCTGATAATGTCCATGACAATCATTCATTGTGATTCTCTCAAAAAGCATTTGAACTTCCTTATTTCTTCATTCACTCTGGAAAAGGGTATTGGGAAGGCCAGTAAGCTTCTGTGTAAAAAAAAATGGTTCAATACATGTATACTCTTCTATGAGTGCCTGATATACTTTGACCATTTGTCTAAAGTAAATGCTTTCTCACTCTGGGTGACTGGCTATTTATAAAATTGTTCCACTATCTTATCTTCAACTTAATAAAAAATAATTCAATATTTCAAGTACAAATAAATTGATGCCATCCATATTTCTTATAGTTTTTTCCCCCTCTTTACTTGGTATAGTCGACACTCCAGATCCCTATGTGGAACTTTTCATCTCCTCAACCCCTGATAGCAGAAAGCGGACAAGACACTTCAACAATGATGTGAACCCTGTGTGGAATGAAACTTTTGAATTTATCTTGGATCCTAATCAGGAAAACATTTTGGAGGTAAACAGAAAATGAGATGCATAATTTGAGAGGCATTTTGGATAGTCAAAAGTCATAGACAATATAACTAGAGCTAAACAGTATAACAGGTTAGGCAGAACCTAACCTGTGTCTAAGGGAGAATACATGAATTTGGAAATGGGAGACTCTACTCCATTTTATGTGTACTCAGAGGGAAACATCCTGGGTCAAAAAGAGGCCATTGAAATAAACAGGAAAAAAAATCGCTATGCATTTCCAATAGTTAAATACTTTTAGTAAAGGTGAATTTTTCAATCAGAAGTCTATGAAGATAAAAATAATTACTTTTATGACTACAGAGTTTTAGTAGCTAATGACTTCAGATAATTTCTGCTTGTTATATTTTTAGTATAGCTCAAAGCCATTCATTTTTTATTTATAAGAACAAGGCTGAGGTGTATTAGTACATTGCTCAGAGAGTCATAGCAAATTATATATAAGTAACATGTGCTATATCTTGTCCCTACTTTAGATCACATTAATGGATGCCAATTATGTCATGGATGAGACACTAGGCACAGCAACATTTCCTATTTCTTCTATGAAAGTGGGGGAGAAGAAAGAAATTCCATTTATTTTCAATGAAGTAAGTATCCAAACTCCCCACTCAAGTCCTTCACTGAAACCTTACTGTGAGTAGAGGTTCTCCTAGGTTCATAAGCTATGCTAATTAAATGAGCATAGGCTCTGGTAGGTACTGCTAAGTTTGAAAAGCTGTGACTCTTGGTTCAGCAATAGGCCAGATGTCATGAGAGGATCAGCCTATTCTTTGAGAAGAATCTTTTTCATCAGCAAGTTGGCCTTCAGGTGATGAATTTTTCTGGCCATAGAAACTTAGAAAATGGTCTCCTGAGGTGTGGAAGGGTTGTCTCTGCAGTAGAAGGAGGATCCACATCTATGAAATTCTTTATGTTTTGAAGTGTTGGAGTACCCAAATGAAATATTTTTTGCCCTTCTAATATTTAGAACTCATTACAAACATTGGATTCAACAAACATTTATTAAGCATCTACCATATGTCAAACACTATGCTAAGTGTTAAGGGTACAAATGGACAAAAATGAAATGAGACCCCATGTAAATTAGTTCTCTCATAGTACCTCTTCCCACGGAGTCCATCACAATTAACTATCAGTTCCCCAGTATTCTCTTCTTTCTGAAAGGTACAATAACTGTATCTATATGTGGAAGTGGTATCGTAACTTTTGTTACATTTGTATGTGTATGCATTGTTTCTCTTGAGGACGTGGACTGCTTTGCTTTTATTTTTGTATCTCTAGAACTTACCTTAGTAGCTGACAAACCACAGCAGGTACAAAATGCATACTTCTTGATTGATTATTAAAAAGTTAAATATTTAAATAGTTATATTTGAATTTCCATGACAATTATCCTATTTTGTCTTAAATAATCCTTATACATTTCTATTTGGTTATTGTTGAAAGAAGTAGGTGATTTCTGCATGTGCCATATTTCCCCACTAGATTGTGAGCTCCATGAGCATGAAGACTTTGCTTTATTTAATCTCTGTATTATCCTTGCTACACAGCATAGCACTGTACACATAGTATATGTTTAAAAGGCCCTTGTTGCAGTTGAAGTCAGGTAAGATCTTAAGGTGGTTATTGGATCTATAGGTCCAAAATGTCAATAGTTGCCTTATTACAGGTATAAATAGGCCCAAGAAAAACTGGATCTGGGCAGCTAGGTGGCACGGTGGATAAAGCTATGGCCTTGGAGTCAAGGGGACCTTAGTTCAAATGTGGCCTCAGACACTTGACAGTTACTAGCTGTGTGACCCTGGGCAAGTCACTTAACCCTGATTGCCTCACCAAAAAGTAGAACAAGAACAAGAAAACAAAAACAAACACACAAAACCAAACCGGATCACACTGTCCAATGTCACATGTAATCATGACTTTTTTAAATAAGAAATTCAATTTAATTACTTTGTTTCACTCTTGCCTCAAATTTCTTTGTACTCTACCTCTTTCTCCTTACCTGCCATATCATCAGTCTGGGAAATGTCCACCCTGGAGTCCTCCACTCCTCAATGGTAATTTCCTCTTTGGGAACATCATTTTGGGAAGGGTCCCACTCATCCTTCATCTCATTACTGTCTCATCTCCTTCCAGATTACACCTCTTTTCCCCTCACCTGTTGCATTGCCCTGCAAAGATATTTCCTTATTCCTCCACATTTCTAATACTCTTCTGTATGCTGTAATCCTCCAATAGAATATAAGCTTTCTTATATTTTTATCCCCAGTGCTTAGCACATTCTCTGTCATATAATACATTCTTTAAAAAAGCTCTATCTCTATCTAAACCTATCTATCTATCTATCTACTTATCTAAAACAGAATTTTCAAAGCCAGCACATTCTTTGAATCTTTGTTCAAGATGACCCCTTTTCCTGAGATACCTTTTTGTTCATAACATTGTTTATATATAATGAATACTAATAAATATTTACTGAACTGGGAGTGAAAATAATATCATACAGAAGCCAACCAAATGTTCCATCAACTGTCCCAGAAACATTCTTCTTGAGTCAATGCTGAAGACATATTCAGATTTCTCCACAAATCTCACTCCCTTCAAGCAGAGCTGAGGATCTCTTTATTTAGACAAAGATGGAAACGAAGATCACATTATGAATTTAGTTTTTAATAGTTCTGTCCTCACACTCCGATCAACAGTAACATATATGTAGACAATCTCTTAAGACCTGGATCATATACAAAGTTTGTTGCTACTTGCTTCAGGAAAAGGTGCTACAGCAGACAATTAATATAGTTTTATAATACACTTTCTTAATATACTTTTGCATTTTCCAGTTGTCTGCAGACATAGAAGGGACCTCTTAATCTCAACCAACTGTAACCTATTTAAAACAGGCAATGAAGTATACTTTTATACTGTCCTTACATAGTCTACGGACCAGATCCTCAGACCTCTTCTCCCATCACTTTTCCAAAGCCCTTCTTGAATAATGAACAGACAGTTTCTCAGGAATAACAGGACTTTGTAAAAAGATATGATGGCAGGCATAAAATAAATGGAACATTCTTTCTTTCTTTTCATTTACTTTTTTAAAAATAAGGTGGGTTTTTTTTGGTCAAACTATATTTGTTGCAAAGATTCTCTTGGTGTCAAACCTTAATAATAATGATAATGATAATAGTAGATGGTGAATTAAAAAAAATACAGTACTGGCATTGGAAAATACAATAAAATGTTGATGAATGATCAAACCATTTTTAGTGAAAGGGAAATCTTTTGTGTAAATTCAGTTCTTTTTTCCCCCTGGGTATTTACAGATGCAGATATAATAAAAGGTTATGGTCTTGATAACATGGATTGGTTTCTCCTGAAATTTGATATTAAAATATGTTCTGAACTCTATGACACATAGATACCAATTGTAAAGGAAGATAAATTTTAAAAAAATGTATTTCCTTTCCTCCTACTATTTCCTGTTCTTGGGAGTGTAACGCCTGCAGCTGAAAAGAAATATTTTCAGCATTCCTGAATTTAAAGCAGGTTACATAATTATTTTCTTTTATCTGTTTGAAAAAAGTAGTTTTCCCAGAGGGCCTTAATTCATAACTTTGCTTTTGGGACGTCTTTATGGACTTTAATAACAACTTTTGTATTGCTGAATTGGGGTAGTGGGGGAAATAGTGAATAATATGAGAGCATCAAGGAGAAAGAGCCCTTGGTCTTTTCTTAACACATGCAATGTGTGACCATGGGCAAATCAGCAAATTTCTCTATACCTTAGGTTCTCTATATGTTAAAATAAGAATACTAACATCTATCTTCCCTGGTTATTGTAGTGAAGTTCCAATGAAGTAATGTAGGTAGATTTTAAGGAGAGTGGGAATAAATGGCAAGACAATGCTAGGTGGAATCATTAAGGCAGTGTGGTTCAGGAGGAAGAGCCCAAGAGATGAGAGATGGAGTGAAGAGATCTGGGTTGTAGTTCTGGCTCTTCCAATTGCTAGCTATTTGACCTGGGGAAAAATACTTCTTTTTGACCCTCACGGTTCTTATCAGTAAAGTGAATGGGTTGGATTAGGTAATCTCTAAGGTCCCCTCCAATAGTCTAGTCAATTATCTAGCCAATGCCATCAAACTGTTCATAAAACGTTACAAAAATGAAAAACACAAAAAAAGTCATTTGATGCTTAGTTGATATAGATGGGCTTCAGTGGATGGATTAATGAACTCATTGGGTTGGTACTCCTTCCACCAATACAGATTGCAGCCTATTGATTCAATTACATATTAGATTACAGTTTGCTCCTCATTGGGTACAATTTTTGTCCATTTTTCCCTTCATAAACCATTTACAGAGGGTGTATGCCACATTCTGCGCCTTCTGCTTCATTTATTATTTTCTAGATCGCAGAAAAGCATTCCAGCTGTCCTTGAATACATTACCCATCATTCTTTCTACGTGACCAGTTCACTTGCTTTGCTAGTATTTTTTTTTCCTATGAGCCCACTCCTATCTATCACACAACTCTCTGTTGCTATCTAAACTAAACTGAAATTCTCATTTGCCACACTATGGTGGTGGTGTTTTTTTCTGAACTAATGAATCAGTTGATTCAAAATGATCATACCAATGTGATACAAAATGAGGGATGCATAACCAAAAATAAATGTAAAAGATTGGCACAAATTATATACATAGCATTGGAATATTGAAGCCAAGGGAGAGGCATAACAACAACAACAACAACAAAAGGTGGATGTGTTATAGTTATGTAGTACTTTAAAGATAGCTAAATAACTTTGCTATCATTAGTATAACAGAAGAGGGTGGAAGTGTTTTTTTTTTCTTTCTTTCTATGTCACATGAGAAAGGGAGATATTGTGACAGTGGATAGGAAGCTGGCTCATAGTCTGAGAGATCTGGCTTCAAATCCTGCCTGTCATGCACATTGGCTATATGAGCCTAGGCAAATCTCTTAACCTGTCAGTGTACCATGCAGCATTGTAAGACCTTAAGTTACAGAGTGAGTTGTGATCTGTTTGGTTATAGGAATTAAGAATTTTCCTCATCACAAGTTCCTAATATCAATGAAATCACAGATCTGGACTAAAATAGACAAACAAAAACACTCATGTATGTGTGAGCAGGCTCCTAGACAAGCCTCTCCTTTTCTTCACATCATCTTCTGTTTGTTTTTTTTTTTCATTCTTCTTGCAAGCTTAATCCTTTTACTCACCCTAACATTCTGGTGTAACTTGTTCTTGAGGAAGTAATACTAGCCTTTTCTATCCTTTCTAAGAACTCAAAATTAATCGATACAATAATGTGTTCTAGAATTTTACTAGAAATTAAAGTCAAATTGACTTAGTCTACCAATTATATCTGCATTTATCTCTCTGTCTGTGTCTCTCTCTCCCTCTCTCTTCCCCTCTCTATCCCTTTGTCTCTTTGTCTTTTTGAAAATCATGGTATTTGTCTTTTTTGAGTACTGTGGAACTTCTCCTAGTAAGGAAGATCTTTCAGATATCCCCAACCATGACATCAATCACACCTAGCAGCTTTCCCCCCTTCAGTACCTTAGGATAGAGTTTTGCCAGCTCTTAAGACTAACTCATTTAAAGAAGCTGGATGCTATGTTATCATGTGATTACTTATCTTGGATTTCTACTCTCTATTGATTATTTTTCCCCTTCTCATTCCAATGATCCTTTTCCTTTTATTTAAAAAACAACATAAACAAATTAATAATTGTGTAATTTATTATTCTCACCATTTGCCAGTATAATCTTCTCATCTGTTCTGAGCAGTGGTAATCTTTCTATGATCCTTCTCTTGAACCCAATATGACAAAAGAACTCCTTTTGTGGTCATAAGCATTCACTGTTAGCCTTAGTTCATTTTAGTATTTAGCACTATCGATACTATTCTTATAGAAGTGGCCTACTCTTTTGTATTCATTCTCAGTTATTTGCCCTTACTGAGTCCCTTATACAGACATACTGGTTTGTTGAAAAAGTACCCCCTTTATCTTTTCATCAGAATTATTTCTGCTTGTGTCTTTATAATTTTATTCTTGAAAACTTTTCTTTCTCTTAACTAAATTCCTCCTAGAAAACAAAGAAAAAAAACCAAATGACAGTCTGTTATCATCAACAGTTGAGTGTTCCACTGATATTTCATTTTGTAATAGAGATGAATTTAGGTTGTCAACAGCTATGCTAGAACATTTAGGCTAAGACAGATCCTATCAGTCTGGAAAAGGTTTAAGTAACAGATTCATGTTCCTCCTTGGGGGGCTAGCTGCACTCAATTTGGAGATGCTAATCACCATGTTGATTTGAAGAGCAAGAACTTTTCATCCTGAGGAGCTTTTAAAGATTGTTTAATTAGTTAATGAGGAGAAAGCACCATAGCAATATTACATTCTTTAAAGGAATGCAGTAGGATGTGTGTTTATTAAACATATGCTATTTGCATAGCACTGTGCTTGCTATGATAACCTTGAAAAGCTTAATCATGTAGAGGAGACAAACTGCAAAGACTTAATTCTAAGGTCATTAGAGATGTTCAGAGGATGAACTCTGAGACTTCAGAAGAAGGAGAAGTCCCTTTTAGCTGTAAGGATCAGAGGGGGATATATAAAATGGCATTTGAGTCAGGTTCTTTAATATGGGAAGGATTTTTATTAGAGGATAATTGGGAATATTCTAGGTCTAGTGAAATTCACAGAAACAGGATAGCACGAGTGATTTGTTTAGGAGGTGGATGATATTCTTGATTAACTGGTGTACAGGTTATGTGCATGGAGGGAGACGAGATGGAGTGAAATATGTATAGTGTGAGACGAAATAAATAGTACCAGATTGTGTTGGGCCTTTACTTCCAGGTGAAAGTAGGCAATGGAAAGCTATTGAAGGTTTTTAAGTGTTTGGGTGACATGACCACATTTATATCTTAGAAAGATTAATCTGACAATATACAGAATAGACAGGAATGAGGAGTGTTTGAAGGAGAAAGTAGGTATGGTGGTTATTCAGGATATACAGCTAATAAGACAAGTACAGTAAAAGGTCAAGGGGATAAAGAATTCTAGACTGGTGGCGATTGGTTCACTGAATGCTGTTTCATGTGGATTGAGGCAAGTGAAGTGGCCAGGAGGGCTAGTGACAAGAGAAGGGGAATAGTGGAAGATCAAGGTATGTTGGTGATGAAGGATGTGACGTTAAAATAAAAATACGAAGCGGGTACATTGAGAATGATGGTATGAAAGAGGCAGAAAGTCAGCGAATTGCTTAACTGTTAAGTACATACAAGTAGGGACTTTGTCCTATTTTATCTTTGTATTTCTTACGGTGAAAACCACAGTGAACTATGAGAGTTCAAAATTGGGAGATATCATTCCTGACTGGGAAGTTTAGGGAAGGTTTTACACAATCTAATCATATAACTAGGCAGTCTCCAAATTGGAAGAGATCACAAGGGCCGTAAAATCCAACTAATACCAAGAGCAATTTCTCACTATAGTAATTCACCTGATAAATGGTTATCTAGTTTTTGCTTGACAGCCTTCATTAAGGGGCAACTCACAACCTCAAAAGCCATTTTATGCCATAGACTCATCAACTGAGTCAAGCCATGCCCAGTGTATATCATATAGCAAGCAATTAAATTCAGAAATGTCTTGTATTCAAGTTCTAGAAGAGGTTAATTATGTTTGTCACAGTAGACCACTTTAGAGAACTTGTTACTTCAGAATAGGGTACTTTTGAGAAGTTTGTGTTATTTTTTTTTCCTTTTTCAAACAAAGCAGCATAGTAGAAAGACAGAAGCCATCACATTTTATTGACTTCAAAAGAACCAAAAAATACCCTGCCTTTGAAGTTGGTCAGAGGGAAGAACTGTGTGACCCTAACTTTTCTTGATGAAATGAGTCTGGTTTGGTGAATAAGTCATATGTCCCTGATGTTTAGGGGAGTCAGTCAGTCACTAATTTAACATTATCAAGTGTGTTAGAATGCCCTCTAGTATTACTGTTTAAAAATACACATGTCTGTTGAGTTCTGGGAAGTCTGCCTCCTTCTCTTTATTTTCTTTCATAGTTGTTTAACTGTGATTCAGAAAAAAAAAGACTGACTCATTTAGTGATTTCCTTGGAAGAGGTAGGGCAGAGACTTTCTGAAATATGGAAATTTTGAAGGTGAAGGTTAAATGCAAATTCTACTCATGCTCAGTCTAAGGATGATTAAATAAATAAAATATTTCATGAGTAAAGATAAAAACTTCCTGTTTACCTTTTCAGTAAGTTAATGAGAATAAGTAGTAGACAGTATAGAAAAAGGATAAGGAAAACAAATGAATTATGACTGATTTTCAGGGTATTACAGGGGATCCGAGGCCAGGATGGGAACAAGACAGAGATATTGTCATGGTGCATAGTTTAGAAGTGAAATCATAAAAGAGACTAGTGTTATTGTTTGGACATTGTAAAAGTGGACCCCTAAAAGAGTCTTTTATGTCAGGTATATTAATGCAGTCATAAAACTTTAATAATTTTGGAGTTCCGTCACCTATTTCAGAGCTGAACAATTTTCAGATGGTGAATACCTGAAGGAGGTTCAAATATTTCTTCAGAAGAGGAAAGAAAATAATTAAGGTACAAAATTTTTGTCTAAAAAGAAAGCCAGAACTTGTTGGAGGTAGTTACATTTAAGGAAATAGAAGAATTTATTAATAGTTTTATTGTGGAAGATAATGACCAGCTTCTTACCTTTTCTGCTGAAGACATGAGTGGAAAAAATGGTTTGAAATTAGGAAAAAATATTAATGATAGAATCTGGGACTTGGATGGAACCCGAGAAGACATGAGTGAAAAAATGGTTTGAAATTAGGAAAAAATATTAATGATAGAATCTGGGACTTGGATGGAACCCGAGAAGACATGAGTGAAAAAATGGTTTGAAATTAGGAAAAAATATTAATGATAGAATCTGGGACTTGGATGGAACTTGTTGTTCAGTTTCAGTCATGTCTGACTGTTTATTTCCTCATTTGAGGTTTTCTTGACAAAGATAACTGGTATGCCATTTGTTTCTCCAGTTCATTTTACAGGTGAGGAACTGAGGCAAACAGGATTAAATGACTTGCCAGGGGTCTCACACACACACACACACACACACACACACACACACACACACACACAGTGTCTGAAGCCAGATTTGAACTCAAGAAGAGGCCCTGCGCTCTGCCCACTGCACCACCTAGCTGTCTGTAACCTGCACAGTGGTCCTTTCTACAAGGTTGGAAGTGGTCCTTTAGCATTCTATGGATGACTGCTACTAGAAGGGAGCCCAGTGCTTCCTGAGACAGCTAATTCTACTTTTCTATAGTTCAAATTGCTAGGAAGATTCTCCTTAGACCAAGTCCAAATCTGATTCTCTGTTACATGATGATCCTTCAAATACTTGAAGACAGATATCTCTCATACATGCTAAATGTCCTTTAACCAATCTTCACATGGCATGATCTCCTAGTCCTTCATCTTCCTGGTTGCCTTCTTCAAGTGTATACTATCAGATCCCTATGGGAAAGTAAAACAAAGAAGAGTAAGAAGAAGGAAAAGGAGAAGAAGGAAGAGGAGGAGGAAGAGGAGGAGGAGAAAAAAGAAGATAAAGAAAAAGAAAGAAGACAGCTTTAATTTACCCAGATGAACTTTGACCATTTTGTGTGTTTTCACTAAGACATCCTTCATGCTATTTTTCAGTGAGTGATGGAAAAGGTAGTTGGCAAAATTAACTTCACAGAAGTGTTGGTGTATCTAGATATCTTTCTTGTTTTTGGGAAGAAACTGAACGAATGTAAAGAACAGCTGATTAAAGGGTTGAGTCAGCTGGAGAATGCTGGTCTGAAGATGTCAATTGACAAATTACAGCTTTGCTGAGCTTCTGTCAAGTTTGTGGTTCACATTTTATTTTAGCAAGGAGTAAAGACTCATGCACAAATTATCTCTTTTCTAGGAATTGACTGAAACAAACTTACCAACTAGCCTTGACTTCATAACAGGAACAAATGATTGTATGATGCTTATGTATATTATCCAAAATTTCAGCAAGGTGACAGTTGCTAAGAAACATTGGTGTTCAGGGAACCCGCAAGACAGCGGTTTGATGGAAAGTCACCTCTTCTTGAATAGCTGAATGTCTAGGCAATTGCCTTTTTACAAAATTTTGTGTGTGTGTGTGTGTGTGTGTGTGTGTGTGTAGGCTGAAAGACAATTAGTCTCAACTACTTCTTGCCAATAAGGGAGTTAAGTTGGCTCCCTGGTAAATAGGAGGAAGATATTGATCTGGCCAGTGGCGCAGTAGATAGAGGACAGTCAGGAAGTTCAAATCAGATGCTAGCTGTGTGGCCCTGGGCAAGTCACTTAACTCTGTTTGTTTCAGTTTCCTCATCTGTAAAATGAGCCAGAGAAAGAAATGGCCAACTATTCCAGTATCTTTGCCAAGAAAACCCAAATGGACTCATGAAGAGTCAGACATGACTGAAATCACTGAACAACAAAAATGTGCCAGACACTGTTATGGGGCAGTTAAGGGCAGTGGGCTTGGAATCAGGAAGACTCATCTTCTTGAATTCAAATCCCACCTTAGATGTTTACTAGCTGGGTGACTCTCGGCAAGTCACTTAACCCTGTTTGCCTTAGTTCCTCATCTGTAAAATGAGCTGGAGAAGGAAATGGCAAACGACTGCAGTATGTTTGCCAAAAAAACCTCAAAATGGGGTCATGGAGACTCGGGCACAACTGAAACCACTGAACAACATTGATCCATAGTCAACTAACTGGATTCTGAGAAAGGAAAGTCCACCAATCATAGACTGAGCTAAAAGAATAGTTCAGAAGATGATGTTTCAGAAGATACTATGTATTGTAACCCACTGATTGTCTTGGATGGAGAGGAAGCAAGAGGCAATTTCTTTCCTAACCAGTGTGGAGACCTTCAGGATAAAAAGAAAATCCATAATATCTGAGACGGCTGATAGCTAGTTAGAGCCATCTATAAGCTCACATTTGGAAACAGAGGTCCATAGGTATGAGTGCTCATGACCAGTGATTCTAGAAAATCAACCAATTTGGGGATTGATGCAGAAAAGTCAGCAAATAACCGAAGATCTATATGACCAGTGACCCAACTAATTTTGATGTTGCAGTAAAATAATAGATGTAGTTAGACTATGAAGTGAGAAGAACCAGGAGAATGTTGTCCCCAGTAACAGCAATATTGTACAATGAAGAACTGTGAATGACTTAGCTATTCTCAGCAATACAATGATCTAAGACAATCTCAAAGGACTAATGATGAAGCATACTATCTGCCTTCAGAGAATGAATTGATTCTATTTGGATATAGACTGGACAGATGATAACCTTAATGCATATGTATGTAATGTATGCTTTGGATCTAATTGTAGAGATTAGCATATTGTTGCATCTTTTCTCTTTTTTCTAATGCTTGCTATCTATATTAGCTTATGCACTAGTGATATGATTCCTATTGCTTTGTGTGACTATTAGTTAAGCTGTTTTTGTTTTTTATGCTTGTGTACATATTGATTGTTTACCATCCATATGGACACATATGATATGGCCTAAGTGTAACACAGATAAACCAGTCATCGAAATAGAACATTTTACTGTTTCTTGCATGCACTGTTCATGTGAATGTGATACAAATGTGCTTGTTAATGCTTACCTGTGATTCCAGAATAATCATCCAAAAATTTGAGTGCTGATTTTATCATGAAGCTTATAATGAAAACATGCAAAATTCTAGTATCCCTCACATAATTTTGTAGAGACACAGAATCTTCAGCTGAGGGGAGGGTTATACCCTGTGCCCTGGGTTACCTTCTTATCTCTTTGAATTATCAGTTTCCTCTGTGCCTTTGGGTAATGATTGAGAGAAAGGGGCAAAATGGTTTCTAATGATCCTGAGACAGTAGTTGATCCTCCTCCCTCACTGGAATTCTTGGTAATAATAGCCAGCATTTATATAGTGCTTTAAAGTTTGCAAGTGCCCTACAAATATGATGTCATTTTTATCCTCACAACAATAACCTGAGGAAGGAGATGCCACTGTTAACTGCATTTTACAAATAAGAAAACTGAGGTAGACAAAGGTTAAATGACTTGCCCAGGATCAGTCAGTCAAGTAACATTTATTAAATGCCTACTAGGTACATTCTTGGTGATTCCTTGTTTGCAACAGGGAAAAAGTTCTGATAGGAGAGAAGATACACAATTTTTATGCTCTGGAATCCATGTTCACTTCTTAATTCAACTGATTTTGAAATTCAGATGACCGAGCTTGTCTCAGAGAGATGAGAGTAGCTCAGACTGTGGCTTTGGCAGCTGATGTTTCAGAGACAGGCACATCCAGTGACAAGGCTTATTTAGAGAAGCAGAGACCATAATCAGCACTTCCCTGAATCCATGGCTCTGTGATAGTGATAGAATCAGAGTCCAGCATTGTAGGCAAGCCCTTCATTCTTGAGTAGAGATAGGAAAAAAGATCTATGAGGAGAAATGATCCAAAATTTCTCACACTGCCAAATATTTTACATCTTACTAAGGTGGTGACCTGAGAGAAAATTGCTTATCTAGCCATCTTCCTCTTTCCCCACAACTTGTTTTCAGTTCATGTCCCCAAGACAGGGTCAGATGTATCCTTATGCCTTTCTCGTGAGCCATGGGTGCATGTGGTTAAAATGTACTCTAGACATTCTTGAAAATCTGGTTGGGCAATTGCAGGGGTGTGTGTGTGTGTGTGTGTGTGTGTGTGTGTGTGTGTGTGTGTGTGTACTTAAAGAAAGACACCCCTGCCCTCAAGAAGCTTATATTCTGAAGGGAGATGTCTATGCATAAAAGGATGCCGCATCTTTATGGGAGAAGTGGTGGAAGAGGGTACCTAAGCACAAGTATGGTGGAGAAAGATGTATAGAGATTTAGGAGTGGAGCACAGAAAGGAATGAAGACATACATGGCTTGGATGCTTTCCTTAAAAGGGAGGTTCTGAGAAGAGACAGTTAATCAGAGGAAGAGCCACAAGGGTGGAATGTACTTCCAATATAGTCAAGTCAACAAGAATGTATTAAGTATTTACTATGTGCTAGGTACTGTCCTAAACTGGGAATACAAATAAAAGTAAAAAATAAGGCAATCCTTGCCCTGAAGGAGCTTATGTTCTTGGGGAAAAGGGGAAGGAAGAGAAATACAGCATTTATAGGAAAGCTGAAAAGTGGGAGGGGGAATACTTGTATAGGGTCATGTTAGGGAAAGATGTTCGGAATGTTGAGAGTAGAGCTGAAGGAGAGGTAAAGATGACTAGTTTGGGAACCATCTTAATATGGAGGTTCTGGGAGGAACTGACCAATCAGAAGAAGGTGTTCTCCTGAGGTCAGAAGGTCACTGGAACCTAGTAAAGTAAGAAGGCCAAAAATTCATGATTAAAACTAGGAGAGGAATAAGGCATGAGTTGAGAGAGAAAACCACAGAGCAGGCATATATATATATACATATATATATATGTGTGTGTATATATATATATATATATATATATATATAGTGTGTGTGTGTGTGTGTACATATGTATATGTATGTGTGCGTATGTATATATATATATGTGTGTGTATGTATATATGTATATGTATACACACACACACATATATATATATATACATTTGAACAATATTCTGCTTCTTCCCTTTGTTGATTTTGGAGCTCACTGAGGGAGTGAGTGGGATTAGTACCACTGCCAAAACATGGACTTGGCTGTGGAGACAGTAGTTTTGACGTTTGCAGGCTAATCGTTATTAATGATCAAATGGCTAGTGGAATATTGTAACCTCTTAGGAAAACTATTCCATTCAAGGATAGGAGAGAAACTTGACAAAGGCTTTGGGCTGATGACCAATGACTCACATTCACTACCACCTGGTGGACATTTAAGATATTGCACTCCCTTGATGCACAGCTAATATAGTAACAAGCTGTCATCTAGTAGTAAGGCAGCCCTTGAGCAATACAATCAAAGGCACCAGGGGGAGGGGACCATGTCACAGTTGTAACATAATATTATTTCTTGTTTTCCTTTTCTTGAACCATGCTCTTTTATGTCAGTTAACTATGTAGATAATTTTTCCTAGAGATGAAAAAGCAAAAGGACAAGGGGAAAAGAGAATAAACATTTATTCAGTGCCTACTTTGTGCCAAGCACTGTGCTAAATTTTTTTTTTTACAAATATTACATTTGATCTTCACAACTGCTCTGTGAGAAAGGTAGTATTATTATCTCCATTTCACAGTTGAGGGAACTGAGGCAGGCAGAGGTTAAGTGCTTTGCCCAGGGTCCTACAACTAGAAAGTGTCTGAGGGCAGATTTGAACACAGATCTTCTTGACTTCGAGGCATGCATACCATCCGCTGTACTACCTCACTGTCAAAAAAGGAATGATGACAGTTTACAAATATCCATATATCTGTAATATTCATATTTATGCCTTTCTATGTATATAACTACATCTATGTCTCTATGTCTCTATTTTTAGTATGTTATAGTAGAAAGTACCCTAGACTTGGAATTAAAAGACTCTAGCTCCAACACTCATTAGCCTTGTGCTGTTGAATAAGTCACTTTACTTCTTTGAGATTCACTTCCTCATTTATAAAATGAAGATAGTATATTTATAAGGAAAATAATTTGTAAAAACAAGCTGTAAAATTAAAATATTATTATTATCAAGGTTAGATAAGCATACTTATGTGAAGGATTATGTCAGCCTTTCTTTATTTCCACTCAGAAGAGAAAATCATAGAGGCAGCTAGGTGGCATGGTGGATAGAGTGATGGATTTGGGGAGACCTGAGTTCAAATTTGGCCTCAGACACTGACTAGCTATGTGATCTTGGGCGAGACATTTAACCACTGCTTGCCTAAGTTTCCTGAACTGTAAAATAGAGGTAATAATAGAACCTATCCCACAAGGTTATTGTGAAAATTAAATTAAACAAGATATTTGTAAAGTGCTTATGGTATACTAGCTGTCATATGCCCATTTCTTTTCTCTTGGTTTCACTTCTCTCATAGAATGAGTAATTTAGGGCTAAGCAGAGATATTTGGACTTAGGTATAAAATAAGTATTTACTTAATTGAATTGAATTTTGGTTGTGAGAGGCAGCATGATGTTGAAGGTAACAAGCTATTCTCAGAGTCTCTAAGACCTAGGTTCAAGTCTTCTGACACATACTGTGTGGATAAGTTCCTCAATTTCTCAGAGTACCAGGCAACTAAGAATATAAAAGTTTCAGAGAAGATGCTGACCTGAACTGTCAGAAGATAATTTTCTAACTGAGGAAATCATAGATCCAGGCTCTATCCAAAGTTTTGGTTGGAAATGGTGGATTTTTTGTTGACAAGGCAAAAGGTGACATCTTCTGTAGAGTTTAAAAACACATCAGATCCTCCTCTTTGGGACAGAATGATTGGCTTGCTCATTGATGGACACCTTCTTGAAGTCATTTCTAACTCTCATTTTACATTATTCCTTCTATACACTATGATGCCCCCGCTCAACTGCCCACTTGCTTTTCTCTTTACATGCCTTTCTGTCTCTGATCTCCATGCCTTTGCAAGGCTTTTTCCCATGCCTGGGATGCCCTTCTTCCCCAGCTGTGCCTGAGATCTCTTCTTGCTTCAGTGTAGACACAATTGCTACATGAGGGGTTTCTTGCTATCTCTAGTTTGTTAATACTCTCCCCCTTTGGAAACTATTTTGTATTTCTTTGTACAATTATGTTCAAGTTATAAAATGTAATTTTTATTTTTTGTATCCCTCAAACCAAGCACAGTATCATGCACATAGGAGATCCTTGCTAAATGCTTGTTTAATCGAATCCCGCATGCATTTCTTATTGCCCCATAGAATTACTTTTATCATTCTCCATTTTTTCACTCTTTTCTTCTGAAAGTTATTTACTGAAAGAACCTGGAACTGTTTTCTTTTCTTGAAACACAGGGGTCAAAATGTTCTTTCTTCCTGAGAGAACAGTGCATACAATTCTTCTTGTTACATTTGTGCAATTTCAGGGAAAGGTGGAACTTCTAGATTTTAGGTTTCAATGGCTCCTGAATAAAGAATCTATCTAGGGTTTGGAGAAATACAGTTACCCAACATTCTAATTGCCATGATAATGCAAGAGAGGTAGTATGGAGTTTTGTATGCATGTGTGGGGAACATTTTGTATAGGAATTTGTTTCTGCCTTACAGAAAGTGCACTTTTTTTCCTGTTGCATCTGAATGGTATGTTCCAGGAAGAAGGAGAAGAAACCTCAGGAACATAGAGCTTTACTTTGTGTCAGAACATGGTCACTTGGGTAGACAGTTAACAAACATTTCTTAAGCATTTAAAATGTTCCAGAAACATTTTACCTAAGCTATGGGGTTACAGGCTCCTCCTAAATTTGTGGTTATCTGTGATAGCAAGAGGATTGTAATAGTTCTTGTCAATCAAGGGAGTGATCCAAAAGCATTTATTAAATACCTACTACATTCCAGGCTCTATGCTAGACTTTCAAGATATAAAGACAAAGAATAACACAATCTGTACTTCCCAGGCATTTACTTCAACTTTTTATCCTGGAAATCCTCTTAAATGGTATAAGGACAGAATGGTTTTGGGAAGGCTGAAGGCCAAACAATATTGGATCCATTCAGATCGTCTCTTGTGTTAGCATATATAAATCACATACAAATAGAACAGTCCAAAAATGGTCCTACTGAGGAGACTAATGGGGGGATGGTTCTGAAAAAAAATCAGAATCACAGAGTTGGTTTTCCTTCAGTATACAAGGACTGTATACCCTGGAAGATATGTCTTTCTTATTTTGGGGGGGTCCCACTAGCTTTAATCTTTACTTTGTTTATCAGTAGGGAAGCAAATAACTCTGACAAGGACCTTGTTGTTTTCATTTTATGTGCCCAGATGTCATACTAAGTGGCTATTAATTAACTTGTACTCAAAGTAAACTTCATCCACAAAACAATAGCAACCACAAAAATAGTAACAATACACAGGGTATTTGCGATTAAGGGGATCCATGTGGATGTGTCACTTCTTATTAGTTAATTTAAAATAATCTGACATAAATTTGTCTTTTACGTGTTCTTACAAAGCTAACCTGTCTTTTTTAGGTCACTGAAATGATCTTGGAAGTAGCTCTTGATGTCTGGTAAGTGTTTCCTTCAATTTAAAGGAAAATATTTCAAATAATTGATTTGCTTAAAATTTAAATCAGTATCTTATATACATTTTTATTGCTTAGGAATGGATTAACTTAGCTCTTAATATTTGAAAATGGGCACCTAATTTATTTGTGTTCCCCCCCCATACAGCATAGCTCTTTTTGACCATGAATAGTTCTGTGATTAAAAAAAAATGAATTTGAATTGTATGTTTATGGTTGACTTACTAACTGCTCAGTGGCTAAGTGAATTGTTTAAGGCAGGACTTCTCAAAATGTGGTCCTTGGAGACTGTCCAGAAACCAAGTTACACATAAATGGATGTGTATTTTCTATTGCAAAGTTGAAGCCATATGAAAAAATACAGGTGTGAACACAGAGATTAGTTGGCCCATGAGGCCTTGTGCTACACCAAAGTGGCTTGGAGATCAAAAAGTCAGAGGACCAGAATTACAAGTTCATGGAGTAAATTCTGGTAGAGTAGGCCTTGACTTCACTAATACTATGATCTAGGTCTAGTGCTCATTCTAGCCTAGCTCTACCCTCACACTGAGGGTGTGCTATATGGATTCTTTTTGGGTATGAATTGGCCACTGAATTTCCTTCCTCTTCTCAGAATTATGAGAAATCATTATTTGCTCAGTCTTTCATAAATAGAGAATAGATAAATAGTCCTCTTTATTTAAATATCTTACTAAATAGTTTAACCTTTTCTTTTTTTCTTTTCAATTGTTCTAAGGTACATCAATGGTCATACATTCATTCTCATAGCGTACTGTTCAAGACATTCCTTTTTCTTTACTAAGCCTTGTCATTTGATCAGCATGAGGATTTAATTTAAAACTTGTTATTATAAATCTCCATACTGCATGAATAGTCAGTTAGTCAGTATTAAGCACATACTGTGTGCTAAGCACTGTTCTAGACAACTGGTAGTGAAGTGGATAGAGCTTTGGACCTGGAGAGAAGAAAACTTGAGTTCAAATCTATTCTCATGCATTTCCTTAGCTGTGTGACCCTGGACAAGTTACTTAATCTTTGTTTGCCATAGTTCCCTCAACTGTAAAATGGAGATAATAAAAGCATTTACCTTGCAGGGATGTTGTAAGGATCAAATGAGATAAAAAGCACTCATCTCAGCTCTTGGTACATAGCGGGCACCACATAAATGCTAGTCTCCTCTTCTCTTCGAGAAACAAAAAAAGGCAAAAACAGCCATGACCTGTCAGGGAATTGATATTCTGGTGGAGGACATGTAAATGATTAAGTCCATGTAAGATACATGCAGAGTAAATGGAAGGCAATCAGAGCATTGCAGGGTGGGGTGGAGTAGGACAAGTTAGAATCTCTTTATAATAAATCAGAGTCACGTAGAGTTGGAAGGATCCTTAAAGGCCATGTAATCCAACTCCCTAAATAGAGAAATGGGGTCCTCAGCTGTTAAGTGAATTGCTCAAGGCTCCACAGGTGGCAAGCATCAGACACAGAACTTGACCCAGGTTTTACCTGGTTCTGGAGTCTGTACTCTTTGCATTCTACAGTGGTGCCAGAGAAGGAGGGTCACTGTCTTTCCCGTTTTGGGTGTGTGCAATGCCATGTTTTGGAGAATGAAAACCACTCCATTATCTTTGCCAAGAAAACTCCAAATGGGGCTATGAAGGATCAGACACGACTGAAACGACCAAGCAACAACAAATACCTGAATAAGTCCCCATTGTGATGTGAGATGGACAGTCACATCTGATCCCTGTGTTCTGCTTCGCTTTCTCTCAGTTCTTATGCAAGGCCAACCAAAAGACAGAGTCTGTCCTGTTGATCTCACACTCTCAAGGCCAATCACAGGATAGCAGTGTAGAACGTCTCTGCCTTCTCTCTCTAGAAGAACAACAAATGGCCTCCAGAGCCAAAGACAGGCCTTTTTGAACCAATGTAATTCTATATATTTGGATACTGTAAATGTCTGTGGGACATGGCTGGTATTCGGAAAGAAATAAGGGAATAACCATTTATATAGTGCCTGTTATATGACTTGCCCAGGGTTACACATCCCGGAAATGTTAGACCTAGCTTCGAAACCAGGCTCCTGGCTTTTGAAGCCTCACATTCCACCACAATGTGCCACCTTTCCGGTGTGGTAATATTCCAGATATATTGTTGCTATATATACTGAAGAATGTTAGTGCCAGGAAGGTTCTTAGAGATTGGTTTGTCTGATAGCCACATTTTAAAGATAAGGAAATTATATCTTGGAGTTGAAGAGATTTTCTTGATGTCACCCAGTTAATGGCATAGCAAGAGCTCAGGCTCCAAATCCAGATTGTCACCGTTGTAGTACATGTCCCCCTCTTCTGAGCAACGCATCTGAAAATTCAAGAGCCTAAGAATCTCTCAGCTAGCTAGACATGTTCACTGAACAGATTATGACAACTAAGAGCTCTTTATTCTCATAATTTTTAAACATTTGAAAATAAAATGATTTGCTAATCAATAAACTCATTTCATTAAAATAAAAAAAGAAATTAATTATTAAGCACTGTATGAAAGGCAATGTAGTATAGTGGATAGAGTGCTAGACACAGAACCAGGAAGACCTGGGCTTAAGTCCTGCCTCTGACACATACTGGCTGTGTGTACCTGGGCAAGTCACTTAACCTAACAACTTAAATTAAGCAACTCTCCAATAGTAGAGGGTTGCAGAGAAGATTGGCACTGCCTTGCCTTGGTAAAGGCATTTCCTCATGTGATAATACCTTGTACTAATGAAATTCCAGGTCACTCCATTGTCTATTACCAACGTAAAATAGCTGTAGTTCAGATATAAAAGTAGTAACTTTATTAATATAGTGGTTTACCATTTCCACAGCATTTTCATATTTATTTCATATATTATTTCATATTCTTATTTGATATTTACAAAAACCCTATGACATTCACATGACAGGTATTATCTCTATGCTATAGATCAAGAAATTGAGATTTAGAGAATTGTAACTTAAATAAGGTCATATGGCAAGTTTGAGGTAGAATGGGAACCTAAGTCTAATTTTCTTGACTTAAATTTCTGCTGTGCTCATATGGTCTTCCATCAAGCAGACTTGAGTCTTGGTGTACCTCAAGACATGCCTGCCTTACCTTGCCCCTGGCTGATTTGTAAAATTCTACCGTTGCAGTTCAACTTCTTTGAAGTCCATTAAAATGTAAATGTCTCAGAGCAGGATGTACTTTAACACTTTAAGCTGTTATTTAGTCACTGTTTTTGATCCTTTCCAAAGAGTAAGATTTGGGAGGGGGCAGAGAACATGTGGTCACTGGGCATCTATGGATATCGAGAAGTTATATAAAATGGAGGTGGCAGGCAACAAAGACAAATTACTTTGTGTTTATCCAAAGGCTGTGGTATTCATGATCTTATCTGTTTTACACACTAGCTCTTCTCCTGACCTTCGATTTAGCATGGCTCTGTGTGATCAGGAAAAATATTTCAGACAACAGAGAAAAGAAAACATCAAAGAACATATGAAGAAACTCTTGGGTCCAAAGAATAGTGAAGGCCTGTGTTCAACAAGCGATGTGAGTTGGAACATTTAAACCAAGTACTGTTATCTTTAAGAGGTTTAAATATGTTCATCATTGGGAATGTTCTCCAGAATTTTCACTCTAGGATGACAGTGACATAGATGAAGAACATGATCTCTCTAGTGCTTTGAAGTAAGTATAGATACTTTGTCAGTGGGAACTATTTCATTTGGCAATCCTGAAATTAGTAAACATAGGGATGGGTACAGGTCATTGTGGCAGGGCACTCCCAAGCAAGGAAATTCCCTCTACTTATGCAGGTCAGCACCTTTTTTATAGTCTTAGAGATTTTCCCGGAGCACTGAAAGTGATTTGTCCAGGGTTGCGCAGCCAGTGTGTATCAAAGGTGAGGCTTAAACCCTGGTCTTCCTGGTTTGAAACCCAGCCAGCTGTCTAGTCAATAGCTATACTTCTAAAGGAAACATTTTGTTGTTGTTTAGTCATGTTCAACTTTCATGACCCCATTTGGGGCTTCTTGGCAAAATTACTGGAGTGGTTTGTCATTTCTTTCTCCAGCTCATTTTGCAAAAGAGGAAATTGAGACAAACAGGGTTAAGAGACTTGCTCAGGGCCACACAACTAGTATGTGTCTGAGGTCAGATTTGAACTCAGGAAGATAAGCCTTCCTTCAGGCCCAGCACTCTATCCACTGCATCACTTAGCTGCCTCATAAAGGAAGCATCCTTTCGGACAAATTCAAGGAAGCCTTAGTGTAGTTTTAAGTTGCTAATGCTTGAACTGCACCAAGACCTTTGGAACACGTATTGGTGTCCAAGATTGGTTTGTTTTTGTAGCACATTGCATGCGCTGACTTTGTAATTCTGTCAGCCAGGACTAGGACCCAGTTCATGTATTGGAAAACAGCTATAGATAAAATGGAAATATCTGAATACACAAACAAGCCTTTGAATCTATTTTAGCATATTACAGAGGGAAAGCCAGAGGCTTTCTGTTTTTTTAGGCCTCATAGTAATTAATAAAAAAGGCCTTTATTCCCCCACAATGAACTCTGAGTCAGTCAGTGGTAGTAGTATTACTGTCTACTTTTTACAGATGAGAAGGCAGGCTCAGAGAGGTGGTTACTTGACCATAACTCTAGGCCTAGTAATGATTAGAGTGAGGATTCAAACCCAAGTTTCTCATTTCAGTGTCCAGAGCTCTTTTCAGTAGGTGACACCATCTTTCATTTTCATGTATCTTTCCCTTTAATAGGACTTTGCCTCTTCTCAGGAGTAAACAAATATTTGTGATTTTTTTCCTTCTTTGCCCTTTAGCAATTAAATACATGTACTATGGAGTCATTTTCTGAAATTGTTTTAAGTTTAAAAAAAATTTACTACTAGGAGTGGCACCTGCATTCCAGACTTTGTTATGTACAGTGACCTTAGGTGTTACCTAATTCTGATCTGGTGAAAAGGTTTAAAAATAAAACCATTAGTGTTCAAAGGAAGCAACATAGAGTCAAGTATTACATGAAGTTCTCTTCTCTGGTCCTGGGATTCAGTGTAGAAGTTTTATTTAATTTTGTTTATAAAATGCCTACTTTTAGGGGCAGCTAGGTGGTGCAGTGGATAGAACATTGGCCCTGGAGTCAGGAGGACCTAAGTTCAAATCCTTGCCTCAGACACTTGACACTTTTCTAGCTGTGTAACCTTGGGAAAGTCATTTAGCCCTGATTGCCTTACTGAAAAAAAAAGTGCCTACTTTTAGAAGTTGAAACAGAGTTTTAGAGCTAGAAGTAGCCTTTAGAAATCATCCAATCTAAATCCCTCTCTTTATGGAGCAGTGTGGTACAGGAAATGGACACTGACTCTGACATTACAGGACCTGAGTTCAAATCCTGTCTCTAATGTTCATTTCCTGTATGACCTTGAGTAGGTCAATTAACTGCCCTTAACTTGAGTTTCCTCATATATCTAATGAGAGGATTCAACTAGCAGAACTCTGAGAACACTTCTACCTCTAACGTTATGATTGGATGAAGAAACAAACTCAGAGTTTTGACCAAGGTCTTATAGCTAGTAATTGACAGAGCTGAGACTGAAACTCAGGTCCTATAACTCCAAATCAATAATTTGTCTGTGACACTGCATTGCCCTGGGGATTGGGGCAAATTATTAACCCAATGTTGTTCAAAGCCGCAACACTACACAGGAGTCAAATTCATGGGCCTTACTGAGCATAGTAGGTAGAGTTCCGGGCCTAGAGTCAGGAAGACTCATCTTCCTGTGGTCAAATTCATCCTTAGACGCTTATTAGCTGTGTGACCCTGGGCAAGTCACTTAACTTTATTTACTTCAGTTTCATCTGTAAAATGAGCTGGAGAAGGAAATGGCAAACCACTCCAGTATCTTTGCCAAGAAAACCCCAGATAGTCATGAAGAGTTGACATGACTGAAAAATGGTTGAACAACAACAACTGAGTTGTCTGGATACACAGAGGATTCTGATTTTACATTTCTTTCTCTGTCTGAAGATACATGTGTGTATATGCACAGTATATATGCATATATAACACATGTCTTATATTTATGTGTATTTATACATATATTTCCTAAATATGTATCTAAATCTATTTTAGTTGATTTCATCCATACCTATCCTTATGCCTGTAGCTACAGCTATACCTGCATCCATATCTTTCTCTGTCTCTCTATCTCATCTCTATCTCAGCTCTATTTCTATCTCTATCTCATTTCAATTTCTATCTCCATCTCTATGTCTTTCCTCTCTATTTCTGTCTCTCTCATTTCTCTCTGTCTCTTTCATCTCCTCTATCTCTATCTCATCTCTATTTCTATCTCCATCTATATGTCTCTCCTCTTTATTTCTATCTCTATCTCATTTCTCTTTGTCTTTTTCATCTCCTTCTCCATCTCTATCTCATCTCTATTTCTATTTCCATTTCTATGTCTCCCCTCTCTATTTCTATCTCTCTCATTTCTCTCTGTCTCTTTCATCTCCTTCTCCATCTCTATCTCATCTCTATTTCTATCTCCATTCCTATCTATCTCTAAGTTTATCTCTGTCTCTGCTGAGTCCAGTGATAGGGGACACAGTGAGCGGTGAGTTGGAAAGGTGGAGAAGAAGGACAAAGATCAAATGACATTTGCTGAACATAGTCTCTTTGAGGATGGGAGCATAGAGTCTTATGATATCTTCCCAATGGAGGATAGACTAAGAGGAAGTCTGGAAGTGAGGACTAATTTAGGAAAAGCAACTAAAAGAATAGTTGGAATATTTGATTCAATACAATTTAAATCAATAAGCAAATACTTATTGATTTGATTGTATTAAATTAAATTATTGAATTAAGTACCGGGTATGTTTTGGCAACCTTGCCTGGGAGCACAAAGACAAAAATGAAAACAATTCCTCCCTTCAAGGAAAAAGGAAGAAAGATGGAAATGAGCATTTATGAAGTGTACCAGGCACTGTGTTAAATGCTTCACAAATATTGCCTTATTTGATCCTTACAACATGGGAAGTGCTATTATTGTTACCCGCATTTTGTAGCTAAGGAAACTGAGGTAGACAGAGACTAAGTGACTTGCCCAGGGTCACATAGCTAGTACATATCTGAAGCTGAATTTGAATTCAGGTCTTCCTGACTCCAGGCCTGGCGCTTTATCCACTTTGCCCCTTAGCAGTAAATATGTTCTATTCTGGGTTACAATCTGTACATGGACAATCACGTGAACAAATACAAAATGAATAAAAAGTGAATGCTAACAATTTTATTAGGATAGGGCTTATGTTGGAGGTGACACTTGAGCTTAGCCATGGAGGAAGCTGGGGATTCCAAATGATAGAAGGCAGGATAGAGAGCATGGGAGAGGGCCTATACAAAGTCATGGAGACGATCGAATGCCATGTACAAGTAACAGCAAGAATGCCAGTTCGGCTAGTCCAAGGCCAAAACGAAAGGAAGTAGAGAAGCATAAGTTTGGAAAGGTAGGCTAGAAGTAGATTAAGAAGGCCAAACAGAGGAGTTTGTATTTTTTCCTAGATGTAATAGGAAGCCCTATTAAAAGTAGTTGCTGCTATTAAAAATGCTGCCATAAATATTTTGGTTTACATGGAGCCTTTTTTTTTTTTTGGTCCCAGTCATTGGCATGCTTGAAGCGGAGAAACACTAGTCCATACCTCTTATTTTGTATGTCTTTATTTAAAAAGCATGTCACTGGAACAGAAAATAGAATTTTCTAAACTAAATTCTTGTCACTTTTCCCCTTAAGGCCTAGCATTGTGAGTCATAATCATGACTCCTAGGCTCAAATTCTCTGTTTCTTTACAGGCCTCTCATCTAAGGTTTTGGTCAATGTTCCACTCAAATCATAATATATCTTTAGTAGAATTAAAAACAAAACAACAAACAAAACATATTGTACTGTGGAAATGAGGATCCTGCTTTACACAAAATGTAATTTCTATTTAGTAGGGGAAAATTAGCTGTCTAATACAGCTCATGCTTAGTCAGAATTTATTACATTCAACATTCAACAGTACCTGTGGAATGAATTATGTTTTTCTGTCTCCAAAATGCACTGAGAGTCTCTAACATTTGTATATTTGGAAGGGGTTGCTGGAATGGAACCTTTCTTTTTTCTTTTTTGGATCTAGACTACTTATTTTGTTTGCCAAAAATGTTTACTATAGATGTAGTCAGCACCACCTATTACCAGAATGAGAGCAACATGTTTTTATTTTATGGTAACTATGTAAAATATTCATGTAATACTTTTGCATATTATAAAACATTACTAAAATGTAATTTAGTTCATGTGTATTCATTGTTTCATTTTTCTTCCCAGGGTAGAGATGGAGAGGGTATTGGACTCTTATGGCAGTTTGCCAACTTGCATTTTGGGGAATATTTGTCTTTATGGAGAATTTTTCTGTCTCATCTCAGTGCTATTATGTCATGGCATTCTACCAGTGCAGAGTGGACACAGAGTAAAAAAAAAAACTTTACTGTCTGGGACACTTGAGGCATTATTTGTTCTGAATGGCCAAGTTTATTCAGTACATGTAGGTTCCCTTTTTTTAAGAAGCAAAGTGCTTTCTATTTTAGCTATTTGGGATTGAAACATTTAAAAAATTATACATTTCCCTGCTTTTCAAAACAGCATGTATTTAGCAAAATTTAAACCTTTTCTGAATTATTCAAGATTATCATCATTAAAATAAAAAGAAAATATGATCTTGTCTTTAAATGTATTCCATATTTTTAAAAACTTTTTATGCTTTTATGTTTTTATGGATTTTTAATTTCTTCCTTTGATATGATACTGTCATTTCTTGCTCTTCTCAGTTCATCTGCCTAGATAGCACCTCCTTTCCCAGATTTGAATTAAGTAACATATTAGAAATGTGTATAAAATAAAAATAAATTGAGTCAGAAGTGAGGGTCTAAATTACTCTAAGTGATGTGCATGCTTTTTGTGCACGGATTTCATGATTTCACTTTTGATGGCCTCCCTACTTTATTTACTGTCCTGTCCTTAGTTTGAAATTGATAGCATTACCATTAATCAAATTCCAGACAGATAAAATGCTACTGTACTTCCTAAAGGAGACAGGCATTTACTAACTTATTATGACAGAAACAATCCTGTGTTTTGTGAGAAAGTAAAGAAGAGAAGAAAAGGATTTATTTCCCCCCCCTTTTCCTGTTTCAGAAATGTGTTTGGCTTCTCCCTAAGAAGAAGGGATCATTTATTCAGTAAATACTTTCAACAGATAAACAATTGCTGTTTGCTCTTTTAAAAAAATTAAGCTTCCTTTTTGTTATTGTTAATGGTCAACAAATAGAAACATTTAATATACATAGAATAAGAAAGAGATGTGAATAAGAAAGAACTATTTTGTACAGTTTGTTTTTAAGAAATATATGTATGCATGTATGTTAAAGGATACACATACACTCACACACACATACATACACACACGTATTATATATATACGCACACACATATATAGTATATATATATATACACACACACATATATATGCACACACATATATAGTGTATATATATATGTATACACACACACACACACACACACATATAATTTACCAAGGTTCTAACAAAACTGCTCTATGTATGTCCCTGTATTCACTTTTTAATTTTATTTTTATTGATTTTTTTTGGCATATCTGTAACAAGTATATATAGTCCAACAAAACAAATTAACTCAGTGGTCACATCTGAGAATGAGTAGCTCATTTTGCATCTTTAGCCCATTAGAGCATTTTTGTTGTTTCACTTTTTAGATTGTCATAATCTATCCATATACTATTAAGAAGTCAACAGTAGAAGAGAACGTTTAGAACATAAAATATACTCATCAAACCTGGGCCAATATCTTTAAACAAGACCAAGCAAACAGTATAGCCATGAATCTGTAGGTTTTCAAGCCATGGATCTTTATAGTTTATTGTAATAAAGAGAAGTGAGTAGATATTGTAGAGAGGTAATTTTTATTCAATGAAAGCAAAAATTCCCTGTCAGAAAGTAAAATCAGATACCCAACTGGTTCATCATCACTGAAGGTCTTCAAGTAGAGGCTGGTGGCAGTTTGTTAAGATACTAGAAAAGAGATTTCTCTTCAGAACTAGATGACTTCTGAATTGCCTTCCTAACGTGGAACTTCTGTGATTCTACCAATAATTGATTAAGTAATTAATAATAATAAGACCCAGTCACTTTTATTGTGTTACAGTTTTGATTGAGTAGACCTGTGCTAGAAAATGCAAGATGTATACTACTCCCAGACAAGAGTATTTAAAATATTGTGATCTCGTGTTGGTTAATAGAATGGTAGTACTAAAGGAATAATATCTGATTTGAAGCAAAAACCTGTGTTTTGGATGATGGTATTAATACATACATGTCTTAAATGAATGAATTTGTTAGTACAATTGTTTTATATACTCATTCCTCAAGTAGAGTTTTTTACAATAACAATTTTATATTCAGAAAATACTTTTAAGACAATGGAAACCCTTCTTGAATATACCATCCCAATGTTTAGTGGTCTAGTCTGGTGGGAATATATTTTGTGATTATTATCACCAAATCATCAAACAGGCTACTGCGAATGATGTTCTGGAAAAAAAGTCACTTCAGTGAAGCATGGATATTTAAAATCAAAATCAAAAATCAAAAAGCCAGAAGGGAGTTTTATGTTGTTGTTTTTTTTTATCAAATGTCCAACCTTAATTTTAGAAAACTTGTACAGCCTAGAAATGTCTTTTTAAAATCAAATATAAAATAGTGATAATATTAAAATAACAACAATAATAAGAGATATAAACATGGAGCTGCTAAAGTAAATATGTGTTGAGAGAAATGAGGTAAGCAAATACCACATTTCAACATTTCATGAATAAACTTAAATAAACAACCTCTTAATAGGGGGATTAATGGACCTCATGAAATGCAACATAGAGATTTTTTAAAAAATCACACTTGAAGCTTCTGTCTTATAGAGCCTTGATTTCTTCTCATATAACCCACACTAAGACTGCAGAAAGTTTACTTAACAGTCTAAAGACTCCTCAGTAAAAGAACTCCTTAAACTCATCGACAAACATGTATGGCATGGAAAGAGGGGGTAAGTAAAGATGTAGGTTCAGTTTTTGGTTTTGGCGGAGAGAAGATCTCGACCCCTAACGAGCTAAGCCAATATATCTTAAGGATTTGCCTAAAACACATAGATGTTACATTGATTGATCAATTAATCAGTAAGCATCAGTCATCTACAATGTGCAAGGCATTGAGCTAAGAATTAAAGATATAAAGACAAATAATAAACAGTTCTTTCCTTCAATCAATATTAACTATTATTATTCAAGGAGCTTACATTTAATTGGGGGAAGCAAGTTGTATATGTAAGCAAATGCAATGTATTTGAGTCAACAAAAGAAATTTGATCTCTAGAACTTGTCCTTCAATTGACTCTATTCCTACTTTTTGTGGTTTTAACCATTCTTACCATCACAACAAGGGAAAAATGTCAAAGTCTCCAAAACACCTACAAATAACCAATGAACCAATTAATCAGTGAAATAGCGCTCAGCCTGGTGAGGCTTTTCTACTTCTTTGATGAATGGCAATGTAGTGTAAGACAGGATAGAATTTGCTAAGAATTACATAATTTTTATAAACACCAACTTAACTATTAACACTTTAAATAATGGGAGAAAATGTGGAACAATGAAAAAAAAAGATGGTGGAGGAGAGTTGTGATACTAAAAATGTATTCACAACAATGCTTCTTTTCACTTACTATCTTATATTTTCTAGGAGTCGGCTTTAAGACTTGCAAATAGGAAATGTGATGCCTAGCAATGAATTCATTACAAAAGCATTTTACTTTAAGAAAACCATTTGAATGGGCAAAAGCATTTGCTGAAAGGAGTAAATGAAAGGTATTAGAGACTAGAAAGGATAAGGCAAACATTATGACACTACCTTTTTTGAAGCCATAATAATAAGCATGTTTGGAGTGAATACAGCCCTGTCCAAGGTCCACTAGATTGAATTCTAGAACAGAGTCAAATAACTTGCCAAGGAGTCACTCAGCTAGCTTGTGTCAAGCATGGAATAGGAAGCTATGTTTTCTTGACTCTATCTATTTCACCATGTTACCTTGTGATCACCAACTGATCAATTAACATTAATTTATGCTAGGAATATGAAGAGAAGTGAAATGGTCACTACTTTCAAGAGTTTACATTCTAAAGGGAGAGAAACATGCATATATACATATGTGTACTTGCATGTATTCATATATAAAAATAAATACAAGGTAATTTGGTGAGAGATGGCAGTAACAGCTGAGAGGAATCAGGAAATGCTTCTCATAGAAGGTAGTGCCTGAGCTAATCTTTGAAGGAAACTGCAGATTCCAAGAGTCCATGACTGTTTTTATATATGACTTGTTTGTACATAGTTCTTTACATCTTGTCTCCTCCAACAGTCTGTGAGCCCTTTGAGATCAAGGACTGTTTGTTACCTTGAACATAGTAGGTGCTGAATAAATGTTTACTGACTAAGTGACTTTTTAACTGAACTTTGTTTTTAAAAGTAAGCAGTCCTTACTACTGTTTGGGGACTGTGAGGCTTAGGAAAGTGGTATCCAGGTTTGTTTCATAATAGAAAAAATACAGAGATTGTCCTAAAATCTGTAGTAGTAGTAGTTTGTCAGTGATGTAATGCAAAAAATCATCATTATCATCATCATCGTCATCATCAATAACAACAATAATAACTTTTCTTTGAAACAAGTTTATTATATTTTTTTTATTGTGATAAGTTATACCTGGCCTGTGTATGTATTTTATTATCTAATATATATTTTTTCTTTTTAATTGTGTTGTGTTTCTTAGCACATTCTCCTGGATGAACTCATTTTATTTCATAACTTCAGCAGTTACTCTAACCCTGATGACTCCCAATCGTCTCTTCACTCTGACCTTTCACCCAGTGTTCAGTCTCTGACTCCCACCTGCCAGTCTGAATATTTTTAAGAGGACGTATTGTCCTCAGTTTGGCTTTTCCCAAACTGAGCTCATGTCTCATTTCCCTGCTCTTCCTTTTTCGTACTGATTATCAGTTTGCTATTTTTCCTGTTACCTAGACTTGTAACCTAATTTGCCTTGTCCCACCCTGTGTAACCATGTAACTCCAATGCTTTAAATTCCTCTTTGTATCCTCCTCCAAAAACACTTAGGTATTTCCTAGCGTGTGATGTAAATCCTCTATCTGTTCTGATGATAGGTGGAGATATGAATCAGTGGAATGGATAAGCCAAAACTGTAAATATCTAAAAAATTCATTGGAATTTATAGCATAATTTCATTTCATGCATATCTACCTCCCCAGCCATATTTTCCTACTACTAATATGAATTTATTTTAGTTTCTTAAGAGAAATCCAACTGATTTGGGGGGAGTTGGCCCATAGGAGTGCTTCCTCACATGGGAGAGATGTGAAATCGTAAATTAGCAGCAAATGGTGTCCAAATACTTTGATAGATCTATGACTTCATTTGTATGTGCATTCCTTCCAAAGATGCAGTCTATTCATGCCTGCTTGTGTTGTATGACCCTTGTCCATGGTTCCTATGTTTGATAGAAGAAATATAACAAGAACATGAAGAATTCTCTGATTTTCTTTTGACATTGCGAGGGTTACAGGGAATCATGCAGGAATTCCATTGATCATCCCTCACTCTCATCATGACCAGTCCACGTAAATTTTCAATTCTTAATTTTAATGGTATCCTTTATACCATTTTTCCTATGCAATACTTTATGTATAATTTGTTAGAGTCTGCTACCTCCAACTGTATGCTTCTTCATTACCACTTGGGTGCTACTCAACTTCATTTCTCCAAAAATTGTAGCATCTCATGACTTACAACTTTATGACATCATTAGCAAAACATTCATGTTAAATAGATAGGTCTTTTATGGGAAAAAATTTGAGATCATAGAAAGAAATTGGTAGTTTTCCAAAGGCAAATGATCTGTTCAGTTATACAATCAGCTAAATGTCAATTTACAGTATCTGTTTTATATGTACAAATATGCACATGTAATATATAGACTATATACACATTTATAGTATATCTGTGTGAATAATGGCACGTGATACATATATAGTATGTGTACATACCGTAGTCAACAACCATACCAAACCACATCAGCTAGCTACTTGACTTATTAGCTTATTCATTCTCATTTCTGGTTCTAAGGCAATCAGAGAATGTTTTCATATTTTATCATAAATTATTAAAATTTCAATATTTATGCCATTAATTATCTTTTAGTCCCCACTTCAAATTATTAAATATTATTTATCAAAACAGCTAGAAAAAGTTCTTTTTCCATAAATTTTAATCACTTCTTTCTTTCCACATATACATATATTTATGAAACACATACATATATACAAAATACCCTTAACCTTAAATACAAACAAGATTACTTATTATATAGTTTATTAACAAGATAGCAAATAACAAAACAAGAAATTAATCATTTCTTTGTATTAGCTTTGAGTAAGATTATAGCCTGTGTCACTCTAATCATTATTGTTATTGTCTTCTCAGTTTTGGAAGCACAATATTATAACTTAGGTGACAAGGAGACCAGTAAAAAATATTATAATAATTTTCTTAGAATATCCTTCAAAAGATTAGTTAAATATAGTCAATCCAGAAAGATCTCTTAATTCTCTCTCCTTGTACTCTGTTTAGTCTTTCTCTAGCCATCACTGTTAAAATTCTTTCCTGAGAATAGTTAAACTGCAAGTTTTCTCATAAACTCCTCAAAAATTCCATTTACTATTAAAGAAATAGCAATACTCTATACAGTCTCTATGGAAAAGGCTATTCAAAATGGTGTTACATGTATATGTATAAGTCTATATAAAGGTATATATACACACAAATACATACATGCATCTACATAAACATGCAATGCACGTGTGTATATATATATATATATATATATATATATATATATTTGCATTATTGAATAATATCTGTGGATTATGTGTCCAACTGAATATCAGAATCTGGACCATAGGCATTCCACATCCACAATATTTTTCCTGTATAAATTGCTAGGCAAAACACATCTATTACAATCAAGCAAAAAATAACGTGAAGTAAAAATTCATACATCATTAATAGAGGACTGATGTTAATACTTATTATCTAAACTTAGCTTCCTATTCTGAGACAATTTTTAGCTCTTCACATGTTAGCAATGATTTGTTTAGTCAATTTTTTTTTGCTAATAAATAAGTAAATAGACCCTATATGCCCAGCCCAGCACTGTGCTAAGTAGATTCTGCCTATTTGTGGGATTATGAGAGTCAAAATCTACTATTAGCTACGTATTGTAGATCTAAGATTAACCATACTTCTTTTTTTTTGTCTTTTACTTTATTTATTTATTTATTTATTCGTTCATTCATTCATTCATTCATTCATTCATTCATTCATTCATTCATTCATTTTAGGCAACTGGGGTTAAGTGACTTGCCCAGGGTCACACAGCTAGTGTCAAATGTTTGGTCTGAGGCTGGATTTGAACTCAGGTCCTCCTGACTTCAGGGCCGGTGCACCTAGCTGCCCCATAACCATACTTCTTTCCAGAGAAAATAAGCAAGAAAACATGGAGTATTCAGGGCACATTAGAAGAAATAGCTAGAGCATGATCTCTGCTTATTGCTAATCAGACATTGTTTTTGTCTTTTAATTTTTAAAAAATTCTTTCTCTTTTTTCAGCACCAAATTCTTCCACTCCCTCTAGCTCCTGAGCTACACATTGAAAAGGCAAGCAATACAATACCCATTGTACACATAAAGTCATATAATATGCCTTTGCATGTTATCCATATTGCATAAAAAGCAAGAAAAATAAAGAAAGCAAAAATATGTTTCAATCTGTACTCAGAATTCATCAATTCTTTCTGTGAAGATTTTTTTTAAAAGCATTTTTCTCATGAGTTTTTGGAAATTGTGGTGGATCATTGTATTGATCAGAGTTACTAAGGCTTCCACAGTCCTTTTCATCAATTCATATAAATCTTCCCTGGTTTCCTTTTTTTTTTTTAAACATACCCTTCATCATTTCTCTTTTTTTCTTTTTTTTTCTTTTTTCTTTTTCTTTTTTTGCCTAGGCAATGGGGTTAACGCAGCCAGTAAGTGTTATGTGTCTGAGGTCGGATTTGAACTCAGGTCCTCCTGAACCCAGGGCCAATGCTCTATCCACTGTGCCACCTACCTGCCCCCCTTTCATCATTTCTTACAGCTCAATAGTACTCCATCACAATCATATACCACAACTTGTTCAGCCACTCCCCATTTGATGGGCATGCCCTCAATCTCCAATTCTTTGGTACCACAAAAAGAGCTGCTCTAAAATTTTTTGTACATATACATCCTTTTTCTTTGATCTCTTTGGGATATAAGCCTAGTTATGGTATTGCTGGGCTACAGGATATGCTCACTTTCATGGTCCTTTGGACAGAGTTCCAAATCATTCTCCAGAATGGTTGGACCAGTTCACAACTCCACCAACAGGGCATTGGGGTACCTATTTTCCTATATACCCTCTAGCATTTGTCATTTTCCTTTTTTGTTATGTTAGGTAATCTGGAATGGCATAAGGTGATACCTCAGTTGTTTTAATTTGCATTTATCTAATCAGTAGTGATTTAGATCCTTTTTTATGTGACTTAGCTCTTACTTTTTCAAAATAAATTTGGCTCAGTTTCCTATCTATTTGAGAAATGAGAACTTCATCAGAGAAACTTGCTATAAAATTTCCTCCCAGTTTCTTTCTAATTTTGGCTGCATTGATTTTGTTTGTATAAAAACTTTTAAATTTCATGTAATTGAAATTATCCATTTTGCTTACCATAATCATCTTTGTCTCTTTTTTGTTCACAAACTCTTTCTTTATCCATAAATCTGATGGGTAAATTTTCCCCTTGCTCCTCTAATTTGCTTATGATATCATCCTTTATGTCTAAATCATGTACTCATTTTGACCTTGATATGTGTTGTGATATATTGGTCTATGCCTAGCTTTGGCCAGACTGCTTTCCCAGTAGTTTTTGTCAAATGGTAAGTTTTTGCCACAAAAGTTTAAACCTTTGGGTTTATGAAACACTAGATTATTATAGTTATTTACTACTATGTGTGGCGTACCTAATCTATTCTACTGATCCACCATTCTATTTCTTACCTCTGGAATTTAGTTATAATATTCCTGGGAGTTTTCATTTTGGAATTTCTTTTGGAAGGTGATCAGTGGATTCTTTCAGTTTCTATCTTACCCTCTGGTTCTAAGATATCAAGTCAGTTTTCTTGATAATTTCTTGAAGTATGATACCTGGGCTCTTTTTTTGATCATGGCTTTCAGGTAGTCCAATCACTTTTAATTCATCTCTCCTCAATCTATTTTCCAGGTCATTTGCTTTTTCCAACTAGAGTTTTCACATTTCCCCCCTATTTCTTAGGACAAACATCTGTATTATTTTTAGGTAAAATTTAAAACAGGATGAGTCCTTGCTGTTGCTGCTGTTTTTGTTGTTCATTCAGTTGTGTCTGACTCCTCATGACCTCATGGTCCATAGCACACCAAGCCCTTCTGTCCTTCACTATTTCCTGAAGTCTGTCTAAGCTCATGCTTATTGCTTCTATGACATTATCTAGCCATCTCATTCTTTACTGTCTCTTCAATCTTGCAAACATCAGGGTTTTTTTCCCCAGTAAGTCCTGTCTTCTCTTTATGTGGCCAAAGTATTTAAGCTTTATCTTCAGTATTTGACCTTCCAATGAATAGTCTGAATTAATTTCTTAAAGTATTGAGTGATTTGATTTCCTTGCTGTCCAAGGCACTCTCAAAAGTCTTCTCCAGCACCACAATTTGAAGCGTCAATTCTGCAGAACTCTGTTTTCCTTGTAGTCCAATTCTCATTGTTGTTCAGTCTTTTCAGTCATATATAACTCTTCATGACCATACTTGGGCTTTCTTGGCAAAGATACTGGAGTGGTTTGCCATTTCCTTCTCCAGATCATTTTACAGAGGAGGAAACTGAGGCAAACAGAGTTAAGTGACTTGCCCAGGTTTGCACAGATAGTGAGTGTGTGAGGCCAGATTTGAATTCAGGAAGATGAGTCTTCCTCACTTCAAGTCCAACGTTCTAACCGCTGCGCCACCTAGCTGTCTCAGTCCTACTCTCATAGTCATACATTATTACTGGAAAAACCATTGCTTTGTTAGCAAGACCTTTGTTAGCAAGATGATGTTTCTGCTTTTTAGCATGCTTCCAGATTTGCCATAACTTTCCTTCCAAGGAGCAAGAGTCTTTTAATTTCATGGCTACAATCACTGTCTTCAGTGATCTTGAGTCCAAGAATATAAAATCTTAAACTGCTTCCATTTCTTCTTTCTCTTATTTGCCAGGAAGTGGTGGGACCAGTTGTCATGATCTTAGTGGTTTTTTTTAATGTTAAGCTTCCTGCTAGCTTTTATACTCTTTTTTTCACCCTCATCAAAAGGCTTCTTAATTCTTTTTCACTTTCTTCCATCAGAATGGTATCATCTGTGCATCTGAGATTGTTGGTATTTCCAGCTTTTGATTCACATACATGGCATTTTGTACAATGTACTCTGCACAGAAGTTAAACAAATAAGGTGACAATATATAGCCTTGTCATACTCTTTTCCCAATCTTTAACTAATCAGTTATATCATGTTTGATTCTAACTGTTGCTTCTTGGACCACATACAGGTTCCTTAGGAGACAAGTAAGATGATCTGGTACTCTTTTCTCTTTGAGGATTTGCCACATTTTGTTGTGATCCACACAGTCAAAAGTGATAGTGTAGTCAATGAAGGAAAAGTAGATTTTTTTTTTCTGGAACTCCCTTGCTTTCTCCATAATTCAGTGAATGTTGGCAATTTGGTCTCTAATTCCTCTGCCTCTTTGAAAATGAGCTTGCTCTTCTAGTAATTCTTGGTTCACATATTGCTGAAGCCTACCTTGCAGAATCTTAAGCATAACCTTGCTGGCATGTGAAATGAGCACAATTGTTCTGTAAATTGAACATTCTTTGGCATTGCCTTTCTTTAGGATTGAGACATAAACTGATCTTTTCTAATCCAGGGAAACTGTTGAATTTTCCTCATTTACTGACACATTGAGTGCAACGCTTTAACAGCATTATCTTTTAGGATTTTAAATAGCTGAGTTGGAATTCCATCAACTCCACTAGCCTTACTTTTAGCAATGGCTCATTTGACTTCATTCTCCAGGCTCTAGATTAGTAACTACACCATAATGGTTATTGCTGATGTTAAGATCTTTCTTGCATAGTTATCTTGTGTAATCTTGCCAATCTCTTCTTCATCTCTTCTACTTCTGTTAAATCCCCAACATTTTTTGTCTTTCATCCATTTTTACATGAAATGTTCTTTTTATATCTCTAATTTTCTTGAAGAAATCTCTAGTCTTTCCCATTCTATTGTTTTCTTCTATTTCTTTGCAATGCTTATTTAAGAAAACCTTCTTATCTCTCCTTGCTATTCTCTAGAATTCTGCATTCAATTGGGCATATCTTTCCCTTTCTTCTGTCCCTTTTGCTTTCCTTCTTTTCTCAGCCATTTATAAAAGCTCTTTCTTTCTCTTCTTTTTCTTCGAGATGTTTTTTGTTGTTGCCACATATACAATATTGTGAATCTCTGTCCATAGTTCTTCAGGCACTCTATCTGCCAGCTCTAATCCCTTAAATTTATTCATCACCTCCACTTCATAGTCATAAGGGATGTTATTTAGGTCATACCTGTATGGTCTTATGGTTTTCTCTACTTTCTTCAATTGAAGTCTGAATTTTGCCAAAAGAAGCTCATAATATGAAGCTCCAGGTCCTGTTTTAACAGTACAGAGCAGGCCTGCACAACCTGTGGCCCACCAAAGGATTTCAGGTGGCACAGAAAAAATATAGAGGAAAATATCCTCTACATTTTTTCCTGGGCCACCTGAAATCCTTTGGTGAGCCACATGCAGCTGGCAAGTCATACCTTGGCCAGGCTTGATATAGAGCTTCTCTATCTTTGGATGCAAAGTATATCATCAATCTAATCCATGCATGGAGTCACTTTTTAGGTTGTTGATAAAGAATGTTTGCTGTGACCAGAGAGTTATCTTGACAAACCTCTATTAGTCTCTGCTCTGCTTCATTTTGTATTTGAAGGCCAAACTTGTCTATTCCATTTATCTTTTGATTTCCTAATTTAGAATTCCAATGCCTTATGATGAATGTGATGTCTTTTTGGTGTTATTTCTATAAGATATTCTAGGTCTTTATAGAATTAAACAGTTTTGGCCTCTTCAGCATCAGTGGTTGGAGCATAGACTTGTATAACTGTGATGCTGAATAGTTTGTCTTGGATTTGAATAGATATCATTCTGTCATTTTCGAATTATACCCCAGAATTGCTTTCTTCACCCTTTTATTGACTATGAAGGCTACTCCATTTCTTCTAAGGTATTCTTGCCCACATTAGTATGTGTGTGTGTGTGTGTGTATGTATATATGTATATATAATGATCACCTGAATTAAAATCACCCATTTCTGTCTATTTACATTCACTGACACCCAAGAAGTTGATATTTAAACTTTTCATCTCCTATTTGACCATATCCAGCTTATGATAGGTCAGATTTTACTAAGGGAAAGAGAGTAAGACAGAATATTCAGCAGTAATTGATGAACTATACCATTATTAAGCCAAAATTACTAACACTTTTACTATAAATAATATAAAATAAACCCCCATACAAAATATATTTTAATTGCCTTGTGTTCATTAAAAACATGCTAATTAACTATTGTCACAATGCTTTAGTGAGTGCCTCACTCAGAAATTCTTTTACAGACTCACAGATTTTGTGTTTCCCAATTCTATTTTGTTTTATTAACCTAAGATTCACATTTTTAAATGACTATACATTGAAAATAGAAAGTATCTTTGGGGAAAGTAGGATTTTAGATTAGAAGGGAAAGTTTATTTTTCCTAAGTGACTTCTCATTTCTGTAGAAGCCACAAATCATTTTCAAGAAAGGTTTTTTATTGCTTTGATCTTCAGATAATTGTAACTTAAAATTAGTGATATTTTTAGGTAAAAATAAACAATATACCTTGTGATTTGTAAGTAATGTTGGGAATTTCTACACTTACATTTCACAGAATTCAACTCATTCACAAACTATGTGTATCACTATGTTAATTCCTTAGCCAAACCCTTAGGGCTTCCTGCCTTTCATGGCTAATGCTGGAAACATGAGAATTATAGTTTTCATAGATGCTGAATTGTGTTTCCAATCCTGCAAAATATGGGGGGAATTTTGGGCTTGCAATTTGAAAAGATAGAATTACTTTTTTGAGGCATAGGAACATTGGTCTAGATGTAGAATGAGAGAAATCTGAATACTAATTCCAGCTCAAAGACCGACTTGCTGTGTGATCCTGGTTACGTCACTTAAACTTTCTGAGCTTCTGTGTCCTTGCTGGTAAAATTAGGACAATAAAAGCACCTGCCTCACTGGGCTGTTGTGTGGGTCAAATGAGATGAAGTGTGTGCAGCAGTTTGCAATCCATAAAGTATTCTATATCTAGCATTATTTTGCATTAAATAGCTATTTTGATTTCTTTCTATATTTCATTTTCATTAATTAAGTACATTTTTATGATCTGCAGTGTGTACAGCATTAGACTAGGTAGTAAGGAAAATACTAAAATGAATATGACATCTGACACTTCCTGTCTTCAAAGACCTGATAAGATGGTAGGGGAAAGAAGATGCAAATAAATGTAATGCAGAATAGGGCATTGTGCATAATGAATAGGAAAATTGTTGTAGACTACTGTGGAGTGGAAAAACCTTTCCAAAACCTCTCCAAACATTTTCATCATTTATCAGATCTCTCATGGATTCTTCAAACAAACACATTCCACCCCACCCCATCCCTGTCCAGTTTTCATAGCTGAGATCCTTGCCCTTCAGATTTTATCAAACAAATTGAGACCATTAGATATGAGTGCCTTCTTAGCTCCACTTATCATGTCTCTGCCATATGGCTTTCCAGTTTTCCCAACAATTTTTACCAAATAATGAATTCTTATCCCCAAATCTTAAGTCTTTACATTTGTCAAATACAAGGTTATTATATTTATTTACTGTTTTAAATTGTATGTCTACTCTGTTGCATTAATCTACCTTTCTATTTCTTAGCCAGTACCAGATAGGTTTGATAATTAATGCTTTATAATATAGTTTAAGATCTGGTATTGCTAAAACTCCTTTTAATTTTTTTTCATTATTTCCCTTGATATTCTTGACTTTTTTGTTCTTCCAAATGAATTTTGTTATTATTTTTTCTAATCCAGCAAAATGATTTTTGGTAATTTAATTAGGATGACATTTAGTATATAAATTGATTTAGGTAAAATTGTCATTTTTATTATATTGGCCCTGCCTGCCCATGAACAATCAATATTTCTCCAATTACTGAAATCTGATTTTATTTGTATAAGAAGTTTTTAAATAATTTTTTATGTAGTTTCTGGGTTTGTTTTGGCAACTTGAGTTGGAGAGCACTGGACTTGGAGTCAGAAGATGAGGGATCAAAATGTTGATATTCCACTTACTGGAAGGAACAATGGTCAATGCATTTCCTTTCAATGAACCTCAGTTAGCTTTTTGAAAAAATGAAAATAATTATCTACCTCTTATGGGATGTTATAAGAAAAATTCTTGTAAACTGTTAAAAATAATATAAATGAGGTATGAGGAAGAAAAGAGCATTTCTTTCTGGGAGGATTAAGGCTTCATGGAAGTGTTAGTATCTTGCAGTCAATATTAAAGAAGGAAGTGATGAACATTTGTCTCAAAGTCAGTATGGGCAATTAAATCATTTTACTATGAAGACAAATGAATCTACCAAATCATTCTATACAAGCATCAATGAATTGAATTTGTCTTAGTCTATATGAAACACTGCAATTGAGGGAGAAAAATCAGACTTGGTAGATTATGAGACTTGAAGTCTGGAAGACCTGAGTTCAAATCCAGTGTCAGACACTTACTAGGTGTTACCCTAGGCAAATCACTTAACCTCCCTTGGTCTTAATTTGTTCAACTATAAAATGGGGATAATCAAAGCAACTACCTCCCAGGGTTATTGTGAGGATCAAATGAATTAATATTAAGAGCTCTGTGAATCTTAAAGCTAAATGCTAGTTATGATGATGATGATGATGATGATGATGATGATGACGACGACAATGGCTCTAGACCATGCCACAGGAGAATCATTTGAAGGTCTAGGGGTTGTTTTGTATGGAGACAAAAAAGACAGACCTTAATGAGGCAGTCATTATCTTCTTGCCCATGTCCAACACACATGATACCTTTGTTCAAGTATGTGAAAGGCTCTTATCTGAAAGCCTAGTAGGTCGTCTCTGGTGATAATGGGTTCTTCCTCACTGGAAGTCTTCAAGTAGACATCAGATGACCACTTGTTAGGGAGTTTATAGAACGGATTAGGACAACTAGATTTCACAGTGGATAGAGTGCAAGGCCTGGAGTCAGGGGCACTCATTTTCCTAAGTTCAAATCTGTCCTCAGACACCTAATAGCTGTGTGACCCTGGGAAAGTCACTTAACCCTGTTTGCCTCAGTTTTCTCATCTGCAAAATGAACTGGAGAAGGAAATGGCCAACCACTCCAGTATCTCTGCCAATAAAATTCCAAATATGATCATGAAGAGTCATATGACTAAAATGACTGAACAATGGAGCTGATTACTATGAAAGTAGGAGTTAGACTAGGTTGCCTCTCAGTTCCCTTCCAATACAAAATTCTGTGATTGCTTTTTTGGCATCTCTCCAGGTTATTAGTGTGGCCCAAAATATATGTCTCCTTATTTTTTAATGCCTGTATTCTCCTTTCCACTGGAGGCTGAACACAGTTGCCAAGTAATTAAAACCTAAAAAAACCCCCCACATCACAGTATTTTTTTTTCTTTACAAGGAGTTAAATTGGCCATACTTGTATTTCTTTGAAGTTCAGGCATTGATATATTTTAATCCAAATATATCAAACAGGAATTCAAGGTAAGTAAAGGTTTGTTTTTAGTAATTAGCTATCCAAGTAATAGAAATGCATAAGGTATTTAGATTATGGCCAAACAGTGTTACTTTGTCTCAATGGGACTTAAATGTGCTCAGCAACATGTATTTGTTTTGGTTATTTGGATTTAGGTCTAGGACTAACAGCTGAATTTTGTAGTCATTCGTTTATGTAACAGTTTTCTCAGAATATTCCAGACTACCCTGGTTGAGAAAGCTGAGCCAGATTACAGCTCTCATATTTTGTTGAAATCCTGCTTACATCATGGGGAGTGATTCATTCATAGAAGAATATCATTTGACTGCCAACATGTTATCTTTTATGTTTGATTTTTGCATCTGAGGAATGTTAGAGGCAAAGGCATTTAAAAATTTTTCTGAACTTTATGGAACTTAATGGATTTTATTGTCTTTATGGAACTTATATAAATAGGGGTTCCCCAATAGCTCGGACTTACTGGGTTTTACAGGTAGCTATTTATCTTAGGATGCCAAAAGACATGATAATAGCTAGGATTCATATAGTATTTTAAGATTGGCAAAGTGTTTTGCATATTATTATCTAATTTGGTCCTAACAACAACCACATCTCCCATACTACCCAATTGAGTATTCTGTACCCTGTAAGTACTTTAAAATATTTGTAGAATTGAATCAAATGCATTCATTAACCTAATTTCTACTCTATTAATTGGAGTCTTGGGTGAAATAAGCTCTGAAAAGGGTAGCCCTTTTTTGGCTTATGAAAGTGTGGTAAAACAGTGGTATTTTTATTAATAATATTTTACTAAAATAAAAACAATATATTGTGATAAAAACTTTTTCATGGGAAATCATATGAATGGTCCTTTTGCTTGCCTGGTTCAAAATGTGACATTATTTGGAGATATTTTTGGTATCATGGAGAAAGCTTTGGGATCAAAGTTGTAACTAAGAATTTTTACAACTAGGGAATTCACACACACACACACACACACACACACACACACAACTATGTCAAGGGAAAATAGCATGAAAGACACCCTTAAATGTGGCTGAGGTTAGAGAGCTGAGGAAAGGACACCACTGTGTGGGGAGAGACTGTGACTCCAGCACTTTACAATGCCCAGTGCTCCCCTCAGATAATTTGGTAGCTTATTCTTTAAACTGACTCTATCATCTAATTTCGAGTTTCTTCATACTTAGCATCTAAGAAGTCAGACGACTCAGATGTAACAAGAATCCCTGGGCCTTAAAGGTTGGAGAGATCTACAGGGACTGAAACATTTTTTTCCTTTTCTCTGGGGTACCTATGAGGCTTGAGATTCCTTAAATGACTTTATTCCTAAGGACAGTCCGCTCTCCTTTTATACTAGTCTTCCTTTCTAATGCCCAGCCTCTGAGCCTCAGGAAAGTGTGGGACATTTGGATGGGAAAATTTTGGGGGAAAGAAAGATCAAAGATAGGGAGGCAAAAGTGTCCCCAATATGGAAGAACCTTCCAACAGGAGCTGAGGTACCATCTGTCTTCCCCTGATTTCTGATACTTCAGGGTCCACAGCTAGATGTCTCACAAAGGGTCAGCTGCTGTGCATACTGAAGGGAGGGAATGGTTCTCTGGGCTTTCCTCTCTACCACTAGAAGAAGCCAGAGTTTGAGTTCTGTGAATCTCTGCTGCCCGAGAAACTCTGGAACACAGTCATGTTGTTTCTCTAATGGGAGCTTCCAACTTCACTCTAACTATTTTGAAATTACTTACCATCTACTCTGTATGTATCTTGTTTCTAACTAGTTATTTTCATTTTGTTTCCCTCATTGGAATAAATGATTCTTAAGAGAAGAAGTTGTTGTTTTGCCTATCCCAGTATTCTTAGCATTTAGTACAATGCTTGAGAAGGAGTACTTAATACAAGTGTGTTAATTGGTATTCTTTTTTTATTTTATTTTATTAATTTATTTTGATTTATCAACAATCATTTCCATATGCTTTTGAGTTGAAAATTTTTCTCCCCCTCCCCTTTCTCACCGTCCCTAAGATGGTGCACAATCTGATATAAGCTATACACTTACATTCCTATTAAACATATTTTCACATTAGTGATGTTGTAAGTAAAAATTAAAACCAATAGGAGGAACCATCAGAAAGAGGAAACAAAACTCAACAGAAGAGAAAAAAAGAAAGCAATTCAACTTCCGTAGTTCTTTCTTTGGATGTGGATAGAATTTTACATCATGAGGCCTCTAAAGATGTCTTAGATCCTTGTATTGCTGAGGAGGGTTAAGTTTATCAGTATTAGTCATCGCACAACGTGGCTGTTGTTGTGTAAAATGCTCTCTTGGTTCTGCTCACTTCATTCAGCATCAGACCATACAAGTCTTTCCAGGTTTTTCCAAAGTCAGCCTGTTCATCATTTCTTATAGCACAATAGTATTCCATTACATTCATATACCACAACTTGCTCAGCCATTCCCCAATTGATGGGCATCCTCTCAATTTCCAATTCTTTGCTACCACAAAAAGAGCTGCTATGAATATTTTTGTACATGTGGGTCCTTTTTCCCATTTGTATGATCTCTTTGGCATATAGCCCTGGAAGTGCTATTGCTGGGTCAAAGTATATGCACATTTTTATAGCCCTCTGGGGCATAGTTCCAAATTGTTCTCCAAAATGGTTGGATCGTTTCAAAACTCCACCAACCATGCATTAGTGATCCAATTTTCCCACATCTTCTCCAACATTTATCATTTTCCTCTTTTGTCATGTTGGCCAATCTGATAGGTGTGATGTGGTACTTCAGAATTGTTTTGATTTGCATTTCTCTAATCATTAATTGATATTCTTAATTCATTACAGAGCAATAATGTTCCATTATTCATGTACCATGATTAGTTAAGCCAATCCCCCATAAGCACCCACTTTATTTTTAGTTCTTTGTGACAATAAAATGTATCAATATAACTATTTTTTGTATAGAAGGGTTCTTTCCCTATATCTTCGACCATTTGTGAATATGGACCTAGTAGTGATATTGCTGGGCCAGACTGTGTATACAGACTCTTTCCAATCCAGTTTGTATCCCCATGGTGCAGTAGCACCATGGCTATGTGGCATCAGACAAATCATCTAACCTCTCTGAGCCTTACTTTAGCTGTGAAACTGAGGGAGTTGGACTGAATTATTTTCAAGGTCCTTTTCACCTCTAACATTCTATGGCATCCTGAGTGTTTCATGGTAAAATTCAGGTGGGTGCTTAGGAAAGACCAAGGAAAGAGAGAGAGTCATCTATTTGCAGCTGAAAGCAAGAAATGGTATCTTTAGTCAGAGGAGTACATTTCCCAGTTGACTTAAGTGATCTTTAGATTGCTTCTATGAATTTATGCTAAGTAAACTATACAGTGTGTTATTTTCACCACTTTAAATGTACCTCACTTTCATTTATTCCGTTCTCGGTTTTCTTAGACTTTTTTTAACTACTCCATTGTTTCTTTATATTGTATCCCTTAGAATGCAACATTTAATGATAGAATGTCTTGTTCCATTGCTCACTATTGCTTTTTTTGTTTTTTCATTTTCTCTCCTCAATTAAATCATGAACTAGTCAGTGTGACACATTACATAGATGGTTGGTTGGCCACAGAATTGAAAGATCTGATCAGTGTTTAATATTGTCTCTGAAGGAAAGAGGTTCCAATCTCTCCTTTTACATTTACTACCTGTATGACCTTGGACAGGTCACCTTCCTTCTTGGCTTCAGTTTTGCCATATGTGAAGTCAAGGGATTGGATTAGATGGTCTTGAGATTCCTTCCAGCTCTAGATTCATTATCTTATGAAATTAAAAAGCAAACAGATTTCTTAGTGCACATACACCTTCTGCAAAGTTGATGACGAATTCCACGTTGGGAGTTCATAGCTCCTTTCCCCTCTATACCCCACCCCCAAACAACAACAGGCAAAAACTAGACAAACTCCCTGAGCCATACATTAGATTCCCCTCCATTTATGTAGAATAGTAGATCATCAACCTGTTAGTTGATTCATTAAAGACAAGGAAATTAATTTGAATATGCAGAGGCTCTAATCTTTCTTTTTCCCCATCTTGCTTTGGTATATTAATATCTGTGCTTGCTAGGTTTTTTCTTTTTGATAATTGCATTATTAATGTTATTATTAGTGATAATAAGAACGATAATAACAGTCTTAAGAATACGTCAGTGGTCTGTGATGTTTGTCATCATGGGAGTTCTCTCCATCAACACAGATTATAGCTTCTTCTCTGACATGTTTGAGAATTGCTTGAGGCTCAGGGAGCAGAAGTAACTTGCTCTAGATTATCCAGGTAGTAAATATTATAGGTGAGATTTGAACCTCTTTGCTCTGAGTCCAGAGCCAGTGCTTTTCTTCCAGTACTTACCACTGCTTGGGTCTTTCTGACCCCATGGCCAACTGTTGATCTCCAGTGATAACAAATAAATAGAAATGGGGGACACTGATTCATACATAAGGATACCTGCAACCACGTATTGACTTAGTTTTAAAATGCAATGTCATCTGTGTTTTATAGTACTTTTATTTATTTTGTTAAATATTTCCCAATTACGTTTTAATGTGGCTCAGCTGCACTCAGGGTGTGGCGGTAGGCCGCAGGCCATGTGTTTGATACCTCTGTAATAGTTTATGGTTTAGTTACAGAGAGAAAATCAAAGAGAGAAAAAGAAACAGAAAGAGAAAAGAGAGAAAGCAATAGAAAACAATGATATAAGACATCAAATGAAGTGTTTGATTGTGAGGTATACAATATAGATAAATGTCAAGGTAGTGAAAAGGCTTAGAATACAACTGAAGGATAGAATAAGTGGAAGAGGGGAGTACACTAAGTGTAGCTAAGGCATTTTGGAGGCCAGATATGAGACTAGGACTTTTGGATTATAAATCCACCATTTTATCCCTCTGTATAAACTTAATAACCATAAATAAAAGTAAACATAGGCAATAAAGGTTAGTAGCTTTCGTGAAAATGCTGGTATATAATAGGGCAGAACCAAATGAATGTACAAACAAAAAAAGTCAAGAATATGTTTTTCATTGTTTTTGCTTCTCTCCCCCTCCCCCAATTTGTAAGTTTCTCTGAAAAAACTCAGAGAAGTCTTTCAAACCAACGGACAAAGGATCGAAATCAGATAAGAAAGCAAAAATCAGTACAATCTGTGGTTCTATGCTTAACTGGGAGAGTATTTCTGGTGCAAGTTTGAAGTCTGACCTCTAATCACTGAATGTCCAATTTGTCTATTTGAGTAGGCTGCATGTCCTGAAAAGAACCCTGTTCTTGCAAGACAGGTCAACATGGCTTTGCTACTAATTGACAGTTTGCCTTTGGGCAAATCTCATAAACTCTCTGAGCCTCAGTTTATTTATCTGTAAAAGGAGGGGGCTGGAATAAAGTAATCTAAAAACTTTTTAAAAAAGCTCTTTCAATTACAGAATTCTATAATTCTGGGAATTTCTCACTGTGTTAACAAAATGACCATTGAGAGCCAGGTCTTATAGAGTCTTGGAGTACATGGTTTTCTCACTGAAGAATAATTAATATAGGGGCAGCTAGTTGGCACAGTGGATAGAGCACTGGCCCTGAATTCAGGAGGACCTGAGTTCAAATTCGGCCTCAGACACATAACACTTACTAGCTGTGTGACCCTGGGAAAGTCACTTAACCCCATTGCCTAGCCAAAAAAAAAAAGAATAATTAATATTAAATAATATAGATCTATAGGATCTTATATTTAAGTGTTTGGATTCATAAAATCTTTTCTCCTTTATATTTAGAGTTGAGGTAATATGGTGCTATGGAAATGACATTATACTACAAACAATATATATAACTCAGGTTATATATATATATCTGGCTTTTGTACATATTGACCAAAGGCCTTTAGACAATTCTCAACTTCTCTGAGCTTCAGGGTTATTGTCTCTATGAAAGGGGGTAATGGTCTTGCCAGCTTTATAAGTTGTAGTCATCAGATGACATAAGCAATGTGAATGTGTGCTGAAAACTGAAAAGAACCATATAATTCTCATCTTTAAAAAAGCTAGAGATCAGTTAGGAGACTATTCCAAGAGTGCAGGCAAAAAGCTATGAGTGCCTCCATTAAGGTGGCAAGAGAACAGAGGGGTTGGATACAGGAAATATTGAAGGGCCAAATCAACAGGACTTGGCAGTTGATTGGGTGTGGAAAGTGATAAGGAAGGAAGTATCAAAGATGATGCCAGTAATTAAAGCCTAAGTAACTGATAGATGATGCCACCAACAGAAAGAGGGAAATCTTATTGTATATTTAAATTTATCAATTATTTGATTAAATTGAAATAGTATGGTATTTTCTTTGTTTTTAAGACTTTCTAATAGTTTTTTTTCTAATGTCAAATTAATTGCTTTCCTTTTGAATAATTTCGTTTTGGTAATAGGGCTAGGTTGTCAAAGATGCGAGGCTGCTGTTTTTTGTTAGGAATGTGCAGAATTTATAAAACAAAAGTTGAGCAATAGACACCAGAACAATCCTTTTTTCGTTTTCAAATGCATAGTATATTTTACAACTTTTATCTCATTTGGGGCTTGGCCCTTTAATTTTCCTTAGGTGCCAGTGATTGCTGTGCTGGGTTCAGGTGGTGGATTCCGTGCCATGGTAGGATTTTCTGGTGTGATGAAAGCACTGTATGAATCAGGAATTTTGGATTGTGCCACATATGTTGCTGGTCTTTCTGGCTCTACCTGGTAAGTCTGCATTTTTTAATCTTGGTATTCTCATTTGCATTTAAATTGTTTTCATTTAGTATTCCTATTATTTTGAAAATGTGAAACTTAGACTTTGAAATACTGAGTTGAATTTACCATGATGAAATGGTTTCTGGTAATCATGGAGAAGTTCCCTTAGTAAATCTATATCTGATAGAACTTGTTACGAAATTTCACTTTCCTTAATATGGCAATGTTTAAAAATTATATAAAAAATAAAAATTCTAAATTATACCAAGTTTTAAAATATTGCCATCCTGAGAAAAGTGAAATTTTGTGAGAAGACCCATCAGATATGTATTTACATGTATATATATAAATATATATGAATATATATGCGTATATGTATGTACATGTACATGAATCAACTTGAAACCATATTCTAGATATAAATGTTATATATATAACGTGTCAAAACAACTCTGGGCTTAAAGAAAAACTTTTTTTGGAGGTTTTTAATAGTAGTCAGTGGTCTCTTTGTCTTCTATGCCTACCCATGGTTTTCCTGAGAACATCAGATTTTAGTTACTGTCTGAACAGCTCCCATGCAAAGACTAAAGCTAACAAAATACTGAATACAGTGTAGGATTAAGTTTTATTTATACTTTGGAAAAAATGACTCATACCTGAGTCAATAAACAGTTAATACAACTCATTTTCCTTTCTTGATCATCCTCTTCATTTCCTAGTGCACAGTGATCTAAGCCTATAATTCGTGGCATTTCATACTTTTGACTTAAGTGAATACTATATGTCAGACAACATGCTAAGTGCTAGGGATACAAAGAATGGCAAAAACATGGTCCCTAACCTCAAAGAGCTCGTATTCTAATGGTGGAGACGACATGCAAATAACTAGGTACATACAAGATAACGTTGTAACTGGATTGTATTGTAGAGGAAAGGCACAGTTGGGGATGGGGGAAGCTTTAGAGAGAGGATCTGAGAAAGGTATTTTGCAGAATTTAAGATTTGAGCTGAGTCTTGAAAGAATCCAGCCGCAAGTCTGATAACTGTGGAGCCTTGACCAAGGCACTTTATTCCTTTAAGTCCAGATTGCTTATCTGTAAAACAGACATAAATAGCATTTGCACTCCTGACTTACAGGGTTATTATAGAGGAGCTAAAAAGATAGTGATGTCATTGTGAACCATATTTAGCTGGAAAATTCTTTGTAAGTGAAAACAATTATTACGTTGAAGCCTATGCTATTCATTAAGGATGCATTTTCTTTAGTGCCAAATAGTATGAAATACAATACTGAAAGCGTGGAATATTTCAGAATGTTTTGGTATAAAAAAGAAACAAAATAATTTTAATATCTGTTTCAAATATTAATCAAATGATGAGTTTTTTCCATTCATATTTAACTATAGTACATATAAAATCAGTTTTTATTTTTAAATTTTTTTAAACTAATTTGTTTTAATTTATCAACAATCACTTCCATATACTTTTGAGTTTAAAATTTTGCTCCCCCTTCCTCCCCACCACCCTCCCCAAGATGGCACACAATCTGATATAGGCTGTACATGTACATTCCTATTAAACATATTTTCACATTAGTGATGTTGTAAGTAAGAATTAGAACCAATAGGAGGAACCACCAGAAAGAAGAAACAAAACTCAACAGAAAAGAAAAAGTGTAGCAAATAGTATGCTTCGATCTGCATTCAAATTCTGTAGTTCTTTCTTTGGATGTGGATAGCATTTTTCATCACGAGGCCTTTGGAGATGTCTTAGATTGGATAGAATTTTTAAACAAATTAATTTGAATAGAGTCGGTTTTCACAACATATAAATATATAGGTTTGTCATATTTCAATGTAATATAATTCTTTCCACAAATACATTTATGAAAGATCTTTTGGCTAAGATACTGTGGCTCTTAGTTAAGCTGTGTGCACAGGTGTAAGAACCACAGAGAGGAAAACTCGTCTGGCTCACCTGCATTGAATTAATTTATCATTTTATCCTAATAAATCTGGTCAGTCTATTTGGACACAAAAGGAATTGAATGTTCTAACAGTGAACTGTGAAAAGGAAAGAGCATTTTCATAGATTGCTATCCACATTCAATGACTAAAAATATCCGGAATCCAATGCTCATTATATTAGGCAACTAGGTGATATAGTAGATAGAGTGTAAGGCTTGGAGTTAGAGTACTTGAATTCAAATACTGCCTCAGAATCCATACTGGCTGCGTGACCCTGGTCAAGTCACTTAACTTCCTTGTGCCTCAGTTTTCCCATATGTAAAATGGAGATAATAATGCTATCTACTTCACAGGGTTGTTGTGAAGATTAAATGAATTAACATAAGTAAAGCATTTTGAAAACTTTAAAGTAAAATAAAATGCGTGCGCGCGCTCTCTCTACCTCCCTCTCTCTCTCTCTCTCTCTCACTCTCTCACTCTCATAATTTGTGACAAAGAAGCAGCACAGAGTAGTAGATAGAGTGGACAGAGTGTATCAGAGTAAGGAATGCCTGGATTCAGCTCACATCTCTAATGTATATTAGCTGTGATACACTGAGCACATCACCTATCCTCTCAGTATCCAATGAACTGTCTAAGACAATAAGTTGTAAAATTATTGAAGATCTGCATCTGGATACAGAGTTTTCATATGAGAAATTGTTTTAGTGATTAGTCCTTCCAATGAATATATTCCGCTCCTCCATGCCTTCTCCAGTCTACTAAGCTGCTCTCTCTCTCTTCTTTCTTTCTTTCTTTCTTTCTTTCTTTCTTTCTTTCTTTCTTTCTTTCTTTCTTTCTTTCTTTCTTTCTTTCTTTCTTTCTTTCTTTCTTTCCTTTCTTTCTTTCTTTCCTTTCTTCCTTTCTTCCTTTCTTTCTTTCTTTCTTTCCTTTCTTCCTTCCTACTTCCTCCCTTCCTTCTTTCTCTTTCTTGATTAGGGCATACTTAGGCCAGTGAGGATGAAAAGACTGAATGTTCAAGACATAGGAGATAATTAATGAACAAGGTTCCTGAGGATTTAGGTGTGAGTGGGAAAAAGCCAAGAGTATGTGCATCTTGGGGGTGGGGGTAAAGATTATTCTTGTTAAAGAGAGAGGTATTTCTTTCTCAGAGACTTATTTGTTTTATCATGACTGAGGCATATACTTACTTGTGGGGTAACTAGGTGGTACAGTGGCTAAAGCACCAGGCCTGGAAGATCTGAGTTAATATTTGGCCTCAAATGCTCACCAGCTGTGTGACCCCGGGAAAAGTCACTTAGCCCCTATTTGCCCCGGTTCCTCATCTGTAAAATGAGGACACAATGGAGAAGGAAATGACAAACCACCCCAATGTCTTTGGCAAGAAAAGCCCATGGACAAGTCCATGGTGACACAGAGTCAGACACAACTGGACGACTAAACAAGAGTGATACCTATTTGAGCATAATTGATCACAGTTCTCTAAATCCTTTGCTATTCTAAATACAGAAGAGTAGTTAGCAGTGATTTTTATATCAGTAGTTTAAAGGTTCTAATTCTTTATGTACTTTGAGGCCTACACCCTCTGTTATAATGATTTTTTAAATGAGGTAACTTTTCCTTCCCATGGCTTCATTCCTGTCTGTGGGTGGGCAGAGTTAAAATCCAGATGGAGCCTGGAGGCTGTTCAGCAAACAAGTACCTAGGGGACCTGATTATGAGCTGTTTTGACCCATGTCCTGATGGCAGTGTAGTATTCTTGTGTGATCAAACTCAGGCTGACTCCTGATACTGTGTGGGCTTGATCATGATCAAATGAGATAACTTATGTAAAAGCTTACACAAAGATTCAGGGGCTATATAAATATTAACTGTTGTTGCTATTATTATTAGTGAAACCCTTTCCTGATCTTTGTAGACTTATTTATATGTGTAGTATTGATTAAGAATTGTTGCTGATTTCTAGAATCACTAATTTTTTGAATATTTAATGATGGAGGCTTTCAGATTGGCCTGAATTTGCTTTCTGTAATGAATGACAGAAGCTTCATTGTAAGTTGGGTCATAAGTAATCAATTAGCCTAAGAAATAATGATGTACTCAGGAAGAAACATAGCTTCTCTTTCCATCGTCTGTTGAGCCTTTCCTTTAGGATTGGAGAAATCACTTTTCTTTGCACACAAACACACACACACACACACACACACACACACGTACAACCTTTGTGGCTCTGTAACTTTTTCTTCCCATATTGGGAAGGGAAAGAAAATAAGCATTTACATAGAGCCTACTATGTACCAGGCATTACGCTAAACAGTTTTTACAAATAATATCTCATTTGGTCCTCCCAAGAACCCTGACTGGTAAATGCTTTTTCAGGGTCATATAGCTAGTAAGTCTCTGAGGATGGTTTTGAACTCAAGTCCTCCTGACTTCAGACCCAGGGATGGACTCTGTCCATCACCAGGTGCCTCAGTGCTCTCCTCGACTCTTCTTTACCTTTTCCAATGATATCCATCCTTCAAGATCCATCTCAGGTTCTAATATCTTCATGACATTTTTCCAGAATAACTTAGACCGTCCTGGCCTCTCTCTTCACTTAACTCCAGTGAAATACTATTTGTAATAATATCTGAGTGCCAAGCTATTTCATATTCAATCATTTATTGCCATTTTTTTCCTTTTGTGGTGATTCCATGGGCATTTGTCTCATCTCCCCAAATAGATTAGAAGCTACTAGATGGGTAGGGTAATATTTTATATGTAACATATTTTATATAGTGGGAACTGAGATATTTAATGTGCCCATGTGTTTATTCAGTGCTAACACTGTATATTTTATCTTATAATGCATATTATTTTATATCTATGTTATATATACTTCATAAATAACTATTTATGTGCCTTTGTCCACATAGATAGAATATAATCTCCTTGAGGGCAGGGATTGTTTTGCTTTTATGTTTTTATGCACAGCACTTAACACTGTACTTGGTGCATGGTAGGTATTTAAGAAATGTTTGTTGATGGAGTTTGTACAACGTCATAAAAGGTACTATGGAAAAAGAGAAAATGAATTATTTCAGTTCCCCAAAAATAAATTAGGATTTTAATAGTCTGACTCTAAAGAATCATTTTTGTATCTAATGGATGAGGCAAGTCAAACTCATTAGGATAAGACAAAAACAAATAAAGCATAAGTTATAACCTAAAGGCAGTGTGGTGTAATGGATAGAGAAGCAGCTTTGGAGCCAGGAAGAACTGAATTAAAATCCCACCTCTGACACATGCTGGCTCTGTGACCCTGGATAAGTCACATAACCTCTTAGTGTTATAGACAGCTCTCTAAGACTTGACATTTCAGACCTGCATTGGTAAAAGTAATTTCCTTATCAGGGAATTGGTTATATACATGAAATTTATATATTATGATAATTTTATAATATATATGTATATGTATATGCATATATATATACACACACACACATATATATATATATATATATATATATATATATAATTATATATATATATATATATATATATATATATATATGAAATTCTCCAGTTCCTATCCTTATATAAACTAGAGTTGAATTTTTAGCTACATAGAATTACCATTTTGTTGGAGCAAATTGACTTATTGCAGTATCTGGCAGAAGAGTCAGGGGATTAATCAGTTTGAAGGACAGTGTTTACAGAAGTTAGAAGTGGTCCTGTAAATAATTTTAGTCTTCATAAAGGCTTTCTTCAGTTTTAAAATATAGGTTCATTTACATTGCAAAGTTTGTATACAACTTCCCTAGGACATGAATTGATGAGAAAATAAAGGTAAAAATAGAGAAGTAAAGTGATAAAGTGATCACTAGATTTCATTAAAAAAAAAAGAAAAAGAAAAAAGAAAAACACAGCTGGAGGGTGTGAGATTGAAGTCATCCAAAAACTATCACGGAGTTTCTTTGAAGTGTAGGTGGAGTAAGCATAATATTATGAAGGTGGAGAATTATAATATCTCAAGAAGTCGCTGAGTATGTTTATTTTTCATGCATGTGCCAGATTTTCCACACTGACCTTCCCTTCCATATCTCTTCCGTTCATGGTGCTTCCCATGACTTTAAAGATCTCTACACACAGTTAAACTATTGAGAGTGAAAGCAGCAATGCAAATTCGATCCTAGGAACACGTTAAATGTAATCTTGTCATTCACTATTTAATAACAAATTGTACTGTGTGTGGCTCCACTTAAGCTGCTTTTCTACTATGAAAATTTTGTTTTTTCAATGCTAATATTTTTTTTCAGAAGTGACAAAATTAGTTAGTTATCCTATATAATAAGTATTCAATAATTATTCAAATCTTAATTTCCCAAATAGTTTTTGGAGGGATGTTAAATATGATTTCCAGTCAAATACTGCAGAGATAGATGGATGAAATGGAACATTTTTTTTTTATACAGGTGTAGTTATTCATTGTTTTTGCTCAGTGGAAATATCCTAGACTTTGTAGGATTTTGGCTATAACATTTAGGTGTGAGAAGAGGTAAGAAGGCCAATGAGTAGATAAAGGGGAAAAAAAACCTTGGGAAAATAAATGTCTGAGTTGTGTAAGATTCATGTCTAATTGATCCATGGCATTGTTTGACAAAAATGAGGTAACAGAGAAGTGTTTGGAAGAGCCCCAGACCACCCAGATTTTCTGTGATCACAGAGGAGAATGTTATGGAGGGCAACACTCTCACTGTGCATCTTTAGAGTAATTACTTTGACTAAAAATTGTATTATTGATTTATGTATTACTTATTAATTATAATTAATAAAATATGATTTTATTAATTTATATATTAATATAAGTTTTTATTTTATTGATGTATCTTGTTTGTACATCACTTTAATTTTCAATATATTCTTCTCCCCTCACCAGCCAGAGAGCCACCCCTTATACAAGAATGAAAAAGAAAGTGGAAAAAGAAAGAAAAAGTAAATCCACAAAATTAACCTATTGGTCTGTTTTTCTGTCATATTGTCGATACGACAGAGAAAAATTCTCTTCTCTTTTTTGCCCTGCCACCCCGCCATGGGTGATTGCCTCTAAAGTGCTTGGTTTCAACTGTCTGTTTTAGCATTTGATGGACTACCTGCTAGAGTAATATGCTGAAATAAGTTAAATAAGCTGAAATGTCTCAAGTTACTTAAAGCACCCACAGGCAGTTAGTTTACTCAAGTAGCCAATCAGCTGTTCCCTTCCTGGCCCAAAGAGATTCCCTCTTCATAAAGAGATCACCACTTTGTCCCCTTCAATTTTGTAGCAACTTGTAAAAGCAGTTATTAAAGGACATAAGGACAGAGCTGGTGTTGTGAGAAAGACACAAGTCAAAGTCAGACCATGTCTAAACAATGAGGAAGAGAAAAAAGGAGAAAAAGGATATGCTACATATGTTATCAGATGAGGTACCACATGTAAGGTACTTTTAAAAACTTGAACTGCTAGGTTAACATATAGGTACTAGCTATAATAATAATTACATAATCAACAATAATGATGATGTCAGAGATTCTCTCTAGAACTTTCCAATCTGAATAATAGTTTCATGCATATATGTACATATAAATATATGTGCATATTCATATATACACAATACACATGTATGTAGATTATTGTATGTATGTATTCATACATGTGTATACATGTATATAGATAGGTAGATTAATCTTCCACTAGGGATATTCATTACTGCTCCTGATTGATAACTGGTGCTTTTAGAAGATAAGGAATGATTTGGGATGTGACTAGCTGGCTAGAGATAGTTTTAGATTTCTTTTCTCTGAATCAACCTATGAGATTAATGGCTCTTTGCCAAGGATGGAGCACAGTTAATAAGAGTCAGAAAAAAAATGCCTGAAAATGTTGATCTTATATACTGGTAGTGGAGAAGCTGAAAACTATTAATTGAATGACAGAGAGAAAACCACTTATATATAGCTGTATACCCTAGAGAGTAGCAGATGTGATATTGGGAAATAAAAAGAGTAGTGAGAGGCTATGTGGAAATAGGGGTAAGAACACAGGATTTGAAGTCTGAGGAACTGAGTCCAAAATTTATTAACTGTGTTTCTTTGGGCAAGTCATTTATCATCTTGTGACTTCATTTTAATTATGAGTTTAAATGAGCAGTTTGGATTGATGAAAGTACCAATGCAGCTCTTGGTCTATAATATTATCATCCTAGCTCTAATAATTCAAAGGAGGAAATATTCAGGAACATGAGCAGTAGGAGTACTCATGGCTTCAGGATTTGATATATTAATGCACAGAATATGGGTGAGAAAACCAGTTAGCTATGTTAGTGAAAAGAAATAAATAGAGGCTTACAAGGATAACTAAGAGTTTATGAGATTTTAATTAAAACTAGAATACAGCAATGGAAAGGCATACATTCTCCTTAAGTAATAGAGTAGCAAAAAGGGCTTGCTGAAGAGACTAAAGAGGTCCTATGGCATATCCAAATGTTCTGCAGTTGCTGTGTTTGGAAACTGACAAAACTGAGGAGGATAACATCAACTTAATGACCAGAGGTAGAAGAACTGAAAGTGATAATGTAATCTTTTTTAAAAATAATATTTTATTTTCCCCCAATTACATGTTTAAACATTTTTTAACATGAAAAAAAATGAGTTCCAAATTTTATCCCTCCCTCTAGAATCTTTTAAAATTTCTATTAAGACCATAATGAGTACCACCTCATACCTGTCAGACAATGTGGGCTTAACAGAAATTCAAAAAGATTCTAGTCCTGCATAAGAATCAAAGAACTTTGTATACTCACTGGTTACTCCAGGGCTACAAAAGGGTATTGAAGTCGTCTCTTAACAATGTTTATCAATGGAGTAGGCATGAAAGGCATCCTTCTCCTGAGGATTTGCTACATAGGGTGATTAGATTTGTGAAGAACAGAATGTAGACAAAATGCGACTTTTGAGCTGAGTGATGAACTCCAAGCTCTCTTCCTCCTCTGAGATATTATGATTTTAATTGTTAGAAACTGAGGGACAGTCACGAATAGAGGCCTGGCCTGAAAATCAGGAAGGCCTTCCTTGAAGTCCTGCCTGGAACACCTATTGACAGTATAACCCAGGGCAAGTCACTGAACCTTTAGGAAAAGTCTCAGGCAACACTAAAACTTCAAGAGAAGCAGGTGACAATTAGCGTTGGTGTAGGGGATTTCCTCACAAGAAGAAATCCTATACCAATGAAATGTAGTTGATAATTATCTCCATTAATAAGCTCCAGTCCAAAAAAAAAAAGGTTGGAAACATTGTATGGGTAACTTGATTACTTTTTCTTGTGGTATTCCTAATGAGTCTAAGTAAAAGATCCTCGAACATATTTGCAATTTATTTGACATGAAGAGGACCAAGAGATAGAGAAATCACATGAAGAAATATGTTCCCAAACAAACAACAGGCATTTTAATTTTATATCATCTGACTTCATTGTGAAGATGATCCTTGGGGTAGATGGGAAAAATAATCTGGAAACAAAAATAGTTGTGAGGCAGCATAGAACAGTGAAGAGGTGAAAAGAGAGCTGACCTCAGGAGTCAAGAAGACCTTAATTCAAGTCCCAATTCTGACCTATCCTGACTGCATGACTCCAGAAAAAAGTCACTTTATCTTTCTGTACTCTTAGGCAACTCTCTAAGACTATAAAGTGTAGACCATTGATAGAGGAAATTTCTTGAGTGGGAGTTCCCTCTATCTATGAAATAGATCTGAAACGTTTGTGTAGGGATATATGGGTGAGTGTATTTAGATGACATAGTGGATAGAATATTGAACTTATGGTTAGAAAGACCTCACTTTAAATCTTACCTCAGATAGTTATGTAACTGTGTGACCCTGGGCAAATCACTTAACCTCTCAGCCTTAGTTTCCCCATCTGTAAAATGGGGATAATAATTACACTTATCTCCATAGCATTGTTGTGAGAGTAAATAAGATAATTATGTGATACATTTTGCAAATCTTAAAATGATACATCAAATATTATTGTCATCATTATTATTATTACTATAATATGTGTATTGGGTATTAATATATGATAATAACATACACATATGCATATATGTACTAAGGAAAGTTTCTTGTCTTACTCAGAAGTTATGTACACACACATATATATATGTTATGAACATTTTCAAGAAGAAATTAATAAATTAAAAATGGTCATCACAAAAAAATCACATGAAAAATGAAATTGATCATAACAAAATAGGAAGGAAATGTCTGGTTACTGATAAGAGCACTCTCAGAATCAGCTGTGTGCAATAATTAGTTAGAACAAAGGGTAAAATCAGCACTGTTTCAGAAGGAAGGATGGATGAATTAGAAGATACCATGTACAATTACAACAGTTTCAACTTGAGATGTCTTTCTTTTCTCTATAAAATCATTATGAGAATGGTCTAGGTGTATATTGCAGGTATCTTTGATGAAAATATGAGCTGAAAATAAGCAGACTTTTGTGGATGATTTTTTCATACTAGGAGTTATCTTCATAGTTGCATAGTTGATTGAGAGTTGGGGCAAACCCAAAATTTCTCTTTATCTGCCTTTTCTTTATTAAAAAATTTGAGCATAAAAAGTTCTTTTCCGATAAGGTAGCTCCTGTGCGTATATTAAGATCATAGGACAATCCTTGACATGTACCAACAGAAATCATGTTTTGGAGAAGCTTTTATTAACAATATGATATGAGATATGATAGCAAGATACATGTGCTCTAGAAAGATGCTGCCAGTTTCATGGAAGAACAGAGTCTAAAATGGAAAAGGAATGTTTTATAGATGTTAAAGTTCCCTAAATGCTCCTTTTTTGATGAGGTCATAATGTTTTCGTCAGTCCTTAAAATATTAGCTGGTATAATACCTCCTCAGTTCCACAGTTATTTGGTAGCGAACACACATGGGAACACTAGCAATACACATGAGAACAGTCAAGTAGATTAGATGAATGATCTATTGCACATCATGGTAATCAGTGATTCACAGCCATATACATTTTATCAGGGAAATAATGCTATTGAAAGGATGGATTTTTCCATCAGAAAGGTACTTGAGATCATGAAAGATTCTGCTCAATTTCTCAAATTCAATCTAGCTTGATTTCTTCATCCTAGTCAACTCTGAGTTCAGTTTGTCTGAAATGTCTGTCCATGACATATGTCCTAATTGACTGACTCAATGGGCTCTCCATCCAACTGGCTTTTTGTAATCAACATTTATTAATTATGTGCCAGGCATTGTACTAAGTACTGGATTTGATTCTCAAGAGAAGAGGAGGTGAATATGTAGATCCTATTTTCCCTTTGGTTGAAATCCTTTTCTCGCCCCTCCCTACCACCTTGTTTTCTTTGCACTTTATTAAGTTATCAGAGGTAAGTACAATAGTCACCAGTGTGGTGCAGTTCAGACTGTACTGGCTTTGGAGCTAAAAGATTTGGATTTGGGCCCTGGGTCTGCCATTTACTTGCCTATGTGATACCAAGTGAGTAATTTCTCCTCTTTTGGTCTCAGTTTCTTTATTTGCAAAATGACAGAGTTGGACTAGATGACTTCCTAAGATTCTTTTTAAATCTAAATCAATGACCCTATAACAAATGAGCATCCTAGAAGCCTATGACTAAGAGTACCATACTAAGTGATAGGGGAATACAGATAAAAAGTTAAGAAAAAAGTGGTTTCTTCCTTTGTCGAACTTACTGGTAATTGGGAAGACAAAAAAAGTGTTACATAATTATACATATTGAATCATCATTCTTTGTGCCAGAGATCTTTATTAGCTGTTCTTCACTTTAATTTGATATAATGTTAGGATTTTCTTTTCAAGACAGCTGTCCTGTGAGGCCTTAATTTTTGTTGACTGTGTTTTCTTTATTCTTGTAGGTACATGTCATCTCTATATTCTCACCCTGATTTTCCAGAGAAGGGACCAAAGGAAATTAATGAAGAGCTAATGGCCAGCGTCAGCCACAATCCCCTTTTGCTGCTCACGCCCCAGAAAGTAAAACGTTATATTGAGTCCTTATGGAAGAAAAAAAGCTCAGGACAGCCAGTCACTTTTACTGACATCTTTGGGATGTTAATTGGAGAAACCCTAATCCATAATGTAAGCTACACTAACATCTCTAGTCCTTTTTCAAAATAGAAATAGGTGTCTTCCATCAGATTGTATGAAATACAGTTTTTTTTCCCGCTACGTCTCATATTGATATTTAACTGGTATTGGTAGATTGGTAGATAACTGGAGTATTGCTTAGTTAAGTGATGAAAACTTTAATGAAGTCTAAATGATTAAGTAAATGTCTGGTACTAAGGCCCTTAATTGAATGTGCCAGTCTCTTACCTCTTAATGAATGGAGTAGATGCCTAATTGAAAGGTTTTCTATGTTTTCGTGTGTGTATATTTTTATGTTGTTGTTTTTTTTTTTTTTGGTTAGGCAATGGGGTTAAGTGACTTGTTCAGGGTCACACAGCTAGTAAGTGCTATATGTCTGAGGCCAGATTTGAACTCAGGTCCTCCTGAATCCAAGGCTGGTGCTCTATCCACTGCACCAACTAGCTGCCTCTGTGTGTGTATATTTTTAAACAGATTTTTATATCTTTGTTTTTTTAGCAGGGCCTTTGGATCATTCTAGCCATGTCAGTAGTTAGGTGCAAGATGGAGTATTATTTATGTTAAATATATTTTCTTATGACTTTCTTTTGTCTTTCTCCTCCATTTTTTGGAGAAATAGATAAACAATTTTAAAAGTAATGGGATAAAGTGTAATGGTAGAAATTTCCTTAGAATAATCAATAGTAATGACAGTAACAATAAGGATAATAATAATAATAAAATAATAATAATAATAATAATAATAATGATAATAGCAGCAACATTTAACATTGGTGTAGTGCTTGAAAGTTTGCAAAAGTCTGCAATATTCATCTCACCTGATACTCACAATATCCCTGGGAAATAGGTACTGCAGTTATTATTATCCCCATTTTACAGATGGGAACCTGAGACAGGAGTTAAATGACTTGCTCATATCCACAAAGCTAGCATCTGAGATAGAATTCAAACCCAGTGCTCTCCTGACTCCAAGTCTCCACTCTTCCCACTTGGTTTTAGGAATGATTATGCAAAAAATCATTTTAACACTTTCATAATCAGAAGATCTGTGATTTCATTAGTGTGGGCATTTCCTCCCAATACTCTTGTGGTCAAAATGATTACCTCAGTTCTGCAGAGAAAATCACAGACAGTACTGCAGTGAACTTGTAGTGCTCAGGGGAAGAGAACAAACTTACTTATGTGATGTTAGACTAACTTGGCCGCGAGGCTTTTGTTTCAGTGTAGTCAGCAGTTAGTGGCTTGATCTGTAGAAAGTTCATCTTTTCTACCTGTCTTCATGCTTTGGAAAATGCTTCGCTGACCACTTAGCTACTTTTCCCTCTCACTTGTCCAGCCTCAACAGATAGAAGTTTTTTTAGAAGAGGGAGGCAGTAGAAGCCAACACACACACACACACACACACACACACACACACACACACACACACACACACACACACACACGACAGGAAGGATCCAGGATTGCCAGGAGATGTTGCCCTTGGTCTCAGGGAATGGACCACGTGGAGCACGCCCACCTGACTGATGACCACAGTTCAGCATTCCATCTTAAGATAAAACAGAGGAGATGAAGAAGGATACTTCAGTGCCAACGTGTCCTGAGGGAAAGTTCCTGCCTGATCCCATAATTGGCAGTTCATTTGAAGACGTAACTTCCTAGACTGTTTTTAGAATGCAGAATTACTTCATGCAGTCTGCCTTTCATTTTGTTTAAAGTAATGAACATACCTTTTATTATGCAGGTTCAAAACAATTAGAATTAGAACAATCTCTCAGTGACGCTAATGGCCTGTTAAAGAGGTATCGTGGATTAGTGAATAGAGTATTAGACTTGGAGTCAGGGAAACCTAAGTTCAAATCCCACCTCAGACATTTATATCGACTCTAATTTTGATCAAGTCACTAACTTCCCTAAATCTCTTTCCTCTTCTGTAAATTGGGATGGAAAAAATCAAATGAGATTAGCAAAAACATTGTGCAAAGCTTAAAGTGCTACATAAATGACAACCATTATGTTTAACCCTTGTCTCTTATTTTTCTTTGAGTAGAGAATGAGCTGTACTCTCAGTAGTTTGAAAGAAAAAGTAAATAAGGCACAGTGTCCTTTGCCCCTCTTTACCTGTCTCCATGTGAAACCTGATGTTTCAGAATTGATGTTTGCAGGTATGACTTCATTCTTTCTACATTTCCTCGTTTTTTTTTAATGTCTTAAGTTATTATTTTTGTATGTGATAGAGTTTGGGAATCCTGTTGGGGAGTGAGAAATAGGAACAATTATGCCAGACATTTAACTGATGGAGTTTTCCAAGGCCCTTAAGTAAAGGCATATGCTCACAACCACTAGCATAGTCTCACAACAAACTGTGTGGCTGAGTACTATAGATGTTATTATCACCATTTTGCAATCTAAGAAAGTGAGACTCTAAGAGGATAGATGCCTTGTCCATGGCTACTCTACTGGTAAACACAAAGGGCAAGATTTGAATCCAGGCCCAAAACTTTTTCCACACAGCCTAGCCACCTATAGAAAACACAACCTATGCAATTATAGGATAGAAAATGGTTGACTATATAGAGAGAAGGAAGGAAAAGAGCTGGAGTTTTTGTGAATAACAAAAACAACTTCAGTGATAGCTTGCTATCTTGTGTAGTCCATGAAATGAGCTATTTCTGCTGAGATCAGTCACAGTCATACTTCTAGTCATTCAGGTTTGCAACCTCAGAGTCTTAACTTTTGTCTCTCCCTCATCCCACATATTCAATCAGTCTTCAGTTATTGTTAATTCTGCAGCATCTCTAATGTAAACCTCCTGGTAATCACTCATCTGACCACTGCTATATTTCAGATTTCCACACCTCTAGCATGGGTTATTAGAATTGCCTCCAAATATACCTTTGCCTCTTACTGATTTTCTTCTTCCCAATCTATCCCCCACACAATTGCCAAACAATCATTATATGGTACAGGGCTGATTATATCTCTCCCCTATTCCAAAATTTTAACTGACTCCCTCTTATCTCTAGAACAAAATACAGATGCCCATCATTTAAAGCCTCCTATAATCAGACTCTAACCTACTTTAAATTTCAAGTCCTCACAGAATTGTATTAAGGAGCCAGTGAGATAATATGTATCTGCTACTTTGCAGTCTTGAAGTAAAGCAGCTAAGTAGCACAACAGCTAAAGAGCTTAACTTGGAATTTGGCAGACCCTAGTTCAAATTCTTTCTCAGACACTTACTAGCTGTGTGCTGGGCCAAATAATGGAATCTATTTCAGTCTCATTTTCTTCCTCTGTAAAACTGGGATAACATCGCAGAGTTATTGTGAATACCAAATGATATAACATAGGTAAAGTACTTTGCAAAGTAGAAGGCAAATGCTTAAGGCACTATATAAAATGTTAGCTATTATTATTTAATTTATATCGCCTTTTTGGAGAGGCCCGTGTGGCATAGGAAAAAGATCTGGCCTTGAAGACACAAAGAACTGGGTTCAAATCCCTTCTCTGCCCCTTATTGGCTATGCAAATGTGGTAAAATCAGTGAACCTTTCAGTGTTCTAGGCAAATGGATGAGACTATAAATCCCAGAGAAGGTTCTAACCTGTATTGGTTGAAGAATTTCTTTCATAGGAACTCCGTATATCAGGGAAATCATAAGTCCCCTCTGCTCTAAATTGTCTTGCTTATTATATATTCTATAATTGAGTAAAACTGGCCTTTTTGCTATCCACCATATATCCCATTCTATATCCTAACTCTAAATCTCTGCTTAGGCTGTCTCCCATACTTGCAATGTTCTGCCTCCTCACCTGTGCCCTTGGGAACCCCTGCCTCCCTTCAAGGTTCATTTCAACTGTCACCTCTTATAGAAGATTTTTCCTGGTTTTACCAGTTGTTAGTTCTTGCCCTAACCCTGAAATTACTCCATATTTAATTTGCATATAGTTTTTTTATTTCATTATGTCTAAGTATTCCTGTCTCCCTCCCCTTCCAGTAGAATGCAGGTTCTTTAAGATCAGGGACTATTTTAATTTTTCTTTGCGTTCCTCGCCTAGCACATTGTCTTTGCACATATGTAGGTGCTAAATAAGGGCTTGTTTGCTTATTGCATTGAATTAAGCTGATACTTAAAAGTATTGTTAACTGTCAAGAAACTGAGGTATATGTCTCTCATGATACTCAATCTTGGGTTAGCCCTTTTTAGAGTTCTGTAACTAGTTCTGACCTTTGTATTTAAAGAGGAGCTCAGGAGAACATAAGGAGTAAAGGGAAGGGCCAGAAATAATTAAAAGAAGATGGTGGAATAGAGCATAACAAGCCATTGGACTGGGATCCCAGTGCTGCTGCTAAGTAGGTGTTTGGCGTCGTTTGACTGTCCTCTGCCTCAGTTTCCTCATTGCTAAAATGAAGTGGTTGAGATAAATGACCTTAACTTTCCCCTTTGATTCTGAAATATGATGATACAAAGACATTAGCATGGAATATCAAGTTTAAACATAAGATTGAATTTCCTAACAGTGAAGTTTATTGAATCTTATGGTTTTTCAAAATAGGAATTTTAAAAAAATCTTTCTGGGATGGCTCCCTAGTGGTTTTACTTGGAGGTGCGATGATGGACTTCTTTAGAGAGTCTCCCATGTGTCCCTTCTGCCCTATGCTGTAATTCTGGGAAATGACTAATCAATGAGATTTCAATTCTAGTCAGTAACATAAAAAGTAACAGATTGGGGAAATATTGGAACTTATACATCCACTATAAAGAGTGATCATTTTATATAAAACATCTGCAAACAACTTAAATGTTTTCATCTTTTAGGAATTATTTCATTATGTTAAAAGCATATTAGAGACCTGCTATTTTTTCTCATTCTGATTCTTTAAATATAACACCTGGAGGACTTGTCTTGGCTTGTGGTGTCTGAAAAGAATACATCCACTTTGTTGCTCATTAAATTATTGGAGTACCAGCAATCCTGTCATGTTGATTCTTGTTGGCCACCTTCACTGTATCCGATAACATTCCTGTGGGGTGCTGGGGCAGGTTCCTAGCCTGCTAAGCTGAAAACCCTTTTATGCCCAGGGCTTAGGCTGTTCATTTCTATTCTTAGTATAACTGACCTTGGTGACTGGCACCCAGTTACACCCTGCACTGAAATAATCATTACTAACGAAACACGCTTAAATAGACATTTCAGGAATGCTTTCACTAAGCCTCTTTTTATGTACCTGTTACTTTTAAGAGACATATGTTTACTCATGAAATAAAAGTCCTCTAGTGCCATCTTTTGGAAAGAATTAGGGTAAAATGAAATGGGGGAATACAGGTGGGATTTGGTTCATTCATTTGTTAATTCTTTTTTTTTTTCCTTTTTCTGGCAAGGCAGTTGGGGTTAAGTGATTTGCCCAGGGTCACACGGCTAGTGAGTAGTATGTATTTGAGGTCAAATTTGAACTAAGGTCCTCTTGGTTCCAGGGCTGGTGCTGTATCCACTGCACCACCTAGCTGTCCCTTGTTAATTCTTTTAAAAAGCGTTTATTGAGTGCCCAAAATATGAACAACGCTGGGCTTGGTCCCCATGAGCATGAAAAAATAAATATGTTATAGTCCCTCCTCTCTATGAGCTTACAGTCTCATTTGGGAGATGCCATATGTAAAAAAAAAAGAAAAAAACTAAAGTAGATAAATGCCAAGGTGATATAAATAATATTAGTTGAATTTTTGTTGTTGTTCAGTCATGTCTAAATTTTCATGTCCTCATTTGAAGTTTTCTTGGCAAATTTACTGGAATGAATTGCCATTTCCTTCTCTAGCTCATTTTACAGATGAGGAAACTGAAGCAAACAGGATTAAGTGACTTGCCTAGGATCACACAGCTAGTAATTGTCCAAGGCTGGATTTGAACTCAGGTCTGTATGACTCCAGGCCTGGCACTCTCTCTACTGAGCCACCTAGCTGTCCCTATTGTTTGAATAGATAGGATTTTTGGAAATTTCTGAGGAGTGACTTGATGAAATTGGTATTATAGATTCCCATAAAATTTCCTTTCTCAATGTTTAAAATGTCTATTTGAGAATGTTTGAAAATGAGCAGGCCACAAGGCAATTCATAACCCGCAAACTTCCTGTCTTTGTATGAAATAAGTAGGAAAAATGTTCAGCATCCCTCTAAGGCTCTTCAAAATAAATAAATAAAAGTTAAGATATACGATGCAAGACATGTTGTCAACCTTTTTAAATAGTCATTTTGGATCTATGTTTTTAACCCATACCATTCACCATTTGTAAGAGATAAGTTATGTTAGAACAATTAATTGTTCCAGCTACTCACTCATTAGAAGGGCAAGGTCTGTCAGAAGTATTCATACAAGTGGCGAAACAATGCATGTATGAGGAGCAATTTCCACATTCATTCATTCATCCAAAAATATTTAAGTGCCCTCTGTGTATAGAACACTCTTCCAAGGACTAAGATAGGTACAAAGTTAAAATGAGACATGGCCCTTGCCCTCTTGAATTTCAGGTCTCAGATGGGGATAAAATACTCACTACAGTCGGAGCCCCTTTGCTAAATTGGTATCTCTTTAATGCCAAGTGAAGTAAAGGAAGTCTCTTAGGATGCTGGATAGAAATGTAGTAGATAATGTATGACCAGATATGGAAAAGAGTTGCACAGGATAAACAGGCATGGATGAATTGTGGTCTGTATTAATGGAGGTGGTACCCAACTGGTGAAATCAAAGGTCCACTGGAATAATGGATTGCTATTATTATTTATATTTATTACCTAATCCATTTTCTGGTGGTTATTATCTATTGACTCCTGATCAAGTCAAGTCAACAAGTATTTATTAAGTGCCTGTTATGCTAGTGGATGAAGCACTGGGTCTGCAGTTAGGAAGACCTGAGTTTAAATCTGGCCTCAGACACTTCCTGTGTGACCCTGGGCAAGTCACTTAATCTCTGATGGCCTTAATCCAGTGGAAAAGAAAATGAAAAACCACTCCATTATCTTGGACTCTCTTCTCTTTTATTTCTATATTCTTTCTCATTGTGTCTCATCAGCTTCCAGGGATTTAGTTGTATCTATACAGAAGACTCCCAGATGCTATCCTTGGGATTTTCTTAGAAAAGATAATGTATAAGTATTTGTAATCTCTCCTGAGTTCTAGTCCCATATGAGAAATTTTCAAGACTAATTGACACTATTGGATATTTGAAAAATCAGGTGCCCCATAGATATCTCAAAACTGACATGTCCAAAACAGAATTCATTATCTTTCCCCATACCCAACCCTACCCCTTCCTCAAAATTCCTTTTTGCTGTTGAGGACACCACCATCCTTCCAGTCACCCAGTAGTATAACTTTGCTCTCATCCTGGACTCTTCAGACTTTACAGATGAGGAAACTGAGGCCCGAAGAGGTTAAGTCGTCCAAGATCACAGAGGTAATGTCAAGTCCAGGATGTCAACCTAGGCTTCCTGGCTCCAAATCCAGGACTACTTACACTATATCTTATTGCTTTTACTCAGATTTTTGGATTATGGAGGGAGTCTTGGAAAAAGACTAACAACTATAAAATTACAGACATGATCTAGATGTACCTTTGTTTAGAAATTAACTATTAACTAATTTTTTGTTACTTTTAGATTGGGTGGAATTCAGTCCATATGAGATTGGGATGGCTAAATATGGTACATTTATGGCTCCTGACTTGTTTGGAAGCAAATTTTTTATGGGCACAGTTGTAAAAAAGTATGAAGAAAACCCCCTACACTTCTTAATGGGTATGTAATCAGGGCCTGGTAATTCAGGATTATTTGGTTCTTTTAGATTTAGCTTTTTCTCAGTTAACTTTTATTTTTCTCTCTCTGTCTTTTTTTTTTTCTTAGGTGTTTGGGGTAGTGCATTTTCTATACTGTTCAATAGAGTCCTGGGAGTTTCTGGTTCCCAAAATAAAGGATCGACCATGGAAGAAGAATTAGGTAATTTGAAAAGAAAAAAAATACTTATATATGTAAATTTTATTAAGATAAATTCCAGAAATTAAAAACTCAAATGTTAATTTTTTTAAAATTTCCTAAAATTGTAAATCAGTATGGGACCTTAGAGGCCTAGATGAAGCAACTGAGGACCAGAAATTTAAGTGACTTGTCAAGATTCACAAAGGTAGTAAGCATCAGATTTAGAATTTAAACTTAGGTCCTTTGAAACCAAATCCAGTACTCTTTCCACTCTACCATAATGCTATTTCTGAGTTCTCTATAATTAGGTAGAATCAGTGTACATCTTCATTTAAACATTCAGATTGATTCGACTTTATGGAATCTATTACATAAAAAATATGAAAACTCATAAAACAATAATTAGTGAGCTCTGTGAATAAACTTCAGTTTTTTTCTTCTAAATCTTACCTGAGTTTCTTAGCTAGGTGGTATAGTGGATAGGGGATAGCACTTAGGGTCAGAAAGTCCTGAGTTCCAATCCAGCTTTAGACAGTTAAAAACTATGTGACTGGGGAAATCACTTAACTTCTCTGTCTGTTCTGTCATCTGTAAAATGGAAACAGTAGCACCTATCTTACAGGTTTGTTCTGCAAATCAAATGAGTTAACATATGTAAACCTTAAAGTGCTATATATATGGTAGCTATTTTTTTCTGTATATTTCTTCAAATGCTAAAGTCCTTTTCAAGTTCTACATCTTTTTCTTTGTTTCTTCTTTTCTTTTAGATAACATTAAACACATTTAGGTATCCTTAGATATCTATGATTTTCACAAAAGGCCCTATACTTATTTTAGGTGATCGTAGCCATCCCACCATGATTAATTGGAAACACCTCTGGCTGTATACTTTAGGGAGTCAGAGGGCTTGCCAGGGTTCAAATCTCATCTGTGATGTTATCTTCCTAGATGACTTTGGGCAAATCCCATAACTTCTCTGTACCTTACTATCCTTATCTATAAAACAAGAGGTCAGGGCAGCTAGGTAGTACAGTAGATAGAGTACTGGCCCTGAAGTCAGGACGACCTGAGTTCAAATCCGTCCTCAGACCAAACACTTGACACTTACTAGCTGTGTGACCCTGGGCAAGTCACTTAACCCCAATTGCCTAAAACAAACAAACAAACAAAACCAAGAGGTTTCTGAGGTCTCTTCAAACTCCATGCCTATTGTCCTATGAATTCAGTTCCAATTCAGCAAAACTTTATTAATACCTGCTATATTTGAGGCATGGAGGAAAAGAAGAGAGAAAGAAAATATTCTTTCCCTATATCAGCTTACCTTCTACTTAGACTTTTTATCAAATAGCCATAGGCAGGTGTGGGGAACCTGTGGCCTGGAGGCCACATGTGGCCCTCTAGGTCCTTAAGCCAAAGGGCCACACCTGAAGACCTAGAAGTAGTCTCAAAGCTGCAGATTCCCCACCCATGGCCATAGGCCTTTTCATTGTTTTTTTTTTAACAGAGTATAGTATTGAGAACAGATTGATAACTAAATTTCAAGTGATGTTTCTTGATTTCATGTTTATCCCTAAAGCACTCATCTTTCCAAACCCCGTGAATTGAGTTTTGTGCCTAATGTCTGTAGTTAGCAGTTTATTCCACAGAGAAGAATCTAAGTAAATATGAGGTATTGTGAGCCACATCTGTAGAATGAATTGCTTCCTTGTAGATGAGAGATTAAAACAGAATAAAAATAGGCTACTCTAAATAAGTAAATTAAAAAAAATAGACTTCAATAATTTCTATTCTTAAGTCTTTGTGACCTTACAGTTTTCATTTGCTGAAAATGTAGAATATATGTCTGATTTTTTAAAAAGTTGATTGCCACTGCAGAATTTTGCCCCATCACCATCTTTATTTTGACAGTTAACGAGTTTTGCTTTTCCCACAAAAGCAAGATGGCTTGCCTGGGCATAAAAATGTGTGGAAAGCTGAATTTGGATTAGTTATCAAATCAGCAATGGAGCATTGGTATAGCAGCAGGAAAGTGAATGAGGACTGTGACCTAACAGCAGAGTCCTTGTGGAGTGTTCATGAAGCCCAAATCTCACTCCAAGACACACTGACACAGAGAAGAATGGAGAAAAATAAAAGATTGAAATTATTTATTTTTGCCCCCAAATGAAGGAAATTAAAGAAAACTTATTATTGTCACCATTGCTATTATAGGATTTCCTAAGTATCTGGCTTCATGAACAGTCTTAAAATTAGGCATTACTTAGGATCCGTGGTGAATTTCCTTATAGCCCCCTTTATGAATATAGAATTAATTTTTGTTAACAGATCTTTTGAATTATCCTTTTAGTTAAATAAATTTCTAAAATCCTTGACATTTTCTCTAGGGATAAGTTTATCATTTGTGGCCATAGGAAATTCTCTTTTCATAATACTAAAGTTATTTTATAATTTTGTAAACTTTGAAGATAAAAATCTAAAGCTGAAGGGTTTTTTTAAAAAAAATGTTTCATCACGAGTACTTATACTGTGAAGGCTGTCTTCCATGAATTTGTTTACTTATGAAGGATCAGAGTGGGAATGAGATGGAGAAAGTCAGATAGCAATAGACAGAGGAGATTTTGATTTTTTTCCCCTAGCACACGTTGGGTGAGGGCAGAATCAATGAGAGAATTGTTATTCAGTTATTTCAGTCATGTTCAACTTTTCCTGATCCTATTTTGGGTTTTCTTGGCAAAGATACTGGGATGGTTTGCCATTTCCTTCTTCAGCTCATTTTACAGATGAGGAAACTGAGGCAAACAATGTTACTTGACTTGCCCAGGGTAACATAGCTAGGAAGCATCTGAGGCTGGATTTGAACTTAAGATGAGTCTTCTTGACTTAGGCCTGGCAATCTATTCATTGAGTCACTTAGGTAGACATCTTCTTGAGTTCAAATCTGAACTCAGACACTAGCTGTGTGACCCTGGGCAATTCACTTAACCCTGCTTGCCTCAGTTTCCTCACCTGTAAAATGAGCTGAAGAAGGAAATAGTATACCTCTCTAGTGTCTTTGTCACAAAAATTCCAAATGGAGTCATGAAGAGTTTTGCATGACTGAAAAATGACTGAACAACAGCAACTTGTACCATGCCCTCTTCTATATGGATGACTTAGGTGATAAGCACTTAAGCTAGATGCACTGATATCACACATCAGTCTTAGGATAGCCGTTTAAAAATAGAGTAATCTCTCAAACAAAACTGGAAGACATAAGGAACAATGATAAATTGATTATAACCAAATCTTTAAAATAGAAGGTATATCTGATTCCTTATTTCTACTTGGCATAGTTTTATAAAATTATGTCATTTTTTTTCAGTCAGCGTCCTAAGAGGGAAAGAAAATGCCATCATTACCATTTTATGTGAAAAGAAATGTTTCTCTTCAAACAATCCTGATAAATTCTGAATTTATTTTTCTGTCGATCAGGGAAGGGATGAAGCTGAAACAAAATGTTGAAAGGTGCTTGGGACAGTGGCATATAACCAAGAAAACAGGACTTTTATAACAAAATAGGTAGAAGAATACTCTTATTATGAAATATGCATCCTGGTTTGTGGTTAGAGATTTGGCAGCTTCTATGTAATCTTTCTGAAAATCTGTGCAACAGACTTTCAGGAAATCATTTAGGTTTAGGGCCTCTAGGTGGGCTGATCTGGTAAACCAGATGAGATGAGGGAGTCACCCAGAATTAAAACAAAGAAGTCACTGAGAGTTGATCTAGCAATAGTTTAGTTTTTGCTTTTTATCATTTCAGGAGGCTCTAAGTATTTTTAGTTTTTTTTTTTTTTCCCCCAAGGGTATCTTAAGACAACAATTCGTATAAACTTTTTTGTACTCATGTTTGGGTAACTTCAACTTACTGCTTCTTTAATAGAAAACAGACATGAAGCAAATTGTTGTATTTGAAAGAGTGCTGGTCTATAGTCAGAAGACTGGGATTAAATCATGGCTTGATTATTTAATACTCATATAATCTTGGGAAACTTATACCATATCTTTGGATCTCAGTTTCCTCACCTGTAAAATGAGAGCATTAGACTAATTGACTTTAAAGATGCATTCCAACTCCAAATCCAAGTCTGTGAATATGAACTGCCAAAAGTTTGAACCTTCAACAAACTCTGGATAAACATAGAAGTTTTAGACACAGATATCTACTAGAAAGACATTGAAAATATCCTCATATAGCAAGGTTAATATTCAAGGAAGAAGCCTTTTAAATCAAAGTGTGGAATGTGAAAAAAAAAGTAATTAGTATATCAAAAGCAGCATGGTATGGTGAATAGAGAGCCAGATGTGAAACTAGGAAGACCTGGGTTCAAGTCCTATTTCTGATAAATATTGTCTGTGTTACCCCTGGGTAAGTACTTAAGTTCTCAAAGCTCTCAGAAACTGTCCAAAACTGTAATATCCAAAAAAAGGTGGTGACCTGTATGGGTAAATATAGTTACCTTATCTCGGTGTTCCTTATATATATAAAAATCACTGGTGAAGTTTCTACCATCCCTACTGAGAGGGTAAGAATGAGAAAACAACAAAATGTCCTTCTAAGCATGTAAATATGACAATGTGAGAAGAAAATATTATAATCATTTTTTTCTCCTTGGATCATTGTAATTAGGTATCAGTATTCATATTATTTGTCCATTTTCCATATTTAGCTGTAGTGACATTACAGTGATTTTTGCTCATGAAGACCAGTTCAAAATTGAAAATAGAAGATTTAAGTCTATGTGTCCTGCAATTGTAAGATAATCCTTGAATGCATCTGAGTTTTTTGGTTTTGGCTCATTAAGTAACTACCTAGGAATCCTGGCAACTTTCTGTAGGTATATTCATTGACTTAGTGATTGCTTAGGGCTATGTGCCTACTCAGAAACGACCAAATATAAACAAAGAGACCTGTGGGAAGTAGAAACAGTACCTCTTAGAACATCCCTGGGTTCAAATGCTGAAAATACCATCCATGCTATTACATTTTAAAACACATACATTAACACACAGACAGACAAACCAGCATTGTCTTGCATTAATCTGAGGGTAGGAGAGATGGGTGGGTCTAGACCTATGATTTCAGTGAGTGTCCCCCTACTTGACTCTGTACATGAAGTCAGTCTATGTCAAAGAAAGTTTTTTTTAATTCATTCATAACTATAAAGCTGGCCCTTTATACTCTATGCTATATTGCTCTCTTGACTGAAAGTAATTGCAAGGAAAATAATTTCAAAGTCAGAGTCAAAGAAAACTGGAAGTTTTCCACAGCAGTGAAGGTAGATAAGAACATTTTCATATTTCATTTTTGAGGGACTTTCCATTTGGAGAAAGACCCCAGGGCACAGCATCTTGTCCTTTCCTTTCTTGTAACCTCTATTCCAAATCCTTTTCAGATTGATAGGATCAGTCTTAGCCTAAATGCTCTAGCATAGCTATAGCTCTGTTTGCTCACTCTATTTGGATGGAATTGAAAGCTCATGCCTTCAATGGATGCATTGTTATTTCAGAAAATAAAATGATATCTTACATCAATATTTTTTCACCTTCTTAAGAATGACATCCTTTTAGATTTCTCCTTTACTTCTCATATATTCACCTTAAGTTATCTTGTCTTCTTTTAAATTACCAAAGCAAGGGGGATTAGTGAAAAAAATGGAAATGATTTATCATTTTGTCTGGAATAACAGAACTTCTTGGAATAAGGACATGACTATTATCATGATTCAAAAAAATACATTTGAACAGATTCAGTTATTGCCTTGCTGAACTGTTTTCCCTTAATGCTAGAGAGATAATTAAAAATGTTTTAATTGGTCAGATTAATATTGGGAATCACAGGTCATAATTATTTTATTTGCTTTCCACAGAAAATATCACAGCAAAACATATTGTGAGTAATGATAGTTCAGACAGCGATGATGAATCGCAGGAGCCCAAAGGTAAGAAATCTTCCTCTGTAAAGATTCAACCATAATGGGGGGGGCTTATTCTTCCCTCTATTCTGTAACTGTCTTCCTCCTCAACCCATCCATTTGGGCCTCCATTGGCTATGAATAAACAGAACATTGAAATAATGGAAGTGAGCCTTTCTAATAATGCCAAGAAAGTGGACAAAAAACCCAAATGCTTCAATTGTACTAAAGTGTGTATCAAAGAAATATTACACAGTTCAGTTTCATAAATCTTTGCTTAGACCTGATTCAAGTCACCATCAACCTCTCAAAAACCTTCAGTAGTTATATAAAAGTTGAAAGAATGTTGGGCCCAAAGAAAGGCTAAAATTGAAGATCACTTAAAATCTGATTGCTAACCCCTAAAAAGACTCCCCTATTTCTTTTTCTTGGGGATTTACAATTTCTTAATAGAGTTCGGCTGTGAACGCCATGCATTCCCAGTAGGTACTGAAACCTAGGCTTCTTTAAGAGAGGCATGTTGTCTGGGCCTAGGGAGGTGATAATCCTGTTGTCTTCTGCCCTGATCAGACAACATCTAAAGTGTTATGTTGAGTCATGGGCGCTACATTACATGAAGACCGTTGAGAAATGGGAGAGCATGTAAAGGAGGGCAACTAGAACAATAAAGGGCTTTGAGATCATGTAAAGGGAGGAAAAACTGAAAGGATTTGTTTAGCTTAGAATAGAGACATTTGATGAAGGGCATGATAGTACCCTTTCTTCAAATATTTGGGAGGGTTTCTTGGAGAAGAGATAACTTTATTCTATGGGGCTCTAGGAAGCGAAATCAGGAGCAATGTGTGCGAGGCACAAAGAGTCAAATTTTGGCTTTTTGTAAGGAACTTTCCTAATAATTCAGACTATTCAGAAGTAGAAAAGGCTACCCCAGGAAGTAATGGGCCTCTCTCACTTGACATCTTAAAGGAAAGGCAGAATGAATACTTTGGGAGGTTGCTGGAGAAGAGTTGCATATTCAGGTTTGGGTTGGACTTCCCTTTCTCCAATGGTCTTTGAGATTCCCTACAAATGTGATACTCTGTGTTTTTGGGATGCTCACTAATTCTTTGGCCAGAATTAAACACAAAGATAGTTCAGATTGGGTTGGGGAACCTGTGGCCTTCAGGCCAAGTTTTATAGAACAAATCCTTTTATTAAGAAGATTTGTTCTGTGAAGCTTGGATTCAGTCAAAGGGCTGCACTTGAGGACCTAGAGGGCCACATGTGTCCTTGAGGCCATAGGTTTAGACTTTGGAAGAGCCTATATTTTTCTTATTTACTTAGATACTTTAAAATATTTACTTATATATTACTTAAGTATAAAATGCTGTGTTGTAAGGTAGAAATTTTAGAAATGTGTTTGAATAAGAGCCAAAAGACCAGACTTCAAGACTGTCTTTTCCCTGCTTAGCCTTACTATCAGCATGGTCTTGGACAAATCCCTTGGTCTTCCTAAGCTTCAAATGCTTCATCTTAAATATGAGGATCATGTTATCTCCCCCGCCCTTGCTTATGGGAATTTCAAATGAAATTCATCATTGTGAAATTGCTACGAAAGTAGTTCATCTGAAGATTAGCTCAAAACTAGAAACAGAAGAAAAAGCACTTTACAATCTAAGATTGTTACAATGATGATGAAAATAAATAATGATTTATCTTCTGACTAATGGGTTTCTCCCTTCGATGTTATGTATATCAAATGTAATGGGAAAGACCATGAGCAGTGGTAATGATTAAACAAACAGGACCCAGCCCTTGAGGAAAATTACTGTGGCTCATATTCCATATCCTGTCTAGCCTAAGGGTTGAATGGTGAACTTTTAAGTCTGACCTGGAAAGTTTTCTACATGACATTTAGCATCTCTCAAATCATAGAGGTGCTATAGGAGTAGAAAATCATGGAAGTTATCTCCATTAACATTTTCATCTTGGTTGCATTTCTTCCACCTGCCCCACGAATTTCCTTTTCTCAGTCACCTATTCTTTGTGAATATGAAATATGAAATATATATATATGTATGTGTATGTATATGTATGTATGTATGTGTATGTATATGTATGTATGTATGTGTGTGTGTGTGTGTGTGTGTGTGTGTGTGTGTGTGTATATATATATATATATACACACCACAATTAGGAATACAGGCACCTAGGGCAAATTCAATGAGGGAGAGAGGTAACACAGAGGATAGTAGATTACTGAGAGGAACTGGGCTGGCATTGATAGGAAAAGGGAAGGAGAGGAGAAGAAGGTGGGACTCTTGTGGCATCATGTACTGTAAAATGGGGCTGACTATAAGATACAAAGGATGGTGACTCAGAGAAACACTGTAGGGAGGAAGTCTCTCCCCCTCCCCAGGTTTTGGTCCTTTGAGAAAAAGCCCCAGTTGTGGTTTTGAAATGGAAAATAAACCAGGACCATTTTAGGGGAAAATATAAATTAAATATTTACTCAATTTATTTATGTAAGTGAGCTCGTTTGCTTTATACTCCAAATCATTAGAAAACCAGAAATCATAATGTTTAATGTTTAGCTTTTGAATTGACTTGACCAAAATTATTATATGTAGTTTTTAGTAGTTTAGGTTGCTTTTGTTGATTTCCAGTGTCTTCATCTTGATTTTGCATATTTTTGCATGCAGGCACTGAAAGTACAGATGCTGAAAAGGAATATCAAAATAATAACCAAGCAAGTTGGGTGCAAAGGATGCTAATGGCCTTGGTGAGTGATTCTACCCTATTCAACACTCGAGAGGGACGTGCTGGGAAAGTACATAACTTCATGCTGGGTTTGAACCTTAATACCTCCTACCCACTCTCTCCTTTGAGAGGCATCTCTACTCAGGAATCTGTGGAGGAAGATGAATTGGATGCTGCTGTGGCAGGTGAGCACACAAATCCCTTTGCTAGTGCCAAATATTTTAAATATTACTCTTTACTGTTGACACTAAGGATTTGCTATATAACATATGATATAGACAGGAATGGATTTTGGTGGGCCTGGTTATAGGATCAAAGCATCACAAACTGTAGAGATGGGATCTCAAAGCCAGTCAGTGGCAAAGGAGCTCAGAGGAAAAACAAACAAACAAAAAAACAAAAGTCCTTAAGACTTTGCTTTTAACAGAATTCTCATCAACCATTCCTTCTCTGCCTCATTCATTGTGTATTTTTACTGAAGAAGAGTAAAAGTAGAATTTGGGGGAGAATATGTATGACCAATGAGTTAAGGCAATAGTCTCTCTTGACTTTCCATCCTCCAGTGCAGTGCCTGACACAAGTTGAGAACTTAATGAATGCTTGTTAAGGAGTTGACTGGCTGATTTCTTACCGTGAAGAGGTTGTTTTTCCTTGGGTATGTTTCATCTTATAATAGACTTTCCCATTATTGTCCTCTTGTCTTTACTTTTGCCTTTTCTTTGACTCAGGCCAATAGTATAGAAAAGAGCCAACGATGGTAGTATGGAAAGAAGCATGGAATTTATTTATATTTACTCTTGTATAAAATGCTATGTCATTAGGTAGAAATTTTTAAAATATGTTTAAATAGCCCAAATCCATAGTTCTAGGACTGTCTTCCCCCTGCTTGGCCTTATTATTAGTATGGTCTTAGATAAGTCACTTGGCCATTCCAAGCTTCAGTCCTTCATCTTAAATATGAGGATCATATTATTATTATTGCCCCCTGCCTTGCTTTTAGGATTGGTGCAAGAATCAAAAGAAATTAATTATTTTAAAATTGCTATGAAATTAGTTCATATGAGGACTACTTCAAAACTGAAAATAGAAAAAAAACCCCACTATACCGCTTAGATAGAGCAGTGGACACCCACTTATCAAAAACCTGGAGTCAAATCTCAGCTCTGACATTTACTAGTTGTGCGATTGTGGGCCATTCACTTTGTCTCTCTAAGCCTCAGTTTCTTTACCTAAAAAATAAGGTTGATAATATTTCTAGTACCCACTACATAGAGTTGTAAGGAAAATGCTATGTAAAACCAAAGTGTTTATAATGAGCTATTATGAGTTAAGTGGGACATTTCTAGTGAAATTTCTATTTAAAAAAAAATACCATGTAGGGGCTGCTAGGTGGCGCAGTGGATAGAGCATCGGCCCTGAAGTCAGGAGGACCTGAGTTCAAATGAGGCCTCAGACCAAACACTTGACACTTACTAGCTGTGTGACCCTGGGCAAGTCACTTAACCCCAATTGCCTAAAAAAACCCCCAAAAAACAAAGAAACAAAAAAAATACCATATTATATACAATAAATACTTTGTGACAATGAACTTATTTTGCAGATTTCCAAAAAATGTTTGATCATTGGTATATCACCAAAAACAAGAGATATCTTATCCATGGTTTAAGAAAAGTAATTATCTACCATATTTTATATTTTCATGTTTTTAATGTGTTATACCAAGATCAGTTGAAGATACTGGATTTGTCTTTCTTAGCAAATGGATACTTGGTAATGGCGCTGGGGACTTGATAGGTATCATCAAATGTTTAATAAAACAGAAATCGTAGGATTTAAAGCTGGACCTTCGAAGGGTCCTTAGAAATTTCTTAATATAAACTCATTTTTTCAGATAAAGGCATAGAATCATTATGTCATCAAGTTTGTGCAAATCTTAAGCAGCCTAGTGGCACAGAAGAACATTGGGGACTGGGCAGAGTTCAAATCCAGCCTCGGACACTTACTAGCTCTGTGACCCTGGATGAATCACTTAACTGCCATCTGTCTCAGTTTCCTCATCTGTAAAATGGGGATAATAATAGCACCTACCTTCCAGGGTTGTTGTGAAGATCTAATGAGATAATAATTGTAAAGTGCTTAGTACAGTGTCTGGCACATGGGAGGCACTCCCTAAATTCTTCCTTCCAACCCCAAATCTAGAGTTCTGTCTACTTTCTGGAATCATTCTCTAGTGGAGATGTCAGGTAAAAACAAAACGAAACAAAACAAAACAGGATCGGACAAAGAGAAGTATGGCTGTGGCAGAGAAACAGATTTTAGAACAATATAAGGAAAAACAAGCCACTACCAATCAGAATTGTCTCCAAGTAGAATAGTAGTGGATTCCCCATGAATGGAGACTGTATACTAATTTGTTAGAGAGGTTACAGGGTGATCTGTGGGTCAGGGTTGGATTTAGAGGCCATGCAGTTTAGTAGAATGTTCGCTAAATATGCCGTCAGGGCTTATGATATTGAACCACAGCTTTGCCACGTGAGACACAGCACTAGAAGGACCAGATACTATTGTTGATACAATCACTGAAAAAAGTTTTATTATAATTTATTACAATGTCTTCTATCTTTGTTTTCTCCATAATTAAAAAAATGTACTTCTGAAGTTGATACAGCTTTGAGGTTTTCTTTCTCATTGGGCCTCAGTTTTTTTAGGACTGGAGTCCCTGTTTGGGCCTTTACATTCTAAGTTTATGAACCTATTATTTGATTAGAGTAGAAGGCTTCTGAAATTGCTTCCCACTCTAAAGTTACCTGATTCTCTGAAGTGTTTTATGATTATGCCTATGAAAAAAAAGTCTATCATGTGAAATATGGCTGATTTTCCCAAACTGAATCCATCATATTAAATGAAACATTCTCTATGTATGTGTGATGCATTTGGTATGTATCAGAAAATTATACAAAATAAAAATGCATGAACCCACAGTATCAATATTTATTTTCTTGGTTCATATATATGAATAAATACTGATAAAAATCTTTCCCTGTCTTATGAATGTTTTACAAAGCAATGATGTGATTGATTAAAAAGAAGCTATAGCTGTATATTGTATGAGTAATTTTTTTTCTTTTTCAAAAAGAAAAGTTGAAACCATTATGTTTACTCTATAACAGCTGTATTTAGATAATACATACTTTGCCAGTCCCTCTGAGCTAGTGACATATTTCCGGTCTGGGAATTTGTACAGCCACTGTCCTGCACCCAGCATTTTAACAACTTTGCAAGATTTTGTGTAGACTTGTAGAAATGTTTTTCTGTTCAGTCTGATTTAAAAGCCTAAGGATGATCAGATCCAGGGGCCGTCGAAGGAAAGGTTCAAAGATGGTATGCCTAGCATAGCAAACACAAATTGATTACTAATGCTAATGTGATTCCTGTCTTGCTACTATTTCAGACAGGATATTATTTCTCTTACTGGGAGATTGTCTTTCTAGTTTGGAAAAGAATACAAGATGGAATGCAGTGGGAATACAGATGTAGTACATTTTGTTTTTAGCGTTATCCAGCCATGGATCCAGTAAATTTGAAAGAAGGCTAGGTCACCTATAAATAATCAACCAGATATAATGAAAGTAACCCAAATACACAGACACTTCAGACTTATAAGCCCTCAAATTACATAATTTCAGGTGTTCTTACTAGTCAAATAAGAATTCCTTTCTTTCTATCACAACTCTTATTTGTTAAGAAAGTGATCTAAGGCAATAAAATATTTTGATTTGGGAAACAGTAACCGGAGGAGATAGACGTCCCATGCCTAGGGTTTTGCCCATCTTTGGAAAATTCCAGGGTAGATGTTAAAATAGGAGGGAGAAATAGAGGAGTATTGGTAAATAACTAAGACATTTGAAGCAAAATCATGCTCCATTCCCCCAAAGAAAAACCTTCGATCTCTTGGTTCATGATTTTAACTCTTAGAGCTATGTTGTCTGTAATGTAATTGATTCCCCATCATAATCTTTATCTCATTCATTCACTAAAATAAATTTACTGAAAAATTACTATACTGTAAGCTCCTAAATATATACATTCTTCTGAGTCTTATTTTGGAACATGTAATTATGGATAGAAGAACCTGATTTTAACTTTGATCCCTGGTTCTGTCTTGAATTCAAATGCACCTGCATTAATTCACCCAAACTTCTAATTGCTTATAATATTATGCCTATGCATAAGGTGTTTAAGATTTCTTTCAAATTCAGAGTTAGGTTTATAGTTTCAATTTATAATTCTAAGCTAGTGTTTAATTTATCTGCACTTAGAGTAAGGAAAACTAAGTTCAAATAAATCCTAGATCTGACAATAGTTTTATGGTCACTTGGCAAGTCATCCACATCTCTGACAGATTCTTACCTGTAAAATGCAAAGCATACCTGTTTCATCATTTACTTAGGTTGTCATAAAGGAAATAACTTATAAATTCTCATTACTTCCTCTGCTTTTTGAAGGATATATTAATCCTGAAAGGAAGTCAGGAAATTATTACTTGTCTGGTTTTGTCCAGAGAGGGGACTTCAGCAGGTCACTGGACTTCTCTGTCACTATTTTCTTCTGCCTCTGTTCCAGGCTTGTGATCTGTTTTCCCAAATCCTCATCTATTCTGCTGTGTCTTCAGGTAAACTATATTATAACATGATAATGATATCATTTCTAGTTCTTCACTTAAAGCCTCCTGATCATATCACCCTTTTCGTTTTTGGATTTCCCAATATAAGTTTAGCTTCTAAAAATATAATGCTTCTTTATTTTCCTCCTCCCAACTATCCCAACTTTCTATTTATTTTGTTCCTTCTGATTAAAGTTAGAGTAGTGGACCTGGAGTCAAGAAAACCTGAGTTCAAATCCTTCCTCAGATACTACTTATGTGACCCTGGGCAAGACAAACTTCTGTTTGCCTCAGTTTCTTCATCTGTAGAATAAGATGATAACAACACTTAATTGCTAGGATTGTTGTAATTACCAAAGAAGGTAGTAATTATCAGATACTTAGCACAGTGTCTTTCACATAGTGTTATATAAATTTTGGTTGTTATTATTATTACTATTAAGAAATATACCTATGCATCACATTCCACCGAGTCTCAGTGATAACTGAAATGAAAAGCATGCCTCCTTGAATTAGGGTCTGTAGTTCACATCCGTTTTTACCCAACCTTTATGCAGTTGCTTATTCCTTTCTTATATTTTATCTTCTGTGGATTTCTGGGAGTCTTTTCTGTTGTCATCACTGCATTATTAGCTACTCTTTATTACATCTAGTCTGGTATATATATTCACATGGTTTTTCCTCCCCCTTTCTTTTCACTTTAAAACCCTTTTGATTAGGTTCCAAGATTATAGGTAAATGCATTTTTATGACTCCTTGTTAGTTGTGCTTCATCACTGATCATGAAACTATCACTACTAAATTTAAGGTGTGGCCCATAAGTCTAGGAATGTATTTTCTCTGACACCATCTTATTTTTGAATTTGTTACTGCTTACATTTTGGTGTTAACTTTGATCCTCATCTAATAAGAAGCTAGCCTTACTGTATATAGTTCATTTATTTAGAAATTATCATATCTGTAATAAGTTATTTCTTGTCTCTTAAGTTATCAGCTATTCCATTTTTACAGTGCCATCAAATGAGTTAATATGTAAAGCACTTTACAAATCTTAAAGCACCATATGTATGCTTGTTGTGGTGGTTATTCAGTCATTTTAGTTGTGTCTGATTAACCTCTTTTGGGGTTTTCTTGGTGTGATGTTTAAAAAGTTCGAGAGACACAGTTTTTGGGTAATTTAATCGTTTTTATTGATGAGGCTAGCATGTTATTGATAAAAGAGGTCAGTGGAGCTCTCAAGTGCTAAAGACCTTTCATAATGCTGGGCTCACAGTTTACATGCCCTTGGAAGAACAGGTGTTCCTAGGGGTGGCAATCAACATTGATTCACTATCAATTAATGAAAGAAGGAATATTATAAAGAGGGTCTTGACGTACAACACTGAGCACCCAAATCTTAGTCAAAGAGACTTGTCAATTTCCTTATCATCTGACTAACAAAAGGGAGAATCCACATTTTCCCAGATTTGGCTGAGTAAATACAATGAGCAAGAATCCACCCATTTACCTAAACTTAAAATTTCTTTTACTGCCTTTGATTAGATCTTAGCTTGGGTAGGTCTTTGCCCAATATTTTCCACACTGGTTAATTTCTGGATTAGAAAATAGAAAAGGGTAAAAACCTTGGTCCTAATTTAATAATTAGTTATTAATATAAGAGAGAAACAATCATTTCTCTCATTGGCAAAGATACTGGATTGGTTTGCCATTTCCTCCTGGAGCTCATTTTACAGGTGAGAAACTGAGACAAACAAGATTAAGTGAGTTGCCCAGGGTCACACAGCTAGTAAGTGTCTGAGGCTGGATTTGAAACCAGGTCTTCCTGACTCCAGGCTCAGCACTTTATCCACTGCTCCATTTAGCTGCCCCATATGCATGTGATTATTATTAGTAGTAGCAGTAATAGTAGTAGTAGTAGTAGTAGTAGTAGTAGTAGTAGTAGCAGCAGCAGCAGCAGCAGCAGCAGCAGCCGCTGCCGCAGTAGTATTTTGCTATGCCCAGTACCTTCCAACTGCCTTCTTGAAAACTATAAGAATGAGGCTTCTGTGTAAATTACAAGCCTTTGAATTCTTTCATTTCTTGATCCTGAGGCATATTTACTAAGATATTTCTTTCTGCCTTTTTCAATATCTTTTTTTTTTGCTTTGAAGTTGAGTATTAAAATATATGTTGAATTAATATATATTGGAGGATCTTACTGAATTATTCCTTAGAATTTCTCTGCCTCTTTATTTTACAAATGTTGCTGTATAGGCTACTAAGCTTTGTATTGTTCTTTTCTCTTGTCTTTATGAGTATTGGAAGGCTGTTCATGATTGTACTTTAAATGTTTGAATACAGCTATCATTTCCCTTCCCACTTCCTCAATCTCTGTTCCTCAGCAATCTCTGTCATTCAGAAAAATCAGGTAGATATTTTATTGTGTGAATTATACAAATTATTGAAGACTCACTGTTAGGACTCCTCTGTAATATGGAGGTGAGCAAAGAACAAAATCTGGAGGTATCGGTGCTCATTAGTGATGCAAAGAGGTAGTTTGGTGGTGCATTGGATAGAGGACGAGATCTGTAAGTCAAGAAGACCCGATTTCAATTCTTGCTATAGACACTAGCTATGTGACCTTGAGCAGAGGATTTAATCGGTATCCCAGTTTCCCCATCTGTACAATGGGAATAATTATAGCTCTTACTATTAGAGTTGTTGTAAAGATAAAATGAGACAATATTTATAAAGTGCTTTGCAAAATCTTAAAGCTCTATATCAATCAGTCAATTACTGTTGTTAGGCACCATGCTAGGTGCTGGTGATACAAAGAAGAGCAAAAAACATTCTGTGATCTCGAGGAGCTCATAGCCCAATGGAGTAGACAATATGTAAACTGCTATGGACAAATAAATTATACACAGGATAAATTGAGGGTGATCTCAGAGGCAAAGAACTAAGATTAGGGTGGATACTATGGTTTTCATTATATAGATAAGATGAAAAACTCATAGAACTGACTCTTGTCCAGATTTATATGTAATAAGTGGTAGAGTCAGGGTTTGAATCCAGGTCTTCTGCCTATTACAAAGCCCAATTATCAGATAATTTTAAAAATTTCAAGGACATAGAAAGTAGAGGCTATGGTCAAATTTGAAAGTCCTACATGATAAACTATTATCATGCTATAATCATACATTATGAGCTTTTATCATACTATATTATCATATAGATAAATAGCATGGGAAGCTATACACACTCCTGATTAGTTCTTGGAATTCAAAAGTAAACTGGAAGAATGGTAAAAAAAAAATTCCATTTTGATTTGCTTCTCTCCCTAGCCCAGGTGGTACTTAAGCTATGGATTTGATAACTGAGTAAGTCTAGGAAATATAAATCTTAACGAACTATAAACACTTGATTGGAGCAAGGGCAACACTCATCTTAATGACTTACAGAAAATCCTTTGAGATGCCAGTATATTCAGAATGTCTTGGTGAGATGATCTCTCTTTTCTATATATCATCTGCATATAGTAGGATTCCTGCAGAGTTCCTTTTCCCATTCCTCCTCTCTCTCCCTAAAATTTCTTGATTTTGCCCTCTAATAGTTTTTACCTCTTTTTGTATTCCTAGTACTTAGTACAGTGCCTGACACATTGTAGCACTTGAATGTTTATTGACTATTGACTGTAGTAGATCTAGAGCTGGAAGGGACCTCAGAGGCCATCTGGTTCAATGTGCTCATTTTACAGAGACCTCTCTCTGTCTCTCCCTCTCTCTGTCTCTCTGTCTCTGTCTCTCTGTCTCTCTCTCTCTCTCTCTCTCTCTCTCTCTCTCTCTCTCTCTCTTTCTTTTAATTTTTTTGTCTTCATGTCTTTCCCTCTCCTCTCATAGCCACCTTGACATTGACTCATCTTAGTCCTCTGGGTAGTAAAGCTTTAGCCAATACATCATCATGCTATTCCACTCTGTCCTCAATACAATCTGCCTCACTATGACAACTTCTGCCTTAAGGAATGGCAAATGGGCTTCTGAGCAGAATCATGACCAAAAGCTTGGGAAAGCATTGCTATGCAGGGGTGCACCAAGACAGGGTTGGCCCCAGAGATTCAAATTCCAGAAGACTTGGAGGCCCATACCTAGGCAAGCTGCAACCTAGTCTTCTGATGATAACTCAAATTCCTTGTATGAAATTTCAAGTGACTGTGGCAAGTCTAAACATTAACATGCTAAGTAGAAATGAGGGGAACCAACAAGAAATGTCTTAGAAATACTGTACTAACTTTGCATTTTACAAAGTCTTTGTGAGGATACTGACATTTTCATGCTCCTGCCCCTTTGTGATGCTCCCCAGTACTCTAATGGAAATGTGATCTCACTGAGGTGAGTAGTCCCTTCCCCAGTGTATAAATCTCAACCCATTCATTCTGCCCATTCTTGCATGACTCTTGTCCACATCCTCCCATAAACCCACCATAGGGCGTCAGTTTGACATAGGATTTCCTCTTATATGGGAATCCAGAGCATTTGGGGGTATATTTTTTAAGTTAAAAAAAGTTTTCTTTTTCTTACTAGATTCCTGCTTCTGTCCTTCTTGTCTCTCAAGAGTCTGTTAAAAATACAAAAAATATGCTATCCCCCCCAAAAAGAATAATGTCAAAAAATGAATACACATGCTAGGGGCATAACTCAAAGAGAACGGAGCATCATGTCCTTGACAAAAGAAGTGTTTGGGCAGTCCCTATGTGGCTAACTTGTTCTTGAGAGCAGCTTCACATAATAGATTATTTTGTTTTCTGAACTTCCATGAATATTTACAAAGGAATTCAATCAAATCCCATTTCTCCTGTAACTCTCAAATTGTACAAACTTCTGACAGACTCAGGCAGCAGAAAAGAAAATATTACAGTAAGAAGCCATTGTCCTTTTTCTTCAACTTGAAAGAGTCTGCCCCTACACAGATGAGGGAAATTGTACTTTCCATGGAATGGTGACTAGTTTCAACATGTTATCAACTTCCTAGTCATTTCCACCTTTCCTGTGGATTTAGGGATAAGGAATATTCAGAAAACACTTGTTACATCTTTTTTCTATTCATCCTGTTTTCTGTTATATTTCTTCCTTTCTTACCTACATGTTTTTACTCAGTCAGCAAAAAAGACTCATAACTATACCCTTACTCATCCTTGTTTCCCTCACCTGTATGGAACCACCTACAAATACTTTAGCTAGACTCTTCAATGGCCCTCTTAGTAGGTGGCAGAAAGAACTCAACCTTCATAAACCACTAAAAATACAAAGACATGTCATCCTTCACTTGGGCCTACTTGTCTTCCCTATTTAGCCTAGGAACCAGAGGAAATTTCTCCAAATTCTCATTGTTCAACTTTTTAATTGTTATCATATTCGGACATCTGATCATGTACATCCTGTAAATGAAACATTTGCTGGTCATTGTTATGTTTCAAGTTGTCAGAAGTGATTAATCCCAAATTCAAATAAAAATAGGGAAGTACCATACCAACAAGGGAGAGAATATTGACCACATGTTAGGGGAGGCAAGAAGGAACTTGAACCCAATGGAAATGGTTGACCCTTTCTTGATAGATCTGACTAAAGACAAAAGAAGTACTTTCAGGGTTCCATATGAGGAAAAAAAGAAAGAAAGAAAACTTAATAAGTAACTTCTGTTACTTCCTTCCATTATCATAACTTGCTGGCCCTATAACCCTACCTATTTTTAGTCAATTGCAAGGTGAATAGAATTTTCCTCTGAACCATCTATTTCCCAGAATTTCCTTTTGCTCTTCTCTTCTCCTCTCCCTCTGCCTCAAGATATGACTAAAATTGGGACACTTCTTCCCCACAGCCTTATCCTGAATTCTTAAATAAACCTCTGTATCACACATTACATTTTCCATTTTGTGATGCTCTGTGTCACCTGCTTGTTGTGGACATTTAAAACACACACAGAGCATAATAGTATTTCTTTGATATCAACTACATAATGTCCCCCACATTGTTGATGGTGAATTTGTAAGGAGAGACAAATTATAACAAAAATTCTCTTTGATATAATCAAGTCAGTGTTTTATTCAAATAATAGAAACTTCAGACAGGATTACTTAGCTAGCAAAATCAAATCAAATAAGGAGAATACAAAGAAATTTCTTTATTTCTTCAGGATTTTTTCAATTGTGGCGTGTAACTATAGAAACCAACAAACAGGTGTGTTATTGGTTATTTTGCTCTTTTTAATCTATTGTGAATAAAATATTAAGGGTGTCTCTTTACCTTATGGGACAAAATACTTAGTAGATAAAAATGTAACTTGTATAGAGTTGCTTGTAAATCTTTATAATTATTTGCCATTTAGTATTGCATTGCATTTCTGTATAGCTTGCAAATCGGATTATAATATGGTTCTAGATGTGGTCAATCTCTTCTGCAAATCATGTCCTTCCAGCCAGTATATTGTTAGCCTCTTTTTATGTGCCCAAATCATAAATATCCTAGCCTAGTCCTTTAGATCAGAGAAGTTCTCTTTTTAGTCTCTTGCCATTCCGATCTTTGATGTAAACCAGTTATGAAATAAAGTGTCTGTTGCACTGCAAAAAAATTTTAAAAACAAAGTTCCAAATGTGAAATTTCATCACAATTACGTATTTATCTATCTTTTTGCACCCATCTGCTGAGATTGTTGAGTTTAACAAAAGGCAGAAAAGTAGAGTATAGAGCAAAGTGACCTAGAAAGTGAATTGCTTGAAGGAAAATAGGTACATTAATGAATTGTTGGTGGAGTAGTGAATTGGTCCAACCATTCTTTAGAACAATCTGGAACTATGCCCAAAGGGCTATAAAACTGTGCATACCCTTTGATCTAGCAATACCAGTGCTGGGTTTGTATCCCAGAAAGAACAAAGAAAAAAGAAAAGGATCTATGGGTACAAAAATATTTATAGCAGCTCTTTTTTTTTTGTGATGGCAAAGAATTGGAAATTGAGGGGATGCCCATCAAGTGGAAAATGGCTGAACAAGTTATGGCATGTGATTGTGATGTAATACTGTTGTGGTATAAGAAATGACACAGGGAGTGGTTTCAGAAAAACATGACCAGACCTATGTGAACAGATGCAAAGTGAAGTGAGAACTGGGAGATAGATCATTGTGCACAGTAATAACAATGTTGTTATGATGACCAACTGTGAAATACTTGGCTGCTTTGATCAGTACAATGATCCAAGGCAGTTCCAAAGGACTCATGATGAAAAATTGCTGTCCACCTCCAGAGAAAGAACTTATAAACTCTGAATGCAAATTAAAGTATAATTTTTTCACATTCTCTATTTTCTGCTTTTTGTGATATGGATAATATGGAAATATATTTTGTATGATTTCACATGTTTAACTGATATCATATTGTTTGTCTTCTCAATGAGTAGTGGAGTTGTGGGAGGTAGGGAGAAGATCTGGAACTCAAAATTTAAGAAGAAAATAATGTTAAAAGTAAATAAATCTTAATTTAAAAAAAGAAGGTGAATGGCTGGAGGAACTTTATTAAATGAACACAAAATGGTGACCAAAAGTAATTGCATTTTCAAGGAAAGAGCCAACATATTTGCTTGGAGAATTGACTTCAGATGTTCTAAAGGATTGCTCCAGTAGTGTGAATAGAGTTATAACATACTGTTTATTTAAAGAGCAATTTACTACTGCTAATGTCTCAGCAACTAAACAGTATAAACTTGAGTCTAAGAAGTGCTGTGGAAGAATATCAGCTGAGGTTTCTCTCCCCTTTATTCCAGAGAACACAGGGGCCTTTGATGTGGTTGGAGAACAACCACATTGTTGATGGTGAATTTGTAAGGAGAGACAACGTGTATGCCCTAAGCTAAAATGGAGAGAATAAATCATTTTATAGAGTCAAAATAAGAAGAAACGTTTATCAAATATAACTGTTTGTAACTGTTATATCTTGTATCTATATTTTATAAACATATCTCCCTTTTTGGATTATGCACAAAAGTTGTTCCCCTGTAGTAATCTTTCTGGATAAATTGGTATATATTTCAAAATGGTTTAGGATTCCTCTGTAACTAAACTATTTGTTTTAATTGATTGACCCACAAGAATTAAGGAATGTCAGCATTTTGTTTCAGAAGAAAACTAATTGGGCGTCTTGTCATATCTGATATGTATTTGAAGCAATTTCCTCACTTCTACTTTTCTTATATTACGAATAGTCACTCGGTCATCATATGCATTCCCTTTCAGTAGACATCAACGCCATTAGTTATGCTTTCCTAGTTAGACATTACAGCTCTCATTAACTCTTATTTATTATACAGTATTATGGAAACCACAGGCCCTAAGAGAGATGGCATGGTTAACAAATATCCTTTCTAGTAAGGGATAATTGGAATGCTTAAAAAAAAACTACAAAAAGGCCTATTTTAATAAGTAGTTATTAAGTGTTTACTGCATTCAAGACACTTTGCTGGGTGCTAGGAATATGTATAAATGGCACCTAAGCTTCCCTTTTTGTCTTGAAATTTTAAGAGGATCACCATATTTTCTAAAGTCCATTGAGGGTAGGGCTTCTGTGTTATCTAAACTTTGTATCTCCTCCACTAAATCTAGTACTCGATGGTACAGCAGATGTGTATTATTTGTTGACTAAATGGATGAATAGATTTAGTACATTTTCCTCCTACAGAAATATACAAAAAGGGATCTTATGTTTTCCTAGGTATTGAAATGAGAGTCTAATTTAGATGGATTACTTTATTCAGTTTCATACAAGACCTCTAATCCTTGACTTGGCTAAGCATCCTGGTTGCTATGGCAGAGGAAATGAATGAAAGGCAAGAGAGGAGAAGAGGGAGAGAGATTAGTGAGAATGGATGAGAGCCTTGAGCAAATGAATCACTAGTATCAGAATTAGTAACTTAAATGAAATGCTTTGCCAATAATGAGTAAATAGTATCATATAGGTGTAGCTGTGTTTTAGTGTTATGATGATGGTTATGATGACAGTGATGATACAGTCATCCATTCACTTGAATTCTTTTGTTGTTTCAACATGATAAAATCCAAGAAGTACTGAATACCAGACAGAACTGATAGAAATGTTTAAATTCTTCATAATGATGCATAGCCCAGAGATGCTATATAGTTACAGAAATATATACAGTATGTCTAACTTTATTCCCACAGGATACTAAAGAATAAATAATAAACATTGATTTAATATTTTAATTCCTTTCCTTCTTCCTCTTCCTGCCTCCCCTCTACCCCGCTACCCAGATCCTGACGAGTTTGAGAGAATATATGAGCCATTGGATGTCAAAAGTAAAAAGATCCATGTGGTTGATAGTGGGCTCACATTTAACCTACCATATCCTCTGATCTTGAGACCTCAAAGAGGTGTGGATCTCATCATCTCCTTTGACTTTTCTGCAAGACCAAGTGACTCCAGTCCTCCTTTTAAGGTAAGCTGATTTCTGCTGCTTACAAAAATAATAGTACTGCTTTATGTTTTTGTATATCTTTACAGTTTTCAAAACATTTCCACTCTTTCATTTGATAGAGCTAGCAACCAGCCTTCTGAGGCACATTATTGAGTACACTTTACAAATGAGAAAACTGTAAGGCTCTAGGATTTGGTCAAGATCACATGGCTAGTAATTGGCAGAAGCAAGACTAGAATCAAGACCTTCTATTGTTCTTTCCAGTGAGTTATATAGTCTCCTTTACAACTCTTGTATCTTCCCTAATCATGCTGGCTGTTGTGAAAGTTCCAAGAAAATGGTATCATGATCTTATCCTATCCCCAAAGACCATAAAATATGTTTGGGGCAGACTTATACACAAGAAACACTTAGAAGAAGAAACAAAACAAAAACCCTCCAACACTAGCTACTAAGTGACTTCTAACATCTCTTCTGGCTCTAATTTAAAGTGTGAAATTGGATCCTGGCTATAGATTATCAAAAGAGGAATAGATGATCTATAGGAACTTGATGATTAAATAAATCACCATATCATATCAAGTATTCATTTTAAGTAGATTTACCTTATGTCTAGAGGCAAAATCCTAAAGAGCAATGAAAAAAGTATGTTTTTTTCTTACAAATAGCTAAACCCAGTTGCACCTTGTTGCCCTCTCCAAGCTTTGGTGAATGTTGACCAATGAACAATATTTATTAAGCACTGATTCCATGTAAAATAACATAGTAAGTATTGTCCATGGGTAACAGGTGACAGGGGATGGGAGGGGTGGAGAAAAAGAGGGTGTGTAAAATAGAAAGAAAACACAATACTATGAAATAATGGTGCTTAAAAATGTTTGTTGGATTTGAATTTGCTGAATTACAAAGACATGTGGTATGAGAAATAGTCTTTTCCCTCAAAGATCTGCCAATCAAGTTGGGGAGAAACGGCCAAAGTCTGGTGTTATTCTTCTGCATTTCATAATGGCTCTGTCTGAATTGGCTAACTTTAAACTTTTAAAAAAAAATCTGAAGTTCATTTTTTCCATCTCAAAGTTCAAAACTCTCCTCTAACTATATATGCCAATATTTTCTTCATCTCAGAGAAGAAATAAATCTCCTTGGCTGTAGTATACTATATTCCCTTATGTCTTGCATGCCCTTATCATCTGGCAGATCTCATTGTCTCAAGTCTCTCTCCATTCCCTTCCATCCTCCACTCAACTGCCAAAATGATTTTCCTTTTTTTTTTGTATTTTGATTTACTTATTTTTAGTTTTCAACATTCACTTCCACAAAATTTAGAGTTCCAGATTTTCTCCACATCTCATCTCTCCCCTAACCCCAAGATAGCATGCATTCTGAATATCCTTTCCCCTAATCTGCCCTCCCTTCTATCTCCCCCCACCCCTTCTCTCATCCCTTTCCTCTCTTATTTTCCTGTAGGGCAGGATATATTTCTATACTCCATTGCCTGTATATCTTATTTCCCAGTTGCATGTGAAAACAATTTTTTAACATTTGTTTTTAAAACTTTTCTCCCTTTCTCCCTCCCCACCTACCCTCATAGAGAAGGCAAGCAATTTGATAGACCTTTCTAATCAGCCATCCAGGTTGTCTTGGGCTGGAAATTTGTTTCACTCTGTGTTTTCGTGGGTTCTGCTGCTTTAGAATTTGTTTAGAGCCATTTTTTACAGGTATTTGGAGGGGTTTGGGAGAGAGCTCAATCAAGCCACTGCTTTTACTCTGCCATCTTGGCTCTGACCCCCAAAAATGATTTTCATAAAGAGCAGGTCTGGCCATGTCACACCCCTACTCAATAAACTCCAGTGGCTCCCTCTTAATTCCATGATCCAACACAGAGTGCTCAATTTCTCATTTAAAGCACTTTACAGCCTGGCCTCTTCCTACACTTTCAGTGTTCTTGTACTTCAGTCCCTTCAGTACACACCACCAGTCAGTAACACTTACTTTCTCACAGTTCTTTCAATGCGATACTTTATCTTCAAATCCATGCCTTTTCACTGGGGGTCCCCCCCGTATCCTCATTCCATACCTGGAGTGCTCTCCCTCCCTGCTTCTGATTCTACGAGGGAAGCAGCAGATTAAAAGTTAGTGGATAATGTACCACACAGCTGTTGTTATTGTTCAGTTGTTTCAGTTGTGTCCAACTCTCCACGATCCCATTTGGGGCTTGCCATTGCCTTCTCAAGCTCATTTTATGGATGAGGAACTGAGGCAAACAGGATTAAGTAACTTGTCTAGGGTTAAGCAGCTAGGAATTATGTGAGGCTAGATTTGAACTCATGTTTTCCTTACTTCAGAGCTGGTGCTCTATCCACTGTGCCACCTAGCTGGCCATACAGCTGTCCTCTACTAAAAGAGGAAAAGAAGAGGAGAATAGAAGGTCACCAGTCTTAGTCTCCAGACAGTGCTGGAGATTCACTCCAGACATTGTACTTGTACAGTCCTCACCTGAGCCACAGTCCTGGCTCAGGACTCCCTGTAAATGTTGTTTACAATTTTCCATCCACTTTCTGTGACTTCTGTTCCTTTTTCTTGCTTCCTTCTTTGTATTTACTAAACATAAGCACCCCTTTTCAAGGTTAGGACTATGACACTGTAGTTTGCCCTAATGTCAATTCTGTGAATCCTTCAAAGTTTAGAGAATGCTGGTAAGAGTGTTAGGCAAAAGACAACCCTTACCCTACCACAGTTTCCTTTTCTTTTGGGTCTAAGTCTTTTGGCAGAGTTTAAAAAGGTGGGTTATACTTGATTTTAGGAAATTAACTATGACACCAAAAATAACTAAAGCTTTATTTAATGGAACCTTTAAAAAATAGGTGTATTTTCATTGGAAACCATGTGTCCAGTAGGCAGACCTTGGCTTGTTCTTTTTTATAATACCATGCCCCATTTCCTGAAAGTTAGGCAATGCCAAGAATCCATAACAGGTGAATTCTTGGAAAAGTAGTATGATTCCCATTAACTAGGATTTAGGTGGAGGCTAGGGGTCTCCAGAAAAGCTCCTGTATACTTAGTAGTGCTTGATATGAGTTGAAAACTCGAGTTGTTATTGCTTTCCTGAAAGTGATTTTCCCAACTGTTTTTTTTTGATAGATTAGAGGCATTTTTTCATGACTAAGGACAAAAAAAAACTACTAAAAATCATCTCTTTCCCAGTTAGACATTTGTTTGAAGCAAAACCTCATTTGGAGTTTTTTCATTGTGTTTCCATCAAAATTTAGTTGCTACAGCCTGGTATTACTAAATGGCTTACTTCCAGAACAAATAACATCATAGCATGGACAAATTCTTATCACTGACTAATATTTTTAAAGGTTAAACTGTTTGGTCACTATTAAAAATGGAATTCCAAAGTTCATGTGAGAAGTCTCCGGAAATGGTGGGAGGGCCTATCAAAATACCGTGTAATGGAAGAGACCAATTCCAAAACGTACTAACAGGAGGCTTTGAACTTGAATTTAATGAAGTTGATTCAACATTAACTCATTTGCTACTTTTGAGATTAAAATATAGAAAAAAATTTCCTCTCAGAATTTTGGGGAATCACAGGGAGCTTAAATTATAAAGATCCAGCTGCACTGAGCTACTTGATGTTTCTTGTACATGACAATCCACCTCCCATCACCATTCTTTCATTTTTGAAATGCTATCTCTTCACTTCTCCTTTTTGACTTCCCTGGCTTCCTTCAAGACTCAGCTCAGATCTCTCTGTGCTGGACTCTTCAATTGCTATTTCTTTCTCCTCTGGAGTTATCTTCTATTTTCTCTGTACATATCTTGTATCTGCCTAGTTATTTACATGTCCATTACAATTTGAGTTCCTTGAGGGTAAGAGTCCTTGGTTTTACCTTTCATTGGACTGCCAGTGTCTGGCACGTAAGTAAGCGCTTACCAAATGCTTGTGCATTGGTGGAGGAGAAGAAGGCAGCAGAAAAAATGGCAGCATGGTGTACTGAGAAAGCTTCTTGATTTGGAGTTGGAGGGTTTTGATACCAATTCTGGGGCCACAATTACTGCTAATATGATCATTGGCAAATAACTTCACCTGTCTTAGTCTCTTTTTTCATTTATAAAAAAAGGAGTTGAACTATTTGACCTCTATTACAGCTCTACATATATGATGCTATGATTCCTTTCTTACTCAGTATTTATGGTTCTATTGAATTCATTTGAAAGCCCTCCATGTCTTCTTAATAAAGATTACTTTGGGACTTGGGAGGAAAATAATACAAATAATAATGGCTAGTATTTATATAGTTGGCAGAATGCTTTATGAATATCTCATTTAATTCTCACAACAACCTCAGAAGGTAGGTGCTAGTATTATCCCCATTTTGCAGATGAGTAAAATGAGTTGGAGTCAGAGGTTGAGTGACTTGCCCAGGGTCACACAGCAGTAAATGCCTGAGGCCATGCCTTGAATTACTGCAGTGCTCTGGTTCTGCCTACTTCAAGTCTCTCTCCACTCCAATCCATTCTCCTTTCATCTAGTAAAATGATTTTCTTAAAATTCAAGTCCAACTGTGTTATCCCTCCACTCAATAAACTCCAAATGTTTTCTGTTTTCTCCAGCAGCAAATATAAAATGTTTTGTTTGGCATTCAAAGGCCTTTATAACCTAGCCCTCTTCTACCTTTCCAGTCTTCTTGCACCTTATACTCCTCAATACAGCCTCTTCAGTCCAGTGAACTGAACAGCCTCTGAGCTGTTACGTGAACAAAACCCTCCATCTCTAAGCTCTGGGCATTTTCTCTGGCTATCCCCCATGCCTGTAACACTCCCTCCTCCCTTCCCTGGCTTCAAGTTCCAACTAAAATCCCACCATCTATAGGAAGCCTTCCCCAATCCTCTTAATCCAGCGTTTCCCCACTTTTAATTATTTCCTATTTCTCCTGTACATAGCTTACTTGGTACATATTTGTTAGTGTGTTGTCTCCCCCATTAGATTCCCTAAGGTCATTCACTGTCTTTTGCCTCTTTTTGTATCCCTAGAATTTAGCACAGTGCCTGACACATAGTAGATGTTTAATAAATGTATCTTGAATGAATGAATAAGTCCAGTGCTCTATCCACAATGCCACTTAGTTGCCTCTGAGAAATGTTGTCATTATTTTCAATAAAGGCAAAAATGAATGATTCTACTTTGTAAAACATCTCTATTATAACTATTCTTGAAGGTCAGAGCCATGTCAGTGAAAACTAGACTGAAAATGTTTTAGAGTAACACACATAGGGACTGAGAAGACATGTTAACCAACCTCCAGTTCTAAGTAATAACCCTGAGAGATCATGGAAGAAGTGCCTCTATAGTCTATATTACTAAGATTCTTTACCATGAAATAATTGCTAAATGTAGCACAAACCAAATCTTGGATTTTTCAGTTGTCTATATTTAAACAAAACTCTGTTATGACTAGGGCTATCAAAATCAACACAAAAACCAAAGAAACAACTTAAGTGGTCTTAATTGACTCTTTACTGCTATTATGTGACCCCAGCCTCAAGAACCCAGATTGGTGAGTGATGACCCTGTTTCTTCCCTAAAAAATTCCACTATACCCATAACATGGTATATCAGTGAGAAGTAATCTCCTTCTATGATAAAATTCCAGTGAAGCCACCCAACTACTCTCTTTCTCTGTCTCTCTGTCTCTGTCTCTGTCTCTCTGTCTCTGTCTCTCTGTCTCTGTCTCTCTCTCTCTCTCTCACTCTCTCTCTCTTTCTTTCTTCCCAGGGTCACTCCTCACCTACTTTCAGTGACTTAAATGCTGTTCTAAAAGACATTTTAGAAATAAAAAATTACCCCAAGTTATTAAAAAGACTTCTTTTTTCTTGTGTAGCCTATTTATTACTTTGATTTTTAATTGATCCCTAATCTGCCTAAATATTTGTTTCTAAATTAACTTGCTTTCAGTCAGCTTATGTGAATTTTCCAAATACATTTTAAGACCCAAAGTGAGCATATATTTTAAAATAATTTTTCTTTTTAGTTTTAGTCATACCTTTCATTTCTCATATTGGTTATTTCCTCTTTGAGCTTTCCCTTGTGATGAAGGAAAACAGTTGAGTAAAGCTGACCAACAAAGCTACTGTGTCTGATAAATAGCATTACTGTGCATTGTAGTTTCCCATTTTTGTGCCAAGATCACAAATGTAGATCTGGAAAAAGACTCAGGGGGTGTCTTTCATGATATCTCCTCTGGAACCCAGATTAGTCTGTAATTCCATCTGAGTTCAGCCTCCAGTTAGCACTGGTTTTGTATACATTCTTGTTGCCATTGTGTATTTTATTAGTTCTACAAACTTATGCATTTTACAAATTGTCCTTTTGGAAGTCATATTGCAAATTTCTGCACTTTATTTTTCAAATAAAAAAATATAAAAAGAGGATTAAAAAATCCAACATTTACTGTGATTGATTTCATGAAAATATGATTCTTCAAATGACCCCCAAAAAGTGCCTGTGAAGGTAAATTTCTGGCACATTTCTGCAATTTTACAGTACCGGGCTGGTAATCAAATTAAATTAAAAGAAAAAAAATAAACAGAAACCTGGCAAGAATTCTTAGACCAGTACTGATGTGTCAGAGTTTCATTCCTTCTTTAAAAAAGACATCAAATGTTATAGTCGGACTCCTCTGACATCCAGTCACCCCTCTGATTTCAAATTCCTGACTTTTTAAATGCTATCAGGAACCTGTAAGTGGAAATCTCTAATCTTCCTGACTACCAGTAAAAAAGGATCTTTCTAAAAAATAGTCTGATCTTTTTTTCCTTATGAAGTTCACTTTCCATTTTCCCTTACACATCCAAGCAGTAAGGGAAACACAACTAGTCAGATTATTGAGTCATGTGCAAAATCATTGGCGTTTCTTTCCTCCTTTCCCGCACTACTGTCTCCTTTTGGTTTTGTCTTGAATAATCCTGAATGGATGTTAGAGGTTGTTGCTGCTTGTGTAGAAATAACTGGTCAGTGACTCAGTTCTCTTCTTTTAAAGTTTATTTTTCTTATTTTAATAAAGTGTTTAGCGTTATTCCCTTCCCTACCCCGCCCCCCAAGTTTAAAAAAAGAAACTGGTTATTTGCAGAATGGACTTTTCACTGACAGCCACTGTGATATTGCATATTTATTATTTTTAGAAGTATTGGGGAAAAAACCTAGCTTAGAATTTATGATTTGATAGCCCCTCATAGACATAAATAAAGTTGAGATGAGGGTAATACAACTTAATAAATATACACAATTAAGTGCCTGTACACTATGTGTAAGGCACTGCTTCATGTTCTGGTGGGTTATAATAGGAAACAATCCCTACCTTCATAGAGCTTACATTTCTCTGAGTATATGTTCATAGACCCACATTAAAAAAAAACATATTTGACATCTAGTGTTGTGCTGTTTTCTTTGCTATAATTGTATCTGCAAGTTTAGTTTTACAGGGTTGGGTGATAGAATGTGTAATGGGAATTATTCAGATAATTAAAATATTAATTCCATAAGTGTTTTTAGGAGAAGCCTTGGTTAAGGTGCTAGCTATGAAGTGTTTATACTTTATTTTAGTGGTATAAAGCTACCTTCTGAAGGTATAAAACATATTACTCAAGTAAAGAAGATATTTGATAGGGGCCCTCATCTCCTCTTGAGACTTTAGACAGCCAGAAGAAAGACCTGGGAAAGAGATGAATTCAAATATCACAAATATTGCTATTTTCTCCCTAGGAAATTCTACTTGCTGAAAAGTGGGCTAAAATGAATAAGCTTTCCTTTCCAAAAATTGATCCTTATGTCTTTGATCGAGAAGGTCTGAAGGAATGTTATGTCTTCAAACCAAAAAATCCTGATGTAGACAAAGATTGCCCAACCATCATCCATTTTGTTCTGGCCAATATCAACTTCAGAAATTATAAAGCTCCTGGTGAGTTGGGAATGATTTGTGGAAATTTCCTGTCAAACAGAAATTCTTGGTTTTCTCTTTTGAGGGGTATGGCAGGGCAGTGTAGGAGGTGAGAGGAGGGGAACTAGCTTTAAAGTACTTTCTGTGTAAAAAGACCTGGAATTTCTCATCAACTGAAAGTTCAATGTGAATCAGTGGCATGACATGACAGATAGAAAAGCTAATGTAAACTTAGGAAAATTTAATAGAAATAGTGTTTCCAATAATGGAAGTAATGGGTCCTCTGTATTCTCTGAGTCAGTTCACAACTGCAGAGTGTGTTAAATTATGGACCCCCACCCCACTCCAAGAGGGGGTAATTGGTAATATAAATAGTATTAAAAGAGGGAACCTGCAAACCATGAAGAATGATTGAAAGAACTAGAGAAATATTTAATAAAAGAAGATATTTCAAGAACACATAATAGTGATCATCAAATATTTTATGTATCATCATGTGTAAGAGGGAGAAGACTGAGTTGCTCAAGATGGAATAACTGGGACCAATAAGTAGAAGTTATATGGAGGCAAGTTTTAGGTTAACATAAGAATATGCTTTTTTTTTTTGAAGTGCTCTTAACAAATAGATTTATTAAACAATAAAATGGGCTAGCTAACTGACAAAGGAGTGAGTTTACTTACTGGGGAAGTAGTCAAGTACAGGTTGAATGATTTTTAGCAGAAATGATGTAGAAGGAATTTGTGCATTGGAAAGGAAATTAGCCTAGATGCCTTATAAAAATTCTTCTAAATTTAATATTTGAAAATTCAACATTTTAAAATGGTTTACTCTTTGTAAATTAATATAATCATTTGTATCCATTCTATTGACACAGGAATTGTGAGAGAAACACAGGAAGAGAAAGATTTTGCTGATTTTGATATTTTTGATGACCCTGAATCTCCATTCTCCACATTCAACTTTCAATATCCAAATCAAGCTTTTAAAAGGCTTCATGATTTAATGCATTTCAACACCTTGAATAACATAGATGTAAGTATCATCTATTCAGTAAAGCTAGATTGTTATTATTATTTTTTTTTGATGAGGCAATTGGAGTTAAGTGACTTGGCCAGGGTTACACAGCTACTAAGTGTCAAATGCCTGAGGTCAGATTTGAACTCAGGTCCTCCTAACTCCAAGGTCACAGCTCTATCCACTGTGACACCCAGCTGCCCCGAAGCTAGATTGTTTCTAAGAAAGGTACACAGAGTGATGACTAGTTTAAATAATTCAAATATGCAGATAGTCATCTTAAACACAGATACTGCTGACTTTTGTGAGGGGGTAACAGTAATACTGAGTGTGTATGAATTCGCAGCAAAAGCAATACACCAGCTTGGTCCCATGCAACTTTGCAATTAAATGTTTCTTTGGCTTCTTTCTGATATTATTATTTTACCACAAAGTAGGTCATAATAAATACTGTTTTTAATAAGCAGAGGCAATTTTGAGGATTTTGTCATTTCCCCTCCATTGTGGTTCTACAAACTCAGTATTTAAGTAGTTAATTGCCAGAAAAAGTAAAGATAAAATAACCTGGGATTTGTGAAAATATGAGGTTCAAAATTACTACTTTGATCTTGAAATCTATAACAACTTCAAGGAGAGCTGGAAACTTTAAAATACTGTCATAATTCCTCCAGTGGAGTATAAGTGGCATCAGGAGAATATCAACTTGAAGATAAGGATTGTTGGTATTTATCTTTGTATCACCAGTGCCTAACACAGTGGTTGGCATACCACAGGTACTTAATGAAGGCTAATTGAATGGACTGCTTGATGAAGTACAAGTCAGGTGCATATATTTGTATAGATAAACACATAGTAGGCAGACATGATAGGCTACATATTTTACAAGCAGATTGAATAGAGTATGGATGTGTAAATTTACCACATTATACATAGAAAAATAAAAAATAACATTAACTAATCCTGCATAATTGATATACATTTCTCTCACTGTAATTTTGGTTTAAAATGTAATGAGTACATTGTTCTAAGAATTCACTGTTATTTATAGTCCTTCAATTATTTATATTGTGATAATATTGATTAGAAACTGAGGAACTGATTTAAAGAGACTGAATTTTAAGAAAGGGTTCTCTTAAATAGCCTTACACTATAGCAAACTCATCAAATATTGTCTTTTTGTATTTCATTTAATCATGTTGCCTTTCAAGTGCTTTTATTATTGTCTTAGGAACCAGAGGGTGGAAAAAGAGATGCTTGTCTAAGAAACAGACACAAGAGGCTAACCATTTATCTTTAAAAGACAACTTATGGTTATAGCCACCCTTTGTGGAATCTGTGGTTCATTGGAAATTTGGTTCTTCAACTCCCAGTTAGCCCTACTTAACTCTTTGCTTAAAGAATACTCCAAACAATAAAAATAAAAATGAAAAGAATAATTCTTCTTCCCCCCCCATCTGAATTGGAATCTCCCAGCTGTTCACAGCTGTGCCACCTCATTGGTAACTGAGTTTGTGTATTTTTCAGTGTATTAATGACGCGGGTTTTTCTTTCCTCTCTGTGTTGTGGCTGCACTGTTTCAGCGCACTGTAGTGATCTCTGTTAGCATCAGCTTTTGCATATCTCCGAGACAGCCAAATTCTGGCCACTGACCATGCTTTGATGTTTCTAGCCTGGCTATTACTTAGGACCTAAGTCTCTCTGTGTGCCTTTGTGGCCTTTTACTTTAGCTTCTTTTGTACATCTCATTTCCTCAATCTCATTGAAAACACTTTGGCTGATGAGGTGGGGGTGGGGAGCTGTATCTTGATCTTATAATGCTTAGCGTACTTCCTCTAGTATTTTATTGAATGCTGGAATGAAATAGCTCACACTTGACGCTAATGTAATTGATCAAAAAACATGCTGTGTCATAGAGGAGGAGAGAGGCATTCCAGGTCTTATTGCCATATAGGAGTCAATTTAATTAAGAAGACATATACACATATTAAGTGCCTTCTACCTTGAGTTCCCTTCATATGTAATTTGCTTCTATTTTTATATATAGATGCTTTCCTTTATAGAACATAATTCCCATGAAGGCAGAGATGACTTCATTTCTGTCTTTGTTTTTTCATTGTTCAGCACAGTGCCTTGAGTATTATAGGATCTTAATAGATGATTACAGATGGACTGATTAATTGTGAGTCTGGGGATACAAAGACAAATTTTTTTTAAAAGTCCCTGCCTTCAAAGAGTTTATATTCTACTGGGAATTCAAGTAAATAATACAGAATATATACAAAGTGATCTCAAGAGGAAGAGAGTACTAACAAATGAGGGCAGGGGAAGGGATCAGGAAAGAGCTTATGTAGGTATGTAGGAGTTAGTCCTTAAGGTGTGCTTTGAAGGAAGCTAAGGATTCTATATATCAGGGGTGAGAAAGGAGTACACTGTAGGCATAGAATGCATGCATGTCCTCTCATAAATTGTTATAAAAGTGGAGCTCCTGCAGTGACAAATTAACCATTTGATTTTTTTTTATTAATCTTATCTGAAACACATAATATGTTCTACAAGCATTTGAAAAATCTACAAAGAAATTCCCTGAGCATGAAATGCCATCTAGTGGTTCAGTCTCTGTGTTTCTATTGTGATTGAATTGGGTACACAGAATATCAGAACTGGGGGTAGCTTAGAAATAATTTATTACAGTACCTTCATTTACTAATAAGGGAACTAAGGGGCCCAGAAAAGTCATCCGACCATGCACACCAAATTTAGAGCCTGCAAACGATGATAAGCAAGATTGAAAAACTCATTTGTTCTTGTTTAAATTTTTCTTGTTATTAATGACTGAGAATATTTTTATAATATTATTCAAGTCATCAACAAGTATTTATTAAATACTTATTATATGCCAGGCACTGCGCTAAGCATTGAGGTTACAAAGAAAGGCAAAAAACAATCGCTGCTCTTAAGGAGTTTATGATCTAAGGGAGGAGGCATGCAAATAATTATGTGAGAACAAACAATTATTGAAGTTAATCTGAGAGGAATGGAACTAACATTAAGAGGACTTGAGAAAGGTTTTCTCCAGGTGAGATTTTAGCTAAGTCTTGAAAGAAAATGAGAAAGGAGGGCATTCCAAGCACGATGGACAGTCAGGGAAAATATACATAGTTGATAGATGCAGTATTTTGTGAGAGGAAAAGAAAGGAGGCCAAAGGAAGCCACTGGATCTTAGAGTACATTGAAGGAAGTAAAGTATAAGAAGACTGGAGATTTTGGAGAACTTGCATTTCTTCTTTTGAAAAACTATTGATATCTTTTGTCCACTTATCTACTGAAATTACATTCTCCTTAACAATACAGAATATCATAGATATTTTTGCTTCTATAACAGAGGGATGGAGTTTACTAACAAAAACACTGAGGGTAATGGTCAGCTGCAAATGTGTATGAATTCTCAACCTAGAGTTTTCAGTATTTGTAATCATGAAACCTTTAGGAATTATAAAATATATAAATATATAAAGATATCAAAGAAGATACTGAGTGGAAAATTTATTCAGATTGTCATACTATTGTACTAGAAGAATCCTTTTTTAAAAATGAATTCAAAATAGCTTTGTATTGCACGTCTCCATGCATTTATCACACGCCATCTGAGCTCCTTCTCTTGGGTAGAACATTTGTTCCTTGTGGGCAGTGACTGTCTTTTTTTTTTTTTCTAATCTTTCTACTTCTAGCACCCCACACAGTACCTTGCATGTAGAAGGTTATGAGTACATGTACTGAATGAATCATTTGTTTCTGTTTTTCAGGTTATAAAGAATGCCATATTTGAAAGCATTGAATACAGAAGACAGAACCCATCTCGTTGTTCCGTTTCCCTCAGCAGCGTTGAGGCACGAAGATTCTTTAACAAGGACTCCCTAAGCAAACCTTCAGCATAGGCTGTGTGCTAGAAAGTACATCCATTGTCTATACTAAAGCCATTTGCAATATTGTAACAACTGGATTTGCCACAAGGCATCATTGCTCTAGAGAGACTGGATGGCACTAAGATGAACAGTGATTTTGCTGCATGAGAATAATACCATTGTTATCTTTTTGAATTGACAAATGTCATTCATTATGTGAACACATGCTTATTCACGTATTCCATCAGTATGAATTTCCAAATGTACTGTAGGAACACATACTGAATTTTTAAACATTCCTCACCAGCTGTTTTTTTTCACTGTATTATTTTTTTAAATGCTGATTCTTCTTAGAGTATTTGAGAGGATTGATGTCAAGGAGTATGGAGCGCAAATTTTATCCACTGACTAGATTTATCATCCTGTAGGACAACACTATTTCTTATTTATGTATACAGAAATGTAATAGATATCTTTAGCAATATAAAAATTATTTTGTGAAAGCCTTTTTTCTTTAAAGATTCATTGTGTCAGCACTTTTAGTGAAATAGTCCAATGTTATTACAAAATCTCAGATCCTCTGAACCCAAAGCAAGAGGCCAAAATTGAATGTAAAAAATGTTATCTCACATTTATATAGCGCTTCATGGTTTACAAAGCACTTTCATCACAATAGCCTGATGAGAAAGGTGGAGGAGGGTGTTTTTACTCTTATTTTATGATTGAAAGAACTAGGTCAGTGAGCCTGATGAGCGTTAGGATTCAAACCTTGATTTCTGACTCTAACTCTGCTTTTTTGAGGACTCCACACCAATACCACACCTCTATCATCTTCAGGCTATTTTTCTTAGTTCTTATGATTTGTTTTATTAAACAAATAATTTACATACCGAATCAGGAAACAGAAATGCAGAATTATTAAGGCAGGATTATGTTGCCTGCTTCAAATTTTTTAAAATTAAAATTATTTTTTTTATTTTAATTTTTTCTTTGTTCTTTTTGTTTTCCCCCAGTGAATTACTGAAGGCAGTGGTAGACAGAAAAGTCTGCTTATGGCAGTCCAACTTTCCTATTCTCTTTTGAGATTATCTATACCACAAAGGACCACTGAATCCCACTGCCCCATTGCTGTTACTTCTTCTGATCCCCTGAGCTATAGGCTTGATATTTGCAGAATGTGGCCTTTCTCTTCTCCTTTTGACTCTCCCTCATTCCTCCTCTTTCCATGTGTTATTTTCCTTTTTGATTAGATAGCTTCCATTCATTTTTCCTCTTTCCTTCCACATAATCTATTTCTCTCTCTCTGTTTGTGGCTGTCTCAAGGCCTGCTTATCTGTTTGTCTCTGTCTCTCGTTCCCCCATAGATTAAGACCTGTAAGAACCCTCTGAGGTCATTTAATCTATTCCCCCATTATATAGAAAGAGAAAATAAGACACAAGAAAGTGGAATAACTTCCCCAAGGTCATACAGGAAGTAAATAGCAGAGCCAAGATTTAATTTGAGTTTCTATAACTTCAAATCCAATCCTTTCCCACATGACCAAACTACCTTAATGCTCCATTAAGCAAACTTCTATTTTCAAAAGGTTTTTCTTTTTTTCTCAATTTATTTATTTTTAGTTTTGAACATTCACTTCCACAAGATTTAGAGTTCCAAATTTTCTCCCCATCTCTCCCCTCCCACACCACCATGATGGCATGCATCCTGATTATCCCCCCAATCTGCCCTCCTTTCTATCCCCACCCCTTTATCTTATCCCCTTCCCCTTCTATTTTCCTGGAGGGTAAGATAGATTTCTATACCCCATTGCCTGTGTATCTTATTTCCCAGTTGCATGCAAAAACAATTTCCAACATTCATTTTTTAAAACTTTGCATTCCAAATTCTCTCCCTTGAGTGGGCAAAGAATTTGATATAGGTTATACGTGTGTAGTCATGCAAAATACTTACATAATAATCATGTTATGAAAGACTAACTATATTTACCTCCATCCTATCTTGCTTCCCCCATTTATTCTACTTTCTCCTTTGACCCTGTCCCTCCTCAAAGGTGTTTGCTTCTAATTACCCCATCCCCCAATCTGTCCTCCCTTCTATTCCCCCCCATCCCATTCCCCACTACTTTCCTGTAGGATAAGATGGATTTCCATACCCAGTTGAATGTGTATGTTATTCCCTCCTTAAGCCAAATCCAATAAGAGTAAGGTTCACTCATTCTATCTCACCTTCCCCCTTTTCCCCCCACTGAAAAAACATTTCTTGCCTCTTTTATGAGAGATAATTTACCCCATTCTACTTCTCCCTTTCTCCTTCTCCCAGTACATTCCTTTCTCATTCTATCTCACCTTCCCCCTTTTCCCCCCACTGAAAAAACATTTCTTGCCTCTTTTATGAGAGATAATTTACCCCATTCTACTTCTCCCTTTCTCCTTCTCCCAGTACATTCCTTTCTCACCCCCTTTTTTTTTTTAGATATTGTCCCTTCATATTCAACTCATTCTGTGCCCTCTGTCTATATGTATTCCCTCCAACTATGCTAATAATGAGAAAGGTCTCATGAGTTACAAATATCATCTTTCCATGCAGGAATGTAAACAGCTCAACCTTAATAAGTATCTTATGCTTTCTCTTTCTTGTTTATTTTTTCATGCTTCTCTTGAGTCTTGTATTTGAAAGTCAATTTTTATATTTAGCTCTGGCTTCTCAAGAATGCATTAAATTCTTTATGTCATTGAATGTCAATTCCCCACCCCCACCCCACTGATTACACTCAGTCTTGCTGGGTAGGTGATTCTTGGTTTTAATCCTAGCTCCTTTGACCTCCAGAATATTATCTTCCAAGCCCTCTGATCCCTTAATGTAGAAGCTGCTAAATCTTGTTTTATCCTGATTGTGTTTCCACAATACTTGAATTGTTTCTTTCTGGCTGCTTGCAATATTTTTCTCCTTGACCTGGGAACTCTGGAATTTTGGCTATAATATTCCTGGGATTTTTCCTTTTGGAATCTCTTTTAGGAGGAGATTGGTGGATTCTTTCAATTTCTATTTTATCCCCTGGTTCTAGAATATTAGGGCAGTTTTCCTTGATAATTTCTTGAAAGATAATGTCTAGGCTCTTTTTTTTTTATCATGACTTTCAGGTAGTCCAATGATTTTTAAATTCTCTCTCCTGGATCTATTTTCCATGTCAGTTGTTTTTCCAATGAGATATTTCACATTGTCTTCTATTTTTTCATTCTTTTGATTTTGTTTTATAATTTCTTGATTTCTCATAGAGTTTTAATTTGCTCCATTCTAATTTTTAAAGAATTATTTTCTTCAGTGTGTTTTTGGACATCCCTTTCCATCTGGCCAATTCTGCTTTTCAAGGCATTCCTTTCCTCATTGGCTTTTTGAACGTCTTTTGCCATTTGGTCTAGTCTGTTTTTTAAGGTGTAATTTTCTTCAGTTTTTTTTGGGCCTCCTTTTAGAAGCTGTTGACTCGTTTTTCTTGATTTTTTTGCATCACTCTCATTTCTCTTCCCAATTTTTCCTTTACTTCTCTTACTTGATTGTCAAAATACTTTTTGAGCTCTTCCTTGGCCTGAGACCAATTCATAATTTTTTGGAGGCTTTGAATGTAAGAGCTTTGACTTTGTTGTCTTCTTCTGAGTGTATGTTTTGATCACCAAAGTAAGATTCTACAGTGAGTTTTTTTCTGCTGTTTGTTCATTTTCCCAGCTAATTACTTGACTTTTCAAAAGCTTTTTCTAATAGATTATCTCATTGAATATTACCACATGCTTATGTGGAAGGCAGAGACATGGAATTTTAAGGGATTTCCTCAGGTTCTTCAACTTGTCCTGGTGGAACCTACATTTTCTGGTTTCTAACTCAGTGTTCTTTCAACTACTCCTAACTGTTTTGATGCATCAATTAAAGAAGAGGCAACTACTGTTATTTACAGGCTGATTGCTGAATTATGATTTTTCAGCCTCTTTATTATGATTTAAAAGAAGATATTTGAGAATTCAAGGGAATTTTAAAAGTATGACAGATATGAGAGGCATCATGGCACAATTGATGCAGAGAAAATCTCAAAATCAGGAAGACCTGGCTTCAAATCCTGTTCCTGACTGCATGACTGTATGCAAGTCATGTAACTTGCAGTTGGCTTAAAAAATTCTAAGACTATATGTTGCACGTTCTGATCTATGTTATTTGAAGAAACAGCCTCAGTTAATGTTCTCTAAACCAATAAAATGATAGGCTTCTCAATGTTGGGCCTCTAAAACACATTACGTAAGTCAACCAATCAATAAACATTAATACATGTCCACTGTGTACCAAGCAGTGTGCTAAATGCTCAGGATACAAAAAAAAAAAGCAAGGCTGTCCCTATGTTCAAGGAGCTTACAATCTAACTACCTTCCCTGCCTCCTTGTAAGACTAGTTCTCACAGATCTTCATCCACTTGACAACCATCACAATCAAGAATACAATTTTATTTGATTCTGTAGTTTGATAATTTCTCCTAGTTCCATGCTTGGTGGGAAAGTAAAATTACAGATCAATGTAATAACCTTGCAAATATTTTTCATAAACCATATAACTCACCACAATCCCGTGTATTCTTATAACCAGAAAATTGCTCATTGTAACCCTGAATCCCTCCCAGCTATTGCTTCTCAACAGATATGCCTTTCTTGATTCTAGCTCCTGTTTCTGGGATAAAACAAACAAACAAACAAAAAAACCCAGACATCTTCCCATAAGAGAAAAGCTTTAATTCACTAACAATGGATGATGAGTGATAGTGTGATGTCATGGAAAGAGTCCAGGGTTTGAATCTGAGCACCTAGGTTTGATCTAAGATGTGTCTCCTACTACCTATGTGACCTTGGGCACACTGGAGAATCTCCCTGGATCTCATTTTCCTCACCAACCAGGGCTGGACTAGATGATCCCTCACTAAGATTCCTCTAAATTTAGACCCTACGATTCTCACAAAGAAACAGATTGAAAATCAGCATAGTGTGACAGTGACCATTAAAATTATTCTGAAACTGCTCCCTGAATTTTTTTTTTTTAGCTCAGATCCTTGCATCTTTCAATCTCTGGCTAGGCAACAAAATTTAACGAATACTATTTGAGCAGAATATCATAACCAGTGCTGTGGAGAGATTCGAAGCAAATTGTACACATGGCCCTGACCTCAAAGAAATTTTATAGAAATGGGAAAGAATAACATTTTCCTTCAAAATATGTAAGAGATGAAGCACACAGTAACATAAAGAAATATACAACTGCCAGCAGTTATATAGTTATTGATGCATTCACCGAACATTTACTAAGCCCCTTTTCTATGTAGACAACTGTGTTATACATTGTGAGAGATAAGGCTTGAAAAGACAAATGCTTCCTTGCTACTATGGATCCTGTAGACTAGAATGACAGACAGAAATTCTGAAGTAGTTGAAGTGACCAGAATCTAGTGGGATTGATCTGGGAAGGCTTCATGAAAGGAATGAGTATTTTGAAGGGGAAAGATGCAGTGTTTTAGAAGAGGATGGAGGGCATCCTAAATCTCCTCCACTGTTTTAGCATCATCCTATGGGGCTCATGGAAAGTGGAGTAAGTGAATGAATGAATGAATGGCCACAGATACCTTTCTCAATTTACTTTATTCATACTCTTTTCTTCACTTGATGCAAATTTTCCTACTGATATTCTCAGTATCAGTATCATCATTTGTAAGTTTGTACCCCTTCTAGACATTTGCATACACACCCACACCCACCCACACACCACACTTATGCTCTGAGTACAATGCACTTGGTTTGTAACTAATGTCACAGTCAAGTTCGAGTGCCTGCATCTTCATCCCAATTACCATCACCTGCAGCCAGTCAGCACTTTTTATCTATACTTTCCACAACAAACCAGACTTACAAACATAGACTCATTTATCAAAAGGGTTATTGTTAATCAGATGGATGTGCTCTTATGTGAATTAGAGCCACATTTTTAATTGTCGAAAATGTGCAAGCCCCTGAAAAGTGTTTTGCAATGAATTTTTTCTTCCTAGACATTGTCTTGATACTAAATAAATCTACCAGGTGATTAATAAATGCCTCTATTGATGAATAGATTTTCCCCTCTTGTTTAACTTACAACCCGTAGAAAACTGAAAGAAAATAGAGGCAATTATCTTAGTACCCTATCTATTAAATTGTCACAGTAAAAAGCAAATGGAAGTTGATACGCCCAAGCCAGATGTCATAGCTGTGCATTACCCCATTGCATCCACTGTGGTGTGCCTACACAGAAACTGTATGGTGTCAGAATGCAGAATTGGAAATTGAAAGTTATGCATGGTTGAGTTCTGATTATTGGCTTATATCTTTGTTTCATTAGAAAAAAAATGCCAGACCAACATATACAGTCTGCTCCAAGTATTCCAACTCTTCATTTCCAACAACATGCTCATTTAATATATAGAACAAGGATTCAGGAATGGAGAAGATACAAAAATAATCAGAAGTAATTTCTGCCCTCCAGGAACCTACATTTTAATATGGGAGAGGACATACAGAAGTATCTCTAGTACAGAGCAGAGTCAACTAACAAATAATGTAGGCACTGTGTTATATGGTAGGGATACAAAGTCAAAAAGCAAAGAGGCTACATTCTATAATGACAAGTGCAATAGAGGTGTAGAATAAAGTGATATCTATGAGAATGAGGCTTCTAAGAAAGGAACAATAATTTTAAGTTCGTGGAGCAGCATAGTTGTCAAGATGAAAGTGATATCCAAACTGGGTCTCAAAGGATGGTTTACTTCAATAGGCATAGATGGGATACTGAGAGGAGGGCTTTACAGGTATAGAAGCATGAGCAAAAGCATGAGAAAGCAAAGAATGGGTTTGAGAATTGTGAGTATAAGAATGGAGAAAGAATAGTTGTAGTGGGAAAAAATAACTGAATTATTTAAAATTGTTTTGACAGGCCTCAACCTTTCCTTTTCTTTCTGCATCTTTTTTTCCTTCTTCCTAGTACTCCTTGCCTTCCCTGTTCAGGCATTCAGAAACATAGAACTCCTCTCTACTTAGTCTGTGTAGCTTCTCTTTCTGACTTTGTTTTCTTCAATCCTCATACCACATACTGGGGCTACAGTAAAGTCCCAAAACAGTAGTCCTGTTGTAGTATGCATTAGTTTTTGAGGGGAAAGAAGTTTCTGGCCAAGTTTGTGTGTACTCCACTCCCCTCCATATTTTACTCCCTGGTTGTCCTAATTCCATCCTTAAATGCTATCATTATACATTTTGCCAAACTTTCTGGATGTTCATTTCCTCCTTTCATTTCCCATTTTTATGAGGCAATACTGCTCATAGTATATTATTCTATAATATTTTATAAAATATTTATATTTGAAATCAACATTGCTCTTGGTTTCCATGTATTTCTTGGCAAAGCAATCAGGTGCTGCTGCTGATGGTGTCCTTAGTCTCTTTTGGCCTTGTTGCAGCAATTGATTTACATGGGTCAAACTTGCTTAGAAAATTGTGATAGTTTTTGTAAATGACTGTTCTTTTATCCATTGCCCATTTTAAAAAAATGTGTGAATATATTAATATCCTGTTTAAATAGATCAGGTTAGAGTTGCTTTCATTTCATGGTGTATCTTTTTCTCATTTCTATCTTCTAATTTGTAAGGTTTTTTTACATCTTTACTCTCACAAGTCTATGGGACTCAGAAATAGCTCTTATTTCAGGAACCAGTTGCTTCCTGTAAAATTGTAATCACCATCTTTCTAAATGTTGTTTGGTACTGATTATAGTCAACACTTCCTGACTCTTTTTTGAAGAAAGTAGTCTTAAATTGTAAGTGGGTAGAGGCTTCTATGTAGTAGAGAAACCTTTGGCCTCTTTTTGTTTAATCTTGAGTCAAATTTTCCAACATTTTCTACTATGTTGCTACACCTAATCTTGCCTTGAAATTACCTAATAATAAAGTCTATGCTGATTTTTTTTTAAATTTTCTAAAATTCATTTTGAACTTAAATACTAAAAAAAATGTTTCGATGTACACAGCACAACACAAAAAGAGGATTGAATATGAAACCATGCATCTCCATTTCATACTGTTTACTTAAAAAAAACTATGTTACAAATACTACACATCATTAATTAATTTGAAGGAATATGATGAGTTCTCCATTGAATTTTTCTATATTTGCATTTTCAATAAATTTTGGCAAATAAACTACAGTTATATTCATGGTAGTATTTTTATGTGTTCTAAAATGTAAAATCATCTAATGACCCAAGAAATGATCTCTCTTCTTGCCTTTGAATTCACAATAAAATGACCTCCACCAACTTTTTTATTTGGCTCTCCCCAAGGAGAGCTTATAAGCTACCCTCCCAATAATGCCAATTTCCTTTTGTCTTTTGGTTTTATTTGTTCCAAGGGTTCTTAACCTTTCTTCTATGTTGGACCCTTTTGGCAGTCTAAGGAAGCCTATGAATCTCTTCTCAGAATAATGTTTTTAAATAATTGAAAGAAAGATTCTTCCATTTAGTGATTAATGAAGATAAGGATCTGATTTTTAAACATCATATTTTCTAAGACTCCATTCTTCAAGGAATATGTCAGCTCACTGGTTATTGGACAATGATCTTAAATTTAGAACATCAAGATATAAGTTAATGTTTATAGATGGTCTATGAGCCGTCTGATTCTCAGGTAATTCTGTTTTCTTTTCTGCTATCTGCCACTCTCACTGCATTTGCGAAAAGGGATCGCACAGGATTGCAGACCATTTTGTATTATTTTTAATTTCATGGGTTGCTCTGTACAGATAATTTATTGCCTGGAAGCTACATTTCCTTATAGCAATATCCTCTGCATGCTTAGGTTGAAAATACAGAGAAAAACAGTGAGGTAGCTGAGTAGATAGAGTGCAAGGTCTAGCATCAGGAAGACCTGAGTATAAATCCAGCCTCATACACTTATGAGCCATGTGACTCATGGCAAATCACTTAATCTCAGTTTTCTCATATGTAAAATGAGGATAATAATAGAATCTACCACACAAAGTTTTTGTGAAGATGAAATGAGGTAATAATTGTAAAGCTCTAGTGCTTGGCACATAGTAAACACTATATAAATATTAGTTATTATGGAAGTGGTACAGAGCAACCTGAGAATCATTTGGGTCATGTCCTCCATTTCTAGATATACAACCCTACTGCTCATGGCATCACTTCTAGACTCCTCCACCTCATTCCCCCAGCCCTCACAGCATCATGGGATCACAGATCTGCGGCCAGAAGGGCCATCAGAAACAATCTAGTTAAAACCTCTCATTTTCCAGAGGAGGAAACTGAGTCCAGAGAGGTCATAGGACCATGGAATTAGAGATGGAAGGGTGCCACCTTGGTGCAGTCTTCCAGATCTTTGTTTCCACTGACAACTCAGGGTCAGCTCCATACCATGATGTTGAGCCAATTATGTGATTAAAAAAAAAGTATGAAAAGAAAAAGATGTGATGAAATTAAGTTGAACCTGTTCTCCAGGTTCACTCCAGAGAGAGCCATGCCTGTCAGTGAAGCAAAAATAAGTAGCAAGATGAGCTAATAAGGAAAGAATCAATTGTTTCAACCCTGAAGCCTGCTTTGGAACATGTTAATGAGATCCAAATTACAAAATGTTATTGAGTGAAACAATGTAAACAGTGTGAGATCTCTCAGATGGACTGAGTGTAACAGTTTTGTAGACTGTTACAAACTCAAGGTTGGTTATGCTGGCCTGAATAGGCCCAAGTTTCAAGTTCCTAAAAAACACATGATCTGTATTGTTACATTAGTATTAGGTAATGGCTAATGCTATATAAGGATAAAATAGCTAGGATTGGTAGTATTATAATGAGATTCCTTGTTTCTGGGGTAGGTTTTCGCGTTTTAGATTGTAAGGCTGAAATTCCTGTCCAATGGGAATTTACAGCCAGTGGTGGGTGGGTGTCTCTGTGTTAGGACTATATAACCTTGTTCTGACCTTTGTGTCTCGCCTGGACGAAGCAGACGCCAGCTTCTCACTTGAATGTAATAAATCTTTCACTTTACACCTAGAAAATCTCTGAGTGTTATTTTGGGGTAACTGTAGCACACATTATCAAGAAGACTTGGACATGAATCTTCCTGACTCCAGGCCCTGCACTCCATCCTTTGCATCACCTAGCCACTCCGTTCTTCATCTGAAGAATGTAAATAATAATAGTGCCTACCTCACAGGACTGTAATGAAGAGTAAGTGATTTTATATACTTATAGAGAAGCAATTGGGTATAGCGGCTACAGAGCTTGACCTGGGGTTAGGAATCCTTGGGGTCTACTTCCTCTTGACATACTTTTAGGAGGAGAGATTTAGAGCTAGAAGGGGCCTTAGACATTATCAAGCATCCTCCTCCTTCATAGATAAGAAAATCAAGCACTAGAGATGGAAAATGACTTGTCCTGGCTCCCACAGCCAGCAAGTGTCTGAGGTAGAATTCAAAGCTAGGTCTTCCAGTCCCAAGTCCAGCACTCTAGCCTCTATACCAATGGTGTCAAACTCAAATACAAACAGGTGTCACTATTCCTTACATAAGTATCCTTGCTGGCTGCATGTTGACTTAGCTTTAAAATGCAGTATTATCTCTGGTTTATTGTATTTTCATTTATTTAGGTAAATATTTACCAATTACATTTCAATTTGATTCTGGTGCTCTCCAGAGTGGCCTGGGCCACATATTTGACATCTCTGATCTATATACCATATTGCCTTACCTAGATTTGCTTTCTATGTGACTCTGGGCAAAACACTTATTAAAGCCTCAGTTTCTTCATCTTATTTCAATAGTTTTTCAGTCACGTCCAACTCTTCGTGACTCCATTTGGGGTTTTCTTGGCAAAGATACTAGAGCGGTTTGCCATTTCCTTTTCCATTTCATTTTACAGAAGAGAAAACTGAGGCAAACAGAGTTAAGTGATTTGTCTAGGCTCACACAAGCAGTAAGTGTCTGAGGCCAGATTTGAACTCAAGAAGATGAATTTTCCTGACTTCAGGCCCTGTACTTTATTCATTGTACCACCTAGCTGCCCCATTCTTCATCTGAAGAATGTTAATAATAATAGTACCTATGTCACAGGATTGTAATGAAGATTAAATGATTTTATACACTTATATACATACACACATATGCCTTTGCAAATCTTAATGCTCCACATAAATATTGACTGTTGCAATAAAGTTGACAAGCATTTATTAAGTTCCTACTGTGTGTCAGGAGCTGTGGTTAGTGCTAGGGATACAAGAAAGGCAAAAACAGCCTCTGTTCTCAAGGAGCTTACATTCTAGTGGGGGAAAACAATGTGCAAACAACTGCAGAAACTAGATATACATAGATATACACAGATATACATATATGCAGATTTGTTTATATATAGAAACGTGTATATATTTATACACATGTATGTAGCAATTAGGTGGTACAGTGGATAGAGCACCAGACCTGGAGTGAGGAAGACTCATCTTCCTGAGTTCAAAACTGGTCTTAGACACTTGGCTATATGACCCAAGTAAGTCACTTACATATACACACACACACACACACACACACACACATACACACACACACACACAAAACCACATACATATACATATGTGTACATATATGCACATACATATATAATACATGCACATGTACACATGCGCATATACATATACATGGCAGCTAGGTGGTACAGTGGATAGAGTGCTGGACATGGAATCAGGAAGACTTTATGAGTTTAAATCTGGCCTCAGACACTTACTAGCTATCTAACCCTGGGCAAGTCACTTAACCCTATTTGTCCCAGTTCTTCATCACTAAAATGAGCTGGAGAAGGAAATGGCAAACTGTTCCAGTATTTTTGCCAAGAAAATCCCAAATGGAGTTGGACTTGTCTGAAATGACTGTACAAAAACAAAATGAATTGACATATGTATGGCATAAATTGTATATATGCTGTTACAAATTAAAAGTAATCCTATCAGGAAGATTATAGCAACCAGAGGAAGGAGAAAAGCTTCCAGTTGAAGTCAGGATTATCAAAAGACTTCGAATGTTACCCATAACAACTACGTGATTGATTGATTAAGGAATTGAAAAGCTTTCCCCATACTCTTAGCGAGTTTTATGTCAGTTCCAGGCTATTGGAGGAGATAGACAAGGTTATGAATGTAAAATATTTTCCTTGATAGGATATACAGAAAGGCAGTGATCCAAAACATACCTGCACAGCTCTACTCAAATATAGTTATGGAGTTAGGCCATAGGATAGAGCCAAGTATATGGGAGCTAGAAGAAACAAATGGATGAGTTCCAGAGTTAAAATAATAATGTTTTCTTGGAGTCAGTGCATATTAGTCATGGTTAGTTTCAACTATCAATATATACTCTGGATCTAAAAGCAGAGCAGCTAAGAAATTTTTGACATGCACAAATGATAATTTTATTTTTCAGAGGACCAAGGAAAGAAAGAAAGAAAGAAATTGTTATTTTGGACATAATTATAACCAACAAGGAGGAACTGTTTCTTGAAACAGAAATGACAAGAAGTCGAGAAGAATAAATCCTGCCATCTTAGAATTTATGAATAAAAAGTAAGAGGAAGCGCAGCATGAGCCAGATTAAAATGTAATTGAGATGAGCTGAACAAATAATTAAAAATATGATACAACATAAATAATGTTAATTTGTGGTTTTCTAAGTCAATGTGTGGCCCACAGTGTCTGTTTCTATTTGACTTTGACACCCAAAAGTAGGTTAAAAAAATGAACTGGCAAACAAACTTGGAGCTGGTGGATTCTCAATACAATTTTCAAAGTTAAAAAAAAATGAACTGACATCTGATACCTATGAGGAGCTCATGTAGAACCCTCTCCCCACTCCCACAATGCCCCCAGCAGGGAGGTTGCACTAGTCAAGCTAAGGACCCCAAGTTCAGGGTTGCAAAAAACCCAACACCACACCCCAGTCACCCCTCCCTCCTTCCAAGATCTTGGAGAGCCAAGCTCCAGGCTGTGGAAATTTGCTGGGTCTTTGGTGGCCTATATTATGACATGATTTATGCTGCAAAAGATCTTTGCAGGAGAGCAGAGGAACTAAAGGAAAGAGACAACAAAATAGTGCTCAACTCTGTGTGGGATGTCACTCAAATTAGAAATAAAACAAAACACAGAGGTGTACAAGGAGAAACAGAAAGTTAGTTCATTATAGCTATAATTATTATTATTTCAAATCTCGAGATTTGAGTGTCCCTCCATCAGTCCATCAGTAAGCTCTGATGATGGGAGACGGCCCATAGAGGTAGAAATCAGCTTATATAACCCTGAAGACTCAGTTCCCCCTCCCTCACAGCTGTCCATTAACTTGGCTCACGATGTCACAAGCCAGACTCTAACATAGGACAAAGGACATAGTATACATCTCTATATTTCTTAGTCTGTTGAAATAATGTCAAAGAAGCAATTAAAAGAAATGTGCAGTTAGGAAGATAACTTACAATTGTTTTGGAAGGTTTTAGGGATTGAACAGACAATGTTGGGAACAGGAAGATATCTAAGTAAAATCCTGTCAAAGGGAGATAAGGGGACTTGAAGAATTTAGGGTTTCCTGGGACTGGTAGATGGATGGGAGCCAAAAAAAGAAAACACATTTGGGCAAGGTCAAAGGCCAGGCCAGAGCTTTAACCATTAGACAAATTCCCATGACTAATGTCTGGCACCAGGAGAAGAAAAAAAAATAATCTTACAGAAATCTATACTGAACCCTATGCCACCTCCTGGACCCACTACCAGATCCAGGATAGTCTTGTCCCAAATCTTAATTACACTGAGAAGTCTTCACAATGGTATTCCATTCAACTCCATGCCCCAATCCCCCTCCTCCCAGAGCCTCTGAGACCCAAAGAAACAACAAAGAAAACAAATGATTGGCAATGCAAATATACAGAAGCGAAGAACAATCCAGAAGAAGAGAAGCAAAAACCAGTAACAATGAGAGAAAATGTGCTCTCTCCAAGCAAAACATATTGACCTTGAAGGCAGAATATAGATATAGCCTAAGGATTTTTGTCATTCAGTCATGTCCAACTATTCTGTGACTCCATTTGGGGTTTTCTTGGCAAAGATACTGGAGTGCTTTGCCATTTCCTTCTCCAGCTCATTTTACAGATGAGGAAACTGAGGCAAACAAGGTTAAGTGAATTGCCCAGAATCACAGGGCTAGTAAGTTTCTGAGGCCAGATTTGAACTCAAATCTTCCTGATTCCAAGCCTAGAGCTCTTTCCACTGCAACACATATCTACGCTAGCCTAAGGCTTACAAGTCTCTCAGAAAAATACAAGTCAAAACACCAGAGCACTATAATAATGTGAGAAATGATGCAAGAAAATTGTTTAGCACCTCTGAACACAGAAAATGAAATACCAACAGAAGAAATTCATAGATTGCCTCTAGGAAAAAAAGAAACAACAACAATAACAACTACTCCAGCAACAACAATGGCCCCCCTCCCACCCTGACCAAAAACAAACAAACAAAAACAAAACCCAAGGCTATAAACTCCAAGCTATGCATTGGTTGAATTTAACAATTCAATTCAGAAACAAGTTCTGCAAGGGACTAGAAGAAAGATGTTAGTACTGTGCCTAGTATATGTTTTTATTGTTCAGTCATTTCACTTGTATCTGACTCTTCATGATGCCATTTAAGGTTTTCTTGGCAAAGATATGAGTGGTTTGCCATTTCCTTCTCTAGCTCATTTTACCAATAAAGAAACTGAGGCAAACAGGGTTAAGCAATTTGCCTAGGATCACACAGCGAACAGCTAGATCTGAGGTTGGAGTTGAACTCAGTTTTTCCTGACTCCAGGCTGGCTGTATCCGCTGTGCGAACTATTCTTTAATAAAGACTTCTGTTTGCTTGTTGAAGTTGGAGCTCTCAAGATTACTGCCCCTTCCACTACTCTATTCTGCCTTTCTAGTTAATGAATTAAGCCATGGTTAGTACTACTTAAAATACATCTAGCTTCAGCAGATTCCTGAGGAATAGCTAGAATGGTGGAAATTTCAAGTATCGACATCATCATTTGGGAGGATAGTTCACTTATTCTTGTTAACTCTTTCTTGACCATGAAAAGAAAAAAAATTGTTTAAATCAGCTAGCAAATTAAAAATGAGTAAAATTTAATTAAGAAATGGAAAGAGGAATTTAAGACAAAAACAGGCCATGAGGAGGGATTGATTACTCCTCTCCTTCCCCCATCCCCAATTCCTGGGGCCAGATTCAGTTGTGAATAATGGGGATAGATATTCACAACGACAGGAAAGGGCTATGGGAGGTGACTAGGAACTAGGACTGTCTTTTGGGAAGGCTGAAATAGAACTTTCAAAGCTTTATACAACAGAATTAATTCTGTAGGTAAATTGGAAGCAAGGTCACCAAAGGATGTTAGATAGAAACCATGTATTTGTAAGCTATTAGTAACTCTGGAAGGTAACAGTATTATAATTTATCAAGATTGTGTAAAATTTTGTGCTAAATTACAAAGGAGACATACCAGTGCAGATTAGTTATTAAGATAGTCTGGGATATGATTAGTAAACACAGTACTCTGCCCCTGTCTTTCAGGGGTGTGCTTCCCCGTCTTTAGAGTCTCCTGTGCTCCAAAGTAAGGGGATAGGGATTTGAGACTGCTACTTGGAATCTCTCCCTTTCTTTCACCTTTCTTTCTTTCACCTGGGGTGAAAAGTGTAAAGCCTATCACTCCAGAGAGGAGTGTGACAGATGATCTCTCAGAATTGAAGCCTCTTCAGGGGGGTCAATGGTTCTTGTTAATAGTTCTTGATTTTTGCTTTCAAAACCCTTCCCCACACACCCCCCACCCTATTTTTAAATACTTAGCAGAAAGAATAGCCCTGCCCCCAACCTGAACTGCTTGCCCTTGAAAAGCTTCCCACCTTTTCTTGTCTCTGGGCAAACTTGTGTCTCTGTGAATAGATTGTACCCCCTGAAAGCCCAGCCAATGGGATAAGGGGAAGGGGGTTAAGGAGGAGGAGCTCCCGCTAGGGTATAAATAAGCCTTGATTTCTGTACCAAACTCATACTCTCCTGGCCAGCAATGGAGACTAGGAGCGGTACCTTTTCTCAGGAGAAAGCAAGAAATTCCTTTCTACTTTCAAGGTATCTAAGTCTTTGTTTTTATTTTTGAGTAAGTGGTCTCTGTCCCACATAGGGGGGAAGAAAAGAGAGGGTGGGTTTAGGTTATGAATGCAAAATCAATTGATTTGGCTCTTTGGGTGATTGAAAAAAAAAGTTTATGGAAAGGTGAAAATGCTACCGTAAGGCTTTGAAAATGAGTTAATTGTTAACTCTGGACTCTAAAATTGAAAGTGCAGGTAATGGCCCTGGAAAATAGAGATTTTGATTTTGTGGTTGTAAATCCAAATTTGATTTGGTTGAGATTTGTCTTGTAATTAAATTATGATATGGCAAAATGTTTTCTCTTATTAATTGTGGAATCAAATAAAAAAAAAAGCTAGAAAAATGTATGGATCAGGGAAACCAGAATTACACTCTGGACTCAGAAATTTATTACCTGTGTGACCTTAAGCAGGTAACTTTATCTCTGTTTGCTAATCTGTAAAGAGGACAGGATTAGCACCCACCTCCCAAGGTTATTTTGAGGAACACATGGTATAATGATTGTCAAGTACTTACCAGGGTGACTGGCTTTTATTAAGCACTATATAAATGTTGACTATTACTATTCTTATTGCCATTATTTCTTTAATTGGATGAAATTGTTCCATACTTGATAACTCCATGCCAGGCTTTAGATGTGATTAGTATAAAATGCCAAATGTGATAAAATGAATGATTTTCTATGCAAGATAATTTGGAAATGCATTTGGCTGAATTGGTGTCATCTAATGGTAATATGTTTTATTTTATGTTTTAAATACAGGATTATAGTTTTTCTAAAAATATTTTTCTTATGCTGTGAGATGCTGTGAGAAACAAAATGCTGTTAGGTAACTTCTCTTTTAATCTGGATGCTATTAGATTATGAATTGTACTTTTAAAGGAATGTGATAAAAATAGATATCTGAAAACTGCTCAATATTTAATAAGGTATATTTTGTTTTAAAAGAGATAATCATGATGATGATGATGATGATATTAATGATAATAATAATTTACCATTTGGGGAGCTAGGTGGCAGAGTGGATAGAATGCCAGGTCTAGAGTCAGGAAGACCTGAGTTCAAATCAAGCCTCAGACTAATCATGTGACCCTAGGCAAGTCACTTAACCCTGTTTGCCTCCCTTTCCTCATTTGTGTAATGAGCTGGAAAAGGAAATGGCAAACCTCTCCAATATCTCAGCTGAAAAAATCCCAAATGGGGTCAAGAAGAATCCAACATAACTGAACCGACTGAGCAGCAACTATTTAGGGGAGTAGTGTACGGACCTTTTGTCTCTTGAGACTTGATATTCAGGCAGGGCATTAAGATCCTATCAGCAAATTATCAAAATCTAAAATATGGAAGTTTGAGGACCTAGAACTGAGAAAATAGGATTGCCTCTCCCATTCTTTGTCAAAAGGGGGGAATTTACAAGCTCAGTATAATAAAGAGTTAGTTTTCATTCAAAAATTTTTGGCTATCACTTACAAAAACTATGAAAATGTAGAGGGCAGTTTAAAGATGTAGCTCAAATACATTAATATGAGTCAACTATCAGGTATTCACTGTATGTCTGAAACTCCAGGATGTAGTTAGTTTTAATTTATAAGTAAAGGATTAATGAAATGTAACTGTTAGGGAAACATGAGAAAATTAATATTTAATCCCTAATCCATAATTAGTGAAATTTTGTTATTTGAGGTAAAATACATATTCCCAAATATAGTCCCAAGAGTATAGTTTAATATTGTTTTGATTACAATGATGGTTGTCCAAATTCTCATGAAGCCAATGGTAGAAAATAGGTTGTGCTCCAGTCTGAGAAATGCGCCAGTTGGATATTTGTCCTGGGAAAAGTTGAGGGGACAACGTTGGTATGGCCTAAGGTGAGACCTTCTTAACTAAGTTTCCTCATTATGCTATTTCCTTTCAGAAGAAGAAATTTCCTCATCTGGTTAATTCTGAGCCTGGGTATGGTACCTAGTGAATGTGGAGATTTGCTGTATGATTGGCTGTCATTGAGTTATGCTGGAATCTAATAGAACTAAGGGAACTTCTCCTCTGTTATGGTATATATCAAATCAGTCTGCACCCTTAAGAGGATGCATCTTGATATTATTATTATTACTATGTCCTTCCTTTTCCTTTCATAACAGATTTCTATAGTTAGGGCTGGTGAGCAGTAGACATTTTGTAAGTACAACACTAAATCTATTAATTAATAGATTAATACCAAAACATGTCTGAGTTACTGTAATAGGATGCAAGTATGAAAAATGTTACAATTTTAATGTCTTTGTGGTCAAATTATAAGATAGAGATAATATCCTCATAAGGGGGAAATATACAAAATAATAAAACAAAGATGAAATATAAAAGTTTTCTAATTAAGTGGAATAGTAAATTTTGAGAAGCAACAGGATTAGACTGTTTTGTCATATGTATATATACATACATATACCTACATACCTATATACTTACATATGTATGTATATAATTGACTTCAAAATGTATCTAGTATGGAAGTTCAGACTTTGATTATGTTTTAGCAATAAGTTTTCAAAACTGGATTAAGGATTTTACATATAAAATTGTGTTGATAATTGTAAAAAATAAATGAAATTATTTTCCCATTTTAAAGTACTTGACTGGTACCTTTTTAAAAAGCATATATATTTTGCAAGTTAGTCCCTCATGAATTTTTTTTAGATGCTTATATCAGGTCCAGGGTTTAGGTAAAGAAAAAAAACAGCAAGTGATATGTAAAAACCGAAATTCTCTAAAGTCTCAGGTGAATCATAGGTTCCTAATGTAATGTATTTCTTATATCTCTGTTGTTAATAGAATCAGAACCATAAGACTTGAACTGGTTTTCACCACATGAAATAGTTATTGGAAAACCAAATGTAGTGAGTTGTAATAAATTATATTGTTATAGGCAGATTTTAGTAGAATTACCTAGGATTCTCTACAAGTGGCCTCAGCCAAAGAAGTAGAGCCTCCTTCAGAGCTGTCCTGAGAATAAGATCTATTCCAAAATGTCCAAGAGAAGATCTTTCCTGGGACCAGATAACTATATGGAACCTCTGGAACTTAAGACAAAATGATTAAATGGATATTATGAGCGGGTTACTAGGATACTAGAAGACTTCATATTATTTAATATTGATGATCATCATTGTATATTGTGTTGGCCTTTTGTGTCACAGTGTTTGTGCTGAATTTTCTTGGTTACCTTGGTGACATGTAAACCTTCCTTTCAAAATTAATCCATTGTAAGCCCTCTAAGTAGTTTGATCTGTAGCCTCTCTTAGTTTACTCATAGAGTCTATTTAACAAGATTTGTATAACGTCATTATTGTTCTTAGACATTGTGTTAGCTCTTGTACTAGGCTATGTGAGAGGATACTTCTCAGAGGTCTTTTCTTGATACATCATATTGACTGTAGGCACGAGCACATTACAAACCTTGTTTGGCTTATACATAAGTGGTCTGTGGGGGGATTGGGCTTGTCCCTTCCCCCATAAATCAAAGGAGGAATTCAGAGAATTGTGTGAATTAAGTGAACCACACTGACTCTTGTGATTCAGTTCTGGAGCTTTCTCAGTTCCCTTTCTATTCAATTATGGGTCTAGTCCAGTTTCTGTCTTGTGAGAAAATTTTATTCAATTATGAGGACTATGAAAAAACATTGTTGCATTGTTTGAACTTAGCTCTGCTTGGCTGGAAACTGGACTAGCTTTTCCTGTTGCTTAGAGATCCTTAACTAAGGACCTAGGTTATGCTTATCAGAAACCCAGTTAAATCAGAAGATTGATGTAAGGAGTTTTCTCACAATTATACGTCACAAGCAACCCATACGTCTATTCTGAAAACTGATCCCAAACTGGTCAATCAGTTACTATTTCCTTGTTCCTTTGATTGAATACAGATACTTGGGAATTTGGATACCTTTTTTTCCAATTTCAGGGAATTGTATCTGTTCATTCTCCCCCTCCCAACTTAGAAAGTTTCTAACCTGTCCTCCAATTAGAAACCAGATTATATAATCTCATATCCTGATTATATCCTGATAATTTTTTGCTTTTAATGCAATAAAAATCTGTCTCCCCCAGTAATCAGGGTCCAGTGCCAAGCTGAAGAGACCTAGCCCCTGGTTTCTTATGCAACTGGCATACATTCCTTGATAAATTTATGTGCTTGGAAGCTTGAACCTTTGTTTCCTCAGTTATTTTAATGAATCAACATGTCCCAGTCTACATTGTAGCCATTATGCCATGTGGCCTGTCATATGTATGTGTGTGTGTGTTTGTATGCTAATTTCCCTCAGTAGAATGTGACCTTCCTGAAGGCAGAGACTGTTGTTTTTGCCTTTTAATCTTCAGCCTAGCAGAACAGGCTTTTAATAAATGCTTATTTACACGTAGCAATCTCTTAATAAGCTCTTATGTACCTATTGAACTGAATTCTCCTTTGATTTATCAATCAGTGATTATATATTTTATATACATATATGCATATATATATATATATATATATATATATATATATATATATTTTAAATGGTGATTTAAGACTCAGCAGATGTTACTTGTCCAATTTCATCCTTAATGGCTTAATTAATAGAGAAAGTCTATTTCTAACTTATTTCCATGTGTCAAGAGGCACAGCATCTTACTCTGCCTTCAGACAAAAGGATGAATTCTGAAGCCTTTTGTTTGTATATTTTTGTAAGGTAAACGCTTAGGAAGAGTGACTAAATTAAGAAGTATTAGTAGTTTTACCTATAAAATTAATAGAACAAAATCCTGAAGTTGAAGCGTGATTTTCATCACAGAGACATATTTTGAAGGGCATGTTTCAATTACTCTTCTTGCCTCATGGGCTTTTGATGAAATTTTCAACACACCAAACTTGGTTTGTAACAGTCTCACTGCAAAGCTGCTTAGGCAAGACAAAGAGAATTACCTAAGACATGCTTTCTCTGTGGTTTACAGGAGGGAGACAAAGTTTTTCCAGATATTTACTGAAGATGTGGTAAATTCCACTGCACTTTTACTTTTGGTCGTTGGTAAACCAACTTCATTGGCGTATTACTGAATGACTCAGCTGCTCAGTGACTCAGCAGAAATGTGTTTCCTAGCGTGAGAAGGGCCCTGTGAAGATGATGAAAAATCAACAAGTTGTTTGCTAAGGGCTCACATTACTGATAGCCGTCAAACCAACTGACTCTACTCTCCAATTGCCTGCAATAAACTTGAGGAAATCAAGCAGGAACATCAGGAATGACTTTTGTGCTTTGGGGAATTCATGAATAATCAGATACAGTCAGGGGATTGCCGAGGGCCTCAATTTTCTGTTTCTCAGGTCAGTGGATTTGACTAGATCAGAGACCTACAAAGTCTCTGATAGCTCTAAAATCCCATAGCCTTTAATGGTGAATGCACGTCTTTTATTCTGGATTTAGTTTAAGTTTAAATTTCTTCTTTACGCACTTTTAAATTTTTTTCTTTAAATAAATAATTTGAAACTCACAATACTACCGATAATGATATTTAATAGGGATAGCATCCCACTTAAATATAATGAGCTATTTTGATGCTCTCTCCTAAGTCAGCCTCAAAGTTATTATGAGACGGCATGTGTAGTGGATAGACCACAGACCTTGGAACCCCCAAAACTTGGACATGAATCCAACTTCAGAAATTTACTAGCTATTGTGAGTTTAGCAGTTCAGCTGGAAGATGAAGGAGGAATGTGCTGAGTGGCATGAGGAAATAAGGCTGTGATTACATCTTTGCTGAAAAGCATCCAAGAAGTGGATAATCTACAAAGAAATAATGATTAATTGTGAACTACCATGTTGATTGTGACTCGTGAGTTGAGCACGGGAGGAGAGGAAGAAGCATGATCTCTCATGCAGAGACTAAACCTTCCTCTGAGAAAGAACCTGGAATAAATAGAGGGACTACAACCACAGTCCCTCATCAGGAGAAGAAGGGCCTGTGCACAGTGACAAAGTGTCATAGTCCTGGAAGTTTGGGTTCTTTTGCTATTTGTCCTGTTTTACTTTTGAGCAAGGTGCTGCTGGAGAGACTTCTACCCTATGAGACCACTCCTATATTTAAAGCTTGTGGTGGGAGAATGAGGAAGTAGTGTAATATGGTGAGCCTTCACAACTCCTGGGGTTATTGCTAACCCCCTGAAGCACACAGTTGTGGTGGGGAATATATCTAATAAACTGCAAAGACCTACTGCCACAAATCTTACATAGACTAATATTAACTCCTGCCTAACTGTTTTGAAAACCTGCTTGTGTCTCCCATTAAGTCAATGGTGGACTAAACTTTCTTGTATATCCTAGATGAAGTCTTTCTTGATTCTCGTAGCTTCTATGATTTTCCTCTCTCTAACAAAACTTACTTGGCACTGATTTGGGAAATACTTGCAAGTCCAGCTTCAAAAGCCACTCCTATGGAGGCTATGGATATTGTTATTGCATCTTTAAGAGGGAATAAAATCTTGGAGAGAGTTGATTAACTGTCATTTAGCTGTCATGGACGAAAAAGATTGGATGGACATGGAGAAAGGGCTAACAGAACTTTTCCTGAGAGATTATACTTAATTATAAAAGAAAAAGAGTCCAAACTGGTATCTTGTGAAATCTAGAGCTTAGCTCATGTCCTTTGAAGAAGATACTGAAGAGAATTCTTGAGAAGCTTTGACTTCCATTCTGAGAGAGCTGAATGGTATGACCAATAACTCTAGTGTCTGTGAAACAGTATTTGCAGTTGATGGCTATAATTAACTTTTGTCCTGATCTTTATCAAAACCACTGCATCACTGAGATGTATCTTCATTATACCTTTGTCTTACTTATTACACTGTTAATAAAGTGTACAGCCAATGCAGTGCCTGGCACATTATAAATGCTTATCTACTGAATGACATAGTGCTGATGTTTATTTAAGCCAATGGATTGAGGAGTCAGACAGAGACAGAGAGAGAGATAGAGAGAGAGAGAGAGAAAAACACAGACAGACAAAGACAGAGACAGGTAGAGACAGAGAGAGAGAGAGGATGAAAGAAATAAGTTAAAAAAGAAGAAAGGAAAGAAGGAAGGAATGAAAAAAGAAAGGAAGGAAGTGAGAGAAAAAGAATGAAAGAAAAATAAAGAGGTTGGTAGAAGAGTTTCTAGTGGAGATTCAGAATTAATGAAATTATGCATTTATGCTGATTTATGAGAAAATATCCGAACATACTTCTTGATTGCCTAGATAAAAGCTGATAAGGAAATAAGTCAGCAGCAGGCAAAGAGATATGAGGGTTGGTAGGGTTGTCACCTAGTGATTGTACAGAACCCAATCCACTTGACATCTTACCTAGGTCACTCATAGAGATATCATCCCTAAACAATCACCTAACACAGTGCTTATAGATGTTTTGTTTACTGTTGTGTTTGTCCTTCATTCTCGAAGAGGACCATGACATCAGGGAGATGATGACATGACTTGCACCAGTTTTACTTTCTCCTCCAGAGCCATCTGGGTCCAGTGGCCAGATATTCACCAGGAAGAGTGGATAGAGCTCAGGATGCAATGAGAGATCTTGGCCCTTTTAAGCTAAGGTCTTTTCAGGTTCTCAGGCAAAGCCCATTTAGTGAATAGGCCTCTTTAAGAAGTGAGTCAAAGGATGGCCCTGTTAATAATGATAATTTAAAAAAAAATCAAACTGGGAGGAGAAGACCCTCAGGGTTGCTGGCCAAAAGAGAAAGTTACTATTTATGTTCACTCTGAGCCTGGAGGGTATTGATTGAATGAAACAATATTTTAAGATTCACAAAGCTCTTTTCTTTAAAAAAACAAAACAAGGAGGGCGGAGCCAAGATGGCAGAGTGAAAGCAGTGACTTGCTTGAGCTCTCCCCGAAACCCCTCCAAATACTCATAAAAAATGGCTCTAAACAAATTCTGAAGCATCAGAACCCACAAAAAGACAGAGTGAAACAAATTTCCAGCCCAAGACAACCTGGATGATTGATCAGAAAGGTGTATCACGCCGGGCTGGGAGCGCAGGGTGGGCCCGCAGGCTGCAGCAAAGCTGGAGCAGGCCTCAGAGGACTGAATCGCGGGCAGCTGGGGAGGTTTCCAGACTCCTCAATCCACCAATGCCAAAGACAACTTAGAAGGTCAGTGGGAAAAGTCTGTTTCTGTCTGTGCTGAGACAGGAAGGGGGTTTCAGCTCCATTCCCCAAGAGCGTGATGGGGATGGGGGGGCAGCTGCTTCCCCAGCTTCCGGCCCACAAACTGAGGGGGAATCCAGTGGCTAATCAGAGAGCGAATGTAGGGATCTCTTTGCCAGTGCTGAGGCAGGAATCTCTTGCTTTGCTCATGTGTGGATCTGGGTCAGTTTTGGGCGGCAGTGCTGGGGTGAGAAGGAGTGCTGGCGTGGAGGAGCTTGTAGTGGCTGTAGAGAGGAACCCCTCCTCACAGTTACAGGACAGAAAGGAATACTTGTGGTCACAGGCCAGGAAAGGAGTAAACACCTTCCCCTTATCATACCACCTTGGAAGAACTGAAAATTTACAGGTCCCTACAAGTATCTCTGAAAACAGCTACATAAACCCCTGAAGCTTGGGACAGTACACTCTCCACATTGGAAGCAGACTCTTACCTTAACAAGGAGTTTAAAACTCAAGTAATTGGCTGAGATCATGAGCAAGCAGCACAAAAAGAGTCAGACTATATTATCTTACTTTGGTGAAAAAGAAGATCAAAATATACAACCAGAAGAAGACAACAAAGTCAAAGCTCCTACATCCAAAGCCTCCAAGAAAAATATGAATCAGTCCCAGGCCTTGGAAGAGCTCAAAAGGGATTTTGAGAAGCAAGTAAGGGAAGTAGAGGAAAAACTGGGAAGAGAAATGAGAGTGATGCAAGAAAATCATGAAAAACAAGTCAACAGCTTGCTAAAGGAGACCCAAAAAAATACTGAAGAAAATAACACCTTAAAAAACAGCCTAACCCAAATGGCAAAAGAAGTCCAAAAAGCCAATGAGGAGAAAAATGCCCTAAAAAGAAAAATTGGCCAAATGGAAAAGGAAGTCCAAAAGCTTACTGAAGAAAATACTTCCTTAAAAATTAGAATAGAGCAATTGGAAGCTAGTGACTTTATGAGAAATCAAGACACTGTAAAACAAATCCAAAAGAATGAAAAATTAGAAAACAATGTGAAATATCTCATTGGAAAAACAACTGACCTGGAAAATAGATCCAGGAGAGAGAATTTAAAAATTATTGGACTATCTGAAAGCCATGATCAAAAAAAGAGCCTAGACATCATCTTTCAAGAAATTATCAAGGAAAACTGCCCTGATATAGTAGAACCAGAGGGCAAAATAGAAATGGAAAGAATCCACAGATCTCCTCCTGAAAGAGATCCCCAAAGGAAAACTCCTAGGAATATTGTAGCCAAATTCCAGAGTTCCCAGGTCAAGGAGAAAATATTACAAGCTGCCAGAAGGAAACAATTCAAGTACTGTGGAAACACAATCAGGATAACACAAGATTTAGCAGCTTCTACATTAAAGGACTGCAGGGCATGGAATATAATATTCCAGAGGGCAAAGGAGATAGGATTACAACCAAGAATCACCTACCCAGCAAAACTGAGTATAATCCTTCAGGGGAAAAATGGTCATTCAGTGAAATAGAGGACTTTCAAGCATTCCTGATGAAAAGACCAGAGCTAAACAGAAAATTTGACTTTCAAATACAGGACTCCAGTGGAACATGAAGAGGTAAACAGGAAAGAGAAATCATAAGAGACTTATTAAGATTGAACTTTTACATTCCTGCATGGAAAGATGATATTTGTAACTCATGAGAACTTTGTCAGTATCAGGGTAGTTGAAGGAAAAAAATTCTATGTATGTATATATAGATAGAGGGCACAGGGTGAGTTGAAGATTAAGGGGTCATTCTGGAGAATAAAATTAAGGGATGAGAGAGGATGATACTCAGAGAAGAAGAAAGGGAGAGGTAGAATGGGGTAAATTATCTCACAAAAAAACAGAAAAGAAAAGTCTCTCACAGTGGAAGGGAAACAGGGGAAGGTGAGAGGGAATGAGGGAATCTTATTCTCATAGGATTTGGCTTAAGGAGGGAATAACATACACATTCAATTGGTTATGGAAATCTGTCTTACCCTACAAGAAAATAGGGGGAGAAGGGGACAAGAGAGCAGGAGCGTGATAGAGAGGAGGGCAGATTGGGAAAGGGTGTAATCAGAAGTAAATACTTCTGAGGAGGGACAGGGTCAAAAGAAAGAATAGAATAGATGGGAGGGCAGGATAGGATTAAGGGATATAGAGTTAGTTTTTCACAACATGTCTACTAAGGAAGTGTTTTGCATAACTGCACATGTACAACCTATATTGAGTTGCTTGCCTTTTCCATGAGGGTGGGTGGGGAGGGAGGAAGGGAGAAAATTTGGAACTCAAAGTTTTAAAAACACATGTTTTAAAAAAAAGAACTCTGTGAGATAATACAAATATTATTATCAGGACTATACCATACAATGCAGCATGATAACATAATATAATACAATACAACACAATATAATTTAATATAATAAATATAATATATGGTGTAATGTGATATGACATGCTATGACATGATATGATGATATGAAGAGATAAGATACTGTGATGAGGGACATCATTATGTAGTAGAAAAAAAGTATTGGTCTTAGAGGCAGGAGAGAAACATGGGGGTGAGGCTTTTTCTATTTCAAGGAGGCCTGAGTGAGTCTCCCTTGCACATAGAGTTTAGAAGGGAAAGTGAGTTAGGGTTTCTTTTTGGGACAGAAGAAGAGAAAAAGTAATGAATATGAAGCAGTCCAATGTTCCCAGCTTCTTGAAAACCCAAACTCTTTTAACCAGTTCGTTGCTCAGTGTAAGCCATTATCTCCATACCTTCCTGGAACTCATCAGCTCCTTGACAATCATCTGATTTCATATTGACCTCGCCTCTTTCTACTAGGCTGAGAAAGATTATACTTCTTAACTTCTCATCTCTTTTAATTTTCTCCCCTGTCACAAAAAGCCAGTGGCTCCTGGCCAGCTGTGACTCTAGGAATTAAAAAAAAATCCCTCATAGAGTGCCATCAGGTTTTTTGTGATGCGGGAATCATAGGTTCATAATAATAGCTAGCATTTAGATAGTGCTTACTATGTGCCAAACATTATGCTAAGTATTTTACAAATATTATCTCATTTGATCAATGTATTTAGAGATGGAAGGAGCCTTAGGGGGTCATCCAGTCCAATCCCCTCATATTACAGGTGAGGAAATTGAGGCCTAGAGAGGTAAGTAATTTTTTCCAAGGTGACACAGACCGTGACAGAGTCAGGATCTGAACTTAGGACCTCTGACTCCAAAGTCTGTACTTTTTCCACTACACCATGTTCTCTGAAAGCTAAACAAACTTATCCTTAGAGAAGGGATCCTTGGTGCAAGATGTGATGATTTTTCTCAAGCTAATTATATTCCAAGATTATGTGCTTGGAAGATAAGTTTAAGAAATGGTGAATTAAACTCACCTAGGAAAAATTACTGCCTACACAATTCCATCCAATTCCATGATGGGGAATAATTTTGTAAGGTTTTCTATTAGTAATTTTTGGATAATGTGTAACTGGCTTTAGAATCTGCTAAGGTTTTTCCCTATTGAATTGGGGAACCGTTTTCTTCATAATGATGACCGTAATTCTGCCAAATAGGCCTTTAGGCCTTCACTACTCTGTAACATAATCGGCAGCAGAGGAACTTTATTAGGTTTCTTACACAGCTCATTCAAAATTTAAAGAGGAGACGTTATCAGCTAAGTTTATAAGGAGACTGTTCTAGTTGTAGGCCCCAATTACATGATTATTTTCTGTGGTGTTTGGCCCCAATTTTGTTTTCTTTAAATTTGTTCTAGTGACCTTATTAAATACAAATGACACTGAGACTTGTGATCTTTGCTGGTGTACCACTAAATCACTCGATTTCTGTGAACATCAATTTCCTCATCTGTAAAGTGAGTTACTGGCACGAGACTTTTCCCTAAAGTCTTGTCCAGTTCCAACATTCAATATTCCGTGACCCAAGTGTATTCTCCCATCTCCTAACCCCTTTCTCTCATTCAGTGGCTTTCATAGAGTAAATGTCTGTTGAATGGCTTAAATAAGTTACTGTATAGAAGCATTACTGGAAGCATTAACGTTACCAGATATAATATTTCCTGTAATGACCCCCTAATTAGCCTGGGTGTTTTTATTCTCATACAGGGTGAGGTCATTATGTAAGCACCCATCAAAGAACAACATGCAGGGAGGTGCCTACTTCATATTTCATGGGACCATACCTGAGCAAAGCTAATTACTAATTCCTAAATGTGTTGTGTTGTTGTTTCTTTTAAGTTACACATACATTTATCTTAGTCACTGCTTGTAACTAATAGGGAAAAGTGGCTTTTAAAAAATAATCCTAGAGTTTTGATATCTGCAAAGATTTAATATGGCTTCCAATTTTAGAGGCAATATAACATAGAGGTTAGAGAACTGGATTTGGCCTTAGAAAGCCTGGATTCAAATATCACCTCAGGCATTTGATAGCTGTGGGACTACAGAGAAGTCATTTAATCTTTCAATTTCTCCATCTGTAAAATGGAGATAAAGATATTTACATTTCGCAAGGTTAGGGTAGGGGGGGATATAAATTCTATATGAATTTGTGTGTTTTCCAATGAGAGTGGATTGGTCACTGGAAGGAACTTAATTTGTGACTTTCTTAATATACAGAAAGGATTTTTATTAAAATGATAGAGTTCTTCACTGTTTTGAGGAATATTATGAGATGAAAAGGCTTAAGGTAGAGGTATGAAAGGTTTAAGTTAAATAGAAAGATAGCTTTCTTTCTAGGTTAGGCCCTACATCATAGGAACTAGAGTTATAGAAATCATCCAATTAGGGATGATCACAAATGTTTAACAACCAGCTCTCCAAAAAAAAAAATTTTAAAGTTCAATCTGCATTATTGACATTTTCCCAATCACTTTGTTCTACACAATCTACACAATCAAGCAAAGCCAATCAAGTCCTGATTCATAGCACTGAAAATTTAATAACTGGCCTTTGTGAGGCAGTCCAAGTTAGCCCATGCCTCCAAGTCAACTCTCCTATAAGCTCCCCCGCCTCCTCCATTTTACAGATACCTGAAGGCCTGAGAAGTTATCCAGAGTTTTGTCCAGAGTCACACAAAGAGCAAATGGCTGTAAAATGACTGAATGAACTTTTAAGATTGTTTGCACAATCATAAATGCACACATACATATACATACATACATACATACATATGTATGTATGTGTGTATATGTATATGTATATGTATATGTATATGTATATGTATATGTATATGTGTATGTGTATGTGTATGTGTATGTGTATGTGTATGTGTATGTGTATGTGTATGTGTATGTGTATGTGTGTGTGTGATTATTTGTCTATAGTCCTGCATAGAAGCAATTCTTTTTATGAATGTAAAATATTTGATAACTTAGTGTGGTCCACATGTATTTCTACAAACTTTTCTTTTACCAAATTAAAAGTAGAAATGGCAGCATCAAAGTAGTGCCAACCGTATCCTTCCTACCCTAGGAAAGCACTATTTACTGATACGACTTATTGACCCAAAGGCATGTTAGTTACTGGAACTAGCTAAGGGATTGTATATCTCTCTGGACCAGACTAGTCAGAGAAATAATACATTCTCCTTTAGGGATCATTTGGCTCCAGCCTGGATATTTTTGCTCCTTTCAGGCACAATAAAACTGACTGCTAGCTGTTTTAAGAGGAGCAAGAAATATCTCCCCCACTGACCTGCTGTGGTACCTGAAATTATATCATCATAGATTGATTCCTTTAGTAAAGACTTTGAATCTTCAGAATCACTCCATTAGGCAACCAAACAAACATATTTTTGTACAAGCTTGCGCATTATTGGCTTTGGATGCCATTAATATGTAAGTGAGGATTTGTTTAGCAGGCTGGTAAGAATGAACTGAAAAAGACTAGGACATAAACCAGTTAAATTTGTTCAGGGGTTAGGGATGATGGGGATGGGGAAATCATCTAATTCAACTCTGAGTTTGGACTTGGAGGACCTGGACTGTAACCTGGTTCTACTACCAGGGCCTGGCGTAAGTTGCTTTAGCTTGCTGATCTTCAGTTCCCTTGTCTCTGTTTAACTATTGCATGACAGTGCCAGTCTCTCAACTGATCAGATGCAGCAAAAAGGATTTGGGGACTGGGAACTCTCACTTACCCTGGTGGTTTATATTGACTGCTGTGTTGTGTGCTTTATGGTACTTAAAGAGTTAGCAACTTTCTGTTCTTAAGCTTCACCCCTATCAGCCAGATAAAGCTACTTAGTTAGAATTTATCTTTGAAACCTCATTGAATGGTGAAAATCTACCACGTAGACATGATAAAATGAATTCTATACTGAAACAGACAAGGATACCAGGATATTGCATATAGCTGTTTTTATTTTCTAGTATAACTCAATCATAATACACAATAACAAAAACACAATGCATAATTAAAAAAAAAATCTGTCAAGTGGCTGTGAGCTCACCATGCTCCTACACTCTAGAATACTCTTAAGTGTAGGGTTGATCTGGATTCAGATGTTCTTGGAAATGAAGGGTCTGCAACTTATATTGTGGAGTCAAAAAGAGTGAAACCACCCAACTTTCACAGGCTGTTTGGCCAATACTAGAAGTAGTTCTCATCTACAGGTGCTCACTTTGAAATTCTGGAAGCTCTCTGGCTTTGGGAGTCCTGGCATGGGAGATGGATTTGCATCTGAGTGGTCAATGTGAACCAGTCCCATACCTGGACATGGAACTTAGTCCTAGCTGTCTTGTCATTGGCAGGAACCTCTGGCATTTTCGCTAGAGAGTCCTTCAATAAGTAGGCTGAATGAACTAAATGGCCAGCCCTAGCAAGGAAGAGACTGTCACTAAGTTTGCCCTGGCATCCTCAGCACCTCTCTGCTGCTGCAGTATCTCTCTTCTCACTCTGCCTTACTTTGTCTTGGCCATCATTTGCACTCATACATCTTCTTCTAGTCTGTTTTCCCCACACCCACCTAACTTTGCTCTATCAACAGCCTAGACCTGTAGTTAATGAGTTCAGCTATGTACTGTCCATATGAATCCCTTTGTCCTTTATCCTACCAGTTTTCACAGCCTGAAAATCCTTAACCTTAGGTCACTTCTACATAACACTTACTTTCTCCACTCTTGCTTCCCATCTGGTAATAGTAGGGGAAGTCATACAATCCTGATGACTAGGTCCATTACAGATTGATGTCAAATTTCAACCAGTCCCTCTCTGCTTCATGATAATACCTTTATTACCGAATTGATTCTAACACATTCGCCAAAATGGAAAACATTTTCAAACATTTCCCCTTCCTTGAAGACTTCCAGAGCCACCTCTTTTGGACAATGAGTTTAAGATCATAGATAGAGAGCTTAAAGGCAATTCAGAGATTATCTAGCCCAAACACTGGATTTTACAGATGAAGAAACCAATGCCTGAAAGAAATTAGGTGACTTTCTTAATGGGGTGTCTTCTGTGAGGAATAGCAAAAAGGTCATTGTCACTGGATCAAAGAGTACATGGCATGGATCAGGGGCAAGTGTCAGAAGACTGGAAAAGTAGAAGGGAGGCAAATTGTGAAGGGATTTGAAAGCCAAGAGGATTTTATATTAGATCCTTGACATGAAAAGTGTCTATTAGAGTTTACTGAAATATGGGTGTGAAATACTTAGACCTGTACTTCAGGAAAATCACTTTAACGGCTGGATGGAAGGTAGACAGGGTTAGAAAAGCAGATAGACTGACTACCAGACTCTTGTAATGTACCTGACATGAAAGGATGAGGGCCTGCATCATGGTAGTGTAAGTGCCAGGGAAGAGAAGAGGCACATACAAGAGATGTTACACAGGTAGTATCTATAGACCTTGGCAAAATTTTGGATAAGAAGGGTCAGAGAGAGTGGAAGACAATCCTGGTAGTAGCTTAGACAGAAATAGGAAAGTTTGGAAGAAGGGAGTCTATAGGGGAGGGAAGAGAAAGATGAATTCAGCTTTGGAAATAATATATTTGAAGTGCCTGTGGGACAAGCAGTTTTAGATGTCTAATAGACAATTGGAAATGCAAGTGAAGAGTTTAGGGCTGGTTGAGTAGATACGAGAATCATCAGCATAGAAAGCAGAATTGAATTTATGGGAGCTTATGAGATCACCATTTTAAATAGCATAAGGGGAGAAGAGAAGAAGGCCCAGAGTAGAGCACTGTGAAACACCCACATTTAGTGGGCATGACCCTAAAGGATCTAGCAAAGGAAATTGAGCAGTTAGATAGACTGGAGGAAAAGAAGGATAGATTAATGTCAGAAACCTAAAGAGAAGAAATTATTAAGGAGAAGAGGGTGATTAATAGTGTCAAAGATTTCAGTGAAGTTGAGAAGGATAAGGATTGTGAAAAGGCCATTAGATTTGGTAATTGAGAGATCATTGGTAAGTTTAGAAACAGCAGTTTCAGGTGAGGTCAGAAAGTTAAGAAAAGAGTAAAAACAATGCAAGGGAAGGCATAAACTACAGACAGCCTATTAAACCGTGTTAACGTGTTCATTCTGTTTGTGACTCCTTCACTTGTCCCTCACCTAGCCTTCAGGTTTCTTCAGAATGGAGAGGAATCATGGTATAGGGTCAAGAACACTAGATTTGAAATTGGGGGAGACCTAGGTTCCATTCTAACTTTTTACTTCTTGTTGTGTGACATTGGTTAATCACTTAATTTCTCTGAACCACAGAAACCCAGGGTCAAAAGGGATCTTTGGGCTTAAGATTGGTGGGTATTCATCACAGGTAGCTTAGACCCAGACCTACCTCACCAGCCCCTAGCCATCTTCATGTACTTTTCTCTAGTCCCCATTTTCCATTCTTCTCTCCAAGCTTCCATCCAGGGACACTGAGCTTTACACCAGTGCACACTGATATGTAGCACATGATCAGATGCACCATGCTACTCATAATCATCTTAATGCCAAGTGAGGGTTTCCTTTCTCACTTCCTACTTGTGAGAGAGGAAACCAGACTTGTGAAACCAGATTCAGGTGAACACTATCAAAGCAGTTCTTCCTGCTTACTACCCCTGGACATGTATTTGGTTCCTTTGTAAGTGTACAAGTTTCTTGAGGGCAGATGCTTTCCAATGTTTGTATCTCTGGAGGAATCAGGGCTTAGGAAGTACCTAACAAGCATTTTTTCCATTCTATCTCAGGGACCATCCAGACTAATCCATTTCAGAATAAGAATATTCTCTAAAACACAGCTGAAAGGTAATCATCCAGTCATTCCTTAAAGAAGTCGATTGAGGGAAAACGTGCAATCTCCCAAAGCAGGCCAACTTTTTAATAATTTTTAAAGAAATTTTTCTTTTTTCACCATTTTCTTAATTCACAGTTAAGTTGAGGTCTTTGCCTTTACAACTTTTAAACATTGTTTCTAATTTTGCCCTCCTGAGCCAAGTGGAACAAGATGAATCCTTCTGAATGTTATTCTTCAAATGAATGAATTTAGCTATCATGTTCACCTCCAGGCTAAATATCCCCGATGTCTTTAGCTGATTGTCATATGTCATGTGCTCAAGCCAGGATACTATAGTAGAAAATGATGAGTCAGAGAACCTAGGTGTGAATCTGAACTTGGCTATTAACTATTCAACCTTGGGCAAGTCATGTAATATTACCTACTTTCAGTATCCTTGCCTATAAATTTAGAAGGCTGGACAAGACGGCCTCTCTCTTCCCTTAAAGCTCTAATTCAATGATTCTTTGATTTCCTTGGAATTATTTGTCCTCTTCTGTACATTCCCCAGCATATCAATGTCCTTCATAAAATGTGGCACTCAGAGCTAGACAGATGTGATATTGCAATGGCAGATTACAGAGAGGCTATCAATTCCTTAGTCATCTGTAAAATGAGAATAAAAATTGTAATACTTACCTTGCACAGATGTTGTGAAGAAATAATTTGTAAACTTTATAATTCTATATAGATATGACCTGATTATAATAAATTCCTGAAAGATATAAAATTACTAAATTAACTAAATAAATAAATTCTTAAAAGAAGTAGCATGGTGTATTAGATAGAGTTCTGGACTTGAGGTTGGGAAGAACTTGGATTTTAATTCTGCCTCTGAATGTATTATGACTATGTGAATCTGGGCAACTTTTAGCCATTATGTTCCTTAGACAAGTCTATGATTTACCAAGTAAATCATCCAATATTGTGATCTGAACTGGTGGAGGGGAATTCCCATATTATGAGTATCTTACTCTGATGAAATCAGTGAAATTACTGATCTTTCAAAAATTCCCATAATGAAGTCCTGAGGGACTCTACCTCTATGTTGTTATTCAGTCATTTCAGGCATGTCCCACTCTATTCATGACCCCATTTGGGGTTTTCTTGGCAAAGACGCTGGAGCGGTTTTCCATTTCCTTCTCCAGTTTGTTTTACAGATGAGGAACTGGAACAAACAGGGTTAAGTGGCTTGCCCAGGGTCATACAGCCAGTAAGTGTCTGAGACGAGATTTGAATTCATGAAAATGAGTCTTCTTGACTCCAGGCCTAGTGCTCTATTCATTGTGCCATCTAGCTGCCTCTGTTGCGTACATCATTCCAGTGCTCTTGTGAAAGTGTGTAGGCCTTTTATGGGCCTAGATTTCAGGTACTGTATTAGTGAAAATAAGTCCTTTTTGTGTGATTCTGAGAAAGAGAGGAGATTCCTGAGAATTTCTCTGTAACAAGCAATAGGAAATGTTGAAAATTATTTAAATTTCCAAGGACTAATGGGCAATGCTTCCAGATTATTCTCTAAGGAGGCTTGAGTATGAATGAATGAGTCTGAGATTAATTCTTTCCTGTCACCCTCTGTTCCTTGTACTCAGGTAGAACACGTGAAGAAGAGATAATGCTCTCTCATAGTTATTGAGCACCTGCTCTTTAAAAAGTGTGACTTTAAGTGCTATGCATATTCTAAAGAATGATAATACCATTTCTGCTCTCAAGGAGCTTATAATACAGTTATGCTACTCATACATTTCAGAGAGGGAAATAACACCATTTGTATGTTTTCTGGTGATTAGCATGCAGATAATCTGACCAGTCCCTTCTCTATCTAATCTTAAGTTTGAAGACTTAAATGGGCGAGATTAACATTTTAATTTTCCAAGAAAATAATGTTTAGGTTATTTCTTGACATGATGATCACTCTGCCTTCAAGTATTAGGAAAGATATTAAGCAAAAGAAAACAATCAATTAAGCTCTTCATAAGACAGGGTTACCTTTCTAATATGTCAATGTTTCTTTCAAAATTTCCCAGGATTTGTTTTCAGTTTCAGTAATTTAAATACATTCCCATGAGATTGCAGAAATTATATTTTATTTTTTATAATACTATTTTGGATTGTGTGACATTATTCTAATTATTCCTGGCAATAATCCTTTTCAATTTCTCTTATTCTGTCTTACTACTGTTTGCCAATAGGGCATTTAAAAGTTAAAATGTAACAACTCAAATCTCTTGTGCATGTGGTTTTAAATAATTTAAGATAGGGGCAGCTAGGTGGTGCAGTGGAGAGAGCACCGGCTCTGGAGTCAGGAGTACCTGAGTTCAAATCTGACCTCAGACACGTAACACTAGCTATGTGACCCTGGGCAAGTCACTTAACCCCATTGCCTATCGCCCCCCCCAATAAAAATAAATGAATTAAATAGTTTAAAATGATGAAAACAAATGGTGACTGGGAAGAGCTAGTTTTGTTTTTTGGTTCCAACTTTTTCATATTCTTGTAACTATATATTTGGTATATCAAGACAACATTGGAGAATGAGAAGCAGCTTTGTGGATTAACAGAAACAGTCTATAAACACAAGCATAAATATGTTCAAGAAACAACTATAAAAATAGCAAACACATGTATGAGTGTGACAAATGAAACATCCTGAAGTTTATAGACACAGTCTATCCTGTTGCATTCCAACTAGAGAATTTAGAATTTATCATTGTGCGGAAAACCACCATTTTCCTATCTTCTGCTTAAAAACATTCCGGTGGTGGTGCTAATGGTGGTAGTGGTGTGGGGAGTGAGGAGATGGGGTGAGGAAGGCAGTCAAAGATTTGAAGTCTGAAGATCTGACTTCAAATCCCAGTTTTACTGAACACTGTCTGTGCTACTGGGCAAGTCTCTTAAACTCTTTGGTCCTCAGTTCCTCATTGTAGTAAAATGACAGCGCTGGCCTAGTTGGCCTGTAAGGTCTTAATCTATGACATTCTGCTGTTCTATATATAATTAATTTTGCTTTCCTTCTTCCTCCCATGTGACAATGATTTTTCGCTTCTCAAATTTCGGATAGTCCTTTGTGTAAGCTTCTTTGCATTTAGAACACTGTGGCTTGCATTATAGTGATTTGTTTATGCCTTGTCCTCTGAGCACTTGGAGGGCAACGATTTCGAAAGATTTCATTTTTTGTGCTCCCAACTCCAAACAGAGATATGCTCCTTGTAGGGACTTAATAGATACATGTTGAATTGAATTGAATTGAATCCTGAAGAAATTTGTGGGGCTTCCAAAGAGCAAGACAGCACTGCCATCTGGTGGCAACTACTAGACTTGCAGTCAAAATTTCAATTATGAAATTACATTAGACTTTTTGCAAATTCTTTCATTCCATCACTCATGTATTCATCACATATATATTGAGTACTTGTTATGTACAAGGTATTATGCCAAACTCTGTGGGAGATGGAAAGATAGTTTATATGAAGTCTGTTTGATCCACTACCTTTTGTTGTGGTTGCACTTAAAAAAATTCCCTATATCTCTTAGAATATGATAGATATTCTATTATATATTATATATTAGAATATAATAGATATTCTAATAGATATGTTTGACAGTAATTATAGTGCTTTATAACCACTGTATGTAAACCACTTTGGAAAATAAAGGATTCATTGTTCTTAATCTAATGATTGGTGAGTTTAAAAAAATATTCTTAAAGGATTGCCTATATCCTATGATCATCAAAGGGATTTGAAAATAACTTTTATCACTTTGTATGAAGAATGAACAACAACATGTTTCTCAGGCAGCATATGAGCTTCATGTATGCAAGGACCATTTTATTTTTGATTATGTACCACCTATTTATGTAGGATACAAATATCATTTCACATAGTGAGTACTTAGTAAATTCCTGTTAAGTTTGCATTATCTTAAATTAAAAGTGTTTACAAATATATCCCCTTAAAAATTACCTATTGATCTAATTGCTCTTGGAACCAGGAGACATGCAGTGTCCCACCATCTGATCACTCCATGCTCTGTATTTGTAGATTAGGAAGAACAAACCAAGAAGCTGCTAGAATTAATGGAAAACTCCCTTAATTCATACATCATGTAAGCCATGAAGCCATCTCATCTTGTCCCAGACTCCTTTAACTACTGTCGAATTTTAGCGGCTGCTCTACCACTGAACTCCGGGTTCAGTGTCGGACTGAAATAAAGCATGTGTAAGTCATTGACTAGTTAAAATAAGGGGTTTTGCTTTGCCTTAACATAACAAGCACATGCAACGAGTACACAGTAGCATTTTGCTCCAGGCAGAATATGATGAAGGACCTAGTGAATCCCATGGTCTTTAGAAATCCTCCATGTTGAAGTGGTCCTGTCTGGATGTGTTTGATTATGACTTTTTATGCCATTAGGTGACCAGAAAGTTGTATCAAGGAAACCACCAATTAGATCTCATGACCACTTTGCCTCTTTTTAGGGAAAACTAATTTACGTTGGCAGGAGGGAAGGATGAGGGATGGGCCTAACTCATATTGAGGGTAAAAACTGTTAGCTATTTCTTTAGGACCCTAGACTTGGCAAAGTCAGGGCAGCTTAGAAAGTGAATAGGTTTCTACATGCTCATGTGGGAGGTATGAGGCACTGTGGTGAGGGTGTAGACACTCTCTACGCTGCACAAATGTTAAGCTTATTTATTGCACTACTAAAAATTTGCAAGAAAATTCTTTGAACAAATAAGCACTTCCTCACATTATCTGAAAGATTAACTTTCGGTGATTAAACTTTTCTATAGAGGAGATACAAATTCTTTCTTCCATTGCAGTGGACAGATTGTGAATCACCAAAAAATGAAGAGTTTTCTGCTGACTACTTATACATGATAGGACTTAGGAAATCATGATAACAATTTAAGGTGATTTTGGACATTGGCTGGTGGGGGATATTTAGTTATGAATGAAGAATATTGTCATTTCATGCCACATTCATTTCAAGTGAGATCATCTTTAAAGTTGTGGTTCACATGAGCAACAAGATGGAGCATTAGACATTTTCTCTGATCCTTACAACTTCTGAAACGTCTCCAAAACAGGAATTGCACCACGAAGAGAAAGCAACTTTAGCTTTCTCCATGGTCAGTATGCCCAAGAAAACAATAACAACAACAATAACAAATACAATCCATGAACTGATGCTTACTAATCCTGAGATTACTTAGAAACTTAGAAAGAAGTTGTTGTGGGAGACTTAAGCTCACAACACAGGCATATAAAATCCACACCCTGGTTCTCCCTCCTTCTTTTAGTGTCATGGAGACTCCGACTCCAAGCTGTAGAAATTTGTTCTGCCCTGGGACAGAAAATTAGACAGTTATAACCCCTCAGGAGCAAAAGCCTGCCAGGGACCATAACCCTGTGGCACCAATGTTGCAAAACTCTGAAATGATGCTTTCAGACTAAAGAACTAAGGAACAGAGGGAGAAGGACAGCATACCAGGTCAAGATGCTATGTGTGTGAGAGGCTGCGCAGCACTCCATTAAGTCTGAGAGAAAGAGCACAACATCTAGCTGGGACCCAGCTCTGAACATTCAAAAGTCATGTTGTTGGGGCAGGTAGGTGGCGCAGTGGATAGAGCATTGGCCCTGAATTTAGGAGGACCTGAGTTCAAATCCGGTCTCAGACACATAACACTTACTAGCTGTGTGACCCTTAGCAAGTCACTAAACCCCATTGCTTAGCTGAAAAACAAACAAACAAACAAACAAAAGTCCTGTTGTTTAGAGACCAAGGCTGGTGAACCATGAATTGTCTAGTGTGGGAGGAGTCTGATATACTTTGAGATATAGCCCCTCAAAAAAGCACAATCATACATGAAGGAGTCAGAAAATGAGTTTTAAGGGAAAATAAGGGGAAAAAAGAAGATTTGAGGAAGAAGAAAATTCAAAAAACTTAAACAGATAAAGCAACAGAGAAAACCATGACAATAGAAGGAAATATGGCCTCCAAATCTAATAAACAAATTTAGGCAGCTATGAATAAATACAAAGTTAAATGATCTAACACTTGATGAAATAGAGGACTCTGTGGTTATGAGGATATGGAACTACAACATGCTGTTTCAGAGCAATTCAAAAGAGAAATGAGAATTATGAGAGCAAGATGTATGACCTACACAACAAAAATAATGGGTAGAATCAGAAAAATGAATTTTCAATGGCAAGCCTCACCAAAGAAACAAATGAGAGAACAATAGATTGACAATGTTAATGCACAGAAGTGAATGAAACAACAAAAAAAATAATTAAAAGAAAAGATGCAAACTATATGAGTGAAACATACTGATTTCAAAGACAGGATGTGTAGAAACAATCTAAGCATCATAGGCCCACCAGAAGAACATGACAGGACAATAAAAACCAAAACCTTATGATTAAAAGAAAATATGTAAACTATGCAAGCAAAACACACTGATCTCAAAGAGAGGATGTGTAGAAATAACTTAAAGATCATAGGTTTACCAGAAGAGTATGACAGGACAAAATATCTTAACATCATAATGAAAGAATATATTGAAAGATAGAACAGAAAAAATAGAATAGAAAGAAAGAAAAGAAAAAATAGAATAGGAAGAATAGAAAGGAAGAAAGAATAGAAAAAAAACTACTCAGAATTTTTGAACATAGAAAATGAAATACCAATGGAAAGAATTCATAGATTGCCTCCAGAAACAAAACAAAACAAAACATAAAAAAGCTGCAAATTCCAAGACATATATTAATTGAGTTTAAAAATTCAATTCAATTCATAAAGTTCTGCAAGTGATCAGGAGAAATTAGAAGAAAAGGAAATTTGGATAATGCAAGATTATTCTGCACCCTCCAGAAAATGTAGGAAGGAATGGAATAATGTATTCTGAAGAGCAATATAACTCAGCAAGCAACCCAGCGTGAGCTGCCTTACAAACCTGAGCTTAATCGTATGTGAAAAAAGATGGACATTCAATAATAAAAACATAATTGAAACAGTTTGAGAAAGAAAACCAGAACTGAAAAGATTATTTGCTCTTTCAGATACTCCAAACAAGAGAAATGCAAGAGGAGTAAATAGATGCAATAGAAAAGGATAGCAATCAGAGGGACAAGTGGGAGACTTCTTTCTAAATGTACACAAGGAGACAGAGGTGAATGCAGAAATCTGGTAGAAGTCAACAGTGATGAGGCAGACAGGGGCATTATGGACTTTAGTGACACTCTGCATACAGGTGAAATACATTTTCTGGGGATGCATCACATTGCATACAACATGGGAAGGTACATGAAAGTGGAGAGGGGAGATGGGAATAGAGAGGAATAAGTGATGTGCCAGGTTTAAATCAAATGAGATCATCTCAATTTTTTGTCATTTCCTGGTGGAAATGAATCTAGACCTGGAGTCAGAGGACTGTGTTTGAATTCTGTGTCTATAACTTATTCTGTGTGTTATTCTGAGTAAATGGATTTGCTTCTTTAGGCCTTAGTTTCCTCATCTGTAGAAACCAAGGCTGTACCAAATTATCTCAAAGCACCCTTCCAATTCTGATATTCTGGGTCTTACATGTACGTGGTTGTGAAGCACCACAGAAAGAAATTTTGATATCCAGATTGTCCAAATTTCAGTTAAGTCAGAATCTGCCTAATGAACAAATATATGGAATATCAGAGTTAGGAGGTCAATCTATACTTGAAAATGGATCCCATTTTCAGGATTCTAAGTCATATAATTCCAGTCACTTCTTTTGTCCACTTGACATTCAAATTCATTAAAGCTTTCTCCTCTAAGGAATCCATTCTAATACAAGCCATAGGGCCTCAATTAATAACAGGATAACCTAGAAACAAAAGAAACTAAATGAAAATAACATTTTTAAAAAGACATATGAGGAGTATATAGTACTTACTAAGGAAATTGATATCCTACCTAGGGTACCTTATATCAGTCTAGGTTTACTTGTTCATGACTCAACAAATATGTAATTAAAGAGCAATCATGTGGAAAAAGATGCTATTATAAAGGGACTCCTCTCCTCTGGTGTTTTTGAATTGCAAGGACCATTAGCCACCTGAGTTTCAAATCATCAATTTCATGCCCAATTCTCTGAAGCCTAAACTCTGTTTCTTCCCCCCACCCCACCCCCAAAAGGCTCACATTTGTTGCTATATTCAAGGCATTAAGTTAGAGAAGAATAAACTTGCTTAATTGTCATAAGCTATATTGCAATAGGATTGTAAATAAAGGAAAGATATTTGTATCAAGAAGCATTTCAACAGCAGCATATTTTGTCCATGATATTCAAGGTCCAAATTCAGCTGAGGTCCTATCTATTTTGCAAGATTTGCTAGAGATGACTACAGAATATAAGAGCATTTTTGGGATTGAGAGGCAACCATGGAAAAAATATAGATGGAAAGTTTTTTTTTTTAACACCACCCTGATATGGTACATGGTATTATTCTAACACTATAATTTGGGTAGTTCTTATCGGAAATGTAGTCAACTTTCCAATCAACAATCCCATCCAATCCTATGATGAATAAATGAATGAAAAAAAGTGCTTATAAAGTATTTGCTGGTAGAAAGTTTCTATAAGGGATACAAAAAAGAAAAATAAGGCAGTTTCTACTCTCAAGAAGCTTATATTCTAGACTGTTGAACTCGGAGTCAGGAAGGCATGAGTTCAAATCCTATCTCAGATACTTACTAGCTGTGCAACCCTAGACAAGTCACTTAATTTCTCTTAGCCTCAGTTTGATCATCTGTAGAATAGGGATAATAATAGTACCAACCCCTTAGGACTGTTGTGAGAATCATGTCAAATAACATATATAAAGGGTTTTTCAAGCCTTAAGGAGCTTTATAAAGGCTAGCTATTATTGTAAGCTAGAGAGATAACACATATTGAAGATATCAACTTCAAGTCAGGTGGAAAGGTCCCATGGTCCTTAGGATGCAGTGGTAAAGAAGATGGTAATGCTCCTTTTTTAATATAATTTCCACTGATAAAATAATATTAAATTACATAAATAATACTAAATAGTAAATTAAAAATAAATAAAATTTAAACATTAAATTAAATATCAAAATAAAATAAAATAACATTAAATGTTGAACCACTTGACAGTGCCAGGGACTTTAGGGTTGAAAACTTTATTTTCTGGGTCTTCAATAACTGTGACTGCAGAACCTGCAGAAGCAGCTGCCAGGCTAAAATTCCATGGGAATAGATTCCTTAAATGATGGCTTTTGGGATAGGATTGAGAGTAGCACAAGTGGTCTTCAGGACTCTGGGGCTTACTTGTCCATCAATGACAATTAGTGGTAGTGGTAGCAAGGAAGATAGGCTTCTTCTTCCCAGTGATTGCACTCTTCAATGATGGTTGGAAGAGGGCATTCTGGTATCAGGGTCTGTGGCATTGGGGGAGCACTATGATTTTCAGGGCTCTCCGGTTCATGTACTTCTCCACTGGGGCCTGGGTAGAGGGAAGTTGTGATTAAGTTAACAGTGGTGGTTTGATTTCCCTAGCATCTATTGCCTCCTGATTCTCCCCCAGGATGCTTTTCCAGCACCGTAATTAGTAGTTGGTTGGAACGTATCCTCAGATGATAACTGTAGAGGCTGGGCTGGAGATTGCATTGGTGGGCTTGGGGGCAGCAAGGTGTTGTGAACCTCAGCGCTCAGGTTTACCTGTTCTGTGGAGCAGTTGATCAGCACTCAGTTGTGGTGGTAGTGGTGGTAGAGAGGAAGATGAGCCCTTCTCCACAGTGATTGCTCCCGCCTTCCCCCTGTAGTAATGGCTGCAAGGCTGAGATGAAAGTAGAACCAATGGTCTCAGAAGCAATGCTATTCCCAAAGTTCTTGGGTTCAACATACTGGGATACCTCCAAAAGGGTCTGAATTGTGGTTTAAATTATGCGACACATGCCACCCCTTGATTCTCCCTCAGGGTAATTTACTGCTTGAGCTTGGCTGGATTTCCTTTCCCACAGGATTCATTAAGTATCTGTCATGTACAAGGTACTGTACTAGGTGCCAGGGTTACAAACACCAAAATGAAAACCAGTCCCTGTCCCTAAATAGATAAGCATATGCTCAAAGGGAAAAGTCTTTTCTTGGTTCCCACAAACTTTTATTTTTCTTGTTCTAACCCTCTCATCCTTCATTTTCATTTGTCTGTATTCAAATGAATGAAGACTTGGATCAATCACTTTGTTACTGCTCTCAAGGGCATTAGAATATCAGCCTGAACTGAGAAGCCAAACTGATTCTTACAAATATTGGCTGAATATTCCAAAAATAAGTTATAAGGAGACTTTGAAAATTCTGATTCATTTCTGAATATGAACCTATGAGTGAAGCTGGTGTCGGAAGGCCATGTGGTTCAGTGAGAAGCATGCTGCCTGATTTGGAGTGAAAAGATCTGGGTTCGGGTCCTGACTTTGCCACTTGTGTGAGCTCAAAAGTGTCAATGGCCAGATTTCAATTTGAGTCTTCTTAACTCCAGGCTCAGAGTTCTGTCCACTGAACCACCTATGACAGGATACTCATAGGTGACCTTTAGATGGTTTGAATAATAACAGCTAAATGCTAGTTCGGAACTATTATTTGTTCAGATCCTAGAAAAGCGGGGAGTGCTAACGTGGATCCAGGGTACCATCTCATACGTCACAGGGGGAAAGGCCATCCAAGGTTTTGGTCACTGTTCTTGAATAGGTGATTTGTGATGAAGATTCTTATATATCTAGGGAATGGTAGGAGTAACGTTTCAGAGGAGATCTCTGCGCAAACTCAGTGCAAGACTAGAGGAAATAGCCAAGTTCTATGGAATTCATTGGGCAGCTAGGTGGCACAGTGGACAGAGTGCAGGGCCTGGAATCAGGAAAACTCATCTTCCTGAGTTCAAATCTGGCCTCAGACACTTACTAGCTGTGTGAACCTTGGGCAAGTCACTTAACCTTGTTTGCCTCAGTTTCCTCATTTTTAAAATGAACTGGAGAAAGCAATGGCAAATCACTCTAGTATCTTTGCCAAGAAAATCCCAAATGGGGTCACAACTGAAAAATGACTGAACAAAAAAGGGAATCCATGGAATGTAGCTGTATCGCTATAACTGTAATCCACAGCAAGGAGAGTTATATCTATCATCAGAGGAATAGAACTAAGACTTTCCCCCTTTGCCTCAGTAGAGAATGCACCCTGGCATGACAGCAGTAGGGTTGAACTATAGAATACTGTGAAGAAGACATCATCAACTGGGGCAGCAGTGAGCAGCAAGAAAAAACATCTGGGGCTACCTGCTACGAGGATTGATATCAATATAATACTGGCTGCTCATAGAGTGAAATGTTCAGGATTAGAAAGGACTTCAAAGGCCATCTAGTACAATCCTCCTTGCCCCCATTTTACAGATGAAGAAAGTGTAGCCCAGGTCCTTGGACGAAAGCCAGCGCTCTCTCTGCTGTTCCTCACTGCCTCTCAGTATTTTGTTCCAGGCTTACATGTGGGAATAAAAGTTAAGAGAGACAATCCCAATACATAGTCTTGAGCCTGAGATACATAACAGTATTATCCACCCCAGAACTTCATAGCAGAAATCCACACTTAGTGACCAGAAGTGAAGTAGAACAGAATTTGGTGGCTTAGCTCGTTTTGATATGTCCTCAGTAACTAAGGGAAATAAGTTTAAAAACGGAATGAACATTTTAGTATGTGGTTAAAATAGTGGTGACTTAGACTGCACACCTTTTCCTACTACTGTATGTCATTTTGTCAGTGCACATCACTCCTTATCCAGCTGTAGTACAAATCTCTTTTTGAAAGGTAGCAGAGAAATCCAGTCAGGGGTGTGGGGGAGCCAGTTGGAACTGCCCCCCCTCCAGGTTCCATTGTTAAATTTTCAGCTTAGGTATTTACACCTCCGAAACTGGTAAATGAAACAAATCAGAGCTTGATTTATTGTTTTATTGATTGTTGATTGATAAAATGATGGAGATAGTATTAATGCAGATTCAATACAGAAGTGTATCATGGGTACATTTCTATTTTTTTTTATTTTTGGAGAACTGGTTGTTAAACATTTACTAGCACATCCCTGGATCTAGCAATTCTTCTCTTCAGCAATAAAAATATGATGATTGAAATCTCATATCTCTATATTGCCAGCAGATTTGCAAAGAATTTTCCTTACAACACCTGTGATTTGGATAGTGCAAGTATTATTATGTCACACAGCTTGTCAGCATCTAAGCCAGGCTTGAAATGCAGGCATTGTCTCGAAGACCAGTGCTGTCCCCACTATATCCTGCTACATTGGGCCTAGCATCCAATATGGTTCCTTAAAGCCTTATGCAATATCATTTATTCATATTTATTTCCTAGGTTTTGTTCAAAAAATGATTTGCAAGAATATCAGGATTTAACCACATTAGTAGGAAGAAGGAAGGAAAAAGGGAAATGAGAAGCTATAAAAGGAAAGGGCTGAAAAAGAAAGAAGAAAGAAGAGGAACAAAGAAGGAAGAAGGGTAAGAGAAGGATGAAAGGAGGACATATAAGACAAAGGAGGGAGAAAGAATAATAACTAGAAAGAAAAAAGAAAGAAAACAAAAAGGAGTGAATGGTGTCTGGGACACTCACAACTGCAATTTGAATTGTGTGTGTAGGGATGTCCAGTAATGTCTACTTGCTTCTGTGCTGCCTACAGGCATCTCGGGGGCAGGAATTTCTTTGCTTATTGCAGAGTTTTAGGAGTTGCAATGTTATCTGCACTACTGCTTGGGTAGTTGCAGTGTGCTCTGAGTTTGGGGTCCTGATTTTTTCCATCCATATTTCAGTTAGGTTGAGCAAGTTTATTTTTTAGGGGGTGGGGTAAAGTGGAGGGAGTAACAGTGATTTCACAATTTCATGGAATGCTGGGTGTGGAAAATTCTACAGGTAGAGATCACTAACTAATCTGTAACTTCTAGTGTTAGAGCAGAGACTCTTAACCTGGAGTCCATGGACTACTGAGGGGTTCATGGATAAATTTCAGGAAATCTGTGAACTTGGATAGAAAAGAATCTTTACCTGCACTAAACCCTAACTGAAATTTAATGATTCCTTTAGTTATTTGAAAATATTATTCAGAGGAGTGGTTCAGAGGCTTTACCATTCTACCATCCATGACGCAGCATTATTATAAATCCCTGCTTTAAAGAACTACCTTGACCACTTGGAGGTTAAGTAATTTGCCCCTGATTTTACAGATATTGTACGTCAGAGACAAGATATGAACTCATATTTTCCTGATTCCAACTCTAGTCCATTTGTGGCAGACATAGGACTTGTAGCTAGATTTTCCTAGCTCCAGTCATTGCTGGTCCTTTAACAGTGTGGTAGGTGTCATTATTATCCCCATTTCACAGATGATGAAACTGAAGCTGATAGCAGTTGAAGGATTTGCCTAGTATCACAATCTAGTAATTGAGTTAGGTGAGATTTGGCCCCACGTGTTCTTGGCTCTATGTCACATACTTTTTAGTCTAACTCATGTTAGCGATAATAGATAATAAGTGTGTTTTGGAAGCTGTCATAAAGAATGTAGATAGAGTATAGCCAGTCAGTTACAACAGACTGATTAGGAGAGCACTATAATGTTCTGCAATGATTTAAAATCTATAAATATTGAGGAGGGAGTTGGAACATTTAATTGGGCATGCAAGAGTACAATAATGAGAAATGAAATTACACTTAGGGTCTATTACATCAGTGAAAACAGCATGACATTAAGGATTATTAGGATATAGAATAGTCTCTGGAGGGAAGCTCTGGAAACTCTTCCCTTAAAAGTGATATTGGTCACAGGAATTAACAGACTTCCTGAGGAGTTGAAAAAAAGGATACCTTGTAGGTGATGTCACAAATAACTGAAAACATTTTCATTATTATTATATGGTTGGAGAGTAACTATAATCTATCTAGGAAATTTGAATCATATTTTGTTCTCTATAAATGTCATAAAATTACAGAATTTTACTGTTTAAAGGGATCTCAGAGGCTGTCTATCCAACCTGTATCTCAATCAGTCAATTAAAATTTATTAAGTGCCTACTATGTGCCAGGCAGTGTGCTAAGCACTACAAATACAAAGAAAGGCAAAGGACACTCCTTGCTCTCAGCAATCTCACAGTAGAATGGAGGAGACAACACGGACAGCTATGTACAAAAAAGATATATGCCAGGCAAATTGGAGATAATCCCTAGAGAAGAGGCACCAGCATTAGTGGGGATCAGGAATGGCTGCATGCAGAAGATGAGATTTTAGCTGAGATTTGGAGGAATCTGGGAAAGATAGGAGATAGAAATGAGGAGAAAGAGCATTCTAGGCATAAGCAGACAGTGAAAATACCTGGGGTATGGAGATATAGTGTCTTTAGTGATGAAAAACAAAGAGATCAGTGTGTATTGAGTTTAAGATGTGTACAGTACATCTCCAGGGGTGAGTATCCTGCAGCCTTGAGGCCAAGTGTGGCCCTCTAGGTCCTCAAGTGTGGCCTCCCTCTGCCTTTTCAGTCAAAGGGCCTCACTTGAGGACTTAGAGGGCCACATGTGGCCTTGAAACCAAAGATTCCTCACTCATGATAGAGCATGAATGGCTTTTACAATAGTTAGTGACAAATGGTCATCAAACCTTTGCTTGAGGACTTTGAATGACTGAAAAATACTCTTTTCTGAGGTAGTTCATTGTACCATGGGATAGCTCTAATTCTTAGAAAGTTTTTCCTTACATCAAAATTCAATTTGCATCCTTTCAACTTCTATTCATTGCTTCTAATTTTACCCTCTGAGGCCAAGGAAAACCACCCTTTCCCCTCTTTTTTGGCTATCATCTTCCTCTTAAGTGTGCTCTTCTCTACAGCTGCTTATGATGTATTCTGAATTCAAGGTGCTTTACCATCCTGGATGTCCTTTCAGAGAAATTCTTGTTTGTAACTGTCCTTGAAAAAATGTGATATCCTAGGGGCAGCTAGATGGCACAGTGGATACAGCACTGGCCCTGAAGTCAGGAGGAGTTCAAATCTGGCCGCAGACCAAACACTTGACACTTACTAGCTGTGTGACCATGGGCAAGTCACTTAAACCCAATTGCCTTAAAAAAAAAGAAAGAAAGAAGAAAAAAAGGAAAAAAGAAAAATGTGATATCCAGGACTAACCAGCATACTTCACATCTGGTCTGATTAAAGGCACTATCAGCTTTTAATTTGGGACATTGTTCCTTTCAATGTAATCTAAGTTTCTAAGACTCCAGATTTTACTATTGGTTCAAATTGAACTTACAGAACATGAAAACTCCAAATTAAAAAAACAAACAAACAACTCACACAGCTGTTTAGACATCTTTCTCACAGGAGAATGGATAACATGAAAGTATGGGAGAAAGATACAGAACTCAGTTCTCTCCCACAACTATTACAACAAAGATTAAGGAAATCCAGCAGACTAGTGATTAGGAAATCCAAGGAAAAACCACACTGGGCTATTTTTCCATCTCTTGTTCTTGGATTCAGTTCTTAGGGAAGTAACCAGGGCAGACTGAAGAATAGGAGTTGATCTATAGCTGTGTCTACAGAAACATGTGTATCCCTGATTTTTGTATCATTAACCAGGATTCTGGACTCAGCCAAAAAACCTGAGCTGGGACATAAGATAAGTAACAAAGTCAGGGTCTGCAGATGTTAAAATAATGGGGAACCTACAGGTTTATTGCTTTGAACCTTCTGAGGCTCCCATCTAGTGGACAGGGGCTGAAGCTAGCAACTATTTACTTGTTTTCCAATAAGGTGCAAGACTGTGGCTGTATTGTGCAGACCCAAACTGGAGTCTGAAGCCTATAAAGCTCATACCAGGAGGGAAGCGATCATAAAGCTTAAGGCTAGAGAAGGAAAGACAATAGAAAAGAGTGAATGAGCTCTTTTTACAGAGTGAGATAAAATCTTAGCTCAAACCAAGAGCTAGTGCCAGATCTGATCTAAAAGATAAGTGTATGGAGTCTAGGGAGACATGCTGAAAAACAGGGACATATAGAGAAGTTAGCTTTCCTTTCCTTCAGCTTCCAAAGTCGTTCTTTCTCTTACAAAGACTGTCTGGAATTAAGAATTTATTTTTCCAAGTTCTTCCACTCTGTCTTTCCTATAGACCTACAACATGGTGTTGTTTTCAGTCGTTTTGGTCATGCCCAACTCTTCATGATCCCGTTTGGCGTTTTCTTGATAAAGAGACTGGAGTAGTTTGCCATTTCCTTCTCCAGCTCATTTTACAGATGAGGAAACTGAGGCAAACAGGATTAAGTGACTTGCCAAAGGTCACTCAGTTAGTAAGTGTCTGAGGCCAGATTTGAATTCAGGAAAATGAATCTTCCTGACTCTAGGTCTGGGAATGTATCCACTGTGCCACCTACCTGCTCACAGCACACTCTCTATCAATTAAGAGTCATATCTCCTTTGCATAGCATGTATCATGATTATCCATGTATTTTCATAAACTCTCCATAGAGGTTTTGCTAAAGTACTCCCTCTGATTCTTTTAATATTTTGATAGTCCCAGTATAGTACCTTAGCTGTCCACTATCCATCTCTCATTCTTTACAAGATCAGTTCATTTCCTATTCTGGTCATGCATATTCTCCATGATATCTTTTATACCATTTCTCATATAGAAGATGACACTGGTGAAATATCAGGTATTATGGAAGGCTAATTATAAAGTAGACCTTTTCAGCATTAGACTAACAACTAAAACATGTCAAGTAATGATTGAGATAAAGGTCACTATTCACTTTTCCAGATTTGATCTTAGTGTAATGTTATATTTTTCAGAATAAGCATTTTACATTTAGTTCAACATTTTAGTTCCCACAACTGAGGGGAAAAGTCACCAGAGTTTGCTTGGATTTTTATTTTATTTTAGTGAACCGTGGTATGGACCTGTGATATCGTATGGATATGGAACACCCAAATAGAAATTCCCCTTGAAAGCAAATGGGTAAATCCATTGCCACACATAGTTTTAGATTCTAGAACATCTTATAGAATTGAAAAAGTTTCAGGTAGGGACCTAATGATAGGCTGTTTAAAAATCAGCTAATAATAACAATGATTTACATATATATATATATATATATATATATACACACACATATATATATATATATATATATATATATATATATACACACACGTAATCTAGCTTTTATGTAATATTGTAAGGTTTGCAAAGTCTATTACAAATACAATCTCATTTGATCCTCACAGCAGCCCTGAGAGGAGTTACTATCCCCATTTTACAGAAGGAAAACTGAGGCAGACAGTCATTAGATGACTTGCTCAGTGTCACACAGTTAGTAAATTTCTGAGGCCTAATTTGAACTCAGATAGTTCTGACTTTAGATTTAGCCCTCTATTCACTGTACCGCTTAGCTGTGTAGAAGTGGCTTGTTACCAAAAAATCAGCCAAAAGTTGATTTTTTTGGCCACAACAACTTGTTAAGACCTAAGAGTTGAAGTAACTTTCCCTGGGTGACTCAGCTTGTATATTTCTATTTCTTTCTTTTTCTTTTCTTTTTTTTTAAAAGCAATTGGGGATAAGTGACTTGCCCAGGGTCACACAACCAGTAAGTGTCAAGTTTTTAGTCTGAGGCTGGATTTGAACTCATGTCCTCCTGACTTCAGGGCTGGTACTCTATCCACTGCACCACCTAGCTGCCCCATCAGCTTGTATATTTCAAAGGATAGACTTGAACTCAGGTCTTCCTGACTCCAAGGCTGGCCCTCATTATTCTATACCATGCTGTACTTCGATAACCAGCTATAGATGGACATCAGATTTTGGAATGTGTCCTCACAACACAAAAGATTTATACATTTTCTTCTTTATTATTATTTTTATTTGAAATAAAGTTGATGTACTACAAAGGCTTAAAAAGATCTATACTTATGTTAGGAAATGGTTCATATCAAGGTTTACATAAACCAGAATACACTTCTGCTTCATTGAAAAATAGCTCTGGATTTATGATCTAGTTCTGGGTTACTGTGTATAAAGCTTCCCAAGTTTTACTGATTTTACCTCCAAAAATGGTATACACACACACACACACACACACACACACACACACACACACACACACACAATGACAAGCCAGCCTGTAAATTGCATTAACAAGAAATAATAGTCTCCACATCTGTTAACAGATAGACTATTAACAACTTATCTTCATTTTAATTTTAGGTTTGCAGAGAGCTGGAGAGTCAAAGTTAAGTGCAGAAAACTGGTAATAGCAACAGACGTAGTTGAAATGTTTAGTTTGCTTTATTTCTTTTCTGAGAACTTACATTTGTGGGGGTAGTAGGAGGCTCTTCTTTTCTTTCTAGAATTAAACATTCATGAAAGAACCAGGTTTGTATTGGTAATTTGGTAATAGAAAAGGAAATGTTCTGCACCACCCAGGTTCATGAACTAATCCTTACCCTTGACTCATCCATCACCTTCTCTCATCTCATCTGTCCAAACCTTGTCCTTTCTACTGTCACATTTCTCATGTATGTCCCCTTCTCCCTCTTCACATGACCATTACCTTAATAAAGGCCCTCTTTACCTCTTACCAAGTTTCTCAGCTCTCCAATCTATATTCCCACAAAGTTGCCAATATGATATTCCTAAATTCTAGATGTGAACACATCCCTCCTTAATAAATGTCAATGGCTCCCTTTATCCTTAAAGATTAAATATAGAATAGCTTTTAAACACTTTATAACCTCTTCACAACCTACCTTTCAAGTCTTATTACACACTCCAGGATTCAGCCAAACTTGCCTTTTTGTTTTTCCTCCCATATGACATTCCATCTCTTGTCTCCTTTGTTTCGGCTGGCTAGCTCCCACAGTAGATATATTGATTGGTGGATAGATTGGTGGAAGAAATAATACATCACATTTCAGCAAGGACACCAACAAACTGGAATGGATCCAGAGGATGTTGACTGGGGTGTCAAGAGTTCTAGAAACCATGCCATATAAAGATTACTTGAAGGAAATGTGTTATCTTTATCATGGAGTAGAAAGAAGACAATGGAAGAACATGGTTTCTATCTTATAATGAATAAAGGAAAAATATTTTCAAGTGCTTACTCAGTATGTTTTGAGCATTGTGCTAAGTGCTAGGCATGCAGAGTGAGAGGCAGAGAGACAGACAGAGAGACAGAAAGTGAGAGAGAGAGAGAGAGACAGAGAGAGAATGAGAGAGAGAGAGACAGAGAGGCAGAGAGTTCCTCCCCTCAGAAAATTTATATCCTTGAGGGAAAGACAATACCTATGTGGAAATGGTGGTCAGGGAAGAGGGCACCTGCAGGATTATAGAAATAATGAGTTAATCTATAGTATAGTCAAATAACATGACTTGTCCCCCACCCAGCAACAATGGTAGTATTCCTAGCAATCAGCTAGGAAGTGACTATTATCTCTTTATCTCTACAGGAGTAAGAACATGGCAATCTATTTCATTTTTCCTCTTAATGACTCTGATACCAGGTAGGGAAAAGCTTTAAAAAAAATCTCTATAACTGACCTTGGGACCCATCTGGTCCTTTGTGTGAAGTGTACCTGAGAACATGGGTCTTTAATAGAGAAATGTTTCATTCAGTAAATGTCCTTTAATCTAGAGTGTAAGCATGTATCCCTTGTAGGTCATAGAAGTTGGGAAGGTAAGAATCTTAAGGCAGTAACTACGAGGGGGAAATCTGAATAAGTTCATCTAGCCACGTCCAGGAGGGAGCACATAGGAACAAGGGTCAAGAATTGAGTCAAGAATTGTATCTAGTGGTTTATGCAGATAATGCATTCTGAGCAACTGGTCCAGTCCCATGCCATATAAACCATGCCATATATAGATTACTTGAAGAAACTATGCTATCTTTATCCTGGAGTAGAAAGAAAACAATGGAAGAACATGGTTTCTGTCTTCAAAATGAGTAAATGAAAAATATTTTCAAGAGCTTACTCGGTATATTTTGAACCATGGTTTCCCAGTCTCCCTTGGAAGAAGCCTATGTATGATTTGTCTGCTCACATGCTTTTCCACTCTTAACATCCACATAAGGCACAGGTGATCCTGCAGAAAAAAGATATCTTTTGCCTTACATATAAAATTCTTGGCCTGGGATTATAGGTCTTCCCAAATCTGCCTATCTGCCCTTCTAGCCGTAGTTAGTATTTCCCCCTTTTATACCAGTCAAACTGAGTTTCTAACTCTTTTCTGTATTTGACAGTCCATCTCCCACCACTGGGCCTTTGCTCAGGGCGTTCTCCCTCATGTGGAATGTTTTCTCTTTGTAATTTCATCTTTTCAAATCCTTGGTGTCCTTGGAAGCACAGCTTAGGTGCTACCTCTTACATGAGGGCTTTCCTCATTGCTCCCAATTGTCAGTGCTCTTCCTGTTTTGAACTTACTTTGGATATGCTTTGTATTTACTTACTTCTGTACATGATACACTCTTCTAGCAAAATGTAAGCTCTTTGAATGCAGGGATTTTTAGTTAGTTTGTTTTTTTACCCATCTTTTAATATACTGCCATGCATACAGTAATAACATTTGTTGAATTCAAATGAGTTACATTGGCAGGCTCACCTGTAGATATATTAAATTAATAATAGCAATTTATTAGCTCCAATTAAGCTAAAGGAAACAATAAACTCCAGGGAAGGTTGCTCAATATTTTCTAATATCAATAAGTTCTAGTGTGCTATGACTCAGCTCATAAAATACTATCACCAATGGCAATGCTAATTGAGTGACCTAATAACAGCATCCTTATATATTTATAATTGATCTAATAACAGTATATGTTTATATATCTTGAGGATAGAATCTTTGTTCCAGAATTACTGAAAAATATTTCTAAAATGTTTTATTTGAGATAATAAAATTTAACTAAATAAAATTTAGTTCTATCATTGTTTATGGCTCTTTCTGTGTTTTTGTTAATGAGTCTGTTTATGTCTTCCTCCCTCCCTTACTTCCTCTTTTCCCTGATTCCTCCATTAGTTTCTGTGATATATTTTGTTCATGCCTTTGAGACTCAGTGGGAATATAGTATGCTCAATTGATGAGGGTCAGATCATTTGAAACAGAGAAGAGAGGACGAAAATGAGAATAAGGGAGTGCTCTCTAATGATGAAGAATGAGACAAAACTTTTTAAAAATGAAAGTATAAGATAAAATAGTGCATTAAGTTTGGCTCCAATGGAAAGAGCTTGGGAGGGAGATGGGGTAGGAAGAAATAGAAATATAGAAAAAGAAAGCCCTGAAAACGGATATATAAACTCTTCTCTCTGTCTCTGTCTCTCCCTCTCTTTTCTGAAGTAACATTACTCTTTTGGCCATTTATTATCTTATTACTAAATCTTTTTAAAGCCATGTTCCATCCACCTTCCACCATCCATGTATCCACTGCCACTATTATAAATGTGGACATCATATTATCAATTTTACTATTATTTTAAAGCATAATTATATAATCATCAGTATCTGTGATTTCATCAGTATAGGAAATTCCCTTGATACAGAGATTTCTCTGACTCAATAAGAATTAAGTGGTGGATAGTTAGAGTTGTTCCACTAATACCCTTGTGATGTCAGGAAAAAATGGGAAAGGCTTGTAACTTAGTGAGTGGACTTTTGTGTATAAAATTTATGGGATAACATGGACAAGCATAGAAATGTATGATTTCCATTCTACATCACTGGAAGGCACTTCCAAATTGATGATCTCACAAGTCCATTTAAAAAAATAATTATTTTATTTTTAATTTTGGAATAAGACAAGCATTTCCATAACATAGTATAATTAAAAAGGATTACACATCAAACTGCAAAACTATTATGTATAACTTGCTATTCCTTTAAAATATATAATGAAGTTATCATGTAAATTTTTTTTTTCCCTCTGTCCCCTCTACCCTAGGCTACCATGACACACAAATATGATGTATGTATGTGTGTGTGTGTATACACACATACACACACACACATACACACATATGTGTATAAAATCATTCTAGTTCTTCCTCTGGATGCAGATAGCATCTTTCTTCATATGTCTTTTGTAGTTAATTTAGGTATTTATAATAGCCAAAATGACTTCTTTTTACTAAAATTTTCTTAATTTTAGACAAATGCTAAAACTTAAATACATAATAAGAAAAGAAAAGAAACATTATAAAGTTAAATATAAAATAAGAAAAAAACAAAAAAGTCATGTACATAGCAAAACATAAGAGAAGTTTCAAAATATATAGTGATAACTTTTCATTTCAAGAAAGCTTATATATTAAATACTGTGTATTATGTTGAAAGCCGTCAATTTTTGCTCTCTTGTAGGTTTTCTTTTGTTCTCTGCTATACACTTTTTACTTTGTTCTTTTTTCCACCCTCCCTCCTCCCTACTTACCACCCCAAGGCTACAGTTGAGCACTGGATATATTTATGTATAGCTATTGACATATACATACACTTATACATATATACACATACATACATACATATATAGACATATACTTTCCCTAAGAGATTCTATTCCTAATCTTTGTTTTTAATGTTTGTGCATATCTCTTTTTTTCCTATCTCTCCTAACTCCTCTACTTTACTTCTACCTGCTACCTTACCCTCCTATTACTTAACCTACCCCTACTCTAGAAATCCCTCCCTTAACCTCCCATTCCCCTAAATCTAAACTCCCTTCTATATCCCCCTTTTAATCTATTCCTGCACCTTCTCCTCCAAAGATCCCTATTTTATCCTCTCTCCCCTCCCTATCCCCTTAGAGTTTTATATCTTTCTCAATTTAAAAGACTTTTTTCTCTTCTAAGTCTGTATTTCCCCCCTTAAACCCATTCCCAATGAGAATGGGTTTCCAAAACTAACAGCCCCCCTCTCTCATCTGATTCCTCTGTATTGGTTCTTTCTCTTGCATCTCATTTGCAAAAGATAATTGCTCTTTTAGCTGTACTTGAATGGTTTTACTTTTTGAAGTCATATCATACTCAGGTCTAACCTAACCTTCCTTATAAATTACCTAATTACTAGTAATAATCTTAGACACAGGTTTTACATTTTTCATACATAAAAGGTAAATATTCTATCCCTATTTAGTTCCTTGTAATTTGTCATTACATGTACCTTATGTACCTTATATTTCTCTTGGCTCTTGTATGTTAACTCTTCTATTGAATTCAGGGTTTTTTTTTTTAAACAAAGACTGAATGTCTGACAATTAATCAAATATTCATTTTTTCTTTTCATTCAGAATTATGCTTAGCTTTGCTGGGTGTGATTCTTTGGCCCAAAGCCCAGCTCTTCTGCTCTTCTACATATAGTGTTCCAAGGCTTGTGTTGTTTAACTCCAAGGCATTTAGTGTCACCACTGCTAGGTCTTGTGTGGTTCTAATTGTGGTATCACTATATGTAAATTGTTTTTTTTTCTTATTGCTTGTAATATTTTGTCCTTGATCTGGGGGTTTCAGAATTTAACTATAATATTCCTGTGAGTTTTCCTCATGGGATCTCTTTCAGGTGGTGATCAGCGGAGTTTTCTGTTTCTACTTTTCCTTCTTGTTCTAATGCTTCAGGAAAATTTTCTCTCATTATTTCTTGTATTATTGTATCACGATTCTTTTTTTGATCAGAACTTTCAGGTACTCCAATTATTCTTATGTTTTCTCTTTGTGATCTGTTCTCTAGATCCATTGTTTTTCTTATGAGATGTTTCACATTCTTTTCTATTTTTTCATTTTTTCTATTTTGTTTTTTTCTCTTCATTTGTAACAACTTCGTTGGCTTCCCCTTGCTCAATTCTAATTTTCAAAATGTCATTTTCTTCTTTAAGATTCTGGATCTCTTTTTCTAATTGGTTGATTTTCTTTTTATAATTTTCTTGTTTTTCTTGTATTCTTTTTCATTTTCGTTTTGACCTACTCTGCCATCTTCCCAGAATCCTCTCCCAAAATGACTTCTTCACTCAAAGTTGTTCTTAAAATAATATTGCCGTTACTGTATCATAGGTTCCCAAGGTGGGCGATACCACCCCCTTGGGGGCTCTGGAAAGATCTGAGAAGGTAGTAGCCTCAGGTGCAATTGGGGGGCAGTGAATAAAATAAGATGGTGATAGAAGCATAAGGAAAGAAGAGAAAATTTTGAAAAACCATTCATACATGTTTCATCTGTTGTGTAACAGAGTTAAAGTCATAGTGATCACACTTTCCAAATAAACACACAAAAAGCAAGTTGTAACTGATCGTGGTCAAGTCTGCCAATAGGTCTTAACAAGCAAGTGTTGGCAGACTAACCTGTCATACATTGTTGAGAAGTCCAGCATACATTGGCAGAAATATGTGCATATAATGACTTGTTTACAATACTATGCTACATGGTTACATGACACAATATGCCATCATCAAAATTTCAATTCAGGAAAACCCCCACAAATTTATAATAAATTATTAAATTTAAGATGCATCATTTTTGAAATGATACAAATTTAAAAAAATATTAAAGGGTTAAAGAAAGTAGATTTCCAAGGGGGTGCTGAGTAATTTTTTTAAAAAGGGGGCGGTAGGTAGGCCAAATAAGTTTGTATACAGTGTATACAACATTCTCTTGGTTGTGCTCATTTTATGCTTCATTATTTCATTGAAGTCTTTCCATGTTTTTCTATGATCATTTTTTTCCCCGAGTGTATTTTTCTAGTTTTGTTACCTGACTGAAAAGTCACATGACACAACAATTTCTCAAGAGTGAATGAGTAAGGGGGAAGCTAGGTGGCACAGTGAATAGAGCACTGGCCCTGGATTCAGGAGGACCTGAGTTCAAATCCGGCCTCAGACACATAACACTTACTAGCTGTGTGACCCTGGGCAAGGCCTAGCTTAAAAAAAAAAGAGTGAATGAGTAAAAGGATGAGTGAATTTATTAGCACATAAAATAAAGCAGGACAGCTGATTTGTGGATCTGGGAAGGCAGCAGCTAAGGTTGGTAGACCTGAAAGATACCAGACTCCCTCCCATGGTGGTGCTGGTTTTCCCATGAAAACAGTGAAGACATAATGGAAGTGAGCAATAGAGTTTTCACTGAAGGCATTTTGGAGATTTTGCTTGGGGGTGGCTGGAGCAGAGTTCAACTCCCTTTGTTTGACTGGGTGAGTTCTTTTGGATCCTATGTCATTAGGGAGAGAATCTTGAGTCCTGGGTAATATGAGGTGGCAAAGTGTTTGAAAGTGGCGTCTATGGCAAAAGGTCCTTGGTAGCACTTTCTAAGCCTTTCTCTTTCCCAATAAAATGAGGAATTTAGAAAAGATGCTCCTCAGTTCTAACAAAGTAGGCTTAAAAAAAAACTTAAGCACTTTAGAAGTATCTTATCTTAAAATCTAAACCCTTCTGTTACAGTTTTCCTTTACTCTCACAACTTCTGGGTTACATTCACCTTCCATTACAAATGATCCAGGTTGGATGTGTCTTCCCAAATGCTTTCAGGACCCTGACAGGCCTATTGAACAAAGAAGAGGGAAAGGGAAGTACAAATTAGTTTAAAGCCTTAGTTTCAATTGTTCACTGTGATTAATAAGATAAACTTTGTCATAGATTTGTGAAAGAAATCGTGGTGGAAGGCAAATCATCTCCACTTACTTTCTTTTTTGTTGATTTGGATTTAGTTGGGATGGAAATGCAGGGACAGGGAACAAGAGGGCTGAACTCTCCCTGACCCCCCTAACCCATACACTACAGTGCTGCTGGCCATTCAAATCTCGTTAGAAGAAGAGGGGAAAATGTGTCAGCCTAAACTAGAGAAAGCCAAACAGGTAATTAAGGCCTTCTTCCAAGAAACAAGAAAGCAAGGATGAGGGTCAAGATTATTGAGCTGTAAGACCAAGTATCAATACAAGCAGAGTTCTTGAGATATCTTGGTGAGAGGAGGAGAATCAATTTCCAATTGGATTGAAGGTAGCTGTAACTTAGAAGTTGAATGAATAGAAAAGAATAAATACCTGAAGGGTTTAGAAGATAAGATGCTTCCAAAGTGTTTTGGTTCTTTTTCTAAAACAAATCAAAAATACCTTTATCTTTAGGTTTAAAAGGAAAGAAAATTAACCCCTATTATGTTAGAACTGAAGGATATTTTAAGGTCACCCCTTGTAATTTCCTCATTTTATAGGTGAAGAAACTGAAGCCCAGAGAAGTCAAGTGATTTACCCAAAGTCATATAGCTATTTAGTAGCTGGTTCTACACTTCAGTATAATTCCAAGCTTTTTTGTCTCTTAGTACAATGTTCTTTTCATGATCACATGTGCCATTTAATGAGTTATATTTATACAACAATTGTATATCCATTTCTTTAAAAAATATGGCAAAATTTATTTTAGAATAAAAATATAACTAGGGAATGACAAGTTAACTTTGCCTAGGGAAGGGACCAAGAATATTGCCATTGTCCAAAAAGAAAATATTACCATCTAGTGGAAATTACCTTGAATTGCAATTGCAAAATCCTAATTGGTTAATTATTATGCTTTTTAGGGGATGGCCCTGGATTATCATCCCTATTTAAGGTGATTTAGCCATAACATACCTGTTTCTTAATTTTTTCTACATCACGGTGTCAGTGATCTTTTATTAGACTGTTTAAGAATACTTTAAATGGATAGTATGGGAGAAGTAGACAAAATCACCATCTCTGAATGGCCCTCAGAGATGGACTCCAGCAAGTATCCTGTGGCTGACTTTTCCATTGAAGTCTCCTTGCCACCCTCATCTTAATATTCTTTACCAGCCTCCCTACTGCCACCATTATTAGCCTATGGGCTTTCCTGACATGTTTATAACATATAATCCCTCCTCTCCTTAGAAAGCATTCTGCTTCAGGGCATGCTGATTCCATCTTGTTCTGTATTAGACACTTGGCTATAAATGACTCCTAGTGAACTACAAGACAGCTGCAATAGCTGATGCCCTTCAGAGTCTCCTTTCCTTCTTCTATCAGAGCAAAAAGACTAAGGTATTGAACAAGAAACATTCCAGAATCTGTGGGGAAAGTTCTCCTCTCACTCTGGCCTGATGGGCTCTACTAAGATGATAACTCCCTCATCTATCTCCTGTAACTAATAACATATAATTTTCTCCAACAAGTATAGTATTCTTTTTTTTTTATAACCACCTGTGATTTATGAATAGCCATCTTTATTTACTTTGTTTCACATAATGATACATGGAAAAATATTTAGCTTATGAAGCCTGCCTCAAAATTTTGTATAAAAAGTATCTCTTACACCAAGTTGGTTGTATCTATCTTGGCTGGCTGGAATAAAGGCTTTTTGTTTCTTTTTCTTTTTCTTTTCTTTTCTTTTCTTCCTTTCTTTCTTTCTTTCTTTCTTTCTTTCTTTCTTTCTTTCTTTCTTTCTTTCTTTCTTTTTTTTACAATATTTTAATCTTTCAATGACATGTTAAAACATTTTTAAACTTTTTTTAAAAAAAGTTTGAGTTCTAAATTCTTTCCCTTCTGCACTACTTCTCCTTCCCCCACTCTGAGAGGATAGGCGGTCTGATATAATTTATATACATGCAATTATGTAAAACATTTCCATATTGGTCATTTTGTACAAGAAGACTCAGAAAGAAAGAAAGAGAAAAATAGCATGTTCAGTCTGTATTCAGACAGTATCAATTTTTTTCTCTGGAGGCTGGTAGTATACTTTATCATCAGTCCTTTGGGATTATCTTGGATCATTGTATTACTGAAAATCTCTAAGTCATTCACAATTCTTCATCATATAATATCGTTATTACTATGTACAGTGTTCTTCCAGTTCTGCTCACTTCACTTTGCATCAGTTCATGTAAGTCTTTCAAGGTCTTTTTGAAGTCATCTTGCTTGTCATTTCTTACATTTTTGCTTCACTCTGAATGGATTTCTTACTGCTATTATCTGACTCTGACCTCAAGAGCCCAGATTGGTGAGTACTAACTTTCTTGTCCCCCCACATCTCAATTCTACTACAATAGTAAATTTGATATAATGTAACTTTATTTATTACAAAAATATATATGCATATGTATACATATATACATGTGGTTAAACTATATAACTATAAAAAATCATGGACTTACAAGTGTCAAGAGGCCAACCCCCTCATTTTATGTCAGGAGACAGAGAATATAGAGTCAACTCACCCAAGGTCACACTAATGGCAAACAGCCAAGTTAGAATTTGAACTTAACTCCTCTGAGTCCAGTGCTTGTTTTGCTAGGTTAATTCAAGTTTAACAAGCTGGTCGTTGTTTAAAATGAAACAGTATCTGCAAAGAAATTCATTAACCTTAAGGTGTTATACAAATGCCAGCTATTATTAAAATTTTGTTTCATTTTGAACCAAATTGGTAACTAACAATAATAACGAGCTATTATCTTAGAGGAGAAGATTACTATGTGAATACTTTGGAGGAGAAAGAATATTTTTTGAGCATCTAATTCATACTTAACATTATGCTAAGTATTGTGATGAGCACAGGGATATGTGTGCATATATATACATACATACACACATATATACATACACACATATCCATATATACCTCCCAAAGAAAAACAAATCAACTGAAACCAGAAATCTAATACTTCCATGACAAAGAAATGACATAATTAGAAGATGCATTAAAAAAATTAAAAAAAACCTACTCCATAAATAATAGATTTAGAGCAGAAAGTAATCTGAAAGATTATTACATTTAGCCCCCTTCTGTCTTAAATAAGAGAAAGACAGGTAATCAGAATGAAAAACAAAGCAAGACCCTGAAAGAGATACTGTATATTTGTGTAAAAGCCTTAATAAGATGTTAAACTGACAGTAGAAATGCATTTATGCCCTTATTTCTCTATCAGGTGCAAATACCTCTCTCAAGCAGAGGACAAGATTAGTGACTGAGAAAACAAATTATACACATTTCTGGGGACTTTAAATAGTCAAGCTTCTGAAGCAGTCAATACCTGGAGCAATTGGAGTTCAAAAGTGGGAAACCAAAAATTGAAGCTGCCTGTGTAAGAGATGCATATGGAGGTGGGGAAAGAATTCCTCCAGAGGACGGTGGTGACTTCAACAGTAATAGCAAGGTTAGAAACAAGGGAGGGATTTGAGGTTAGTTTTGAATATGTTTAGTTTATGTTATCTGTAGGACATTCATTTTGACATGTCCAAGACACAGTAGGAAATGGGAGACTGGAGGTCAACAGAGAGGTTAGGAATGAATAAAGAAAACTGAGAATCATTTGCATAGGGATGATAATTGAACCCATTGGAGCTGATGAGATCACCAAGGGAGACACAAGAGGGCCCATGCAAGACTGAATGTTGGGGGACATCTGTGGTTAGCTGGTGTTACCTGGGTTACCGAGAAGGATTCTTCAGACAGGTAGGGGAAGGAGAGAACTGTTTCAGGAAAACCTAGAGATAAGAAAGTATTAAGGAGAAGAGGGTAAATAACAGTATCAAGTGCTGCACGGAGGTTAAGAAAGATAAAGACTGAGAAAAAAGCATTAGATTAGACAATTAAGAGATGATTAGTAACTTTGGAGACAGCAGTTTTAGTCTAAAGATATTCTGCAGACAGCTAAGAGGAGAGTGAGAGGAAAGAAAGCAACAAATATTGGGTCAATAACTCCCAACCTGAAACTGTACTGGAGACCAGTTAATGAAGGGCAAGTGCCTAGTAACAGAGAACTACTGCCAGGAGCATTTTCTAAGCATTGGTGTCCAAGTTGCTCTGTACACCTTTTTCTGGTTATGCAGAAATAATGATGGTATTCGTGGACAGCATAAATCTTAAAGGAGTTCCTTCCTACAGCAACTATCCTTAAGGATGACCAGTAGAGGCTATTGTATTCATTTGGGAATATCTGCTGATATTTCTTGTTGCCGTGATAATTATTTCCATCTTAATTAAATATTTTGCTCTTTCAATTCTGTTCCTTACATGAGTCTGATATGATGGTTATCAAGAGAAATCGATTCTTGAATTAACTTCAAAAGTTCCCAGTTCAACTGTGTCAGGGCAAGCAAGGGAAGAAATAGAAATTACCATGAAAAGGCTCTAAAATTTGAACCAGATACAATGAGAGCCTAGAGGACTTGGGACCAATGGTCTGTCCATCATCTATCTATCTATCTATCTATCTATCTATCTATCTATCTATCTATCTATCTACCTATCTAATTATGAATATAACACTTCTTCCATATTAAGAGTTTATTATATTGGTTACTGGAGAAATTTTAGGTTGATTTATTCGCTTAAAAGAAATATGAGTTGGGAAATATATTTTTAATTATCAAGATGATTAATGAATCTTAACCATAAAGGGACTCCCTGGTTCAATATTCTCTATTCCTGAACCATAACTCAAGTGCCTGTTATTATCCTAGTCCTAGAGTTCAAAGAAACCCTCTCTGATTAATAAATATGAATCCTCATGCTCATCAATTTTCACTGATGTTTCTTTAACAAAGGCCAGAAAGATTAGAATTTTGAAAGGAACATTGATCATTGCACATAGTGTCTGATTATTTATCATCCTAATTTGAACAAAGTACCAGACGTGAGAAAGACTGAACTTTGAATAAATCTGCAAATTGAGCTTATACAATTGATGGGAAAGTAGAACATATAAATATGGGGTAAGATTATATCGACTGCCTTGAAATAGTTCCCAGGTGGAGATTCTGATCTATTCCTTCTTCACTTTATTCCTTGTAATCTGTCATCGGGGAGTAAAGCAAAGCAGTTCACATGGGTATGAAATTCCATTTGAGTGTTGATAGCATTATTGTCCTTTAAACATGTGTGTATACTACTTAGATTGATAGCTTTGTGATGCATTGCACTTGGAGTCAGGGATACCTAATTTAAAATCTTGCCCCATACATTTACTAGTTGTGTGGCCTAGGGAAGTCATTTAACCTCCCTATGCCTCAGTTTCCTTATCTGTAAAATGGGGATAACAATAATACCTCACAGTGATATTGTACCAAACGAGATTATGTGTGTGTATTTGTGTGTGTGTGTGTGTATACATATATATATATATATATGTATGTATGTATATATATATATATATATATATATATGTATGCATGTATGTATATCACTTTGCAAACCCTAAAGTGCTATATAAATATTAATATTAATTATTCCTGATTGCATATGTGTAGTATAATGGAAAAAGCACATGTTGGTCCACCACTTATTCTCTGTGCTATCCTGGGTAAGTCTGTTAAACTTTCTGAGTCTCATTATCCCATCTGTAAAATGAAAGTGTTGGATTAAATGACCTCAAAGTTACCTTCTAAGTTTAAAATCTACAATCGTTTTGTAGCACCTGTTAGGCTACCTCTAAATAATGCTAGATGAGATATAAAAGCTATGGATTCTAAAACTATAACTAAAGTGAGAGCTCACTTTTCACATGGGGAATGGAAGAATTAAGCCTCATAGAGGAAGCCACCTCTGAATTGGGCTTTGAAGGACAGGAGCAGATAGGGCACTTCCCTTTATAGAGCTTGGTGGAAGGGAAGTGCAATCTGGCCAGAAAGGACAATATAATGAAAGTATAGAGATTAAAAAAAAAAGCAAGGCTAGAATGGAAAATGGAAAGCATCCTAGTTTGAGTAGAAAATACAGTTTATGTGAGAGAAATCTGGGAAGCAAGCCAGACTTGAGTGACCCTTGAGTTCCAGGATAATTTTATGTTTCATATTTAATTTTATATTGTATATTTAAATATGAGAAGCTGCTAAAGGTGTTCTAATAGAGAAATTAAATGAACAGTCATACTACCTTTCTTGAATACTAGTCTGAACTAACCTCTTGTTCTTCTGAACTTATTTCCAGTCACTATCAGGTAGTTGAGTATAATTGCTTAGCTCTTGTTTCATATGGCTTAAATTTAACTATCAAAGATTGTAAACTAATTGAGGACTGGCATTATACTTCTATTATATGCTCTGAAACACCCCCAGTAGTGGAAAAAATGAAGCAAAAAAACTTGTTTTTTTTCCATAAACAAAGTCGAAATATTGAAACATGGCTCAGCTTTGACAGCTTGATGGGGTATCCCCAAAACTCTAAGTCTACCTTTGCTCATTTGAATGGATTTCCTTGTGGCATAGTACAGAATTAAGTGCTAAGTAAGGCCCCCACACCACTGGCAGCTAAGTGGCACACTGGGCCTGGAGTCAGGAAGACCTGAATTCAAATCAAGGCTCAGACACTTACCAGCTGTGTGACCTTAGGCAAATCATTTAACTAAGTTTGCTTTAGTTTCCTTAACTATGAAATGAGCTGGAGAAAGAAATGGCGAAGGACTCCAGTATTTTTTTGCCAAGAAAACTCAAAATGGGGTTGTAAAGAGGGGGTGTGACTGAAACAATTGAACAACAAAGGCAACCACTGCAAATAACTTTGGCCCACAGCATTATAGAGGCTAATATGAACAGTCTGGGTTAGAGTTTCCAGACCAGGCAGTATCTGCCTCAAATGCCAGGACTAAAAATGCTGATTGCTTATCTTAGTTCCTGAGGGAGTCTCTGTGAGTATCTTGTTTACTCCAAGCTAAGTTTTATCTTTACTTTTTTTGTCCTTAGTACTCTACTTCCTTGTCCAATTATAGCCAAGGGAATGTGAATTCCTTTATAAGAAATTCAGTTGTTCAATTGTTCAGTCATGTCCAACTTTTCGTGATTCCATGGACTATAGCATGGCAGACCCTTCTGTCTTCCACCATCTCCTAACATCTGTGCATGCTTATGTTCATTGCTTTCATGACACTATCTATTTATCTTATCCTTTGCTGTCCCTTTCTCCTTTTGCCTTCAATCTTTCACAACACTACTATCTTTTGATCTTTTTCAATGAGTCCCGTCTTCTCATTATGTGACCAAAGTATTTAAGCTTCAACTTCAATATATGACCTTACAAAGAACAGTCTGAATTAATTTCTCTTGAAGGTCTTTTCCAGCACCACAATTCGAAAGCATTAGTTCTGTGGTCCTCAGCTTTTCTTATAGTCCAGTACTTATAGCCATACATTGCTACTGAAAAAGTCATAGCTTTGATTATAGGGATCTTTGTCAGCAAGGTGATGTCTCTGCTTTCCAGATATTCCATAGCTTTCTTTCCAAGGAGCAAGCAACTTTTAATTTCATTTTTGTAGTCACTGTGATCTTTGAGCCCAATAATCTTTGAGCCTAAGAATATAAAATCTGACACTGCTTCCATTTCTTCTTCCTCTGTTTGACAGAAAATGATGGGACCAGTTGCCATGATCTTAGTCTTTTTTTTTAAATAGTAAGTTTTAAGCCAGCTTTTCAAGAGACTTCTTAACTCCTCTTTACTTTATGCCATCAGAGTGGTATCATTTGCATATCTAAGATTGTTGATATTTCTCACTGCAACCTTAATTTCAGCTTTTGATTCATCCAGCCTGGAATTTTGGATGATGTGCTCTGTATACAAGTTAAATAAATAAGGTGACAATTTACAACTTTGTTGTACTCCTTTTTCAATCTTAAACCAGTCAATTTTTCTATATTTAGTTCTAACCATTGCTTCTTGGCCCACGTACAATTTCCTCAGGAGACAGGTAAGATGATTCTGTCTCTTTAAGGACTTGTTACTCTTTTTTTTTTAAATTGTCACATTTTGTTGTGATAAAATTAAAGGCTTTAGTGTAGTTAATGAAGCAGAAACAGATGTTTATTTGAAACTCCCTTGCTTTCTCTATAATCCAGTAAATGTTGAAAATTTGGTCTCTAGTTCCTCTGCCTCGTTGAAAACCAGTCAGCTCTTCTGGTAATCCTTGGTTTATTTATTTCTGAAGTTTATGTGTTACATATATCTCTCTCATGGACTGAAATTGCTGGTGAAGTTGAAAAGACTTTTCCCTTTCTCACCAAGATAAGTTCAATATATTATTTTTAGTATGTATGTGGTTTATATATTGGTTTATATGTGGTTTGCATACTGGTTTATATATTGCAGAAGTTTAAGCATAACCTTGCTGGTGTGTGAAATGAGCGCAATTATTCAGTAATTTGAACATTCTTTGGAATTGTTCTTCTTTAGGAGTGGGATATATAAACTGATCTTTACCAATCTATTGACCACTGTTGAGTTTTCCAAATTTGTAGGTATATTGAATGCAGCACTTCAATGCAATATTCTTTAACTAATTCTCTAAGATACAGAGTTTTAGTTGTGAATCAGAGTTGAAGGAGGAAGTTCTCTTGATGACATCACAGCATATATATATGTGTATATATGTATGTATGGTCCAACTCTTTTATATTGAAATAGAGTTTTTTTTTATGTTGAAATAGAGATTTTTAAAAACAAAGAAGTCAGCAAATGCTGATTCAGCCTAAAGGTGTAGAATATCTAAGCTGATTTGGAAAGTTTAGAAAGAGAAGGGAAGGATTCAAGAATCAGTTTCAAGATACTCAATAGCTTTAAATCTTAGACATCATTTTCCACCATGATTACATCATGAGTTGTCTCAATGCTCAAGTAATTTAAACATTTTAAAATTTCACCAAGAATACTTTCAGGACCTAAAAATCTTTTCTATAATTTCTTTCTTTCTTTTCTTTTTCTTTTTCTTTATTCTTTCTTTCTTTTTTTTTTGAGGGGAACATTACTATGGACTCTGTGCGGCAATTCATGGTCTTATTTTTAGGATAGGTTAAGACTGAATTTAATATTCCAAGGAGGTACAAAAGCAAGTAAATGCAATTGGTTCTTATTAAGATGGGCATCATCTAGTGGGATTTGAAGATGCTTCGCTTTAGTTAAAAATCTCTGGATATCCAGACAGATGAATAGATAGATAGTGCAATGTCCTCTGAAACTTTTACCCTTATTCATGTCCCTGAGATGATGTAACAATTTGTCACTTTTCCAATAGAGAAAAAGAAAAATGTCTAAAATTTTTCTCTAATCACATGCATTTTAAAGTATCTTAGTCAATATTTTGTGAAGTGTTAAGCTATATTACATTTCTTCTGGCAGAATGATCCTTGAGACCTGCTTTAGCCCTTTTTATTCAGCATGATTTGTGACTTTGGCTTTGGTATTTCTATTGACCTGTTTCTTTGGGTAATTCGGTGCTCAAACATTCCATGGGTCAGATACATTCTTACAGTTTATCCCTAGATACAGATAGTGAACAAGAGCATTACATCAAAATGACAGCAGACCTCTCATGGACTGAAATTGCTGGCAAAGTTGAAAAGACTTTCCCCCTTTTCAACAAGGTAAGTTTAATATATTATTTTTAGTATGTGTGTGGTTTATACACAATATGATTATGTTTAAATGAATAACAGAGTGGTAGAGTGGATCGAGGGCTGACCTCAACACAAAGAAGATCTGAGCTCAAGTTTTATCTTATCTACACATCATCTGTGTGACAGATAGTGACACTAGACAAGTCACTTATCATCTCACTGTTTGAGGCAACTCAATAAGACCATAAATTGCAGAGAATGTGTCAATATGTATTAGTAGAGGGAGTTTTCTAACCTCAGAATTCCAAGTACCAATGAAATCATAGGCCCAGCCCCTCATGTTTGAATATTAAAGAATATGACTAAAGAAATATAAGATTTATATTTGTATGATAGATAGTTCATAAAATGTGTCTACAATTGAAATTTTTTGCATTAACATTTTAATTTAAAGTTTTGAGTTCCAAATTCTATTCCTCCTTCCCTCCCTTCCTTCCCTTCTTTCTCCATGAGAAGATAAGCAATCAGATATAGGTCATACATGTGCAATTATGTAAAACATTTCCATATTAGTAATTTTGAACAAGAAGATCAGATTAAAATTTAAAAAAAGAAAGAAAAAAGTGAAAAATTGTATACTTCAGTCTGATTACAACAATATCAGTTCTTTCTCTGGAAGTAGATAGTATGCTTCATCTTAGTCCTTTGGGATTGTCTTGGATCACTGCATTGCTGAGAAAAGCTAAGGCATTCACAGTTCTTCATTGAACAATGCTGCTGTTGCTGTGTACAACATTCTTCTGGTTCTGTTAACTTTGCTATGCATCAGTTCATGTAAGCCTTTCCAGGTTTTTCTGAAATCATCCTGCTTATCATTTCTTATAGCTCAATAATATTACATTACAATCATATGCCACAGCTTGTTCAGCCATTTCCCAGTTGATGGGTGTCCCTTTGATTTCCAATTCTTAGCCACCACAAAAAGAGCTGCTATAAACATTTTTGTACAAATAGTTCCTTTTCCCTTTTTCCTTTGTTTGGATGTCTTTGGGACATAGAAGTAGCAGTGGTATTACTGGATCAAAGAGTATGCACAATTTTATAGCTCTTTGGGCATAGTTGCAAATTGCTGTCCAGAAAAAACCTAGAATTTTTGAGAACAGATCAATAGTGAAAGCACGCATCAATAGATATTTCTATGATGCCAACACCAGAAAGAAAACACCAAAAAATAAAAATGGACAAAAAACTTGAATGGAAATTAAGAAATGTCCTTAATCAAGGGCAAAATTAAAATAGAGGCTCACTATGTCTCTTATCTGAGACCTGAGGTAGCCATATTTGGAAAGGCTGATTTCTAGGTTGGCTACAGATTGATGAATTTTTTTGGCTAAAGAAATTCAAGACAATCTACTCAGCAAGAAAGGGGTTGCAATCTGCATTAGTGGATGGGATACCCATAATTATGAAATAACAATTATTTCAAATAATGTCATATTTGCATTGTAACTCACAATGCTTCAGAGTCTTTTTAATGAATTCAATAGTGATTCAGAAAGAAATTACCTAATCATCCTATTAAGTAGCCTGCTATAAGGAGAACCCCAATTTCCTCCAGCTATTATTATTGAGTCCTAATATGTTTGGGGGCATGGAGACAAAATTTTGTGGCCTTGGTCAGAATACCCTGAAACTTCTAATCTTCACAAAATAATTACAATCTTGCTTGAGGAAGAGAAAAAATTAATGATAACTGTCAGTACATGGGCTAGAGGGAAAATACCCACCAATGAACACACAGATCTAATATAAATTGAACTATCAAGGTCATCATTATTAGGAAGATTCCTATTTTGTTATGAACCATGAAGCTCCTTCCAGTTGTGAGATTCTTTGCAAAATCTCTGAGTCTGTAATAAGGATGCTAAGTAAGTGCTTCCCTGTTCAGACCCATGTGACTTAATTGCTAATGAATGTGTAATTTCAAGCAGCTACTCTCTTCTCTTTCCATGCATTTTCTCTGTGGCTATAGATGAATGTCTTCTCTCTTCCCAGTATTTAGTGGTCTAACCATGTCACTCCAATGAATATTAATAATAAACTCCATTGACTTTTTATTGCCTTCAGGATCTATTTGATGTTCCAAGCCCTTCATTACCCAGCCCCCTCCTACCTTTCCAATGTTCTTATACCTTACTCCTCACCACATTCTTTTTGATCCAAAGACACTGTCATCCTTGCTGTTCAATAAACAAGATACTTCATCTCTTGGCTCCAGGTGATTTTCTCTGGCTATTCTCCATACTTGGAATGTTCTCCCACCTTGACTGTGCTTACTGCTTTCCCTGGCTTCCTTTAGGTTCCAAGTTAAAGACAGGAATCCTTTCCCAACTTCTCTTAATTCTAGTGCCTTACCTCTCTTATATATTTCCTATTTGTACTGTATACAGCTTGTTTGTACATATTTGTCATTTGTTTGCCTTCTTCCCTGTTACATTGTGACCTCCCTGAGAGCAGGTGATATCTTTTTACCTCTTCATATCCTCAGAGCTTAGCATAGTGCCTGGCACATAGTAAATACTAAATAAATGTTTATTGATTGCCTGACAGTAATTGAATGATGGTATGTTGGGCCACCTTTGCAGCATAGTACCTGATCATTAGAGACTTTGCAGTCTTCCTTCTGCTGTATCCTTCTAGTCACTTGTTCTTAGTAAAAATAGACTGGCATGCAGTTGGCTGAACATTTTTTGAAGGCAGACCATTTACATTTGCCCTGAATTGTTAGGTTTATTAATTGACCACTAGATGTCACTATTGACCACAAATTCAATTGAGGCTAGTCGGCATTAGAAAGAGCTATCACTTCAAAACTGGATTGATTTCCTTGATGTAGAAACATGCTTAAAAAGGGAAATGGTTCCTACAACTACAATGTGACTAGATTCTCAGAGGTCCTATTAAACAAGGAAAATGTATTTATCCCACTGCCTTTCAGAATTTAAGTAAGCATTAAATCATTCTAGCTATTTTAAAGAGAATACCTTGTCATGCTTAATGATCTATAGTCACTTTTCATACTCTCTTCACATTAATAATAAATAAATGGAAGTAGATAGCTTATATTAAAATAATTTCTCCTCATTTCTTTCACTATTGAAAACCAGCTCAAATTTTGTCCTTCCTTCCTTGAGAATGCCATTATATCTCCAGGCGAGTTAGTTGGGAGTTGTTAGGTATATAGAGGATAAATCACTCCCTAGTAAGATGATCTGATTATTTATGTCTGCTAAAACATCTGGGAATCTTTGTCTTTCAAACTGGAGAATTGAGAATACTGAAAATTCACTGATTCAATAAAAACTTGCTAACTCGTTTCAGCCTTTCAGTCTTTCCACAATATGTGGAGATTCATGTAATGTTGTATAAATGATGGTGGAGGTTTTGTGGTGAACATGTTATGCTTATTCTCCCTGTTCCTCTTTTTTTCTTTCTCCACCCCCCCTCTATCTGTCTGTACCTGTGTATCTGTCTGTCATGTATTTAATTAACATTCCAATAAGAAGACTCAAAATACAGCTTTGATCTCTTTCTTGAACACAACTCTTGCATCATCAACTGTCTGCTGGATGTTGTCACCTGGATGTGCTGGATGTATAACAAACAAAACAAAAAAACCTCAACATATTCTTTTTTCTTTCTCTGCCCTCCCTGCCTCACCCAGCTAAGCCTTCTCTAACCCCCCCTTTTTCTGTTGTAGGTACCCTGATGCTTGTTGTCAGTCTCATAGTCATCCTTGACTCTCCCTGATTTCTTTTTATGGTCAGTTGCCAAATCTTGTTCATTTGACTTCCATAACATATCTCCTAACCTTTCTCTTTTCTACTCACACAGACACTGCTTATTTAAGCCCTTATCACTTCTTGTATCTCCTAATTGGTCTTCCCACTTCCAGTCTCTTCATCTCTCTAATTCATTCTTTGCAAAGTAGCCAAATCCATATTTCTAAAATACAGATCTGACTATGTCACTCCCCAGCTCAAAAATCTTCAGTAGTTCCCGGTTGCCTTTAGCATACCATAAAATCTCTTCAGTCTTCCTCTACATTTCTAAAAACATATTTCATATAATTTCCATTTATACTTTGTGTTTCAGTCAAACTGACCTACTGGCTGTTATCCATATTTAGCATCCCATTTTCTACCATTGTGCCTTTGCACAGACTGCTCCCCATCAATGGAACAATCTGTCTCAATTACCCCCTCTCTATGGACAGCATTTCCTAATCCATCCCATTATCAGAGCTTTCCCCCTCCTTAAACTACTCCTGAGACTACCTTGAATTTATACATCTGTGTACATAGTGTTTCCTCAGTGTAATATAAGATCTTAGAGGGCAGGGATTGTTTCTACTTTCCTCTTTAACTGCAGTGCCTGACCTGGTGCCTCTCACATAGGAGACACTTAAATGATTGCTGAATTGAACTGACTATATCATAAGCTTAAACACTGGGATAGTTTTATCAAGGACTAGAAACTAGAATTACAGATAATAGCAACAAAAGCAGTAACAAAAAACTAAAGATAAAAGAAAAATAGAAAGTCCAAACTCAAAGTTACATACTATGTATGTGTGTATGTGTGTGTATGTGTATACATGTATGTGTACACACTTATATCAGTATGATAGAGGATTTTTGGAGGAAGAAGGAGCAATGGGAAAAAGGAAGATAAAAATTCTCCCCTACTCTCAGGAGAAATGTGAGGGGGTTATGGTCGTAGAATAGTGAATACACCTTCAGATATGTCAGATCACTGTGTCAGTTCCCCCCCCCCACTTTTCTTTGTCATAAGAAAGGATTCTGTCAAGAAATGACTACCCTTTGAAAAACATTAATGGTATCAATACCATGTCAGAAGGGGAAGGGGCAAGTGCTTTGGAGAGAGAAAGAAGTGCAGGCAGTTAGATGAAGAGTTCGTGAAGGCTGAAAGATAACAAATGGGTAGCACTCCCATTACCTGGTGATAGCAGACTTGGGAATCTTTTATGAGTATATTTGTAAGAATGAGAATGATGTGGGTAAGGGATCTTATCAGGGTAATCCTGTCTTGGCTCTAGGAGTGGCCCAGTAAGCATCAGAGGGAGAGTTGCATGTAGAATTCAAGGGCTCCCTTGTAAAGCACTCTAGGTTCATTTGCTTTGAAGGGGTGAGCCTCACTGGACCTTTTATATGCTTATTAAATTCCATGGTAACCCATGAGAGGGACAAGGCTGTGAGTTTTTTTCAGTTTGGTCTGATGCTTACAAATTTTTCCACTTTGAAATGTGGACAAAGTCAGATAATTCAATGATTTCTGATAAATTTCGCTATTATTGGTAAATTCTGCTATTACATTCTCCAGATAACCTTTGAAACTTTACATGATCTCCATCCCCCTCCAAAGTTTTGCCACTCTTTTCCAATTTCCTTTATTATTCTTGGAAGATATAAGAATATACTTTAAAGGTCTGTACCTCTATGAATGTGGTAACTCCCATGCACAAAGAGAGGTCACAGCGCATCTACTTAAGTCAGCAGCCTTATAGGATCATAGATTTACAGCTGGAAGAGACCCAGTAGATTTTCTAGTTGGTACTCCTTTCTCTACCCACTTCTTAAATAAGGAAACTGAGGCTCAGAATAGTTAAAGTACTTGCCTAAGGTTACAGAGTAGCAAGTGGCAGATATAGGATTGAAACTCCAGTCCTCTGATTTCAAATCTAAAGTTTTTTTTCTTTTTAATGCAATATATTGACTCTCATGAGTTACTGTGTCCCCAAATTTTCTCCATCTGCATAAAGATATACTTGGTTTGACAGTGAGGCAATGTGGTCAGGAGTTAGACAACTTTCAATTTTTATTTTGTCTACATCCCTGACAATTTCTTTGACTTTGGACACATTACCAAGACCATCTGTGGCTCACTTGTACCATCCTTAAGATAGGGATGTTAATAAATCAAATAAACATTTATTAATCACCTACCATTTGCTAATCACTCTGCTCAGCACTGGATAATTCTCTTAGTGCTGGCAAAGCAATTTTTTTTTAATCTGACCATGTCACCTCCCTACTCAATAAAGTAACTTAGTATATAAGCTCTAGAATCACATATAAGCTAGGTATGCCTCTTCACTGATGCAGCTGCTACCCCAGGCCTAGATGGGCTATAAGGTTGCAGCATTTTTTTGTGTGAGGCAGTTAGGGTTAAGTGACTTACCCAGGGTCACACAGCTAGTAAGTGCCAAGTGTCTGAGGCCAGATCTGAACTCAGGTCCTCCTCACTCCAGGGTGGGTGCTCTATCCACTGCGCCACCTAGCTGCCCTGCAGCATCTTCTTAAGGAACAGGATGGGAGTTCCTGTTTCTTTCTATAGGCACTTAATAAATATTTGTTGATTGATTAGTTAGTTGGTTACTTCTGCCAACCAATAATCTGGCTTCCTCTTATCTTTCTAGCTTCACCGGCCATTACTCAATTCTGTGATGCAGCTACACTGGCTTTTTCTTTGCTCTTCATAAGTCACAGGCACCGTATCTCCTACCTTCATGTATTTGCCCCAGCTATCTCCATGGCTGGAATGTTTTCCTTTTTGATCTCCATCTCATAGATTCCTCCTCTTCAAGGTATGGGTACATCTTAAACACTGCCTTCTACATAAGGTCTTCTCTGATGCCCTCAGTTTCTTGCTCTCAAAATAGAATATATTTATTTTGCATTTGTATTTTCTTTGTATTTATTCTGTATATACTGATATATATCCTTATTGTCTCCCCCATCAAAACGTAGGCTCCATGAGAGTAGGAATTGTTTTATTCATTGTATTTCTATTCCCAGTCTCTAATACAATGTCTGGCATATAGTAGACCCTTTATAAATACTTGATGATTGATTGATTGTTCTTACAGAAAGACAGGATGGAACCAGATTGTGGAGGGTTTTCAATACCAAACAGTGGAATTAGTGGAATTTGTATTTTATCCCAAAGGCAATAGGGAGCCACACTTGAGAAATAATTTTTTTGAACTTAAGTGAAAAATGCTACCTTTATGTTTCTTACATTTCATTTCATTAGTTTAAAACTCATGTGGCCTCTAATCTGATACATGCAAATTTATTATTCATATGTATATATCTATATCTATGTCTGTCTGTCTATCTGTCTGTCTGTCTGTCTGTCTGTCTGTCTATCTATCTATCTATCTATCTATCTATCTATCTATCTATCTATCATATCTCAGAAAGCATCACATGCCAACTTTGGACATCGAGATGAATGAGAGCTGGTACCTAACTAATTTTGTTCAGGTAGATGGCAGCAAATATTACTATTAAGCAAAAGAATTGTGTGTTACATGTTTAAAGAATGGTGTTAACAACTTATGCTGTGTATTTGGAAAATATTTGTAGTAGTGGAACTTCAGAACTTGTGATTTTTTTTTAATCTTATGAAGAAGACAGAAAAATGTCCAATTTTACTAGTGACTTAGGGTTTCCATAGATTTGCACAGACATAACCTCTCATAAATGCTAACATGTGAAGGAATAATTTTAAATGTGTGAATTATCTGCCAGAATTTATTTTGATCAAGGTAGAGATTTTGAAGGCAAATTACTCAAAGAATTATTATCTTTGGCAGGCATTAAAGATAATCAGGTGCTACATCTTACCCTCAAATAATCTTATATCCTGAGTATTTAAATAGAACATCGATGAGCATGTTGTTAGGGTCATGATCAACTTAGGCTTCTTGCCTCCTAGGCTGGTGCTTCTTTCCACTATCTGGTATAAGTTGCCCCTCTCAAGGCAAACTTCATTTTCTTTGTTGAGGAAACCAACATAATAGAGCCTATACATCATGTCCTCCTTAGGGCACAAGTTGTAGAGAAAGATACCTGCTTTCTTCTTTTTTTTTTTTTTGGCTAGGCAATGGAGTTAAATGACTTGCCCAGGGTCACACAGCTAGTAAGTGTCAAGTGTCTGAGGCCAGATTTAAAATCAGGTCCTCCTGACTCTAAGGCCAGTGTTCTATCCACTGTGTTACCTAGCTGTCCCAAGGTACCTGCTTTCTTATGTGACTGTTGCAGCCCTGACTTTCTTTGTTCAGTACTTTGGGGATATATGTTAATGAAATTTACAATGAAATAATGAATTAGTTACATTAGCTGCATGACTAGGAAAGTTAGTGATGGCGAACTTGTCCCTGATTCTTCAAAGTTTCACTTAGAAATAAATTTTTCAGGAAGATCCTTTTGCAAGCTCGAAAATATTCCAGCAAATCTACTGATGTGTGCAAAATCAGAGAAAAGGTTACTGGAAGTTTCCAATAAAACTTTTTCAGCAGCTAAATAACATTTGTAAAAAAAATCATTTGAGGGTAAAATCTTTCTGCATGGCATGAATTCAAATGATATTTTAATTGAATTCTTTGGGTATGTTTGGACAAAATTGGTTCTGCTGCTTTGGAGTTGAATAAATTTGCAAAATGTTCACCTTTTTCTTAGTTTAAATGAAAATGCAAGAGCTTTCCTTTGTAGTAAGTATTTTGTGGAAGTCACAAGTGGTAGGGACTATAAAACCTGAGCACGGTAAACCTCTGGTACTTGCTGAGGAAGGAGAGGGTGATACAATCATAAGAGGCCAAGTTCACAGGAAAATGTAATTTCCTTAACATAAGTCAGTGGGGAAGCCATGTAGGGAACAACCTTGAAACTAGGTATGCCTCTACGCTGATGCAGCTGCTACCTTTAGGCCTAGATGGGCTATAAGGTTGCAGCATCTTCTTAAGGAAAAGGCTGGGAGTTCTGTTTCTTTCTCTAGGCACTTACTAAATATTTGTTGATTGATTGATTGGTTGCTGCCGCCAGATAATTTCTTTTCTGAGGGAAGTAGGAGGTTTCAGTCCCAAGGTCGGTCATGCTGGCATCTGTGTCCTATTTTTAAATGCAGCTATATAGATTGATCATGTTACTATTTGCAACTTCATAGGTATCCTAAAAATGCAATGACTTTAGGATGATCATATTTTTCTATTACACTTTTAAATGATATGGTTTAGAAAAAGATAATTGCAAATTCAGCATTCTGGAGATTAATACTACCTCTAATGCCTTGAAAGTATGAGTATATGCCATACTCTTCCAAACCATTTTCTGCATTTTGAGGAAAAGAAAGTAATTAAAATGTTTTCTGAAGTCCTTCTCTAACTACTCTCATCCCTAAAACTGTTGCTCTTTGCCAGCTATAAGAAGAATGTGCATGTTATTATTAACTGGTTTGACTGACAAGGCATTTATATGGTTGCACATCAGTGTATCTATAATTTAGTCTATTTCCCTCATTTTACTCATGTGTGAGGTGAGACTGAAGGTTACTGATCATGAAAATCTAGCTCACCTTGAAAGGTTTTCTCTTCTAACAAAGGTCTATGCATTCTAAGTTGTTTTGGGCAACATCAGATTGGTCAGAATTTTTCGTGTCAGACAGGGAAATGATAGATCCAGGTACTAATTATTTTAGTCACTGCTAATTGCATAGCAAAGTAAGTCATTTGTAAGGATTGGTTTAAAACCATCCCACTCCATTTTACTTTTGCTACCTTAAAGAGATGAGATCTTACACTTAGTGAAAAGTCTTTGAAAGACATTGGTTAAACATACATATACATGATACTACATATACCAGATGAGAATTATTTTCCAATAAAATTAAATGATATCATGCATCCTGAGATTATCTGTAAATTATCATGTGAGTTGAGAAATAGGAAAGTTTCCAGATATTGGAATGTATGGCTTTCTAGCCATGCTTTGTAGGAGCAAAGGTAATATTGAGATGTGGGAGAGAAAGCAGATATTGAAGAGGGACAACATCTTCATGGCAACTTGGAGCAGAAGTTCTGGTCTCAGTAAAGTCCCTAGAAAAGGTCCAATCTTTCTCCAGCTTCCCCTCACAATGATTGTCTATCCACACATACTATAATACAACATACTGTTTCATCATTCAAAACTTTCCAGAAAAATATTTCTCAATCACAAAGAGGCTAGGGATAACTAAAGATTGTCATAAATGTAATGTTAATTAGAGACCCCAACCTGTACCTAAATGTTATGAATTTTTCCCTAACAGGAGACTTGGAATAATTGTGAATGAACTCATGATTTTTCATCTAAAATAAATTCTCTAAAGCTCAATAAAGTGAAACCATCATATTGGCCCTTAGTTTCAAAAGAAGTAAGTTATTGCAAGAATCTTACACATTATTTTCCCAGCAAAAGTGGGGGGATGGATTAATTATTTGAATGCTTCATGAAAGTTGACACATAATGAGGCAGGCCCCTTCAGAGATAAAATGAGAGGAAAATACAAAAAATATACAGTGTTCTCCATTTTTCAGAATATGAAAGTGACCTTCCAATGGAGAATGTGTGAGACATGCCTGGGCCCTGAATACTTCCTGAGGCACTTCCTAAGGAATTTTGAGCTTATGAGCATACGTCACTAGAAATGCACTCTAGCCTATTCCCTCACATATTTCATGGAATAGTCACTGTTAAAACTGAAATGGGGCCTTTCAAAAAGTTTTAAAACCACTTTTTGATATCTCAGTGTTGCTATCTTAAGTAATTAAAAAGAATATACAATCAAATCTCAAGAAATCATACATGTGCACATTTACAAATACAAACTACGTTGAAGTATTAACACTGCTTAGTTGGAATTTTCTCCTGAATGAATGCATGGTCAGGGAATATTCTATTTTATAGATAATGAAATTAAAGTTCAAAGAAGTTAGTGCCTAATTCCTATGATGTGACTGGAACCAAAATCTTCCTGATTTCATTTATACCTCCAATATCACTGTCTTGTCTCTCCCACACATGATGCAGTAGAACATTCAAAGAAAATAGTCTGATAATTTTTTTCATCATTTGGATTATGAATCTTAGGGCTCTTCTTTTAATACAGTAAAATCATGCCAAAGAAAAGAAATACAAAGGATGTGGTGGCATAATGGGTTTGGCCAGATAATTCCAATACAGCTAATGAAAGCAGGCCATGACTTGGTGCGTATCTTTGGGCTTAAGCTGATTATACAATTACCTAAGAAAAATTTGGGCATAATTTCTTTAATTCATTAAAATATTATTTTTTGGATTTTCAAATGAAAATGCTTCAGTTATTTTTAATGTGGAGTTACTTTGATCACTAAGGGACAAAAGAAATAAAAAAAAATTCTGTAGTAGATAGAAGAAAATAATTCCATTCTTCAGCAAAGAAATATAATCCAAGGGAATAAGTAATTTTTTTGTGTACCTATATTTATTTTGTTGACTGTTCAGGTTCAGACAAGCCTGAGGAAAAATGAACAATGATATCTACTTTCCTCATAGCATTGCTTCTTTTTATCTCAAACTCAGTTTTGGTGTCTTAACTGATCTCCCTTCTGTATTCCGAAATCTGCTACAAAGCATCTTTCTAATTTCTTAGTAGTTGATTAACTTTGTATCCCTGGGTGAAAAAGTCAAACCAATCTACTAAATATCCAGTACAGAAAAGCAACAAAAAACCTGACCTTGCACTTTCAGACTGTGTTTCTGGGACAAGCTCTCTAGCATTCTAGGTCAGTTTAAACAAGTTGCTATATTCCACTGAATTTTGATTTCCTTTCTTTTTCCTCATTTTCCTGAAGCGGAACAGAGAATTCTTTGTTTATTTAATACTAGCTTGGTTCTTTAGGACTGTTATGTACTAGAGACTGGGTCATTCTTCATTCTTATTCCAAACTTTCACCCCAGGTCTGAGAAATCCATAGATTTAGCAAAAAATTCAGTAAAATTCAGGAAGTCAATACTTGCCTTGAGACAATTAGCTGATGCTCTCTGTTAAATTTACAGCTCATTGAAGCTTCACGTTTTATTTTTTAGCCAACATGGAAACTATACAGGGATGCATATCCTCCTTTTCTCCTTATGTTTCCGCTCCATGCCCCCAACTTCCCCATAGGCAACAATTTCAAATCAGTATCAAAAAAAGAATTAAATAATATGAATAAAGTATGCCAATAATCAGAAAAGTCACCTGATTTAGTCAGCAAAGCATTGAATAAGGCATTGTGATATGCTCTTTTCATCTAATATCAGACTAAATGCATGCTGTTACTAATTTTTAGAATGAAGATAATCCTAAATGATAACATTAAATTGTTTTTAAAGATAATTTCCTTCTAATCAGGACCAACTTTTTTATTAATCTTAAATCTGATATGATGTTATAATAAAGCTTTAAAAACTAGACACATTGTTTTCCCAGCCAGCTAGCTGTCATAAGAAAGAGGGTGCTGGGCCTAGAGTCAGGAAGACCTGGGTTCAAATCTAACCTCAGACACTTACAATCCTGGACAAGTCACTTAAGCTTTGCTTGCCTCAGTTTCCTCAACTGTAAAATGGGGATAATAATAGCATTTTTTCGCAGGGTTGTTGTGAGGATCACATGAGATTACATTTAAATCCCTTGGCACAATGCCTAGCAGATAGTAAATACTCAACATATGCTTATTTCCTTCCTTTATTCTATCTATCTATTTACCTACTTACCATCATGATCATCATCATTGGAAGTCAACTTTTTCAAGGAGATTGTATAATAGACAATGATCTTACGCAGGCAATTTCCTCCTACCACCTCTCACTCTCACCATCTGTCTGGTGATATGTCTTACCCCTGAACAATTCTTCACTGCATTTTATAATGCAGCCTACTCATATTCTTAATTCAGCTTTTTATCATCCTTTAATTCTTTTTTAAAAAATTTACTTATTTTTAGTTTTTAATGTTTACTTCCACAAGATTTTGAGTTCCAAAAATTCCCTTAATGTAGACTCTGATAAATCTTGTGTTATCCTGATTGTGTTTCCACAATACTTGAATTGTTTCTTTCTGGCAGCTTGTAATATTTTCTCCTTGACCTGGCAACTCTGGAATTTGGCTACAATATTCCTAGGAGTTTTCCTTTGGGGATCTCTTTCAGGAGGAGATGGGTGGATTCTTTCAATTTCTATTCTGCCCTCTGGTTCTAAAATATCAGGGCAGTTTTCCTTGATAATTTCTTGAAAGATGATGTCTAGGCTCTTTTTTTGATCATGGCTTTCAGATAGTCTGTCCAATAATTTTTAAATTCCCTCTCCTGGATCTATTTTCTAGGTTAGTTGTTTTTCCAATGAGATATTTCACATTGATTTCTAATTTTTCATTCTTTTGGATTTGTTTTACAGTGTCTTGATTTCTGATAAAGTCACTAGCTTCCAATTGCTCTATTCTAATTTTTAAGGAAGTATTTTCTTCAGTAATCTTTTGGACTTCCTTTTCCATTTGGCCAATTTTGCTTTTTAGGGCATTTTCCATTTGGCCAATTTTGCTTTTTAGGGTATTCTTCTCCTCATTGGCTTTTTGGACCTCTTTTTCCATTCGGGTTATGCTATATTTTAAGGTGTTATTTTCTTCAGTTTTTTTTTTTTGGCTCTCCTTTAGCATCACTCTCAGTTTTTCCTCTACTTCTCTTACTTGCCTCTTAAAATCCTTTCTGAGCTCTTCCATGGTCTGGGACCAATTCATATTTTTCTTGGAGGCTTTGAATGTAGGAGCTTTATCTTCATTGTCTTCTTCTGGTTGTATGTTTTTTTCTTTGTCATCAAAGAAAGAGTTTATGGTCTGACTTTTTTTTTTGTGAGGTTTGCTCATGTTCCCAGCCAGTTACTTGAGTTTATAAACTCTTTGTTAAGGTAAAGGTCTGCTTCTAGTGTGGAGAATGCACTGTCCCAAGCTTTGGGGGTGTGCAGCTGTTTTCAGAGATATTTCTAGGGACCTGTAAATTTTCAGTTCTTCCAAGATGGTATGATCAAAGGCGAGGTACTCCTTTCCTGGCCTGTGGTCTGATCTATGAGTGACCACAAGCACTCTTATCTGCTTTGGAACTGTGAGTAGAATTTTCTCTATACCGCCACTACAAACTCCCTCACCCCTGCACTCCTTCTTGCCCCAGGACCGCCACCTAGAACTGTGACCCAGATCCAAGCACAGGCAAAGCAAGAGAATCCTACACCAGCGGAGAGATACCTGCAATCCCCCTCTGATTAACCACTTGATTCCCCCTCAGTCTGTGGGCTGAAAGCTCAGGAGACAGCCACTGCCCCAGGCTGTGTTAAGGGAATGGAACTGAGACCACTATGCTTCTGTCTCAGCACCACAGAAACAGACTTTTCCCACTGACCTTCTAAGTTGTCTTTGGCGTTTGTGGGCTGAAAGGTCTGGAAACTGCCACAGCTGCCTATGATTCAGTCCTCTGAGGCCTGCTCCAAGTTCACTGTGACCTGTGCTTCCATGCTGAACTGTGTTCCTCTCCCAGCCCGGCTCGATATACCTTTCCAATCAACCATCCAGGTTGCTTTGGGCTGGAAATTTGTTTTGCTCTGCCTTTTTGTGCATTCTGCTGCTTCAGAATTTGTTTAGAGCCATTTTTTGTAGGTATTTGGAAGGGTTTGGGGGAGAGCTCAAGCAAGTCACTGCTTTCACTTTGCCATCTTGGCTCTGCCCCCCATCCTTTAATTCTTAAGAAAGTATGGCTTTCAATGACTCACACTCATGCAGCATCACCAGAAGAATATTGATGTTAGTGTATGAGGTTTTTTTTTTCCCCTAGGGGTGGAGAAATCTATATGTGTGTTCATATTTATATGCATATCTATTTAGCAAACAAATCCAGGGTCAAAGAGCCACAAAAGGATATACAGTGATTCCAGTGATGAGATTAATGTTCCATTTAGGATTATTAATAATATAAACCACCAGTTTATGTTAAAGATTCAACCTAGCAACAAGGAAATATTCTAATTCTCTGTTGATGCAGCAAGAGTAGATGATAGGATCTAGAAGGGGATTTATAGATGTTTATAAAAATTGACGAGATATGGAACAATATACTTATCTGTTTGGAACAAAAAAAAGGAAGACATAAAGATGATTTACCCGTAATAAGGAAAGGAAGTTTACAAACAAGAGCACAATATATGAAGGGGGATAAAATGATAAAGCTGGCCTGTCCAAAGTTTTGGCACAAAAGGTCAGTTGAGAAGAGATTTTGCTAACAGATATGAGTCTTGAAGACCTTATATTCATTCTTGTGACTTAATTGTAGGATCACTTTAACACATCTTTAGGAGCTTAACTTTAATCTGAGAAGCATTTTTTTTTGGGGGGAACAAATTAAAAGCTCATTAAATGTAGCCTCAGAGATACTGTTTTGCTAACTCACTGGATTCACATGAATTTTTCAATAAGTCAATAGGAGATTACTGGCAAGTTTATCCTAATGTCCATAGGCAAAATAGAAACCACTCAAGATCATACTGTTCCTAGCCCTTTGCCCCACATTCTTTTGTTGAGTTTAGTGTGAACAAGATAGTAGGAAAAAATAAATGACTTTCTAAGCACCATTTGCTTCTTTACAGCAGTTTAATGTATGGGATCTGTGGAGGATTCATTAAGGGATAAAGTTACTGCCCCAATATTTTTTTTAAGACTGGAACTGCTATTTGAAAGGTATAGGGTAAAGGAATTTTCTAGTAAAGGGATTCTCCCTACCAATGCAGGTCAATATGTACCCTGAAACTTAGAGTTTTAGGGAGATATCTAGGATACTGAGAGATTAAGTACTTTATCTTGGATCGTACTGCCTGTGTATGACAGAGATTGGATTTGAACCCAGGTCTTTCTGACTCTAATTCCAGCTTCCTATCTAGTAAACCACGATGCCTTATTATTCCTGCCAAAAGCACTGAGAAAATACACTATGGAGCAAACACCTAGATTTACAGCAACAATAACAACAAAACAAAATTGATTATACTGAGGCAGGGATGGTGAAATGGGAGTTGACAGTCTACATCAGAGTATAGCTAGAATCAGGAGTCTGCTCATGAATTTTATAAGGTCACAAAAATTGACTTCACCAATCCACATATGACTCTAAAAAGGAGGTAGAAATATACTTTCTATTTACTTGCTATTAGTAGCAGCAATTCCTAAAGATATCTACATTCTCAGTTCCAATATTACAATCTACAAAGTAAAGATTGAATCTCTGTCAGCTATACTTGCAAGGAAGGAGGAATTGAGTAGAGGCCCAATCTGCAAAATGATATGTAGGGTGAGACCTTCGACATCCCTGTCATTTCTACATGTATGGCTTTAGGAAACAGTCTTACATATTTCTCTGAATTCTTCATATTTGTCATTTATTAGAGATTCCACTATGACCGTGTCCTGCAATTTGTTCACCCATTCCCCAGTTGATGGACATTCACTTTCCTTCTAGTTTTTTTGTGACTACAAAAAGTACTGCTATAGCTATTTTTGCAAAAAAAAAAAAGATATGTAGACTATGTGAAAAGATCACATAGTTTATATTATGTACATGCTTATACAGGTTTGCTGTAAATAAGGGCAGCTAGGTGGTATAGTATATAGAGTGCCAGGCTTGGAATCAGGAAGACATCTTCTTGAGTTCAAATCTGGCCTCAGACACTTACTAGCTGTGTGAACCCTAGGCAAGTCACTTAACTCTATTTGCCTCAGTTCCTCCTCTGTAAAATAAGCTAGAGAAGGCAATGACAAATCACTCCACCATCTTTGCCAAGAAAACCCCAAATGAGGTCATGATGAGTTGGACACCACTGAGACAACTGAACAACTACAATAAATTAGAAATAAGACCTATTAGCTACATAAAAGCTAGTGATTGGGCTAGAATATGTAATTTCACCGGTGTATGGAAATCCAGGATGAGGAAACTCCCTCTACTGGTTCAGGCTGGCAACTTCTCTGCAAGGTGCAATCTTAGTTGCTTAAAACGTGAAGAAGCTAAGTGTCTTTCCCAAGTTGACACAGTCAGTATGGTTGCAACCACAGCATGAATTCAGGTCTTCCTAGTTCTGAGGTCATCTCTAGCCACTGGGTATGCTGTCTACCTTACATTAAATTCAGAGACAAGAAAAAATTACGAGGGAATGGAAATGTGTCACCTCATATCTAAATCTAGACCTTTCACCCTTCAGCTTCACTCCTTTGCTTCCAGTTGTTTGCCAGATATTTCTAACTGAATAACTTCAAACTCAATATATATAATATTGAACTGATCATATTCCTAAACCTCACACTTCATCCATATATATCTATATCTATATCTATATAAAAAGCCACCATACGTTCACATATTCAGATGCAGCGTGATACAGTAGAAATAGTGCTGTCCTTGGAGTCTAAGTTAGTTTGTGACTATGGGTGAATCATTTCATAGTAATAATGACTACCATTTATTCAGTGTCTATGTGTCAGACCCTGTGCTAAATAAATGCTTTACAAATATTATCTAATTTTATTCTCACAAAAATCCTGTGAGGTAGGTAGTGTTATTATCTCCATTTAAAAGTTTGGAAAAGAGAGGTTAATTGGCTTGCCCTTACATAACTAGTAAGTGTATGGGGCTACATTTGAGCTCAGGTCTTCCTGACTCCAGGACCAGCACTTTATCCACTGTATCACTTAGCTGCCTGTACATGTATATTTATACTCATTAAACCTGTATTTCTTATCTATTTAATAGAGGAAATAATACTTATAGTACCTACCACACAGGGATACCATGGCAATAAAATGAGATAAAAATATTATAAATATATGTTTTCATTTTTCCCCTTAATCCTTATACAGAATCAATTTCAAACTCCACTCAATTTTACTATTGTGATATTTCTTATACCTGTCACATCTCCTAAGTTCTTGTTGTCAGCACGCTAGGTCAGGGCTTCAATACTTCTGTTTTGTACTACCGTATCAGCTCTTTATGTTATTTTCTCATCTGCAGTATTTTCATCCTTTCTTCCATCCATTCATATAGCTGCCCAAAACTATAAAGTTCTTTTAATCTAGGAAAATTTGCCAATCTACAAGGCAAGGAAATCTAACTGAGGGGAATCTTTATAAATCTAATTCACATATCTGATCACTTTAATCCTGTACCAAAAAACCTTCAGTATCTTTCAGTACCTGAAGGATAGTAGGAAAACTCTATATTCAAGGTAGTCAATTACAGTTTGATTCAAATGCACCTTTCCAATCTAATTTCATATCACACTTTCCCATACTTCTACAGAGGCATTTGTAAGCTTCCTGAAGGCAGGTAGTTTTAAATTTTTCAACATTGTATCCCCAACACATATGATTATGCCTAGCACAAATATTTTTTTTAAGAACCAAAACATGGTGCTTCAGGAAATTAATAAATATAAGAATCTGGCAAGTTGCAGAAAGCATTAATTCCAAGGATTTGAGAAAGGGCTAGAGTAGCCTAAAGAATAAAGTTACCAAAATGCTTCTGTCTTTCTAGAAAAATGGAGTTTATAAAAAATTCCCCCTTGGATTTTTTGAGCATATGCTCAACGGAAACTGAATATTAATGAAATGATGTTTCACAGTGTTTGAGACTTAGATTCTTGAAGCTCTTATGGGGATTTTAACACAATATTTGAATTGTAATAGAAATTTGAGGTCTAAATTCAAGGATTTGCTTTCTTCTCATATTCCTCTCCCTCTTCTTGCAATTTCATACTTAATAGCATCATAAGATTTAGTGGAAGGAATTTCATTGATGAACCAGTTTAACCCTTCTAATGTGACAGATGGAGAAAATGGGGCTCCTAGATTTGAAATGACTTTCCCATAGACATACAGGTAGCAAAGCCAGGGTAGGAGCCTTATTCTGCTACCTTGAGATCTGTTTCTGGTAGTCTTTGTCACATGGGTCAAACTACACCATGGCAATAAAAAAGGCAAGTATGAATTTTGTGTGAAATCTAATGCAAATGCACAATATATATGGAGAAATTCATAGCCCAGGCATCTTCTAATATATTCAATAAATGAATGCCTTTCACTTCAGAAGGGAAAATTCCTTTGCTTATTATCTTTATCTAACATGCTGATACAATCAGTCAATAAACATTTAAGAAGCTACTATATGACAGGCAACTTGCTGAGTATTAAGATACAAAGAAAGGCAAAAGATAGTTGCTGCTCTCAAGGAGTTCATAGTCCAATGGATCTAAATAACAACTCATCCATGTCTATTCCATCCTGTGTAGCTATCATCTACATCTTCTCTTAAGATCACCAGGAGTGGTCCACCCAAAATATAGGAGACTCCCTTTAATCCCAATACTAGAAACATGCTAATGAAACATGTAAGTTTGTCCATTGGTTACTTTTTTTCTCTTACCACTGGGTCAACCCATTTTCTTTTCCAATTTTACATTTCTTTGATGGTGTCCTTTACACCACAAGCCCTGTGCAATTCCTTGTTTGTAACCATATCCTCTGGTGTCTTATCATGACAGGTGAGTGATCCTGGAGGTTCATAAACAGAATGAAGGCTCTGAAAGACTCATACCCTAGAAAGACTTTCAGTATGGTCTCAGCAATACGTGTCTGTTTTACTAGTTAGCTAACTGTGGAGAGGCTCATTACCAGTAGGCTGGTCACTTTCTTATTATTTCTTTAGCTATGGCAACCCTTGGTTGGAAATGCTTTGTATGTACCAGGGAATTCAATACTGCTGATTTTGACAAATTAAAAAAAAAGTCATGGCTGAATTACTAAGTATATTCAGTAAAGAAAGAGGAATCTCTAAATATTTAAAAATCCTAACAGTCATTTTCAGTTCTTTTGATGAAATATTCTGGAAAAAAGAAACATATTAGGCTTACTCAAAAAACTCATTCAAAAATTGCTTTCCTATTAATGGTAAAAGATCCTCTGACTCTGATGATATCATCTTTTCCCCTAATACGCTGAATTTATCATGTCAGACATTTTTCTTCCTTTTTCACTAACTGCTCCATCTTTTCACATCATAGGACCTGAGTTTTTTCCTCTAATTTTCACATGGATGACATCTTTCCCTCTCTATGTTGCCTTATGTGATATCTCTTTTTATGTATTCAAGATGGGGTAATTCTTTCTTTCCTTCATGTGTCCTTTGTGACATCTTTGCTTTCCAGGCCCACTAGCTTTTTCTCATCTTTCAATAAAAAGGGGATGCATATGTGTAATATTTATGCTCTAGCTGCTTATTCATTTTTACATACCTTGGACATATATTCCTTTCTTCTCATTATGACCTAGATTCATTGTTGGAAAGTAATTGAAACTTACAGCCCTATTAGGATGGCAAAGAAGTAGGATGTTGCCTCAGTCTCTGGTTAAATCCCTTAATGCATTTCCTTCCTTTTGAAAGGGAACATTTTCTTCCAACTTCTTCCCCACAGACAAGTTGTCTTGACCCTTTTCTTGTGATAAGTTCAACAGTCTCATGCAAGAACACTGCCTTACATTGTTATCACACCCTAGGCAAGTCACCTTCTACTTTTTTTTTGTTATCACAGGGTTGGTTTTTTATCCCTCTTTCTCGAAATTGAATCTTTTATACCAGGGCCACTTATTCAATTTCCCTGAACTTAGGATGTAATCCTCTTCTTGACCTATCTAAATTTTACCCATGCTTAAAGACCACCCTTCAATCTTTCCTCTTTGAAGCCTATCCAGAACACTTCTTCATACAGTGATCTTTTTTCTTTGAATTCATAGCATTTATTCTATATAACCATTTCTTGAATTGAATAAGTAAGACTTGAGGAATTAAAAAAAAACCTTGATAATTTGGTAAGTAGCAGAAAGTATTATTTATATAGCTACAGAAAATTTCAGAAAATCATTTCAATTTTCCTAACTTCCTATGTAATCAGAATCACAGAAGTTAGAGTTGGAAAGGACTCTCAGAGACAGTTAAGTCCAATTCGTTTCTCAAACAAATCTCAATTACAGTATGCCTAGCAAGTGGTCATCTATGGGCTTAGTGTGCATAGAATTTATCTGGCAAAAAAAATCAGCTACTACTCCTTATATTGTGAAGTTGAACTGTTATTTTTGTGCATGTTTTTATTTAACTTTCCTTATATGTGTTCCTATCTGTCCAATTAGTTTAAATGATTCGAGAGCAGGGGTATTGTCTTTCTTATATGTTGTATCTCCATTCAGAGCCTAATTTAAAGTCTCAAACAGATTATTTCTTAACTGACTTTTGCTGATCTTTTCCTATATCATGCCTTGAATGTAATGATCTTTTTCTTCCCATATTCTAAATACAATAGTTTCCAACTTCAATCTGATAAATATTTTTCTTTGCTTTTTGCCTGCCCTCCTTGAACCCAAATAGATTTTTTTTTGTATTGTATACCCATACCTAAATTGGTTTTCTGAAAACAGGCGTGTAGGTGAAACAGTCATTTCAGGGTATAGTGAGTTTCACAGCAATGATGCTATAGATGGGAGACAGCTTCCTGAGAAGCCAAAACTAATACAAAAGCCTAAAAAGACTACAGATCTTTTACTTATGATAATATCTGGCCTGAGTGGACTTTTGAGGTCATAACAAGGGATGGTAGAGGTAGCTAACAGAGCCTGGGAGATTCTAAATATATAAACTTCATACATCAAAGCATCAAAAAATGTATCCCAAGTTTGAATCTTGCTTCCAACAGCATAAGGATGAAGTAGCAGACTGGAGGATGAGGCGCAAAGCACCTGTCATTCTCCCTTTCTCCATTTAATATTTATGTGCATGGCTTTCTCTCTTTATCTTGCTCTTAGTGTAATATTTTCCATCTTCCACCTTGTTGAAGGGAATTGTTCTACTGTATTTTCTCATTTCTAGCTTTCCCTATTTCTCACTTCAGATTCATGTTAATTCTTATATACCTCTTCAGTGTCCATCTATTTTGTCTCCCTCAGCTCTGCCATGTATTTCTTTTAAATAGACTTAAATGCCAAGTCTTTTTTTCTCTTCTTGTATTGCAAATGCCTTGTCTTCTACTTTTTTCTTGAACACTATATTTTTCTTTTTCTTTTTCTTTTTTTTTTAATTATTATGTCCCCTTCCATGCTATTTACTCCTCAGACCTATTAGTTTTTCTTTCACCCTGGGTGGTCAGTTTCTTCTTCCTAGATAGCCTTCCTTTGTTGCACAGATGCTCACCTTTCCTCTCTATTCTGCAGCATCATTGACTTCAATATTACTCCCCCAGGCTAGGCTCTTTCCTTTCTTATATTCAACAGGAGAATTCTCTTCAGCCTACTAAAGTTTAGTTAAATAGCCGTTCATTCTTCTTCCCCTCAAAGTATGTTTCTACCATTTTTACCCTTTCTCTTTAACCCTCAAAGAACATGACTGCTTCTTTGCTTTGCCCCACAGATGGTTTGCTGTTTTCCTTCTCATCAGCTTTTCTACCCATTATGCATTGGGTTCATATTTTCTCATTTTGCATCAAGACCTTGTTAACCCTTTAAAACTCTGATGTAGTACATATTTCTCTCTTCTGTTTCCAAATTCTGAGATCTGTTGTATTTCAAGAGCTTTCCAAACTTTTCTTTTGCAGCCAAGGACATTTCTTTTCTTCCTTTGCAACTCAAGTGCTTTGAATTTTCTTCTCAAATTGAAAGAGGGAATAATTTCTTTGTTACCCTCCATGCTTTTTAGGCAAGTCATACTTTCCCTCCATATCACAGTGATATTACATTTAACTTAAGGGATGTCTACATACTTGTACTTGTTTTCTTAGTTGACTTTGTAGTTCATTTTGTTCTTACACTGGTTTTTTTGTTTGTTTTTGAGCCCTGGTATCTCAGTCTTACCCAAGCTGGAAGTGCCACAACTACCCATGGGCCTGATCCCACTACTGGTCTGCAAAGGGGCTCTGATTTGCTGCGCTTGTGACCTGGGACAGTTTTCCCTTCTTTAGGCAACCTGATGGCCCTCCACTCCCAAGGGCTTACCATATTAGTGCCAGACTTAGTATAGACATCTTATCAGCTTAGCCTACTGTAGCTCAGAGCTCAAGCTACCCACTAGCCTCAGCCTCTGCAGCAGAAATAGTTATAGATGTATGTTAGCATGTGTGAAATCTTTCTTTTAAAGACTTTTTGTCATATTTTGTGTTTGTCTTATTTATGTCTGTGTGTCTGTGTGACTGTGTGTATAGTGCTTTCTTCTCATTTTGATCCTTAGTAGTCTGCTGTGTTAATTAATATAATATTCTTTCTCTTTCTCTCTTGCCTCTCCTCTCTCTCTCCTCTTTCTTTTGTTCTTTCTCCTTCTCTCTCTCTCCTTTCTCTCTGTCTCTCTCTCCTCTTTACGTCTCTCTCCTCTCTCTCTCCTGTCTCTCTTTCTCTCTGTTCTTTCTTTCTCTCCTCTCTGTCTGTCTCTGTCTCTGTTTCTGTCTCTCTCTCCTCTCTCACTCTCCTCTCTCTCTTTTCTCTCTCTCTTTCTGTCTCTCTGTCTCTCTCTCTCTCCTCTCTCTCTGTCTGTCTCTGTCTCTGTTTCTCCTTTCTCTCTGTCTTTCTCTCTCCTGTCTCTCTTTTCTCTCTCTCTCCTCTCTCTCTCTCTCTCTCTCTCTCTCCCCCCTGTCTCTCTCTGTGTCTCTGTCTTTGTCTCTCCTTTCTCTCTGTCTTTCTCTCTCCTTTCTCTCTTTTCTCTCTCTCTCCCCTCTCTCTGTGTGTCTCTGTCTCTATCTCTCCTTTCTCTCTGTCTTTCTCCTTTCTCTCTTTTCTCTCTCTCCTCTCTCTCTTTCTTTCTGTCTCTCTGTCTCTGTCTCTGTCTCTGTCTCTCTCTCTCTCTGTCTCTCTCTCTCTCTCTCTCTCTCTCTCTCTCTCTCTCTCTCTCATGAATTGTTCCCTCAGATGAGTCATTTCTGTTTTTTTGGTCATACCCCAGTTAGCCACTCTTATCTTTCCTCCTTTGAGATTCCAGGACATTTTCTCAAACTCTTTAATGTCTGCCCCCATTGAACCCCTTTTGCTATTTCCTTTTTAAACGCACCAGTTTGACTCCTCTAATGGCAACATTGTCTTTCTTTCCTTAACCCCTGACAGGGCAACATTTTATTTTTTTGAAACCTGAGCCAATGGTTCTTTTCTACTTGCCTTCTGTACTGCTGGCTTCCTATCTCTTTAGATCTCTCACTTCCTCCTTTCACTTATCTCTAAGACTGCCTTTCAGTTCTAAACTCTCAGAGTCCCTGACCTATTACACTCCTAGCCCCTAAATCCACGTGCTCTCCTGGACCACCTTGGCATACTTTAGGTATTTTCCTTTTATTCACACATAATTGCTTTCTCCCCAAGTCCCCATAATTCAAATTCACACAGTGAGTGATTTGCAATTTGTGAAGTGTGTCTCAAAGAGAGAAAGGGGGGATAATGTGCTATTGTTCTTGTTTTACAAAGAGAGAAACTGGGGACCAAAGATATGAAGTAATGAGGTCAATGTCACATAGTTATAAATATGTAAATGAAAATAGAGGCAGGATTAGACATTTCTTACAATCAGAAAAATAGAGCAGTTTACATGAAGGGCAAAGGCTCATAATAGGAATGGTGGGCTCACTCCAAAATGAATGAATAAACTGAGTTGTTGTGATTCAACAGCCACTATTCTTTCCACTATATCATGCATGCTCCCTTCATCCTTTGCCACTAAAGTTCATTGAATTGGCTCTCTTTAACCACTACAAGCTGTGGCATCACATTAAAGAAAGAGAAGTGGCACATTAGATAGAGCTCTGGCCTTGGAGTCAGGAGGACCTGAGTTCCAATCTGGCCTCAGACACATGACATTTACTAGCTGTGTGACCCTGGGCAAGTCACTTAACTATGATTGCCTTACTAAAAAAGAAAGACAAAGAAAATAAAAAACAAACAAAAAAACCCCCAGCAACTTCACTTTGAAGATGAGTTACCTGGGCTTGAAAGCTGGCTCTGCTATCAATTAATCTGTGATCTTGGTTAAATCATTTTACCACATTAGGTTTTTTTTGTATTTTTTTTTTTGCAAATTAAGGGAAATTAACTAGATATTTAAGGTCTTTTATTGTTCTAGCTCCTATTGTGAATCTTTATACTTTAAATGTTAAGTCTTTTTTTTTTAATCTGATTTTGAAGAAATATCTCATCTTATCTCAGTTTTGACCTAGGTGCTTATATTTTCTCTCTGTGAGGACTTAAAGACATTTTATTTTCTTCTTTCCCATCTCATTGATTCTACTGGTTCTTTCTATGCATGCCAGATGAGTTATATTTCTTCCTTTGTTTACTGAGTAGGACTTTCTTTTGCTTCTGGAGTCATAAGTATGTTAGTGTCTCTTCTTGGATTACCTCAAATGCTGGTCACTTGTTTTCCTTTTGGTTTAGGATATTTGCCCTCTTCCTCTGACCAAAGTTTTGCCTCCTCTCCCTTTTATGCTTCAAAGTATGTTCTCTTTGTTCTTGGACTATTTCTTTTTTCCTCTTTCTACAATGACATGCATATATTTTGTCATTCCACAATTGTGTTCCTTTAAAAGTCTATCTCTGCATTTGAGATATAGAGATTCTTGTTTTCTCTTGTTGAGACCAAAGCACAGTGTCTCTTTCTCCAATAAAAACCCACTGTTATCAAGTCAGGACATGGTCTTACATTCTTATTCACTTGTAGTCTACCGTATTTTCTCACTTTCTGCCCCACTCTCTTTGTCAACCAAATGGATTATACTTTCCATCCATTAAGACTCACACAGATATTCTTTTGTCCCTAGATTCCAGAGGTGATTTTTATTTTCTCTCAATAGATTGCAGCTATCGTACTAATTTTGCAAATGTGCCCCTGATACTTCTCTCTGAGGATATCTTTGCCTTCTCATTAGGCAATTCTCGTGATGCTTCCCAGAAATATCAATTTTACTTGAATATGCCTTGGAGGCTTTGCCTCTGTGCCCAAATCACATTATTGGTGGTAGGTTACCTTTTCTGTGTGTGTGTGTGTGTGTGTGTGTGTGTATGTGTGTATGTGTGTATGTGTGTGTGTATTTAGAGAGAGAGACAGAGAGACAGAGAAAAACAGAGAGAGACAGAGGGACAGAGAGACACTTCTACCCTTCCCCTCCTCCCCCATCCAGAGAGCCATATGCACTCAGGGATGATCAGCTTTGTATCTTTTCATGCACATAAGGTAAATTTTTTTCTCTCAAAATATGCTCTGGTGCTTCATTTCCTATGAGATTCCCAAGACAGTATTGTTTTTCCTCCCATTGAGCATAGAGTCCCTCAGATGTTTCTCTAGTAAAACTCAAAGATTCTTCTCCTAATGCTCAGGTGTGCTATCATTTTTCCTAATGCTCCCCTGTTGTATTAAATTTCTCTCTCTCTCTCTCTCTCTCTCTCTCTCTCTCTCTCTCTCAGCTAGGTGCTTCATTTTTTTTTCCATTGGCCTCCAAATACATCTATTTTTTCCCCCAGATGTGTCATCTGTTCCCTATGTGATCCAGATGTCTCATGTTTTCTCCAGGTGGAATCTAGGTACTTTATAAATCCTCCCAGTTGAGTCATCATTTCTGCTGAGGTGTCCAAGTCAGCTTTGTTCTCACTCCCATCCCCAAGTGTAACCTGGGTTCATTCTGTGGTATAGATGCATCATCTTTCAACCTTATGTTCCCCCTGTTATTTTTTATCTTTATAGGTCTCTGGTATATCACTGTAACCGCTGATGTTGCCCAGCAGTATTATCTTTTCTCATTACAAATGCGATTTACTATTTTTTCCCCTCCAGAATGTCTAAGGAATATTATGCTTTTTTTTTCATCAGGTTGGGCCCTACGTATATCTGGTTTTCTTCTCATACATGTAATGCATGTTTTCCCCTTTGCCCCTGCCAAGTACTGAACTCCTTATCTTCTCCCCATTCCCAAAGTTAACATCTACTTTCTGTGGTATTCATTTAGTCCCTAATCTATACTGGCTTTTATTTATCTTTAATTCTTATACACATCTTGACTTGCTCATTAGATTATAAGCCTCTGGTGGGTATATTGGGGTGGAGCTGCATGCCACACTTCTTTTGAATCCTACACAATTTTGAATTAATTTATATCTCAACAGCAGGTATTAATTAAATTCCATTAAATCCAACCTAATTTATAAAGTACTAAGTTCCATGTATACTTCTGCTTCTTTCTTTGTGTCCTTTGGCTTACAGTGTTGGACCTGGAGCCAGGAAGACTTGAATTCAAATCTAGCTTCAGACACTGACTAGCCATGTGACTCTGGGCAAGTCATCTAACCTCTCTTTGCCTTGGTTAACTGGATAATGGTGAGAATAGCACCCACCTTGCGGGGTTGTTGTGAGGATCAAATGAGATAATCTTTGTAAAGTCTTCAGCATGGTGCCTGGCACATAGTAAGACCTATATAAATGATTGTTTTTTTTTAAACTCTTCTCTCTCTCCTGTGCCACAGATGGGTCATCTTATCTGTGACCCATAGGCATTGCATTTGCATTGTATGACCCTTATCTGTTCTTTTCTTCTTTACCTCAGAGAGTCATTATGGGGAAATCCCCTTGCAAACTACAAATGAATATGAGTTATTATAATACAAGTGAATATGAGTTATTATTATGTTTTGATTTCTATTTTGAGCATTCCTAGTAAGGAAACTCTCTCTACCAATGCAAATTATCAAATACCCTACAACTAATAATATTAGAAAGTAGTCTGTGGCAGTAAGCAGATAAAGGACTTGACCAGGTTAATATGTCCATATCAGTCAGAGACAGTGCTTAAAACCAGGTCACTGCGTTGTTAACATTATCATTAATGTCAGGCAACATTCTTAATTTCTAAGTATGGCATCCTTTCCCCCCCATCTTTGTTGCTTTGTCTTAGCTATTTGTGGCTAATAAATATCTAACTTCTCTCTATCTGACTACCTTGAATATCAGAAGGAATTTCTATCTTCTCCTCTAACCAGTCTGAGATGTGACTTTTTTTCTCTCTGAGACTTTCATATACTCACATTTTTGTTCAGCATGTGTGATTATTTCCTTCTGCCCCCCACAGAGACATGCATTAGTTTTTCTCTGTCTGTATTGAAGATTTACTGTTCTAAGTTACTGAATGTTCACATTTCTTTTTTTTTTTTTGCCATTTCAAAGACATCGTGTTTTCTCCTTTTGCTTCACAGATGTAACTGCATGGGTTTTTTTTTGTTGTTGTTATGTGGTCTGTTTTCTCTAGGCAATCTCTTATTTTTCTCCCCCTATTTGGTTGGACCATGGTTAAATATCTCGTTTTCTACTCAATTTTATTGTTACATAGATTATCTTTTACCCAGCTGCACCTGACCAAATCATGTACCTGCTTGGCACCTTGCTCAAGTCCCACTTCTCCATCAAGTTTTTCCTGACCACTCCGAATCTCAATGATCTTTCTCTTTTTCTGAACATCTTTAGTAGTTCTACCACCTGGATGACTCACTTTTAATGTATATTCTTTTGCCTTGAATTGCTAGCTTGATTTTCCAATGAGAGTGTCTTATATCTTTGTTAGATTGTAATCTCCTTCAGAATAAGATTAAGTTCTGAGATGCTTCTTCTACAGCACTTAGAAAGATGTATTGCAATTGGAAAATAAACAAAAAATATATTTTTCCTTGATTTCCCCAGTTATATGACTCTATCTAGCAATCACAGAATTGTTCTCTCTGAATGTTGATGATCTTTTATTTTGGGACTAAAAGTAGGTTGTCGTACTCCATTTATAGCACAGATGTCCTCGCCTTCTCATCTTTGACCCTTCATTGTTGGCTCCAGAATTTCTGATTTGCATATTCTTGTTTCATATGCTGGCCCCTTCTTCATTGTCTCTATGCCACCTTTGTGTACTCCAAAGGAATTTATGTGTCTGCCCATGTTCTTTCTTGTTATCTAGGGTATATGTGCCTCTTTGTATATCACAGAGATATCATATCTTTTTTCTCTAGTGTTACTGAAATATTGTGGCACAGTGGAAAGAGTGTTGGAAATGGAGTTGGCTACCTGTGTGATCTTGAACTAATTATTTATCCTACTTATCCAAGAGGGGGCACATTACAATGCATATAGTGCTGGTGTTAGAATCAGGAATATCAGTATTCCAACCCTGCCTCAGGAAGCCTATACCTGTTTGAAAGTGCAAAAATCAATTAAGCTTTCTGAACCTTGATTTCCTTATTTGTGCACTGGGATTAACAATAACATCTATCTTATAGAATTGTTGTGAAGCTCAAATGAGATGCTGTACATAAAGTAATTTGCAAACCTTAAAATGATTATAAAAATGTGAACTCTTCTTAATCTTTCCTCTTGACCTTAATTTCCTGATATGTGAAATGAGGTGGTTAGACTCCATGATCTCTAAGTTCCCATAATTTTTTGTAGTCTGTCTTTCAGTCTTCTGTGTGTTCCAGTTGCCCTCTCCCTATACACTAAAGTGTTGACATCCTTTATTTTCATGTTCTATAGTTTCACTTTATCTTTCCCCTGCTCATCTTTACTAGATTTTTTTCCCTTTGAATCCCTAGCTGTATTGACATTACTCCACCACAGTTTAGGGGTGTCACTTCTGTCTTTGCCACACAATTATCGTATTCTGCCCCCTAAGCAATTCAGGTGCATTGTTTGCTTTTCCTCCATTGAAATAACCAACACAACCTTTTCCGTAGTATCATTTACTTTTAGTAGAATTTTACCTTTTTGTGTGTCTTAGTTATTGTATCTTGTCCATAGGGCTTTGCTTCTTCTCTGCATGTGCCACAGATGTTTGAGCTTAGGTCCCTGTGAATCCACATTGCATCATCTTTTTTTCTGCTTCATGTCACACAAGCATTATTTTGTTTTCCTGTGCCTCTCAGGTTTATTGTTCTTTCTCCTGGGTCTCAGATGTGTTTTTATTCTTTTCTTTTCTTTTTATGCACCTCAGGTGTGACATTGTCTTCTGAAAGTTCCAGGGCATTACATTTTCCTTCCTGTGAGTCCCAGAGGTGTCTGTATTCCTCCTTGGACCTATCTTATGTATTCAGTAGTTTCTTTCTGCTACCCAAGTGTGTCATAGTTCCCACCTATTCTCTCCTCATAACTCCCCTTCCCATAAGAGTTTCTTATTATCTATTCCACTTGAATCATTATTATTACTATCATAATGATAACATGAATAATATCTGTTTCACTTTTATAAAGTTTTTTTAAAGGTATACAAAGCTTTTTTCCTACAAAGGTCTTGTTTTATTTGATTGATTGATCAAACTCCATAAAATAGATAATTGAAGTATTTTTTATCCCCATTTAACTGATAACTAAAGAAGTGAATTATTTTGCTCATGGTCACAGTTATTAATGTCAAATCTAAGATTTCAACACAGCACCCCCAAGCCAATACTATTCATTATAGTTTTGCATTTTTTATGCCTCAACTGTGCATTGTTTTTTGCTAATTTATCCTATGTTCAGTGTTTTCTTTATACATCCCATATGCATCATCAGATATCCATTTACATCCTCAGATAATAAAAGCTGTTCACATCAGTTTCTTGAATATATGTTTCTATTTCTCCTCACCAGCTTCATATGTATTTACTATTGTCTGTCTTCACTTGTTTTCCTTTCCCCTTCAAACATGCATCATTTCTTTTGTTCAAGATCAGTAATATGGAGAACAGAGGAAAAAAATCAAAGAGACATGGACAAGAGTTTGGGTGGCACTTTGCTGTGTATGAGAGAGTCTCTTCAGATGCTCCTCAGTACTTCAGAGCTTCAGGAGACAGTGGTACAGTGGCAACAGCAAATAGTAATGCCAGTGCACCTGCAGGTATTTTTAAGGGAGCCAGAGAGTAAGGAGAGGACTAGTGGATTTAGAATTCAATTGGCCCATATTTGGTGATCAGAGCATGTGGGAAGAATCCCTGGATCAAGTGCAAGACAAATTAATTCAGGCTGATAGGGACAGTGAAGCTGAAGTACCAAAAATGTTTGCATCCAGTTCTTTTCTCATTGTGCCATTATTCTGGTGATATAGGGATGCTCATGAGTGCACACGTCTTGTATTCAGCTTAATGTCTGCTATCGTTCCAGAGATGCTATGTATTACATATGGCATACATCAGAAATAGGAATAGAAACCATGATGAAAGTTATGACCATTCAGACTGGAGCTGAAGATCTCAATTTTAATGAATGATTTCAATCCCTCCCCATTTCATGGAAAAAAAAATATGTCCAGCATTGGGCAGGGAGCATCGTATACTTCAGCATATTATCTATCTACTTGTTTCTTTTTATTTTTCTTTACCCCTTAGGATATGACTTCCCTTTCCTTTGTGTTTCACATCTTAGGATTTTTCCATTTTTGCTACTGAGTCAACATTTGTTTCTGTAGTATGTATATATAATGTAGACATTTGGCATTTCACCTATTTGTCAAAATTAATTCATTCAGAAGGTAGTGGTTGAGCTGGTGCAGGGATGGTGCAGGGATGGGTGACAAGCATTGCAAAAGCACTGAGTCAGGAGTTGGGAATGCCCTGTAAAGTCACAGTTTGCTTAGACTCTAGTGTATGTAACAAAGTTGATAATGTAAGTTGGAGCCAAATTATGAAGGCTATTAAATAACCAACAGAGAAGTTTACATTTGACCTTAAAAACAGAGTAAGTATAGATTATTGAGCAAGGGGTGACATGGCTAGGCTTTAATTTTTGGAAGTTACTTTTGTAGCCCTGAGGAGGATGATCTAGAATGAGAGAGACTTGAGACAGGGAGACTAATTAAGTGTCCAATTAGGAGGCTACTGAAATAGTTGAGGTTGAGGTAACAAGAATCTGAACTAAGGTAGTTGCTGCATGAATAGAAAGAAAGGGATGGATATGAGAGATATTTTGAAGGTGAAAAATACACATTTTTTTGGGGGGGGGAGTCTACTGAACATGACTTGAAGGAAAAAAAAGCAATTTGGCAGAAATTAGGTTGGAACTAGAATCTTGCACTATATACCACAATAAACTCTAAATGGATATATTACCGAAATTTAAAGGCCACATTGAAAAAAAGAGAGAGAACCAAAGGATTTATTCCTCATACTAAGGTTATGGGATAATTCTTAAAAAATAAAGGCTAAAGGAATTTATGACAGATAAAATACATAACTTTTATTTTATAATAATTAAAAAACAGAAACAAAATGCAGCTAGAATAAGAATACAATAAGTGAACAAAATCTTTGCAGGAATTATTTCTAATAAAATCTCATCACCAAGACATATAGGAAATTAACACAAATACATATGTCTAAGAGCAACTCCTCAATAGATAATTGGTCTAAAATATAAATATTTTTCAGAACATCAAATGATCAGTTAAAAAATTTCAAAACATCTAAAATTTTTCTCCAAATAGTTGATAACACAATATATTCATATTAAGAAACTCAGATATTTTACCTTCAATATATCAAATGACTGAAATTTATTTTTTTTTTAAGAAAGGAGTTGGTCAATGTTGAAGGGCCTGTGGCAGTGTAGACCTATTAATAATGTACTAGTGGTGGAATTGTGACCTAGTCCTGTTATTCTGGAAATTCATTTGCCAGAGCAAAGTCACTGAACTCTCGATATCCTTACTGGTGCACTGAGGTCAAGCGAAAGAAAGGTCCTGTATGTAAGAAAATATTCATCGCTACTTTCTGTGTGGTTGCAAAAACAGACAAAAAATAAAAACAAAAAACCAAACCAAAATAAAAAGAAAAGCAAACAAAACAAAAAGTAGAAAAGAATAACAACCCATCTAGCAGAGGAATGGTTAAATAGATTGTGGTATATGAATGTAATGGGGCATTACTGCACAGTAAGAAATTCAAACATGCTCAGTTCAGCTAAACGTGGGAAGTCTTACATGAAGTCATGCATAGTGAAGAAAGGAGAACCAAGCAGAAAATACCTTTAGTTATGCCAGTACTACAAATGATAATAAGAAAAAGAAGTTTGGCTATGATGAGTTACAAAGAGCAATCTTGGTTGTGGAGAGCAGACAAGTAAAGGCACCTTTGTCCTCTCAGGGGCAAGGTGGGCCCTGTGGGGGATGTAGAATATGTGGTTGTGTCAGCAGGTTTCAATGGGTGGGGAAAGATTAATGGGAAATGCCTCCAAATATAAAATTAAAAGGCAGCAATAAAACTATTTAACAAACTGACAAAAAATAAAAGTAAATTTAGGGTCCATGTCAATCCATACCTAGCATTCTTCATTTTATTTATCATGAAGGAGCTGTGAATGAACAATGTAAGGTAAAGTAGTTCAAGGCTAAATCATGTGATTCAGATGAAAATCTCTACAGGAGCTCAGATGTGAGGCAGGTCAATGAGAATAGAATAGTCAGAAAGACTTTGTGAATCCACTCAGCTTTAAAATTCCAGGGTGAGATTTCATGATTGGCAATCTTCAGGGTAGCAAGTAGGCTCAGTGGATAGTGCACTGGATGTGGGATTAGTAAGAGTTATCTTCCTGAGCTCAAATCTGGCCTCAGACACTTAGCTGTGTGACTCTAGATAAGTCACTTAACCCTGTTTGCTTCAGTTTCTTTGTCTGTAAAAAATGAGCTGCAGAAGGAGATGGTGAACCATTCCAGTATCTTGGCCAAGAAAACTCCAAAATGAAGAAATGAAAAGTTGGACAGGACTGAAATGATGTAACAACAGCAAAGATCCTCTTACCAATCTTATCCCTTCCTATGGTAGGTAGGCATCCCTCTACTCACTACTACTCTCCTCATACTTTATATCTCTTTTTCTGGGCTCACTCATCAAATCAATACTACCATACTACAACTCCTGTTCTTGGAAGGGTAGAAAAGGTATGTCACTTCATTGCCCTGTGGATCAATTCATCAACAGCAACTCTAACCCAAGCAATATTTGTTATCCTTCACTCTAACTTTAACCTTAGACCGACATTCCTTTCCTGGACAATACTCCCCTATAATATTTTTCTACTTCTATTACAATAAAAGCTCCTTGGGGGCAGGAACTTCCTTACTTTGCAATTGTATCATTTACTGAATGATTTTCTATTCATGTATTTGTAATGGAGGATATGTTTACAATTGCTCTTTTTGGTTCTGATGGATTGCAGTGGGAACTTTGGGGGCTGGGAGAGCTTGGTATTTTTTTGTGTGATATGGCTTTCTCCTGAAGACTTTGGCTGTAGGGAGGGTTCACTGTACCGGTGAAAGGAAGATAAAATTTCTAGCTTTATCTCTTTATTTATAATTCCTGATGCTGGGGAGAGGGAGAGAGCTAAGGGCCCATTCAAGGCTTACTAGCTTGTATTCAATCTTCCCAGCACTGGGCCACTATATGACTGGAAGCAGATACTTACTTTCCTTTATAGTTCACCAGAAGCAGGAAGGGCAGTTCTGAACATGGTCATTGTAGCCTATTCATCACGTCTTCACTTTGTTTCTTCAGAGAATGAATATAAATGCTTTTATAATACAAGGAAGGAAACATTGTTGATCAGCCAATTATCAATCTGAGTTGCAAGCATTGAGATTCAAAACACCAGACTAAACATAGATTGTGTAACTGAGACAAATGCTTCCCATGGCTCTTTCCATCACCTTGAAATTTGTTGTGAACATAGCATTTTGGCTTTTTTTGTTGTTACATTTAAATCTGAAATAACTGGCCCAAGATTCTCAAATCATGTCCCCAAGCCATAATTGCACACAAAAAGATTGCTTGTATTATTTTCAACACAAAATGTGAGGGTGATGGAGTGCAGAAACCTGTGAACAAGGAATTTTTGCACCCTGAGTCCCAGTGAGCAATTAATATGCTGGTAGAATATGAAATTGAGAGGGCATTAAATTGCTTAAATTATTGCTGAGTTATTTAATAAGAAATAAACACACCTACCTTACAAAAATGCATGCAGGGGATATTTAGCCAGCATGTGAAAAATGAACCTCAAGTAGTGGCTGATAGCTAAAATGACTACAGATGTGACTCAGTTGAAAAACATATTATACATAATTTATAAAATAGATAAATTAGCAGTTGATAACTTGCAATACAAAATGAGTCTTCATTTTGAAACAGGATTTACATTGGAGTGTCTTTCAAAAGTGATCACCTTTAATGTATTTGAAATCTGATTTGATTCTTTTTTTAAATGACATGTATTAAGTCAAGCGTGGTCAACTTGTGCTAATTTTGGATTAGCCTATGTAGTTTCATCTGATCTGTGTACTTAGAGAAATTATGTGGTTTAAATTTCCAAGTGTTGGCAGGGAGTAATGAATGGAGTGTGTGTGTGTGTGTGTGTGTGTGTGTGTAGAGGGGGCGGGTAGGCAGAACTCCCTGTACCAAGGTAGATCTGTAACTCCTCTCAAATTCATAATATTAGAGTGTTGCCTTAGGTAACTGAGAGCTTGAGCTGCTTGTCCATGACCTTAGAGCTAATATGTGTTAAGAGTCAGAACTTGAACCTGACTCCAGGGCAGCTCCCTCTCTTGACTATGTCCTGCTGTTCCTTACTAAAACATACTTATAATTTTGTTTTAAAAATGAATGTACAGGAACTCAAAAATTTTAAAAATGAATGTCAAAAAATGCTTTTATATGTAATTGGGGAAAATAAAATATTGATCAAAGAAAGTAAAAAATGAGTGCATAAAATTTAATATTTAAAAAAAATTGGTCAGTTTTCTTATCAGTTTTTGAAAAATAAATTTTATTGATATCACCTACATTTCCTAATTAGTTTCTCTTAATTCTCTCCCAGAGAGTCATACCATCCAAAAGAGGGGGGAAAAAAGGTTTAACAAAACTAACAAACTCATCAAAAACAATCTGAAAATATACCCAGTGTTTTATAACCTTAATCCCTCACCTCCACAAACCATCTTACTGGGATTCTGAATTGATAGATGACATAAGAAAATTAGCAAATAGCTTGGGAGTTTCTTTTCATTAGTGGTTATCCTTCCCCCACCCTCACCCCACAATCTGCATAGAATCTTTACCCTCTCTCATACTAAATAAAAATATCCTCATCTTTCTAACTTCTCAATTTCTGGATATGAGTAGAGAGGGTGTAATGTGACTCCATAGCACCATTTCACATGAATGTTAACCCTTTTTTTTAACTTTCATTTCATTTCAATGATGAGATATGTACTTTGGAATCAACTTTCTGGGTTCCTCAGTTTTCTTTTTAAGCATCATTTGTCTTCCTGTAGCTTTTTTCCCTTTTCCAATTGGCTGCAATAAGGTGATGCATTCTTTCCCTGGTCATGAAAAAGTACCCATGCTACTTCTTTGCATCATTCCAGGACTCTGATGACAAAAGCAAGAAGGTATTAAGAGCTAAGCCCTTTTCTATTCTTTCTTTTTCCTGAGCAGATGGTGACAGTGGGCACCACTCACTTCAGGAACAAAGAAACACTTTGTGAAGTTGCCGGGAAGAAAAATGCAGACAGCACAGAGCACCTAAACTACTGGGCTCTCCCTGCCAGAATAAATAAGGTACTCTAAGGAAAAGAGACTCTTTATTATTAGATAGTGCTGGAACACCAGGAAACATACCTGCAATCAGGCTTCACCCTAGGCAGTATTATGAGGATGGTGGCATTTGTCTTCAATGCTCTCCCTCATTTTGGTTCCTTCTTCACCTAACCCCTTCCATTCCTCTTTCCTCATTGATTCCCAATATCATCACGTTAGTTTCCTATGACAGGAAGTTGATCCAATGAACTGATTTGTGTTTAGGCTATAACATTATAAGACATAGAACTGGAAAGTACTTTCAAGGTCATCTAGTCCAATATTCTTATTTTAGAGATAAGGAAACTAAGACCTAGAGACTTTAAATGATTTGCCCAAGGTCATACAGCTAGTAAAGCTAGGAATTAAATGCAGGTCTTCTTATTCCAAATCTAGTACTCATTTTATGTTAGTGAATGGATTTGATCAAGAGCATTTGCATCTTCAATTAATACTGAAATGAGAAGGCATTGTTTAACCTAAAGGTGTATATTTCTTGTATTTAATCTAATTTTATTGATTTTTTTGTCACCTTTATTTTCTAGCATGTCCCTACCTCTCTTCTACTCAGTGAGCCAAGTGGTACATTTCTAAGGGTGGAATTTAAGATACCGAAGGGCACCTAGGTGGTATAGAGGATAGAGTGCTGAGCTTGGAAAGCTCAGGAAGACTTATCTTCCCAAGTTCAAATCTGGCCTTGGATACTTCCTAGGTGTGTGATCCTGGTCAAATCACTTAATTCTGTTTACCTCAGTTTCCTCATCTGTAAAATGAACTGGAGAAGGAAATGATAAAATGCCCCAGAATCTTTGCCAAGAAAATCCTAAATGGAGTCATTAAGAGTCAGCCATGACTGAACAAATGAAAAAAAACCCATCAGGGTAGGGGAGATATTTAGAATCAGGAGCCTTTATAAATGACTCTCAGTATACCACATGGGCTTAGTTTAGTCATTTGCCTTTAACATGGACTAACTTCTCTCTCTCTGCGAGTTCCTTGAGAGCAGAGACTGTTTTTGCCTTTCTTTGTATTCCCAGAACTTAGCACAATGCCTGGAACACAGCAGGCATTTAATAAAGGCTTGTTGACTGACTAAATTTATCAACTTTTCAAAAGGGTAAGCACTTCTTAGGAACATAGGATTTCCTTTAAGACCACTGAGGGGGACCAATATTTAATAAATGCTATTCCCATATCTTCCAACAGATATTGCTCATGGAATTAGAGTACTCAGAATCATTTAAAGGCCACATCTCTTTCCACAAGGGGATCTTTATTGACAATGAATGTTGGGATGTTTGGCAAATTATACTTCATAGAATAGAAACACTGGGGTGTGTGTGTGTGTGTGTGTGTGTGTGTGTGTGTGTGTGTGTGTGTGTTATAGAGGTGGATAGAAGTGGGGGGAGAGATTGAGAGATATATTTCATGATGAATAACAATTACAAGCTTTCAAGGAAATTTCTAGCCTAGTGTGTCAGCTAGAGGGCAAGAATAGATAGAGTGTTGGTCTGGAATCATTAAGACCTGAATTCAAATTCAGTCTCAGTCATTTGTTAGCTATGTGACCCTGGGCAAGTGACTTAGCCCCTGTTTGCCTCAATTTCCTGTTCTGTAAAATGGAGATGATAATAATAGCACCTACCTCCTAGTATTGTTTTGAGACCCCAATGAGGTAATAATTGAAAAGCACTTAACACAGTGCCTGGCATATAGTAAATGCTATATAAATGTTATTTTAAAATCTTTAACCATATTAGAAATTATATTAATTATGATTATTTATAATGACTTATTAATAATAATTATTAGTTAAATACAAATAATGACAGAACAAGGGAATGTCAGAGTTAGATGAGGATTCATAGGTCATCTAATATGACTAAAACCTGAACAAGAAACACTAGTATCACCAACCCTTTTTTAGAAGACCTCAAATGGTGGTGGGGTTTGGGGGTGTGAGTGGAAAAGCACTGTTGCCCAAGACCATCCATCAAAACAACTTGTACAAATTGAGAATATAATCCATAATTATTCCAAAGAATTAGGTGACACCAACCTTCCAGACTTTGACATCAGGTACCATACCTAATTATAACTATTGGAATAGTTCAGGTGACAGATGCTAAGGACTTGAATGAAGGTGGTAGCCAGAAGAGTGAAACAAGAGAATGGATGTAAGAAATATTGTGGAGATATAATCCATAGGACTTGGCAACTTATATAGATGTTTTTATGTGGGAAAGGGTAGTACAAAGAAAGGATTAGAGTTGATTTCAAGGTTTCAGACTTAGATGTTGGATTCCTGGGAGGATGATAATGTTGTTGAAAAAAAACAGGAAAGTATGGAGAAGAGGCAAAGTTATGGAGTAACATGTTTAATTTGCTGATGAGTTTAAGAAGCCATTGGGGCCATCTAACTGGAAGTGTCTAATAGACAGCTGGAGACTCAGACTGAGGAAAGAGAAGACAGTTGGGATCTTTGGATTTGAGAATTATCTGCCTAGAAGTGATAACTGACCTAAAGGAGCAGAAATCACCAAAGGGAAGAGTCTAAAGAGAGAAGGCATAGACAGAGCACTGGGGGAGACATTCACACTTATTGGGCAGTAATAAATAAACAAAAACCAACCAAACAAATAAGAATTATCACCTCTATGCTCCAAAGTTGATCAATAGTGTTGAATACTGAATCTAATCTAGCTCATGTCCCATGATATTTTTCACAAAAATAGCATAAGATACTTTATTGAATGCTTTGATAAAAACTGAGGAAACTTGGTTGACATTCTTTTGATCTACAAGTTTAACTTTGAGAAAATAATATAAATTTAGTTTGGTATGACCTGTTCTTGACAAAACCATTCTGACTCCTCATTACTTCTTTTTCTATGTGTTCCATAACTAATGTATTTAATCATATTTTCTAGAATTAAAAAAAATACCTAGTTCTTAATAGGGGTAAGAGAAGTTTTTAAAAAATCAATGAAAAAGGAATCACTAGGTTATTGCTTAAAGATTCTGGGGTTCCAGAGTTTGGTGTAATTTGGGAAGAGGTTCTGGAAATTAATATCTTGGTTAAAAGTATCATACATTTTACTCTCTTACTTTGTTTGACCCTTCCACAGAAATACAGATCTAGGATCCATAGTGACTTAATTCAACTATGTCTAGTGAGATAAGTTACTTTGTTTATCCCTTTAAAGCTAAAAATCAGTCATATTGAAATTTTCATACTTTTTAGAACACTAAAATGCTGTGATTAGATTAGATTTAGCTGTGACTTCATCAATTTTTGTATCAGCCAGTATATATCTTAACAATGGTCTATCTCAATTATACCTATTATAAGAAAATGATTTTAAAATATTATGATTCATTTTTACCAAAAGATGGTGCTCCTGTATCTTTTTAAAGACTATTTAGAGACAAATGACAGATAAACCATGTAATTTCAGTGCTTAAAAAATTAAAAAACCCAGGAAAATTATGGTAGGCTATTTACACTTTATAATACTGCATTTCAAAATGTAAACAATTTAATTGGACAGATATATTTGCTTTTAGATGTATTTTTAAACATCAAAGTCACATCAGAGAATTAGTCTGCCAAGCTGAAGCACTTACAGAGTGCACCTTGTATTCTCTAACCATTCTCCAGATTTTTTTACACTTCCAAGAGAAAACCTTAAATTATAAAATGAGAAAATGAAAAAATGAATAAAATTATAAGCTCAAAATAGCACATTTTTAGGCCCTGGGGACAGGTACAGAGATTACTCTTTGCTATAGTCAGACAGAGAGTACAATCTCTAATTGATGCTAGAGGACAATTGCATTGTTCCTAATATTACTTTTGACTATTGCTTGTAATTTGTATAATTAGGAATTGCCTAGAATTGCTATTGGCTGTATTCACAGACCATCTTTCTCCCTGCCCCTCCCACCAATCTTTAGAAAAGTACTGCATCCTTAGAAAAATACTGCACAAAGTAAGATACCTTATCCTATGGAAACATCCAAAGAAATCACCAACAGGCAGCTAAGATAGTGGCAGCAGCAGCAGCAGCTTCGGGAGCTCCCAGTACAGAGATAGTAAGGGGGTTGGACATCTGGTTAGAGAGAGATTGTAGGGGACTCTGTGCTGGCACTGGGTACAGCTGGCACTGATTGGCAACTCCATTGTTCATACAAACTTCTGGGTCATAGTTCGAGAGTGGAGAGGAGCACTTGTGGTAGGTCAAAAGGGAGGAGGGGACCTGGTCACCATTTCAAGGAGTAAGAGAAGCACTAGTGCTTGAAGCTGCAGGGATATAAGGACCCTTCCTGGGTAAATATTAGAATAAAGACCAGGAGAACAGTGACCACAGTTCGCCCTTTAGGATACCACTTTGGAAGCATTAAAAACTTGTAGGCCCCCAGAATTTGTTGTGAAAGCAGTAACATGAAAAAGCCTGAAGCTTGGGAGAGTGTTTCCACATTCCCAGGTTAGCAGAGCTAAACTTAACATAAAGTTAAAATCAAGAAATAGGCTGGAAAAAATAGCAAACAACAATAATACAAAGACTTTGACCATAAAAAGCTGCTATGGTGGCAGGTAAAACCATCAGAAAAAGAAAACAACTTGAAAACAGTTACAAGCAAAGCCTCAAAGGAAAATGTCAACCTAAGGCCAGCAAGGATTACTGGAAGCATTAAATAAAGAGATAAGAATGGTGAAAGAAAACTGGGAAAAGAAATGAGAATGATGCAAGAAGATTATGAAAAGAAAATTAGCAGCCTGGTAAAAGAAGCACAAAAATAGGAAAGAAAATAATACCTTAAAAAACAGAATTAGCCTAATGGTAAAAGAGGAAGAAAAAATCACTGAAGAAAAGAACTCTTTACAAAGCAGAATTGGCCAAATGGAAAAAGGGGTATAAGAACTCACTGAAGAAAATAATTACTTAAAAATTAGACTTGGGCAAGTGGAAGCTAATGACTCCATTAGACATCAAAAATAATAAAACAAAGTCAAAAGAATGATCAAAAATGAAAAAAATATGAAATATCTCATCAGTAAAACAACTGACCTGGAAAATTGGTTGAGGAGAGATACTCTAAGAATTATTGGACTATCTGAAAGTTATGATAAAAAAAGAGCCTAGTCATCATTTAAACAACAACAACAACAACAACAACAACAACAACAACAACAATAATTCAAATATTTTGGAGCCACAGTCAGGATCACACAAGATTTAGCAGCTTCCACATTAAAGAAGCAGAAGACTTGGACTATGATATTCTGGAAAAGAAAGGAACTAAGATTACAACCAAATAACCTACCCAGCAAAACTGAATAAAATCCTTCAGGGAAAAGGATATTTAATGAGATAGAGGTCTTTCAAGCATTCTTGATGAAAAGCCCAGCACTGAATAGAAATTTTGACTTTCAAAGATAAGACTTAACAGAAGCATAAAAAGTAAACATGAAAGAGTAATCATGAGACTCAAAGTTAAACTGTTTACATTCATATATGGGAAGATAACACATGTAACTCCTAAGAACTTTATCATTATTATAGAAGTTAGAAGGAGTCTACATAGACAGAGGGTATGAGTGTGAGTTGATTATGTTAAGATAATCTTCCTTCCCCAGCTCTCCAACAATGAGGAGGTGAGAAAGAGAGATGCATTGGGAGAAGGGGAAAGGGAGAGGTAGAATAGGAGGAATTTTCTCACATAAAAGAGGTATGCATGAAAGAGTTTTTTGATGAGGGAGGGGAAAAAATGGGTGGTGGTGGCAGGCGATACTTGAACCTCAGTCTCATTAGAATTGGTTCAAAGAGGGAAGAATACACATACACACACTCATACCCCTCCCCCCACTGAGTATAGCAATCTATTTTACCCAATAGAGAAATAAGAGGGGAAGGAGATAAGAGATATAGGGGGGTGATTATAAAGGAGGGTGGATTAAGGGAGGCAGTGGTCAGAAGCAAAATAAACTTTTGAAGAGAAACAAGATAAGAGAGAGAGGATAAGTAGAAAACAATAGGATGGAGGGAAATAGTAATCATAACTGTAAATGTGAATGGGATGAGCTCACCTATAGAACAGAAAAAGATACCAGAATAGATTGGAAACCAGAATCCAACAATATGTTGTTTACAACAGATACACTTAAAACAGAAAGACATACACAGAGACAAAATAAAGGGCTTGAGCAGAATCTAATATGCTTCAGCTGAAGCAAAAAAGGCAGGGGTAGCAATCATGATCTCAGATGAAGCAAAAGCAAAAATAGATCTAATTAAAAAGATAATCAGGGAAAACACATTTTGCTAAAAGGTACCATAGACAATGAAGTAATATAATTTTTTTACAGCAAGTTTCTCTGATAAAGGTCTAATTTCACACATACATAGGGAAGTGATTCAAATTTATTAAAAAAAAGGAGCCATTCCACAATTGATAAATGGTTAAAGAATATGAATAGGCAGTTTCCAGAAGAAGAAATGTGCAAATTAAAACAACTCTGAGGTACTACCTTACACTTATCAGAAATGAGAAATTTTGGAAAGGATGAGGGAAAATAAGTACACTAATAAAACTGTTGTTTCAGTCTTGAACTATTCCAACCATTCTAGTGAACAATTTGGAACTATGCTCAAAGAGCAATAGAACTGTGTATGCCCTTTGACCCAACAACACTACAACTAAGTCTATTACCCAAAGAAACGAAAGAATAAAGGAAAGGGCCTATATGTACAAAAACATTTATACCGGTTCTTTTTGTGGTGGCAAAGAATTAGAAAGTGAAGGGATACTTATCAGTTGGAAAACTGCAGAACAACTTGTGGCGTATGACTGTGAAGGAGTACTATTGTGCTATAAGAAATGAGCAGCAGGATTTTTCCAGAAAAAACAAAACTAACAAAACATAGTAAGACCTGGATGAATTGAAGACCTACATAAAGTGAAGTGAGAAGAACCAGGAGATCATTGTGTACAGTAACAGCAATGTTGTAATGATGATTAACTGTGAAAGACTTGGCTACTCTGATCAGTACAGTGATCCAAAACAATTCTAAAGGACTCATAATGAAAAAAAATGCTACTCTCTTCTGTGTTAAGTTGTGAGAAACTTCACAGAAGTTCCTTCCTTCCTTCCTTCCTTCCTTCCTTCCTTCCTTCCTTCCTTCCTTCCTTCCTTCCTTCCTTCCTTCCTTCTTGCTTTCTCCCTTTCTACCCTGCCTTCCACTTCTTCCCTCCTTCCTTCTTTCCTTTGTTTTTTGAGATATGGCTAATATGGAAAGATGTTTTGCATGATTCAACATATATAATTAATTGATATTATATTGTTTGCCTTCTCAATAAGTGGAAGGGTGGGAGAGAATTTGGATCTCAAAATTTAAAAAGAAAAGAATGTTAAAAATAAACAAATAATAAATTAAAAAAAGAGATAAACAGAAATCACCAACAGAAGAAAAGATAGTTTTAGACTCAATGACTAAATATGTATCTTTTAATTTAAGAATAATTGATTTGATTCCTATCTTTGGCTTTTAAATTGCCTAGATTTCCTCTGTATGCCTTCATCTCCCCTCCAAGGGGTCATACCTTAATACAAACACTTTTTTAAAAAGAAAAAAGAGGAAGAAGAGAAAAAAATAAGCACAATAATTCAATGCATCAAAGAAATATTTCATAATATGCAATATTCCACACAGATGAAATCCTTTCCTCCAAAGATACAATGGTATCATTTAAATTTGATTAAAGAATTAGTGTAAGCTTCCAATTTAGCTATGTCCCATATTAAGAATACCTAATAGATGAAAAATTCAAATTTACAACATCAATAGTATTTAAGATTTTAACAATGGTAGAGACCCTCAAAACAACCTAGTTGAATTCTCTTGTCTTACCCTTGGATCATAGAAAAGTTAAGTAACATTCTAGGTTTCCACTCTTAGTTAACGACAGAGACAGAATCAGAAGCCAATCCTGCTGACTCCTAGCCTAATATACTTTTTCCTGGCCTACACAGTGAGAGAATTTCCTAATTAGGAGTTAATCTAATCCAATCTATACCTGAATAAGAATTCCCTTTACAATATAACTGGAAAGGAATCTTTTCCTGAAGATTTGCCATGCAGAGGACCTTTAGAGGTATCCTAATTCTAAGTTAGAAAGGTTTTCCTTCTTTACTTAAAGTCTACATTAGCCTATATGATTTCCACCTGTTGTTCCTACTCAGCCAAGCAGAACAGTTCTAATCACCTTCACACCTGTTAGCCCTTTAGATACTTGAACACAGGTACTATTATTTCCTCCCTGAATCTTCTTATTTATAAGCAAACCATTCTCAAATCCCTTACTGTTGCTGTCCTTAAATTAAAGGGTGGTTATTCAGGTTACATTCTTATGCTATCATAACATAAAACCTCCACCTAGGATATTTTTTAATAAACTTGCATAATTATGTTGAAAAGAATAGTTTTATTATTATTGAGTTATTTTGCAATATAGGTATGCTTTGGTTATTAAATTTTGTATTTGCTTCAAATCTTTAATATGAATACAGCTAGTTAAGAACAGATATGTATCCCAAAATATCTGGCTAATCTACTAATGCTATTTCCATTATGATTTTTCTATCATGTCCACAGGAAATAGTCATTGCAATTCACCAGTATAATTTGAAGTTGAGAACTCAATTTCCCTGAAGTCAGGAAATGAATATTTAAAGATATTCTAGGTATCTCTGCACATCGACTTTAACACATACCCTCCCACATTTCATTACATATGTCAGTCAGCAAAAATGGAGAACAGCTGATCACCATCCCCTGTATAATATTCCTTCATATTCTTCTCTAGACTAAATAATCCCAATTCCCTTATCTTTACTGCCTAAGGACTACTTTCTAACACTTTTATCATGGGGTTGAATAGCTTAGAATCTCCAAAGCTATCCAACTTTCTGTTATGCCTAACGCCTGTAGAAGTATCCTAACAATCAGAATTCAATCAGAAACGGCTCAGCTGTTCCCTAACTCTGCAATCTCTGTTGAGTAGCAGTGAGCAATGAAATGGCCAGCCAAGCACACTAAATGGTTTTTTTTTTGGTTAGGCAATGGGGTTAAGTGACTTGCCCAGGGTCACACAGCTAGTAAGTGTTATGTGTCTGAGGCCAGATTTGAACTCAGGTCCTCCTGAATCCAGGGCTGGTGCTCTATCCACTGCGCCACCTAGCTGTCCCTACACTAAATGTTTTTGAAGGGCACTGTTCCTCTTAGTCCCATACTGTTTTGCAAATAGATATACTGGTTTACTAACTCAATTAGCTATCTAAATGTGTATTGGGGTCTTCATAACGATATTTATGTATTTTATTGTTATCTTCCCTTCATCCAGATGTAGTATTAATTTGAGCAATCTTGGATCTCATTGAGGAGGTCTTGTGTTATTATAGGGCTTGCTGTATCATGAGATTATGGTGGAGATTTTGAGCCCTTCATTTATAGGTTGATGTTTTGACATTGTTCCATTTGAATTTTTTGCCTCCTGGGTTGATGTGGAGGAGTGTGTAATACATAGGTTGGTTGCTTTTTGTCATATTACCTTTTTATCTAATCCAGTCAAATTGCTTACTAAGAAAATGTTGGGGAGGAGAGGCTATTAAATGATAGACTCTAGGAAGGAAAGAAAGAAGTACAGCTAGGAGGTAGGCCTGAGCCAGATATTGAATGAATCATACTCCTGATTTTGATCTGGGCCCAGGAAGAGTGAGGTGATTCTATGGGGCAGAGTGCTGGTTGATTAAGTCAGCCTTCATCCTGGATCTGACTGTTCATAGAGGACCACAGATATACACTCTAACCACTTGCCCTTGCAATTTATACGGTGTATACATAAACATAAGGATCCAGAGATCCTAAATATGTATATGAGATACTCCTCCCCTTTGGATTCTATTTTGGACATACTCCATGATGGTACTGAGCACCTTTGATGTGTATAATGCAGAGTTACCTATTAAGTAGACAGTAAGTTCTAAATTCAGCATGTAAATCAATGATCTTATATAGTTAAATTACCCTCAAATGTCCCTTAAATTGATTGGTTTTGAAATCCTTCTTATTAGAAGGTTACCCCATTTCATTTGGAATTTTGAATATTGTGTAGAGACCAAGTGCCTTTTTGGGTAAAATATTTATGATTTTATGATTCATGTGTTCCAATTGTTGGAAAGGTTGTATGAAGTTGGAAAAGACTACATATCATGGAACATGTATTGAATTTCCACTGGCAGCTTCCAGGGTTTCTGCACTACTTGGTTATAGTTCTTATCTGACTGTGTCAGCTTTTGCTCACCTGTCACTTCACTTGTTGCAATTTCTGTAGTAGCTGTGCATCTAAGGTCACTCAAATCTCTCAGTTTACTCAAGCCATTTTTAACTTCTGCCTTTTACTCTGCTCACTTCCTTCTCTCAAGGGGCTTCCTTTATTCCTTCAATTTAGGACAGGAAAGCTACCTTGTCAATCATAGTTTGGTCCAGTGAATCCTTGCAGTCTTAACTCCTTGAGGCGAGGAATGATAGAAGGATTTCTGTCTTGACCAGCAGTATAAATATCTCCTTGAAATGAAAAAGTGCCCTATAAAGTCATATGTTTAATTCATTTTTAATATTTATTACTACATCTGATTCTTTTGATTACCTATAAATGCCTTAAGTTGATTATTTTGAAATAAATTAATTTTAAGGGGGAAATTTCACTCCTGAGACTCAATGAATTGCCACTTTGGGGAGGTTTCCACAATCAATTTATTGTTCATGTGTTGTGTTTATTTAAGATAGAAGGCTAATAGATTGGCCTAATCAATTGTCCATCCAATGGCATATCCTAATCTGGAAAATATATATTCTTTGTTTGTTTGTTTTCAAAATATAGATGACTTATTGATAAAGTACTGCAGTGCCTGGATATTGATGTAATGGAAAGACAAATAGCATGAGTTAATAAGCTGTAGCATGTTGCCAACACTGACTTGCAGGAAAGAAATTTAATGGAACAAAATAAGCACTTAATGTGCCTGGGAAAGGAGGCAAGTCTGACACAGGTGAATAGCTCAACTGTTGCATCCACGTCTGTGAAATTTAATTAGAAAACAAAACATCAAAAGAAGAGAGAAAGCTTCCAGCATTTGGAATGGATCCTCTCTGGAGGATTTATAGAAAGACATAGATAAAAGTCATAGAAGTTGAAAAGGATGGGATGAGATCTGTACCAGGGAAGGGAAAACCACACTAATTAAATAATGGATACATTGAATTACAAATAAGCATATAACTGAATTTAGATGTTTACATCTAATTTGAAAGAGGTAGGGAGGCAGAGCCAAGATGGCTGAGTGAAAGCAGTAACTTGCTTGAGCTCTCCCCTAAACCCATCTAAATACCTATAAAAAATGGCTCTAAACAAATTCTAAAGCAGCAAGACCCACAAAAATACAGAGTGAACTAAATTTCCAGCCCAAGACAATCTGGATGATTGATCGGAGAGGTATATCACGCCAGGAAGGAAGAAGAGCACAGTGTGGCATGGGCACACAGGCCGCACTGAACCTGGAGCAGGCCTCAGAGGACTGAATTTCGGGCATCCGTGGTGGCTTCCAGACCTCTCAACCCACAAACACCAAAGACAACTTAGAAGGTCAGTGGGAAAAGTCTGTATCTTCGGTGAGAGAGGAGGTAGGTCTCAGAGCCAGATGCAGAGCACAGAGCATAGAGTGCAGGCTCTTGGGTGGTGGCTGAGTCCTGAGCTTCCAGCCCACAGACTGAGGGGGAATCGAGTGGCTGATCAGAGGGGGACTGCAGGAATCTCTTTGCCAGTGCTGAGGTGGGAATGTCTTGCTTTGATCTGGGTCACAGTCCTGGGTGGCAGTCCTGGGGTGTGGAGGAGTGCTGGCATGGTGGAGCTTGTACTGGCAGTGCAGAGGAAACCTTCCTCACAGTTCCAGGACAGGAAGGAGTGCTTCTGGTCACTAATAGACCAGAGCACAGGCCAGGAAACGAGTAAACACCTCGCTCCTTATCATATTACCTTGCAAGAACTGAAAATTTATAGGTCCCTACAAGTATATCTGAAAACAGCTGTATAAACCCCCAAAGCTTGGGACAGTACATTCTCCACATTGTAAGCAGACTCTTACCTTAATAAAGAGTTTAAAACTCAAGTAATTGTCTGGGATCATGAGCAAGCAGCGCAAAAGGAGTCAGACTATATTAAACATACAACCAGAAGAAGACAACAAAGTCAAAGCTCCTACATCCAAAGCCTCGAAGAAAAATATGAATCAGTCCCAGGCCTTGGAAGAGCTCAGAAGGGATTTTGAGAAGCAAGTAAGAGAAGTAGAGGAAAAACCGGGAGGAGAAATGAGAGTGATGCAAGAAAATCATGAAAAACAAGTCAACAGCTTGCTAAAGGGGACCCAAAAAAATACTGAAGAAAATAACACCTTAAAAAAATAGCCTAACCCAAATGGCAAAAGAAGTCCAAAAAGCCAATGAGGAGAAGAATGCCCTAAAAGGCAAAATTGGCCAAATAGAAAAGAAAGTCCAAAAGCTTACTAAAGAAAATACTTCCTTAAAAATTAGAATAGAGCAATAGGAAGCTAGTGACTTTATGAGAAATCAAGACACTGTAAAACAAATCCAAAAGAATGAAAAAATAGAAGTTGGAAAAACAACTGACCTGGAAAATAGATCCAGGAGAGAGAATTTTAAAATTATTGGACTATCTGAAAGCCATGATAAAAAAAAAAAGCCTAGACATCATCTTTCAAGAAATTATCAAGGAAAACTGCTCTGATATTTTAGAACCAGAGGGCAAAATAGAAATTGAAAGAATCCACAGATCTCCTCCTGAAAGAGATCCCCAAAGGAAAACTCCTAGGAATATTGTAGCCAAATTCCAGAGTTCCCAGGTCAAGGAGAAAATATTAAAAGCAGTCAGAAAAAAACAATTCCAGTACTGTGGAAACACAGTCAGGATAACACAAGATTCAGCAGCTTCTACATTAAAGGACCACAGAGTATGGAATATAATATTCTGAAAGGCAAAGGAGATAGGATTACAACCAAGAATCACCTACCCAGCAAAACTGAGTATAATCCTTCAGGGGAAAAAATGGTCATTCAGTGAAATAGAGGACTTTCAAGCATTCTTGATGAAAAGACCAGAGCTGAATAGAAAATTTGACTTTCAAATACAAGACTCAAGTGGAACATGAAGAGGTAAACAGGAAAGAGAAATCATAAGAGACTTATTAGGGTTGAACTGTTTATATTCCTGCATGGAAAGAGGATATTTATAACTCATGAGACCTTTGTCACTACCAGGGTAGTTGGAGGGGAAAAATTCTATGTATGCAGATAGATAGATAGATAGATAGATAGATAGATAGATAGATAGAGGGCACAGGGTGAGTTGAAGATTAAGGGTCATATCTGGAGAATAAAATTAAGGGATGAGAGAGGATTATACTAGGAGAAGAAGAAAGGGAGAGGTAGAACAAGGTAAATTATCTCACAAAAAAAACAGAAAAGAAAAGTCTCTCACAGTGGAGGGGAAACAGGGGAAGGTTAAAGGGAATGAGGGAATCTTATTCTCATAGGATTTGGCTTAAGGAGGGAATAACACACTCATTCAATTGGGTATGGAAATCTGTCTTACCCTACAGGAAAACAGGGGGGGAAAGGGACAAGAGAGCAGGGGGATGATAGAGAGGAGGGTAGATTGGGAAAGGGGTAATCAGAAGGAAGTACTTCTGAGGAGGGAAAGGGTCAAAAGAAAGAATAGAATAAATGGGGGGGCAGGATAGGATTAAGGGAAATAGAGTTAATTTTTCACAACATGTCTACTATGGAAGTGTTTTGCATAACTGCACATGTATAACCAAATTCAGTTGCTTGCCTTTTCAATGAGGGTGGGTGGGGAGGGAGGAAGGGAGAAAATTTGGAACCCACAGTGTTAAGAACACTTTTAAAAAAATGTTTTCACGTGCAACTGGGAAATAAGAAATACAGGAAATGGGGTACAGAAGTCTGTCCTGCCCTACAGGAAAATAGAATGGGAAGGGGATAAAAGAAGGTGGGGGGAGAGATAGAAGAGAGGGCAGACTGGGGAAGGGGTATTCATTTACATGCCATCTTGGGGTGGGGGAAGGGGTGAGATGGGGTGAAAATTTGGAACTCAAAATCTTGTGGAAGTAAATGTTGAAAACTAAAAATAAATAAATTTATATCAAACACACACACACACACACACGCACAGACACACAGAGGAAGATGTATAAGCTTAATTCTACAATTTTATATAAAGCCAAGGCATTGGAAATCCAAGTGAATACAAACTAAAGTCAATAAGTGTTTATAGAGCCCCTAGGATGTGTGAGGCCTTGTGCTAAATACTGGGAAGAAAGTTGGAAACAAAAACTAACAGTTGCTGCCATCAAGGAATTTCTATTTCAATAGGGAAAGAGAACACGCAAAATGAAGCTGAATTACATGGGCTAGGGCTGAGGAAAGAGATGGTACCCATGCTGGGCTGTGGTGAAGAAGGCAGTCCAAAGACTCAGAAGTAGAGACCAGAGGGTAATGAAAGAGTGGACATGGTTTGCCTGGGTCCTCCCTTGATATTGAAGGTTTTTGAGGAGCTGACTCATCAGAGGAAGAGTTATGGGGACAGAGTGAACTTTCATGATGATAAGGCTATTGGAAAATGGTGGAGAAGTCTGCAGTCAGGAGCTGAGCCTGCAGAGGAATGAACAAGTGAATACTGCTAATACTTTTGTCCCACAGAAATGGATGATTTTTTTTTACATACCTACCCCTACTAAATAAGGAAGTATGACACTCTTTAAAAACAGGATAGATGATTATCTCTCATGTTTAGTAGGTGGCATTGTTAAACATTTAAATCTCTTTGCAATTTGACCCTTTCTTACTTTTCCAGCCTTTTTGCATCTTACTTCTCTTTACCCCCTGTGTGTTTCAACTGCACTGGCCTACATGAAATTCATCTAATCCAAAACTCCATCTCCTATTTCAGGACTTTGAATGGACTGTTTTCCATCCTTGGAATATTCTGCCCCTTCACCTTTTTTTGTTTCCTTGGTTTCCTTTCAGACTATGTTCAAATGCCGCTCTCTCCAGGATACTTTGCCAAGTCTCCAAGATGTTAATTCCTTTTCCTTTCAGATTAATTTATATCTATTCTTTATGTGACTTTTATGTAGATAGTTATTTATACGTTGTCTACTCAATTAGAATAGCTCCTCAAGGGCAGGAAACTTGTTTTTAGCCTTTCTTTTATCTCCAGAGCTTAGTACAGTGCCTGACACATAGTAAGCATTTAATAAATGTTTGCTGACTGATTGACTAGGCAGTGGCATGGACTAAATATGAACTCTGACTCTAGAATCCTGAAGGGGCACCTGGGAAGGGAGTGATGATAATTCATGAGTGACTGTTCTGGAAAAATTCAGGAATCATCAGTCTTCCCATAAAACAATATAAAACCACCTAGAGTGTCTTCATAATTGACTTTATCTATAAAAACATCCTTAATTATAATAATATGATTAGTGTTGACTTTTTATTAACAGAAAAATGCATCATTCTTTACTTAATAATCAGTGAATTTAGTCAACTCAATGAGCCCCTTTAACTTTTATAGTCATAGCCTAAGGAAACTAATTTGTAGTAGCTAATTTGCTACATGAGGCAATAGGATGCAGTGGAAAGATTGCTAGGTTTTCTTTTAGTTCAGAATGATCTCGGAAAAAGTACCTTGCTCTCAATTTCCTCATCTGTAAAATGAGACCATTCAACTAACTGGCCTCTAAGATTCTTCCAGGTCCAGGTCTAAGTTTATGGTGACAACATATATCTAGTATTCTGAAAAGAATTTTAAGTACATAAATGTTGGTAGAACATTTCCCATTATCTAACAGTAGTTCTTAAAGTTATTGTGGCCAACAAAGTGTGTTGTAAGATAGAGTGCTGCATTTTGTGAACCTTGAGGCTGACTTGTATATATCTGGTTGAATTATTCTGCTCTTTAGGTGATGTGAAATGTTTCAATATACTCAAATGTAGTTCTTTAAAAAGAAATATAAAGTTAGCCATCTAATTACCTTAAAGAATTGTGGGAAGCTTATGGGTATAATACCACAGACACCCCATGTCATTATAAAGCTTCCTGATTGGCTGAGGGGGGGATGAAAATGAATTCTTTCCTTACTCAATTTCCCTGATTTTTCAAGTTTAATTGCATGTAGTAGACCTTCTAGAGTCCTGAGATCTTAAGCAGTATTCACACTAACATAGCCTTTTCTTTGGCCTCTGTCACTGCATCCACATTTACTAGCTGTGGGATTCTGAATAAATTACTTATCTTCTCTGAACCTTATTTTTCTAATCTAGAAAATAGGACCAGGTAGGACACTGGGCAAATTACTTCATCTTTCAGCTCCCTAGCCAATTTTCTATGACCATAAGTTGCAAAGAAGGTGCAGACTTGCACTGGGAAAGGGAGTTTCCTTCTTTGAGAGTTCCCTTGAAATTCCCAGTGAAATTATCAGTCTAGTCTGCATTGTTAGCCGTATCCCTCTGTGGTTTATAGACTGCTTTCTATATTGCTTATGTCATTATTTAATGACTCTCCCTCATATCTTGGGTGTTCCGCAAAAAAAAAAGGAAGAATTGGATAATTATTATGATGATTATAGTGAAAGGGCAAGTTACCTTTCTTGGGTCTTAGTTTACTCTGAGAGAGGCTAGATGGCCTCTAACATCCCTTCTATCTCTAACTCTATAGGCCTAATGACGTAATTGATTATTATAACAGTGTTTTTTTAAGATCGACATGGGGTAATTGTGAGTATGCAGTGCACTTTTCTTTACTGTGTCCTCTCAATATAGTAAATTCTATGTGATAAATTCTGCCACCTTGTGTCCTGAAGTGGAATTGACTTTAATTTCACAAGGAAGTTTCTCTATTTTAGTCTCATGACTGAAATGCCCTAATTATTTTGTGGCCATAGTCTCAGAAAATAGGGTCGTGGATTGCGAGTTACAAGTGACTTTAGAGAATATCATATTGAAACCTCTCACTTTACAGATGGGAAAAATGGGGCACAGAAAGTTGAAATGACTTGCCCTAAATCTCACAGGTAGTAACAAGTGGGAAAATTAGGATTTGAACCCAAACTCTGATTTCAAATTCGATATCCTCTCCATACCACTATTATAAAACAGAAATGTGTTTTACTTTTGAAAGTCAGAGAATTAGTATATTTATTTTATTCTTTGAGCCAAGCTGATTTTCATCGACCCATATCCAAATACTTATTTATCATGATTAAAATATTTAAAATTATAGTATTAAAATTGATCAGTGGGATAATACTCTTCAAGTCTGATGCCTACAGAAACATTTTATTCAATTGTGTATTGCTATAGGAAACACCATTTACAAATATAAAGCTTTTATAACTCACCACAACTATTAGGCTACTTCTATCAATTTAAGAACACATTTGAAGCATTTTTTAATTGATTCATGCTCAGTTTTGTATGTTCACATGATAGAATTAGCAGCAGTCCTAATTTTGTAAATAATTGAAAGAAATTACATACCCTGGGATCTAACATAGTGACTTAGGATTGTAGTGGAAAAAAGGTGTAGTAATTCTGTGACACAATGTCAACTTATCATCAAAGACCAAAGACAGATTAGTATGGGTGGGACATGCAAAGGTCTTTAATTAACACCCTTGGAGCTTTAGTTAAATTTACTAAATTTATATGCAAATAACAATCAGGGCAGATGAAATACCCCCTCCCCCTTTTTTTGAATTGTAATTACAAGCCAACTATTCAATGCTGACAGCTGGAGCAGATTTTGATCATTTTTTAATTACTTCAGGTGTTCTGGTAGAATCTATACAAATGCCTTGTTTACTAATCTAATTAAGTGTTTACAACTTGTACATTTAGGTTTCACTGAAATCTTCCTTTGTTATAATTATCAATTAAACAACGTGCAATTATAGTGATGAAACATCAAATTAGGAACAATTTGAAATTTGGATAAATTATGAATCTCTTACAATTAGCTACCATATGTAAATTTATTTTCAGTTGTGGTAATTTAGATGAATTGCAATGTCTCTAGTTTGAAAAACTGGTCATAATTTTTAATTCTAGAGGGAAAAAAACTCATTATGGATTAAGTCCAATTCATAAAATGCAATATATCCAAAATTGGGCATATGAATTAATCAACTGATGTTTCATGACTATGTACTTTGAAGATAAAAAAGAGAATTATCAAAGTTTGTTATTTGTTTTTAATTTTGTATACAATGATAAAAGTTAAAATATCTGCTAAATAATAATTTGACGTTTTGTCTATAATTAAGAAATCTTTTAAGGCAAAACTTATATATTTTACTAACTCACACTTGAATAAGTTGAATAGGAATGAACAAAATTTAATAAGCTTAGATGTTTCCTAGAAGATACCCCAGAGATCATAACGAATATCTTTTCTCATGTGAAGAAACAATTTCCACCAATGTTTACTGAATTAAAGAGTGATTATGCCATTAGCTACTTTGTGAATGCTGCTAAACCTAATGGTCAAAAGCTGTCTTCAATATCACCTATGTCCTCAGCTATTTTGGCTTCAGTCACAGCCTCTACCTATAAGTCAATGGAAGGCATACACACTCAGAATAATAGGTGAGCTCTAAGTGTACTTTCTATATTTTGGTTGATTCTGGATAGAGAAGCCAGACCAGTTGAAGGAACTATATCTGCTGTCACCAAACTTAGAAAACACCCATATTTTAATTGAACTCTAGAAGTTTTAGTTTTTTATTTTATACTATTAAAAATATATTTTTATATATATTATAAAAACATTTTATATTTTATTTTTTCCTCTAACATTGTTATTTGCCTCCCCCATTAGATTTATGGTAACGTAGTATTATCCTTAAGTTACTTTCTTATGCAGAAGCAGTTTTATTTGAGCATTTGAGAGCTGATGTGCTATTTATTTAGCCCATGACAATAGATAGTCCAGCTCCAAGAGAAACCACATGCAAAGGGGAAAGAGTCAGAAAGTTAATGAATAAGAAAAAAAATTAAAATGGTCAAAAATTGCCAAAGAAGTAAATAAAACCAACAAGAAAGATATAAATAAAAATAGAGATTTCCTCAGATCAGGTAAAAGAGTTTAGACATCTATTAATAAATATTTCAAGACAAAGGAAATCAACAGCTGATGAGTCAGAGGATTCTGTGGATTCCAAAGAGAACATGGAACCACAGCAGGCCATTCCTGAATGTTTTAAAATAGAAATGATAGGAATTGTAAAAGCAGAATTAATGACCTGAATAGCAGAGATAAATGGCAGAACAGAAAAACTTGAATCTATGGGGGCAAGTCTCACTAAAGAAACAAAAGAGAGTATAACCAAGAGGGAAATGCAAATATACAGAAATAATGACAGTCTGAAAGAAAAGCAAAAAGCAAAAAAAAAAGATCTCCATGCTTGTTTTTTCCACAGTCCCTCTAGCATTTGACATTCTCCTTTGTTGTCAGTTACCAACCTGCTATGTGTGAGGGGGAACCTCAGAGTTGTTTTAATCTTCATTTCTCCAATTATTAGTTATATGGAACTTTTTTCATATCAATATTGATGATTTTGAATCATTGCCTTATACATTTTGGAAATTAGACTTTTGCTAAGATTTTATTTAATTCATTTTTAGATTATTATAAATATCCAAATTAAGTGTAAAGGACCTAAGAAGAAAGATGCTATCTGCATCCAGAGAAAGAACTGATAAATAGAAGTATGTATAGAACAATTTTACATATATACATATTTATGTCTAATGGTAGCCATCTCTAGGGCAATGGGTAGTGAGGGAGGGAAGAAAAAAAATTACATGGCAATTTTGTTGTATACTTAAAAGGAATAGTAAATTGTGCATAGTCAATTTGTAGTTTCACGTGCAATCATCTTTTTTATTGTACTGTGTTACAGAAATGCTTGTTTTATTCTACAAATTAAAAAAAATTAAAAAAAAGATTTTCTCCCATCTATCTCGTTTTGTTTTAATTGTACCTGCATTTATTTTGTTTGTGCAAAGACTTAAAATTCATGTCATCCAAATTGTCCAGTCTATCTTCTGTGATTCTCTATATCCATGTTTGTTTATCAAGTCTTTCTCTGCACATAGATCTGACTGGTGATATCCTCTACCCTGTTTTTCGATGCATTGCTTACTGTACTACACAAAATGTCATAAAAGCTCCTCTATGGAGATTAAAGGAGCTACAAAAGTGTGCAGTACAAAAGTTCTTTTTAAAAAAATCAGTTATTCAGTTGAAGCAGAGCTGATGGTATGTATATTCTGTAAATTACCAAAGCAAAAGTAAATTGGGGAGAGAGTTTAATAGTATCCCACATGCATTAGAATACTAACCCCTTTAATCTCCTTCTGACCAGTTGTTCAACCCCCTTACCATCTGCAGGCTGAGAGCTCCTGAAGCAGCTGCTGCCACTGCTACTGCTGATTCAGTGGCTCCCAACTGCATGCTCCTGGTGTGCTGGCTCTGGGTCTGTGCTGGTGTGGCCTCTGCTGGATTGTGCCCCACTTGCACTCAAGTGAGACAAACCTTTCTTACTGACTTTCCAAGTTGTCTTTGGCTGGAAAATTATTTCACTCCATCCTTTTGTGGGTTCAGCTGCTCCAGGAATTGTTTTATGGCATTATTTAAAGGTATTTGGAAGGGTTTTGGGGAGGATTCAGGCCAGTCACTCCCTTCCTCCCTCCCTTCCACCTATCTTGGCTGCGCCCTCCAAAATAATAAATCCATCCTATTTTTAACTTTGTTCTAGCCTACCAAGGTCATAATACCTCTGAAAAATCCATTGCAGAGTGCTTGACCAGCCTTGTTTCTTCTGATCACTTGTGAGATTGGCCACTATTTTAGGACAATTTTTGACTTACAGCAAATGCTCTTTCACATACAAGTTTCTGCTCATGCATATATAATGACAAAGCTTGCTGACTACCAACTTTCAATGAATATTGTGCACCTGAAACATCATACCTATATTTCTTTTAAGTCTGGATGACAGACTACTTTATTTCTTTGGGTTCAGCAAACAATCATTTTGCAGTGACTCTTTCATTTTGTGTTCCCAAACACATGCTAGGGATTGTTTTCCTGATTTGTTGACAATGCAAAAAAACCCAAAGCAACAAAAAACAAAACCTTCAATGGTAAACATAATGTTTGTTGAGAAAGTTGGCAAAAAACCCCAACAACAACAACAACTGTACAAGTCCATGTCAGATTGTTGCTAAAATGGCCTTCATCTTCATTGAATCACAGGAGGATCTTGTGAGAGCTCCTGACTCCTAGAAAATTTCCTCTGTTACTAGTAAATCTGTCAACATGACCCAAGGGGAGAATTTATATGTATGGCATATTTTTTTCCTTTTCTTCATTATACATATAAAGTGTAGCAATGGATTCATGTCATCACAATGGCAAATGGAAAAGAAACATTAATTGACTAATGCTTTATAAAGCCTACTGTTTTAAAAAGAATCCACCCATGGCAATAGATAGTAAGGCTGCTTAAGTTTGCAAATAAAGTAGCTCATTAAAGACAACCCTTGCCAATTACAAAAGAAGTTTCATTCCTGTGGGTGAGTTGTTTTGTGGATTAAAAACTCTCACAATGCAAGGACTGAAGATATACTGCTCAAAAAGATTAAAAAAAAGGCGCATTTGTCTTCTTATAATCTTGAGGTGATTTTGCATAATAGAAGCTAAACATAAATTCTAAACTGTTTGGAAAGTGAAATAGACATATTTTAAAATGTTTGACAGTTTAGGATATAGTCTGTAAGGAATCAAACTGGACCCAAATTCTATACTGGAAGAAATGATGTCATAACATTTCTTATGGTGTTTTTTTTTTAAAATTGCAGTAAAATGAAGAATGAAAAAACTAGAAGAGATAGACCAAAATTCCACAAAATTATGTGCCTCATTCACCTTAGTAATGCATGCTGACATTCTGAAAGTTTCTTGTGATTTTAATTCATTCTATGGATTAAAGATACTTAGTCAATTTTCAAAGATGAATTCTGCACTAAGATTAAAGATTATAAATTTAGTTCTGGAAGGCATCTCAGAGTTCATCTAGTCAAATACCTTCATTTTGCGGAACACTAAATTGGCATTCAGAGAAGGTCAGTAACTTGTTTAAGGTCACATAGCTAGTAAATGGTGGAGTTAGGTTTTAAACTCAGGTATGCTGACTCTTTCTCCAGAATTATTTCTACCGTATTTTATTGTCCCTTATGCCAAGATACTTTCAGTATATGAGCAGTTACCAACGTATTTTACAACCTCCTTCAGCAGAACTCTAAGAAGCCTGGTGAAGTGTTGGTATTCATTCTGTGGGTATAATTATGACTTGAGAGAGAAGGTTAAGTGATTTTAAATATGTGCTTCAATTTAGATTTAGGGGTGTTAGTATTTCCATCAGGAGCTCTGCTTGGTTTCAACTCCATGGAACAACATGCGTTGGCACCTCTTGGGAAATACCCTCTCCAGAGGTTTTCAGCTTCCTTTTATGTGTTATCTTCTCCCATTAGATTATAAGCTCCTTGAGGGCAATGACTCTTTCTTATAAATATATTTTAGGAATAAGTTTTACCAATATATTTTATAAATAAGAATTTATATCCCCAACACTTAACACAGTGCTGGTATTTAGTATTTAGTAGGTATTTTTGGTATTTAGTAGGCAATAAATGTTTTTTGAAATGAATTTTAAAAAGTTTTAACTATACCATTTGTTTTCACATCATAGTCATTACTGTGTCCCCTCTCACCATCCTTTAGGTATGAACAAAACAACAAAAAAAGTGAAACTAACAATTTTTTGGCAGTGTCTGATAGCATATAAATCATTTAACATCTATAATCCCTTACCTATCGAAGAAAAGAATAGAGAGATATATTTATTTCTTTTCTTGGGCCAAGTTTGGTTATTAATAATTATGAAGTGTGAAATTTTGTTTTATTTTTCTTTTAATTTATGTTGTTGTAGTCATGGTGAAGGAGGCATCTATTTGGGAATGAAATATTTGTAATTGAAAATTTTTATAAAAACAAAAGATAAGAAAAATAAAAACTACGAAAATCCACAATTCTTTTGAGATCTATTTCTTCATGTCAGTAATGTCAAACTCAAATAGAAATGGATCCCTATAGGATACATATTGATATTGTTTACCTTTTATTATACTTTATTTATTTCATTAAACATTTCTCAAGTAAATTTTTATCTGATTTGAGCATTACTCAGGAGAGAGAGAGATAGTTTGACACCTTATTAGAGGGTGACTTTTGTTTTGGTATATTCCTCTTAATCTATATGTCTTAGATATCAGACTCTAAAAAGAGATGCTTAATGCAAAGACTGTTTTCTCAATTTATAGATTTTTTCAGACTATAGTTTGTCTTCCTAACCTAGCTGCACTGATTTGGTCCATAATCTTTTTCCATTAGAATGTAAATTCTTTGAGGACAAGGATCATCTTACTTGCTTTTATTTGTAACCTTAACCATTTGGTACAATGCTTTGAACATGTTACGCACTTAACAGATGCTCTAATTTATAGTATATTGATACAAAGATAATTACACTAGGAATTATCAGATCTGGGCTTTGTCCTAAATCACTTTAACTCTCTCCTTGTTCAAATCTCATCAGTCCATCAGAATACCCTTAGTTCTCTCTCAGTCATGGATAGATAATAGACAAGGCTATGGCGGTCTGCTGAGATGGTCATCCTTAGCCTGTGCTTTGGTGATTGCAACATACTATTGTTTAGTCATTTCCAACTCTTTGTGATCCTATGGATCATTCCACTCATGGGGTTGTCTTGGCAGTGATACTGGAGTAGTTTGCCATTTCCTTCTCCAGTTGATTAAAACAAACAGAAGTTAAGTGACTTACCAAGATTCACACAGTTGTAAATGTCTAAGGCCGGAACTGAACTCAGGTCTTCCTGACTCCAGGCCCAGATCTCTATCCACTGAGCCATCTAGATGCTTCTGATTTCAACATAAATAGATTAAAAAAAATTCAATCAATATTCTAATTTCACTGCTTTTTCACTTTATAGGACCAAATGATTTTGCATTCAATTTAATTCAATAAATATCTACTCTGTGCCAAATGCTATGGGCACAAAGACAAAAACAAAATCATCTTGACCTCAAAGAACTTACATTATTTAGATGCAGTCATAGCTCTTAGATATTTGCCAAGAAGACTTGAAAATCCAGGTGTCTCTTTGGCTTCTAGTATAATACTATTTAGGTCTTGCAATGAATCAGTTGCTATTGGGTTCTTCCATATGTACACTTCTCTTATGGGCACTCTGGCTGTTGAACCTGATTTCAACTCACCATCTTGGAAAACTATACTCCAAACTTCTATTTTTTTCAATAAGAAAATCAAGGTTAGAGTTAACTTATTCAGAGTCACTGGGTACCTGAAGACAAGGGTTGGTGGCGGGGTGGTATATCAACAGACTATTTTGTAATGTGAAATGGCCCAATGTGTGATTTTAGTCTTTAACCCAAGTGTTTTGTCATGATTGCTTCAGGTTGCACCACTCTTTCCCCCATCTCTCATCCTTACAAAGATCTGTCACTCTGATGCCCAACGTGTTGTCTTCATAAATCCAATCTCAGTGGGAAAAGCTGGTTGCTTGTGCTTTCTGTTTGTGGATGAGAGAGCATTTATTAATTAAAATAGTTAAAGAAACAAGTTAATAACCATGTGTTTTCATCTTTTTCATACTTTAAAGCCAAGTTGTACTAAATGCCTGCATCAGTGTTTATAGAACTCAGAGGGATTTATTTCTATGCATGGGGTAGGTAAGATGGAAATAGATTCCCTTTTGAAAAATGTCAACTTGACAGTTGTAAAGGGTTGATCAACATATCCAGGCAACCAATTTGTGCCTTTGCTAAAGAATTTGATTATATTTTCTTGTGCAGAAAAGGGACATGCCAATTAGAACCTTGTTGAGAAGGCTAAGGATATCTTATGGTCCTGGAGAACTTATTATACAACATGGAAGATGGATAAAGTCTCTTGCTTTCTAGGGAGTCAACTATTTGTATTGAACTTAAGAAACTGAGCCAGTAGACCTGTGGGCTTCAAAGAAAGACTAAAGAAGCACAGAGCCAGAGACCAAAGAGAAGATCTAATTCTAGGGGTTTGGGCCATGACTAGTTGGTTTTAGAAGTGAAGTACAGGGAAAAAGTGTCAGAGATAGATTTGAAACTAGATCCTCTGACTCCCTAGCCAGTGGTCTTTCTTCTATGTCATGCTGTCTCCACAAATGACACACGGGTTTAAGCAATAAAAATCTTGCCAGAGTTAAAATCAGTACAACATATTGTAATTTGAAATTGTCACGTTAGTGACAGTATCATTCAAGGGGAATAAAGTGCTAAAGTGACCAACCAATTATATTAGTAGAATTGCAGGGATGAGAAAAGCCTGAGCAAAGACAGGCCCCAGGTCCAAGGATGTCAAGTCTGATAATGTATCTGTTGACCTTTTGGAGACTAGGAGAGCTTTCTCCCAGTCCTTGAATAGGGAATGTGGGAACATTTGTTTGTGAGCTTGACTATAATTTATCTGAAACTAAGGAAGACAGAAGAAAAGAGAAAAAAAAATGGGGGTCTTAGAAAAAGACAGTGGTCAGAAGTTACTGTTAGATCAATCAGCAAGTCAAGTGAAATCAGCAAGAATTTATTAAATATTTAATATGTGGGGGCAGCTAGGTGGCGCAGTGGACAGAGCACCGGCCCTGAAGTCAGGAGGACCTGAGTTCAAATCTGGCCTCAGACACATAACATTCACTAGCTGTGTGACTCTGGGCAAGTCACTTAACCCCACTGCCTAACCAAAAAAAAAAAACCACAATGAAACAAAACAAAAAAAAAAGTATTTAATATGTGCCAAATCTGTGCTAAGCACTGGGAAATAATACAAACATACACACACACACACAGACACACATGTGGTTAGATAGATAGCAAAAGTAGTCCCTCCCCTCTAGGAGCTCACATTTCAACAGGGCAGACAATATACAAACATTTAAGATATCTATCTACACATACATACATACATATATATATATATATATTTATATATATAAACACACAGATATATGTATTTTAAAATTTTAAATATGTAAATTTTAATTAATTTCAGTTCAATCTTAATACATCACTTATATTATTAGAATCATTATCTATTTCTTAATATATTATTATTTAATTAATATTAATTTAACAATTTTAAATTAACTTAAATTTTAATATGTAAATTAAAATTTTAAAAGGTGAGTCTGTTTTTTCAGTTGACACTTGAAGGAAGCTAGGGAAGCCAGGAAGGCAGATACAAAGAAGGAGAACATTACAAGTATGGGAGACAGTCAGTGAAAATGCACAGATTCTGGAAATTGAACGCTTTGAGTGAAGAACAGCAAGGCCAGTATGACAGGATAATATCATACATGTAGAGGAGTAAAATGTAAGGAGACTGAAAAGGTGGGAAACGGCCAGAATATGAAATTTTGAAAGTTAAACAGTGGATTTTATATTTGGTCCTGGAAATGATGAGGATTAACTTTAATTGACTAAGTGTTGGTAGAGATTGACATGGTCAGACCTGCTGTTTACAAATATCACTTTAGTATCTTAGTGAAGGATGGACTGCAGTGGCAAGAGACTTGATACTGGGAGACTAATTAGAAAATTATTTTAGGGGCAGCTAGGTGGCGCAGTGGATAGAGCACAGACCCTGAAGTTAGGAGGATCTGAGTTCAAATCCAGCCTCATGCCAAACACTTGACACTTAACTAGCTGTGTGACCCTAGGCAAGTCACTTAACCCCAATTGCCTTTTAAAAAGACGTTATTCTAATAGTTCTGACATGAGGTGATAAAGATCTGCACCAGGTTGGAAGAAGTGTCAGAATAGGGTGTATATAAGATATGTGGCAAAAGATAAAAGTAACAGGACTTGGTGACAGATTGGATATGGAGAGTGAGAGAATGTGAAGAGTCCAGAATAACACTTAAGTTGTATACCTGGACAACTGGGAAGATAGTGTTACCCTTGATGCTGATGAGGAAGTTAAAAAGAGGGGAGGGAGATGAATTCTGACTTAGATATGTTTTCTTTAGGATGTAAATGGGAAATCCAGTTCACAATGACTAATAAGAAGTTGGAGACATGAGACTGGAGGTCAGGCAAGAGGTTAGGATTGGATAAATAGTTCTGAGAATCATGTGTTTAGAGATCATAGTTGAGTCAATGTCAGCTAATGAAGTCATCAAGAGAGGCAATATATATATGTGTATATATATGTATGTGTGTGTGTATGTATATGTATATATATATATATATATATATATATATATATATGAGAGAGAAAGATAGAGAGACAGAGAGACAGAGAGAGAGAGAGAGAGAGAGAGAGAGAGAGAGAGAGAGAGAGAGAGAGAGAGAGAGAGAGAGAAGAGAGAGAAGCTATCAGCCTGGGACAGATCCTTAAGGAATAACCATGGTTATTGACATGAAATGGATGAAGATCCAGCAAATGAGACTGAGAAGGTGCAGTCAGATGGGTAGACTAAGAACCAGTCAGTCAATTAGCATTTGCTAGTTAGCACTTTAACGCTAGTTAGCACCTACTAGGTGCCAACCACAGTTTTAAGTTTTGAGGATCCACAGAAAGGCAAAAGACAATTACTAATCACAAGGAACTCATAGTATAAGTTGGGAGACAATATGCAAACAACTATGTATAAATAGGATATATAGGGTGTCCCAAAAGTCTTAGTGCAGTTTTAAGCCTTGATTTTTTTTTTACTGCACTAAGATTTTTGGGATATCTTGGATGTAGAATAAATTGGAGATAAGATCAGAGGGAAGGCATTGAGATTAAGGAAAGCAGGGAAAAAAAAACTTTTTGTATAAGAATGGACTTTAGTTGTAACTTGAAGGAATCTAGGGAAGCTAAAAGAAGAGAAGACATGGAGATGAGGAGGGAGAGAATTCCAGGCATGGGGAACCACCAGTGAAAACAATGTATAGCTGGACATGAAATGTCATGTATAAGAAAGAACAGTGTCATGAAAACCTAGACAGAAGAGAATATGAAGGAGAGGAGGGTGACTACCATCAGAAGCATTTATGACTTTCCTGCTATATGCAAAGAAATCAGTTTAAAGTCTGTCGGGGTGGAGAAAAACAATAATTCCCACTCCCATGGATCTTACATTCTAATAGGGGAGGCAATGACACATATAAGTATGTACTTAAATATTCAAATGATTCCTTGGTTTCACTGATTTGTACATGTCTTCCATTGATATTGATGGCAACCTATCCATGCCTGCCCCTCCTATGTGACCTCCATGCACAGCTTCCCAAAAGTTCATCACAAGGGACACACCCAACACCCTGGAGTCTTTCCTTGCTTTTTCCTTACATAGTGAGGGTACCAGTGGAACACTCTTGCCATTCATCTGTCATCTTTCATCCTTACCACCTCACCAGCCCATATTTCTGTCATATAATTCCTTGGTGATATCCTTTACTGCTGATCTTATTTGACATTCCTTGATTGTTATATGTTGCTATCTACTCCACTCCCATTATATGTCTTTCTTTTTCCCTCTGTGTGATGGTCATCTTTAATTCTTCAGAGGTAGAGGTAGTGGCGTTGCAGGTTTCTCTGCCCTGTAGCAACCATAATTAAATGTTTGTATTAAAAGGATGAGCTTTTGTTTTTGAGGAAACTTGGGGTCAGTGAAATAGCTTTTCAATTTCCTGAAAGTAATCTAGCCCACTTTCTTCTTTCTCTTCAACAGTGAGTTCATCTTATATTTATCTTACTGTTTCTACCAGATTCATCAACTGTTAGACAAGCTCTATAGGTGTCAATTCAGAAGCATGCTGAAATTGGAGTAATTGATATTGTTCATCTACTTGGTCTTTTTCTGTGTGAATGAACAGGACTAACTCCTTTAAATGATTACAGATCTCTTCCAGGAGCTTTAATTAATGTGTATATGTAATAAGGAAGTATAAGTTATCCATGCTTTGTGTGAGAGATTATGGGAAGGGAGTTTTGGAGGATGGACTATAAGAATTGGTCCATTAATAAACATATATTAAGCATCCACTATATAATTATTCTGTGTCACGTACTGGGGATAAAATGATAAAACGAAAATAGCCCGTTCTTCAAGGAGTTTAAAGCTTCCCTTTTATGGTACATATTAGCATAAGAAGGAGAGACTAAGGAGAAATTATAAGGGGTTCTAATTGTTCCTATTTTTAAAGGAGCCTCTGCTTGGACTTCTATTTAGCTACTTTTTTTTTTTTTACATCTCCTGTCTCTGTTTCTGCTACCATAAACTATTTGGGTTATAGAATGGAATGGGGTCTACTGCTTGTGGCTTTGGTCAATGTGGGAGATGATCAATAGCACTCTGAACTCACAACCTGACTCTGGGATTTTGCTCTCATCTTAATGCTGTGGTAGTCTGAGTCAGGCTGCTGATTCAGTACCACCAATTGCGGTTTTGAACAAAATGGGTAGAGCCTATTGGATGAATCTTGTTAGCCCATTTTTTATGTACTGAGTTGTACTCTCTCAAAGGGATTGGAAAACAAAAGTGTTTGTCTATGGCATTATCCTCATAACAGTGAACAGATGTCACCTCTTATAATAAAGCATATGATCCAGTTTTACTTTGCTCACCACAAGAACCATCTATTAACATTAAAAAGGAAAGTTCTGCTGCGTGTCCTGCAGGCTAGCCTTCTAATTGAGCTTTTGGTTGGCATCCATCTCTGTTTCCCACTGGCATATCATAATGCGAACAGGCAGAATGACACCATGACAGATGGACAAGAGAACAACAATGCCAGGAAACCAGCATGTGAAATAGGTTTGAGTAGCAGATACTGGATTCTTGCTCAAGAGCATTAACATGACAGGACTTGATGACTGCTTTGCTATTTCTGAGCATTGAGCTGAGCAAACCCACCTTGAATTTATCTGACTTACAAATTCCATATTTATTTGAAACTAATCTAGAATTGTTTGAATGGTTAGAGTAGGAAAAACTAAAAAGATTGAAAGACAGTACAGTAATTATCTGATCCATAAAAGTCCAGTTATTCACTGGCATCTGTCTGTCAGATATCTACCAATTTGCATATCTAGGGCATTTTATTTAACAGATTAGCAAAGACTGGTCTAATAGCCAAGGGAGTCTCTATTCTATTGTTTACCTAAGGTTATCTCTTAAAAATAAATTAATTAAAGACACATATATCCTAGCACTAAAATGGCATGGACTGGGGAGTTGTACAGACAGTTGCTGTGGTATAATATATCCATATTGGACACTGTAAGTCACTTAACTTCTATGCCTCAGTTTCCTAATTAATAAACTGTGACTATTACTAGCATTGCTGTGAAAATCAAGTAATATGATGTAGATAAAGTACTCTGTAAATCCTAAATGCCATATAGATATTAGCTATTATCATTATTGTGTATTACCTACATACAACATAACAAGGATAGGAATTCTATTTCCTAAGTGGATTTATTATCTATTGTAGCAGTTGGTTTCACAGAGTATTCAAACCATGAAAACCTTAACCTTAAGGGAAGACACCTAAAGCCCCCAACATTACCAAAATTATTTTTATTATCTTTTGTAGAAATTAGTTTCAAAGACATGGTCTAAGATCTTAGAAAATTAAACATATTGAAATGTCTGAAAAATACTAATTTAGTTGAAATGCTATCAAAAGGGGCATCAACACATTTAACTTGTAGAAAAATAATTACTTCATGCCATGACACTTGATAACTTCACTGTAGGTAAAATTGTTGTTCTATTGGAAATTTAACATAACATTTTTCTCTACTTTTAACTACAAATGACTTTTTCTGCCTGCCGGGCTTTGTAATCAGAAAATGTCAGAATGCCATTTGCATATACCTTCATTTGCAAGAGCAGACACTGTCCCGAGACATCATTTTTGATAATATAGGAAATAAGGGAAACTTATAGCCCTTCTCAAAGTTTCTTATTTAAGTGAGATACTGATGAAGATGAATTGAGCTACTCCAATGTTAGGTTACTCCATGCATGATTGGGCAACTTTCAATTATAGAATTCTTGAAACCTCCCTTGAACAGGACTAGTTATTAACATTGGCCTCACACTGAGATAAAACCACACTTTCAATCTTATAACTCTTATGGTGTGGAAAGCACGACTGCTGTTCTAGGCTTGCTGGTTTCCTACTGCTCAGGTTCACTTTGTCATTACTAAGAGAAATTTAGCCTTTTGTGAATGTTTAGCTCATGTCAATAGGAGAAAAGAGATGAAATGCTGGCTAGTTTCAGAGTAGGACATATTAAATTCAGCCCCTACTGCTGTCTTACTTACCTCTCTGGAGCACAAATTTCTTTCATTACAAGAAAGTCTGCCATTACATTTTAAGCAAAAAAGAGGGAAAAAAGTAGTTTGCACGAAAATTAATAACAAGAGTAATTTTTAAAAGCCGAGAGATCACAATAGAAATTTTAAAAAGCAATTGCCAATGGAAGAACTGCTTTGAACTATTTCCCTTTCTCAAATGCTAGCTGCCTAACAAATCGGTACCAAGAATTCATTAAGGGAGCAGTGTATAAATGTGTAACGTAAAACTGGTATATCTGCAATGGGTAATCTGTACCCTATATTTCCATTTGGTCAAAAATAAGGAAAAGGACCTTAGATGCTTGCCATGAAGAGGAATGTTCTATGAGAATGAATCAAGATAAGGAGCATTTGGTTTGTGTTGCTTTTTTTTTTTTAGTTATATCACAATTCAACTTAATCCAATAAACATTTATCAAGCATCTACTGTGTAACAGGCACTCTGCTAAGTGTTGGAGGTACAAAACAGAAATAAAATAGGATATTTATAGATGCTTTAAGGATTGCAGAACACTTTTCTTAACTTTATTTCATTTGATTCTTACAATGATTCATCATCCTACAGATTAAACGGAGTGGTCAAAGATGCTAAATGACTTGCCCACCATTATACCACTGCAGTATACTGTAGGCATGATTTGAACTTGAGATCCTATTGTCTCTAAACCAGGTAGGTTTTTTTTTTCCTTTCACTATATCATACCACATCCAATGAGTGTTTACAGGAGACTTCTTACGCTGTGATAAGTGGAAAATGATCAATGTGGGGATAATCCAAGGCCTGGATGACCCAAATCCAAACTAACTCAGGCTCCAAATCCAACATCTGAGAGTTAAAGGGATAGAATTGTTTTTATTTGTTTGATTTTGTTTGTTTTGGTTTCATGCCCCAGTGGTGTTACTGTTACTTAATTATCTCAGGGGAGACATTTTGAGTCTAATGAGAGGCTGTGGATTGAGGGGAATATTCTAGGGAATTATTCATGTGAAGGTCTATTGAGTTGGATAGAGGCTGAGCCCAGGCCTTTATGTGAGTAGCTCCTTGCTGTAGAAGTTCTTTAAATGGCAGCAGCCATATCCTTGTTCTTCTTTCCCATGGAAATCCTTCTATAACCCCATTCTATTGGGTTCCTGTCAATCTATTCCTAACAGTGAATGACAAACTGAATTTCAGAAAAGATGAAAGAGTGTCATATAATTTGTTGTTGTTTGGTCGTTTAAGTAGTGTCCAACTCTTCATGAACCCATTTGGGGTTTTCTTGGCAAAGATACTAGAGTGGTTTGCCATTTCAGTTTCCAGGTATTATATAATCATTGTAGGGTAGTTCATGAATAACAGTAATTTGTACTGGACAACAAGTTTAAAAACAGAAAATCATATTCCACAGGTTTCACCAACCATCCTTCTAACACATAAAGTTAGTAAGTATCTTTTGACTGGTATTCTTAAAGTTTACACAGTAGTACTTATATCTAATTTGACTCTCATGGCAGGCCTGTAAGAAAGGACAAAAGGACGATGATTTGGAACTGGAAGGCACCTTAAACAGCAGGTAAGTCCAAATTCATTTCATACATGGCAAACTGTCCCTAAATAGGTTAAATGACTTACTCCCAAATCACCCAGGTAGTAAGCACAAGAGCCGGAATTTCAAACCAAGTCCTTTGACACTCTGTTTTCCACTCTGTTATACTGCCTATACTGTACTAAGTAAGTTCTGCTGTAATGAGACACAGCCTTTCCTAAAATCACTGAACTATGCAATATTGTACAATAAAACCTCGGGGCCTATGGGAAAAAAAACCCCAAAACTTCGGTGATGGTTAAAAAAATAAAAGGTAGGAACCTAATAAAAACAGTAGCACAGTTTTATATATATACGGTTGAGAAAAATGGTTGAGAAAGACATAAATATTACAATATATAGTGACTTATAGTCAGCTGCCTCAGGCTGTTGCTTATCTGTGCCCTGGTTTCCAAACTTGATGGCTATGGAGGAGTTGACAAAGGGGGAAAATGTAGGGGGGAGTGACAGAGTAGACTTTGTGGGTACAGATAAGCTCTTTTCCACTCACAAATTCTACTTCACCACAATATGAACAATAAATATGACACTTGACCTTGGAAAAGACATGATGTCTGTTTGAGGCAGTGGATATGGGAAAGGTTGCAGCTTATGAGTTATTGTGAAGCGGTAAATGCAACTTTTCAGTAAACACAGGTGAATTAAGGCAACTGGTAGATGTTTAAAGTGTTTTGCATGTGTTTTCTACACTGGTCAGGTGGGTGCAGTTTTCTGTTTCTTACTGATGAAATAACACATAAGGAAAAACAAAATTCTTGTTATACTCAAATTGTTCCCTAATATATATTCATCACATTGTAGCAAATTTGTGTTTCAACACATTAGAGGAGAAATGAATTATATTGCTGTCCCTATTTTATAAATGAGGAGATTGAGGCTCAGGAAAGTTAAATAATTTGCTTGGGTCACATTACATCTATATGTGTATATATGCATATGTTTGACCCCAGAATTGGGAGGGGGAGATTCAAGGGAGAAAATGGTAGTTTTCTTTTAATTAAGGAACAATTAAAATAGAGAGGTGGAAGGGTGCTACCATATAGAATGCTGCACATACCTTCCCTATATTGTCAGTTTTATTTAATTGTTTTTACTTTGTTACAAGAGATCCCTTATTGAATGGTGCTAATTTGAAAATAAAGTCAAGAAGCATTTATTAAGCACTTACATGCCAGGCAATGGGCTAAGCGCAAAGGTAAAGAAAAGACAAATACTTAGTCCCTGATATTTATAACCACAATACATGAAAGATACATTGGGAATAACAGGGATACAATAGCATTAAGAGGGATGGCGAAAGAATTCTTGCAGCAGTGAGGTTTTATCTGGGACTTGAAGGAAACTAGAAAAATAAGTAGAGGAAATGAGGAGGAAGAGAATTCTAGGCATGGAGGACAGTCGGAGAAAATACAGAGATTAAATATAAATTGTAATGTGCTGTGAATTACAAAGAGGTCAAGGTCACTGGATTACAGATTGTGTGGAGTGGGAAGAGTATAAGAAGCTTTGAAACATAGGAGGGTGCCAAGTTATGAAAGGCTTTAAGTCAGGAATAGAGAATCACAGAAGATGAAATATATAATTTTGATAACATAGTCACAATTCAAAACACTACATCTTCATTATTCCCAAGACTGCTTGGGCTCCCTGAGTTCAAAGATCCACCCATTTCCTAATTTTCTCCCTTCTACTCACTTTTCCCACTGTCTGCATAGCTAGTCCCTGGTTCCAACAATTACTTCCCACTTTCCATTTTACAGGTTATTACCACATACTGCAAAAAATAAAATAAGATTTTCATAGGATATTCAAAACATTCAAGGGGAAAAATCATATATAGCATCAGAAGCAATGAACCAAGTTTCTTTAGGTGTAATAATAATTATAGATTGTAATTAGATGTACTAATAACATTTATATAGCATTTACTATATTGTTAAATGTATTAATAATGATAATTAACATTTATATGGCATTTATAATGTGTTAGATACTGTTTTAAGCCCTTTATAATTATTATCTCATTTGAGACTTACACCAAACCTGGGAAGTAGGTGCTATTGTTACCCCAATATTACAAATGAGGAAACTGAGGTAAAAAGAAGCTAAGTGACTTGCCAAAGGTCACACATCTAGTAAGTTTCTGAGTTCAGATTTGAATTCAGCTGTTCTGGATTCCAGATTAGGTACTCTATCCACTGAACCACCTCTCCATGTGTGTGAAAACAAACAAACAAAAAAAGAAAATCGTCCAATTCCAAATGGATACTTTGCATTGTTCAAAGTTATAATTATGCAAATTAATTCCAGCTCAATGGAAATATGCTGTATGTATTCAAATATTGCTGCCATTTCATGGGATTAATTATTTGTACTAATCAAGATTTTGCTACACTTAAAGTCTAATTTCTAAACAGCTACAGTTCTCTGGGTTTAGTGTGATCTATACTGAGTCCTCTCAGGCAGAATAGTATTTTTCACATACCCAATTACCCAAACCCTAACTAATTTAAGTATTTATCCACACTGAGTCCATCTCAGCCAATTAACAGAATTCTTGACAGAATGGTGGCTTGTTTGGTGGGTTTTCAGTATTTGATTCATATACCACATCGTCACTTAGCTAACTAATAATGTCCCTACTTAGAACCTCATTGCCAGAAACCTGTAAATTATTTCAATAACTTAAAAATAATCTTAATAATTCAAGCCAAGGCATACATTCCAAACTTCAAAATGATATCCCTTTTTCCTCATCAATGCTGTTATTTCAAAAAGCTTTCACAAGAATTACTACCTCGGTAGATCAAGAGGTTTGAGAAAGGAATTTATACTTTAACAGTTTTGTTTGGGACCTAGTAGAATCTTAATAAATGCTTATTGACTTGACAACTTGAAAAGGGTGATTTCAGCTTGGTTAAAGAAATGGACTTTTGCAGAAATAGTGGTTACCTATTTAGGACTCATCTCTGTTGAAGCCACGTCTCAATGGACATGAAGAAGGATTCGAGTCCCTTTCATTTATTCAGGCAATATTTATTATCCATTTACAATGTAACACTATGTTGGCCTATAGAAAATATAAAGATGACTAGGGTACAGTCTCTGATTTTCAGGAACTGCTAATCTAGTAGGAAAAATAAGGAAAGGCAGAATATGATGCACCCTTAGAGCTAAGAACACTAGAAGTTGTGGAAGGAGCTATCATGCCAGGATCCATTTGCCCCTATTTTCTGCCTTAATTGTCTTAAATGATTGATCTGTAACTCTCTACTGTAGCTCCATGGCTGACATAAGGAAATCAGCTCCTAGGTCATTGTCATCTTGATTTGAACGACCAATTTGGGCAATCTAGATTAAAATGATTGAGTACCCATGAGGGTTAGAAGATTTGTTTGAACAATTATGGAAACATTCCCCTAAAATAGCTTATTATTTCATTAAAAGTCAATAGCTAACGATCTAAAAGCAATGATTTTTTGAGTGGAATGGTTCTCTGTGGAATTAACAGTAAAAACTGTGTTTTTTGAAGGTTTATAAACTTTGAAATTTTTAGCTGAGAAATTTACAGTTTTGCAAAGAATTCAAAGAAATCAAAGATTTACAGATAATGTGTGAGTTACAAGAAATAAATTTGTCCTTTCTTGGGGGGCTACAAGCCTTTTCTATATAAATAGTATCTTATTTTTCCCTCAATTACATATCAATACAATTTTTAGCATTCGTTTTTTACAAGATTTTGAGTTCCAAATTTTTTCCCTCTCTTCCTCCCCTCCCCTCTTCTGAAAATGGTAGGCAGTTTGTATAGTTTATACATATGCTATCATGTAAAAATATTTCCATATCTGTCACAGTTGTAAAAGAAGAAATGGATTAGAAGGAAATAAAACCATGAGAAAGAATAAAATAAGTGAAAATATTCTTTGATCTGCATTCTGAATCTGTCAGTTCTTTATGGATAGCATTTTCCTTCATGAGTCCTTTGTCTTTGTCTTGGATCATTGTGTTTCTGAGAAGAGCTGAGTCATTCAGTTGATCATCTCACAATGTTGCTGATACTCTGTACAATATTTTCCCTGGATATGCTCATTTCACTTTGCATCAGTTCATACAAGTTTTTCCAGGTTTCTCTGAAATCTTCCTGTTCATCATTTCTTATTGCACAATGGTATTCCATTCCATTCACATATTTCAGCTTGTTTTTCCAATATTTTTGCACCATGAGAAGGGCTGCTTTGAATATTTTTGGACATGTAGGTTTTTTTCCCTTTTTATGATCTCTTTGAGATACAGAGCTAGTAGTGGTATTGCTGGATCAAAGGGTATACGCAGTTTGGTTGCCCTTTTGGAATAGTTTTAAATTGCTTTCCAGAGTGGTTGTCACCTCTACCTACAATGCATCAGTGTCCCAATTTTCTCACATCCTCTCCAATATTTATCATTTTCCTTTTTTTATCTTATTAGCCAATCTGATTGATGTGGGGTGGTATTTCAAAGTTGTTTCAATTTGCATTTCTCTAATCAAAACTGATTTAGAGTACTTCTTCATATGCATATAGATATCTTTGATTTCTTTATCTGAAAACTGCCTGTTCACATCCTTTCACCATTTATCAATTGGGGAATGTCTTGTATTCTCATAAATTTGACTCAGTTCTCTATATATTTGAGAAATGTGTGTAAACAGAGACACCTGCTGGGAAGATTGTTTCCCAGCTTTCTGCTTTCCTTTTAATCTTGGTTGCATTGGTTTTGTTTGTACAAAAGCTTTTCAATTTAATATTATCAAAATTTTGTATTCTAAATTTGCTAATGCTTCCTATCTCTCGTTTGGTCATGAATTCCTCCCCTCCCCATAGATCTGACAGGTAGGCTAGTCCTTGCTCTTCTAATTTGATTGCTTCATTTTCTATGGTACACGTAGCAAGATTTATTTTTCTTCCTTATCTTTTAAAATTAGGTTTATTTTTGATTTTACTTTGTCTAGGATCAGGATTGCTACCTCTTTTTTTTTCTTCAACTGAAGCATAATAGGTTCTGCTTGAGTCTCTTTCCTTTATTCTGGGTGTGTCTCTCTGCTTCAAGTGTGTTTCTTACAAATGACATATTGTAGGATTCTGACTTTTTTAAAATCTACTCTGGTATCTGCTTCTGTTTTATGGGAGAATTCATCATATTCACACACACTCATGATTATTACCTGTGTATTTCCCTCCATCTTATTCTTCTTCCTGTTAATCTTATCTCTCTTTTAACCCTTTCCCACCTAAGTAGTGTTTTGCTTCTGTCTGCTACTTCCCCTGATCTGCCCTCCCTTATGTGAGCCCTCACCTCCCCCCTTTACTTAATCTTCTCCCCTCCTACTTCCCTGTCAGGTAAGATAGATTTCTATATTCAAGTGATTGTGTATATTCTTCCCTCTTTGAGCCATTAATACATGATATTGTTGCTCCTGCATCTATTTTCCAGGTCAATTGTTTTTCCAATGAGGTTTTTTACATTTTCTTCTATTTTTAAAATATTTTTGAATTTGTTTGATTGATCTATGATATCTCATAGAATTATTAGCTTCCACTTGCCCAATTCTATCTTTTAAGGTATTGCTTTTCTCAATTAGCATTTGTACTTTCTTTTCTATTTGGCCAATCGTGCTTTTTTTTTCTTCCTCTTTTTGGTGAGGCGATTGGAGTTAAATGGCTTGCCAGGGTCACATAGCTAATAAATGTCAAGTGTCCGAGGCCGGATTTGAACTCAGATTCTCCTAATAGCTCTATCCACTATGCCACCTAGCTGCTCCCTCCAATTATACTCTTTAAGCAGTTGTTTCCTTCAGTAGATTTTGGTATCTCCTTTTCCATTTGGCCAATTTTACTTTTTAAACAATTTTCCAAACTGTTGACTCTTTTTTCATAATTCTCCTGTATCACTCTCATTTCTTTTCCCAGTTTTTCTTCTATTTCTCTTGTATGATTTTAAAACTCTATGATGAGATTTTTCTGGGCTTGAGATCACTTCTATTTCTTTGGGGTCTTGCCCATAGGTATTTTGACATTGTCCTCTTCTGAATTTGTGTGTTGGTCTTCCCTGTCACCATAATAGCTTTCTATGGTAAGATTCTTTTTTTTTTCCTGCTCATGTTTTTTGTTTAATTAATTAATTAATTAATTTATTTTTAGTTTTCAACATTCACTTCCATAAGCTTTTAATTTTCTCCCCCTCCTTCCCCACCTTCCTCCCCAAGATGGCATGCAATCTGATGTAGGCTCTACATACACATTCCTATGAAACAGGTTTCTTTTTTTTTTTTCCTTTTGGCCTTTTCCCTTCCTTTTAAATTTGAGCTCTGCTCCCAGGGTGGCAGGGGCACTATTTCTGACTTCTTGTGCTAGTGGCTGTAGACCCTGGCTGTTTACCTGGTGCTGCAGTGTTTTTGCTCTGAGCCCACCTGAGGTAGGGGTGGGCTGGTGCTACTGGAGGCAGTAGGGATCTGGTAGCTCACCTGGTACTGAGCTAGGGTTCTAGTGGTGGCATGTGCTGAGGTCTGGTGGGGTGTTTCTGCTTATCCCTGTGGCTACACTGAAGCACCTGGCAGTCAGGCCTTTGGAGGATGTCCATTTGCCCAGGGCTATGTTGAACTGAAGTGGGTTCGTGCTCACTGGCAGCTGCCTGTTTGCTTAGGTACCATTAGGGTTGCAGTTTACTTGTTTGCCTGGGGCTGTGCTGAAGCAAGTGGAGGTCTGCCTACTGGAGGATGCCTGCTTGCCTAGGGCTACCCTGAACCTGGTGGTTCTTGGAGTCTGCTGATTCTCCTGGCTATGCTAAGGTATATGTGTCCTAGTGTTGGTGTTTGCCTGCTCCACCACACTAGGGCTCATGATCTCCTGCTGGTTTGCTGAGGTGGGACTTGCTGGGACATTTCCTATCTGAGCTACACTCCCCTTTCAGTGGAGTGAGATGGACCTTTCTTGTTGATCCTCCAAGTTTCTTGGGCTAAAAGGTTTTTTTTTTTCACCCAATATTTTGGCTGATTCTGCTGTTACAGAATTTGTTTTGGGACTGTATTATGGTTGTTTGGAGGTGAGTATGGTAGAGTTTCAAGGGTTTATTGCTTACTCAGCCATCTTGGCTCCAGGAAGTTCCACAAGACTTTTTTGGTGATATAACAGGGTCAATCAGTAACCTTCACTACTGAACATTAGACTGCCTGCTTTTGACAATGTAATGGGCCATTATTTAAGGGCAGAGACAACTCTGCCCACCTACTCCTCCCCCAGAGAAGGGATTGACCAAAATGAATGTAAACCCTCTTGTTTACAATTTTTATACATTGAAAGTCTATAATTTGATCTTTTCTCTTCAGGTTTATCCTGAGACTGCTCAGCTTGTTTCCAGTATGAATGCTTTGCTGAGGTAATGGTTGAAGGTGAGATTGGGACCTCACAGACCTTAGTTACCTCTCCATTATATGTATTTAATTAGGAATTATTAGATTAAGAAAAGTGCTTCTGTAAGGTTTCAGTGGTACCTGATCATATTCTACATTTTAACAGGTTTACTTCTTCATTCTTATTTCTAGTTTTAGTCATTGCCCATGGATTCAGCATTTTAGTATTCTAAATGTCAAATGCTTGTTCAATTATTTGTTTATATGACTCAGCCTTCCTACCCATTCTTCTTCTTCAATTAGTAGAGTAGCTAGCATATCTACTTACCAATGGATCATATTAATTCTATTTTACATTCAACTTAAATTCAATTTAGCAAACTTTGAGTAATCACCCTGTAAATAAAAGGCACTGAGCTAGATGTGTAATAAAGATAAAGAATAACATAATTCTCGGCCAAGTTGCTTGTGGTCAATCAGTCAGGAATAACAATATTAATAATAATAATAATAACTAGCATTTATGCATTACTTTAAGGTTTGCAAAGCCTTTGACAAATATCATTGAATTATATCCACATGGTACCCATGGGATGTAAGTGCTATTATTATTATTACCATTTAATAGATGAGAAAATTGAGGCAAATAGAGGTTAAATGACTAGACTAGGATCATACAGCTAGAAAGTGAAGTGTAAGAGGCAGGATTCAAACTCAGATATTCTTGGCTTCATATCCTGTGTTCTGTATACTTTACCAAATAGCTCTCTTGTAGGAAGTAATTTTATTTTTAGGGGAATAGTTCTAAAATTGCTAAAAAAAACCCAAATCCTTTAAATCTCATGGTTATCTGATGATACCATTTTGGTCTAGCTTGCATTCAAATCAAGATGGCACACACATAAAGCAGTATGATTTATATTAGATAGCAAATCATTGGGACATAGGAGACAATGGGCTGTAAGAAAATTTGAGAAGAGTAAGATATTTTCTGTTAGAGGGATCAAGGATATCTTTTTGGAAGAGTTTGTAGCTAAGCTGCACCTTGGAAGAAGACAAGGATCTTGAGAAGTGGATCTAGGTCAATTTAGGTATGAAGGACAGGTTGTGTTGATGCAAGTAGGTGGGATAGCATAGGGTGATTTGAGGGAACAAATAGCAATGGGTCCAGTTTGCCTGAAACATAGAGTCTATGAAAGGGGATGTTGTTAATTAAGGCTTGTTAGCTAGGTTAGAGGCACACTGTACAGGATCTTATTAAATGCCAAGCAAAGGAAATTATGTTTAATCCTATAAGCAATAGGGAGCCACTGAAGGCTTTTGAGAAGGGAAATGATGTGATTAGACTTTCGTGTTAGAAATATTAATTTGGCAGCTATATGACAGATATACGAGAGAGAGGAACCTAGAGGGAGGTAAAGTGACTGTAAAGTTATTACAATAGTTCTAGTGAGAGGTGTGGAAGGCTCCAACTAGATTGGCAGCAATGTGAGTGGAGAGGAGGGGTTGGATATAAGATGTATTATGCAAGTACAATTTTTGGGTCTTGATAATTAATTTAGTTGTGAGGGATGAATTTAGAAAAAGTTGAAGATGATTTTGAATTTTGAACCAAGACATTGTAGAACCAGCAAAAGAAATAGCTAAACTAGGAGGAGGGGCAGGTTAAAAGGAAAAGAATGAGTATAGTTTGTGACTAATGTATAAAGCAGGCAACTGCACGTGCAGGATCTTGAAGGAGAGACTGATGCTGCTATATACTCTCGGATATCATGTGCTTTATAAAGCTGATCTTTAAGCTGTGGGACTAGGTGAGCTCAACAAGGGAATACTGAGGCAAAAAAAAAGACAAGGACAAGGAAAGAGTTTGGGGATTCATTGGTATTTAGGGACTAGCACAAAAAAGGAAGCAACAATTAGGCCCAGGAGAGGGGAAAGGAAAAAACCAGTAGTCTCAGCAAAGAACTGAAGACATTCTTAGCAAAGTCACAACAATCAGTTCTGGTACATATGGCAAGTACCGCACAACATACTGAGGCCCCTGTGAAAAGTGACCTCAAATAAGCCTTTTAAAATAAATTAAGTTGAGTATGATGGGGGTCAGAGGAATGTCAGAGGAAGATCTTGAAACAGTGGGAGAGAGGCCACAAGACAGGGTACTGCTGCTGGGAGAGGCAAAAGAGAAGGTCAGGCCTATAAAAGAGCTGACCTAAGGTATAGCTGCCATGTGGAGAAAATGTCTTATTTAATAAATTATTCTCAGAAACTATTAAGCTCGGCTGTGTCACCTTTTGAAGGATCTCAAGTACTATGAGTGAACTTTAAATTTGGATGCCCTAAAAATTAATCACCCAGTCCAATGAGTTACAACTATGTCCAAGTAGTCAAGAGAGGAGGGAATATTGAGGGAGAAAGAGTTGAATAACACTGAAAGGTCAAGGAGAGTAAGGAATGGAGGGAGAGGAGGGAAGACATTACATATGGTAAGTAGGAGTTGAATTCCTGGTGATCTTGGAATGAATAATTTGCACAGAGCAGTTGAGATGAAAGTTAGACTTCAGGGAAATGAGGGGTGAGTGAGTAGTAAGAAAAACCAGTTGCTTAGTCAATAAACATTTATTAAGAAGCCCACTATGTGCTAGGCACTGGGTTAAGCTCTGGGCATAGAAAAACAAAAGATAGTCCCTGCTTTCAAGGAGCTTACAGTCTAATGGAGGAGACAACATACAAACAACTATGTATAAAAAAAGATATATACAAGATAAATTGGAGATAATAAACAAGAGAGAAGACCCTAGGATTAAGGGGGATTGAAAAAGATTCTTGTAGAAGATGGAATTTTAGCTGAGACGTGAAGGAGGCCAGAGGAACTCCTAACTAGGAGGTAGAGATGAAGTTAGAAGGGGTGGGGAGAGAGACAGAGAGAGAGAGAGAAAGATATGGAGATGGATAGAGAGGCAGAAACAGAGAAAGAGAGAAAGAGACAGAGAGATAGAGACAGAGACGGAAAGAGAGAGAGAGAGAGAGAGAGAGAGAGAGAGAGAGAGAGAGAGAGAGAGAGAGAGAGAGAGAGAATGAGAATGAGAATGAGAGTTCCAGGGCTAGGAGATTCAGGAAATGGAGTGTCTAGTGTGAGGAACAGCAAGGAGGTGAGTGTCATTGGATTGTGCAGTATTTGTATGTGTCTGAGGGGGATGTAAGGAGTAAGATGCTTGGAAAAGTAGGAAGGGACCAGGTTATAGAGGGCTTTAAAAGACAGAGGATTTTGTATTTGATCTTGGAGGCAACAAGGAGCCATTGGGTTTAATTAAATTGGGAAGTGGCATGGGTCACACCTATGTTTTAGAAAGGACATTTTGAATACTGATTGAAGAGTAGACCAGAGTGAGGAGATGCTTGAGGAAGGGAGACCAACCATCATGCTATTGTATCAATCCAAACATGAGGCAATAAGTTTCTGTACCAGGGTGGTGCCAGGTTCAGAGAAGTTAAGGGGCATAGAGAACATATGGTTTGTCTAGGAGTTTCACAGAGGAAAGGGGGAAGAGGTTTGAATAATAACTTGTGGGTGGGGTATGCTTAGAATAAAGGTTTTTGTTTACTTGTATTTGTTTAAGAAGGCAATACTAGAGTATGATTTTGGGGGAAGAGAAGCCTATAGACATGGGGAGATTAAAGATGAGAGAGAGAAAGGAAGCCTTCCAATGACCCTAACACACTCTCATTTTTCATTTACCTTTGTATCTGCTACACTTAGTACAGTGCGACGACCACAGTAAGCTTTTAATAAGTAGGTTATTGAGTTGAATTTCAATCTTTCCTCTTCTTGTATGCACACACACACACACACACACACACACACACCCATACACATGCACACATGCACATACATACACCCCTCACATAACTAAACCTTTAAAGCACCCAAAGGCATATCTAGTTTGAATTTTTTTTAAAGTGTATTTTTTGATCAGTATGCCATATCTTTGAACCATGAACATTCACGTAATTATAGGCTTTAGTTTAGGCTGGATAGTAAATGACTTATACACGAGACTAGAATTAACTGTGTGATCAGCTTTGAAAAGACCATATGTGTTGCACTGCTAACAATTTGTCCTTAGTCTATAGCTTTCATTTAGGATTCTCAGGCAGTAAATATCCATCTGGACTGATGATAAAGGGAAATATTGTAGCAATCAGCAAGTTAAGGCAAAGAATCTGGAGGATAGGAAGGCAATGGTCCTGTTCAGGACGTGGATTTTTCCCCCTCTCTCTGAGGTTACTATGTGTAGTTTATAAAACAGAGAGAACACAAGTTTTTGGGCTCAGCTGGCCCTTGCATGGTAGAGATAACTGTGTTGATAGACAGTAGAACAATGTTCAGTCAGTCATTTTTTCAGCTGTGTCTGACTCTTTGTGACCATATTTGGATTTTCTTGGCAAAGATACTGGAATAGGACAATACAGGCAGGTGAAATCTCTTTGTAGTGGTAGATCTCTGGGATTCTAGTTACTTGAGTGACCCTTCTGGTGTATCTTTATAAGTTGCTACCCCCCTCCTCCTTCTCTGCTTCTTTGTGTATCTCTGGGAAGGTCTTGTGTATTGATGCTAATGGTCATTAGTGATAGCATGCATTAAAGGAGTGGGCCATGATAACTTTGTATCCTTGACAGTGACATCTGAGTCCTTCCCTGCAATCTTAGGAATGTTTGTTTCAGAGGTTGAGCATCCACTGACTTTGTGAGTGATTTATATTACAAATCATATGGCATTTTTGAAATGTAGAATATTGAGTAAAAGGATTCAAAGATTATTTTGACCATAATTTTTGGTCATGGCTGCTCCAGGGTTGAGGCCTCTTCATGGAAGATGTCAAAAGAAACTTAGTCTAAAATCAGTGGTATTGATACTGGGGATGTACTAGTGGAAGCTTGCTTCATCTCCCATGAAATTGCTTCAGGGGTTGAAGTATGAAACCAAGGCTGAACCCTAGGCTTCTGGGCAGGTGACTGCATAAGGAAATGGAAAGACAAACAATACTAGAATCTTGGAGAATCTTTGGAACCTGCCCCAAAATAAGCACAGTCCAGCACTGGGCCTCTTAATGGGCCAAGGCCTGAAGTTGGTAGCTTCACGAGAAACTAGGCAAAGGAAGGAAGAGTAAGGTTGTGCAAGTCCCACAAGTCAGAGTTTGTGTTCTTATTGGGTGAGATTTGCTATGAATACAACTCTTCCCAGGGTAGAACTCAGCCTTCCTTCCAGGGATTAGAGAGCAGCAATTTCTGAACTGTAGTAGAAACAAAATCAAGACTGCACTCCATCTCTCACCTTCTCCCATTCAATTTTTAGTAAAGGTCTGTCAGTTTTACCTGAGTAACATTTATTAGATATAGCATGAACCACACCTCATTCCTCTGACATTGGCACTACCCTGGTCCAGACCCTCCTCACCTCACCTCTGGTCTACTGTAATAGGTTGCTGGTTGCCCCTCTGCCCCCGCCTCAGATCTTTCCATACTCCAGTCCATCCTCCACTCAGCTCTCAAAGTGATCTTCCTAAAGCACAGAACTGATCGTGTAATCTTTCCTATTCAATAAACTCCACTGTCTTTCTAGCACCTCCTGGATAAAATATAAAAATCTCCTATTTTGTATTCAAAGCCCTTTACAACCATACCCCTTCCTGCTTTCCCCGTCTTCTCATACTTTCTCTTCCCATTCTTTATGGTCTCCTTGTTGTTCCCCCAACAAGACACTCCATATCCAGAGTCCAGATAGTTTCACTGGCTGTTTCCCATCCCTGTATTACTGTCCTTGCTCAACTCAATTTCCTGGCCTCCCTGGCTTCCTTCTAGTCTCAGCTAAAAATTCCATCTTCTACAAAAAACCTTTCCTCAAGCCTGTAATACCTTTCCTTCACTAATGATCTCCAATTTTTATCCTGTACATAGTTATTAGTTTTTTTGTATCTAGTTATATGCATGTCTACTCCATTAGACTGTGAGAACAAGGACTGTCCCCTTTCTTGGTTCCTGCAGCACTTAGCATGATGCCTTGTACGTATATACATACATACATACATACATACATACATACATACTACTACTGCTACTACTACTACTACTACTACTACTACTACTACTACTAAATAATCACCTATGTGCTTAGTAAATGCTTTTTAATTGATAGATCTAGCCCTAGATTTTCCTGATTAATAAATATTATGAGAATGGATTGGCCATAATAGGTACAAAAATGGATGGAAAAAATAGAATGGGAATTGAAACTGGATAAAATATGAAATTAGAACATTTGGGAAAAAGAATAAACAGCTAAGATATAAAGGGCACAATATTACCCAAGTTGACATCTTCAAAAATAAAATGGAACAAAAAGTACTCAATGATCTAATGAAGGAATAACAAATGATAGAAGAAATTCAAGATAAAAGTAATAAGGCAAGTGAGATATCTGCTATCAAAAACAAATGACTGGGAAAATAGACTGAGAAAAGATCATTTAAGAGTCATTGATCCCATTGAAAATCACGACAAAATGTAACCTTTCAAAAATATACACCATATTTCAAGAAATCATGACTGCCCAATGTTATATTAACAAATAAACACAAAGCCAGCTATATACTGGATAAATAGGAAATAATTAACAGAGGGAAGGCACTAGTACTAAGAGAGGTTGGGGAAGATTTCCAGTAAAAGAGGGGATTTTAGCTGGGACTTACAGGAAACCAGTGATTTATACCAAACTTTCAAAGAACAATGAATCAATCCCAAGTAAGTTATTTACAAAAATAGGAAAAAATAGGCATATAAAGCATGTTATCAAATAGCTTTTCTGAAATAAAAACAATCGTGACACTAAAACCAATAAAACATAATACCAAAAATACAAAATATAACTCAACATCTTTAATGAAAAATGACTTAAATATTGAATAAAACATAAGCAATGTGGCTTACAGAAATATAGTTCAGCTATTATTTACTATGATTGAGTTGGATGTATTCAAGAAATATCAGGATCCTCCAATATTAGCAAAATTATAAACATAACTATGTTAATTTTAAAAAATACAATTACATTGATAGATTCAGAAAAAAAAACTTTTGACAAAATTTTTAAAATGGACTTAGAAGGATAGGAATAACTTGATCTTTTCTAAAAATAGTTAGTTGCATGTATTGAAAAAAATAGCATTATATGCAATGTATAAAAACCAAAGAGTTTTGCAATATAATCAAGGGTAAAATAAGAATATCTACTACCTTCTCTCTTATTTAATACAGTTCTAGAAATAATTGAGGCATTAATAATAGACAAAGAGGTAAAAAAATCATTCCTATTTGCTGATAACATGATGATTTAGAGAACCCTAGGCATTAAATAACAAATAATTGAAATAATCAATAACTCCAGTAAAGTGGCAGGGTATGAAGCCCATAAAATTCATTATTCTTTCTGAAAATTATTAACAAATATAATAAGAAGAGATAGAAAAAGAAATCCCATCAAAATAACTACTGGGTGTATGAAGTATCTAGGGGTCTTTTTACCAACACAAACTCTGTACTTATATAATTACAATCACCAAACAATTTTACAAAAATAAAGGAATAATTAAATCATTGGAGATGTTAATTTCTCTTGTTTAGGACATGACAAAACAACAAATTTGATTCCTAAATTAATTTGCTATGTAATTTAATTTACAGATTGGGGGCCATAACAAACTACTAAGCAGCTGTCTTATAGAGGTAGATAAAATAGTGACAAAACTCATCAGAATGAAAGAAATATCAAGAATCTTAAGGGAAAAAAGTAGAAAGGAAGGGGCAGCACCAAATTTCAAAATATACTCTAAAGCAGTAATCATTAAAATAATGTTACCAGTTCAGAAATGACAAAGTAGCTTAACTAGACAGATTATATGAAAAATCCTCATCAGCAATTAAATATAGTAGTATAATATTGGACAGACACAGGGAAGATAACTCTGGAGGGGGGTGTGTGTGTGTGTGTGTGTGTGTGTGTGTGTGTGTGTGTGGACTTGATATTTTATAAAAACAATGAAATGTGGAAATCAATTTGGTCAGTATAAATTAAAATTAAAATCACTAAAGAGCATGATATATTCCAGGTGGGTGTATGATATTAATATAAAAGGGCATAATAAAAAATATACAAAAAAGAAGATTTTTTTTTTACTCAGTGCAGGAACATGGTAGAGAAGTCAAAGAAATCCAAAATTTATGCAGTTGGGTGGGAAATGAGATGTCTCTCCTTAAATCCTCCTTCCTTAAATCAATGTTGAGGAAATTATGGCTCACCCTCCAATCAGAGGGGCAGGGGATATTTACAAGGTTGTATACCAAGGCTGATTGTGTCTTTAAAAATGATCATATTTCCCAAGGATGAGCCCCACTTCTTTTTTTTTTCACTTTTTTATTTTTATTTTTTATAGGCAATTGGGGTTAAGTGACTTTTCCCAGGCTCATACAGCTAGTAAGTGTCAAGTGTTTGGTCTGAGGCCGTATTTGAACTCAGATCCTCCTGACTTCAGGGCCGGTACTCTATCCACTGAGCCACCTAGCTGCCCCTTGATGAGTCCCACTTCTAACACATACTGACTGTGTGACCCTGGGCAATTCACTGTGTTTTAATTGTTCATCTCATGCAACTCTCTTTAAGACTGTAAGTTACAGAATAAGTGCCACTCTGCATTGATAAAGGACATTTCCTCTCTGGGAGATGACTCTAGCAAAGGATTCCTAATTCATCTACTACTAAATACTACACTAAATAAATGTTTACTGCTGCTGCTGCTGCTACTACTACTACTACTACTACTACTACTACTACTACTACTACTACTACTACTACTTTACTGCTACTGCTATTACTGCTATTACTGCTATTGCTGCTACTACTGCTACTACTACTAATACACATCATAAAAGTCTTCCTAAACATTAGTTCAAATGAGTTAAACTCTATATTATGCACATTGCATTAGGTCCCTGTTCACTCACATTCATTAATTCAGTGTTATAAATTAGTTCAGTATCATGAATGTGTGTGACTATAGTAAAATTTTCCATACATCAATGGAAAAGATATTAAGCTAAAAGATGACTACACTTCTTAAGAAAATACCTTTTTGGTAAGTAACTGCCTGACTTCCTCTGCAGTCTCCTTTATCCCAAAGAAATGTCTGCTCTATGATATTACAGAAAATACAGGTTTTTAATAATTTAAAGCTACTCCAAGATGAAAACATACATCCACTTTTATTATCAAACCCTTTTTTACCCTCTCTATAGGCAGTATACAGTACAATCCAAAAGGAAATGTGTTTCATCATGCAGACACAGACTTGGTACTAACGTACAACATACCATCAGTCACCTACCTGGTTCCTGGCCAATGGCCAGGAATGATGATGCGTTGAAAACAAATCAGGAAAAGACTTTTTAAAACATCATTACCTGCTAGCAGAATGGGATTCAGTGAAGAGAAAAAAGGTGTAGGTATATAAACCCCCAAACAATTCAGAGTGACAGTATAGTTATGAACCTGGGTGGCTAGAAATTCAAAGTGAGAGCAGCCCCCAAAAATGCAGGTACAACTGTGACAGTAGCAGCAAACCTACAAAAGTCAAATTTGTGATTATAAAGTCCTAGAATCTTAGAGTTGGAAGGGACTTCAGAAGTTGTCTAATCCAATTTATTTAAACAAGAATCCCTTTTTACAACATAACTGAGAAGCAGTCAGACAGCTTTTGTATTAAGACCTGTGTAGGAGAACCAATGACTTCAGTCAGCCCTTTGAATTTTTGGGTATCTGTAATTGCCAGAAAGATTTTCTTTTACCAAATTTGTCTAGATTAAAACTGCACAATTTTGAAAGGGCTAAATTTATTGCTATTATTTCCACATATCCGTAGCCTTTAAGAGTGATCATTTTTAAAAGGTCAATGAAATAATAACTCAGTATTGGCTTTAGTGAAAAATCTATAGGACTTCCTAGCCAACAGTCAATTGAACACAGTATTTTTACAAGTTAACATTTCAATTTAGTTGGTCAACTTATAGTAAACATATACCCATGTAAATGTAGCCAAATCAATGGGTTCAAGAACTGATTAGTTTTATTTTTCAGCCATAGTTAGACTTTGTTTGTTATACATAATAAGATTTTCTTTAGTTTAAAATTAAGTAATTATAGTTTTCCTATTTTGGAGGCTTTCTAAGAAGTTTGTGTGATCCAATTCAATTCACCAAGTAGTAGTACTGAAAGGGATCTTTAAGATCACAAAATCCAACCCTTTTACAAGAAAGAGGAAAATGAGGACCAGAGAGCTGATCTGACTTGTCTAAGTTTACACACCAGTTAAGTGGCAGAGCTGGGACTAGATTAGATTTCTTTTTGTATGCAATGGGGTTAAGGGACTTGCCCAAGGTCACACAGCTAGTAAGTGTTATGTGTCTGAGGCTGGATTTGAACTCAGGTCCTCCTGACTCCAGGGCCAGTGCTCTATCTACTATGCCACCTAACTGTCCCTAGATTAGATTTTTCTTAAATTGAATTATATTGAGATTGTTTTGGTAATGATAATAATGATAATAATTTTTATTGTACTATATACAATAGAGACATTTATTCAATATCCTCTGGAAAGTTTGGTGAGTCCAGTGTCAGTGACCACATACACCAAAGGGATCCCATGATGACCAGGCAGAACATCTTATGACCATATTAACTCAGTGAGGCCAGTCTGTAGCCCAGAGAAATGAGGAAGATAAACTGTTACAGAGAAGTCAAACCATCTTATAGATTCTAATGTTAAGAAGTTAAACTGTCTTTTAAAATCAAATGAATTCTGGGGCAGCTAGGTGGTGCAGTGCATAGAGCACTGGCCCTGGATTCAGGAGGACCTGAGTTCAAATCCAGCCTCAGACACATAACACTTACTAGCTGTGTGACCCTGGGCAAGTCACTTAACCCCATTGCCTAAAACAACAAAAAACAAGAAACAAAAAAACAAAAAAAAAAATCAAACCAATTCCTAAGTTCTTATTCCATTAATCAGATGCAATTCTCAATCAATAATTAATAAATAATACAGAATAAAGTAAGGCATCAACTTTCAATTTCACAAAAGAAAGTCCCTGCTCTCAAGGAGTTTACAACCTAATGTGGAGACAACATGAAAACAAATATATACAAATCAAACTATATACAGGATAATTAGGAACTAATTAACAGAGAGAAGGCACAAGAACTGAGGAGTTAGTGAAGCCTTTCAGTAAAAGATGAGAGTTTATTTGGGACTTAAAGGAAGCCAGGGATATCAGTAGTTGGAGCAGAGGAGAGAGAGTGTATTCCAGGCATGGGGGACAGCCAGAGAGAATGTCCGGAGCAGAGGGATGTAGTGAATTGTTCATGGAACAACCAGGAAGCCAGTGTCACTAGATTGAAGAATACCTGTGGGGAGTAAGGTGGCATGCTGACATAGAACAGAAATTGAGAAGTTATGTGTGCTGGGATTTGTGTAGAATTATGGTTAGCAGAGAAGAAATAGTACAAAACCAAGACAGCAAAACATTAAAGCATGAAGATATTGGAATTTTTGAAATGATTGAGGAAAGGGCCATGCTTGTATAAGGAGGAATTGAGACTGAAAGTCATGATTCAGGTAAAGAACAAACCACAAACACCACTACCTCCAAGCACATCTCTATTCATTATAGCTACTGAAGGTGCTATGAGGAAAGTAAACTGATAAATGAATTCTTGCCCAAATGATAGTCATTAACCTTGCCAGGGGACTTGCATTTTAAAATAAGTTTCCTGAGAAGCCAAACAAATTGTCAATCAGATGAATTTCGGCCAGGCAACAAAAAACAGTACAGGGAAGTTTGTTTAAAGAAGGGGAACTCACATTCCGGGAGCCAAGATGGTGGAGTCAAAAGGTAGTGGCTCTCACTTTCCCCTCTCAACCTCTGAAAACCCAGAAAATATCACCCCAGAAAAAAAAAAAACCCTGGAACACCTGAGCTAGAGGAAAGATGGGGAGCAGCAGTGCAGCAGCCCAGCAAATGGGTCTCCCAGTGCCTCAGCAAAAATAAGGGAGGCAGAACTACAAGGGGCCCCAGGTGGATAAGTACCCTGCTGCATTCATCTGAAAGGAGGTGAAGAAAACATCTAAAGGCTTCCTAAAGCCCTGGCCTTGTTGATTCCAATCCAATACCAGGTGAGCTGTCAGAGCCCTGCAGCCTCCAATTGTGAAGAAATCCTAAAGTCCAGGTGGTAGAACTGGGAAACACCAACACCTGGACCTCCAAGTGCCTCAGTGAGGGCTGGGGGAACCGGTGGAAACCAGCTCAGAAAACCACTAGGGGGCCCCAGGCAGATAAACACCCTGCAGCACCTATCTAAAAGGAGCTAAAGGAAAAGGAAAAGCAGGCAACCTAGAATTGCCTGAAAGTTCCAGCCTTGCTGATTCCAGCCCAACACGAGGTAAGCTGCCAGAAACCTACAGTCTCCAGTTGCCAGCATAAGAGTCCCCAACACACAGAGCCAGTGACCAAGACCTAGGCTCCCAACACAAGAAGCTTGGGTCAGTACCCTCTGTTCCCCAGCAGGAGAGCTCTTTAAAGGCCAGGGAATAAAGAAACACCATAAGTAAAAAGAAACGTACCATAGATTCATATTACGAGAAGAGTGAAGACCAAGACAGAAATTCTGAAGAGGACAACATTGTCAACAAACCCACATCTGCAACAGTGAAAAGGGAACATGAACTGGTCTGAAGCCCAAAAAGCCTTCTTAGAAGAGCTCAAGAAGGATTTTAATAGTCAAATGAGAGAGGTAGAAGAGTCCTTCAAAAATACAATTGGCCAATTGGAAAAAAAATACACTGAAGAAAACAAGTCCCTAAAAAACACAATTGGCCAATTGAAGAAGGAAGTACAAAAACTAACAGAAGAAAACAATCTGTTAAAAACTAGAATTGGACAAATGGAAACTAATGTCTCTATGAGAGAGCAAGAATCAGTCAAACAGAAACAAAAAAAAAAAAATGAAAAGTAAAATACCTCATCAGTAAAACAACCGACCTGGAAAATCACTCAGGAGAGACAATTTAAAAATTATTGGACTACCTGAAAATCATGATGAAAAAAAGAGCCTGGACAGTATCTTTCAGGAAATCATAAAGGAAAACTGCCCTGAAGTCCTAGAACCAGAAGGGAAAATAACCATAGAAAGAATCCACCGATCACCACCTGAAAGAGATCCCAAATTGACAACCACAAGGAATATAATAGCAAAATTCCAAAATTACCAGATGAAAGAGAAGGTGCTGCAAGCAGCCAGAAAGAAACAATTTAAATATCATGGAACCACAGTCAGGATTACACAGGACCTTGCAGCTTCTACATTAAAAGACCACAGGGCATGGAACATGATATTCTAAGGCAAAGGAGCTTGGAATGCAGCCAAGGATCAATTACCCAGCAAAAATGAGCATCATTTTTCAAGGGAGGAGGTGGATATTCAACAAAAGGAGACTTCCAAACTTTCCTGATAAAAAGACCAGAGCTCAACAAAAAATTTGATCTTCAAGTACAGGACTCAAGAAGGACTTAAAAAGGTAAATGGGACAGAAAGATACAATATGTTAATAAGGGGGGGCTGTTTAAACCCTACAAGGGAATATGACACTTGCAACCCTTGAGAACTGTATTGTTATTACACCATGTTAAAGGAGTATACATAAAGAGGGTGGATATTAGTTGACTTTGATGTAATGATAAAAAAAAATCTAATCAAGTGGGTTAAATGGATCCAAATAAGTGGATCAATCTGATCTTAGAAAATGTACTGAGAAAGGAGGAGGCAGACAAGGGTAAATTACATTACAGGAAAAGACACAAAATCCTATTACAGCAGAGGGAAAGAAGGGAGGGGGAGCATTGTTTGAACCTTACTCTCATCAGATTTGGCTCAAGAAGGGCATAACATAATCAGTTAGGTATAGAAATCTAACTTGCCCTATAGGCAGTAGGAGGGAAAAGGGGAAAGAAAAGGGAGGGGGAAAGAAAAGGAGGGGGAAAGAAGGGAGGGAAGAAGCAGTAAGAGTAAAGGGGAAGAAAAGGGAAAGGGATAATAAAAGGGGGAGGGACTGAAGGAGGTGGTGGTCAAAAGCAAAACACTAGTGAAGGAGAAAGGAAAAAGGAGAAAGAAAAGCATAAATGGGGGAAAAGGATGGAGAAAAAGACACAGATAGTAATCATAACTGTGAATGTGAATGGGATGAACTCTCCCATAAAACGGAAATGGATTGCAGAATGGATTAAAAACCATAATCCTACAATATGTTGTTTACAGGAAACACATTTGAAAAAGAGTGACACATACAGGGTAAAGGTAAAAGGCTGGAGCAGAATATATTATGCTCAGCTGAAGTAAAAAAAGCAGGGGTAGCAATCCTGATCTCAGACAAAGCAAAAGCAAAAATAGATCTAATCAAAAGAGATAAGGAAGGAAACTACATCCTGCTAAAAGGCACCATAGACAATGAAGTAATATCATTACTAAACATATATGCACCAAATGGTATAGCATCCAAATTCTTACAGGAGAAGTTCAGGGAGTTACAGGAAGAAATAGACAGCAAAACTATACTAGTGGGGGACCTGAACCTCCCCCTCTCTGCACTAGATAAATCTAACCACAAAATAAACAAGAAAGAAGTTAAGGAGGTGAATAGAACATTAGAAAAGTTAGGTATGATAGACCTCTGGAGAAAACTGAATGGGGATAGAAAGGAATATACTTTTTTTCAGCAGTACATGGCACATACACAAAAATTGACCATGTACTAGGGCATAAAAACCTCACAATCCAATGCAGAAAGGCAGAAATATTAAATGCATCCTTTTCAGATCATGATGCAATAAAAATTATATGTAATAAAGGGCCATGGAAAGATAGACTAAAAAATAATTGGAAACTAAATAATCTAATCCTAAAAAATGATTGGGTCAAACAACAAATCATAGAAACAATCAATAATTTCATTCAAGAGAATGACAATAATGAGACAACATACCAAAACTATGGGATGCAGCGAAAGCAGTTCTTAGGGGAAGTTTTATATCTCTAAATGCTTACATAAATAAAATAGAAAAAGAGGAGATTAATGAATTGGGCATACAACTAAAAAAATAGAAAAAGAACAAATTAAAAATCCTCAACTAAACACAAATTAGAAATATTGAAAACCAAAGGAAAAATTAATAAAATTGAAATTAAGAAAACTATTGAACTAATAAATAAAACTAAGAGCTGGTTTTATGAAAAAAACAATAAAATAGATAAACCTTTGGTTAATTTAATTAAAAAAAAAAGAATAAAACCACATTACTAGTATCAAGAATGAACCAAGGAAGAGGAAATTAAAACAATAATTAGGAATTATTTTGCCCAACTATATGCCAACAAATTTGACAATCTTAGTGAAATGGATACATATTTACAAAAATATAAATTGCCCAGATTAACCGAAGAGGAAGTAAAATACTTAAATAACCCCATCTCAGAAAAAGAAATTGAACAAGCCATTGATGAACTCCCTAGGAAAAAATCTCCAGGGCCAGATGGATTTACATGCGAATTCTATCAAACATTTAAAGAACAATTAATTCCAATACTATATAGACTATTTGGGAAAATAGGTGAAGAAGGAGTCTTACCAAATTCTTTTTATGATACTAATATGGTGTTGATACCTAAACCAGGAAGAAAAAGAGAAATTATAGACCAATTTCTCTAATGAATATAGATGCAAAAATTTTAAACAAAATACTAGCAAATAGATTGCAGCAACTTATCACAAGAATAATACACTATGACCAGGTAGGATTTATACCAGGAATGCAGGGTTGGTTCAATATTAGGAAAACTATCAGCATCATTGAGCATATCAACACCAAAACCAACAGAAAAACACATGATCATCTCAATAGATGCAGAAAAAGCTTTTGATAAAATACAACACCCATTCCTATTAAAAACACTAGAAAGCATAGGTATAAATGGAGTCTTCCTTAAAATAATAAATAGCATTATCTAAAACCTTCAGCAAGCATTATATGTAATGGGGACAGGCTAGAAGCATTTCCAATAAGATCGGGGTGAAACAAGGATGTCCATTATCACCACTGTTATTCAATATTGTACTGGAAACCTTAGCTTTAGCAATAAGAGAAGAAAAAGAAATTGAAGGCATTAGAATAGGCAAAGAAGAAACAAAGCTATCACTCTTTGCAGATGACATGATGATATACTTAGAGAATCCTAGAGAATCAAGTAAAAAACTACTTGAAATAATAAACAACTTTAGCAAAGTTGCAGGCTATAAAATAAACCCACATAAATCATCAGCATTTCTATATATTACCAACAAAGCCCAACAGCAAGAGATAGAAAGAGAAATCCCATTTAAACTTACTGTAGACATTATAAAATATTTAGGAGTCTACCTCCTGAAACAAACCCAGGAACTCTATGAACACAATTACAAAACACTTTTCACACAAATAAAATCAGATCTAAATAATTGGAAAAACATCAGTTGCTCATGGGTAGGCCGAGCTAATATAATAAAAATGACAATCCTACCTAAGCTAATTTACTTATTCAGTGCCATACCAATCAAACTACCAAAAATTATTTTATAGAGTTAGAAAAAATAATAACAAGATTCATTTGGAAAAACAAAAGGTCCAGAATATCAAAGGAACTAATGAAAAGAAATGCAGGGGAAGGTGGCCTAGCAATTCCAGATCTTAAATTGTATTATAAAGCAGCAATCATCAAAACTGCTTGGTACTGGCTAAGAAATAGGGAGGTGGATCAGTGGAATAGGTTAAATATGCAAGACACAGTAGTCAATGACTATAGTAATCTATTATTTGATAAACCCAAAGACCCCAGCTTCTGGGATAAGAACCCACTCTTTGAAAAAAACTGCTGGGAAAACTGGAAAAGAGTATGGCAGAAACTAGGCATAGACCCAAATCTCACACCATATACCAAAATAAAGTCAAAATGGGTTCATGACTTAGATATAAAGGCTGATACCATAAGTAAACTGGGAGAACAAGGAATAGTTTACCTATCAGATCTATGGAGAACAGAAGAATTCATGACCAAACAGGAGATAGAGAACATTATGAAAAGCAAAATGGATAATTTTGATTACATTAAATTGAAAAGTTTTTGCACAAACAAAGCCAATGCAACTAAGATTAGAAGGAAGGTAGAAAATTGGGAAAGAATTTTTACAACCAGTCTCTCTGATAAAGGCCTCATTTCTAAAATATATAGAGAATTAAGACAAATTTATAAGAACACAAGCCATTCCCCAATTGATAAATGGTCAAAGGATATGAACAGACAGTTCTCAGATGAAGAAATTAAAGCCATCTATAGTCATATGAAAAAATGCTCTAAATCATTATTGATTAGAGAAATGCAAATCAAAACAACTCTGAGGTACCACATCACACCTATCAGATTGGCCAACATGACAAAACAGGAAAATGATAAATGTTGGAGAAGATGTGGGAAAATTGGAACACTAATACATTGTTGGTGGAGTTGTGAAATGATCCAACCATTTTGGAGAACAATTTGGAACTATGCCCAAAGGGCTACAAAAATGTGCATACCCTTTGATCCAGCAATAGCACTTCTAGGGCTATATCCCAAAGAGATCAAACAAATGGGAAAAGGACCCACATGTACAAAAATATTCATAGCAGCTCTTTTTGTGGTGTCAAAGAATGGGAAATTGAGAGGATGCCCATCAATTGGGTAATGGCTGAGCAAGTTGTGGTTATATGAATGTAATGGAATACTATTGTGCTGTAAGAAATGATGAACAGGCTGACTTCAGAAAAACCTGGAAAGACCTATATGGTCTGATGCTGAGTGAAGTGAGCAGAGCCAAGAGGATTTTGTACATAATAACAGCCATGTTATGCAATAACTAATATTGTTAAACTGAACCCTTCTCAGCATTACAAGGATCTAAAACATCTCCAGAGGCCTTGGGATGGAAAATGCTGTCCATATCCAAAGAAAGAACTATGGAAGTTGAATCGCTATCACTTATTTTTACCTTCTGTTGAGTTTTGTTTCATCTTTCTGTTGGTTACTCGTATTGGTTTTAATTTTTACTTACAATTTCACTGATGTGAAAATATGTTTCATGGGTATGTAAATGTAAATCCTGTATCAGATTGTGTGCTGTGGGGTTGGGGGGGTAAAGGGAGAGAAAAATTTTGAAGTCAAAAGCATATGGAAGTGATTGTTGATAAATCAAAATAAATTAATAAAATTTTTAAAAACAGGAAGGGGAACTCACTACATTACATTTCACTGGGGATTGCCTCTTCATCCCATTCCAAGATAGGCTCTTTCTCATGATCTTTAACTATGGCCCACTTCTTGAGAAACAAATAAACAGAAGCCACATAAGGAAATATTTTAAAATTAACTATAAGAATTGTTTGTCGTAAATTCATGTATATCGGAACTCTGGCTAAGTAAACTGTGTCTATATATACACATCTCTTAAAACACAAAGCTGTAAGGCAGGGTTATGTTGTATGTTCTTCACAGAAGTAGAAAAAGATGCACTTGCCATATACTTAGTCAGGTAGATATCAATTGCAATACTAGAAATAAAATACAATAAGTGAAACTGCCAAGGGAATAAAATGATGGTTGTCCAGTGGACATTTGGGATTTAAATATAAGGAGAAACCCCTGTGGACAACCAAGAATCCATTGACAGATAACGTTACTCTTATTCTTCTTGTTTTTTTTTAAATAATGGCTAATATTTAATAGTGCTTTAAAGTTCAGAAGACATTTTAGAATTGTCTTATCTGATTCTCACAACATCCATGTGATATAGAAACTGTGCAACCATATTTAGCAGACTATTATCTGAGAAAAGCATACATGTCCTACTGGAACGATTACAGGATGACATATACAGAGTTAGAAGAATCCTCAGATGCCATCTTGTCTGCCCTCCTCATTTTATAGATGGGGAATCATGGGACCAGGGAGGTGGTGGTTTGTTCAACCTTAACTAGGCACTAAGAGGCAGAACCAGGATGTGGATTCATATTATTCCAAATCCAACAATGATTTTATTGTAGTTATTCCTTGAGGTCAGGGACTACTACTTTGGTATTTGTATATTCACCACCTACCATAGTACCTACCACTAGTAGGCACTTAAATATTCTTTCATTGATTAACCTCCATTTCCAGTGAGAAAACTGAGGCTAAACTGACTCAAAGTCCTCATTGGATGAATGACCTCTAAAAGATCATTACATTGTAATTGATGCTCTCAAAAATCTTGTTTTCCAAATCCCACTTCAGGGCAGGCTTGCTATAGGAATACGATCTTTCCATGATACAGAGATTGGCTTCCTGGGCCACAGTGAAGGATGTTTGCTCCAGGCTTGTGAAGTGGTGGAGGTGGTGGCCATAGATACAGGGCTAAAATTCTGGCAGAGAGTTAGCAGTATCGATATTAGAAAAAAAAAAGATTCAGAACTAGTATCAAACACAATTTGGGGAACTGCATAAGAGATAGGACAATGGGGATGTCATGTTGAAGACAAGGATCTATTTTTCAGATAGAGTGAGGGTCTGTTATACATTAGTACTATGGGAGCTGGAGTTGCCTCTGGGTTTAAACAGTGAAAATTAAGCCAAGAAAATACTGGAATCAGGAAAGTCTCCAGTGTGCAATCAGAGTAGGAATGAAGCTGCATGTGACAGGGTTAAAAGGAGAAATTTCTTGTGTGACTAATTAATTAATTGATTAATTAATTTGGCCTTCCCTCTTTGTTTCCCTCAATTCTCCTCAGCAATGTTCTAGTGAGAAGCTGGTGCCCCCCACCAAAAAAGAAACTGGTGGCCCACCACCAGATGTAGCAGGGTGATGAAGAACTTTTGGTAAGCCAGGAAGTCTCTGCAGGCAGTTTGCTATTTGCTGTAGCTCATAGAGCTATGCAGCATGGCCTAGGAACAAAGGAGTTGAGAGAAATGATTATTTTTATCTTATATTAATAGCCAATTGTTAAATTAGGTTGAAGGTTTTCCCTTCCTAATTCCTTATTCAGAAACTAGCCTTTATAGGTTATTCAGCCAGTCACTAAAGGACATGTTGATAGATGATACTGCCCAAATCCTCTATATATATGTTTCTATATCACCCAAGTAGAAGACCTTACAAACAGAGTCCAGTCTAAGTGGGTTCTTACCCTTAGGAAATAATCCCCTGTCCTTGGAACCTTCCATTAGAATTTATAGTGACCCAGCTTATGAAGGGGAAAACTAACCAGCGTGGACTGGGTAGAGATGGATTCTTCTGTACAGGTTGCTGGAGGCAGCTGAGTCTCATGATTAGGTCATGTTCTCAGCAGGAGGAGTTGAAGTCTTTTTGTACAGCTTCTCATTAATGTGTCCACACCCTCATTGATCGTTAACCAATCAGAGTTGATTTCTACCCATCAAGGGCAACTCCCTTTTTAAGGGTATTTAACCATTCAAAGCTCTCCAAGGTTCTTTGGATTCTAAGAGAACCACTGACCTCAATTTATTGATTATTTGTTATCCATAATAAATAAATTGATTATTGATTACCATAAACGCTATCTCTCATACTTTTCTTTCATCTCAAAGAGCTATGACAGGTCTTAGAGATTGGAGATTCTGGATAGAGAGAAAACTAAGGCATTCCAGCAGAGGTAGCATTAAAGTAGCTGCTGTTGACATCCAGTAGCTGCCTTTGGGGCCACATGACCAATAAGGAATAATAGACACTTTCTCTGATCCTCACAACATCTCACTCCTCTCCAAAAGAAGAATTATGCAAAAAGATAATACAATTTTAAAAGTTGCCATGCTCTATCTAAGATATGAAGAACTGTGACTCAAAAAACTCAAAGCAGAGGCTAATTTTTAGCCCATAAAGCCCTTACTCAGCACCCTTTCCTCACTGCTTACCACACTCTGGCAGGGTTACACAGGGGGAACCACAAGTTTGTAATAGAATTGAACTTTCCTTTCTCTCCCTTTACCCCTGCCACCAGCAGGGCTGTGTGCTGCAACAGAACTCAGCCAAAGGCTGAGCAGAGGGAAATGGGGTAGGACACTAGTGGTATGCGTGACTGGTCACCACTAACCTTGATGAAAGAGGGACAGCTATCCACCTGAAGCCAGTTATGCCTCCTACGAAGTCACTTGGATTAGAAGCTTAGAACTGTGAAACATGAATTTTCTAGCATGGAAGGAGGGTGAGACAGCTGTAGATTCCAGCTCCCAGAGAAACAAAAATCCAAGGGGAAAAAGTCAGAAAGGGAACAAAAAAGGAAATACCAGGGTGACAAAGATAGAAATTACCCTACATCTCAGAAGGAAGAAAAGTCAGCTAGAAACCAGGTCCATATCCCAAAGATATCATAAATAAGGGAAAATAACACACCTTTACAAAAAATATTTATAGCAGCTCTTTTTGTGGTAGCAAAGAATCAGAAACTGAGGGGATGCCCATCAATTGGGGAATGGCTGCACAAGTTGTGGTATATAGGTATAGTGGAATACTATTATTCTGTAAGAAATGATGAGTAGGTGGATTTCAGAAAAACAACAACAGCAACAACCCGGAAAGACTTACATGAATTGATGCTGAGTGAAGGGAGCAGAACTAGGAGAACATTGCACTGAGTAACAGCAACATTGTGTGATGACCAGCTTTGATAGATTTAGCTCTTCTCAGCAATGGAATGATCTAAGACAATTCCAAAAGACTCATGATGGAAAATGCTACCTGCATCCAGAGAAAGAACTGTTGATTCTGAATGCAAATCAAAACACACTATTTTCTCTCTTTTTTTTTTTATGGTTTTCACCTTTTGTTCTGATTCTTCTTTCACAGTACAACTAATGTGGGAATGTTTAAATATGATTGTACATGCATAGCCTATATCAGATTGCATGCCATCTTGGGATGGTGGGAGGGGAAGAAGGAGGAAAAATTTAGAACTCAAAATCTTATAAAAGTGAATGTTGGAAACTAAAAGAAAAATAAAAAAGAGATTAAAAAAGAATCGCAAGTATCTTCCTGTGTATGGATGTAAATAGTTTAGCTCTATTGAATCCTTATGTTTTCTTTTTTTTTCCTTTTCCCCTTTTAATACTTCTCTTTGGTCTTGATATTGAAGGCCAAATTTTTGGTTTAGTTCTGGTCTTCTCCTTATGAAAATCTGAAATCCTTCTATTTCATTGAATGACCATTTTTCCCCTTCATGTATTATACTTAATTTTGCCAGGTAAGTGATTCTTTTTTTTTTTTAAATATAAATTTATTTATTTATATTTTTCAACATTCCCTTCCACAAGTTTTTGAGTTCCAAATTTTCACCCCATCTCCCCCCTCCCCCCACCCCAATGTCATGCATTCTGAATATCCCTTCCCCTACTCTGTCCTCTCTTCCATCTCCCTCCCCTTCTCTTATCCCCTTCCCCTTCTATTTTCCTGTAGGGCAGGATAGACTTCTGTACCCCATTTTCTAATTTATTTCCCAGTAGCATGTGAAAACATTTTTTTAAACATATGTTTTTAAAACTTTAGGTTTCAAATTTTCTCTCTTCCTCCCTCCCCACCCACACTCATTGAAAAGGCAAGCAACTCAATATAAGTTGTACATGTGCAGTTATGTAAAACACGTCCATAGTAGACATGCTGTGAAAAACTAACTCTATTTCCCTTAATCCTATCCAGCCCTCCCATTTATTCTATTCTTTCTTTTGATCCTGTCTCTCCTCAGAAGTATTTACTTCTGATTAACCCCTTTCCCAATCTGCCCTCCTCTCTATCATCCTCCTGCTCTCTTGTCCCCTCTCCCTGCTATTTTCCTGTAGGGTAAGACAGATTTCCATACCCAAATTGAATGTGTATGTTATTCCCTCCTTAAGCCAAATCCTATGAGAATAAGATACACTCATTCCCTCTCACCTTCCCCTGTTTCCCCTTCCACTGTAAGAGACTTTTCTGTTTTTTTTTTTGTGAGATAATTTATCCCATTCTACCTCTCCCTTTCTTCTTCTCCGAATATAATCCTCTCTCATCCCTTAATTATCTATCTACATATACATACATATAATTTTTTTCCTCCAACTACCCTGATACTGACAAAGGTCTCATGGGTTATAAATATCATCTTTCTATGCAGGAATGTAAACAGTTCAACCCTAATAAGTCTCTTATGATTTCTCTTTCCTGTTTATGTCTTCATGTTCCACTTGAGTTCTGTATTTGAAAGTCTAATTTTCTTTTCAGCTCTGGTCTTTTCATGAAGTATGCTTGAAAATCCTCTATTTCACTGAATGACCATTTTTTCCCCTGAAGGATTATACTCAGTTTTGCTGGGTAGGTGATTCTTGGTTGTAATCCTATCTCCTTTGCCCTCCGGAATATTATATTCCATGCCCTGCGGTCCTTTAATGTAGAAGCTGCTAAATCTTGTGTTATCCTGATTGTGTTCCCACAGTACTTGAACTGTTTCCTTCCGGCAGCTTGTAATATTTTCTCCTTGACCTGGGAACTCTGGAATTTGGCTACAATATTCCTAGGAGTTTTCCTTTGGGGATCTCTTTTAGGAGGAGATCTGTGGATTCTTTCATTTCTATTTTGCCCTCTGGTTCTACTATACCAGGGCAGTTTTCCTTAATAATTTCTTGAAAGATGACATCTAGGCTCTTTTTTTGATCATGGCTTTCAGATAGTCCAATAATTTTTAAATTCTCTCTCCTGGATCTATTTTCCTGGTCAGTTGTTTTTCCAATGAGATATTTCACACTGTTTTCTAATTTTTCATTCTTTTGGATTTGTTCTACTGTGTTGTGATTTCTCATAAAGTCACTATCTTCCAATTGCTCTATTCTAATTTTTAAGGAAGTATGTTCTTCAGTAAACTTTTGGACTTCCTTTTCCATCTGGCCAATTTTGCTTTTTAGGGCATTTTTCTCCTCATTGGCTTTTCGGACCTCTTTTGCCATTTGGGTTAGGCTATTTTTTAAGATGTTATTTTCTTCAGTATTATTTTGGGTCTCCTTTAGCATCACTCTCAGTTTTTCCTCTACTTCTCTAACTTGCTTCTCAAAATCGTTTTTGAGCTCTTCCATGGCCTGGGACCAATTCATATTTTTCTTGGAGGCTTTGGAAGTAGGGGCTTTGACTTTGTTGTCATCTTCTGGTTGTATATTTTGGTCTTCTTTTTCACCAAAGTAAGATAATGTACTCTGACTGTTTTTGCCCTGCTTGCTCATGATCCCAGCCAATTACTTGAGTTTTAAACTCTTTGTTAAGGTACTAATCTGCTTCCAATGTGGAGAATGTACTGTCCCAAGCTTTGGGGGTTTGTATAGCTGTTTTCAGAGATACTTGTAGGGACCTGTAAATTTTCAGTTCTTCCAAGGGGGTATGATAAGGGGGAGGTGTTTACTCCTTTCCTGGCCTGCGACTACAAGTACTCCTTTCTGTCCTGTAACTGTGAGGAGGGACTCCTCTCCAGAATCACTACAAGCTCCACCAAGCCAGCGCTCCTCCTCACCCCAGCACCGCTGCCCAGAACTGTGGCCCAGATCCAAACACGGGCAAAGGAAGAGATTCCTGCCTCAGCACTGGCAAAGAGATCCCTGCAATCCCTCTCTGATCAGCCACTGGATTCCCCCTCAGTCTGTGGGCCAGAAGCTCAGGAAGCAGCTGCCCCCCCACAGGGCCACGCTCTTGGGGAATGGAGCTGAAACCCCGCCTTCTTTTCTCAGGCACTGACAGAAACAGACTTTTCCCACTGACCTTCTAATTTGTCTTTGGCATTCATGGATTGAGGAGTCTGGAAACCTCCACAGCTGCCCGAGATTCAGTCCTCTGAGGCCTGCTCCAGGTTTGCGGCAGCCTGCGCGCCCACGCTGCGGCCTGTGCACCCACGCTGCGCTCCCAGCCCCCCGCGACACACCTTTCTGATCAATCATCCACATTGTCTTGGGCTGGAAATTTGTTTCACTCTGTCTTTTTGTGGGTTCTGCTGCTTCAGAATTTGTTTAGAGCCATTTTTTATGAGTATTTGGAGGGGTGTGGAGGAGAGCTCAAGCAAGTCACTGCTTTCACTCCACCATCTTGGCTCCGCCCCAGGTAAGTGATTCTTGAGTGTAGTGCTAGCTCCTTTGCCTTCTGGAATATCATATTCTAGGACCTCTGACTCTTTAATGTTGCATCTGCCAAGTTCTGTGAGATCCTGATTGTGACTCCTCCGTATTTGAATTGTTTCTTTCTGGTCGCTTGTAATATTTTTTCCTTGACCTCATAGTTCTGAAATTTGGCTATCGTGTTTCTTGGAGTTTTTATTTTGGGATCTCTTTCCTGAGGTCATTAGTGGATTCTTTCAATGACTATTCTTCCCTATGGTTCCAGGACAACAGAGCAGTTTGACTTGATAATTTCTTGAAAGATGGTGTCCAGGTCACTATTTTGTAGCTGTTTGGAGACGAATATGGGAGAGTTACCATAATTTACTGCTTACTACACCATCTTGGCTTTCAGAAGTCTGCATAGATTAATTTTAAAAAGTAGCTGTAGCAATCATACTACCTGACAAAGCAAAAGCAAAAATTCGCGCTGCAAAAAGATAGAAACAAGGAAACTATGCTGGAAAAGAATCATAGAGAACAAACCAATATCAATATTAAACTTTTATGCTCCAAATGCCTTAGCATCTATATTCATAATGGAGAAATTAGCTAAATTACGAAAAGATATAGACAATAATACAATATTAGCAGTAGATTTATGTGTCACTCTCACAAGTTTTAAACATTGCTAACAATAATACTTAAAATAGAAAATAAAATTTTGAAGAAATACTAAAGAAATTAGAACTAAAGATATAATCCCTTCTAAGTGGCACTGCTGAAAAATACATGTATTTCTCAGTGTCATATGAAATGTTTACAATAATTGACTATAGTAAGCTACAGATATAATACAAACAAACTTTAAAGGAAAAAATAGTGAACGTATTTTTGTAGATCAGACATATATATATATATACACATACACACACACATATATATACACACACATATACATATACATATGCACATACATACACATTCACACATGTGCACACACATACGTATATATATATGCATACATATCAATTTAGGGATCATAAACAAAAGACCAGACTCAAATGGATACTGAACGATGAAATACTAAATAATGACAAGGCCAAGGAACAAGTCACAAAGACAATTAGTGACTATATGGAAGCAAATGATAATAATGAAACACCAAAAATGAAAAATGATGAAATACTAAAATTTTTGTGGTGTAGCTAAAGTTGTGAGGGGAAAAATCATATCCCTACAAATATGCATTAACAAGAGAGAAAAAGAAAGTGAACAAAGAGGGGATATTAAAAATTATGGAAGAAAGAAATTTAAAATAAAAAATATAAAAATGATACTTGAAACTAAAAGATGATTCTCTGGAAAGATCAGTAATACTGACAAGCTTTTAGGTAATTTCATTCAAAAAAAAGGGCAGAAAAATCAAATCAACAAAATAAAAAACACATAAAGTGAAATTACAATAGAACCAGAAGAAATGAAATAGATTATTAGATCCTGCTATACTCAGTTATACACCACCAAGACTGAGAATACAAAGGAAATAGACGGACGCTTTCAAACATATAAAATAACTGAATTAACAGAAAACCAAATAGCGATCTTAATCCAATGAAGGAAAATAGAACTAGTTGTAAAGGTGGTACAAAAATTGAAATCGTGTGATTCTGATGCATTAACCTATCAAACTTTTAAAGAAAAATTAGTACCAATATTATATCAATTATTCTCAAAAATTGAGGAAGAAAGCATCCTAACAGTTTCATTTTAGAGAGAAATGTAGTCCTAATAACTTAAGCAGGAAAACATAAATCACAGGACAACCATAGATAAGAATCATTAATGAATATTGATTTAATATTTTTTTCAGTATCATCTTGTCAGGCTACAGTGATTTATCCAAGAAATCTTTCATCATGACCAAGCTGGATTTATACTAGGAATGCAAGAATGATTTAACACAAAGAAAACAATAATATAACCCCCCCCCAAAAAATCACAAACCTCTTGAATATCTCAATACATGCATTAAAAACATTTAGCAAAGTACAATGCTAATTTACACTAAAAACAAACAAACAAACAAACCTCCAAAGTATAGTATTTGAGGGATCTTTTACTATCCAGAAGTATCAATTTAAAACCAAAGGCAACAATAATATTCAATGGAGATATAAGAGTAATAAAATTATTATTATTATTATTATTAATAACTAACATTTGTATAGTACTTACTATAGTACTATATAGGAAATGGAAGCAAACAAGTTAAGTGACTTGCTCAAGGTCACATAGCTAGTACATATGGGAGTTCAGAAGTGAATTCCAGTCTTCTTTATTCTAGTCCTAGAGCACCATCCACTATTTCCTCCCAATGGAACATTTTCCCCAATAAATAATGGAGTAAAGCAAACATGCCCACTCTCCCCACTATTATTTGATACAGTTCTAGAAAGGATAACAATAACAATAAAAAGAAAGGTATTAAAGATGCAATTACAGGTAAAAAAGGAGATAAAACAAGTTTTTCCAATTTGCTGATGACGTGATGATTTACTTAGAAAATACAAGGGAATCTGTAAAGATACTAATTGAGGCAATTAATAGATTCCCCAAAGTTTACAAAATAAACTCTCAAAAATACAACAGTTTTCCTATATATTAATAACCAAATCCAAGGCCATAATATAAAGAGAAATCCCATTCTAAACAACACAAAATGCCTAAAATATTTTGAGAGCAAATTGCCCAAATTATTTGTATAGATTCAATTACCAAATTACCCAAAATATTTATATAGATTCAAAAATTACAAAATAGTCTTTAAAAAATAAAGACCACCACCACCTCCATCCAGCATGCATGTAACACTTTTTGCTTGGCTCCCAGTTTTCTCTCTTCTCTAACTTCTGCCCTCATACTAAGGGACTTCAAAACGCATGTTGATCCTTCTCCCACCTCCCAATACTCTAATTATCCAATTCTTCTACTTATTTATTTCCCATGACATACTCCATCTCACCTCAGACGCATGTAGATATACATACATACATATATCTATATCTATATCTATATCTATATCTATATCTATATCTATATCTATATCTATATCTATATCTATATCTATATCTATATCTATATCTATATCTATATCTATATCTATATAGATATGTCTATATCTATATCTATATATATATATCTATCTTTCATCCTGGCATCATCTGTGTGTTCTACTTTATTCGTGAAGTCTGAAATTTTTTTATCTGATCACAATCTTATCATTTCATCTTTCCCTCTGACTTATAACCCTTACTTTTATTCTTCATCCTCACCATGACCTCCAATTCCTCTATCCATCTTTCTTTCTGAGGTCATCACCCTTGCACTCTCTTATCCTGCTTATCCTGACCCTACAGTGAGAACCAGTTCAATTCTACAATGTCCTCTACTCTTCAGTCCCTTCATTCTTCTCCTGTTACTAATTGTGCCCTGCTAAACCCCTAACATTGACTTGATAATAACTCTGCTGATATTTACAGGATAAATTGGAAATAATCAACACAGCAAGATCCTGGAATTAAGGGGTATTGGGAAAAAGCTCCTTTTAGAAGGTGAAATTTTAGAGCCAGAACCAAGATGGCAGAGAAAAGGCAGGAAGTTGCCTGACCTCTCCTGACTTTCCCTAAGAAACAACATAAAAATCAAGCCTGTAAATGAATTCTGGAGTGACAGAACCCACAAGAAGATGGAGTGAAACAATTTTCCAGTTTAAGAAAATTTAGAAGGCCTTCAGGAAAGTTCTGTCTCACTGGGTAAAAGAGGAGCACAGCCCACCACAGAGGATAACTGGGCAAGCCAGCACAAAGAACTCACGGAGGAAAATGCTATCCATATCGAGACAAAGAACTGATGGACTCTGAATGAGATCAAAGCAAATTTTTTTTTCACTTATTTTGTTCTTTTTCATGTTTTTTTTTAAAATCTGTTTCTTCTTTCACAACTGTGAGTAATATAGAAATATTTTTACATGATCATATATAAACTACTTCAAACTGCCTACCATTTTGAGAAGAGGGGAGGGAAGATGAGAGGGAGAAAAATTTGGAACTCAAAATTTTTCTTGATATGTAATTGGGGAAAAATAAAATACTATTAAAAAAAAGAAAAAAATACAGTGATGGCCATGTCAGAGGAGGGAAGGGATTATATGTGGGGCATGTTATGAAGGCAAAATCAATTCTTGTTGGGCTTGGCTGCATGGAGCCACTTGAATATTCATGGGACTAAAACTTTGATGAAATGGCTGCAGCTGTAATGACAAGTTTTTTTTTTTTTCAAATTTCATTTCTGTATCCTTTTGTAGGCAGATATTTTTAGTCCCTGAATAGCAATCTTGCTGACTTGGAAGATTTTTATTTTATTTTTTTTATTTTTAGGCAATTGGGGTGACTTGGAAGGTTTTGAACACCGGATAGCTCTCATTAGATGTATTAAAGACCATTTCTCTATCCTGTCGATCCTTTACCTAATAGACAAACTCTGTTGGGCTGTGGTCTTCACTGAGCTAGATCTTCAGTGTACAATTTAGCTGAGCTCAGAGTAGCCTTACTGAGAGGTTGTCCTCCAAATGTGATGATATAGTCATTAAAATATATGGCCTTCATCAAGTTCCATAACATGTATACATTCACAAATGACATTTTCTGAGACCTACTACATCTGTAGATGGGGCTGATCATGAACTTTTTTATTTCTGAGACCCAACACTGCACACATTTAGACAGTCCTGACCTGCCTCCAATATCATAATTTTTGACCAGCTGGAAAAATAAACTTAAGATCTAGGGAAAGAGAAGTTGCTTGGGGCCTTACCATCTTCCTGTGTGGAATGTGCATGAATAGCATAAAGTTAAAGTCATTCTTACCTTGAATACCCTACTTGAAATAATTCAGATCAGTCCAAAGAAACCTCAATACCATTCTTAGTGATATGAAAGCAGACCAAGAGGTTCAAAACTGATACACACTAGCAGGTCAGAGATGATGATCTGGTTTCTGCCTGTTAACTCTTAGCCACACACTATCTATCAAATTAGATCATTACTTTTCTGTCACATACACCATCAGTCCTTTAGCCTATATAGTCCCAACTCCCACACACACTTAATGCTTTCTTTGGGATAAATGAATCTACTTCCTGAGGGGAAAAAAAAGCCCAACAAACTTTAATTGCAAAAAGCAACAGCTGCAAGCCTAATTGATGCTCTTATATAGTTCTTAAATGTCTTTTTAAACATTTTTCCTTTTGTTCTTTCATTTTTCATTTTCATATACTTGTCTATATAAAATGCTCATGTTGATAGGCTAGTTATATTAAGATCGAAATGGGAAAGAATCACAGAATGCAAACTATTTTCCATAGTAATGCTACCTTGCCTAGATTTTCCATGCTGTTTAGTGAAGTACCAATTGGGAAAGTTAAGAAGAATATTAGTGCTTGACATTATTAAGTTAAACTGGACTTTTTATTTGTCAGATTAATTTTACATTTATAACCACAATATTGCATAATGTATATCACTTAAAAATTGGGCACACCAAAATAAAAAATGCTAAGTATACCAGCAGTATCCCTGAGAGTAAGAAACTATCAAATTAAAAAAAAAGTATAGGAAACACAGCTCCAGATGTTCTATAAATAGACACCCTTGCTATGACATCAGATTTCATCTGGAAGAACTGCCTCTCCAGCATCATTTGCCATTGTTCCCAGTGGTACGCTGCCTACTTGATGCACCTGGAAGTTCTTGAGTAGTGTCTCAACAACAGCTGGCTGGAATATGAGACACCAAAAGCAGCAACACTTTCTGGCATTCAGAGTTTGGCCAATTTTTTAGAAACATTGGTACTGATAAGCAAAAGAGCCCTGAAAATTTGCAAATGGAACTGAGTATGAGCTTAATAAATAAAAATTTCTATTTGGTGAAACGTTAAGGGGGAAAGGCCACGTAATCATTTCAAGATACAAATTACAGCGAAATAAATATTTCTTTTCTTTTGCAAATTGAGAAAAGGAGTATTGATTAAAAATGGGCCAATGCAACACACATATAAAATTATCTTTATTAGCTTTAAGTAAGGTAGTTATGAGTTTATGTAATTTATTCAGTTGTTACTAGACTTTTAAGGAAATGAACATTTAAAAATATGTATAATGTTAATGCTATGCTATATTTCAATAAGAACAATATAGATTATTTATCTGTGGTTCTGATCTGATATCTAATTATATAAATTAAATTTGTTATATATTTTGAATAAAAGAACTTAAGCAAATGAAGGGGAGCAGGTAAGAAAAAGGGAGAAAGAGAAAGAAGAAACAAATTTAAAAATTGAGCACATATGCAAAAGAAGCTTATGTTTCCTCTTATTTGGAGGTGAAAATTTTAATTCCCTGTTAAAAAATCAATAACTAAATCTACCAGTTACTAGAGATGATACCTACTTTACCACTATATTTGCATACCTAATGAAATAATCATTTCACTAAATGAATAGTAAGGAAGTTCTCTGTTTTCTTGACTTTATTAACTAGTAATATTATTATGGATATATGTATAGATGCATGTATACACATATCCACATGAGTACACATGTACAATGCACTCATATACACATATGTATATATACATACATGTATATATATCACTTATGACTATGCACATACATAACACATATATTATCTTGCTTGCCTGAATAATTTAATACAATTTTCAAAGGTAATTAGCTTCCAATCGGGGATTATTTTAAGCAATGAAAAAACCAAGCTCACCAAATATAATTTAATGTAATTAGCTCAATTTCCCCCTACAGGTCCCTCCCCATAATTGCAGCAAAGTTCAATTGAATTAATAAGAAATAAATGCCACTTGGATTATCAATAATTTGCAACATAATGAGCAAGCAACATGAAGAGGCAACCCTTCTCTTTCTTTATAAACCACTGAAGTAAAATTTGATCAATAGTATAAATGAATTAAAAATAATATCTGAAAAAGTTGTACTTGCAACCCTTGATAAGTAGTGGATTGAAAGATATGCAGATGTGACCATTTTATTTTCTAATAGTGGGGTTGACTTGTAGAGAATGGGTAGAAATGGAGAAGAGAAGATGGGTTCTTCATGTGGATGTAAATTCTAAATGTCTTTTATGGGAAAAGTATAATGACAGGAGTCTAGTTAGGTGACACAGTGGATAGAATGCTGGGCTGGATTCAGAAAGACTCACCTGAGTTCACAACCAGTCTCAGACACATATGACCCTGGGCAAGTCACTTAACCCTGTTTGCCTCAGTTCTTCATTTGTAAAATGATCTGGAGAAGGAAATATCAAAACACTCTAGTATCTTTGCTAAGAAAACTCCAAATGGGGCCATGAAGAGTTGGACACAATAAACAGCTAAACAACAAATAAACAGGAGGACATAGAGGGCATTTTAGTAGAGAAGTAGTGTGACAGAGAATTGGTCTAAGAGTATAGAAAGCTTCAAGTCCTGTCTCTGATTTGAACTATATGACCATAGGCAAATCATTTAACCTCTTTGTTTCCCCTAGAAAAGACATTAATAGGCATTAATGTTAGCAGTGATGGCATGAGTTTCCATACTGTGATTTTCCTAAAATAATAATATTATAGATCTGGATTTTTAATAATGGTAATAGAGAAAGTGTATCTTTTGCTTCCTCTGTTCACATCTGGATGTTGTTCTGTCTAAATTGTACTAGTGACAACAGAATGTTTTGCTATTTCCATATTGATTTTTTTCAAGAGTTTGAAATAATTTAGGTGAAGAGAGATATTGATGTTTCCATTTTTCTAATTGTGAGACATTTTCTCTCCTATCCTCTTCTACCTGAGGGGCAATTTCTTCTATATCCCTCGTAAGTTACTTGAGCACCAAATCTGGACTCCTTCCTCTGTCCTACATAGATGTTATGCCATTTACGAATCTTATCCCCTCCACCCTTTTTTTGTTCTGTCTCATTCTTAGAAATATCATTCCATGTCTGTGTTTTTTTCACAACATGGCTAATATGGAAATATGTTTTGCATAATTACACATACATAACCTAAATCAAATTGCTTACTGACTCAGGAAGGAGGCAGGGGAAAAAGGAAGGGAGAGAATTTGAAACTCAAAATTTTAAAAAAACAGTGTTAAAGGTTTTTACACATAATTAAGAAAAAATAAAATATTCAAAAAAAGAAAAAGAGAAATAAATATCATTCCATGAAGGGAATAATATTTAGCTCATGTAAGATATATATAATAATAATTTTTTTATGCCAAATCAAGTAATCCTATCTCTTATGCCACATTGTTGTGTTTCTCATTGCTCTTCAGGACTTACAAATAAAGTGTCCTTTGATGGGATGAAGTCTGAGGAGATACAACACTTTCTCAGAGATGATTTTTCATAGTGACTGGCCCAAGACTAGAGTTGGTTGGAGGTGATGGTGTGAAGATGCTAAGTGTTAACTCTAAACAATTCAATTCTCCTCTGATGTTTTTCATATTCTTTTATTATTTACTTAGTTTGATTAATCTATATCATTATGATTTGCTTGGGGTTTTGGAATTAGAAAAGTCAGTAGAAAACAATTATTCTATTGTTTTGTTGATCATGAGATTCTCAACCTTTTTTTTTTTTATAACTTTTTGGCTTGCACCTTTATGGCCATTTGCCTTTTCATTTAAATTGTTGGTTAGCTTGGAAGAACTTGACAATTTCATCAAAAAGCTCCAACAAGAATCTATTAAGTACCTGCTACATGATTCCAATTTTTTTTTTGTCATGGAACACTTTGTCAGTTTTCTGAAGCATATGAATTACTTGGGAGAAAATAAATGCTTTTAAATGCACTAAATAAAATACATAGAATTGCAGATGATAAGCAATTACATTGAAATATGGTTTTTGAAGATATTTTAAAAAGTAGGGGGCCTCATTTTAAGAAACCTATTATGTGTCAAATACCAAGTTGCAATTGTCTTCACCATCTGCTTACATACATCATGAACACTACAAAGGGAAATGACCAAGGATCTGCCAAAGTAATGTTTGTTCTTGTTTTGGGGGATTAGCGGAAACCAGATCTATATGCTCATTTACTTTCAGGAAACTAACAGGAAAAAAACAGTAATCAATTCTTTGATTTAGCTGCAACTTCTCTATATCTTTCATTTTCATTTTTAGCAGTAATATCAATCTAGATGTGGTTCATGTATTCTGGTAGTCTTCCATAGTCTTTAGGCAAGGCTTTTATGTTTAGAATCAAACATACAAAAGGTTCAGGGTTCAAGTGGCAATCATTCTTTGGAAGTAATTTCAATTTCAATTTCTTTATTTTTTAATTTTTTATTTTTAATAGTATTTTATTTTCCCCAATAACATATCAGGAAAATTTTTAGCGTTCATTTGTACAAGATTTTGAATTTCAAAATTTTCTCACTCCCTCTGCCCTTCTGAGAATGGTAGGCAGGCAGTTTGATATAGTTTATATATGCGCTATCATATAAAATATATTTCTATATTAGTCACAGTTGTGAAAGAAGAAACAGATCCAAAGGGAAAAAATAAACATGACAAACAATAAAGTAAGTGAAAAAATCATGCTTTGATCTGTATTCAGAATCTATCAAATCTCTATCTCTATCTGGATAGCATTGTACTTGTCTTGGATCTTTGTGTTTCTGAGAAGAGCTGACTCATTCATAGTTGATCAACACATAATGTTGCTGATATTGTTTACAATGTTTTCCTGGTTCCGCTCATTCACTTTGTATCAGTTCTTACAAGTCTTCCCAGATTTTTCTGAAATCTGCCTTCTCATCATTTCTTATTGCACAATAGTGTTGTTATCTTTATGTACCACAATTTGTTCAGTTGTTCCCCAATTGATGGACATCCCCTCAAATTCCAATATTTTGCCACCACGAAAAGGGCTGCTATGAATATTTTTACACATGTAGGTCCTTTTCTCTTTTTTATGATCTCTTTGTGATATGGACCTAGTAGTGGTATTGCCGGATAAAAGTGTGTATGCAGTTTGGTTGTCCTTTGGGCATGGTTCCAACTTGCTCTCCAGAATGGTTGGGTCAGTTCACAACTCCATCAACAATGCATAAATGTCCCAATTTTCCCACATCTTATCCAACATTTATAATTTTCCTTTTTTTGTGATATTAGCCAATCTGGTAGGTGTGAGGTAGTATCTCAAAGTTGTTTCAATTTGCATTTCTCTAATCAAAAGTGATTTAGAGCACTTCTTTATATGTATACAGATAGCTTCAATTTCTTTTCTGATAACTGCTTGTTCATATATTTTGACCATTTATCAATTGGAGAATGGTTTGGATTCTAATAAATTTGACTCAGTTCTCTATATATTTGAGAAATGAGGCCCTTATCAGAGACATTGGCTGTAAAGATTGTTTCCCAACTTTCTGCTTTCCTTCTAATCTTGGCTGTATTTGTTTTGTTTGTAAAAATCTTTTAAATTTAATATAATCAAAATTACCTCTTTTACATTTTGTAATGCTCTTTGTCTCTTGTGTGGTTATGAATTCTTCCCCTCCCCATACATCTGACAGTTAGACTATTCCTTGCTCTTCTAATTTGCTTATGGTGTCACCCTTTATGTCTAAATCATGCACCCATTTTGACCTTATCTTGGTGTATAGTGTAAGATGTTGGTCTATATCTAGTGTGTGGCCTATTGTTTTTCAGTTTTCTCAGCACTTTTTGTCAAATAGTGAGTTCTTATCCCCAAAGCTGGGTTCTTTGGGTTTATCAAACATAAAGTTACTATGTCCATATGTATTATGTACGTAGTCTATTTCATTGACCCACCACTCTATTTGTTTGCCAGTACTAGATAGTGTTGATGATAACTGCTTTATAATATAGTTATAATCAGTATTGCTTGGCTGCCTTTCTTTGTATTTTTTTCATTAATTCCCTTGATATTCTTGACCTTTTGTTCTTCCAGATGAATTTTGTTGTTATATCCTTTTACCTGTTTATACTTTTATTGGGGTGTTGATATTGGAGGTCAAATTTTTGGTTTAGTTCTGATCTTTGCCTTATGAAAGCTTGAAATCCTTCTTCTTCATTGAATGACCATTTCCCCCCCTTGATGTATTATGCTTAATTTTTTCTGGGTAAATGAGTCTTGGTTGTAGACCTTGCACCTTTGCCTTATGAAATATCATTTTCCATGACGTCCTGGCACTGCCAAGTTCTGTATAATCTTGATTGTGATTCCTCACTATTTGAATTGTTTCTTTCTGGCCACTTGCAGTACTTTTTCCTTGACCTGATCTGAAATTTGGCTATAATGTTCCTTGGGGGTTTTATTTCCAGATCTTTTTCCTGAGGCGATTGATGGATTCTTTCAATGCCTATTTTGCCCTCTGATTCCAGGACATCAGGGCAATTTTCTTGATAAATTTTTGAAAGATGGTGTTCAGGTCCTTCTTTTGATTATAGCTTTCAGTTAGTCTAATGATTCTGACATTATCCCTCCTGTATCTGTTTTCCAGGTCAGTTGTTTTTCCCATGAAGTATTTTACATTTTCTTCCATTTTTTCATTCTTTTCAATTTGTTTCATTGATTCTTGAGGTCTCACAGAGTCATTAATTTCTACTTGCCCAAATCTAGCTTTTAAGGTGTTGTTTTCCTCAGTTAGCTTTTGCATTTTATTTTCCACTTAGCCAAGTGTATTCTTTAAGGTGTTTTCTTCGGTAGATTTTTGTATCTCCCTTTACGTTTGTCCAATTCTACTTTTTAAGTGGTTTTCCAAGCTGTTGGTTCTTTTTCATAATTCTCTTGTATCATTCTCATTTCTTTTCCCAATTTTTCTTCTACCTCTCATGTGATTTTTAAATTCTTTTTTGAACTCTTTCACGAGTTCTTTCTGTGCTTGAGACTACTTCTTATTTTTCTTTGGAGTTTTACCCATAGGTATTTTGACATTGTTGAACTCTTCCGAGTTTGTGTCTTGGTCTTCCCTGTCACCATAATAACTCTCTATGGTCAGGTTCTCTTTCTTTTTGTTCATCTTTTTTCCTCCCCCGCCCCTTTTTCCTTTCTTTTTAAATTTGAGCTCAGCTTTTGGGGTGGAAGGGACACTGACTCAGGCTTCTTGTGCTAGTGCTGCAGGTCCTTTCTGTTTACTTGGTGCTACACCGATGTTGCCCTGAGGCCCATTAGGGATTGTAGTCTCTGTTGCTGTACTGAGTAGGTGGAGTGGGGGTGGCTGCCACTTCTGGAGTACATAGAGTTCTGGCAGCTCACCTGGTGCTGACATGGGATCCTAGTGGTAGTGTCTGGTGTGTGCTGAGGCTGGCGGGATGTTTCTGTCTTTCCCTGGGGCTCCATTGAAGCAGGTGGTGGTACGACCACTGGATGATGCCTGTTTGCTGGGACTACACTGAAGCAAGTGGTAGTTCTCTGAGCTGGAATCTGCAGGTTACCTTAGGTATGCTAAGGCTTGTAGAGGGTCCTGGCCTTGCCATTTGCCTGCTCCACCACATTGGGGCTCAGGATCTCTTACCGGTTTGCTGAAGTGGCATTTGCTGCTGGCTTGCGGGGATGTTTCTTGTCCTAGATTGCATTCCCCTCTTATCAAGTTGATATGGACCTTTTTTGTCAATTTTCCAAGTTTCTTGGGCTAAAAGATTGTTTCATCTCACCTTTTTGCTGGTTTTGCTGCTCCAGTATTTATTTTGGGTGCTATTTTATGGTTATTTGGAGGTGAATATTGGAGTTACAGTGATTTACTACTTACTGTACTTTATTGGCTCCATAATTTTAATTTCTAATGTTAAATTTAAAAATAAGTATGTTATTTAAAAATTTTTTAAACATGTTCTTCCACAAAATTGATGTTCTATTGCTTTAGAGGTAGAAAGTGACCTTGACTGTGATTATTAGGAAAAAATTTTACTGCTTTTTGCTTTTGTGTGTTTGGGATACTTAAGCAATCAAGTAAATTAAAACAGCTGTGTGTAAACACAGCTTTAAATAGTTTTTACTCTGGCCCATGTTAAATGATTTACAAACTGGACTTGATGATCTTTTAAGAAATGTTTGCTAGAAATCTCCCTTGAAATCTCCACCTTTTCTAATTGGCTTGGTGTCTGATGGCATTACCATGATGAAAACAAATTAATACCCTGCAAAATGGCTAGCAGAATCATTCATATTCAACAGAAGCTCAGTACTAATCCTTAGAAAGGAGTGGAAGATTAGTCAGATACTCCCTTGGGAAAAATATGTAATTATTCTGACTACTGAATTTCATAGCAACTCCCATCCTTATCCCTGGATGATTACTAAAAGTACTACCAGTGCAGCTGGCTACACAGTTTCTTAGTGGAGTTCCCCCTCCCCCTCAACCTCCTTCTTTTAGATGAGGCACAGAAATCTCATGAGTTCTAGGGAATCAAAATCCTAACATACATAGGGAAGTTGGATCATAATGGTAAACTTTATGAAGTATGCATATTTGAGCCAAATTATGAACTGTCACAAACTCAGGTACATAATTCATATTTTTAGAAATTGCATTTTGTTCAAATAGTGGTAGGAAATATTTCAGTAATATAAAATAAGTGTCAGGAAAATTTAAAAAGAGAATAGAAACTATCCCATTTGAATGGAAGGATGAATAAGAGCTTTATGAGTCCAATAAAAAAATTAAAAAAAAATTGATAGAGCTTTTCCTTAAACCTGGAAGCACTCATAGAGTTAATTTAGTCCAGGCGTGGTGAACCTGTGGCCTTGAAGCCCTTGAAGTTTGGGCACAGCCTTTTGACTGAGTCCCAGTTTTATGAGCACATCCTTTTTTTTTTTTTTTCCAGAACTGATTTTATTTGGATAACTGACTGAGAGTCTCTTTTGTAACCAGGAAGGAATTCACAGTATGATGTTACATTCACAGTTTAAAAATATATCTGTAAGTATAGGAATTTGTAAATAGATTTAAACATACATTACTTTCCAAGGTCCAATTTCCATTCCCTTGTCTCCCTCCACCAAAAACCAACCAAACAAAAAAACCAGCCCCAAATTCATCAAGGCCAACCTGTCCAAAACAATTTTAAAATTAAAGGACTGATAATACCAGTTAAACCAAGAAACTCTGACAACAGCATCTCGTATCACTGGAGAATATTACTGAAGGAAAATGGAGTTTTGACTTTAGATGGTACTGGATAACACACCTTTTATTAAAGGGATTTGTTCTGTGAAGTTTGGATTCAGTCAAAGGACCTAGAGGGCCACATGTGGCCTCCAAGCTGCATGTTCCCCACCCGTGATTTAGTCCAATCTCCTCATTTTCTTCATATAGTAAATGAGATAAAGAGTGATTAGGTTGTAAAAGTCACAGCTAGTTAATTGCATGCTAATGTAATGTTTACAATGTATTCTTAAAAATATCCCATTTATGTTTTTGTTCTTATTTAAAATTTTTTTTGTTTATTTATTACCTTCATTTTCAAATACTTTTCTTTCCCTTTCTTGACCTTGGGAGCTATGCCTTAGTTAAAAAAAAAAGTAGAAAAGAAATCACGTAAAGGCAGATGATCAAAAGCAACAAATCCAGCAGCCATCTGCTGGCATATGAAGTATTTAATACCCATAGTGTCTCATCTCTGCAAAGAAAGGAGGCAGCTAAATTTTCTTCTTCTGAACCAAGCTCCTAGCTTTATAGTCATTGTAACTGCACTATATTTAGTTTCTTTGTCTATTTTTTTGGTTGTTCTTTCCATCTACACTAGAAAAGTTATTTTGTGTAGTGTTCTGATTAGATTTATTTTATTCTACATTAATTCATGTGTATTTCCATGCTTCCCTTCATTTTTCAAGTCAATTTTTTTGTACAACAAAAAACCAGAACACCTGTCATTTCTTACAGCATAGTAATATTTCATCACTTTCAAGTACCTAAACTTGCTAATCAGCAGGATCTACTTTGTTTGCTACCACATACAATTCTGCTAAGAATATTTTGGTGTCTCTGCTTCTTGGGCGTTTACAGTATTTGTATGGGTAAGTTTTGTAGTTAGTATTAAGATAATAGTGTATAAAACTAGTGAGCTGATTAAGAATATGATTATTAATGTGTGATCATGAAAGTATGTTAGTTCTTCTATGATAGGAGATGCAGCATCTTGGAAGCCCAGTTGTATAGGGTAAGCCATGTAAGATATATAGGGTTTAAACCTATAATTTAACTATGGCAAAGTTATGTAATTACTGTTACTAATATCTTATGAGAAAGTCATAGAGGCTATGGGGTTGACTTGAAATCAAGGTCTTTGACCTTCCTGGGGTATATGCCTAGTAGTAAGCTCTTTGGGTCAGAGGAAATAAACATTAGTTACTGTTGAAAATATAATTCCAAATTGTTTTCCAGAATGGTTAGACCAATTCACACCTCCATCAAGAGCATATCTGAGTGTATATCTTTCCACATTCTCTCAAATATTGACTATTACTATCATTTATTGTCTCTGACTTTTAGTTCTGTGTGAGATGAAACATCAGGTTGTTTTGATTTAAATTTATCTAAATCATTGGTAAATTGGAGCAATCTTTTATATGGTTGTTGAATCAGCCCTGAGAAATCTCAGGTTTTGAATTGGTTCAAATGAAATGTGTTTTGGGCTACAGATATGCTAATGATGCCTTTACTAAAGCTATAGGAACATTGTCCATTAAGTATACATGATGAAAGTTGGACACAGTGGCAGCAAGCCATGGTTGCTCATTCCTTTCTTAGTTACACCCTTAGACTGATGGCAGCAGCCCATATTTAAATGAGGGCCATGTGAAGTCAGAAAAATAATGATCCTTTCTCTACTCACTGATTTTATTCTGTAATGCTGGATACTCCATCAGCCCATAGGTCACTTGGGTGATTGTCAAAATATGGTACAGTGGGCCAGAATATTAGCAGAAATGGATTGGCTTAATCTAACACTTAAAAGTCAACTTGCACTTTGGAGAACCAAGAGAATTTAAAACAGATTAGGGAAAACTGAGTTAACTCTTCCCCCTGGTAGAATGACCTTGGACTCAGTTATGAATCTTTTGTCAAAGAGTATAGGGAACTTCCCTGATGACTGCTTTAATTTCCTTCTTGGTTGTGTTTTTATGTTTCTATATTCCTTCAAGATGTTTTTACCACCTTGCAGAATGCTTTTTACCTGGGAGTTTTCAATGTGCTTTTATTGAAAGAATTGATTATTTGAACCCTTCTGAGTGATTCAAAATACTGAGAGGGCTTACCTGTGATTTGAGGTTATGTGTCTTTGTGTTGCATAGCTCTGGACTTTCTACTCACTCTATTTCTATAACTATACTTTTCACACAATTAAATTTGCAAATCTTTTTTTTAAATGATTAATTTATTTATTTTCACTTTTCAACATTCACTTCCATAAGATTTTGAGTATTAAATTTTCTCCCTCTCCCTCTTTTCCCTCATATCGAACACAGCATGCAATCTGATATAGGCTCTATTTATACATTCACATTAAACACTTTCACATTAGTCATGATGTAAAGAATAACTTGAACTAATAGGAGGAACCACAAGAAAGGGAGAGCAAGTAGTATGCTTCCTTCTGCATTCAGACTCCAAAGTTCTTTCTCTGGATGTGGATAGCATTTTCCACTGTGGGTCTTTTGGAGTTGTCTAAGATCCTTGCATTGCTGAGAAGAGCTAAGTCTATCAAAGTCAGTCATCACACAATGTTACTGTGTACAATGTTTTCCTGGTTCTATTCATTTTACTCAGCATCAGTTCATATAAGTCTTTCCAGATTTTTAAACAACGTATTGTAGGATTACGGTTTTTAATCCATTCTGCTATCTGCTTCCATTTTATGGAAGAGTTCATCCCATTTACATTCACAGTTATGATTACTATCTGTGTCTTTCTCTTCATCCTATTTACTCCCCCTCCCATTTATGCTTTTCTCGCTCCTTTCTCCCTTTCCCTTCTCACTAGAATTTTGCTTTTGACTACTGCCTCACTCAGTCTACTCTCACTTCTCTCAGTCCCCTCCTTCTTCTTTCCCTTTATCCTTACTACTTCTTCCCTCCCTTCTATCCACTCTTTCCTTTTCTTTCACCTTCCACCCCGCCCCCCCCCCGCAACTTCCCATAAGGTATGTTAGATTTCTATGCCTAACTGATTATGTTATTCCCTCTTTGAACAAAATCTGATGAGAATAAGATTCAAACAAGATTCATCTTCCTCCCTTCTTTCTACTGTAATAAGTTTTTGTGCCTTTTCATGTGATGTGATTTATTCTTGTCTGCCACCTCTTTTCCTCTTCTCCCAGAACAACCTTTTTTCAACCACTTAATTGGGTTTTTTATCATCACATCAAAGTCAACTTATACCCATGCCTTCTCTCTATGTATACCCCTTTTAAATGTCATAATAATACAGTTGTCAAGAATTACAAGTGTCATCTTCCCTTGTAGGGATGTAAACAGTTTGCCCTTATTAACAACATGTTGTTGTTATTGTTTATTTTCTGTTTGCCTTTTTATGTCTCTCTTGAGTCTTATATTTGAACATCAAATTTTCTGTTGAGCTCTGGTCTTTTCATCAGGAAGGTTTGCATGTCCCTATTTCATTGAATGTCCATCTCTTCCTCTGAAAGATTATTCTCAATTTCTCTGGGTAGTTGATCCTTGGTTGTAATCTAAGCTCTTTTGCCTTATGGAATATCATATTCCACTCACTCTGATTTTTTAATGTGGAAGCTGCAAGATCCTGTGTAATCCTGACTGTGATTCCATGATATTTAAATTGTTTCTTTCTGGCTGTTTGCAGTATTTTCTCTTTGACCTGATAATTTTGGCATTTGGCTATAATATTTCTCGGCATTTTCAATTTGGGATCTCTTTCAGGAGGTGATTGGCAGATTCTTTTGATGACTATTTTACCTTCTGGTTCTAGGATCTCAGGTCAGTTTTCCTCGATGATTTCCTGAAAGATGCTGACTAGGCTCTTTTTTCATCATGGTTTTCAGGTAGGCCAATAATTTTTAAATTGTCTTTCCTGGATGTATTTTCCAGGTCATTTGTTTTACCAATGAGATATTTTATATTTTCTTGTATTTTTTCATTCTTTTGTTTCTGTTTGACTGAGTATTGATATCTCCTAGAATTATTAGCTTCCACTTGCCCAATTCTAATTTTTAATGAATTGTTTCCTTCTTTTAGATTTTGTAACTCCTTTTCCATTTGGCTCATTTTACTTTTTTAAGGAGTTCTTCTCTTTAGTGAGTTTTTGTGCCTCCTTTTCCATTTGGCCAGTTCTACTTTTTAAGTAGTTGATTTCTTCAGTGTACTTTTTTCCATTTGGCCAATTGTATTTTTTTAGGACTTGTTTTCTACAGTCAATTTTTGTCCTTCTTTTTGCAAGCTATTGACTCTTGCATAACTCATTTCCTTTTCCAATTTTTCTTCTACTTCTCTTATTTTACTTTTAAAATCCTTCTTGAGTTCTTCCAAGCAGGCTTTTTGGACTTGAGTCCAGTTCATATTCCCCTTTGAGGTTTCGGGTGTGGGTATATTGACACTGTTGTCCTCTTCTGAATTTGTGCCTTGATCTTCCCTGTTCTTGTAATAAGAATCTTTGGTCATTGAACATTTCTGCTTTCTTCTCATGGTGATTGCCTATTTCCTGGCTTTTAAAATTAAGCTCTTCTGTTGGAACACAGGGAGGCACTGACCCAAACTTCTTGTGCTGGGAGACCAAGACCTGTTCACTGGCTTTGTGTGCTGGAGCCTCAGGTGCTGGCAGCTGGAGGCTGTTGGTGTCTGGCAGCTTACTTGGTGCTGAGCTAGGGTCAGCAGCACTGGAGCTCTTAGGGTGGGGGTGGGGAGTCTGGCCCCTGGGGGGGCTCTTGATTATTTGGCTGCTGGAGGATGTCTGCCAGCATGGAGTTATGCTGAAGCACCAGGGGATTTGGCTTCTAGAGAACTCTGGGGCATAGGGTGGTTGTCTGAGCTGGCATCTACCTGTTCCCTTGCCTATGTTGAGGCATTCAGGGGTCCTGGTGATACACTGCTGTACCACCCTGGGTCTCAGGATCTCCCGCTGATTTACTGAGGTGGGGCTTGCCACTGGCTTGCTGGGATGCTTCCCATACTGTACTGTTCCCCTTCCTCCAGAGCAAGAGGGGCCTTTCCCATTAATCCCCCAAGCTTCCTGGGCTACAAGACTGCTGCTCCCTGCCTTTCTTTTGGCTCAGCTATTCCAAGGTTTTTTCCTGGGGTGATATATTCTGGGCTTTCAAAGGTCAATAAGAAAGGGTGAGAGCAGCTTACTTCTTACTATGCTCTCTTGGATCCTGGGAAAATGAGCTTTGCAAATCTTATTAATTTATTTATTTTTAATTTTCAAGATTCACTTCCACAAGATTTTGAGTTCCAAATTTTCTTCGCATCTCTCCCTTCCCCTCACCACAAGATGGTGTGTATTCTGAATACCCCTTCTCCTAATCTGCCTTCCCTTCTATTTCTCCCACCCCCCTTTTCTTATACCCTTCCCCTTCAATTTTCCTGTAGGTCAGGATAGATTTCTATACCCCATTTCCTGTATATCTTATTTCCTGGTTGCAAGTGAAAACAATTTTTTGAACATTTGTTTTTAAACCTTTGGTTTCCAAATTTTCTCTCTTCCTCCCTCCCTGTCTACCCACATTGAGAGGGCAAGCAACTTGATACAGGTTATACATGTGTAGTCATGCAAAACATTTCCATAGTAGTCATGTTGTGAAAAACTGAGTATATTTCCTTTAATCCTATCCCACCCTCCATTTATTCTATTCTCTCTTTTCACCCTGTCCCTCCTTAGAAGTGTTTGTTTCTGATTACCCCCTTCCCCAATTTGCCCTCCACTCTATCATTCTCTTGCTCTCTTGTCCCCTTGCCCTATATTGCCCTGGAGGGTAAGATAGATTTCCATACCCAATTGAGTGTGTATAATGTTCCCTCCTTAAGCCAAATCCAATGAGAATAAAATTCACTCATTCCCTCTCATCTTCCCCTGTTTTCCCTCCACAGTAAAAGCCTTTTGTTGTTTGTTTTATGTGAGAAAATTTACCCTATTCTACCTCTCCCTTTCTCCTTCTCCCAGCACAATCCTCTCTCACCCCTTAATTTTATTCTCTAGGTATTACCTCTTTATCTTCAACTTACCCTGTACCCTGTATTTATCTATATATGTACTTATAATTTTTCCCTGCAACTACTCTAATACTGACAAAGGTCTCATGAGTTACAAATATCATATATTTGTATATAAACAGTTCAACCTTAATAAGTGTCTTATGATTTCTCTTTCTTGGTTAACTCCTCATGTTTCACTGGAGTCTTGTATTTGAAAGTCAAATTTTCTATTCAGCTCTTGACTTTTCATCAAGAATACTTGAAAGTCCTCTATTTTACTGAAGGTCCATTTTTTCCCCTGAAGGATTATACTCAGTTTTGCTGGGTAGGTGATTCTTGGTTGTAATCCTATCTCCTTTGCCCTCCAGAATATTATATTCCAAGCCCTGTGGTCCCTTAATGTAGAAGCTGCTAAATTTTGTGTTGTTCTGATTGTGTTTCCACAATACTTGAATTGTTTCTGGCTGCTTGCAATATTTCCTCCTTGACCTGGGAACTTTGGAATTTGGCTACAATATTCCTAGGAGTTTTCCTTTGGGTATCTCTTTCAGGAGGTGATTGGTGGATTCTTTCAATTTCTATTTTGCCCTCTGGTTCTAAAATATCAGGGCAGTTTTCCTTGATAATTTCTTGAAAGATGATGTCTAGGCTCTTTTTTTGATCATGGCTTTCAGATAGTCCAATAATTTTTAAATTCTCTCTCCTGGATCTATTTTCCAGGTCAGTTGTTTTTCCAATGAGATATTTCACACTGTCTTCTATTTTTTCATTCTTTTGGATTTGTTTTAGTGTCTTGATTTCTTATAACATCACTAGCTTCTAATTGCTCCATTCTAATTTTTAAGGAAGTATGTTCTTCAGTAAGCTTTTGGACTTCCTTTTCCATTTGGCCAATTTTTCTTTTTAGGGCATTCTTCTCCTCATTGGCTTTTTGGGCCTCTTTTGCCATTTGGGTTAGGCTATTTTTTAAGGTGTTATTTTCTTCAGTATTTTTTTGGGTCCCCTTTAGCAAGCTGTTGACTTGTTTTTCATGATTTTCTTGCATCACTCACATTTTTCTTCCCAGTTTTTCCTCTACTTCTCTTACTTGTTTCTCAAAATCCTTTCTGAGCTCTTCCATGGCCTGGGACAAATTCACATTTTTCTTGGAGGCTTTGGATGTAGGAGCTTTGACTTTGTTGTCTTCTTCTGGTTGTATGTTCTGATCTTCCTTGCATCAAAGAAAGATTCTATGGTCTGATTTTTTTGCAAGATTTGCTCATGATCCCAGCCAAGTACTTGAGTTATAAACTTTTTGTTAAGGTAGGGTTCTGCTTCCAGTATGTCCCAAGCTTTGGGGGTTTTGTGCAGCTGTTTTCAGAGATATTTCTAAGGACCTGTAAATTTTCAGTTCTTCCAAGGTGGTATGATCAAACGGGAGGTGTTTACTCCTTTCCTGGCCTGTGGTCTGATCTATGAGTGACCACAAGCACTCTTTTCTGCTTTGGAACTGTTAGTAGGATTTTCTCTTCACAGCCACTACAAGCTCCACCACACCAGCACTCCTTCTCACCCCAGGATTGCCACCCAGAACTGTGACCCAGATCTGAGCACAGGGAAAGCAAGAGAATCCTGTCTCAGCACCACCAAAGAGATCCCTTCAATCCCCCTCTGATTAGCCACTCGATTCCCCCTCATTCTGTGTGCCTGAAGCTCTGGAAGTAGCCACCACCCCAGGGCCATGTTTGGGACCTCGGGCTGGGACCAAGCTTCTCTCTCACTGCAGTCACAGACTTCTCCTACTGACCTTCTGGGTTGAGAAGTCTGGAAACTACCACAGCTGCCCATGATTCAGTCCTCTGAGGGCTGCTCCAGGTTAGCCAAGGCCTGTTTTGCCTGTGTGTCCACGCCAAACTGCGTTCCTCTTCCCATCCAGTGCAATATACCTTTCTGATCAACCATCCAGGTTGTCTTGGGCTAGAAATTTGTTTCACTTTGTCTTTTTGTGGCTTCTGCTGCTTTGGAATTTGTTTAGAGCCAATTTTTTTACAGGTATTTGGAGGAGTTTGCGGGAGAACTCAAGCAAGTTACTGCTTTTACTCCGCCATCTTGGCTCTGCCCTTGAGCTTTGCAAATCTTAAAGCAAGAGTTTTTAACCTAGGGCCCAAAAATTGTTTAAAACATTTTTCAAGAATTGTATTTTGAGAACTATATTTTGAAATAATTAGTTTACTTTTTAATATTATGTATTTTGTTTTGTGAATTGAAATGTATTCCTCTAATTGGTTCATAGGTTTCAACATATTGCCAAAGGGGTCCATGTCACATATACAAGACTTCCATCTCTCCTTCCCCACTGAGAAACCAGTAAAATAAAAACTTCCTGTTACAAACATATCTAGGAAAATAAATCCCTGTATTTGACTTGGCCAAAAATATGTATAAATCTACATTATAAATCCAACACCTATTTAACAGGAGGGAAGTAACCTGTTATAATATGGATTCTCTGAAATTGTGAATAATGCCATTGATCATTATGTTGATAAGAGTTCTCAAGACAGTTGATTGTCTTTACAACCTTGCTGTTTTATAAACTGTTATCTGGGTTCTATTCACTTTATTCTACATCAGTTCTTGTAAGTCTTCCAAGGTTTCTCTGAAACTATGCCCTTTATCATTTCTTATAGCACAATAATACTGACCAATTCATATAGCTTGACTTTTTCAGTCATTCCCTAGTTAATGGACTCACTTTCAATTTACATTTTTTGCTACCACAAAAGAGCTATTTGTTACAAATATTTTTATATACTCATATCCTACTCTCTCTTACTTTAATTGTTTTGGAGTATGGGTCAAATAGTGAAAAAGTTATGCACAGGGTATGAAAAAAGCTATGAAAAAAGGTATGCACAATTTGATAGCTTCTAGGGTATAATTTGAAGTTGTTTTCCAGAATGGCTTGACTAGTTCATAATTCTACCAACAATACATCAATCTACGTGTTTTTTTCATAGCCCCTCCAGTTTTTTAAATTTTGCTTTGTTTTACCTTACCAGTCTGATGGTTATGAAGTGATTACTTAAGAGTTGTTTGAATTTGTATTTCTCTAATTATTAGTATTTGACATCCAGGTGGCATAATAGATACCATACCAGTCCTCCAGTCAGGAAGACATCTTCCTGAGTTCAAATCTGGACTTAGATACTTACTAGCTTGTGACCCTGGGCAAGTCATTAAATGTGTTTTTCAGTTTCCTCATCTGTAAAATGAGCTGGAGAAGGAAATGGCAAACCACTCTAGTATCTTTGCCAAAAAAAAACCAAATAAGGTCATGGAGAGTTGGATGCAATTGAAAAACAATGGAACAAAATATCAGTAACTTAGACCATTTTTTAATATAGCTATTGATACTTTGGATTTCTTCCTCTGAAAATTGCCTATTCATATCTTTTGATTATCTATTAGGCAATGACTCTTATTTGTATAATTGAATCAAGTAGTACTTGATACCTTTTCTCTCTCCTCTCAATATTAAGCCTAAATATGCCTACTTATTACTGCCAATTCCAGTCTCTGGGTCTAAACAGGTCAAGTCTAATTGCTATTCCACATAAGAGCCCTTCAGTGCTCTATTATATTAATAACCAATTTCTGATCCATCCTTCTTCCTTCTCTTCATAGTTACACTTCACTCCTGAAAAGGCCAGGCAGTCTCTGAAGGGCATGACAAAGTAATGTGATCACTACTAGCCTCCAATGTATCTGCTCATTAACTAATTTGGGGTATGTCCTACCCAAAATGGGACCCAGGCTTTTGTTTACTCTATAAACAGGACCCTATTTGAGTTAGACCCTGCCCCAAGGAGTAGGAACCTTGTCCTGGTTCTCTTCTCTAATGTTTGGGTTGACCTGGTCTATTAAGGGGATAATAAGCCAGCGAAAACCTGGTTGAGATTACTTACTTTTTTTTAGTTAACATTGCTACCAACTTTTATTCTTTAGGAGTCAGAGATGAGCTTGATTGACCACATTTGAGGGCTAGCCTACTGCTTTCCTGGTCCCAAAGATGGGAGGGAGCTGAGAACTCTCAGCCTACCTCCTCATTAAACTATGAACCCATCAAGATTACCAGGAGAGGTCCCAACTATGTACTGTCAGGGCAATCAGCAGGATGACATACCTAGGTATAAAGGACACAGATTAGTCTTCTCTCTGGGTCTCTGGTGCAAATGGAGGCATGCCATTGACCTGTCCTTTATTAATAGATTGCATGCCCTACTAATAAATGATATTATGCTCTGAGAAATGGCCTCATATTATTTATTGCTTAAATTTCCCCTGCAACAATGTGAGCCTTCTCCAGGCACAATATTCTAAGTATTTTCAACTGAACTTCCTTTATCATGGATTATACACACTTCACCATTTTGGTTACCATCCTCTGAAATTTTTTCAAGTTTATCAATATTCATCTTAAAATATGGTAATCAGAATGAAATGCAATGCATTCAAATATAGTCGGACCAAAAGATTACAGGGGTACAATTACATCTCAGTTCCTGAAAACTAGAAGTCTTGGTAGACCCCTAAATCAGAGTAGTTTGTTTATCTTAGTTGGAAAACTTGCTAGAACTTCCTTATACATCAGGTTAATATTTTGTTCCCTTTACTAGCACATCTTGATATAATGGGTCACCATACATTTAAGAACGTATATATGCATTTTTACTCTCTATATATACTAAATAGATATATACTAAACACTATAAATATATATATATATATATATATATATGTATATATAGCAAATACACTGTGTGTGTGTGTGTGTGTGTGTGTGTGTGTGTGTGTGTAAATAGTTCATTTAGTTCGGCCTTAAATTTATGAACTTGCTAGTATGTGTGACGTTGCATTGTTAATTATGTATGTGAAAGGAAAAAAAATGTAATTATAACCAGAATGATATCAGGTTTAAAAAGAATGAATCTTGACATACTTAGCAAGAGTAATAAATAGTACTTTATTCCATTATTACTAATACAAAGTGTCCATAACAACACTACACTTAATTTGACAGTTTATAAAGAACCCATCAGGTTTTTACCCTGTCTGCCAGCTTCTAGCACTTTTATATTACCTCAAATTTGCTGCATTTTCACACAAATGACTCTATAATTGCTGCATAAATTAACATTTTAAGCTCAACATTCAATTTAAATAGCTTCTAAGCACCATTTATATTCAGGATGACATCTAATACACATCGCAAACAACAAAATATTGCTTGAGGATACAAAATTATCCATCCATTTATTGATATAAATTCATCTTCTCTCAAGAAATCAGAAAATCATCAATGTTTAATCCTGGTTCTTCTTGAAGATATTACTGGCTTTGTACGATAGATGTGTGTTCTATAGGATATTGTCATCAAAAACATTGATTGCAGGGGAGCCAGCTCCCCTTCTCATTTCATTAACTTCTTTAGTTCATTCCTTTCATCATTGAAAGCCTTTGGCTCTTTGAAGAGAGACTGGATTACTGTAATTAGTTAGTAGTAATGCATTTCACTTATGAAAGTAAGTCACATTGGCATCAGCCTGAATCAAAATGTTTGGTCAGATTCTGCTCTGATGACTCCCCTTTCCAAAAGAAATGTTGCATTAGCCCAGGAAAAAAATAATTCAGATTAGCATCAAGGCTCAGCTGAAAGCCCATTTATTTATTTATTTTGGTGTAAAAAGTTCAGGGAGCTAGAGATGAGAAACACATGCAGATTCTGTTAACTTTAAAACGTACTTTCAGTTCCCTCAAGTTTCATTGTTTTCAGTTTCAGTATGTCTATAACTTGCATCAAAAGTAAACTACTTCTTGCTGAGGTGAGCAGCTGCACAGGGTGTACTATATTTTTGTAGTTGTAGCATGCAGTTTTTTTCATAAGGAAGAATCAATCAATTAAACCGTTTCCAATGTATTTTTAAAGTAGCTTCTATGTGCAAGGCACTGGGGAGGTAAAGACAAAAAATGAATCAAATCACAGTCTTTTTTATGATTCAGTAATTAAGTGCTAGTTGTTTACTGAGGCTCTGGGTTTTTCATTATTGCCCAGACTCTTGCAACTAAGAAATATCATGGATGGGATTTGCTCCCAAGTCTTCCTGACTTCCATTGCAAAATTTTATCAACTAACTCACATTGTAGCTGAAAGGTGATAATGAAACAACAAGATATATTTTTAAAGATGTACTAGTAGCCAACTCAATGTGTTGTTATTACTTTGCATTAGTCTTATGTTGAGATTTTTTTTTTAAAAAAGGTTTTATTTAAACTCTGTTATATTTCCATGTTATGAGAACAACTTTCCCTGGAAAAGGCAATAGGCAATCAGTAGGTTAAAGAATATTTCAGTCTGTAAGAATGATTGTTGATATTGTATGATTTAATTAAAAGGAAAAACCCCCATAAAATCCAAATGATGATTGCAGTTTTATATGTTGGGGGTAGGGAGATCAAATAGAATGTGCCTGAAAAGCACACTCTATGACTTATCTACGAAGTGATGATCATACATCACTGGAAGGGAGGGGAAAGTCTTGGTGAAATAGAACATACAAAAGTTAGAGGTGAGAAGATAAAGAACATCAGATTGAGAAAGAGGCATCATAGACTGTTTCAAAGTATATCTGGCTTGGAGATTTTGAATAAGATGATCATTTGCCAACCTTCCATTAACTCTAGGATAAACACAGGAAAGTTCAGCACATTTGTTTTGCGTTTTTGATGGGATAATCGTTTGTGACAGGGAAAGAAATCATGCGGATTTGTCATTCAAAGTTCTTCAAAATCTCATAGCATACTATCTTTCCAGGCTTATTAAATATTATTCCCCCTTACACATCTGTGACCCAATAGAATTTACCTTCTTACTGTTCCTCACATATAGACTTACAGTCTACTGGTAGTACACTATATCTAGAATGTACTTTTTTCTCTTCTTTTAGAATCTGGAGATTTTTTCTGAGTCAGATCAAGTATTACCTTCTACATGTAGCCTTTCTTGATCTCCCTAGCAGCTAGCATGGCATAGTAAATAGAACCCTGGGCCTATAGTCAGGAAGACCTGCGTTCAAATCCAATCTCAGATACTTACTAGTTGTGTGATGTTGGGCAAACCCCAAGCTCTCACTGCCTCAGTTTCCTCAACTATAAACTGAGGATAATAATGGCACCTACCTCAGGGTTGTTGTGAAGCTCAAATGTGAGTTTTTGTAAAGTGCTTGGCTAAAGGCTGAACACATACTAGGCACTTTATAAATGTTTGCTTCCTTTCTTCCTACTATTCCTTTCTCCCAAATAATAAGCCTTTATCACTTTTGTTTATGGCCACAAATGTACATGCTCTCTCCCCTGACAGAATGAATGATTGAGGTCAGGGAGTATTTAATTTTTGTCTTTTTTCCCCAGTGCCTAGCATAGTGCCTGGCTTATTAATAGGTGGTTTAACAAATGCTTGATAATTGATTGGAAAGAAGATAAAGGAATAAAGAGAATCTATGATTAATGATGGAAAGCAAAGGACTGAAAATAATTGCTCGCATCTATGTAGCTATTTACATACATATTTGATTTAAATTTTGAAATTATCCAATGAGGTGATTAGCAGAGATTTTTATCACTCACATTTTACAGAGGAGGAAAATGAGGCACAGGATGGTTAAATGGTCACGTTCACTTAACAACTAAATGGAAGAGCCAGGCCTTAAGCCTAGGTCACTTTACTCCTAATCTATTGCCTTTTCCATAGTGTGAAGAAAAGAAGACATCTAAAAATTTTAATAGAAAAAAAGAGATAAAAAAGGAAACAGGGAGCCCTGATCTAATGAAAATGAAAATATGTTTTAGAAGTGAGTGAAAGATGCTTAGATTTTCACCAGAAAGTGAAAACAGTACAGTGCAGAGAGGTATAGAAAGCTTTGGGACAGTGAGCCAATTAGAGAGGATTAGAAATCCTTCTTAGAAGAAAAGTAAGAAAGAAAGAAAGCAGAGCCTGTTGAGGATTAGATAAAAGATTTGGCTTTGATAATGTGATGGGGAAGTAGACTGGAGATGGAGAGGAATAGGAAAAAAAAATGAAATCCAGAGAATTCTTCAAGGTTAACAGGGCAGGTACTAATATGTCCTGTGAAGAAGGCTTGTGTTTTTTTGGGGAGGGAGAGAGCAAAGAAAGGTCACTTGTTGATTTTATATACATTTACATATATATATATATATACATATATATATATACACATATACATATATATATACATTTACATATATATATATATACACATATACATATATATATACACACACATATATATATATGTGTGTGTGTGTGTGTATGTATATATACACATATTTCCATATGCCTATATGTATAGGGAGTATATGGAAGTGTACCATCTGATTTGCTGAAATATGCACATGTACACATGTGATATATATCTATATCTATATATCTATATCTATATATGTACATGGACATATACACACATATATGATTCATCTCCAATTATATACTTCTAGTTTTCCCTTTAAATTCGTTAATATTAACTATTAACATTAAATATTCTATGTTGAGCAAAATATGGAAATATTATTACTCTAGATTTTTAAATGTCAGTAGTTGTGATTAAAATAATAAAACTAAATTGATCTGACAGTTTATTCTATGAGATTCACTAATATTTCCTGGCTTAATTCTCTGGTACTATGGATATTCTCTTAGTTTTTATGTGACTGAGTGAGTTTCTTTTAATTAAATGGAAAAATTATTTTCCTATGTTTTTCTAAATAACTTTTTTGGTTTTAAATTTTCAGAAGTTAGGGAAAGGTGCATCAAAATCCTATCTCTTCTTGAAGTATTAGAGAACAGGGATGCTTTGATTTGAAATCTATCATTTTCCTCATTCAATTTCTTCTCTTTGTTTCTCCGTTTTCAGAAAATTGATTGCTAGTCCTTGTTATTGATTCTCTAGGAATCCTGCCTCCATTGTCCCAAATCAGCAAAAGTATTTAAATTGGACTATTTAACAATCCAGATGATATTTTTGTTTTTTAGCTAGAGGACCATTTCTAATAATAAAAGAACCAATTCATCACATAATACTTGCCTGTGTAAATGGAATTACATATGTTTTAAGCATAAACATGACTTTAATCATTGGATGTATTAATGTTTAATTAAAAAAAATTCACATGCAATCCAACTGAAGCAAATATTGCCTTGGCTAGCCTTCATTTAGAGAACAAAACTCATCTAAGAATCTATTTTTTTTTAAAAAAGGAAACAATATGCTAGAGAATGAAGGCTAGTGTAAATGATCCCTCTATATCTCTCAATGTAATACATGGAAATTTGTTCATTTGGACTCATTGTTTTGAGTATAATTAATTTATAATCTGATGATTAGACTGAAACTAGTTGGGATAATATCTTTATATTACCTATAAAAAAAACTTGATCACTAGTCAAAGTTGGTTGAGATAGTAAGGGAATATTTACTTGAATGAATAAAGACATATAATGAGTACTTAATAAATGTTTGCTGCTTTCTATTGTGTAATGAAAGAAGAGTCCAGAACTTCTTACTCTGGTGTTTTGATAATGACATGACATTTTTATATATTCCCATTTAGTACCTCTGTCCTAGGTTCAGAATATTCTGTTGGTGATCATCTAGTCATAACCATAAGTCATGAGCCCTTATAAATTAATTTACTTTTACCAGTAAGTCAGGGACACATTAATCTAAAAGCATGATATTCAATCATATTTAGAAAAAATTAAAACATTTCTGCATGCATAAATGTGATATATTTTCCCACGTTATCGTACAACACAGCAGCTCACATTAGTGGAAAGATCAAGAAGAGAGGTAATCAGAAGACACTGCTAAAAGTCATATATGCATGATATATAAATGACTATTGATAATGTGTCTAGGGCTGACAGGTAGAAAATACATATGATCAGGGAATAAACATGAAGAGTGCACGAGAAGTTCATTATGGATATATATATATATGTATATATATATATATGTATATGTATATTCTATCTCTTTATCTCCATCTCCATATCTACATTCCTTCTTCTATATCTACATCTATGTCTGTACCTATAAAAATATATATATACATATATATGAAAAAGGCCAACTATGTATGTTTATATCTATACAAATAGATATAGATAAACACATATACACAGGTATATGCATATATATATATATGTATAGGCATTATATATATTATTCATGAAACAATGTATATATGTGTATGTATATATAAGCACATATATGGATATCTACATACAAATATAAGTGTGCATGCACATACATGTATAGTACATATGGATGGTTCTTTGCTCCTCTTATCAAATGTTATGTAATTAATTCATCATGTTGACTTAAAATTGTTAGTGCCCACTACCTATTATCCTGGATGTTTCCAGATCTTTTTTTTTTCTCAATATTTCTGTATCTAATTTCTGAAAACTGGAAAAGCTTGGTAGCAAACTTACTCTGCAAATCATTCTGCAAAGCAATGCTTGTGGGAGATTAAATCTCACTCACTTTCTCACTCATGAACTCCCTGAAGATGACAGTGAGCAATTCAGAAGGAACACCCTTTATAGATCCCACAGTGAGAACAAATACGAGTTCTTACTGTTATAATGTTCCATGTCTCTGCCAGTAGGTATTATCACTGTAATGGAATCATTTGCCATCAAATGGGAACATTTGCAAACCAATGAAAGGCACTGAGAGGTGTGGAAAGAAGATAAGTTTAATGTTTTTATGCAGTGTTAACTCAGTGTTTTCTTATTATTACCTTGAAGAAGTTCTATCGAGAAGACAATATATTTCCCCCCCCCAAAAGATATTGTGTTTCTTGTATACTAATAGTGCATTAAAAAAAAACAAAAAACAAAAACAAGCAGTGTCCTGAGGCCTCAGAAAGGATTAGAAAATATGTTGTATATTTCATGAGTTAGAACTAATTACAACATTTTTAAAAGTTCTTGAACTTTATTTACCTCAGATGGTTCAATGTAGTAGATTTTTGGTCATTTTTTTCATTGGACTATAGTTATTAGTTTAGTTGTTAAGTAGCTATAATACCAATTTCAGGTATTTTATAATTTATATAGTACTATAAGGTTTGTATTTGCATTTGTTAACTAATTTTTACATCACAATAATCCTGGGGAATAGATTATTATATCCATTTTACAGATGAGGAAATGTAGGCAGAGACAGGTTAAGTGCCTTACCCATGGACATGATTCCAAGTCCTTTGCCTTTTCCAAGGTCCTACTTAGCTGTTGAGAATCATTTCATGGGAAGAGCACTGAGTCTGACATCAATAAGCCCTGCTTAAGTACTGACATAGCCATATGAAATTAAGTCTCTTCAATTTCCTATGCCTTAGGTCCACCAGTCTTAAAGTGGGAAATAAATTAATACCTGAGGCAAGATTCAAACTCAGGTCTTCCTGACCTCAGGTCCAACATTCTATCCTTTGCCATGCAACTACCAATGTCATTAGAATTTAAAGATATGCCATTTGAAAGATACATGACTGGACAGAGAGATGGCCCAATTATATGGCCAAATAGATATATACAGTAATCAGTAAGCAGCTTGTGTGGTCTCTTTGAATATAGGCAAAGTGAAGAGATCTCAAGGAAGTTCCCTCCTTTGTCCTCTTTGCAGGTTGGGTGTACCTGCTATAGAGCCTTTAGAAGAGGTTATGGATGAAAGCCACACAGGCTAAGAGAGTATGAATGGGTTGTATTATGTACCACTGAAAGGTATATCCACATCATTGAGATCACAGACATATGGAAGAGCCAAATAGGAAGGGTCAGCGCATACTGAAATACACAAACTATTATGGTCCCATTTTTGCCCCTGATAGATTTTGATTTTACTGTCTCTGCTTTCAATAAACTTACATTTAATCTGCTTACCTAGTGCTATCTTCTTTCTGTGGATACACTTATTTTGAAGTAAGTCATCACTTCCTCTGTATTTTTAGATTTGCCGTATACACCTATTTTCATTGTTTTTTGGGGCAAATATGCACTTATTAAAAAGAAAATGTACAGAACCAGAGAGACAATGGCATTATGGAATGGTGTGAGAAAGGAATGAAGTTACAAAGGAGAAAAAGTGAGAATTTGGAGATTTGAATGAAAGTCAAGAAAAAGTAATAGTGAAGTGATCTTCTGATTTAAAGCTAAAAGAAACTTTAGATATAATCTAGTCAGTCAGTCCATTAACCAAATTTTATTAAATGCTGACTGTGTACCAGACACTGTGCTGACCAATGAGGATACAAAGAATGGTAAAGTTAGAGTCCTTGATCTCCACAAGCTCAGAACCTATTCAGGGAGACATGCAAACAACTCTGCACAAACAAGGTATGTACAGGATAAACTGGATGGAATAAACAGAGAGGCATGTTAAGGAGGAGTCAGGATGGGCTACCTGCCTGTAGAAGGTGTGATTTTAGATGCAACTTGAAGTAAATCAGGGAGAGCAAGAGGCAGAGATGGGGGAGGAGAAAATTACAGGCATGGAGGATAATCTAGTGAAAATGCCTGGAGGCTGGAGTTGGAGTTAACTTGTGTGAGGAAAAGCAGCGAACCCAGTGTCACTGGATCTCAGAGTAAGGCTTAAGGGTTAGGAAGTAAAGTGTAAGAAGTCTAAAAAGGTAGGACAAGACTAGGTTATGAAAGTCTTTGAACACCAAATAGAGAATTTTGTATTTGATCCTGGAGGTGATAGGGAACCCCTGGAATGGAGTTTAATATGCTCATTTTATAGTTTATAGATTAGGAAACTGACTTTGAAAGAATAGAAATAACTTGCCTCACCTGGCCAGCCTTCTGCTTTATGCCAGCCAGTCTCTCCAAGTTGGGAGAAAGGAGGGAGCAGAAGAAGAGTTACAGAACATAGGAGTGACACAAGTCACTTAGCCTCTCTGTGCCTCAGATGGGTACCTGCCTCATAGGGTTTTGTGGGTATGAAATACGATAACATATAAAAACCTCTTTTACAAACCTGAACTTCCTCTATAATTGAAACTGTTGTTTATTAGAAACTAGCAAATCCAGTAGCTCGGGGAAGCATTTAAGGTCCTCCTTGATCTGGTTCCACCAGCCCCACTCTTTCGCTGTTCCCCAACAGTGAGAATAAGAAGGAACAGGGGGGCAGCTAGGTGGATAGGGCACTGTCCATGAAGTCAGGAGGATCTGAGTTCAAATCTGGCCTCAGACCAAACACTTGACACTTACTAGCTGTGTGACCCTGGGCAAGTCACTTAACTCCAATTGCCTTAAAAAAAAAAGAGGAATTGGTAAGAGTATTGTTCATGTTTTGGACAGACTCCTCTCATCACTGTGCCATCATTCTCAACTCTATAATATTCCCCTAGTGGAGAATGCTTTTGGTGTTTTTCTTTTCTTTGCATTAGATTTTACAAAATGAAAGGTGTCCTCAGTCTTGAATTCTTATAGGCAAAAGTAATCTGTATTATATTGGGGGTGGGGCATGCTCTGGGGGTTCCATTTCAGTGTCCCTGGAAACAGAAGTACTTGACATATAGTAGGTACCTAATGTTTACATGGATGAGGCATTATGCTCAGTGCAGGGAATACAGGGATGAAAAAAGAGGATGCTGCTCCTGTCAAGGAACTCCCAATCCAATGTGGCAGAGAAAGAAAAACATATTAACATTTGATAATGATAATAATAGCTACATTTATAATTTTAAGCTTTAAATTCATAAGAACTTTATACATTATTTCATTTGATTCCTAGTATGGGGTGTGAGGAGGGCTGAGGCTCAGAAAATTTGGGTGACTTGCTCATAGTCACCATAGTCACCCAGCTGTCTGAGGCAAGATTTGAAATTGGGTTTTCTTGACTGCTATGCCATCCCTTTATGCACTGAGCCAACCTAGATGCCTCACTCATCTCTAGATTATGAAGCAGACTTATAAGCCCAGAGGTGCTATCTTGTATCACTCAGATGCCTTCTGCCACTATCTCCTTCTTCACCTCTTTCTACAAGAAGAGGTGACTGATTCCTTAACAACGTCGACCCCTCCACCTTCACTAGGGATCTCTTTCTATCCTGTCTCCTCCAACAGTCTGCCCCCTCTGTCAGCCTCACTCTTTCACTTATCTTCAGTTTTTCCCTATCTACTGACTTCTCCCCTACTACCTATAAACATGCCCATGTCTCTTCTATCCACCTCCCTCCCAAACCCTCACTTGGTCCCTTTATCCCTGCTAAATACTATCCTCTATCACTCTGACTAATCAGTCTTCTTGAGAAGGCTGTCTATTACAGGTACCTCTACTTTCCTCTCACCCTCCTCTTAACCCCTTACAATCTGGTTTCCAACTTCCTAATTTCTGCTCTCTCCAAAGATACTCAATGCTCTCATTGCCAAATTCATTGGCCTTTGTTTCAAGCATTATTCTTCTTGACCTCTCTGTAGCCTCTGATACTGTTGATCTTCCTCTTCTCCTGGATAGTCTCTTCTCTTTAAGTTTCCACTCACTCCTGGTTTTCCTGCTACCTATCCCACTTTTCTTTCCTTCCATCCTGTCTCCTTATTTCCCCTTGCCTTCCCTTCCATCTATGACTGCTTTGCAGACATCCTGAACTTGATGTCCAATATTCATCTTAAACTCAATATACCCAAAATGGAACCAATTAATCTTTCTCCCCAAATCCTTTTCTCTTCCAAACTTTCCTATTACTTTTGAGGGCACCACTATCCTCCCAGTCCCCCAGTATCATAGCCTAGTAGTTATCCTCAACTCCTCACTATCTTTCAGTTCTCAGATCCAATCTCTTGCCAAGGTCCATCTATTTCACTTTTGCAAAATCTCTCAAATACCTGCCCAACCTCCTGTGATACTCCATCATTCTGGTACAAGCCCTAACCACCTTATGCTTGGATTGTTGCAATGGCTTCTAGTGATTCTGCCTGCCTTGAGTCTCTGGACTCCAATCCATCCTCCATTCATTTGTCAAAGTTATTTTTTTAAAGCACAGATCTGACCGTGTCACTCCACAGCCGCCTACTCAGTAACCTCTAGTGGATGCCAAACATCTCCAGGATCAAATATAAAATTTTGTAGTTAGTATTCAAAGCTCTTCATGACCTGGCTTCATCCTACCTTTCTAATCTTTTAAAGATTTATTCCTAGTCACTCACTCTGATCCTGTGACACCTGTCTCATTGTTCCTCACCCAATATACTCCATCTCCTGCCTCTAGGTATTTTCATTGGGTGTCCTCCATACCTGCAACTCTCTCTCCTTATGTCTGCCTGTAGGTATCCCTGGCTTCCTTTAAGTTCCAACTAAAATCCTATTTTCTAAAGAAAGACTTTTCTAACTGCTTTCTTTTTAAAATTATTTTCTATTTATCTGTTATGTAGTTTATTTGTTTATTTGTACTTGTCTCCCATATTAGATCCTGAACTCCTGGAAAGCAGGGGACTGTTCTTTGCTTTTCCTTTTATCCCCAGTGTTTAACACAGAGCCTGGCATGTATTGGGCACTTAGTACTGCTTATTGACTTTCTAGTTCGAAAAGATTTCAGTATTTACAATGTTTTTAAAATGTCCAACAACATCAACTTTCAAAATGTCATTTTATATTTGAAATGGTTGTCAACAACATATGCTAGGCTTATATGACTCCCAGAGGAACATATCAGAATTTATTACATCCGAATAGATTTCTTAGGAGTATTAATTTTAGCCAGCTCAGAGAAATGAAATTGTAATACCAGACTTTTTCCCTTGTAGAATTGAAGCTCTCCTAGACAAATGAAGCCGGTTACTTGACCAAGCAGTAAGAAGAAGTAGAAATCAAGAAGGATGATATGTGTCAGTGAGTATACTCATCCAGTAGGAGCCAAATTTTCTATAGCCTGAGGAATTTCCAAAGAAAGGCAAAAAAGAAAATAAAAAGAACCTTAGTCAAGCTGAGGATATAAGGAAAAAAGAAAGTGACGGAATTGTTTTACATTGCAGAAGAAAGATTTGTCCATCATAATTGTCATTTTAGATGCCATAGTCATTATTTATTCCAGGTTTTAAATTTAAAAAATAACATGCAAATTGTGCTTTTTCAGTTATTTTTGTCTGCATTGGCCTAGGCCAAGCATTTCTATCTCTCGTTTTATTCAACTCCCTTCTGTCTCCCTGCCAAAGCAGGTAAAAGGGAGAGAGGGGATCCTGGGTCCTTTCCTCTAGCCTTTTCTGGACGGCCAGAACTAGTCAAGTTCAGTGTGCATAGGCTGATACAGAGCATGGTAAGCCTGACTTGATAATGTGGGAAGACTTTAGAGTGTTGTCTGAGTGGATTAGGACAGCAAGCAGTTAATTGTGAGAATTGAATGAGCCCTATTGACTCTATATTGTGACTCATTTCTGGAGCTAGCTCAGTTTCTTTTTAGTTATGGGTCCAGTCCAAATTCTATCTTATAAGAAAGTCTTCTTCAACTGTAGGAATTGGAAGAAAACCTTATTGTATTGTTTGCAGCTAGACCTGTTTGCCTGGGAATCTGGACTACCTCTACCTGCTGCTTAGAGACCCTTAACTAAGGACCTAGGTCATGCAGATCAGCAATCCAGTCATATCTAGAGATTGATGCAAGGAGTTTTCTCACAATTATACATCTCAAACAACCTGTATGTCTTATCTGAAAACTGGCCCCATACTGATCAAAGAGTTATATTTCCATGTTCCTTTAATTGCTTGTAGACACTTGGGGAGTGAGGCACCTACTTTTTTGAATTCAGGGAATTGCACTCTTTATTTTCCCCTTCTCACCTCAAAAAGTCCCTAATCTTTCCTCCAATTAGAAATCAAATCACCTAATATTATATTATTTCCTTTTTAATTAATTTACCTTATTTGATTAATTGTTTTTAATGTATAAAAGTCTGTCTCCCCCTGCATTCAGAGTCCAGGCCTAAGCTGAGGAAGGGACCTGGTCCTGGTTTGTTGAGCAATTGGCATGCATTGCTTAATAAATCTATATGCTCAGAAAATTGAAACTTTGCTTGCTCAGTTGCTTCATCTTTCACCTGCCACACAAGCCTGGCTAAGAAACCAGACTTTTTGCTCAGAGACCAGATTTGTTTAATGCTTAACTCAAGACTTAGGTTATGCTGACCCGAATCCTTTCAGATCTGAAGATTAATGTAAGGAATTTTTTTCTGCTATACCTTTCAAGCTACTAATGTGTCTTTTCTGGAAATTGCCTCAATGCTGGCCAATCAGCAATCATTACTTTTTTATTCAACCCTATATAATGTGTAACTTACAGACACATGGGGCAAGGGGGCCACCTTTTTTTCTTTTCTTTTTTTTTTTTTTTGCTCTCTCCTCTGCAGGATGACTTAAACTTTTCTAAATTATTTCGGTTCTGAGTTTTATTCTCTGCCACATCAGTAAGTTAGCATCTAGTGTGAGACATGTTCTTGTTCCTCTCCAGCTCCTATTGAACAGGACACAAGAGACTTACTGAAAAGCTAGGAATCATTTGTCAGTCATTCCTGAGCAGCTGGGCCTGATTAAGGTAGGAATGTCCTGGTTCTTGTTCCATGTCAATCAAGGGTTGCAGGGACTTCCATTCCTTAGTCTCCATCCCCAAATTCACTCCTAGACAGTAACTAAAAGCAGGACTCCCAGATTTCCTACTCAACCCCATATCCAGGACCTTAGCAGCAGGATGTGAGCTGTCCCAGTGTGACAGGATGAGACTTCCCTGTTGGCGTCCTAGCCCAGTTCCTCCCCCACTTCTGAAAACCCTGCCCCAGACTCTTCCTATGAATCACACTATAGGGAACATACATATTTCCCCCAATCCTAAAATAGATCAAGGCTGCACAGGGACCACATTACCTGCTTCTATTTTGGATCAGTAAAATGAATAGTAAATAAAAAAACCCTACAGGATAATTAAAAATTAAACAAAACAAACTTCTGCAATGCTAAAGACCTTAACAGATAAAATTCTGCCAAAATTTAAGCAAAAAGGTTATGATGGAAGAAGTGATGGGGAAAATAATTATATATAAGCATGTTAAATGAATTAGAGTAAGTCAATAAAGCTACCCCAAAAAGCACAAGAAGAGATTAAAATAATGACCAGGGAAACTGCCAAACAATATATAAGGTCTAAAAATATCTTTCACTGCTTCAGACATCTCTCTGAGACTTTCAGTTACAGAGGAGTTGAGGATCTGTTTTGGCAGGTGGGGTTTTCCTACAGGCACTTCACTAACATGGATGAAATCACACATCCAGCCGAAAAATCTTTGATTGTAATTTAATATTCAGATAGATAAGAATAAATAGTATATTTTTGACTCAATGTAAAAAAAATATAAAATTTAAGTTTGGATAACATTGATATAATGAATAACACCATAGTTATATCAAGGAAGCAGACAGGAACTAGCTCTCTGCATAAGTGTAAAGTGGGATGGGGATTGTAAAGGAGCCCTAATTATTGGCTCATATATTTCACAGTTACACGTGACATACTAGCAAAGCTCTTTACCAGATTCCTCTTGGACACAAGCTTGATTGTATCATTCTTAACAGAAGTTATTGCCTGTCTATTATCAAAAGTGGAGAAGACTAGGGATGCCTCCAAATTTAAGCAGATTAAATATTTCTGTACTTTATACAAAGCAGTTACATCTTATATCAAAAATAAATCAACAAAAACTTATAAGAAAACTGAGGAGCTTTGGATGAAGAAAAAACAATATGACTGAAGTACCAGATGTGTAACAAGCATCTTATTATTGATTCAATAATTATTGAGCAAGATGCCCCAAGCATATTAATATTTATACTGTCTTTGACTAGTATCAGAAAGCCTGTGACTCAAACACTTGTGGTTTATGTGATATAAATATGTAAGGTAAACACAACTATACTGAGGCTAGAATATCTGAAACCCACATGGAAAACTGGTTTGATTTTAAAAATTCAACCAAAATAACAATGTCTGGAACAACTGATAAAAACATAAAATCTTTCAGGGATGTGATTTATGCCCATTATGATTCTTTCTAACCATAAATCTATTATTATCTTTCCTAAATAGAACTTAATATGGCTACAAATTAAACAGGAAGTTGAACCAAGATATCTTGTTATTCATTTGACATGCATGACCAACATTAAGGTATATGATTCTCAAAAATGATACTAAGCAGATTCTCATTTGGTAAAATTTTCTTCAATGATAACAAAATGTTACTTGAAATCCATGAGTATAAAATTCTGACCATACATGAAACAAAGATAGTCAATGAAAGCTATGAGTTCATATATAGATATCACATTGAACCAATGACTGAAGGCTATGCTACAAATATATTGGTCTTTCCCAGGAAAGACACATTAAGTAATAAAGGAGAAGACTATGGCTGAATACTTTCTCTCTCTCTCTCTCTCTGTATATATGTATGTGTATATATATTAAACATATACATCCTGAAATTAAGACCTACAGAATTCTAATCTTAATGTACACTTTCATAACTGTAAAATGGATCAACAGGTTTGGAATGCATCCTCCAATATATCTATTGCCCTACATGCAATCCATATATCATACAATATTAATGAATCACAGGGACTGCTATTATAAAATATCTATAAAAATATGGTTGATTTTTCGCCAAGAGAGAAGGGAATTGGTGGATGTATTTAGAGCACGTGACAAAAAATGAAAGAAGTTACAGAAACATTTTAGGAATAAACAGACATCATTTTACTGAGAAACAATAATAAAAGATGATAAATGCCACTCAATGACAAATGTAATCAAAAGTAGTTTACTTCTAGGTCAGTGGTTCTTAACCTCCAAATGGTCTGTGGATAGATTTCAGGAGGTCTATGAACTTGGATAGAAAAAAAAATAGATCTTTATTTTGACTGAATTATAACTGAAATTTTGCATTTTCTCCAACTATTTAAAAACATTGTTCTGAGAAGGAGTCTGTAGGCTTCACAAGCCTGCCAAAAGGGTTCTTGGCACAAAAGGTTAAGAAGACCTGCTTTAGATAGAATGTAAGAAGTCGCTAAGAACCAAGCAAGGAATCCAAGAGCCCTTCAACTGCATAAATCAAGCAAACAACATATCAACAAAGAAGCATCAACCCAATGTCTGGGTCATGTGGGTGTGCTTGTGGCAATGGGTTTATGTTGGTAATTCAGCATCGGGCCATTGGCACCAGAAATTATGCAAGGTGTTTTAGGAATACAGACAGTGACCAACGTAGATTATGTAAGAAAACTCTAGAAACTGTGCTACCCATCAATGAGCACTATGAAAATTTAGTCTCTACTGAATATTTCTCAAGATTTGGCAACGGTGGCTCAAACTATAAATCAGAACTTCAGTATCTTCCAGAAAATGGCAAATAACAAATTCCTTTGCTATAAATATAGAAATCAATATCTGGAGAATTCAACCAATAAGCTATATTAGAACCAGAACACTGTCAGAGACCAAACTGTTGCTTATAATCTACTGGACATGTCATTAAACCATAAAAACTTAAAAACAATGATTTTATTCAATATTGCCCCACAAATTTTCATAAACATGAAGCTACATAGGGAAAAACAAAATTAAAAAAGGCTAATTCAAGCAAACATCAATACTCCCAATAAAGTACCATTCATTTCAGAAAGGTAAGTAATAACAGGTACTAATTTACTGAGATAGGAAGCCTATAATAATAGAAAAAGGGTCAGTCACAGAGTCAAGAAAATCTGGTTTTAAGTCTGGCCTTAAGCTCCATGGGCAAGTCATTTAAACTCTCAATGGCACTTGTAGCTCTTTAAGACTATAAATTACAGATATCACTAATCTATTTTGGTTCAAGAAATTTCTACAATGGAAGTTTCCTTGCCTTTTTGAATTTTGAATAAAATAAACAGAAAGTTCCTTTTGGCCTACTTTCTTTCCTAACTCCATGAGTCTATGACTAAAGAACTCAAGTGTAGTCTTTAAATCTAGGTAAATGTTCTTCAAATGCCAATATCTTCAATGATTTCCTAAATGTAATTTTTACAATTAGACATTTTCTTAAAAAAAAAAAAGTCTCACCTCCCCGAGCTGTAACATATCTTCTCTTGCCAAGAGGGAAAAATAATGGCAATTTGAAAAAAAAAAAGCTTCTTTATGGGCGAGGGAACAGATGCCAGCCAAGAATTCCCTGCAGAGCCACATCAAGCAGCAGTCATGCTGAGAGAAATTTCATTTTCTGGAATCATGAGTCAGCCAGTCAATGACAGAACAGGTTCCAGGCTGAGAATGATATTAGATTGTCTGGAAGTGACAATCTAAATGGGTCAAGTCCAGTTACAGCTGACTGTAATAGTACCTGTCTTGCCACTGGGGTATCTGGGGAATAGTCCCATTTAGAGAAATGGGAAAACTAAATTGAAGGAAAACGACTTTGTCCTCACTCCATGCTTTATTCACACTGTCAATTTAAGAGCCACACATTTCTATCTTTTAGGACAGATAATATTCTAGTGTGTCAGATTCATCCTTGCCCCTGCATGTGGGATGGGGAAAAGTGGTGGCAAGGGAAGCAATAAGCTGTGGCATGGTATGTGAGTATGGTAACTAAGGGTTTAGGGTAAAGGTCTAACTCAGTGCTCCCTTTGTGCAGAAGCAGACACCCAACCGGTATTTGTTCTCTCTAGGGTATCCTTGGTGCATAGCTCAAACAGTAGGTTTGATCCAGGGTAGGAAAGTCAACATATGCCTCTAATTTTTACTCAAGGGTTGCGTCAGGCTCCTTAAGAGACTGCTCTGTAGCAAACCCAGCTGAGATAACTTCAAACAAGGAAGGTAAAAATGGTATCAAGTCAAAAAGCAGCATGGCTTCAAGTGATTTCACATAGTGGCATAACTATATGGGGAAAAATATCCAACCACTTTCTGACAGGACAGCTTGGTATTCTCTAGCCATGGGATATGACTTTTTTTTTGCCAATGTATAAAATGAAGATGCTATATGAAGCTATTATATGATGTTTACTTGAATTAGCCTTTTTAATTTTGTCTTTTTTCCTCCCATGTAGCTTCATGGTTATACATATTTGGTAGGGCAATATTGATTAAATCATTGTGTTTAAGTTTTTATGGTTTAATGGCATATCTGGTAGATTATAAGCAACAGTTTGGTCTGTGACAATGTTCTGGTTCTAATATATCATGTTTATATATTTTTCTTCATATGTAACATAGGTCTTGTGTTTTATATATGTGTGTGTGCACACGTGTGTATATGTGTTTATAAATCAATATAGAATAAAATAAGAAATAAAATAAGAAATTAAGAAAATAAGGATGAAAAGAAAAAAGAAAGCAAAAGGAGAGAGAGAAAAAAATAGGAAGGAAGGAGAGAAGAAAGGAAGGAAAGAAAGTGGGAAGGAAGGATTTTGGAACTGACAGCTAAAAAAGATTAATCAAGAAGGAAAGTGAAATAGGAAGTGAAATACTGGTCTTTTCTGCTATTTCAATGTGCTAGTACCACGATACTGGCAAGAACGTCTCTGAGAAAAGGAGCAGAATACTATATTTGTGGAATACTGGTATTTAAATATCACCCTTTTTCTAGTGTGTTTAAAAGGATTTGCACTGGCATTCATAGGATCATGAGTTTAGAGTTAGAAAGGACCTCAGAAGCCATTTGGTTTAATCTCATCATTTTCAGACAAGGAAATTGAGGCTCAGGATTAAGTGATTTAGCCAAGGTCACACTAATAGTAAACATAAGAAGTTGGATGTGAACACAGGTTTTATGACTCAAAAACTCATGTTCTTTCCACTGAACCACACTATATCCTTTTTTATGGTCAGGTTATATGTTGGGTAATGGCACGCTTCCTGCCTGGAGTACCCACATGGAAAGTTCATTCCAATCAACAAACCAGAAGTCTGTAACCAACTTCACATTTTTTTTTCCAACTTCACATTTGCAAGCAAAGAGGTAACAAAATTGCAGAACATTTTATTGATAGAAAGGAAGTCAGAACCAATGCGTAAAACCCACCTAGCCTCAGCAATCCCACAGCAAAAATTTCTTAGAATTGCAATTCCAAAATGAAAGTCTCATGCCAGGCTCTTGGAAATTTGTCTGGATTTCTCTTTCTAGGGTGGTTTCAGGTTGCTCTTTGGAGTTCCCCTTTTGTACTATGTGAGAGACTTTCCTTCAACATCTTTTTCTGGTGCGTCCAGTGAACTTGCCTCTGGACATTAGTCCAGAAAGGAGGGCACACGGTAGCATAGCACTAATTCTCTGTGTAGCAATAACTTATTGCGTGCATTTGTCCATCATTTTCATATCCCTCAAGAGTGACGAAAGAGGAGCTGTGGGAAAAGATTGGTTCTCAGCTGAACCACTGAGCCAGGGCAAACACATTATATACCACATAGTGACACATTTAATAAATGTTTATTGACTAACATCTGTGGAGGAAATGAAATCAAACATGGTTTCATGTTATATATATATATATCTCACAAATTGCTAAGTATTCATATATTTTAAAAAATGCTTCCAAGGTAATTTGGTCTTTTATAATTTTCTTTTAAAATTTTCTTTTTATGTTTAAAGCCTACATACTTCAGCCATATCTTTTAGGGAATCATGTGCAGAGGATTTTAAATATAAGTGTCACCTTGAGAAATGAAACTTTTATTTTATTAATGTACCTATTAAGTTAAAAGGAGAGTTTGCTGAATAATGCTTGCTTACTTGGTTTATCTTCTGTGCTATGGGAAACTCTCTCCCTTTAGGCAAGCACTATATAGCATGTGTGTATATGTATACTATCTTCAGTCTCTATCTGCTTTCTACTCGCCTACTGCTTACAGATATGCCAATGACTCCTCAAACCTAAAAACAAACAAACAAAATCTCTTGATCCTATTATCCTGAATAGTTATCATCCCATGACTCTCCTCTCTTTTATGGGTAAACTGTTTGAAGAAGCCATCTATACTTGCTGCTTCCACTTTTTTCTTCTCATTTTTTCAGACTCTCTTATCTGATTTCTAATTTATTATTCTACTGAAATTGCTCTCAAAGTTACCAGCAAACCCCCCCCTTTCAAAAAATATCTTTGATATCTTTTTTCTACTTTGCCAGAATATCTGCCTGTATCATTCCATCTCCCCCCTCCAAGAGTCATCTCATATAATAAATAATGTTTTAAAGAAAAAATAAGAGTAAGAAGAAAAATAAAGAAGCAAAATTCATCAATACATGTATTAAATCTCAAGATTTTTATAATATAGCATACCTGTAAACCTTCAACATTTACAAAGTGGTGGAGTGGGGCTGTGGTCTCATATGTCTTCCTTGAGGTGATGCTTATTCTTTGTAATTATGAAATGTTCAATTTCAATTGTTCTGTAGTTGTTCTTCCCATTGAGATTGTTGTAATGATTATATATATATATATATATATATATATATATATATATACATATATATATATATATATATACACACCACACACACACATACACACACACACACACACACACACTCTCATATATTTGTATTGGCTCACTTCATTGCATCAGATCATGTAAGATTTTTCATGCTTAGTACACATCATATTCATGATTTCTTATATCACAATAATATTCAATGGTCTTCATATACCAAAATTTGTTTAGTCATTCCCTAATCTTTAAGAATCCATCTTACTTCCAGTTCCCTCCTACCACAAAAAATGCTACTACAACTGTTTTATATAATGATTTTCTTTATATTCATGACCTTCTCATGCCTAACAGTGGAATCTCTATGTCAAAGAGTATAGATATTTTAGTCACTTTATTTGTAAAATTCAAAATTACTTCCCAAAATGGTGTTTCACAACTCCACCAGCAATGAACCAGTATGCCCATCTTCCCATGACCCCTCTAACATTGTCTAGTCCCATCTTTTATCATGTTTTCCAAATTGCAGAATGTGAGGTGAAACTTCAGGATTGTTTTAATTTGCATTTCTTTTATGATTAGTGACTTGAAGTATTCTTTCTTATGGTTCTTAATAGTTTTCAAATCTTTTATGAATTTTTTGATTTCATACTTTGACCACTTATTTGTTAAGGAATGTATTTTTGTAAACTATACCTACATCTACATCTAACTCTTTATTTGTATGAATAAGTAGCACGTATATATCTATAAATATAGATCGGTAGATTGATAGCTCTATAGATAGATTGACAGATCAATAGATTAATGGATGTAGGTATAGAGATATGAATGTTGTCCATTTATCTCAGATAACAGACCCTTATTAGAGAAAACAAAGATCCCCCCTGCCATTCAATCAGTTCTATTTTTATCCTAGACATATTCATTTTGTTTCAGCAGAAGCTAATATATTTCATGTAATCAAATTATATATTTAAAATTTTATATTTCCCCTCCATCTTGTTTGCTTAAAAATAGATTTCCTACCCATATCTGTGAAAGGAATATGAACAACTTGTCTCCCAATTTATTTATGGGATGATCTTTATTACTAAGGTCACATATTCATTTTGAATTTGTTGTAGGACATGATACAGTATATATTTATCCCAGCTAATTTCTGTCACTTTGCTTTCCAGTTTTCCAACCAATTTTTTTTCCAAATATGTAGAACTTAATAGAAGATTTGACGTACAAGAACCAAAAGAAATATAAGGTACATACCAAAGACTAATTACAAGGGACTCTATAAGGATAGATTGTTTACCTTTTATGTATGTAAAATATAAAATGTATCTCTAAGGTTGTTATTAGTAATTAGATAGTTCATAAGAAAGATTGGGGTAGACCTGAGTATGATATGACTTTAAACAGTAAAATTGTTTAAGAATAGATAAAAAGAGTAATTATCTTATACAAATGAGGTTCAAGAGGAAGAACCAACACAGAGGAATTAGATGGGGGACGAAGGCTGGTAGTTCTGGAAATCTACTTTTATCAGGAATGGGTACAAGAGGGAACAATACATATATATGTAGAAGAGTATAAAAGTCTTCTAAATTCAGAAAGAAATAAAATGGTGAGGGGATAAGGAGGGAGGGGAAGATAAGGGAGGGATCTCTAGAGGGAAGGGTGAGGGAAGAGGTTAAAAGGGAGTAGAGAAGGGTGTTTAGGTTAAAGGGAATGGGAGGTTAAGGAAGGGATCCTTGGAGACAGGGTAGGTTAAGTAATAGGAGGGCAATGTAATGGGTAGAAATAAAGTAGAGGAGTACAGAGGGATAGGAAATAAGAGATATCCACAAACATAAAAATAAAGATCAAGAGTAGAATTTGTTAAGGAAAGTATATGTGTATATACACACACACACACACATACACACACACACAGGTATGTACATATATATGCATAGATGTAAGTATGTGTACATATGTATGTATGTATTTATATTCATATATAAATATATCTACACCTAGTTGTTGCCTTCTTGGAGGGGGGTGAGGAAGGGAGAAAAAAGAACAAAGTAAAAAGTGCACAGCAGAGGACAAAAGAAAACTTACAAGGAAGCAAAAAAAATATGGACAGCTCTCAACACATCATATAACATTTGTTACACAGGCTTTCTTGAAATGGAAATTTATTGCTATATATTTTGAATCCTCTCTTACATTCTGCTGTGCACACATGCCTTTTTTTCTTTTCTTATTTTGTATTTAAGTTTTAATATTTAAGTATATAATGTTTGTTTTTCTTTTCTTATGTATTTTTAGTGTTTGTCTAAAAGAAAAAAAGATTAAAAAATCAAATATGTAGTTCTTTCTTGAGTAACTAATGTTTCCAATTTATGTAATACTGGGTAATTGAGTTTCAGAGTTTCTCATTTTCTCTCTCTCTCTCTCTCTCTCTCTCTCTCTCTCTCTCTCTGTCTGTCTCTGTTTATGTCTCTCAATCTCTCTCCTTCCCTTCACTTCTCCAAATAATGCTAACTCTGCAGTGCTATTTTCCCTTCATCCCCACACTTTTCATTATTTCCCTTGATATTTTACATCTTTCGCTTTTCTAAATGAAATTCACTGTTTTATCAAATTCCATCTAGTATCCTTTTGATAATTTGAAACTGTAAATTAATTGTGATAGTATTATCATTTTCATTATATTGCCACAACCAGTGATGCTCAATGAATATTTGTCCAGCTATTTAGGTTTTTCTTTATTTTTTCTTAAGGAACACAATAATTGGATCTACAAGTCCTTTTTTTGTTTGTTTGTTTGCTCCGGGAAATTAATTGCCAACTACTTCTTATACTTTTTAGTCTGGCATACTACAATATTCTTCTGGTTAGTCTTCCTGCCTGGGGTCTCTCCTTGTTGCAATATATCCCATACCTTGCTGTTTTCTCAAAGTGCAGTTTTGACCATGGCACCCATTCTATCTCCTCAAACCTAAAAACAAACAAACAAAAATCTCTTTATCTTATCACCCTGAATAGCTAATCATTCCATGACCCTCCTCTCTTTTGCGGGTCTTCTAAAACCAGGCGCCTTCCAAACTTTCCACTCTATTTACACATTAGTCTATTCCGTGTACTCTAAAATATAGCAAAACTGGCCTTTTTCTTGTTTTTTTAACACACAAAATTCCGTCTCCTCACTGTTCCTTTTTACTGTTTCGCCTGGAATGTATTCCCTCTTTCCCTCCATCTTCTGGCTTTACTAGCTTCCATTAAGATTTAGCTCAAATCTCACTAAAATCAAGAAGCCTTTTTCCTGCCTGCCTCCTTCTCCCAATTAACGTCTTGGCTCTGATATTTATCTCTGTTTATACATGGATATTTGCATATTCTCTCCCCTATTAGATATGAGCTCCTTTAGGTCAGAGAAAATGTTTTTTTTTCTTAATTTGCATCCCAAATGCTTAGCACACTGTCTATCACAGAGTAAGCATTTCATAAATACTTGTTGAGTAACTGAAGGAATATGGCATAGTACAGATAAGTTTTGATGAGAGGAAGTATAAAAAGATAGTTTTGGAGCATTAGATACCATTTAGAAATAGTAATATGGAATCACAAAGGGCAGAAGAGACCAAAACACCTAGTATAGCCTGAGACCCTGGTTATATAGGTAGGAGAAGAAATGGATATAGGGAAGTAGATGAATGGAGAAGAGGTCTTTCAAGGAGAATGAATATAATCTCTCAAAATGCAGGAATTCCTAAAAAAGTCTCTAAATCCAGTATCTAGCACCAAGTGTTGCATAGATAGCATTCTTAATAAATGCTTTTTGGATTATATTGTATTCAACAGATGCCAAATGACTTGCAATGCAATTTTGACCAGGCCTGGCCTTATTACAAACAATTTCTCCCCTAAAAATATATATTCATTTTACCTGAGAATGCTATCAGTAATGTTCATATACCCTACAGTTTATTTTTCAAAGCAAAAATGTTGATTAAATTAAATTTAAAAAGTGCAAATAAAACCAATGCATCCAAGCTTAAAAGTAAATTAAAAAAAACTGGGAAAAATTTTTATGGTGAGTCTCTTAAGTCTCATTTCTGTAATATATAGAGAACTGAGTCAAATTTGTAAGAATACAAGTAATTCCTAGATTGATAAATGGTCAAAGGGTATGAACAGTCAGTGTTCAGATGAAGAATGCAAAGCTATCTATAGTCATATGAAAAAAAAATGCTCCAAATCATTACTGATTAGAGAAATACAAATAAAATAACTGGAGCACCACCTCACATCTCTGTTTCAGGCTAATGTGACAATGCAGGAAAATGACAAATGTTGGAAGTAATGTAGGAAAATTGGGACACTAATGCACTGCTGATAGATTTGTGATCTCATCCAAACATTCTGGAGAACAATTTGGAACTATGCCAAAGGGGTTATAAATATGTGCATATCCTTTGACTTCACAATAGCATTATGAGGTCTGTATCCTAAAGAGATTAAAAAAAAACCAGGAAAATGACTTATATATACAGAAATATTTATGGTAGCTCTTTGTGTGGTGGCAAAGAATTAGAAATTGAGGGGATGCCCATCAAGTGGGGAATGGCTGAACAAATTGTGGTATATGATTGTAATGGAATACTATTATGCTAGAATGTATTTTATTATGCTATGAGGAATGATTAGAGTGATGGTTTCAGGAAAAACCTGGAAAGACTTATATGAACTGATGCAAAGTGAAGTGAACAGATCCAGGAGGACCTTGTACACAGTAACAGTGGAATGATCAACTGTGAAAGACTTAGCAATTCTGAGCAATACAAAGATCCAAGACAATTCTGATGAATTCATGTCGAAATATGCTACCCACTTTCAGGGTAAGAACTGATGGAATCTGTATGCAGATCAAAGCCTACTGTTTTTTTACTTTCTTTATTTTATTTTTTATCTGTGTTTTCTTTTCCATAATGACTAATAAGGAAATATGTTGTGTTCTTGTTGTTTGGTATGGCACATGTATGACCTATATCAAATTGCCTGTCTTCTAAATTCTCAATGAGATGAGAAGGAAGAAGGGAGAGAATTTAATTCAAAATTAAAAATAAATAAATGTTAAAAATTATTTATATGTGTAATTAAAAATACTCAAAAGTGTTTCCACAGACTGGCTAAAACTTTCTTCTTTCCTCTGTAAATTTTCCAGTTGTCTAAGAACCCTCACAGGTCTTAAATGAAAATGTTTTCCAGAATAGTATTACTGTTAGGAGGGTTCTCAATTCTCGCAAGTAATTTTGTAACAAAAATTCACTGACTGTTAGCCATTGGAGACATTAGCCCTTGGCTGACCTTCTTCCTTAATGCATATTTAGTAGTAGGAATATAGTTCTAAAATATTTTCTAATTTCATCCACTTCAGTTAATTTCCATAAACCTGTATTAAACACCTACTTAAATTCTTTGTTAAGCACTATACAAAGTAAGCTACACATATGAGCAACTGCACAACACTATGTTGGTATGGGGTGAAGGGGCAAAGCTTAGAGTTTACATTGTTCCTGACCGGATGGAGTTTATTTTCTAGTAGCAAGACACACACACCCACACACCCACCTACCCACCCACCCACACACACACATCCAGGCAGAGATTTAAGAAGATGTTACAGACCAAGGGCATTTTACCTGGGCTCTAAAGAATAGATAGAATTTTTCTAAGTAAGATGCCAGAGGAAATGAAGGAAGAAAGGTGTAAATAGCCATGCATTCAAAAGTACAGAGATGGATTTTTTTTGGGGGGCAATTAGAATGAGGCAATATTGGAAAGAAAGTTGTTGCAGATTATTACGCTCTTAAATGCTAGTTTAAGGAGATCCAATATAGTTGCAGCAGCTTAGTTGTAAAACTATGCCAGTCACAACAAAGACTTAAAACGAACATTTAAAAGTGCCCTTCATTAATGAGTTCATATGTAATTTAGGTAGTAGGGCTAAAAATACCTGTCCTTTGTTCTTTCTGGAAAATGATTAACCTCTTGCAAGAGGCACTCTGTTCTTTCCAACTTTATATAGAAGAACATATTAAGTTGAGTTACTAACTAAAAGAGTAATGAGCTTAATATATTTTAAAATCTATCTATTATTTATTTATTTATAACATTTTTTTAAAAATTGAGTCTAAATGTCTCCCTCCTTCTTGTCCCTCCCCCACCCATGGAGAAAGTGAACAATCTGGTATAAATTATGCATGTGAAATCATGCAAAATATATTTCTTAGCCATATTGCAAAAAAAAGGAAGAAAAATAAAGTGAAATATTATACTTCAATTTGCACTCAGAGTTTATCAATTGTTTCTCTGGAGGTGGATAGCACTTTTTTCATCATGAGTCCTTTAGAATTGTCTTGGATCATTGCGTCCTTCAGAGTAGCTAAGTCATATACAGTTGATTATCATTACAATATTGCTATTATTGTATACAATGATCTCTGAGTTCTGCTCACTTCACTTTGCATCAGTTCATATAGGACTTCAAAGGTTTTTTTCTGAAACCATTCCTCTTGTTATTTTTTTTCTTTTTGGTGAGGCAATGAGGATTAAGTGACTTGCCCAGGGTCACATAGCTAGTGAGTATCATGTGTCTGAGGCCTGATTTTAACTCAGATGCTCCTAACTTCAGGGCTGGTATGCTATCCATTGTACCATCTAGCTGCCCCTCCCATTGCCATTTCTTAAAGCACAATAATGCTCCATAACATACACATGCCACAACTTGTTCAGTCATTCCCAATTTAGTGTAATCAAAATTATCCATTTTGCTTTTCATAATGTTCTCTATCTCCTGTTTGGTCATGAATTCTTCTGTTCTCCATAGATCTGACAGGTAAACTATTCCTTGTTCTCAAAGTTTGCTTATAGTATCAGCCTTTATGTCTAAGTCATGAACCCATTTTGACTTTATTTTGTTATATGGTATAAGATTTGGGTCTATGCCTAGTTTCTGCCATTCTCTTTTCCAGTTTTCCCAGCAGTTTTTTTCAAAGAGTGGGTTCTTATCCCAGAAGCTGGGGTCTTTGGATTTATCAAATAATAGATTACCATAGTCACTGACTATTGTGTCTTGCATATTTAACCTATTCCACTGATCCACCTCCCTATTTCTTAGCCAGTATCAAGTAGTTTTGATGATTGCTGCTTTATAATACACTTTAAGATCTGGAATTGCTAGGCCACCTTCCCCTGCATTTCTTTTCATTAGTTCCTTTGATATTCTGGACTTTTTGTTTTTCCAAATGAATCTTGTTATTATTTTTTCTAACTCTATAAAATAATTTCTTGGTAGTTGATTGGTATGGCACTGAATAAGTAAATTAGCTAGGTAGGATTGTCATTTTTATTATAGCTCGGCCTACCCATGAGCAACTGGTTTTTTCCAATTATTTAATCTGATTTTATTGTGTGAAAAGTGTTTTGTAATTGTGTTCATAGAGTTCCTGGGTTTGTTTTGGGAGGCAGACTCCAAAATATTTTATAATGTCTACATTAAGTTTAAATGGGATTTCTCTTTCTATCCCTTGCTGTTGGGCTTTGTTGGTAATATATAGAAATGCCAATGATTTATGTGGGTTTATTTTATAGCCTGCAACTTTGCTAAAGTTGTTTATTATTTCAAGTAGTTTTTTACTTGATTCTCTAGGATTCTCTAAGTATATCATCATGTCATCTGCAAAGAGTGATAGCTTTGTTTCTTCTTTGCCTATTCTAATGCCTTCAATTTCTTTTTCTTCTCTTATTGCTAAAGCTAAGGTTTCCAGTACAATATTGAATAACAGTGGTGATAATGGACATCCTTGTTTCACCACCAATCTTATTGGAAATGCTTCTAGCCTGTCCCCATTACATATAATGCTTGCTGAAGGTTTTAGATATATGCTATTTATTATTTTAAGGAAGACTCCATTTATACCTATGCTTTCTAGTGTTTTTAATGGAATGGGTGTTGTATTTTATCAAAAGCTTTTTCTGCATCTATTGAGATGATCATGTGGTTTTTGGTTTTGTTTTGGTGTTGATATGCTCATTGATGCCCATAGTTTTCCTAATATTGAACCAGCCCTGCATTACTGGTATAAATCCTACCTGGTCATAGTGTATTATTCTTGTGATAAGTTGCTGCAATCTATTTGCTAGTATTTTGTTTAAAATTTTTGCATCTATATTCATTAGAGAAATTGGTCTATAATTTTCTTTCTCTATTTTGACTTTTCCTGGTTTAGGTATGAACCCCATATTTGTATCATAAAAAGAATTTGGTAAGACTCTTTCTTCACCTATTTTCCCAAATAGTCTATATAGTATTGGAATTAATTGTTCTTTAGATGTTTGATAAAATTTGCATGTAAATCCATTTGGCCCTGGAGATTTTTTCCTTGGGAGTTCATCAGTGGTTTGTTCAATTTCTTTTTCTGAGATGGTGTTATTTAAGTATTTTACTTCCTCTTCTGTTAATCTAGGCAATTTATATTTTTGTAAATATGTATCCATTTCATTAAAATTGTCAAATTTGTTGGCATATAGTTGGGCAAAATAATTCCTAATTATTTTTTTAATTTCCTCTTCCTTGGTGGCAGCTTCACCCTTTTCATTCTTGATACTAGTAATTTGGTTTTCTTCTTTCTTTTTTTAAATTAAATTAACCAAAGGTTTATATATTTTATTGTTTTTTTGTAAAACCAGCTCTTAGCTTTATTTATTAGTTCAATAGTTTTTTAATTTCAATTTTATTAATTTTTCCTTTGATTTTCAATATTTCTAATTTAGTGTTTAGTTAAGGATTTTTAAGTTGTTCTTTTTCTAGTTTTTTTTAGTTGTATGCCCACTTCATTAATCTCCTCTTTTTCTGTTTTATTTATGTAAGCATTTAGAGATATAAAACTTTCCCTAAGTCCTTTCACTGCATCCCATCAGATTTTTTGTTGAGCTCTGGTTTTTTTACCAGGAAAGTTTGGAAGTCTTCTATTTCATTGAATATCCATCTCCTCCATCGAAAAATGATGCTCATTTTTGCTGGGTAATTGGTCCTTGGCTGCATTCCAAGCTCCTTTGCCTTTTGGAATAAAAGCCCTGCGGTCTTTTAATGTAGAAGCTGCAAGGTCCTGTGTAATCCTGACTATGGTTCCATGATATTTAAATTGTTTCTTTCTGGCTGCTTGCAGCACCTTCTCTTTCATCTGGTAATTCTGGAATTTTGATGTTATATTCCTTGGCGTTGTCAATTTGGGATCTCTTTCAGGTGGTGACCGGTGGATTCTTTCTATGGTTATTTTCCTTTATGGTTCTAGGACTTCCAGGCAGTTTTCCTTTATGATTTCCTGAAAGATACTGTCCAGACTCTTTTCTTCATCATGATTTTCAGGTAGTCCAATAATTTTTAAATTGTCTCTCCCGAGTCGATTTTCCAGTTCGGTTGTTTTACTGATGAGGTATTTTACATTTTCATCTATTTTTTCATTTTTTTATTTGTTTGACTGATTCTTGTTCTCTCATAGAGACATTAGTTTCCATTTGTCCAATTCTAGTTTTTAGCAGATTGTTTTCTACTGTTAGTTTTTGTACCTCCTTCTTCAGCTGGCCAATTGTGTTTTTTAGGGACTTGTTTCCTTCAGTATACTCTTCTGTTAGTTTTTGTCCTTCCTTCTTCAATTGGCCAATTGTGTTTTTTAGGAACTTGTTTTCTTCAGTGTATTTTTTTTCCAGTTGGCCAACTGTATTTTTGAAGGACTCTTCTACCACTCTAATTTGACTCTTACTATCCTTCTTGAGCTCTTCTAAGAAGGCTTTTTGGTCTTCAGACCAGTTCATATTCCCTTTTGTTGTTGCAGATGTGGATTTGTTGATAATGTCGTACTCTTCAGAATTTCTGTCTTGATCTTTACTCTTCTCATAATATGAATCTATGGTACGTTTCTTTTTACACATGGTGTTTCTTTATTCCCTGGCCTTTAAAGAGATTGAGCTCTCCTGCTGGGGAACAGAGGGTACTGATCCAAGCTTCTTGTGTTGGGAGCCTAGGTCTTGGTCACTGGCTTTGTGTGCTGGGGCCTCTTATGTTGGCAGTTGCAGGCTGTAGGTTTCTGGCAGCTTACCTCATGTTGGGCTGGAATCAGCAAGGCTGCAACTTTCAGGCGATTCTAGGTTGCCTGCTTTTCCTTTCCTTTAGCTTTCTTCAGCTCCTTTTTGATGGGTGCTTCAGGGTGTTTATCTGCCTGGGGCCCCCAGTAGTGTTGTCTCCCTTGTTTCTGCTAATTCACTGGGAGATGACTTTGTAGTAGACTGCCAAGGTACCTGGTGGTTTTCTGAGCTGGTTTCCACCAATGCCCTCCCCCGCCCAGCCCCCTGGGGCTTTAGGAAGGCTTTAGGTTGTTTTCTTCATCTCCTCTCAGAATGCTTCAGGGTACTTATTCTGCCTGGGGCCCCTTGTAGTTCTGCCTCCCTTATTTTTGCTGAGGCACTGGGAGACCCATTTGCTGGGCTGCTGCACTGCTGCTCCCCGTTTTTCTTCTAGTTCAGCTGTTCCAGGGTTTTTTTCTGGGGTGATATTTTCTGGGTTATCAGAGGTTGATAGGGGAGAGTGAGAGTGGCTACCTTTTCACTCCACCATCTTGGCTCCCAGAAGTGGAAGTAGGCAATTTCTTGAAAGATGCTGTCCAGGTCCTCTTTTTGATTATGGTTTCAGGTAGTCCAATGATTCAGACATTGTCTCTCCTGGATCTATTTTCTAGGTCAGTTTTTTCCCCATGAGGGATTTTAAATTTCTTCCATTTTTTCCATTCTTTTGAATTTGTTTGATTGATTCTCATTGTCTCATAGAATTGCTAGCTTCCACTTGCCCAATTCTAACTTTTAAGGTGTTGTTTTCCTCAATTAGCTTTTGTATTTTCTTTTCCATTTGGCCAGTTGTACTCTTTAAGAGAGCTGTATTTTTCAGTAGATTTTTGTATCTGCATTTCCATTTGGCAAGTTCTCTTGTTAAGAAGTTTTCCATGCTGTTGACTCTTTTTTCATAATTCTCTTGAAGCAATCTCATTTTTTTCCCCAACTTTTTTTCTACCTCTCTTCCATGGTTTTAAATCACCTTTTTGAGCTCTTTCATGAGTTCTTTCTAGGCTCGAGACTTCCCATTTTTCTTTGGGGTTTTGCCTATAGGTGTTTTGTCAGTGTTGTCCTCTTCTGAATTTTTATTTTGTTCTTCCCTGTCAGGATAATAACTTTTTGCTCATTTTTTTTTCTCTTTTTCACTTTCTTTTAAATTTCTCAATTTCTTTTAAATGTCTCAAGCTTCTTGTGGTAGTGGTTGCAATTCCTGGATGTTTACCTGGTGCTGTGCTGATGTTGCCCTGAGGCCCCTGGGGCCCCTCATGTCTGGTGCTGTGTTTAGGGTGTGGGGTGTGGGGTGACTTCTGCTGCTAGAGATTATAGAGGTCTGGCAGTTTACATGGTGTTGAGCTGGAGTCCTAGTGGTGGTGTCTGGCATAAGCTGAGGCCTGGTGGGATGTTTCTGCATTTCTCCTGGGATACACTGAAATACCTGGAGGTATGGCCACTGGAGGATGCCTGTTTTCCTGGGGCTATACCAAAGCCCATAATGGTTCTTGGAGCTGGAGTCTGAGGGTTACCTGGATATACTGAGACACATATGGGGTACTCATGTAAGTGTTTGCCTGCTCCACACCACTGGGGCTCAGGATCTCCCACTGTTTGGCTAAGGTAGGGCTTGCTGCTGGCTTGCTGGGATACTCTCTGTCCTGGGCTGCATTCCCCTTTTACCAAAGTGAGATGGATCTTTCTTGATGATCTTCTAAGTTTCTTGGGCTAAAATTTTTTTCACAGATCAATTGGCCTGCCTCCCTGATAATAGAATAATGCTTAGAAACAACTTTTCTCCTAAAACATATGCAATAATCCTTTATGTAGCTATTAAGTCCATGGGGAACAGAGTCAAGATGGTGGAAGAAAAGTAGCATCTCAAACTGAACTCTCCCAACATTCCTTGCCAAACATCTTTAAAATAATGCCTCAGACCAAATTTTGGAACAGCAGAGCCAATAAAAGATCAGATGAATTTTTTTTGGCCTAAAGACAATTTAGGAACTTGGCAGGAGATGTCTGTGACATCAAGGTGGAGGCCAGCCCAGAGTGTGCATTACAGCATACCTTGGTTGTGACAGAAGTAACAGCTTGGGGAGCTCTCAGGCCACAGACAATAACAATGTTGGACAACTGGTCAGAAAGATATTAGAGGGGACTCTTTATTGGTATTAGGTGCACTTGGTACTCATTGGCAACTCTGTTAGCCATACACAATTATGGGTTCCAGGTCCAGGGTGCAGAGGAGCACTTCTTTTCAGTCAGAGGGGAGCAGGGGCTCTCATCCCTGGTCCAAGGCAGAGAGGAACATTAGCACTTGAGGGCACAAGTCAAGAGGAGTGCTTGAACTTACAGCCGTAGGGGAGCAGGGCACTTCCTGGGTAAAGCACAGACCAGGAGAGCAGGTACTACGCCTCTCCCTGGATCACACCATATTGGAAGCAACCACTGATGCCAGGAACTACACCCATTTTCTAAAACTGGCCCCTTTTTCATTGTTGTAAAATGTTGGATGGAAAGTGAGAGAACCAGATGAGGCATCATCGTAGCAAAACCTTGTGATTTTGAGGATTTTGCTTATCATCTTGCTGATATTCATCTTCCTTAATGTCTCTGAGAAAGGTTATATGCTCTGGGTTGCAATATAATCTCCTTGAAGATTGAGGCTTATAATATACTGAAGGGCTTGGCGGTGGTATCTCTATCATGTGGTCAGTGATACCTGTGAGCTCTTCTCTCTACTGTCAGGTATGATAGAATCAAATTATGGGAATCTGGCAGGAGGAGTTTTTGGGAACTCACTGCTAAGCAAAACTGGGAAAAGACCACAATTGATCCTGAAAACCCTTTTTCAGTATCTTCTTTCCTATAATTGAGACAATAGCAGACTTCTTCTCAGAGAAACATAGGTTCAATTCCCATCTCATGTAAGTACCAGCTGTGTGCCCAATCAAATCAACCTCTCTGACACAATCAAAAGAAAGACTACCAAAAATTTTCCTCATCTTCTGTCTTTAGTAACTCACCCTTTAAAATTTATTTTTTTTTACTTCTCAAGCTTATATGTTATAGGTTTTGATTAATATTAAGTTATTTATTTTGCATTTTGCACATCTCTGACTCCCTATATCACCTTAAACTTTTGACTTTCACTTTCAATTATTGATTAAAAGTATCTGATAACCTTTTTTTCTGGATTCTATTCCATATATTTTTATTGGTTTCCATTAATTAGGCAATATGATTTTCAAATTTTGTACCATGTTATCGATGTAATTTTACAATATTTTTTCCATTGGTCTTCAATAGATTTTTTTCCCCTAAGTCACATCTGTCATGATGCTATTTAATGCCTGTCCTTAGAAGTATTCCTTCATAAGACAACTTCATCTTTCCTCCTATGATTCTAAACATAGAAATAGCCATGGCATAGACTGTTGTGTGCAGTTTCAGAAACATGTGTTTGTATAATATCTACTAAATATTGTAGGGGGAAGTAATTCTTCATAATCCTTATAAAATATTCCAGATTTTTAAAAAATGGGTTACTGTATTGTCCCATTTGAGTCTAAGTGCCCCTTATCTTTTCATAGCAATTTAAAACATGCATAATTTTTGATATCTTTTTATTTTTAGTTAATACTTTTGGAATTGGTTAAGTAAATTTCCAATGACTTCAGGTTCTTCAATTTTTCACTTTTAAATTTAAGCAACTTTTCAATTTCTACTCAGTTCATATAATCTAGATATACTTCTGGAGGTGATTTATAAATTCTTTCAATTGGAATTTCATTTTCTGTGTTCAGGAGTTCTGGGATTTATCTTCTATTATTTCTTTCATCATGATGTTTAGTTAGTTTTTTTTTCTGTTACGTTCTCTTTGGAGACCTGTGATCCTTAGGTTGTCTCTATGCATACTGTCTTTGTGTTCAATATGTTTTGTTCACATAATAAGCCTGTTTTCTTTTAAAGTTTTTAAAAAATTCTCTTCTTACATGTTATCCTTTGCTTCTGTGTATTTGCATTTCCAAACTATTGTTCTCTTTTTTGTTTCTCTGGTGAAGCCTGCCATTTCAGATTCCAGCTTTTCTATTCCACTTATTTTCGTCATGCAGGTCATAAATTCTGCTCTCATAGTTCTCATGTCTCTTTTAAAACATGTAGTAACAGCATGTTGTGGTTCCATGCTCTCCTGAAATTCCACAGAGTTCTCTGTCTTTGAATGTTTTATAATTTTCATTTATTTTTCAATATTTATTCATAGATGCCTGAACTAATTTACTATTTCCTTCTGTTCCCCCCCCCCCATATTTTCTTTTGATGTATCTGTTTATGTTAAAGGTCTTTAGGTTCTCTTCTTCCTGAAATCTTTAGTAATTTCGGCATTTTTTATCCCTCTTATTTTCCTTATCATTCACTTTCTGACTTCTCCCCTCTCTTTCCCTTTCCAGATCTTGGGGGCTGGATCTCAAAGCATCTCAGCTTCCTTCCATATTGGGCAATTCATGGTTCTCTAGAGTAGATCTCTCCCCCAACTGACTTTTGGGGCTCAGAGCTGACCCCAGCTGGATGCCTTGCTCTTTCGGACTTGGTAGAGAGCTACACAGCCCTCCATGTGAATAGTGTCCTGTCCTGGTGATTTTTTTCTTTCCCTATGTTTTTCAGTTTTCTGACCCTAACTGGCAGTTATGAGTTTTGCACTGCTGGTGTGTCTGGTTTGCAGCCCCTTGCAGGCTTTTGTTCCTGAAGGGCTGTTTTCAAGCTGACTGCCAAGGCCAGAGCAAACTTCTACAGTTTGTAACTGGGGTCTCCACATCACTGCAAAAAGTGAGGAAGGGGGTAGAGGATGTATATGCTGTTTTATTGTAAGCCTGTATCATGTCCTTGAGTCTACTAATGTGTCATCATTTGCCCATTCCCTAGGAGATGGAAGAGGAGTGGTGAGTGAGCTCAGGGTCAATAAGCATCAAGCATCATTTTTTTTTTAATGTTCTTTTGGATTCTGGGTGTTCTAGGCTATGGAGACAGCTAATACTGCTTTGTCTTTGGCATGTTTCTGTTTTAGAGAAGGTCAAGAGATTGTAGGGATCAGCAAAAATATCTAGTCTTCTTGCTGCTCATATGACCCAGAAGTTAAAGTTATTTCTTACAGTGGTTCTGCATTTACATCAAATACAATGGGCCCTTAAGTAATAACTGCCTTTTTTATATATGAAATGTTTCATTGAAAATTTCACTGTGACTACACACACACACACACACACACTAGAGACGCACACACAGAGACAGACACACAATGAAGCTCTTGCTTATAACTGGCAAGATGAGTTTCTAATAATATTGTTATGATGACGTATTGGCATATAATGAAAACTTTTATATCTTCAGCTCATTTCACGTTTTAGCCAGTCACCTGCTATGGTGATCAGCACCTTTGGATTGAATCATTTCTAATAAATGGGTATTGGTATTTTTGATATTGAGTTGGGGGAGCAATAATTTGCTTTCTCTTGGTACCAGAATATGGACTATCCATTCTGTGCTCCTTATTATCAAGCTTATCATCATGATGCTTCTGTGTAGGATCAGCCTTCAACTCTATGCCACCTTATCTATTTCTTAGCTTCACAGGAATTGGCACATCATACTACCTGGGGTGTTAACCCAATTAGTAGTATAGCTAGAGTCCAATTACAGGGTTCCTCCGATGCTTTCAGAGTTTCTATAATGGTCTCAAGGCAAGCAAATCTCTGCTGTACGTGACCATCCTTGTTATTTTCTTAGTTTGCTGTTGTCTCATTCTAACAACATCCCCAGCACTAACTATAATGTCTGGAACATAGTGCATAATAATTCATAATAAATGCACTCACTGACTCTGGAAATCTTTGTCCCTTCATGTCTCTCCTCATCTCTCTATGAGTGTCTCTCTCTGTGCATCTCTGCTGTCTTTTTCTATATATCTCTCTCTGTCTTTCCGAGTGTCTCTCACTCAGTGCAAATCTCTCTCTCTAGAGCTGTTTTTATGCCTCTGTCTCCTCTAGGGTAACTCTTTTTGAATTATTATTGGCAATAAATTGGTCCTGAATTGTCTTTATAAAGCATTCACCTTCCACAAACAAATCCACAGACTTGTGCATTGGTTGATATATTGTTGGCTGATGTCATGTGGATGTCATTTATGGAGAGCCTTCTTTTCATCCCCTTCTTGGGGGGCATTTATTGGACATTTCTTACCCTTTCTTACCCTCTTTTGTAGGGTAAATTATATTTTTTCTTTTGCTACACTTGAAAAATCAAATGGATTTTATATATTATTATCCTGTACTGCTGTGGTGTCAAACTCAAATAGAAATAGACCACTAAACCTTATGTAAGGATCATTGATGCTGTATATTGGCTTAGAAAGCCACATATTTACACTTTCTATGTTTTATTATATTTTTGCTTAACTTATTAAATGTTTTCCAATTATAGTTTTATTTGGGTCAGGTCAACATTCCTTGAGTATTTCAGTATGCATATCTGTGGTCTGTATTTGATACCTCAGCTTCATTTTATTGTACAGTAAACCCATTATTAATTTTAAAGTTATTATTACTTTAGTACTTCCTTTCACAAATTCCTCCTTTTAATATACCATTGTTTGGGGTCTAACTTCCTTAATCTACAACATTTATGCCATTCCCTCAATGCCCAGGAACTTTCTTGAGACAACAGATTTAATATTATCTCTCCATGGAAATTCTTGTAGTAAATGGAATTTTATACAAGGAGAAAAGGATGCATCACAGGAAGTGAATAAATGAGCAATATTTATGGAAGATATCTGTTGTACCTCTGCTATAAAACTGAATAGGAAACCTATAATTCAAAGGTAGAGAAACAACTCAGTTTGAAAAAGAAGATATTTTAGGAAAATGTTTGGCAGAAAAAGACATTTAGCTAAAAAAGAATTGCTAAACTTAACAAAATAATTGTTAAAACTCTAAAGGACTTCAGAGATTATACAATTCTGCCATTTTATCATGTCAAAAATAGTAAATGAAGAATATAAAAATACTGTATTTTGTGTATTAAAGAGTGAAAATCATAAAGCAAAAGATTACAAAAGAATAAAATGTTTAAAAATAATTATTAAAGGAATATACAATTTTTGAGAATGAATAGAAGATTGAGCACTCACCAGAAATGGAATGTGTATTCAAACCTTCAATTAAATTTCAAAATCAATGTGTGAGACCAAAAAATCGATGTGCAGGTATATTAAGATAATGAAACGGGTTCAAAAAGCCATTATGGGAAAATGAGAATGGGCAATATCACATTGAGGTAAAACAAAAGGACAGCTCAGATATAAAGCAATTGGATGAGTAAGCTGCAAATTTCCCCAAGAGATAATAGCTGTTCTAACTGAGGACAAAAATCAAACCATACAAATCTAAATAACTTACCATCAATGAAGGTAGAATCCCCAAAGAGATACTAACAAGGTAAAAAATTCATTGGCCAATGATACAAGAAAATAAAATGTGAAAATTGCTAGGTAGGGACTTAGATGTTATTTTAAATTTAATGCCCTGTGAAAAAGAGCAGAGAAATGCTCTTATCCATTACTGTCATGATAACAGAGATTTGGTGAAATTGGTAAGGAAATTCAAAACCACTACTCCATGTAGAATATACTGCAGGAACTGAGTCAGGGCTCAAAGAACTTTGTGGTAGTTTGGACACAAAAATAAGAAGGACTAGATTAACTGAAGAATATTAGTGACAGCAGAAAGTAAATCCTAGAGCAAGGGAGATATCCTTCTTAATAGAAGAAAAAAGGAAGAAATTTGTTAAATAAAATAGAAGTTCTTCATCAGTATGGGAAGAAGACAAATAATGTCCACTGTGGGGGCTATCTGTTCTTTATTATACTATTACTGCAAGTAATTGTTTTATTTCAAGAAACACAAATGAATGTGTGGTATATCCAAAGTAAAATAATATGCCATGTTTAGTGGAGTTCTAAAGGAAAAATGACGTTTATCAATTGCTCCTTGAAGATACTAACTAGTAGTGAAGGTGATAGGATATGAACTTTCAGATTTATTTTCATCTCACTTATTCATTTTCTGTGAAGAATAAGCCAGCAGAGTACTGCAGCATGAAAACAGGCTCCTTCAAAACTTTTCTATCTGAAAATGTAAACTGAATGAAATGTATCAAAATTCTATGAGAAAGAGCATTTACGATGTTGGTGATGATGATGATATAATAGCATTTTTATATAGCACTTTGAGTTTTGTAAAGCAATTTACAGTTATTATTTAATTTTATCTTCATAACAACATTAGGGAGGTAGATGCTATTTGTACCCATTTTACAGAGGAAGACACTGAGACAAACAGAGGTTAAATGACTTGTCTGGGATCACAAAATCAGTTAAGATCTGAGGCTGGACTTGAACTCAAGTCTTTCTGCCTTGAGTCCCAGTATTCTATCTACTATACCTTTTTATTTTTATTTTATTTATAGTTGCTGCCTTTTTATTGGGATTGAATACTTTAAATGTATTATAAAATCACCATCCCTCAAAGTTTGAGTAATATAGTAACAAAATAATCCAAATTATAACATTTTTGAGAATTTTAGGAGATTTGTAGCCAAGATATCTTTTTCTTTGAGACTTTGAAGATTTTGTGGAGTTATGTTTTATGTGGGTTTATGTTTTGGGCATCCATGCCTCCACTATAGCCCTTTATTGTGAGCATATTTTTGGATTATTTATTATCCTAGACTTATTTCCTGAATAAAAACTTAGTGTTAGGGCCAAAATTTGCACACTTATTGAGGAAATTTGGGGGCTTTCTTTGATGATGATCTATGTTAATTTGCGTCTTTCCTATTTTCTGTGGGGATTGAATGTTGTCTTCTTCAGGATTTCAGGGAAGGCTCAGGTCAGGGCAGAACAAAATGTCAGTGCTTTGAAAGCAGTCTTATCTAAGTTTGCTCACTTTCCTCTTGATATCTTTTGCAGTTTTCCAATCCCAGTTTGAGTCTGGGCAACAGCAATTACTGGCTTTTCCCCTAGTCATACCTCTACTAAACGTTTGCTTGCTTAGCCCCTGTCAATTAGCATGAAGGTTTTGCAGGGTCAGAAAAATGGAGTTATAGACTTGCCAGTGGTTCAAGAGCCAATAAACAGCTTTCAGCCGTAATCCCTGTCAACTACCTGAGAGACACTGGATGTTCAGAATGGCGTGGTAGACATATTCTTTGTCTACACTCCCTGCTTCTGGACTAAAAGTAACATAGCTTTTATCTTACTCTGTTCTTGATCTTTGACCCAGCATACTTCTGCAGGACACAGAGTCAAGACTCTGTGCCTATGATGGAAAGCTGCCTGGAATTTCTTGCCTGGATCCTCTTTCCAGTACCCACAGACCTCTGTCTGTCTCTCTGTGCTGACATGAGCTGGAAAAATTACTTACTGTGGCTTTGCCTTGAATTTTCTCTGATGCTCTTAGATATTTGTTGGAGTTAAGCATGGGAGACAATAGGCTATCCTGCTTCCACTTATTCTAGATTGTAAACTCCTTGACAGCAGGGATTTTTGGTTTTCTTTGTCTCCCTAGCACTTAGCACAGGGTCTGATACTAGTAGGTGCTTTATAAATTCTGATTGACTCATTGATTTTAATAGTTTACACTTAATACATGTATAGCAGATCATAGCTGGGAAATGGAACTATGATTCCTGACTCTTCTGTAGAACTCTTAGGTAGTAGATATTTGAAAGTATTTTGCACAATAATTTTCAGCTGAACTGATTAGGCATAGCCACGTAAATTTGAATTATACCGCTTACAGACACTATGACCTCTTCTAGACAGTTTGAAGCTTTGTTTTTTTAACTTGTTGACATGAACATTTAAGAAATGTAGAATACCCTTGCTACCATGTATGAAAACATTTCATTAATCACACATTTTTGCTATTCAACTCATCTAAAACATTTATTGATTTTATATCATGTGCCAGGAAATGTACTAGGTGCTATGAATATGTAAACAAAAGTAGGAACTTATATTTTAAATATCTATATGTCTATGTTTATATATAAATACAAACATATTATATAGTCATAGATAGATAGAGAGATAGATGAAAGTACTATATGTATATATTTTTTTTTTCATTAGTGTAGGAACTCCTTCTACCAATGCAGATTGTTACTTTTTCTGCTATTTATGGACTTAGCACTAAAAACTGAGAAGTTAAGAGTCTTATTCATTTTTACATATCCACTAAGTTTCAAAAATAGGACTTGACTCTAGGATGTCTTGACTCTGAGACCAGCTCTGCATCCACTGCATTTCTCTGTGTCTCTGTTTCTCTATGTTTCTCTTTCTCTCAGTCTTTGTCTCTCTCTCCCTTTCTCTGTATGTATATATGCATGAAATCTTAGAATGAAGATTATACTTGATTTGAATTTGAAGGAAGCCAGGCCTAGGGATTCTAAGAGGATGACAAGGGTGAAGAACATCATTCTGGTCAACTACTGTAAAGACAAGAAAATAGAACAGCAATTAGACCTGCTTCACTTGCATCATAAAGAGCACGAAAAGGAATAATGTATAAAACATTTGAAAAAAAAATAATAAACATAAGTAACATCCTGCTTGTGTTCTCAGTGGTTGGGGGTAAAAGAAGGGAGAAAATTTGGAACTCAAAAAATTTAAAGAAAGCAATAGCATACTGAGTTGCCTATGGGACTATAATGTCTGCTAAAGGAGAATGATGTATTGCAGTTGTGTGCAAATTACTTGGGAGAAAAATAATCTTGGTATGTTTTCATTCTTTGACAGCGATGATCATGCATATATGCTTCTACTGACGGTAGACTGACTCAGAACATCTGACCCTGATCAGATAAAATTATATGAAGCTGGTTACCCCAACTTAAATTATTGCTCTATCAGATGAATACTAGATTTCGGCTTTTTTATTTGTTTTCTTTTCTTGTGTTTTAAATTTTATGTTTTTTTTAAAAATAGAATATTAATACAGGAAAATGTGTAAAAGCAGTAGCTTTCCAAAAAAAAAAATGAAGTAGTCACTAAGTATTAGAGATATTACAGTGGCAGTTGCTTTGAGGAAGTTGAGCATTTCAAGGATAATACAAACCCACAGGGATACAAGATCAGCCACACTAAAGCACAGAGTAATATGTGAGTAAAAACAAACAAGCAAACAAACAAAAACCATTCCAAGAACTGACTATTTCTCCCAGACAGTCTAATTAATTCTCAGAAAAGAAGCAAAAGGGCTGGCAGCTTGAGTAGTTATTATTGATTCCTGTAAGTGGGGCTTAGGCTTCTTGAAGTTAGAAAAACAATGACAAGAGCGGTAAAATACAGCTGCTATGAACAAGAAGGGAAAAGAAAAAAAAACCCACTTGCCATGGGTAAGATAGTGCAAATATAGGAAAAAGATAATGTTTGTTGATACAATACACTTTTCCATTCAAGGCAATGCCGAATTATTGGGTGAAGAGGTCCAGACATGGGCCTCTTCATCAGATTCTACAACATCCATTCCCCAAAAATGTTTGGGGGATTTTGAAAATCCTAGTAGACCTGGAAGTCTTATCCCCACTGAAGGAGTTATAAACCATGATAAATGTACTAATATACACAGAAGCAAATTTGTTTCAGAATTTTGGATACTCCCAAATAGAGATGAAATACTCTACTACATATGATAAAAAGTTAAGAAATTTTTCCAAGTGATAAAGGATAAAGACAAATATATTATGGCTTGGAAACACACTTGGTTTAAATTTAATTGGAAATCTATGGACTATAATTAAGACTAGACTTGGGGAAAATGGACTGTTCATCAAAGGTACATTTAATATTCAGTGTGATCAAAGATTGTTTTCATGATGAAGAATTAAAGAATAGGTATCAAATTATTGTGAACCCAATGTGGAATTATGTAAAACATGGCCTTACATATTAAAAATAATAAAGATGTAAAATGTTATAGGGCTTTTTATATGTCTATTAATTATTATTGATGCTATTATTGTTATTATTATTTTACTCTTCCCAGTTAATCTACATATCACAATACTTCAGATCTATGGCTTCATAGGGAAAGATTACTTGACTCCCTTCTAAGCTATTCACTAAAAATCATATATATATATATATATATATATATATCTCGATATATATATACGCAAGTGTGTGTGTGTCTATGTACATATATGTACATATATATATGAAACTCAAAAAGTTGCACTTTTTTTGTCTTCTAAGAGATCATATTAGTTTCCATTCTCCAGATGGTACCTGAGACATCAAAAGAACATATGAGGCCAAGACCAGCCAGAATTTTTTTTTTTTACAGAACTAGCAATAAAACCTATATTCTTGAAGCTGAATTTGGCCTCTTACAAGCTCCTGCCTGGCATCTTCAGTTCCTTTGCAAGCATCAAACTAATGATAAGGATTTGAAACATGGAGCCCATTCATTAAAAGGTATATTAGCAATAAAGATAGGGTTAATATGTATTCCCTTTGTTTTGTACTAAACATCTCTTAGGTGACTCCTGCCCCCTCCCCCTACCAAAAATAAATGTAGCAGGCAGTACAATAGTCCTGTGAATAGGAACTGCCATCTTATAGATTTAAAGGATTTGTTTGTAGCTAGAGCTGAGAATAGAATCTAAGTCTCCAGTGTAGTCATTATATTCAACTTCTTTTGTCATTTTCAAATGTATTAGTTTTCTAGAGGAATTTGGCACATTAATATGAGCCAAAATATTCCTGGTAATTACATGCTTAGCATAATTTAAGAAAAATAAATTTCATTTATGATTAATATAGAAATAAAAGAAAATAAAACTTGCTAATCATTAGTAAGGAATTAGAGGAAAAGGCATAAAGGCTAGAAAAATTCCAGTAAGAGTAGAAATTATTGTACAAAGAAAATAAGGTTAGATAATTACAGTTTCTAATTACATATCTGCAGATTTAAAATCCATTATAGAGGAAAGGACACAGGTAAAATGATAACACTAAAAAATGGAGAGATTAAAAGGAGTAAAAGCAAGAAGCGTTTGAGGAATGGGAAAAAAGCCATAAGATAAATATTTCCTTAATCTTGTCATCCTCATTGATTGTGTTTCATTTCGTATAATTTTCCCAAACTACTAAATCAGTAAAACATGGGCATGCAATGTTGTAACTTTTCTCCAAAGAGAATTAAAACTTTTCTTAGCATAAATTTAAGTTGTTTTCTGAAGACATTGGAATGAATTGCTTAAACTGTAAAAACCTCTTAGACTTATAAAATATCAGAAATGGGAAGAATCTTAGAGCAGAGCTATAATAAGCAATTTTGGTGCTAGGATCAAGCAGCATGAAATGTTTCCTCAAATAAACTTTGTAATCAATGATTTGAAAATAGCACAGAAAGTAATTAAGAGAATTTCAATTGAGTGGGGGATGGGACACTAGCCTCCTATGGGAAATAACCAAGGACACATTAGGTTACAGATGCAATGACTCCTGGCAGGGGTAAAGCAAAGAGGAGCCAAACTGGGGAGGAGCTCACCGGGGGTGGAGATGCCTGGGAGAAAAAGTTGGCCATCTGGTAGGCTTTCTACCTTAACTAATTGTTATTACTGTTTAGGTACTAATTTCCATTATTACTATGCTATTGAATAGTTTGAGTGTTGCTAGTAGCGAATTTAAAAAAATGTAGTTCCTTTTCAGTGTTGCTGTTCTATGATGAATCACCAGTTTCCTCATCTTAGATTCACCTCTGTCTTAGCAGTGACCTAGCCCAGAAGTATCAATCATGCTGTCCCCAGGCTGCATTGCAACTGTCAGTCACTATTCTGGAGTATAGCCTGAACTATATTAAAATGTCATTGGGAAATATTCAACAAAATCAAAAGAATAAAATAGAACACAGAAAAGTTTAATATATAGTTTTCTAAATCAATATGTGGCCTGAAGTGATCTTCATGCATGGTTTAATGGCCAGGTTTCTGTTTGAGTGTGACACCACCAATTTAGCCCAACACTCATTGTAAGTATGGAGAAACTGAGCCTCAGAGGGATGAAATTATTTGCCCAAGATCACACAATTAGTTCTGAGCAGACCTAGGACTTAAATCCCAGTTTCCAGAGTCCAGTCCCTTCTGCTTTAGATGTAAAGGAAACCAAAGCACATGACTGGAAAATCATGTTTAGAATGAGATCACACCCTGAGATATAACAGCAAAAGTGAGGGAAGTAAAATAACAAGGTGGGGAATAGCAGATTCTGCCTCAGCACTGTATGAGAGAGAGAGAAAGACAAGCAAGCAGCTGGCAGGGAGCCCAGAATTCTGATGTTGACACTCTTAGCATTATTTCATAACATGCCTAAAATGCTGACATGAATGAGAGGCCATCCAACAGGTGCAAGGAAGACACAGATTGCTGAATGACACCAACTGCTTTTCTTCTACTAATCACTTGTAGTGCAGCAGGAAACCAATATGAAGAGGAGACAGGAAAGGACAGAAGGAAAATCAAAAGCTACCATGTGTCCAACTGATCTTTAGCAATATAACTGTGTCAAGTTTTCTCCTTCTTTCTTTCCCAATTTGGACAGTGATCTTCTTGCTCCTTTTATTCTTACAAGAATCCAGGGCCCAGTGGTCTTATGCTGTCTCTCTGGTTGCTCAAGCAACCCCATCATGGTACCTACTCTGGCTCTCTCTTATCCTGGCTTTATTCCATGCTTGGGTAGGCTCTTATACTAAACATTCCTGTTTCATGTTCTGTTCCCTCATATATCAGCTTTCTACTAATACCGTTATAACCATTTCTTTGGTATGACTTCTCCAATTCACACTGGACCAGCAGGCCAGGTTTCCAAGAGAATGTCTGTCTCCTTTATCTTTCAGAGTACTAGGGATAAACTTGAGACTGGTTTTTAGTATTGTCACTGCTTTTTTAAAAAAATTAATTAATTAATTTTTAGTTGTCAACATTCACTTCCATAAGATTTTGAATTTTAAATTTTCTCCTCCTCCCACCACAAGAGGGCATGCAAATTTTCATATTAGTCATGTTTTAAAGAAGAATTAGAACCAATAGGAGGAATAGTACTGTCATTCTTGAGCCTCTATATTTTATGTTCCCCATTGCTTACCACTCAACCCATTTTAATTAGCTTTTAGAAATGAACTTTTGTTAGAGTAATAGAATAAGAAGAGTTGGCACCAAAATGATTCTCCCTGAAGTCTGGGTCACCCTCTCCCACCTGTACATACAGAGTCCATGGAAAAGTAGACCGAAGCTTAGAAAGCACATGTGGCAAAAGGAAAACTCAAAGCTGTTCTTTTCTCCCTTTCTATATCCTCATGTACTTCTCTTAAGGTATATAGCCCTCTTCAGGACTTCATAATTTGGGGACCTTATAGAGTCCTGAATCTACACTTCTCTCCACCTTAAAGAAGTCATGCTTTCAGAAAATGACTTCCCTTCAATTGTCTAGTTTGTCTTCTCGCAACACTTGGATGCATTTTTTATTACTGCTCTAGTCTCTTTGATGACATGGACAGTAGTGGGGACAAAGTGGTATACTCCTTCTAGACTTAATTACCCCTCACCTTCCCCATGCTTTCTGCTTAAATTTGTAAGGATATGGCTGCCAAAGCTTAACTATTGAAACAGTTGCTAGCATGCTCCTGGAATCTCCTTCTCTGATCTACATAAACCAAGAGGTGTATCTACTTTTTTGAGCAATCTTGAAATATTTCGTTACCTGACCACATCTACCGGCTCTTCAATTCTCCCCAATTTGTTAATCTAGCTTATGCCTTTGATTGATTTTACAGAAGTGTCTGGGAATCATTGACAACTATTTTACACCTAATACAGCATCCAGTTAGTTATGTTAATTGAGACGGGGATGTGGGACACCCCTTTTACAATATGATAATGCTTATGACCTAATGTACCACATTTGCTAGGTGAGATGTTTGTATGTGTGTGTGTGGGAAATCGTCTACGGATACCATGTTTTAACCTGGCCTTTCAGCAATACCCCCACTGTTGCTAGGGATGCCCTTTAGAACCTGGCTTTAACACCTTTTCCACAATTTTGTATTGCTCTTCACCTCTTGCTTTCTCTGTTATAGCCAAACAGCCTACTTGATTTCCTGTGTGCATCACATTTAATCTACTGTTGAGGCATCTAGGGGAACACTCAGTGTATAGAATACTGGGTTTGGACTTAGGAAGAGGAGTTGAAATCTCACCCTCAGACACTCACTAGCTATGTGTCTCTAGGCAAGTCACAAATTCTGTCTCTATTGGTTTCCTCATTTCTAAAATGAGGATGATAATAATAATAGCCTCCCAGGCTGTTGTGAGGATGAGATAATATTTGATATGGCTCAGTAGGGTGCCTAGTATATAGTAGTCATTTGATAAATACTTGTTCCCTTTCCTTTCCTCTTTTCTTCCCATCTCAATGACTTTTTTTTTTTAACGTAGTTTACTTTTGCAGACATACAAAGCTCTGTATCTCTTGTATACCTCTGGTAATCCCCACCTCCCTTCAAAACTTAGCTAAAATGCTATCTCCCAAAGGAAGACTTTCCTCATTCTCCTGGTTCTTAGTACCCATACTCTGAAATTACCTTGTCTTTTTATCACAGTACCTGGTATACTGTAGGTGATTAATAAATGCTTTTTGGAGTCAATGAAAAAGAATTGCTATCTACTACACTATCCCTGTTCAAGAGTTTCTAGGGTCGGAGTTTCACATGAGCTTTTGTCTATTCTTACCTCTGTCATCTTAAACTTCTTTGTTTAATTTTATTTTTTACTTCAAGTATATAACATCACTTCTTTCCCAACCTCCCTACCTCATGCTCTTGGTAGACATTTTTAGGTTGATGATAGTATGGTAAGCCTGTGACTTAAATGGATCAATTAAAGACAGCTCATGATCGAAACATGCATCCTCGTGAAATTTACTGAGTTAGATATCACATCTAATAAAGGATCAAAAGCTAAGACTGGAGGAAATGTAGGTTTTCTTTTCAGGAACTCCCCTGAGAAACATGTTACTCCTAGTTTGTAGATTGAATGTCGTGGACAGCTAGGTTTGTCACACAGCATCATTGCCCGAGAACAGGTCTGAAGATATAATAGCACCCAAGTGACCTCTCACCTTCCCATTTACATATATAGGAAAAGTCCTATCTTATTTGTATATTATGGATGTCTTGCCAGTTTCTCTCGCTCTCATAGGTTTCAGGGTCATTGTTGGAGAAACAAGACATTTTTTACCCCTGCTGAAAGAGTGATACTTTGCAATCTTTGAGCCCTTTAATTGGTAGAGAGGGTAAAAGAATAGAAGTTAGTGTGTGCATGAATATATCTGTTTGGGGGTGGGGGAACAAGAGTCATTCTTTCTGATTTGTCACTTTTACTATTAACTTCATAGAGCTAAAGTCCTGGTCTCATTGCCTTGAGTGTTTTCATGAAACATTTTTCTGAAACTATAGAAGTCCAACTAGATGACCATTATTTGTGAAACGACTAGCTCACTGAAAGTTAGGTAAGTCCTTATAGCTCAGAAAGCACAAAGCTAATAAATGGTCAAAAGAAAACATATGTGTGTGCGTGTGTGCACACACACACACACACATACACACACACGCAGAGGTCATTAGATTGGTTCACGGCCTGAGCTTCTTCCTTAATTCTCCCAATCCAGTCTTCAAACTTTAAAGCACACTCTCTATGTAGGTGTGGTAAATGGGTTAATATTCACTCAGAGCTATTGTTTAGTACCTCATATATCTTCCTGTTTATGGATTGGCAGACTGATTCAGAGGACTAGAAAAGGGTACTACAACAAGAGCAATATAAATAATACAGGATATCCCCAAAGTCTCAGTGCAGCTTTAAGGCTCGTACATGTAAAATGCTTTGTAAAACATAAAGTACTTTTGGAAATGCCATCTATCCCTAAAGATCCTAGCTATCGGGACAAGAACTCAATACTTGACAGTAATGCTTGGAAGGCTGGATTGCAGTCTGGCAAAAACTAAGCATAGACCAATATCTCAGGCCGTATGCCAAGATAAGATCAAATTGGGTGCCTGACTTAGACACAAAGATGATATCATCAGTAAAATAGGGGAATATGGAAGAAATTCTCTGTCAGATCTATGGATGAGGAAAGAATTCATGACCAAACAAGAGAAAGAGAAGCACATGGGGTAAAATGGACAATTTGGATTATATGAAATTGAATTTATTTTTGTACAGAAAAATCTAATGTAGTCAAAATTAGAAGAAGAGCAAGAAATTGGGGAAAATTGCCAACTTTCTCTGATCATGTCCTCTTTTCTCAAATACACAGGGAACTGAGTCAAATTTATAAAAAAAAATAAGAGTCATTTCCCACTTGGTACTTGGTCAAAGGATGTGAACAGACAGTGTTCAGAGGAAGAAATAAAAACTATCAATAGCCATATAAAATACTCTAAATCACTAATAATTAAAAAAATACAAATTTAAACAAGTTTGAAACACCATCTCACACCTGTCAGATTGGTTACAATGAAAAAAAGGAAAATGACAAATGCGTGATGATATATGGGAAAATAAATACACTAATGCACCATTTGTGGAGCTGTAAACTAGTGTAACAATTTTGGAAAACAATTTGGAACTTTGCCTGAAAGGCTATAATATTGTGCATACCCTTGACATCACAATATCATTACTAGATCTATAACCCAAGGAGATCAAAGACAAGTGGAAAGGATCCATATGTACAAAATATTTACATCAGCTCTTTTGGTGGTGGCAAAGAATTAGAAACTGAGGTGATGTCCATCAAGTGGAGGATGGCTGAACAAGTCATGGTAAATGAAAGTGATGGAATAGTATTGTGTTGTAAGAAATGATGAAGGAGATGGTTTCAGAAAACCTAGGAATACTTATATGAACTGATGCAAAGTGAATGTGTAGAATCCAGGAGAACAATGTACAGATTAACAGCAATATCGTAAATATAATCAACTGTGAAAGACTTAGTCAATCATATCAATAAAATAATCCACCACAACTCCAAAGGACATATGATAAAAAATGCTTTCCTCCTTCAGATAGAAAACTGATGGACTCAGAGTAAATATTGAAGCACATTTTTTCATTTCTTTATTTTTCTTGCCTTTTCCCCCTGAACTTGGCTAATGCTGAAATATATTTTGCATGATTTAATATGTACAATGAGTACTATATTTCTTGCCTTCTCAATAGATGACAGAAGAACTTGTGGTAAGGAGAGAATTTGGAATTGAAAATAAAAATAAAAAAAGAAAATTCTGTTTATTATTATTATCCCCCCTCTCCTGTAGTATATTTGCAACTCTGTCAATTCAATTAAACACACATGTATGACTCATCTACTATATTTAAAGCACTGTGCTAGGCATCCAGGAATGCAAAGAAGAAAAAAAAATCAATGTAGTTTCCAGCCTCAACTAATGTACAAAGTTTGCAATAGCATTTCTTATTTGCATTAATTCAAAAGAGAGGGAAGGCTATTTATTCTTGGTTGTTCAGTAAAAACAAAGTCACTGAGGTAGGAATGAATTTTATTTTTTCCCTAGGGGAATGAGTTGAGAGTCTATGTTGGGGAACAGTGAAACCTACAGTAGAATAGATAAAGGAGAAAAAAGTTGAAGGCAATTCATGAATGTTAGCCTAAATATTTCAGAAAGTTTGATTCATAATAGAGAGTGAGACAGTCATCCTATATTAAATTCATAAGTAATGGGAATTGGTTGGCAGAGTGAGATGATAAATTTTAGTCACGATGAATTTAGAGTTCTAGTATTACCATCAAAAAAGCAAAAATCCCCCTAAGTTTTCTTGTTTCTTTGGCATTAAGTTAATTGTATTACAGTTAATAATATTTAATAAAAATAATAAAGTTAATAATATTTTGCTATGTCTATCAGAGAGGTAATGTGGTGCAGTGGATAGAGAACTAGCTGAAGAGTGGGGCTTGTATTCAGGTCCCACCTCTGATAGATACTGCATTACCTTGGGGAAGTCAACTTCACCTCTTAGTGTCCCCAATCAACTCTCTAAGACTAAATTGCCAAGAGGGTGTCAATCTTTATTGGTAGAGGGAATTTCCTCATCCAGAGTTCCCTAGACTAATGAAATCACAGGTTCAGTAAAAATTAAAAAAAAAATCTATTGTAATATAGACATAGGACATGTCATCCTTTTCACAGAAAATCAATCAGTAGAGCAAACAACTTTTTACATGAACTTTTGAAATGGTAAAAGGTCACTTTTTAGTTCTGAATTTAACTGTTCTAAGAAAATGTCATTAGGCTTTTTTGGCTTATTTTTTTCCCCATAGAAAACAATATTCTTTGACATTTTATTGGAACTTTTTGTCTCATTATTTCAAAGTAGTGAACCAAAATTTATCCTCACAAATTTCCTATGGGGCATAACAATTAATTACTGTCCTAGTCTTTGGTTGGATGGCAGATCAGAAAGATTAAAGGACTTGTCTAATTTGACACAAGCGAGTCTGTAGTCAGAGCTGAGAATGGGATGCAGGTCCCTGGTGTAATCATTAGATCAGCCTTCTCCTTTTTTTACTTTTAAAATGTTTCTATTTTATTGTACAAAACCAACATATTTGTTCCTAAGGCTTGTTGCATAAAAGGATAGACTTGCTAAGCTTCATGGATACGTTGCAATGGCTTTCTTAGTTCATGAAAATATGAAAATCTCTCTCTCTCTCTCTCTCTCTCTCTCTCTCTCTCTCTCTCTCTCTCCTCTCTCTCTCTCTCTCTCTCCCTCTTGTGTTTGCGAAGCTACTAATATTATTCCTGAGAAGGGCAAATAATTCTTTTTTTCTTTGTTTCCACAAGCTGTTGTTTTCAAGTTTCGTAATTATACCAGCATGATCAAATATACTATTCTTATTATTTCTAATTAGACGAACTTAGATGCATATTTTGTATGTCTTTAGGGAGCCTGATCCCTAGATTGGGAGGAAATTACATGATTGGCCTGAGGGAAATGATAAAGACAAATTATTTCATATTCATGCCATATAAAAAGCATAGTAGGTACAATTTAGACTGTAGCACAGAGAATTTGGCATTAATGGAAACTTTTTCTTAGCATTGACATTAGAAAGGAAATGAGCATTTATTACATGTCTATTATGTGGCAGACGTGCTAAATGCTTTAAAATGCTTTCTCATTTGAGTTTCACAATAGCTCTATTATCCCCATTATTTTTTTTTACAGATGAAGAAACTTAGGTAGGCAGAGTTTAAATGACTTCCACAGGATCACACAGCTAGTAAGTGTCTGAGGTCTAATTTGAACTCCGGTCTTTCTAATTCCAAGCCCAGCATTCTATCCACTATGCCACCTAGCGGCTTCTAATTGAAAATGAATGATAAATTGGTCAGAGTTATTGAAAGTCAAGTTCTCAGCTTCAACACTACCTGAGATATCAGATTATTTCAGAATTGGAAGGAACCCTCACAGGCCAACTAGTTTATCCTGAAGAATAAACCTCTCTACAACTTCAGTACTATGGGTATGCATTTTCTTCTTGAAGATCCCAGTAAAGGGCACTAGGTCTTCACACTGCTCCCTCAAACAGCTCTGTTTACAACAGCTGTGTTGGGAATTTTTTCCATAGATAGAATTTGCCCCTCTTTGACTTCTCCCTAGTATTCCTATTTCTCTTGTTCTCCAAAGTAAACAAATCAATTGCCTAGCCCTATTTGAAGACAGCTATCATTTAACTCCTAAGTCTTCACTTTTTTCAGATTAAACACCATTAATTCTTTCAACCAATGCTTGTGTGACAGACACCATGGCCACTCTTTTCAGGATTCATTCTTTAGTAAAATTTGATGTTGCAAATCAACATAGTAGACTAGTTGTCAGCTATTTGGCCATGACAGAGAGTAGTGCAGGGATATCACTTTCCTCCTTCTATATAGGAGGCCTCTTGTTCATGCAGCCTAAAATTTCATTAATATTTTTGGCTGTCATTAAACAATTAGCAATCATTTATTCAAGCACCTGTAATTTGTCAGGCACTGTGCTAAAAACTGAAGACTTAAAGACAAAGATGAAACAGCAATCCCTGACCTGGAGCTTACATTCTCTTAGAGGAGATAAGCTTATGAGCATGTAAGATAATAGAAGGCAATTTAAAAGGTGGCATTTGAGCTGAGTTTTGAAGGAGCAAGATATTCTAAGGAATGGAGGTGAGTAGGAGCTGCATTCCAGGCATGATGGTCTGTCACTACAAGGGTGTGGAGTGGGAGATAGAGAGCTATATTGGAGGAACTACAAAATCAGTTTGTTCGAATTGTAGATTGTGGGAAGGGAATTAAGAAGAGCTTTCTATTCATTCTCTATTATATTTCACATGAGCTTTTGTCCACCCATACCTCAGCCCTCTAAATTTGATTTTCAGGCATATGATGTTTCACTCCTTTCTATTCAATTTTATCTAATTAATTTTGTTTTGACCAGTGTACTACTGCTTTGTTTTGTTTTTTAGCTCCAAGTATGTTACTCAACCATATGGTCTTTTCTTCCAAGTCTAGGAAGGAAGACTTCATTATCTTCTTAGTGGAGTGAAAGAAACAAATGTTATTTTGCCACTTTAAAATAATTTGAAATTAAAAATAACTTTAAAATTTAAAATAACTTTAAAATACATTTGATTTAATTTACAAAAAAATAAGACAAGCTTATTTAATCATATTGTAATTATTTCTACCATTTTAGAATTATCATCCCTTTATATACTGAGAATCTTTATTTACTCTTAATGAAAATTTCTATCTGAAATATAGCAGCTGACAGACACTTGTTATATTGACTTCAACTTAGGTCTTCCTGGCTCCAAAGCCCCCCATTTATCCATTATACAACATTGCTTCCCTTAGCATATATAATTTGAGAGGAAGTTCTCTCTAGCCTCAAACTATCCATTCCATATAACCACTGTCAGATTTCCTAAAATTGTGCCATTAGAATTATATTTTTTGTTAAAGAAATCTCTCAAATGATATATTTTTAAAAATATGAATATACCTAGAATTGGTTTTGTTATTAATTCCTAAATCTGAATTATATTCAAATCTTCTTTCTCCTGATGGTCAGCTGAGTTTTGATAGAGTAAGAAATAAGGATAATTAGTTTTGAGGGCTATCGTAATGATTGAGAAATACTGGCTTGATCAGGGGTACTGAGGCAAATAATGTAGTCACTGATTGGAGATAACAAGAGTCACCAGACATAGAGAGGGAAGGATTATAAAGATGAGGGCTGGTGTTGGGGATAGAAGATTGAGAAAGACAATTTCCACTTACTAGAAAAAGGGATATAGAGGTAATCCTGATTGTAATGACTCTGAGATATCTTTCTAAAGATATTTGGGCATACGACTAACACCAATATAGTTTATGTTCCTTCTTTAGCTAATTTTTTTTTATTTTAGAGGATATAATTCAGTTTGCTTTATATCTGAATCTGTTTAATGAATTACTGTGTTGACACTATGCTTTAAATATTTTATGCAATTAATTTTGATAACATATTTACTTTCCAAGGGTATTTAATGTTCTTTGAATCAAAACCCCAGGTTTAGATCAATCTTTATCCCCTCTCCAGTTACCTAACCATAATATCATAGTTTTGAGCTAGAAAAGACCTCAGAAGCCAACCAGTTCAATGTTCTCATTTTATATCTGAGAAAACTGACCTAGGGGCTTGAAATGGCTTTTCTTAGGTCACATAGGTAGTAAGCAACAGAGATAGATATGGTCAGATGACCTGAATTCAAATCCTGATATTTACTAATTACAGAACTGTGGACATTCCTTTCAACTTTTCTGGGACACAGTTTCATAATTTCTAAAATGGATGTAATTATACTTGCATTATTGATTTCACAGAGCTGTTGCTAGTAAAGGACTTTGTTAACCATAAAGTGCTACATAAATGTGATTTTAAAATTGTTATTATTGAGTATTTTACCTCTTTGAAGAATCTCTGAGATGATTAAAGATAATAGGTGAAATTCTTCAATAGTTATCTTGAACAGATAAGTGTGGTTTTTTCTTTGTAAACTTGCCTTTGGTGAAATCTTCAGAAAACTTCATATCATATTGCATCAATTTTAAATTGGTTCATACTGTTCCAATCCTTCCTTCTCGAAGGATATGTTGCTCCCTAAAGATAACAGAGAATTTGAAAAGTAACTACTCTGGTTATCTCTTGACCTATTGACACTTGGACATTCTTTCAATGTTTTTTTTTCCTCGAAAGGAATCTTTAAGTAGATTATGTAATTTTCCAATAAAATTCTCAAACTCTGGAAAAGTTATTGAACAGGTCCATTGAGAGAGAACTAAAATGATCAAAAGGGATGGAGAAGCTTCTTTTTAAAGGTTAGAATAAAAGGAAAACAAATGATTCCAATCTGGAAAGTTAGAGGCTGATGAGCAATATATTTCAAAATTACAAAGGGGATGGAGAGAATGAACTTAAGCTTGACTGTCACATCTCTGATGATTACAACTCTGGGTCAAGAAATTTGCAAGGAAGTTTTAATTTACACTTATTTATGCTGTTCTCTTATGTTGTCACAATAGTCATTTCTTAAGAAACACCTCAACAAAATACCCCATTTCTTGAAAGTAGTTGCATAAATCTTCCTAAAGGCATATTTAGGACAGACAGTACATGCTATTTTGGCTTCTGTAGTTTGTTGATTGCTACCAGAAAGGATGATGTGTGCATAAACTTTGATAGTAGGAAATCGACATTTTCTGTTATGTTTGAGCTGAATCGTGTTGACTCCTAGTGTTTTTTTTTCATTTAGTTCTAATAGTATTGTTAAAATTTTACTTCCTGTGACTATCTTCTCTTGGTTCTGCTTTTTTCATTTTGTACCAGGGAGGTCAGAGTCTCTTTCATAGATGCAAAACTGTAGAGGACCTTAGAAGCCTTGAGTCTAATCTCCTTCTTTACAAAATAGGAGACTCATAGAAGTTAAGTGACTTGCCCAGGGGCCACACAGCCGAAGTAGGATTTATTTGATTTCAGGCTTTCCTGACACCAATCCTAGAGTTCCATGCACTGTTCTAGGACACTTTAAGACAAATGAAAGGAAGTGTTACTTAACATTGTAGGTAAAATCATAAGAATTGCGTTACTGAGAGAGGTAGTCCTGGAATTAATTAAATTTATTTTAGATAAAAAATATTAAATAACACCATTATTAAATAGAATGTAAGTATTTTTAGTTTATGTCCCTGCTCACCTTTGTATTTTAATTTTAGCATCCTAGAGAATGGTTATGCTCATTCACAAAACAGTGAATAGAGAGTTCTGGGCCTAGAATAAGAGAACTTGATTCGAATTTGGCCTCAGTTATTTTGCTAGATGCATGACTAGGGCAAGTCATTTAACCTCTACCTGCCTGTTTTCTCAACTATAAAATGAGGGTAGTAATAGCACCAACATGGCAGGGTTATTATAAAGACCAAATGAGAGCCTTACAAAGTACTTAGGATAGTATCTTGAACATAGTAAGCACTTTACAAAGAAGCAAATTACAAAACTGAATGCACCATTGGTGAGACAGAGGAAAGCACTTGCTATCATATATTCTGATTCTTTTCAGAGGTATTATGACTATTTAGGAGGAAGTATCAAATAGTAAATGGACTTTTGATCTTTCCTAGATGTATGTTTTTCACATCTGTAAAAGGGACATAATAACAACTGTAGTAACTATTTCATAGATTTTTTTTGTGAAGATCAAATAAGATAACTAATATAAAGTACTCTGCTACCTTTAAAATGCTGTTTAGGTGGTGACTATTTTATCATAATTTCAAAGTTAAGACATCAAAGGTCATCTATGCCTACCTAAAAATAAGGAATCTCCCTCTTAAATGTCCTCAGCAAATAGTCATAGAGCCTCAATTAAAAAAACCTCTACTGATGGAAAAAAACCTACTATTTCCCAAGGCAGTCTATTTAACTTTCAAATGAGTCTAAATTTTAGAAAACCTTTTCATATATTGAGCTAAAATTTGCTTCTTTGCATCTTTCATCCATTGTGCCTATGCCTGCTCTCTAAGTTGGCTAGAACGAATTTATTAAATCTTCCCTACATCATTCCTTCAACTATTTATATAATTCTCATGCTTCCCTTAACTTGCACAAGCATGCTAGAGCCAGCTTTTATCAGCTTGGGAGAGCCAATTGTTAAATTTTCTGTGTGAATATTTACAACTTGGAGGTAAATGATACAAATCATGGCCAGATTTATGGTTTTGTTGATTGTCTAGACTTAAGTGAATGATGGAGAAAATGTTAATAATATAGATTAAACTCAAAAATTTGTTGTATGTTTTTTTTTCTTGGAAAGAAGTTGTTAAATATTTATCAGCACACTCATCCCTAAATCTTTTCCCCAAGCTATTCACGCCTACTTTCCTTGCCTGATCTTCATATACATGGTCCTTAGTCCCTCATTATTTTGGTTAGGTTACCCTACTTTTGCCCTTGTCTAGTTTGTCAATATCGTTCCTAAAATGTAGTACATAAAATTTAACAGAATGTTCAGTGTATCCTCCGACCAGAGCAGAGATAAACATTTCCTCTCATTCTGTTCACTGTCTCTGATGCAACCTAAAATCATGTTGGTTTTATTGATTCCTACATTAAGCCTTTGATTCAGAATGAGTTGCAAACCCTATATTCTTCTCAATATAACTATTAGAAAGCAAGCATATATTCAACATTCTTTACCTGCTATGCTTAATCTTTGTTATTTAATTGTTTTCAGTCATGTCCCTCTCTTCATGATCCTTTTTGGGGTTTTCTTGGCAAAAATACTGGAGTAGTTTGCTATTTCCTTATCCAGCTCATTTCATTTTACAGTTGAGGAAACTGAGGCAAACAGGATTAAATGATTTTCCCAGGATCACATAGTTAAGTATCTGTCTAAATCCAAATTTGAAACCATGTATTCCTGACTGCGGGCCCAACATTGTATTCATTGTGCCACCTAGCTGCCCCAACATTCAACCTATTAGATTTTTTTTTAATACATTAAAATTTTTTTTAGATTCAGGTCTTTATTTTATGACACTTAATCTTCATCTGATGTTTTTCCTGTGTCTCCCAGATTTGTGCCCCTGCAAGTCTGGGCAGTTAGGTGGCACAGTGGATCGAGTGCTGGGCTTGCAGTCAGGGAAGACTTATCTCCATGAGTTTGAATCTGGTCTGTTACTTACTAGCTATGTGACCCTGAGCAAATCACTTAACCCTGTTTGCCTCAGTTCCTCATCTGTAAAATGAGCTGGAGAAGGAAATGACAAACCACTCCAGTATCTTTGCCAAGAAAACCCCAAATAGGGTAACAGAGTTAGGCACAATTGAAAATGACTGAATAACAACAACATGTCTGAAAAGCATGGCATTCACATCTTTTTGGTTTTATAAGAGCCCTTTATGTTATAAATGTTAAATCAAACAAGGCAAATATAGTTCCCTATGGCAGAACACTACAGACCTCTCTCCAAGTTTGCCTTGATGCATTAATAACTAAACTTTGTATTATATTCATTCTCTTTTGAATCTACATAAAGGCTTTATTATTTATTTTCTATCTTGTCTACAAGGATTACATGAACAACTTTTTCCAACTGATTTCATGAAATATATTTTTACCTAGCTATTCCTATAATCTAACAGTTTAATAACCTTGTCCAAATGGAAATGAGTTGTTGGCTTTTTGTGATGACCTTTCCAAATAGTTACAAACATTGTGGTCTAACAATATAAATCACATTCTCCAAAAACAAATCTTAAAATTCTGTTCACTACTTCAAGTCACCTTTCTCTTCTGAAGCCCCTAACTTACAGATGTAGCAGTGATGAAAATACTGCAAGTGTCCTTAGAAATGTTGAATTCTTTCTGGTGCTATCCCCTTTCCTTGCTCTCCCCTACCCATCCCATATAAATCACCAGAAGTGAATTGTGGTGGTCAGATTTGATAAGTCTCAGGTGGCTATTATTGATCTGATATCATAGCTCATTCACCCTCCTCCTCCTGATCTGATATCCTAGAATATATCTCTTTGCATCCTAAATTATTTGGACTGGAAGTAATCAAGGTTCTAACAAAGAAGTGTCAATGGAATAGCTTTATTCATACAGCTACATAGGACAGCTGATTTATAATTGTATATGTCTTATAAATTTTAAGATAGAAGGTTTATGATCTTTTTTTTAATTCCCCACAATAACCAGCATGGTGTGAAGTCCACAGTGGGTACTCAATTCTTTTTAGTATGAATGTGAAAAGTCCACTGACTTAGAAATCAGGAAATCTAAATTCTACTCAGAAACTTGCCACTATCTATCTAGCTCATTTTACCTTTACAAACTTTGGTTTCTTCTTCTGCAAGATAAGGGCATTGGTGTTTTTTGTAGTTTTTTTTTTAATCTTGTCTAAAATTCTAGACTTCTATAAACCTAAGACATACTTAGGACACCCAAAGGCAAAGGATATTAGTACAAATGTGTACATTTTCTGTATGTATTGAATAAATTTCCAGCAAATTCGTACTATGCTCAGAATATACTTGAATTATTTAAAATAGTTCCTTACACCAGTCAATTTTAGTGATAAATATTTTATTTTCTATTCTAAATATGTGTATATTAAGATCATTGGATCATAGACCCAGACTGTAAAGGGTATTCAGAAGAAATATAGTTTAACTCCTTCTTGCCCCTCCCCATTGGATTTTTGCTGATCAATTTTTTTATATATTTACTTCAGTGATATAGCAAGAACATAAGTACAAATATTTATCTCCAACATTCTCCCATATGCCAATCCCTGGGGAGAATGGGCTTAAGCACAACAGAATTTTTATATAGCCTTTGCCTCCCCAAGTTCATGTGTAGATAAGTAATGGTTAAGCATCTCTGCTTCTGCTGAGCTAGGTCAAGCAAATCATTTAGAAATTTGCTCTTCACTGTCTCTTGTTCTCCTGAAATTCAGACTCTCCCAAGGTTCTGTTCACTACCACCATCCTTTACTTAACCTAGGAGAGAACAAATACATAGAGGCAAGGAACAGAGGCTTATTCACCGGTTAAATGTTAGTTTGGATGGAAAGGCTTGAGGTCTCTCCTTATCTACAAGACGGTAGCATACCTTTCTCACTAGAACTCAGTCAAGGTAGGAAGAGGCAGAGCAGTCCAACATTTTTGTACAGATAAGGAAGATAAGGCCCAATAAAGTAAAATGACTTGTCCAAAAGGCTGTGTCATGATCAGTATTTAAATCAAGATCCTTTGGCTCCTGGGCCAGTATATTTTTTCCCTCTTTCTGTTTATTTCACACCAGGCTGCACCCATCTGAATTTCTCCATCATGCCTTCAGTGCCTTATCACCCCACTCCCACTTTTCAGCTTCCTTTTAAATGTTGTCTTCTCCATTAGAATATAAGTTCCTTGAGGACAGAGATTGTCTTTATTTTTGCTGTATTTGTATTCCCAGCAGTTAGTACAATAGCTATAATATAGTAAGCACTTATTAAATACTTTTTTACTGACTTACTGACATATTGGCCTACTGTTTCAAGTCTTTGATCATTTCTACCATTTGGACTTTGGATGTGGCACATAAATGGTTATAAGGAATGAATGAATTTATTTTATTTTATGTCTTCCCAGAATGATATGATCATGGATTTATACCTTGGCAAAATCTACGTATTACCTATTTTTATGTGATCATAAAGCCATGAAAGTGCGATGGGTTTGACATAAACAGAGGCCATCTAAAATGGTATCATCCACATCGGAGATACTGGGGAACTACTTCTGGGAGATGGTAAAATTGGCACAACCATGGATATTCTGTTCTGGCCTATGATATGCTTAGGAATGGCCTTATTCCATTGGCTGTGTATCCAGAATAGACTATTCTTTAAATCTAACTGAGATAGAACAGTATGTTTTTCCCTAAAACTCTTTTTCTGAGGGAAAAGAACTCCTTCATTCATAAGTTAACACCTTGTGCTGAAGGAGGAGAGACCTTAGGGTCACTCTTCTCTCTCACCTATACACAGGCTTAGGCCAGACGATCTTGAGAAATGGACCTAAGATTCTGGCCTTTTTTGAGCCTCTCTTTTTCACTTCTACATTCAAGAAGTAAAGTTCTTAGCCTTGCAGTTCAAGACACAAAGATTCAAGAGTCTAGAAATCCAGGCAGAGTTCTGTAGTTATCCCAGCAAGGAAATATTGAGTAGCAGGGGTCCAAGACCCCAGCCAGTGGTACTTTGTACTTCAATGTGTTGGGATTAATAATCTATAGTGATTGAGTTAAAGGTGTGAGCCTTTCCCCAGAGACTGATGTGATGGAGGAAGTTGATGCCCCCAAGCTTTTGGGGGGAAATGTGTGTATGTTCTTGCTTTAACTTTCAAGTAAAAATCTTTTTTTATAAAGATCTGATGTTAAGTGGTTAAATGAAAATGGGGTGCTAGTCACTGAGCCCTTTAAAATTTAAGAGATTATACCTGGTGGAGGCTTAAGCCAATGGATGAGAAAAGATACTTCCCCAAACTCCTTAGAATATCAGAGGTATAAAATGTAGGAGGCCTAGCCCTCAGACAGGGGGCCAGAAAAAAGACAATAATACAAAATTAACATAATTACATAGTAACGTCTTCTAAAAACTAAAGACTACATATGCTGCTCCTATTGTAAGTGAATACTTATCCTTGAATTATTATTACCTGTAAGCCCTCTTCCTCAGTTTTCTCTCCATAACAACAGAACCATTGCTAGATTAGATATAGGAGGAACCATATAAAGATAATCTAATCCAGCCTCTTTTTATGGAATTGAGATAGAGTCCAAGGACTTCCTTAAGGTCACACACCTAGTTAATGGCATTAAAATTCTGTATTTGCATTCCCTCATTCTACCAAATATGAACAGAAGTAGAAAATAAATTAATTGGTTTGAGATTTTATGTCTTTTCCTTGGACAATTGAATAGATTGCCGCTGTCACTCCACAGATGGAGAGAGTTTTGCTGCTTTTGTCATACATTTATTTTTCTTCTGACTGACTGATCATCATATTATAGAGCCAGAATCTAGACATTCAGGATAAACAATCATCCTTGTTTGAAAGGAGACCCAAAAGCCATTGAGATGCCAGGACTGGAGGCAGAGTCAGAAGTATACACAGATGGCAGCATCTATACAGATGTGTTTCAGAGGGGGAATAAATTTATCTCTTGAGCATGAGTAAGATCACTCTATTGCCTATGAGCAACATTGTGTAACTGCTTGAGATATGCACCTGCACTCATGTCTCAAGGTGGCAGAATTAGAAATGAGAAGGGCATCCCTATTTGAGTCATCAGCTATCAACCTGCAGGCTATGTTCCATGTGTCTCTCAGAAATGGAACTGAAGCCAGCGTTCTCTCATAAACAAGTTTATTCACTAGAATAAACATCTCGTCTTCATTTCATAAAACCATAAGCAAAAAATGTAAATGCATATAGTTAAACCTTATGCTGGTTCTGTTCCCTTTGAAACTGTGTAGTGAACTGTTCAAAAGGTTTTTTCTAGTTGTATTTAAAATATTGAAGAGGAATGGGTTTGAAAAGAATTCCATCAGCAGAAAGCCAGTTTGTCTGACAGATTCAGTGGAAGATGATGTTGGCAAATAATATCCCATTAAGTGGGGGAAAAAAATGGAGAGAACTACTAATAAAAACAAGGTGAGCTCTTTTTTTCCTGTCTTATGCAAATATAGCCCTGAGCTCTTACAAGGGAATGGGGTGAAGCTTCCTGTCACTCAGCATCAAAGCTGCAAGGCAGCAGAAACAGACACACATACTTTAGTCACTTGCCTGCTTTTCCATGGTGAAGGGAAAAGCCAGGGCACAGGGATGAGAACAGGGTGGACAGAAGCCACATTCCCCACTTTGTAATTCTCTGTGTTGGTGAATCAGTCAAATGCAGAGCCTACAAAGAAAACAACTCTGCCTTTTTAGTGGAAATAGCATTAGCAAACATTAATTAGAACACAGGTGCTTAACCTGGAGTCTGAACTTTTTTTCCCCCATGTATTGATAAGTTTTATAATTTTGTTTCCTTTGTAATCCTATGTTTATGTATTTAATAATATTAGTCTAGTTGGCAGAGTAGATAGACTGCTGAGACTGGAATCAGGAAGACATGAGTTCATATTTGGCCTTATATACTTATTGGCTGTGTGACAAAGGGGAAATCACTTAATCTCTGCTTGCCTCAGTTTTCTCAGCTATAATATGGGGATAATCTTATTCATCTTTCAGGGTTGTTGAGAGGATCAAATGGGAAAATAATTGTAAAGCCCTTAGCACAAAATGTTAGTTATTATTATTATTATTATTATTATTATTATTATTACTACTACTACTACTACTACTACTACTACTACTACTATTATTAGTTCAAGAAGGTGTCCATAGGCTTCATAAGACTGCCAAAGGGATCCATGACACAAAAACAAAAGACTGTGAGCTCCTGATTTTAAAAGAAAGCAGAAGGAGAGAGAGCAAGATGGCAGAAGTTTTGGGATGAGCTCTATGAAGAGTTATTACCTAATTGGTGTCTCTGGTTTCCCTACGGCATCTTCAGGTACAAAAACAACAGCAACAACAAAAAACCCAAGGAGGTCTGTATGTAACTTTTGGATATGTGCCTGATGGTAAACATCTCCTTAGGCTCCTGGTAAAAGGGCAGCGCTAAATGCAAGTTTGGAAATAGGCATTTAGATTGGGAGGTATCTACTAGTTCTGATTTAGCTTAAAAGAAATCAAGAAACAAGAGAGGAAACAAAAGCTGAGTCAAGCCTTTAAAAGAACTGTAAGCTGTTAATGCTGGAAAGAATATTAAGGATCATCTAATTTTGCTCAACTTATAAACATAGAAACTATCACAGAGACACAAATGACCTGCACAAGGTCACATGGCTGGTTAGTGATAATTGCTTTTTTGTGGTTGTTATTACTTGCTCCAAATGAAGTCTTTTCTCATTGTTTATGTGCTGGCAGATATAATTTAATTTATATAGTCTGTTAATTAATAGAGATTTTAAAAAAGAGCTGGAATATTATAGTTGACATCTATATTGCCACAACCACATTACCAGAAGAAATAGATGAGTCAATGGTAGCAAATAAATGTGAACAGCTTCTAGTAATTATACCTTTGAACAGCAGACAAAGATAGGGAAGACAAAAGGAAGAAATATCTCTTGACGTGTATTCAGGTAGGTCAACTGAGTTTAGTCATAGAAAACATTGCAGAACACTGTCTAGTGCTTTACCCATCCACATTCACCTTTCATAATGTCAATATGTCAAGCATCTGTGATTCTACTGGTATGGATGCTCTTCCTAGCAAAGCAAATTGCAACCTTTGTAGGATTTATTAGATTTTCTCCCCAAGAGTCATGGTAGCCAAAAGACTCATCACTTCATAGCCAAGCTTAATTGAGTTAAGCTGTCCTTATTTCTTAGGCACAGTTTATTGTTGGTACTGTGACTGAAGCCTTGACATCTGGATGTGACCTTACAGAGTTTACTCTGTTCTTATAACTCCTACTAGAATCTAGGATCACTTTTATACTATAATCGGGCATCCAAGGAAGAATTTAGAAGTGGGTAGATTCCTACATCTTAGACTATGAAAGTAAGTTTATTTTTTCTAAATCTTAGTTTTTAATAACTTTTCCACCTATCATCTTCATTTCCTTATATATCACTCCTTACCAAAAGAGCCATTCTTTAGCAAAAAAAATTGAGGAGAAAAAGCTACTCAGAAAAGATGATTAACACATCAATCATATATACAGTAATCCATATCCATACTCTCTATTGCTGCGAAGAGATTAGTTTCATTTTCTAATTCCCTTTATATGATTTTATTGAGGCCTTTTTTTACATCACCATAATTTCTACCAGTATGAATTCCACTTACTGTTCTAGAAAGCCATCCTGTTTAACAAACAGCATTTGTTAAAGATTAAAAAAATTAAAAAAAAGAATTATCGGCATAACTGTTCAACACATAAAAAAGTGTGAAATATGTGCAATGTACAATACTAATGTACTTTCTACCTTTTCAAAATGGTGAAGTGATGTGTCTTCTCATTTCTTTTCTTGAGCCATACTTCTTTCTAATGTTGCAGTATTCATTTTGGAAATTTCTGTTTTTTTTTTTTTGCTTATATGGTTGTAGGCATCTTTTTTTGGGGGGAGGTCTCACATTTCACTCTGCATCAGTTCATGTACATCTTTGCATGCTTCTCCATATTAATCAAATTCAACATTTCTCTCAACAGTGTTATATCCTATTACATGTAGTTTAATTTGTTTAACTATTTTCCAGTTGATGGACATCTATTTCATCTCCAATTCTCCACTATCATAAAAAAAATAAATCTGCTATATTTTGGTATATATGAAGACTTTCTTTTTATCGGTGATCTCCTTGGGCTAAAAGACTAGTAATGGAATCTCTGGATCAAAGTATATAGGCATTTTAATCACATTATTTGAGTAATTCCAAATTTGTTTTTTAAAATGGCCATACTGTTTTGCAGCTCAATCAACAATGCACCTGTACATCTACGTAAAAACAATTTCAACATTGACTATTCCCATCTTTTAACATTTTTGACAATTTATAGGATCTGAAGTAAAACCTCAGTTTTTTTTTGTTTTGTTTTTAAGAGCTGCTTTTCCCTAATTATTAGTGACTTGGAGCATTCTTTCCTATAACTGTTAATAGTTCGCAATTTTTTTTGAGAATGGTTTGTTCATATCCCTTGACTATTTATCTATTGAGGAAAAGTTTTTGATTATATATACTTTATATATAATATTTAATATCAGTTATATCAAGATAATACATTAATATCATACATTATGCTTTTATTAATATTGGATATGACACCACATTAATAACAGTAGCTATATATTATAGTATATGTTACATATTAATATCTCTTAAATTTTACATACGTTTTATACTTGACCTTTACCAGATAAATTTATCACCAAGTTTTTTCTATTCTCATGCATTCTTGTCCTGTGTGCTTCATCTTTGTGCAGAAGCTTTTAAACTTTGTATAATCAAAGATAATCTAATTTAATTTCTATAATTGCCTCTATTTCTTGTTTGATTAAGGATGCCTCTATTCCATTTGTGTGAGAGATATAATTTGATTCTCTTCTAATTTTTATAGCATGATCTTTAATATCAAGTTCAGGTATCAATTTAGAATGTATGATGTAATATGGTATAGGGTGTTGGTCTAAGTGTAATTTGTCAGACTGCTTTCAAGTTATCCTAGTAATTTTTATCAGAGAGAGATTCTTCCTAAGTAACTTGTGCTTTACAGCTTATTGAATATTGTTTCTGAATGTCTCTTGTCTATTCTGTTCTGTTGATCTTTTTGCCTCTGTCTCTTTCTCTGTGTCTTTCTCAACAATACAGAGGGTTTTGATGACTATTGCTTGATAATATAGTTTGAGTTCTGGAAGCACCATTTCTTCTTTGTCCCAATCTCTTCTCATTATTTCTTTTGATTTTTTAACAAATGCATTTTTTATTTTATCAAGTTCTATAAAGTAACCCTTTGATAATTTGATTGGTATATTAACTTTGGAAGTATTGCCACTTTTGCTATATTGACATCCAACTATGAGCACTGAATATTGCTCCAGGTATTTAAGTTGTTATTTATTTAAGGAGCGTAGTATAATTGAAACCATATCCATTGTGCATATATGCCTTAGCGTGCACGTACTTTAGTAGATTGATTGGCCAGAAATCATATGCATTTTTTTGAAATGGGACATCCATTTCTATTAGTACCTTTTAATAATCTTGTTATTATATAGGTGAGCTATTTTTATGGTTTATTTTGAACCCTGAAACTTTGCTGATGCTATTCATGGTCTCAATTAGTATCTGCTGATTAAGTAGAATTTTTTAAGTAAATCATCCTATCCATCCTATTCAATAAGTTGAAAAAGTTTCATCTCCTCTTTGCCTGTACTTATACCTTTAATTTCTTTCTTTTGTCTAATTTCTGCCCTTAGCATTTCCAGAACTACATAAAAAATACTGGAAAAGGTAGGTATCCTTGCTTTACTCCTATATTTGTTGGTAAAAGTTCTACTGAATTCCCATTGCAAATGATCCTTGCTTGTCATTTTAGATACTTTTTATGATACCAAAGAAATCCCTCTATGCCTACACTTTTAAGGATTTTTTTTTAAACACAGATGAGTGTTGTATTTCATCATCAAAGACTTCCCTGATCTATGAGATAATCATGTGGTCTGGGATGTTTTGACTGCAGCTCCCTTCCTGTGGGGAGGAGAGTGATGCTAGGTTACAAGTTGCATATGCAAATAACTAATCAATTATTTGACTGTCTTAGTTCTTTCCCCCCACATTATACTCTATTGTTCAAGACAAATCTTTTGTTTAGCTGTCCACTTACATTCTGTGATTTAAGAAATGTCAAAAGATGAGCCATCTATTCACCCATCCATCCCCAAAATATTTTCAATTTTTCTCCATGTGTGAAATTTCTGCTAAGACATGTTTATTTGATGGTCACAACCTGTCCTGAGTCTACCACTTTCTAGCCTAGTGAAGTTGAGGGAATCATTTGACTTCTGTGATTCTCAGTTAACTCATCTGTAAAGAGGGGAAAATAGTATCTGTACTACATACCTTATAGTCACTGTGAACAGAGAAAGACACACACACATACATACACAGAGATTATGGAGTGTGTAAAGCCTCCCTCAAAACAGTGGGAGAATGTCAAAACACATATAGACACATGCATCAAGTTTTTAGAAATAAAATGTATAATTTTACAGAGTGTCTGGATTCAAGGATCCCAAGTCTCAGTACTAAGTATTCAATTCTAAATTCAATACTTAGTGCCCTCATACAACACAGTCATTTTGTTTGGGAAAATATTATTCTGCTTAAGTGGGCATGCACCACAGGCAGTCAATGACACCTTATTTTTCCATGGGTAGGTGTTTCTATCCATGTTTTCTGTAGCTAAATGTTACATTGAGAGAATCACTTTCTAAATAAAATGTTATCTATTATTAAAATGAATATGCCTTTATAGTTGTGCTTAATAATTGAATTATTCAATAGTCATTATGTTATGCTATTAATCTCCACTGGGAAGTCTTGAGTTGCCTCCACAGCCCCTAATGTTGTAATCATAAATATTTCTGTTGGATGGGGTTGTACTTATTTTCCAAGGTGACAACTGAGCTGACAGAGCTGACAGCCATTCACTTAGCTTCTTACTGCTTTCATGCCAGCCCGCTTTATCCTGACAGCTGTATCAGCAGGCCCTTCTGCTGCTTGTGCTGATAAAGCCTTCTAAATGCAAGCAGCCAATAGAAATCACTTGATGATATGTACATTATGCTATGCACTAGAGTTTTCATGAAGCTGATCCTGATTACACAGAAATAATTCCACAGAAGGTTGTGATATTAGATAGATTAGGATTTCACATTTGGTTTTAGAAACCTAAGGGATTATCTCTTCAAAATGAACAAGCACATATTCTTAAACTTTTGAAGGAAGAAGTAAGTTTATATTGGAACAATGCTGTCAAACAGGGAAGTGAATGGGTATTTTTTCTCTTATGCTATATATAGGTAGGAGGCCCAATTTACGATTTTGAAAGATTGATAACATATGCTTTTAGCTAGGACTGAGTTCAGGCCAAATAATGAGGAAATTATTCCAAGCTCTTAACTTTGTGCTCTTTTCTCACCTTGATATCTCCTCCCTCCTTAGGCACTTCAATTTCTTTCATTTTCTTGAAAGTGGAATTCATATAAATTGGCATTCTGTTTTCAAGAAAGGATCTGAAACTCATTCATAGTAAAGACTAAATGAGAAATAACAGTTTTAGGCTTAACCTCTCCCAGGATGATTTGTAGCTTATATTCCCTCAAACTCCTAAGAGGTAATTACAGCGGAAATTCATGTAAAATGAGGGAGATTTGACAAAACATTTCAACTGGTAGTCACTTCTTAATCTCTGATTTCTCCAACCCACTAGGCTAGACCTCATGTGACAGACATATCTGTCATTTGGCACTTTGGATTCCTCTTAGACTTGTTAGGACCTGCCAGAACTTCTGATTCAAGGTCACTAGGTCAGTGGTTGTTGCCCAGTCATTTCAGTAGTATCTGACTCTTTGTGACTCCATTTGCAGTTTTCTTGGCAAAGATACTGGAGTGATTTGCCATTTCCTTTTCTAGCTCATTTTACAGATTAGGAAACTGAAACAAACAGGGTTAAGTGACTTGCTCAGGGTCACACAGCTAATAAATGTGTGAGACTGCATGTGAACTGGGGTCTTCCTGACTCTAGGCCTAGTGCTCTAACCACTGTACCACCTAGCTGGGTCAGAGAGCCAACCAAATAAGATTTCAGTGGAAACAGATGTTTATAAGAAACAAAAACTGAGGTTATATAAAGAAGTAGATGACAAACACAAGTTTTCCCCAAATATAAGGAATAGGATCTCCATCTCCCAAATGGGCCTTCAAGTTCTTAAATATGTACTGGGTATAGAATAACTTTTATTTTATCCCATAGAAAATGAAAGAAGACAGAAAGAGGCACAGAGAATACAAAAAGAAAAAAAGAGTCAAACAGTCCTAGGAAGAATTGAACCCTGGCATTATCCTAGGACATTGTGCTGAGTTTCTCTTCTCTAGAAATCTCTCCAAGAAATTTAGTTTCACCATATTTAGACTCTCCCTGGAAAGTGAACACACAGTAAGGGACTGTTAAACAACCAATTCTCTTCCAGTTGGACCTCTCCTATCTAAGAACTCACCAGGATTTTGAACTTCTCTTGTGTTTGCTCATTGCTCCTCTATATCTTTCAGAATAAGAGAGTTGGTTCAAGGATTTCTTCCAACTTTCTGTATCTTAGTTATGTTTTTACTATTTGAAGAATGAATAAAAGCAGGGTTGGCTTCAAATAACTTTGCTGAAAGTAGGGCAGGGGTGCTATATTGTATAATTTTCCAGGTCCAATAAGTTCCCCTTAACCCTTAAATCTCACTGTACTTACCTGAAATTCCACTTTAAGTGCCTTCCTCTTAAGGTTTTGACCCAGCATAGGCTGCATATCCTCCTAAGGGAAGAAACACCTAGAGTTGTTAGCTTTCATTTAGCCTTTAGTATCAATGAGTTTCAGATCCTTTCTTGAAAGCAGAATGCCAGTATATGCCAATCTTGCTTTCAAGACAGTAGGATAATGTGGACTGTCCAAGGGGAAAGAGACCACCAACTTGGAAAAAAAGGGCACACAGATAGGCAGTTGAAATAGTTTCCTGGGTATTTGGCCTGGGGTCAGTGCTAACTGAAAGCATATATCAATAGCATGTATGGATTTTTCAGTTTTGCCAGTCTGATCCCCAAAGTAGCATTCTCTGAAGAATATAAAACTAAAAATTGGCTCTAGTAAAATTATATAATAAATTTCACTCCCTGGCTAGCTAGCTACAAAGCTTACCACCTAAATTATTCAATTCATGATAAAGTAGAATTCTTTTGTTTTTAATTAGTAGCACTAAAATTGCATTAACTTTTCCTTTGTACTTCCATATTTAAGTAAATATTGTGACTCCAGGATAGAATGAGATGGTGAAGAAATGCAAACAATGTAATAAGTCTTAGTAAAGAAAGAAGTAATCATCACTGCAGAAAACTGCCCTTTTCTGTTTCAAAATTCAATGATGAATATATTTCAGTTAGAGGGCAGAATTATCTCAAATTCATGTGAACAGATGGCTCATATGATTTTGGTGGGTATGTGGATTTCATAGAAATTTATGCCTCCTATGATTATTTTTCTTTCCTGTGCCTTCCTTCCATTTCATCTACCTTAATTTTTAGTTATTTTTCCCCAGGAGTGAACTAAGTTAATTCTTTCCCTTCTTTCTCTCCTACACTAGATTTGCTCAACATAAATTCAGAAAAGACTGGAGGTGGAGAGCTTTCTTAGGCTGTCACTAGGCTTTGAAAATCACTTCTAATATTCATCTGATAAAGCCCACACATCTGTTGATCTAAACATCATTCCTTAAGGCCTATTTGTTCTCTCTGGCTTTTATTTGAGAATATATGGTAGCCCATGGAAGTAACTTGAGGCATATGGAGACCAAGTATAATTTCCAAAATACTTAATATTAGGTTATATTTTCATGCTAAGAAAACTGGTATAATGTTGTTGTAGTAGCTAGTTATCTCTTTAATTTAGGATTTTATTTTTTCCCATACAACAAAACACGAAGCAAAAAAATATACCATATAGTAAATAATCAATGATGTTTTATTGGAGAAGAAACAATTTTTTTAACCTCAGGTTGAAGTGAGTTTTGAATGTCCTTTGAGATGCATATGCATGAATATGCATCCTACTTTTTGATCCCCAAAGTTATAATTCCATCAACTACTTCCGTGTTTTCTCTCCTCACCTCTGCCTCTTAGAATCCCTGAATTCCTTCAAGGCTTAGCTAATGTGATTTGTCTTCCAGGAAAAACTTACCCCAACCCCTTAGTTGCTGGTGTATACTATTCCCCCAAATTCTTTTCTTTTTTACATCACTGTTTTTTTTTTTAATGATTTTTAGTTTTAAACATTCACTTCCATTCACTTCCTGGGTTTTGAATTCCCCCTCCTTCTTCTCCTGCCTCCCCAAGATGGCATTCAATCTGATATAGGCTCCACTTATATGTTTATATTAAACATATTTTCACATTGGTTATGATGTAAAGAATAATTAGAACTAATGGGAGGAACCATGAGAAAGAAGAAACAAAACAAAACGACGAAAGAAAGAGAGCAAATAGTTTGCTTTCATCTGCATTCAGACTCCAAAGATCTTTCTTTGCATGTGGATAGCATCTTTTGGAGTTAAGATGCTTGCATTGCTGAGAAGAGCTAAGTCTATCAAAGTCAGTCATTGAACAATGTGGCTGTTACTGTGTACAGTGTTCTCCTGGGTCTGCTCATTTCACTCAGCATCAGTTCATATAAGTCTTTCCAGGTTTTTAAACAACATACTGTAGGATTGTGGTTCTTAATCTACTCCCCATCCACTTCTGTTCTATGGGAGAGTTCATCCCGTTCACGTTCACAGTTATGATTATTGTCTGTGTCTTTCTCTCCATCCTATTTGCCCCACCCCCATTTAAGCTTTTCTCTCTCTGTTCTCCCTTTTCATCCTCAATAGAGTTTTGCTTTCACTAGAGGGACCAGCACCTCCCTCAGTCTGCCCTCCCTTCTTTCAGTCCCTTCCCTTTTCTTCCTCTTTACCCTTACTACTTCTTCCCTCCCTTCTATCCACTCCATTCCTTTTCTTTCCTCTTTCCTCCCGTACTTCCTATACGGTAAGTTACATTTCTTCTCTTTTTTTTCTTTTTAAATTTATTAATTTTTAGTTTTCAACATTCACTTCCACAAGATTTTGAGTTCCAAATTTTCTTCCTATCTCATCCCTCCTCCCTCCCCAAGTTGGCATGCATTCTGAATACTTCTCCTAATCTATCCTCCCTTTTATCTCCTCCCCTTCTCTTATTCCCTTCCCCTTCAATTTTCCTGTAGGGCAAGATAGATGTCTACACCCCATTTCCTGTGTATCTTATTTCCCAGTTGCATGTGAAAATGATTTTTTAAACTTCTGTTCTTAAAACTTTGGGTTCCAACCTTTCTCCCTTCCTCCCTCCTCACCCACCCTCATTGAGAAGGCAAGCAACTCAATACAGTTTATACAGGTGTTATTTCTTCAGTATTTTTTTTGGGGGGGGTTTCCTTTAGCAAGCTGTTGACTTGTTTTTCATGATTTTCTTGCATCACTCTCAGTTTTATCTCTACTTCCCTTACTTGCTTCTCAAAATCCTTTTTGAGCTCTTCCATGTCCTGGGACCAAGTTGTATTTTTCTTAGAGGCTTTGGATGTAGGAGCTTTGACGTTGTTGTCTTCTTCTGATTGTATGTTTGGGTCTTCTTTGTCACCAAAGTAAGATTCTATAGTCTGACTCTTTTTTGTTCCACTTGTTCATGATCCCAGCCAATTACTTGAGTTTTAAACTCTTTGTTAAGGTAGGGATCTACTTCCAGTGTGGAGAATGTACTGTCGCAAGCTTTGGGGGTTTTGTGCAGCTGTTTTCAGAGATACTTCTAGGGACCTGTAAATTTTCAGTTCTTCCAAAGTGGTATGATTAAGGGTGAGGTGTTTACTCCTTTCCTGGTCTGTGCTCTGATCTATGAGTGGCCACAAGCACTCTTTTCTGTCTTGGAACTGTGAGGAGGATTCTCTCTCTACAGCCACTACAAGCTCCACCAAGCCAGCACTCCTCCTCACCCCAGTACTGCCACCCAGCTCTAAGCCTGGGTAAAGCAAGAGAATTCTGCACCAGCAGAGATCTCTGCAATCCCCCTCTTATCAGACACTCTATTCCCCCTCAGTCTGTGGGCCTGAAGTTCAGGAGGCAGCTGCCACCCTAGGGGACTGGGACCCCCTGTGCTTCTCTCTCACAGCGGACATAAACTTTTCCTACTGACTTTCTAAGTTGATTTTTGCATTCATGGGTTGGGAAGTCTGAAAACTGCCACAGCTGCCTATGATTCAGTCCTGAGGCCTGCTCCAACTTCACTGAGGCCTGGGCACCCACGCTGAACTGCTTTCCTCTCCCAGCCCAGCGTGATATACCTTTCAGATCAACCATCCAGGTTGTCTTGGGCTGGAGATTTGTTTCACTCTGTCTTTTTGTAGGTTCTGCTGCTTTAGAATTTGTTTGAAGCCATTTTTTACAGGTAATTGGATGGCTTTGGGGGAGAGCTCAAGCAAGTCACTGCTTTTACTCTGCCATCTTAACTCTGCCCCTATCCCTCCCAATTCTTGATCTTTATTCTCATCTGCCTCTGTCTTCTGGTCTCTTCTGTATGTCCCTCTCTCTTCTCTGTCTTTTTATCTGTCTCTTCTTTTCACATACATACATATATATACACATATATTTATATGTATACATAGATTTTTTTTCTGTTTACATGCTGTATCATTCCAGTAGAATTTAAGTTCCATGGGGTAATCTATTTTGTCTTTGCAGTCCCTCTGTCAGTGCCTTGCATATAGAAACATTTAACAAATAATTGTTAAATGGAATATTTTTAATGCTAATTTTTATATAATATTTTTAATTAATTTATTTATTTTGAATTATCAACTATTATTTCCATAAGCTTTTGAGTTTTAAATTTTTCTTTCCCTCCCTCCTCAAGATGTCACATGATCTGATATAGGCTATACATATACATTCTTATTAAGCATATTTTCACATTAGTGATGTTGTTAGTAAGAATTAGAACCAATAGAAGGAACCATCAGAAAGACGAAACAAAACGCAACAGAGGAAAAAAAAGATAGCAAATAGTAGGCTTCGATCTGCATTCAAACTCTATAGTTCTTTTTTTGGATATGGATAGCATTTTCCATCATGAGGCCTTTGGAGATGTCTTAGATCCTTATATTGCTGAGAAGGGTTAAGTCTATCAATATTAGTCACAGCACAACGTGGCTGTTACTGTGTACAATGCTGCTGAGTTCTCTTGAACAAGAGTTGTTCGTCTTTCAGGTCTACTAGATTTTGTGTTGTTTGTAAGTGTACACACATTTCATGTACTGATGGTCAGTGGAATCATCTTTGCAGAAGCTTTTGTACTGTGTGTGTGTGTGTGTGTGTGTGTGTGTGTGTGTGTGTTTTGACCACCTGTGGGTAGGATCCCCACCTGCTGTGGTAATCAGGTAAGGGTTAGTTAAGCAGATAATTTTTAGAGCACCCTTTCTGGCCTCTTCCTCACACCAGGAGGGAAGCAGTGCTAGCCTTAAAAGGCTGTTCTGACACTTGGGGGCTGCTGAATCCCACTGCTGCTTCCAGTGAGAAGAAGACCCTATGTCCTGGACTGCCTGTGTGCAGAGTTGTGTCACTAAGGCTCCCAGCGTATCTGCAGCTGCTGCTTCATCACTTACCTTTGCCACAGGACTTTGAGATAGGTAAAATGGTAAGGGTGGTGTCTTTTGTTTCATGTGTAAATTGGATTTAAGTGAGGCAGAGCTGCACAGAGCAGTCAGCCTCACTCTCTTCCAGTGTCATCACAGTCCAGTGTCAGGACAGAAGCAAGAAGACTGGCTCAAGCTGTAGTGGATGACCTTGGCATCTTTGCTGTCTAACCAAAGTGCTCTCCAGCACCTGTTTTAGCTGCCTTTGTCGCTGTTGGAACAAATTGTTCTCATCTGCCTATTCCATCATGGGAAGACTTCACATGCTTGGGCTAGATATCCCCCTAACTCAGTGATGGTTTTGAGGCCTGTTGGTTACCTTCAAGCCGATTTACACAATCTGCTGAGACTGTTTTTTACCAGGGTACTAATTTTCATACAAATAGTGATTTAAAGGATATTATCAGGGCTATATGACTGGCAGTTGGTGAAAGAAAGTGTACTGAGCATCAGACACTTGACATTTACTAGCTGTGTGACCCTCGGCAAGTCACTTAACCCTATTGCCTACAAGAAAAAAGGAAAACTAAAAAAAAAGAAAGTGTACTGAGAATGAGAAACTTTTTTTCCCCACATTTTTAGATGCTGTTTAATTTTAAAAGTTGTATTGCATTTTTATCAAATATCTTATTTTAAATTTTATTAATTTATTTTGATTTATCAATAATCACATATGCTTTTGAGTTTAAAATTTTTCTCCCCCCTTCCTCCCCCCCATCCTCCCTAAGACAGCACACAATCTGATATAGGCTATACATTTACATTCCTATTAAACATATTTTCACATTAGTGGTGTTGTAAGTAAAAATTAAAACCAATAGAAGGAATCATCAGAAAGAGGAAACAAAACTCAAAAGAAGAGAGAAAAAAATAGCAATTCAACTTTTGTAGTTCTTTCTTTGGATGTGGATAGCATTTTCCATCACGAGGCCTCTGGAAGTGTCTTAGATCCTCGTATTGCTGGGAAGGGTTAAGTTTATCAATATTAGTCATCATACAACATGGCTGTTATTGTGTACAATGTTCTCTTGGTTCTGCTCATTTCACTCAGCATCAGACCATATTAGTCTTTCCAGGTTTTTCTAAAGCCAGTCTGTTCATCATTTCTTACAGTACAGTAGTATTCCATTACATTCATATACCACGACTTGCTCAGCCATTCCCCAATTGATGGGCATCCTCTCAATTTCCAATTCTTTGCCAAACACAAAAAGAGCTGCTATGAATATTTTTGTACTTGTGGGTCCTTTTCTTATTTGTATGATCTCTTTGGGATATAGCCCTAGAAGCGCTATTGCTGGGTCAAAGGGTAGGCACATTTTTCTAGCCCTTTGGGCATAGGTTTAAATTGTTCTCTAAAATGGTTGAATCATTTCACAACTCCACCAACAATGCATTAGTGTGCCAATTTCCCCACATCTTCTCCAACATTTATCATTTTCCTGTTTTGTCATGTTGGCCAATCTGATAGGTGTGATGTGGTACCTCAGAGTTGTTTTGATTTGCATTTCTCTAATCAATAATGATTTAGAGCATTTTTTCATGTGACTATAGATGACTTTAATTTCTTCATCTGAGAACTGTCTGTTCATATCTTCTGACCATTTATCAATTGGGGAATGGCTTTTGTTTTTATAAATTTGCCTTAATTCTCTATATATTTTAGAAATGAGGCCCTTATCAGAAAGACTGGCTGTAAAAATTCTTTCCCAATTTTCTACCTTCCTTCTAATTTTAGTTGCATTGGTTTTGTTTGTGTGAAAACTTTTCATTTTAGTGTAATCAAAATTATCCATTTTGCTTTTTGTAATGTTTTCTATCTCTTGTTTGGTTATGAATTCTTCTGTTCTCCATAGATCTAATAGGTAAACTATTCCTTGCTCTCCCAGTTTGCTTATAGTATCAGCCTTTATATCTAAATCATGAACCCATTTTAACTTTATTTTGATACATGGTGTGAGATTTTGGTCTGTGCCTAGTTTCTGCCATACTCTTTTCCAGTTTTCCCAGCAGTTTTTTTTAATCATTTTCTTTTCTTTCCTTTTATTTTTTTTTTTCTGGCTAGGCAATGGGGTTAAGTGACTTGCCCAGGGTCACACAGCTAGTAAGCGTTATGTGTCTGAGGCTGGATTTGAACTCAGGTCCTCCTGAATCCAGGGCCAGTGCTCTATCCACTGTACCACTTAGCTGCCCCTCAGTAGTTTTTTTCAAAGAGTGGGTTCTTATCCCAGAAGCTGGTGTCTTTGGGTTTATCAAATAATAGATTACTACAGTCATTAACTATGTGTGTCTCGCATATTTAACCTATTCTACTGATCCACCACTCTATTTCTTAGCCAATACCAAGCAGTTTTGATGCTTTCCCTGCATTTCTTTTCATTAGTTCCTTTGATATTCTGGACCTTTTCTGAATCTTGTTATTATTTTTTCTAACTCTATAAAATAATTTTTTGGTAGTTTGATTGGTATGGCACTGAATAAGTAAATTAATTTGAGTAGAATTGTCATTTATATTATATTAGCTCAGCCTACCCATGAGCAACTGATGTTTTTCCAATTATTTAGATCTGATTTTGTTTGTGTGAAAAGTGTTTTGTAATTGTGTTCATAGAATTCCTGGGTTCGTTTCAGTAGGTAGACTCCTAAATATTTTATAATGTCCACAGTAAGTTTAAATGGGATTTCTCTTTCTATCTCTTGCTGTTGGGCTTCGTTGGTAATATATAGAAATGCCAATGATTTATGTAGGTTTATTTTATAGCCTGCAACTTTACTAAAGTTTATTATTTCAAGTAGTTTTTTACTTCATTCTCTAGGATTCTCTAAGTATATCATCATGTCATCTACAAAGAGTGATAGCTCTATTTCTTCTTTGCCTATTCTAATTCCTTCAATTTCTTTTTCTTCTCTTATTGCTAAAGTTAACGTTTCCAGTATGATATTGAATAACAGTGGTGATAATGCACATCCTTGTTTCACCCCCGATCTTGTTGGAAATGCTTCTAGTTTGTTTGGATTACGTATTATGCTTGCTGGAGGTTTTAGATGCTATTTATTATTTTAAGGAAGACTCCACTTATACCTATGCTTTCTCCTGTTTGTAATAGGAATGAGTGTTGTATTTTGTCAAAAGCTTTTTCTGCATCTATTGAGATGATCATGTGGTTTCTGTTGGTTTTGGTGTTATTATGCTGATAGTTTTCCTAACATTGAACCAGCCCTGCATTCCTGGTATAAATCCTACCTGGTCATAGTGTATTATTCTTGTGATAAGTTGCTGCAATCTATTTGCCACTATTTTGTTTAAAATTTTTGTATTTATATTCATTAGCGAAATTGGTCTATAATTTTCTTTGTCTGTTTTGACTCTTCTTGGTTTAGGTATCAGCACCATATATGATTCATAAAAAGAATTTGGTAAGACTCCTTCTTCACCTATTTTCCCAAATAGTCTATAGAGCATTAATGAGAAACTTCAGATAAACAATTCTAGTCTCATATTACATCAACTTACTTTAAAAAGGGAGAAAGATACCTAGTGAGTTGGCAAGTCGTTATACAAAGCATTCATGAGAAAACATGGACAAGAATCTCATAGGAAAGGAAATCATTGAGTGCCTCTTATCTACTTTGATTAAAAAAATTCATCACTGATTAAAACATAAAAAAGTCCTCTAAGTTAAATGCTTAACTCGATATCCATTTAAAAGGAGGGGAAATATCCAAATATAAATCTGTTTAAGATAGTATCTGTTTTGCATATGCATCTTCTACTCAGTGTTTCTAAATTCAGATTCTGTTGAGTTAGTGTGGTCAGAGAAGTGAAGCTGGATCCAATTCACCTATTTTTATTCCATTTCCACCATGAAACCTAGGTAAAAATAATATTTGCAGCTTTAAGTTTCTCCTAGAATATTTTTCCTGGAAATTTTTCTTTGACTTGATCTTGTTGTCACTTGATTAAAAATTTTTTTTTGGTTTGTCTTCTTTCCTCCTTTCCCCTTTCACTCCAATTAAATTTACAAGTTCCTTGACATTATCTATGTCATATCTGACTACGGATGTTTCAGACCTTTGCTTCTTTGATGGATAAGTTGTACTATTGATGTGTGTATGTCTGTCAATCCTATAGTTCCCTTCCAATCCATGAATTCTCAGTCTGTGACACTCTTGTTCATGTCCTCATGTAAATCTAGATAGCATCCATAGTATGTGCATAATGACTTCTGCTAGGCCTTTTAATATTTGTGGTTCTAATTATATCACTCAGGGTATTAATTCTCCCTAACTCTTGCTGTGTGGCTGACCTAAACTCTTTTCCAGTTATACATTTTGCATGCTAGCTCTTACAGTAAACACTAAACATCTGCCACAAGAGTTTCTACTGTCTTTGGAGTCACTTGCAAATTTGATTCTTCACACAGTCTGTTATTCTATGATTTGAAACTATCTCCATTCTGACAACTCATCATCTCTTAACTCTGGCTAGAACTGTAGGTCTCACACTTGTGACTCTGTGCTCTGATTGGTGAGCAATTCACTGTCTGTTGCTTTGTCTAAGGCCCACCATGTCACTTCAAAACTATTTCCCTACCAAGCTGTCTTTTCCATCTCACTCCTTTCCAGTTGTAAGTCAGAGAAGTAATCAAATCCATGCTACCATCCTTGGTGAGTTTGTTCCAAACAGTTATCTTTTATTTCAATAGCCACTCTCTCTAATTTTCCTGTCTAAAACATACCTCCCTACTTACTATTCCTGTAGATGTAATTTACTGCTACCAGCATGCAAACTCCTTTAAGGTAGGGGTTGTTTTCTTTCAATTTTGCAGTTATTGGCACAGTTACAGTCACATAGTAAAAAAAAATCATTTTTTCATTCATTTATTTAGTATTGCCAGGAGAATATTTTTTTTAAAAAAGATTTATTTTTTGAATGTCAGGGGAGAATAAAAGTGATGTATAATGTCTCTAATGTAATTTAGCCTGGTCTTTTTTCCCTGTTCTATTATAGGCCCAGATTGTTGTCTTTCAGCATTACTGTCCAACATTTACGTACTGATGAACTAACTCTATGGGTGGCTCCATGTAATGATAGCTATAATCTGGTCAATAACCATTTTTCATCCACTTGTATTGGTTTTTCCCATGTGAATTGTTAAGCAAATCAGGTTTGATGACCAGTGACCTGAGCGCCTTTGAGGAGGTTCTACAACTTTCTGGAAATTTGTGCTTCTAGATTGATGTTATTCAGTGACGGGTCCATCTGGAGAACCTTAACATTTCTGGTGCATTCTTCTTCAACTGGAACTATGTGTAGGCATTCTAAATGACAGTGGCTAGCATATATTCCTGTTTTATGACTTATTTGGTACTGATAATTAGATAATTATTAAATAAAGTTATCTCTATAGTTGTATATATCTAGGGTGATTTCAACAAAAGTCTGGGAGACACTTTGAGGAGAAACTTTAAAGAAGCACTTTTCTCTATCAACTTAAATCCTTATTTTAATTAAAAAAAATAGACTCAACCTTATCTCGTATTCTGATTTAATTCTCAAGTGAATTTTGTGATCACAAATTTGATCTATTGTGGAAAATTGCTTTAAAAACAACTATTATCATCTTTAACATCCATTAGGTACATGAAGACATCACCGTAATAAAGATTTATAGAAATGATTAAGTAGTCTTATGCTAGCTGTTATTGATGTCTCCTCTATTACCTTTTTGGGGAGAGTATTAATATAGTCTATGACTTTTTTCCTTTTCATTTGAGATGTTAATATCTTGAGAATTGATTTTTTCAATACTTTCAAAAATTTCATATGCAGAAGATTTATTCTGTGTATTTTTATCTATTCTAGTTCTTTTTGCTTCATTTTCTTAAGTACCATTGACACTTTCTTAAAGTACACTGAGTGGGGCAGCTAGGCGGAATAGTAGATAGAGCATTGGCTCTGAATTCAGGAGGACCTGAGTTCAAATGTGACCTTAGGCACATAACACTCAGTACCTGTGTGACTCTGGGCAAGTCACTTAACCCCAATTGCCTCACCAAAACAAAACAAAGAAAAGCACTCTGGGCATTGGGTTTTATTCCAAATGTGGGAAAGATCTTAATTTAGAAAGGCCAAGGTCATCCACTGCATAGTGGACCATCACAAGTTGTCTTGACTTTTCTCTTACCACTAGACTTGAACGACTTTGGAGGAGAGAGTGACAACTTTATGCAGCTCTGTATCACTTAAATCCAATTCATGTGCACATCAAGACACCACCCTCATGATACCATTGGTCCCTTTTCTGAATGAAGGACAAACAACAGCACCAAATGTTAGTTTCATCATCATCAACAAAAAGATGGATCATGGTAGAAATGCTGACAAGTCTGTTTCATTTTCTATTTGCTGTCCTTTCAGTTTCATTTGTAAATTCTTCAGTTTGATCTACTTTAATTGAATTTCCTACATAACACTTCTGTGACTACTTTTCATTTCCTTTTTTTAGGTCTTTTGTTTGTTTGTGAAGCCAAACTGTACGTGTTTGCAAAAATAAATGCAGAGTTAATATTTGTTGAAGTGAACTGAATTGCCCTTAGAGACAAAACTATTTTGAATCCACTTGCAGTTGGAAAATGCATATTTGAAGTAAACATCCAGATACATACATAATATGAATACACAGATTGTTTGGAGAGTTACGAAAATATGTAGATAATTTGATAACATAGCACAATAAAGAGCACTGATTCTGAAGAAAAAAGACATTGCTTCTCTGACACTTCTTACTACCTATGTGACCTTAGGTAAGTAATTTTACTTCCTTGGTTCTTAATTGCCTCATCTGTAAAATAAGGAGGTTGGGCCTGATGGTCTGTGAGGTCATTTTGAGTTTTAAACCTATTTCCATTTGTATTTCTAAAATTCAAAATCAAGCAAATAATCCATTATTTCATTTGTAAAATAGAAGTTATGGTGATATTGCTTTAATCATCATGTATCATTAAATGAAAATTTCCCCTCAAATGAAAATCACAACAACAAAAGTAGAAGAATTTCATGATTGTCAATTAAAAGCATAGCAAGCTGTCAACAATTCAGTCTTATAAAATGAATTATGTTAATGCTGGTGTGTTACTTTTTAATTCATCCAAATAAAATCTATCAAGAGTATTCAAGCATTCGAGAAAACAAATGAATTTCTAGAAATTAATCATTGTAGAGCTAGAATTGTGACCCTCTCAAAAATGAGTAGCTGATTAAAGAATTAAAAATTTGATGCCATTTGGCAATTTATTTCAAATGGTGACTATGTAAATTGTCTAATTATTTGGCAGAATATATTAGCATAATTGTTCAAAGTCAGTGACAGAGATTTATGTCCTGCTCAGATTGAGAGTTGAAAATTTATATTTAATTTGTAGTGTTGGCCATGTGATTTAAATCTCTTACATAAAGCACTCTACAAATATGACATGATCTGCAGAGTGGCTGATGTTTAATGAAAAGTATTTCTTTAGTTGAGAAGTATGAGTGTGCCATGGCTGGGAGAAGGTATAGGGATATTGACTTATAAGATGGTTTGGATTTGAATAGCCACTGAAGGGTGTCTAACTGTACCACTGAAATCTCAAAAAAATTCAAGGATTTTACTTATTGAAAATAGAGTAGTTTATAATAAATTCAAGCAAAAGTGTAATTTCGATTTAATTCACAAAACACTTAATAAACACCTACTGTTTTTAAGGTTGTTTTAACATGCTGGGGAAACAAAAATGAAACAGTTTCTGTCTTTAATGAGCTTACCTTCTATCTCTCCGTTCTTAAGTTATTCTTTTCTTGTTTTGCTTTCAAATTAATCAATGAAAAGGTACCAAATGCCTGGCAGTAAGGATTGTCATAGAATATATGTACATAATATGGTTCTTTTACTGGGGGATTGGGGTCTGTACTTTTATTTGTGTAGGGAATCCTCAGTGTAGTAATTCTGCCAACAGTGCAAATCGGTGAAGAAAAATACTTTGTAACTTATGGCTTCAGAGAATTGCCAAGGCCCCCTAAAAGTTTAAGTGCCAAGTTCACGGTCACAATAATATTATGTGTAGGAGGTAGGACTTAAAGCCCAAGGTCCTGTCTACTATGCCACACTGCTTATCCTATTTTTCATTAACATGTTTTATAATTTTTAATGAGACCAAGCTTGTGCATTTTATAACTTTGAGTATTTAGGATTTCATGTTGATGATGATGATGATGAAAATGATAGTACTCTAAGGTTTGCAAGGTACTTTACAAATATTTTATTTTATCCTCACAACAACCCTAGGAGGTAGGTGTTATTATCCTCTTCTTGTAGATGAGGAAACTGAGAAAGGGATAAAATGAATTGGCCAGAGTCACATAGCGCTTAACTGAGGCCAGATTTGAACTTGGGTCTTCCTGATTCCAGGACTGAGTAACTTAAATGATTATATAGTCTGACCACTTCATTTTCAGATAATGAAACTGAGTTTCAAACTTGAGTGACTAAGAACTGATAGCAGGTGACCATATTTAGACCTGCATCCTTGAATTATAGAACCAGTACCTTTGACCCACCACGAACACACACAGAAACACACACGCGGTTCTGTTAATGATAGATAATCTCCCTAAAAATGACAAATGAAAGTACTGATGAATAGGAGAATAGGAACATAGTATAACTTATTATCATTAGATAAGGATGATCTCAAACTCATAGATTCATCTAATCAGTAATCTTATCTGTCTGTTCTCTCTGGACTGCATTTTCCACTAAGAATCTGAAGAGTTGGCCACTATATTTGTAAATATGAAAGCTGGCTAAAGCCCTCATGTAGAATTTGTGGGTCATTGGATAATCTGTTGGGTAAATATCATATTCTCTTTTAGCAGAAGAGTTATGGAAAAAAATGTAGACACTCAGTCTTTGATATACATAAACAATGGAAGCTGATGCTTTTTTCCATACAGTTATTTCAAATTGTGAATGGCTCAGTAGAAGTAGGAATCTTAAGGTCATATGAACTTTCTTAGCCTAATACTCTATCTAGTAACTCCTAAACTACTTCTGGTCTAAGGACAACTTTATGTACTTTCCCTTTCATTAATAGTTTTTTCTTAATCAGATCCCAGAGCTTAGACTTATCAAATGCTCATGTTCTAGGTAGGTTTTTTCCCCCTACAAAATAAAACCTGATGTCAAATTCTGTTAGCTGTTCCTATGGAGGGAGTAATTATCAGTATCATCTGAGATGGACCACTTTTACTCAAAATAGATTTGGTCTTTGGGAAAGAGGGATAGGAGGACTGACCTTCAGATGTGGAAGTACTTGAAATATCAAAAACACATAATGTCTCTAATTATCAAGATGATGAATCCCATATATCTATATTATAGAATCTTAGGATTTTCTAGTTGGAAGGGACCCATACAGTTTATGTCCAAAAATAATCAAAACTTCATTTTCCCAGTTAATTGGTCACCTACCTTCTTCTTGAAGACTTCCAGAAGGGGAGAACTCTGCTATTTTCCCTTCTCAATCCATTTTACTTTTGGTTAACTCTAAGTTTTTTTTCTTCCCTTGCATGAAGCATAAATTTGCCCAGTGAAGAATTATAGAGCCCATGTTTCTATGGTCCTTCAATTCTTCATTGGGAACCATAGTTTAAGAAGGACATTAACAAGTCGGAGGGCGTCTAAAGGGGGGCAAGCAGTATGGTGAAGGGAATTAAGGTCATGCTATATAAAGGTAGACTGAAGGAATAGGGTGTATTTAACCTAGAAAAGACATGAAGCGAGGGGAACGTGATGGTTGTCATACTGAAGAGGAATCTGATTTGTTCAGTTTGGCCCAAGAAGGTAGAACTGTGAGCAATGGGTCAAAGTTGTAAAGAGGTAAATTTAGGCCTGAAAACAGGAAAAATTCCCTACCGATTAGAATTGTCCACAAGTGAAATAGGCTGCCTTAGCATATCGAGGATTCAAATTTCTTTAAACTCTTCAGGTTATAGGCTGGATGATCCTTTATTAAGTTGTAATGGGAATACATTCAACTAACTGGTTATAGAGTTGCTCTTAAACTCCCAAATTCTTGGATTCATAGAATTTTTCTACCTTTTCACCTTTTTGAAGGATGACATGACACAAGTGTAAGTAGAGATTAACTTTATGGTGGTCTGCTTGATAATGACCATTATGAGTATTGTTGGACAAGATGTTAATGTATCAGGTAGCTAGTTTTCTTTAACACAAGAGATCAGATCATACAGAGAAGGGCCATATGGCAATTAATGCCCATGACTAATTTCATAAACTACCTAAGAATTTTGTGCCTTTTACCTTTCTCCTTTCTTCAGTCACTGTACTATGGTTACTAGGGAAACAGAAGTGGTAGACATGGAGTCAAGGGCTATATTTTGGTTTTTGTCCTTTCCATGGGTTTCTATAACCAAAAAGTTCAACATTTGGTAGATTAACTTGTAGGTATAGAACTATCCTCTACATGGCTAGGTTGGCAAAGTAATAGTTTGTTGCCAACTCAGTAGGCAATTAACATAGATCAAGCACCTATTATATGCTGGGCATTGTGCTAGGCTTGGATAAGAAGCTTTTCCAGATGGACCAAACCTCTTAGAGCATGAGCTCCACTGGTGTAATTTTCAAGAACCCAGGGTCATTTTTCTCTGAAATGTCAAAGTGGGACTTTTATGAAGGATAAAGTAAATATAGACAAATGAAAAAACCTATGGTTGGGTTTAAACATTCAATTGTACAATAATAGTAGATGAGCAACTTATATGAAAGGATCTAAGGACTAGCAGATTTCAAGCTCAATGTGAACCGATAATGCTATGTTGCTGCCAAAAATCTAAGGCAAACTTAGGTTACGCCAATCAAAAAAAAATCTAGAACAGATGAAGTGATTAACTCCTTGAATCCTCTGTTGTTCGGAGTATTTCTGTATTATTGTGTTCAATTTGGCTCAGTATATTAAAATTTTTTTTAAAAAACTTATTGAACTGAAAAGAGATTGTTCTGCTTCATCAGGCAATAAGTTGCCTTTCACTTAAGGCATTCAGACATTCTAAATTACCACAGTATTCTTGTAGAAAAGATAGCAAAAGGGCTTAGAACAGGAGACTACTAGGTCTCTTCCCAATTTAAGATTTTATACGTTTTTATTGCAATTTTTCATTCAGTGGTGGGAAAACATTAGAATTAAGAACCATACTATGATACTTTGCCTATTTCTTAATGTTAGAATAGGAAATTTACTTCCTGCTATAACCTTTACCTTTAGAACATTACAGGATGGAACTGATGCATTGTGTTCATATTAAATCCTGTACACCTTGCTGAGAAAACTTGTAAATGTCAATTTCATGAAGTGAATCTGCAGAAATCTGTCTAGAACACAATATCTTCCTGCAATATAGGAACTGCTATCCATCTATGTAATTATTACAACATTGGGAAGATGGAGTTAACAGAATACAAGCATACATTTCAAGGGTTAATTTAATGAGTGAGCATTTGGGTCAATTGTGTTTTAATGGTGAATGTTGATTTACAGGTGGGTGGAATCACATTTCTAGAGGCAAGACTGAGAAAGCTAATCAATCAAAATTGAAACATACTTGGATAATCAATGCTCCAATCTATTATTCTTCCAAAGCTGACCTCGGGAAAGAAGTAGAAAGTGATCATGTGGTGTGTCCTCTTAGTGAAGTCAGAAATTTGGTAGTGGTCCCAAAGACAAAAAAAGAAAGAATTATGTGTTGGTATGGAGGGCTCATTTTTCCATTTGGTAATAAATTGGAAAATAAAATAAGAAACAGCATGGAAGGAGAGTTTGGTGTGAAATGACATTGAAGCCAAAATACTGGCTCTGACAGCTACTTCCTGTGACCTTGGGAATGTCATTTGAATATCTGAACTTCAGTTTCCTCCTATACAAAAAGTGTTGAAGCAGATGATCTCTTAAATTCCCATTGGTTCTAAATCTGTAACTCTAAGAGGTTTAGTTAATGTGAGTATCCACCTTTAGTTGTCTTCTATGAGCATATAACTCTTTAATATTAGATCTAAGTGACTCCCCCACAAGAAAAAAATGTATCCAGACAGTTTGTCTGTTACTATATAAAGTTCAACCTGTTGGGGGTGAGGGAGTGGGTGTTCTGTGGCCACTTTACCTTAGTGGCTGCTTTCAGCTCTGAGAGCAAATTCAGAGCCCTCAGTGAGATACACATGACACTTGAAGAAGCAGAGTTCATCTGGAATAGAAAAGGGGGTTCAGATGATTAGCCAACAATAGGTCCCAGGCCAAGTCTCACTTGATAGTTATTTAAGCCCTGTTTGACTCAGAGTGAATGTAAATAGCAATTGTTTCTGTTTTGGCCAGAAACCCTGAGGGTTTTCCTCTTTCAGATTGATTCGCTTTTTTTTTTTTAAACTAGGTACAAGAGGCCATTCTCTGCCTCATTTCCTACTTAGCCTTAATCACTGAATGGGTGTTGCCTCAGTCAACCTGAGACCTGTAAAAGACCTTAGCTTAAAAAGATCAAGGTCTCCCACTCCTTCCAAGGTCATCTCCAGTCATCCTGATCCATATCCTGCCATTGGACCCAGATGGCTCGGGAGGAGGAAGTGAGGCTGGTAACTTTGCACAGACCTGCCATGCTTAAATCCAATTCACTTGCATGGCATGGCATCACCTCCCTGCTGTCATGATCTTCTTAGAGAGGGAAGGACAAACAACAGCAACAATATTGTCTATGGGAAAAATGAATTCATTTTTTTAAAAAAAGCCTTTATTAAGATGGATCACTCACTGAACTTAGCTCCAGTTCTGTGCTGCGCCCTTTCTTCCAGGGTAAGAGGGGCCTTTCCAGTTAATCCCTCAAGCTATCTGGGCTACTGGACTGCTGCACCCCATCTTTCTTCTGGTTCAGCTGTTCCAGGGTTTTTCCTACAGTGATATTTTCTGGGCTTTCAAAGGTTAATAAGGGAGGGTAAGAGTGACTTACTACTTACTCTGCCATCTTGGCTCCCAGAAGTGGAACCATATATAGTCTTAAAATAGGATGGATATACTTGTTAACATTGACTTGGAAATTCCCCTGAAAGACTACATGGCCATAAATGATATCTTCTGCTTATAAAAGAAATTATATTTCTTTTTGTTGAGTGAAATTCAGCCCACAAAATGGTCACATACTCAAGATATTAGAGGTATCCTGAGAAGCAAATAATTTGCAGGAATTGTTTGTGTGGCACCATCCATACAAAACTCACTTGCAAGGCCCAGATTTCATTTTATCTCCATGAGCCCTTGCCTGATGGGTCTGGCCACACTGAGTGCTGCATTTCTTTTTCTTATAATTTATTTTCAGTTGTTCTTCTTGACACTTATTCTTACATGATCAAACTTTAGTTACTTAAGTTTCATACATGTCTGACTTGTCTCTCAACTAGATTTTAAGTTTTTGGAAGTCAAGGATTATGTCTTATCTTTCTGTAACTTCTGTAGAAATCAGGATAATATGCAGAAATTGAACATTTAATCAATACCTATTGAAAGAATGCAGGAATGAAGCAAGACCAATTAGAATGACTAGGATTTTTAAGAGGCATATTTTCAAATGAAAGACTCAAATAAAAGTTGCATGTGCTAAATAAATATGTTACCTCTGATCAATTCAGAAAGGACTTAACATCCTGATTTGTGTTTACTATCACCGCTATATAGTGATTATTATTATTGGATACAAAACGCATAAAATAGGAATTTGCCTTTAATTTAATAGGAATTTGACAAAAATATCTTACCTACTAGCCTGCTGCTGCTTCCAGAAATTTTACCAGTAAGTCTTAATTTCTTGTGTCCTTTTCCTGAAATCTTTTAAAAATTTATACAGCTCTCAGGAGAAATAATTAAGTCTTGAGAAGAAGCATGCTGAATTAATAAGAGTACTGATTTTGGAATCAGAAGAACCTTTAGAATTCTGACTCTGATGCTAGCTGAGTAAACTGGACAAACCACTTGACCTGTATGCCTCAGTTTCCTTATCTTCAAACCAGGATAATAATGTGTATACTGCCCAGGTCATTGTTAAGATATTGTGTTATTAAATCATTGATATTTTGGTATTAATTAGAACAATAAAAGAGATGTTAGAGACTATCTTGAGACAGTTTTCTGTAGAGAACAGGCTTGAAAAATGTGTAGAAAAATATGAAAATGGAGGGATAAGGGCAGAAAGAACATTTTGGACAAACATACATATGCAACACTACATTTATGTGCCTGTGTAGTTTATATATCTATACAGTTATATCTATATCTATCTATCTATCTATCTATCTAGATAAATCGATCTAGGTGTAGATCTACAGCTCTCATGTATGTGCAGTTTACTATACTTTGTTATCTATATCTATTTCTACTTAAATCCTACACTGATAACTTATCATTGAATTGGAGTAACTAATAATTTATATATGAAATGAATAAAAGAGAGCTTAGAGTGAGATGGAACTGCCAAAGGAGGGAAAGGAATTAGGGAAGGCTTCATATAAAAGGCAGTGCTTGAGCTGCTGCACGTGTTTGTGAGTATGTATAAACACTTAAATAATACAAATACACATGCATTCTTGTGTTCATGTGTGTTACATGAAAATGTATACATTGAAGCAGAGGATCACATGTGTACCTGTTTATTTGCATAAAAATGTATATGCTTTGATATGATATTTATGTCTAACATCACAGAAATAAGTACCTATATGTTGAAACAGCACAAATTAGGCTTATAATCTTTAGAGCAAGGTCTCAGACTATTCAAACTGTTCCCTTTTTCAAAGAGTCTAAGTAACTGGACATCTAGGATCCAAGGATTCAAATCAAATGTATCACAGGACACAGCTTTGTTTATTAGCCTGTAAGTTAGAGAATCATAGATTTAGATTTGAAAGGCACATTGAGGCCATTTAATGCAAACCTTCAAGCCCTTCACTGAAAAATGAGATTGTAGGGGTAGCTAAGTGGCACAGTGGATAGAGTACCAGCTCTGAAGTCAGGAGGACCTGAGTTCCAATCTGGTCTCAGACCAAACACCCGAACACTTTACCCTTACTAGTTGTAGGACCCTGGGCAAGTCACTTAACCCCAATTGCCTAAAAAAAAATGAGATTGTGTGACTTTACCTGGAACAATAAAGCTAGTTAGCATCTGAGTCACTATTCAAACCTAGAGCATTTTGCCTCCAAGTCTAGGGTTTTATTTGTTACTCCAGTGGTGTCAAACTCAGATAGAAACAGGCAGTACTCACATATAAGCACTCATACATGCATACCATACATAAAAATCCATAAGGGCCCTTAATTGACTTAGAAAACTACATATTATTATTTTCCATGGTTTATTACATTTTTATTTATTTTAAAAGCATTTCCCAATTACATTTTAATCAGCTTGTACTAGGGAGTATTGTCAGCTGCACAGGCCCCATGTGTGACACCTCTACATTATACAATACTGCCTCGTGTCAGTTTGGTTATTTCTTTTTTTAATTTTTTGCCTGCTAGGAACTCTATCATTCATTATTGGCAATTACTCTGTAATTCATACTCTTAAGAGAGCAGCCTGCACACAGAGAGATTAAATTATTTACTCAGAGTCACAAAGTCAGCTTGTGTCAGAGATGGGACTAGGACTTAGGGTTCCCTGAATCTGGGTCCAGGAATGACTTGTTTGATCCTGGGATACCCACAAAAACACATTGACTTCCCACCCCTGGGTTGCTGGGTTCACATAGGGCACACTATATAGCATATTCAATGTGCTTTGCTAGGCACTGGGTATATAAGCACCAGCAGCGCCCGAGTGGAGTGGATGATATACAGGACTCTAGCACCCATATTCTTTTAGATTTGGAAGAAACCATATAATTTGCTGTTATGATTACAGATTTAGTGTAAGAGTTTATCTGCTGGTGAAACAGAGGCCCAGAGATTTAAACAATGTGTGCAATGTAACACTGGAGGTAAATGGCAGAGTCAGTATTCAAACCTAGGTCCCTTGGCTCAAAAATCAAAGATCTTCATATATACCATTTTGCTTTGGAACCATGAATCCTTATCTCCTATGTTGTTCTTTCAAAGTTCTTATTTTTTCTTAAAATAAGATTACTAAACTTTTCCATTGGTGTGTTGGATTCAGATATGAATGGGAAGGTGTTCATTTTTCTTCCTGCTGGTGACATTCTCGTGTCAGGAAGTACAAGTGGCATAACAGCTGTATTTTTTTTACTCTGTAGGAATTGACACACTGTTGATTAGGATTTATTGCTAATATGCTTTGATAAATGTTTGAGAGGCTTTTCTTTCTTTATTGTTTCCATTTTGGACATTTTCTATTTCTGCTTTATCGTGACCATTTCCCCATAGGATTTAGATGTTATATGTGAAAGCAATAATGTGTCAACTGGTGATTATTTTTTGAGAGATGACATGTCTCAAAATTACATAGTTACAAAAAATTAACAATTGCTTTAAAATGTCCTTTTTTCAATAGAAATGCTAGAGAAACTCTGGTAAAAATAAAGCTGAATGTACCTTAAATGTGAAAAATATGTCTACAGTACAATGTAAGCCACCCACAGCCAAAGGCAATATAACCTTTTGGGTGCTGGAAGATTTGAGGGCAAGCTCTAATATAATAAGTTGGCATAAGTTAAGTTGTCATATGAAAATCATTTCATAAATAAAGAGGAATACTGTAGCAGCTACCTAGAAAATTCAGTGAAAAAATCTCTCATAGAGTAACATGGCACTTTTGCTTTTTTGTGTGTATAAAGTCTTCAAAATTGAAGAAATAACCTTAGGGTCTTGTAATTAATTTTGCTTGTGTAAATACAACCAGAGCAGAGTATACATGAAAATGAATTTTAGTAAATCTAAGAAACTGGAATTCTTTGGGGTTATTCGATATCATAGTGTAAGTTCCACTCCTCCCACAAATGTGGGTAATGGGTGAAAAACTCCATGAAACTCAAAGACATAAGTAATTCTATATGTGCCAAATTATTCACAGTTGTACTTTTATTGTAATAAAACCCTGGAAACAAAGTGGGTGCCCATTGATTATTGTTGGAATGGCTGACCAAAGGGTGGTTTATGAAAATAATAAATTATGATACGGTGAGAAATGAGGGAATCAGAGAAAGAAGAGAAAACATGAACTGAGCAGATAGAAATAAACAAAACAAGGAGAACAACATACATTTTGATTATAGTAATGCAAAGGAAGAGAACTACCAAATAGAAGCCAAACTATAGGTAAGAAAAATGGCCACTTTTGCTCCTAGAGAAAAGATAATCAGCATCTCCCTTCTTAGGGGTAAAGTAGGAGGCTAAAAGTGTGATTAGTTGCTTCTTTGGTCAGAAGTTATCTTTGTGGCAATTAGTTCTCTTTAGATTTTTAAAAATCAATTTATTTTAATTAATCAACAATCATTTCCATATGCTTTTGAGTTTAAAATTTTTCTTCCCCTCCTTCCCCAGCATCCTCCCCAAGATAGTGTACAATCTGATATAGGCTAAATATATATATATATATATATATATATATATATTCCTATTAAACACATTTTCACATTAGTGATGTTGTAAGTAAGAATTAGAACCAATAGGACGAACCATCAGAAAGATGAAACAAAACTCAACAGAAGAAAAAAAATAGCAAATAGTATGCTTCTATCTGCATTCAGATTCTATAGTTCTTTCTTTAGATGTGGATAGCATTTCTATCACAAGGCCTTTGGAGATGTCTTGGACCCTTGTATTGCTGGGAAGGGGTAAGTTATTATGTTCAATGTTCTCTTGGTTCTGCTCACTTCACTCAGCATCAGACCATACAAGTCTTTCCAGGTTTTTATGAAGTCATCTTGTTCATCATTTCTTACAGCACAATAGTATTCCATTACATTCATATGCCACAACTTGTTCAGGCATTACCCAATTGATGGGCATCCTCTCAATTCCAATACTTTGCCACCACAAAAAGAGCTGCTATAAATATTTTTGTACATGTGGGTCCTTTTCCATTTGCATGATCTCTTTGGGATATAGCCCTAGAAGTGCTATTGCTGGTCAAAGGGTATGCACATTTTTGTAGCCCTTTGGGCATAGTTCCAAATTGTTCTCCAAAATGGTTGGATCATTTCACAACTCCACCAACAATGTATTAGTGTTCCAATTTTCCCACATCTTCTCCAACATTTATCATTTTCCTGTTTTGTCATGTTGGCCAATCTGATAGGTGTGATGTGGTACCTCAGAGTTGTTTTGATTTGCATTTCTCTAATCAATAATGATTTAGAGCATTTTTTCATATGACTATAGATGGCTTTAATTTCTTCATCTGAGAACTGTCTGTTCATATCCTTTGACCATTTATCAATTGGGGAATGGCTTGTATTCTTATAAATTTGTCTTAATTCTCTATATATTTTAGAAATGAGGCCTTTATCAGAGAGACTGGTTGTAAAAATTCTTTCCCAATTTTCTACCTTCCTTCTAATCTTAGTTGCATTGGCTTTGTGCAAAAACTTTTCAATTTAATGTAATCAAAATTATCCATTTTGCTAATGTCTCCTGTTTGGTCATGAATTCTTCTGTTCTCCATAGATCTGATAGGTAAACTATTCCTTGTTCTCCCAGTTTACTTTAGTATCAGCCTTTATATCTAAGTCATGAACCCATTTTGACTTTATTTTGGTATATGGTGTGAGATTTGGGTCTATGCCTAGTTTCTGCCATACTCTTTTCCAGTTTTCCCAGCAGTTTTTTTCAAAGAGTGGGTTCTTATCCCAGAAGCTGGGGTCTTTGGGTTTATCAAATAATAGATTACTATAGTCATTGACTACTGTGTCTTGCATATTTAACCTATTCCACTGATCCACCTCTATTTCTTAGCCAGTATCAAGCAGTTTTGATGATTGCTGCTCTATAATACAATTTAAGATCTGGAATTGCTAGGCCACCTTCCCCTGCATTTCTTTTCATTAGTTCCTTTGATATTCTGGACCTTTTGTTTTCCAAATGAATCTTGTTATTATTTTTCTAACTCTATAAAATAATTTTTGGTAGTTTGATTGGTATGGCACTGAATAAGTAAATTAGCTTAGGTAGGATTGTCATTTTTATTATATTAGCTCGGCCTACCCATGAGCAACTGATGTTTTTCCAATTATTTAGATCTGATTTTATTTGTGTGAAAAGTGTTTTGTAATTGTGTTCATAGAGTTCCTGGGTTTCTTTCGGGAGGTAGACTCCTAAATATTTTATAATGTCTACAGCAAGTTTAAATGGATGTTCTCTTTCTATCTCTTGCTGTTGGGCTTTGTTGGTAATATATAGAAATGCTGATGATTTATGTGGGTTTATTTTATAGCCTGCAACTTTGCTAAAGTTTATTATTTCAAGTAGTTTTTTACTTGATTCTCTAGGATTCTCTAAGTATATCATCATGTCATCTGCAAAGAGTGATAGCTTTGTTTCTTCTTTGCCTATTCTAATGCCTTCAATTTCTTTTTCTTCTCTTATTGCTAAAGCTAAGGTTTCCAGTAATATTGAATAACAGTGGTGATAATGGACATCCTTGTTTCACCCCGATCTTATTGGAAATGCTTCTACTGTCCCCATTACATATAATGCTTGCTGAAGGTTTTAGATAGATGCTATTTATTATTTTAAGGAAGACTCCATTTATACCTATGCTTTCTAGTGTTTTTAATAGGAATGGGTGTTGTATTTTTATCAAAAGCTTTTTCTGCATCTATTGAGATGATCATGTGGTTTCTGTTGGTTTTGGTGTTGATATGCTCAATTATGCTGATAGTTTTCCTAATATTGAACCAACCCTGCATTCCTGGTATAAATCCTACCTGGTCATAGTGTATTATTCTTGTGATAAGTTGCTAATCTTTTGCTATATTTTGTTTAAAATTTTTGCATCTATATTCATTAGAGAAATTGGTCTATAATTTTCTTTCTCTTTTGACTCTTCCTGGTTTAGGTATCAACACCATATTTGTATCATAAAAAGAATTTGGTAAGACTCTTCTTCACCTATTTTCCCAAATAGTCTATATAATATTGGAATTAATTGTTCTTTAAATGTTTGATAGAATTCACATGTAAATCTATCTGGCCCTGGAGATTTTTTCCTAGGGAGTTCATCAATGGCTTGTTCAACTTCTTTTTCTGAGATGGGGTTATTTAAGTATTTTACTTCCTCTTCTGTTAATCTGGGCAATTTATATTTTTGTAAATATGTATCCATTTCACTAAGATTGTCAAATTTTGGCATATAGTTGGGCAAAATAATTCCTAATTATTGTTTTAATTTCCTCTTCATTGGTGGTAGCTTCACCCTTTTCATTCTTGATACTAGTAATTTGGTTTTCTTCTTTCTTTTTTTAATTAAATTAACCAAATGTTTATCTATTTTATTTTTTCATAAAACCAGCTCTTAGTTTTATTTATTAGTTCAATAGTTTTCTTAATTTCAATTTTATTAATTTTTCCTTTGGTTTTCAATATTTCTAATTTTGTTTAGTTGAGGATTTTTAATTTGTTCTTTTTCTAGTTTTTTTAGTTGTATTCCCAATTCATTAATCTCTTTTTCTATTTTATTTATGTAAGCATTTAGAGATATAAAACTTCCCCTAAGAACTGCTTTCTGCATCCCAAGTTTTGGTATGTTGTCTCATTATTGTCATTCTCTTGAATGAAATTATTGATTGTTTCTATGATTTGTTGTTTGACCCAATCATTTTTTAGGATTAGATTATTTAGTTTCCAATTATTTTTTAGTCTATCTTTCCATGGCCCTTTATTACATATAATTTTTATTGCATCATGATCTGAAAAGGATGCATTTAATATTTCTGCCATTCTGCATTGGATTGTGAGGTTTTTATGCCCTAGTACATGGTCAATTTTTGTGTATGTGCCATGTACTCCAAGAAAAAAGTATATTCCTTTCTATCCCCATTCAGTTTTCTCCAGAGGTCTAGCATACCTAACTTTTCTAATGTTCTATTCACCTCCTTAACTTCTTTGTTGTTTATTTTGTGGTTAGATTTATCTAGTCAGAGAGGGGAGGTTCAGGTCCCCCACTAGTATAGTTTTGCTGTCTATTTCTTCCTGTAACTCCCTGAACTTCTCCTGTAAGAATTTGGATGCTATACCATTTGGTGCATATATGTTTAGTAATGATATTACTTCATTGTCTATGGTGCCTTTTAGCAGGATGTAGTTTCCTTCCTTATCTCTTTTGATTAGATCTATTTTTGCTTTTGCTTTGTCTGAGATCAGGATTGCTACCCCTGCTTTTTTTACTTCAGCTGAAGCATAATATATTCTGCTCCAGCCTTTTACCTTTACCCTGTATGTGTCACTCTTTTTCAAATGTGTTTCCTGTAAACAACATATTTTAGGATTATGTTTTTTAATCCATTCTGCAATCTGTTCTTTTATGGGAGAGTTCATCCCATTCACATTCACAGTTATGATTACTATCTGTGTCTTTTTCTCCATCCTTTCCCCCCCATTTATGCTTTTCTTTCTCCTTTCCTTTTCCCCTTCACTAGTGTTTTGCTTTTGACCACCCTCCTTCAGTCCCTCCTCCCTTTATTATCCCTTTCCCTTTTCTTCCCCTTTACCTTACTGCTTCTTCCTCCCTTTTTCCCCCCTCCCTTTTCTTTCCCCTTTTCCGTCCTACTGCCTATAGGGCAAGTTAGATTTCTATACCTAACTGATTATGTTATTGCCTTCTTGAGCCCAATCGGATGAGAGTGAGGTTCAAACAATGCTCACCCTCCCGTCTTTCCCTCTGCTGTAATAGGATTTTGTGTCTTTTCCTGTAATGTAATTTACCCTTGTCTGCCTCCTCCTTTCTCAGTACATTTTCTAAGATCAGATTGATCCACTTATTTGGATCCATTTAACCCACTTGATTAGTTTTTTTTATCATTACATCAAAGTCAACTAATATCCACCCTCTTTATGTATACTCCTTTAACATGGTGTAATAACAATACAGTTCTCAAGTTGCAAGTGTCATTTCCCTTGTAGGGTAAACAGGCCCTTATTAACAACATATTGTATCTTTCTGTCCCATTTACCTTTTTATGTCTTCTTGAGTCTGTACTTGAAGATCAAATTTTTTGTTGAGCTCTGGTCTTTTTATCAGGAAAGTTTGGAAGTCCCTATTTCATTGAATATCCATCTCCTCCCTTGAAAAATGATGCTCATTTTTGCTGGGTATTGATCCTTGGCTGCATTCCAAGCTCCTTTGCCTTATGGAATATCATGTTCCATGCCCTGGTCTTTTAATGTAGAAGCTGCAAGGTCCTGTGTAATCCTGACTGTGGTTCCATGATATTTAAATTGTTTCTTTCTGGCTGCTTGCAGCACCTTCTCTTTCATCTGGTAATTTTGGAATTTTGCTATTATATTCCTTGGCATTGTCAATTTGGGATCTCTTTCAGGGGTGATGGTGGATTCTTTCTATGGTTATTTTCCCTTCTGGTTCTAGGACTTCAGGGCAGTTTTCCTTTATGATTTCCTGAAAGATACTGTCCAGGCTCTTTTTTTCATCATGATTTTCAGGTAGTCCAATAATTTTTAAATTGTCTCTCCTGATGATTTTCCAGGTCAGTTGTTTTACTGATGAGGTATTTTATTTTCATCTATTTTTTCTTTTTTTGTTTCTGTTTGACTGATTCTTGCTCTCTCATAGAGACATTAGTTTCCATTTGTCCAATTCTAGTTTTTAACAGATTGTTTTCTTCTGTTAGTTTTTGTACTTCCTTCCAATTGGCCAATTGTTTTTTTAGGGACTTGTTTTCTTCAGTGTATTTTTTTTCCAATTGGCCAATTGTATTTTTGAAGGACTCTTCTACCTCTCTCATTTGACTTTAAAATCCTTCTTGAGCTCTTCTAAGAAGGCTTTTTGGGCTTCAGACCAGTTCATATTCCCTTTTGGTTGCAGATGTGGGTTTGTTGACAATGTTGTCCTCTTTGGAATTTCTGCCTTTATCTTCACTGTTCTCATAATATGAATCTATGGTACACTTCTTTTTACTTGTGGTGTTTCTTTATTCCTTGGCCTTTAAAGAGATTGAGCTCTCCTGATGGGGAGCACAGGGCACTGACCCAAGCTTCTTGTGTTGGGAGCCTAAGTCTTGGTCACTGGTTTTGTGTGCTGGGGCCTCTGATGTTGGCAATTGGAGGCTGTAGGTTTCTGGCAGCTTACCTGGTGTTAGACTGGAATCAGCAAGGCTGGAACTCTAAGGCAATTCTAGGTTGCCTGCTTTTCCTTTCCTTTTGCTTTCTTCACCTCCTTTCAGATGGATGTTGCAGGGTGTTCATCTGCCTGGGGCCCTTTGTAGTGCTGCTTCCCCTATTTTTGCTGAGGCACTGGGAGACTCCTTTGCTGTAGAATGCCGAGGCACCTGGTGGTTTTCTGAGCAGGTTTCCACTGGTTCCCCCACCCTCACTGAGGCACTCAGAGGTCCAGGTGTTGGTGTTTGCCTTCTCTGCCACCTGGGTTTCAGGATCTTCTACTGGTGTGCTAAAGTGGGGCTTTCTGCTAGCTTGTGGGATACCTCCCATTCCCTACTGCTCCCCTCCCCCAGGAGGGGCCTTTCCTGATAATACCTCAAGCTACCTGGGGTACTTGACTACTGCTCCCCATCTTTCTTCTGGTTCAGCTGTCCCAGGGTTTTTCCTGGGATGGCATTTTCTGGGCCTTCAGAGGTTGATAGGGGAGGGTGAGAGCAACTACCTTTTTGTTCTGCCATCTTGGCTTCTTGAAGTAGAATTATAATTTTTTTTTAATGAGATGGTTCTACATGGATGCTAGATGGTCCTATATCAATAATTATAACATAAAAACAAAATTTACAAATGAACTCTTTTTAAAAAATGTGGATATCTGTCAATTATCTGCTGAGTTGAAGTATTGTAATTCATCAGTATCAAAACAGTAATGTCTAGTCTCTTTGGCCTGGATTTACTACATAATTTTAATATCTACTCCCCCTCCCCCTAACTTTTTGTGATGGAGAATAGACTTCAGAAAATAGGTGAGATATTCCTTGATTGTGATAGGAACTTGACTGCGGGGAATTATCTGAAGTCAAAAAGTATAATATATGGCTGCTACCAACAAGCTGCTTACAATATAGCACTTAGAATCATAATTTTACAACTGGGAGTGATCTTAATGAAAACTAATCAAACCATTTAAATTTACAAATAGGGTCCAGAGAAGGCAAAATAATTGCTTGGATTAATTTCATTTCTCCTAGCAAGTGGGAGAGGTAGTCACCTGACTAACAGTGTTTTGATGTAGTTTTCCTTCCTTTGCTTGATTTATCCCAATTTATAAATGATTGTTAGAAAAAGAGGAGCAAACATATTCCTTCCTCTCTGTACATATGTGGGAAACTTTGAGCACATAATTTTGCACTTAATCTTCAATGTAATTGCTTTGGACGTTGGTTTTAGTTAACTTTTTTTCTTTAATTACCATGGAAGATTCAATGGTAGTAGCAGATATATTGAGAAATGACTATGATATGGAGGGGAAAAAAGCATCAATGAAAAAATTTGAAACCAACCAAACATTTAAAAAATGGTAATAAGAGAAACCAATTTCACTTAGATAAATATTTCATTTCTGCTGTGAAAAGGAGTTTTCAAATTTAAGTAATTATCTTGGAAAAATGTTATGTGAAAGTGGTAGTTAATAGGGCTAGATAATAAAATACTTTAGTTTAACTCATCTTCCTGTGGAAAAGACCTTTCTGATAAGGAGGACTCAATGTCAATATCTACTTCAAAGCATAATAATATTTCTGATCCCACTGTAGCAGAACAGGTCCAATAACTATATCATAAACATTTTATTGAAGTGAAATGTGGAAAGATCTTTTTTTATTGGCTGTTAACATTCTCACCATATTTAATAACGCATCTAGGGATTTGTTCTCAGTCATAGTTCAATCATATATGTCTACCTTTCAACCTTGACATAAGAATAATGGCTTCTTATTAATCTTAGTCATGAATGAGTCTTTAAAAGACAGAAGGGGCCCTTTTAAAGCTCCTAAGCTTCTCTATTAAAATACTGCATATTAACTGAAAGACTTGAGCACTTTGGACTGTAGAGCTTAATAGATTAAAATACATTTAAGCTTTACTAGCTCAAAATATTTGTAAATGTACCAAGAGCTTTACTGAAGACTCAGGAATTAGTCTATAATTATTTCATAATTATTTTAATTATCTTTCAGTATTAAATCCAATTAATGGCTAGAATTTTATCTATCACAGGAAAATTTAGCATGATAGATACATCTTTGAATTTTGAGTCGATTACCTGAATTTTTATCTTGCCTCAGGCTCTTGCTTACTGAGTGACCCTGGGCAAGTCATTTAACCTCTCTCAGCCTCAGTTTTCTTATCTGCAAAACTATGATATTAATAAGAATTACTAAACTTATAATATGAGTTTTCCAGGGGTGGAGTGTACTTCCAGAGTGAAGAAGTTTCTATGGCATAGTAGAAAACTCCTGTGGAGATGAGTCAGTACTACATGACTGATGATGTTGAGATTTATTGTTACCCAAACAGCCTGAGAGGTAACCTTAGAAACCATGCAAATTAAATTTGGCAGAGGAGAAATTCCACTCACATTCGCAAATATGCTATACTGTGATTTGTGTAGAGGATAAAAAAGGTGTTATGTTTGAGTTTGCATGTGTGCATTCTCAGAGCATAAAGTGCAAATGATTAATCAAAATGATCAACAAATGTGTGTTGAACATTTATTATGTGTCCCAAGGTGGTAAGCACAGGAGAGGATGCAAGGGGCACGTAAGCTTTTGTAGAACTATACCTTAGTTTGAGAGATGACACCTGAAAGAATTGGAGAAAAATAGAAGACAGTAGTTAAACACCAAACTGTGTGGTGCAATCTCTAAAGACATCAGAAATTCAGAGAAAGGAGAGATCAGTGTGGGCTAGAGGAGGGGAGTAACAAGAATATTTAAGCAAAACCTCACAAATGTATTTAAATCAAAGCATATCTCAGATTTCAAGAAATGCTCTTCTTATTTATTCTATTCTATAGGACCTTAGGAATTTCACTATCTAAAATTTTAACTATACTATGAAGAAAAATTATGAAGAAAGCTCCCATCCAACTAGCCCCTTGGGCCCCTCCAAGTTGTGTGAAGGCATTTTTTCTTTGGAGGGAGAAGGAAATGGGCCAGGGAGAGTATTTTGAAAAAAACTGTTGGTGTCCAAATATTTAAATTCACATCATCAACAAAAGTATTTCAATGGTATAAGATAGTAAAAATAATCATACAAGTAATATTTACATAGTTCATTAAAGTTTTCAGAGCACTTTATTCTGTCATAATAACTAATGTTTTATATGAGCTAATTTTATCCACACAATGCAATGACATTCACATTTTTCTCAAGTCTCTCCACTCTTCATTCATCCTTCACACAGTTTCTGCAATGATTTTCTTAAATCATAGGTCTGAACCTGCCATTCAGGTTGCTCCAGTTTCTCCCTCTTGCCTCTGGGAAAAAAAAATATATATATATACATACATACATACATACATACATACATACATACATACATATATATATATATATATATATATATATATATATATATATATATATATAATATATATATAATATATATATATATATATATATATATATATATATATATATATATAAAATCCCCTCTCTTTGGTATTTAAAGCCCTTTATAACCTGGCTTCAACCAATCTTGCCAGGTTCATTATACATCACTCCTCTTGACATATTCCACAATTCAGACAAGCTGTCAGGCTTTCTGTTCTTCATGTTGGCTGTCCTGCATTTGTGAAAGCTTACCTACTCAATTTATCTTCTTAGAAATACTAATATCTTTCAAAGCTCAATTCAAATTCCAAATTCCGCATTCAGACTCTAGCTGCTAGTATCTCACCCACCAAAATCACCTTGTATTTGGATATGTACTCATATGTGCGTATGTTGTCTCCCTTTATAGGATATAAGTGTATTTCCAGCCTTAGCATAGTGCATGCCGTCTACTAAGTACTTAATAAATGCTTGTTTGATTGGCATAATTAGACCATCATAATTGTGAGGCAAATGAAATTGTCTTTTATGCCACAGTTACTTCTAGCTCCTCCCTCTTTCTTAGTGATCCTCTTCCCTCCAGGAAAATCATGATTTCTTATTGTCCCTGCCTTTCTAGGTTATTCTTAATCTAGTCACTAAACAGAAATGCTCTCTCTGTACTCTGGATCTCTTCCTATAGATTGACTTTCTATCACAATGTTTAGCAAAACATGGGCCCAATGAGCTTCCATGATTGGAATGATTGGAATGAATTTAATTCACATTAAGATATTTTTCAATTTAATGCCTTAATGTGTTACTCTTCTGAAGGGTAATTACATGTGAAGAGGGGAAAATTAATAATTTTTTATTATTTGTAATTTTTAAAAAATTCTAGTATTCAAGTTTTTTGACTAGAGATGTTCTGGGAAGGCTATAATCCTTAAGCTGTATCCATGCATCCTGTCTTTAAGATCAATGTATTTTTATAGAGATCATAAGTTCTTCTAATGTGATTGCATTTTACTTCTCTTCTTTCATATTGTCCTCCACTTGAGTATATTTGTATTTTCATTTTGTTTTCTTCACTTTTGCTTCTTTGGAGAGATTCTCTTCTGCAGGTTCAAGATTTTCTAATCTGCTAATTATTTCCTCTGTGTGAACCATGCTTTCTACCTTTTACTCTTGTCAAAATTATTCTCTCAAGTTTCTAATTTCTCTCCTGAACTGTTTTTGAACATCCTTGTGAGGTTTCAATGAACTCTTAGAATCCGTAGGATTTTATGCTTTATCTAGTTTTGGTTTAATTTCCTTTGGAGATGTTTGCAATCTTTTAGATATCTTGTTATATATCTTCCCTACTGATTTTAATATCTTCCTTATTAATTTAATTAGATTTTAAAAGTGGTTTCCTTCTTCCTAAGATTTTTGATTCTTTTTGTCTTTTCTCCCCCTTATATTCACTTTTCACTCATTTTATGACTTCTCGACCTTTGAAAGTAGGTATGTCCCATGCTTTAGTCATGTCTGAATCTTTTTGACCCTATTCAGGGTTTTCTTTGCAAAGGTACTGGAGTGGTTTGCAATTTCCTTCTCCAACTCATTTTGCAAATGAGGAAACTGAGGCAAACAGGGTTAAGTGACTTGCCCAGGGTCACACAGCTAGCAAATCTCTGAGGAGAGATTAGGATTTATGAAGATGAGTCTTCTGGACTTCAGGCCCTGCACTCTATGCATTGCTCCACTTAGCTGCCAATGTTAGGGAATATACTTTTAACTAGCCTTGTCTCTGCCTGCCCCAAGTAACTTCTGGGAAGGTTTTGAGTGACCTCAGCTGTGGATTAGTCATCTGTATTCAGACCCAGGGTAGCTCAATATAATTCTTTCTCATTTTCTCAGTTCTTTAGTTCTGTCTATGAGGAGAGTAGAGTGGGTATTCTGGCCAATTTCTGCAGTCTTAAGCTTCTTTAATCCAGGTCCATCTCGGGTAGAACCTGAATTCCTTTCCCTACATTTCCCCTTCCTCTTTAGAAGTACTGAAAGATTTGAGGTCTGCTGCTTTTTACAACTGAATGCTGGGAGAAATACAGAAGTAGTACAAAGTTTGAGACTGCAAAAGGAGTGAAATTATTGAGACCAACAGCAGAAACTGGTATGTCAGTGGGGAAGTATGATTAGTAAGTTTTAGGGATTAGCATTCTCTATTGTTAATTCATAAGGCAGGTAGGAGGTACAGTGGTTAGTGTGCCAAGCCTGGAGTCAGGAAGACTCTTTCCTGAGTTCAAGTCCAACATCAGACCTTTGGCTGTGTGACCCTGGGAAAGTCTCTTTTTTTCTGTTTGTCTCAGTTTCTCATCTGTAGAATGAGCTGGAAAAGGAAATGGCAAACCACTCCAATATCATTGCCTAAATAAAACCCAAATGGGAAAATAAAGAATTGATGCAACTGAACAACAAAATTGTTAATTAATAATATAGCTATTTTGTTGGGATCCTTGCTTTCTTGTGTAATAGAGATACCTGTTTCTCTACTTCTGGCAAATAATTCCTCTTTTGTGTGTATGTGTGAGGGAGGGAGTTAGTGGGACTGGAGGAATGTCTAGTTTTACATTTTGTTTATCACATCAACTTACCTGAATTCTAAGATGGGAATTTGAATTCACATCAGTGTGATTTTTTTGTGTCTGCTATGTACAAGGCAGTTTGGCACATTTTTTTTTGTTCATCTTTCATTTTCAAAGAGGACCAATGACATCACAAGGTGATGTTCTGGACTCCTGGGTGAATTGGATTTAAGTGAGGTACAGCTGCATAAAGTCTTTAGCCTCACTCTCTTTTCCTGAGTCATCAAGTTCAGTGAGAAGACAGGAGTCAAGTCAACTGGCACTACTTCATGATGCAGTGGATGACCTTTTCATCTTTGTTATCTGACCAAGCTCAGGGGCAGGTAGGTGGGTACAGTGGATAGAGCACCGGCCCTGGAGTCAAGAGGACCTGAGTTCAAATCTGGTCTCAGACACATAACATTTACTAGTTGTGTGACTTGGACAGGTCACTTAACCCCAATTGCCTCACCAAAAAAAAAAAATCTGACCAAGCTCTAAGCATTCCACAATGCCTGCTTCAGCTGCCTTCATGTTTGTTGGAAGAAGTAGTTCTCATCCACCCATTCTTCTGGGGGATGTCTTCACATGCTTGGGTTAAACATTCCCCTAACTCACCCACAGGTTTGAGGCCTGTTGGTTACCCAAGAAAGGAGAGACTACACCTGGGAACAGAGACTAACACACTGAAGACAAAGGTTGGTACTAGGTGTAAAAACAACAATATCTCAGGAGGAATGACAGAACCATAATTAGCAAAGTGTCCATCACATAATACATGCTGAATAAATTTTATTTTGATTATTTGAACTAATACATTTGGCACTTAGACCTAGAAACACAAAATTTGACAAGTATTCAAGCAATTTGAATTAGGATGAGACTAGTAGAATAAAACTCTCAAATAAAATTCATGCTGGAAAAATACTATGAGAACTATTTAAGATAAATTCAGTTGCTTTGCAAAGGGAATTGGTTTCTACATTTGCTTCTAATTATTGAAAGAATAGATTTGTTATATTTCTGTATTCTCTATGGCCTGTAGGAAAAAACACCAGTTCCCTCACCTTGGGGAGAAATATTTTTGTTTATTTGGTTCCCTTATAGTAAATCTCTCAAATCCCATCACATATGGCAACCAACTATGCAGAAGAGTGTCTTTGTCACTACTTTAGATATCCTATTGAGTTGATTCTCCCTGTATATAAATTGCTGTCTTATCTGAAAGAATTAATCTTCCCTAAAAGGACTAAATATATTCTCAAGTGTGTCTTCATACTACTTATAGACTACAGTTTCTTAACCTGGGGTCCTTGGATCAGGATGTTTGTGAACTTGAATTATTAAAAATATAAATCTTTATTTTGATAATGATATAATGCTATATTTTTATTTTATGCATATAAAAGCTTTATTCTGAATTTTTTTTAGGCACCAATCTACCAACGTGATCCATAACACATGTGTAAAAATGATTAAGAACTTCATGTTCTCAACAATTTCTCTAGGGATTCCTTTGAGATTTTAGTAAAATGAAGACAAGAATAGCATGAGATATTATTTGTAAAATACCATATAAATGCTGTTATTATTATTTCAAAATATGTTAATTGGACTGTATAATTTTCAATTCTATGAAGATTCTCTTCATATTAATCTTACCAACTTTTATAAGGTTCTGGTTAAATGTGTGCATTGGCCAGTTAATGTCAAGGAATATGACAAGCATTGATTGCCCCCTCCCCTTCTCCTTTTTTCTCCAAGGATTGCTTCACATTTTATCATCCCTTGTGTGTCTAAGATTTGTCAATGGCAAAGGAAGGTGACTAGATAAACATCAAACCCTGTAGATAAAGATAAGTTTAATTACCTCACAAGGGGGTTTGAACTAGTTAATTATGGATTTTTTCAAAGTAAACTTCACATGTTAATATTCTAAGGTTGTCTCAAAGGGATTTAAAAATAACTGGTGTGAAAGGACACAAACAGTGGCAATTTGAGGATGTAAATCACACTCCAAAAGGATATGTTTCATAGATCCTTATGTCTATTTTTGGCCTCTTTTGTTTCTTCCTTTTTATAAATGACCTGTTATTTGTATGCAAGGGCATTTGTCTGCATCATTGTGTGGGTGGCATAATTATCTAGAATGGTTCAAGTAAAGCTGCTGATTTAAATGTTAGATTATAATCAGAACTTGATTTCATAGATAGCTAAGGTTTGTATGAAACACTTACATCAAACATTAAGAAATGCAGTGTTGTGTTCTGTGTCTAAAAATGGGACCCAACAAAGAGTTATAATTAAGTATATAATTAGGAGAACAGATGTTCCATGTACTTTTGTCATCTTAGTGGTTAGCCTAATTCAGGTGTTACTTTCATAGTTCTTTATAAAATATTTTTTTGAAGTTATGGGAACTTTTAAATACCATCTATATGCTGATGGTCAAAAATATACCTATTCTTCACCAACCTTTCTGCTAATCTCTAGTCTCACATCTCCAATTGCCTTCTGGACAAGTCACACTGAATGTCCAATAGACATCACATCAGAGGGCATTTTTTATTGTATTTTTATGCACTGACAACACTGTTGACAATATAATGGAACATTAATCCCAAGACATTGATGTGATCAGAACAAATATTGTGCAACATCCACTAACTCTGGCTCTGAAAGAATGTGAAGGCATCATCCCTCTTCCTTTTGAAGATAAATTATATTTTAAGAAGATATATATAGAAGACATAGTAGGTTGTAGCCTTATTTTTAATTCCCTAACAAAAGTGCACCATTTATTACCAGTTCACTAGTCTTGACCTTTAATTGTGTAAGAACTTTGTAATTAACAAATGGCAAGTGTACCTTTAATTTTTGAGAGTTAATGTGTTACTATAACCTTGGGCCCCTCTACTCAGAGGAATGTGACTTGCCGAAGGCAAGTTGCCTAATTATCCTCAGACCTGTGTGAGGCCATAATATCATTACCTTTAAAGTCACTTTTTTTTCTTAAAAAATATTGTAATCATTATTGAAAACTTAAAAGTGAATGACACCATCAGAAGGACAAATGCACTGAAATTGCCTTGTTCTGCTTGGAACATTGTTTCTAGCCAATCGTAATCATTATATATATATATATATATATATATATATATATATATATATATATATAAAACCAGGCATAAATTGATGTTTAAAACCACTACGTAACACACACACACACACACACACACACACACACACACACATACGTACTTGAATTAAAGATTTTTATTTGAGTGTTCTTCCTCCTGAATTTTTGGAAATTTCAGTCTTTTTAAATGTATATTTTCCAGTTGCTCATTTTCTCATTCCTTCCAATTTGATAATGGTTTTCTGGAGGGCTGAGCATCTAATCTGTTTCAGTCTCCTCCTGCTCTGGAGGGTTCACTTTTCAAATTACCTCAAATTACTTCTGGGGCAATACCCTGTCCTCAGCTGTATTACAGTTCCCTTTCCTTCAAGCACATGCTGACACGCTATCCTGGCTATGTCTTTTTCTCAGTTCTCTGTCTGTATAACTGTTGTATAACAGCAGGGATGCTGTGGTGCCACATACCTAGACAGAAAAAGCTATCAGCTTTTCCTGAACCTCTGACTCAACTGTACAAGGTGGTGGAGAGGACAGAATTGTATTCAGGTGCATTTCTATTGGTAAGATTATAAAGAACAGAGCATGGGGATTGTTGGGAGTAGTAGAGGTGCTGAATGAATATAATAGTGATTATTCTTCTCTACTGACCTGTTACCTTGTTAGTGTTTTTAGTGTCAGACCATGCAGACAGTTAAAATTACCTTATTACACACACATATATGTATATAAGTGCACACACACATATGTGAGGTTTGAGAGGTCTTCAGGATAGGAAAAAATAATGTAGTCCTTGGTCACATGACTTAGGGGAAACAAACAAAAATCCTTCCCCATATGATAATCATTCTTACTTATGTTGCAGCTATCCATTTGGCTCAAGGTTCCAGAAGAAATATTTCATCTCTGTTCCCCAGGAGAACTGAGATCCCAAGACAGGACCCTATTGACATAGGTAAATAGAAATAAATGGGAAGCTGAACTTAGGTATCTTCTCAAATAGTTAGAAAGAAAAATAATTATCAGGAAGAATGCTATCAAAAAATGCCACAGAAAGAATGCTTTCTCAAGAAAAACCTAATTTAAACTTAATGCTTAAGCTCATTTCAAGTAAAAGAGAAATAAAGATTCACACTTGGGAAATTTAAGACTAGTATATTTTCTAACCTTTTGAGACACAGCATTTCTTTCAAATCATGAAATGTAGGGATTTATTGGAAGGTGATGCAAAGCAATGGTACACTTAATATGTTATATGAGCACGGTGTCCTCTAATGCTCCCTGTATGAACATAAAAACAAAAATAGTTTCATTTCATTGGAACTGTTGAAACAAATTTTTAATAAATAAGAATTATAGTTCAATAAAATTCATTATTATATGAGGACTTGGGATAGCACTAAATGTCTTTGGAAACTCATGGCATTTTTTTTTTTGCTTATTTACCTATTTTTAAAATTCTAATTTTATGATGAAATACTTAGTTTTCTTTGGGATTTTTTATATCCAAATGACCTCATTTCCTTTTATTAAATGTATTACAAGATATTTTTCAGTTTTCCTTTCTAAAAAGAGTTAGTGATAACTTTTCCTGAGGTTTTATTCCACATAATATAATATTTCTGTTTCTAGTAGTATATGGACCCTTTGTAAGCTTCAGTTCAAAAGAGTAATTAAGTAACTGAAAACTTGATTCAACGGGGCATACATCTAGTCTTGTGAGTATTTTCAATCAGTTAAAGTCACTGACAATATTCAAATGTACATGGCTCTTATATAATGTGTTTTAGTCAGTAGGCTCAATGAATACTTATCAACTTTAAAAATGGGTTAAATGCTGTTGTAGATGACTCAGTCACATCCTTGCTGTGAAGCAAAGGAAAAGATGTTCTGTGGAAGTGTGTATAATCACTAAATTGATAAAAAGCTGATAAAGCTCTGATAATCTAGAGCCTATGTTAGCATTACTCTGGTTTGCCTGTTTCTGCAGGTATATATAACCTATCAGGATTAAACTTGGCCTATGCTTCCTCAAATAGTATTGCTAAAATTTTCTTTCCTAAAGCACAGAGCTATGGGGTGGGAGTGAGGGTGGCAGAGCCATAGTGATGAGAATATGGTGGTACACTTTCAGCTGATATACTTTAGGAGATGCATGAGGCTAAGGGGACATCACAGGAGTAGAATCTGCAATATTTCCCTCCTCAAAACCACAGTTATATTTTTAAAAATGAATGTTAAAATTCTTTTTAAAAAAATATAATTAGGAAAAATAAAATCATTTTCAAAATACACCATCTTTATGATAAAATCCTCTCATATTTCTTCAACTACCCCATCTAGACCCAATCTTGTAATCTGTCTAACATGGTTGATAGTGAAATCTTTCAAATAATATAACTGCTCCTTCTGGAGGTGGGGCAGGGAGAAAAGGAATGTTTAAGAATTGAGCTACATATATTTTTAAACAATGAATTTGTGACATACATATGGAATTGCAGTTAGTTGGGACAATGGATAGAGCACTGGATCTGGAATTAGGAAGACCTAAGTTAACATCAAGCCTCAGATACTTATTAGCTCTGTGAACTTGGAAAGTCCTTTAACCTCAGTTTACCTTGGTTTTCCCATCTATAAAATGGTGATAATAATAGCACCTACTTCCCAGGGTTGTTGTGAGGATAAAATGCAATGTTAAAAATTCGATTTTTAAATGGATATATAAGTGCTGGATATTAGCAGTAATATGCAACATAAAATTCATGATTCCCTCATATTACTATTCTATCTTACTGTCTATTACACCATCCTACTAGATTCTAATGTTTATCTCCACTCTCCTTTTACTTGCAATCTAGAGTGTACGTATACCTAGGCATCCTCTTATGTCTTTAGCCTATGGTCACTGGAAGCCATCAGCATTACTTTGAATATATAACTTGGATTTACTTATATTTTCCTTATTCCTATTAATTCACACTATTTTGATTAAAACATCCCAACTGTGCAAACTGAAGCGAATCTTCATTGTGAACTTTACTTGATTTCATCAGTGTAACCCATCTGTAACTCAGTCTTAAAAAGTGCCTGGCACTTCCCTGTGGTCACACACCTAATAAATGTCATTGGTAGGATTAGAATCATGGTCTTCATGATTTCATGTCAAGTACCTTCTCTACTGTGTTACCATGGCTGGTTTTCCTATTAATTTGAATAAGAACAAATTTAGATATGCCTATGTAAAGCTGCCTTTTCATGTTATATGGGAATGTGACATTTAAGCATTAATACTTGTGAACATATGGTTGGCTCGTGAAGAGCCAAACTAGGTGGTGAAATGGATAGAGTAGCCAGACAGGAAACAGAAAGTCCTGAGCTCAAATCCAGCCTCAGACACTCACTAGTTATGTGACCCTGGGCAAGTTACTTAACCTTTGTTCCATTCATTTTCCTTACGTGTTAAATGGTGATAATACTAGCCCTTACCTCTCAGGGTAGTTGTGAGGATCAAATGAAATAATAATTGTAAAGTGCTTAGCACAATGCCTAGCACATAATGAGCCCTATATAAGTGTTAGCTATTATACTAAGTTATCCTGCATGTATGCCTGGGACCTAGGAGAGGAAGAATGGGGAAAAATAAATTGAGACCTTCACTGTATGTGCTGGATAATCTATAAAACTGTACAGGACACTTGAAAACAGCATTTTAATGGTGATTAGAAATTATGAGCTCCCTGCCAGGGAAGAGGACCTTGTTGGAGACTGAAGTGATAGAATTTGGCCCAGATCAGGCGAGTGGTTCTGAGCAGAGAGAGCTTTAACCAGCAGATGATAGTAACTACCAAGAAATAGGCACAGATCAACATCTCACAAGATACAGCGAGATAAGGTCAAAAGGGTTAAATGATTTTGACATAGTGGTGATATCATGAGTAAATTAGAGGAACGTGAAAATGTCACACCTCTAGATAAGGCAATAGTTTATGAACAAACAAGAGATAGAGGATTATGGAAAGGAAAATTGATAATTTTGATAACAAGAAATTTTAAAAAAAGTTTTTGCACAAACAAAATTAATGTAGCCAAAACAGGAAACTAGGGGAAAATTTTTGCAACATTTTTATGATAAATCCTAATTGCTCAAATATATTAGAAACTGAGCCAACTTTATAAATATAAGATTGATTCCACAGTTGAGCAATGGTTAAAGAATATGAACAGAAAGTTTGCAAAAGCAGAAATTCAAGTCAGAAATAGACACATGAAAAAATGTTCTAAATCACTCCTGATTAGAAAGATGTAATTTTTTAGGCAGAGAAACCAACCTTTATATAAAAGAACCAAAGATAGTGATCTGCAGTCTGCCCAGCATGAGCTGAGACACCAAGATACAGAGTTCACAGTTATTTATAGATCTTTTAATTCATACATGGCTTAAGCTGGTCAATTTATGATGCAAATGGATCAGCCATTCTATGGTTCAAGCATAGTAGCTCAAACAGGTCTAAACTTGATATGCAGGGCAGCTTATTACATTTGTAGGTATCTTTTAAAATTAATTTATTTTTAGTTTTCAACAATCAATTTTATAAGCTTTTGAGTTTTAAAATTTCTTCTCCTCATCCTCACGACATCGTGCAATCTGATATAGGCTCTACATATATATTCCCATTAGTCATGTTGTAAAGAAGAATTAGAACCAATAGGAGGAACCACAAGAAAGAAGAAACAAAACGGAAGGGGAAAAAAAGAGCAAATAGTGTGCTTTGATCTGCATTCAGACTCCATAGTTCTTTCTCTGGATGTGGGTAGCATTTTCCCTTCTGAGATGTATGTCTTTTGAAGATGTCTTAGATCCTTGCATTGCTGAGAAGAGCTAAGTCTATCAAAGTTAGTCATTGCACAACATATCTGTTACTGTGTACAGCATTCTCCTGGTTCTACTCACTTCACTCAGTATCAGTCCAGACAAGTCTTTCCAGATTTTGCTGAAGTCTGCCTGCTTATTATTTCTTTTAGCACAATAGTAATTCATTATATTCATATACCACAACTTGTTCAGTCATTCCCCAATTGATAGGCATCCTCTCAATTTCCAATTCTTTGCCACCGCAGAAAGAGCTGCTACAAATATTTTTGTACATGTGGGTCCTTTTCCCATTTTTATGATCTCTCTGGGATACAGGCCTACAAATGCTATTGCTAGGTCAAAGGAGGAAAATGTAAATTAAAATAACTTTGCGATACCACATAACACTGATCAGAGTGGTTAATGTGATAGAAAAAGAAAATGACAAATCCTTGAGGTGATGTGGAAAAATAGGGACACTAATGTACTGTTGGTGGAGTTGTGAACTAGTCCAGCCATTCTGGAGAACAATTTGGAACTATACCAAAAAGGACATAAGAGTATATACCCTTTGACTCAACAATACCACTACTAGTTCTCTTTCCCAAAAAAGAGCAAAGGGAAAAGGACCTATATGCATAAACTATTCATGCCAAGTCTTTATTTGATAGCAAATAATTGGAAATTGAAAAGATGCCCATGCTGAACAAGCTGTGGTACATGATTGTGAGGGAATACTATTTTGGTATTAGACATGATGAGCATGACTGTTCCAAAAAAAACTTTCAGGGAAGACCTATAAGAAACTGATGCAAAGTGAAGCAGGCAGAACCAGGAGAATGTTGAACACAGTAACAGTAATATTGTAAGGATGATCAACTGTGAAGGACTTAGCTACTCTGATCAAGGCAATGATCCAAGACAATTCCAAAGAACTCACAATGGAAAATGCTATCCCCCTCCAGAGAGAGAACTGATGAACTCTGAGTGCAAATTGAAGTATACTTTTCACTTTCTTTTTTTCTTATTTTTTTCCTTCTGTCTCTCTCTGTGTCTTTCTTTTGTAACGTGGCTAATATGGAAATATGTTTTCCATGACTCCACATATACAATCTATATCATATTGCTCACCTTCTTAAGAAATGGGCAAGAGGAAAGAGGGAGGCAGAGAATATAGAACTCAAAATTTTATTAAGTGAATGTTAAAATTTTTAAAAATGTAATTGGAAGAGGAGAAAAAGAAATGGAAGGAATTAGAATAGTCAATGAAGAAACAAAACTATCGCTTTTTGTAGTTAATATGAAGGTATACTTAGAGAACCCTAGAGAATCAACTAAAAACCACTTGAAATAATTAACAACTTGAACTAAGTTCCAGTATATAAGACTAAACCCGCATAAATCATCAGTATTACCAACAAAGTCCAGTAGCAAGAGACAGAAAGAGAAAATACATTTAAAATAATTGTAAACAATATAAAACACTTGGGAATTTACCTGCCAAGACAAACCTAGGAACAATATGAACATAAATATAAAAACACCTTTCACACAAATAAAACAATATCTAAGTAACTTGAAAATATCAATTGCTCATGGGTGGGCCAAACCAATATAATGAAAGTGACACTTCTGCCTAAACTAATTTGCTTATTCAGTGCCATACCAATAAATTACTAAAATATTATTTGATAGAGCTAAGAAAAATAATAACAAAGTTCATCTGGAAGAAAAAAAGGCAAGAATATCAAAGGAATTGATTTTTAAAAATGCAAAGGAAGGTGGACTAGTTGTACTAGATCTAGAACTATGTGTTAAAGTGACAAACATTGAAACTGTTTGGTACCGGCTAAGAAATAGAGTGTGGGATCAATGAAATTGATTAGGTACACGAGACACAGTAGTCAATGACTATAGTAATCTACTGTTTGGAAAATCCAAAGACTCCAGATTCTGGGATAAGAACTCACTATTTGACAAACTCTTCCGGGAAAACTGGAAAATAGTATGGCAGAAACTAGACATAGACCAACATCTCATTCCACATACCAAGATAAGGTTAAAATGGGTACATGATTTAAAGATAAAGAAAATTAGAAGAACAAGGAATAGTCTACCTGTCAGATCTATAGAGACAGGAAGAATTAATGACCAAACAAGAAACAGAGCATTACAAAATGTAAAATAGATAAATTCTAATTGCATTACATTACAAAGGTTTTGCACAGAAAAACCCAAATGCAACCAAGATTAGAAGGAAATCTGGGAAATAATCTTTACAAGTATGTCTAATAAAGGCCTCATTTTCCTAATACATAGAGAACTGAATCAAATATATAATAATGGAAGTAATTCTTCCATTGATAGATGGTCAAAGGATATGAACAGGCAGTTTTTAAACGATAAAAATCAAAGCTATCTATAGGCATGTGAAGTGCTCCAAATCACCTTTGATTAGAGAAGTGAAAATTAAAACACATGCGATGTACCACCTCATGCTTATGACAGAAAAGAAAAATGATAAATATTGGAGAGGATGTGGGAAAATTGGGACACTAATGCATTGTAGATGGAAATGTGGATTGATCCAACCATTCTAGAGAGCAATTTGGAACCTTCCCCAAGGGGCAACCAAACTGTGCATACCCTCTGATCCAGCAATAGCACTACCAGGTCCGTACGCTAAAGAGACCATAAAAAAAAGGAAAGGACCTACATGTGCAAAAATATTTTTTGTGGTGGCAAAATACTGAAATTGAGAGGATGCCCATCAAATGGGGAATGGCTGAACAAGCTATGGTACATAAATGTAATGGAATAATATTGAGCAATAAGAAATGATGAGCAGGCAGATTTCAGAAAAACCTGGAAAGACTTGTATGAACTGACACAGAGTGGAATGAGCAGAACCAGGAAAACATTGCACATAGTATCAGTAACATTGCGCAATGATCAACTATGAATGACTTAGTTTTTCTTAGCAACACAATGATTCTAGACAAGTACAAAGAACTTATGATGGAAAATGCCATCCACTTCCAGATAAAGAATTGAGAGACTTTGAATGCAGATTGAAGCATACTTTTTTCCACTTACTTTATTTTTTTCATGTTTTTCCCCCTTTTGATCTGTTTCTTCTTCCACAACTGTGACTAATATGGAAATATGTTTTACATAATTCTACATATATAGCCTATATCAAATTTCCCACTATTTTTTAAAAAGGGGAGGGGAATGAGTGAGAGAAAAAAAAACTTGGAAATCAATATCTTGTAAAAATGAATACTAAAAATTGTCTTGACATATAATTGGGAAAAAATAAAATACTATTACAATAAAAATATAAAACCACAAAAACAAAGTTGCAGAAAGAGTTTAAAAAGTAAATAAAAATGTAATTGGTAAATATTTAATGAAACAAATAAAAATACATTAAAAATAAAAAGAGCACCATTTTAAAGAAATATATCCTTGTCCAATACCCATAATCTCCTGGCTTCATAAGATTAAAAAGTTTTCAAAAAGTGGAGACCTATCAGAGGACATTATTATCATTTGAGACCAAGTTGACATGCAAATTACTCCTTGCTACATTCTGCACTTTCTGGATGTCTCCAAATTCTCCCCCTTGAAATTCCTCTGCATTGTGGTCCTCTCTTCTGATAGGTGGGTCCCAGACCACCATTTCATGAGCTGCCCGGGACATAACCATCTCCCTCCAGGTTCTACGTTTCACTCTTCAGTTTTATCCATTGCCTACTAGCAGCTTTGGCTCTTTGCTCTGACACTCTGCTCCCCTGGCCCTACTCTCTTGCTCCCTCCTCCTCCCTTTTTTAAAATTAATTTATTTTAATTTATCAACAATCACTTCCATAAGCTTTTGAGTTTTACATTTTTCTTCCCCGCCCTCCCTCCCTCCCTCCCTCTCCAAGATGGCTTGCAATCTAATATAGGCTATACATATACATTCCTATTAAACATATTTTCACATTAGTAAGAATTAGAACTAATAGGAGGTACTTCCAGAAAGAGGGAACAAAACACAACAGAAGAAAAAAAATAGCAAATACTGTGCTTTGATCTGCATT